>NC_138978.1:150072853-152472853 GCF_964341445.2 Mesoplodon mirus | reverse complement strand
TTGGGAAAACTGGACAGCTACATGCAAAAGAATCAGATTGGACTACTCTCTCATATCATGAACAAAAATAAGTTCAAAATAGATTAAAGATTTAAATGTAGGATCTGAAACTTAACACTTCTAGAAGAAAACATAGGAAGTAAGCTATTTGACATTGGTTTTAGTAATATTTTTTTGGATATGCCTCCTCAGGCAAAAGAAACAAAAGCAAAGATAAACAAATGGGACTACATCAAAATAAAAAGCTTTTGCACAGCAAGGAAACTATCAACAAAAGAAAAAGACCACCTACTGAATGGGAGAGGATATTTGCAAACAATATATCCAATAAGAGGTTAATATATAAAATATACAGAGAACTCATACAACTCAACATCAGTAAAACAAACAACCAGATTAGAAAAAGTATAGAGGATCTGAATAGACATTTTTCCAATGAAGACATACAAATGGCCAGCAGGCACATGAAAAGATGCTCAACTTCACTAATCATCAGGGAAATGTAAATCAAGCTCACAATATTACCTCACACCTGTCAGACTGGCTATTATCAACAAATAACAAGTGTTGGGGGAGGATGTGGAGAAAGGAAACCCTTGTGTTATTGTTGGGAATGTAAATTTGTGCAGCCATTATAGAAAACAGTATGGAGATTCCTTTAAAAATTAAATATAGAAATACCATATGATCCAGCAATTCCACTCCTGGATATTTACCTGAAGAAAATGAAAATACTAATTAGAAAAGATATATGCACCATTATGTTCATTGCAGCATTACAATAACCAAGATATGAAAGCAACATAAGTGCCCATCAATAGGTGAATAGATAAGGAATATGTGGTAAATATTTCAAATGGACTGTTACTCAGCCATTAAAGAAAAAGAATGAAGGGGCTTCCCTGGTGGCGCAGTGGATGAGAGTCCACCTGCCGATGAGGGGGACACGGGTTCGTGCCCCAGTCAGGGAAGATTCCACATGCCGCGGAGCAGCTGGGCCCGTGAGCCATGGCCGCTGAGCCTGCACGTCCGGAGCCTGTGCTCCGCAGCAGGAGGGGCTACGACAGTGAGAGGCCCTCATACCGAAAAAAAAAAAAAAAAAGAATGAAATCTTGCTATTTTGCAACAACATGTATGGACCCAGAAGATATGCTATGTGAAATAAGTCAGACAGAGAAAGACAAATACTGTATGACTTCACATAAGTGTGGAATCTAAAAAACAAATTAACAAAGCAAAATGGAAACAGAGTTATAGACACAGAGAACAATGTGTGGTTGCCATAGGGTAGGGGGATGAGAGAAGAAGAGAAATAGTTGAGGGAGATTAAGAGGTACAAACTTCCAGTTGCAAAACAAAAATTCACAGGTATGAAATATATAGTCTGGGGAATATAGTTAATAACTATGTAATATCTTTGTATGGTGACATAAGTAGACTTATTGTGGGGATCATTTTGAAATGCATAGAAATAGCTAATCACTATGTTGTGTAAGAGCAACTAACATAGAGTTGTATGTCAATCATACTTCAAAAACAAACAAACAAACTCACAGAAAAAGAGATCAGATTTGTGATGATCAGAATTAGGAGTTGGGAGGAGGGGAATTGAATAAAGACAGTCAAAAGGTACCTACTTCCAGATATAGATATATAAGTACTTGGGATGAACAACATGATAAATATAACTAATACTGCTGTATGTTATATATGAAAGCTGTTAAAAGAATAAATCCTAAGTTCTCATCATAAGGAAAAATATTTTTTCTATTCTTTAATGTTATATTTATTTGCGATGATGGATGCTTACTAAACTTTTTGTGACAATCATTAAGTCACATGATATATGTGACAATCATTAAGTCAAATGATATATGTTAAGTCAAATCATTATGCTGTACACCCTAAACTTATACAGTGATATATGTCAATTTTATCTCAATAAAATTGGAAGAAAAAAACTGAGTTCTACTAGTTATGTCTCTTGGGCATGTTACTTAAGAGCCCTGTGCCCCAGTTTCCTCATCAATATGATTAATAAAGATAAAATACTAAGTAAAGACTGTAAGTAGTAGCTATTATTATTGAAGAACAAGTATAATTTCAATAGGCATAGTAGAAACCATGGAAAGTGGTGAACACCCTATGTGAAAAAACATGGATTGAGAGAAAGAGAAGACTAAGGATGGAATAAGAGACAGGCAGAGAGCTAGCGGGAAAAAAAAAAAAAAAAAGGAAACAAACCTGGAAGGGAGATAGAAGAATGAGTAGAGGTTTTACCTATATTAAATGAGAAAAGAATACTTGTGGTGTCATAAATAGTAATGTGTTAACAACATCCATTATTTGCATTATGCTATGCCGTTTATCAAGAACTATCAGTACAGTATACTTTGTACTTTATTGTATGTTTATATTTCTTCTGTGAATTGCCTGTTCATATTCTTTGATTGATTTTCTATTGATTTTATTTTTTTTCAATGATTCTTAGAAACTTTTTATAAATTAGAGAATAAATTCTTTGGTAATGGACAAACTTGTAGAAAGTGTAATTTACCAAAACTGACTCAAGAAGTAGAATGCTTACATAATCTTATAATCACCAAAGAGAGTGTCAGTAATTTAAAATCCCCTCACAAAGAAAAGTCCAGGAATTATATTTTCTAGGAGTTTGTCCATTTTATCAAACTCTTAAAACTTGTTGGCATTAAATTGTTTATGCTATATTTTAATATTTGTAGCATTTATCATTATATACTATTTCATTCGTATTGCTGATTATTTCTGCCACCATTCCTTTTTCTTGATCAATTTCATCAGCAGTTTGTCAGTTTCATCAGCAATTTTGATTTTGTTTTTTCTCTGTATTATGTGTTTATATTACATTTCATGGATTTCCATTCTGATCTTTGTTATTTTCTTCCTTTCTTCCTTCTGTTCTCTGTTGGTCTTTTTCCAAAGTTAGTGTCTAACTCACTGTTAACTTTTTCATTTCTTTAATAAGCACTTAAAACTATAAATTTTAGTCTAAATACTTTGTTAGTTGTATACCACAAGTTTTGATATAGTCTTCATGCTAGTGTTCTTTTAAATATTTTTCTAATTATGATTTATTTTTACTCGTGTTATTTTTAAAAGTATACTTGTTAATTTCCTCTTTTTAGTTGCGACCTAAACATCTTATTTTAGGTGTGTCTCAAGGAAATATCATATAGTTATCTTTTAAAAAAAATTCAGTCTGGGTAATTCCCTGGCAGTCCAGTGGTTAGGACTCCACATTTCCACTGCAGTGGGTACTGGTTTGATCCCTGGTTGGGAAACTAAGATCCTGCATGCTGCACAGCAGTGGCAAAAAAAAAAAAAAAAAAAAAAAAAATCCATCTGTCAATTTTTATCTTAGCTGTACCTTTTAGTTCACTTGAGTTTTTTTGTAGTCACTATAGTTATTACACTTATAATTAAAATTTTGCTTCTGTCATTTTGTGCTTTTTTTGGTCTTGCTTTTTATTTGTTTTTGTCCTGTGCTTTTCTTGTATAATTTTTTTTCTCTCATTCTAGTTTTTACTTCTAGTCTTTGAAGTTTATATATAATTAGCTCTTGCTGTACAATGATCTTTCTCTCCTCTACAAAAAACAAACAAAAACAAACGGTGGCTTAAAACAATAATTGTTTGTTTGACTCACAATTCCTGGACCATCTGGGGAGTGCTCTGGTCTAGGTGGATCTCTGAATCTGTGGCCATTTAGCAGATTGGTTGGCAGTTGGATGATCTAGGATGACTTCACTCATATGTCTGGTGGTTGGCAGACTGTTGGCCAGACCAGTAGGGGTGACTATTGACAGGGTCACATGTCTCTTGTCAGCCATTATCTCACTCAGACTTCTTTCAGTGGCAGCTTGAAGTTTGAAGAGCACGAAGCAAATAAGTTCCACTACACAAAACTTCATTTTTCCACTTATCTCTTGTTTGCTAAAGTCCAAAGCAAATAACATGTCCAACCTAGATTTAAGGAGTAGAGAAATAGGGACTTCCTTGGTAGCTCAGTGGTTAAGAGTCCGCCTGCCAATTCAGGGGACATGGGTTCGATCCCTGGTCTGGGAAGATCCCACATGCCACAGAGCAACTAAGTCTGTGCGCCACAACTACTGAGCCTGCGCTCTAGAGCCTGTGAGCTACCACTACTGAGCCCGCATGCCACAACTATTGAAGCCCACGAGCCTAGAGACTGTGCTCTGCCACCGCAAAGAGAAGCCACCGCAATGAAAAGCCTGCTCACTGCAACAAAGAGTAGTTGAGTAGCCCCTGCTCGCCGCAACTAGAGAAAGCCCGTGCACAGCAACAAAGACACAACACAGCCAAAAACAAACAAACAAATAAATAAATAAATAATTTTTTTTTTAAAGGGAGTAGAAAAATAGACTCGACTTTCTTTTGGGATGGGAAGAATTTGTGGTCATTTTTGCAATCTACCACAAGTATATAGTATCTATTCTTATGTTTTTAGAAATTACCCTAGAAATGTTAACATGTATGCCTAATTTCTCATAGTCTAAGTTAATCACGTTCTGGCCATGGCAGAGTAACTAGTATTGGACTTACCCCTTCCCTATATATATCACAAATGACTAGAAAACTGGACAAAGCATAAGAAATAACTATTTTCAGACATTGATCAATAGGCAGCAAAGGATTAGGATCCCTGAAAGAATAGAAACAAACAAGGTCAGTCCTGTGACCATTCCGACTTTCAGTTTGGTAGCATTTTCTGGAATATGACATAGGGAGCTGATACCAAAATATTGGCTTTCTGTGAACTGATGCTGAACAGAAATTCGGAGACAGGGTTTTGGAAGAAAGAGAAAGAGTAGCTTTATTCTTTGCCAGACAAAGAGGGAACACAATAGGGTAGCACCTCAAGAAATATGCCTCCCTCCCTGGGGAATAGGGAGAGGTCTAATAGTCAGGCTTGTGGTCAGAGGTAGGTGATAAGGATCAAGGCAATGATGGGCTTACATTCTTCTGATGGGTTGGTGGTGAGGTAAGTAGGAGTCAGCATCATCAACTTTCAGGTTCCAACTGGTCTGGGGTCTACGTGCTTGTGGGCAGCATACCATCATTAATCATTAACTTCTCCCACCTGGAGGGGGTTTCAGTATCTGCAAAAGAGCTCAAAGATATCTTTGTGTGTATCCGTTGGTGGGGAACCAGGACCTTGCCCCAAGGCTACACTATTATTTCTCTTGACTGTTTGTTTCTCCTTTGTCTAACATCCCCTCCCTTCCCTAATTAACAACTGCTTGAATCTGCCCGTTGGAAGTTGGGGAAGGTCATGGAGGTTGAATGAAGGTTATTTCCTGTAATCAAAGAAATGGGGAACACAGAAAGGCTTTGTGCCCAGGAGCCCCACGAGGCCTTGCTTGGTATCAGAGGGAGAACCCAATCAGATTACAGTGGATGTGTTGAGTTAAGGAGACAGAGATTAGAATCTGGAGAAGCGGAGGCAGTTGGAATTATTTATCAGAGCACTGGAGAAGAGGTAGCTACATAGAGAAATGGTTCTGGACATTTGGGCCATGGTCCCTTGATATTTTTGATTGAATACCAATCTATGAATGCATAGAGTAAAACTCCTTGAGGGGCTTCCCTGGTGGTGCAGTGGTTAAGAATCCACCTGCCAATGCAGGGGACATGCGTTCGATCCCTGGTCCAAGATCCCTTAGTTGCCTCAGACCAACTAAGCCCGTGTGCCACAACTACTGAGCCTGTGCTCTAGAGCCCATGAGCTACAACTACTGAGCCCACGTGCCAGAACTACTGAAGCCCATGCACCTAGAGCCCGTGCTCCGCAACAAGAGAAGACACCACAATGAGAAGCCCGTGCACCGCAATGAAGAGTAGACCCCGCTCACCACAACTAGAGGAAGCCTGCACGCAGCAACGAAGACCCAACGCAGCAAAAAATAAATAAAAATAAATAAAAAATAAATAAAAAACAAAACAAAACAAAACTCCTTGAGGCTGAGCAAAGAAGGGGCAATAAGGTGAAAAATTCCAGATAATACATGAAGTTGAGAGACATTTGAATTTTAACCAGCCAGACAGGAAAGAACTTTTTAAATACCTGGGGCATTTAGTAGAGACTCCAGAAAGATCAAGCCTTACTAGTAGGAATAAATTAGTCCTAGAGTAGTGGTTACTGTAGACCCACTCTAATGAGGCTTGAAAACAAATCTTGAAAGGATCCAGAAATTTGACTGTCAGCTAAAAGAAAATTCAGCACTCTTTAAAAGAAGGCAACAAAATCCATTGCTCAACATTGAAACATTTACTATGTCCAGCATTCAATTAAAAAATAGTATACAAAGAAGAAGGAAAATGTGACCCATACCAGGACAAGCTGGTTAATAGAAACAGAATCAGAAATAACAGAGATGATGGAATTAGTAGCACAGAATTTTAAAGTTATTTTAAATATACTCAAGAATTTAAAGGAAGGTACTATGAAGAGATAAATGGAAAATTTATAGTGAATCAGAATCTTTAACTTCCTCTCCGACAGTACAAAAGAACTTAGAGGGACTTCCCTGGTGGCACAGTAGTTAAGAATCCGCCTGCCAATGCAGGGGACATGGGTTTGAACCCTGGTTTGGGAAGATCCCACATGCCACGGAGCAACTAAGCCCATGCGCCACAACAATTGAGCCTGCACTCTAGAGCCCAGGAGACACAACTACTAAGCCAATGTGCCACAACTACTGGAGCCTGAGAGACACAACTACTGAACCTGCATGCCACAACTACTGAATCCCGTGCACCTAGAGCCCATGCTCCACAACAAGAGAAGCCACTGCAATGAGAACCCTGTGCACTGTAACGAAGAGTAGCCCCTGCTTGCTGAAACTAGAGAAAGCCTGCACCAGCAACGAAGACCCAATGCAGCCACCCCCCCAAAAAAACAAGGCCAAGTTTAAAAAAAAAAAGAACTTAGAATATTCCCACTCCAACCATTTTCTTCTGAATTTATATGCTAATATTGTCATGTATTTTTATTTTAATCTCATTTTTAAAAATTTCATAAGGCATTATTATTATTATAGTTTTATGTGGCCAGTGTTTGAATTTATCTATGTATTTACTATTTTGTTCTTTATTATTAATATATTCTTTCATCTTACACCATCCATCTGTGATCACTTTCTGCCTAAAGTACACATTCTAGAATTTCCTTTAATGAAGATATTCGGTGGCAAACTTTCTGTTTTTGTTTGAAAAGTGTCTTTATTTAGCCTTCATTTTTAAAAGATGTTTTCACTGGTCATAGAATTTCAGGTTGACAGTTATCCCTTTTAGTACATTAAAAATTTTAAAAATATTATTTCATTGTCTTCTAGCTTCACTAGCTTCCATTGTTGCTGTTGATAAGTCATATGTCATTCTAATTATAATACATGTGAGAGTAATCTCTCTTTTTTACTGGATGCCTCAAGTAACTTTTTTTTTTTTTTTTTCATTCTGTAGTTTCCCTGTTGTAGGTCTGGGTATAACTTTCTTTTTACTTGCTCTATTTGGCATTCCCTGGATTTCTTGGATCTATGAATTGTTTTCTTTCTTTAGTTCTAAAACATTGTTAGCCATTATTTCTTCAATTATTTCTTCTGCCCCATTTTCTCTCTTTCCTACTTCTGGAGATTTGAATAGTCATTTTTTAGATCCTTACACTATATCCTCCATTATCTTTTTCATATTTATCATCTTTTTCTCTTTGTTCTGTATAATTTTTTCAGATCTATCTTCTAGTCTATTTTTGGCTGTGTCTAAAGATACATCCAGAAAATTTAAACCCATCTAGAAATTTTTAAATTTATATATATATATATATATATATATATATATATATATAGTTTTTTTTAGTTCTTTTTGGTTTCTTTTCATATATGTTGGCTTTTAACTTTTTTCAACTTTCTTTTTTATTTCTAGAAATTTATTAAATATACTTTTTAATTTTCCTATTTGGTGTCTGATGTCTGGTAATTCCAACATCTGATGTCTTTGCAGTTCTGATTTTTCTGTCATTTCTGCTGGCTCTTGCTCATGGTACTTTGTTTCCTGATGGTTTTGTGATTTGTTTTTTGTTTTGTTTTGTTATTGTTGTTTTACTCTGAAGTGATTTTTTTTTTTTTGCGGTACACGGGCCTCTCACTGCCGTGGCCTCTCCTGTTGCGGAGCACAGGCTCCGGACGCGCAGGCTCAGCAGCCATGGCTCACGGGCCCAGCCACTCCGCGGCATGTGGGATCTTCCCGGACCGGGGCATGAACCTGTGTCCCCTGCATCAGCAGGTGGACTCTCAACCACTGTGCCACCAGGGAAGCCCCTATGAAGTGATTTTTTTAAAAAACATTTTCTTTGGGAAGTTTTTAAAACCTGAGAGGAGGATGAGTTCCTTCAGAGGGATTTGCTTTTGCTTCTTTTGGGCACCTGAGGGCATCATTGTACTAGGACTACTTTAAACCTATTACTTGGCTTTAGGTTTTTTAACTGTCCAGGTTGTAGGTGTTTGGGCTGCAAACTTGCACGAAAGTTGGCTTGTGGTTACAGATTCTTAGGGGATATAATCTCCTCTTCTTCCCAACTTGCACAAACTTTGGAGATGAGCAATTTTTGTTGTAGTCTCCTGGTGATGATAGTTGTGGTAAGGAAATGGATGATTCATAATTTGCCTGACACTGAGAGTGTAACACTTTGAGGACTCAGCTTTACTGGGTGGAGGGGGTGGTTAGGAGAAGTATCTCCTAAAAGGAGTTTCCCTATTTTAGATGCTCCTGGGCTTTGACTTCTAACTTGCATGTCATGCAATGCTATATAAATTGAATCTTAAGCTCTTCCACTTTTGCTAGATATTTCCATATTTCACTTCATCCCATTTTATCATATTTCATTATTCAAAATATACATTCTTTAACATTTTAAAATCTCTGAAATTATTATGCATCTTAAATTGATGGCATCCTACAATCATGGTCAGCCAGGGTCAGGCATAACATAGATAAACACATTTTTTATGCATGTAAGACTATCAAACGTGAAGCATAAAAACTTGCAGGATGAACATCCGTGACTTAGAAGAAAATTTTGAGGCTGATAATGGAGCATATTTTAACCCCTAGGGATCAAATGTCTGTGGAGAGAAGCTGTCCTCATAGTGAACCACACATATTTAGCAACATTCCTGAAACGTAAGTCAAAAGTAAGTTAGTACTGCATAATTGCAAAGTCAGGCTTAAGAGTCCAGCATCAATGGTTTTTCATTCTTTTAAGAAGTATTTTATGAAATAATATATCACCAAGGTTCTTGATGTCACAGAGCATTGATTGTGTAGAAAAGTAAGATTAAATGGAAAATTTTAGGCATAACTTAAGTGATTTCTTTCACTTATATTTTACTTTTTATGTATGCCCAAGAGTAATATGTGATAAAAATAGATGACAAAGTCTAAAGATCTCCCTCAGTAAATATAAAAGTTTTAAATTACAAGAAATTTGAAATTTAAATTACATTTGAGCCTTTAAAAAGTGTAGTAACTTTAGTTGATTTTAACAGGTGGTTTAGTCCTCTAGTGCCTAGTCTGTTAAACTACCAGAAATATAAGTCTTGTATTACTTTTGTAATCAGAAAGCATGCACTATTTCCAAAAAATTGTTTGGTTTTGAGAGGGTCTTTCAAAAGAAGAGAGAAAGAGAACTACAGTAAAAGAAAGCATTTCTTCTTTAGGACAGGGAAAAATTTGGCATGTTCATATATTACCTCCTTATTCCTAATATTTTACGTTTATGTTCTCTCTCCTTGATTAGATTTGTCAGAGGCTTGTCTATTTCATGATGTTTACATAATGACATTGTTTTTATTTTCTAATTAATTTTATTTTGGTTTTAATTATTCCCATGCTTCTATTTACTTTTGGGGAGTTTGTTGTTGCTTTTTATACAATCTTTTTTTCTCTCTCAAGAAACAATAAAATATTTAAAACTCTACATTTTCCTTCAAATACTGCTTTGACTGCTTTGACTTATCACAAAGATTTAGACAGGTTGGCAATTTCCTTATTTTTTAAAAAATAGGTAACTAATAAAAATCACTAATATTTGCCATACAATTTTATAGCCTTGGATACTTGTTTAATTTACAAGTGATTGGGGGCTATTTATAAGAAAACAAATATGCTGCTACTGTTCACTTGTGGACAGAAAATATAGCCCATAAAATGTTTTCCTTTATTGCCTTTAATGAAAACTTTCTCCATGACCCAGGATGCTCAATTTTTATACATGAACATGTGTAGCCATTATTGTAGAATATAAAATCTGAAATAATATTCTACATTATGAATATTTTAGATCCTCCATGCCTTTATATATTATCTGCTTAATCTGTCGTTGCTATTTAAGTATTAAAATCTCCCACCATAATTGTGTTTTTATTATTTTCTCATTACAAGTCTATCAATCTGCATTATATATTTAGATGCCATAATGATCCATATTAATTCCTTATTATTATATTTTCATTATTGACTACCTTGTCTCATATGCAATAACTCCACTGGCCTTAAGTGCTTTTTTTGCCCTAAGTTCTACTTTATCTGATATGAATATTGCTGTCATTGCTTTCCTTTTTTATCTTTGCCCATTTTAGCTTAGTTTATCTTTGTCCATTCTCTGATATTTAGCCTTCCTAGACCTTTTGGCTATTAAGTATCTATAGTAATAACATATTACTTAATTAATTTCTGAACAATTTATGCTGTTTTACCTTCTAATGCAGGATTTCGAGTGTTTAGAATAATTTTAATTGTTATGCTTGGTTTATCTTACTTTCTATTTTTTTTTTCTATTTTATGTCTCCTAACTTTTATTCTTGTTTCTTCAGTTCTGCCTTTTCTATAGGTTTTAGCTTGTTTCCTTTTGTCTTTTAAATCAATTTGTAAGATAAATTTAGCAGCTTGTATAACAAACATTTATTATCACACCCAATTTCTAAAAGTCAGGAATCTGGAAGTGGCCTAGCTGGGTATTTCTTACATAGGGTGTGTCAGGAGGCTGCAGTCTACTGTTGCTTCAGTCTTTTGAAGTCTTGATGTGGGGAGGGGCAGATGCTGCAAGTTTGCTTCTAGATTCACTCAGTGGCTGTTGTCAAAAGGCCTTGGTGGGGCTTCCCTGGTGGTACAGTGGTTAAGAATCCGCCTGCCAACGCAGGGGACACGGGTTCGAGATCTGGTCCAGGAAATCCCACATGCCATGGAGCAACTAAGCCCGTACGTCACAACGACTGAGCCTGCACTCTACAGCCCGCGAACCACAACTACTGAGACCTCGTGACACAATTACTGAAGCCCGTGCGCCTAGAGCCTGTGCTCTACAGCAAGAGAAGCCACTGCAATGAGAAGCCCGTGCACCACAACGAAGAGTAGCCCCTGCTCGTTGCAACTGGGGAAAACCCATGTGCAGTAATGAAGACCCAATGCAGCCAAAAAAAAAAAAAAGTCCTTGATGGCTTGGTAGTTGGAGTCCTTGTTCATTACCACATGGACGTTTTCCACAGGGCTGTTTATGACATGGCAGCTGGCTTTCCCCAGAGCAAATGACCCAGAGAGATGGAGGAATCAAGGTAGAAGCCACAATATCTTTTATAACCTAATTTCCCCAATGACATACTATCACTTTTGCTATATTCTATTGGTCATGCAGACCAACACTAGTGCAGTGTGGAAAAAAACAACACAAGAATGGAAATACCAGGAGGCAGGGATATTGGGAGCTATCTTGGAGGCTGGCTAGCTCAAGCACCCTATTTTTAATTCTACTGGTGAATATCTTATGTCCAGAAACATCCTTAACTCTATATTTACTTACTTATAACCATCTAATAAAAATAAGAATTTGGCTACCAAATTATAAGATGAGCAGTTTAGTACATTTAGCTTCTTTGTCTTATAATTTCCTCATAGTTTCTCATTCTTTATTAATTTACTATGAGGTTTTATAATTCCTAAAATCAACCTCTCTTTGATATCTCTTCCTAATATTATATCAATGAAGATACTTACCAACAACCATAGTTAATATCACTGTGTCAGTCAAGCTTCCACCAGAGAAAGAGAACCAGTAGGAGATAGATATTAATAGATTCATTGCAAGGGATTGGCTTTTGCAATTGTGGGGACTGGCTTGAAAAGTCTGAAATCCTTAGGGTAGGCCATCAGGAAGGCCAGGCTGAAATTCCTTGCTGAACTAAATGAAGGTTCAGTCCACGAGTGGAATTTCTTCTGAGTTCTGCTCTTACAAGCTTTCAACTGATTGAATCAGACCTACCCAGATTATTTAGAATAATCTCCTTTACTTAAAGTTAACTGATTATAAATGTTAGTCACATCTGCAAAATACCTTCATAGCAATACCTTTTTAGTGTTTGATTGAATAACAGGGTTATAGCCTAGCCAATTTGTCACATAATACATCACTTTCCCCCAAAATCACTTTTCTTCAAACAGTAGCTTTCAAAGCTTTTGGTGCTTTTAAAGACACCAAATACAAAAGGCTTCCTAGATTTTATCAACACTTTGCCAAACTAATATTGCTTTCCTTGTCCATTTATTTACAAATGAAACTTATATTTGAAATAAATGTCTTTTTTTCCCCTCTGATTCCTTCAGTTTTGTTTTAATGGCAAAATATAAAGCTGCTCTAATTTGCATATAGCTTGCTTTTCTTTTCAGGTTGGAAGGCTTAGAATTATTTCTTTTCTTTTCTTCTTTTTTTTGATAAATTTATTTATTTTATTTATTTATTTTTTGCTGTATTTTTTCTTTGTTGCTGTGCACGGGCTTTCTCTAGTTGCGGCAAACAGGGGCTACTCTTCATTGTGGTGCGTGAGAAGCCATTGCAATGGCTTCTCTTGTTGCGGAGCACGGGCTCTAGGCACGAGGGCTCAGTAGTTGTGGTGTATCGGCTTAGTTGCTCTGCAGCATGTGGGATCGTCCCGGACCAGGGCTTGAACCCTTGTCCCCTGCATTGGCAGGCGGATTCTTTTTCTTTTTCATTTAAGAGGGTCGACCTCATGTTAAGTGTTCTTACCACAATAATTAAAAGAAGAAGCTTCTAAATTAAAAAATTGGATACAAATGTGTAATTTTTAACTGACTTAATGATTTTGCTCTTTAACGTCATTTCTCAATTGACCAGTGACCTAAGGGCCCAGCCCCCAGTGCTGTCAGGTAAGAAAGCTTCTACTCTAGGCTTGGCCCTAAGCTCAACCTAAATTGCACTGTTAAACTTGGAACAACTCACAGGTGCCAGGAATCCAAGACCTTCTAGACTCTAGAACAGGAATCCATATCACCTTTAAGGCTATGAACACCACACACACACACACACACACACACACACACACACACACACACACACAATCTGGCCTCACTTCAGTTCACTGCACTCTGGTTGTTGGAGGCCTTGTCTAAACAGCCCATCTAGGATCTGAGCCTATGCTTCCTCGGGCTAAGGAAGCATAACTTCAAGCCTCCAGTCCTCTCCCCACCCCTTTTTATGACCAGGCTCCACCTGCCCAGAGCCTCCAGACTAACTAAACTTGGTACCCAGTGGGGCAGGTGGATTCTTAATAGGGAAGCCCTATTTCATTTTTATTAGTAATTTAACTTCTTTTTCCAAAGCCATGGTCTTGGTCTCTGCTAGTTAATTTTGATATCCTCTGAACTTTTTTGTGTCCAATCTCGGGTCTTTTTTGGGGTGAAAAATATTCTTTTATACATTTATTGATCACACCTGTGATGGTTTTTCTGTATTCTTTGAGACTTCTATTATTCAAAATTTGGTTCTACCTTCCTCTTTCATTTTATTTAAAAATCTACTTATATTTTTTATTTCCTAATATATTTCTCTAAATTATTTTTCATTTTACTGATTTGACTTTTTCCTGTTGAGTCCATTTTGCTTTTCACTGTTTTACACAATTATCTTACTTGGTAACGTGAAAATCTGACCAGGTGTTGCTTGGTACATACATATGAGAGTTCTCTAGACTGGATATTCCCTTGCATCTTCTTCAGGAATTAATTTTCAGCTCCTCTCTAACATATTTTTGTGTTTCTTATGGCTCAGCCATTTCAATGGTTGGGTTAACTGTGAGCTAACGTGGTAATACTATTTTTATAGGCCCTGTATTAACTTCTGTGTGTACTTCTGCCTTGAGTTTATTTTTTTGTGTCTTATTGTTGATAATGAAATTTCACTGTTTCAATGATTTGTTTTTGAAACTTAAAGAGTATGGGGAACTTCTTAAGCACTGGTGGCACAATGCTTAAGAATCTGCCTGCAAGTGCAGGGGACATGGGTTCGAGCCCTGGTCCAGGAAGATCCCACATTTCTTGGAGCAACTAAGCCCATGCACCACAACTACTGAGCCTGTGCTCTAGAGCCCACGAGCCACAACTACTGAGCCCGCATGCCTACAGCCTGTGCTCTGCAACAAGAAAAGCTACCACAATGAGAAGCCCACGCACCACAACAAAGAGTAGCCCCTGCTCGCCGCAACTAAAGAAAGTTATGTGCAGCAATGAAGACCCAACACAGCCAAAAATAAATAAATAAATAGTTAAAAAAAAAAAAAAGAGTATAGGAAGTTTAGGGTCTGAGCACAGTTACTCTTTGTCATCTTTTAGGAAGTCCTAAGGTTTTTGATTTTGCTTTGTTTGTTTACTTTTGTTTTTATTTTGTTAATATTATGGCAGAGTGTTTGGAATAGCAGGCCAAGAATCAGGAGATTCAGTGCCAGCTACTCTCCTAAATACCATATTTGTCTAATTCCTTCATTTTTATGGGCTTTAGTTTCCTCATCTACAGAATGTGAAAAAGAAACTGCCCTTACCTTTTAGGAGTGACAGGAAAAATTTGAAGGTTTATGAGAAAACCAAGAAAATTCATGCCTTTCAGCAAATCAGGCTGAGGATAGGGCACTGAGAGTGGGAACAGAAGGGCAGGAAGTCAGAAATAGGTGAAGGAAATCACTCATTCACTCTGCATTTGTTTATCATATGTCTATAAGACAGGCACTCTGTGAGTTATCTTATATAAGCTGTTTCAGGTAATCTTCACAACCACTTTGAAAACTAGGTTTACTTTTTTTCTATTTTACAGAAAGGAAACCAACTCAATACTAATTCAAATAATCCTAGCTCTGTACCTTTTGAATTGTGTGGCTTGAGTTAATTCACACAACTCAAAAGGGACCAAGTTAGGACCAGAACTCAAATATATGAAAAACAGGACTTTGTCCTCTTCATTCTACCATGGTGATCTACTGTGAAAAAGGCACAGCAGCAAAATTGTGGCATTGAGTAGGAGATGGATGGGGTGACCCTATTGGAATTGCTCTTGTCTTCTTTCCTTCAACTTAAATTACAAACTATTTCAGGCAAACAGGAAATATAGTGACTAATTTAAAAGCAAGGAATCCATCACCCAGGTTCTCAAATCTTAACATTTGGCCATGTTTGCTTCAGATTTTTTTAAAAAGAAATTAAACATTAATGTATATAGTTGAACCCACTTTGTACTCTTTATGATATAATCCCTTTCTCTTTCTCCCCAGGGGTGTCCGTTATGTTAGTATATATCATTTTCCTGCATGCCTTTATACATTTACTATATACTATAATATATTCTATTGTTTTGCCTATGTCTAAACTTCATTTAAATGGTGTCACACTATAAATATATAATGCTGCAAATTGGTTTTCTATTCCAGATTATTTTTTATATATTATTCATGTTGGTATATGTAACTCTAATACACTAATTTTAACTATTGAATATTTTTTATTGAATGAATATACCTCAATTTATATTTATTTGGTGACCTATTAATGGACATTTATATCATTAGCAATTTTCAATGTTACATCAGTGTTGCAATGAATATTCTTATACATTTCTCATTGTACATACACAAAGGGTTTTCTAGAGTAGATTGTTTATACCTAGGAATAGAGATGTTAGCAGTGTGTAAGGTCCTAGTTCTTCACATCCTCACCACTACTTGTTTTTGTAGACTTTAAAATGACTTTTTTTTTGATCTGATGAATATGAGTGATCCTTTATTTTAATGTGCATTTCTCATAGTAGAGAGATTGAGTTTCTTTTCTTGTGTTTTTGTTACTGAGTCCAAACTCGCTCTGCTTGCCGCATGACAGGCCAATGAATCAGAGACAAGGTGTCGAGGCAAGGAATACGAATTTATTCAGAAAGCCGGCAGACTGAGAAGATGGCAGACTAGTGGCAAATATCCCCTGGAATGGTCAGCCTCGTGGAGCAGATGTGTTAAGTATTCTTTCTAGCAGCCATCCACAGGTGGACAGGGTCCAGATGTTTCCCTGAACAAAGGCACTTTGGTTTAACATTCAGGCATAGGGGCAGGGTTCCTCGAGGCAGGCCATTATGTATAGACAGTACCCTTTTAGTGAACAGAAGTAACGGGAAGCAAAAGCTAAAGAAACAGATCCAACATGGAGTCAGATTTTGCTCTTGCCTGTTACATTTTCTCTTTTGCAAATTGCTTGCTCATATCTTTTGCTCATTTTTCTGTTAAGCTGTTTTTCATTTTCTTATTGTGTTGTAGGGGTTCTTTACATATTCTAAATGTTAACCCATGTCAATTACGTTTATTGCAATTATATTCCCTTAGCCTTTGGCTTGTTTTTCACTTTATGGTGTCTTGTTGTACAGAATTTTTACATTATAATACTTTCAAAATTATTGGGTTTTCTCCATAAGGTTTCCATCCGAAGTATAAAAAAGTTCTCCAATGAGAATTGGAGAATTCTCCAATTCTCTTCTAAAAATGTTAAAATTTTGCTTTTTGCATTTAGGTCTTGATCTACCTGGATTTTTCTTTCTTTACATGATATAAAACAGGGATCTATTATACTTTTTTCAGTTGTGGATTATTGATTATTCTAATATTAATTTTTCAATAATTAATTTTTTGCTACACAATTTGTGGTGTCACATTGATCACATTTTATGTATCTGCACCTACCTCTTTATTCTGCTTCACTGGCAGCCTTGACAATCCCTATACTATTACCATGGTGTTCAATATCATGTCCTTATTATAGGTCTTTTTTTTAACATCCCCATGACATTTATTTTATAACTGGAAGTTTACACCCTTTGACCCCCTCCACCCATTTTTCCCACTTCCCCCAAACCCCCACCTCTGGCAACCACCTATAGGTTTTGATACTCCTGGCTCTTCTTGACCTTTTAATCTTTTTTTTTTTTTTTTTTTTTTTTTTTTTTTTGTGGTATGCGGGCCTCTCACTGTTGTGGCCTCTCCCGTTGCGGAGCACAGGCTCCGGATGCGCAGGCCCAGCGGCCATGGCTCACGGGCCCAGCCGCTCCACGGCATATGGGATCCTCCCAGACCGGGGCACGAACCCGTATCCCCTGCATCGGCAGGCGGACTCTCAACCACTGCGCCACCAGGGAGGCCCTGACCTTTTAATCTTTTATGTGAAGTATAAGTTCTACAAAACAAGTCTTTTGGGATTTTGTCTGGAATCTTTTTTTTTTTTTGTAAATACATTTAATTTATTTATTTATTTATGGCTGCATTGGGTCTTCCTTGCTGTGCAAGGTGAGCAGCATTGTGGTGCGTGGGCTGCTCACCGCGGTGGCTTCTCTTGTTGTGGAGCACTGGCTCTAGGCGCAGGGGCTCAGTGGTTGTGGCTCACGGGATCTAGACCGTAGGCTCAGTAGTTGGGGCGCACGGGCTTAGTTGCTCCGCGGCATGTGGGATCTTCCCGGACCAGGGCTCGAACCCGTGTCCCCTGCACTGGCAGGCAGATTCTTAAACACTGCACCACCAGGAAAGCCCTTGTCTGGAATCTTATCAAATTTTTAGATTAATTTGGTTCTAACTTACTTCCTTTTTTTTTTTTTTTTGGCTGAGATGTGCAGCATGTGGGATCTTAGTTCTTCCACCAGAGATAAAACCCGCACCCCCTGCATTGGGAACACAGAGTCATAACCCCTGGTCCGCTAGGGAAATCTCCTAACCAGGGGTCCCCAACCCCTGGGCCGCAGACCAGTACTAGTCCGTGGCCTGTTAGGAACCGAGCCGCACAGCAGGAGGTGAGTGGCGGACGAGCGAGTGAAGCTTCATCTGCCACTCCGCAGCGGTCCCCATCGCTCGCGTTACTGCCTGAACCATCCCCCCTCAATTCCTGTCCGTGGAAAAATTGTCTTCCACAAAACGGGTCCCTGGTGCCAAAAAGGTTGGGGATCACTGCCCCTAACTTACTTTCTTATTAACTTTAATATTGAGGCTTCCCATCTATGAACATAGAGTATGTTTTTTTATTTAGTTTTTTTATCTTTTAAAATAATTTTTAGAATTTCCTCTGTAAAAAATTTTGAAGTCCTTTTTTTCTGTAGGTTTCATTTTTTTTCCCCCTAGCCTGATAACAGAAACAAGTACAGCAGCAGGGAATTTGGGAATGAATACTTCAAAAGATTCTGAACAATAAAAGAGAAAAAGTTTGTAAGAGCTGTCCAGCTGTGTTTTGATTCTTATGATGGCTTTGTACTGTGTCAACAGTAGCTAAGTTAGAACTACATTTCCCATAATTTCCTTCCTTCTCTGCAAGGTTCTTCGTTAGAATTATCCACAAGAGAAGTTTGCATGAGAGTTTGAAAGTAGAAGTGAAGTAGTAGCCAATTTTGTGCTCTGAAGGTCAGTGTAGGGTTTCAGCAGTTATGCAGTTCACACATCATCAATTATCTACTGGCTCATTTTGTTGGTTTGGTGCAGGCTACATCTCCCACTGGATATCCTCCTTCATTCTCTCCAAATTCTGGGCCATGTGCATGTACAGGAGATTTTCCTGTATGCTAAGGAAAACCAGCTTTTAGAGTAGGAGTGAGAAAGACCTACACACAGTTCTATTTTGTCCTCACAGGTTGCACTTGGTCCTTTGTGTCTCCCACATCCAGTCTATCTCCCCTTTCCAACTGCTGGCCTTGCTGACTTCAGGCCCAGCACTGGATGCAGGAGCAACAGATTTACGTAGACTGCTTAACTGGCTCCCAGGATTGTAAAAGACCCAGTGCCCATAATAAGTCCTTTATTCTATGTCACTGCTAGTGGTCTTCATCCCTAATCAAATCCTAACTGATATAATTCCCATTTCCCTAAAGGTCCCAGAGGAACACTGGAAAAATAGAATGAAGGAAATGATTAATTGCATAAGGCCGCTGAGGGAATGAGAGAATATCTCAGAGAATTCAAGGACAAGATACAGTTCTTTTAATGAAATGAGTAAAGATTGATGCTGTGGAAACTACAATGGCTAGTGTCAATGGAAAGGAGTCTGAGACACACTTCCATAGTTCTGCACAGATCCAAAATCAATGAGCAGGAGGCAATTTGGGAATGCAGGGTTTATTTGGTAATTAACTTTGTTTTTTACTGTTGGTGATTTCTTTTAGAAGCCCCTTAGTACAATGCCTGGCATAGTATGCATGCACTCAACAAAGTTTTTTAGAATGAATTGAAATTAGACTATCCTTGGGAATATTGTGAGACTCACTTTTGCTGAAATACTGTTAATTAGGCCAAAGAGAAATATTATTGCTCCGTCTTTGAGAGAGAAAATGGATACTTAAAGAGACAGTACAATATTGTCTCTTTTCATGGGGAAATATGGACTAGATGATAAAATCCTTGAATTTTGGAACAGGTAATGAGTTTAGTGTAGCCCTCTCGTTTTCCAAAAGAGTCAAAAGAAGTTAGTTAACTTGACAAAGTCAGTGGCAAATTTGTGTCAAAATCACGTTCATAGAAATCTCAGTCTCTTGCTCTATTTACTAAACAAACCTCAATCTCTTCCCTACAAAAATAGTTGGGTGAATTTATTTATTGTTGATTGAAAAGTTAAACCCAAATACTGATAAGATCAATTTCAACTTGGTGAGAGATCTCTGAGGGCCCAGGCCTTACTTCATACAATATTTTCCTCAACAACTTGGATAAAGACCTACAAGAAATCCTTATATGAAATTATCAGGTGACATAAACTGTATTATACTGACCTAGAGAGTTAGAATTCCAAATACTAAGTAATAAGCTCTAATGTTGGGCTAAAAGATAAAAATGTACAGGAGTCATTGGAAAGTCCAGTATATACATTAAAATATATAATAAGTATAGGAAGGGACAAACTTGGTTTGGTAGCAGTTCAAGAGGAAAAGGACTGCCATTTTATAGAAGTCAATGAATGATGCCAACGAACTTTAAAAAAATGTTTATACAGTCTTCGATTGTAAGAAGATGGAGGAAGCAAGATTGGTTGAGGATGTAGATATGGGTACAATTTAGAGAAAGGCCTGAGACACAGCTTTAAGCTATGAGATCTAAATCTTTTCCTAGAAATCAAGAGAAGCTAGTGTATAGCTTGTGGGTATCCCTATGAAACCTTGCTTGATTCTGATCCTTCCACACCCTCATCATATACCTGCCGTGCTCGTTTCATGTGTATAAAGTGCCTGTAGACCACCTTTCCCCTCTGATCACCTTAATTCTATCTTTCATTCAAGCCTAGCTCCAGTCCTACCCATTCCTCAACCCCATTCATGATGAAATTTCCCTTGCTCTGAACTTCCTTAGCGTTTATTTATCCCAAATCCTATACTATATTTTAGATTGTTACTTTTCTTTAATGATGATTGTGATGGTCATACGGGTGGCAGCAGTGACAAGTGGCATTGGCAATATATAAGAATTAGCTGAGGGACTTCTCTGGAGTTCCAGTGGTTAAGATTCCACGCTCCCAGTGTAGGGGGCCCAGGTTCGATCCCTGGTCAGGGAACTAGATCCCACATGTCGCAACTAAAAATAAGATCCCGCACGCTGCAGTGAAGATCCTGCACACCGCAACTAAGACCCGGCACAGTCAAATAAATAAATAAATAAAAAGAATTAGATGAGAATAAGAAAACCTTGAGGAGAAGTGACTTGTTTCTAAGAAGATATTTAGCTAATTGTAAAAGTTAAAGAATGAAGTAATTTGGGGGCTTCCCTGGTGGCGCAGTGGTTAAGAAGCTGCCTGCCAATGCAGGGGACACGGGTTCCAGCCCTCGTCCGGGAAGATCTCACATGCTGCGGAGCAACTAAGCCCGTGAGCCACAACTACTGAGCCCGTGCTCTAGAGTCCAAGTGCCACGACTACTGAAGCCCGCGCACCTAGAGCCTGTGCTCTGTGACAAGAGGAGTCACTGCAATGAGAGGCTTGCACACCGCAATGAAGCGTAGCCCCTGCTTGCCGCAACTAGAGAAAGTCCGCGTTCAACAATGAAGACCCAATGCAGCCAAAAATAAATATATAAAATAAATAAATTTATTTAAAAAAAGAATGAAGTAATTTGGAAAGACCACTATTCTATTGTTGCTTTGAAATTTGTCTTTTTTTTTTTTTTTTTTTTTTATTATTTTTTTTTCTTTTTGCGGTATGCGGGTCTCTCACTGTTGTGGCCTCTCCCGTTGCGGAGCACAGGCTCCGGACGCGCAGGCCCAGCGGCCATGGCTCACGGGCCCAGCCGCTCCGTGGCATATGGGATCCTCCCAGACCGGGGCACGAACCCGTATCCCCTGCATCGGCAGGCGGACTCTCAACCACTGCGCCACCAGGGAGGCCCCTGAAATTTGTCTTTTTAAAGAAATTGTAAAATTATGTTAAAGAGGGGCAACATATAAAGAAACTGAGTCCCTGGATGTTAAGTAAGTTTGCCTAGGGTCACTAAACGAAAGATCAATTTGATGCTCCAGAGTACTGGACCTTACACTATGTCTATCAGATAAGGTTCTTGGGAGTTTATGTTGTAAGAAACAGAAAGCAACTGTAGCTGGTAAAAGCAGAAATGGAATTTATCTGGTCAACACATCTACTTAATGTATATTTCTTGAGTGCTCACTATGTGCTAGGTACTTTTTTTAGGCCCTTGGGGATATAGCAGAAAACAAAGTCCCTGTTTTCAAGGAATTTACATTGTAGTAGGGAAGATAAACAATCAAATAATGCATAAATATGTTTCACGTGCTAAAGAAGAAAAATAAAGAGGAATGATTCAGATGTGAGAAAAAAAAAATAGAGGGGATCTGGCAGAGGAAAGGAGTGCTGTCTTAAATAGGGTGGTCAAGGTGGCCTATCTGATAAAATAACATTTAAGTTGAGACCTGACTGAGTGAGGCAGCAAGTCACGTTGGCATCTTGGGGAAGAGTGCTCCATGCAGAGGGAATGGCAAAGCTAAGGTCTGGGATCAGGAGTGTGCTCAGCAGTTTGAAGTAAAGCAGGGAGGCTTGTGTGGCCAAAGCAGAGCAAGTGAGGAAGAGAACGGAGATAAGATTAGAAAGGTAGCAAGCAAGGGGCCAATCATGGAGACCTCAGTAAGTATTTTGACATTTATTTTGAGTAAGATCAGAAATGTGGGATGGTTTTGATCAGAGGAGTAACAGGGTCTGGCTTAAGATTTTAAAAGATCACCGACTACTACATGGAGACAGGATGGTATGGGAACAAAGGCGAAAGCAGGAAGGGCAGTTAAAAGGCTGTTGCGGGAACCGGTGAGGGATAATGGTGGCTCAGGCCAGGGGGTACTGGTGGAGGAGAGAGGCCACTTTCAGAATTTCCTGATGGATTGGATATAGGGTTACAAAGAAGACTCAAAGACATCTCCAAAGTTTGGGCCTGGGAAACCAGAAGAAGGAGTTGGATAGTTCATAGGATTTCCTGGAGACTCAAGCTCTGAAAATGGGCATATAAATAAAGAGGAGGGAGGGAGCCACAACCATAGCCAAACTCATACCATGGAGCCAGTCTGATGAAGCCTTTCTTGCTGCCAGCACTGGACATTGCATGCCATCCCTGGCATGGAAACTAGATATTCTAGCTTTTGCTAGAATAAATTCTGTTTCTCTGCTTCTTTCTCTGCATTACTCTTTCCTGAGTCAAAACCCCAGGTTCTCATATCCAACTGACCAAGCTCAGATCCCATGCCTACTCCCCAGCTGCAACAGGTCCTGGGAAAGTAAATATCTGGTCCTTCTACTTCTAAAGTGGGACACTGGCCCTGCTTTTTACTTAAGTTCAAATGGCAGGGAATTCCTCCATTACAGAAAGAGAGCTCAGATGATTGGCAGCCACAAACACAAGGAACACACAGCATGTTGTGTTGGAGCAGTCGCTGAGGCAGGAAGCTTCTATAACTCATTTAAGAGCTAGATGTTTTAAAGGAATTTTAAAAAACCAATCTGAGAGAATTTCATTCATAACTGTGAGAGCACTTCAAACTCTTCAACAGGAAGATGAACGGTTGCGTTATCACCTGATGGCATGAAGTATCAGTAACAGACTTCCTTCTGCTTTGCCCACTTCTCTCACCACAGCCCCGCGAAGCTGGGGTTCCTACAGAAGCTAGGCTTGCTTTCAAGGCACCCAGGGCCCTATCTATGTATTATTTATACTTCTTAATCATTGCAGCATCAAGGGAAAGTGAGGCCTAGCAACCTTCTGATGATTGCTGAGGGAATCAAATGTACTTGGAAGCAAAGGGCTGTACCAAAGTCAGGCGTTAGTGAGCAGTACTTTAAAAAGTTTCTGGGCCCGTGAGCCATGGCCGCTGAGCCTGTGCGTCTGGAGCCTGTGCTCCACACGGGAGAGGCCACAACAGTGAGAGGTCCGTGTACCGCAAAAAAAAATAAATAAATAAAATAAAATAAAATAAAAAGTTTCTGACCTGCTTTAAGAGCCTCCACAAAATCTCACGGACTTCTCCACGGAGTTGTTGTGAAGGGCTTGCAAAGCAAATGTTGGAAACTACCAGGCAATGCGAAGAGCACCAGATGGGGCCAGAGACACCACCGTGCTGCCAAGCTTAATCCACTACATCTCCACAAGCTGCGATCTCTGTAAAGCTTAGTTTCCTCTTCTGTAAAATGGAAAGAAATCACCATTTCACACTGTTATCCTAAGGATCACATGAGAGAATATATGTAAAGCCTATCTGAAGTGTGAATAAAGTGTCCTGTGAAGTTAGAATAACTTACTTCTCACAGGCACAGGGAACCAACAATTTTAAACCTAGAGCACTTAGGTCCTATACCTGTGTTGCCTGGGACATTTCTGTTGTCCTGGAAGATACGGAGGCCCAGAGGTTCTTGGTACCTTGCCTCAAGAATGTTACCATGGCGTTGATGATAGAACCCAGCTTGCAGCCTTTCCTGTCCCCATAATTCTATTTTATTTTTTTTTAATTATATTATTTTTGGCTGCGTTGGGTCTTCATTGCTGTGTGCAGGCTTTCTCTAGTTGCGGTGAGCGGAGGCTACTCTTCGTTGCGGTTCACAGGCTTCTCATTGCGGTGGCTTATCTTGTTGCACAGCACAGGCTCTAAGCACACAGGCTTCAGTAGTTGTGGCTCACGGGCTCTAGAGTGCAGGCTCAGTAGTTGTGACGCACGGGCTTAGTTGCTCTGCAGCACGTGGGATCTTCCCGGACCAGGGCTCGAACTCATGTCCCCTGCATTGGCAGGCAGATTCTTAACCACTGCACCACCAAGGACGTCCCCCTGATCATTTTAAACAGGGCGGATGTCGGGATGTCGCCTGCTCTCTGGCTTGCCTTACTGCCTTGATGTGTTACATTGGTGTGAACCGATAGCTCCCAAGTGGAGGTGTTAATTTATGCATCCCATTGTTGTGGGGAGCCCCTCCCAACTCCACTCAGGAATGGCTTGCTTGTTCTTTCTGCATCTGGCTGATCCAGGTGTTGCTTTCCATTTCCCCCATTTGGTCCTAAATCTTCCTCCTCAGAGACTTTTCCTCAGAACCCTGGGTAAAAGCTGACTGGCTAAAGAATTCCCACTTCCCACTAGTCTTGGTCTCGCCTGGCGTAAGAGCCATTCTGTGGTTTGTGACTGAGTCGCCTGGGGAGACATCCTCTGGGTGGCCTCCTTTGTTTAGGATGCACAAACTTAAGGCCCACAAATTGCTCTGTAGTTTCTTCCAAACTTCTCTACTGTGAGTTGGGTAGGGACATTTTCCCATGTTTCCATGGTACTTCCTTGTCTTTGGGAAATGATCTCCCAGGTCTGACCACAACCGGAAGGATGAAACTTGCAGGGCATCTGAGCCCTATTGGGAGAACTGGGGCAAAGTACGAGTTAACAGAGGCAGGCCTTGGGCGTCGCCTGCTCACCATGAGGAAAGGAGAGGAGCTTGTGCTGTGCCTGTATGAGGCAGCGGGTAAGGTTACAGTGTCTATATTCTGGCATTGAATGTGAAAAATATTTTACATTTAAAATGTATAATAGGGCTTCCCTGGTGGCGCAGTGGTTGAGAGTCCGCCTGCCGATGCAGGAGACACGGGTTCGTGCCCCGGTCCGGGAAGATCCCACATGCCGCGGAGCGGCTGGGCCCGTGAGCCATGGCCGCTGAGCCTGCGCGTCCGGAGCCTGTGCTCCGCGACGGGAGAGGCCACAACAGTGAGAGGCTCGCGTACCACAAAAAAAAAAAAAAAAAAAAGTATAATAAATATAAGTACATGTGAACTGGCTTATTTATGAATTGTTTGTTTGGGACTTGTAGTTCTGAACATGTGAAATGGGGAAAAGAGATGAAAGCAAACCTTTTGCCTTATTGCATTTTAAAGACGTATACCCAGAAAACCTTTTGGAAGAGAATGGGTTACTTTCAGTCCCTAGACTTCATGGTGACTCATGGAATCCCCTTCTCTTGCCTTATATGCAGGAAGGCATTTGCTAGAGGGGAAGTTGTGAATATTTTTCACTAGACTTTGTTTTCGCATCTACGTTATGTGTTCATTACTTTAAAAATCACGTGCTGCTAGGTTCCACTATATAAGATCAGAGCCAGTTCCTGCATTCTGTGGCATTAAAATTTGAGATAGGTGTACTTATGAAGTTCCAACCTGCAATAACAGAGAACCCAAACCAAAATAATAGTGAAATAAGAGTAAGATGTTTTCATGAATAAGATTTTAGAGTTGAGAATGAAGAAAAGCTTGACAAAAAAAGTTGAGAGTTCAGTGTCCAGGGGAAGTGTTCAGCTAGGAGGTGTCCTAAAGGAGAGAGAATTACAGGATCTATTTGAATAAAATTATTTCTTTACACTATCTAGCCCATAGCTTGTTGGGAAAGGGACTGTTTTGATGGGGAGAAGTCAAGGCCTTTTAAGGCCCTGGTGGGGTGAGTAAAGACGGTTAATTAAACAGTTTTTTTCCATTCTGGCAAATCACAGCAGCACCGGATTTGTGCGGTACTAGTGAGCTCGCAAAGTGCTGACTTTCCGGAGGTGGTTGCTGCTATGTGCCTCAGACCTGGGATCAGGTCACTTTGAAGGTTAATTGTCACATCACCAATCTGCAGCTGGGAGGACATTGCAGATCTGGGAAACAAGATACCATCAAGGGGGGTTTCTGCAGAACACTGAGCCCTGCAGTCAAGCAAGAGAGAGGAAGGAGAGCAGAGGGGGCTGCCGCAGGAAGGACGCCCACATGGGCAGGTGGGGGCTTGTGTTCTTATATCCATCAGAACCTACATCTTTGTGTAGAGCAGGGAGCACAAGTTTGATACTAGTTACTCAGACTGCAAAACATGCTGGACCTCAATTATCCTGAATCAAAGTATTACAAGGTGGCCAACCCTAAACTTTGCTCATAACAAGGGGAAAAGCTTTGGGGATCTGAGCCAGCTCTGGAGCTGGTACATAGGATCTTCTTCTGGACACTCCCCTTGATTTTACAATCCTTTGAACAATTCTTATTTATGAGTCTTATGTAAAAACAAGACTAACCAAAAATTATTTACCAAACACCAGCAATATGCACAATATTATGCTAGACCTTGTAGGGGGCTGCAAAAAAATTATGAAATCTACATTTTTATGAATATTCATACATTCCCAAGTGTTTTCAGATCCTTGCAAGATTTTATCATTATAACTTCTGCTTATCCTTTCCAGGGAGCTTTCTCGTACTAACTTTATCTTGTTATATTTATTTCAATATTTATATGTATTAATTTTTGAAGTTGCTTGCATTTGTGCTTGTCTATCTTTGATATATGTTTAGGTGTGTGCATCTTAATATTAGACTGCTTAGACCAGGCACCTTCATTTAGCAGTTGCACTAAAAGTTTCCTGAGGATTAGAACTCTGTTTTATCCAAAAGATTGAGAGCCACTATGGAAGCAGAACTTAAAAAAAAATTATTCACCTTAAAATTTTACCTATAATAAAATTCACTTTTTTTTTTTTGCGGTACGCGGGCCTCTCACTGCTGTGGCCTCTCCCGCTGCGGAGCACAGGCTCCGGACGCACAGGCTCAGCGGCCATGGCCCACGGGCCCAGCCGCTCCGCGGCATGTGGGATCTTCCCGGACCGGGGCACCAACCCACGTCCCCTGCATCGGCAGGCGGACTCCCAACCACTGCGCCACCAGGGAAGCCCAAAATTCACTATTTTTGTGAGTACAGTTCTGTGAGTTTTGACAAATGTATGCAGTTATGTAAACACCACCGCAATCAAGATATAGAATAATTTTGTTCCCCCCTCCTCACGAATCCCTTTTGTAGTCAATCTCCCCCACCACACCCCAACCTTAGCCCCTGGCAACAACTTATCTGTTTTCTGTCCCTATACTTTTGTTTTTTCCAGATGTAATATAAGTGGAATCACACATATATAGCCTTTTGCATGTGACTTCTTTCAGTTACCATACCTTTGAGATCCATCCATGTTGTTGCATGTGTCAGTAATCTGTCCCCTTTTATTGCTGAGTAGTGTTTCATTCCATGAATGTATCATAGTTTCATTATCCTTTCACCAGTTGAAGGACATTTGGGTTGTTTCCAGTTTTTTGTGACAATGAATAAAGCCACCATGAACATTTATGTACAAGTTTTTGTGTGAACATAAGTTTTCATTTCTCTGGGTTAACTACATAGGAGTGGAACTGATGAGTCATATGGTAACTGTATGTTTAACTCGAAAAGTAGCTGTGAACCTAAAACTGCTCTAAAATATAAAGTCTTTAATAAGTAAAAAAAAAAAAAAAAAAGTAAAGAAAGAAGCTGTCAAACTGTTTCCCAAAGTGGCTGTTCCATTTTCTATTTTCACCAGCATGTGTGAATGTTCCAGTTGCTATATATCTTTGTCAGCACTTGGTACTGTCAGATTTTTAAGTTTAGCCATTCTAATAGATGTGTAGTAGTTTCTCATTGTGGTTTTAATTTACTCCTAATAACTAATGTTGTTGATCATCTTTTCTTGTGCTTGTTTACCATCTATATATCTTCTCTGGTGAAGTATCTCTTCAAATCTTTTGCCCTTTTTCTTAATTGGCTTGTTTGTTTTATTACTGAGTTTTGAGAGTTGTTTATATATTATGGATACAAGTCCTTTGTCAGATGTGTGTTTTTTTAGACAAATAAAACTTCAAGCTGGCTTAAATGACAAATTGGTTCATGTAATTAATAGTAAGAGCCAGAGGTATAATGCTCAGGCTTCAGGATCAGTGAAATTCAGTTTCTCATTATCTTCCCATATCTCCCCTCTGCATCCTACTGTGCTAGCTTTATCTTTGGCATAGCTTTTCTGGTGGTTACAAAATTGCTGCAATAGTTCCAGGTCTCATGTCCCTAAACCACACTGTCCTGAAAGAGGGAGGGCTAGCTTCAAGTAGAGCTTAAGAATGAGAGGTCTTCTTTTACAATAACCCCACAAACCTCCCCAGTGTCTCTTTGGCCTGAAGTGGGTCAGATGCTTATTATAAGGCAATCTCCATGGTCAGATGAATGTCATGAGCTGACTGGGTTAAGCAATGAGGAGGGGACACTTAGGCTTTGCGGTCACCCAGCATCTTTTGATCATCCTTCCCTTGTGGGGGTTTTCTGCCATTATGAGTCCTACCTCCCCAAAGGAGAAGCCAGTCCCTCACTGTCTCAGTGTCCCTTGCAGCTATGGCACAGGCTTGAATACAGGCACTAATCAGATGCTTCTGTGAGAGAATTTGATTAAGAAGAGAGCAGGATGAGAAAGCAAGGGACATGCAGGATCAATTTTCTTACCAGGGTGGCAGCAGAGGTCCAATTGTTAATTTGTTAAGTGAGATTGGGCCCTAACTAAGTCAATCCATGTAAAACTAAGTCAATCCATGTTAAACTAAGTCAATATGGCCCTTGACTCACGTCACTACAAAACTATGACCGCTATAGTTTTTTCTGTTTCTACACCATTTGTTTGAAACTCCTAGATGTGTGAGGATTAGGATGCTCTTATTTCTGAGAGACCTAAGGAAGGCGGAGGGAACCTGTGGGGCCAGGGACTTCCATAGCTCTTCATTTTAAGTACCTTGCATAGGAGGTAAGGTTTTGCATAGGAAAGTTCTAAGCAAAATGGGGAAGGTGGCGGAACACTGGGGAGATGTTACCTTATTAATTTTAGATAAACCAGTGTTGCTGGAGGGTAGAGAATGGAGGGAGGAACAGTATATGGTTAAACTAGAGAGGTAAGCAGGGCCCAGGGCATATTAGGTTCTATAAGGCATGGACCTCATCCAACTTTGTGACTTGAGCACCTGAGTGTGAGTAGTGATGTTATTTACTGTGATGGGGAAGCCTGGAGGCAGAAGTTTGAAAGGAGAGGTGAAAGTGAGTTTGAGGTGACTTTGTGATATCCTGTCAGTTAGGTAATTGGATCTATGGACCTAGGAGCTCAGAAGATACAGTCATAGGCAAGTTGTTAACATGGGAATTCCCTGACTTTCTTTATATATGCCTTACGAGAGTGTATAATGAGTTTAAAAGGCAGGCCTCTTGGTTGCAAGAGACAGAAATCCTATTTAGCTACCTTGGAGAAAGCCAAGAATTTATTAGAAGGATATTGGTATAATTTCTTGATCAAGGAATAACTGATGAACCAAACTACAAGAAGGGCAGAAATGCATCTAGGGTCATGGAACAACTGAAAATGCAGACGTCTATAGCTTTTATCCTTTTTTCTCTTTTCCTCATGTTCTCTTAATGCCTACTGGTGTCCTCCATATGGAAGTAATGAGAAAAATTGTAAAGAAACACAAATGCCAGGTGATCCTATGCTACACGGCTTTAAATGCAGGTAAATGAAGAGACTGTCTCTCTTAACAGACACAGTTTGAAAATCGTGGGCAGAAATTACTAGCCTGGCCTGGGTCACACCTCCCCCGCCAGACCAGCTTACTCTGGAGGAGGTACTAGTGTGGTGGTCATGCATGCACATGGCAGAATAAAAATTAAACATCTTGTATCATGATATTGGTCTGGCTACTGTGATAAAGATCCAAAATAACAATGGGTTAAATGAAATAGGAGTTAATTTCTCTCGTGTAAATACCAGGATGTCAATACAGTATTGAAAATGTATTTTAACAGGACTGCTATGGATTGAATCAGTTCAGAATTTGTGGGACTGAATATAATTTTGGAGCCCTCTTTTTTTTTTTTTGGTGGTACGCGGGCCTCTCACCGCTGTGGCCTCTGCCTTTGCGGAGCACAGGCTCCAGACGCGCAGGCTCAGCGGCCATGGCTCACGGGCCCAGCCGCTCCGCGGCATGTGGGACCTTCCCGGACCGGGGCACGAACCCATGTCTCCTGCATCGGCAGGCGGACTCTCAATCACTGCGCCACCAGGGAAGCCCTGGAGCCCTCTTTAAGGAATATAATAAAAATTTTATAGTGCAAAATTAGGTACAAAAGTAGATATTTCTTAAGTATCAGAAAAGAAATCATAGCCCATTACTGGAGCTTTGGAGTTTCAGGTCCCTTTCTTCTGAGATCTCTTTAGCTAATTTGCCAGACCTGCTTCCTAATTGCAATGTTCCCCTCTCCATTTAGAGCACTTCACAACTCCCAGCAGCTGCCAGCACTCACAGGGGCTCAGGCAAGTGAAGCTTCAAGCTTCAACTTCATTGGCTTCAACGTACATCTACCTCAGTGCTGAGGTAAAGTTCTATTCCCTTGTTAAGAAGGAAAGAATAGATATCCCACTAACAGTCTCTCAGTACTAGTTCATTATGCATAACCCCAAAGGGCATTATTAGGATTTATGGTTAAGGTTTTCAGAAGAACTATGTCAGCTTAATATTGAGAGAAACTAATGCAGTCAATAGATATAATGGGCTGCACTAAAATGTGTGGAATTCTTTGTCCCTGGAGGGAATTGGGCTGCTAAGCATTCATGAGAATGTCTAAGGAGAATTTAAGCAACAGATTGGTCTGGCTTATTTAGTTGAAACAAACTTTAAGGTAGTATAGTGAACCACAAAGGGCATGGACTTCAAAGTAAAGAAAATCAAGGTTTGTGTCCCATCATACCTCTAGCTAGTAAGATGACAATGGGCAAGTGGTTTAACTTCTTTGAACTTTGATTTCCTTGTCTATAAAATGGGGATAACAAAACCTATTCTTCTGGTTTTCTATAGGGATTAAATGTGAATGAATTTTAAATATGCAGATAGGTGCATAATAATAGATCTCAATATAAATTATTTTCCTCTCTCCTGCTCCTTTCCAGTACCAAGATTATATGATTCTATGTGGGATCTGAGCTTTGTCTTGAAATATAAATAGGATTAAGATGAGCCCAGAGGGCGATAAACATTCTAAACAGAGGGACTTTGACAAGGTGATGTGTTGACTCCTAGTTTTTGTCTGTCCAATGTTCCTTCCCCTTTTTAAGGTACGGCTCCTCTTCCAACCATAGTACAAGTAATTTGGAGACAATTTATAAATCACAAAACCATCCTTTTATCACCCAATTTCTCCATTCTTACAGTCATAATTACTCATACCTTGAATGGCAGAAGTAAATCGTCAAGTAATTTCTTTTTTTTTTTTTTTTTTTTTTTTTTTTTTTGCAGTATGCAGGCCTCTCAATGTTGTGGCCTCTCCTGTCGTGGAGCACAGGCTCCGGACGCGCAGGCTCAGCGGCCATGGCTCACGGGCCCAGCCGCTCCACGGCACGTGGGATCTTCCTGGACCGGGGCACGAACCCGCGTCCCCTGCATCGGCAGACGGACTCTTAACCACTGCACCACCAGGGAAGCCCCAAGTAATTTCTTTTAAGAAGGGCAAGTAAGTATTCTATTTATTGAGTCTTTGCATATCTGAAAATATTTTTTGTTGTCTTTACCCAGGAAAGTTCATTTGTTTGGATATAAAATACTGTTTTGCAAATCTGTTTAATGTCTGCCTTAATAGAAGATAGCTCATATGTTTCTGCATTTAATCTGTTGTGATATGTTGTCGTGGTTGGAACATATGAGGAACATCTAGCCTCACACCAATATGAAAATATGGAAAATGGAGAAGTATTTTAATAATCTTTTCAGATAATTCTATATATTCCCTTTGATACTATACCAAAATTCAGTAAAATGTTAGTTGCATTGTGGAACCTAAAACCATTTCAATGAATCATTCATACTCTGTTAAATTAGAATCTATTGACCTATTTTTCATTTGAATGGAATTTTTAACTGTGCATAATTTTGTAACATCATGCATTTGGTTATTTGGAAATTATTGGTTCACTGACTTATGTGTATCTTCCAAATGTTAACATATTTCATTAAACAATATAGAAAAAAATCACTTTCATTTGCATTAGCACTGATATCATCAGAAAAAGCTGTAAGTATTAAGGATCTGAGCTCAGAGTGGCAGATACAACTTTTCTAATATTTTAATTGTCAGAAATCTCAAAGTTTTTCATTGGCAACAAATACTGTCAATAGGCTTACTTCTTTCGTTTTCAAGAAAGTGTCTTCCGATACCGAAGTCTCCATAACAATGGTTTGTAAGTCATTCTTTCAAGTAAATGGTGATACATGAAAAAAGTGGCTAGTTCAGCTTGTGACTCAATCCCACAAATGCTTTTTGTTGAGACAACCACCATATTCTAACAGAGAAGAACAAACCTGACTCCATATTGGATCTATTCCTTTAGCTCTTACCTTTGTGCTCTGTTGCCTATGCTTAGTCATGCTGGCTCTGCACATTTGTAAAAGAATGTTGCCTATAGCCCTTTCTCAAGGCTCTCCCTCCCAGGCTTGATCTTTAAAGCCATAACACTTTTTCGTTCATATAGAGATAAAAAGTTGCAGAGCAGAAAATAATTTATCTTGTTGGAGATTTATAGGAACATAGTGACCAGACAAATGTGGACACCTGCAAGAACAAAGGATTATCACATCCCCTCTGGGGTCTGGCCAGCACCAAGAAGTCTGCAACAACCAACCACACCCCCTCCCCTTTTAGTATAAAAGAATCCTGAATTCTAACTCGGGTAAGATGGTTGTGTGGAATGCTAGTCCGCCATCTTCTCAGTCTGCTAGCTTTGCGAATAAAGTCACTATTCTTACTTTTTGATTTATTGGCCTGTCATGTGGTGAGCAATATGAGCTTGAACTCAGTAACTGCACTTGACTAGACAAAAGTGCATTATGTTTATTTCCTATTTGCCACATAGAATATTTTTTAAATGTGCACTTAAGATTCAGGTAGCCCCCACTCCTCCTCCCAGGGCGGAGTGGGGACTACCTGAGCGATGAGTTTGAGAAAATGGGCATAAGTAGTTTAATGTCTTCATCTAGGAAGCTAGCTTGCTTGTAGAGAGTACAGTCTTCCAGTTGTTCTCTTCCATGCTGTAAGATACAGGGGCAGGCCTTCCTCTATAGTAAGGAGGCCCACATTTGAGAGGTGTAACCTCAAAGACCCCAACATCTGAAATGCTGGGCTATAACTATCGGTAAATAAATATCGGGAGTTAAATTCTGGATGACAAAATATATACACAAAGAGGCTTTTGGTGAGGTACAGTGTGTATCTTTGGGCTTCACACTTTAGGGTATATTGAACATGTTTTAACTTTAGCAAGTTAAGAGGTTGTATTATGCCAGGTGGGTTTTCACAGTTGTGTAGATAGCTTTTAACTTCTGTAAGAGGCTTTAAGTCTTAAGCCACCTCATACTTTGACCTTGGCAGATGACTACAGCTTATGTCAGGACTTTGTAGCTTATACGTCTACAAAGCAAAGCTGCACACTTTGGGCCTTAAGCAAAGATGTGGTCTCTAGAAAGACAACACAAACCCTAGGAAGTGTCTAAACCACTGCATAGACCTCAGGTGGCCTCAGGGTGTACATTATTGCTGCATCCTGAAGCTTTAACTATGGCACTGGTTGAAGTTCACATGTGTGGACCTCTTGGAAACATCAGCAGAACTGGTGGATCTAGAGGATTAAGTGAGCAGGTATAACTAAGGCAAGAATTTAAACTCTAGAAGAAAACAAATACTTCATTATTTCATTATGTAGTTCTTTAAGGAACTGAAAAAAAGCAGAAGCCTCAATATTTTATGTGATCTAGTCTCAGAAATCACACACGGTCATTTCTTCAATCTTCTATCATGTAAGTAAGTAAGTCTATTCAATGTAGGAGGTGACTACATACAAGAGTGTGAATGTCAGAAGGCAGAGGTCACTGGGGCCATCTTAGATGCTGGCTACCACAGATGGCTTATTCTTGTAAATTATCCAGGGAGATTTTCTCCTCCTTCTTTCCAGCACTAAGGTCAAGCCAGGTGTTTCCTTGTCACCTGATTTTTTTACAGCGGGGTTTGATTTGTGTTTACTTTTACACTGGGGATTCTCTCCTTTGGGTCCTAACTATGAGGAGCCATCTCCTATTAAATTACCTACTTAGGAGGTCCTGTGATCCATGTAGCCATCAAAATGGAAGTCAAGGGGAAGTTCCCTGGTGGCCTAGTGGTTAGGATTCTGAGCTTTCATTGCCATGCCCCAGGTTCAATCCCTGGTGGGGGAACTGAGATCCTACAAGCTGCACCAAAAAAAAAAAAAAAAAAAAAAAGCAAGTCAAGGCCTCAGGGTTGGTCAGAAAACCTCAGAGTGCATGCTAAGGCACTGAACTTGTAGAATTCCTCTTGCAACTCATAGTGGGAATTTGGGGATTTCTTTTATGCCAGCCCAGCAGCACATTTAAAAGGTTTTTAAAATAATATTTCACTCAGAATTTTAATAGAAATAGTACTGTTGTTTGGATTAACTCTCCATTATATAGTCAGAAATAGAATAAAAATAAAATGTTTCCTTGAATTTGCACTATTATTATTTTCTAATTTTTTGAAGGAGATTCTTTCCACTTTAACCTCAATCTATCTTCTGTTCTAATATATGTATTTAAGAGTATTAATGTTCCTTTTGGTACTGTTTCAGCCACTTCTTACAAATTTTGAAATGTACAGATTTTATTGTCATTCAGTTCTAAATATATTTTAATTCCCCATTATATTTTCTTCTTTGGCTCATGAATTATTAAAATATGTTTTATAAATAATTTTAAGCACCTAATTTTTGGTTAGTCAATAGTCATAGAAATCAAAAATGAAAAATGTGAAATGGTATTCTATGAGATGTTTCCATCCTACTACTGATCCCATACATATGGTTTTATATACTCCCTTAATACAAGTATTCACTGTTAAATTTGGGGGGATATAGTTCCAAATAGTTCTTATGTATACATACAAATATATATTTTCTTATTTTACACAAATGGTATTATATATTAAAAAATACTCAGTATCTTGAATGATTTACTTCAACGGTATATCTGGATCTTTCCATATAAGTCTATAGAAAGAGATGTGTTTTAAATTTTCCAAATGTATGCATTTAAAAATTATCTTTTTATTATTGATTTCTAATTTCATCTCATTATGACCAGAAAATGTGGTCCACACAATAGTATTTGTTGATCTATGCTTCCTAGCTTCATATATGCAAGGATGTTGATATCTAAAATACCTCCATTCAGGGACTTCTCTGGTGGTGCAGTCGTTAAGAATCTGCCTGCCAATGCAGGGGACACAGGTTCGATCCCTGGACTGGGAAGATCCCACATACTACAGAGTAACTAAGCCCATGAGCCACAACTACTGAGCCTGCACACCTAGAGCCCATACTCTACAACAGGAGAAGCCACTGCAATGAGAAGCCCGTGCATTGCAATGAAGAGTAGCCCCTGCTCGCTTCAACTAGAGAAATCCCACGCACAGCAACAAAGACCCAACTTAGCCAAAAATAAAATAAAATTTAAAATATCCCCATTCAACTCATCTGTTTAGCTTGTGATCCTGGAGAATGATTGTGGGTCATAAAATTTATCAGATGTGTATTTCAATTACTGCTATTGTTCCAGACATGGTATATTGCTTAGACAAAATCAAAATAGTTTTTATACACTTATTGATCTTGCAAAGGATTTTTTAAAAATATTTATTTATTTATTTGGCTGAGTTGTGTCTTAATTGTGGCATGTGAACTCAGTTATGGCATGTAGGAACTAGTTCCCTGACCAGGGATCGAACCTGGGGCCCTGCTTTGGGAGTGTGGAGTCTTAGCAACTGGACCACCAGGGAAGTCCCTTGAAAAGGATTTTTTAAAAAAAATCTGTATCAGTTTACAAGGATCACCAGATGCTATTCGCTTTGACCTAAAAGAGCCTACCTTCACAGATTTGCTAAAGTTCAATTTCTTTCTCTCTGATTATATGATATAATATATCCAAAGAGGGGCCTCCCTGGTGGCGCAGTGGTTGAGAGTCCGCCTGCCGATGCAGGGGATACGGGTTCGTGCCCCCGTCTGGGAGGATCCCATATGCCGCGGAGTGGCTGGGCCCGTGAGCCATGGCCGCTGAGCCTGTGCATCCGGAGCCTGTGCTCCGCGACGGGAGAGGCCACAACAGTGAGAGGCCCGCGTACCGCAAAAAAAAAAAAAAAAAAAAAAAATAATAATAATAATAATATATCCAAAGAAATTTTGATGATGTTGATATCTCAAGGTCATCACATTAGTCACACATTAATGATATTATGCTATTTGTACCTGTTCAGCTGGAAGGACCAAGTACTTAAAAACTTTTAGGGAGACTTTCACTTCTGAACATAGAAGTATAACAGGGACCAAATTTACCCTCCTGCCTTAAATGACTAAAAACACAGACAAATGTTAAGAAATAATGTTCTTCCAAAAAGCAGACTACAGGCAATGCAAATGAGTGGTCCCTGGGAGAGGAGGGGAAAAATGAATTATAGCTGGAAATAGTTACTAGACCTCAAGGAAGTGAAGAGAAACAGAGCCCAAGGTCTCCTTGAGTTGAGGAGCTATAGGTGAGAATTTGGAACAGTCAAAGCATCTTTAATTCACAGGGCTAAGTATTGGAGAGGAGAGAGCTGCAGCAATCTACAGAGGAGTTCCCTTTAGTCTTCAGTTAAATACTGATCAATACATGGGTGTGAGAAAGCCATAAACCAGTGAAAGAACAACTGGGTAGAAGCAGCAGAATAATTCCCAGTAGATATACAGGGTTAAAAATAATTCAATTCCCAACAATCAGAGTGGAACAACCACTCTGCCTCAGTAGTGGGGCCAGTTTAACTCTAGGATACAGACATCTCTGATTTTACCTAACAAAGCTAAAAGCAATACCTGAAAGAACCAAGCTGTTTCCAAGTAACTTAACAGCATCTCAGAATAAACACAACAATATTTAAGGACTACCCCCCAAAAATCAGCATCCAATAATGTAAAATTCATAATGTCTGTCATCAAATAAAAAATTATCAGACATGCAAATAAGTAGGAAAATACAAGCCATAATGAGGAGAAAAATCAATCAAAGGAAACAGACCCAGAAATGACACAAATGATAGTTATATATTCCATAATTTCCAAAAGTAATGGGAAATTAAGAGAATGTTGGAAGACACTTTTAAAAGTTCACATAGAATTTTTAGGGGTGAAGATAGACTGGATGGCATTTATATTTGTCTGCTAGGGCTGCCATAACAGAATGCCATGGACTAGATGGCTTAAACTTCAGAAGTTTATTTTCTCACAGTTCTGGAGACTGAAGTCCAAGACGGAGGTGCCAGCAGAGCTGGCTTCTGCTAAGGACTCTCCTACCAGTTGCACATAGCCACCTTCTCACTGTGTCCTCACATGGCCCTTTCTCTGAATGCATGTACTCCTGGTATATCTAACTCTTCTTATAAGGACACTAGTCCTCTTAGATTTGGGCCCTACTGTAATAGTTTCATTTAACCTTAATCACTTTCTTAAAGGTCCTATCTCCAAATAAAGTAACATTGGGGGTTAGGGCTTCAACATATTAACTTTGAGGGGGACACAATTCAATCCACAACAGGATTAATAGCAGATTAGACACTACAGAAAAGTGATTAGAAAACCTGAAGATATATAACAATGGAAACTATACGGAAAGAAAAAGAACACTGAAAAAAGTAGAACATCAGTGAGATGTGGGACAACTTCAAGTGGCCTAATATGCATATAATTAGAGTTCCTAAAGGAGAGAGGGGTAGGCAGAAGAAATATTTGAAAGACTAATGAGAGAATTCCCTGGGGGTCCAGTGGTCAAAACTTGGCGCTTTTAGAATAAAAGATGCAAATAGAATAAAAGTAAAAGAATGTAAAATGATATATCATGCTAACACAAAAGAAAAGAAAGCTGGAGAGGTTTCCAACTTCCAGAATGACATTAAGGACCTCCAAAAGTCTGTTTCTCCATAAAGGCAATGAGAAGTCTAGGAAAAACTGTTAAAATTTTTTTCAGACTGTTGAAATTAAACAGAGGGTTTCAATAATCTGAGCAGTGTTTTGTCAAGAAAAATGGCTGAATCTCAGTAAGAACAATGAGGTTAGGGGCATTTTAACTTTCTCTAATCCAATACACCCCTTTCCAGCTTCAAAGTATTATTAAAAAGCCAGCAGGCTTCCGGGTAAGATGGCGGAAGAGTAAGATGCGGAGATCACCTTCCTCCCCACGGATACACCAGAAATACAGCTACACGTGGAACAACTCCTACAGAACACCTACTGAACGCTGGCAGAAGACCCCAGACCTCCCAAAAGGCAGAAACTCCCCACATATCTGGGTAGGGCAAAGCGGAGAGATTCCCGCACAGAGGATCGGTGCCGAGCGGCACTCACCAGCCCGAGAGGCTTGTCTGCTTGCCCGCCGGGGCGGGCGGCGCTGGAAGCTGAGGCTCGGGCTTCGGTCAGAGCGCAGGGAGAGGACTGGGGCTGGCGGCGAGAACTCAGCCTGAAGGGGGCTAATGTGCCACAGCTAGCCGGGAGGGAGTCCGGGAAAACTCTGGAGCTGCCGAAGAGGCAAGAGACTTTTTCTTCCCTCTTGGTTTCCTGGTGCGCGAGGAGAGGGGATTAAGAGCGCTGCTTAAAGGAGCTCCACAGACGGGCGCGAGTCGCGGCTGAAACCGCGGAGCCCAGTGACGGGCGTGGGACGCTGGGGCTGCTGCTGCCGCCGCCAAGAAGCCTGTGTGCGAGCGCAGGTCACTGTCCACACCGCCCTTCCGGGAGCCTGTGCAGCCCTCCACTGCCGGGGTCCCGGGATCCAGGGGCGGCTTCCCTGGGAGAACGCACGGTGCGCCTTGGGCTGGTGCAACCACGCCGGCCTCTGCCGCTGCAGGCTCGCCCCGCACTCCATGCCCCTCCCTCCCGCCCGGCCTGAGTGAGCCAGAGTCCCCGAAGAGGCTGCTCCTTTAACCCTGTCCTGTCTGAGCGAAAAACAGACGCCCTCCGGCGACCTACACGCAGAGGCGGGGCCAAATCCAAAGCTGAGACCCAGGAGCTGTGAGAACAAAGAAGAGAAAGGGAAACCTCTCCCAGCAGCCTCAGAAGCAGCGGATTAAAGCTCCACAATCAACTTGATGTACCCTGCATCTGTGGAATACATGAATAGACAACAAATCATCCCAAATTGAGGAGCCAGGAGTCAGTGCTGTGCCTCTGAGGTGGGAGAGCCAACTTCAGGACACTGGTCCACAAGAGACCTCCCAGCTCCACATAATATCAAACGGCGAAAATCTTCCAGAGATCTCCATCTCAACACCAGCACCCAGCTTCACTCAATGACCAGCAAGCTACAGTGCTGGACACCCTATGCCAAACAACTAGCAAGACAGGAACACAACACCACCCATTAGCAGAGAGGTGGCCTAAAATCATAAAAAGTCCGCAGACACCCCAAAACACACCACCAGACGTGGACCTGCCCACCAGAAAGACAAGATCCAGCCTCATCCACCAGAACACAGGCACTAGTCCCCTCCACCAGGAAGCCTACATAACCCACTAAACCAACCTTAGCCACTGGGGACAGACACCAAAAACAATGGGAACTACGAACCTGCAGCCTGCAAAAAGGAGACCCCAAACACAGTAACATAACCAAAATGAGAAGACAGAAAAACACACAGCAGGAGAAGGAGCAAGATAAAAACCCACCAGACCTAACAAATGAAGAGGTAATAGGCAGTCTACCTGAAAAAGAATTCAGAATAATGATGGTAAAGATGATCCAAGATTCTATTTACAAGATCCAAAATTTTGGAAATAGAATAGACAAAATGCAAGAAACAGTTAACAAGGACCTAGAAGAACTAAAGATGAATCAAGCATCGATTAAAAACACAATAAATGAAATGAAAAATACTCTCGACGGGATCAATAGCAGAATAACTGAGGCAGAAGAACGGATAAGTGAGGTGGAAGATAAAATAGTGGAAATAACTGCTGCAGAGCAAAATAAAGAAAAAAGAATGAAAAGAACAGAGGACAGTCTCAGAGACCTCTGGGACAACATTAAACGCACCAACATTCAAATTATAGGGGTTCCAGAAGAAGAAGAGAAAAAGAAAGGGACTGAGAAAATATTTGAAGAGATTATAGTTGAAAACTTCCCTAATATGAGAAAGGAAATAGTTAATCAAGTCCAGGAGGCACAGAGAGTCCCATACAGAATAAATCCAAGGAGAAATACGCCAAGACACATATTAATCAAACTGTCAAAAATTAAACACAAAGAAATCATATTAAAAGCAGCAAGGCAAAAACAACAAATAACACACAAGGGAACCCCCATCAGGATAACAGCTGATCTCTCAGCAGAAACTCTGCAAGCCAGAAGGGAGTGGCAGCACATAATTAAAGTGATGAAGGAGAAAAACGTGCAACCAAGATTACTCTACCCAGCAAGGATCTCATTCAGATTTGATGGAGAAATTAAAACGTTTACAGACAAGCAAAAGCTGAGAGAGTTCAGCACCACCAAACCAGCTTTACAACAAATGCTAAAGGAACTTCTCTAGGCAAGAAACACAACAGAAGGAAAAGACCTACAATAATGAACCCAAAACAATTAAGAAAATGGGAATAGGAACATACATATCGATAATTACCTTAAATGTAAATGGACTAAATGCTCCCACCAAAAGACACAGATTGGCTGAATGGATACAAAAACAAGACCCATATATATGCTGTCTACAAGAGACCCACTTCAGACCTAGAGACACATACAGACTGAAAGTAAGGGGATGGAAAAAGATATTCCTTGCAAATGGAAACCAAAAGAAAGCTGGAGTAGCAATTCTCATATCAGACAAAATAGACTTTAAAATAAAGACTACTAGAAGAGACAAAGAAAGACACTACATAATGATCAAGGGATCGATCCAAGAAGAAGATATAACAATTGTAAATATTTATGCACCAAACATAGGAGCACCTCAATACATAAGGCAAATACTAACAGCCATAAAAGGAGAAATCGACAGTAACACAATCATAGTAGGGGACTTTAACACCCCACTTTCACCAATGGACAGATCATCCAAAATGAAAATAAATAAGGAAACACAAGCTTTAAATGATACATTAAACAAGATGGACTTAATTGATATTTATAGGACATTCCATCCAAAAACAACAGAATACACATTTTTCTCAAGTGCTCATGGAACATTCTCCAGGATAGATCATATCTTGGGTCACAAATCAAGCCTTGGTAAATTTAAGAAAATTGAAATTGTATCAAGTATCTTTTCCGACCACAATGCTATGAGACTAGATATCAATTACAGGAAAAGAACTGTAAAAAATACAAACACATGGAGGCTAAACAATACACTACTTAATAACAAAGTGATCACTGAAGAAATCAAAGAGGAAATTAAAAAATACCTAGAAACAAATGACAATGGAGACACGACGACCCAAAACCTATGGGATGCAGCAAAAGCAGTTCTAAGAGGGAAGTTTATAGCAATACAATCCCACCTTAAGAAACAGGAAACATCTCGAATAAACAACCTAACCTTGCACCTAAAGCAATTAGAGAAAGAAGAACAAAAACATCCCAAAGTTAGCAGAAGGAAAGAAATCATAAAAATCAGATCAGAAATAAATGAAAAAGAAATGAAGGAAACAATAGCAAAGATCAATAAAACTAAAAGCTGGTTCTTTGAGAAGATAAACAAAATTGATAAACCATTAGCCAGACTCATCAAGAAAAAAAGGGAGAAGACTCAAATCAATAGAATTAGAAATGAAAAAGGAGAAGTAACAACTGACACTGCAGAAATACAAAAGATCATGAGAGATTACTACAAGCAACTCTATGCCAATAAAATGGACAACCTGGAAGAAATGGAAAAATTCTTAGAAATGCACAACCTGCCAAGACTGAATCAGGAAGAAACAGAAAATATGAACAGACCAATCACAAGCACTGAAATTGAAACTGTGATAAAAAATCTTCCAACAAACAAAAGCCCAGGACCAGATGGCTTCACAGGTGAATTCTATCAAGCATTTAGAGAAGAGCTAACACCTATCCTTCTCAAACTCTTCCAAAATGTAGCAGAGGGAGGAACACTCCCAAACTCATTCTACGAGGCCACCATCACCTTGATACCAAAACCAGACAAGGATGTCACAAAGAAAGAAAACTACAGGCCAATATCACTGATGAACATAGATGCAAAAATCTTCAACAAAATACTAGCAAACAGAATCCGACAGCACATTAAAAGGATCGTACACCATGATCAAGTGGGGTTTATTCCAGGAATGCAAGGATTCTTCAATATACGCAAATCAATCAACGTGATACACCATATTAACAAATTGAAGGAGAAAAACCATATGATCATCTCAATAGATGCAGAGAAAGCTTTTGACAAAATTCAACACCCATTTATGATAAAAACCCTGCAGAAAGTAGGCATACAGGGAACTTTCCTCAACATAATAAAGGCCATATATGACAAACCCACAGCCAGCATCGTCCTCAATGGTGAAAAACTGAAACCATTCCCACTAAGATCAGGAACAAGACAAGGTTGCCCACTCTCACCACTCTTATTCAACATAGTTTTGGAAGTTTTAGCCACAGCAATCAGAGAAGAAAAGGAAATAAAAGGAATCCAAATTGGAAAAGAAGAAGTAAAGCTGTCACTGTTTGACACTATCAAACTCTTAGAGGAAAACATAGGCAGAACACTCTATGACATAAATCACAGCAAGATCCTTTTGGACCCACCTCCTAGAGAAATGGAAATAAAGACAAAAATAAACACATGGGACCTAATGAAACTTAAAAGCTTTTGCACAGCAAAGGAAACCATAAACAAGACCAAAAGACAACCCTCAGAATGGGAGAAAATATTTGCCAATGAAGCAACTGACAAAGGATTAATCTCCAAAATTTATAAGCAGCTCATGCAGCTCAATAACAAAAAAACAAACAACCCAATCCAAAAATGGACAGAAGACCTAAATAGACATTTCTCCACAGAAGATATACAGACTGCCAACAGACACATGAAAGGATGCTCAACATCTTTACTCATTAGAGAAATGCAAATCAAAACTACAATGAGATATCATCTCACACCAGTCAGAATGGCCATCATCAAAAAATCTAGAAACAATAAATGCTGGAGAGGGTGTGGAAAAAAGGGAACACTCTTGCACTGCTGGTGGGAATGTGAATTGGTACAGCCACTATGGAGAACGGTATGGAGGTTCCTTAAAAAACTACAAATAGAACTACCATATGACCCAGCAATCCCACTACTGGGCATATACCCTGAGAAAACCATAATTCAAAAAGAGACATGTACCAAAATGTTCATAGCAGCCCTATTTACAATAGCCCAGAGATGGAAACAACCTAAGTGTCCATCATTGGATGAATGGATAAAGAAGATGTGGCACATATATACAATGGAATATTACTCAGCCATAAAAAGAGACGAAATTGAGCTATTTGTAATGAGGTGGATGGACCTAGAGCCTGTCATACAGAGTGAAGTAAGTCAGAAAGAGAAAGACAAATACTGTATGCTGACACATATATATGGAATTTAAGAAAAAAAAATGTCATGAAGAACATAGGGGTAAGACAGGAATAAAGACACAGACCTACTAGAGAATGGACTTGAGGATATGGGGAGGGGGAAGGGTAAGCTGTGACAAAGTGAAAGAGCGGCATGGACATATATACACTACCAAATGTAAGGTAGATAGCTAGTGGGAAGCAGCCGCATAGCACAGGGAGATCAGCTCGGTGCTTTGTGACCGCCTGGAGGGGTGGGATAGGGAGGGTGGGAGGGAGATGCAAAAGGGAGGGGATATGGGAACATATGTATATGTATAACTGATTAAATTTGTTATAAAAAAACAGATTAAAAAAAAATTAAGGGTGAGAGTTATAGGATGAAACGTAGGGATTGCCAAGATTATAGTTATATAGATTATTGCCAAGTTATCTGCTATGTTATCCCATGTAGCAGATAACTTGCCACTTCCATGTAGCAAGTTATCTGCTGCATGGGAATTTTGGGGAAAATTATGAGATGGTTCAAGAGCTTAAAGTAAACATTGTAAAATAAATTTTAGTTAAAATCTTTCAAAAAAAAAAAAAAAAAGCCAGCAGCCTCACAACTACAGTAGCTGTGAAAAGAAGCAGAGTAGCAGCTACTGAAGCAGGGAGAATGGGTTTGAAGTTCCCCCAAAGCCACAATCCCAGAGAATCGTCACTATTTGACTTGTCTGGCCACCCAATAAAATTTACTATCTCAGAGCTTGTTTTATTTGACCTGAATCAGAATTCAGCCTCTGCAAATAGCCCTAGCCACAGGGTATTTATCAAAAACAATCAGTGGCAATTGTTTAACATTGAAGCTGCCAAAGGTGTTGTTAACAGTTGGGGCTAAAAATAGTCTGACTAAAAAAATTTTAAAGGAAAAATTGGAGAATAAGCTGTCCATAAGGAGACATGAAAATATTTGAAATACTTCTGGCAATCTATAAGACCATGTGCATGCTATGTGCATGCCCAGGAAAGACCTGAGAAGGCCTTAATATCTCACTGCTGGCAGACCTTTAGACTTTGCCCAGTCAAGAAGTGAAGGCAATGAGAGGTGTAAACTGCCTGACGAATCACTGAAACCTTATCCCAATATACACATAGAGTCATCAAGCAAAAGCTGGTTCAAGATATTTGAGAAAATCTCTGTTCAATCACTACCTGGATACTGAGCTAACTAAGCAGAAATTTCATATGAAAAAGATACAGACTTTATATAATTAATCTGAGAAAGTCAATAAACAATTCCTGAGGAGGGGTCAAGAATCTGATTTACAGAGTGGCCATATTATATAATTTTAAATGTCCAGTTCAACAAAAAATTATGAGATATGCAAAGAAACTGAGAAGTATGTCCCATATGTAGGAAAAAACGGTCAATAGAAATATTATCTGAGGAAGCCCAGATGTTGGGCTTGCAAGACAAATACTTCAAACTTGCTATTATAAATATGCTCAAAGAACTAAAGGAAAATGTGTCTAAAGAATTACAGAAATATGAAACGATGTCTTACCAAAGACAGATAGTCAATAAAGAGAAATTATAAAAAAAAAAAAAAAAGAAATTCTGGAGTTGAAAAGTACAATTACTGAAATGAAAAGTTCACTAGATGGAATCAACAGCACATTTCAACAGGCAAAAGAATAAGAGAACTTGAAGAAATGTCAATTAATATTATCCATCCAAAGGAATTGAAATTAAAAAGAATGAAGGAAATGAACTGAGTCTCAGACCTGTGGAACACCATCAAATGAACCAACAAAAGCATAACTGAAATCTCAGAAAGAGAGAAGATGGAAAATGGGCAGAAAGAATATTCAAAGAAATAACAGCCAAAAAACTGACAAAAAACGTCTGCACATCCAAGAATCTTAATGAACTCTCAGAACAGACTCAGTAGGTTCCACACCGTGTCATGTCAAAGGAAAACAGTCAAAAGACAAGTGAGAATTCTGAAAGCAGCAAAAGAAAAATGACTCATCACATATAAAAGATCCTCAATAAAATTAACAGTAGAATGACATATTCAAAGTGCTAAAAAAAAAGGATTGCCAACCAAGAATTCTATAGCCAGCAAAACTATCCTTCAAAAAGGGAGCGGTTTCTCCACTGGGTGGGACCAAGCATCCTTGATCTTCCCTGCTTGCTGATCTAGGACAAAATGTACTACAGTTAAAATGTTATGGTTTCATCAATGGAGCTTCTGACTGGGGAAATAATTTTCAAAACTATTACAAGTCATGTGAAAGTCCAAGTGCATCAGATTCTTCTTGTACAAAGTATGATGGAAAAACTATTTACAAACAGTCATGCTTTTCTTTGATAAGAGGCTTATTTTCAAGATGTCTTTCCATAGTTATTGGACTAGCGTTTGGACTGGCAGCTATTGAGAAAATAAAAACTGAGCTCAAGAGTATGGAGAGCTGAGCAGAAGCAAGAAGAACTACAGTCCTGTAGCCTGTGGAACAAAAACCACATTCACAGAAAGACAGAATAGATAAAAAGGCAGACGGCTATGTACCAGATGAAGGAACAAGATAAAGCCCCAGAAAAAAAACTAGATGAAGTGGAGATAGGCAACCTTCCAGAAAAAGAATTCAGAATAATGATAGTGAAGATGACCCAGGATCTCGGAAAAAGAATGGAGGCAAAGGTCGAGAAGATGCAAGAAATGTTTAACAAAGACCTAGAAGCATTAAAGAACAAACAGAGATGAACAATACAATAAATGAAATGAAAAATACACTAGAAGGAATTAATAGCAGAATAACTGAGGCAGAAAAATGGTTAAGTGACCTGGAAGACAGAATGGTGGAATTCACTGCCACAGAACAGAATAAAGACAAAAGAATGAAAAGAAAAAAGACAGCCTAAGAGACCTCTGGGACAACATCAAACACAACAACTTTCACATTATAGGGGTCCCAGAAGGAGAAGAGAGAGAGAAAGGACCTGAGAAAATATTTGAAGAGATTATAGTTGAAAACTTCCATAACATGGAAAAGGAAATAGCCACCCAAGTCCAGGAAGCGCAACGAGTCCCATACAGGATAAACAGAAGAAGAAACACTCTGAGACACATAGTAATCAAATTGGCAAAAATTAAAGACAAAGAAAAATTATCGAAAGCAGCAAGGGGAAAATGACAACAAATAACATACAAGGGAACTCCCATGAGGTTAACAGCTGATTTCTCAGCAGAAACTCTACAAGCCAGAAGGGAGTGGCATGATATACTTAAAGTGATGAAAGGGAAGAACGTACAACCAAGATTACCCTAGCCAGCAAGGATCTCATTCAGATTCAATGGATAAATCAAAAGCTTTACAGACAAGCAAAAGCTAAGAGAATTAAGCACCACCAACCAGCTCTAAAACAAATGCTAAAGGAACTTCTCTAAGTGGGAAACACAAGAGAAGAAAAGGACCTACAAAAACACACCAAAACAATTAAGAAAATGGTAATAGGAACATACAAATCAATAATTAGCTTAAATGTGAATGGATTAAATGCCCCAATCAAAAGACACAGGCTCGCTGAATGGATGCAAAAACAAGACCCATCTATATGCTGTCTACAAGAGACCCACTTCAGACCTCGGGACACATACAGACTGAAAGTGAGGAGATGGAAAAAGATATTTCATGTAAATGCAAATCAAAAGAAGGTTGGAGTAGCAATACTCATATCAGATAAAATGGATTTTAAAATAAAGAATGCTACAAGAGACAAGGAAAGACACTACATAATGATCAAGGGATCAATCCAAGAAGATATAACAATTATAAATATATATGCACCCAACATAGGAGCACCTCAATACATAAGGCAACTGCTAACAGCTCTAAAAGAGGAAATTGACAGTAACAAAATAATAGTAGGGGACTTTAACACCTCACTTACACCAAGGTACATATCATCCAAACAGAAAATTACTAAGGAAACACAAGCTTTAAATGACACAATAGACGAGATAGATTTAATTGATATTTATAGGACATTCCATCCAAAAACAGCAGATTACAGTTTCTTCTCAAGTGCGCACGGAACATTCTCCAGGATAGGTCACATCTTGGGTCAAAATCAAGCCTCAGTAAATTTTAGAAAATTGAAATCATATCAAGCATCTTTTCTGACCACAACATTATGAGATTAGAAATCAATTACAGGGAAAAAACGTAAAAAACACAAACATGTGGAGGCCTAAACAATATGTTACTAAATAACCAAGAGATCACTGAAGAAATCAAAGAGGAAATCAAAAAATACCTAGAGACAAATCACAGTGAAAACACGACAATCCAAAACCTATGGGATGCAGCAAAAGCAGTTCTAAGAGGGAAGTTTATAGCAATACAAGCTTACCTCAGGAAAAAGAAAAATCTCAATCTAACCTTACATCTAAAGGAACTAGAGAAAGAAGAATAACAAAACCCAAAGTGAGAAGAAGGAAAGAAATCATAAAGATCAGAGCAGAAATAAATGAAATAGAAACAAAGAAAACAATAGCAAAGTTCAATAAAACTGGGCTTCCCTGGTGGTGCAGTGGTTGAGAGTCTGCCTGCCGATGCAGGGGACATGGGTTTGTACCCTGGTCTGGGAGGATCCCACGTGCCATGGAGCAGCTGGGCCCGTGGGCCATGGCCGCTGGGCCTGCGCATCCAGAGCCTGTGCTCCGCAACGGGAGAGGCCACAACAGTGAGAGGCCCGCGTACTGCAAAAAATAAAAAATAAAAAAAAATAGAGCTGTAGAACATGGAACTCTTAACCTTCAGTTTAGTTAGAAATCTTCTCATCAATATAATATATAGCTGGACAAATCAATCTTTTAGTATCATTTAGGTGACAGACCTGTTCTTTGGGGAAGTAAAAACAACTGTCTTTTTCTTACAAATCTCTACAAACCAGAAAATGTAAATACAGGCCACAGTGACCTGAGACTGAGCCTAATTAGCTCAATCAGGCAAGACCTGAAAGCAAGGGGGGAAAAATGACAAAGTGGTAGTTTTAAAATTCAAACCTCTGGGAATGCGCCCTCAGCTAAACTTTACAAATAGTAAAGGCTTAGTCATCTGAGCAAGCAACTTTAATGTATTCCAATTGTTCTTTGTAAACTAGTATGTTTCTATTGTAATATCTGATGATTCATAACTAGGTCTTTTTTTTAAAGTGAAGGCATGAGGGCTTCCCTGGTGGCGCAGTGGTTGAGAGTCCGCCTGCCGACGCAGGGGACATGGGTTCGTGCCCTGGTCCGGGAAGATCCCGCATGCCGCAGAGCGGCTGGGCCCGTGAGCCATGGCCACTGAGCCTGTGCGTCTGGAGCCTGTGCTCTGCAACGGGAGAGACCACAACAGTTAGAGGCCCGCATACCGCAAAAATAAAATAAAATAAATAAATAAGGTGAAGGCATGAGATCTCTAGTTGTGTTTGTTTATATGTCTGTGTACACATCATATATATATATGATAATACTCTGGAAAGTATCATCAAAATTGAATTACAAAGAGTTCAATTTAGAACTGCTTGCAAACTAAATATAAAAGAAACTGGCCAAGGAACTTCCCTGGTCGTCCAGTAGTTAAGAATCCACCTTCCAATGCAGGGGACACGGGTTTGATTCCTGAACTAAGATCCCACATGGCGTGGAGCAACTAAGCCTGTGTGCCACAACTAGAGAACCCGCTTGCCACAACTACTGAGCCCATGTGCTCTGGAGCCCGCGTGCCACAACTAGAGAGCCTGCCACAACTAGAGAGCCCATGTGCCACAACTACTGAGCCTGTGCACTCTGGAGCCTGAGCGCCACAACTGGAGAGAAACCTGCATGCCACAACTAGAGAGAAGCCCACATGCTGCAGTGAAGAGCCCACATTCTGCAACCAAATACTCCTGCATGCCACAACAAAGATCCTGTGTGCCACAACTAAGACCTGATGCAGCCTAATTAATTAATTAAAAAAAAAAAAAAAAAAGAAACTGGCCAAAATGACTTTCAGGTTCATGTGAACTGGGAAATATTTAATATTAAGTTGATACCTGGTATTAAAGTTTGTTGATATAATTAATATAGACAAGTCTTTAGAGTCATCAATATTAAGTATAATACTTTATTGTACCTAAGTCTAATAAAAGTCAAATAAGACCAAGGAAAATAATTTGATATGATGAAACTTTAAAGTAAATGTAAATGAGGGCTTCCCTGGTGGCGCAGTGGTTGAGAGTCCGCCTGCCAATGCAGGGGACGCGGGTTCATGCCCCAGTCTGGGAAGATCCCACATGCTGCGGAGCAGCTAGGCCCATGAGCCATGGCCGCTGAGCCTGCACGTCCGGAGCCTGTGCTCTGCAACGGGAGAGGCCACAACAGTGAGAGGCCCGTGTACGGCAAAAAAAAAAAAAAAAGTAAATGTAAATGAGATAAGAGCTTTTGGGTAAACTCGTTACAATTAATTATGTTTTAGAAATGTCTACTTAAAATGATCTCTCCAGAAAATTTGGTAACTTAAAGTTCTAGAGTTGTGCTAATTTAAGTGATGGAAGTTTATTGAATAGCTAGGTCATTCACTCACACACACACACACACACACACACACACACACACACACCAATAAGATACTGAGACATCAAACTAAACAGAGAAACTAAAGGTATTTAGGACTATTAATGAATATTTTTGGTGCCACCCTGAGATGTTGTCTATACGAAAACAAATGTTTTTAGAAACTATCACTGGTATTTATGTTCACCATTCTACAGAATGCTAACATAAAAGACTGTTCAGAATTGCTTACTTAGTCTTCATTATAAATTAAGTTTTTTTGAGTTGAAGATTCAAATTTAAACATATAATTAAAGCTAATAGCAATAATAAGGAAACATTTCAGTATGCAGTAGGAAAGTAGAATGTGTGTTTTCAGTAAAGAAGGTATGAGGAATGGAGTTACATTTTACTGAGGAAAAAAAGTTTTATGCATTGTCAGGATTAACTAAGTTTAGGTTGAAGTTAATTAAGTAAATGGATTTTGTTGTTAAGTAAGCTATCAAAAGACTGGAATTTGAACAAAGTTTCTTAGGGTGCTCCTTTTTGATAACGGATTGTGTGAGTTTTTGTGCACTTAAGTGATCTGTGTTTGTTTGTTTTAATCTTTTTGCGACTTTGGTTAAATGAATAAGTATTGTTTCATAGAGACCAATAATTCTGTTGTGTTTTAAAACATTTTTGGGGCTTCCCTGGTGGCGCAGTGGTTGAGGGTCCGCCTGCCGATGCAGGGGACGTGGGTTCATGCCCCGGTCTGGGAGGATCCCGAGTGCCACGGAGCGGCTGGGCCCGTGAGCCATGGCCGCTGAGCCTGCACGTCCGGAGCCTGTGCTCCGCAATGGGAGAGGCCGCGGCAGTGAGAGGCCCGCGTACCGCAAAAAAAAAAAAAAAAAACAAAAAAACCATTTTTGCTATTGTTAACAAACTTCCCAAATATTAAAATCTAACTAAAACTCTTTTAGCCTCCAGCTGGCTCTGGGATGCTTCAAAAGAGCATCTCTGAGACATCCCAGAGAAGAATGTTAAACTAAGTTGTAAACTATTGTAAACTAAGTTTATGTTAAATTACTTCAAAAACATTGTCAAGTGATTGGAGATGAACCTTAGGTTATAGTGCATGGATAAATGTCATTAATATAGATATTCCAAAATTTATATGGAATCTCTAACCTCTGATATGTCCTGATATGATATTATCAGTCATAATGCTAGTTATTACCCTAATATGTTATATGTAACAAAAATAGCCAAGTTTCTTGCTAATTGCTTTGTACTCAAATCTTTAACCATGATATTTTAAGTTTTGTCCTTTTAAAGACGATGATTATTTTACACTGATACTTTTACAAAATGAAGATTTTCAAGAAGACTCTTAAAAAGGACTTTTAAAACAAATATAAATTTCTGATAGCCTTTAGATAATACCACTGAACTGGGTAACAAATGACAAAACTCTAATGGAAAACCTGGTGACTTTAACCAGATCAACAGGAATTAATTACACGGGTCTGAATTAATTGATATGATTATAACTTTATGACTTTTTGGAAACTATACTAGCTTTAATCTTTGTTTTCCAGAAAAACCTTTGCTATTTTGCTATGACCTACAACAACTTGATAAAATATATCTTTGTAAACAAAGATGACATGTTTATCTTTTTCTCTCTACCTGATTCTTCCATAATTTGGCTTCTCCAGCTGGCTCTCCTGTGGACTTGATGGTTTATTACAACTGGATTACAACTAGTTATACTAGTCATTGTTTTAATTTGTTTCCAAATTGTTTATGATTTATTTCTCCCTGCTGCACCATGACTTTGTCAATATTACTAGTTGAATTACTTATATCCTATGTATTTTATAAGATTGTTGTCTCTTACAGTACCTATCTTGAGGAAATAGATCACATTTACAACTCCACATAGAATAATTGTAATAGTGTGATTCTAGGTGTGGGAAGAAGCAACAAGGGAAAGTAGCTCCTGGATCATAATAGGCTAGAAAGACAGAGGATCCAGAGAATATTTAATTATCTACAGGACGTAATCCAGAAATTAGCACCTGGAGTGGCATATCAACAAGAATTTTTGCCTGATCTGAGACAAGCCTCCCAGGGCTGTGGGACAAAAATTGGTCATGAAATGTCTTCCAAATATTGGTCAAATTTTGGACCAAGAGGAGGAACTGAGAAATGGAATATTGCCTGCCATATCAGTAAACAAAGTATGTCACAGTCATCAGTGATTGCAGCCACTGCCAACAGCAGTGAGCTGATGAGCCCTGATGTGAAAACACAGGATACTGGACCCAGATAGCTGAGGTGCATATCAAAGGAATGATTTCAGTGAGCCCAGACTCTGGCATCTTCCCATACATAGAAAAGCACTAAATTCCTTAACTTGGGATATCTGGTTTTCTTTAATTAACAATAATTTTTGACATTCAGACTACCTACCCTTTGCTGCAAAACTCCTTTATATCCTGGCTCTCTGCTGCGCCTCCTCGGAGCAGTTCTCTCAGGGTTACTTGAGATGTTGCCTCCTGGGCTTGAAGTCCTAAAAATTTCCACTGAATAAAACATAACCCTCAACTTTTAGGTTGTGAATATTTTTTTAGTCAACACCAATCAGAACATAAACTCCATGAAAGCAGCGACCTTATATTAATTACCACTGTTTCCTCAAGGCCAAGAATGTGTCTGGCACATAATAGGAACACATTAATATTTGTTTATGGATGAAAGAATGTTAGTAACATTGCTGGGTCTTGTCACATGTACTTCCATCCCTACTGAACTTAAAAACCAGGTGTGGACCTTCCATTTCTTAGCATCACCAATTGTTTTCTGGTTAATGGCCTTAGCCTCCAGGCTTAGACCCAGAACAAAAGAGCCTGCATTGAACCTATCTTCTCTAATCTCCCCAGGAATGTTGCCCTTGCCCCACAACTGCATTCCATTCCTTGCCTTGGAATGGGATCCCTCCTTCAGCAAAGGCATGCATGAAAAGAGGCTGTTTAGGGGACCAGGGTCAGGGTTCCAGCAATTATGGATGCTTTCTCCATCTTCCCAGTGAGATTTTCAGGATCGCCTTTTTTCCCCCCAGTCAATGGTATCAACCAGTCTAAGATAAAAAGAAAAAAGAGCAAATCAGACCATTTGGTTGACTGCATTTGGACCTGGCGAGTAACTGATTTATTGATCTGGATTTCAGAATCTGATTTGCATTTTTGTTTTTCTTTTCTGCTTCCAGGTTGGCCACCCTGAACTGGAATTTGTATTATTTCACCTTGTGAGAATATCCAGCCTCCTCTGATTAGCCTAATGTGCATTCAACAGATATGTATTGAGTGCCTACTGTGTGTCAGACACTGTCGTTAGCACTTGGAATGCATCAGAAAACAAAAGAGACACAAGTTCCTTGCCCTACAGGAGCTTCTACTCTCATGGCATGGATGATCGGTGGGATAACAATACACAATAAACATAATAAATAAGTAAATTGTATAGAATATTGGAGGGTGATAAGTAAGTACTTTGGAGAAAAGAAAAAGTAGATGAGAATAAAGAGATTGGGGCGAGGGGAGGTAGATTACAATTTTAAACAGAGGAACCTCCTTTAGAATGGGATATCTCAACAAAAAGATGAAGGAGTTGAATTAGATATTCAGCCATGTGAATATCTAAGATTTTCAACCATGTAAATATCTAAGAGCAGAGCGTTTCAGGCAGAGGCAGCAACGAATACTAAGGCCTTAATGCAGGATCCTGTGTGGCCTGTTAAGGAATAGCTGTGTTGTTGGAACAGGGTGAATGGGAGCTGGTAGGAGACGAGGCCAGGGAAGTGATGGGGATCAGATCATGCAGGGCAGTTAGGAGTGGTTTTTACTCTGAGTGACAGGATTTTTAACAGAGAGGTTAAAGTATCCCTCAGGTGCTTTGTTAAGAACAGACTGTAAAGACACAAGGGTAGAAGCTGGGTGATCTCTTCCTTACTATCCCAGTAATCTAGGCAAGAAAAGATGATGGTAGCAGGGGAAGTAGCTGTAGGGGAGGAAAAAGTTTTCCTTGACTCTTTTAGGGTCCCTCGGTTGGGTCTGAAATTTAAACTGATAAAGATTAACAGGAGAAAATCATACATATTTATTTTACGTGACACAAGAGTATTCATAAGGAAATGAAGACCCGAAAAAATGGTTAAACCTGAGTGCCTTTAATGCTAGGTTTGTCGAGGAGTGGAAAGTCATGGAAAGATATGCTAGGACAAAGAGTCTGAGCTGCGCATAATAACCTGGAGAAAACTCAGCAAGTCTTGGTCATTCGGATTCTTCTTCATGTCCAAGTCCCTTCTCTTGGAGATAAGGACATTTCTTTCCTCTGGGTATAGGGAGAACACTTCTCACATGAGCATCTTGGGATCTGCCTCAGGGGGAAAGCGTGGGGGAGGCCAGAGTGACTTTCCCACTTCTGCTCTTTTCTCAAACCCCTTCAGCTTAAAATATTCAGTATGCCCAGGTGCCATATTTTGGAATAGTGTGTCCTAAACCCCATCATAGTGAAGATGGTTAGATTCTGGATACACTTTGAATATAAGCCCACTGAAAGAAATGGATATGGCATTTGAGATAAAAGAAGAAGTCAAAGATGACTCCACGGTTTTCTCTTGAACAACTGAACAGAGTTGCCATTGGCTGAGATGGGAGAGCCAATCTGAGGTGTATATTAGATTTCCAGGTGGAGAAGTTGAGCAAGCAGTTGGATATACAGTCAGGAGCTCAGGAGAGAGGTCTGTTGGCATATATAAAGTATTCAAAGCCCTGAAACTGAATGAGAGAGTGAGAGTAGAGAAAGACTAGAGGACTGAAGACTGAGTCCTGGGCACTCTGACATTTAGAGCAGTGCTGATGATAGAAATACAGTGTGAGTCAGGTCAGTTTTTTGTTTCGTAGCCCACATTTAGAAAAAGAAAAAGAAACAGGTGAAAGTAATTTTAAACTATATTTTATTTAACCTAAGATATCCAAAGTATTACCATTTCAACATGTGATCACTATAAAAATTATTAATGAAATATTTTGGATGCCCTTTTATCCTGGTAGTCTTTGAAATCTTGTATGTGTTGCATGCTTACATCAGTCTCCATTCAGGCTGACCACTTCTAGTGTTCTATAGCCCTGTGAGGCTAATAACTATGGTGTTGGACAGTGCAGATTTAGAGGTTTGGAAGAAGAGAGGCTAGCAAAGGAGACTGAGAGGGAAGAATCTATGAAGTAAAAGGAAGCTGAGACACCATGGCCTCCTGGAAGCCAGGTGAGTAGAAGTGGTGATAATCTGTAGAAGTGCTTTCATGAGAGTTTCAGTTTTCTTGGTGATGAAGCAAGCCAGGTTCACTGCCCAGGGTGAGAATGTGTGAGGAGGTGTTGGGGATATGAGGAGATGAGGGGAGAGAGTGGGAGAGGGAACAGATTAGGGGAGTAAAGGATGATTGCTGGACAGCATAAAGACTCACTGAAACTGATAATCATGAACTTAAAGTGAGAATAAGTCAGTGAGGTTGGGTGTTTTTCTCCAGTCACAAAGATTCAGGCAAGATAGACAGAGACCTGGATTTAACCAGGGTAATGGTTTATGTTCTCCATCTTGATGCCACTTTGTTTTGATTAAAGTTATTCTGATTGCAAATAACATAAATCAGCTCACATTAGGTAAATCAAAAAAGAAAGTTTGTTGGAAGAATTCTGGATAATTTTCAGAAATCAAAGTCTTCCAGGAGAGTCAGGAAGCAGACGGCAGTCAGGAACCACGTTCCGGGTATGGCTGCCTCGTCAGCCTCATCCAGCATGACTCCTCTCTTGCTTCTCTATCCACGATCCCACAGAGATGGTGACCCCACCAGTGCCACGTAGTTACCACCTCACCCCCAGCCTCAGAACTCACAAATGTCTTTGAATTTACATTACTAAGAGAGAGAATCTGATGGAACAAGCTTGGACCAAATGGGGTGTGAGTCAAGGAAAAAACCATGGGGAAAAGGCAATAATTAATCATTCAAAATATTATCCCATACCATACATTTGCAAAAACATATAGCATCAGAGACTGACTCCTAATAAATATTCATAACAAAGGAAGTTTTGTGGAATATTCACTGTTACAGGATAAATTTTTTAAAGATAAAATCATGATGCTCTTACAAATATAAAATGAACGCACCCAAAGATTTTATTTAACTCATTAATTAATGAAGAAATAAGTAATGTTTCAACAAGTTCAAAGGAGAATTCAAAGACCAGACATATATGTAGGCCCTAAAATGAATCTACAAATAGACGCAAAACTAGTTGTTGTTTTTTTTTTGTGGGGGGTGGGTAGGAAATCAAGTGTCCCTTCACTGGACAAGATTCACTTGCAACTGTATAAAGCAGAGTTATTGGTCTTCCCTGGTGGCGCAGTGGTTAAGAATCCGTCTGCCAATGCAGAAGACATGGGCTCAAGCCCTGGTCCTGGAAGATCCCACATGCCATGGAGCAACTAACCCCATGCACCACAACTACTGAAGCCTGTGCTCTAGAGCCCATGCTCCGCAAGAATAGAAGCCACCACAACGAGAAGCCTGTGCACCGCAAGGAAGAATAGCCCCCGCTCTCTGCAATTAGAGAAAGCCTGCGGGCAGCAGCGAAGACCCAATGCAGCCAAAAATAAATAAATAAAAATTTTAAAAACCAGAATTATTTGCATTGCTATGTTATCTACAACTTACATTGTTGTAAAATAGCTCAGAGAAAATGAAAGGTGCAAACCCCTTTCAAAGAGTCAGATAACCTAAAAGGGTGTGCTTTAGATAATGCATAGTTTCCAATTGAATACACCCAGTAACTCTTTGATCCATTTCAAAATTTTTCACAACTTTTCCTGAGAACTGAAAATGCCCAAATTGTTGGTAAACACATTTCTTCATGATTCTCTCATAGTCCAATATTTTTATGTGCTTAATATTATTTTGGTGCCCTTTCATTTTTAAAAATAAAGATTTACATTTAATTATTTAAAGTTATATGGTCCTCAGAATCATAATTACACACAATAAAACATCAGATACACAGATTCCTTGGGAAATGTGCATAAGTTGTAACCCTGTAAGTCCCAAAGTTCTATCATCTCATCTACTTTGGTTTTTCTAAGCCATATTAGATCTCTGCATCTAAAAAAGTATCAATGGGAGAACTATTAGTGATATGAGCAAATACTCCTGCAGATCAGAATATGCCACCCTAGGGTATGCCATTTTAGCATAAAGACTATTTTGAGCTGGAGGTAAGTGACAATCAACAGATGCAGAAAAAAGCCTTCTCAGAACTTTCTCTACTGACTAAAAGCAGACACTTCTGAGAAATGAGGACTGCTATAAATCTCTTTTTCTGGGAGTTTTACGGCCATGAAGAAGATGAAAAATCAGCACTGAGACAGGTCTGCAAACAAAGCTTATTGAAATAACCCTTATCTTCCATTCCTTTCTGTGTGTACTTACCTTCCCACAGTTTACCACTCTAAAAGCCTAAACTAATTTTCCTTTGTCTTATCACTTCTCTACAAATTTACTGTTCTTTGTTAAGGTGCTATACAAGCCCTGAGTTCTAACCATCCCTTTGAGTTACTCATCACTGAATTTCCCCTATGCGTATGCACTCTGCACATGTTAATAAACTGTTTTTCTATTGTTAATCTGTCTTTTGTCGGTTTAATTCCCAGGGCCCTGGCAGGAGAAAGGTCTTTTTCCTCCCCTCTGCTCACAAGATTAATGTTAAACTTTATTTTTTTAAATTAATTTATTTGGCTATGCCATGTCCTAGTTGTGGCATGTGGGATCTTCATTGTGGCATGTGGGATCTTTAGTTGCAGCATGCGAGATCTTTAGTTGCAGCATGCAGGATCTTTTTAGTTGTGGCATGCGGGATCTTTTTAGTTGTAGCATGTGGGATCTTTTAGTTGCAGCATGCAGAAACTAGTTCCCTGACCAAGGATCGAACCCCGGCTCCCTGTGTTGGGAGCATGAAGTCTTAACTGCTGGACCACCAGGGAAGTCCCTAATGTTAAACTTTAAAAAGCAGGATACAAAAGTGCTTATTCTAGTGGATCTAAACTTTTTCCTTTGTCTTCTTTTTTCATTTTGAGAACCTAAAAAATGCAGAATATAATTACCTATATTCTCCTCCCCAGAATTCATAGTTGCTAAAAGTCATGTTTTTCCAGTCGTTTGCCTCTTGTGGTAGATTATATTCCTGTTCCCAAATGATTCACCCCCTTTCCTGAGAGAATTATATGTAACTCCCCTCCTATTGCCATGTGAGTTTTAGGACACATCCCATGTATGGCAGGCTTGGCCACCTGACTTGTTTTGTGGGTTAAAGTCTATGTGCTACTCCCTAGCTGATGCTTTAATAACCATGGCACTCCACTTTTCTTTTCCCTCTGCTGAGAAATTAGTTTCTTCCCAATAGAAACTTTTGCTGCCACTTAAATCTCAGAATAAAGAAGCCATATAGAGCAGAGCCCTAGCCAATCTGCAGCTGAGCTGACATGAGCAAGAAATACACCTTTGTGATTATAAGCCATTGGGATTTGGGAATATTGTTCATTACTGTAGCATCACCTACCTATGCATTTCCTTTTTTAAAAATTACACATGTGCTCCCAGGGACGCAAGGATTTTTCAGTATATGCAAATCAATCAGTGTGATACACCACATTAACAAACTGAAGAACAAAAACCATATGATCATCTCAATAAATGCAGAAAAAGCTTCTGGCAAAATTCAACACCGATTTATGATAAAAACTCTCCAGAAAGTGGGCATAGAGGGAACCTACCTCAACATAATAAAAGCCATATACAACAAACCCACAGCTAACATCATTCTCAATGGTGAAAAACTGAAAGCATTTCATCTAAGATCAGGAACAAGACAAGGATGTCCACTCTCACCACTTTTATTCAATATAGTTTTGGATGTTCTAGCCATGGCTATCAGAGAAGAAAAAGAAATAAAAGGAATGCAAATTGGAAAAGAAGTAAAACTATCACTGTTTGCAGATGACATGATACTATACATAGAAAATCGTAAAGACACTACCAGAAAACTACTAGAGCTCATCAATGAATTTGGTAAAGTTGCAAGATACAAAATCAATACACAGAAATCTCTTGCATTCCTATACACTAACAATGGAAGATCAGAAAGAGAAACTAAGGAAACAATCCCATTTACCATCACATCAAATAGAATAAAATACCTCGGAATAAACCTTCCTAAGGAGGCAAAAGACTTGTACTCAGATAAGATGTTGATGAAAGAAATCAAAGATGACACAAACAAGTGGAGAGATATACCATGTTCTTGGATTGGAAGAATCAATATTGTGAAAATGACTATACTACCCAAAGCAATCTACAGATTCAGTGTAATCCCTATCAAATTACCAATGGCATTTTTCACAGAATTAGAACAAAAAGATTTACAATATGTATGGAAACACAGAAGACCTCGAATAGCCAAAGCAGATCTTGAGAAAGAAAAACAGAATCAGGCTCCCTGACTTCAGACTATACTACAAAGCTATAGAAATCAAAACAGTTTGGGAGACTTAACTGGTGGTGCAGTGGTTAAGAATCCACCTGCCAATGCAGGGGACATGGGTTCAATCCCTGGTCCGGGAAGATCCCACATGCCTTGGAGCAACTAAGCCCGTGCACCACAACTACTGAACCTGCGCTCTAGAGCCCGTGTGCCACAACTACTGAAGTCCACGTGCCTAGAGCCTATGCTCTGCAACAAGAGAAGCCATTGCAATGAGAAGCCTGTGCACCACAACAAAGAGTAACCCCCTCTCACCGCAACTAGACAAAAGCACATGCGTGACAATGAAAACCCAATGCAGCCAAAAATAAATAAATTAAGTTAAAAGAAAAAGAAATAAGGCCCTGATTGTTATAAAAAAAAAAAAAAACACAAAGAAACAAACAAAAAAAACAGTTTGGCACTGGCACAAAAACAGAAATATGGATCAATGGAACAGGATAGAAAGCCCAGAGATAAACCCATGCACCTATGGTCAACTAATCTATGACAAAGGAGGCAAGAATATACAATGGACAAAAGATAGTCACTTTAATAAGTGGTGCTGGGAAAACTAGACAGCTACATGTAAAAGAATGAAAATAGCACACTAGCACCATACACAAAAATAAACTTAAAATGGATTAAAGACCTAAATGTAAGGCCAGACACTATCAAACTCTTAGAGGAAAACATAGGCAGAACACTCTATGACATAAATCACAGCAAGATCCTTTTTGACCCACCTGCTAGAGAAATGGAAATAAAACAAAAATAAACAAATGGGACCTAATGAAACTTAAAAGCTTTCACACAGCAAAGGAAACCATCAACAAAATGAATAAACAACTCACAGAATGGGAGGAAATATTTGCAAATGAAGCTACCGACAAGGGATTAGTCTCCAAAATATACAAACAGCTCATGCAGCTCAACATCAAAAAAACAAACAACCCAATCAAAAATGGGCAGAAGATATAAATAGACATTTCTCCAAAGAAGATATACAGATGGCCAAAAAGCACATAAAAAGGTGCTCAACATCACTAATTCTTAGAGAAATGCAAATCAAAACTACAATGAGCTATCTCCTCAAACAAGTCAGAATGGCTATCATCAAAAAATCTACAAACAATAAGTGCTGGAGAGGATGTGGAGAAAAGGGAACCCTCCTACACTGTTGGTGGAAATGTAAATTGGTACAACCATTATGGAGAACAGTATGGTTGTTCCATAAGAAAATAAATATAGAACTATCATATGATCCAGCAATCCCACTCCTGGGCATATACCCAGAGAAAACCATAATTTGAAAAGATACATGCACCCCAATGTTCACTGTAGCACTATTTACAATAGCCAAGACATGGCAGCAACCTAAATGTCCATCAACAGAGGAATGGTTAAAGAACATGTGGTACATACACACAATGGAGTATTACTCAGCCATAAAAAAGAATGAAATAATGCCATTTGCAGCAACATGGATGGATCTAGAGATTGTCATACTGAGTGAAGTAAGTCAGACAGAGAAAGACAAATATCATATGGTATAGCTTATTTGTGGAATCTTAAAAAAATGGTAAAAAAAATTACACTTGTGCTATATGTAAAATCTTCTGCTAAACTTTGCATCCTACACTTTCTTTTTCAGGATTCACTTTTCTCCTTGTTGAAACAGTTCTTTCAGTGAGAGTCTGTGATACTAAAATTTCTGAGTTCTTTCATGCCTAAAGATGTCTTTATCTTTACTCTGGAATAATAGTCTCACTGGGCATAGAATTTTATATTTAACATTATTTTATTTCACCATTTTGATGATTTTATTCCATTGTTTTTTGGCATCTGCTGTTAAATATGAGAAAGTCTGGTATCAATCTGATTCATGTTTCTTGTTAAATAATCTGTTTTACCTCTTTGGTAGCTTTTAATATTTCCCTTTCTTGTTTTCAAGTGTGGCTATGAATTTTTAAATCTATTTTCTCCCTGATTTTATGTGTTTGGAGAAGGAGGAGGAAATTTCAACATTTGTTCCACCTCCTCTCTTGGCTCTTGCATTACTAAATGGAGTGAACTTGTTTTGATGACACATACTCATCATTTTGAATTGTCCATTTTTATATAATGTTGCAAAAGCCTGATTAATATTAATAAACAGTGTCTTTTTAGTTCTTGTATCTTCTTTTAGAGATTTCCCCCTTCTTCTCTTCTTTCAGGCTATCAGCTGCCAGTTCACTCTAATGTCCATATAACCATCCATAGCAATCTTCTGCATGTTGCTTGGCCTCTTCACTTCTCCCCAGCCACCTCAGAATGATTCCTCCTACTTTATTGTACAGAGCATTGTGTTCTCTCTAGCCCCTGCCTCCAAACTCAGCTTGCGACTTCACTTTGAAAACCTACAGTATTATTCACATGCTCTAGTACACAATGCGATATCTCTTTTGACTCCTTTTCTTTTTCCTAGCAGTTCAGCAAAGAAATGGTATAGAAATTTCTTTCCTCATTGATATAAATCATGCCACTGTATTAGTAAGACTTGTGTCTGAGTCCTATTAATAAAGACCCAAATTAAAGGGCTTAATCTAATAAAACTTTCTGTACCCCCCACCTAAATAAACCTCATAGGTAGGCATTTTGAGGCTAATATTGTAGTTCTTCAGTCATCAGGGACCCAAGCACTTTCTACTTTTCTCTTTGGCTTTCCTTAACAGGAACAGGGAGTCCTTTTCAAACTCCCTTCATGGTCCCTTCATGGTTTCAAGAAGGCTGCTAGATCGCCAGCCATCACAACCACATTCCAGCCAGGTCAAAGAGGAAGGTGGGAAGGGCAAAAAAGTATGCCCCTTTAGGAGAAGTTCCCAGATACCTCACCTCTTCTACTTATGTTTCATTGGCCATCCCTAGCTACAAGGGAAATATTTTAGTCTCGAGTAAATTGAATATATTGCCTGTATGCCATCACTTTTGGTTGCTCTACAGTGTACCTTAGCTTACAATGGTGGAACAGACTCAATTCTTTCCCTTAAGGAATGGGAAATTATTTTTGCTTCTCCTTATGCTTAAGAGTATTAAGAATTTAGAGATAATTTTGGCTGGAGAAAGGGAATGGAGAGAAAGGCAGGGCAAGAATCAGAACAAAAAAGAGCAGTCTTGGATTGAAAGTAGTGAAATCAGGAGGGCAAATTTGTCCTCAGGGTCCAGTAGTATTTTCGACTAACCCCAGACTGCCCCCTTATCTTCCTTTTCCCCTTCCTCCTCCTCCTCCTGTCTCCTCTCAGCCAAGCTTGGCTTCCATTCAAACTTTCCGGAAATCCCCTACCCAATTTCCAGCTTTTGAAACAATGACTCTCTGGAGACTATTCCCATTGTCCTTGGAACTAGAACAATGAGAGAGTAGAGGCTCCTCTCTGGCTTCAGGCTATGTCCCTGCTCCCAGCCTTCCCCCAAAGTAAAAGCTTCCTCAACTCTCCAATCACTGTCCTCTTCTGTATAGAGGCAGGAAGTTGGGGGAGGTAGACAAAAAGCACTTTCTATCAACAGCTTTTGATGACTGAAGTCAATGCCAGCCCCTTAAGTACAGCCGGGGGCCTGTCCCCTCTTAGCTGGAACTGAGAAGGAGGCTCTCTGCAGGGCTGCAGTTGGACAACCTGAGCATGCTGGGGGTTGGCAGGCAAACTCAGGACCTGAGTTCTGTATTTTCTAAGTCTCTTTTGATGCCTTAGTTTCCCCTGTCATTGAAGTGAGAGGACCAGAGGCCATTCTAAAGGAATTGGCAGTTCTGTCTCACTGCCAGCCTCTCTTGCACTCCCAACTCTGACCCTAGGAGACCCCGTCCCCTTCCTTACCCAGTTCTGCCAAAAGGGCTGTTAGGTGGGGGGAGGGGTGCAGGCGGGGCTTTTCCTGCACCATCCTGGCGCCTGACTGGATCGGGTTACTGGAGGCAGTCTGGATTTGAATGTGCAAATAAACAGAGGTCACTTTGATCCACGAGGCTGAGAGGGAGGGGGAAGAAAAGTGAGCGCCCTGGTCAGAGACGTGCATGCTGGGCACTTGGGAGAGGGCTTGGGGGAGGTGGAGTGTGAGCATGTCCTTATTACTCTGACTGGACCCAAAACCTATTTTTAAAAAAAGGGAAAAGGGAGAGAGATCCAGAAGGAGACAGGGACCCACTTTAGGCATTTCAGATTTCCTCCTGGAATCAAATACCCCACTGACCTTTCCTCACTGCTACCAGGAGGGGAATGGGTAGCTTGGACCCCACCCTCCCTCAAGGCCCTCCCACCTTTGGGATATCTTGGGTGCCACTTGGGAGAGGGAGAGCTAGAATGGAACCGTCTATACTATGGGGTGTGTGGTTCAGTGTGGGGCCATAGGTTGGGAGCTGTTGGGCCTATTGTCTCCTTGGGCACGAATCCACACCACAGGCAGGCTTAGAGAGGGAGAGACAAAGGAGGGAATGGGAGAGCACAAAGGAAGCAAGGAATGAAATGGTAAGTAAAGGCAAACAAAAGTGAACCGTGAACCGGGGGAGACAAAAGCCGGGAACAATATTCCCCAGGCAATAGGCTCAGGAACAATAGGGACACTGACAGCACCACAAAGACACCAGTGTCTCCAAGTAGACGTTATCTCAGGCAGTGGTTGGCAGCCCTTCTCTGGCTGCAGCTATTTTCAGTGCCGCTTTTGTGCCATGCTGAACAATATTCCTTGCATGGCTGCTGATAGAAAGATGAGAAGGTTTCTGTTTGATTCTCCTTTTCCTTCCCTCCCCCTTTCCCCAACCCCCACCAGCTCAGGCATTCTGAGCTCAAGCCACTGGCCTGGTTGGGGGGGGGGGGTTGTGTACATGTGTGTGTTTGTGTGTGTGTGTATAGGACCAAAGGGCAGGGTGGGGGGTGGGAAGGTCTCTATCAGGCTTTCCAGTTGCCCTCAACCTTACCAGGGCCACCATGGAAGGAAGAGAGTGGAGATTAGGGCTGGGCAAGTAGGGACTGGAGAACTGGGGTGTGTGGGGAGGACTGTTTGGGGAAGTGGATTCTGCTTTCACCAACAATCACAAGACCAGCCTGAGCTATTCACTGTAAAAAGGACAACTCAGCAAGTGTTTTCCTTGTTGTGGCCATCTAATCATTTCCTAGCCAAGGGGTCTCACCTGGTCCTTCTGCTGCTTTCCTCCTCTGGGCCAGCAAGTGTTCCCTGCCCCACCCCTCATAGACATTGCATTCTCCCATCTTTGTTTATAGTTACCAGTTTTTTGAGTACCTCTCAACTCCTCCCTCCCCCACCTTTGCCACTCCAAGTTGAACCTAAGGGATCAAGGTCCTTAGCTTGAAAGACTGTTTGGTAGCACTGGCCCTTCTGGAGGCCCTATGACTATTCCCATCTAAGCTCACATGACCCCAATCCACGGTGTTAGCCATTCCCTGCTAAGTATCTCCCCTATTCCTTCTTAGGGGAACTCTGACCCTAGATTATTGGGTCAGAGGTGTCCTTTCCCAGAGCTCCCTTGTGCATAAGGCTGTGTACTCTTAGTTTTCTCAGGGATGTAACCCAGTACAACTGACCTTGTGGGATTAGAAAGAACACTGCACTTTTTCATTGAACTGATTTTCTTCTTGTTCTTATTCTTATTCATCTGTTTCGGGTTAGTTTTCTAGGTGGCTAAACTACTACATTTCAGATTCCTGGCTTCCTCAAAAAAAAATTGAAATGAAACTTCTTGGGAAGGCATTGATATAAAAACTTCAGGTAGAATGCCTTCCTAGGAGTCCAGACACTCAGAGGTGGACCCAGAAGTTTGAGCCATCACTTAATTTGTGAGACTGTGGCTATTTGTTCAGATTTCTCAATATAAGTTAGCACTTTGAAGGCAGGAAACAAATTTTATACCTCTATTGGCTACCTCATAGCATCATGGCACACAATAAGTTCTTGATGAACACTTGCTGAATTGGACCAAATTTTGAGACTCAGAAGGGACCTTAAAGCTCATCTAGTACCTTGCTATTCGAAGTGTGATCCCTAGACCGGCAGCATAGCATCAGCTGGGAGTTTACTAGAAATGCAGAACCTCAAGCTCTACCGCAGAACTGCTGAATCAGGGTCTGCATTCTGATGAGCTACCCAAGTACTTCATATACTCCTAGAGAAGCACCGATCTAGCACAGCTTCTCCTTCCTTGCCTCCTCACAACTGCTGCCCAGTTCATGGCAGTGTTGCCATCCATAGCCTACAATCACTGAAACTGTGAGCTACACCATGCCATCCAGTCGGCATCTACAGGAAGACCTCTGTAGAGATGAACTTACCATCTGTGGTAACAATCTAGTCCACAGTTGGAATCAAGTCAGATTGAACAGAATTAAATTTGCATTCCAAGAGTCTTAGGAATGGGACCTTGTGCCTAGCGTAGACTCAGTCAAAGCTTGTTAAGGGAAAGGTTTAAAAAGTCTGTTATGACCTCCCTGGGTGATCCAGGTAGTAGGTAATTTTATGGACCAACTTGACTGGGACATGGGTACCCAGACATTTGGTCAAACGTTATTCTGGTTGTGTCTGTGAGGGTGTTTCTGGATGAGATTAACATTTCAATTGATAGACTAAGTAAAGCAGATTGCCCTTCCTAATGTGAGTGGACCTCATCCAATCAATTGAAAACCTGGATAGAACAAAAAAGTTGAATAAGAGGAAACTCCTTTTACCTGACAGTCTTGAGTTGGGACACTGGTCTTCTCCTGTCTTTGGACTTGAACTGAAACATCAGCTCTTCTTGGGTCTCAAGTCTGCCAGCTTTTGGACTGAAACTTACACCATCAACTCTCCTGGTTCTCAGGCCTTTGGACTTGGATTGGAACTTAAGGGAGATTCTGGTGAGATTTCAGATGGAAATGAGGAACATGTTATTGGAAACTAGGGGAAAGGTTATCCTTGTTATAAAGTGGCGAAGAGCTTGGCTAAACTTATGTTCTGATGTTTTGTGGAAGGTAGAACTTACGAACTATAAAATTGGATATTTAACTGAGGAGATTTTCAAGCAAGGTATTCAAGGAGTGGCTTGGTTCCTCCTGACTCATAGTAAAATGTAAAAGGAGAGAGATGAATTGAAGGAGGAATTATTAAGCAAAAAGGAACCAGAACTTGAAGATTTGGAAAATTATCAGCTTATTCATATTGTTAAAAAAAATGAGAAAGCTTGTGAAGAGAACACCAAGGGTGTGTGAACAACCATTTGATAAAGAGATCCTGGGCACAACTCATGGACTTAGCCATCTCAGTAAAAGCCAGGAATACAGATGTGATTATACCAGCAAAGACACTGCCAATGTGAACTAAAGGGGACAGAAAAAATGAGACAAAATGAAGGAAGGCTGTTGGATTTTTTAGGTTCTAAGAACAGGACCATAGAGCTGTTAGGCTGTAAATGTCTCCTATTTAGGGAAGAATGACTGCTCAGGTAATTCAAAGATCTTCAGGGCTGCCTCCTTGGTTTCAAATGGTGGGGCCATTGTCTTGGTTTCAACAGGCCAGACAGCCTCTGATTGAAGCCTCGAGGGTGGGGCTGCCAAGAGCCTTGGGGACAGGATCCCCAGTAGCAGAGCTGTGGAGGTGGGACCACTGCTCCAGTGGGTCCTGAAGGCAGGACAGCCACCTCAGTGGGTCTAGCAGACGGAGCATTGAGCCAAAGTGGATTATTCTCAAAACTTAAGAGCTAATGAATTTGACCTTGCTAGGTTTATACTTGCTTGGGACACATCAACAATTTCATCTTTTGGGTTTCTCCTATTTGGAATGGGAATGTCTATCTTACGCCTGCCCACCATTGTATTGAAGTGCATATTTTGGAAGTGCATAACTTGTCTGGTTTCACAAGATCACAGCTGGAGAAGAATTTTGCCTTAGGATGAATATACCCCTCAAGGGTCATGCATACCTGCTTTAGATGATATTTAGCTGAGACTTTAAACATCGGGGTTGACACTGGAAAGAGTTAAGACTTTGGGGGCTGTTGGGATGGAGTAAATGTATTTTGCAGGCAATAAGACATGAATCTGGGGGGCCAAGAGTGAAATGCTATGGGTCGAATTGTGTCTCCCCCAAATCATATGTCGAAGCCCTAACTCACAGTGTTTGGAGTAATGAAGTAATTAAGGTTAAATGAGATCATAGGGTGGGACCCTGATAAGTTTATATAAGAGGAGACACCAGAGAACTTGTTCTCTCTCCCCACCCTGTGAAGACACAGTGAGAAGGCAGTCATCTACAAGCCAGGGAGAGAGGCTTTATCAGAAACTGACCCTGCTGGACTTTGATCTGGGACTTCTCAGCTTTCAGAACTGTGAGAAAATATATTTCTGTCTAAGCCACCCAGGCTTTTGTTATGGCAGCCCGACTTGATTAATGCAATCGCTAGTGATGGGAGAAAGGAGAGGTCTCTAGGCCTGCACAGGGTGGACTGAAGGGCCCTGGAAGGGCCTCACAGTAGAGGACACACAGAATCTCATCATTCCTTCAAAGCGAGATGGTAACATCTCCTCGTTTCCTCTGATGTCCTCGGTGCAAACAGGACAAGAGCAAAGTGAGCTGTTTGGGGCTGCTGCATGCCCGACAACTCAAAGCAATTCCTGGGCAGAGGTGGGCACTCAAAACCATTATGATTATCCCTATTCAAAACTCTTTACTTAAAAAAAAAAACAACTCTTTACTTAGACTGAAAGATTTTGCTGCTGTTGTTCAGACAATGGTGCTATCTTCCCAATTTGCAGAAAGTTACAAAGGGATGAGTCAAATTTTTACAATTACAATTAAAAGTTTTTTCTCCCATTGGTTAGGAAAAAAAAAAACACCTTTGTTGGTGTCTACTTATAAAAAGCATTATTTACGTGGTTGTTTTAATCCTAGTATATTAAATTTCATCATCTTCTATAAGGATCATCATGACTCCTATGTACTCAACCAATTAAACAAATTTATAAACCATTGCAGAGAGTTTATTTGACGGTCTTACTCCACCAAACCCGTCAATTCCCTTCAATGAAATGAATAACAGTGTAATTTCTGATCTACGGGGAGTCAAGTGTTGGGAGGAGGGGAGAGTGGCTGGGGCTGGCAATCTACTGGCCAGCCAAACTGGAAAATCAGCTTTTCAGAAGTTTCCTCTTGACTTCTCCAGGCCATTTATCTCAGATATCCTCCGCCCCCCACTCCCCAGATTAGGGGAGGGCAGAGAAGAGAAAAAATATTAAGGTTTGGGATGAACTACCATTGAGCGTATTTATAATTAGTTCTGAATTCTCGGCAACAGAGGAAAGGAATAGAGGCATAATCATTTTTTTTTTCCAACACTCAGCAAATGGCAGCAACCGCAACAGCAGCTGTGTCCTAGCTCTTCTAATCCACACAGCACAGCCATCAGACAGGACTGAGATGAGAGCCCCAGGTGCTCTGTCATTCCTTCTGCATGTTGACGTGTGTCTTCTGATATGATCCGATCATCCCAGACCAGCTACCTGTGGTATATGGGAAGGTCCCCTGGCCAAAATGTACAGAGTGTGGGGACAAAGGATGACCTCATCTTCCAGAGTCTGAGAACAATCCTGTATGATCAAAGCAGCTGGTGCTAGGCGATGGCTCAGAGTCCCCAAAGAAGTTCAACAAAGTGGAAATTAAGTTACTCAGGTGGGACTTCCCTGGCAGTTCAGTGGTTAAAACTTCGCCTTCCAGTGCAGGGGGTGCAGGTTCCATCCCTGGTCAGGGAGTTAAGATCCCACATGCCTCAGGGCCAAAAAACCAAAACATAAAACAGAAGCAATATTGTAACAAATTCAAGACTTTAACAAATGATCCACATTAAAAAAAAAAAAAATCTTAAAAAAATAAAGTTACTGCAGGGATGACCTAGGATGGGGAAGTAGGGAGCCTACTCACAGAGTGTTAATGAAGTGTAGCAGAATATGCTGCCCGCAAATATGCCATATTGGCATAAGGATTATTTTGAACTGAAGGCAATTGAGAAGAAGCAGACATAAGAAAAGCTCTCTTTCCTCCCCTTATTTGCCTAAAAGCAGGACATACATTTGGAAAGGTGTCCCCACTCCCTGTTCTACCAAGAAGGGCAGAGGTAAATCACAACTCTAGACACTTATCAGCCCAGAGGTGGCACCAGAGGGATCTACATCACAAAACTTACTGAAACAACCCCTATCATGCATTAGTTTATTCCATATATTTACCTTCCCACCAATTGCTGCCTTAGAAGCTCAAAGCCCCTTTCCTTTGTCTTGTCACTTCTCCAAAAAGTTATTGTTAAGATGCTATATAAGCCCAAGTATTAACCACCTCTTTGAGTTACTCATCATTAAGAGCTCCCATGTGTATGTACCAAGCACATGTTAATAAACTTATTTGTTTTGTTAATCTGTCTTTTATCAGTCTAATTATAGGGCCCCAGGCAGTGAACCTAAAATAGGTAGACTTGAGAATGGACTTGAGGATATGGGGAGGGGGAAGGGTAAGCTGTGACAAAGCGAGAGAGAGGCATGGACATATATACACTACCAAATGTAAGGTAGATAGCTAGTGGGAAGCAGCCGCATAGCACAGGGAGATCAGCTCGGTGCTTTGTAACCGCCTGGAGGGGTGGGATAGGGAGGGTGGGAGGGAGGGAGACACTAGAGGGAAGGGATATGGGAACAGATGTATATGTATAACTGATTCACTTTGTTATAAAGCAGAAACTAACACACCATTGTGAAGCAATTATACTCCAATAAAGTTGTAAATAAATAAATAAATAAATAAATAAATAAATAAATAAATAAAATGGGTAGAGGGAAAACAGTTTTTCCGCTCCTACATTAAGGAAGTGCAAGGGCCTCTGGGGTCTTTAGGGAGATGATGGGAGGGTAAACCTACAAAAAATAAAAGAAAGAAAGAAAAAGCCTTCTGAGTTGTGGAAAGTGAAGAAGGGATTTCAGCTTCTGCTGATGAATACGTAAGACACATGTAAACTTGAGCTCTTATTTTTGAGTTAATAATGCAGGGTTTTGTTTGTTCATTTGTTTGTTTGTTTTGCCATAGACCCTAATTAGACTTCTAGAGCTAGTTCTAGCATTATATACTATCTGCAACTCCTCCGGCCCCCACACCTGATGCACACCTGGAAGCAGGGAGGTTGTCAGTCTCCCTTTTAAAGATTCATTTCAAGTGGTCTCACAGGAGAGTCACGGAGACTACCATCTAAATGATGCCTCCCAGAGTGAGCAGTGATGTGGCCTGACCCATTTTTGCTTCTCAAGTCAAGGCCCCATCAGTGAAGCACCAAAGTTACCCCACTCACTTCCCCAAACCATAACCTTTAGTGCCTAGATTGCTCTTATCACCTATTTTGTGGCTCTGCCTGCTGTCTTTGGAGAGAAGTATAATGTCAGCCCACCCTTCGCTTTTCAGGAGGTATTAATTTAGGCTGTGTTGGTGGACTAGGTGTCTAATACTAAGGACTATATTCCTTCTAGGTAAGAAGTTTTCAATTCTGAGTCAAAATGATCCTTTCTTCAAAATTCTGTCAAAACAGAATTAAATTCTAGAATTAAATCCCTGATTCAACCAGCCAGGCTGTGGTCACTGAACACTGCCCCTTTCTTGGGACTCATTACCTACTTAGCATCGCATTCATCTTTACTCTGAGGTTTTGGTTTCTCGTCCTCATTCCTGGTCTGAGTTTTCTTCTTGAGTGACCCTGCTGCTAGCATTAGGCGTTGAGCTATGAGATGAGAGCCCTCATCTAGTCCTGCCTCATGATAAAAATCAAATCAGCAAATAATTTTCAACAGCCACTGTATGCAAGAAACAGTCCTAGGATGAATACTGGAAGATGAGAAAAGAGATATTATGAGTTGGAGGCTACCCCCACCCTTACGTAGTTTATAGCTAGTTACAGAGATAGACATAATCACATGTAGAATGAACTGATATGAGATTTCAAGATGACAATAAAATAAAAGTGAGAGGGAAGCATAAGAATGTTCAAAGAAGATAAAGTCTATTTGGTAATAAAAGAGGCAATGGGAAATAAACCTTGAAGTAAAGGTGGAATTCGCCAAGCAAAGAAGACTATTATGGCCTTAGGAAATCACATAAACAAAGATACAGTCTGTTCTGCTGTAAGGCTTATTTTGAAAACATGAATTTGTTCCAACCTGATTCATATATTAGGGAGCAATTTGACCATAATGCAAATCTTGGATTTGCTTATGCTCCATCTTGCCCTGAAAAACACTAAGTGAATGGACAAAAATGCTCTTAACTGCACCAAGCAGGGTAGGAATGCTTGGTACAAAATATACACAAACACACCCCTCAGATTTCTACCACCTACCTAAGCTCACAGAGTGTGTTATAACTTTCTTTCCAGTTTCAGATAACCCCCTTCCACCACTCACAGTAACTCATAAACTACACCCCTTCCAACACCCACTTCCATATGCAAAATTCAGGTCTGTTTCAAGGTATGGTGCCCTATTTATTGTAGTATTCATGTATTTCTTAACGACTTAATATGTATAAATTGTGCTACCCTTTTATTAGGTTCTTGTCTTTTTTGTTGCTGTTACTGAGAAAGTTAAAGTTTGCTTAAGTTTTGTGACTGCTAATCCTATTTTCCCCATAAGCCCTGTGGTTTTTATTGCATGGCTTTTGCATAATGAGGTGACTTTTAGGAGCACATATATTATGTTATAGCAGAAATGACTGCACAGGCTTTGGAATGAAAGTGATTCTTGGAGAACTGTGAGTAAGATTAGGATTGGTAACAATCTATGTAGGAGAATTTTCAAACAGGAGGCTGAAATCAGATTCATTCATTCATTTATGCATTTATTTGACAAATATTTGTTGAGTGCTATCTGTCAGACTCTGTTCTAAGTGCTGGGGACATGGCAGTGAGCAAAATAGACAAAAATACCTGCCCTCCAGGAGTTTACATCCTAGTTAAGGAGGGAGAGAAGAACAAGATAAATAAATAAAATACATAGTATGTTAGACAGTAATCAATGCTAAGAAGAAAAAAATAAAGCAGAAAAGTCAATATGTGCCAGGGGATGGGTTTGGATATGGTGTCTATATTATTTATTGCTATATAACAAATTATTCCAAAACCTAACAGCTGAAGACAATAAACATTTACTATCTCACACAGCTTCTAACGTTAGGAAGACAAGAATGACTTAACAGGAGTGGTTCTGGCTCAGGATCTCTCATGAAATTGCATTCAAGGTATTGCCCGTAAGCTTCCATGCTCAACTCACATGGCTACCGGCAAGAGGCCTCGGTTATAGGACTCCATAGGACTGCTCATGACACAGCAGCTTGCTTTCCCCGGAAAGAATGATTCAAGAAAGAGAGAGAGATCACATGCTCAAGACGGAAGCTGCAGGCTTTTATAACGTAATCTCAAGTGGCGTATCATCACTTCTTCCATCACACAAACCAACCCTGGTACAATGTGGGAAGGGACAAAAGCACAACATAAGTGTATGAATATTGAGATGTGCGAGTCACTGGGGGCCATTTTGGAGGCTGGCTACCACAGTGACCAAGAAAGTTCATCTAAAATGACCTTTGGATTACTTTTGAGGGAAGTGCAGGAGGTGGCCATTAGGATGTTTGGGGAAAGGCCATTCTATGTAGATGGAACAGCATGAGCAAATATACATGCCTGGTGTGTTGAAGGACAGCAGGATGCAGTGGGCTAGCATAGAGTGAATGAGAGGGAGAGGAACAGAATATGTCAAAAAGGTGATGGGGAGAGGGATGCTTTCATCTTTACCCTCAGTGAGACACAAGTTCTGAGTCAAGAAGTGACAGGATCTGACTTAGGACTTAACAAAATGTATCTGGTTGCTGTGTTAAGAACAGACCAAAGGGAAGCAAGGCAGGAACAAGAAGACAAGTTAGGAGGTTGAGAGATGATGGCGGTCTAATTCTGAAGGTATTAGAACATGCTGCCTTCTACCTTCTAAACATGCTGAAGGTAGAACAGACAGAATTTGCTGATGGGTTGGCTACGGAATATGAGCAGAAGAAAAATCAAAGATGACACCACACTTTTTGTCAAGTAACTGAAAAAATGGAGTTGCCATTTATCTTGGGTGCTTGGTAAGGCTGAAGAAGGAGCAGGGTTAGGGTAAACAGCAAGCATTTACTTTTGGACATGTTAAATTTGAAATACCTGTTAGACATCCAAGTGGAGATGTAGAGTAAACAACTGGATAATCAAGACTGGAGCTCTGGAAAGAGGTTCAGGTTAGAGATGGAAGTTGGGGAACCATCAGATGTAGACAGAGTTTAAAGCTCTGAGGTTGGATAAAATCCCCTAAGGAGAGAGTGCAGCCAAAAAGCTGTGAGTCCCAAGGACTAAGCCTTGGGGCACTCCAACCTTTAGGATGGGCAGGTGCAGGTTGTGGGGAACCAGCAAAGAGGACTGTGAAAGGGTGGCCAGAGAGGTAGGAATCAAGCCAGGTGAGTGTCGTGTCCTATAAGTCAAATGAAGAGATCTTTCAAGGAAGAATTAGAGAGATTCCCTTTGTCAAATGCTGCTGAAAGGATGAGACATGACCACTGGATGTAGCATGTAGAGGGCATTAGCTACCATGACTAGAGCACTTCTGGTGGAATGGTGGAGGCAAAATCCTTTTTGAAGTGGGTTAAAGATAGAATAAAAGAAGAGAAAATGGAGACTAAATGTTCTTTCAAATAATTTTGTGTGAAGGGAGGAAGGGAATTGGGGTAATAACTGAAAGGGAAAATAGATCAAGAGAGGGTTTTTAAACTTTTTTTTTTTTTTTTTTTTTTTTGCGGTACGCGGGGCTCTCACTGTTGTGGCCTCTCCCGTTGCAGAGCACAGGCTCCGTACGCACAGGCTCAGCGGCCATGGCTCACGGGCCCAGCTGCTTCGCGGCATGTGGGATCTTCCCGGACCAGGGCACGAACCCGTGTCCCCTGCATCGGGAGGCAGACTCTCAACCACTGCGCCACCAGGGAAGCCCAAGAGAGGGTTTTTTAAAGATGAGAGATATAACAGCACATTTGTGGGCTGAGGAAACAATGACAGGGAAACACTAAGGGAACAGGAGAGACAGAGGGGAGAACTATGGGGGCAAAATCTTGAGTGGGTGAGAGTAGATAGAATCTAGCCTATGATTGGAGGGGTTGTCCTCATCAAGGAGGGTAGACAATGTATACACAGCAACGGGGAAAGGCAGAGCACAGAGGCACAGGAGCATGGAGGTGGGTAGGTGGGGGTAAGGCCTTTAAGTCAGAGTAAGGATGAAGGAGGAGGTGTTAGCATTTTGGAAGACAGAGGAGGGGATGTGGAAGTGTTGTCCAGAAGAGGGGGGAATATGGCATGATTGCCGTGCAGCATTAGGGGTCACATGAGATGAATGGTCCTGAATTTAAAGCAGACCAGGCAGTGTATCTGTGTGTTGTTCCCAGCCATGCTCAGCTGCATGGGAGTAGGTACAGAGAGGTAGGTGAGTTGGGTTTAAATGAAGCTGTGGTTTGGCTGAGCATGACAGTGAATAAGAGGTGTCATGGCTCTCCTTCAGGATGTTCCCATGGCTGTGAGGACCACATGTGCTGGTTTCCCAGAATCCTCCTAGTTTATGCCTGGTTTCCCAAGGCGGCTAGTAATAGTGCCCCCTTTCACTTTCAAAACTATTGATTTGGGCAATAAATGAAATGATCATTCTACCTAGAGCCAACATGGAGTCACTGAAGTTTTCTGAACAGAGTGTTCATCATTGTTTGACTTTTTAAAAACACTAAATAGATTGTAAATTCCTTGAGGTCAGTGTCATGTTTCATACGTCTTGTCTCCTGTTTCTAGCATAACTTTTATATGTGGTCTTCTCGTCTCTCAGTTAACCCAGTAAAAGCACAAGTGATTCAGAACTAGAAGAGCCATTGAGGATAATCCCAACATTAGTCAAATTTGCCTAAATCTCAAAACAAAGGAAGGGGATTGAGGCAATTTACACAACAAGAGGACTGTTCATAATCCTGCTCAGGAAGATTATGGGGGTAAAGTCTTGAGTATGTAAGAGTAGAAGGGAGGCCAATCAAGACTAAGAACCATGCAAGGGGCAGGCTAGCCAAAGGAAAGATTTCAGACTCAAATGTTCTGCTTATCTGTTGCTACATAACAAATCATCCTAAAACTTAATGACTTAAAAACTACAGCAATTCTTTTACTATCTCTCATGATTTCTGTGGGTCAGGAATTTGAGTAGGGGTTGACTGGGCAGTGGTGGCTGGGGATCAAGTCTTACATGGTTGCAGTCAACTGGCTAGAGCTGAAAGAGCAGAGATCTAAGAGTTTGGGGCTGGCAAGGCATCTGTCTCTTCATGGAGTCACAGGGTCTTTCCATGTGGCCTCCTTGCTTGGGCTGATTTCAGGTTGCTTCCAGCATGGTGGCCAGACTGTTTACACAGTGGCTGAAAATTTCTAGGATGAATGTGATGGAGATTTCGCCTTGGAAGTCAGAGTTCTACTTCTGTCACAAGACTGACTAGTGTCAGATGAAGAGGACATGGAAATTACTCTTCAATGGGAGAAGTGTCAAAGTTGCTTTATAAGATGATCACATGGGGTGGGCAGTATTGTTTTGCCCATTTTGGGAAAATATAATTGTGACACCAAGTCTGGGTTCTTCTATCTTACTTCCTTCCAAGGAGTCTTATTGGAAGACTCAAGACCCCATGTTTTTTTGTTTATTTGTAACTTTAACCACTTTTATGTTGAGGATGCTTCCCCAAAAGGAACTTCTTACTTAGTTCCCCTTCCTGATATGTGGTGATGTGTGTAAAGGGTTTGTCTAATGTCCAAATGGTTTAGAAAATGGAGGTTGTAAGCTGTACCTCCTTAGAGAGAAACTTGACAGTATAATATGAACAAACTGCTCCATTTCAGCAGTTCAAAAGAGTTATCAGTATGACATCACATGTTGTATTAGTTTTAATTGATGTGGATCAAGTTACTATAAGTTTAGTGGCTTAAAACAACACCCAGTTGTCATCTCATAGTTTCTGTGGGTCAGGAGTCTGGCATGATTTAGCTGGGTCCTCTGCTCATAGTGTCACAGGCTTAAACCAAAGTGTCAGCTGGCTTGTCCTCATCTGGAGGCTCAGCTATGGGAAGGTCCAGTTCCAAGCTCCCTCATGTTGTCTGCAGAGTTCATTTCCTTGCAGTTGTATAATTGAGATCCCCATATTCTTGCTAGCTGTTAGCCGGAAACTGCTCTCAGCAACTGGAGGTTACTCACAAGTCCTTTGCCATTATAGACCAGAGGGTATTTAAACATGGCAGCCTACCTCTTCAAGGCCAGCAGAAGAATCTCTTTCATACTTCAAATCTCTGACTTTTTTTTTTTTTTTAATCTCTGACTTTTAAGGCGGGGCTTGTCTCTTTTAAGAGCTTACATAATTAAGTCAGGCCCATCCAGGATAAGCTCCCTTTTGATTAACTCAAAGTCAACAAATCTGGGACCTTAATTACATCTGCAAAATTCCCTTCATCTTTGTCATATAACATAAGCTAATCTTGGAAGTGAAATCCATCCTACTCACAGGTCCCATCACACTCAAGGGCAGGGGATCATACAGGACATATACTCTGGGGGATGGGAATCTTAGGGACCATCTCAGAATCCTGCCTACTACACTTGATCTTGGGAGAACTTCTGGCTGGTGGGTGTCTTATATCAATGAGGTTAAAGATTTTTGAATCAGGAAGGGAATGTTGGGCCCATTAAAGGAAGCTGGAAGGGTAAACTAGAGGGAGAAAACCCTCCAGCCTCCTTAGCTTATGGTGTGGGCCATGTGTAACACAGCTCACCTTAGAACTGTGTTTATAACTCCCATTTAATAACTAACAGAAAAGAAGTTACTTTAAAAAAAGCAATTAAGATACTTCCCTGGCAGTCCAGTGGTTAAGCCTCTGTGCTCCCAAAGCAGGGGGCACGGGTTCAAACCCTGCTCAGGGAGCTAAATCCCACATGTCACATGGTATGGGCAAAATAAATAAATAAATAAAATCTAAAAAACAAAAGCAATTAATAATGAGATAAAGAAAAAAAGAGAAATAAATGAAAAATTAAAACTGTAGTAAAAGACAAGGTTAAAGTAGGGTAACCATAAAGTTAAAAGTGATAAAGAGAAACAAAAAATGGAATTGAGAAAAGTTTAAGTGAAATAAAAGAAAGAGGTATAAAATAGTAAGAAAAGACAAAACACATTCAAAACAACTAAACTGTGGCAAATCAGTCCAAGTTAAAGACCAAATGATTAATAGGACCAAATAAGTTTTAAAAACAAAAATGATGGAAGTAAACAAAATGTAAGAAACAAAGAAGTAAGGGGCTTCCCTGGTGGCGCAGTGGTTGAGAGTCCGCCTGCTGATGCAGGGGACACGGGTTCGTGCCCCGGTCCGGGAAGATCCCACATGCCGCGGAGCAGCTAGGCCCGTGAGCCATGGCCGCTGAGCCTGTGCGTCCGGAGCCTGTGCTCCGCAGCGGGAGAGGCCACAACAGTGAGAGGCCCGTGTACCGCAAAAAAAAAAAAAAAAAAAAAAAAGAAGTAAGGATCCCATGGTAAATGGGTCTAAATATGGAGCAGTGACACATTCAAAAACTTAGTTAGCAATCTTATGCTTTCTAAGTCAACCAGAATTCAAGCTGAAGCAACCATAAAATCCAACAAACCTATGTGGGTGTCTTTCTCAACCAGGGTTCCTTGTCTAAACTCCAAAACACAGAAAACGGAGCAATGATTTTCTCAATTCTCCCAAGGATGGTACACAACTAGTACCATTTAAATGCAAAGGAGAGACATTAATTCATTGCACACAGTGGGTGCCTAGAGCATTAGGGCTTAATTCTTTCACCAAACTGGCTAATCCATGTCAAAAAGTATGCAAATGAGAAAGGTTAAGTCTATTAGGCATAGAGTTCTGTGATGCTTTTTTTTTTTAAATTTATTTATTTTATTTATTTATTATTTTTGGCCGTGTTGGGTCTTCGTTGCTGCGCAGGCTTTCTCTAGTTGCGGTGAGCGGGGGTTTCTGTTTGTTGTGGTGCATGGGCTTCTCATTGTGGTGGCTTCTCTTGTTGCAGAGCATGGGCTCTAGGCGCATGGGCTTCAGTAGTTGTGGTTCGCAGGCTCTAGAGCACAGGCTCAGTAGTTGTGACGCACGGGCTTAGTTGCTCCGCGGTATGTGGGATCTTCCAGGACCAGGGCTGGAACCCCGTGTCTCCTGCATTGGCAGGCGGATTCTTAACCACTGCGCCACCAGGGAAGCCCCTATCTTTGAGTTTTTAATGAGTGCAAGATTCCTGGAACCCCACCCTGTTACCTTACCATCAATCGGAAGAAAGTCTGCCCACAGTGGGAGATAATGAAGACTCTGACCCCCTCCTCAAATGATTAACTGTGATCAACTTTTCCTTTCTCCCTTTAAAAGCTCTCATGGTCAAGCAGAATCTTCAGAGTTCGTTCTTGGACACAAGTCCTCCTTCTCTCCAGGTTGCTGACCTCCTGAATTAAGCAACCTTTCCTTCCAACCAACACTTGTCTCTCAAGTATTGGCTTTGGAGCAGCAAGTGGCTGAACCTGAGTTTGGGAACAAAGGGACTCCTACAAATGCTTAGTTAGCTTTCCTCAACTCTGGAACTTAGTACCTACCAGAAGGTAAATATGGATACAACTTACTGATTTCTGCTTGACTTCTTAACTGCATGAACATGTTTGATCATTCTTCCCTTGAAACACTTATTTCCTTATTGTATTAGTTATCTGTTGTCATGTAACAAATTACTCCAAAACTTTAGTTACCTAAAACAACATATATTTATTATTTCATGCTTTCTGTAAGTCAGGAATTCCAGAGCATCTTAGATGGGTGGTTTTGTTCAAAGTCTCTCATGTAGTTATGGTTGGGATGTTGGCCAAGGCTGCAATCATCTGAAGGCTTGGCTAGGGCTGGGGATCCACCAAGATGGCTCATACACTTGGCTTTTGGTAGGAGACCCCCGTTCCTCTCTGGTTCTCAGCTGGAAGCCTCAGTCCTTCATCATGTGGATGTCTCCATAAGCTGTTTCTGTGTCCTTACAACATGGCATAACTTCCCCCAGAAAGAAAGGAAGGAGGAATCTGTAGTCCTTTGATGACCTCACCTCCAAATTCACACACTGTCACTTCCACTTTATTCTATTTCTTAGAAGTGAGTCAATAAGTCCAGCCCACACCCAAGGGTATAAGGATTAAACTCCACCTTTTATTTTTAAATTTTTATTTATTTATTTTTGGCCGCACTGCACAGCATGCGGGGTTTGGCATGTGGGATGGGAATCTTAGTTCCCTGACCAGGGATCAAACTTGCACCCCCTGCAATGGAAGCATGGAGTCCCAACCACTGGACAGCCAGGGAAGTTCCTAAACTCCACCTTTTAAAGGGAGGAGTATAATAAGGGAGGAAAAAACTTTCTTCCTTTACCCTCTTAGGTTGATTGCCTGGGGCCCTGAAAATTAGACTGACAAAAGACAAAAGAGAAAGACAGAGTTTATTAATGTTTGCAGAGCTCCTACATTCAGGAAAAACAGTGATGAGTAACTCAAAGGGGTGGTTAGAACTTGGGCTTGTTTTTTGTTTTAACAAAAAAACAATAAATTTGTAGAGAAGTGACAAGACAAAGGAAAAGGGTTTCAAGCTTCCAAGAATGGCAAACTGTGGGAAGATAAATATATGCAGAAAATTCATGGAAGAAAGTGTTATTTTAGTGAGGTTTGTTATATAGAGACCTCTCAGTGCCGTCTCTGAGCTGATAAGAGTCTCCAGTAATTAAGGGTTCAAGCCTGCTTTTAAGCAAATAGTGGGGGAGGACAGAGAGCTTTTTTTGTTTGTTTTTTTTGGTGTTTGCTGTTTCTCAGTTGCCTTTAGCTCAGCATAATCTTTATGCCAAAGTGGCATATTTTGGGGTGACGTATTCTGATTCTTTACAGTATCAAAGAATTTGTGGACATGTTTTAAAACTGTCATACTTGTCTTCTGCGCAAGACAACTCTCCTGGTTGTCTCCCTATGTCTCTGGCTGCTCACTCTCAATGTCCTTCTATGGTTCCGTGTATTATTCCTGTTCCTTGAATGCTGGGTTTCTCGGGTCTACTCTACCAGAGTAGGGTCACCCCACTCTAACTTATATTGCCCTCTTCAGACCCTTCTCCTGGACTTCAAATGCATGCCCACCTGCCCTCTTGCTGTTTCTTCTTAGATGTCTCAGGGGTAGCTTCAACTCATCTCACCCTGTTGTTTTCATCCCCACGCCTGGCTTTTCTCTTGTGTTCTCTATCTTGTAAATGACAGATATCCCTATCTGGTCAGTTCCTGGAGTCTGAAAGTTGGAAGTGATCCCTGCTCATCCTCCCTCATCTCCCACATCCAATTAGTCAACAATTAGTATACTTCCTAAAGTTGTCTCAAATCTATCTTCTTGGCTCCATCTCCATTGCTACTACTCAGTTTAAGCTATCATTATGTCCTGCCTGAAATCCCACAATAACCTCCTGTGGTAGGCAGAACAAAGGCCCCCAAAGATGTCCATGTCCTAATCCCCAGAACCTGTGAATGTGCCACCTTACATGGCAAAAGGGACTTTGCAAATGTGACTAAATTAGGATCTTGAGATGGGAAGATTATCCTGGATTATCTGAGTGGCCCCAAAGTATTCACAAGGGTCCGTATAAGAGAGAGGCAGGAAAGTCAGACATGGAGAAAAGATGTGACAATGGAAGAAGAGATTGGCATGATACCCTCTGAATATGGAAGAAGGGGCCACAACCCAAAGAATGCAGGTAGCCTCTGGAAGCTGAAAAAGAAAAGGAAACGGATTTTCTACTCGAACCTCCAGATGGAGCCATCCCTGCCAACATCTTAGCTTTAGCCCAGTGAGTCTGACTTTGGACTTCTGACCTCCAGAGCTGTAAGATAATAGAGTCATGTTGCTTTAAGCCACCAGATTTGTGGTAATTTTTTACAGCAGCGGTAGGAAATGAATACACATCCTATTCCTGCCTCCAGCCTCGCTGTACTCCAGTCTATTCTCCACACCACCCCAAACACAGATATCATCTGTCCACATCCTCATTCAAAACACTTCCATGACTTCTCTGCATCCTTAGGATAAACTCCAAGCTCCTTATAAGATGCTATCTCCAGCCCCTCAGCAGTTTAATGCCCCATAAATTTATATAATAAATTTATATCATCATGCTCACTCCCCATTAGACTGAATGATGTCTCTATTTAGGACCTGTTTTCTTCCACTCTCTCACCTAAATCTTCCAAGTCAGTTTCCAGCTTAGACATCGCTTCCTTAGTGATGGTTCCTGCCCCCATCATGTGTTTAGATCCTCTGTTGGAGACATTACTGTAATTTCCCTATCACACCCCCGACCCACTTTACTGCTATGACTTGTGAACTCAGAGGCTGTACATCTGTCTTGTTTACCACTCTGTGCCCAGCACCTTGCAGGATGGCTGGCACATACCGGTGTGCAGTGAATACATAAATGAGTGAGTAGTGGGTCCAGGGAGACTTAGTGGAGGTGGTGGTGAGGAGCTCCAGGACTCCTCATCTCCCCTTAGAAAACTGGGAAGAAAAGCCCATGGGGGAGAGAAATCTGGAGCTGACTGGAGAGCAGGTGGGTGTCTGAATTGCCCTCATTTCTCTTCCTGCTCAGCCTGGTGGGGAAGATGCTGGGAAGGGGAACAGGGCGTCACTGCCCTCCTGCTACAATTAGCCGAGACTTTCATTCTCCCTCTACAAAGAGGAGAGAGCAAATCAAAGGAAGATAAAAGTGCACATCCCACAAAGGACATCGAGATGAGTGGGGAAGGAAGGGAGGGTGGTGGGAGAGAGAGGCAGAGGCAGAGAGAAAGCCCTGCGGCCCAAACAAAAGCCTAAAACCAGCCGATCCCAAGGATCAGACAGTGGAGACACAAGGACAGGAAGAGAACAGGCTGCATGGGGATCAGCAGCCCCGTCAAGCCAAGGAGGAGAGGGAATGAAGGAAGATAAAACACCTATGTGAATAGCCAGGGAAGAGGGTGGGGAGGGACCTCGAATGGAGTTGGGACAAAAGCATGAAAAGACAAGATTGCCACCATCCCATGAGCCACTCCGCGCCCCGGGGAAAGCAAAGGGGGGGAAAGCAAAGAGGGGCAGGAGACAAAGGCTAAGAGAGGAAGGCAGAAAGGGAGGGAGCACAGCACTGGTGACAGGGCTGAAAGCACGGGGGGTGGGGACGTCGCAGTGCATCCTCCATGGAGGTAAGCCGAGGCTCTGAGGGGGAAGAGGTAATCAGGGTCCTGGCCTGTATTTGCTGAAAGAAATCCTACCTGGTTATGTTTCTTGTGTTTGAACAATATAGATATAGATGATATAGATATAGATATAGATGTAGAGATAGAGATAGAGATATAATTTAAGAGATGAACAAAGAAAAGCAAGTCTTGAGTTTTCCAACAGGTATGCTTTCGTGTCTGGCTTCATTCTCTCAACATGATATTGCATGTAGTGTAGATAAGCCATTGTCATTGCTGTATAATATTCCAGTGTGTAAATACACCACAGTTTATATATCCATTCTTCTTTTCTCTGGTAGAGGATTTTAATTCTGGTCCACAATCTCTTACCTGAAACCTTGGGGTCAGATGTGCTTCAGAATTTTAGAAAGACCGTAAAGTGCATACATCCTTTGTTACACAACTCTCCATGCAGGGTTTGTAATAGTCCCCTGTAATCAAACACATCAATGCTTCTGCAAGGAAATACATGAATATTCCTCCTAGAAATAGCTTCACTTCAGTTCAGGTTGGGTTATGCCAACAAATGAGTTCCGGCCAGATCAGGTTATGCCTCCAAATAAGAGATGACAGCCTTCTTGGCTTTCAGGGCTTTTTGAATTTCAGCACTGAGAACTGGTCATTGTGAACCTATACTTTACTAGTCCCCAGTAAAATTTGCTTTGGGAAACCCTGGCAGAAAAATAAATAAGATACCACCCTACAGATATCAGCAAGAGTCAGGACAAAGGCCCAGTGATGTTTAAGCAGTAAGATGTAATTTAGAAGGGTTGTCAGGGTTGGCTAAATGGGGTTCAAACCCCGACACTGTGTGGGGAGGAGGGGAAGAGTAGCTGGCGGCGTACATCTCTGACTGCCTTGGTCTGTTCAAACATTGTGAACCTTCTTTGTTTTTATGAAAGCTCCTCATCTTGTAAATAGTTGGTTATATTTTGTGTGCAATTTTAAAGCTCATTTTTTTCTTTTAAGTTTTTTTTTTTTTTTGGTACGCGGGCCTTTCACTGTTGTGGCCTCTCCCGTTGCGGAGCACAGGCTCCGGACGCGCGGGCTCAGCAGCCATGGCTCATGGGCCCAGCCGCTCTGCAGCATGTGGGATCTTCCCGGACCGGGGCACGAACCCGTGTCCCCTGCATCGGCAGGTGGACTCTCAACCACTGCGCCACCAGGGAAGCCCTAACCTTTTAATCTGTTAGTCCTCTAGTTATGTTTTACTTATCTTGATTATTCCTCATCTCTGTTTTGTCCTTCATAATTTTATATTACATTCTTTTATTTCATCTTCTCATTTTTATTGTTATTGTGCTATTTTTTTAGTGATGGGGAAAAGACCCCTGGGGTTTGGAAGAGCAAACAGTGATAATTTATCCTGTCCCTTGAAGCCAGATTGCTCTGTACTCAGGAAAATTTCTTTTCCTGAGGAGATTTCTAAGGGGTGGGGAGCCCTCAAAATTTGAACTCAAGCCTTAACCAAGAATTGGTCCTAGCACTTTTGAAGCCTTGGAAAACACCTGGTCTCAAAGCAAGAAGCTGTTCTAAGTGGTGGGGATTTATTTCTGGGCAGATATATCTTTGTTCTAGGAGACCAGACCCTGGGCTTCAATAAGCTGGCATAGATACCCTTCACTGTCCCCACATACAGGTACTTATCATCCTTTCACGTGCTGCGGATGCAGCAATATGTGTTTAATCTCTCCCCGAGTTGCCGGCGTTTCTTTTCCACAGGGCTGTGGAAAGCGTTGTTCCTGTAAATCAGAGATGAGTGAAGATGTGTCCCATTCTAGCTATTGCTACATGGAGCACAGAGAAGAAGCTGCCAGGAGGGCTGGGCATTATATTCTCCCCATCTGGCACAGATGCCCTTGGACAGCCAGACTGAAATAACCTTAGAGCCACCAGGGGGGAATGTTGAAGTCTTCTCATGGGGTTACGCCAGACTGAGGAACCCGACTCTGGGGAATGTATGACATGGGGAGAGAGGCTGGTTAAACCCTCTCTTCAGAGCTAGGCCAAGTCCTAGACTAGCTCTTTTGTCCCAAAGGGGTGCACATTCTGTCAGTTACCCCAGGAAGCGGCAGATCCCAAGAGGGAGACCTGGGAAAAGTGGGCCTGAGAGTGCTTTGGGGCTCCGAGGAGAAGATATCCTCCCACTCCAGGAAGGAGAAGGCAGGCCTGGGGAGCCGGGAAGGGGCTGAGAATGGGGCTGGGGGCGCTCAGAGAATGTCCCTGCTCATATTGTGCGTTTCTCCTCATCCCACTGCCCCTCTGAGGGTCCCAAGCCTTCATGCAGGTTTTGTCTGGACGGTCCCACCAGATTCCAGCTCAGCTGTGAGCAGTTAGGGAGCTGCCTGTGTCCTCACACAGGACAGAGCAGTAGAGGGAAGACCCATATCCCCAGCCCATCCTCTGGGCAGTGCTGTTGGGACAATGGGGACTCCATGGGACTAGAGGCCATCAGCCTCAGGTCAGATGGCCACTGGAGAGCTGTGGGCTGAGTTGGGGGTTATTTTTAGTTCATTTCATTATTTAGTTGCACACTGCTTTTTACATCATTTTAATAATCTTTTTATTTCTTTTAAAGTACTTAATTTTTTTAATGAACTGCTGTAATATTTTCTTTTCTCTTTGCTTTCTATTTCTTCAGCTTAATAAACTGAGTGCTGGGGGCCCAGGCCTCAGAGGAGAGCTATGCGGCAAGCCAAGCAAAGAAGGCTGGATGCTCTGCCCTCTCTGATTGGACCCCCAGTTCCCCTTACCAGATGCATCTTGTCCCCAGTAGCCCCTCCTGACTCTTAAAAACTTCTCCCTGTGGAATTCAGGAGCCCTCAGGCCAGAATTCCTCCCGAGGGTGATAATAATCCCTATACTGATAATACCTCTGAACTAGGGAGATGATGGTAGCACTTACTATGTTTAAAATTAGAAAGGTAGTACGTGCTCATTATCAAGAAATGCAAATACACAAGGGTATGAAACTAAAAACTGTGTGTCCCCCAACTACCCCAAATCCTGGCTTCAGACTCAGAGTAACTTTGCTAACATATATATGGAAATATATCTGTGGCATATGCACATGTCCATTTAAAATTTGGTAGGTAATGTCAAATTGTGCCCTCAAAACCTCTAGGCCAATTTATATTCCTACCAACAGCTTATAAAAGGGCCCCTTTCCTTTGTCCACACCCTCACGAGCACAGCAGAGAGTCTAAACCAGACCTTTTGAAATTCTTTCTGTATCAGACTGCCCCTGCCCTGTACCCCTCCCCACCCCTTTCTCAGGCTGTTTGGATTCAGGAAATGGGGCTGAGATGAGTGCTTGTCCATTCATCTCAGGAGATACAATGTCCTTGGTTAGACGAAGCTCCTGCCCTGGCTCCACCCTCCAGGCAGGCTGTGTGCTATCACCTTGAAGGTCCAGATCCGGAAGCACATGCCAAGGGGCTCCCTTTAGCTCAGCAGAAGCAGTAACTTACCTACTCAAGCAGGAGACCCCCAGGCATGCTTGAGAATGGGTGGGTGCCTATCTTCTTGCTCATGTGGGCAGACAGCCCACTGAGCACCAAGTGTGAGTTATACTTGAAGGTCCATCTGGGTTCTTCCCAAAGCCTAACCCTCTCCCAGCGGGAGTGGGCAGAACCTTCCCCTCCATACTCTCCCACCACATCTGACAGCGTTGCATTGCTCTGGAGGATGTTCCCTGTAGCGTGTGTACGCCCAGCACTGGACTGTGGTTAGGATGCTGGGTCTCCCTGCCAGCCCACCGCAGTGGGCTGCACAGTAAGTGGGTGAGCAGGAAGGAGGTGGGTGTCAACACTGTCAGTTTCAGACGTACTCCATCTGCACGTGAGAGAGATGAATGAGAGGGCGGTCCAAACTAAGGTGTAGCTAGCAGGTGGGACAAGGTGGCGGCAGAGCCAGAGATGAGGAGAGAGGAAAGTGGGCAGAGCTGGCTGGAACGAGGCCCTGATGTACCCCCGGACCTGGATACCAGCTGTCTCATCAAGGCCTAATGGCTGGTTGAAAGATGAGAACTAGTGGCCATCCCAGACAACTGATTTGATTACTTCCTCTCTGAGTTAACTGAATATATATCTTTCACCTCAAAAAACAGCCCTGGAACTTCCCTGGCAGTCCAGTGTTTAAGACTCTACCCTTCCACTGCAGGGGGCACGGGTTCAATCCCTGGTCAGGGAACTAAGATCCCTCATGCCATGTGTGGCATGGTAAAACAAAACAAAACAAAACAAAAAAATAACCCTAAGTTTCGTTACTTGGAAGTTAACACAGACTTCATCTTCTTCTCCTGCAATGGTGTGGCTCTATGCGACAGGAGCCCCCAGAGGGGGAGATGTTAGTGGGCTGTAGCCCATGGTGCCAGGTACTTGGATAGATCTAGGGTCTGCCTGTTGTGGTTGGTGGGTGAGGGGACCCTGACAGGGCAAGAGGTCCCTTATACCCCAGCTGCCCTCGAATGGAACAAAATACCTCCTTTAAATAGAGGGAATTTGAGTCAACAAGCATCCCTTTAGCTATAGACTGGCTTATCCCACACCCATTCAAAACCTCCTTTCCCCAGCCAGTCTCCACTCTAGAGGTTGAAAAACGAAAACCATCTTTTTATCTTCCGTAGCTGTAGGTGACTTTTGACAGTGTCCTGGCCCATTAGACATAAGCAAAAACCTGTCTGTGTTTTGGGAAACCCTTGTTTTTTAATAAATGGGATAGGTGTATCTGGCACCATTCTTTCCCTCTGCTTCCCACCTTGAATGGGGGATATGATACCTGGAGCTACAGCAAACATATTGTGACTCTGAGAAAAAGGCCAAGAAAAATACAAGATGTTAACCCTAATATTATAGTGCTCTAAACCCATGCCAGCTACTGACAACCTCCAGTAAGCAAAATAAATCCCAATTTATTTAAGCCCTTATAAGTTAGCTTTTCTGTTTCTTGTTATTGAAAAGCATTCCTAAGTGATAAACTTGTTTATGGATGTTTTCAAAGGAAGGAGGCTTAAAGGAGCCCCTCAGACTTTACAGTTGAACAGGGGAGATGAGTCAGCACAGCCCTCCATCTAGGAAGGGAAATATACTGAAGGATCTCTTTCCAGCATGACCTGGACCTCCTAGCCCTGCTCAGGGGCCCCACATTTGCCTCATCAACCCCCAGGTGAAGGGCCCTATATTGTTCACTCAGTGCAGGATAAATCTAGGCCCCTGGGCTGAATGCCAAAGAAGTGAAAGAGACAGCTTTACCCTGATTGTCCTTTTGCCCCTCTGTTCCCTGAGGATCCCACGTGTGCTCCTGAGACGTGAGCCAGGTCCTGGGCGTCACAACCAGGTTGACTCTGTAGCTGCTGTGGAGGCAGCTTTTGTCTGCCGTTCCCTCAGCCCTCCTCCTGGGCATCCTCTGAGCACTGAGCCCCATCTCATGAGGGTTTCCAGACAAACTCTGGTGATCCAGGCAATGCAGAAAATAAAGAGCAAACCCAGGGATAAGCAGTGAAACAAGAGTCTTCACTGTGTTATCACTCTGCCACCTTTGTAAGGGGATATTAATCTTCTAGTTAATCCTTACTAATGTTTCCTTCTCTCTCCTTCAAAGGTTCCTCTGCTTTTCCTTCTTGGCCTGCCCTCCAAGTATCCTCCATCCTCTATTCTTCTCACTCTCATCCTTTATTCATTTTTATGGCTTCTAAATCTCCTGAAACCCTGGGTCTCTTTCCCCAGCCCAGATGTCCTCCTAAGCTCTAGCCTCAAATGCCCAGCTATTTCTTGCACATCTGCACCTGGGCTGTAGAAACTTAATATATCCAAAACATAAATTTTTCTTGTCCCCAAATCTTCTCCTACCCCTTCATGTCTTAATGGCACCAATACCCACTAAATTAATTTCCTGTTGCTGCTATAACAGATTACCACAAACCTAGTGGCTTATAACATAGTACATTTATTATCTTACAGTTCTGGAGATCAGAAATCCAAAATGGCTCTCACTGGGCTAAAATCAAGGTGTTGGCAGGGCTGCATTCCTTCTGGAGGCTCTAGGGGAAAACCCATTTCCTTATTTTTTTTCCAGCGTCTAGAGACCATCTGCATTCTTTTGCTTGTGGTCCTTTTCCATCTTCAATGCCAGGAATTGTATCACCTTACCCTCTGTATCTGTCATCACATCTCCTTCTCCAAAAGTCTGGCTTCACTCTTTCACTTAGAAGAATTCTCTGGATTACATTGGAGCCACCTGAATAATCCAAGATTATCTCTCCATCTCAAAATCCTTAATTTAATTATATCTTCAAAGTCCGTTTTGCCACTTAAGTAACATTTTCATAGTGTTCAGGGATTAGAATGTGAACATCTTTAGGGGGTCATTATACGGCCTATCACACTCACCTAGACTCTTCCCTTTAATAATAATCTCTACCATTTACTGAGCTTTTTTTGTAGTTTAGGCTCTGGGCTCTCTTTTTTTTTTCCCCCTAAGTATTTTCATATACTACAGAGACAACACAAAATGAAAAGAGCCCTTTTGACTCCCAAAATTCAACTGGTAGGAAGCAAGCTAGGAAACTACTCAGCTGCAAACACATGATAGCTTTCATGAAAAATGAAGGATGACACAGAGGTCAGAACCAAGAACTCAGAGGGGAAAGCCAAGAGCCATGAAGAATTATTCCATCTGCCTGGCAGGATTTCAGAATTGCTATGGACCACTTTCCCCCTTTTTGAATAGCTATTTTATGCCTTTCCCAAAGTGTATATTGGGTGTGTAGTGGGGGCGGTGGTCAGATAACTCATCTCTTTGTTTAACTGGTCAAGAGGAACCTTTCACGTACTGAAGGAACTGCACCAGAGGAGCCTTATCTGCACCTGGACTTGATTTAGATGATGAAATACAGCTGATGCTATAATGGGGCAAGACTTCTGGCTCTTGGGGGAGGGTGTGTGAGTGTATTTTGCACGTGGAGGGTATTTGAACACCAGGAGCCAGAAGGCAGAGGTAGCCAGCCTCCACAATGGCCCCCAGTGATCCCGGTTTCCTGATGGTCACAGCTTTGTGTAGTCCCTTGAACACTGTGCCAATAGCATATGGCAAAAGTGATGGAATGCCACTTCTGAGATAGCTTATCAAAAACCGTGGCCATTGCTTTGGGTGTGCTATCTTTCTCTCTGTCTCTGTCTCAGATTACTCACTCTGGGCAAAGCAAGTTACCATGTTGTGAGTAGCCCTATGCAGAGGCCCACGGGGTAAGGAAGAGAGACCCTGAGCCAGAAACACCCAGCTAAGCTGCTTCTAGAATCCTGATCCTAAGAAACTATGTGAGATAATATGTTCATTGCTTTATGTCACTAAATGTTGGGGTAATTTGTTATGCAGCAATAACTATTTCAAGGAGCTAGAGAAGTAGGAGTGAGGGGATCATTTAAACCGATTCCACTGTTCAAATGTCCTCAAACATCTCTGTTGACTGGGGCCTCATTTGTAGCTGTTTCCACTGCTGGGATGCCTTATTTTCACATGGCCAACTTTCTTATTCAGTTCTCTCCAGAAAGGTTCTTCTGGCTGCCCAACCCAAAGTATTGCCTCTGTTACTCACCCACGTGCCTTCCTGCAGTGATTCTCTGCTTGCCACTTATAACTCTGATATGTTTGTTTGCTTGGTTTTTAGTCTCCCTCGCTAGAATAGAAGCCCCATGAGAGCAGGGAGCTAGTCTCACAACAGTGCTTGGTATAAATAAATGAGCCCAACCAGCTCTCATTCCCTGCCAGCACTTTCCTACAGCCATCCCTCCTGTTTGACCGAACTGAACTACTTGACATTTCTTTTCAGAATGCTTTCTCCCTTCTTCTTCAATTGACGAAAACCTACCCATCTTTTAAGGAAGTTCAGCCTCCTGAGTCAGGTGTCCCTCCTGCTTGCCCCCATATCATCCAGAGCTTTCCCACCCTAATATTTACCATCCATAAGGTGTGATCAAATGTCTCAGTGTCCGTGCCCTGCCAGAGGCTGAACTCTAAAGGGCCTGGGCTGTGTCTCCTTCACCATTGCATCGCCAGAGACCCAGCAGAGTGCTGAGCCTGTGGCAGTACTCAGCAAGCGTTTGACAAGTGGAGAGATGAATCACAAGAGAGGGAAAAGCCCTGTGAGAGGTGGCTGGCATTGGCATGTACCCACACCGTGTCCTTGCTCCTAGGGCCTCGCTCCACCTAAGTGAAACTCACTGTGTGAAAAGATCCTTGAGAGAGCCAGGTGAATTGTGGGCATTGGAAATATCCCTGGGGGTGGGCAAAGGAGTGACCTTGGTGGCCAGGCACTCAAACCCCAAGGTGGGATGTTGCTGCTTCACCTATCCCCCAACGCTGGATTGGATGGGTTCTGTGGAGCTTCCAGTTGTCCTGGGACTTCAGTAGACTAACAGACTGCACTACCATCTTCCCTGCTCTCCTACCACATAATGGTTGGAAAGCTAAGTTGGGGGGGTGATGGCATTGGTGATAGGAAGGAAGGTATGAATTAGACAGAAACAAAGTGGGGGAGAAGAAGAGCCACTGCTGGCTTGGATGATTTAAGACTCTCCCACTTTGAAACTCCTAACAGCCCCATGGATGCACAACATTCCTCCCAACCCCAACATAAAAAGCCCTTTCTCAGAACAAAAGCCCTGTCACCGAAAGCACTTATTTAACAACAATAACAGCAAAACACACAAGGTACAAAAACATTTTTCTCAACTCAACAAATATTTATTTTCCTGAAAAAGCAGAGCTATATAAAGAAATAGAAAAATGTGGATTTTTTTTTCTTGTTTTTGATTGAAAAGCCTATTGGCACAACCAGGAGAACAACATTGCCCCAGTGAGCCAAAGCACAATGGGAAAGCATTTTTAAAATAGAAAAGAACTCTCATATATAAATATACCAAGGTAATTTTAAAACATGGTAGAGCCCCAATGCTTGAGTACGGGATGGGTCTCATGCTCACAGGCAACTTGTGTTGTGAGTCCCCAGTGGGCTGTCTGGGGATACAGTTTAATCCAGGGTGAGCCTCCATCGTCATGTGAATAAGCCATGTGATATAGGGGCACATGTAAAGCTATCATAATAAAGATATACCTAACTAGCAAAAAACACTGAAAAGTCATTTAGAAAGCAAATGAGAGTCCAGACAGCCAGTTTTGGGTTGGGAAAGAACACTCAGTTTCCCCATCTGTAAAATGGACTTGGGGACCTTTACTGTTCCTTCAGATGCTAAAAGGCTGTGATTCTAAAGGGTTTACTCGGGAATCCAAGGGCAAACATGGTGGAGGAGATATAAAAATCCCATTAGGGTCCTTATGGGCACCTCTATTAGAAACAAAGGACCAGGCCAAATGAATTGCAATCCCAAAACTCCTCTAAGGAAAACCAGTGGGCCCAGCCCAAATCCTAGCAGGAGTGTGTAACCTGTGTGACATGATTCCTTCACAGGTTTCAATCATTTGTGAAATTGATCTCTGCCACTGCTGTGATATATTTTAGTGATGTATGTCATGCAGAACGTGGATCTGGGCAAGTTGGGTGAGACGGTACCAGGCCTATCGCCAAGTGGAGGCAAGAGGCTTTGCTGAACATGAGAGAACTTTGCCGGGATGGTGTCAGAGAGAGAGAGACTACTGCAGTGGTGACAAGCGGGGTGAGTAGGAGATGACTGCAGATACTTTCCTGGACTCTGTGTCTGCGTGGACTGCGATGGTGAATGCAATAATTAAGCTGACGTTTAGTGTTGTTTTGAGTTCTTTCAGTCCCTTCGAGGATACTGCCAACAACTGTAGTATTTGAAAAGGAGCCATTAACAGCGTAAAGAACGCCTCGGTAAGAGGGCTCCACAGAGGACAGCTTTCCCCAGGTACCTGCCTTATTGGGCAGGGAATGAGGACCCTCAGGGCTCACTCTTGTTTTCTTCCTGGCCCTGGAGCTTTTGTCGGCCTCAGCTGCCTCTCTACCTCTTCTCTAGTCTCGGTCCCCAACCCTCACCCAACCCACACAGAAGCACCAAGGGGGACCTGCCACGCCCTCTGTCTCCCCTGACTCCCCCCAACCCCCGCCCTATACCCACAGACACCTCTTTCGTGAAGACTATTCCCTGGCTTAATTATTTGCAGATCTTCTTTCTCTTTTGAGTCTCTCAAAGTCCAAAGACTCTTCAGATAATTAAACCTGGAAGGACAGGAGGAAGAGACCCACCCCCTGGGCCTTTGAAATGGGCTGGGCGATTAGGTCATAACTGATCTTTATTGTTGCAGCTGAAGATTATTTAGCTCACTCCCAGAGGAGTTTGTGTCACCCGCCTGCCCCACCTCCAGCTCTGCGGAGCTGAAGCTGACCTGCCTTGGGCCTGGAGCCCTGCCGTCAGCCTCCAATGAGAAACCAGGGACAGTGGCTGGCCTGTTTACTCATTTTCTCTCCTTGGGGGCCTCAGCAGTTGTGTCCCCGCCCCTCATCCCAGACTTTACTGCATTTCTCACTCTCCTTGTCTCTGCCACACCTTTTGTCTTTCTGGCCCTGGGCCTCCTCCCCTGTTCAGTCCTCCTGGGGACCAAAGCCCAAGGGTCAGAGAGAACTGTTCAAGCACATCCCTGCAGCAGCCTCTGAGCCCAAGTTCAGAGAGCTTTCCCAGGCATGCCCTAGAAAGGAAACCAGGGCGGGAGGAATGAGTTTCCCTAAAAATATATCTAGATTTCCCAGTGGAGGGACGAGTGGGAGGGTGGAAGGCAGGACCATGGACTCCACTGGACACTCAGCTCCTCTCTGAACCCGAGGCGAGGAGGCTACTACTGGAAAAAAAAAACCTCCCTGGAAAAGAACGGAAAGAGAAAAATTCTTCTACCCACAGATAAATCTCCAAGGGCTGTCCTGGGCCATGGAGATTAATTATATTATTATTTGTGATAATAATACACTGCATAGAGTACTCTAAAATATTTTTAACTGATTTCATTCTGCTCATCAGCATGACCTCATTTGTCTGGGGCTATGAGGCAGGCAAAGAGGAGCTCCATTTCCTAAAAGAGAGAGCTGGGGACAAGAGCAGCTAAGTGACTTGCCCGAGTCAAAACCAGAACCCTAGTGCCCTGCCTCTTCACCTCAGATCATTTATGTGGTTTCCTTGTGACAATACGGGGGTCTCCTCTGGGAGGCTGTGACTTTCACTTTGCTGGGTTGAAATCCCCTGGTAAGATCACCTGGAGATGCAGAGCTTTACCTGACAGGGGATTCAAAGTCTCCAACTTCTTTTTTTTTAATTTATTTATTTAATTTACTTATTTTTGGCTGCACTGGGTCTTCGTTGCTGCGCGCGGGCTTTCTCTAGTTGCAGCGAGCAGGGGCCACTCTTCGTTGGGGTGCGTGGGCTTCTTATTGCGGTGGCTTCTCTTCTTGCAGACCTCGGGCTCTAGGTGCACGGGCTTCAGTAGTTGTGGCTCGCAGGCTTCAGTAGTTGTGGCTTGCGGGCTCTAGAGAGCAGGCTCAGTAGTTGTGGCGCACAGGCTTATTTGTTCCACGACATGTGAGATCTTCCCGGACCCGGGCTGGAACCCATGTCCCCTGCATTGGCAGGTGGATTCTTAACCACTGCACCACCATATCCTACTTCTTTTAAGTGGCAGGCCGTTCCTGGGCCCCCACCCTCATCCCATGTCCTCTTGCTTTAGAGAGCAGTAACGCCTCAGAATGAAGGACTGACCACTGCTGCCATTCATTACTGCACACCCGTAGTGTGCCAGGGTCTGTGCAAGAGTTCACATGAATTATCCTACTTAATTCTCCCAGTAACTCTGGGTAACTCTGATGGGATCAGAGACGTCAACCTTCCCTAGGTCACACAGCTAATAAGAGGCAAGATTTAAGCCCAGGACCTCCTGGACTCTGGAGCACATGCATTTACCTGTGAAAGATGTACTGCAGAGGAGAGATGAGAAAGTGGAGGCCCACAGAGAGAGAGGGATTTGCCAGACGTAGAGCCAGGGTATCCTGGCTTCCAGGACCAGAGCGGTCCCTTTGCCCCATCTCAGGTCGTTGGCAGTTTCCTCCTTCAGAGTCATAATTTTATCCCCCACTGCCTGCTATGTCAGATGATCTATGACCATCACCCATTTTCAGTTTATAAAGAAACTTCTTACTTTAAAAACAAACCCCCAAAACTCAAGCAAACAAACAATTCCTCAAATAATGAATGAGATCTCTGAGTTATCCTCCTATCAGTGTCCTCATAGATGCCTGATATGTTCAACTCATGTGGTCTCCCAACCCCATCCCCAATCCTTGTTAAGTTTGAACCAGGCCAAAGAAACAGCAGAGCAGAAGTGGTCTTCAGCACCCAGCTGGAGTTTTTGTGTTTGGCTCCCATCCCTCAGAGCCCAGTGTGGTATAGAAGAGACAACTCTTCTCCTAGCTCCAGCACTGAGTCCAGTAACCTACATCTCACTGGCCACTCCTGCCCCACTACTGCCTGGATGGGGGCCATTAAGTGCTCAGGCCTCCAATCCCCAGGGGCCTCTGTCCAGAGGGCAAATAAGCCACACCTGCTCAGTGAGACCTGGATGGGGAGTGCAGTGGGGTCAGAATAGCACTGAGTGAGGCTTCTGCAGAACCTGTCTGAAAAACCAGCTCTCAAAAAAAAAAAAAAAGTCCTGCTCTGTAGAGATTTCTGATTTCTGCAGTTTTAAAACCCCTATGGCAGCTGATTGCAAGCTACCATTGGATTTAACACTCCTGAACATTGAACACTTGGCTCTTGTGATCCGGCATAGGCTGGCTCCAGCACAGGCTGGCTCCAGCACACCACTGCCCCCTCCTATGATGCCCACCCTTGACTCCCAGACGTCCTTGACGCAGGGGCAGTTTTTACGTTTTGTCTCAGTCTCTGGCAGGTGTCTGACAAACAGTCTAGGAAAACTGGGTCCCAGACTGTACATCTCCTCAAGCTCCCAGGTTCCAGCCACAGTGCAAAGAAGCAAACAGTATAAAGCCTTGATGTCTAAAAGTTTTTTTCTTCCAAGGAGTTCAAAGCAGTTGCTGTGTCTGATCGTACCTTATCCTCCCAACACCCTGGGAAAGTAGAGACACAGCAGGAATGATTTTGGTATCCCTTCCCGAAAGTTGGAGACACTGAGGTCCAGAAAGCTTAGCTTGGTCAAGGCCACCAGCAGTTTGGAGCAGAGGCTAGAATGGGAAGCCCAGTTATGCCTCCCATTCTCAACCTCACAGCCCCTTCCCCCACTCTGCCTTCTCATGACCCCATAGCAGGAGGCGGATGGGGATGGAGAAGCATGAGATCTCCCTGTGGTTTTCCCAGACAGAACAGAGGTCTCTACTTCCCAGCTCTCCCAGTCTCAGACCACACACCCTTAGCTCCTCCAGGGGAGCTGGCCCGACAGGCTTCCCTTGGGGCTGTGCCAGCTCTGTCTCCGCTCATTAGCAGGTCTGTTTCCAGGTGGATCCACTGTGGGGTCATTAAAGCAATAAACAAGTTCCCGATGGTGGGCTGGACCTGGCACCCACTGATCCCTGCATTGTGCAGAGTTCCAGCGGGCCCACACAGCCCCCGAAACAATGCCTCACTTCCTCCCAGGAAGACGCAGACCTGAGCCAGTCTCCTGGGCTCGCCCACGTGCTCTGGCCAAGTCATTGTCTTCAAGTCGGAAGGGTCCAGCCATTCCCATGACCAGGGTAATTGCATCCTCTTTTCTGTCCAAAAGTAGGAGGAAGACAAGGGGCTGGGGCCAAAGAACCATAGCTCCCCTAAGGATGCTGTTGCTCAAACCCCCCCAGTTTCTGGTCCTCATTGCCCACCTGGATTCCACGCTTTAGCCTCTTCCTGGAACAGGGGTGCAAAGAAGACTCTAGAAACAAATGCAGGACAGGAGCCCTAATCAAGCCTCTCAGCCCTCTTGGCACCCTTTTTATATGCTTAGCTAGGATTGTTTCCTTTGTCTCCAAATGGTTTGTATATATATATCTCCCCAGGGGAGGGAGGGGTGAGTGGTGGCAGGGTCCGTGAATAATGTGAGCAACAAGGTCATCCAGCCTTGCAAAGAGTCATTCGCCTGGTGGGGAGGAACACTGGCCAGCTCAGGCTGTTCTTTCTCAAGGGATTCTAATGGGTCATCAGTGGGACCCCAAGCCACAATCACTGCCAATCTGGATTTCTTTCTTTTAAATAGTTCTATTTGGGATTTCCTAGGTGAAATGATGTTTTAGGGGCAGGAGAGGACCTGGGACAGAAGGAGCTAGGATCCGAAAAGAGGATGAGACTCCGGTGGAGAAGAGACCAAGAAGCCTAGGCCAGGAACTTCATGTACAGGCCAGAGAGCCTGGGCCTGTGGTCCACAGGATAAGTGTGGAGGTCTGGAGGCGGAGGTGCCAGAGAGTCTATGTGCAGTCTCTCACCCTTGCCAAGACCCAGTGAAAGCTGGTGAGGCTGATGTGTTTAGTCGAGGGCCAACTCTGCATCAGCTGAACACAGTTTGCTAAGACTGGTCAGCTTTGACCTCAAGCCCTTACCTGGGAAAACACAGAAGGCTTATCCTTAAAGCCAGCTGGTCAGGGGTACAGGAGGTTCTGGATTGTGGAGGCTGGTGAAGAAAGGCCTGGCTGGGGGTGGCAGGTGGGGAGGACATGATGGGAAAGAGACCTTTCCCAGAGAAAGGAGGCCCTGCTGTGGAATGGCTTTGGGGTAAAGATGTTGGAAAAGGGGGATGCTGAAGGGAGGTGGGAAGATAGAGACTGAAACCAACCTCAAACTCTACTCCTGCAATGTAGGATGTGGCCAACGTTGCCTTTTTTTCTTTTTAAATTAACTTTATTGAGGTGTAATTTACTTAAAGTAAAACATACCATTTTTAGATGTATAGTTCGATACGTTTTGACAAATTTTTAAACCTATGTAACCACCACCACAATCAAGATATAGAACATTTCCATTGTCCCCAAAATGTTCCCTCCAACCACTGGCCCCAGGCAACCACTGATCTGTTATCTGTCACCATAGACTAGCTTTGCAAATTCAAGATTTTCATATAAATGGAACCATGGAGCACGGACACTTGTGTCTGGCTTCCCCCAGTTGTTGCATGAACCTGTAGTTCTTCTTTTCATTGCTGAGTAGTATTCTATTGTGTGACTTCACCACAATTTCTTTCTTTATACTTGTTCATGGACACCTGGATTATTTCCAGTTTGGGGCTGTTATGAATAAAACTTCCTTCAACATTAGTATAAAAGTCTTTGTGGGGTTTCCCTGGTGGTGCAGTGGTTAAGAATCTGCCTGCCAATGCAGGGGACACGGGCTCGAGCCCTGGTCCGGGAAGATCTCACATGCCGCAGAACAACTAAGCCTGTGTGCCACAACTACTGAGCCTGCACTCTAGAGCCCGCGAGCCACAACTACTGAAGACTGAGTGCCTAGAGTCCGTGCTCTGCAACAAGAGAAGCCACCACAATGTGAAGCCCGTGCACCGCAACAAAGAGTAGTCCCTGCTTGCACAACTAGAGAAAGCCCATGCACAGCAACAAAGACCCAACGCAGCCAAAAATAAATAAATAAATTTATACTTTAAAAAAGTCTTGCAAAATAAAAAATTAAAAAAAAAAGTCTTTGTGGGTATATATTTTCATTTCTCTTGGGTATATATCTAGTAGGGGAATTTTGGGGTCATATGCTAAGTGTATGCTAATTTTATAAGAAATCATCAAAATCTTTTCCAAAGTGGTGCATTTTATGCACCCATCAACAATATATGAATGTTCCAGTTGCTCTGCGTCCTTGCTCACACTTTGCATTGTCCATCTTTTTTCTTTTAGTCATTCCAATAGGAGTGTAATAAAATCTCGTTGCAGTTTTCATTTGCATTTCCTTGATAACTAAAGATGTTGAATATGCCTTATTGGCCATTCACAGATTTTCTTCAGTGAAGTTATTGTTCAAGTATTTTGTCCATTTTTTAAAAATTGGGTTGTTTGCCTTATTATTGAAACATAAGAGTTCTTTATATATTCTGAACACAAGTCCTTTGTCAGATACATGTATTGTAAATACTTTTTCCCAGGCTGTGGCCTGTGACTTCCTTTATTGTTTTCCCAAAGTGTCCTTTGAAGAGTAGAAGTCTCCAATTTCAATGGAGTCAAATTTATTGTTTCTTTTTTGGTGTCCTTAGAAATCTTTAATAACTCCAAGGTAATAAAGATTTTCTCCTATGTTTTCTTTTAGAATTTTATTATTTTTGCTTTTATGTTTAGGTCTATGATCCATTTCTAGTTTATTTTTGTATACGTTATCAGGTTGTGGTCAAGGTGTATTTTTTTCCATAAGACTATGCAGTTGTTCTGGCTTCATTTGTTGAAAAGATATCCTTTCCTCTTTAAATTACTGTGGCACCAAGGAGCCTGCATGCTGCAACTAAGGAGCCCACCTGCTGCAACTAAGACCTGACACAACCAAATAAATAAATAAATAAATAAATAAATAAATAAATCAAAAAGTAGGCTTAGCATCATATTAAAAAAAAAAAGTCATGGGAAAATAAATAAATAAATTCATTTATTACTGTGGCACCCTTGTCAAAATCAATTGACAAAACATGTGTAGGTCTATTTATGGACTCTCTGGTCTGTTTCACTGCCCATCCTTACACCAACACCACACTGACTCCATTACTATAGCTTTAGAGTATGTGTTGAAGTCAAGTCCTACTTTGCTCTTCTTTTTCAAGATAGTTTTGGATGTTCTAGGTCCTTTGAATTTCCATGTAAATTTTAGAATAAGCTTGTCAATTTCTGCAAAAATTACTGGGTGATTATCTTAGTCCCTGGGGCTGCTAAAACAGAATACCATAGACTTACCGTAGGCTTAAACAACAGAAATTTATTTCTCAGTTCTGGAAGCTGGGCAGTCCAAGATCAAGAGACTAGCAGATTCAGTGTCTGGTGAGAGCCTGCTTCCTGGTTCATAGATGGCCATCTTTTTTTACTGTGTCCTGACACAGCAGAAGGGGTAAGGTTTCTCTCTGGGGACTTTTTATAAGGGCACTAATTCCTTTTGTGAGGGCTCTACCCTCATGACCTAATCATCACTCAAAGGCCTCACACCTAATGCAATCATTGGGATTAGGATTTCAACATGTGAATTTGGAGAGGGGGAGACACAAATTCAGTCCATAGCAGTGATTATGACTGGGATTGCATTGAATCTATAGGTCAGTTTTGGGAGCATCAACATTTTAACAATATTAAGTCTTCCATCCATGAACATTGCATATCTCATTTTTTTTTAAAGGTAATTAACATTATTTATTTATTTATTTATTTTTGGCTGCGTTGGGTCTTCATTGCTGCACGCAGGCTTTCTCTAGTTGCACTGTATGGGGGCCACTCTTTGCTGCGGTGCGCCACCTTCTCATTGCGGTGGCTTCTCTTGTTGCAGAGCTTGGGCTCTAGGCATGCAGGTGTTAGTAGTTGTGGCACGCAGGCTCAGTAGTTGTGGCTCGCAGGCTCTAGAGCGCAGGCTCAGTAGCTGTGGCGCATGGGCTTAGTTGCTCCACGGCATGTGGCACCTTCCCGGACCAGGGCTCAAACCCATGTCCCCTACTTTGGCAGGCAGATTCTTAACCACTGAGCCACCAGGGAAGCCCTATTTGCAAAAATTTTGTTAAGGCTTTGTGTCTATGTTCAAGGGATATTACTCTGTAGTTTTCTTTCCTTGTAATGTCTTTGGTCGTGGCATCAGTGTAATGCTGGACTCATAATATGAGCTGGGAAATGTTCCTTTTTCCTCTGCTTTCTGAAACAATTAATGTATTATTAGTATTATTTCATCCTCAAATCATTGATAAAGTTTTGCAAGTTTTTCAAACAATTATGAACTCAAGTCTTTAATAGATAGAAGGCTATTCAGATATTCTATTTCTTCTTGGGCCAGTTTTTCTAATGTATATTTCAAGAAATTTGGGGCTTCCCTGGTGGCGCAGTGGTTGAGAGTCCGCCTGCCGATACAGGAGACACGGGTTCGTGCCCCGGTTTGGGAAGATCCCACATGCTGCAGAGCGGCTAGGCCCATGAGCCGTGGCCGCTGGGCCTGCACGTCCGGAGCCTGTGCTCTGCAAAGGGAGAGGCCACAACAGTGAGAGAGGCCCGCGTACCGCAAAAAAAAAAAAAAAAAAAAGAAATTTGTTCATTTCATGTAAGTTGCCAAATTTATTCTAAAAAGTTGTGAACAATACTCCCTTCTTATCCTTTTAATGTCTACAGGATTTGAAGTGATGCTCCCTCCTTTTCATCCTGATGTTGGTAATTTGTGGCTCTTCTCTTTTGTTGTTGATCAGTCTAGCTAGAAGTTTATCGATTTTACTGATCTTTTCAAAGAACCAGCCTTTACTTTCATTGATTTTCTTCATTGTTGGTCTGTTTCCTATTTCACTGATTTCCACTCTTATCTTTATTATTTTCTTCCCAACATTGATTTTTGAAGGTCATAGAAGGCATAGGTTCCCACTCCCATCTTCAATCACAAATCATGGAAGGTCTGAATGGAAAGGGGTCTTAGTCATAAACTTGTCCAATCCGTTCATTTTATAGGTGAACAGAAATCTGAGGGGGAAGGAATTTTCCTCAGGCCACTTAGTTTTTTTTCCAAGGCCAACTCATTTATTCATTTATTTATTCCTTCCTTCATTAATATATTCTTATTCATTCATGTAAGACATATTTGTTGATCTTGTACTATGGGTCAGAGACTGCTCTGTTCTAAGAACAAAGTTGAATAAGTCACAGTCTCTGCCTTGAAAAATCTCCCAGCCTAATGATGGAGAGAGCAAGTAATCAGACAGTTACAATGCAGTGCCAAGTGCCATATCAGAGGTGTTTTCAGGGTGCCATGGATGGCTGGTGTGAAGATAAGGGTGGTCAGTAAAGACTTCAGATAAGACATTTTAAATGGAGTCACCAGTCAAAATAACTCTTCTTCACTCCAGAAAGAGCTTTGCGAATCTACAAACTATTTGTTTTAAACAAGGCAAATAGAAAGCAATGCAAATCTCAATAAGCAGTCATCAATTAATCAATTAGCTAATTTTGTGTCCAGCATCATGATATGAGGTTTGGGAGAATACAAATTATGCAGATGATTAAATCATGCTTTCCAGAGAATAAATATTCTCTCAGATTCCTGTTTACATATTGATTTTCTTTTTTGCAGATGGCTGATCCCATCCATAGGTGGTAAATATATGTCGAAGCTATGGAGTTATCTTACTGATACTGACACCTTATCTATTATCTCCTTACCTATTGCTGCATAAAAAATTACCCCCAAACTTTGCATCTCAAAATAATAAACACTATTATCTCACACAGTTTCTGAGGTTCAGGAATCCAGGTGTGCTTAGCTGAGTGATTCTGGCTCAGATTCTCTTAGGAGGTCTCTTGCGAAGTTATCAGCCAGGGCTGTAGTCTCTGAAGACTTGACTGGGGCTGGAGTGTCTGCTTCCAAGCTCACTCACATGGCTGAGGGCAGGAGGCCTGAGTTCCTTACCACATGGGCCTTTCCACAAGGCTGCTTGACATGGCAGGTGACTTCTCTCAGAGTGAATGATCCAAATGCCAATCTGCTTTTTATGACCTGGTCTCCAAATCACATATTGTCACTTCTACCTTATTCTGTTCATCACAAATGAGTCACTAAGTCCAGCTCACATTCAGTGGAAAGGGATTACAGCAGGGCAAGAGCATGCACACCTAGAGATGGGCATCACTGGGAATCCATCTTGGAGACTTACTACCACAGATATCTTCACAGACTGACTACAATTTTAAGAATCTAGAAGCTTAGTGACATTGAGATTGAAACGGCCAATTCACCTTTGCCTCATTTTCCACATAGAACTGCAAAAAAGGCCCTAATTCTTAGAAATGAAATTAGTTCATAGATCTAGTTATATCCTAAAATAAAAAGTAATAGGGTTTAGGGCCAAGACAGAGGAGCAGGAAGACCCTGAGCTCACCTCCTCCCACAGGCACACCAAAATTACACCTATTTACTGAGCAGCTATTGATGAGAAAGACTGGAAGACTACCAGAAAACAACTTCTGCAACTAAAGATATAAAGAAGGAACCACAACAAGATGGGTAAGTAGGGCAGAGATGTGGTATAGTCAAGACCCATACCCCCAGGTGGGCAACTCACAAACAGGAGGATAATCACAATTGCAGATGTTCTCCCCGAGGAGTGAGTGATTAGAGCCCCACAGCAGGCTCACCAGGCTGGGAGTCCTGCACCAGGAAGACAAGCCTCCAGAATGTATGGCACTGAAGGCCAATAGGACTCATTTCGGGGGAGAGCCAGGGGGCTGTGGGAAATAGAAACTCCACTGTTAAAGAGCACACACAAAATCTCACATGCTCTGAGACCCAGGGCAGAGCAGTAATTTGAAAGGAACCTGGGTGAGACCCACCTGCTGATCTTGGAGAGCCTCCCGGAGAGGCAGGAAGAAACTGGAGCTCAACCTGAGGACAAAGACACTGGCAGTAGCCATTTTGGGGAGTTTGTTCTACCATGAGGACCCTGGCGCTGGTAAGTGCCACTTTGGAGTCCTCCTTCTAGCCTATTAGGGCTGGGACCCAAACCTACCCATCAGCCCGTGGGACCCAGTACCGGGATGCCTTAGGCCATGTAACTAGCTGGGCAGAGTCTCAGCCCCATCCACCAGCAGGCCTGCTGCCTTAAGACTCCCTGAGCCCATAGCGGCCCTGGAACCTGGGCCTGTGCAACAGAGGGCCCAGGACCCAGCACCACACACCAGTTCACTGGCACTAGCCCTGGGACCCGTAGGGTCCTGCAGCCAGGACACAGCTCTGCCCACCAGTGGGCCAGCACTAGCCCCAGGACCTGGCCTCACTCATCTATGGGCAGGCACCAGCCCTGGGATCCCACGGACCTTGGCCCCACCCGCCAACAGCAGAAACCAGCCCTAGGATTACCATAGCCTTGCAGCCTCCCAAACCAGGACACAGCCCACCCACAAGCAAGATAGCACCAACTCCAGGACCCCCTGGGCCCCAGCCCCACCCACCAGTAGGCCCATACCAGCTCCAAGACACCTTGGACCCCTCAGCCAGCTGTCCCAGGATCCAGCCCCACTCACCAGCAGGCCAACACCCCAGACCCTGCAGCCAGCCATGTCAGGAACTGGCCCTTCCCACCAGCAGGTTGACACCAGATCTGGGACCCTCAGACTCACAACCACCCACTGCAGAACCCAGCTCTACCCACCAGTGGGCCAGCACTAGCCCCAAGATCCTTCAGGGCCCTGCAGCCAGCACCCTTGTGACTCAGCCCTGGCAACCAACCAGACCAGGGGCCAGCCATGCCTACCAGACTGCCCACAGTAGTCAGCCCGCCACCAGAGGAGGACCTGTGCAGCCCAAATATAGGGCACCCCTGGAACAGATAGCTCTGATGATCACAAGGGAGAGCACTGCTGGAGTGTATAGGATCTTCAAAAGGCCATTTCTCCAAGGTTGGGAAATGTAACCAACCTACCAGTTACATAGAAATAAAAATAGCAAATTAGGCAAAATGAGGTGACAGGAATATCTTCCAAATGAAAGAACAAGGTAAAACCCCAGAAGAAGAACTAAGTGAAGTGGAAATAGGCAATCTACTCAATAGAGAGTTGGAGGTAATGACTGCAAAGATGTTCAAAGAACTTGGGAAAAGAATGGATAAACAGAGTGAGAAGTTAGAAGTTTTTAACTGAGTTAGAAAATATAAAAAAAGAACCAAACAGAGATGAAGAATACCATAACTGAAATTTAAAATACACTAGAAGTAATCAACAGTAGATTAAATGATACAGAGGAACAGATCAGCAAGCTGGAAGACACAGTAAGTGGAAATCACTGAAGCTGAACAGGAAAATGAAAAAAAGGAATAAAAAGAAATGAGGACGGTTTAAGAGACCTCTGGGACAATATCATGCACACTAATATTCACATTACAGAGGTCCCAGAAGGAGAAGAGAGAAAGAAAGGGACAGAGAGCATATCTGAAGACATAATAGCTGAAAACTTCCCTAATCTGGGAAATGAAACATCCAGGTCCAGGAAGCACAGAGTTTCCCAAATAGGGTCAGCCCAAAGAGGACCACACCAAGACACACTGTAATTTAAAATGAAAAAAAAAAAATTAAAGATAAAGAGAGAATATTAAAAGTGGCAAGAGAAAAGCAACAAGTTACATACAAGGGAAACTATCAGGTGACTTCTCAGCAGAAACTCTGCAGGTCAGAAGGGAGTGGTAGGATATATTTAAAGTGACGAAAGGGAAAAACCTACAACCAAGAATGGTCTACCAGGCAGGACTTTCATTCAGATTTGATGGAGAAATCAAAAGTTTTACAGACAAGCAAAAGCTAAAAGAGTTCAGCACCACCAAATCAGCTTCACAAGAAATGTTAAAGGGACCTCTCTAACCAAAAAAGAAAAGGCCATGAGAAACATGAAAATTACAAATGGAACAATCTCATTGGTAAAGGCTCATATACAGTAAAGGTAGTATAAGTCAGCCATGTATAAAGCTAGTAGGAAGGTTAAAAGACAAAAACAGTAAAATCAGCTATATCCACAAGAAGTAGTTAGGGGATACACAAAACAAAAAGATGTAAAATATGATGTCAAAAACATTAAATGTGATGGGGGTGGGAGGAATAAAAAGGGAGGGTTGTTAAAGTGTGTTTGAATTTAAGAGATCAGCAACTTAAAATAATCATATATATATATATATATATATTGCTATGTACAGTGTGGGGAATATAGTACATAACTATGTATTACCTTTGTTATAGTGACATATTGTAACTAGACTTATCATGGTGATAATTTTGAAATGTATAGAAATACTAAATCACTATGGTATGTTGTGTTACAGGAACTAACATAGTGTTGAAGGTCGTCAATTATACTGCAAAAAAAAAAGGCCGGAGCAGAGGGATAAATTGGGAGATTGGATTGACTTATATACACTACTATATATAAAATAGATAACTAATAAGAACCTACTATATAGCACAGGGAACTCAACTCAATATTCTGCAATGGCCTATAAGGGAAAAGAATCTAAAAAAAGAAATGGGTATATGTATACGTATAACTGATTCAGTTTGCTGTACACCTGAATCTAACACAACATTGTAAATAAACTATACTCCAATAAAAATTTTTTTAAAAAGCAAACAAATTCATAGAAAAAGAGAACAGATTTGTGGTTACCAGAGGCAGGGGTGGCTGGAGGGGGAATTGGATGAAGGTGGTCAAATGGTAGGAACTTCTACTTATAAGACAAATAAGTACGAGGGATATAATATACAGCATGATAAATACAACCCACACTGCTGTATGTCATATATGAAATTCTTGAGAGTAAATCCTAGGAGTTCTCATCACAAGAAAAAAAATTTTTTTTGTTTCTTTAATTTTGTATCTATATGAGATGATGGATGTTCAATACATTTTGTGGTAATCATTTCACGACATATGTAAGTCAAATCATTATGCTGTACACTGTAAACTTATAAGTGCTGTATGTCAATTGTATCTCAATAAAACTGGAAGGAAAAAAAAAGTAATAGGAGTTTTTACTGAGAAACCTATCCAGCCCCGTGCTGGGAGAACTACTTTAGATATTAGGAGGCAACTTCAAGGAATCTTCTGGAAGGATGTAACTATTATCCTTTGATAGTTTAGAATTATACAGGCTTATGACTCAATTTATTTATCTTAAGAACTGAAGACAGAAAGGAGTGGGGATGAGGGGTATTATGGACTGAATGTTTGTGTCCCCCCAGAACACACATGTTGCAGCTCTAATCCCCCAGTGTGATTTGGATGTGAGACCTTTGGGAGGTAATTAGGTCTAGATGAGATCATGAGGGTAAGCCTCCATGATGGGAATTAGTGTTCTTATAAGAAGAGGAAGAGAAGAGAGAGGAAAGCTCTCTCTCTTCACCAAGTACAAATACAGGGAGAAGTCAGCAGCCTACAAGCCAGGAAGACAGTTCTCATCAGGAATTCAATCGGCTGGCACCTAGATCTTGGACTTCTAGCCTCCAGAATTGTGAGGAATGAATTTCTGTTGTTTAGGCCACCCAGTCTACAGCATCTTGTTACAGTAGCCTGAGCAGACAAATACAAGGAGTTACTGTCACCTGATTGAGTAGAAGCAAGACTAAATTCATAGTGTTAGGATTCTACTGAGCTTCAGTGGTGGAAGAATCTGCAGGCTTTCACAGAAGCCTGTCTGTAGAGGGGCCGGGCTGATGGCAGGGAGCTCTAACAGCTGAAGAAGTAACTGAAAGTGTGACTGGGGAGCATGAAAGTAACCATTTTAAGGGCCAACTTGGAGTTCTAAGCCAACAGTAGAAAATTTGGAGAGGAATCACATTGCTGGTAGAGGGGTGGGGTCAGTATGGTCACTGGTGTAGATTCCTCTGATGAAAGATGGTTTTTAACAGAATAGGTTCTTCTGTTTGCATAGTTTTTTCATGAAAAGGATTTTTAAAGTGGGAACAAGAGCTAAGACCTAGCTTACTTTTCCAGGACTCAAGAAAACAGAACACAGCGAGGAGGCTTGTACAGTCATGAAATGTGGCAGCTCATCCACCCTCATGCACCCTGGTGACAAGGAAAGGTTCTCTTTCCTGCCTACAGGAGCAACCCAGCAGGGATATATCTAACTCTTCTCTGAAACTTCTCAGAAGGACATGATTCCAGGCTCACCTCAAAAGAAGTGAAAGTTTTGGGGGAGACCTACATGCTAAAGAGAACCGATTCAGCTACTGTAACAAAAGGCCAGTGTCACAGTGTCTCGGTTTATTAGTCTCTCCTGTAATTTTCCAAAAATAAGCTGTACAGAGCTTCATGGGGGCTCTGTAGTATCAGAGACCCAGACTCCTTTTTTAATGCCCCATCTCATGACCTGAGATACCTAGTACAGCTCCTGCCACCATAAAGGAGAAAGAATGGGCAGATTACTTCCTTTCTTGTTAAGGACATGACCAGAGAGTTGCATGTATTACTTTGTGTAGGTCCTATAGGGCAGAACCTAGGCACATGGCCATGTTTAGCTGCCAGGGAGACTAGGAAATGCAGCCTTTTGATTGGCAGTTAGTTTCTCAGCAAAAACTTGTATTATTCTAGAAGAGAAAAACATCTTGTGGGACAACTAGCAGTCTCTGACACAATAACCTCTTTTCATCTTGCATGGAAGCAGGGCAAATCAGATTAGTCATAGGAAAAGATACTTTTATTAGACTATAAACTTAATGACGGCAAGGAGCCTAGTTCTTTTTGCTCTTCACTTTGTCATCATTGCCTAGCACACAGTTCATGCACATAGTAGGGTCTCAATATTTATCAAATACATGAATGAATGAGAGGCAGCTAAGATGTAAGGACTTCAGAAGACCCTCCACTGTGCCTCTTCCCAAGGACTCTTGTTGCAAGGATCCAGAGAACTTGGTTTCTTGTCAAAATTAAAAACCTGAGGAGTTGTGCTAGGATTCCTTCCCGAAGCAAAATTCCTACCCACCACAGCCACCCTTACAAATAGTGTGGTTTCTTTACAGCCTTGGTCTAACATGTAGTGATGGTTAAGTGTTAGATGAGGCAGTGCACATGGAGCAGTCTGATGGCATCTGCTGTGAGAAAGCTAGGCTCTTCCAACAGTTCTAATGTGCTATTACTATAAGCAAACCTGATATCTTCCGGGGAGAATTTTTTCCCAAGGTCTCTTATATTACGCAGATTAATTCTTATAGATGGGAGGAGCCAGCTTTGGAGCAAACTGGGCATCTATTGGGAATTGCTGGTAGGGTCAGCTCAAGGAGGTAGAGCCCCCGCCCCAGCCTCCTCAGCTTGGGGGCTGGGTTAGCCTCCCAGCTCTCCCCTGAGGGCTGTGTTTCCACCCTCGGCATTTAATAAGCTGAGAGAATCGAAAACAGTAAAACATGGAAGATAATACAACAGTCAATAAAAAGATAAAGTAAACTAAGAAGAAATAAAAAGATGGTAAGACCAGTTCTAAAAAAAGGCAGCAGGCAAAGTGATAATATGAACTAAAAACAAACCAAATAAACTAAAAACAAATTAAAAGATGGAACAAAGACACAGTAAGGCAAAGGTTAGAAATAGAAGATGGAAAATAAAAAGATAATTCAATAACAATAAGTCTAGAAGATAAGATGAGGTAAAAGAAAAGAGTATAAAATATCTAGAAGAAAGAAAAAACAGAGATTAAAAATGACTGAGATAAGTAAAATCATTAAAACCAGAAAAATAAAAGACTAAAGGGATTAAAAACAATAAAACGTGTTAAACCAATACCAGAAGAAATAAAAAATTTAAAAGACTGGTCTATGAGGGAAGAGAGTAATAGATCAGTTTTGTTTCAAGTTAAAATAGTGCTGCAATGCAAGTGCAAAAGCCTTCCCCTTCATGCAGACTCATTCTCTGAGTCCAGGCAGCCTCAAGGTTGTGCAGACCTCCCAACCCCTAAGCATCCATAGTAACTTGCTAGGGCTGGTCTAACAAAGTACCACAGAGTGGGCGGCTTAAACAGCAGAAGTTTATTTTCTCACAGTTCTGGAGCCTCGAAGTCCACAGTCAAGGTGTTGGCAGAGTTGGTTCCTTCTGAGGGCCACAAGGGAAGGATCTGTCTCAGCCCTCTCTCCCTGGCTTGGAGGTGGCCATCTTCTCCTTGTCTTTCCTCTGTGTGTGTCTGCATGCAAATTTCCTCTTCTTATAAAGACAACGGTCCTATTGGATTAGGGCTCACCCTAATTACTCCATTTTAACTTAATTGCCTCTGTAAAGACCCTGTCTCCAAATATGTCACATTCTGAAGTATTACAGGCTAGGATATACGAATCTGGGGAAGGGCCCATAATAGCATCCCTAAAAGGAGTTCCTGGGAGGATACCCTCCAGGCAGAGAGATAAAAGCAGAGAGCAGAATCTTTGACTTTTTGCCTAGTTTGGGGCCTCTGAAGGAGCTGAATTTTTTTCTCCTTGATTTGGATTTCTGATTAATATTCTTCATTTCACTTGAACCCACAGGGTAGTAAGGCTGAGCCCGAGAAGGATAAGACTCTGGAGTCCCTGACCCATTTTGTCTCATGACATTAGGGCTGCTGGGAGCAAGAAATGTCCTGGCAGCCAGTCTCCTGTGCCTAACGGAGAGGCCCACCCACAAGGCTGGGCTGGTGTGCCTAGCTTCTCCTGCCAAGACACTTCTGCTCTGGCTACAAACACTTTGTGATATGGAAGGTGCCTTCTAATTCCCTGCAAACCCACAGCAATGATCTCCAGCTGGGTTTTGGTGTTTGTACATCGTTGTCTTCTGCCTTTTCCAAGCAGGGAAGCCTTGGAGAGCTGGGCACGGGAACACCCCACTCTTAGGAATGAGTGTTCTGTACTTGGTTTCTCTCTGAGGTGGAGCTCAGAACTGTGTGCAGTGGAGAGAAGCCTGGAAAGTCCTTCTCCTGGGGAAGAGGAAGCCCTGACTCACAGATGACCTAGCCCAGATCAGCTAGTTCAATCTCCTCGTTAATGGATGAGGAAATAGAAATCCAGGAAGGAAAGACTTGCTCCCAAGTGTTCTCTCCCTCCCCCCTCAACACGCACATTCACTGAGCGGGCAGGCAGAGCCCAGCCCCCAGGCTGCCTTCTGACAGGGCCAGCTTCCAGGGCCTTCAACCTGTGCAGCCATACATGCCCTGTGCTTGATTTAATGCTCTGCTATCGCCATCTTGAATTCTTAATACTTTGAAACAAAGACGCCACGCGTCATTTTGCAGTGGGCCCTGTAATTTGTGGCGGCCAGTCCTGCCCCTCGCCCCACTTCCCACTGTGCTCTGATGAGGAAGGAAGCACAAGCCACCCAAGCTCTTTTTGGCCACGAGCTGTCTGGAACAGAGACTTTGGGTACAGTTCTTAGCACAAGATAAACCCTTCAGAGAAGGAGGAGGAAGGGAGGACGCCTTTGCTTCAGGTCCAAGGCTGTCCCTCCGGCCTCGATTCCTCAGTGAGTCCTCAGCTGGGGCACGAGCCTCAGTCACCCACCTCGAATCTGCAGCCTGCAGACTTGGCCTGTCCTAGCCCTGTTCTCTTCAAAATCCCCTCAGTCTCCCCGGCAGAAACCCAAGGGGGCGGGAGAGGGGAGGGATGAAAGGAAAGTGAAAGTATCAGCCTCTCTGGATGGCCCTTCTCCTCCTCCTCCTCCCTCCTCCCCCCCCGTTGCCATGGAGACCAGAACAAAGCCTCTCTTTCCCCTCTTTTCTGGATTGTTAATTGTCTTTACTCCATGGTGCCTTTGTTAATTGTTGCCAGTCCCTCCCAGGATGAGGATCTAGGTCTCCTCAAGACAGGAAAGAGAGTTAAAAAAAAAAGTTAGGGGGTGGGGGTGGGGCAGTGTAAGCCCCGGGGTGGGGTGGAGGTGAAGAGGAGAAGGCTGCAGCAGGATTTTCTAACTTGCCCAGGCTTCTGGGAAGCGGACACCCTCTTTACCTCTTTCACTCCGTCCCTCAATCAGCTGCCTTTTCAGGTGGGGCCCAATGGCCCCCCCTCTGAAGGAGGGGATGGGAAAGAATAGAAAGACAGAAGAAAAAAACAACCATTGTGTGTACGTGCATGTGTGTGTGTGCGTGCATGCATGCATGCGTGTGTGTGTGTGTGTGTGTGTGGCAGGTGCCCTCTCAGAGGGAGGTGGCTGTCATTGCACTGCACCCATTCCAAGTTGACCATTGAGACATGTGGCCTGCTTTTTATCCCCGGCACTTAGGACTACTGGTAATTAAATTTACAGAGAGAATGCGTGCTAGTTCTGGAGGTGAGAATGACTACTCCAGCCCTCTTCCCCCTGCTCGATTCCCCATAGTAGCTACACACGTGAAGGATAGAGCAAAGATGTTTTAGAAGCACGCACGTGCGCGTGTGTGTGCATGTGTTTGTATATGTACAGGACTCAAGTCGTCAGCACGAGCGCACTCAAGAGCACACGCACTGAGTGGGGTCCCTGTGTGTGCACACATGCAGTTGTGTTGGGGGTGGTGGTGGTGGTATGTGTTGAGACCTCTGTCCTTCCTTGGGAGAAAGTCCTCCACTTGGGGGACAAGAGGCTGACCGTCAACGTAAGAAGCAAAGAGCTGTTTCTACTTCTAGGGTCTAAGCTAGAATCTAGGCTGTTAAATAATACTCAAGTGTTAGTTTGTATGGTTCAGAGTCTAAGGACCCCATAAGAAGTGAAGCAAGGTGGTATAGTAGAAAAAGCATGGATTTGAGGGCCAGAAACTTGGATTCAAATGTCAACTCTTGCCCCTTCATTATGTGGTCTTGGAAACTTCCCTTCCTCACTCTGAGTATCATTGCCCTTATCTGTAAAGTGGAACTGTTCCCATCATCACAGAGTTGTTGAGAGATTAAAGGAGATCACGTGAGACTTCCCTGGTGGTCCACTGGCTAAGGCTCCACGCTTCCAATGCAGGGGCCCAGGTTCAAACCCTGGTCAGGAAACTAGATCCCATATGCATGCCACAACTAAGAGTTCTCACACCACAACTGAAGATACCGCATGCCACGGTGAAGATCCTGCATGCTACAACTAAGACCTGGCGCAGCCAAATAAATAAATAAATAAAAATTAAAAAAAAAAAAAAAAAAAGGAGATCATATGTATAAAGTACCAGCCTTGGTACCTCTCCTTTCTGTGCACAAAGAGAGGACCGGAGGAGATGGTTCTGGGAGGCTGATTCCTTCCAGATCTTATATTCTCAGATTCTGATAGGCAAATGAAACATTCTATGAATCCACCTGTTATCTTCCTGATCAGCTTCCATACTAATCAAGACCGAGGGCGACTCTGGAAAAACTTGGGTTAAACTGAGTTAGAGGCCCACCAGCGTCAGCTGGAAGGGAGTGCCTTCTCTGAAAGCCGAGGCCCACCTGAGCGAATACCCCTGATTCACTCCTGACTCAAATGTCTGACTATAGGGATCTAGAAAAGCACTTCCTCGGTCAGTAGGAGGAAGAGCTGGTGCCCAGACAAGCTCTGCTGGGCTGGGCCTACCCTGACCCGACCCAAGCTACAAGCTCCCTCCTCTAGGCTGCACAGAGAAAATGGCCCTTGGGAGGTGCCGGTGGTCTTGCGGGAAACAGGAAGGGCTTCAGGCAAAGCAGCCAGACAGGGATTTCCATGTGGTCTCAGCTCACTTCCTCTCCTGGAGCTTCTCCCCCAGGCCCTGCTCCTGTAACAGTGAGGAAAGCAATTCACAAGATTCTGTGAATTTAATCCTTTTATACTTCTCCAACATGCATTTGCATTTTACACTTTGTCTCTAACCTTGGAGGTTAAAGCAGTGTGGAGAACCTCAGCAACCCCGGACACTGCAGCCCCCACCAGTGTCTCAGGAGCAGGTTTGCCACCACACGAAGTGGATTGGAGACCACACTCACTGAAGCCAATCAAAGTCATTCCTTCAGCAAATATATTTTGAGCATCTCCTATGGGCTCTGGAAATTAAATGGAAAGTAGAGCAGACAAGTTTCTTCCCTCACAGAGCCTACAATCTAAAGTGGAAACAGAAAAGCACAAGAAAACAGAAAACTGATAAAATAAGTAAATATCAATTGTTGTAAGTGATATGAAGGCGGCAAATGGGGCCTAGAAGAATAAAGGTGGGAGATGGGGGTAGGGGATGACTGTAGGTGGGGAAGGAGGAAAGATGAAGGAAAGGACATTTGTGTTGAGAGCAGAGAATGAAATGGAGCCACTCTGGGAAGGGCAGGGTTTGGGGAGGCACTTTCCAGGTAAAGAGATATTTATAGGGTTTGAGGTCTGGTTTAAGGCTGATACTTTAATATGGGGATTGGGCAAATTTTGTGAGATTACCATTCAGGATTGGAGGACACAGCAAGGGGAGGGTCTTGAAAAATAAACAATTGTTTGATAAGCTAGTGGTTTGCCATGTTAAACAAACTATTGTCCTGAGAAGGGGGCTGTTTGAGCAGTCTATTGTTCAGATAAATTGATTTTCAGGAAGTTCCTGAGGCAAATAATGAAGTTATTTACTGGTTTACAGTCTTATCTTCCCGGGCAAGAAATTTCTGGAACAAATATTAAAGTCACGTCAATGTAAGCAGCCTTAGTTAAATTATGTGGCTGCAAGTAGTCTCAGTTCTCAGAAGCAGCAAGGCTGTGGTAGTCTAGCTGAGAGATGACGATGGTCTGGGCTAGGGTGGGGACAGTGAAGACAGAGAAGTAGATGGATTGGAATATATTTTTGGAGACAGATCAACAGCACTCACTGAGTAGATTAGAACAGAGAGAAGGAATCAAAGATGACTCCTAGGTTTTAGGCTCAAGCCACTGGGTAGGTGGTACGATTTGCTGAGATGGGAAAGATGGTACAGGATATAAACAGGCTTAGGGGGGTGGTTATAGGCTCAATTCTGAACATGTTAAGTTTAGGATGTCTGTGAGTCCTTGGGTAGAAATGTCAAGGGTATGGTTGGATACATGGGTCCAAAGTACATTAGACAATCCTGGAGACTTAAATAAAGAATTGGGAGAATCATCAGTGCCTCATTTGTATTTAAAGTTATGGAAACAGTTAAAATTTCACCCAGGGAGAGAAAGTAGAGAGAAAGGAAAATGGGGTACAGGAGAGCCCACAGGACACACCCACCTGGAGACAACGGTGGAGGAATAAATATAAACAAGGGAGGCTGAGAAAGGGCAACCAGCGAGGTCGGAAGAAATTCAGGAGAGTGTGGAATCCTGAAGTGTTTTAAGGAGGGAGTGGTTAAATGTGTAAGTTTGATTGGTGTTCCCAGGAAACAGTGCGGTAGTATAGAAAGACCTAGAATCTTCAGAGTCAAATAACTTCCTCCCATCACTTACTGGCTATGACTTTGAGCTTCATTTTTCTTACCTAAATGGGGATAATGATACCACCCTCACAGAGTTGGGATAAGGTACAAATCGATGTTATATATGAAAATAGTACTGTGCCTAAGACACAGTAGGCAGGTACTATAAAGATCCCAATTCAAGTGGCAGTGATTGGGAAGGGTGGACACCAATGAAGTAAGATATAGTAGGTGGGGATATTGGAGAGAGGAAAGCCCACTTCCCACCTCTCCTTTCTTCCTGTCTCAATTTGCCACAGCTAAGGATAGCTACAAGGAGGGATCCACAATGAGACTGCCCATTGAAGCTGATCAGGGGCCAGAGAAAACAGCCTGACCTATGGAAAACACAGGTATGCTGGCTGGGAGGAGGAAAGACTTGCTGGTACCTGGCTTCATAGTTTCTGAAAGGGTTTCATCCACAGTTGTCCAAAAGCCGGACTCTGAAGAGTTAATGTTGACTTCCCTCGTCTCCTTACCCCCACCTGTTTCCTCCTTTCCATCTTCCTTACCCCCAGCTCAGGCCCACCTTATTTTTACCCTGGTTACCGCCATTGTCTGGTCACTGACCTCCCTGCCTTCAGTTAGACTGATCTCATCAGAGGCCCTGCTTAGAATTCCTCAGTGACTGATTGATTCCCTTCAATCAACCAACTGATCGACAAATATTTATCAAGGATCTGCTCTTTGCCAAGACCTGGCTAAACACAAGGGATCTAACAGTGAGCCAGAGAGACACATCCCTTCCCTTGTGCTGCTTACTGGGGAGTCAGACAAATGAACAGTTACCATATACTATCTATGACTGTGGGGCTTCCCGAGCCCATACATAGGTGGGGTACCTGATGCAGATTTGGCCATCAAGAGAGGCTCTGGAAGAGTATATATCTGGGCTGAGACCTAAAAGATGAATAAGACAACTTAGCCAAGGAAGGTGGTGGGGAATGATGAAATCCAAAGCCTCAGAAAGTCTTAAGAGCCTGGCTGACCATCACCTGCTGAGATGCTGGCCACCTGCACTGTGGGCACAGTGTTATTTGCAGATCCAGGGTTGCCACGCCTTTAATCTGCTCTACTTTCCAAGATGCAGTTCAGATGACACCTCCCCCAAGAAGACTCTGATCTCTGTCCCAGACCCTAGTGCTGGTCGTGATGGTCTCCATGCCCCACGTGCCTGGCTGATCTCAGCACTCTTCCACTTCACTGCAATCATGTGTTCACTACCTGTCTCCTTCCAGAAAGGGCAGGGCATTTCTCATTCATCTTGGTGTCCCCAGCACCTCATACCTGGGCAGTGAGAGTGGGCAGAATCCACCTCTTTCTTCTATTCCTTCCATCCCCTCACTCCACTTCCACCCACCTCCGCCGCCCAGGAACCTCAGCTCTTTCCTTTCCAACAGAGGATTCCGGCTGTTGATGCCTGGAGGGACCTGGCTGCAGGGAGGAGGAGGGAACTCTCCGTCCGTCCCTCCCTCCTTCTCCATCTCCCCACCCTTCCTCCCTCCTCCTCCCTTCTCCTCCCCCTGCCAGCTCTCTGTCTCCCTCCCTCTTTCTCCTCTGAGGCTGTGGAGTCGCCTCGCAGCAGCGAGCAACGAGCGCCCTGCTCCCAGTCCCGGCTTGGAACTTAACTGTATGAGTGCGGGTTCTGGAACCCCGGCCCCGGAGCTGCGAGTCCGGGTCTGAACCTGGGGCACAGCGGTCAGCCTCCGAGGCCCTGATTTGGGACCGAGCCGAGGCGCTGAGCGCGGAGCGGGAGACCCGGGCGGGCCGGCCGGCGCAGCAACCGGCTGGTCAGGGAGCAGGACCGCGGAAGGCAGGGAGACGGCCGTGAGCTGAGGGCAGAGGGCAGAGTGCAGAGAGCGACCTGGCTCGGCGGAGGGCGCCGCCCGGCCGGAACCGAGCTCTCCGCCCCGGACGGCGGCCAGTAGTGGGGTGCGGACCCGGGGTCGCCACGAGTCCCGAGCGACTCCCCGGCCGACGGCTGGGGGCGTGCCTCCTCCCAGCCCAGCTGCCCCAGCCCCGCGCGCCCGTTCGTAGCGTCGCCGGGGAATGTGAGCGGGAAGCCCAGGCTGCCAGCCGCGAGGACCCGGACGGAGGAGTAGCAGGAGCGCGGAGCCGCGAGCCGCGAGCCCAGCGCCCGGCTGAGTAGTAAGTGCGCCCCCTCTGTGCCCAGAGCGCGCCGCCGCGCCCCCCTCTCCAGCCCTCCGAAGTTTTGACACTCGCGACCTCGCGTTTCTGGGCACACGCCGGCTCTCTTCTCTGCGAGTTTTCATCCTTTGCAAAGTTTTTCAAAAAGGAACGGACCCCCACCTACCCCTCACTACTCCGGCGGTGGCGTCTGTTCGCGGGCAGACCCGGGTCCTTGTGGAGAGGGGTGGCAGCCTGGTAAGGCCGTGGGTGTCTGTGTCTGTGTGCGCACCACAGGAGCCGGGCTTGGGGTGCCCCCCCCCACGGCCGCTTCTCGCCCACCGGCCGGGGGCACTAGGTCTTTCTCACCAGCCCGTCTGTGCGCCCAGTTCAAGGATTTCCCAGCGGGAAGCCGAGGCGACCAGTGCGCATCCGGCTTGGGGCTCCGGTGCCCGCACCGAGGCGCGGATCAACCCCTGCCCTGGTTGTGTGGGGTGCCGGGGGCCAGCCACGCAGCCCCTCTCGCCCTTCCAGGTTCGTTTCCCAGCGGACCAGCCGGGCGCTGCATCCTGTTTGTTTTCTGCTCTGGCTGCTCCAGTTTCAACCCCTCTCGCCTCCCACCCTAGCCTTCTTCTTACCACCCCTCCACCTCCTGCCTTTGGATGTCGGAGGTGAATCTTTTCATCCCTGTCTCTCTGCAAAAGCAAATGTGCCTGGGGGTAGGGAGGTACGGAGGTGGGAAGGGGGGCTAGTCGCTCTGTTCCCAGAGGCTCGCCATTGTTTTCCCACCCCGCGCGTTCTGTGCGTAAACACACACACACACACACACACACACACACACGTACACACACACACACGTACATGTACACACACACGTGCGCGCCGGCTGCTTCCAGTCCCCAGACGCGCAGGGATCGCCCGCGGGATTCTCCCATCTGCCCGCCTGGTCTTCCAGTCTGGAGGTGCTCCATTACTTAACTGGAGCTGGGGAGGGCAAGAGACGTGGGGGTTGCCTGAGAGTCCCGGGCGGAGCCGCGAGCTGGGCCTGGGCGGGAAGTGAATTTTGAACTTCAGCCCTGGACCTTTCCGGGAGGACCCCGAGCGCACGAGCGGCGGCCTCCAGCCCTGGAGGACTGACGGCAGCTGCAAGGACTCCAGCGGCGCTCTTGGCAGCCGCCTCCGTGACAAGGGCTAGGAGGAAGCCGAGGAGTTTTCCTGGGAAGTTTGCTTTGACTCTGGGAATTTCCGGGCAGGGCGCCTTGGCGCTGGCGCTTGAAGGGGTCTGGCGAAAGACAGCCAGAGAAGATGCTGCTGCTCTGGGCTCTGGGCGGAGTTTCCAGAGACCCTGCTTTCTACTGTGCGCCCTTGGGGAGTGGCGCTCGAGATGCCGGGGTTCAGCATACTTTGGTCCTAATTTCCCGTCTATGGACAGTGTGAGCTTGGGCGAGTCCCTTAACTTTTCTAGATTTTCCCCTATGCAAAATGGTCAGAGTTATGCACACATCTTTGAAACTGGCATCTAATGATCAGTTAAGGGATACTGGTTTGGAAGGTATGAATGCCAGGATGGTAGTTGGACCACTGCAAGCCTAGCTTAGGGTTAAGAGACAGGGCTCTGGCGTTGGATCCCAGATACTGCCACTGGAGACATGATCTTGAGAAGTTTAATCTTACTGCTCTGTATCTGCTTGCTCATCTGTAAAATGGGTTTAATATGAACAGTACCTACTTCATGGGGTTGTCTTAATAAAGTGAAGCTCATACAACAGTACCTGGCATATAGTAAGTGCTGGAGAAATGTGACCTGTTATTGCCATTATTACTTACCTGGCTTTGTACAGACCCCAGAAGAGCATTTTGGGGTTGTGCTCATTTAATCGATTATAATAATTGTCCACTTCTGGGAAGGAAGAAACCTCACACTTCTTCCCACCCTTTCCTGATTTTAGCACCTCCCTACTCCTTGTATAGTTCCATCTTGTGAAATCTTTTTTTTTCTTTTTCTCCTTCGTCTCTTCTTCCCTCCCTCCCTCCCTTTACAACTTTTGTGAAAGGCATTTTATTCCCTCCTTTTCCTCATTCTTAAAAATAAATCTTGGCCCAACTGTAGTGTTCTCAGTGCAAATCAGGCCCCAGGAAGGAAGCATATCCCCAAGAGTGTCCTGACCCGGGCTGCTGGCTCAGGATTGGATGCGCATTTGTGTCTCTGGGGCTGGGTGAATTCATGGAGAGAGGAGCCCCAGTGTCTGCGGCCCTGGGGGAGAATCAGGTGGGATGGGCTGAGGCTGTTCCAGGGGGAGCTCTGCTTCGGAGGTGGCATCTGTGTTGCCTGCTGCCGGGGCTCACTTGGGAACCTGGAATATCCCAGCTGCCTGGGCAGACTGGATGTGGGATTTGGGGTAAGTAAGGGGCAAAAGTTTCACCTTCAACTTTCCACTTGCAATTGGAGTGTTTACTAGGAATTTGGGTTTGTCATAAGTTCCTTGTCTGATTCTGGACCCTGCAAATGCACAACACAAGTAAGGGGTAAGCTGTGTGACAGTGAGGAAGAGCAGGCAGCTGCTGCCCACCCACACTGCCTTGGACAATGGGCTCCTCTCTCTCTTTTCTCTGACCCTCTAACCCCATCCCCAGTCATGGGAGAGGATGGCCAAGAGATTGGTTCTTGGAGCTTGGAGATCCTGCAGGTGGGCTCTCAGTGATGAGAACCAGCATTGCAGTCACCCTCATTCATCCCTTTAACAGAAATTTGTTGAGCTCCTATTATGTGCCAGGCCCTGTACTAGGCAGCAGGGCTTCAAGGGTGACCAAGACAGGTAGTGTGCCTGCCTTCAGAGAGCCTTCTTTCTAGAGGGGGGAGACCGGCAATAAATAACTTGAATAAGTAACCAAGACAATATTAGATCCTATGTGATTTTCAGAAATATGACACGGTGATGTGATAGACAATGTATGTGTGGGGACAGGCAGGGGAGATCCTAGATGGTGAGGCCAGTGAAACCTGCCCTGGAGAGAGACTAGCTCAGTCCAGGCCTGAAGGATGAGAAGGAACCAGCTGCACAAAGACCTGAAGGAAGGGGGTTCCAGGCAGAGGGAACAGCAAAAGAAAAATCCCTGCAGCCAGAACAGGGTTGGCAGTAACAGTGGGGCTGCAGAGGGAGACTGGAGAAGCCAGGAGGGCCAGAGCCTGGTCGCACGGGACCTGGTTAGGAGCCTGGATTTTACGGCCAGGGCCATGGGAAGCCATTGGAGAGTTTTAAGGAGGGGAGTGACATGATCTGCTTTACGATTTTAAAAGATTATTTGGTACACAAGAAAAAAACCCAGCTTATTTGGTAATCAGAGTTGCCCCAGGGGAGGGAAATGGTGGATGAGGGATGGGATGAAGGAAAGATGGTGTTTTCAATGTAGATTCTTTTGTCCTTTCCAAATGTAGTACCATGTGCATGTATCAACTATGCCAAAAAAAAACCCAAACCAGAAAGCATAGTTGAAAAAGAATAGCTTAAGCCTGGAAAATGTATATAATAAAAAGTTTTTAAAAAAATCTAAAACTGGTACTATTGTAGTACCAATTTTGTAAAGATAATGATACGTACATGCACGTCCATCACGCACCTACATAGATGGAAGACTAGATGGCTGCCTCCGTGTTTACAGAGGTTAATTCTGGACACTGGGCGTATGGGTGATTTTTATTTTCTCCTTTATCTTCTGTTGATTTTTCCAATCTTCTACAATGGTCATGAATTACTTTTATAAGTGGGAAAGATGTGAAAAAGAGACATCGCTTTGGCTACTACATAAAGAATAGTTTGAAGGGGAGCAGGAATGGAAGAGAGGCTGGCTAGGAGGCTGATTCTGAGTTGAGATGATGACTTGGATAAGGCGGGCTGATGGGAGATCATTCTGGAGGTAGAGCCAATGGGTCTCACTAGCACACCGTTGCCTAACACGATGCACTGCTCTTGCCTAGAGAGGGCATTCCACCCCCAGCTCAGATTTTGTAGTCAGGAATGCTGGGATCAGTAATGGTGACAGACTATTTCCAGTGCCGCCTTGGCTTTGGAAATGTCTTGAGTTTTATCCACAGCCTTATTTCCATCTTTCCTCCTAATAGGGAGAGCCCCATCCTGAACATTTTGCTACTATGATAATTAGCAGATTCAGGGCAACATGATATATACAATACAAAGGATTTAGAGCCAGGAGAGATGTTCATCACATAACATTTCTGAGCTTCCATTTCCCCATCTATGAAATGGGGTAACAGCAATACTTATCTCTTAGAATTTGGGAGGCTCACGTCTGATGAAGTCCGCAGCAGTGCTCCATGAATGGTAAGGGTCTGGGTTTGCTGTTGCCAGACAAGTGTTTGCTTGAGCGAGGCCTGCTCCTCCAGAGGATCTAGGTGTTCCTGTCCTTGAGGGGCTGACACCTGATTCTACACAGGTTTTCTCTTCTCTGGGGGTGCTTTTTGAGATTGGCCCTTATTGGGCAGCTCCTTGAGTAGGTCGCCAGGAAGCTGATGCCACTGGAAAAAGTGGAATTCAAATGCAGCTGTGCCCACACGCCCCCTTCCCCAGCCTTATTCAGGGGTGAAGCTGAGTGTTTGAAAAGGGCTCTGTGCTGGGAAGGCCTGGCCAGGCCCACAGTAAATCGTGCTTTGAATGGGAATTATTTTTGTGCTCTGTGTTTGCTTAAGAGGGCTCACTCCTGCCTGAACTCGCTGCAGTCCTCACCCTTTGCTAGTCCTCTTCCTGGAACCTGGATATGTTAGCCGGGAAGGCTGTAACAGTGCCTGTCACCACTCGAGGGACCAGGACCCATGGAGGGTTGCTTTCATATCTCCTGTCATCTCCCTATCTCCCCACTCCCAAGCAGGAAGGCATGCCCTGGATGGGATTCTTTGGCTGGGTGACAAAGAACCCCTTCTTTGGGTGACTGCCCCTTCCTTGGTCCTCCTTCCAGCTCCTTGGGAAGACTCAATTAGGAGATTTGTTACAGGCCAGCTCAGCAGGGCCACCTTCAGCCTCTGCCAGCTTCTCTGATCAGGAGTGACTCTGTTCCTTTTAAAAATTCAAATACTTTCTCTAAGAAGCAGTGATATGGTAATTCCCTCCTAAGAGAGGGGTGGAGTTGGGTGGATGGGGCATTCACTTCCGCTCGAGTGCCTGTTACATCCATGGGTCTAGCCAGAGACCCCTGAGACTGGACCTGCTCAAGCCTTATGATGGTGAAGGCCCTTGTGGCTCTCCTAGGAGCAGGTTTCTGTCCAGAGTGACAGTGGTCAGAACTCTGAGAGGCTGTGAGGTGAGGAGGAAGTGGCTGGGGTTTCCCCTGCCTACTCCCAAGGTCATCAATGGGTGAATCCAAGGCCTGGGCATGGCCCAGGATGTGCTATATGTGGCCCAGCATCTCAGAGTGTGCACATGAGGGCAAGATAGGAGAGCAGCAGGGACTGAGATTTGTACCCAAAGGTTGAAGATCCCAGCCAGGAGCGTTTTTAGGGGGGAGGGGTGTGTTGGGGGGTAGAGGAGAGAAAGGAAGAAGTGGGGACAGTATCTCTAGCTGCCACCTTTTTTCTTAAATAGCATGATTACCCAGGCTCATTTGGCCACTCAGGGAAGCCTGACACATGCCATCAAATCTGAATTCAGTTCTCTTGATACGCACAACAGACTCCCCTCCCCTCATCAGTGGCCTTAGCATTTAAATGGCCTTGGCACAGAGCCCCATAAGCAGCCCTAGGGATTGTGGCCAGGGCGGAGGGAGGGTTTAGTGTTACTCCCCATCTTGTCCCTCTGTGTCTTCTGGGGACATGTCCGAGGTAGAGTGTCAGTGTTTTGGCTTGAAGAGAGGGGAACGGGAAGGGGCCACAGATGGGGCAGAAACACTCAGGCTCCCTTCTCCCCTGGTGGTTTGGGTCTGTAATCCCTGCCAGGCCTGGAGCTCCCTGGAGGATTCGCCCCAGAGGAGGCCAGACTGTTCCCCTCCCCTCAGCCTTACCTCCCCCAGTCCCCACCCCCTGCTTGACTCAGAATGGAATGTGCAGCCTGTGGAACAGGATGGGGTGGGAACTAGTTCCCAGAGGGCCTTGGTCCCCATCTCTCCCCTCCCCTCCCCTCCCCCCACAAATCGGGTAGGAGCCTCAGGGCTGGGTCCTGCTCCTTGGCAGGGCCGGAGGTGCCCCGCTCCAATCCCAGGCCCTGTGCTAAGTGATGACAGAGGCGGGTACCACGGCAACCCAGGTCCAGCCATTTGAAGGAGCAGCCAGGGTGGGGGGATTTCTTTAGAAGTCCAAGACGTTGGTGGGTGGCCAGTTAGAGTCCAAGGGGTGTAGCAAGCCAAGCAGACCCATCCCCAGCTCTAGTAGCTGGGGGTGGCCTACCCCAGACCTCCACCCTTTGTTGACTTCTGTTTTGTTTTAATTGCGGCTTATATTTTCTAATTCCTATTTTCTGTAGTTCCCAAAAGTAGTACAACGATGTGTATTACTTTTGTAATCAAGATGGAAAGGATTTAAAATATATGTAGAATTGCCAGACAGGGAAACAGACAAAGTAGTCAGTGTTTCTTCTCTGGAAGACTGGGAGTCAAGGCTTGACCAAACAGTAGAATGTTCTGCAGAAAGAGGGGTCCCTGGCAGGAGGGGCAACAGTTGGAATATGATAAGAAGGCCTGTAACACTGGACTGATACCCTTTCAGGATGACCATTGAATAGGCCTATGAATCCCCCTGGTGGGCTCTGGGAGGGGGGCTCTGGGCTGGGGTGGGCTGTCCAGGGACTGGGCTCAGAGGCCTCCTACATTGGCTCTGGCACCTGGGGGGAGGCAGGAAGGGGAGTGAGCTTTGGCTTAAGCTGCCCTCACGCTGACTCAAAACAATTAACCCCTGCCTGGCCACACAAGACAGGTCCCTGCAGCCCCGAGTGGAGGGTGAGGAGTTTCCTGTCTCACTGTGAGGTGTGAAGCTCTGGAAACCTTGCTCCTACTGAAACACAGCCCTTCTGAAGGAGCCTAAAGTCATTCACCCATTCCTGTGAGGCTTTGGTTCCTGGCTTGTCCCTCGAAGGGTGGGGTGGGGGTGGTGAGGAGGGAAGGACAAATAAAAGATTACTGGGAAGGGACTGGAAGGAAGCCTGTGTGCAGGTACAAGCAGGCTGTCCGAGGCCAGTGGGGAGAGGAGAGTGGGGAGTGAACAGGGAGCTGTTGAAAGCAGAGGGGAGGGGCCCCTCCAGCCCCTGACATTTCTCTGGCTGCCCAGCTCTCCTCTCTGTGGCCGGTGGAGAGGAGGGAGGGTATGTGCGTGTAAGTGTGTGTAAGTGGCCAGGCGGGGCCTACACCCTGAAGACCTTGGTCAGCCCCTGCTGGACCCCAGGGGACAGGGCTGTGCCTCTAAGAGCCCCCAGGGGACAGTGGAGACATTAGACCAATGTCAGGAAGGCAAGGGGAGAGCGGACTGGGAGGCAGAGAGAGAGCCTGGCCGGGGCGCTGCTGAGGAGGCCCGCAGAGCAGAGCGAGGCCTCCTTTCATCCCTCCTCCCTGAGCTTCAGTTCTCCAGAGCCTCTGGTGCCTCACACAGATTGGGGGTTCGATTCCAGTCCACCTGGTGAGGGTGGGGCAGTGGGTGATCACCCTCCACCCTCCTTTCCCTCTCTACAGAGATGCAGTCTCCTCCTACTGTGTCATTGTGAGCATGGGACTGCAGTCACCCCGCCCCCCACCAAGCCGGGATGAGGGTGGAGAGGGTCGGGGAAGAGCTCTGGACACTCAGTGGGGTCCTCTAGCTGGGGCTGGTGGGGCCGGGAGAGGGAGGCCTCTCCTCTTAGTCTGGGTGAAGGGCTCAGCTGTCACAGGTACTGGAGCCAGGAAACAGGGCAGAGAACAGAGAAAGGGGATCTGTCACATCTTGCCTGGGGTAGAGGTAGGTAGCAGAAGAGCTTTCTCTTTGGTATTTGAGGAAGTCAAAGGATGAACGTGACTGTCAAGTTGGAATAAGTATACAGGTCTGGGTGAATGAGGTTCTTGGAGTTGTGCAGTGCACAGTCTGCACAGCTGTACATGCTGGCCCTTTTGGAACTGGTTCAGAGCATCAGGTCCCTGTGGTTTTCACAAAGTAAGTTCCTTCCTCTTCTACCAGCTCTGCCTGGCCTTAGGTCCATACGCCTCAGCATGAGACCCTCAATTTGGAGGTGATCTTTGGCTATGTGTTACCCCTTTCTAGGTGCTGATTGACCTGGAGTTTGGGGAACCAGAACTGAGGAGCGGGCTTGGGTGTGAGCAAGGGTATGGGTGCGTTGGGCAGTTTAGAGAGGGTCTGGAGCGTTTGACTGCCACCACCCTCCTTGTGGAGTCAGAGTCCTGTTTGGATAACTGGCCACAGGCGCAGCGAACCTCCTGACTCCTGAGTGAAGGCTGGCTGGGTTTAGGAGTTCTCAGATGGGGCGGGCAGGTGGGGAGGAGGGCAGGGCCCTGCCTCCCCCCGACAGTAACCCTCCCCCAGGCGCCTTTGCTGGCCTGCGACCCACTGGGTCCTCTCTATGTCCCTGCCTTCCTCTCTCCCCCTCCCATCACCCAACTCACTCATCCCTTGTCCTTCAAGATCCTGCTCTTTGATCTCTGAAGAGATGACTGGCTAATCGGATTTACCAATCTAAATTCATGTGCTGGTGGCAAGTTAACAGGTAATTCTTGAAGCTCTTTTAACTGGCCACCAGGCCTTATCAATCCAAGGGGGGACTGTCAAAGTGGGAACCTAAGGGGCCTCCCTGGTGGCGCAGTGGTTGAGAGTCCGCCTGCCGATGCAGGGGATGCGGGTTCGTGCCCCGGTCTGGGAGGATCCCATATGCCGCGGAGCGGCTGGGCCCGTGAGCCATGGCCGCTGGGCCTGCGTGTCCGGAGCCCGTGCTCCGCAACGGGAGAGGCCACAACAGTGAGAGGCCCGCATACCGCAAAAAGAAAAAAAAAAAAAAAAAAAAAAAAGTGGGAACCTAGGGTGTGGAGGTGGGGTAGGTGTTTGGGCCCGAGGGGGCTGTTCCATTGCCCATTCACTCAGCAGGTAGGAGGGGAGCACCTTCCTCAAAGCTGTGCCCTGTACGCTGGGGCTGAGAGAGACCAGTGCAGCCCTTACACAGTTTTGAGGAAGATAAAGATTAGATATTCACTGACAAAAGTGAAGGTAGGGAGGTGCAGGGGGAGGGCTGTGGAGCATCAAAGCATCAGGGAGGGGCCCCACAACCGGATTTGGGCCATCAGGAAAGGCTCCCTGTAAGAGGAAACATAATGACCTGGAGGGTGAGGAAGAGATAGCTTGTCAAGAGCATGTCAGAGAGAAGAGAAGGTTGTAAGGACAGATACCCCCCATGTTTTCCAGGGCCCCCACCTGGGTCTCCAAGGGCATATCCAATGGTCCTGTCCCTCACCAAGGACCCTGGGGCATCATGACTTTGCGGGGGAGGGTGATTGGTGGGCACTCAAAGACAGGGTGGCTAGGGGCTCCTGACAGCCTTGTTCGACTATGAATTGTGTATGGCAGCATGGGGGAGCATGGGTTTTGGGGTGCACTAATAAACATGGGGTGTGCGGGGGTGCCTGTGGTGTGTGGCCCAAGTGACCCAGGGATTGGAAGCCCAAACCTCTCCCAGGCAGCTGCGGTGGGAGTCGGGGGGCGGGGATGGGGTGCAGGATTGCTAGGACCAACTGCAAATTAGCCAGGCTGGCGTTAAATGCCTTTGCTGCTTCTCTCCTCCCCTCCTGTCCCTCCCTGCCCTCCCGAAAATCAACAACTGTGTCAACAGCGGGGTAATTGTGCTTGGCCAGCAGCCTCTGGGGCTTCCAGGACCAGGCAGGTGCTGGCAGGGGCTGCCGAGCCCCACGCTGGGAGCAGGCTGGGTCTGGCTGCCAGGGCTGCAGGATAAACAAGGCCTCACACAAGCTGGCTGGGAGGGAGGGAGGCCGCAGGCAGGCAGGAGGGAGAACAGGTGTCTCAGGAGCATTGCGGAAACAAAGGGCCTCTTGTCTCCTCCTCTCCGGCCCCAGGGAGCAGCCCCCTCCCCCCCTCTCAGGCCCAGCCTCGAGACCAGTGGCCAGGTCAGCCAGGGGGTGCTGGGAATGAGGAAAGGGCAGGTGCTGACCTCCAGACTCCCCTGCATCTTGGTGCTTGTTTTTTCTTGCTTGAGGCAGAGGTAAAACCAGTCCTTATGAGGCACGAGCCCTGGAGGCAGGATACGTGCCTCTGAACAAATCCACTGGCCATGAGGCCTCTGCAGGTCTCAGTTTCCCACTGGAAAGACAGAAAGACCCTCACCGCTGCTGGGGCACCCAAGGAAGAAATGGATGGGAGACAGGAAAAGGACCTGGAGCTTTTTAGAAGAAAAAGCAGCAGCAAATGTCGGGAGTAATGGAAGGTGGGGCAAGAAGTAGGGAGACCTGGGCCAAGGTATTCCAGCTGGGATTTGGGGTGGAGTTGGCTGGGGTGCAGCAACACCCTCTTCCCTCCATAGCCCTTAACGAAACAGACCTTTACTGAACACCTGCCATGTGCCAGGCACTGTACTAGGGATGGGGAGGCAAGGAAGAATAGCATAGTACCCGCACAGACAGACGGACTGGAGCCAGACTGCCTGTGTGGTCTTGGGCAAGTAACTTAAAACCTCTCGGTGTCTCAGTTTCCTCATCTGTAACATAGGGGTGATAATAGCCGCTGCCTCATGGGACTGTTATGTTGGTTAAATGTGTGAAGAGATGCCTATTGTATATAGTAAGGGATACATAAGAGAAGGCCGTTATTGTTCCGCTATTGTCCTTGTCCCTGAGAGAGTATCAGGGGCTCAAATCTTGCCAGAGTGCAGGAAGCAGACAGGTAAACAAATAATTGCAGTCCAGTCAAGTGCTAGAGACTAGGGATGTCCAAGGGCTCTGGAATGCCCTGGAGGAACAATCAACTCTTCTAGGATTATTAGGGAGTGATTCATAAAGGAGGGGCAACATTTGAACTGGGCTTTGAGTGAGGTATAGGAGTTTTCTGGTCAGGAATGTAGGAAGGGCCTTCCAGGCATGGGCACCGTGTGAGCTGCAGCCCTGAGGTGTGAAGGCGCCTGTTTGCACCTGCATTAGGGTCTGTGAGCCCGACAGCTGGAGGGTGACTGGGCTGGGCTGCAAAGGGCCTGAGCGGCAGGGGGTTTGGGCTCATCCCTAGCCTGTTCCAGGGTCAGGTGCCAACTTTGGTCGTCACTCAGTATCTTTCTTCCTCCTCCCCACACCAATACATTATGAATCACTCAGTGTAACGCTGGAATATTCTTCAACTTATAGAGAAGCGGGATGGTTTGGTGAAAACACCATGGGGTCTTAGAGTCAGAAATTTCTGGATTCGAAGTTTTTGGATTTTGAATCTTGATATTGGGCCATTTACCTAATTTCTTTGAGCTGCATAAATTGGGGTCATGGCTTCTCCCCTCTGGCAGAGTTATGGTTGGGATTGGAGGAATTTTCTAGCTATACAGCATTTGCCCAGTAAACGGGAGCTCTTAGGGTTACTCTCTGTGTGGTCTTGCCAATGCCATAAACCTTTCTTGGCCTTGGTCTCTATCTGTAAGGGGGAAACAGTGGCCTGTCTACTTCCTTCCATGATTTTCAAACTGGTAATGGGCCAGGCTGCCCATTTCCTGGGTACATCAGTCAGGCCCAAGACCCAGAAGGATCAGCTGGCAGCCTTCCCAGAGCACCAGCTGGTCCTGCTGGACTGAGTGGAGGGAGCTGACCTCCGGTGGTCCAGCCCAGGTGCTGCTCCCTGTGCAGCAGGCAGTGGGGCTCCACATCCTGCCTTTCCCACAGGGGTGAAGCCCTCCAGGCTTCCTCTAACAATTGCTGTGCTGGTGTTTGAGGGGCCGATGGGCAGTAGAAGCCAGTGGGCACCAGAGGAAACCAAGGCCCTGGTCTAGACTGTGTGTCCTCAGGCCTGTCACTTCACCTCTTAGAATCTTGCTTTTCCCATCCGCAACTTGGGGAGGACCATTTGGACCCCTCCTGGGATAAAACGAGAATGCTGTGTTGCTGTGGCAATAGAGTCAGATGAGGACGATGACAGCTACCCTAGTAATTTTTGTTGCAGTTTCAAAATCCAGATATGGAGTCAGACACTTAGTCACACTCCCTCGTGTGTACCTGGTGGTGCCCTCCACGGTGTGCTTCCCTCCACGCAGCTCATCTCAGGGGTGCCTCATGAAACCTTGTCAGTTAGGAAGGGCAGAGAGTATCTAGCCCCCCATTTTTTTTTTTTTTTTTTTTTTTTTGCGGTACGCGGGCCTCTCACTGCCGCGGCCTCTCCCGTTGCGGAGCACAGGCTCCGGACGCGCAGGCCCAGCGGCCATGGCTCACGGGCCCAGCCGCTCCGCGGCATGTGGGATCCTCCCAGACCGGGGCACGAACCCGCGTCCCCTGCATCGGCAGGCGGACTCTCAACCACCGCGCCACCAGGGAAGCCCCTAGCCCCCCATTTTGTGGATGAGGAAATTGAGATTTAGAGACAGGGTGGTGGGACCTCGTAGTTCCACGCTGACTGTGGGTCTGAAGGGACGAGGCTGATCCACGTGACATGTCTGACCATGCAGCAGCACAAGAGGGAACCCACTCCAGGATCCTGCTGCAAGGTCCCCTGGTCTCCTGCCCTGGCATGCTGCCATTGGTTTTGAGGAACTGGTGATGGGACAGGCTAGGGGCATCGAGGAATGCCTGGAGTCCGTTTCGTCTCCTGACAGTTGCAGGGAGCCCATCCCGGGTCCAGATCTGGAAGGGTGTTTGCCTTGGCGAGGCCACCATCCTCCTCTCCTCCCTCATTTGCTACCTTGGTTGTGCCCATCGTGGGCATGACCCCATTTTCTCTTCCTTCTCTGTACTCACGTTTCTCCAGTGGCTTCAGGATGAGGTGGGGTCAGGGAGAGAAGCTGATTCAGGAAGATGGGGCTGGGACAGTCCTCTGGGGTCTCCTGGCCAGGTGGTCAAATAGCTTCCTAGGTAGCCCTGGAAACTACCTGAGTAAGACAGAGGCAGAAAGAGCAGCAGTGACACTTGGATTTTTCCAAGGGCCATGTACATGTTTACATGTAATTTGCATATGACGAATACACTGAACACAATTTTATAATCTATCCCCAGGCGGATTTGCCTTTTACTATTGTTCTTTTCAAAGATGGCTGCTCCTGGCTTTTTACTCGTGTCCGGCCTCACTTCTATTCTGTTCTCCCCATCCTCCTCACAGAGGGCAGGTGATGGGGGTAGGGGGGGGCGGGGGGGGGCAAAACGACACAGACAGAGGGTCAGGTTTAGGTCAGCCCTGCTATTGATCGCCCTCCCTGGGGTGAGCACAGAGGGTGGCCCCCGCCACTGAACACACAGGCCTGGCCTCCCTGCCGCTCCCCAGCGGCCCTCTCACCTATGAATGTGGCTCAGGGCACCTTCACAGGCAGGTGCACAGAGTTTGGCATTTAGCAGGTGCTCAGTAAATCTCAGGATAAATCGAGATTAGAGACAGGCAGGAACCTTGGAAAACAAAGACATACCCTGTTCAGGCTCCTTGGTGCCCAGCTTTTGTGCCCGTGAAGGACGAGGTTGATGGGGAGAAGTGACCCTCTGAGGAGTAGATTTCTCTCCTGACTGTGGCCAAAGGAGGCATATCTTTCTCTCCTTGGCCTTGCAGGAAATAGTGGTGGGGATGAGAGGAGCAGAAAGAAAGGGCCAGGCCTTCTATTATTTTGTTTTTCAGATTGAGAGTCTGTTATTAGCAATTTATGACGACCAGGTCTGCAGCCAAGCACATACTGTTCTCCACTGTTGTGGGGAGACTCGCAGGGCCATGGCAAGAGGCTGGACAGGAAAGACAACCAGGTCAACACTTTTATGATTGACCGTTCGGTGCCTCGGCCTGTACCCGGGGCAGCTTTAGCACGGGGCCAGTTTGAGCCCAGTCCTGTGTGGGGATGGCATGGCCTCCCCATGTGAACCCAAATGGCTTCAGTAAGTGGGGTGAGCTCCCCTCCCACATCATGCTCACTGAGGCTTGGGCTGCAGATTGCTTTCTGTGAAATGGTGTCAGGGCAGTGACTCTCAGAGCAGAGTCGCTATAGAGTTTCTCAGGATGGCAGGGCCTGGAAAGAACCCTACAGAGAAAAGGACAGCAGCTGTGTGGGAGAAGACCCCAGAAGAGGGGGAGTGGGCAAGATGACCACCCTCGTGGAAAGAATGGTGCACAAGCAAAACAACCCCCTCTCTGCAAAAGAGCTGAGCTGGTGGAATTTAGCTCCGCGGCTGCGAGATCGGGGCAGTAGATAGAGCTCTGCGGGCGCCTGGGCTCTGTGTGTGCAGGTTGTTGTGTGGGGTCCCGGAAGACAATGGAGAGGGCAGGAGCAGCACCCGTGGCGCCCCCTCCACGAGGCTGGCCTCGACGCTTCCCTGGACTCATCACCAGTCCCCATTCCTGGACGCAAGCCCCCTTCCTCCATCCACTCCTCCCGTAAGTTGGTTTCATTCTTCCCTTGATTTCCCCTCATTCCCCTCCCAACTGTTTGGCTTTGACTAGAAGTAGCTACATTAGCCATTCTTCAAGGGGTCAGTGTTCCCCCAGGGGGCCAAGGTGCCAAAGGGCAGAGACCTTTGGTTGGTGGAGGGCTTCTCAGGGTTAGGGGCGGTGGTGCCTGATCCCCGGGCCTCTGCTTCATGGCTGGGAGGAGCCCAGGCTGCTTCGGGGAGAGTGAACCAGCCAAGTGGCTGTTTCTCGCATCCCAACTATGTCCCCAAGCTTGGTGCCGTTGGATGGTTGTTGAAGGGCAGACTCTCTGGAAGGATAAGAAGCTTTTGTGGGAGTCTGGAAAGAGCCAGAGCAGAGAATGTAATGCGTTGGGTAGTGGGGGAGAGGGATGTTGGGCAGTGAGAGAATGGGCCTGGTTTCCAGCTGTGAGGATTGGACTATTATCTTATTATTATCCTCCCACAGCTGACAGCCACTCAGTCCTGAGACGGGTTCCTTGTCCTCTGTTCTATGGGTTGACATCCTCTTGCCCGGCCAGCTCAAGGCTCTTGCCAGGGGTTCATGAAAGGATGAACTCTGAGATTTGATCTGGCATGGATAAGTTCATTAGGTGTGTATAGAGCACGTACTCTGGGCCCAGCGCCAGACTCGGGGCTCCGTTAGCAACCCCTGTGTCTTGCTAAGACAAATGTTAGTAGGGCTCCTCTGTGCCAGGTGCTGTAAGGAACAACGGGGACTAAGCTACCAGCCGAGAGGCTAAGGAGCCCTCGGGGGGCGGGGGGGGCATTAGCTTATAGTTCAGTTAGGAAGAGACCTCCAAGGTCAGAGGGAGCCTTGAATGCAGGCCAAGGAGCTAGGACTTTGTTGACAGCGAGGAACCAGAGAGTGTCTCAGAGAACTTTCAGAATGGGTGGCTCATTCCTTCAGGCTGAAACTTCTCTCTCATTATCCTGCAACAAACTTCCAACAGAACCCTGTGCTTTTTCTTTCCATTCAAAGACATTTTTGCTGCCTTCGGGTCGTGCTGAACCATCTGGTAATCAGACAACTTCCCTTCCCCTGCAAGGCTGCGACTTCCCAGGGTGTGAGGCCAAGCCTGGCAGCCTGCGGAGGGGAGGTCCCTTTTCCTGGTCTGCCCTGACCCACACTCACCCCGGCTTTGGTCCCACAGGGGCTCAAGTGAGTGAGAGTGGCCAGCTTTCCTGGGATGTGCCATTCCTCGATGAATGAGCAAACTTACTTTGTTCGGGATTGATCAATATGAATCTCTGGATGTCTATTTTAAAGGCAGTGGTTTGATACATAGTTTTAACAAATAAGCTATTCAGGGATGAATAAGCTCTACCAATTCCTTATTATGTGAAGGCACTGGGTGTGTGTGTGTTGGGGAGGAGACCAGACCCTGCCCACAGGGAAGCTGTAATCTGTCTGGGGAGGTGAGACAGGATCATGGGAAATAGCTGCATTGTGGGAACAAGCCCTTTCGGCTGAGTTGGCCTGGGCACCAGGACTGCTGGAGACGTTTCTGTCTCCATGGGCTTGGTTTCGGAGGCTACGTACAAGGTGGAATCAGACAGATCCCAGTTTGAGTCCTGGCTCTGCTTCTTCTGAGCTGTGAGATTTCTGGCAAATACTAGAACTTTCTTAGAGCCTAGTTTTTTCACCTACAAAGTGGGAAAAGATGAATACCTACTTCCCAAGGTTAAAAGGATTCAGTGAAGTGATGTATATATTACAGTGCTTCGTTCGGGGCCTGCAGTATAGGAGACTCCAGTAAGTGGGAACTGGTATTAGTATCGCGGCCACTGTGGTGGTGGTTGTTAGGGCTTGTGCTGGAGTGGGACAGTGCGGCTCTCCTGGGGCCTGTATGGATGTGGGGCAGCTCCTCCCTTGGGTCATGAGCATGACCTCTGTGGATCTGGGAAAGGGGGAGGAGCACCTCTCCAGAGTGTGGTGAGTACAGACTTGGTCGGCTCTGACACCTCTCTCGGCCTCCCACTGTATTCTTCCTTCAGATTTGGCACACAAATGTGCTGTGTGACCCTGGCCAAGTTACTTAACTAATCTGTGCTTCAGCTTCCAGAACTGTAAAATGCTGCTGACAGTCGTACCTGATACTGAGAGGATTAAATAAAAAGGGTTATATGGAAAGTGTTCAGACAGTGTCTGGCACAGGGGTGTGTGTCTTATCCAGGCATTTACTGCTGTAATTATCGCTGTGGTTATTCTGTTACAGGAGTGACCCATGCACTCAAAGAAACGAGGGAATGAGCTGCTGCCCCAAGTGTTCCAGGAGCTTGGAGCAGGGGTGGGGGTGTGGGATGGAGGTGGGCCGGGGCGTGGACCCCAGTGTGTGGACCCGGCTCTGCTGGCGCTGGGGAGCAGCCCAGAAAAGGGGGTGAACTCTCTCACACACTAGCTGCAGGCAGGGTGTTGCCAGGTATAGAAGAAATGATATGGCTCAGAGTGCACTGCCTTTTGTCCTTTGCCCAGTGTTGTCCCTTAAACCGGTCACTAAGGGGACAGTTCTACACCAAGTAGAATGGATTTTTGCAAAACTGGTGAAATTCACGTATAAGTTGGGATCGCTTGGAAGCATGAAACCACCACATTCACCAAACCCAGCTGCTGGTGAATTTTAATAATTCATAGTAACAGACAGCCTTTAACTAACCTTTGGACTCTGGACCCTTGGGAGCTGCCTGCAGGAACCCGGCAGGAAGTGGAGGCTGTCCCCCGGCACCCAGCCCCACAGCCGAGAGGGCTAATTGGGTTGGGAGTGCCTGCGGGGAAGCAGCCTTTTCTCCAAGGTCCTTGTGCTGTGGTTTTGGACTTGGAGTCAGGTGGACCTTCAGTGGGATTTTGCTTCCACCCCTTAGCTTCAGATGCTTCAACTATAAAATGGGTTTTGTTGCTGCCAAAAATACCTGTGAGGTGCTTAGCTTGTTGTGCCCACTCGAAAAATGGCAGGTGCTGTCACGATCTTTCTGCTGATTTGGGCTGCAGCCTGAAGGTAGGAACCAGGGGCTTAGCAGCACTTATATTTCCGCAACATCAAAAACCTTGGACCCCCCCCCCTCCGCCAACCCCAAGCTTAAAGTTTTATCTCTGAGAGAAGAAGTAATAATTCATCCCATGTGCAAATGGAAAAACTGAGACCTTGCAAGGTTGGGTGGTGTGTCTCAGGTCCCACAGTGAGTTACAGGCGTCCAAATCCCGTATACTTATATGGGGCTTTCTAAACCATCAAGTGTATTAACTGCTTTGACTTTTAGAAAATCACTACGCTGAGGCTCCAAGCAATCTGGTGGGGTGTATTTTGACTCCCAATTTACAGATAGGAAAACCGAGGCTCAGAGAATTAAGACTTGCCCAGGATTGCACCTTGATTTTGTGGCAGAGCTAGGGCTCAAACTCAGACCTTCTGCCTCCAAATCCAGGGCTCATTTCCACTGTGCACTCAGAATTGTCACGTGGGTCTGTGTGATCCTCCCTGCAATAACTTTTTCCCTCCATACCCGTAGATCTGCTAGGTGGATAGTCATGAGCCAGGAGGGGAGAGGGTTAAATTCCTTCCTAAGCGAAGGAGCTGGTTTTGAGCTGGGCGCCTCCAGTGACCCCATCATTGACCCTCACCCCCTGGGTCAGGGCGACAGGCTGTGGGGGAAGGGAAGCTGAGCAGCTTTAATGGCCCTGTGCGGGCAGAGGGAGGGCCTAGGGAGGCAAGAGCAGGGGAGGGGACGCTCATCTCTCTTATTCTTTGGACAAAGATGGACAGAGATGCCAGTGGCTTTTTTCAGTTTCCATAGAAAACCCCTAAGGTTCTCTTGCAGTAGAAGGCCATCAGCGTGGCCTGAACTCTTAATCAGGCCCTGGAGCACCGGCAGCTTTTAGATACTGGAAACGCTGGGATGTGTTCTTGGGTAAGTGCGAACTGGGATAGTTTTTACCGGTAAAGGTACCAGTAATAGAAAACGGAAATATCAAATGAACCTTAGGGCAGGATGGGACTTTGGTCCCAGCCTGTCATTCACTGAAGAGGAAAAGGATGATTCGAGTGGCCCACAGAAACCAGCACCTGTGCCGTAAGTGGATGACTCTGGAAACTGGGAAGGCTGCTCCTTTCCCTCCTTCTCTCCCCAGGGGGCCCCACCGCAGTCACCCCCTCTGTTAGCTCAGACCTTCTGCTTTAGAGTCTTTGTTTGGATTATTGTCCCTCTGTCCTCCCCAAATAGACCTCAAGGAGGTCCAGAGCTGTAGAGTAACTGCCCAGGGTTGTTCAGCAAGTCGGGGGTGGGGAGGTGGGGAGAGAGCTGTTCTGGAAACCAGGCGTCGGTCGCTTTCCTTGAAACCGCCACCCTAAGAAGGACAATTGAGGCAAGGATTTCCGGGAAAGCCAAGGAACTGACTTAGAGGAAGTGACCGAAATCTCTTCCTCTATCCCCATCTTCCTGCCCCCAGATCCCTTTCCCTCCCTGCTGAGGAATCCTCAATACACCTGTCTCTGCATGGCAGGTAAAAGCCTTTCATTGTTCCTAGAGGTGAGGGAGGCCCTGAAAGGAAGGCCTAGCTGGTGGGGCGGGTCTGGCACTGTCTGGCTCTGGCCTTTTTAGACACTTCAATTAGTTACGTTAATTATGGCTTTGTGAGCAAGGGGTTCTCTAAAGGCAGCCAGTCTCCAGCCTGCGAGCTCCCTGACCCCTGGCCGGACATGAGTCCCCAGCCTGTGAGTCTGTGTTATGCTCTCACCTCTGCCTGTCTGCAAGATTAATGGTGCCATGAAGGTATAAATTATTAGCAGTTTCATGTTCTCCATCTTTTTTTTTGTGGTAGCATATACAATAATGAAATTTACCATTTTAATCATTTTTAATTGTATAGTTTGGGGGCATTAAGTACATTTACATTGTGCAACTGTCTCTACTGTCCTTCTCCAGAAGTTTGTGTCATCCCAAGCTAAAACTCTGTATCCATTAAACAATAACTCCCCCTTTGCACCGCTCCCCAGCCCCTAGTAACCTCTATTTTACTTTCTGTCTCTATAAATTTAACTATTAAGTACCTCGTATAAGCAGAATCAAGAAATATTAGTTTTTTTATTATTTCACTTAGGCTTACTTCACTTAGCGTAATGTTTTCAAGGTTCATCCATATTGTAGCATGTGCCAGAATTTCCTTCCTCCGTAAGGCTGATAATATTCTGTTGTATATGTATACCACATTTTATTTTATCCATTCGTTCCTCCACAGGCACTTGGGTTGTTTCCACCTTTTGGCTATTGTGAATAATGCTGTATGAGCACGGGTGAGCAACGTCCCTTCAAGGCCCTGCTTTCCCTCCTTTGGGTATACATACCCAGAAGGGGAATTACTGGATCATATGGTTATTCTATGTTTCAGTTTTTGAGAAACCACCATATTGTTTTCCACAGCAGCTGTATCATTTCACATTCCCACCAGCAATTGTCTGCATCCTTGCCAACACTTCTTTTTGCTTTTTCTTTTCTTAAAAACAATAGCCATCATAAGGGGTGTGAAGTGGCATCTCATTGTGGTTCTCCAACTTTTTATGGGGAAGCCAGGCCCCGAGAAACGCTGAGATGTGTGCTCCCCATTGCAGAAGCAGTCAGGCCCTGGGCCCACGCTTCCGGGCCTCTGTCACAGCCTCCATGTTCCGTCCGGTACTCCTTTTGCTACATACTTGTCCCATCAAGAGGAGGCAGGTGAGGGGAGGGGGTATAAATTCGGAGTTCGGATTAACATATACACACTACTGAATATAAAATAGATAACCAACAAGGACCTACTGTATAGCGTGGAGAACTATACTCAATATATTGTAATAACATATAAGGGAAAAGAATCTAAAAAAGAATATATATATATGTATAACTGAATCACTTTGCTGTACACCTGAAACTAACACAACATTGTAAATCAACTATACTTCGATTAAAAATTTAAAATTAAAAAAAAAAAAAAGAGGCAGGTGAGGTCCTTCTGCTACCTTGCTCTGTCTGCTGATTGTCAGGGCCCTTTCCTTCCCATCTGTCATAGGAGCAGAATGGCCCAGGCCCACCAGAAGTATCTGGAGGGTAGATGACCTTGTGGGTGAAGAGGAGGTTTCAGTAATATGAGATTGAAAGAGTTGTATTGTTTTAACCCTGGGCATTGGATAAAGTAAATTATGGTACAGCCACTGAAGAGATGTGCAACCATTACAAATGACTTCATGAAGAATTTTCTTTTCTTTCTTTTTTTCTTTTTCTTTTTCTTTTTTTTCCTTTTTTTTTGGCCGTGCGGCTTGTGGGATTTTAGTTCCCTGACCAGGGATCCAACCTGGGCCCTCGGCAGTGAGAGCGAGGAGTCCTGACCACCAGACCGCCAGGGAATTCCCTAAAGAATTTTAAATAATTTCCAGTTTTTAATAACATGAAAACCTCCCCTGATATATTATTAAGTGTGTGTGTGTGTGTGGGGGGGGAATAGTACAGAAGCTTGCTTATGAGCTGAATGATGAAAAAGAAAACGACACACAGGAAAAATATTTGATGGAGAGAGGCCAAATTGTTATCAGTTGCCACCTCTGGATTAATGGAAAGTGACTTTAATTTCTTTTTGTCTTTATGTTATTCTAAATTTGCAGATTTTCTACAATGAGTACACATTCCTTTTAGAGTCAGAAAAAAGTTGGTAAGAAAATAAGATGACTGCAACAATAGTTAGGCACATATGTTGGGGAGATCTATGAAGTGCACAGCTCTGCTTGCTGCTGTTGGTGAGAAGCTAAGGGAGAGGGAGTGGAGGTGTCGGGGTAGAGGGCAAGGAAGGATGGCCAGGAAACAAAGAAGAGGTGATAGCTTAGGGAGCTCAGGGACTGGGGCAGCCCTGCGCCCTCCAGTGCTGCCCTGAACTCACTTGGAGGATGCTATGTTAGGACCCTGGCTTTGAGTCATTTGATGTCTGCATGTGGCGTTTGCCTTTGACTTTTCTAACATCAACTGAGCTAAGACCTGCTTGGGTCCCTTGACCCCGCATCATGAGAGCAGCAGAGGGCCAGCAGAGGTTGGGGTTGAGGGGCAGGTGATCAGGCTCCAGGTGATGATTTTCCATGGCTCTTGGGACCTCAAACAAGTGGAAGAGAAGCCAGTGTAATCCAGTGCTTGAAAGAAGGGACTCGACAGCCAGTCTCTGGGTCAGTGTCTTGCCCACCACTCACTGGCAGTTGCTTAGCCTCCTTAAGCCTTTGTGTCCTCATCGGTAAAACAGATGATAACAGTAACTATTTCACAAGGCTGGGGAAAGTATTAAAAGAGCTAATGCCTATCCGTAGCCTTAGCTTATTGTGTGCCTGATTCCTGATGTCTGGTTGAGAGGTGGATTCTGACGCTAGACGGCCCGGGCTCAGATCACCTCTGCGCCTCGGTTTCTCCATCTGTAAAATGGAGATCATAATATCATCTACCTCAGATGGTTATGGTGAAGATCGATTCAAGTGATCCAAACAGTGCTCAGCACATAGTAAATACTCAGAAAATGTTAGCTATGATCAGAGGGGTACACACCAGAGTGGCAACCAGTAGTGTGTGTCTGGCATCTGCCAACTCATCTGATTGTCCCAAGAGTCCCATTTCACTGGTTAGTGCCCATGATTCAGTTGTTAAATACTTTGAATGTCACCATTGTTATTTTATTATTATTACCATTTGGGGCTCCAGATGTCAAGATCCCTCCCAGAATCATACCATATCCCACCCCTTTGCCAGATCTGGCTCTTTTCTGCCTCAGTTTCCAAAGGGTGCTGGTGCTGGAAGTTGGGGTCCCAGGCAGACTGGGGTGCAGGCTGGCTGCTTTGGGGATTGTTGGATGAGCATTTTAGATGATATCAAAGACTATGAAACTGTTCTCCTCCCCTTGCTCCCCTGCCCTTTTGAAAAGGAGCCAAAGCCAAGAAAAAACAACCACTCGTAAATAAAGGGGACCATGAAAATAACAAAAAGAAAAAAGAAATCTTTTGTGGCAGTCTTGTGTGCCGATGTGGTAGATAATGGGAGAGGAAACATGGCCTTTGCAGAGAAACAGAACGGAACACTTTGTTCACTGGAAGAATGAATGCTGCTTGAGTAAGAGCTGCTCAACTGGGGTTTCCTATGAGTGAGCTTGTCTTGGGGGAGATGGTGGTGATTAGGTTTTCATAAGGCACAGGTGGCATCCCGCGCAGAAACCCTGGGTTGGGGGAAGGGGAGGCTATGGGGGAAGCAGCAGACCTGAGCAGGGTGCCCAAAGGTGAGGCTAATGCATCCCAGTTCAGCCCACGGGCCCCGCCCGGTTCAACCCATGGGCCTCGGCCATCATGACTGCAGTGCTGCCAGCCACCTTGTTGCTCCATTGTCTGCCCAAGCTGGGGAGTTGGATGCTCAAACCCCTCTGGAAGCCCCCAGACCTCCCCTCAAGGTGTATCTTTTATGGAGCCTTAGGGAGGTACATCCCAGGGAGGAGATGAGGCCAAGTGTATTTGCTGAATAATTGCACGCTGAACTTCTGGGTCAAGACTGTGTCCTGTCAACACTTGCTTGCCTGGTGGCCTTTCTTGGTGACTGGCATTTATCTTTCTTGTACCACTTACCTATCTTGATCGCTGCCCCATTTCCCCTGCCCCTGCAATGGCTGGCTGAGGCAGGAAGAGGGAGAAGAAGTCGGGAAGGAATCAGATACTTTTCCTGAGCCCTCAGGGACCTGAGGATGTGGTGTGAAGGTGCCCACTTTGAGAGGGGGCTGTGGGCTCGCAGATGTGTGGAGGCTGATTTTTTTTTTTTTCTTTCGGTACGCGGGCCTCTCACTCTTGTGGCCTCTCCCGTTGCTGTGCTCCGGATGCGCAGGCTCAGCGGCCATGGCTCACGGGCCCAGCCGCTCCACGGCATGTGGGATCTTCCCGGACCGGGGCACGAACCCGTGTGCCCTGCATCGGCAGGCGGACTCTCAACCACTGCGCCACCAGGGAAGCCCTGGAGGCTGATATTTGAAATACCTTTAAGAAGGGCCTTCACAACGTTCACTGGCTTGGGGCAGAGAGCTCTGGCTGGCAGAAGTTCCCTGGAAGCACAATCACTCGTTCATTCGATCACGATAACAAAACTAAGTGCCAGTCTGCTTTGTGCCAGGCATTGCACTAGTATTTTATATCCAATACTTATAAACTCTCCAACAACCACGAGAAGTAGCTATTGTTGGTCCCCTTTATAGATAAAGAAGCTGAGGTGTGTAGAGGTTAAGTCTCAAGTATTCACTGGGCTCCCTCTTGGAGCAGCGAGGAACTGGCTGACTCTCCACTTCTCAGCCGTCACCCCCAGCTCCAGATCACAATGGTTATACCGGTTACAGCTGTTTAGCACGGCTGTGTTCAGGCACTGGCCTTTGCCTGTTATATTGTTTACTCCTCACAACCACACTAGTGGGTATCTATTACTGATCCCATTTATAAAGAAAGTAGTAGGTTTGGAGAGTTGAAGAAGTCGGCCTATCCATGCCACTAGTTAGAGGGCTGCTGGGGTTTGGACTGACTGTGCATGTCTCCAGAGCCTCCATGTCACCATAGACCCTGAGAGCCTAGTTCACATGGCTTGGACTTGTCACCAAGCAGAAGCCAAATGCTGCCTGGCCCACACCAGCCCCAACAAAAGGGATGTCTGCAAAGAGGAGACTTTGTTCAGCCTGGTGTTTACAGGCCATTCCCGCTTGTCCTTTTCCCCCTCTGCAGTCATTCTTCTAGTCTCCACCTTCCTGTCCCCTCCTAGGGTTGGCAGGGGATGGCAGGGGTTAATGGAACAACACTTTACCCTCTAGCTCCGGCTCTGGAGGAGATGAGGGAGCTTGTGAGGGTCTGCAGAACTTCAGTGCCGTCGGGAAGGGAAGGCACGGGGGGTTGGTCAGGTAGGCCGTGACACGGAGGATGCGGGTTTCCTGGGCAAATTCAGGTCCTTGTGGCCTGGGTGTCTGGCTCAGCGTAGGCACCGGCCAGGGGAGATTTCAGGGTGGTTGGGGACACCGACAGAACATGCAGACAACCTAAGTAGGTAGTGAAACAGCGCCAATGAGAGGGGGACCTACAGGGGACAGGTGGAGATGGAAGAAGACACTTCCAGTTGTCCTTTGGGTGTGGGTCATCTGCGTGTTTGGCTTGCAGGGGTGGGGGAGGCTTCCCCAAAAGGTGAATGAGAGGGTTCAGTGAGCAAACTTTTTTTTTGTTTTTTACAAACATCACATTCAGTCTTCTCAATAATTCTACGAGATAGTTATTATTTGTTCCATTTTAGTGATGGAGAAACTGAAACTTCCCCATAGTCACACAGTAGTATATGGTGGAGCCAGGCTTCAAACACAGGTCTGGGTGACAATAAAGCCCATTTCTTTTAGCCATATCAGGATGCCTCCCAGCAATGCCAGAGGGTCACACATACCTGCCAGCCTCTGGAAAGCCAGGGACATGCAGGGATAGGTGTCTCACTCTGGGTGTTCTGGGGGTAGGGAGGGAAAGACAGCCTCCTTGCTTTAGGTTTCTCTTCCTCTCTCCTTCCCTGAACATATATTCTGTACCAGATTCTCTAAGCTTGTGATTACCTTCTAATCACAAAGTAGGTATTGGAATTTCCATTTTACAATGAAGAAACTAAGGTTTTCAGAGGTTGAATCTTTCCCCTGAGTTTCCAAAGTGGCCTTGGTTTCTTTCGATTAATTCTTCCTTGACCATGACTCAAGTCAAAAACAACTAGAATCCTGTAAGCAGCAAAGACAGTGGCAAATCTGTCTTTGTTAGACCAGATCCTGTTATCTGGGGTAGAGGAAGAGCAGCCAGGGCACCAGCCGACAGATGAAAAGACATGGGTTCGGGCATCAGTGAGGCCTGAGTTCAGATGGCTCCACTGGGCCTTGGTTGGGTCGGAAAAATGAGTGGCGAGCCCCTCACCCAGTGCTCTCAGCCAAGTGGGCGTTCTGTCATTGCATGCTCTTTTACCTCCTTTCCCTTTGGTTAATGTTCCGGGCTATCCCAGAAGGGAGGCCTTTGACAAGGCCAGTCGGCCTCAGCTGCACCATTTCTGCCGTGTGCCTGCTCTGGGCTGGGCACTGCTCGTGTAAAAGGCCAGACACTCCCGAATCCAGGACATAGGCTAGGACCTGGCCACTGGGAGGTAAGGCTAGCCCTGCGGCTGCTTCCTAGCCTTGTGGGTGGGCTGCTGATGGGGCTTGGGAGGGGCTGGAGACAGCATCAGGTCCTGAAGGCAGGAGGACCCCCAGAGCAGGGAATCCTGGAGACACAGTTTACCTCCTCAATTTTACTCAGGCCCGTGGGGCAGGCACCCATCCTGTCGGGAACCTCAGCAGTCCTTCCACGCTGCCCTCTCTGTCTCTTCCTGGACTCTCCAGGAAGAGAAGACTCAGAAGGGGCTGTGAATGGGAACAGCACAGCTAGTTTCTCCTCGGCTTCTTCAGTCCTTCGTGCCCTTGGGCTGGGGTCAGCTGAATCTTGGCAGCTTCCACGGCTCTGTCTGGAGCTGGGCTTCTGGGCCAGAGGTGCGGGGGAGGCTGCCTCCTCTTGTTGACCGGGAGGACAGGAGCTCTTGGGGGTTCAGCAAGCCTCAGTCTGGCTGGTCTTATCCGCTTGATCAGCCCAGAAACAGCCCAGGAACGGGGGGTGTTGGCTGTGGCCTCCGCCTGAGCAGGGCTAGACCAGGCTGGGCCACGCCATGGATCTGATACCCCAAGGGCCCACAGAGGCCGGAGAGGGTGAGGGGGCCTCTCAGGAAAGCTTTGTTCCAAGCCTGCAGCCAGCCCAGCTCTCAGCTCTGAGTAAACAGCAGAGATAGGATCGGGCGTAGCCAGGAAGGGTGGCAGGGTGCGGCCTGGGAGAAGAATGGCAGGATGTGGCACCGGGGCACCGTTCTGGGCACCCACGCCTCGGGCTATTGTTTAGGGCTGCCTGAGGCTCTCAACCCTCTGGGGCTTTGAAAGGAAGTGACATTCCCCTGGGACTCAGGCCCTGCCCTTCTCTGCCACATGGTTCTCTCCCTGGCAGTGCCCCTCGGCACCACCTACTCAGGGTCAGCTTGGGAGTGGGAGTCTCAGTAGAGAGGTTAGGTGTATGCCCCGTGGAGAAGTGTTGTCATTGGCCCTCCTGGGAGGGTCTGCCTGTCCGTTCAGACTGTCTTCCTGTACCCCTGGGTCTGAGTCACCTGTCATGCTCCGATGACTAGAATTTATCTCTATCTTTATCTGTATCTAGATATTTCTGGGGGGGAAAGGGCTGTCGTTGTGGAGGGAGAAAGGTCTGAGAGTAAGAAGTCCTTTGATTCCAGTCCAGCTGGGCTGTTGTTGGCTGATTGGGAGAGGAAGTGGCTGGTGATTTGTCTGGGGGAGAAAGAGGCTTGGTGTGTGTGCCCCTGGGGTGGGTGGGGGTCAGAGGGGCTGGGAGAGGGTTGGTTGTGGGGAGGAGAAAAAGGGAGATCAGCACCTGTAGTCTGCTTTGTTGCATAAGAACCGTGCTTTGAGCCATTGGCCCTCTGTGGAGGGCAGGCATCTCTCTATGCCTTGTCCTAAGCCCTGGATTTGGGGGCCCAGGGCCTCACAGACAGCAGCTCAGAGACTCAAGACGCTGCGGCATCCAGGTTGAGGCTGGCCAGAGCTCTCTCTCCCTAGGGGCCTTCACCTCCTACAGATGCTCAGGTGAGGTAAGGCCAAGGAGAAGAAGACAGCAGAGGGTCTATGGGTTAGGTTCCCCAGATGGAAGGGAAGGCAGAGCAGGAATACTGTTCCGTGTCCTAGCCGGTTGAAGGTCTTCTGACTTTGTATTCCTGAAACAGTACTGCCCAAACAAGCCACGTGAACTTGACCTCTCTGGGCCTCAGTTTCTCCATTTATAAAATATGAGTAAGGCTGGGTGAGAGGGAGGAGATGGGGTACATGGGAGCACTTCCAGCCGAGTGAGAGTCCCACTGGAGAGTCCTGTGGGCTTGTGGCCTCTGACCAGGACCTGGGTGGGAACTGGTGGAGCCTAGTAATTCACATCTCCTGTGTACTAAAAAGAGTCTTTGACTTCTGGGCGTCTGGGGAGAGGGGAGGATGTGGCTGCTGACCTTAAAACCTCCTGAAAAACCATGTGTATGATTGAAGCATGGAACATGCTTTGTAGGGAAAGGGTAAGAAGGGAATTTTTTTTTTTTTTAAGTCCCTGGAAGAGACTTAAGGGAAGACTCCCCAACAGGGTCTTTAAATTCAAAAGGTGGTGTGGAAGATGTTTCTTACCTGTCCCAAGGTAGGAACAAAAGGGAATGGACTTGCTTTGCTACTCATAGGAAGAACTTAGATGCAAGGAAGATGCAACTGAGGATAACTGGGTGTGGGGAGGTGGAGATGTGGGAAATAAACCACAGAGAGCAACATCTATCTAATAATGTTGGTAATAATAGCTGTCACTTATTAAGCATTCAGGTCTGCCTTGTGCTGTGCTGCTGAACTATATTCAACTCTCTGAGTGTTGTACAAGGATTTATTGAGCACCTGTATGTTCCAGGCACTGTGCTAGACTCTGGGGCTACAATGAAGAGCAAAAACAAGCACCTTTCCACGGTGTGAAGTTGGATGCGTTCTCAGGCTACAGGGCGAGTCAGAAATAAAACATGTGAAGGTATCATTGCCAACTGCGAAAAGTACTTTGAAGGCCAAGTTTCAGGGTGCCAAGAGAATGTAAAACAGTCACATCTCATAGGGTCTGGAGTGTTAATGGAAGGCTCATCCCTTCATATTGGGGGTTTTTATTCCCATTTCACTGAGGAGGAAACTGGGGTTTAGAGAGGTTATGTCACGTGCCCACCGTTGCAAGGCAATTAGTTAATCAGAGTTGGGATTCAAATGGACTCAGGTCTATCTGACCCCAGAGACTTTTCTCTCAACCACCTGGCTCTTGGAGCATCCTGGGCTATATGACAACTTAATGGATGCTCACCCTGTATTATTTAATTTTCATGGACACCTGTGACATGGATTATTACACTCATTATATGGATTAGGAGATGGAGGCTCAGCGTTAACTTCCCAAGGTCACACAAGTCAGCTGGTGGCAAAGCACGGATTTGAATCCAGATTGTTGAACCCAAAAGCCTGCACTCTGCATCAAGCCTGGGCTGTTGCTTCTCCATAAACCAATGGGTCCAGAGAGGGGACCAACGGAGAGCCAGTGCCAGTGCCTGAAGTAGAGCCAGGCGCCTGTGGGGATAAGGGCCCTTGTCTGGGCTGCTAGCAGGGTCTGGCAGGGTTATCTGGTGGGTACCACGCCCTGGTGAACAGACTGACACCTCCACGCTACCTTGGCTGGTCACCAGGAGCCATTTTCTTTGTTACCAGGTGCTGTGCCAGAAGCCAGGGTGAGCTGTTGGGAGCTCCAGGAGGCAGGCTCCCCAAATAAAGATAATCCCAGTACCCAGGTGGAAGTACTCTTGGGGGTTAAGTGTGGGTAGAAAAGGCCATCAAGCTCAAAGGGAGGAGATGTCTTAGTGCAGCACGCTCAACAGAAATATAATGTGAGCCACATATATACTTTTTTTTAAAGACTTTCTTTTAATGTGGACCAGTTTTAAAGCCTTTATTGAATTTGTTGCAATATTGCTTCCGTTTTATGTTTTGGGTTTTTTGGCCACAAGGCATGTGGGATCTTAGCTCCCCAACCAGGGATTGAACCCACACCCCCTGCACTGGAAGGCAGTCTTTAACCACTGGACCGCCAGGGAAGTCCTCACATATATACTTTTAATGTTTTCTCGTAGCTACAATAAGAAGTGCAAAAAGAAACAGGTGAAACGAATTTTAACAATGTATTCTATTTAACCCAACAGTATCCAAAGTGTAATTTCAACGTGTAATCAACAGCCAGTTATTAATGAGCTGTTTTACATTCTGTTTTTGTACTAACCCTTCCAAAGTAGGGATGTAGTTTGTACTTAGCACGTTTGCATTGGGACCGGCCTTGGTACAGGTGCTCAGCAGCCGCGTGGCAAGTGGCCACGGTACTGGGCAGTGCGGTCCTGGAGTTCATTAGGGCAGATCATCATCTCCTCTGCCTCCGCCTTCAGCTGGGGGGGGGGGATGCACAGCGGGTCCGCTGGGGGGATGCACAGCGGGTCCGCAGCTCTGGGTGGGCGGCTGGCGCTGGGGGCCCAGCCCGGTGTCCAACGCTCCCGTAACTGTGCGCCCTGCGGCTGCCTCCGGGCTGCAGTGGGAAGAAAGGCTTTGAGGTAGGCGCTGGAAGGCCATGAAGTTGGGACCGCCGGGAGGAGAAAGCCCTCCGGACCCCAGTCCCGAGCGAGGAGGCCACCCGGCGGCTTGGCGGGCGCAGTGGCGCGGTGGGTGTGGGCCCGCGGCGCGGAGGCGGCCGGGGATCAGAAGCCCACAGGCCCGCATTGTTCGCCTGTCACACTTCCTTTGGCTTTATTGCCTTTGTCCAACACCCTATTGTCTGGTTTCCTTTTGTCCCCATTTCAGCGCTGCTGTCTTTTATTTTCCAGCCAGCCTGGTTGTTTTCATTTCTTTTGTCTGAAGTTCCTGAGAGGAAGGTTTTATTTTCAGCGGTTTGATTAATTCACAGCTTGAGCCCCGGGTTTGTTTGTTATGTAATTGCTGCCCTCAGCTTCAGGATAATACCACTCCCCGACTTCCCCTCCCCCACGCCCAGCCCCCCTGCTCGGGGCCTGGCTCTGCGCCCCTCCCTGTGCCCGGATGGGCCGAGCGCCTGCTTCCTGGCCGCTCTCCGGGTCCCTGGGTGGTGGGAGGGGACCCAGAGCTGCACCCTAAAGCCTCAGGGTGAGCTGGGCTGGGGTGTCTTCTCCTGGGCTGACGTATGCCTCCTGTCCTCATCCTGCAGTGCCCTGTCCTGGGTCCCACGCCAGCCCCCCGGGCACCCTGCCCTTTGAAAGTGGCAGGAGAGTTTAGTCTCGTCTGATCTGTAGGATGGCATCAAATCAAACACATTCAGTTATTTCATGTAAAACACTGTACATGTATTGTACACAGTGTATACATCTATTGTACATGGCACATTGCGTCATTCATTATACAAGAAACATTTTATTATACAGAGTTGATGTAATATACAAACATTATACTGCACCTGCAGTTGAATTTAAGGGATGTCTTACTATATATAATTTTTGCCTTACACTCCCCTCCTAAAAATTTAATGCCCATGTAAGCGAAGTTTTAAAAATTGTTTATTTAACAGTGCTTTCAAACTAGTATGTATCAGAATCACCTGGAGGGCTTGTGAAAACAGATCCATGCCCTCCTCACCCACAGAATTTCTGATTTGTAGGTGACCCATGACTTTGTCTTTCAAACAAGCCTCCCACACCCACCTCCCCAGCTATGCTGAGGCTGTTGTCCTTGTGCTGCATTCCACCCTGCAGTGCTTTAACAAAGGCTACTTCGGTGCTTACTAATACAAAGCATTATTCTAAACACCTTGTAAATATCAGTTCATAGCCCTCACACCACCCATTTTACAAATGAGGAAACAGGTGTGGAAAGGTTAAGTAACTTGCCCAAGGTCACTGAGCAGCTAGTGAAGTAGCTGAGGCAAGACCCATGCCTACTTGGAACCTGCTGTGTGTCCCCACCTGTCTTGTCTCAGTCACTTTGGAGGGTGAGCAAGTGAGCTCTGGGCAACTGCTACTCTGGCCTTGAGCTTGGCATAACCACTGAAAACTACTCCCAGGATCCTGCTCACCTACGTAGTAGTGATCCCACGCAGTGGGGAGTCAGCAACAGGAGGCAGGGGATGCAGTTTCTGCGTATGTTACACCAGGGGCTGCAGAGGCCCACAGGGGCCAGACTCTAATTGAGAGACTCTAATATAAGAAAATATTTTTCTGAAAGCTACTCATCTCTCAGCTTACTTCATTCCTCACTTTTGGTAGATAGATACACGGGTATAAAAAACTGTTCCAAATAGTTCACTTTTATCTTGCCTCTACTCTAAAGAAAACAAAGAGTAAGTGTATAGGGTAGTTGATAGTTGGTTTCCCTTTTGGGGAGTAGGAGGGAGTGGTGGAGAGTAAGGCAAAGTGGCTTGTTCATAGAGAGTAACTGCTGCTCAATTCCAGCCAGTTATTGCCACAGACCAACTTCAAGAGAAGTTCAAATCCAGATTTTTATGGGATATCTCTTGATTTTTAAATTTTGGTAACTAATTACAAATACGTACATACACAAACATACACAGACACGTACTGTATATATGATCTTGGCTTTATCGGGCTCAGAAGGAGCCAGGTAACAATCTCTAGCCTTCTCAGGGAGACCCATCAGCCCACTAGTTCCAACATTGCAACAGGCAGGGCATGCCAAATGTTGGCCCAGTCTTCTCTAGACCTTTCTGTTAAAAAAAAAAAAAAAGAAAGGTGGGTGGGGGGGGGACAGGAATCTTTTCTAGTTTGTCACAGTGAGTTCCAAATGGAAGCTTGCCTTTTGCATGAGTGTACCTGTTTGGGCCTGGGGGAACAGTCACTGCCTCGGGGTTCAGGACTCGCCCCCCTCCCTCTGCGCCTCCTCCCTCAGGATGTCCATGAGGAGCCCCGGCTCTGCCCAGCTGGCCCTGGATGACGTTGGCACCATGGTGAACTGTACTGTCAAGTCAGAGGGGAAGAAGGAGCCCTGCCACGAGGCCCCCCAGGGCTTGGCCACCGCAGCTGAACCCCGGCCCGGAGATCCAGCCCGGGCCCCCCAGGATGGTGCTGACCCTCAAGCTCCAGCCCAGGTGCCCAGCACTCTCCTAGGGGCTCCTGGGTCAGTGTCCCCACCCTGCCTCTGTAGCTCCTACGCCTGTGCCCTTCCCCCTTGTGGGTGGAGCGGGCACCCACCAGCCTAGCTGCGCAGAGGGGCAGGCAGAAGCATTCTCCTCTGGGGCAAGACTTAGGTGGGTGAGTGGGTCAGGCTACCTGTCTGAGCAGGACATGGGCTCACTTCTGCCCTCAGTCACCTGATATGAACTGCTCACCTACGTGTGAGCAGTCCTTACCCTTGAAGGCTAGTTGAGAAATAGGATACACACGCTCACAGGCTGGCTTAAAGATAATCTAGCTTTTTCATATGATTCGAGAAAAGCAGCCTTGTTAACCAAACCAGAGTTAAATTGCTATTAAAGACAATACAGTTCCTCATCCTTAAAATGAAGGAGCTGAACTACATGAGTGGTGAAGATTCTTGCAGCTCTTAAAAATTCCATGATTCCATGCAAGAGATGTAAAAAGGGAATACCTAATCAAAAGCCAAATGAATGAAAGTGAGAGTTTTAGGGATCTGAGGAGGGGTCCAGCCAGGGGGAGTATGTGAAAGGGGGCTCAGGGGTAGGGGTGGTGATCGAGGAAGACCTCCTGGATAAGTAGGGCTTTAAGCTGGGTCTTAAAGAATGGAGAGGACTCAGATGAGAAGAGGAGAGAGGGGACAATATCTTAAAGAGGGTGGGGTGGGGGCCTTGAGAGTAACCTGCCGGGCTGGAGTGGTAGGTGCATACAAGGGAGTAATACTTAATAGCTGGCTTTTGGCCTCTTAAGTCCTATAGCAGGGACATATTAGTATTTCCATTTTCGGAAGAGGGAGGTCAGGTTCAGAGAAGTTCAGGGACTCGTGTGGGCTCAAGCACCTTGTGAATCACTGAGCCCAGGTCTCTTGTCTTGAAACCTTGTGTTCGTTTCACCAAATCTATCAAGCCAAGTCAGAGCAAAGGTTGGGAAGGTGGGAAGGGAGGGCCCTACTGGAGGGTGGGGCTGGGTAGATTCTGGAGTTCCCCTAGGATACATATCCCCGGGGCGCTCAGCCTCCCACACTGCAGTCTGCCCCCATTCCCTTGGGGGTGACAGTGACATTCAGTGTGTCTTACAGGACAGCAGCTCCCTGGAAAGCAATGGGTCCCCAGAACCCAAGAGACCAGGAGGCTCCGAGGCTGCTTCTGGAAGCCAGGAGAAGCTGGACTTTAACCGAAATTTAAAAGAAGGTAAGACGTCTGCCCTAGTTAGAGACGGGGGCCTGGGTGGGGAGGTGTTAGGACAGTTACTCCTTAGCCCTTTGGTATCTTCCAGTCGTGCCGGCCATCGAGAAGCTGCTGTCCAGTGACTGGAAGGAGAGGTTTCTGGGAAGGAGCTGTGTGGAAACCAAAGATGTCAAAGGTGAAGGCCCATATGGGTGGGCAGGGGACAGATGTCTGAACCCCTTTCCCTTCTCCAGGCCTGGCCCTGCAGTCTAGGCCTGTAGGGCAATTTCTGGGGCGCTTGGTGCCTTCACACCTGGCCTGTGCCACTCTGGCTCCTGCCTGGCCCTAGGGGTCTGCACCATCCCTCAGCCGGGGGGTCCAAGCACTAGGCTTATTCCCGTGCAGCAGAGGCCTGGTGGGAATCAAATCCCCTGGGACCCTTGAGACCTTGGGGATGTCTTAGCCACTTCTCAGATCTCACTATAAAATGAGCCTTACATTCCCTTTCACTGCTGGAAATTAATTCTAGGCCACCAGGACCTCACTAAGTGAATTAACGTGTTGTCGCCTCGGTTCATCAGGGTGATAAGTTTCCCAGTGTGGTTAATCACATTCCCAGAGGAATCTTTAAAACACTGCAGATCCCCAGGTTCCACCCCCACCTACTGAATGAGAACCCCAGAGGATGGGGGCCTGGGCATCTGTATTTTTCAAAGGCTCCCCGAGTAATTCTGATGCAAATGGTCTGCATCCTGGCACTTAGGAGTAACTGCTGCATCTGACATGAACTGGATTAGAGACAAGGAAGCACTGACATTGCTAGTTGAGGACCATGTGCCAGATCCGGGGCTAAGCTTGACATTCAATACCTTTAACCCTCACAGCAACCCTGTGAAGTGTCGATCATTGTGCTCATTTATAGATTCAAAAAACTAAAGTGCAGAGAAGTTGGTAGCTTGCCCAGCAGCTCCCAGGAGGGATGAGTTAAAAGGGGAATTTGAACCCAGATCTGTCTTGCTCCAAAGCCTAAGCGTGTCACTCTGGGCCCTCCTGTGGGTTCGTTATCCACCCTGACCCAGTGGCTCTGGGCACTTGAGGACATCCCAGAGGTGGGCCAGGTCTGAGATGCCCCACCATCAGCATTTCCAGGGCCTGGAATCAATGACTGATGGTGGGGACCTTCTAGAGCAGCTAGTTGTCAGGTGACAAGATGAGGAGCCCCCCCTCCAGGGCAAGGACTGTATCTCAATCATCTCTGTGGTCCAGCCCCTGACAGGGGCCTGGGGCATAGCAATTGTTCAGTGTCATATGGATGGACTGGTAACAGATGAACAAACAAAAATTCTCAGTGGTGGTTGCTTCACTGTGGAGCAGGGACCCAGGAGAGCCTGGCAGAGAAGGAGCTCCAGCTGCTGGTCATGATCCATCAACTGTCCACCCTGCGGGACCAGCTCCTGACGGCCCACTCAGAGCAGAAGAACATGGCCGCTATGCTCTTTGAGAAGCAACAGCAGCAGATGGAGCTGGCCCGGCAGCAGCAGGAGCAGGTAGGCCCTGCTTGGTGTCTGGCTTTCTTTCCAGGGACGGGGGTCTGTCAGGGCATAGAGAGGAGCATGGTGGGGGCAGGCCTAGCTGGTGCAGGCTGAGGCCTGGGGGCAGGCGGGGAGGGGGCCGTGGCAGGGGCTGGGCATTCCCACCTCTGGCGGTTCATCAGCCCTTGTGAGGGGCCAGGGCATGGAGCAGCGCTGCGGGGCTCTGAGTGAAAGCAGCTGGCTGCTTCCTGCCTAACCTCCATCTCTGGTCTCTGAGGAAGGGGTGAGCTCTCCATAAAAGGAGAATAAATCCTGAGGTTGGCTGTTCGGCTTCTTGCCCTGTCCAGCTGTCCTCCATGTCCTTGCACTAGGCATGGGAGGCAGGGTGTGGATGGGGCCACAAAGGCTTGTGGGAGGTGGGATCCTGGGGCCCAAGGTACATGTTCCCATCACCTACTCTTTCCTTCTGCCAGATCGCTAAGCAGCAGCAACAGCTGATTCAGCAGCAGCATAAGATCAACCTCCTTCAACAGCAGATCCAGGTAAAAAGAGAGGAGGGCTGGGTGCTGGGATCCAGGTAAAGGCGGGGGAGGTCTGGGCTCTGGGGGGGGCAGGGGCTTGAGGGTTGACACCAGTGTGGAGAGTTACTGGAGACAGGGAAAGGCAGGGAGTGTGGACTGAGCAGACCACGCAGGCATGACCCTAAGGAGGGGGGCTCATTTCTGCTCTAGCCCCCTCCCCTGTTTTTGTCCCCTGTTTCAAGGGCAGGGCCCAGAATATCTTCCTCCCAGCTGGGACCTGAGGGCAGGAAGACAGAGGCCCACAAAGGGGGCATAGGGTCAGCTGGATCCTTTTGAAAACTGTCCCTGCCCCAGACCTGCGTCTCTCATCCCCAGGTCCACCCTCTGTGTCCAGGGATGACCACAGCTGAGTAGCTGGTTGGGCCCCCCAGGGACTCACACAGGGTTTCTTTGCCCTCAGCAGATCAACATGCCTTACGTCATGATTCCAGCCTTCCCCCCAAGCCACCAACCTCTGCCTGTCACCCCCGAGTCCCAGCTGGCTTTGCCCATTCAGCCCATTCCCTGCAAGCCAGGTGAGTGTGGGAGGGGAGGGTTGACCTGAGGTCAGGGAAGGAGCCCAGGAGCCACTCTCATCCATTAATGTGCAGTGTGGCCTTTCTGGGCCTCACTTTGGGATCTGTCTAGTCAAAGAATAATCCCTTCTTTCTGAATTTCACTGGGAGAATGAAAAGAAATAGCACATTGAAAACCATAAAGTGTTTTCCAGACATAAGAGGATGTTGCCTATCTAGGTCTAGTCCCCCAGTTCTGGGACATTTCCTGTACCAGAATGTTAATGTTTGGAATGTTAACTGAGATTTATCCAGCTCCCAAATTCATGCTCGTGCTCTGCCCTGACCGTGGCACTGCTGCCTTCTGCCCTGTCACTGAGACTCAGTGACCACAGATTGAGCAGCAACAAGCGTCAGGTGCTGACTGGTTGTTGGGCAGCCACGAGGGTGATAAAATGTGGACTTTGAGCTCAAGGAATTTACGGTCTGGGGAGGGAGACAGAAGGATACCAACAGCCGGGGAATCTGGGAAGGCTTCTTAAGGAGGTGGTGCTCGCTTGGGTGCTGGGGGAGTAGACTTGTGAGGGTGAAGCTGGGAGCTGAGGGTGGAGGGAAGGGGCCTGGATCCTGAGGCAGAAAGCCCAAGGGGGTGTTGGAGTTGAGGGGAGCACATGGCAACTAGTGGGATATGCCTGGGGAGGGCAGTCGGGGCTGAGCACGGACTTTGGGATTTATTTTGTAGAATGTGGGATGCACGGGAACATTTCAGCAGAGGATGTGTTGTCACACTGGCTGTGGGTGGTGGGGAACACAGGGGTACCAATTGGAGGTAAGACGGGGTAGGGGCTGCTGAGGGGATTCTAGAGATGGAGGATGACAGCCTGGACTAGGGCAGTGACCGTGGGATGGAGGCAGAGATGGAATTATTAGGCTACGATCATTGATTCCTTATGAGAGGTCCTGGGGAACAGGGCAGAGATGCTGCCCATAATTGATCCAGGAGGGGAAAGGGTTTTAAGTCAGCTCCCTTTGATCAATGCTCCCTGTTCCATGTGAGAGAGAAGGCAGGGGAAATCTAGCCGGGTGAGTTCCTACGGGTCCACCAGCAAGGGCTTTGGGCCTTGGGCACAGTTCATGGGCCAGCACCACTGACTCCTGGGTGGGGGAAGGGAAAACAAAGGACTGAGAAAGTCAGGCCCTACTTTGAAGGCAGTTTCTAATTTGGGGTGAAGGAGTGGGGACTGGGAATGGGGAGGGGTGAAGGGGGAGGACAGGTTGCACAAAACCATTGCACCTACAGGTGTCCATAGAGCCAAGCTGCAGGGGTGAGGAGGGCAGGGGCCTAGTTGTGGGGAGGGGCCACACCCTTGCTGGACAAGGGGGGCAGGAAATAAAGTTGTGGAAGACCTGGACTGGCTAGGCTGTCCCCTGCTTTGTTTGCTCCTGAATCCTAGTAAGCAGGAAGCCTGTGGCTGCCAGATGCGCCACCACCTCCTCCCCGGCTAAACCCCACCCCCCCACCCCCGCCCGACTGAGTATGAGTAACACCTCTCCCAGGTCACAAGCCTTAGGTGGTGCCCGGGTGCCTATAGCATAGGGTCCAAACTCCCGGGCTTAGCCTTCACAGGCCCCGAGCCCTGCTTGCCCATCGAGTGCCAGCCTCATTTCCCACCTCCCGCTTTCCCACCTGCCCGCCTGCCACGCCCGCTCACGCCTCCCCTCCCCCCAGGAAGCCTGCTCCAGTCACCCCAGCTGAACAGAGTTCCCTGGCATGCCACCCATGCAGCCCATATCACCGCCAGCCATGTGGTCAGTGGTTTGTCTACGTGGCTTATCTCTCCACCTCAATTGTCAAGTCAGGGATGCTGGTCCTCCTTGAGGGAGAATGAAACCAGCTAGGTAGCAGAGAGAGAGTGCATGTAGGGGGGAAAGGTCTAGAGGATGCGGCTGGGTTCAGAGTTCAGATCTCAGTGCTCCCATTTATTAACTAAATGGGCACCCATGTAACTTCTCCCAGTCTTCATTATCCATAAAATAGGATGATGTATTGAGTACCTATTATATGCCACATACTAGGGATTACGTTGAGATAATGCACATGAGGCCGGCTACAAACCAGGCAGCTGCTTTTGTACCCTGCATGTAGTAGGTACAAAACACAAGTACCTGTAGAAAGAGTAGATGGTGTACCTGATCTCGTTTCACCATCGGGTGGGAACTCTGCGGTCAGTGGGTTGGGAAGGGCGGGAACAGGGTGAAGATGCCGATCAGTGTGCCGGGCAGCGGGGGACGAGGGCACAGGAGGTCCTCAGCAGTGCTTTGGGGTTGGGAGGGCAGTGGTTGGAAGCAATCTGGGCCAGCTCTGAGCCTCTGCCCACTCTGCTGCCGGGACCTCGTCAAGCAGGGCGTCTGCTGTTCTGTGCTCATCCAGGACTTTTCTCCTTGCCGCCTTTTCCGTAGTGGAGTATCCGCTGCAGCTGCTGCACAGCCCCGCCGCCCCAGTGGTGAAGAGGCCTGGGGCCTTGTCTGCCCACCACGCCCTACAGGTACTGCCCCCACCCACTGGCCGGGGGCTCCCGCCCTCACCTGTGGTGGCTGGCTGCCCGCCTAGGGGACCATGGGGTCCTTTGTTCTTGTTCTCCTGCTTCTTCTATCTTCCTTTCCTGTCTCCTTGTCTCTTCTGGGTATGCTTGTCTCCTCTGTCCCTCTGTCACCCTGTGTCCCCCCAGTCCCTCCGTGGAGGTGTCCTTTGGTGTCTCTAACCCTCTGGGTCTCCCTCAGGAGCCCTCCCAACCCCTAAACCTCACGGCCAAGCCCAAGGCCCCCGAGCTGCCTAATGCCTCCAGCTCCCCAAGCCTGAAGATGAGCAACTGTGGACCCCGTCCTCCCAGCCATGGGGCCCCCACACGGGACCTGCAGGCCAGCCCCCCCAGCCTGCCTTTGGGTAAGCCCCCCCTACACCTTTCCCTTCAGCCCTCTTCTAGGAGAGAACTAAGAGGGTAGGATATGACCCTGAGCGTGTCCCTTCCCCTCTGTGGGTTACAGTTTTTATAAAACAAGGGGTTAGACTTGCTCTCTTTGGCCCCTTTTAGTTTCAGCACTCAGTGTCCTGGAAGAAGAGCCCCTTCCTGCTCTCCCCGCTGTGTCTGGTTGGGCACGCTGAATCAGGGATTCAGGCCATTCTCATTTCCAGTCTACCGTCACCAGGACTCCAGTGTAAATGGCGCCCCCTTGAGGATGTGCAGTGCAACAGAGGGGAAGAGGGAGCACCACCCCAGGGTGGCAAGACATGAACTGGGTGTACCTCCCTCAGTAGCCCCTCCTTTCCCTTCCTTTCCTTCCCCTGTCCCGTAGGCTTCCTTGGTGAAGGGGATGCTGTTACCAAAGCCATCCAGGATGCCAGACAGCTGCTGCACGGTCACAGTGGAGCCTTAGAAAGTCCCCCCAACACCTCCTTCCGTAAGGTATGGGCTCCCACTACCCTGCACCTGGGTGGGCAGGGGTTGGAAGACACAGTGTCTGAGGCTACCAAAGGGAAGAGCAGGGGAGGGGAGTGGGGTGCTGCAGAGGGGGCTGATGTACAAGTTGCCCTGTCTACCTAGGACCTCATTAGCCTGGACACATCCCCAGCCAAGGAGCGGCTGGAGGAGAGCTGTGTGCACCCACTGGAAGAAGCCATGCTGGGCTGTGATGTGGACGGTGAGGGCTCTGGGTACTGGGCTGATGGGCAGGAGGGCCCACCTCTGCTTCCCACCAGGGCCAGGGTGGGTCAGGTTGTGTCTGTCTCCAGTCCCTTCTCTCCCTTAGTCTGTCTGTGGAGTCCCCTTAATGTATCTGTCCCTTGCCTGTCTCTGGGCCCCTGCTGGTCTTATTTCTGGCCATCCCTGGCCCTGTGGGAGCCTCCCGGCGCCCTCTGGTGGTCAAGTAGGGGATGTTTTTTTTCCTCCAGCCCTGGAGGACTCTTCCTTACCCCACACTGGCTGCCCTGCCTGGCTGACTCTTCCCCTGCTCCCCAGGCTCTCGCCACTTCCCTGAGTCCCGGAACAGCAGCCACATCAAGAGGCCCATGAATGCCTTCATGGTGTGGGCCAAGGATGAGAGGAGGAAGATCCTCCAGGCCTTCCCAGACATGCACAATTCCAGCATCAGCAAGATCCTTGGTAAGGGCCAGTGGGCGGGGTGGGGTCTCGGGGGGCTCTAGGGGCTCCAGGAGCCATAGTCCAGCAGCATCTAGTTGCAGGAGTCAGCTGGGTCTAACTGGGGCTTTCTGGGTGATGGTCCACGCCGTGGTGAACTCCAGTGGAGTCTGATGGTGCGTGGGAGGCAGGCAGGATGTGGGACTGCTGGGTCCTGGACTCTGGTACCATTGTAGGGCTCTTCTGCTAGCACCTGCACCGAAGAACTCAGGCGGGAGAGAGAGTGTGTGTACATTCTTTAGCTCCCCCACCCCATCTCTCCCTAACCTGTTCCCCTGTTTGCCCAGACCCTTGGAGCTGGCTCTGGCAGGAGACAGGAGAGACTGGTATTCTTGGGCTTTCAGTAGAAAGGTTTTTGAAATTATATGTCCTCTTTGGAGGCCAAGGAGAAATGTGGGGCAGGGCAGGTGGAGCTAGAAGAGGGCAATTGTTTCCAAACCTCAGCTCCTCCAGTTCAGGTCTCTTGTCAACTGAGACACCAGGTATTTTGTCCTCAGCAGGGAGCCTCTGGGGATTGTTGGGGGCCTGGGTGGCTACTCTTTTGTTTATGCAAAACATGCAGACCAGAGGCCTCCCAGAGTCGCTGTGTAGTTTGGTATGTGGGTGGGTGCTGTGTCTTAAGCTAGCAACTGGATATCCTTATACATGCCAACCTCATTCATTTGCTCAGTATCCATGGAGCACCCACACTGGGCCAGACCCTTGCTGTGTATAGGTGCTTGCACATGTATCTGGGGACCAAAACCTTCTCGGGGCCTCCAGGATCTGCAGGGGGCTGGGGGTATCAGCAGAGCCCAGCTGACTGCCTGCCCCTGGGGGCTGGGCCAGGCTCCCGCTGGAAGTCCATGACCAACCAGGAGAAGCAGCCTTACTACGAGGAGCAGGCGAGGCTGAGCCGGCAGCACCTGGAGAAGTACCCTGACTACAAGTACAAGCCACGGCCCAAGCGCACCTGCATCGTGGAGGGCAAGCGGCTGCGGGTGGGCGAGTACAAGGCTCTGATGAGGACCCGGCGCCAGGATGCCCGCCAGAGCTACACGACCCCGTGAGCAGCCCTCCTCAGCGCCTGAGACTCTGTGTGTGTGTGTGTGTGTGTGTGTGTGCAGCTCTTGTGAGTGGCAGGGGTTAGCGTGTGGCCTTAGTGTGGGATTCCAGGGGAGCTGTGTGTGTGCACGCATGTGTGTGCATACATTTGTGTGGGCATTATGTGTGTGTGACTGTAGTGGTGACTGTGACTATGGTGAGTCCCTGGTGGCTCAAGATATAGATTTGTGACTGACTGGGGACTAGTGGGTATCTGGAGAAATGTATCTGTGGGTCCCCTTGACAAACTCAATAAAAATTCAGGGGTACTAAAACTCAAGGTACTAATAATCATACAGAGGATTCCGGAGTTGACCAAAACAAGCATGCTAGTGGATTTCTTTAGATAGGAAGCTCCCTGGGGCATATGAAATATACAAGTTCCCAAAACTGGATTTACACACGATCCTCTGGGAATGTCTGGACCCGTGGCCCTGGGGCTGCATGTGTGTGGGGGTTTGTAGCTGACAGTGAATTTGCCATCAGAAAGCAGCCAGGGAGCAGGGTGTATGTGTCTTGGAGCCGAAAGGGTGGGAGCTTGGAGGGCACGCCCCGCGGAGGACCGGAGGAGAGCAGGGCCGGGGGTGAAGTGCGGGTGCATCTGTAACCATGCCTTTCTTCTGTCCCGCAGCCCGCAGGCCAGCCAGGTGCAGATGAGCCCCTCAGATGTCCTGTACCCTCGGGTGGCAGGCGTGCCCCTGGCACAGCCCCTGGTGGAGCACTATGTGCCCCGCAGCCTGGACCCAAACATGCCTGTCATCGTCAATACCTGCAGCCTCAGGGAGGAGGGCGAGGGCACAGAGGACAGGCACTCGGTGGCTGATGGCGAGATGTACCGGTACAGCGAGGATGAGGACTCAGAGGCCGAGGAGAAGAGCGACGGGGAGCTGGTGGTACTCACAGACTGATCCCGGCTACGTGGGCCTGGCCCTCCTCCCTGGGGACGACCAGGCCCCACGCCAGCAGGCACAGCAACCCCACCTGGACTACGTTGGTACTTGGACTTGGGCATGCCTGGGAGATGGGCACAGCTGTGCATTTGTAGATACATTCATGATGGGAGATGCCCCCTCCCCACCACACCTGTGGGCACACCTGAGGAGCTGATGATGGCCTGAGTGGGTCCTGCGTGGCGGTGATGGGCTGGGCTGGCTGAGCTCCGTGGTGGCCCTTGGGGCTCGTGGCCAGGGGACACTGTATGACCCTCCCCTCTTGCAGGTCTGCCCATCCCAGGGGTATGGCAGCTACAGACCTGTTCCCCTAGGGCCACATGCTTTGTTTCCATTCTTGTCCTGGCTGGACCAGCCACCATGGGACCAACACGCACCGCCCCACCACAGTACCCCAGATCGCTCCTCTACCATGAGGATCGCTTTGTACTTTGTGCAGAGAGGTCTGGCTCTCCTCCATGTCTCTATCTTTTGCCAAGCCTTTCGTGCCTCTGGCTGGTGTGTGTGTGTGTGTGTGTGTGTATGTGTACCCATGTGCGCACGTGCACATGTTTTCATCTGTTCTTTCATTGCACAAGGTATTTATTGAGTGCCAGGCACTGTCGCTGAGTTCCTGTGGGTGTGTCTCTTGATGCCATTCTTGCTTCTCCGGGGGGCTCTTTCTGTGCTTCTCTTTGTCCCCAAATTGCTACCTCTTTGTCAGTCTGGGTGTCTCAGGTTCTGTGTGTCCTTGGTGCATTTCTCTGTCCTTGTTTCTCTGCAGGGCCTTTTTTTGTGTCTCTCCCTTCCTCCGTGTCTGCCCTTGCCCCTTTAACGCCTGCTGGGTCTCTGTAAGCCCCTGGTCTGCCCTGGGCTCCCCAGCCATCCTGACCTCCCCTGCCTGCCCCTTCACTCCCTCCCTGACTCTGCATGTCAGTTCCCATGGAGCCATTTTTAGCTCCCAGCAGCATGGGAATGTGCTCAGCCTCCAAGGGGCTCTGTCATGGTGCCCCAGCCCCTGGTCCCAACCTGAGTGCCAGGAGTGGGGGCAGGAGGACTGACGGTGCCCCCTTCTGTAAGTGACAGAAGCCCTGGAGAGGGGGCTCTTGTGCAGCTGGTCTCCACTCCTCTGTCCTGAGTAGGGGATGGGAGCTCCCCACTCCCACCCTGTCCTTGGAAGGCTTCATCCTCTCCCACCCAGCTCTGCCCCTACACCTGCCCGCTCCTCTTCCCTCCCCCACTCTATACCCGTAATTTGCCTCAGCTCCGGATCCCTTTCACAAGGTCTTTCCCTAGGAAAATCAAATCCCGTTGGCACCTGACTCCAAAGATCCAGAACAGCCCTGGGGCAAGGTGGGAAGGGAACCCCAAATCCTACAGGACAGATGTGGAGTCTGTGTCCGTTCCCCCATCTTCTCCCCTTCTACTTCCCCGAACCCAACTTCTCTCCAGGCTGTTTCTTTTTTTTATGACTGTAAACATAGATAGTGCTTTATTTTGTTAATAATAAGATAATGATTAGTAACTTAACCAGCACATTTCTCCTATTTACACTTGGGGGAATTTTTTTGTTTTCTGTTGACATAATAAAGACAGACCATTTCAGAATCTGGCCTTTGCTGGGACGGGACGGGATGGGGTGGTGAGGCTGGCCCAAGTCCAGAATTCCTAAATGTGCCAGCAGCCCGGGCACCACTGCCCCCGGTGGCAGCTCCATGGAACTTCAGGCGTGGAGCCAGGGAGGAAACATCCTAGGCAAGGGAGGCCCAGGCCAGACGCCACCCCCAGAGCCCACGATCGAGTAAGACCCTGCCCCTGCTTCAAGGAGGTGAGCAGACCTCACCACAAAGCGCCCACCCAGGTCCTAAGAAAGGAGGCAGTGGTTAAGAGCACTGTAATAAGAGTCAGGAAGCTCAGGTTCTCTCCAGAACTAGCCACATGGCCTTGTGTGTGTGTGTTGGGCGGGGGTGTGTGTGTATGTCAAGTCTCCCCTTTGGGCCTCATTGTCCTCATCTGAAAACAAGGAGGTTATGCCTTAGCCATGGCTCTTATCTTCTTTTGGAGAAGGAGCCCTTTGAAAATCTAATGAAAGCTGTGGACCCTCATTCCAGAAAAGGGCTCACATGGGCACCACAAGCCCACTTATAAGCCCCCCAGGATACTGATTAATGAAGCAGGGTCTCTACTTATGTACTTCAGGGCTCTGTGACCTTACACTTTGAAATGAGATTTCAAAGACCTACGTGTCCCACTAAGAGAAATAACAGTCCCGTAGACCTAAAAGAGCTGGGTGACTGAAACTCAAAATGTAACAAGAGTTGATAAAAAGACCAGCTCTTGTAGCTGAAAAATTAACCCCATCAATATGGAGTGGGGGCAACAAAGCTGAACAGTACCGTGTCAAAGAGTTGGACTTGGGTTGGATTAACAGAAGCATGTGTTAACAAGCAAGGTGATGGGCCAGTGTACACCACACAGTCCTGGCCTCAGGTGTCATGCCAGTCCCAGGCCCCTCAATAGAAAAGGCGATTCTCACACTGGAGGGGCCCAGAGGCAGGCATCCTGTACAGAGGACTGGAGGGAGCCTAGTGGATGGACACGTCCTTCAAGGAATGGTTGAGAGGGCCAGGGATGTTTAGTCCAGAAAAGAGGAGACTAGGGTAGGGCAGAAAGGACAAGATTGCTTTCTTCAAAGCTGTCAGGCGGGCAACACATAGATATTTGATGTAGCTCACGAGGTAGCACTAGCACTTGGCCTTTTGATGAAAGTCGCAAGGGTCAACATTTTTGGCTTAACATAAACTTTTTGACCAAGATGGTCAAAAGCGGTAGTGAGCTTCCCAACACAGAAGGATTCAAGCAGAGGCTCTTGAATGCTGGAAATGGATTTTTAAATTGGAGAGGGTAGTGGTGAGAGAAGGTAGGTATGGTTGATTCCCGGGCCACAAACTTGGGAGTAAAGACACCCCCAAGAATTAGGGTCCTGATCTTCTCATCTAGGGAGGATCCTGGCTGCTAGCCTTTGCTGGTTTCTCCCAGCCCAGCCTCCCAGAGCTTTGAGTCTCCTTCTCTTTGCCCTCCCCACCCCAGGTCACCGGCAGGGCAGTGGCAAGCAGCAGAGCCCAGCCTCTTGGGCTCCTTGAGGAAAAGATGAAGATGCTCTTTGGGAAGAGGAGCTTGGCTGACTGTGGCGCCTGCCCCCTAGTGGTCACAGGGGAGAGTTGCTCATTTCAACTTCCCTGTCCATCTCCGCAACCCTCCAGTCCCCACCACCCCCTCTCACTATGTTCCAAACTAAATCTGGGCAGTCTGGTCAGGACACTCCTGGCCAGGCTCGCCCTCACCTCCTGCCAGTCCTGAGTTCCTCTCACTTCCCTATTCCCAGGTCCTCTGTGGCCTCAGGAGAGCCTGAGGCCACTACTGCCCACCCCCTACTCCCTCCAGCAACCCTTGTCCTGTCCTCCTCATTCCAGCTGCTGAGAGAGAGTCACGTGCCCTAGGGTGGGAAAAGCTCTGCCCAGGAACCTGTGGTTGGTGCCCTGGAGCCCCACCCCCCTGGGCCCCGGAGAGGTGGGATGGGGTCAGATGGGTTAAAAGGCCAGGAACAGAGCGTCCTGGACATTACCATTACTGGGAAGGGTGGGGCACGAGCTTGTTCTCTGCCCTCTCTGTGCCTCTCCGGAGATTAGGGGTGAGAGCCCAGCAGAGGTGAAGAGTCCAGGAGTGCTTTGCCCGGAGAGCCTGCTAAGTGTCAAGAAGTGGCCTGAGGGAGTGGAGCCAAGGCCACCCTGGGAGTCTCCAAGGCCTGGTGCTGAGCCCGGTGGGCAGGGGGGCTGGTTAGTGCGGGGTGGCAGTGAAAGGCGAGACGGTGGGCCTCCAGGCTTTGTGCGGGAGGGGTGTGCCTAAACTCCCCTGCCCCCACCTGCCCACTCCCCTGGAGAACTGGAGGAATGAGGATACTTTCTCGAAGGCGGTAGTGGGATGGTGCCTGCAGGTTAACGCCTTTGGTGCTGGTGATGGCCGGGCCATAGGGGCACAAGATGATACCTGGGGGGCCCTGTCCCCGCCATTCCCTGCTCACCGCTGTACCACCATCTCAGTGCTGTGGCATTAAGGCCCCAGGAGGCTGGAAACGAAGCTGCCTTCACAGTGGTTTTCTGCCCTCAGCTCCAGAGGTGAATCTGAGAGGAACAAGGAGGGTGGGCACTGCCATACAGTCCTCAGGAAGGTGGTGCCCATGACCACGTGACCCCACAATGACCTTCAGAGGCCCTACCTGCCCAGCCCTGGCACCCTCCCTATGCCGGGGCAGATCTTTCACCCATGTCCTCCACTAGCACCCTTCCTAGATGTGATACTGCTACCCATCAGGGGCCTGGCCACCCTGGATCACCATGGCCTTGAACAAGGCCCCAACTGCCAGTGCCAGCTCAGCTCCAGTGGTTGCCATGGCACCCTGGTACTTTTGCAGGCAAAAGCCAAACAGGCAGAGTCCACCTGGAAGGCAGCTGCTGATGTTGCGGTTGCTACCACTAAGGGTAACAGGCGCCTTCTGGGGGCCCTGGGAGTGCAGCCTGGGAAGCTGGGAGGGTGCCCCACTCACCTCTGAGCCTCCGTTCTCCCTCCCTCTGGCTTTCTGAGAAAGTGACATATTGGGTCCAGAAATCACCCTTGCCTGCTCCCAGGCACAGCAACCTCCCGCTCAACTCCCTTAACCGCTTGGGGCCAGAGGACCAAGGAAGAAGTCCTGAGCACTTCCATTTGGAGTCTTACTGGTCCATCACCTGGATAGGCCAAGTTCTTGGAATCCACCGTCCAGTTCCGTCGAAGCTGTGCCCTCTCAGGGTCAACACATTCTAGCAAGATGGTCAAAAGCAGAGGAGCTGTGAGACCACCAGCTCTGCCCAGGTCTACCCCAAATCAGGACCCCAGGCCTTGTGAGCCAGATAGATGGAGGGTGTGGTGCAAAGTGTGCAGCCCAAAGGGACCCCAGAGAGGAGGGACTGGAGCACCCTGCCACCGCCCCCCCCACCGCAGGAGAACTAGTCACACCATCTGAGTCAAATCCTACCAGTGGCACTCAGACACAGAGTGGTCCATAAATGGCCGTTTTAATGCAGAAAACCATGATAATTTACAAATGAATAATTTTTTTTTTTTCGGTACGTGGGCCTCTCACTGTTGTGGCCTCTCCCGTTGCGGAGCACAGGCTCCGGACACGGAGGCTCGGCAGCCATGGCTCACGGGCCCAGCCGCTCCGCGGCATGTGGGATCTTCCCGGACCGGGGCACGAACCCGTGTCCCCTGCATCGGCAGGCGGACTCTCAACCACTGCGCCACCAGGGAAGCCCTACAAATGAATAATTTTATAGGCCAGAGCCAGAAAGGCCTGAGAGGCTGTGAGGGCAGAAAGGAGGTGGAGGCCATTGAGAGTCGAGGCAACAGCTCCTTCAGCACCTTCACGACCGACCCCACCCAGGCTCCTGCAGGCTGGGCAAGCCCCGGCGGTCCCTGGCCCCTGCCCTTAGACTCTCACTAGTCATTCCCCAGTGTGGAGACCGTGGGTCAACTTCAGAAGGTGGACATGGAGAGACTGTTCCTTGGAAGTGAGGGCCTGGAGGGCAAGGGAGGGAACAAGGCAGGAGGCTGCTGGCTATTGTCCAGCCACCCCACTGCTGGCTCTGTCCCCTCTGGCCAAGCCACAGCATGAAGCAGAGCCAGGCTTTGGTGGCCCATTCCTTTGCCTTCCCTCCCAGCAGGCGGCAGAGGTACAGAACACAAGCCTGGAGCAGAAAGGGCACTGGAGGAGAGCACATGTCCTCAGGCTGAGGTTTGGGGAGGGGTTATTTGATTGGATGTGGTTTGGAGAAAGGGAGTAATCTCAGATGAGGCGGCTGCTGGGGGAGCCATCAAACCCAATTCTAGGCCCCACCCCCCCAAGATATGTACATCCATCTGTCAGAGTTGGCAGGATACTGGTTTGGGCTCAGCACCTCCCACATGGGGCATGCAGGGGTAGATAGGTTGGAGGCTCAGGGCCCTGGAGGTAGAAAGGAGCCCTCCCACCTTCCCCCTTCCCCAAGCCAGGAAGGTCAAAGACACATCTAAGGCAGCCCAGATGCCAGGATGGCCCGGGGCTGGGAATGCTGGCCTTTCCAGGGTGGTTGTGGTCTGAGCCCTGGCTGGCTGCAGGCACTCCCCCCGACCCAGTCTGGCAAGGTGAAGAGGACCCCCAGAGCTGGGGCCTATCAGCCCCTCCAAACATGAATGGTCACCAGAAGCATCAGTGGGGGCTGGCGACAGGGGCAGAGCCTTCTCCTGGGACACCCACCTGTCCCCTCGCCCACCTTGTCCAAAGGTGAAGACCCCAGAGCAGAATGGAGCCCTGGAGAACCGGTCTGGCCAGGCAGATGGGAGGGGAGGGATGGGAACTCTGGTCACTTTGGCATCTCCAAGGCCGACACTTGAGGCTTCACCTTGAAATACTGGTTGAATCGGATCACTGCATACCTGCCAGAAGACAGGAAAGGGAAATGGGGGTGAGAAGGGTAGCCAGGTGAGCCCTGCTGGGGGCACTCACACCATGAGGAAAGTTTCTCACCAGCTCAGCCCATCTAGGTCTGGGCAAATGGACCCTAGCCCAGGCTGGGGTTTTTTGTTTTGTTTTGTTTTCACTTCAACTATAATTTTATTTTTCTTCTTAGATTAGACTGGAGCAACCCCTCCCCAAACATATTGGTTTGTTTGTTGAGTCTTTACAGCTCAGTGTGGTCAGTACGTTCACCTTGTTGAGCAACAGATCTCCAGGACGTTTTCATTCTGTAAAACTGGACTCTTATCTCCCCCACACAGCAACTGCCCAGCCCCCAGCACCCATTATCCTACTTTCTGTTTCTATGGATTTGACTACTTTCGTTACCTTATCTAAGTGGGATCATATAGTATTTGTCTTTTTGTGACTGGCTTATTTCACTCAGTACAATGTCCTTAAGGTTCATCCGTGTTGTAGCATGTGACATAATTTCCTTCCTTTTCAAAGGAATAACATTCCCTTGTGTGTATAGACCACATTTTGTTTATCCATTCACCCATCAACGAACACTTGGGTTGCTTCCACCTCTTGGCTACTGTGAATAATGCTACTATGAATATGGTTGTGCAAATTCCATTGCACAACCAACTTGAGACCCTGCTTTCAATTCTTTTGGGTATATACCCAGCAGTGAGATTGCTGGATAATACAGTCATTCTATGTTAACTCTTTGAGGAAGCACCGTATTGTTTCCCACAGAAGTTACACCATTTCACATTCCCAACAGCAGTGCGCAAGGGTTCCCATTTCTCCACCTCCTCACCAACGCTTGTTATTTTGTTTATTCAAAAGTAGCCGTCCTAATGGGGGTGAGGCAGATGCGATTGTGGGTTGGACTTGCATTTCTCTAATTTTTGTGAACACTTTAAAGCCAGCATAGTGATTCCTTTTCAGCTGAGGGTGGGTGGGCAGGACAAAGACAAAGAGACTGGACCAGAATGGAAGACAAAATGATTCCTGGTTTTAGCGACATGTGTATCTTGCACGACACGCACGCCTAAGTAGTCAATACTCAAGTACAGTCTCGATACAGCCCCTAGTATATCACTAGGGGCCACTAAAGGAGCAGTTGGGTCTGATACCCCATGCAGGGAGGCAGCATAGTCAGCTAAACCAAGGGACCTCAGCCAGTCATCCACCCCTCTGGAACTCTGGTCCCTCTGCTATAAAATGAGGTTTGGACTCAGGGTCTTTCAGACTAATTTCCAGCCATTCCCCTCAGCACCGGGCTCTGTGGGGAAGAGCACCGGCAGAAGAGCCGGGCAGTGACGCAGACAGCAGGCTATTATAGGGAAAGAGGAACCAGGAGGCAGGGCGCAAGGGCTTCCGACTACTTCCAGAGAGGGGTTCTGGGCACACGTGCTTCCCCAGGCATCCCTGGAGCAGCGACCCGCCTCGTACAGGCTGGCTGGAATGGGGATGGTGAGCAGAGAAGAGGAATGGACCTGGACATTCTGTTTGGGGTGTCCTTTACCCCCACGTACTGGGCTCAGGGCTCTTCCTTTCCTCCACGCCCCCCACCCCCACTGACTTTCAACTTGCTCCCTGCACTCACCTGAGGAAATTAAAGTCGATGGTGGAGAACTGGCTCTGGATGAGGGCCCAGAGTGCCCAGAAGAAGTGAGACGCCTGAAAACACATCAGAGAAGATCAGTGTAGTGAGCCCCCCAAACCTGTCATGGACCCCCATAGCTGGAGGGACACAGGCACTGTAGAAGACACAGAACTAAGACACTAGCAGAGACACAGTGGGGTCTCCCCAGCACAGGTGGGGGATATTCCAGAGGTCAAGTCACTGGATGGTATTTGGGGACTCCACTCCTAGAAAAAAGGCAAGCAGAATAGGTTCTACTGCCCTCAGGCTTAAGCAGACTTTCAGCTTGTTCCCCAGCCTAAGCCAGACCTGAACTCCAGCCCTGGCCGCTCCCCTACCCAGGAGAATCTTCAAGCCCAAGGTATCCAGGACAAGAGAAATCCCTAAGGCAGAGCTCAGGCCTCGTTGCCAGTGGAGCGGGTGGCACCCCATCTGCAGTGCCCTGGCCACATGGGCATCAGAGGTCCAGTCGCTGGAAGACTTCTAAAGTGACTTCTTTCACCCCTTACCCTCTCTTCTATCACAAGGTGGGTGAGGTTAGACAGTGAGTGTAGACATGAGCCGGGCTGCTGACCAAGGGTTCAACTGCCTCCCCAGAACCCCCCCGGGGCCCAGGCCACCCTAGGCTCAATAAACTAGAGTGCCGTGGTTCCTGCTGCTCCAGCGACCCCAGGCCAGGGCCCCCACTTCTGTGGCTCTCCTGCCCCACCCCAAGTCCTGCTCACTCTAGAGTTGGCTCTATAGTACCTCCCCCCATTTGATTCCCTTTTCACGACTTAAAAGGGGCAGAGATCAATTAGCAAGTGGGAGTGGTTACTAAAAATTTAGCAAGATGAAGGCATAGGTGGAACAGTTAAGAGGAAGAACCTGAAAAAGAATCACTTGGTTGTACAGCAGAAATTAACATAACATTGTAAATCAACTATACTTCAATAAATTTTTTTAAAAAAGGAAGAACCTGATAAGAATCAGTTTTACACCAATGAGGAAAATAGAATAGGCAATTTAAAATACAGGTAATTAAAGATTTTATTTAAGTTCTCTGATATATTGTGAAATTCAGGGCAGCTGACTTGCCTTCTTGCTGACATTAGTAAGACTAGTTAGCAATCCCCTTGGTGCATTCCAGTGGAGACCTGGCATGAACCATGTCCCTTGGATAATCAGCACTCAAAATCGAGGACTGACAGCACAGTAATTTGAGAAGAAAGAGCCTGCTGGGAAAGGCTTACATAGAGTTCTGAGTGAGTCAGTGGAGACAGTCAACAAGGAGGATGAGAACTGACATTCTCTATCTTCTCCAAAGACAAAAAAAAAAAAACCCCACAAAACTTAAGGGATATATTTAACTGTGGCATGAAAGGCTAAGGTTAGACACTAGAAAGAACTTGTCCAAATGAGAGAATTGCTAAAATAGGAAGCTGGGCTCTTTCTTGGAAGTAGTTCTCTAGGAAGGAGAGAACCTGGACTTGATGGAATGGGAGGAAAGCAGGGAATAGGGTGTCAGTATTAAGAGGATGCCCAAGATGGCTCTTCCCAGAACCCCCCTCTAGGCTGGGGTTCGGGAGCATATGATGGGACTCCCCCAGGACCTCACCCCTGACCCTGGGCTCTGCTTCCTCCTCCACCACAAGGCTGTGAGAAGGTAGGAGCTGGGGGTGGGCCCTGAGTCCCTCCTCCCAGCTCTCCTTCCCCCACCCCTTCCAGTCACAAGCACTCACCAGGGCAAACTTGTTGACTTGCACATAGAGCCTCTGCACCTCCCTGGGGGTCACAGCCGTCCCCTTCTGTGCCTGCAGGTAGTAGCGTAGCCACTGCAGCTGGGTCTCCCGCGCTGGGTACCAGCAGTAATCGACCTCATTCACACCTGATGGGGAGGCAGCCGCACAGAAGTTGCTGGGAGACGGGCCCCCCTGGGGGTCTCCTCCAGCTCAGTAGGTGTTCCCTGATCCCCTCAAAACCTCCATCTCCAGTGTCCTGTGGGGCTGTGCAAAGAATGCAGCTTCTTTGACCACCAAACTCTAATGTGTGGAGGGTCGACCCCCATCCCAGCTGGGGGCAGTGCTTTCAGTGGGCTGAGCTGGAGGAAAGCACAGAGAGAGGCAGACTTGTTGAGGGGCAAGGCACAGTCCTGGAAGTGATGGGGACCCCCTAAGACAGCACCACTGTATCCCTGAGCCCTTCGCAAATCCACGGCACACTGGAGGCGCTGGGTCAAAGCCCTGAATCAGGAGCCTAGTTGTCTTAGATCTGATGCTAACCTCCAGTTAACTTCGGGCAAGCCCTTTCCTTTCACTGGCCAAAATCTCATTTGTAAAGCAAGGGCTGGACGTAATGCACCTCAAATACGGCTTCCTGAACCAGTGTTGAGCTGGTTAACCTAAAAACATCGCCTGGAGTGCTTGGCGAAAATACAGATTGCCAGGCACCCACCCATGTCCAACTCTCCAGATGATTCGGAAACACAGCCAGGCTTGGAACCCCTAAGCTACATGGCCTGGACTCCTTCTAGTCCCACCCTTCCTTGAGTCCTCAAACTGCCAGCCCAGTACGCACCAGCCACATCTTGGGCATGATGGCAGAGAGCCTAGATTCAGAGCTGGTACAGAAAGAAACAGTTTATTAAAGACAGGACTAGGACTGGGCCACCTTGTCTGGTCTCTTCCTCCCTCTTCTTTTCTTCCTATCTTTCCCAAGCTTCCCTTATAACCCTGGAGAAACACACTCAGTCTTCTGGGCCCCCAAGAGTATGGCTGGGGAAGAAGGTCCTGGCACAGATGTAGACACTAAGGCCCAGGTAGAAGAAAGCTGTTCAAGGTCACACAGCCAGTTAGAGGCTGGTTCTTAGCTCCCAGCACTGGGTCACCCTGCTCCTGAGAACACAGGAGATGCCTCTCTCCTCTACTGCCCTCCTCCTTCCCCCACGCTAGGTTCCTCCTCCTTCATTCTCAACTTGGAAGCAGGATGCAATCTGCCCCCTTGGAGAAATTCCAGCTGGACTTTGCTCCAAGCGCTGGGTGAGAAGGACTTAAAATGCTTAAAAATTATCCCTTTTGGAAAGGCCAGCGGGTCTGTCAGCTGAGCAATCACAGGCCCCGTGCCGTGCGGGTGCCAGCCTCTGCTCCAGGCCACACCCCACAGCTCAGCTGCTCTGCCCAGCTGAAGCCCCATCTGTCCCTTGGGTGCCTAGATGCAGCTAGCTGGTGGCCACCCTGGGGAGTCATACCTTCAGGTACAAGCAGTGCTTGACAGCCCTGGTCACCTGGGGTTCCAGAAGGGGCAGGATTGGCCTGTATTGGCCTGGGGAGTGCCTCAGGCTGGCCCAGGTGCCGGCTCTACAGTTGGCCTGGGCGTGCCTCACCTATCCTAAGCCATAGGGACTGGCCACATCACGCTGAGCACCCCGCACTGCTAGCCTGGGGATGTCCCTCCAGCCCCAGTGTCCACCTCCATCCACCAGTTGCCTCTTTAGCCCCATCGAATTGTTTAACAATTAAGCCCTCGAGCTGGAAAAACCTGCCCTGCTTCCTTTACACAAATGATTCTATTGTACACACCTACCTTTATGGAAGGACGGCCTACACCAGGACACACTCCAAATCCAACCTCTTTCAGGACACACCCCAAATCCAACCTCTTCCATGGCCGCTCCAGCCTCCCTCGGAGGCAGAAAAGCTACCCTGCCTGACATCAGCAGCAAATACCAACGTGGAGCTTAGTATGTGCCACACTGGTGTGTGTACCGCATATCAATACTGTGAAGTAGGCACTATTATCATCTCCATTTTACAGAGGCACAGAGAAGGTGAGTAACCTGCCCCAAGTGTCATGCAGCTAGTAAGCAATAAAGCCAGGATGTGAAGTAGGGGAGTCAAGTTGCAAAGTACACACTTTTAACTAGTTCCACCATGATTAATCTCATCAGGTCACCAGGCAAATAGCTACTTGCAGCTTGTTCTGCCCCTTATCTGCCTGCAGGGCCCCTATTTATGACTGCACGGGTTGACTGGGCATAAAGGAGCTTGGACAGGGGGTGAGTGGAGGCTGACATCAAGCTGAGCTGGGCCAGCTGGCGTGGGCTGTGTCTGCCCAGAGGAAGGAAGGGGTCTCTTTAGAATTCACATGCCAAGCTGAATGTCCTCAGGGATCCTACAGAGGGCACATTTTCCTAATTTGTACCAAAGTGCCATATAGGCTAGCAGGGGCTTGCTCTGTGTATGTGGGTCTGCCCTGCACCGCCCCCCACCCCACCCCTGCCCATGAGACCTGGAGCTTTCTCAAGGCAGGCTGTGCCTGGCCCCTCCCTCAAGCTGTGATATCTTGAGGACAGGGCTGTCCAGCCTCCATTCCCCATGCACAGAACCCCCTCCAACACTTCCCCTGGACCTGGCCCTCCATCACAAGGAGGATACGGGCCAAAGAGTAATGCCCCTCTCACCTGCAAACTCATTGAAATGGTTGCCAATGTCAAAAGCTTGGTAGTTATAGCCGGCATATTCATAGTCAATGAACCGTACATGACCTGTGAGGTAGAGGAAAGGCAGTGAGGGTTGGCCCCAGATCTGGATATAGGGCTTGGTCAAGATTTCACAGACCTCAGGAATGCACCCACTGACTCTCACTGGCCTCTGCAGCAACCCAGCCTCACCCAACTTCTCAGTGGCAACTTTCTTCTAAGTTGCTTCCTTCCATCTTTCCATCTGTCTGTCTGCCCTTTCCCCAGCTCCAGCTGTCCCTCTCACACAGCTGGGTCCTCAGACTCTCCCCAACTAAAGACATCTGTCCTCAGCATAGCTGAGGACCAGAAAATAAAGGCAAGTACTCCATGGGGGTGAAGCTATCATCAGGAACACAGGGAAGGCTCAGGGCAGCCAAGACGTCCTTGTTATCAGGGGAATGGCTCCACAAACCATGATTCTGAGCTCTTTCTTGGCAAAGAGTTTTCTAAGTAGGAATTTGTTTCTTTTTCATTTCTCTCCTACAAATTAACTTGAGACCTACACCAGAAGGTCTCACTTTGCTTGTCCAAGTACCAGCCTGAGGAGTAGACCCCAACGCCAGCTGATCAAGCAGCCTGAGCCCTGCTGCTGCCTGGCCAGGGCCGGGGAAGCTATACCTTCGGTGCTGTCGTAGATGATGTTCTTGCAGAGCAGATCATTGTGGCAAAACACCACAGGGGATTCCAACTGAGGCAGGTGCTCCTTCAGCCACGCCAGCTCCTGTTCCAGCACCTCGACCTTAGGGACATCTGCAGAAAGGCTGGACAGTGGCAAGAAAGGTGGCCGGTGGAGGGAGGGCTGATAGCAGACAGGCACATGCTTGGCCTCAAAAGCCCTGGGCTCTGGCCCCATCACTACCTCTTATTGCAGAGGGACCTTGGACAAATGGCTGACCTTTCAGACCCTCACTTTTGCCACTTCTAAAATGGCACTAACCTTTCTTGTCCTTCTGACTTCCTGTGGTTATTCTAAGAAGCTGATTAAAACATGGGCATACGGCTTCCCTGGTGGCGCAGTGGTTGAGAGTCCGCCTGCCGATGCAGGGGACACGGGTTCGTGCCCCAGACCGGGAAGATCCCACATGCCGCGGAGCGGCTGGGCCCGTGAGCCAGACAGTGCCCTGGGAGTGGCGGCAGCACTGGCACCCTCTTGAGGAGACAGACAGACGTTCCTGTGAGTCTCCCTCCTGCTCTGGTGGCTGGCGTCATGGTTGGAAAGGACTAGAGATCATCTAGACTAGCTTCCCATCGCACAGCGAGACCACTCAGGTCTACAGAAGAAAGCAAAAAAAAATTGCTTCTTGGGCCCACTCCTACAAGGTCAAGGGGATACTAGGGCCTTTCAATTGAAAAGCACTTGCTCTGTTGCGGCTCAATAACTCACCTCTTCCCCCTTGAGCTATGGGTGTGTTTCCCTGCCCTGGCCCCCTGCTTGTGTAGGAACAAAGATGCATGAAGGCCACCTGTCCCTCAGCCCACCCCATCCTGTGGCCCACGGCAGGCATTTCTGCTAAAAGTACATGTTGAGGAATGAATGAACAGGTCAGTCAATGCTGTTCTCAGAGGTCATGGGGAAGTTGGTGAGGGTGCACTGTGCTCCGAGGCTCTGAACTTTGCTCCCAGGAAGCACACAGTTCTGTGTATACTGAAAAACCAAATAGTTAGCAGAGCCCTTAAAACCCTAGCCTCCTCCCCTCCACCTATTGGTGCTTCCAGGGTTTTATCTCCATTCACATGACTCCTGTTTGCTTTCTTGTCCAGGGCAGTGAGGCTACACGCGGGAGGATGTGAATGAGACACGTCTTCTCTGACCCTCCCCCAGGATGCCCCATTGCCCCTCACCCAGCCCAGAAGCCAGAATACAGGGAAGAGTAGTCAGCGACTAAGGCATCCCCATGTTCCCCTGGAAAAGGGTGAGCAGCAGGCTCCCTCCAGGCTCTGAGAAGGTCAACGCTAAAGAGGATCTTAGGTCTCCCGTCTAACCCCACGCGGAATCTGAGGCGCAGGGGAGGGCAGAGACTTCCTCCCGCCTCCAGATGCGTCTCACACAGCTGGACACCCTACTCCCTCACCTAAGGAAAGCGGTCCTCAGCCTATCCAAGGATCCAAGATCAAGCTGAGCCTCTGAACTGAGGGGGCCTCAGTGCCCCTCAGGGGCTCTGCACAGGCCACTCTGAGTCTAGGGGGTCTATTAGGGGTGGGATGGGGGAGGCCTCCCCTCACCCTCACTGGAATTTATCTGTGTTGACAGGTCTGCATAAGATACATTTTAATCTGGGCTTTTCTTAAGAAGCTATCTTTTCCTTTAAGATTCTTTTTCCCCCCCTTGGACTGAGACCATCCAAAGATAAGAATTAGGAGGCTTCCTTTGGTTTGCCCAGGTCTTAGCCTGAAAAACATGTCTTTGACATCCAAGATGCCTGCTGCCCAGGCCCTGACCTCTGTCTGACCCCTACCCTACCCACCCCAAGGCCACACAGCTGGTTACTGTGGGAACAGTCCAGGCCTTCTACCTCCCTGCGCAGCCCTGCTTCCCTCCCCTGAGCGCTTGAAATGTCACCAGCTTTGCTACCTTCAGCCCTGACATCACTCGACTCTCTCAAGGCTGTGGGGATGGCAGAATAGTACCCATCACTGCATCACAGAAACTTCCACATCCCAGGCAGAACAGCTCTGTCCCTCAGAGGAGTAGGAGGGGGTGAAGGGGCTGGGGGCCCTCCTCAGGGAAGCCTGGGGGTTCCCCTGAAGGGACTGCTGCCTGGAAAGTGTCCACTCGGCCTTCAGGATCTGGGCGGGGGAGCGGGAGGAAGTACCTTCTCCCCACAGGGAAAGGACTTGCTAAGTGTTCAAACTTACTGACTCATCACCTCTGCCCTCATACCAATCAGCCCATCCGAAGCTCCTCTTCATGCCCCTTAAGCAGTTATCAACCCCACCTTCCCCAGCCACGCTGGGTTCCTCCATGTCCCACCCAACACCGAGACTATCAAATCTGTTTCCACAAGATCTGACTCATCCCCCTATTCTCCATCCCTCCATGAAGCTTCCCTAGGGCAATGTTCCTCAGAGCATGGTTCCTTGATCACCTGCCTCAGAATCACCTGGGGAGCCAGTCAAAATGCAGATCCCTAAGGTCTAATGCAAGATCTCCCAATCAATCTCCAGGGTTAGGCTCGGAATCTGTACTTAACAAAGCACCCAGGGGAATCTCATGCTCCAATTTGGGAACCCTGAATTACAAGACTCCCCCAGCTGGCCTCCCTGCCTCGAAGCCCCCAACTCCCACCCAAATCTGTCATTTACAATGAACCCCTAGCTCCAACACCTTCACATTGACTCTCCAGTGCCTGATAAATTAATCTGGGCTCCTTAACCTGGCACTGAAGGCCCCTCACAGTCTAGCTCCAACTCACCTCTGCAGCCCCATCTCCCACGACCCATCCCCAATCCCTCCTGAAGATCTGCTCCAGCCAGGCCCTCATCTACTCAGCATCCACAAGCAAGCTGTGCTCATGCTGTCTCCTCCAGCCGGAGGCTTCCCTTTTCATCTCTGCCATACTACCTCTGCCAAGAAGACTTTCCCTGGTGCCCCCACCCCTGCATACATCACACACACTGCATAGCTAGGTCCTACTTACACAGATGGAAGGACTGACTAAATCAGGGTTATTAGGCAACGACTGGAGCTCAAGTGCTTCACCCCATCTGAGTGATGGCTCATCGCTGCCCTGCTTGCGGCAGGTTAGACAGTTTAGGGCAGGCATCATCCCCTCAAGAGGCTCAATTTAAGCAAATTGATTTGCCTTAGGTCAAAGGTGAGACAAGAGAAAAGGAAGTTGGCCAGCTCTTCCTCAGGGCACACTCTCCTCCCAACAAGGTCACGTCCCCCGAGGTTACACAGTGACAGTACAGTCAAAAGAAGCTGCAGTAACAAGGGTCATGCCCGAGCATCAGGCCTGGACTCTAGTCCTTGATTTGCCACGGTTCAGTAGAACCTTGGGCAAGTCCCATCTTTCCTCTGGGCCTCCGTTTTTCCATCTGTCAAACAAAAGTGGTGGGCTGGATGATCAGAGGGTCTTGCTCTCCATGTGCTGTTCTAGTCCTAAGGGGGAAAGCAGTCCTTGTCCCAGAGCCATTTGACATAGAAGGTCTGAACATAGGCCGTCCTAGACAAGTAGTCCCAAAGCGGTGCTTAATAATCTCTGAGAGGGAGGATCTAGATAAAGTCATGTGTGCATGCATGTGACAGAGACACACGATCGCGATGGTTAATTATTACCATCTTAGAGGGAGAAGGCGATACCCTTCCTCCAAACCTCTTCTGTGCCCTGCTCCCACGAACATTTGGAGAAGAGTGATGTTCAGCCCCAGTGGGGATCATGGAGGGATCAGAGACCCACTATGGCCTTTTTTGGGGGGGCAGGGATGATGACCTCAATCTTTTCTCCATGCCACCATCCTTTTCTCAGCACTCAAGGCTATGCTGGGGAGTCAGGCATCTGAAGGCCAGAGGACTCTCAGGGTGCTGGTGAGAGCATAAGGATAGGTCCAGGGAACTGCGTCTTACCTGGGAAAAGGCAATGTCAGGATGGGTAGAGTGCGCCCCTCCCCGGGAAGAGCGGTGAGAAAGCAGCGAGCTGTCAGTTTGAACAAGGTGAGGAACTGGGGCCCCAGAGCCATGTGGGGACACGAGGTGCCCAGGCAAGTAGCAGGAATCTTAAAGTCCGAGGGCTTGTCAGCTGATGAGCTGAGTTCTTCTGACTGACTCTGAACTCAGCTCCACCCCATTTTCAAGAAGGCCGGTCCCTCCCTTCTCATTGCTCAGAAGCCAGCTCAGGTAGAAAGGGCCCTGTGTGGAAACAGAAGCCCTGCCTCTGACTAGTCCTGTGACACTGGGCAAAGCTTACTCTGAGTTCAGTATCCTTCAATTGAAATGGGGAGATGCTGACCCTAGTCCCCGCCACAACCAGAAAACGGAAGGAGAAATAAGCACATAGGTACAAAACTGCAGAAACAAGTTCCTGAGATTTCGTCAATCAGCCCAACTCTGCTTGGAGACAGAGGCTCAAGAATCAGGACTGAAGCCACTAAACCTTCTGTCGGGGCGGGCTGGGGAAGGGAGGTCATATTAAGGCAGCAGAGACAGCGGTAGCCTTGAACCCTCTCAGATCTTTGTACCTGGGGTTGATCTCGTTCTTCACAAGGGTGAAGTAATTGTGCATCTTGTGCCAGAGGATGGGCTTGGGCAGGCTGCTGTTGGCGTGGATGGTGTGAATCTTTGCCATTTCTAAGGCAATTAGCCTACAGCAGAAAACAGGAAGAGTAGAGTATGAGTGTGGGACAGGCCCTCCCCAGCTCAGCCACTCCTGAGCATAAAGAAATGGCCCTACAAGGTCCACTGGGGCCAAGTGTAGGACTATTACAAATCTCTTAGGAGCTCTTGGTCCTGCAGAAGCAAGGTCTCAGCAGAAGGCGTGAAAATGAGATAAGGCCTTCAGCTCAGCAGCTCCCCTTCCAGAACCAGAGCCGGGGGAGCTTCAGGGACTGAAAGGGCAAAGCAGTGGGCCGTTGGCCACAGGTCAGTGACCCTGCCCCACCCCAAGGTTGAGTGCCTACAGCAACCCCTGAGGACAGAGGGGTCACCTGGGGAGGGGGGCGGGACCCCTCCCACCCCCCCACCCCCGCCCCGCCCCCTTGGACTCAGACCCACGCCCTCAGGGGGAGGTAAACGCAGGGCACCAAGGAATCAGGGGGTGGTAATGCCACGCAGGGAAGAAACGCTTGTCTCTTATCAGCCTGGTCAAGGTGGGGAGGGAAGCAGCCTGGCCCAGGGCAGCCCCTTCCTCTGCGGCAGGGAGTTGATGCTGGCGGCTGGGTGCCAAGGACGCAAAACAAACCAGCGTTCTATTTTCAAGTTCTCCTGTGGACATTATCCAAGGTCCCGGGAGAGAAGGAGGGGGCGGTGGGGAGAGGAGAAAGCAGAGCTGGGGAAGGTTGCTGGGAGAGGGCGGGGGTGGATACAGGACTGACCGGGCAGAGAGGGAAGGCCTTGATAAGGACCCCAGCGTCTGAGGCCCTGTGTCCCAGCTGGGCTCCCCCAGTCCTCTGCCTGCTCTCCCTTCTGGAGCCCCACCCCCCACTCAGCTGCCAAGCCTCCAGCATTCAAGCTTCCTTCGCCTCTGCCTGTTGCTCGAATAATAATCACTGGGAAAGACAACAAAGGCATTGGCTGTCTGAAACCTTGTTACCCAGCTGTTCCAGGGACACCCCCTCCCCTGGCCAGGTCCTTGGAAGGGACAGCCATCGCCCAACAGGATAGCAGGGCAGACTAGGGGCTCCTCCAGAAGCCCCCAAGGCTCCCACCTCCTAAAGGGTGGAGGGGGCAGGGGGCGTGGCAGCGACCGAGTGGGTGAGAGATGAAGGCTGTGCTTTCAGAGGCGAGAGGCCCTGGGGCAGGAGGGAGCCCGCCAGGGCTTGGGCAAGGCAGGGGAGCAGCCCCTGACACCCGGGGTTCCCCTACCCAAAGGAAGATTCCGAAAAGAGCCTAAACAGAGTGTTTCCTTGAATATCAATAGGGCTGTTGTCTGGAATAGCAATGAAAGTAACCTCAACAGTCAGCGTTTTTATGCTGCAAAGCCTCGGCAGGAGGCGGAGGTCGGGAGGTGAGGTTCAGGGGAAGCTGGGGAGGTGGCTCCTGAGGCCTCGTCCTCCCCGCCTTTCCCTCAGAGATCCACCTTCATCCCAGAAGGATAATGGTCTATCCTGGGAAAATCATCAAGGAAGGGTCTACCTCCCATACTTATCCCAATTTCTGGCTCTCCCCCAGATGTAAAGTTCTTCTTATTATCAAACCTAAATCCATCTTCAATCTTCCCGACAATGGTAATTGTTTCCATGAAAGACTGAGTGTCAGCATCAGATTCCCAGAGGTGGCGGGAGACTGGGAGTGGTGCGGACCTGACAATATCTGAGCTTTTTTGCACAAGACTGAGGGAGAGCTGGGAGGGGTACTGTGGGAGAAGTCAGGACAGAGTTCCCCCGGCCCCGCTCTGACCTCACATCTCTAGCTGGGTGCATTCTGAACTACCACCTGGAGCCTAAGACCCTCGCACAGGGCTGCATGTCCCACCCCCACCCCAGATACACACACCTACAGCTACAACATACAACTCCACCTGAATATCCTGAGGCTCAACCAGCCCGAGAGGCAGTGCTCTCAGATTTCCTTCTTCTAGGTCCCTAGAGGGCCTGCTAGGGGTTCACTGCAAATAGGGCCAGGCGCACTAGCTTGAGGTCAGCTGGGTAGCAGGTGACAGCTAAGAAGCTTCGTGGTCTACTCCCTGCGCGGGCTTTCCTGTTTCCCTTCAAGATTTGAAAGGCCCCTTCCCCTTAGGTGGGACAGGACAGATCCCAAGGGTCTCAAGCAGACCCCCATGCTGTTGTTCCCGGTGTCAGGGGTAAATTTCGGTTTGCCTCAAGCCTCACTACAGTCTGAGGGCCCTGCACATGGGCGTGGCATTGTGGGGAGGAAGAAGGATCCTGCCTGACATCCCTGCTCAGCATGGTCAGAGGAGAGCATAATATGGGCTCTTCTTTGGTTCTCCCCCTTCCAGACCCCCAGCAGTGGCATCCACAGGGCTTAAAGGTTAAGTCCAGTTCCTGGGTCCTACACATCCAGGCGTTTAATAGGAGCAGCTCCCTGGGGGCCATGGGTCCTCGTGAGCCTCTGGAAGGAAGCCTCAGTGGTTCCCCAAACCTGGGCTCCTACCTTGTCAGGAAGCCCAGAAGGAGCTCAGGCTGGGGTGGGGAGGCATCTCTCTGGGTTGGCACAACCACACTCACCCTGGATAAGGCCCATTTTCCAGGAATGCCTGAGCCCTCGGCAGGAGGGGAGGCACAGGAAACCCTGAGCACTCTGGGGATTTCACTTACAAGGCTCCGATATGTTTCCAGGTCAGACTTGGGATGGGTGGAGGACTGAGGCATGGGCCAGGAAGCAGATGCCCCTTTGGTCCCATGTTCACCAAAATTCTCACTTGCCTCCCCAAGAACACATCCTTTTAGCAGACCCCACCGAAAATCTACACAAAACTATAGCTCCTCTCTGCAGAGCAAGGCACATAAACACACACACATTTTTCATGCCATTTCAGGGAGTTCACAGATCTTAAGAGTCTCTTTCATGGATGCCACTCCACCAGGGAAGCTGGCCAACGATTTCAAAGCCCAAGGCCTGTGGAATCATGGAGGTGAATGATACACTGGGCACCCTCCTCACCTGAAGAGCCGGGGCTCACGGATGTGCTCTGGCCCCAGGGCCATGCCCCTCATGTACTCGTAGCACAGCCCATTCTGGAAGGTGCAGTAGAGTTTGGGGGCACAGCCATGTGCTCGCAGCAGCTGGAAGTTCCTGACCTCATTCTCCCGGTCCACCAGCAGCTCCGTCCGCTCCCCGTACACCCGGACCAGCACACAGTCCTGCATGTCTTCCTCCACGTAGCAGGCCACCAGCTTGTTGGTAATGCCATCAGTGAAGCGCTGGCATGGGGGAGAGGGCAGCGCAGGGATGTGTGGGGCAGGGACTCTGCTCTTGCCCCGTGGTGACCCAGCTCCAGCACAGGGTGCTCGTTTGAATGCTGAGCACAATCACACAGAACCCCCGTCCTTTAGCCCTCTCACTTACTAAAGAGCTCAGCACCGCTCCGAACCCTCCACCCTCTCCCAATGCTTGAGGTAGACCAGAGAGTTCAAGCAAAAAATGGCAGCTTGGGTTCAGCCCAGGCATGCTTCTCCTGGGTCTGCCTCTAGTGGATGGGATTTGTCGGTGGAGGAATTTTCACACCACTTACCCCTCCCCCCCACTTTTCACTCTCCCATCAGGCCCTGAAAGAAAACTCCATGGACCAGGATGCGGCAGAGAGAGGGGAGTCACCTAGGATGGGTACAGCCTGACCCAACTTGCCTCTCACCACCTGCCAGGCAGAGGGCTCCTTGCTGTCCCTCTTGCCCCATGCAGCGGCAGAGGTACAGGAGGGTACTGAGGTTGGCACCCACCCCAGGGCCAGGTGGTCAGAGCTCCTTAGGGCCAGAAGAGTCAGAGACAGTAGATCCTGGGCAGGTTCTCTGGGTAGGGCGACAAGGTGGAATGAACCATGGAATTTATGGGGCACAGTGAAAGAGCTGCAAGGGGCCTTAGGGACATTCGAAGTAATAAAAGGTGGGGAAACTGAGGCCCAGAGAGGGGAGGGACTGGAAGACAGCATATTAGGCCAGTGCTGGAATTAATCTCAGGCCTGCTTGATGCCCTGACGGTTTCACACCAAAGTTGTCTTTTATTTTGAAAATGTTACCCACTCACCCCTCCCCCAAAAGGGGTCTGTCAACCTTCACACATGGTCCTGAACCTCACCTTTCCCCACCCAGAAGGCCCACCAGCATGGAGTCCCTACCACTCCAGCACAAGCTGCAGGTGCCCACTCAGGGCAGCATCCTCCACAGGCAGCTCCCAGAGGGAATGGGACAGCTGAAGACTCTTTACAGAGGAGGCAGGTCTGCTGGGAAGTCGGCCTGAGGCTCCTCAGGGGGAGCCTCTGCCCACGTCTGTGTCCCTGCCAATGTGCCCAGCAGAGCGAGGAGGTGCCCTGTGTAGGGGGAGCTGAGGCAGAGCTAGGGGCGATGGTGAGGCTTTCCACGCAGCTCAGGGCTCGGGGCTAGCTGGAATTCCTCAGGGTGGCTCCTGGGACCAGCAGTAACAGCTCGGAGCCCGGAGGCTTTGCTCCCACTATGGGGTGTGTGAGTGTGGGGGGTGCCCTTAAAAGTTCCTGCCTCCGCAGGTTTCAGAGCCGGATGGCTACTTGCTTCTGGGCAGCGAGGGGCACCGGCGCACAGCGACAGGGGGGTGGGGCCCGCACGCACAACGTGCTGACAGTGGGCAGGTGGATCTCCCGCGTGCCCGAGAGCCCCAGGAGGAGGGGTGTGTGTGGAGGGCCGAGGGAGGCGGGAGCCTAGCTTTGCTTAGGGACCAAAATAGATGGAGAAAGAAATACATACGCAAACCACCATTTCAACCCTCTTCTGGGCAGCAGCCGCGCACCCCTGGGACCGACACCCGGAAGGATGCACGAACACACGTCCACGCATCCCTGTTCCAGCCCCGGCGGGGCCCCATCCCCTGCCCCGCGCCCGCTCTGCTACCTTGGTCCGAACTTGCTGGGGCTTCCAATGCGGCCGCAGCTCCCGGATGAGGCGCAGGGCTCCGGGGAGGATGTCGTCCTGGTCCACGGATATGCCGAAGCACGGGACGGCGGCGGCCCTCGGGGGGCCCGGCGGTTCCCGGCAGCCCGCGCCGGCCGCAGCCTTCTCCTCCATGCCCCATGAGCACTGCGGGCAAGGCGCCTGCCTCCTCAGGTAAAAGGGCGAGCACGGCAGGGGAGCCGAAGGGGGTACAGCCATTCCCTGCAGCCCCACCCCCTCGGAGCCGCCGCGCGGACGCTAGCCCCCGCGGGGGGGCCCGGCGCGGGAGTGGGAGTGGTAGAGGAGGGGCCAGGGGAAGTCCATGACTCAGGAGCCAGCGGCCCGCTTCAATCGCCGCCTCGCAGCCGGGCGCCCGAAGCCGAAGCCGACCCGGGAACGCCGGGGCCCGCCGCGATTGTGACATCACGGGCCGCGGGGCGGGGGCCGCGGGAACGCTCCCACCCCACCCCGCCCCGGCCCGGCCCGCTGGCCGGGGTAGGGGGTGCGCTGCCTGCCACGGCGGGCGGCTGCGGCCACAGTTACCTGGAGAGCCTGGCGGGGTGACGCCCCCGGAGAGGCCGTGACGCAGGGGGCGGGGGCGGGGCCGGGGCGGGCCCGCCCCCACCCGGGTGGGCCCGCCCGGGTCTCAGGCCCGGTAGACCCCGGTTCACTCTCCCCGCTTCCGTGGCAGCGAAGTGGCCTCCTCCTTCCCACCTCGGCTGGGGCCGCTCTCCCTGTGTAACCTGGGGCAGGGCTGGGGGAAGCGTCTTCCCGTCCCCCACTGCGTCCTGGAGTGTGTAGATTCCGCTGCTCCCAAGAGGTCAGCTTAGGCTAGACCACCTGTCCCCCAGCTTCCTGCCCCCAATCCCTGGACTCCTGGAAGAGGCTCAGTGGGAAAAGGCCTTTTCCGATGGCGAGGGGACTTTGGGGGATGCATTTTGGGGGTGGGTGTGCCAATGGGGACCTCACTAGCCACCTGGCCGTGTGGAAGAGCTCTCACTGCACCACCCAGAAAAGTGCCTATTTCCCCAGGTTGACCCTTTCACCTATTCAGGAACCTCTCAACCACAAGCTTCCTGTCCTGATTGCTGTCCAGAATCCAGCTCTGACCAGTGGAACTTCTGCGATGATGGACATGTCCTATATCTGTTCTGTCCAGTGCAGTGGCCACCAGCCACATGTGACTATCCAGCAACTGAAATGTGGCTAGTGTGACATTTAATTTAATTTTATGTTTAATGTAAATAGCTATATATGGCTGTCTTATTGAACAGGGTAGGAGATGATTGGGGGGCCTGCCTACTTAAGGTCATGGAGCCCCAGTATGTTGAGCTGGAAATGACACTGACTCCAACCCTTCCTGCAAACAGTGAGGAGATAAAGCTAAGCAGGCAAGAAAACTCAGAGAATTGTGCTCTTGGCTCTGCACTGGGATGCTGGAAGATGTGGGAATGCTGCCCTAGAGAGGCCCTGGTGTTCTATACAATTCCAAGAGCCTGTAATTCTAGAGGTATGAGCTTTGCTGGGGCCTGGGTGGGCCACTCAGTGCCTCACCTTTTTCAGTCAAAAGAAGGGTGAGCAGCTGCCATGAAGAGGGACAGTGTCAGTTGCTTCATTCAGGTAGATGCTGCCTCTCATTCCCCAAGCTACACATCTCCTGCAGATCGTCCAAGGGGTCAGAGTGGGAGAAGACATCAGCCTGAGTCCTAAGTCTTGTGAGATAGAAGACAGCAGTGCATACATCTGTGTGCTTGTGCACCTGGCCCCATACCAGGGTGGGTGAAGCTCTGAACCTGTGAAGGTACAACTGTATGTGGTAAGGTGGGAAGCCCCCAGACCTGAGTCAGACGGGCAGCCTTCTAGTCTTGATTTTTCACACTTCACTGAGCACTCATGGCCAAATGCTTTCATTCTCTGAGCCTCAGTTTCTCCACATGTAAAAAGGGAGCATCGGTCGGATCTCTGGTGTTCCACGTTTTTAGGTGTTGGTGCCTTAGACTGCATGGGTAAATGGCTATGTGGGGTGGGGGGTTGCAGTGCCTGAGCGCAGAGCCTGAGCTTGAGGCTGGCTTCCATGAGCTGGGACCATCTTTCTGGCCCACAGTCCACTGCCACAGTGTTAGCCCTGGTCCTCAAGGGGCTGGCTCTCTGCAAACTTCCCACCCAAGGTTGTGTAAACCTTCAACTCCACTCGAACCCCGCTGATGTCAGATGGATGGCATCAGCCCTGCACGCAGGAACCTGTGCTTGTGAGTGAACGTAGTTTGTCATTCTGTCACGTTCCTGTCTGCACATGATCTCTTGGTTGTGCTTCCCTCTGTTTCAAACCCTAGTGAACCCAGGTACAGTGGGGTTGTGAACATGAAGTCTTTATTCTGTTTGTCCTCAAAGTAGGGAAGAGCTGGTGCTGGGGGCAGGGCGCACATCCAGGAGGTGCTCCATGCCCCTGAGTGAGGGCACAAGCACAGGCAGGGGTAGGAGAGTCCCAGAGAGTGCTCTAGCTCTGGGCTAGAGCTGAGGGCAGGACCTGCAGGGCAGCAGAGGGCCTCAGCGGGCCAGGGCAAAGCCAATGCGATTGTTACGCCGATCAAACTCCGTGTAGAACTTGCGGATGAAACTGGCACCCAGGACCCAGACTGGCCCCGTGGGCGGTGGGACGTCCAGACCATGGAGGGCCAGTGTACACAGATCATCACTATTGTAGGGGTCCTGGCAGGAAGCAAGAGGGTTTCCACACTGCCCAGCTGATAACCACGTTGCCTGACTCCAGCAGCCATCCTCAGCAACATCCCCCCCACCAGTCCCCCATCCACACCGGGCCTCTATCACACCCTGGCCCTTTGAACCATCATGGATCGCACCCCTCCGAGATGCAGTCACTAAGCTGGATGCTGCTAACAATGCATCAGGCACAGCACTGCCTTCAGGAGCTTACAGTCTGGCAGAGCTTCTGGTCCTAGACAAGGTATTTAACACCTCCAAACCCACTGGATATAAAAAGCAGGTAAGAGTATAGGAGCATAACATTACTGGGGGCATTTGATGAGAATGGAGATCAGGAGATGAGCCCAGTGATCCTCAAATTTGGATCCAAGTTGGAATCACCTGGGGAGGTTTGAAAACATTGACGCCCAGGTACCACCCCCAGAGGTATCAATAGGTATGGGATGTGGCTTATTACTGGGATTTTTAAAAGCTCCCAGGTGACCCTAATGTGCAGCCAAGTTTGAGAACAACTGGTCTAGCAGGTAATCTGTGCATAATGACTTGTCTCTTTTTGAGGGCCCCTGCCCACCCTCCCTCCCTGTTGCCGAGGGCCAGACTAGAGTCTCACCTGTAATACATAGTCCGCACTGGTGAGCGTGTAGGCTCTGCCTCCGAGGTGGAAGGAGATGTCAGGGAGTGTGGGCACTTGGTTACAGTTCACGACATACTGGCGGTGGGGAGGGTCAAGGGAGCCCCTTTGAGTGTGGGAGATCCCCCCCAGCAGACACAGCCCTGTGCTTGTGGCCTGGCCCTTCTCCTGGACAGGGCTGCGCACAGTCCCCAAGTCCCCAATCCCCTCTCCCAGGGACCAAGCCACACATGGGAAGAGTGTGAGAGGCAGGAGAGGAAGGCCTGAAATGGTCTCATTTGGGACCGAATGTTTCCTAGGGTCATTTGGGGGCCTGGACCGGGTGGTGCTCCCCCCACCCCTAGCACCCTCCCCGCCAGCTCCTTACTTCATCTGTGCTCAGCTCCTTGGCCCCCAGGGTCTCCATGAGCAGCCTTAAGGAGCTGGTGGGACCCGAAATGTAAGATGCACCGGTATCCACCACTACCATGCAGCCCTCCTCACAGAGCAAAGTGGTCGACCTCACAGACACCCTGGGGGAGGCCACACAGTCAGACAGACAGACGGACAGCAGGCTGATGGGGCACCACCAGGCTGCATGGCTTTCCTGAGTGAGGGCAGATGATGGGAGGGAGTGCTGGTGGTCCAGTGATGCAGTGAAGGAGGGGTAATGCGTGAGCTGGAAGAAGAAAGGTGCTGCCCCCTCCCTCGGCATGTGGCTTAGTGACCCTCCGCTTCCTCTCAGTAGGCCCCCTCCCCTCTGAACCGTATATCTCAGTGTTCCCCATCCCTGGACAAAGCAGGCAGAGAGCAAGTGTTGGCCAGACCTTAAGAAACGGCTGCATTAGGAGAGAGGGCAGGATGGTAACCCTGCCCCTTCCAGACCCCACCCACAGCAGCAGCAGCATTTTTAGAGAGTGAGGAGGGTTGAGGATTCCTGACCCTTTCATTCTGATCTGCCAGGAGCCAGTCTTGCTGACGCTCACGTAGTGGAAATTCTCTTGGTAATACTGGGGGTCGCTGCCTCCCAGCACGATCTCTCCCCCCAGCAAATGGGAATTCCTAGAGAGAAGATCAGAGGCTCTTGGAGACCCACAACCTCGAGACTCAGTAACCCCAGCAACAAGAGAAGTTGGGCACAGGTGCAGGGTGGAGCAGAGGAAGGCGGGGCGGACGGCAAGGCTAGGGAGCTGCAGAGCATGCTGCTTCTCCACCTTTCTTGCCCCTTCCCAAGCCCAGTCAGACATGGTTCCAGGATGGTCCGGCTGCGCCCAATAAAGCACCCCCAGAGAGGTCACAGAGAAGGAACAGGCACACGGACAGTGAGTAGAATGCAAACAAGACACAAATCAGCCCCACCCTCACTTGGGTTCGGGTAGCTGTGTGCTGCGCAGGTGCATGGGACATGGGATGGGCCTCTGGGAGCTGTCGGGTGGGGGTGGGCAGGGACATGAGGAGAGCGGGAAGGTGGAGCGGAGAGCTTGGGCCTCCAGCGGAGCCTGGGTCTGCTGAGGTGAGTTTTGGGCAGGTGGCATGTGTGATTCTGGGCCAAGTGCTCTGGAGGGTCAGGGCCAAGTGGGGGGTTTCCGCCTCCTTACTTGGAATTTCTGCAGAGAAAGAGACACAGCAGAAAGGAAGACTTTGTTTCAGGTGAGCCCTGCCAGCCTGTTGTTTGGCAGGGTGGGTATTACGCACTCTTTTTACCCTACAGACAATGGAGTCACCAGGAGGTGAAGTCACTTGCCTGAGTGGGGGACTGGAGCCAGGGCTCCTGGTGCCCAGTCCGAAGCTGATGCCCCTTGCTTTCCTCTCCTCCAGGTGGCATGATGCCTCCCAAAGCTGAGGGCCTACCTTAGGGCTGCTTTCCTCTATGTGTGTGTGTGAGAGAGAGAGAGACAGAGACAGAGACAGAGAGATAAAGAGAGAGAGAGAGATGGGATTTTCCAGCATTCATAGTAGAAGGCAAGTGTGCATGCACATGGGTGCACAGCGTGTAGGTTGCACATTATTGGTGCAAGTGCAATTAATTGCATTTTTATAAATCCAGTACATATGCATATGTGCTAGCACAATTTCCCTCTGCCTCTCTCCCAAAACTTCAAGATCTCTCTGGATGTTCCCTCCTTCTCATCCCAGTGTAAAGGAAGAGGCAGGCCCTCTCCTCAGCAAGGCCCGCCTTCCTCCCGTTTGCTGGGATCCTACTCCCTTCCATGGCCTCCAGGCTCCTATACCCTCAGTTATCTCCTCTTTTTTCCCACATTTTCAACCTCTCACTTTCCACTGACTTCTTCCTCCACCTGCAAGCATACTCAGGCATCCTCCAGCATTTAAAAACACCCACCTTTCTTTTCCCTGCTTCTCTGTGCATCTCTGTCTGCACCCCACCTGGCATTCCCTCCCCTGACAAATTTCTCAGGGCAGCCTACATCTGCCTTTGCCTTCCTGACATACGTCCACCTCTTCACTGCTTGCCATCTGCCCTTGCCTGGCCTCTAAAACACCTCTTCCCAAGACTGCTCCTCACAGCCAATTGGTGGCCTTTTCTCAATCCCTCCCTTTCTCTCATCAAACCAGACACTCCTTTTCATTTCATCTCTGTGATTTCTCTGGACACTGACCCTCCCCTCTGTCCTCGCTGCTGCTGGCCTCCTGTTCTCACCCTTATGATCTCTTGTCTCCAGCTCATACCCAACAGCTGAGAGCAGATCACATTTCTGCTCAACAGCTGATAGCAGCTTCCCCAAGATTGGCTGAACTGCACATAAGCTCAGCCTAGAGTTGAAAGCATGGGGTTTCAGCCTCATGTCCCCTGTTGTTGCCCATCATGTTGTAATGTTTCTTGTCTTCCCTGCTGGACTGTAAGCTCTGTGAGGGCAGGGACTCTGTCTTGTACACTGTGTTCATGGCTGTACCCCCAGAGCCTCGCACAATGCTTGTCATATCAGCGCCCAATATTTGTTGAATCAGTGAATGAGCAGATAAATGAAGGGATTAATGAATGAATGAAGTCAGCTGTCTATGTGAGAGAAGCCAGGGCCCTTACAGGGAGGTCCGCCAGTCACGGCAATGCCTTACTTCCCATCACCCCCACCCTGCATTCTCCTCTTGTTCTAGAGCAGTGCTGAACTGAACGGAAAGTAAAAGAACTTTCCACAAAGATGGAAATGTGCTACACCTGTACTATCCAAAGTGGTAGCCACTAGTCACTGTGGCTGCTGAGTACTTGAAATATGTAGTGTGACTAAGGATTTGAATGCCTAATTTTAATTAATTTTAATTTAAGCATTGGCTTCCATATTGGATAGTATAGCTCTAGATATGGATTGAATACCACCTGATCCTGAATACATCAAAATCTTGGCCCAGAACTCTCTTCCTACTCTCCCAGCTCTCCTGCCTCCTTCCCTCTCCCCGCCTCTGCCCCTGGAGTCCAGGCCTACCTGCTGTAGTAGACAGAGAAGACATCCTCCTTCAGCACCCTTTGGGAGAGGATGTGGTCAAAGACGGGGGTGACCCCCTCAATGGCCTGTGCAGGGAAGCCCATGCCCAGAACACCATCAAACTTGGCCAGCATGAAAGGTATCAGGGGCAGCTCCGTGACCTCTCCAAACGTCTGTGTGACTGTGATTCCACCCACCTGTTGGAGGAAGGACCAGAGGAGACCAAGCCCACGGCCTGTACCCTGGCCAGGGTCTGGTCTAGGCTTCCACACTGGGGCTCCTGGGCACACACAGGCCGCAAGGTGTGACAATCTGGGGTAAGACCATTTCATCAACACCACATGCATATCACCTGTCCTAATAAACATGTAGGTGGCAGATCCCAGAGGGACTGGAGGGGCAGAGGCTGAGAAGGTGGTATTGCCAAGCAATAGTAGTAGAAGAGAAGATGCCAGGAGCTCCCCAGTGGCCCAGCTTTCCCATCGGCAGGACTGGGTTTTGTCCCCTACCCCCATGATGGGCCGAGGATTTCTCCAGCACAGCCAGGCCTGCCCTTCATGATCCTTTTTCCCTAATTTCACGGACAAGGGGGAGTAAGGGCTCACACTGATTTCCTCTCAGTTCCATATGTACCCTTCCCCTAACTCTGTCAGAGCAGTAGCTGGAGAAACCCAGAAATGGAGGAGGGTCAGACACAGGCCAAGTGACAATGAAAACCAGGACTGACCTTAATCCCAAACTCTGAACTCAACTATGACCTTAAAACCTAAGCCTGACTCCAAAAGTGACGCTGACCATAAGCATGACAATACTTCTGGCCCCTGACCCCTACTTTGACTCTGGATTTCAGTCTAGGATCTAGTTAAGAGCCCAGTCAGAGCTGGGTGACCTCGGGCAGGTTAGTTGACTGCAGGCTGTGGGGCTCAGGACAAACCCTATGAGTGCATTAGATGGAAAGGCCTCCACAGATCACCCAGGTTGAGCCAGGAGCTCAGGTCTGCTCTGCCCCAGGTGCTTCGCAGCTCTGGAGGGAAGTAGCAGAGGAGGGTGCTCTTCAGCTCTCCGGGCTCCAAGGTGGACTGGCCTGCACCTTCCCCAACCACAGGCCCTAGGGTGGCAGGAGACGTCTAGGGACAAGAAGGTCAGGAGGTCAGATGACCTGGGATGGCCTCACTTACAGTCACTAGGTCCTGGCTCAGGAAGCCTTTGACCTTCCCAGATCCATAGTGGATGGTGAATTCGGTCCCATTCTCCACATAGCTGGAGGATTCCGAGGAGTCGTAGAGGCTGTGAATCTCTGGCAGGGAGACATAGGCTCAGGGCCAAGGGAGGCCCAGGCAGGGGGCTGGGGGGCAGGCGCTGGGTATGGCCCATGTGTTGAGGCCTGAGTGCAGAGACAGGGTGGTCTTGAGCTTGGAGGCTTGGAAAATGTGTTTCATCCATCAAGGACTGTGTACCTCGGGCCCCTGTAATGTGCTCATGTCTCTGAGAATTTTGTCTCAAATGAAGTATTTTAAAGTAATTGCTAACACTAGGGTGGGGAGAAGATTCTGGTCACAGTAAGCATTCAGTAAGTTCACTGAGGGTAAGGACAGCAGAGCCCAGGAGCCTGGGATAGGTCTGAGAATTCAGTCCTCTCCCAATCTCAGGAGGAGTGAGAAATGGCTTTGTGGGTGGGCTGGGGGCTCCTGGAGCCTGCTTTTTTTTTTTTTTTTTTTTTTAACCTTGGTGGCCATATAAGAAAAATGGAGGATATTTTCTTCTCTCTTCTCAGAGGCAGTGGGAGCAGAGATGGAGAGGAAGCAGCTCAAGTGGTAGCAGGAGGGATTTAACTGGCTGTGAGGTGGGGCTGCCCAAGCATGACAGGGCAGGGGCTTTGAGGAGGCACCCCAGGTCCCGGGTCTCACCACAGGCCATGTAGAGAGGGCTGCACTTTGTGGAGGGCACCCAGAGGTTGGCTGAGCCCGTGTCAAAGATGACTTTGAAGGTCTGTGGTGGGGTGCCAATGCCGATCTCACCATAGTACTGGGTCTGCAGGGATGAAACGAAAGAGGTGTCTTGAGGGGCTCAGGGAGGCTTGGGCCTTGGGGTCTTTCCTGATACCCCCTTTGGCACTTGGGGCCAGATGAGGCAGATCATGCAGCCTCTCTGGGCTTCCATTTTCCAGCAGGGATGGGGTGGGAGGCTTAGCACTGTCTTATGACTTCCCAGGAAGTGGGAGGCTTGGTGAGACAAGAGGGCAAAATAAAAGTACTGCAGATGAAGCAGGAAGGTGCCCCAAGCCTTAAGGAACCACTGATGCAGTAAGTAGTCAAGCTGCACTGAGCCTGGTCACAGAAACCTGCATCTGAGGTCATACAGCCCTCCTGCCCACCCCTGACACCTGGGCTTGGGGCCCAGAGCCTGGATTCTTGAGTCCCAAACCTGACCCTGCCTCTGGGCTCCTTCCTGCCTTCTGTGCCTCAGGCTTTCCTGCTGTGAAATGGGAATTTTGTGAGGTGCTCAAAAAGGGCAAAGAAAGCCTTAGGCCCAAGAGAAAAAGGAGAGGGCAGGTGGTGGGGGCCAAGGGACCGAGCTGGGCACTCACATCCAGGTAGTTGGTGAGCACCACAGGGGAGGTGCGGTTGCCAAAGGAGTGTGTCTTGGTGAGCTGGCTCCACTCGGCACCCAGCCTGGCCACATCCACGCCTCTCTCCTTCAGGCTTTCCCAGATGGAGGGCATTTTCTTGAGGAAGATCCTGGCCCATGACGGAGTAAGAAAAAGTAGAAGGGCTCTGTCCTGCCCCATAATAATGGTAGAGTTCCGGAAGCTTCTGATACAACTACCCCTAACCTTAGCCCAGGCACCTTAGAATCACTCTTGAGCCCTTAGGCCTCTAAAGGAGAATTTACAAAGCTCCATGGTCACTTATGCTGGTATTAAATAACCCTCAACTAACTCCTCCTGTTGTCTAATTTTGATCCTTATCACTGCAAGGCCATCTGTTTGTTCACTCATTCCATAATCACTGGTTGAACCCCTACTCTGTGCCTGCACCGTGCTGGATACTAGAGATATAAAGATCATCACTGCCTTCAAGGAGCTCCAGCAGGCCAGGAGACAGAGGAGGAAACATCACTGACTTCCCCTCTAAGGAGAGGACGGCTGGGACTGCCCCTCTCAAGGCTGGGCAGGAGGGAGCAGTGCCACATGGGGCCTGCAGGTGGCAGCAGACACCCCCAGTGGCCTGTTGGGGGGGCTGTGAGTTGCTGTGGGCAGGCACCCAGCCAGGACCGTGGGTTGGAGTGGAACGATTGAACTGGGTGCCGTGGGGGAGAGGTCGGCATCTCCAGAGTGCCTGTGCAGCCTGTCCTTGGAAAGATGTGCCTTCTGGAGCCTAAGTCCCAGTCCCTTGGCTTCTTGTCCTGACACTTTCCTATCAGCTTTGGGAGGCAGAATTAGACCTGGGAAACTCACAGCATACTGAGCTGCCACCACATGAATGGTGCATGCCACGCCACCCACGTAACCCTCATGACAACTCTGCAAGCTGGCTGTCGTTATCCTCACTTTATCATAAGGAGTGAGGTGCCTCAGAAGCGATGGAGCAGACATTCAAAGCGGCGTGATCGGCCCTGTTTCCCATATAGGGTCCCCTGGGCTCTGACATGAAGGCTGTGTGCCAGAGGCTGGAGGATGTCCTGAGCTGTTGGGGGGGGATTGGGTCCCAGGGTTGCAGCCCAGTGTCTGGAGTATCCCTCTTTCTCTTTCTGTACTTGCACTATCCTTTCCTGCTCACACTCCGTGTATTCTGTGTACCCCATTATGTCCACAAACATGAAGGCAACGTTCATGCCTGTCGATATAATATTTTAATGGAAATGACTGTCAGATTCATAACATAGTCTGCTCTTCAACAAAGTATTTTCACAATTATGATCTTCTTTGATTCTCAGCCATCTCATGAGCTGGGTAATTTTACTATTCTCATTTTACAGATGGGAAAATGGAGGGGCAGAGAAGGCTTGACCCCAAGGAGGGCTCATTTTCCACTATTTACTATGAACAGCCTCAGCTCTGGACCTTTATTTTTACCTTTCTCCTTTTAGAAAGTCCCTTCCTTTTCCCCTTCCCTCCCCACACTCCAGCACATTCATCCTTGGAAGCCTAGCGTGCACCCCCGTCCCCGTCCCTGGGAAGCTTGCCCCATGAACTCCCTCCACAATGGCCTCACCTTTGCTTGGGCTCCTGCTCTGTTTTTGCCGGGTGCTCACAGCCAGCACTGCACAGCCTCATGCTGCCTGCTGCTGAGGGCATAGTGGTTGTGGGGACATGCTTGAATCCCTTCCTACCAGCGTGATTCTGAGCAATTTACCTAACCTCTCTGGGTCTTTTCTGAGCCCCCATTAACTCCTCTATAACAATGGACTGAATGGTAGTACCTACCAAGGAGAAGCACTTTGCAGATTAAGCAAGCTGCCCACTGCTCGGTAAGTAAAAGGCATTTGTGTATGTAAAAGGCAAAGACACACCTTGAGAATGGGGTCTGCTGTTTGGATCTCTCAAAGAGCCTTGCATCATGCCCTGCACATGGCCGGTAGCAAAATTTCTGTAAGTATGTTTTAAAAGCCTGACTCCCTCTTTACCTTGGCCCAATTCCATTCTTCTTCTCTTTCTGAAGAGAACAAGGGAGAATGTTTCTACATTTCCCTGCCTTTATCCTGGCGGTGGGGCTGCGCTCAGGCACACGCTGCTGCTGGGAAGCCCCCCGCTCTGTCACACCATGCCGCTAACCCAGAAGCTACTCTCCATGAGTCTCGGAGCAGGGGAAACCAGCTTTGGAAACAAAAGGCCCAGTGTGTGCCCAGGCTCAACCTCTTACTTGTGACCTCCGGGAGCCTCAGTGTCCCCAGCTGCAAAATGGGATTGCTGAGTTGTTTGGAGGAGGATTTGAGATGAGATACGGGAAAGGATCCTGTGAATTCCTCAGCATTTTACAGACTTAGCAACTATTACTGTTATTAAAAACCTGCCCTCTTACCTTCAGGTCTTCTGGTCCCATCTGCACTCCCCAACCGGAAACCCTTTCTCCACAGGCCCCCCACACCCCTGCCTCTCCCCTTCTGCAGCCTTGAAGAATTGCTTGTTCCCACAGGGCCTGGCACCAAACATGGATGTTAGGTCTCTCTCCTCCCACCTTTGGGCTGCCTTAAGCCTTTCTTTTAACAGTTGTGATAATCCACCCTGGAGTATGATAACAGCTGGGTTTTTACAGCGTGGCTGCACCAGGCTGAGGGATTTACATGCAATATCTCATTCAGTCTTCAAAGCAGCTCTGTAAAATAGGTGTTTTAAACATGGTAAACTGAGACCTGGAGAGGTTCAGTGTCTTGCCTGTGGTCCCAGAGCTACTTGGCTCTGCTAGTGGAGCAGAATTTAAACCAAGACTACCTAGTTCTGGAAGCCTTGCATTTAATCACTATGTCATGCTGCTTCCCTGGTAGACTTAACCGTACTGCGCCCTTCTTAGTAATTAGGCTGTGAGCTCCTGAGGGGCAGGGACTATGTCTCAGTCATCCCTGGGTGCCCCCACTGCCTAGCATGGTGATCTATGCAGGAAGTGAAAGCTCTGGTCAGGGATCAAAAGACACTGCTTCCAGGCTTGACTAGTGCCACTGCTGGCTGAGTGACATTGGGCGAGTCACCTGACCTCTCGGAATGGAACCATAAACCTTGCTACCCTGCTGGTCGTGAGGACTGGGTGACATCACATATCTGAAAGCCTAGGTGTTAGGAAAATGAGGATCCCTTCTCCCCTGCCACCCTCTCTCCCAGTTACCGTCTGAAGGCGCCAGTGTCTGCGGGGAGACCGAAGGTGCAGGAGCCCCAGAGCACCAGCAGGAGTCCCCAGCGAGGCATTCTGCTCCACTGGTCCACGCTTCCCCTGGGTCCACGCTTTGCCTGTGTCCCAGCTCTCTCTGGGATCCACTGAAGGACCCTTCTCCTTTTGTACGCTCCACACTTGGGATGGCTACGATGCTGCTCTGCCCTAATTTATTACCGTGGGGCAGATGGCAGGGCAGCCAGTAATAAATCCCTCCGTGGGACTGAGCTAAGTGGGTGAAGGGTGATCAGGCTTCTGACGCGGAGCAGAGGGGCCAGAGGAAGGAAGGTTGTGGGAAAGCAAGGCTGTGCCCAGTGACGCCAGTAGCCCTGTCTTGGCCTGGCCCTGTGACCCCTCAGGGAAGACAGAGGCTGATGAGAAACAGCACTGCTAGGGGACAAGGTCAGGGCTGGGACAAGCATGGAACCCAGGTTTCCAGTCCCTCAGCCAGTCTCCCTCACCCCTTGCCTTTGTAGCTCTGTCTTCTGGGTTACCCTTGGCTGTGCCCCTGACTGGCTTCTCCTAGGCTGCAACTCAGTGTTCCCACCTGGAACATGGGTGACCCCTCCTGGCTCACTCCCTGACAGAGCCAGACCCGGGGCCTCAATGCTGCCTCCCTCCAAGTCTCTGTCGGCAGTGGCTGTTTATGGGAAAGTGCGGCACAGCCCTTCCTCTGGAAGTAGGGGCCTGGGGGCAGGGGGCGTGTGTCCATCCTCAGTTGACCTAGTATTGGTGGAAGGGAAGAGCAGCCCTGGGGATGTGGGGAGGCTTCTGCCAAAGAGCGAGGTGGGGCAGCTGGTCTTCCAGCCCCTCCTCCCCTTTCTGCTTGGCCTTAACTCCTTTCTGGGCTCTGTCTCTGCCCCCTTCCCTTTTTCTTGTAGCTTACAAGCAGTCAGGGGCAGCTCACCACACACTCACCTGGCCCCTAAATCCCAGGATGGGTGGTATTTATTCAGCCTAGGATGTCCTCTCCTGGCTTCTCCCTGCTCACTCTTAGGGCCCACTTCAAATATCACTATCTCCTCCATGAAGCAGGGGCCGATTCAGCCTGGAATTGACTGTCTCTGCAGGGGGCTCCCACAGTGCACACACGAGCCTTCTGTGAGAACACAGACCTCAACTGTCCTGTCTCGGAATTATTTCTGTGTGTGTACATCTGCCTCTTGCCCAGAGTCGCGCTCAATACTCATCAAATGAGTGCCCAGTGAACCGTGATGAGCAGTGCGAGAAGCCCTGGCATTGCTGTCAGGGACTTGGCTTCTAGTTCTGACTCTATCACCAACTTGCTGTGTGACGTGGGAACCCCTTCCCCTCTCTGGGCTTCAGTTCTCCAATCTGGAAGATGAAGCAGATGCTGGTGGCCCCAGGGCGCCCTCCTGGTTAGACACTCTAGTATCCCAGTCCTGTGTATTCAGGGCACCGTTCTCTGCACCGACTGTGGGCAGTAAGAACTTAACCAGAGGAGCTAATCTCTGTTACCAACATGTTGTCTAATTAATGCATTCAGATCTCTGAAATTATAACACGCTTACCAAGTGATGGGAGAATTTGGTGTTTCTTGGTATAAACTCTCACTGGAGAATTCTCAGGCCCTGTGGTTGGCATTGGGGGAAGCATTTGAGGGCCGGGGAGAACTTTTAAGAACCCCTCAAAGTGGGAACATCTCTCTTGTCAGATTGAATAAATATTTATTAAGCATCCTGGTAGGTCTCGGTGCTCTTTCATTTATTAGCAAGTATCCACTGAGCATTTCTTATATATTAGACACTTTTCTAGATGCTGGAGTTACAAAGGTGACAGAAACGAACACCATTCCTTCTGCACAGCTCTGTGAAGTGGGGACCCTCGTCCCCACTGCTCAGACAGGAAGCTGAGGCTTCAGAGAACTTAGGGAAGGACAAGCTGAGCGCTTTGCCCTGTGACTCCGGGCTCCTCTCTGGGGCTGTGTGTGTCACAGATGACCAGCAGAGCCAATGGGATGCGAAGGAGAGGGGTGCTGGGCTGTGGCTGAGTCTGCCAAGCTCACAGAGCTTTCTGTGGGGGAGAGGGAGCTCTTTAAAGCCCCGTCCTCACTGCAGTTTAGATGCCCGGCACAGCGCAGCAGGACCCTCACCTGTACTTCAGGTCAGTACTCAGGACTCTGCTATGGCAAAGGCAAGGCTGGGGCTCCCAACAGCCGGCCAAGCCCTCTGTGGCCCCAGGCACTCTCCAACCAAAAACGCCCTTCCTGCCCACATCCCTGTCTCCTGCCAGTGGGTGCAGCACATGTGAGTACTGACCCTGGGACCAGCAGTGGGTACAAGTGTGAATAAGAAGAGTGAATAACTTCCCCAGGAAAGACACAACTGTCAAACTATAGACCGGAGTTGCAGGGACCAGAGCAGAGGCAAGGAAATCAGCCCCTGGGAGGGTAACAGGGCCCAGAAACGATGGTATCTTGTTTGTCCTGATGACTCCAGCTCAGAGGCTGGGAGGGGCAGCCGCTCCTAGCTCTTCCCACGCGCTGCTCTCAGCCCACCCCCTCAACTCCTGTGGGGCTCAGATCCTGAGACCGGACACTGGGTACCACATCCCATCAAGACTGTGGCCTGGAGTCAGAGTGAGCAGGGATCCTGAAGTCAAGCCATGGACGGCATGGCCTGGAGTCAGAGTGAGCAGGGATCCTGAAGTCAAGCCGTGGACGGCAGCTCTGCAGAAGCTTAGCTGGGAGAGAGAAGCCCCAGGGATCATAAAGCCCTTGAAGTTTCTTCCACAGAAATTGGAGTCAGACCCATTTGTACAGCCTCATTGTACAGAGCTGAGGCCCTTAAAGGGTGGCAGGGAGAAAGAATCCGGTTTTAGTTCCGTTCTAAGAAAGAACTGTCGAGCAGTCAGCACCCAGTTTGAGCGAATGCCCTGCATGGGGTCACCTCCGACCCTGGGACAGTCAGCTCCAGTATTTTTTTAGGATTCTATGTGTCCTGACTCCCTGCCAGGTGGCCCAGCCTGTCACTCCCCATTTTCCCTGTCGGGTGAGGATGATTGGAAGGCGGGTGGAACTCCATGAGAATCTCCCTCTGAACTTGGGCCTGCCAGTGCCCTGGGCTGTGGGAGGGAAGGCACGTGGGTAGGGACCCTTCCCAGGTTATCTCGCAGGCCCCATCAGCCCAGGGGTCCAGTGTTTCTCACAGAAGCCCCCCAGGATCCCACGTTGAGGCCCCAGGCTGCGTCACCTGAGGTCGGGGAAGCAGAGCTGGAGGCAGAGGGAAGGGCTGGGCCGCACCTGCCCTTTCCCCTGGGGCAGACCCATGACGTGAGAACCAGTCCCGAGAAGCATAAATCCCGCCTGGGTCCTGTCCTCTCCTCTCTCTTCAGATCCCACGCTGGGTGTGCAGAGTGGGGGGCAGGGGCATTCAGAGGGGTGGTGGGGCTCTGGGAATCTCTCAGGAGACAAGGGGTGCTCAGGGTTTCTCTAAAAATGCCCCCAAATCCCACTTTGCTCCAGGATAATGGTCCCAAGGAGATTTGGGATTGTGATCAAGACTGGGAGGGACCCACGGAGGTCAAGTGTGGAGGGAGAGAAGGCCGTGTGGTACCAAGAGCCTGATTTTTGCTACTTTGAAAGGAGCATGGATTTATCTCCACCAGCATTAGTTTAGCGGAAAGTTCTTGCCATGGCCACTGCCCTGGGGAAGGTGGCAAAGAGGTCAGACTCACTGAGGCTTGGAATGGGGGAGCTAAGTATCTCTGGGCCGGTACTGCTTCTGTTCATAAAAAGCAAACGGGAAAGCAGGAGAAAAGATAAAAATGGACACGTCTTTTCTTCACCTGTATTCCTCCCCATGTCACACTTAACTCCCCAACCCCGGAGGGCCCAGCTGCTTCCTGGGAGGAATTTTTCAATCAGATGGGAGGACTGAGCTTGCAGAGATGAGCAGCTGGGGCCTTGAGAGGAAAAAACAGACCCAGAACGGAGTTTAATAACCAGCCAGGGCTGCCTTGTGTGGGTGGGCCCTAATTACTTGGAAGGCATTGGGGCTGGGACCAGGAGCACCTTGGAGCTGCGGGGTGGAGCTGCAGGGAACCAAGTGTCCTTAGCTGTTTGTTCTGGGGGCCTTGGAGGAAGGAATTCAGCCGCAGGGTTGGGGTGATCCCAACCTGAGGCCTGCTCAGGTGGTGGCCCAGCAAAATTGAAGGCAGGTCACCCGGGTCTTGGGAGCTAGAAGCACCCGGGAGGAGGACAGGATTGGCAGGGGGTGGGGGGCTTGGTGGGAGAGCCTGGTCAAAGGAGTGCTCCTGAAATGAGACGCACCCAGTGTAGTGGAGCCAGACAGCGTATCCCGAGGCATGAAAGCTAGAAACATAATAAACTGCTTTTCCCCAAATGGCACTGGTGGTCTGTTTTGTTATCAAACAAAGCTTACACTGGAAGGTCCCTTTTCCAGAGGAGGGGTAACGGTGGAGCAGCTCGGTGGAGGACGTGTGTGTTGGTGCTGCGTGCGGGGTGGTGATGCAGGGGCAGTGGTTCTGATACGAGGGCGCTAGGAGTTTGTGTACTAGTGTCACCAGCAGAAGTATAGGGAAGTGGTTGTATCCCGAGAACATTTCCTAGAAAATGGACCCCTTTCTTCCTTTCTTCTCGCTTTCCTTTTTTATCAGAAAAATAAATAATCTCGGGTTTTTTATTTTTTGAATTTTATTTTATTTATTTTTTTATACAGCAGGTTCTTATTAGTTATCCTTTTTTTTTTGCGGTACGCGGGCCTCTCACTGCTGTGGCCTCTCCCGTTGCGGAGCACAGGCTCCAGACGCGCAGGCTCAGCGGCCATGGCTCACGGGCCCAGCCGCTCCGCGGCATGTGGGATCTTCCCGGACCGGGGCACGAACCCGCGTGCCCTGCATCGGCAGGCGGACTCTCAACCACTGCGCCACCAGGGAAGCCCTAGTTATCCATTTTATACATATTAGTGTATATATGTGGTGGTGGTGTGATGAATTGGGAGATTGGGATTGACATATATAAATACTCTAGTTTTAAAATCCAATAGAACTCAGAGGCTTTTAAGGATAACCAGCATCTCCAGTCCTGCTCTACAGAGGCAACGCCTTTCAACTCTCTCAGCTATTTTGCTATTGATGGTTGTCCATATTCTTAAAGGTTATGCTTAAACTGCCATTTCTTAATTTTTCAATTTTATTCATTATTTCTTCTTCTTTTAGATAATTAAGGATTTCTCTCTCTTATGCTCCATCCCTCCAACTTTGGCAAAATCAAAAGCCAGTACTTAGATTATTATAATTAAATTTACATTCATGGTGTATTACAATGACATTTCTTTGTGTAATTTTTTGCTTTTCATTAAGTTCCTCATTGGTCCTGCCCCTTTCCCACTCCTTGTTTTTCTATGCCCAGCTGCTCCACACCCCCTTCCGCCTGGTGTGATGCCCAGGTAATGCACCAGTGGGATTTTCTCCTGGGGGCTCGGTGCTCCTGGGGGATCTCTTTGCTGCTCTCCTCTGTGGCTTCCTATGTCCAGGTTCTGGGATTTTCCTCTTTCTCAGGTGACACTTGTATTTAGGTGGAAGATGTGTTCCAAAGCTTGCTGAGAAAGGGTGCAGGAGAAGTAAACTCTTTGAGTCCTGGCAGGTGTAGAAATGTTTCCATTCAACCCTTACTCTTTAGAGTTTGGGTGTGAATAGAATGCTAGGTTGAAACTTATTTCCCCTCTGAAATTAGAAGTTGTTTTTCCCATATCTTCTGATTTTAACAAGTCTGGTGCAACTCTGATTCCAGACTCTTCTATGGTTTGATCTCTAGTGGGTTTCACCACCTTTCCTTACCCCTGGCATGGGTCTTTTTCCATTCATGTGCTTCATCCACTTAATGGATACCCTCAACCTGGAAATTCGTGTCCTTCTGTTCTGGGAAATCGTCCTGCATTAATTCTTTGGTCATTTCTTCCCTTCCATTTTCTCTTTTTCTCTCTTCTGGAACTCATATTAGTAGGATATTGCAACTTCTGTTTGTTTTCTAAGTTTCTTATATTTTATCTCCTGATTTTGTTGTTATTGTTGTTCCACCTTCTATGAGATTTCTTTAACTTGACGTTCCAACTCTTTTATTTCTTAAAAAAAAAAAATTCTCCTGTAATTTTAACCTCTGAAGTCCCTTTCTTTGATTATTCCTATGTTTATTGCACCCACTACTTGGTTTCTTTGTTTGTTTGTTTTTTAATTAATTAATTAATTAATTAATTAATTAATTTTATTTTTGGCTGTGCGGGTCTTCATTTCTGTGTGAGGGCTTTCTCTAGTTGTGGCAAGCGGGGGCCACTCTTCATCGCAGTGCGCGGGCCTCTCACTATCGCGGCCTCTCTTGTTGTGGAGCACAGGCTCCAGACGCGCAGGCTCGGTAGTTGTGGCTCACGGGCCTAGTTGCTCCGCAGCATGTGGGATCTTCCCAGACCAGGGATCGAACCCGTGCCCCCTGCATTGGCAGGTGGATTCTTAACCACTGCGCCACCAGGGAAGCCCCCACTACTTGTTTTAGGAGTGCAAAATTTTCTCTTATGCCCTCTGAGGATATTAATTACAGACTAATTTTTTTCGTGGTGTCTCTGGTTTCTCTGTGTTAGTTGCTTCGGTCTTCTCTTCCCAACTAGAGGTTTTATTCAAGCTCCTGGGACACTTGGCTCTCCATTCAGGGTTAAGACAGACAGGTGGAGGGGCCTAGAAGCTCGGTGTGCAGGGGCAAGGCTCACAGCTGGTGTACCCCACTCTAGATGGAGGCTTTGAGCAGATTTTCCCTGGAGCACTGCCATAGACTGAATGTTTGTGCCCCCCAAAATCATATGTTGAAATCCTAACCTTCCATGTGATGATATTAGGAAGTGGGGGGCCTTCATGGGTGATCAGGTCATGAGGGTGGAGCCCTCATGAATAGGATTAGTACCCTTATAAAAGAGACCCCTGAGAGCTCCCTGCTCCTTTCTGCCACGTGAGGATACAACAAAAGCATAGCTATCTATGAACCAGAAAGCGGGCCCTCGACAGGCACTGAATCCAGGGTCCCTTGATTTTGGAATTCCCAGCCTCCAGAATTGTGAGAAATAAATTTCTGTTGTTTATAAGCCACCCAGTATGTGGTACTTAGTTAAAGCAGCCCAAACGGACAAAGGTAGGTACCCTTCAATATCAGTATCTGTCGGTCTCTTCTTTGGGGCTTTCTCTCTCCCATCTGGGGAGGTGGTCCTTGTGCCCTGCATTCTGGGAAGAAACTGGGAAAGGGCTCACCCAGGCAGACTTTCACACAGTCCACTCTCTTTTTTCCCTCTTTTCAGACACTCTCTTTATCCCCATCCTCATTGTGCTTGTGACCCCCTGACTAGAGGTCTCTACTGAATCCTCGAGAGAGAAAGCCTCTAGCTTCTTCCTCATGGGTGAGCAGGGTAGCCAGGCTGTTTTAGCTGAGATAGGGGACTCAGGAAGTCTAACTTCTCCATGTAGAGATTTCCAGCCAGTCCCCTGTTTTCAGTCTAGAATTCGTCCCAGGTAGCTCCAAGTACCAAGACTTTGTCCTCGGGGTGAATCAGTTATGGCCCTTCAGTAGACCTTTCTGCTGGCTTTGAGGTTGTAGCTTCTTTCATTCTGCCAAGCCCTCCATCTAATTTCCATCTTCAATATCTGGTTGTCATTTCTCATCTGCTGTGGTTTCCTTTCCCTTCTCTTTGTCCTTGGGAGTTTATTCCTTTCTTGTTCCTTTGCTATCTTTTAAGGGGCTTAGGGTGTGAGCAGACATGAATGTGTCAAAAGTGGTACCTTTAAACATCTTGTGAAGGTAACATGCGGATGAGACTGTTGTTAAGACTCTATTGGACAGAGAATAGAGAAAATATAGGTAAGCAAAACCCGAGAAGAAAATGAAACTGGGGGCTCTTTGTTTTGCTCTGGCTTTCCCAACAACCAAAACCAGTCCTGCTGGCCTCCAGGCTCCCTGCTCTGAGCTGAGTATGGAAGCCTGTTGGGCTCTGATGTTTTAAAATGGAAGAAGGGCGAGGAAGGGCATACTAACTCCCCTGGGACTTGACATCTTTTGCCTCCCTGTGACCAAGTCTGGACCTGGGGAAGCTGCTTCCAGAGAAAGGAGACAGACAGGGGCAAAAGTCAGATGCCTGACCCCAAACAGGAGGTTTGAGGGGAGGAGACCTGCTCTGGGGATTGGTAACCTCACCTGTGTTGTCATTAAAGAAGTTGGAGAGGCATCGGGATAGAGTTACATTGGCTGCCAGAGACCTGCTACCCAAGACAAATCATTCAGGAAGAGGGTTGGCTCTGCCACACAGCAGGGCCAGAGAAAAAGGAAAGACTGTAGTGTGTAGGAAGATTATGATACTTAGAATGTGAGAGTCTCACTCTGGGCTCTCTAACTTGCCAGCCAACCTTGGGCACACCACTTGACTTCTCCAAGAATACTGCCCACCTCTTGCAGTTGCTGTGAGGTTGAAATGGAGTAGCCCTGTGCTTGGCACACTAGAGGACTAAAAAATTGCTTGTTAGTATATTGCTAGTGATACTAGAGGCAGAAATCCCCCTGCATCCCTCCCACCCCCGCCCTCCATATTCCTTTGCTTAGGGGCATGAGACCACTTCCCTACTAGTGCAACAGACTTACCAAAATGGAAGGAATATGGAAAGAGATGCTCCTACCTCCCATTCCCCAGGGAAGGAGGCCCAGGTCCTCCTGGTTTCTTGCCCCTTGGGGACTGTCTAGAGTTCCCAGGAAGGAGTGGGTTTGAGAGCCCCTAGGCAGCCCTACCTCCAAGTCTTTGGGCTCTGGTGCCCTAGCTCTCTGAGCCCACCCAGAAGTCTTGGGAGGTAGATGGGAGTCCCTGGGGCCCCTCACAGCCTGTACCTTCCCCCCAACCAATTCGGAGTCAGGCTGGGAGCCTCATGAAACCAAAAACCCCTTCATCCCATGGAGATCCCCATCCCTTCACAGCACATGGGGTCAAGAACTGCAAAGCTTGGAGTCTCACAGGCACAGTCCTGGGCAGGAAGACCAGGACAGGTGATCCAGCTCTTCTGCTACCCACTGGAGCAGCTAGAACAGAGATCCTGGAGAGCACTTGGGGTGCAGTGGGAGTTAGTAAGTCCTGAAATGTAGTTAGAGGGGCCACACCACACACAGCGTCACACAGACACATGTATGTTTCTCACATTTACCCCTTTTACACATAACTTCTCACACACAGGCCTGCTTCTTATACCAGAGAACACATTTCACTCTCCTGCCCCTGAAGCAACACACACACACACACACACACACACACACACCCCTGCCTCCTATCTGCCTAAACTTGAGGTCACGAGGAGAAGTTAGGAGGGATCACAGGAAATTTTGTAAAATTAGGTTGGCTAAGAGCAGATTTTAGAGATCCATTAGCTTCTTCCTACACATGGACTTCATCAGAGAAAGGATTGGTCCAGGGAATAGGAGAATAACTCACTGAACAGAATAGCTGTTGAGTTTATGATTCCTCTCCCAGAGGTACAGAGACACACCCCAGGCCGTTTGGGGGGTGAAATATCAACAGCATCACCCTGTCATGCATGCTAGGACATGAGCTCACAGCAGTACCAATAATTTGAGAGATCCTGGAGGACGGTTTCAGAGTAGAGATAGGGGTAGGGCAGGTTGTCGTGTTCCCATAGCAGCCTATCTCATTGCCATAACAACAAGATTCTGCCTCCATTCTATGGAGTCCTGGTTTCTGTAATGGGTGGAACACTGGTGTTTCATGGAGTGGTGGTGGACCACACAATCCTTCTAGGAAAGAACATTTCCATTCTAAACCAAACAAGGTAGGGACTTCCCTGGTGGTCCAGGGGCTAAGAATCTGTCTCCCAATGCAGGGGACATGGGTTCGATCCCTGGTTGGGGAACTAAGTTCCCAATGCCACAGGGCAACTAAGCACGTGCACTGCAACTAGAGAGAAGCCCGTGCTGCAACGAAGAGCCTGCGCACCACAACGAAGACCCAGCACAGCCAAAACCAAGCAGGGTATGCATAGCGTGAGGCTGTCAGATAGGGGTGGGTTTTCTTGTGGGCTTAGAAGCCTAGATTTCCTGGAGTTTCCCAACTGACAAGCTCCACTCCTTCCTACAGCAAACTCCCCAGCTATTGGGGGCCCCCAGGAATGTCCCCACAAGGCAGATTGACCATTCCTGATGTTCACCACAGCTGACTCAGATGGAAACCCTGCCACGTCAGAGAGGTGTGACAGTGCAGTGGGGAAGCCAGGAGCCTGAAATGGCTTGCCACTCATTGGCTGTGTGCCTTGAGTGAGATATTTATCTTTCTGAACCTCAGGATTCTCACTTGTGAAAATGGGGTTAATAGATGCTCAGCCCCCTGGGTGGTTCAAAGGATGTGGAGAGGTGATGAACATAAAGCACTGGACCCATCCAGGGTTTCAGGCGGGGTGGGGGGGAGGGGGGCGTGGCAGATGGATGGCCCAGTGTACTGCTGACACTCCTTGCGTATGGAGTGGGGCTTCAGTGTGGTTGTGGCCAAGCACCCCAGTGGAGGTCTGACTGTGGAGCTAAGGTGTTATTTAAACCTCAGTGGATGGGGCAGTGGTTGGCATCATCTTCCAGATCAGGCTGTCCGACTGGCTGAAAACTTCCCTGGGAAAGGAGAAGGTACTTAAGCCATCTGCCTTCCCCTGGCCTAGATCAGTGCTACTCAAAGTGTGGGTGTCGGCTCATGGCCCTCTGAAAAATGTTGGTTACCCATCGGCAGTGACATAGGTCTAGGAATTAAGGGAACATCTTCAGAAAATCTTATAGCTCTTTGATATTGCTGTAACACCACCCAAGCTGCATCCAATTTGAGCTTCTTTTCAGTTATTTTTAAAAGTCTTATAGAGATTCTGTGTGTGTGTGTGTGTGTGTGTGTGTGTGTGTGTGTGTGTGTGTTTAAAAGCACCGATCTGCCCCGAATTGGGGGAAAAAACAACTTGGTCCTTTATCTCTAGTTTGAAAATCATTGACCTTGATAACACTAAAGCTATCTTAAAACCAGCTGAAGATCCAACGGAGAGAGAAGGGGAACAATCTCATCCGTGCCGCTTGCAAAAATTAGCCACAGATCACAAGCAGGTGACACAGCAGCATTTCCTTTATTGCTTCTGGAAAGAAGCTGCAGGCCCCTCCCACTGCCCCGCCCCCAGCCCCGACCCCGAGCCACGGTTGGATCCGCGTCCGGGATTGGAAGGTCAAAGGCCGCACCTCCGCGCTCAGCCCCGCCTGGCGCCTCGTCCGCGGCTGCCGGGCGGCGCAGCCTGCCGCTTTCCGTAACGTAGGCCGAAGGAGTTCCAGTTGTAGGTGGACAGGTCCTTCTCCCGCTGCACCAGCACCGCCCCGCGCGGGGCGGGGATCAGGCGACTGCGGGGGGCGCACAGGCCTGGCAGCTGGGGCCCAGCGGAGCTCTCGGGAGGAGGGCACAGCGAGGCCCCCCGAGGGCTCGGCCCGGCAGCGGCGGGCTTCCTCTCCGCACACCGCGGGCTCTGCGCCCCGGAGGCCAGGAGCGCCGGGGGTCTGAGCCGCGGGCCTAGGACAGAGCCACAGGGAGAGGCTGACGTGAGGCCGGGGCCTGGGAAAGACGGCTTTGGAACACCTACTCACATCCCCATCCTCTGCTTCCCGTTTGTTCCTTGACCCCTAGGAAGCTCAGAGCTCCAAGCTCAGCAGCATCTTAGCTTGGGTGGTTAGGCCATTTGCTCCTCCTTCCTTCAACATAGCTTTGATTTCAAATGTTTTACAGAATTGTCTTGAATGTCTTTTATATTGAATTACTTCTTTTTTTTTTTTTTTAGGAAGCAAGCAGGGTAGAGCTTGGAAATCAAGAAAACTCAAGTATTTGCTGGACACCCAGCTTTGCTCCTCTTCGTGACCCTCTGGCTGGCCCGCCCCTGCATCAGGCTCCCACTAGACTGAGCTCCTAGGGCGGTTGGGGCCATGTGCATTCATCTCTGAGTCTCTCAGAGTCTTGAAAACAGTGTCTTGCACATACTGGGGCCTCAAAAATGCTTGTTAAATATATAAAAGCTAATGAAAGGCTTGTAGTTACAGAAATGAAGCAAGTGAAGCTAAGACCATTGTGCCTCCACACCCCCAACAAGTGTGACCCCTAAAAGGCTATATAAGGACTTCAACAAAGAAGGGAAATTATCTGGGTCACCTCAACCAGCTCACCTCCCCCACTCCAGGTATAATGTTTCCCCTTCATACTGAGGGTTAATGAGGCTAATTTGGAAGGCACTTCACCTGCAAGGCTCGTTAAGTGCACTCTACTTTTTAGCAGTGAAGTAGTGGAACTAGCTCTAAGGAGACAATGACCCCAGCAAATTGTGGCAGGAGATCAGTGGAAATGAGGTCTGGGGTGTGGGTGGGTGTGTGTTGGGTGGAAGGTAGTTGACTTTGAGCCCTGCTCTTCAATGCCCTGGCATACTCTGGAGAAGAGTGGGCATGGTCCAGAGTTAAGTTATAATCTTCCTAAGAGAGCCCTGGGCCTGGCTGAGATGGGAGGGACAATGACTCCCTTTCTAGCTATAGCCACCATCCCAGCAGTAGGATCACTGCTTAGGCTATTGTTTTTAGCATCACATAAAAGCTTTTGCCAGAAAGAGCTAAGAGCTCAGTGTCCCCAGGGCAGTGATGATGTTATTCTCTGGGGGATCCTCCCTCACCCAGAAAGAACACCGATCCCAGGAGAGAAGACACACTTGGCAAAGGACACCCAGGGCCATGTTCTCTTTGCTTTGGGATAGCTTATGGGCACAGTGATATCTTGTGTATAGAGAAAATGCTGCAAGTTCCATAGCTAGAGGAACTGAGGTCCCCAGAGGCCAAGCTGACCACCCAGCAGTGTTAAACCCCCCCTCCTGACTTGGGGATGAGCACCGTCCTAGCTCATGCCCTGTAGAGGGCACTCTTTGGGAGCTCAGTGCCTGCTGGGTTTCGGCAGCATTGGATTGATTGACTTTGGGAACGTTTCTTTACCTCTTTGGGCCTCAGTTTCTCCAGGTCATCAGTTTCACAATGAACTCATAATGTTGACAGTTATTAAGGATCTGTCCTTTTGTGTAGGCTATTATTTTTTTTTTCAAATTTCCCATAAAGGAACTGAGGTCACTGATAAGACAAACTTGCATAGTAAATTCCTTCCTAGCAGATCTGCACAGAGGTGGTTGGCGGAGCAGAGAAAACCATGCAGGAGCTCGGTGGTTAACAAGCACCTGAACCTGGGTGAGCCTCCTGATGTCTGTAACAGTGGCAAGACACTCCTTGCTTGCAAGGTTAGTGAGGCCCCTAAATGTGTTGCATGTATCAGTCTTAGGTTTCCATTAAATGCAGCTTTAACTTCACGTCAAGAGACTAGCCATATCTGAAAAATACGATAACTCTCATTTTGCGACAACTCACTTGCTCCCTCCCACCCTTCTTCCCAGACAACACATACCTGTGGCTCTAGGATTCTCCATGGGCGTCGCCTTTTCTAATGTCTCCCTGAAGGGGACGGCACAAAGGAAAAGCATCAACTGCCAAGAAACCAGTGAGTTCATCCTGGTCCTGGAAGTGTCCTGAGACCAAGACAGAGAGAGGGAGGAGGGACTAGGTTAGGCACGCCCTCTGGGCTGGGTGATGGGGCAGATGCCAGCGTGAAGTGGGACCCTGGAAGGGAGGAGGCAGCCCCTGCCTTTGGAGGCCCCCAGTGGAGGGATGAGGCTGAACAGACACAGCATGGAAATGGGACTGAGACCACTTGCCCCGTATAGTCCAAGCTGAACTCATGCGGTGAGGATCATAAGGGAGGGCTTCCTGCAGGTGAGGCCAGTAAGGTTAGGAAGGAAGGAGAGAAGGAAAGAAGGAAGGAGGGAGGGAGGAAGGATCCATATCAGTGGAAGGGTCAGGACTGCTTGGGTTGGAAAATGGCCAGGATTCTGAATCTCAGGTTTGCTTGAGAGGATTGTTGGAGAAACAAGGAATGAGATGCAGTGTGGCAGTGAGCAGGGAAAGGTGAAGTGAAGTGGGGCAAGGAGTTCCACTGAATGGAGGACGCTGAGGTCCCAACCTGCTCTCTGGAGCCTGGGAGCAGGCACTTCTTCCCTCCATGCTGGGCTCTGCATAAATGACAACTTTCTGTGCTCCGCTCTCCCCGCTAGAATGTGCCTTCCCGAACCTGGCCCAGTTCCCTCCTGCTGTAATGGGAACTTAATTCTTTTCCTTTTTCAAGAAAAAGGAAGAAAAGAGGCAATCATCTTGCTTGCTCTCATAACCCTTCATAGCCTTGAAAACCGTCATTAAATTGTCTTATTGCCTGTAATTCAGGAAAGAGAAAAAAACTTTCCCTGATTTATCAGGTCAAACTGTCTCCATATTCTATTCCCCGTGGTCTCTGAGAGGATATGAATTTAATTGACTTCATGATTTTGGCTGTTGAGGTGGGAGCTGTGTGCTCTGACCCCCTCTTCATCCCCTTTCCCCTCTCATCCCCACCCCCCCAGCTCTTCCAGCTCCCAAGTCTGATTTCTCTTTGAAAAAGTCACCAGGCACTTTGAGACTGTCCAAACATGATTAAAGACATGGAGAGCCAGGCAGCACTGCAGGCTGAGCGGAAGGGAGTGGGTGCCAGGTCTAAAGGCTCGAGCCTCCCTCCGTGGTCGAGCGGTAAGTGGGCAGGGCGGGGGGACTATCATTTGTGCCCGTCAGCTCCTAACGGTGGCTCAGCCCCATCCATCCCTCTGTTGTTGCCCCCACTCCCCTTTCCTCTCCCTGCTCCCACCAGGACGCAGGCATGGGGTAGAGTAAGAGTGGGATTAGGAGGACTCAGATCTGTAGCCACAGCTCCACCCTCCCTCCCTGTGAGACAAGAGCAAGTCACCTCCCATCTCTAGACCTTATTGCTCCGTGTATAAAATAAGAGCATTGAGTCAGACTGGCCACCGACTGTCCCCTCAGATGGTCACTTATCCTTGCAGACTTTGACTCTGTGACACCCTGAAACCCAGACCATGGCTTTCTGCACCTGCCTTAAGGCCTGGGGCGGGGCATGGAGTAGAGAGAGGATCAGTCCACTAGAGAGAACAGTGTAAACCCATTTCTTTTGTGGCTTCAGACCATGGATGCACAGGGTCCAGGTTAGTTCAGAAATCATTCCCGGTCGCAGCACCTGGTTGGTGCTATGGGTGCACAGGTGTGCTAAGACACAGGGTTGCGTCCCCCAGGCCCTCCCCTGAGATCTAGCACAAGAAATTGAGTCGTAATCAGAATCCTCTCAAAATAACATGGTAAATGATAGGCTGGAGGCACGTGAGTACAGGGTGGGTGGGGAGGCCTGGGGGTGTGTCAGAGCCCATGGGAGCCTGATCTGGAGGGTCCAGGCAGGCTTTCTGCAGGGGGTGGCACCTGAGCTGAGTTTCTGAGCACTGAAGGCAGTCCCAGCCAGAGAGCTGGAGCTGGGTGTGGAGGGAAGTGCAGGCCCTCCAGCCTGCCAGGAGGGTGGAACTTTGCTGGAGAGAGAGTGAGTGATGAGGCTGGGGAAGGGGCCACCAGGGACTTCATCCCGGAGCGGTGTGTAGATTAGCATTTCAGATGGAGCATTCAGGCTGCTCTTCAGAAGCAGGAAGGTGAGTGAGGAAGGATGCAGAGGGCAGGCTGTGTGGTTAGAAGGTAGTGTTCCTTCTTCATGCTCCTCTCACCCGTATTGCATCCTCCCCATCCCATCATAGGTAGCACTTACCATGAGAACTTTGGTTTTCCCCCACTACCTGTCCCCAACACACACCTACACCCCTCCCCCAACTCTTGGTTCACTGCCCAGCACAGTGGCTTTTAACACATGTGGTAGAATTGAGTTGTTTGGAAAAGAACCATCAGCTTCCAAGGGACCAAGAGTGGCTGTCCTGCTGTGAGCATTTTTGTGGTCTCCCTGTCCCAGGGGTTTTGTACCTAGAGAGTAACAGGAATTCCAGGCTTGGTTGGAAAGCTTTTGGGGGGGAGCTCCCTTCTGGGGTGATCCCATCTCTTAGTGCCAGGGCTGGCAGGGTACACAGGGGCTCTTTGTTTAGGCCTGTGTTTGCCATCCACACATCAGGGAACTGCCCAGAGGAGTCCTATTGAGCCTCTGAGCCCCGGGAGTTCCCCATCTCCCTCCAAAAGCTTCTGTGGCCTCTCATCCCAGCCAGAGAGTTCATTCACTGTATTCATTCTTTCTACAGAAAAGAATCCCCAAGGTCCTGGTTTCATAAAGTGCAAGTCAACGTTATTTACCCAGACATCCCAGAATAATCTGGCCAGCCGAGTAATCAGGGAAGATCGGCACCCCCTGGGCCTGCCTGGGACACCTCTGTCAGTCTTGGAACTGAATTCCTGCTACCAGCTTGGGAGCCTCCCTGGGTCCGGCCAGACCCCTCCCCTGGTGTGGGTGCTGCAGCGCACCTACCTTGCCTTGGCTCCGTCCTGAGGGGTCTCCGAGATGATGACACTGCTTGGCTGAGTGAACACCTGGAGGGAGGGGAGATGGGCTCCTGGGCTCGCTGTCACCAGCTCCCTGGTCACGTCCCTTTTATAAAGCCCATGGTGACGTCTCCAGGCATAGGCCCACCTCTGCCTCCCCCTCCCTCCTCCTCAGACCCCCTCAGAGAGCACGGCGCTCCGAGCCGATGACGGCTGACTCCTGCCTCCCGGTTCTCATGACGGAAATCAGCCTTTTTCTGCCCCTCCAGAAGCCTTCCAAGGCTGGCTTTCTGATTGCCACTAGTTCTTGCCAGCCTTCTCACCGCTTCTCCCCAGACCCACTCCAAGACCCATTCTGCCCCAAACAACATGGAAATGGACTGTTTGCGGGGGGGTGCGGAGTGTCAGTGTGCAATGTTCCCCCTCCAGACAAGTGAGCAGGATGCAGGGGAGGAAGGGGGAGGAGGTGGCACAGTCTGCCCCAGGGGCTCCTTGCTCCCCGTGTGCGCCCGGCTCTGGCAGCTCAGTTGGGGTCTCAGACCAGAAGGCAGCTCCTGGGCTGGGAACTGGGATCTGGGACTGCGTTGGGGGGATTGTCTCTTTTTTTCTTCCTTCTTTCCTCCCTTCTTTCCCCAAGCAATTTCTGAGCTGGTGCTCAGCACAGGGTTTGGAGATGAACATGCTGAGGTCCGATGGGCGAGACAGGTATGTGAGCAGCTGGCTAGGAAAGCAGCACCTTTGCAGCTCTAGAAGGTGGGCGTACCTGGGAAGCACTAAGGGAACTTGGAAGAGTGCCTTCCAGCTGCAGTGTGTCCGGAGGTGCTGCTCCTGGAGCCCCACAGTCATGTCCTGTGGCACCTCGATCACACCTTTTTGGAATTGCTGTGAGCCTCGCTTTGAAGTGGGGCAGGTCTCCTTCCCTTTGCACCCTCAGCACCCGCTCCTTTGCTCCGTACAGACATAGGGGCCCTCACAGAGACTTACTAAATGTACGCCTTGCGGGGGACTCCTGTCTCTCTCTTGGGCCTGCAAGGATGTGCTTTACCCTTGAATGAAGTGCTTCCCAGGGCAGAGACTGGGGCCCTTGGAAGGTAGGGGCTATGTCTGTACCTCAGCACAGAGGGTACCTGGTGGGTGAGCTGTACAGACATCCACCTAATTAATGGTTGAGAAGCACTTCCTACCATGATGGGGATTAATCCCCATCACTTGTTTAATACCTCCTGCTAACAGGGGCTTGCAAACATATTATCTCACTCATTAGGACTAGTAAACACGAGGGTAAGAATGATAGGTCATGAGATAGGCCTGCTTCTAGCCATGTGTGCGGGCCTGCCCTGGGTCAGAGAATGGACTTAATGGGCTAGAGACACTGACTTTGAGTCTCAGGCACATTTACAGCTTGGGGATTTAATCTGCTTTTCCTCTGATAAATACAGGGTGGGGTGTGATCCCCGTTCCATCTCCATGGGACCTGGATCTCTGCTCCCAACGGTCCTGACAGCTTCTGGCGTTGACTTGGGGATTTGGGGTCAGTCACTCGGCTCCATCCTTCCTTCTGGACTTGGAGAGGTCCGGGTATGATGGGGAGGTGAGTCAGTGTGGGGTGGGGGCCTGAGGGGGTGGCCCCCATTTCCTTTCCAGCCCCCTCAACCAACGATCCAAGTTCAAGCAGCTTATCTCTGCTGTTCAGACCATTGAGCTGGTGCCTTGAAGCCTCCGGAACAGCTGTGGGAGCCAAGAATCATTACTCCAGACAAAGAGTGCGGAGCGGACTCAATATCTAGTTATTACGAAGCTGGCCTTGAGAGCTGGGAGCATTGCCAGGCGCAGATATGGAGAGGGGACAGCAGGAGTGTGTCCAGAGGGCGGGCATGTCAAGGTGCTGGCTTAGAGCCTCTCTGGGCTTCTCAGAGAGCTTGTATTCTGTCCGGTGCTTCAGAGAAAGGGAGGGGCAGGGGCTAAGGACCACTGCCCCATGCCTGCCCCAAGGAGAGGACAGAATCTGCCACCTGCTTTTCCTGTTGTCACTGGCTGTCACACATCCTTTCTCTGCCTGGGGCCCAGACTCAGCCCTCTCTCCAGAAGTCTGGCACTTTCTGGCTGGGTCACCTAGACTCCCTAAGGCTCCGTTTCTTTGGCTGTAATAGGGAGCTACTGACAAACACCATTCTCTACACCCACACCTTTGGCACGACTGCTCACACCCCTCATCTTATCTGCTGTTGTCAGACGGAGAAGGTACAGGGAGGGGAAGAGGAGCTGAGGCTGGCCCACCTGGGGAAAGGCCTTTGAGGGGAGATGGGGAAGTGTCCACTGCACCTGGGGCTGCTGTTTTACTAAGTCCGTGTGCTTCCCCCACCCCAAGGCACCGCCACCAAGCCACATGCATAATCCACTTACCATGCTCAGGAAGGGGATGTTGAAGGTATTGCCCAAGAAGCCAAAGGCGACAGAGAAAAAGCCCCTAGGAGTAGAGAGGTGGAGGGAGTGGTCAGTGATGGCCCCAGAGGGGAGGATGAGGGCAGCGATGCTGACGTCCCCCCTAAGCCTCCAGCTTTGGCTCCCAAGAGAATGGGCCCCTAGGCACTGGGGGCGGGCGTGCTTCTGCACCCTTGTTTTTTTGAGAGGCAGCCAAGTGGAGTAGTTAAGAATGAAGGCCCTGAGGTCAGACTCCCTGGGTTCAAAACTTGGCTCTACCACTCACTGGTGCTGTATAAACTTAGGCAAATTTCTTCACTTCTCTGAATCTATTTCCGGCTGTAAAATGGGGTTAATAATAATAGTATCTACGTCATAGGGCCTTACACGAAGAAATGCTAGGGAAATGTTTATTTTTATTATTGTTACTGTCTTCTCCTCCCTAGACTGGGTGTGTACTGCCTGCCGCGTGTTTCCTGGGCTCCAGGCATGGATCGCTATTGGAGGCTGCGCTCACTTTATTCTCCCCTATGCCTCGGCGCCCCATTCTTACCACACACCCCCTGGCATGGATGGGTGATCCTTCAAAGGGCTTGGAGGCACGGAGGTTAGTGTGGGAAAGGGAGCAGAAATCTGAGTTCTGGCTGAGCTACTTTCTTTCCTTGGGCCTCAGGTCCCTGAGGTTCGCTTGGGTCTCTGAGGTCTCTTATAGCTCTGAGTTGTTTTGTTTAGTTTTGTTTTGTTTTTGCCCCTTCAATGCTGCTGCAAAGTGTCTTTCTCAAGGTTTACTCTTGGTTAGAACTGCTGAGTCTGCAGTGGCCCCACTCACACTTCCAAGTCCTCGATAGTAACTATTGTCAGAGTTAGTCTTCTTCACTAAATTGCAAGTTCCACAGGAAGTTTCTCCTCGTTTAGTGCCATATCCCCACACCTAGCCCTGTATTTGGCACGTAGTAGGTACTTTTTATATATCTGACTATTTGAATGAATGACTGTTTGCATGATGACATCGTTGAAACATAATGGATGGCAGAACACATGTGAGAGAATTTCACTTCCTGCAACCACACTACATGATGTCTCCGAAGTCTAGGGCATCGGGCCAATCAGGTGTTTTCAAGGCTACACTGAGTAAGCTGATGGTTCCGATTAGCCTAGGGCTCCTGGTCCACAGCTCCTTCCCATGAGTCCATAAGCCATGATTCTTCTAGCCCACATCATCCCCATCCCCACCCCTGTTCTCTCCACAGTGCCCCAGAGATGGTCTTCCTCAGTATCCTTTTCTTTCTTCTCCTTAAGGACCCTTCAGTCTTCTCTGAGACCCTACCCACCCCTCAAGGCCTGTCTCAGGTCCTGCTTCCTCTGGGACACCTCCCTGGCCCTGATGGAGGCCACACACCTTCGGTGAGTTCCACCGTGTCTTTCATCAGGCCCAGGCTGACACTGGATGGGCCGAGGGATATGGGAACATGAGCCAGAGACACCTGGGTCAGGTTCAGATCCTTTGCTTACTAGTGAGAGCTCGGGCAGGGGCAGCCTCTCTGAGCATTGGTTTCCTTATAGTAGAGGACAATCCTACAATGGGTTGTGGAGATGAAAAAATGAGAGGATGCTTGTGAGCATGCTTGGTGCATGTGAGGGGCTTAGTAGATTTTAGTTCACTGCCCTTCCTCTCTATCTGGATTGCCAGACTTGAGGGCAGGTCCTGTGTCTCCTCCCTGGGGACAGGCACAGTGATGGGTACACAGCAGGTACTCCATGTTTACTGATGAATGGGCTGATTCCTCCAACTTATCCTTCAGCCTACGGTTGGTGTCCACCTGATGCTCCTCCCTATTTTCAACCCTTCCGAGGCTCCCGTCTCTTGCAGGATAAAGTCCAGCTTCTGTATGCACTGCTGGTCACGCTGCCCAAACCTGATCTCAGCCGTTCAGAGGCCCTGGTGGGCCCATCCAGGGGAAGGGGACCTGCACTCACTTGAAGAGGTTAAAGAAGCCATAGGTTTCCAGGAACATGCCCAGGAGGGGCCAGCGCAGGAGCACAATGACCACGCCCCCCAGGAAGAAGCTGGTCCCCTTGAGCTTGTGCCTCTGGAAGAAGAAGGAAAACGTCTTCCTCAGGCCGATGATGAGGGAGAGGCCGGTCAGGAACAGCAGCTGTGGGAGAGGGAGGGGGTGGGTGTGAGAACCAACACCCTGGCTCCCTCTGCTCCCTCGGGAGTAAGGGGCCAGGCCTGGAGCTGCACATCAGGCGTGCGGCAGGACTTGCTAACTCTTCAAGGAGGGATAATATTGGAGAGGGTGAGTAATTTGAACTGCTTAGGAACAGAAGTGCCCAGAGGCAGGGTGGACCCGGAGACCTTTGAAGGTCCCTAGCTTGTCACCCAATTCGACCCAATTTCTTGGATCCCAAGCACTTCTTCTTATATGATATCATTTCTCATCACACCTCCTAAGTAAGATGGGAAAGAGAGTGAGATTCTCTCCATTTTATGAAGGTGAAGGCTGAAGCCTAAATAGGTTAGGCAGCCACACCCAGAGTCACAGGGCAGTGTCAGGGCTCCTGCCTGTGGCATCATTCTCCAGGCCCTCCACGCTATGGCCCTGTCACCACCTTCAGCTTGGCTCCCAACGATCCCTCAAGAGTGCCTGGCCTCCTGTTAAACTTAACTCTCTGGCTTTCTCCCAGCACGTCCCATGCTTTCCCTCCCCTTCTCCATACCTCTTCTCTTGTTGTTCCATCCACCTGGAAATGCTTTATCTTCCCCACACTCATTTATTTTTCTAAATTGTTTTTCATCCTTCTCCCACAGGGCACGCTCTCTTTTCTCCAAGCACCTTGTTTCATATTAGATGTGTTCATCTTACAGTGACTTTACCACTGCCCCTGCCTTCCTCCCCAGTCGTGTATGTTGATGTGACATTCCTCTCCCTAGGTGGTGGGATTCTGACGGGCGTCTGATTCATCTTGGTACCCTCAGGGCCTTGCCCAGAGCTTGGCATGAGAATCCAGGTCCTTAGATTCTCTCTGCCCCGTAGGCCTCACCATCCATCCCCAGCCACCCCTTGCCTGCCTGGGCTTGGTGGTGCCCAGCGCCTGGATGGGCACGATCTGAATAAACTCAGGGCCGACCCTCCCAGCAACGGAGACCTCAGGTAGGTTCACAGGGCTTGGGGACTCACGTTTCCGAAGGCCAGGAGCACTGAATCAAAGTACAGGAGCATTCCAAAGAGGATAAAGAAGATGCCGAAGCCGGTGGTGCCCACACCAATCTCTGCAATGGGCAAGGAGGTTGTGGTGGGATGGGCTTTGGGGAGCAGCTTGGGATGCTGGAACATCACCCCATTGCCACTGGACAGGTGCCCTCTGGGGGGCGGGGGATGGCGTGGCTCCATTGCCATCCAGGAATCTTGGCTTCTGTGCTCTCAGGGAATGACAGGAGGGGAAGGGAAGGATGGGCACGAATCTATGTTTAGCACCTGGAAACTGCTGGTCAGTTCTATATACTCTGGCGTCCTGTCCTCACAACATCTCTATGAGGTAGCTAGTGATACTCTCACCACTTTCTATTTTCAGTTTCCTCTTGTCTTCAAATGCCACGTCATCTAGATCATTATCAGGCTTGGGTCTCTGGCTGAACACAACCCTCTGCCTACTCTGTTCCTGGCCTCTTGCTTTTGGGAGCCGCTTGATGCCCAACTCACACCAGGGCCGAAGGGTACCACTGAAAACTCACAGCCATATCCCCAAAGTGTCTCAGAACTGCCCAGCTGGCCTGCCCTATTTCTCAGGAGGCTTGCCCTCCTGAACAATTCTTTACAGTGTCTCCTTCCTTCTCTAAACCGCCCCGGTTCCCAGCCTTCTGATGACGACCTCTCACACTTGACTGGGAAAGAGAAGTCATTGACCAGAAATGTGCTCATCACCTCGGAGTCTACACCCCAGCCAGCACCGTGGCTGCCCTGCCACACACCCCTCGGAACCCTAACTTCAGCCACAGGTGGGCCCCAGCAGCAGCGTGTCTTTTGCTTTGTGTCTCCTCGTTCTTTGAACTACAGGAGTTGGCTCAGAGCCAGGGAGCCCGGCACAGATACGCAGGCTATTTAGGATATGAAGTTCCCTTTCTCTTAAACCCCCTCCATCACACAGAATTGTTAATTTTACTTTATCTGTGCCACTGTGGTAGTCAACAAATGACAATTCATTGTGTTGCTTCATTTTTAAATTGAATCAAATTGAACTTTTTATCTTAAAATACAAGTAAAATTTATCATCTTAACCATTTTTAGGTATATAGTTCAGTGGTACTAAGTACATTCACCTTGTTGTGCTATCACCACCACCCACATCCAGAACTCTTTTCATCTTGTAAAACTGAAATTCTGTACCCTCTAAACAACTCCACATTCCCCGCTCTCTCTGGCAACCACCATTCTACTTTCTATGGTTCTAACTAGTCTAGGTACCTCATATGATTGGAATCATACAGTACTTGTCTCTGTGTGACTGCCTTATTTCACTCAGCATAATGTCTTCAAGGTTTATCCATGTTGTAGCATGTGTCAGAATTTCCTTCCTTTTTAAGGCTGAATAATATTCCAGTGTATGCATATACTACATTTTGTTTCTCTAGTCATTTATAGATGGACGTGGGTTTCTTCCACCTTTTGGCTATTGTAAATAATGCTACTGTGAGCACAGGTGAACAAATATCTCTCCGAGACTCTACTTTCACTTCTTTTGGGTATATACTCAGAAGTGGAATTGCTGGGTCATATGGTAATTCTATTTTTAAGTTTTTGAGAAACCACCACACTGCTTCCCACAGAAGTTACACCACTTTACATTCCCGGTAGTGGTGTACAAGGGGTTCCAACTTCTCTACATCCTCACCAACACTTGTTACTTTCTGGTTTTTTGCTTTATTTTGTTTTTGATAGCATCCATCCTAAGGGCTGTGAGGTGGTATCTCATTGAGGTTTTGATTTGCATTTCCTTGAGTGGTGTTGAGTATCTTTCATGTGCTTGTTGGTCATTTGTATATCTTCTTTGGAGAAGTGTCTATTCAAGTCCTTTGCCCATTGTTTTTTTTTTTTTTTTTTTTTTGCGGTATGCAGGCCTCTCACTGCTGAGGCCTCTCACTGCTGTGGCCTCTCCCGCTGTGGAGCACAGGCTCCGGATGCGCAGGCTCAGTGGCCATGGCTCACGGGCCCAGCTGCTCCGCGGCATGTGGGATCTTCCCGGACCGGGGCACGAACCCGTGTCCCCTGCATCGGCAGGCGGACTCTCAACCACTGTGCCACCAGGGAAGCCCCTCCTTTGCCCATTTTTTTTTTTTTTTTTTTTTTTTTTTTTTGCGGTACGCAGGCCTCCCACTGTTGTGGCCTCTCCCATTGCGGAGCACAGGCTCCAGACCCGCAGGCTCAGCGGCCATGGCTCACGGGCTCAGCCGCTCCGCGGCATGTGGGATCTCCCTGGACCGGGGCATGAACCCGTGTCCCCTGCATCGGCAGGCGGACTCTCAACCACTGTGCCCATTTTTAAAACAGGTTGTTTGGGGTTTTTTGTTGTTCAGTTGTAGGAGTTCTTTGTATATTCTGTATAGTAACCCCTTATCAGATACAAGATTTGCCAATATTTTCTCCTATTCTTTAGGTTGCCTTTTCACTCTGTTGATTGTGTCCTTTGATGCACAGAAGTTTTAAATTTTCATATAGTCCAGTATGTCTATTTTTTCTTTAGTTGCCTGTGCTTTTGTTTATTTATTTATTTATTTTTGTTATTCTTTTTTTTTGTGGTAGAGGGCCTCTCACTGTTGTGGCCTCTCCCGTTGCAGAGCACAGGCTCCAGACGCGCAGGCTCAGCGGGCATGGCTCACGGGCCTAGCCACTCCGCAGTTGCCTGTGCTTTTGGTATCACACCCAAGAAATAATGGTCAAATTCAGCATCATGGAGCTCTTCTCCTATGTTTTCTTCTAAGAGTTTGTCTTAGATCTTACTTAGAACTAAAATGAACTTTGAGTTAATTTTTACATATGGTGTAAGGTATGGGTCCGATTTCATTCTTTTGCCTGTGAATATCCAGTTTTCTCAACATCATTTGTTGAAAAGACTGTCTTTTCTCCATTGAACGGCCTTGGCACCCTTGTTGAAAACCATGTGGCCATATATGCCAGGGTTTATTTCTGGGCTCTCTTTTATATTCCATTGGTCTCTATGTCTGTCTTTATGCCAGTCCCACACTGTTTTGATTACTGTAGTTTTGTAATAAGTTTTGAAATCAGGAAGTTTGAAACCTCTAACTTTGTTCTTCTTTTTTTTTTTTTTTTTGCGGTACACAGGCCTCCCACTGTTGTGGCCTCTCCCGTTGCGGAGCACAGGCTCCGGGCGCACAGGCTCAGCGGCCATGGCTCACGGGCCCAGCCGCTCCGCGGCATGTGGGAATCTTCCCGGACCGGGGCACGAACCCGTGTCCTCTGCATCGGCAGGCAGACTCTCAACCACTGCGCCACCAGGGAAGCCCTGTTCTTGTTTTTCAAGATTGCTTTGGCTATTCAAGATCCCTTGAGATTCCACGTTAATTTTAGGATGGATTTTTCTATTTCTGCAAAAAACGCCATTGGGATTTTGATAGATTATTGCATTGAATCTGTAGACTGCCTTCTGTAGTATTGACATCTTAACAATATTAAGTCTTCCAATCCATGAATATGGGTCTTTCTACCTATTTGTGTCTTTTAAAATTTCTTTCAGCAACATTTTGTAGTTTCCAGGGTACAAGCCTTTTGCCTCCTTAGTTAGGTTTATTCCTAAGTATTTTATTCTTTTTGATGCTATGGTAAATGGAACTGTGTTGCTTCCTTTTAAAAAATTACTGATGAGGTATAACTTTAAGTTTATATTGTATATACAGTTTTGCAACTTGCTTTATTTACCTAATATAGCTAAAATGCCTTATTTTCTTTTTGTTGTAAATTATATGGTGAATAGGGTTAGGGCAAGAGTGTCTTTTTAAACTACAACATGTATAACTTTATTAAAAATGGCTTAACTTTTACAAAGAAAACACAGGTAATTTTTTTTGTGTGTGTGTGGTATGCGGGCCTCTCACTGTTGTGGCCTCCCCTGTTGCAGAGCACAGACTCCAGATGCGCAGGCTCAGCGGCCATGGCTCACGGGCCCAGCCACTCCATGGCATGTGGGATCTTCCTGGACAGGGGCACGAGCCCGTGTCCCCTGCATCGGCAGGCGGACTCTCAACAACTGCGCCACCAGGGAAGCCCCAACACAGGTAATTTTTAAAGAGTAAAATTTTACTGGGCTTGTTAACTAACATCTTAGAACTGATCCTTACAATCTCTATGAAATTGGTATTATTGCCATGTTTCTACAGAGAGTTTTAAAAAGTTGTTAAAAGTCTGGTTGTTAAGAGGCAGAACTGTAAAAACAAAACAAACAAAAACAAAATTATGAAGATTAGGCTTACTGGCTAAGTTATATTTACAACTGAAAGAAAATGACACACAATTGTCCTTCAGGTAGGTAGTTAATCTTTCCTAATCTGTTACCATACAGATCTTAAGAGGATTAGGATCAGTTCCAGTATAGAAATAAGGCCAAAGGACTTCTTTAAAAGTTCATTAAAAATACAGAGATGAGATTTATTGTTCAAATTATGGACTGAAACCTCGTTCAACTCATATTCTAGAAAAATGCCAGTCTAATTGGGTCTCCCTTTTGGCAGAGCTGGATTTGCTAGGAACCAGTACAACATCATTTCTCTCAGCATATCCCCCCGCACCCCCTCTGCTGCCCAGAATCCATCTGCTACTAATGGCGATTCCTCCTGTTTCTGACAAATCTCCGTAATCTATTCAAGTTTGTTTCCTATTTCCACCTCCTAGAATGCCTGCCTGAATTAAATCTCTTAGAACCCAAGACACTGGGTAGAGTACAACCCCCTTGGTCATTATGAAGATTGTGTTCTGTCTTTCCATGTTGCATGATTTTTCTACCCTCAGAGACAATAAGTTGAGGATCTAGAAGTAACATCTATCTTGTCATGATAATTTTACACGGGCCAGGGTACTGTGGAGGAAGACCACAACCATATTTCTTTAATCTGAATGACAAAGGTATTTTAAGTTTTTATGCCTGTTATAAAAATCTCTTATTAGCTTACACTCACCATAAAAATAGGTCAGTTCTGACAATACACCCTTCCGGTCTATCTCCCTTAGTAGATATTTTTGTGTGGAAACATAACATGGGCATTTTATTGGGTTTTCATTTTGTTTTGTTAAAATATCCACATGCCCATCCTGTAAACACTTAAGTACAGCCTCTTACTCATTTTGTAGAAATAGCATACATTTCTCAAATTCATATCTCATGTCTTCTCTCCTATATTATACTTTTTTCTGCAACAATGATTTGCTGGCTTGTATGGTTATTACTTTTCCGACTTGTTCCACACTGCCCTTCAAGGGCTGGTGCATTTCCAGAATTTTTCTGCAATGGAGGCAGCCTTCTTTATGGGCCACAATTAGTGCTTCCAGCGTTCAGTGGAGAAACTGCACCGTGAACACAAAACCCCACAGAAAAGGGTCGGAAACTGTGTTTCTCACACACAAGCCTCAGACCTTGCTCTGCCTCTGACCTGTGGAGTAGCTGAGGGATTTCAGTCAAATTACCAGCCAGGGGCTGCTCCTGAAGTTCTTCTTGGGGCGGAAAGCATGGCAGAGAGGGTGGGGGGTGGGACCCATCACCAGGGGTGACAGCAGTGCCTGCAGCCCCCCGTCCCCAGGATGCAGACAGTTGGGGCGGCGCACCCCTTGCTGGAGGTCACCCAGTCTCCAGGCTCTGGGGCAGAGAACAGCTGGGAGACTGACGGCACTCTCCAGAGAGGCCTGGCTCTCCAGGGCGCCCCCTGGTGAGAAGTGGGGCCCTCCCCAGACCGCAGAGGACAGCTGGGCTGATGGCTGCTCCGAAGTCCTGTTTAGACCCCGCCCTGTAGCACTAACTGAAGCCAGGTTCAATGTCTTTCTTGCTTCCAGAAAGCAGCTGCAGCTCCAAGGAAAGCAATATCCCCTGGAGCAGGCGGATGGGTCGCTCTGGTCTGAGGCTGTGCAAGGGAGCCTCAGACACCATTCACTTTCTCTCTCCCTCTCTCTCTTTTTTAATTTTTTTAATTTATGTATGTATTTATTTATTTGGCTGTGTTGGGTCTTCATTGCCGCTCACGGGCTTTCTCTAGTTGCGGCGAGCAGGGGCTACTCTTCGTTGCGGTGCACGGGCTTCTCATTGCTGTGGCTTCTCGTTGCAGAGCACAGGCTCTAGGCACGCAGGCTTCAGTAGTTGTGGCGCGCAGGCTCAGTAGTTGTGGCTTGTGGGCTTAGTTGCTCCACAGCATGTGGGATCTTCCCGGACCAGGGCTCAAACCTGTGTCCCCTGCATTGGCAGGCAGATTCTTTTTTATTTATTTATTTATTTATTTACTTACTTACTTACTTATTTTTGGCTGCATTGGGTCTTTGTTGCTGCGCACAGGCTTTCTCTAGTTGTAGCAAGTGGGGGCTACTCTTCGTTGCGGTGTGTGGGCTTCTCATTGTGGTGGCTTGTTGCAGAGCAGGGCTCTAGGCGTACAGGCTTTAGTAGTTGTGGCACACAGGCTCAGTAGTTGTGGCTTTCAGGCTCTAGAGTGCAGGCTCAGTATTTGTGGTGCACGGGCTTAGTTGCTCCGCGGCATGTAGGATCTTCTCCGAACATGGCTCAAACCCGCGTCTCCTGCATTGGCAGGTGGATTCTTAACCACTGTGCTACCAGGGAAGCCCGGCAGGTGGATTCTTAACCACCACCAGGGAAGTCACTCTCCCTCTTTTTTTAAAATCAATATCAAATGGACATAAAAGTTGCAAGTACAGTACAAATAATTTTTTTCCTGAACCATTTGAAAGCAGTTGCCACCGGCTATCTCATCGCCCCTGAATACTTGGCTGTGGTTTCCTTTATTCTCCTATACAGCCAGGACACAATGTCAAAGTCAGGAGATTAACACCGATACATTACTACCATCCAACCCCCAGACCCCATTCAGGTTTCATCAGTTGTCCCAGTCATATCATTCGCGGCAAGAAGATCCAGTTCAGAATCACATGTGGCATGTGGTTGCCATGTCTCTTCAGCCTGTTTTATCTGAAACAGTTCCTCAGTCTCTCCTTGACATGACCTTGACCCTTATGAAGATTTGGGCCAGTTATCCTGTAGCTGTCCCTCTGTTTGGGTTTGTCTGATGTTTCGTCGTGACTAGATTCAGGTTATGCAGAGATATCAACAAGAGGTGATGCTGTGTTCTTCTCACTGCGTCTATTAGGTGATGCACAGTTCCAATCTGACCTGTTACTGAATGACGTTTCTTTAAGTATTTCATCAAGGCGGAGTCTGCAGGTCCCTCCACCATAAAGTTACTCTCCAGTTTCCACCCCAACCCTTCCAGGATGCCCCCCTCCCCCTGGCCTGGCACCAGGCAAACCCCAGTGTGAACCCACCAGCCCGGCGAGGGCCCTGACACCCACCCTGGGCACTGCCCCCCTGCTACCTCATGGCTTTAGGACTGAATTGTTCAGAAGAGGAAGGTGGCAAAGGGGAAGAGAAAGAGCCTTGTTTCTCTTTTCAAAATTAACAACAGTGATTAATAGTAATAATTGTTAACACTAATGAACACATGGTGCCAGGCAGTCTAAGCACTTTATGTGCATTAACTCGTTTAATTTTCATAACTGCCTATGAGGTAGGTATGCTTTAGCCCCATTTCACAAACAGAACGGAAACACTGAGAGGTCTTAACCTGTGCCCAGGGGTGCACAGCCAGCAGCTGGCAGAACCAGGGTGTGAACCCAGTAGACTGGCTCTAGAAAGACTGCCTTTAACCAACCCTGTCCGGTCCACTTTTGCCCCCACCCCCTCTACAGAGAGGCTCTTGCTTGGGCCTCCCATGACATCCATGTTCCCTAATCCAAAGGAGAGGGGTCGGTCCTCATCTGTCAGCAGTTGGCCACTCCCTTCTTGAAATATCCTGTGGTAGGTTCCGTGACACCATAGTCTTGATTTCTTCCTGCTGTTCTGGCCACTCTTTCCCAGGCTTCTTCACCAGCTCCCACTTCTTCCTCTTCTCTTGGGGTTTGAATTGCTCAGGGCTTCAGCTCCAGCTCATTTCTCTTCTCATTCTAGTTTCACACGAATTTACACATCTTTAAGTACCTCTTGTGTGCTGACAATGTTGATATTTATCTTTCTAGTCCATGCCTCCTTTGAGCTTCCAAACTCCCATCCAGCTGCTTACTTGGCATATCTGCATGTTTTTCTCTCTCCAAGGCATCTTGAACTCAACAGGTCCAAACTGAGCTATTGATTTTCCTTCCTTAAAGCTGCACCTGGCACAGTTTTCCCCAAATGAACGAAATGTCATCACCACCCACTCAGCAGCTCGAGGCAGAAGCCCAAGAGCCATCACTGAGTCTCCCTCACTGTTCCTACCACCCCTCCTCCATTCAATCCACAGCTAAGTTTTATTGCTTCTTCCTCCTAAATGTATCTTGAAAGCTGTCCATTTCTCTCCACTCTTAGCACTTAATTCTAAGCCACCATTATCTCTTTCCTGGACTCCTGCAACATCCCCCAGTTAGTCTCCTGCTTCATTCCTGCCACCCTCTTATCCCTTCTCCACACAGCAGTCAGGGGCCTTGGAAAACATGTAATCCGCTCATAGTAGCACAGCGTACAATCCGTCATGGCTTCCCACTGGCTTAGAATGCAACAGAGTCCTCCCACCCATGCCTTGGCTTACAGGCCCTGCATGATGGGGCCTAGACTTGCTTGTCCAACTTCATCTTCTGCCCTTGCCTGCCATACTCCAAACACATCATTGTTTTCATGACAAGCCTTCCTGCCTCGGGGCCTTTGTACATGCGGTTTCTCCCCACTTGCTATCTGCCCAACACACACTCCTTCAGGTCTCAACGCAAATGTCGGTTTCTCAGGGAAACCTGGTCCACTATCTGTTCCCGACTTAATCTGGTTCCCTCATATTTTTTCTCTTCATAGGACTTACTCAGCACATTCTTCATAGAACTTAGCACATTTTGGTTTAATGTTGGCTTGCCCCTGGGCTCAGGCCTCAGCCCTCTTCTATTTTTTCCCCTAAGTCAGTGTTTCTCAACTTGGGGTGGAGGGGGAGGCTGATGGGTAAGTTGGCAATTTTGTTCCCCTGGGGACATTTGGTAACATAAGAAGACATTTTGATGGTCACAGGTGGGAATGAGAGTGTGCTACTGGCATCTAGTGGGGAGAGGCCAGGGATGCTGCTAAAATCCTACAATGGACAGGACAGACCCCCCTCCCCCCACAACAAAGAACTACTCTGCCCCCAAATGTCAGTAGTGGGGAGGCTGAGAAACTGTGCCCAGGCGATCTCATGGTTTTACATACCATCCGTATGCTGGCAACTCCCAAATTTCTCCCCATTGCAGACTAATATACCTGACTACCTACTTGACATGGAACTCGACATATCTAAAACCCAAATCCTGCCTTCCCCCCTACTCAACCCTTCTAATTGCTCAGGCTGAAAATATTGGAGGCATTCTTGAATTCTTTCTCTCACAACCCACATCCAGTCCATCAGCAAATCCTTTCAGCCATTTCCTCAGTGCAGATCCAGCACTGACTACTCCCCACCAGTTTGCCGCTACCACCCTGGTCTCCTCCACTGTCTCTCACCTCAGAACTGGTCTCCTTCACCACCTCTTACCTCGGAACTGGTCTCCTTCACCATCTCTTGCCTCAAAACTGGTCTCTCTGTTGCTGACCCCACCCTTCCACGGTCTGTCTATTCTCAATCCAGCACCCAGAGTGATCTTTTAAAAATATAAGCAGATCATATCAGTCCTCTGCACAAAACCTTCTAATGGTTTCCCATCTTATGGAGGTAAAACAAAAGTTCTTACACAGCCTGGCCTCTGAGTGACCTCCCTGACTATCCTCCTACTGCTCTCCCCTCTCCTCACTTTGTTCCACCCACACCAGCCTCCTTGTTTTTCAAACACACCAAAGTATGCTAATGCCTCAGGGCCTTTGCACTGGCGGTCCCCTCTTCCTAGAACATTTCCCCCCCTCCCCCCAGACAGCTGCGTGGCTTTGCTCCCTCACTTCCTATGGGTCTCTGTATAAAAGTACCTTCCCAGGTAAACTTAGTGACCACTCTATACAAAACAGTCACCCCTCCTACCCCGCACTCCCAAGCCTCTTTACCCTGTTTTATTTTTGTCCAGAGGGAGGTATCACCATCTGACATACTACATACTAATTACCTGTTTCCTCATTCTGGAACATAAGCAGGGAATATGTCTGTTCCATTCACTGTTGCATACCCTGTGCCCAGAACAGTGCTTGGTGCATAAAGAAGACAAATTTGTTCAGTGAATGAATGAAGATTATCTCCAGTTCACAGATAAGACACTGGCTTTAAGTAACTCACCCAAATGAAACTTATAGAGCCACAGTTTTCACCACTTCTCCTGGACCTTGGGACTACCTCCCTGCCCTCTTCCCTGAATAAAGGGGAAAGATATTTAGGAGTGAGGACAGAGTGATTTGGGGGGGATTTGAGTTTAGTTTCTGATAAGAAGAAGCCAGGGCCACAGGATACCCTAAGAGTTTGTGGGGGAAAGATGTCTCAATAGGCAGAGGCCTTCTAGGTCCACCCTTGTAGTATCCCATGTTTAAGAATCCTGGATGGGGAAGGGACCAGCCTGAGTGGTGAACTTGGCAGTTCCTCCAGGCACCAGCCTCTGGCTACCTGGGGGCCCTGGGCAACCCCCCACCCCCTGGAAGGCAGGGAACCACACCCCGCCCTGGCCCTGCTGCCTGAAGGATGCCAACAGGGCAGCTCCCAGCCACTAGCTCCAGAGGTCGCCTTGCAGGTTCCCCAGAGAAAGATCCCGGCTGGGAGGGGCTGCATCTTCACCCACCCTAGCGGGTCCAGCCAGCCCCCTCGACAGCACCGGCCCCTCGCACTCACTCTGCCATTCGGTGATGGAGGTCATGCTGCGGGCTGCCTGGGGGACCTTCCGTGTGGAAGCTGGCAAGGGGTGAGGAGCCCAGAGGACCGAACTTGTACATGCCCAAGGGAAGCTGACCCTTGGTAAGTTGTGAAATGAGCCTCTGGTAAATCATTAACTCCCCCTAGACAGACAGACAGACACACACACACACGCACACACACACGCGGCTGCTTAAAGTCAGAAGTCTCCCTCTGGGTTCTTCCCAGAGGGCACTGCTCCCACCCACGTGCTCCGCCCACTGGGGGAGGCCACTCCCATCTGACCCCAGTATTCCCCACCACCCCATGCCCTGAGGCTGAGTTCAGCTGTTTCCATCTCTTTTGCAAAATTTTGACTCTTTATGGAAGAATTGGGATTTAGGAGTACCTGGATTCCTTACTGGCTTGGTGGAAGGTGTGGGAAGAGTTGGGATCTGTTTCTCTCTGGAAAAGTACTAAATTCATCTTGTAAGTAGTTTGCTCGCTTTGTGCCAGTACCCACGCTAGACGCTAGGGGCGATAAACAACTGAGTAAAACCTGTTGCCGGCAGCCTTAGGAGAGCGCCAGATTAGGTTGAATCTAGGGCAAGAATGTCCCAAGGGAGTTAGACACGGAGGGCTTCGATCTCCTTTCCTCCAGCAGTGTCCAACTTTGGACTGTGAAGTTGAGCTATGGAAAATGAAAGATGAATTTAGGCTTAGGGTAGGGCTGGACAACGATTCAGGAAGCCTGGTTCTAATTCACCACCAGTTGTGTAGATGTGGCTGCATCCTTTCCACCCTCTGTGGGCCTGAAAAAAAGAGAGGCTGGACAGTTCCTAACATCCTTTCTCTCATTGTAGAGCAGTGGTTCTCAATCCCATTAGAGCCAGCATTCCCTCTGTAATGTTCCCTTTATCCTGCAGTGCAATTCATAGGTGATATGACCAGTCTACATACATCATTAAAAAAAACCCTCGAAGCTAATTATAATAAAGAAGAAAAAATTATAATAAAACACAATGTCTCTCAGTATATAAGTGTTCAGGCAAGACTTAACAGAAGACATACGTAGGCAGATTGCTTGCACCTACTTGTAATAAGTTTGAACTTAAGAGAAATAGACCACCATTATATACCACCACCCCTCCAAAAAACCCAAATAACCCCTCTCTCCATAAAAGAAAATGAAAAAACAGTAGGGAGTGAATACGAGAATAAAAACTAATGTTAGCTAACTAAAAACAGACCAGAGGTCCTTGCATATAAAAAAAGAGGGAAATAAACTTCACTGAAGCAGAGTTAACATAGCAAAGCAAGCTATAGATGGCAAGGTGGAGACATTGAGGAAACACCATGTGAATACAAACAAACTGAGTTTGAGGGAGTTCCCTGGTGGTCTAGTGGTTAGGATTCAGGGCTTTCACCGCCATGGCCCGGATTCAATCCCTGGTCAGGGAACTGAGATCCCGCCAGCCGTGCTGCACAGCCAAAAAACCAACCAACCAACCCAAAACTGCGTTTGTTGTGTGTGTTGTTTAAATAGCTCCCCATGTTACCACATGGGATGGGGTAGTGGCGACATGTCACAGACACATAGATCTGTGTTTTGAAACACCATCATGTGTTGAGGCAAAATTCAGTCTGTGGGACCTTAAAAGGCCTTGGAGATCATCTATTTCCAATAGGCAATGGGGAAGAGAGGATGGATTGGAAAGAGAAGTGGTGATATAAGCCGTTTAGAGAAATTGAATGTGGACCCCTGGGAGTGTGTCAGAGAAAAATAGAAAAACAACAGGCAATTCCCCAAAACATTTCCACATATAATTGTTACAACATAGGTGTTCGTCTTTGGGCTGTAAAAAAACTTTAAAAATTTAAAGGAGGCAATAATATGAAATAATTTCTAAAAACATTTCTTGAGGAGATCCAAGGAGACGCCTTGCATTTCAAGTATCTTTGCTCTAATGATGTTTGGTTCTCTCAGAGCTCCTCTGTTAACTGTTTTCAGTCAGCCTCTTTGCTTATTCAGTAAGACCGTACTGCACTGGAACCAACTATACGGTAGTTGCAATGTTAGAATACATTGTGTAGACAATGCGTGGAGTAGATTATTCAACAATTTTGAGACAATGTCTTTATTCCACTTAAGAGCCTTCTCCATAATAACCATCTCCTAACTTACCGAGTTATTCATAGAACTTATTTAAAAAAAAAACTTAGCTTATAAAAACTTGTTAGGACTATTATGAATTCCAGTATGACTGACATACTGGTAGTGGGTTTAGTCCATTTGTACATTTTAAAGTCGTGCAGGACAGAAAGCAATTATTTATTTTGGAAACCTGCCCTGTGTATTGCAGCCACTAAATGCCAGTAAGAGTTTTGCCCCCTTAGCCCTGAAACAACTTAAGCTCCCCTGAAAATTTCCAAAATCACCCCTAGGGGGCGGTATCATCCCCATTGAAACTGGTGGGTTAAGAGCTCAGGCTATAAAATTGGAGTGCCCTGGGCTTCATCCTAGCTCTATGAGACAGATATTTTATTCACCCTTTCTGTGCCTCAGTTCCTTTGATAATAATAGTACCTATCACGTAAAGATATAATGAGAATTAGTGAGTAAACGCATGTGAAGTGCATAGAGCCAGGTGCCTGGCTCATAGTAAATAACGAGCCATTGTTCTTATTATTCTAGTATAGTTATAATAATTACTGTTATTAATATTACTATTATTCGTACACTGTTAAATGCTGTTATGTGAAAGACTTCTGATCTCCTCTGAATTGTGGTTTTAAACTGCTCCAACAGGAGTATAAAATAGCAGCTAACAATACCTCCCCTAACAATGGAGCCCACCTGTAAGCTCAGAACTGAACCTTCCTGAAGCTGGGCCCTCTTCACCTGATTCTCAGACTACAGCACTGGGCACCAGAGTTGGGCCCCAAGGGGTTTGTCTATAGCCCATCTTCCTGGAGAGGGGCCCCCTTCATGGGGGCAACCCCAGGGAGGAGGACGTAGGCCCTGGAAAGCCTGTCCTGATCAACGTGGGGAAGGGCTGGGATAGTGCAGCTACTCCCTGGGGCTGGAGGAATGGAAGTGGGCAGGGGGAGGACACCTCAGATGGCTGACAACAGGGCCCCTGCTGACGTCCTCCAGCGAAGGCTATGGAGCCAGCAAAGGGGAGACCTTGGGAAACATTTTCCCTCTTCCCTCTTCCCTCATCATATCCCTAAAGGCAGCCAAGGGGCCAACACAGTGTCACCACCCTCTCCTCTCATTTGTAAATGAATTTGAGTTTTCAAAGGGTTTTTCATCCATTTTTTCACTTGACTTTCTTGAGGGCTCCATAAGATGGCAGTTAATATCCCCATTTCACAGATGAGGAAACTGAGACTCAAGAATTTTAGTGACTTGTCCAAATCTTCACGCAGCTAGCAAGGAGCGGGGCCAGGAGTTGAGCACGGCATCTCCTTTCCTCCATCAGTCTCAGCAATGGGGTGAGCCAGTTCTGCACTGGAGGCTTAGAGATAAGGGGGCATGTGGCATGACCCCCATTCCCTGTCAGCAGCAGGGTCTGAAGCCTGGCTGCCGCCTGACCCTAGCCTGCTTCTCTTCAAGAATACATACACGACCACACAGTTACAGAGCACCACCCCTTAAAGGCATTCTGCTGGTTGCTTTTTCATTTATAGTTCCTGACTACTGCCCCCTTTGGCAACCCCAGCCTGGCTTGATTGAAGGGCTGATCTGGGCCAGAGGGTGGAGCGGCCAGGGACCTGTGAGCATCATGCTTGGAAAGAAGCGCCCAGCAGTGCCCCGTGTTCTCACATTCCACCTCCTCTCCAAGTCAATGGCTTTGGCCTAGAGGGGAAGCTGCAGACAGAGAGGCAGGTCCTGGAAACTGACAATTTCTCCAGTATACCTCCTCCAGCTCTAAAGGTCTGTCTTGAGCCTGTATCTGGTCCCAATTCTCCCTGCTTCACAAAGGACATCAAGGTTTATAGCTCTCCCGGGGATGTTACAAAATCCAAAATCCAGTCATTTTACTTATTTTTAAAACTATAGATAGATAGAGGATAGATACAAAATACATACTCCACTAGCCTTTTAGGGATGAGGAGAGGTGTCCAGAATTCAAAATCAACCATTAGAACCAGACTGAGGCTAATCAAGAATTACAAGAAGCTTGCCTTCCTACATCCTCTTTCTTGAACCATTAATGCCTCCTCCTCTCCCCAGACATCCTGCAGAAGCCCAGGGAAGCCTGCCGCTGTCCTGGGCTCACATTCTCTCTCCACCCCCCGCCCCACAGAATTCACAGGGCTTCTTTTTATTTTTTATTTTTTTAATTAATTAATTTATTTATTTATCTTTGCTGTGTTGGGTCTTCGTTTCTGTGTGAGGGCTTTCTGTAGTTGCGGTGAGCAGGGGCCACTCTTCATTGCAGTGCGCTGGCCTCTCACTATCGCGGCCTCTCTTGTTGCGGAGCACAGACTCCAATTGCGCAGGCTCAGTAGTTGTGGCTCACGGGCCCAGTTGCTCCGCGGCATGTGGGATCTTCCCAGACCAGGGCTCGAACCCGTGTCCCCTGCATTGGCAGGCAGATTCTCAACCACTGCACCACCAGGGAAGCCCTCACAGGGCTTCCTGACTCTCACTCCTCACAACCATTTCAAATTGAGCAGCTCTGGTAAAGTCCTTCACACTGAGTGTCAATAAGGGATAACCACTGAGTACCTGCCAAGAGAAATGACCCAAAAACACTGAGGCTAGATGAAAAGAATTTGGGCCACCTTTCTGATACCACCCCCCGCCCCCACCTTCAGTGGAAGCTTCCAGGGCCTGAAGAATCTGATAGTTCCATTGTATAGGACCTTGGGACAAACCTTGATCTGGGATCACCTGGATCAAAAAGATGACAGTGGTGTTGACAACAAACCATCATTCCCTAGTTCATGGGGAGGTGGCACGCTTCTGAGAACTCCAGGATCCCTGCCTGGGGAGGCTGAGATGTACAGCCCAAGGTATGGGGGGAATGGGTGGTGCATATGCTCTGAACCCAGTTCTCTTAGTCAGGGAAGGATGGCCCCAGATACCCCTCCCCTTTTCTGCCAAGCACGTAAACACTCATGGACCCCCAAGGCCAGCCACAGGCAGACACGGACACAGAGTGCCAGAGACACACCACTTGTACAAACCATTTATTCCCTGCATTGGGTTTATACAAACTTGCAAGATACGAATGCAGAACTCACTGGGTGCTTCAGTACCTATATCTAAAAAGAATGCTGCTGAGAGGGAAGCAAGCTTTCGCCTGTCAGTCAGGATGGCCCCTCCCTGGGGAGGGGCTCATCGGCTAGAAAGACGCTAAGGGGCTGGTACGGCTGTTTGGTCCCCTGACAGAGATGCCCTCTGTTTATCTAACCTTAACTCTTCTTCTAAGGTCACTTTTATACTAAATGAAGACACTGAGTCATAAATTTCCTTGTATGGTTTATTGTCTAATACTAGCAAATCAAATTGGCCCCAATATGTGCATAAATAGATATATGTGTATATATATATATGTATATATTTCATATTTTCCTTAGTTTTAAGAGCTGCCAGGTTGTCGGGGGGTACCTAAAGGGAAAGGATTTAATTCTGTCTTGCTATAGTCAGCCCTGCTCCAAGAGGATCCCTCTCACCAAGGAAGGCGAGCAAGTGCGCACAGCTTGCAACCTCAGAAAAACTCTAAAGTGACGGTATTAGTATTTGATTACAGCTTCTTGGTTATTGATGAGGGAGGTAATGTGCTAATTGGGAAGACCCTAGATTAGTAACCAGGGCTGTCACCAGGTCGGTTACTTCACCCTGGGCCTCCATCTAGGCCCCCTTCATTCATAGCAAGCTGCTTTAGGCTGGGAATAGGGTGCCAGCAAATGTCAAAGTGGGAAGCCAGGCTTCAAATGCTGGCCAGGAGCTCTGTGCTAGATTCCAAAACCCTTGATTCCAGATCTGGACAAAAGACATCCATTCTGCCCAAATTCTTGCAAGGCGAGAGCCCCTTGCCCACTTCAATGGTCGATAAGCAGTTTGGAAGGCTGAGCTGGCTTAGTTCAGGGCCCCAGCAGCAAGAAAGTCCTTGGCAAGTCTGAGATGTACCTTGTCCGTGGGACCCTCTGGGCTGACTTCACAGTCTGGATGCCAGACTGGGGTACCATCCCCTTAACAATGGCCCCCAGATGAAAGGTCACAGAGGGAGACAGATGCCATAGGTGTCACCCAGACCAGTGAGGGATCAAGTGAAAAGGAGTGTGAGAAGTCCAAGGAACTTGAATGTATCTGCCCCGAAGGACCCGTGATGCCAAACCATTTCCTTTGGCCGTTGCACCATATTCTAGGTCCATCAAAGAATAGACTGACATTCTCAGTGCTGTTTGGCGTAGGCTGCCCTTTCCAGCGGGGTGATAAAGGAGGTGGTCCAGGAGCGCATCTGGGGGGTGTGTGCCTGCAAGGCTGTACTTTTGTGCACACAACTGTAAACATTTCCTCAAAGAGGGTTCACACCCAATAACCCTAGAGGGTCATCAAAAGTTGACAGTGTAATGAAATCCTTAGACCAGGACTTGCAAGAGAATGTCCTGCCCTGGCAAGATCCTCTCCGGGTGAGCTCTGGGGACCAGCCCTTTGCAGACTGGGGAATGGGAGGAAGAAAGCTGCCGAGGAGGAGGGAAGGGTGGAGGGTTGGACTTACAGGCAGCCGTCCCAGTCTCCTCATATCATTTGCCAATTCCATTCAGACATTGCACATTTTGAAAATAGATTTGCTTTTATAACAAAAGCGTAAAATAGATCTGTCTTAAAATAAGTCTTTCCTCTCCCCTTCTTTGGATTAAAAGGCATGGGGTATGGCCGCAGTATGCTAGGAATGATGTGGAAAGTAAAGGAGAGAAAATGGGCCTGGGCAGGAGTTCTAGTAAAGGATCAGACATCCAAACAAATATATATATATATATATTACATATACGTCTATAATATGTATAATCTTCATAAAACATATATTAAGGCATGTAAAGCAACATAAAGAGCCAGCTTTATGAAATAAGAGGTGAGAGAGAGGTGGGAGAGGGGCAGACATTAATCCTTGGTATTTTACATGTATTTCTAAAAATATCACTTAAAAAAAAAAGCAGACACAGACAAAGAAAGGGGAAGGCATGGAAGGCCCCGAAAAATCTGTTTCTTATGGATGGATAAGGTGTGGGAGAAGATGGAGAAGGGAGAGACGGTTACCTGGGAGCCAATCCCACCTGCCAGTCTGTGTGTGGGGGGGAAGGGACAGGTTTGGGGTGCTTGAGCTGTGCTGAAGATGGCAACTGCAGCCAAGGGTCACGTTCACAAAACCTGCTAGAAGTGAAGGTAAGTGGAATCCCGTCTGTAAACCCTCAGAAGCATGAGAATATCCTAAGCACCTAGAACAGTGCCTGGTCCATAAAAGGTGCTCAGTAAATATTTGTTGAGTGAATTGTTAACTTTACTTGCATATGAACCATAACTGTCCCAGCCATGAAGGAGTGGAGAGGAATTGTTGGAAGATGAAGTAATCATTCCTGGGGCCGCTGGAGGTCAGACTGAAGTCTCTGGGCAGCAACTCTGGCAAAGAGAAGGCCTAGGGGCCAAGGTTTTTCAGCTTCACTCTCTCTCCTCCATCCTCTCTGGCTACATTCATCTGAAGGTGGGTGGAGCATAGGGAGAATGGGCTTTGCTTCTGTCTCTCCACTACTGGCTCCCTGGGTAGGTGGGTTGTGAGTGAGCCAAGCTAGAAGGGAGACCTTCCATACAGCCTCAACTTGTCCTCATCTGGGATGCCTGGAATGCCTGGGATGCAGGGTAGGGCCCCAGAATCTGGCCTACCAGATTAAGGCCACATTCCCTCTTTCCAGGGCACATGCTCAGCTGGCCCACAGCACATTTCAGGGGGAAGGGAGACAAGATAATGTCACAGAAATGTTTAGGAAAGGCCCCAAGGCTGACCACACCCTCCATAAGACAGGTCCTTCTCTCTGCTCCTGACCCCAGAACCAGGCCCAGACCTAGAAAGAGCCATCTCCCAGACTGCTGCTGCCCGGCCCCTCAGCTCACACCCCCATACCCACAGCAGTGTGCTCCATGGCAGGTCCTCGGTCTGGCAGCCCCGCTGATCCTGGGGACGAGGTGGGAGAAGCAGAGCCAACAGCTGGCACTAACCGAAGGTTCCACCCTGGGGAAACCAACCCCTTACCCCTTCTCATCTCCATCGTCCTCCTCCTACTTGCGCATGAGTCCTGCTGCTTCCCTTTCCTCCCACTCTCCTGAGACCTCTCCCCCTCTCTCTGCTACCCTTCTCAACCTGCCCTCAGACACTGCACAGACCTGCTGCTCTCTATCCACAGCCAGCACTGTCTTCTGGGAGCCGAGGAGCCTCTCCCCATCTCTCATCATCTTGTCTTTGGCTCAGGCAGGGTGGTCAGTCTCCACTGGACCCCAAAGGAGTACCCATAAGCAGAGATGTGCCAAGACCCTGGGCACAGCTGAGGCAGGACGGCGGGGGTGATGGGGGAAGGGGGTGATGGTGGGTGCTGTTCTCGGTGTCAGGAGTCCTAACCTAAGATAGCCCAGGGCACATTCCCCAGCAGGGCATCTTCTCCATCAGGGAGTGTTCCAGTAGGGCCATCCCAAACCCAGCCAGAGCTAGACCTAGGCTCCCTGTGCGGTGGGCGTCAGATAGGATAGCACTCCTCACCCCACCATCCTACGCCCTGGCCTAGGACCACCGTCTGAGCAGCAAGGACTTCAGGGCCGGGCGCCGTGGGTATGTGGACACTGAGGCATCTGTGTTCCTCTCGGCAGAACCCCAGCCCCCAGCCTGGCTCTCTGTGGCATTCCCATGAGAGCACAGGGGCGGGGGGCCAGGGGGCCAGGATGGGCAGAGGCGGGCTTCAGAACGTGGCTCTGTGGAGCTTCACGGCGTTGGCCTCGGCCAGGGCTTGCACTGGAGGAGAGAGACACGGGTGAGAAAAGCGCTGCACAGAGGGGCAGACCCTCCAGCCCACCCTCCCCAGAGAGAAGTCTTGCCTTGCAAAAACCTGTGGAAACCCGCCCACCCCCTCAACCCTGAGAGAGGGGAACAAACGAGTAGAAGTCAATTCTTGTTCACTCGCCTGATATTGAGCAGCTGTGTGCTAGGGGGAAAGAAGGGACACAGCCTTTGCCTAGAATCGTCCAGTGCTATTTTAATTTACAGTAAGATCTGGGAGTGGTCTGGGAGAAATAAGATCTGGGACAAGCAGCTTCTGGGGGCTTCTGAGGCAGGACTGCTGTGTATCTCAACAGATGGCAGGCTTCTTGGCCAACAGGAAGTGCAGGGGTGGGAGTCAGGGCAGTCCCTCAGCGGACAGGAGAGGCCTCAGCTCTGTTCCCGTCTGCTTCTGGAGAAGCAAAGCCACTGGGACTGCAGCATCCAAGAAGCGGCCCTGCCAGCCGGCTCTAGCCCGGCACTGCGTGGGGACGCTTGCAGGCTCAAGCAGATGGATGGATGGGAAAGAGCGGCAAGGGGCACTGGGGTGAGGGGAGAAGCAGTGCCGGATGGAGCAAGAGGGTGCAGATGGCTCAGTGGGGGTGAGGGAAGGGGTCCCGCCCCCTGGGCTGGATGAAATACAGTAGAAAAGTGCTTACGTCAGAGCTCAGACCCGCATGGCATGGCTGCTGTCGGCGCCCCGTGGGGATTCAGACGATAGGGGGTTGGCTGGTGGAGCCGGGGAGGCAGGGGAGGTGGGAGGGCTTGGGGTGGCACATTGCACTGGAAACAGAAATGAACAGGGAAGTGAATAGGGGCGGCCGGGGGTGGGAGGAGGGAGGTTGGGCGCCCAGAGCAAGCGAGGCCCCCCTCCGTGCGGTGCGGGGGAGCAAGGCAGGAGGCAAGCAGGAGAGCTGAGTTTGGGAACTTGTTCGAGCTGAGGCAGAGCTGGCCTGGTTCCAGGGGCCCCAGAGGAGCCCTGGCCCAACCCAGGCTCTGCTGGGAACCAGTGTGACTGTGGGCGAGGCCCAGCCCCTCTGAGCCCAGGGCTCCCCTTCCATCCCTGCAACCGGGAGATACACGTACCTTTCCACGCCTGTGGAACAGAATGAGGGATGGCACCTCATAGGCAGTGATATCGCTAGTGATAATGATTAATAGTGCAGTAAAATCACACTAATCCAAACCATCAGGCCCTCACTCAGTGACTCAATCCAAGTGATCGCCGTGTTTATCAAAATTCCACGCAAACAGAGGTTTCTGACAGGCTTCAAGCCAGTCGGTTAACTTGGGCTGGAGGGTTCAGAAACGATTCCCCACAGTCGCTTGATATCTCTTTTCATCAATCCAGGAAAGGCAAATTCCAATCCACCCCTAAACAGATCATTAAAGGCCTTAAAGTGCTGACGTTCGAATTAATGAGATTTTACTCTATTATCATTATTATTTCGTGTTGAGAACAGCAAAATGAAGGACAAGGAAAGGGGAGTCGTATTGTTAGGAACAAGCTCTGCACCGTCTCCGGGCCCTTGTGCACCCTTGGTGCAGCTGTGAGAGAACATCCTCACTCAGGTTCAGAGAAGAACCAGACCTCAGCCAGGGTCACACTGTGTTTCCCCCAAGAGAGGGATCCTGGCATTGAACTTCCCAGTCCCTTGCTCCCACCCTACCCTGGACCTCATCGCCTTCCCTGGCCTCTGCACAAGAGAAAGGGCCAATGCAGCCCCACGCATATCTACACACGCCCACATACATACATAAGACACGCAGTGCTCTCCCCGACAGGAAGTGATCCACAGTCTGTGCATGGGATCCAGCAATACGAAACCTTTCTGCTCAGCACACATAACTCAGATGTGTGTGTATGGGCACTTCTGAACCTGTGCCTTGCACATGACCCAACACACTTGTAACTTGCCATACAAATACATACACAAGTGCTTTCAAAACACACATTCGTGTGCATGTCCGTATCACAAATAATGGTTAGTTGTCTGGCAACTTCAACTTTTAAAAGAGTCAAAAAATTAAAATCTAAGCAAGGAAGATCTCAAGGAAGCCAAATAGATGTTACAATGTACATGCAGTGAAGCTCTTACAATTTATTCATTGAAGAGCTCCTTGGAGTCCAGTTATTCTTATTTATACACAATTCTGATATATGTTGACTTGCTGAGTTTCTAGCCCATGAGAGATTAGAAACAGGAAAATCAGGAGAGAGAGAGAGGAATTGAGAGGCCCACTGACATCTATATAAGGCATAACTGAAGAGAGAAAATCTTCTGTAAAAAGTAGACATAATAACTTTAAAATATTTCTCCAAAGAAGACATACAGATGGCCAAGAGGCACATGAAAAGATGCTCAACATCACTAATTATTAGACAAATGCAAATCAGAACTACAATGAGGGGGCTTCCCTGGTGGCGCAGTGGTTAAGAATCCACCTGCCAATCCAGGGGACATGGGTTCAAGCCCTGGTCCAGGAAGATCTCACATGCCACAGAGCAACTAAACCCGTGCGCCACAACTACTGAAGCGCATGCGCCTAGAGCCCATGCTCTGCAACAAGAGAAGCCACAGCAACGAGAAGCCCACGCACTGCAACGAAGAGCGGTCGCTGCTCACGGTAAGTGGAGAAAGCCCGTGCGCAGCAACGAAGACCCAACGCAGCTAAAAATAAATAAATAAAATAACTTTATTAAAAATAAAACAAACTACAATGAGGTATCACCTCACACTGGTCAGAATGGCCATTTTCAAAAAATCTAGAAAAAATAAATGCTGGAAAGGGTGTGGTGAAAAGGGAACCCTCCTGCACTGCTGGTGGGAATGTGAATTGGTACAGCCACTATGGAGAACAGTATGGAGGTTCCTTAAAAAACCAAAAATAGAATTACCATATGACCCAGCAATCCCACTACTGGGCATATACCCTGAGAAAACCATAATTCAAAAAGAGTCATGTACCACCATGTTCACTGCAGCTCTACTTACAATTGCCAGGACATGAAAGCAACCTAAGTGTCCATCAACAGACGAATGGATAAAGAAGATGTGGCACATATATACAGTGGAATATTAGCCATAAAAAGAAATTAAACTGAGTTATTTGTAATGAGGTGGATGGACCTAGAGTCTGTCATACAGAGTGAAGACAGAAAGAGAAAACCAAATACTGTATGCTAATGCATATAAATGAAATCTAAAAAAAACAAAAACAAAAACTGGTACTGATGAACCTAGTGGCAGGGCAGGAGTAGACATAGACATAGAGAACGGATTTGAGGACACGGGGTGGGAGGGGGAAGCTGGGGCGAAGTGAGAGTAGCATCGACATATATACACTACTGAATGTAAAATAGCTAGTGGGAAGCAGCAGCATAGCACAGGGAGATCAGCTCTGTGCTTTGTGACGACCTAGAGGGGTGGGATAGGGAGGGTGGGAGGGAGATGCAAGAGGGAGGAGATATGGGGATATATGTATGCATATGGCTGATTCACTTTGTTGTGCAACACAAATTAACACAGTATTGTGAAGCAATTATACTCTAATAAAGATCTATTACCAAAAAAAAGTGTAACAGTTTGGTAGCATTTAGCAGGGCTACAAACAGATCTGTATGGATTACAGCCCCCAAGGGCATCCCTTCCACAGAGGTCAGCAAAATAAGGACGTTTACAATGATACTAAATGAGCGAGAGCAAGAAAGATTGATTGCTAAATATAACCTCTTTAAGAAGTCAGAAAAATCCTAAACACATTAGGAATACATCCATCAAACTAAATTCACATATGCAATGGATAGGCATTGGACAGATGTCCTATTACAGTTGTGTGTTCACACGTGCTACCACATCTGCAGGCATAATCGGTCACAGGTACATTCATGAGGCTGTGCTCTCTCCATCCTGCACACACAGGTGTGTGTCCACAAGTGTGCAGTACATACACTGTGCGCGACGTATACACAAATACTCTATCATTCCTCATACTGCAAAGGAAGCCTATCACACGTAAACGTGTGCATTCAGAAGCACTACCTCCACCCACATATTGTACACTCACGTCAACACCTTCCCAAACATCATCTGTACTCATAATGGGTCTCCACTCAACACCCATAGACATTTTGCACACACAGACACACTCCTATATTTGTACTCAAACTTTCCCTCCACCCACACATAACACACGTGTATATGCACCCACACATATGTATCTACAACCATTACCCAATACAGACACTGCAGTGACATCACGCCACACATACAAACTTAAAATTGCCGCATCTTCCCCGATACTGCACACCAGGTATACCAACAACTGCCACAAGCTCGCCACCGACCACAGCATCCAGGCCACACACCCCCACTCAGGCACGAACTACATCCCTTGCCCGCTGCACTGTCGTCATGCCCCCTGTGCCCAGCACTCCCCCCCCCCTACAGTGCCTGCTGTGCCTGGCAGAGCTGCAGCTCTGGGAATCTGAGCTATAGGCCGGGGTGGTGGGGACAGTGGGCTAAGTCTGAGGTCTGGCCCACAGCCATTTTTTAAGTAGTTGGGGTCTTGGCAAAAGCAAGGTGACCATTTGTTTTCAGCACACTGACCCTGAAATATAAGCCCATGTGTATCAAGGGGGAATCTGAAGAGCCAGGGTGGGTTTTGTTTTCATGGCACCTTTGGCGGGGGAGCTATAGAAGAGAGAGCCAGGGGCTGGGACAGGGGAAAGGGCAGAGGGAAGTTTTAACAGTGCTGTACGTGCCAACCCTTGAAATAGGAAGTTGCCTTTTGCCCAGAGCGTGTGGAATTTGATCTTTGGAACCTTCGAGTTCATTTTGCAGGTAAACTACGGGGCGGTTGACAGAAGCCTCCTTGTAGCCAAACTGGTTCTGCTGCCTTCGGTTCTGGCTGCAAGATGGGGCTCTCTGAAGGCCATCCCTTCTCTTGCCCTCAACTCCTGCCCACCTGAAAGCCAGTTTCTGAAGTGTCTCCAAGGGCTTTCCCTGGCCACCCATTCTAATGTCCATTTATATGCCAACTGCTAATAGGTTCTTCCTTAAAGCTTACTTAAATCTCCTTTGCTGTAGCCTAAAACCCTCTGGTTTCTGAAAATATCCATATTTAAAATAGCTAGAGGGCTTCCCTGCTGGCGCAGTGGTTGAGAGTCCGCCTGCCGATGCAGGGAACACGGGTTCGTGCCCCAGTCTGGGAAGATCCCACATGCCGCGGAGCGGCTGGGCCCGTGAGCCATGGCCGCTGAGCCTGCACGTCCGGAGCCTGTGCTCCGCAACGGGAGAGGCCACAACGGTGAGAGGCCCGCGTACGGCAAAAATAAATAAATAACATAAAATAAAATAAAAGAGCTAGAAACCCCACAAAACAGTCCTATTTCTGCTTTAGCTATTGCTATTTCAACTAACGCCACCAGCACCAGAACTACGGCTACCACAGCCGGCCAGCGTTTACTGAGCGGTTACTGGCTGGCAGACATGGTGCTGGGTGCTTAGCGCACCTTGTTTCCATCCTCACACCACCAGACAGGTATTTTGATTTGAAGTTTACAGATGAGGAAATGGAGCCTCAAAGAGCAAACACTGAAACCCTCCGAGTCACCATTCCTTCCTCTGTGCATCCAGCCACGATTCTAATCTGCCAGTTGCCCAGGCTACCATAACTCTGGCTGGCACAACCTGTCTCTGCCCCCTCAACCAAAGTCATCACAAGCCTGGCATCCATCCAGGGTGTTCGTCTGGACTGGCCTTCAGAAGCGCCCTCCCTGCAAGCACCTTTCGTGTTCAGGAGGGGGGAATATTGTCTCCCATGCTTAATGACTTAACCACTGTCCTTCCTCCACCTCAAAGCCTCCCATTCATAGGGTCTCTTCTATTCTTCCCAATGACATTCTCCTCTATTCCGGGGTGCTTCTCCTCAAGCTGAGGGGAAGTGAATCCTATTGGCTGCAACCCCATAGTGTCCACTAAGACCCACTAGCCTTTGTATCAGTGTGAAGTCAGTTCCTTGTACTCATCTTTTCTTAGCAGAAAAGTGGGTTTGGGTCAGTAGCCAAGGTGGTGACTGTATTGGCTGCTTGTACCATCTTCCCTTTTCATTCCTGCTATTTGCATGCAGCACGAATGGGAAGTCAGAGAATACCCTGGAATACCTGGCCCTCACTCCACCACTGGTACATACTTGCATCTTTTCCAATCAAGCTCAGTTATCGCCTCTTCTCTGGGCCTTTCCTGGACCTGCCCAGGTAGAATGGTTCCCTGTGCTCCCCGCATGGCCTCTGGCCATTCCTCTATCCAGCAGCTAGGCAGGTCATCCTGGCTCTGAGCTCCCAGATGTCAGCAACTCTGGCCCCTTTGCACCCCCTGAGACTAGCACAGCCCCTGGCGCTCAATAAGGCTCATTCTGACCTCAAGGAACATCTCCCTGTTCTGTCCCTGGCCCTCTGCCGCACTGCACTACCTCCCCTACGCCTGGTCAGCCGGTCTCCCTGGCGGAGCGAGGCCCAGCCCCTCTCACCAGACAGCATGCGGCCCCTGCGGGAGGCCTCGGTCGCCAGGGCACAGGAGATTTCAATCCGCTTCTCCTGCTCCTGCAGCTGGCTCTCTGAGTCCTGGGGCACGTCCACAAGGTCCCCCTCGCCGATGGGCACCACGTTCTGCATACTAAAGAGGCACAGACACACAGAGATGGAGGCGGGGACGGGATGGTCCGACTGGCTCGGGGGGCCTGCAGACTGAGGTTGGCAGGGATCCAGGGGCCTGTGAACATGCAGGCTCCGGTTCCCAGCAAGCCTGTCCGCTGGGGTGAGTGGGACCCTAGCAAAACACGTGCTGGGACCCCTACCTGCACCATTTAGAAATGAACTAGAAGGGTCAAGTGACTATGTAGGGCAGGCTTGACAGGGAAAAGACGTCACCAGAGGGCAACCCAACAGTTTGTCTTGACGACAGCACGTGCGCGAGCCCAGCAGGTCTTTTTGGCACCGATGGCAGCGTCACCAGCCCTGCCACATGCCTGGGCCCGGTCCGCTGCCTGGAACCACTGCTTCCCTTAGCCCTCTGCTGGGGAGGCTCGGGAACCCCAACCGCATGAGTCCAGGCACTGGATTCAGTGGCACTAGTGCCCCAGGTGCCCTAGGAGCCAGGGTGGGTAGAGGAAGTGGAGGTTCACCCCAAGGCCTGTTACCTGGACTTGGCAATGAGCGTCTTGATCCTCTCCACCTTCTTCTGCTTCTCCTTCAACTCCTCTGGGCTCAGGGGAGTGTCAGGCTCCAGGTCAATGTACCGCTCAGGGATGAGGACTTTGTCTGGGGTGGAGAGCTGTGGAGCGACCGAGGTCACCGCCTCTACCCCTTCCTGGGCTTCCCCCTGCCCGGGCCCTCCTGGACTCTGCTCACCTCCTTACTGATATCCACATCATAGTGCTGGGGCTCCAGCTCCATTTTGCGGAGCCGGGCAATCTCCTCCCGTGGTGTCTCGTAGGCCTGCCCACCAGGCTCCTCTGCCCGCAGAGCTGCCTCCAGGTTGGAGATGTCCACCTCATGGATGCTGCGGTGACGGCGCACCTAGGCGGCAGCACCGTCGTGACCACGCAGGGCCTCTGTCCCACTGCCAGCGGCACCTCCACTGCTACCCACGCCTCCAGGCAGCCCTAACCATGCCCGTGTCCTCACTGTCCCTGCCTAGCATGCCTGACCTGGCCACCCCCCACTGCTGAGCTACCCTTCTTCCATGCTGCTTGTCCAAAGCCTGCTCACCTACAAGGGCCCCAAGGTGAAATCTCATCACTGTCTTCTGTCCCCATCCTGCTGTACCTGTGTTCACATCCTGTGCCATATATAATATTCTGGGCAACTGAATCAGTGTGTCTTATATGGATCTCTAATTTTTTCATAGGCTAGAAGTTCTAGTCCACCAATTAGAATGTAAACTGTTTGAGGGCAGGACTCATGGGCCATAATTTTTCTTGTATTTCTGAAATTTAATGGGAAGAAAAATTAGGCCGATAGTTTGGGCTACTCCCAGCTCTGCACTTAATAGCTGTGTGGCCCAGAGATCCCTTAACTTCTCATGACTTTGCTTCCCTATCTCTAAAATGGGGGTAATACTTCCTAATCCAGCATCCTTGAAATGACTAAATGAAATAACATGAAAGGGATTGTGACTTATATTGTGCCATGTGATGGTGAGCTATGATGATCACCTTCAGTAACCCCCCAGCCCAATGTTAAGCACATAGGAAATGCTCTAGAAACAAGTGACGGCTACTTCTAGGTTGCAGATTTTGTACTAACCTCTCTTAACTGAATTTTGTATAATTCATTTCAGCCAAAATAATCAACGCATTCCTTTCTGTGAGTTATTTTTCTTTAAACACAAAAAAAGGAAACACTTGTTGTAGTATGTCCTCTGCCCAGTGGGGGACAAGCATCCCCCAGGTCTCCCAGGCACCCAGCTTGGGTCCTTCCTGGTCTCTCCCTGACTAAAACCTCCTCCCTCCCTGCAACCCCTCCAGTCCAGGCTGGTGGGGACCTGGGCGTGGGCAGTGTTGGCAGATGCCAGGCCATGCCTGTGGGGGCTGGGAGGACGTTACCACTTTGTAGGCAGGCCGGGCACTGGGGTCGGGGGCCGGGCTGGCCGGGAGCTGCAGGCTCCTCCGCTTATCCTTCATAGAGCCGCTCTGGTGTCGCCGCATGCGGTCAATCTGCTCCTCCACGCTCATCTTGACCTTGCCCTCGCCAGGGAACACAGCACTCTTGGGGCGCTCCTGCTGTAGTGGGAGAACGGGGCTCTGACTGGTGCCTCGCCCCCCCACCCAGATTTTTCATCTGCCTTAATCCCTTAAAATTTCCCTTCTCTGGGAAGCCTGCCTGTAATGGGTTGAAGAATGGACCCCAAAAGGTATAGCCAAGTCCTAACCACAGTACCTGTGAATGGAAATATTTGGAAATAGGGTCTTTGCAGATGTAATCAAGTTAAGGAGCTCAAGATGAGATCACCTTCAATTAGGGTGAGCCCTAAATCGAACAATGGGTGTCCTTATAAGAAACAGAAGAAAAGAAGACACGTAGAGTAGAAGGTGATGTGAAGGTGGAGAAGGCAGTTGGGCGGGGGGGTGGGGGGTGCGTCTACAAGCCAAAGATTGCCAGCAACAGCCAGAGCCAGGAGAGAGGCATGGAATGGAGGCTCCCTCAAGCCTCCAGAAGGAACCAACCCTGCGGACACCTTGATTCTGGACTGCTGGCCTCTGCAACGGTGAGGGAATAAGCTTCTTATTCTTAAGTCACCAAGTTTGTGGTGTTTAATTAACTTCCTAGAAACCCCAGGAAACTAACACGGTGCCTCTGGTCAGGACATTCGACTCTGACCACTGACTTTTGCGTTTGTATTTCATCCCTGGCACATTACAATAATTTTGTTAAATATTCTTATATCTTTATTATGTAGAGCTTCCTTGTCTCCCTGAAGGAGAACTCCTCCGCTTGGCTTCTTCCTTCTTGTTCTACCTTCCTCCTTCTAGCCCTGGGTTTCTTGAACAGTGACAGATAGGTGGACACACGGAGGCCCCTGGGCTCCCAGCCCAGCTCAGGACTGCACAAGCTCTCGGAGCCTGCGGGCGTACACTCACCCGGGAGGAGAGTCCATTGGTGAGCCCGCTGGCACTCCTCCTCACCACCCTTGATGGGGTCACTTCTTCGTCAGTGGGTGACTTTGTCCGAGGGGGCACAATGCCAACTGCAGGGAGACACAGTAGCCAGTGGGTCCCATAAAAAGGGACACAGGGCAGCCTGCTTCTCAGAGAGGCTCAGTCCCGCCCTCCATGGAGGTGAGAGGCCCAGGTGGGGAAGCACCTCCTTGGAGGTGAGCGAGCACCTCTCTGGGCTCTTCCCTGACCCTTAGCCTCACTTCCAGGGGAGGATGGAACAGGAAGTACCTTTGTTGAGAGCTGCCTGCTTCTCTGCTTCCACCTCTTGCCTGGTGGGCACAAGGCTGACGTCTCTAGTGGTGTCCAGGGGTGATGTCTGGTGGGGGTCTTTCTTGCTTTGCTCATAGCTTGCCTTGGGCTAGGGAGAAGGGATGAGAAGACGGATGGATGGTGCTAGAGTGACCACCGAGAATTTGGTCCCTGGTGGTGTTTCTTTGCTTTGCAGTGGTGGGAGTGCAAACATTTGAAAAAACATGGGGCAGGGAAACTGTGTGTGCCAGCTGGGAAGTGGGCAAGGATGCACTGGAGCCTCCCACCCATGCCACCTTAAGACTGGCCAATGTGTGGTCCTCTTGGGGAATGAGGGCTCAGGGCCTCCAAGAGGGCCTCCGTTGAGGCCCATCAGAGAGATCCCTGAGCCCAACCAGTCCTTCTGGCAAACATGAAAAGCACAGACTTGCTGTGAGCCAGAGGAGGAATGGTTGGAGGAAGGGGCTACAAGGCCAAGGATATCTGTGGATTCTGTTGGGATCCCACCCAAGACTTGAGCAAAAGAACAAGATGAGCTTTGTGGGAAGGAAAAGGGCATTTGGGTTGTGGTCTCACAGAATCATGTGACTAGGAAGGGACCTCAGACATCATCTGAGCCATCCCCTCCCACGGGGATGAAGAATCTAAGTCTCAGTGAGGGGAGTACAGAGAGACTAGACCAGAGGTCAGAAACTCCAGCTCTGGCCCAACTACAGAGCATGGGTAAGTCCTATCACCTTTCTTTGTCCGTAAAACCGAGGCAGTGATACCTGCTCTGCCCACCTCACTAGGCAGACCCTCAAGGGTTGTGAGCCTATTTTAGGAGTCTTTCTACTCACCATGCAACCTCTTCCAAGCCTAACTGCATATTTCTCCTGGATCTTGGCTAGGGATCCAGGTGAGAGAAGGAGCCAGAACAGGGGAGAAAAGGGTCTGTATCCTTACACTTCAGGGGCTGATGAGACTCAGAGGACATAGACAAGGCAGAGACACAGGCAAGGGGAGAGGGAGAGCATGGGAGGATTGGGGTCTGAGGTGGACAATGGCAGGAAGGGACTGGAATGGCACCAGTGGGGGGTGGGGGGGTGTCACTGGACTTCCATCGTCTGGTCATGCTGGTAGGGAGTGGGGCATAACCCACCACCTATAGCCATGGGCTGCCACGGGGTAGGGCAGCAACTCAGGTTTTCATTGTCCACAGGAAGCAAAAAGGGGAAAGAGGACCAGTATGAGGGTCTCAACCATCCCTTTGCTTATCCCAGAGTCTGACAGAGGGCCAGTAGAAGCTGAGCTGTGGGAAAATTAATACTGGAATGGGGACAATGACTTGGTCTCCTGCCGGGCCCCGTTCCCTCCGTCCCTGCCCTCCAGGACCCAAGGGTGTTGGGTACCTGACCCCTGGCTGTCTCGCCACTGCGGTGCCAGGAAGGGGAGTTGGGGTATGGCCAGAGGCGGCTCTCACTAGGGAGTGGAGGCACGGTGGGAGGAGACTCCAGGGGGACGTAGGCTTTGGGGAGGGGAGGCCGCGGGGGGCCAGATTCCTGAGGCAGAGAGAAGCCAGAGCATTAGGAGGAACAAGAGCAGCCACTGTGAGAGCAGAAGAAAAGAGCATTAGCAGAGGCAGACGACAACATTGCTGGAGCCTGGGGCAGGGCCCTGGACCACCAAACGCCCACCCGTCGCCTGGATGGAGTTCCACCTCCAGAGCTAACCCTGCCTGGCCTACAAGGCCCTCCTCTACTGAGCCCCCACCTGTGCACTGGTCCCCCATTTTCTCTGAAGCTCTCTCCTCCTTGTCTCCCCATCACACTGGGCACACCCCTCCCCTGTACCTTTGCTTCTGCCAGCTCTCCAGCCTGTAATGCCTTTCCCTTGTTCCTCTACCTGTCCCAATGCTTCATGGCCCAGTTTAAGCTCCACCCTCTCTTCGGAACATCAGAACATTTACACTCTGAACCACGTGGCTTAGTATTGAGACATATGCCACCACGTTCCAGAGGAGGGTTGTTCACTGTGAATGGGTCTTGGTCCCCAATGGACACTGGGTGCGGTGAAGGCCCTCAGGCATCCTTCTGAGAGGGTCTCATACCATCCCTTGCCCAGAGTAGAGCCTCAGAAAACACTTGCTGATTGACTGACTAGGCAAATGTCCCCCCACACCAACCCTCAGCCCTCTCACCCGCAGAACAATCCTAGATTTAAATTCCTATTAAGTGTTTGGTGTCTCTGCTAACCATCCTGGTGCTCAGGAAGACTTCTCTGAAATGCAGCTAAAGATGACAGTTGGAGACGAGAACAAGTAAAGGAGAAGTCTGGAGGGAGGGTCACCAGACTGGGTGTGAGAATGACTACCTTAGACAGAGATGAAGCACTACGACTGGAGGCCTCTGGGGAAGAGATGGGCACAGAATTTGTATCATTTCAGGCAAGTGAGGACCTAGTCCTCCCTCCCCCACCCACCTTCTTCTCCGTGATCTCAGCTTACCTCATTGGACCCGGGCTTGGTGGGGGACCCCTGAGAGCCGGACACCAATGAAAAAGGGCTCAGGGGGCTGGTGAGGCTGGTGGAGCTGAGAGGGCTGGCGGGGCTGCTGGAGCTGTAGGTGCCTGAGGGGCCAAGTCCTCCTTTGGGGAGACAGAAGAGGAGGGAGATGAGGGAGGGGGCGGGGGTGTGGCCTGGAGTGTGGCTGGGCTCTGTAGGTGGAGAAGGCAGGGGAGGATTTCGGGTCTCAGGGCCACCTGGGCCTGCTGAAGGGACTTGTAACGGGCTGGCTCACAGGTTGGCTGTTGAGAGGTGAGCTGGGCAGGAAAAGATAACGGATGGAAATGACACCACTACCTCAAAGGTGTCACGGAAAGCCAGCCCAAGGTCCCTGGGCTGAAGGAAGACACTAAGGTCATGGTCTCAGATCACCAGTGGGCCCATGGGCTTAGGGGCTGGGAAGGCACAGGTGCTCTTTGACCTGTTCTGGGGAGGAATCTAGAGTATCAGGGCAACAGCATCTCTCATTGGTATATCTGGTCTATTCTGGGCAGGGGGAAATTTCTGGAGCCCTGAGAAGGCCCTGACTGGCTCTGAGCACAGTGTGAGGGCCTGAAGAGGTATGAGTTGGCAGGTGTGGGATGGAGACCAGAGACACTGGAGGCTTTTCTGGTGAGGCCAGGAGCCAGGAGGCTGGTGGACAGAGCGCCTACCTCTGTGCTTGGCTGTGTCTGTGCCCCGGGATGGGTTATTCTTCCTCAGCCCCTCCATCACATCCTGGATCCTCCAGATCTCCTTCTGGATTTGTCGGTTGAGCACCTCATTCTGAAACAGCCAGAGAGCAGGTCAAAGGAAGTGGCTACCAAGGAGTGTCCCGGGGGGAGCTCATGTACACACACACATCCCTCTAGCACACTCATCTTTCTCATGGGCAGCCTTTGCCTCTTCGGCTTCCGGAATTGCAGGAGGAGAGGGCTGTGTCATCACAGCAAAGAGCACTTTTAGGCGAACATGTGGCCTCAGAACGAAGAGAGTGAGAACCTGTCCCTCTGATTCCGCCCCCCACCCAGGGGAGCTCAGGGTGGTCTTGGAGTGAACGCCCCTCTAGGTGGACACTTGATGGTGGCCTGTTTTCCAGGGGCAAGAGCTTCTGGTTTACTGTCTTGTTTCACAATCTGTGGGACTGTTTGATATGCATGAATTCTACTCAATTACAGTGTCCACTCTTTGAAAAATAATAGCTACCTTTTATTTAACATTCCCCGCCCCGCTGCCCCCCACCCCACCCTGCCTGCCTATACCAGGCACTGTGCTGAGTGCTTTGCACACATGAACTCACTGTGGCTGCACAACACCTCTATGAGGCAAGGACAGCAGTTGTCTCCACTTCAGAGGCGAAGAGGCTCACGCCCAAGACCATCTGTTAGTAAGCAGTGTGGCCACCATCTGAATCTGGTCTCAAGAGCTGGTGCTCTTGACCATGGCGCTATCCTACCTCCCAAAATGTTTGCGTTGAAAGTGAGGCTTGCCCACAGAACATGGTGGCATTTAGGGCCTCTGGTCCAGAGGCTAACCTAACCTGACAAGCTGCAAGGTTGGGTGGTAAGTTTTGTTACCAGGAGGGAAACAGGAGGAAAATGGGGGAAACCAGGGTGTTAACAGCATCAGAGAGACAGGGCTTGCAAAGCGAGCTAGAGAAGGGGCAGAGCCTGGGAAGAGAAAAGACAGAGGAAGGAAAAGAAGAAGAATGTCCATCCTCCTGCCTCCAGGCAGAGTGTTTTTGACCCATCCCAGAAGGAAAGGCCTCTTTCCCGCCTAAAAATTCCCCGGTGGATGGCTCCCACACTGCGTACTCTTCTGATGTCGTGAGAGAGATTTGTATTTATCATGATCTTGTTTACATTCATATATCTGTTAAAGTCTCCCATGCTTCAACTTTTCTTCTTCCCCCGTGATCTGATGGAACTAAAGAACGATCCCACATTATCTTCACCCTGAAACTCAGAGTCTGTTTTAAGAGGCCCTGAACCTTGTCTTTCATCTCAGGACCAACTCCTGGTCGTAAGTCTCTGAAATTTCTAAAGCAAGAAAGGAAGCCACCGTGGTCTCTTTCAGCCAAAATGACAAAGGAGGGCCTGAAGCACACAGCAGCCCCGCCTGCCTGTGGGCCTCTTCACCTGAAGGTCCAAGCTGAGCTGCTCCCAGAGCTCGTCGTGCAGGGCAGAGACCTCTGCCTCCAGGCCCTCGTACTCCATGGTGCTGTTCGCCAGGGCCTGCAAGGGGAGGGTTTACTGAGAAGCTGCAATTGTCAAACCGCCCCTCCTCATCCTGCCTCAGGGCCTGGGGCCCGGGTACCTGGGGTCCGGCAGATCAGGGAGGACGATGCAGAGGGATGGGAGAGGGCACAGGGCCGAGACATTCTGAACAGCCAAACACTGGCCTCTTAGGAGGTGCAACAGCCCAGCCTACTGCACGCCCAAACAGAGAGAAAGCGGAATCCTCTCTGGATGGCAGGCAGGCCAAAAGGGGCGAATCTCACTCTCACACCCCTCCTGTTCTCCCCAGATCGGGTGATAGAGAGTAGAGGGTAAAAAAGGAAAGGGCTGGGGGTGCCTGTTCCCTGGAGGTTAGAGACCTTCCTCCCTCTGGGCCACACTTTCCTGGGGCTTTTGCTGCTGCTCTCTGTGTCAGAGGGTCTGCCCCGTGCCTACTGGGAAGTAACCAGGGTGGCATGTTGCCGGTATCCTGGTTCTCCAGGGGAGAGGAAAAGGTGGGCAGCAAAGCTGTTAGAGCAGCCAAGGGAATAAGTGGCCCTCAACTTCACTTTGTCCTGAATGAATCCTGGTGCAGATATGGCTTGTGGGAAACAAGCCAGTCTCCCTGGTGGAGACTCAATGGGATGAGCAGGCTGGCACACCTGCTGCCTCTTTGTAAGGCAGCGTTAAGGTCTTTGTTTATGCCCCTCGCAGACAGCACCCTGCTCTCACCGTCAGAGGAGAAAAGGAATTAGAGGAGCACAGCTGGGAGGGTGGCTCCCCTGTGCACGTGCTGACCAGGGTGGGAGCACACACCCAGCTCCCAGGTTACCGTGGTTGCCTGAGACAGCTCCACCCGGATGTGGATGAGCTGGTTCTGCAGCGACTCCTTCTTGTGTAGCAGCTTCTCTGGGTAGGCAGGCTGGCTTCCAAACATCTCCAGTTCCTGATGGGTCCCCATCAAGGCACTTTCCAGGCTCTCCTGAAGAAAGGCAGGGGAATGGCTATGAGCGGCCTTGATATCTCCTCTCCCAGGCTTTCAGCAGCAGAGGCCTGAGCCCTAGGGGTTCAACCCGGCAGCTTAGTGCAGGTTTCCCTCACACTGGCTAAGGTCCCCAGAAGAGCTTCAGCAGGTCTGATCAAGGGCAGGACAGAAGTTTAAGGAGGGGCAAAGCTTCATCAGCTTAGTCAGGATGGAGATAGCAACCCACACCCTCTCTGGGCCAGCCCCCCGTCTGCCCCACTCAGGGCCACCCCACGGCTCTCACCTTCTCAGCTCGGAGCTGCTGCACCAGCCGTTCCTGCTCCCTCACCACCTTGTTCTGCTCACACAACTTGCCCAGCAGCTTCTGGGGGCCCCAGGGGGGAAGGGAGGGAGAAAGAAGGGAGTGAAGGACACAGTTTGATGGCGACCTGGGAATTGAGTTGGCAGGGCCTGGCCTCTGGATACCACCTCCTCTCCCCTGCCAAGGAACCCTGGGCCTTCACCTTGACCTTGGAGGCTCCTGGGAACAGGAAGATGGTCTTCACCTTGGGGGACTCTCCAAAGACCCATTGGGAGGGGAGACAAATTTATTCTCTGAGGAAGCGAGTCAGCTTGAGAGGGGAGAGGGCTGAGAGCCAAATGTTCAGCTTCTGCACTCCCATCCTCTTGGGGTTCCAGTTCACAGGGGGTTCAGGAGATAACACGGCCTCACCTCCTAGGCCTCCAGGTGTGTATGAATTAGAGGCGTAGGCCGGTTTCTGAACAACAGTCTTAGCAAAACCCCTGAACAATGTAAACTGGTTCCCTAGTCCCACAGGACCCTGATCTCCCCTCCTCCTTCCAGAGTCTCAGGATGGCTGACGGTGGCTCCCTCTGAGGTCTGGTCCTTGCCTGTACAGAGCGTCTCCCCTGCCTGCTGGGCAGATCTGCTACCCAGGCAAGGCAGGTTAGGCCAAACTTGTCTTCTGGGAAGACCTGTGCTTTCCTGCGTCCACACCTTTATCCTTGCCACTCCTCAAATACCCCCTTGGCTACTTTCTGGTGGGCCAAATCTTGTCCTCTGGGCCCTTTACTTCAAGGCCCAGCTCACGTGCCACCTGTTTTGTCCCCGGCCTCCACCAGCCCACGTGGTCCCCCCGCCCCGCCCTCCTGCAGTCCCTGTCACAGTCCAGCTCAGCATAGGAATCCTGTGCTGCCACCTGCTGCTACCTGGGCCTCCCACTGCCCAGAAGCTCCCCGAGGGTGGAGCCAGGCCTCGTTCTTCTTTCCAGGCACCTGGGGACTACATGCTCTACCTCCTAACAAAGTCTGTGCTCCTGAAGGAAGCACATGCCAGCGCTGTAGATAAGAGGGCCTCGAACTCAGTGGAGAAACACACACAGCCATGGTGGGAGGTAGGGGTGAGTGGTAAGGACGAGAGGAGCCCCAGGCAGAATGCTGTCTTTGCGGTGAGAGAGGACAGGAATCAAATGTATGAAGGGCCACAGAAGATGAGAGATGGACGGAGGAGAAGCCCCCACGGAGGAGAGTGAGGAGGAGGAGGGCAGCGGGAGGGGCTGGAGTGGACAGAGGGAGCGGGAGAGCTGCTCTTACATCTGTGTCTTGCTCGTTTAGCTTGTAGGTGTGGAGGCTGTCCCGGAACACTTCTGGGTATGGAGGGACCTGCAGGAACAGGAGGCCGGTTACCACGGCAGAGGACACAGCCCGGGCAGGGCACGCAGGGACGGGAGCGCTGACGGTCCTGCTCCGTTCTTGCCACCGACCACAGCCCCATCACCTCAGGTAGCATCTGTTCTGGGGACCTGGGCTGAGCTAGGGCTCTGCCCCCTGGCTGGAAAGCGTGGGACAGCCCGGCCTAAGCTCCGTCCCAACTGTCCTGGGCTGATTCTGGAGGCGGAGATGCTGCTCACTCGTGCTCTGTATCTCCTCTCCTCTAAGGTCTAAAATCTACTGCCAAGAGGGACTCCAGGGCTGTGTAGCGCCCAAATGGCTTACTGGTAACAACCACGAGAACAACAGTGAAGTCTTGGCTGTTTTTGATAAGGATAAGACCTGGGAGAACAGAATGAGCATTGGAAGAATTTGAGAATGACCACCCTACTAGATTGAACGCCAGCCCCAGGGCTTGTGCCTAAACCAGAAGTGTCTCTCAGTCCAGCAAAGGCGCCTGCCTTTGGTGACACGTGCAGCAACCGTAGCACATTCTACACAACTCCGTCACTGGACGGTTCCATATCACACCCCTCGTGCCCTTCACCCCAACAACTGTTAAAAAGATACCAAGCATGAAAGAGAAGTCCTGAACGTTAAAAAGCAGCTTTGCGATCGCTGGCATGGCATGAGATGTCAGTGCTGGCTATTTTGATGGTCTGGGAAATGGGCCTGGGTTCACCCATGAACGTGAAGAATGGAGGAGATACAGTGAAAATAAAGGAGGGAGGCCAGGCTGAGCCTGGGAGATGAGGCCTGGCAGGTGAGCAGGCGGAGTGGACTCATCCCTGATGGGTAGACTCGACCATGCACAAGCAGCTGAAAAATGGTGTTGACAGGGACCATGCTGCCAGGCAGAGGTCTTACTTGCATGAAGAGTTGGGCCCTGGGGGAGGAGTTCTCCACCATGCGGTTCACCATACTGATGAGAGTCTCACTCTCACTCATCTGCAGCAGAGGAAGGAACAGACGATTCAAACTCAGACCCACAGAGAGGTGTCTCCCCACGCCCGCCTGTGCTTGCTCTCCAGGAAACAGGAAAGGACAGCTCCTCCTGAGGCCTCCAGCATCCTCTGCCTGGCCTTGCCCATCACTCACCCCTTGTGAACTCCATCTCAGGACCCGCACTGAAGTTGCCCTTGAGGAAAGCCCACAGAAGGGAGCTGGGAGGCCACTGTGCCCTCGCTTGTGGCTCTGAAGAGGCCCCAGCCCAGTGACACCTCCCCAGGGCGCCTGAGTGTGGTGGGTCTCATCCCATTGGACCAGCTCTCATTTCTCACACTGGTTTGGTCAAAGACCACACAGGCAGTTGGAAAGTCCGATCTCCCAAAATCTGAACTAAATGAAACCACTTTAAAGAAAATGTGACCCGCTCTTTGGATGGGCCGTCACATTGGGAAGGCACAGGTCTCTCTCCCCAAACCCTGCCCACCTCTGCTCTAGAGTAGAAAGGATTGCTAAACACGGTTTCCAGAGCTGGGCTGGTAGCATCCATGCCAATCTGGGATGGCGCCAGGGAGCAAACAAGGAGGCCAAAGCAAGGAAGCCACGTTAAAGGGACACCAGAGATCGGAACACGGCTCTCCCAACATGTTATCCTTATGCTTCAAGGATCATCAGGAACATGGAGGGGGAAAGACTATTTGCCAGATGAAAAAGAAGGAGACAGAGGAAAGGTGAGGGAGACGGACAGGGAGGGAGGGAGGACGAGCCAACCAAATCAACCAGGAATGCCATCATTTCCCCCACTGGTTCCAGTGTGATAGCATCAAATGTAAACATATTAGGGAGTGTCCTTGGCTATGTCCCTTTAACTCAATTGATCTCCAGGAGGAGGCAGAAGACAGAGGGGAGTTGTGCAGGAAAAGCTTCTTGGGGAGGGGCAGTGAGTAAGGGAAGGGACGGAGACACCTTAGGGCAGATCTTCTCAGGTCACAGTTCAGGGAACCCCCACGTTTTTTGCCCTTGTCTTCCCAATCTTTGTTGGACCCACACGTATTTATTTCCCTCTTGTCCTGCTTAGGCGGCAGCCCCAAAGCAGCCTTGCTTCTGTGCGCTGTAGACAGGGCGAGGGGCACCCCTCCACCCCCATTCACAGGCTCTAGAGCATTTTAGAAGGCTTTCCTAGGATCTGATTTTGCTACTTCTTTAGCCCAGTTGGGAATTTTTTCTATGATATAAAGTGTGATTTAAAAGGCTTTTAAAAGAGCAATTGTAATATGAGGTTGAATCTTTGCAAAATGGTTAAAAGTCAACAGTACATCAACCACCTTTTCTGTAAGGATCTGAACTCAAGTCAGTCCTTATCTCCTTAGAGCCTGTGCACGCGCATGTGCGTGTCTGTGTGTGTGTGTGTGTGTGTGTGAATGAGATTGTGTTTATTGTGTACGGGGTGTGCCAGTGTGGTGTATGTGTGATTGTATGTGGTATGTGTATGTTTGCTGCCTGTGTGTCATACCTGTGTCCCGTGTGTGGTGTTTATGTTTATGTGTGTAGGACAAGGCAGATGTACCAACACATCAGGCTTTGAGAGGGCAAGGGAGGCCCAGGCTCTTCTTGGCCACCCACAGATCTCATTCCTTCCCCAACCAGTAGATCTAAAAACAATAAAGGAAGCAGGGGTCTTCTCACCCTGGCCTGCCCCCACACATGCTATGGCTTTCAGGATCGTTCAGCCCATGTGGGCCTTGCCTCTAGGAGGATTCCTGTGTGCCACCTTCTGTCTCTCCAGAACGTTAGAGAAACTTTGTGAGAAAGCACCTAACCCAGTACCTTATACACAGCACTGGGGTCAAGGGTGGTCAATTAATATTTTTGAGTTTTGGAAGAAAAAGAACAATAAAATAATCATAGTAGCAATCACTAGCCCTCATCAATGCCTGCCAAAGTGCTCTCATATACATTCTCACTCGACTCTCCCAATAACTCTGTGAGGTAGAAAGGGCAGGTCCTACAATGTCCGTCTCATGATTGAGAAAACAAAGACCCAGAGAGACCAAGGTTTAAAAAAAAAAAAATCCCTGTAAATGGCCCAGCTGGAACTAGAGTGCAGTGTCTGACTACATTCTGGACTCTTCTTATCATACAAGACTGCCTTTTAAGAGTATTATCGTTTATCTAGGAAGAGGTCCTCTGAAAGGTTATTTCTGAAGCCCCCAGCCCCTCTGTGAGGGCAGAAGCCCCCAGGAAGGGGCCCTGCCATCTGCACTGAATGCTTGGAAAGCCAGCAGTGTGGATGGGCTGCGGGGAGGAAGGCCTGCCGGGAGTCATCCCCCCATGGACTAGAATGCTTACGGTGTCAACACCACATGCTCCTTCTGGGACTAAAATGCAATGATCTTGAGGGCCAGGAGCCATCACCGCTGATTAAAATGTGTATATCATGCTTCCCAGAACCCAAGGGCTCCCATGAGGATGACCTCACTGAGACACCAAGACCCTGTGAGATGACGGTCACATGGCTTGTGACTAGAACCACCAGCAGTTGCAGCCATGTCCTCTGATATCAAGTTTCTGGTTCTCTCTACAATGTTCAGAGCACAGAATCATCCTGATGAGGTTCAACCCCAGCTTCTTCACATGTTAGATGTTTCCTCAGCTGTAAGCTGAGTCAAAAGCTCAGAGTCATTTCCAGGCTCTGTTGTTCACTGGTTGTGTGTCCTTGGCATGTTATTTGATCTCTCTGGGCTTTAGTTTCATCATATCCCCTACGAAATGGGGATAATAACAATACCTACGTTGCAGAGTTGTTATAAAGGTTAGGATCTGTAAAATGCTTAGAATAGTGCAGGGCATGGAGGAAGCATCCAGTTACGGTCACTGCTGCCCCTATTATTATTATTATTACTAACATTATTATTTCCACCACCGCAGGCTGCCTCCACCTGGATCTGGTACACATCCAGGTCCCCCATGATTTGTAGCACAGATCTGAATATGAGTATGTGCTCATATAAACTGCCCAGCATATTGACCCCTGGCCTGTCTAAACCCAGTATCACAGCCTCCTTAGTCTCAAAAGGCAAGGTAGCCAAAGGTGAGAGCCCAGGCAGCCGACTGCTTTCATCACATGGGGACACTCATTGACTCTTCAGGATGCTCATCTGTAACACTGGATTGATGACATTCCCTCTGCCTACAGCACTGAGTTCTCAGGAAAACATGAGCCGTGTATACAAAAGAACTTTGCAGAGGAACTGACATATACACTAAATTACCATAATTTTAAAAATCATTGGAGGGCAGGTCTGTGGTCCTTCGCTTACAAAATATGGAGTTTAACCACAACCTGTGGAATAGGATAGGCTAATTTCCCAGATTCAGGCTGAACTAAATCCTTAGCCTCTTAGGGCGCAGCACAGAGCTCCTCCCTGTCTCTGCAACTCTATCCAGCAAAAATGCAAATTCCCGCCTGCCCCGTGGGGGCAGTTCCATCTGGGTCGAACAAATAGGCGGTGACATTAATTATTCATGTGGTAATTTACAATTCTCCTTTCCCCAGGAAACTCCCAGCTGCCCTAAAGGGCTTTGCAGAGAAGGGGTGTGAAGGTGCAAACCAAAATATAAGCCACTTTGTTGTGTCCTGGTTTTGCCAACAAAGGTTGTCAGATGGATGGGGGATGAGGAGGCGGGGAGGAGCAGGGAGACATGAAGGGAGGGCAGGGGGATGGTAAGGGGCACCAGCTCTGCCTACCTGCTGATCCAAATACTCTAGGTTTCTTTGCAATTGAAGGTCTAAAAGTTCATCCTACCCGGAGCCCGAGGCCCAACAGCAACACAAACAAACAGGAACAGGACAAAAGAAAACAATAAAAAGGAAGCAAAGCAGTTAAGAGTTAGCTGGACAGCGACAAAGAGAGGCCTCTCTGGCCTTCAGGATTCTAGGGAAGGGAGGGGGAAAGGGTGCGGGCAGCCACAGAGGTTGTCTGCTGGACAAGCCCAGCGAGAGAAGGGACACACTCCGAGGCTCCTGGGTCAGCCTGGCCCTGCCCTGGGAGAGGGAAGCACCACTGAAGCCATCTAGTCAGCACTTCTTGGAGCTTTTTCTGAGTTTTCTGGAAAATCCACTGTTTACGGATGGGTGCATTTGCTGTGTGTCTTGGCTATAGAGTTTGGACACCGGCAGAGAAGACTCAGAGACAGGGGTCAGTGACAGACCGTCGGGGACAAGGATTCTGCCTGTTGGCTCCAGTGGTTCTCCCCAGCTCCCCAGGGGGAGCATCTGCATCGAGTTCTCCAGGTGGAGACAAAAATTCTCAGGAGAACAAATGCCCAGAAGAGACACAAGTAGAAAGGGGAGAGAAAGTAGGCAAAGACACAGTATGGAAAATCTTTTCTTCCTCAATCCGACTTCTAGTCTCTTTCCCCCAAAGTGACATTCCAGGCAAGGACAAGCTTGAAGCAAGTACGCTTAGGGGGAAGAAGACTAGAAGATCATGCCTGTTTTGGGAGCTCTAGCTTAACTTTTCTTCCCAGCCCATAGCCTAAGCCCCCTGTCCAAGCCCCTCTGCATGCTGGAGAGGAGTTGTTCTGAGATTGAGAGAATGGGGACATTTCACGCTTCCAGATCTTGTCCCTGCTCCTCTGCCCTGTGTCACAGAGGAGGAGGGGTAACTGACACCACTCTCCGTATTGGGGTTAGAGTCCAGGCCGGAGGGAGGAGGTATCCAGAGGCTGCTAAAGACCAGACGGGCCAGGCATCGGGCACAGAGCATCCCTGCGTCTGCCCTAGTTTGGCCCCGTCCTGGGAGGAGAGGTCCTGAGGGGAAGTGGAGTGGGAGGAGAGGACGTACCATCTTATCGTGGACCGTGGGGGATGGTGGGTAGTTGTAGGGGAACAGTCCTGCAGGGACTGGCCGCCTGTCTCCCAGGTAATCATACTGGAAGAGAAAGGGGATTGGAGAGGTGAGGGGGTCCAGCTGGGATATGGACTTCCCCACCAACTGAAGTTCAAGGTTAGGGATGTTTGTAACCTGTCCCAGAGCAGATTTCAAACTAAAATGGACAGCCTTTAACCACTGCAATATCCTTGCAATGATCTGTCCAGGTCCTCAAGATTTGAAAAGATAGAACCCTCTCTGTCCTCTTATATAGAATTAGGGCTCCTGGTACAGGCAAATCCCCCAGGCAGCTCTCCTACGGACAGAACCACAGGGCCAGTGGCTTCCCCTGGGCAGCATCCCTGGTCCTGCTGACACAGCCCAGTGACCCCATGTCCCCAGATGCCCCTGCATCTCCACCTCTTCTCAGCAGATGGTCTTAGGCTTCCGGGGGATCTCAGGGGCTGAGGAAGGAGGGGAAGGTTGGTAGCTCACCTTGGGGGAGCTGATGGATCGCCTCATCACATAGGCAGCAGGGTCAGCATAGATGTCCTCGCTGCGAGGTGGCAGCCGCTCGAAACGGGCACTGGGTGAGCGGACGGGGGAGAAAACGCGGGCGCGGCTGTAGGACCCCTGGCTTGGCGAGCGGGGCACAGAGTGGGAACGGGGCTGCAAGGACAGGCGGCGCAGGGAGCCGGAGGCAGCATCCAGTTCATCATAATAGACAGGCTGCCGGGAGGGGCTGGGGATCCAGGTGGTGCCATCCTGCCGCCCATAGCCGGCAGGCTCCTTCCACTCACGCAGCTGGAAGGCGGGGCCGCCTCCATTCCGGAAGGAGTGCCGCTTGTCTTCCAGGGCCCAGGGTGGGCTAATCCGATCGTAGGCCGGCATGGAGCAGATGCTATCGGGCCGTACCCCTGGCGGGTAGTACTGGTAATCATCAGGGTACTGGGAGGAGTAGGGGCTGTAATACTCAGGGACCCTACGGGACACAGGGTAGAACCTAGAGGGACTGAGACAGAGAGGACTTTGTAAGGAAGCCAGACAAAATGGGCACGCCCCCAGCCACCTGTCCGTGCCCCAGCCCCTCCTCCTTGGCCTCCAGCCTAGAGTGGGCTCTGACTAGGTGAATGGTGCCCTAGGCTGACCTTGCGAGCATACGGGGGCGCCCACTGCCCAGGCACGGAGGCTTGTTTCCAGAAGTGCAAGGAAAGACCTGTCCTCAAAGCTCTCCCCCTCAACCAGTTCCCTGAGGCCAGAAATTTCACCATTCAGAGCTTCCCTCTTTGTCTCTTTGTCTCCCTGGGGAGAAACTTTAAGCCTTATTAGCCATCTCTATCTCAGCATGAACCAATTGATCAGATTCTTTCCAGAGAGGCTAAGAGCAGAAGGAACACTAGAGTGCACCAGACACCTGGAGGGGGACAACGGAGGAGGGACAAAGGGATGCCTTCGCTGATTTTATGATCCTGTCAAGGACCCAACCAGTCTGTTCCTGGGATTCAACCCTAGTGAGGCGCTGTCCCCAGGGCAGGGCAGACGACCACAGTGAGCTGCCCCCCCAGACCCCCAGGGAAGGAGCGGCAGCCCCACTTGCCCTGATGAACACAATCAGGTCCAATAAATGTCTTCAAGTATTTGAAAGCCAGTCACTCGATAAAGAAGTAAATTGGTCTATTGGAAAGAACTTGGGCCAATGAGTAGCAACGTTTTTCTTTTTTAAAAAACTGCTTATAAATAATGGCCTGCAGACAGTTAGAGCTTCAAAAACGGAGTGAGTTGCCTTGGCAGCTAGTGAGTCTCGCATTGGTAGAAACACTGGATGCTGTACAAGGGTGGGAAGCACAGACGGATGTCTGGCTGGAACAGCTTTAAAGGCCCCTCGCTGTGACTGCCTGCACGTTTCAGGCCACCCAGCGTCCTGTGAGAGGCACTGGGTGCTCCGTCCTTTCCTCTGAAGTAAGTAGACAGAGGGAGCAAGAGTCAAGGGCAGGGGGCAAACTCTACAGATGGAACCATGGGGTTAGTAAGCATCTGGGCAAGCAGGGAATCCTGGGGTTTTCTTGGTTTCCCAATTCAGCCTGGCTTCCAGAAGGTTTCCAACAGAGGGCGCCTCCATGTCACTCCCCCAGCCCCAGCCCCCAGGCGGTACACCATCCCCACTCCACCCCACCCCACCAGGCCTCACCTCCGAAGATCTTCAGGAGGGGGCACCCCTCGGCGCAGGTTCACCCACTGCTGAAGCTGGTTCATGGAGCTCTTGCGCTGGGCGATTTTGTCGGGGTTGGCACGTGGGGGGAAACTCCGCCGGTGCCCCCCACTCTCTGAGTCCTGAGGTGGGAAAGCTGTGCTCCCCGGCCGGCTTGGGGAGCTATACTGCCAGCCATTGGGCTGGGTGGGCCGCTCCCCACCTCCTGGGACCCTTGGGCCCTCAGGGTAAGGACTGCCTGGGTCTGAGGCTGGTTCTGGTCCAGCGTGGACACCATTGGCTTTCACCAGAGGCTCGCTCTTGACCTCAGGCCTCTCAGGCCTCCTCTCCACCTTCTCGCAGCCTCGGCCATCACCCTCTCCTCGAGTCTTGGCCTCTGGTTCAGGCTTGGGAAGGCTGTTTTGGGGGGGTTGGTGGTGGTGTTTGCTGGGTGGGATGTTCTCAGAGTCTGGCTTCTCGTGGCTGTGGGATGCCAAGGGAGATGTTGTAAGGGACTCCAGCCCAGCATGGAGTTCAGGTGGGGGGAAACTGGGAAGGAGAAAAGGAGTGGAGAAGGATGGACAGGAAGGCAGTGATGGAAACAGGATTCCATGAATTCCAATTCTGTTTCCTAAATCCTACCATTTTATATTCTTGCTCCAGCCTGGGCAACTATAAAGCATACTCCAAGCTTGCCTGTGCATATGTGCTCATCTTGCCCTCCTGGTCCTCCTCATGTGTCACCCTCTGCTCCCTTCTGCTGAAACTCCTTGAGTCCAGCCTCCTAGCTATGGCCGAGACTAACCTCACCCAGACTAGGTCTCTCCTGTAGTCTGTCCCTGATCCAGCCCCCCTCACTTGGTGTGCACTATACACTACACATAATCGGAACCATCCTTGATGTCTCAGCCACAGAGGTTTGTGACAGGTCAGCCCTCGCTCCTTTAGGAAGTTACTTAACTTCCACGAGTCTTGGGCCCCTCGTTGGCAGGGTGGGTAGGACTGTGTGAGATCAAACATGGCAGGCGCACCAGGGGCTGAAGCTGTTGCCTCAAACTTCACAGGCATAGAAAGAGGCTAGTTCCCCTCTCCCAAACAAGCATCTTCCAGGACTTTCTATTAGAGTATAAGCTCCATGAGGTAGGAGCTTGTCAGACTTTTCCTACCTTGTTTTCCTAGCACCCTATACACATTTCTATTTACAGTAAATATTTATGAAAAGAATGAGTGAAGTTCTGGGGCTTCCCTGGTGGTGCAGTGGTTGAGAGTCCGCCTGCCGATGCAGGGGATGCGGGTTTGTGCCCCGGTCTGGGAAGATCCCACATGCCGCGGAGCGGCTGGGCCCGTGAGCCATGGCCGCTGAGCCTGCGCATCTGGAGCCTGTGCTCCGCAACGGGAGAGGCCACAACAGTGAGAGGCCCGCATACCGCAAAAAAAAAAAAAAAAAAAAAGAATGAGTGAAGTTCTGGAATTCCACCCCTTGGTCAAAGAAAAGATGGAATCTCATGACAGTGTTTTCCTTACACCTTCCCCAATTCAACATAGTCAAGCATCCTTGTTGAGACACTGCTTGGTAAACATTTTCAAGACATGTACACAGACTTGGAGTCTATACTGTAAAACTTCCTTCTGCTGGATCCCTGTTAACATCTAACTTAAGACTCAATGCCCAGTTCAAGTAGAGACAGGTGCTGAGACTGCGGGTGATGACAGGATGAGGTGACAGGAGCAGTCACATACTGAGTGCTTGCTGCATGTCAAGCATTTTACCTCTACTGTTGAGTCCTCACAACAACCCCATGAGGTAGGATTATCACTATTGTCTCTGAGGGTCAGAGGTTAAGTAACTTACACTTAGGTCACACAGTGGGCAAGTGTTCAAGTTGGGATTCAAACCTGAGTCCCACAAAGCCTGTATGCATAACAAAACAAGCAAATGACCCTGGTCTTTGGCTCCTGGCCAGGCCTGGATGGAACCTGGCTTCTCTCTTGGCCTCCACCAGCTCAGAGAGAAGAGGAGGAGCTGGCCAGGGGCAAAGAGACTACAGGCTCTGAATTCACGTAGCCAGGCACCCTGCTGGGAGGCAAGGAGTTGGCTCACATGTTCTCAGAGGTTCAAGTCCACATGCTGGGCTCAGCAAGGGCACAGAGATGGGCACCTCTTCACTCCTCTTCTCTCTCTCTAATAGCAGTCCTCATGCCTATGCCCAGTCCCTGGCACTCACTTGTGACGTGCCGCTTGGGGCACCGACTTCTGGGCTGGGGGGATCTGTACTCGGGCAGCCTCCCCCATGGCCTGGATCCAGGCCTCCTGCTCCTCGGGGCTCTCGGCACTGAAGAAGTAGGTGCGGACCCCGGCATGCTCAGCCTGTGGGGAGAGGCAGTACGTGGAACTGTCCCCAGCCTCGTCCACCCAGCACACAGTCACCTGTGGGGAGAAGACACCCACGCCCACAGGACAGGTGGTCAGGCAGGTCGTTCCCCTGACCTGCAGCTCTTCGCCCCATATGGAGCTCAGGGCAATGTGAGGAGGCCCACAGCTGTCCCAAGTGCTCCAGCTGGCATCCAAGTATCTGCCTTGACTAGCTCTCTGGACACCACTAGGCAGCCCAATAGCCAGGTAAGCTGACCTGCCCCACCTGAGGGACAATTACCTCGCCCGCTCTCCCATCAAATTCCATGTTTGATTTGAAGGGCAATTACCCCATGCCCGGGAGAGATGCCCCCCTACCCCAACCACATACCAGTCTCAGCCCCAGCTCAGCCTCTGAGAAGCTGACACTCTCTTCCGTGCAGCGGGACAGCGCGGGCACACGGGGGACATGCACAGACAGTCAGAGCACGCTACCTAGTTGGCGGCTGCAAGCAGGTGCAGCAGGCGGTAACCCAGAAGCGAGCTCCTGTCCAGAGGAGGGGTCCTCACGCGGCCAGAAGGAGGAGAAGCAGAGAACAGGTCAACCGAACACCAGAAGGAGAGACAGGAGACGTGACAGGAATGTTGAGGAACAGAGGGAAGTGGGGAGCTGTTCAGACTAGCCCCTTCTACTCGGTGTCACCACTGGGACCACAGCACCCAGCAAGGCTCAGGTCAGCCCACTAGGAGTGGGGGTGGACAGCTTGCACCCGGCAAACCTGGGTTGCTTGAGGAGAGAAGGCAGGGCAGCCCAGCGCTAATCCTAGCTCTGTTCCAAACCAGCCCCGCAACTGTAAACAACTCGAGATATTGCTCTGGCCTTAACTGATGCATCTGTTTGATGGGGAGGGTCCATGAGGAAAAGACGCTCCAGTGTTAGATTCTTTCTGGGGTCTCAGAACACTTCCTAGGAGAGACCAGTCTCCCAGAAAAAGCAGCTAGCCTTGTTCATCCCATTCAATATGAGAGACCCAAAAGTGTTTAAGAGTCTCAGATATGAACTCCACTATGGGTGGAGTTTAGCACTTGGGTGCTAAATCCTGGGTCTCTGGGGGTTGGAAGGGGAGAAGACAGGGCTCCTCTGGCCAAGCCCCAGGGTTCTCCTAAGCAACAGTGTCAAATCCACACCCTTCGAGTGCTTTCCCAGCCAGACCTTCACTTTTCCTCAGAACCTTCCCCAGCGCATGATGTCTTTCCACAGGAGCCATTACCCAGTGAGGGAGCATCCTACTTCTCTAAGGACAGAGATAGGCCTCCTTCCTCTGGATCCGGCCAGTCCCCACCCTCCAGCAGGGCTGCCCAGCAGGTAGGCAGAGACAGGAAGGTGCTGACGAAAAGCCAGTGAAGTTGTAAGGAGGCATCTGGGGGTTGAAACTGCACAGGGATATGGAGAGCAGGGGCCCAGGCAAGCCCTCTGGGGTGGAGAACACAGGGTTATTGTAGAGGGGAGAGACACACAAGTGGGATGAGTGGGTGTGTCCTGGGCTGGTAGGAGTGGCAGCAAATAATTAATTTGCTAAGCATCCAGTGAGCATCCTGTGTGTGCAGAGCTCTGCTCTGGGTACCAGTCACAGGGAAAGCAAAGACATGCTCTTAGCACTTGAAGAGCTCACGGTCAAGCTGGAGGACAAAACATACCCATGGGGAAACAAGGAGAGAGCAAAGGCACGGGAACAACAGCTTGTGACAGGAGAAGGCAGAGGGCCTGGGAAAAGACAGGGTGATTGATGGGGAGCCAGGAGGGGGCACCAGCCTGGAAGCATGAAAGGGGACCAGAGAATTGAGGGAGGTGCCCCCATGGATGAGCCCACAGAGCCCCCACGGGGCTGAGCAGGGACAGAGGAAGGCCATTCAGCAGCAGGCTGGGTGGGAACAGTGCCGGCTCATTACTGGCCATCTGAGGGTTTCGCTTGGTGGCCGCAGCAGGACAAGTCTCCCATCTGTCTCATCTCCCCTCCCTTCCCTGGGGAAAGGCCACTGAATAGCCACAATCTGAACCTTTTGTGGGCCACTGAGCACAGCCCTCAGAGTTGGGTTTTAAAGAGGCAGTGCACTCCTCAGGGGAAAGGGATGGAGGAGAGGGGCCCAGAGATCTGGGTTTATGGAGGGGTGTGTCAGTCACCGGGACGTTGTTCTAACGGGGCTGCCGGCAGAGCTCCCGAGCCGGAGTGTGTGTGTGTGTGTGTGTGTGCGTGCGCGCACGCGTGCGCGCAGGTCTGGAGGGGAAGAGTAAGACAGGCTGTCTGACTGTGTGGGGGTGTGTGCGCGTCTGTGTATAGCAGGCCTGTTTGTTGTTGGTTAAACAGCCTGTTCCTATTTCCCCAGCTAAAATCCGGCTCCCTGGAGCCAGTGTTTTATTGATTACTCATTCTGCAGACAGGACCCTTGGAGGCTGGAAACTAATTATGTGCCTAAGAAGTCCCTCTTTGTTCCCCGGAGCAGCATCTATGTGTCTGCCCACCTCTCTGTGGCCAGGTGACCAGAGCTGAAGGACAGAAAGGGCAGAGTCTCTGGGGCCCCAGGAACTCGGATGCTGCCCTCGAGTAACCTGTGTGTTTTCAGGGTCTTGCACAGCAATTCTCAACTGGGGGAGAGAGGGCTTTGTACTAAGAAAATGCATGGTTGATATCATAATTTTATATTGGAAAATGAAAAAGAACCTATGATCTTTGCATCATAAAATACAAAAAGGGCATGGAATTTTCATTGTTTTTAATGGGCCATGAATTTTTAAATGTGGAAAAACACTGGCCTAGGATGAGATAGCTGCAGTCCCGTCTCTGATGGGTGGGTCCCCCAGGGGTTCCGAGGAGTGGCGCTGAGCAGGCAGGTGAGGTCCATCTCCCTGGGCCCTTATTCCCTCAAAGTGTGTCTCTGTGAGGTTTGTAGCTTTCAATTATACTGAAACTCAATTCCTAACTTTCTGCAAAGATTTTTTTTTTTTTTTAAATTAGAGCATGTTGTTTATGGAAACTAAAAAACACAGGCCTACAAAACCCATTTTACAAGGTGGCAAAAATACTAGGGTGCTGGCCCATGACAAGGGCTGGAGAGGGGACAGGGTGCAGGCAGCAGGGCTGAAGGGCAAAGGGAAAAAAAGGAAAGTGAGGACAAATGACAAATTGAGGGCCCTTACATGGGCCGGTGGGAACGTGCTGTACACTGAATAGTAGTGAACAACTTACATCTGAGACCCTTTGAGTAAGTTTGACTGGGGGTCTAGCTCCCTGGGCCCAAAGTGGGGAGGAAGACTTTCCAGAATGGATCTTAGAAACCCACCCGGCCACAGTTCCTGCCTCTGCTATGAGGGATTTCCTAGGTGCCAGGCCACTGGGCAGAGGGTCCATGGCCTCAGCACGTAACTAATTCTCCCCCAGGAAAGACTGTGGTACCGCTGAAGCTCATCTCTACAGGCCCACCCTGAGGAGAGAAGAGGAAGGGGTCCCGGCACAGCCTCACAACAGCCTGTACTGAGCCCAGGGACCACTGCCTGCTCACCCCAGTACTACCACTTGGGGCTTCTGAGGAGGTGGCTCTTGATCCTGTTCCATTCTTGTATGCTCTAGAAGAGCCGGCCTCCCTCCCCTACCTGACCTGGGAGAGGAAGGCCAACTGACCTTAAAGGTATGTTTTCGGCTGATGTTGTCTGAGGGCTGCACCGCAGCTACCCGGAAGCTCAGGAGGGGGATGCTGCCCAGGATGCTCTCCTCCTTCTCATCTGTCAAGGAAATAGAGGCACAAGTGAGATGTATGTGTGCGGGGGGGAGGGGAGGGGAGGGGAGTGTATCAGCTCTATTAGGATAAATACCAACAAATGTCTGTTACTCATCTACTATCTGTCAGGCACTTGGGGCCACCACACAACCACACAGGGCGTGCTCTGCACAGCAAGAGGCACACTCCCTGGAGCTGGGGAGCGTGGCAGCCCTACAGGCAGTGTTCTAGACTTGGGGACTGTAGAGGTGAATGTGAGAGTAGTAGTGCCCGACCTTGGGGAGCTCACATTCCAGTGCGAAAGCAAACAAGCACAGAAGAGCCAACATTTTGGAGGGCTTGCCATATGTCAGGCACTGTTCTAAGTTAAAAGGCTTAATGGATTTAACCTGCCCAACAATCCTATGACTGGGTACTCTTATGATCTCCATTTTATAGGTAAGGACGTTGAGACACAGAAAGATTAAATAACTTGTCCAGGGCTTCCCTGGTGGCGCAGCGGTTGAGAGTCCGCCTGCCGATGCAGGGGACATGGGTTCATGCCCCGGTCCGGGAAGATCCCACATGCCGCGGAGCGGCTGGGCCCGTGACCCGTGGCTGCTGAGCCTGCGCACCCGGAGCCTGTGCTCCGCACCGGGAGAGGTCACAGCAGTAAGAGGCCCGTGTACCGCAAAAAAAAAAAAACAAAAAAAAACAAAAAAAAACTTGTCCAAGGTTACTTAAGTAGAAACTGGTGGATTAGTCTTTAACCCAAGAAGTCTGACTTTCAAGCTAGCATTCTTAACCTTCCTCCCATCCACAGTGCCTCTCCAAACAAGGTGATCCCAACAGTGACACATGGAACAGGATATAACGGGATGCGGTGCGGTAGAGTGCATGCTCGCATCTTCGGCTCTGGCTCTCTTGGGTAATTGTCTCTAAGGTTCTCCCAGGCACCTGGCAGCTTGCTTTGTCTTCTCCTGACTAGACCCCTCCCCTTTACAGTCCCTATGTCTGCACAGAAGACACGCCCTTGCATGCCCCCACCCCTCCCTGCCCTCTGATCCCCAGAAGCAGGCTAACAATCAGGCTGCTGCATAATTCATCCCGAATCTCCAAAGGAGCCTGAAGGATTAGCTAGTCAGGCCCCCAGCTATCAGCAGGAGACAGAAAGGGTAGGGGTGCTGTGTGGGAACCATGAGGTTGGGACTATAACTATGAGGCCGTGGCAAGACCCTCCCCGCTTCCCTGGGATATAGCTCTTTATTCCTGGGGCTAGAGACCCTGTAAAACCCTCAGCTAGGGTTCAGAAGAAATCTCACAGGGGTTACAGACTCCACTAGCTCCCCTTCTCCCCTTACTCAGCACTTGCACAAGATACTTAGCCCAAGGTCCAGTTTTCTGGGCAGACCTCGGCATGGTACCCAGAGGATGGACTAAGCTAAAGGAACAGGAGGGCTGGGAACCCAGAGCTTCTTCAGGAAGCCAGAGGCCATCATCCCCAGGAGGAGGTGGGCCCCCTGCCTGGCTGAGTCCAGGCCAGTGTTTAGGGGTCTCCTGAGAGCATCTCTCAGTGCACAGTGACCCCTCCATCTCCATGCCCCTTGAGTTCAGAGCTTCTCCACTCACACCAGGCCCTGCAGAGACCCTGGCCTTCCCTCCAGCTTCTGTTATACTCTGGCTCCTGTGCGGCCCTACATCCCGGGGCCCAGCCTGAGCAGATTCTTCTCCCTCAGTCTTGGGATTTCCTCTGTGACTAGACCCTGGACGTGCATCCCCTTCCTGATCTCTCTCCTTGGGATTCAGGTGCCTCAGGGCACAGGGACAGCAGTGTTCTAAGGGTGGCGGGGCAGCGGGGGGGGGGGGGGTTACTAGGTACAACCTTTGTTTGCCAAAGTTAATGATTCAGTGAATTGCTCCCAGGAGACCTGGAGAAATCAGAGCTCTGCCATTCCCAGGGCACGGAGGAAAAGGAAACGGACACTCCTGCTGCTCGATCATTTTATCCTCTCCTCAGCGCCCAGGCCTCCTTGCACAGCATCAGTGTGACAGAACCGTCACTGTCATCAACCCTCACTAGCTCCTCCCTGCCCTCCTTGACATATTGTTGCTGGACATACTTTAAAAATAACTTCCTAGAGGCTGCTGCACCAAGGTTATAAGAGTTTTGCCCTCCTTTCTGCGGGGGAGGAAAGGGAGTGAGTGGTGGGGTAGGCACAGAGGGCAGAAGCTGGGGGATAATCATTGACTCCACATTGACTGAGCACCTACTATGTGCCAGGTGCTGTTTTCAGTGCTGTGGATACAGCAGTGAACAAAACTGACCAAACAATCCTGCCTACACAGATCGGATCATACATTCCAGTGGGATGGGGGAAGCTCAACATGCAAGGTCCAATTAGCAGGTGACCTGCTAGTGAGGACCAGGGACCCTCCTCTTCTTCCTCCTTTTCTTTTCCCACCCACGCCCTCCCCCGGACTTCACCCTCTGTCATCTGACTGTCTTGTTCATCCACCACACCAGCCACCAAGGGCCTAGAACTCTGCCTGAAATCTAGTAGGCACTCGGTAAATATTGTCGAATGTGAAATGAGTGAGTGAATGAGTGAGCAGGTGAGCTTGTCTTTATCCCGTCACGTGCCACTGGTGCCGGCGACCACAGGGGGGATATGTGCCCCCCCACCCCCAACATCCATCAGAAAACGAGCCCTGTGACAGGGCAGAATGAGAAAGAGGGGGCCCTGGCTTCCCAGAGCCCCTGCCAGTGCCAGGCGCAAGCTCACCCTTTATTCTTTCTTTCTTTTTTTTTTTTTTTTTTTGCGGTACGCGGGCCTCTCACTGCTGTGCCCTCTCCCGTTGCGGAGCACAGGCTCCGGACGCGCAGGCTCAGCGGCCATGGCTCACGGACCCAGCCGCCCCGCAGCATGTGGGATCTTCCCGGACCGGGGCACGAACCCGTGTCCCCTGCATCGGCAGGCGGACTCTCAACCACTGCGCCACCAGAGAAAGCCGCAAGCTCACCTTTATAGTAGAAGAGGCCGCGATCCACCAGGACAAACCAGCGCTTATTCCACTGCTTAACCCCGGAGCTGGCCTGCAGGAGAAGTGGGGAATAAACAGGATAGTCTGTGACCTGGGCCTGGGGAGGTGGGTGTGTGCAGTGGAAAGAGGGCTGCACTCATTATAAGGACATCCTGCCTCTGCTTGCAGCTCTGCCACTAACAAGTGGCAGCAACCCCCAAGAGCCCTCAGAGGCAGGGAATGACATTACATTATTGCCTGTGACCTTCCACTTCGGTCGTTCTGGGCCTCAGCGTCTCCCCCAGGGAAGATAAACGGTGGAGCGATGAGCCAGAAAGAGTGAGCAGAAGGTCAGGCAGGGAGAGTGGCCAGGTCAACGAGGAGAACTGGACCCCTAGACTTAGAGGAGACATCCCCCTCCCTTCATAGCAAGAGGGCCCTGCTGACTGAGCCACTGGGTTGCTCTGATAGGGTTGATGACAGTATATTTCAAAGTCATTGCATCTGCCCATCAGGAGACCTGGCTGAATTCCCAAATATCACACTAATTTCTCTGTGTGATTTTGGGAAGATACTCAACCTCTCTGAGCCTTTATTAAATTAGGAGATTTCGCAGAGATATACCAAAATAGGACCTGGAGGGACATAGCAAAATATACATGGGCTGTTTTAACTACAGAGGAATTACAGCGCTATGAGGAGAAAGCAGGGATGCGGTGGGCAGAATGGAATAGGAGGCCTCACCTGCTTGAAAAGCCAGCCTGCCTTGGTGACAGGAGCACTGGGGTTCCGCTTCATGGAGTGTGAGCGCTTGCCGAAAGCGATGGCCTTGCGGGATGTCCGTGTGGCCTAGGGATGCAGAGAGCAGCCAGCTTAACTCTTCCTCTCCTCCTTCCTGCTCCACCCTCAAGGGGAGCTGCCCTTGGTGGGAGCTATCCCTCTCCAGGGCCCTGGGGGCCCTTACATTAAGAGGCCCAGGTGAGAAGCTTGGACCTCTTACTAACTCAAGGGCACGGCCTTTCAATTCTTTGGCTCTTTTTCTTATCTCTAAAATGGGGCTCAAAATTATAGTCCTACCTGTCTCACAGCGATGTGTGTTTCTGGCTTTTTCTTAAGGAGAAAATAAGATTTTTCATTTCACTCCTGGCCTATCCTTCTCTACTGGCCTTATTACTCCTTACCTCTTTCATAATGCTTTCTCAGACCCATTCAACTTCAAGTAAATTCCCTACATCATCATCTTCTCCAAGCCCAATTCATTCTTTTTTTTTTTTTATAAATGTATTTATTTTATTTATTTATTTTTGGTCGTGTTGGGTCTTTGTTGCGGTGTGCGGGCTTCTCAGTGCAGTGGCTTCTCCTGTTGCGGAGCACAGGCTCTAGGCATGCGTCAGTAGTTGTGGCACGTGGGCTCAGTAGTTGTGGCTCGCGGGCTCTAGAGTGCAGGCTCAGGAGTTGTGGCGCACGGACATAGTTGCTCCGCGGCACGTGGGATCTTCCCGGACCAGGGCTCAAACCTGTGTCCCCTGCATTGGCAGGTGGATTCTTAATCACTGCGCCACCAGGGAAGCCCTCTATTCATTCTTGAATGTCCAACACACCACAGAGCAGGGAGGGTGTACGGGTGTTCTCCTAGCTCCTTATTGCCACAGGGTCTTCCCCACATTCTGGCAACAATCTCTCTTTCTCGAAGTATCAGTGATCTTTCACTGTTTAGCCCTCTCACCACTATCAGCTTCTAGATCATTTTTTCAGAGTCTAAGGATTTTGATGTCACTCATCCTCTCCATTCTAAGTCTTACCATCACTGTGGACAATTTCATTGCTCCACAGTGAGAGGGAGGATGACCCATCCAGTGGCCTAACTTTAAACTACCTTGATGTCCTCAGTCCAAAATCCTCCACTTCCACCCCAGCAACTCACTCCCATGGCAACACCTTAGACTTGGCCAGCTCCCAAGCCCCTTCACCACCAGCATTGTCAATTCTCATATCCCTATCTTCTGATCACAGCATCCCATCCTCTGGGCTGTTTCACTCCATCCCTCAACGACACCAGCTTTTCTACTCCACTGAGATCCCCAACTCCTCAATACTTGCCTTTTTTTCCTGGATCCATGAGTTACCTCCTGGTGTTAGTTGTTTCCCTACAAAGCCTAGGCCCCCTGGTGGAATAGATCAACCTCACTCTCCAACACCAACACACTATCCAGTGCCTTTCCGCTTGATCTTCTCTGAAACTCTAAATCCCTGATTAATCAAATTATCCACCCTCCCTGCCCTCACAGCCAGATTATAGTGCTGCTGGAGGACAATCACACCACAGTACAGACGAGGTCACTGTGACTCCTCGGTCCCCGGTGCTCCACTGCACACCCTCACCTCTCTCCTGAGCCCAGCGACCTGCCTGCCTCTGCCCTCCCCGCAATGGCTTGGATCCTCCCCCCCAGAGAAAATTGAGGTTGCCAGAAAGCGCTTCCTCAATTTCACACCCTTTTACCCAGAAAATTACTGCCCTTACCACTCTCCTTGTCGCTTTCCCTTCAGTGTGAGAAGAAGAGGCGTTTTCTTCCTTTCCAAGGCTATTGGGTCCAGACTGCTGTTTCCTCTGAGACTTGCATCATTGATAACCTCTCAAATCTGTCTTCATTTCTTCCTCCTCCACTGGCTGCTTCTCCTAAGCAAACATGCTCAGGTCTCTTCATCTTAAAGCATCCCTGTGTCTCTCTCTCTGTCTCTGTCTGTCTCTGTTTCTCTCTCTCAATCTCTCTCTCACTGTCTGTCTCTGTCTCTCTCAGTCATTCTCTCTCCTCCTTCTCACTGTCCCTCACTCAACCACACACCTGACTGCCCCGTCCACCCTCCGCCAGCTGTCCCCGTCAGGTAACACCTTCCCTCCCCTCCCCCTCTTTCTCTTCAGAGATAGGCTGCTGGGAAGAGTCCTGACTTCCTGTCCTCCTTTTACTCCTAAACCTCCTCCACTCTTTTCAGAAATGGTCCCTGCGATGTCAACTCAGGCCACTCAGTCCCTGACATTCTCTTTTTTTTTTTTTTTGCAGTACGTGGGCCTCTCACTGTTGTGGCCTCTCCTGTTGAGGAGCACAGACTCCAGACGTGCAGGCTCAGTGGCCATGGCTCACGGGCCCAGCCTCTCCATGGCACGCGGGATCCTCCCGGACCGGGGCACGAACCCGCATCCCCTGCATTGGCAGGCGGACTCTCAACCACTGCGCCACCAGGGAAGCCCCCTGACATTCTTAAGCACCGATAATGTGAACCTTTCTGTCCTTCCCGAAACTCTTCTTTTGGTTTCTGGGGCACTATTCCTTACTTTTCAGTATCTGCATCTGTGGCCAGTCCTTCTCAATCTCCACCTCCACTCTAAGTGTTGACAGACCTCAAACTTATGCTTTTAGTCTCGTCATACATTGTGCCTGTGTAATGTCATCCATACCCATTGCCTCAGCTGCCAGCAATATGCTGAAAACTCCCTAATCTATATCTAGATTCATTTGCTAGAATGAATCTAGATATAGATTCATTTGTTCCAGTCCATTTGCTCACTAGTTGTCCAACTAGGATTAAATAAGCGCAAAACCAAACTCATCCTCTTTCTAACCAAACTTGTTCTTCTGTACTTCTCATCTCAGTGACTGGGCCACAATCTACCCAGTGGCCCAAACCAGAACTCTGAACAAGCTCACACCGTCCCCTCCTCCCTCCATTCCTCCACACCATCATTTACTCAGGGCTGACAAGTGTGTCTTCTTAATGGATCTCAAGCCTGTCCTTTCTTCTCCAATGCCTCTGTTGGTGCCTCAAGGGTTGTCATCTCTTCTGGCTGTCTACCCTCTGTATTGAACTAAGGTTATCTTTCTAAAATACTTTATTAATTACACTACTCTCTTGCTTAAAATTTCTCACTACCTCTCGTCACTTAGGAGAGAATTCCAATCCTCAGCACAGCGCACAAGGACAGGTCTACAAGATCTGGCTGGGCCACCACCCACTTTCTGCCACTCCACCAGAAAGGCACCACCGCTGGTCATGCCACACTCCGAGTGGTTCTCTCCCATCTCCCTAGGGCTTTGCTCACCATGGGAGGCGGGGGAACCCCACTTCCCTTGTCCACTACCAAATCCCAGCTCATCCTTCACAGCCTAGTGCTGGCCCCCTAGTCCCCGAAACCCCCCTGTTCTCCCAGAATAGTTGCTGCTCCCTCTTCTCAGAAACTTCTCATAGTCTAGACTCTGTCACACTGCAACAGAACTATGGACTTTCTGTCTCTCGTACGAGACTGGGAGCTCTTTGTAGGGAGAAACTTTTGTTTTGTTCATCTCTTTATCACCGGAGCCTAGCAAGGTGTCTAGCTATCAATAAGCACTTAGTAAATACTTGTAGAAGGAAGGAAAGAAGAAACTGGGGTTTATCATAAAGTACCTCCCAAACTGGAAAATGAAATTATTTTCTTTACTTTGCTTGTAAAAACCCACATATAATGGCGGAGATCAGCCATCTGAAGAAGTCATCCACCACCCTCAGAATATGTAAATCCTAAAATCTTTCCCTTTTCTCTCAGTCCGTCATCTGTCATAGTTTCACCTGCTCTCTGCAGCCTAAAAGCTGCTCCCTGCCACTTCAGCCATTCTCCTGCCAACCCCTCAGTAATACTCTAGCCTCCTTATCTTTCTGCCACAGCTTCCCAGCAACCCTCAACCTTAGGTCAATGCAACCATCTGCCAGGCCATAGCACTGCTGGAGAAAAACCACAGACGCCTGTGGATCAGAGCCACACAGATTCAGTCTGTGACCTCAGATGACTCTTCAGTATTATTGGGCAATATTCCAAATGTTCCTTGTTGATCACTGACCCTTGGGCTTATTCTGAAGCCCCCCACCCCCCAATGCCTCTCTATCCACCTCACTCTTCTCAGCAGAAAACCCCACCTCCTACTTCCCTGCAAAAGTTGAAAACATGAAGTGGGAGTGTCTTGAACTTCCTAGCCCCACCGCCATGTTTCACATACCTTTCTTATGCAGCCTCAGGAAGAGGGCCCCTCCCCTATCCAGGCTGACAGCACCTTTGCACCTGACTCCTGTCTCTACACAGACATGACTCATTGGCTATGCCCTTTCTCCTGAAACTACCTACTGGCTCATTCCCCTCCTTCCCTTAACACCTTGAAACAAAACAAAATGAACAAAAAAAACCTCCCTGCATCTTGCATATCTCCTAGCTGCCACCCTCCACCCCTCATTTCCCTTCACGGTCAAGTTTCTTTAAAAAACTTTTTTTTGGGGCCTCCCTGGTGGCGCAGTGGTTGAGAGTCCGCCTGCCGATGCAGGGGATACGGGTTCGTGCCCCGGTCCCGGAGGATCCCATATGCCGCGGAGCGGCTGGCCCCGTGAGCCATGGCCGCTGAGCCTGTGCATCCGGAGCCTGTGCTCCGCAACGGGAGAGGCCACAACAGTGAGAGGCCCGCATACCACAAAAAAAAAAAAAAAACTTTTTTTGAAATATTTCAAACATTTCAGAGAAGTAGGGACTAAATCACCACTGCATGTTGCTTTCTTTCCCTAATAAAACATGACAAATAGAGCTGAAACTCCCTTTGAGCCCCCTCCCCAATCTCATTACCTTTTCTTCCTCCCTAGAGGTGACCACTGACCACAAATTAGTATGCCTGTCCGTGGTTATAGGCTTGTACTGCAAGCTTATCTATAAAAATGCTGAATTACTTTTCATGTTTGTACATTTTACATAAATGATACCATGGTTTTCATATCCTACAACTTGCTTTTTCCTCAGCATTATGTTTTTAAGGTTCGTCCTTGTTATACATCTCACTCCAGTCCATTTTTAATTTTTGGAGAGTCCTCCATTGTATGACTACACTACCATTTACTATCTCGTTTCTTAGAAGAGCAGTTTTCTACTCTTCAGTGTCCTGTATCTGCCCTCCCATCCCCTCTTAAGCCCTCTCCAGCTTGTCTTTGTCTTCCGCCCTCCTCACACCACTGAACTGCTCTTATCAGGGTCTCCAATTACCACAATGTTGCTAAACCCCATGGATACTTTTAGCCCTTATCTTACTGGACCTCTTTGCAACATTCTTCTCTGATTACTTCCTCCTGATGGTCTTTTCCTTCCTCCACCTTTCTGAGCGCTCAATTGCCATGTCCTTCATGAGTTATTCTTCTTTCGCTGTCCCCCTAGATCAGTGGTTCTCAGTGAGGGTGGGGCAGTTTTGTCCCACAGGGGGCATTTGACAATGTCTGGAGAAATTTTTGATTGTCACAGGGTGGGGGCTACTGGCATCTAGTGGGTAGAGGCCAGGGCTGCTGCTCAACATGCTACAGAGAAAGAATGGTCCCACACTACAAAGAATGATCCAGCCCCCAATGCTAATAGTGCTAAGGTTGAGAACCCCTGGTCTAGATGTTGGTCTTCTGTATGGTTCTGGTCTGAGCCCTCCTTCCTCCCCACTCTCCACTTCCTGCATCACATCACCTGCTCTTTGGAACCTGCAGAAAAAAGCAAGCAGCCTAATACGTTTCCTAGGATTCCTCCCCAACAGCTTGCGTGGGGGACCGGACTTACCCGGACACTGGGCCGCTCTGGAGGGACCTCGGACACCATGTTGTGGTTGGATAGGTCACTGTTGGCGGTAGTTGGGTGTTTCCCACCTGCTTTATTGGACATGTCCAAGGTCGATCTGATTTCAAGTTGACCAAAAAAGAAGTGACTAGTGAGACCAAGAAACAATGGGTGCCACCCATCCCTTTTCCCAACCCTGCCATTCACTGTTCCAGCATTCAGCACAAATTAGGTCCCCTCAGTGCTCCCAAGGGGTCCTCTCAGTGGCTCCTGCTGCTTTTCTGAGATTATATGCCAGTAACCCTGAACAGTCTCCTCTCTTTTTCCTGCAAATTTATCTTAAAAACCTAGACCCTAGGACTCTGGAACTCGGACTATGAGAGTCATTTAATTATCTTTCTTTCCTTTCATTTACTGAGCCAAGATCAGAGGAATTAGCATTTGGCTCTCGTGGTCATAGCAGATTCCCTCACTACTCTCCTCAGAGTCCCCAGGTGATTGACATGCCAGCCTCAGAAGTGTCTCACTCCTTTAGCTCAGCCCATGGGATGCAACAACCTGGGACCTGCAAGATTCCAGAAAAAGTGGTTGAGGGTATCAAGCCAGATGGGTCTCAGGAGTTTCCAGTCCTCAGAACTGAGGTGAGCGACCCTAAACCTCTCCTGCTCTCCTTTCTGACCCCCACTCCCTTCCTCTTCCTAGCTACACAGAGGCAGCGGGATGATGGTGGTTAAGGACGGAAAGGCCAAACAGCAAGTAAGGGGTAAACGTACATTTTCAAGTCAAACTTTTTGTTTTCCTCTGGGACCTGGCCGGTCAGTGGGTGTAGAAATGTGTTCCGTCTTTCATTATGGCTGTGGAGGCAAAAGAGAGAGAGAGAAGCTGTGGTCAAAACGAAGAAGGCAGAGACACAGGCTAAAGGGTGGACAGGCCCTAGGCAGTGACAGGGATGGTGACCACACAGGAGCTTGTTGTTCTGTCCTCCAGTGGGACAGTAAGCAGCAAGACAGAGGGCTGGGCTGTAGAAGGTCATTTGGAGAGGGAAGGGGAGGGGAGGAGAGGGGAGGAGAGGGGAGGGGAGGGGAGGGGAGGAGAGGAGAGGGGAGGGGAGGGGAGGGGAGGGGAGGGGAGGGGAGGGGAGGGGAGGGGAGGGGAGGGGAGGGGAGGAGAGGGGAGGGGAGGGGGCAGGAAGATGTCTTTCTGACAGTATTAATTACTTACTAGAGATCCCCAGGCTGGAAAGAAACCCCACTTAACCCTTTCAGTGGCCATCCTGGGCACGTATGTGGGGGGCGGGGAGGGGCTCCAATAGTCAAGGCTTGGTGTTAGGCTGGTTCCCTCCCAGGGACAACTCCTGCCAGGGCTCCACATAAAAACCACTCACTCATTATTTGCTAAAAGAATTCTCTTGCAACCTTGGACTCCTTCCTCTCCCGCTCTATCTTTCTTCAAATGAAATGAGACATCCAGAAATTCCATCCTTGAGCTTGGGATGGGCCCCACTCACACCCCAAGTCCAGGGCCTCCCCGTCTAGGGGCTACCTGAGTAGCCGACACCTCAGGAGCTGTCCAGCATTGAGGTGAGTGCTGGCTCTCAGTCAGATCTAATTAAGGGACGCTGTGGCCAGGGAGGGTTGTGTGGACATCCCGCCAGGAAGCAGGGGCGAACATGGGCTAGGGCCGGGGTCTGTGCAGAGGCAGATGGGAAGCTCCCTTGGGAGTTGTGGCTCTTCTGGCTGGCTGGCTGCCACGTTAGCTCCCGGTGGCTCTGCAGGGAGGTAAGGGAGAAAGGGCAGGAGACAGAGCTTAGGGAGGGGCTGGCTCAGAGGGTCTAAGCCATAAGTGGCAGCAATTTGAGATGGATTCTGAAAGCAGAGGGTCACCTGGCAAGAAGGCTGTGGGAGATTCAAGCGTGCAGCCAGTGGGGGGCTGGAACAATGTTAAGGTCTTCTTCACCCTCTTGGGAGATACTGTGAGAGCCCAGAGCATGCTCAGTCCACCCCCAGAAGCTGGTGCCTGCACAGAGCCTACCAAGGCTGCACGGCGGCTTGTGGGTCTTAATACCAAGCCACCACGCACTCCCACAGCAAAGGGCCAGCGCTCTGCTTGGCAAGTGGCAGGTTAGCTAGCACCAGGGGAAAACAGACCTCAGCGTGGTTCCTTCAGCTGCATGAGAGAAGTAAAATAACCTTTTGGAGAGCACCTTTTCATAGCCGAGGATGCTTCCCAGCCCTTAAGATGTCTGCTGAAACTAAAGATCATATCAGAGGGTACTTTTTTCAGCTTCCAAACCAGTCATGTTCAGATCGAATCCAAAGACATGTGGGAGATAGAAGCCCAGTGGACAGTGGCCACAGCCTCTGTGGAAATCTGGTTTTGCAGCCAGGACCCTAAATCTGGCCAGTGTCTATTCGGCCTGGGTTCTAACTCTAGCACATTGATAACCCGCTCCCTGCTTCTCAACCTACTCCTCCCTTTTTCCCAGGTCCAGTAAGGAGGCTCTCCTCAACTTAACCACAGGGGATCTTTGCAAGGAACAGTAGCTGTTTCCAGTCACCTCATCCCTGCCTCTGCCTCATCTAGGGGTGGGGGCAGGCAGCCTGTGACCGCTAAGATCCTTGAGGCACCGAGGTCTCTGCTGTTTCCCAGTGGCACAGATCACCTGCCCCCCTGACACCCCTCCACCCATTCCGACCCCTTCGGCCTATTCTGCTGTACACGTTCCCTGTGCTAACTCTGCTGGAACCTTTCCTGCAGGCACTGGTACAGATGGATAGATGGACGGAGAGACAGACACACACAGAGGCACACACACAGTCTGCTGTCAGCTGGCACAAGTCTTTCAGAGGACACCAAATTTCTTCCTGCCCCAGACTCTCCTACCCAGCAACCCCTACAGATGATGTCCTCGCTCCATCCCGGCGCTACCAATTTCAAAACAGCTTCCCCTTCACAAGCACTGCAATGCAGCAACCATTGACCTAACTGCTGTCCCTTCTCCAGGTCACATGGGGCAGGCCCCTCACTCTGACGCCCCCGGATCCAGTGACCTGCCAACTCAGCTGTCACTTCACTTGGCTCACAGTCCACCGAAGAAATCCCTACCTGACCCGTCGATCAGCTCGAAACTTCAACATCTTTTTGGCAGCTTTGTCCCCTGTTTGGCAGCCTCAGAGGACCCACCAGCCACCCTGCTCGTACCATCCCTCTGAGAAGTAAGTCCTCTGGTCCGGCTCGCAGTGCCGTGGCTGAGCTCCAGGCGCACGTGGCAGCGGCAGGCGCTGCTCGTTCCCCTCCTCCTGGCTCCGGCACCAGGAAGGGGGAGGGCCTCTCCCTGGGTGGTGGCAGGGGTGCCCAGGTGCCCTAGGGGGTCTGCAGCTTCCCAGCATTCAGACAGAACACTGCCCGGCAGAGTGCCAGAGGCAGAATAAGTGAGCAGGGGATGACATCTTCTCAGTTCAGGTGCTCAAGGAGAAAATGCAAAAATGGAGAGACGGAGTACACGGAGCAGGTGTACAACTTCCAGGTAGTCTGACCTCGCCGAGCTAAGGACGCAGAGTAGCTGGGCGGATGGAAGAGTCTGGGGCTGCATTCCCATCTGCACGGCAGAGACCCATGCCAGCCCAACCTGCAGGAAGACAGCCCTCTCTGCCTCCCCAACTCCTAGCCCAGAACACAGGCCCTTGGGCTGAAATCCACTTGCTTCAGGGAGACCCTTTCGACCCAGCGGGCACAAGGGTTAAATGGGGCTCCAGATTCACATGCTGCTATTGTTCTTGCTGCCGATGCCGGGAAGCTCTCTCTCCTCCCAGCCTGCCCAGCCTTCTGTACGGACAGGAGCATAAATGAACACGAAGCTTGTCTGCAGCATCCCCCTACACATTCCCTTTAGACACAGCCCCAGGTTGCTTGCCCTCCGCTTGGGGTGGCCCAGCAGATGAAGAGCAAGTGAAGCACATGAGTGTGGGTGTCATGGAGCCAGAGCTGGTGGCGAGGACTGGCTTTTCTGCTTGGGTGAAATGGAAGAAAAGCTTCTTCCCAAATCTAATGAGGAAGAGGGTAGCAAATGAGGCTCAGAGGGGTCACCATGTGTTTATTTTTGTAAATCTGCCCAGATGCAATGTAATAAATTCCAGCTGGAAACTGTCAGATCTGCTCGGGGCAGGGAGGTTTGCATCGTTGTTAGCTACTCTGAACTCTCCAGAGATCGAAGATGGCCACACCTCCCCTTTTCCTAATGTCCTCTGTGTCTTAGGGCCCTCCACGCAAGGGGCTTCTGAAGGTCATCTCTTCCAAGCCCCTGCCTCCAGGTAAGCCTGCTCTCCAATCAGTCTCAATAAGTGCCTTGTTTGTTTGTGAAGGGTTCCAGGAAAGGAAGCTCCAGACCCACTGTTATCTTATACTGCCCAGATGTTCTTTTCTGATATCAAATGTCAGTTCCTCTGGCTTTTGATATCATTCCATTTTTATCTTTGGAAGACAGAATCCTTTCTGACCAATGTGGCTCCTTTCAGCAGCACCAGGCGTTCTGTTGACATCATAGTCTGTTGTTATGACAATTTTGTGATGTCAACAGACACTGAAAGGGAGGAGCTAATCTAATTTTTTGGATTGAGGACAGAACTCAGTCAGAGAACAAAGCAATCAGTGAATGGAAAAGGACAACAGAATTATTTAACCCGTGATGAGACAAGCTGGGTGGATACAGCTGGGGTCAACAGCTGCTGATATTTAAGCAACTAATCCTAAATCCAAAAGGTCAATATATTCAGCCGTTTAGTGGTACTTCTGCAAATGCTTTATCCTGATGACAAGTGGCTTCACTTTCCAGATCCCACCTCTCCCTGTCCCTCATCCAGTTACTGGAGCCCTGCTGTGGTTATGGAGAGCTGGGCCCTCTCCTGATGCCTGCTTGGGGTCTCTGCCTGTGCACAGTAGGTACCCAATAAATATTCATTGAATGAATAAGTGAATGAATGAATGAACAAAAGAAACTCCATATGTTCTGATTTAATTTTTAGCCACCCGCTTTTGGAGTTTGACATTCTATTACCAAGGCTTTCCCTATCCTTGCTCTCTCTTAAAATTAATTACTTCCTCTCCATGAGAGCAGCTCTGTTTCTGTCCCCTCACCCCTTCACTTAGCTCCCCTGCCTGGCTCCCCCTTGAATATATAGCTTGGCTTTGATCCATCTTCATTAGGAGGGGAAGAAAATTAAGCTCATCTGCACAGGAGAAGGGGTGGAGGTGCACTGGGAAATGAGTTTTCTTCCTCTAGAAGGCAAAAATATCCCTTTTCCCTTCAATTTGAGCTCAGGGGCCTCCCACAGCCTTTGCTTAACTTGCAAGTTAAATTACTTCTCCCATGCCCACTGAAGATAGCACAGGAGGAGGAAGGAAGGCTCAAGGGTTTCCCCTGCTTGTTGAGAGCTCTGAAATCCTCAGGATTAAGTGAGCACACAGAATGCCTGGCTGGAGTTTTTTTCCTTTGCCACTAAACTGCACAGATGACAGGTTTTCATTAGGTTAGACACCAGGAAGAACTTACCAGGTATGGAACATTAAAAAAGGGAAACAGGGACAGGTAATCAGTTTTTTTTTTTCCCTCTCCTCTTCCCTTTCTTTTGGGATGTCAAAGGCCTCCATTTCTCAAGAACAAATGGTTATGAATCCATCTCCAAATGGACTTCTTGAATTCCACCCAAGGGAAGGGGAAATCTCAAGCAATAAAGGAGATTTTGCTATGAAGGCAGGAGCATCCCTAAACTCCCGAGTTGCCCACTAGGTGTTCCCCTATCCACTGTACCTACGAAGGTGGCCCCAATGGCAGTGCCGTCAGTGAGAAGAGAATTGGCAACACCAGGCTTTCAGTCCAAGATCCAACATGAGGGTGACTTGACTTCTTTGGCCCTTAGTTTTCTCACATGCAAATGAGGTACTTTCTAATTCTATGAAATAATAACTGGAAACTTTAAAAATGTGAAATATTTTATGCACAAGAGATAATGGCTATGATTATTCTGCTTAAAAACAAATCAAGAGGGACTTCCCTGGTGGCGCAGTCGATAAGACTCCACACTCCCAATGCAGGGGGCCTGGGTTAGGGAACTAGATCCCACATGCATGCTGCAACTAAGAGTTCACATGCCACAACTAAGGAGCCCATGTGCCGTAAGTAAGGAGCCCACCTGCCACAACTAAGGCCTGCCACAACTAAAACCCAGCTCAACCAGATAAATAAATAAATAAATATTTAAATATTAAAAAAATCAAGAAATATGCTAGGTACTGGAGCTAGAAAATGAAAAACACACAGTCTCAGGCTTAAGATGGCAGTGGATGGAGAAGGGGCTGGGAATGCAGGGACTGGCATTCCAGAAGTGCCAAAACCAATCAATTACAAAGAAAAGAGGTAGATCCTCTCCATTTTCCAAGCATTTGTCCTCCATCTAGTTTGGGCTTTTCTACAGTTCTACAGACACCTGCAGCCTCTAACTGCAGGCGCTAGTGACAGCCTCACTACGAAGGTAACTGTGTACTGACTTATCTCCAAACATGCTCCCCAAGAATCGGTATCTATCTGGAGTGATAGCTGGCACTACGCAATCAAAAGCAGCAAAATCAACCCGGGTCTTTGTGACTCTTTGCAGACATGCATGGCCGCACATGTGTGCACACACACACACCAAACACTCAGGATGGACACCCAGAGGTCCCACCGTGATAAATACTGAATGACTAGAGAGATACATTCAACTCCTTCCACCCTGGGGCCCTCTTGGTTATCTGCAGGACACCAAGCTGCGGCATCTCCAGAGCTCCTGAGAATTAGCCCCGCCAGGCTTTTCCATCCAGACAAGGCTTTGGCTTCTGGCATTATCGCTCATTAGATAGAGAGAGGACTGTGAGGCGAGTGGGAAGGAGGGCTGCTATGGCCCGTCCCTCCCACTTCCTTCTCCCCCAGCTAGCAAATTCCAAACTCAGACTGTCCACACTCCAGGGAGGATTTCTGCAGCCAACAAAGGAGGCGGAGGTGGGGAGACTTTTGGCTCCTGCTCTCCACCTCCCCTCTGGATCTCATCATCATTTTCAAGGAGCTTGATGTGTTCTACCTTTCTCTCCCAATGAAAAACCAACTTGGTTTACATTCTCAATGATCCTGATGTGCCTGATTCCTGAGACTCCCACCAACCTCCGTCATTCCTAGGAAAAAATACACTTCCTAGCCAAGTTCTCCCCACCCAAATCCCTCTGCAGCCACACAAAGAGGAGGTCGAAAGGGGTCGGCCCCGGTGGCACCTCTAGGTATTTGCAAGTGGGAAAGGCCCCTCTACCTGACACTGTCTTTTTTCCAAATGCTGCCAACAGATCAAGATACCAGTCCTGCAGGCTCTAGGGACACAGCTGTCAGCCCTGTACTTGCATTTACTCTCTTCTCTCCTCCCTGCCCTCGCTCCAGCCCTCCTCCTGTGCCACAGTCATTTCCAAACTGGCAAGATTAGAGTGTCTTCTCCAAGTAAGCTTGGAATATCCAAAAATGCTGGCCACTGGGCTGAGTGCCTAGGAGATAAGGCCCAGGCTGCTCTCTTTCCTGCTAAACTCTGCCTGTCCTCACAGCCCCTTCCCTGCCCCAAAGGGTCAAAACACCTTTTCCTTCCCTGCTATGACCAATCATGGAACACTGGGGGAATTTCACCTGAGTTTGGCCCCTACCTCAGGTAGAAAGCAGAAAAGCTGGCTCAGTAGCCAAGGGATGGAAATTACAAATCAGGGATCCAGATCCAGGCTTCCTCCCTTCCATCCTATGTGGATGTCCTTCTCTAGTCTCTCACTATATAATCGCCTGAGCTTGGACATTCAAGCTTACAACTGCAGGTAAGGGTATGAGGGCCTTGGGTACTCTTTAGTCAGGGCAATGCTTCACTGTGTGTATGTGAGTGTGTGCGTGTGTGTTTATGCATATGTGCGTGTGTCTGGTGCGGGGGAGAGTACAAATATCACTCAGGGGAAGTTCATGGGGAATCTTCATGCTGATCGTCTACCCCAACTTGGATTATCTTATTTTCAAACTGATTATTTGATTTTATGGAACTCCATTTGTCTTCTGAAAAATAAAGATAAACAGGGTGGATATTCAGCATAATCATGCCAGTTATTAAAATGCTGAAGTTCTTCCATATTGGTTGGTAAAGGGCTACTCTTCCAATAAGAAAGAATTTCAATATTTTAATAACTGGCCCTCCCCTCCTCTATGTGATCCAGAGACACCTTGGGGCCCTCCAGGACTCCAGGTCAGTGTCCTTTCTGGTTGATAAATTACTGAGTGTCATTGCTAGGATGACCATTCCTTAACTATCTGAACACCGACAGCCCTTCCAGGTGTTAAGGACTATGACTCTGGGCACAGAAGTCATTTCAGGCAGGTCAGGAGGCATTTCCCCCCTCACACCCTGGCCCAACTTGGAAAACTGGGGCAACCCAGCTCCCTGGGCTTCCTCATGCTCCTTGCCCTGTGCCTCTGTGTTGTCCCTGCTAAGGGGAAAAGGAAATGAAAGGAGAAATGGAAGCTCTCTACGGCTCCAGCTCCACATTTTCCTTCTCTCATCTTTCCCCTGAGTGGCCCCCAGCTAAGCCAGATAGAAGCAGAGGGAAAAGGGCTCCAGTCCCCTCCCCTCAGCCTCCAAGCTGCTTTCTCCGACAGTCAGCAACTGAAAAGAGGCCCAAGAGGTAACGGGCAGAGCAATAATTAATTACCACCCCCGCCCCCGACACACACACACCCCGCCGCCAAGCTCTGAGCCAAATCCCAAACCCCTACCCTTCAGAGACTGAGGAAGCCCAGCTGTCTGCTTCTAGGCCTATGGAAGGTCACTCGAACCAGCCTTCCTCATTCCTAGCTCAGCAGATTTGGTCCTGGTGTCCCACAGACAGCAGTCACCCCACCCCACCCCCAGGGAATGAATTGTACAAAGTGAGTGTTTGGAGAGTAATGCAGCTGGGCTGGTGCCCCTCCTTCCACACCCTCAAAAGCTACAAATGCCTTCTTGGTTCCCAATCCAGCAATCTGCGGGCGTCAAGCCCTTCCATGGCTCAGTTTCCTCGTTTTAAGAATGAAACAGTAGTAATAAGTGGTGACCTGTTTAGAAGACAACACAAATTTCCTACCAGACTAGACAGCAGAGGAAGAAAGGTGATGATGCTCTGAAGGGGTAAACACAGGGAAACCATTAAACTCATGTGGTCTCTGGTCCTTGCACTGGGAAGAAGGCAAGGCCCATTCCAGAGCCAGGAGAGCTGAGAGTCACTGCCCCAGCTACAGTGACAAGAGACACAAGACAAAGTTCCCGTTTCCTTGGTTGTCCCCAGTCCCTGCTACTTCTCCAACCTGAGCTCCTCATCTCCAGGAGAGAAGAGAGCCTCGTGATTCAGGGGGGAGACTACAGCTCCACAAGGCCCGCTGCAAGAACACGGGGGAAAGTCACAAACCCTCTTGCCGCTAACCCCCATGGGCTACAGGTCTGGGCACTGTGTGTGATGTAGGATGGGAGGTACCCAAAAATGTTAGTCCGACCACACCTGCCTGGGTGCAGAGGTGTGGAGGGGCGGCCACACACAAACTGCTTACAACCTGGACCTTCTTTGTCACTGTGCCTGGCCGGCACCTCACACCCAGACACTGAATGGCTGTCTGGTAGAGTGGCTTAGAGGTAGGCCAGTGGTCTGACCACAGTGGGAGGAGAGAACATGTGCTGTTCTGCTCTGGGATGTTGAATTGCTAGTGCGAGGCAGGAGAGCTCAGCCTTGAATCCTCTCACAAGGGAATCCAATGGGTGGGTTCCATCTGCTCCATGGCCCCTCCTCTCCCCTCTCACTTCCTACTGGCCAGTCAGACTCTGATAAGAGTCTACTGAGCAGAGGCTTTGTCTGGGGAAGAAGAGAGCAATAAATCAATGGGAGCAGGAGGGCAGGAGCCTTGGCGACTGCTTTGGGAGAAGGAGGCCCCCACCTCGGAGGGCTGCGTGGGGTGTGGATGCAAAGGCAGGTGGGATGGCAGCAAAGCTCTAGTGAGAGCACTGCTTCTCACCTGCCCCCTGGGAGGTCTCAGCTTCTTGTCTCTCCTAGATTGGGAGTAACAGGTGAGCAGGGATGCAGATGGATTGTGGGAAATTTTGAACCCCTCCTTCTGCAGGGAGTGAGGAATCTGGGACTTCCCATGTACTCAGGGAGCTTGCTAAGGGCTCGAAGGGCAGAGGAATCTCCCTGGATTTCTGTCTGCTGTAGAAAAGATCCAAAAGGAGCTTGGGGACAAGGGTCACCAGTGGAACCAGCCAGGAAATGACTGTGTCTGGAGAGAGACATTGTTGTCTCCACCTCTGTGTGCTGAGAAAAATCATTGTGAGCTCCCCTGACATCCCAGAGAAGGAAAGTGAGACCTGGAAGGGAAAGGACTTGGAGAACTTTTTTTTGTGTGTGTGTGCGGTACGCGGGCCTCTCACTGCTGTGGCCTTTCCCGCCGCGGAGCACAGGCTCCGGACGCGCAGGATCAACGGCCATGGCCCACGGGCCCAGCCGCTCCGCGGCATGTGGGACGCTCTCACACCGGGGCACGAACCCGCACCCCCTACATCGGCAGGTGGACTCTCAACCACTGCGCCACCAGGGAAGCCCTGGAGAACTTTTGAAGAGAGCTGTAACATGAAAACAAAGAATGGCTGGCACATGGCTGTGGCTGAGCAGTACTGACCTCTTTACTTTTCTGGGCCTCAGTTTCCCCATCTGTAACATGGAATGATACCACATTGCTGGGAGGATTAAACAAAATCACATATTTAAAGCACCTAGGAGAATGCTTGGCACATAACAGTTGCTCAGTCAGTGGCTGATGCTATAATCATTTATAAGATAAAGGAATGAAATAAAACAAGGAGCACTATTCCATCCAATTTAGTAGCTGCTAGTCATATGTGGCTGTTTACATTTTCATTAATTAAAACTAAATAAAATTAAAATTTCAGTTTCTCCATCACGCTAGCCACAGCTCAAGAGCCACCATGGCTAGAGGCCACCTAACTGGACAGGACAGTTGTAGCATGTTCCACCATTGTGGAGTATTCTATCGGACAGCACTGGGCTAGATGTTTCCTAAGCCACCTTCCAGTTCTAATATTTTTGGACTCTATAAAACACATAACTCCAAACCAGTCTGTCCCTCCGCCGGCTGATATGTGCTCAGTGTCCTCAGGAAATGCAAGTTCTCTTACAGTCCTCAGCTAAACCAAAAAAAAAAAAAAAAAAAAAAAAGGAAATCTGCTACCAACAACAATGACAAAAGAGTTAAAAATCTAAAATCAAATGATACATTCCAAAGTCCAATCAAAATTAATTTGGATAATACATCATTTTAAAATATATGCATTGGGCTTCCCTGGTGGCACAGTGGTTGAGAGTCCGCCTGCCAACACAGGGGACGCAGGTTCATGCCCCGGTCCGGGAAGATCCCACATGCCGTGGAGCGGCTGGGCCCGTGAGCCATGGCCGCTGGGCCTGCGCGTCCGGAGCCTGTGCTCCGCAACGGGAGAGGCCACAACAGTAAGAGGCCCGCGTACCGCAAAAAAAAAAAATAATAATAATAAAATAAAATATATGCATTAAGACTCCCCTCCAGGGCTTGAAAATATTGTTACTAACAGCCCTACTGGGGGCAGGCCCTGGGGGAGGCAATTGGGAAAGGTTACAGAGAGGATCATGGAGGTTGGAAAAGGGGAAAGAACAAGGAACCGTCCCTCCTTCCTGCCTCATTTTCCTTCTTGGATTGGCCAACTTCTGGTGAGGCTGGAAGGAGGAAGAGCAGACAGGTCGGCTGCATGGTCTGCAGGGTCCTGCGGTCCACAGTGGGAGGAGCCAGCACAGAGGGGAAGAGCGGCGAAGAGGAACTGCCACCGAGGACAGCAGGCTCAGGAGTCTTCCTTCCCTTGCACTTCCCCTGTCCCCACCCTGGCCCCCACCCAGCCTGGAGCCTGTGGTAATCACAGGGATACAATCTGTTCCTAAACAAATAGCACATGAAGCAGGTGCCAGAGTGTGTCCATTGATAACCATGGCTTAGAGAGGGGAGGGGAGACGATCTCAGAGGAATGGAAGAAGGACTCCCAGACCTAGACCCTGCCTGGAGCCCAGGTAATAGAAAGAAGAACTTGGGAAGGAAAGGAAAGTGTGTGTCGGCGGGGGGACCAGGTAAGGGACACTGCTGGCCCCTCCCCTGTCCCCATGCCACGCAGTAGCCTTGAAGGAAGTCTAGGCAGGGTTGCTAAAACAAGAAGAAACAGACGCTTTGGGAGGAGGGTAGAGGGGAAGAAAGGGAAAGGGATGCTGTACTGGTCCCGGCCAGGACAGAAGCCAGTCTTGGTAAGTGACACCTGAGTAACAGGTGAGTCTGCCTATGCCTGTTGGAGCATATGAACACCATCCTGCTGCTGCCCCTTGTGGCTGGCCTGGGAATAGCTCTGGCTATATACTTGGCAGGGCCCAGAGCAAAATAAAAACGCAGGGCTCCTTGCTCAAAAATTAAGAAGTTCAGGATGGTGACAGAAGAACATTAAACCAAACCCTTCTGAGGACACAGGGCAACTGCGCAGGTTGAATGCCCACGAAGCCCTCCCTGCCTGGGAATACCAGTTCCTCTGGGCTGCTTCTCCTGGGAGTGTGAGGACAGAGGGTGGCTAGTCTTACGTGTGGCTAACTCTTAGTACAAGGCAGAACACGGAAAGTGGCCGGCTCCTCTCCCAGTCCTGACTTCCCGCTCTTTGTTGGCTCACATGCCCAGAAGCTTGGCTGCTTTTGCTCCTGTCCCACTGGGTCTGGTGGCTGGCACCTCCCCCTTATTGTGCCTAGTTTCTGTCTGCCTGTGGGCAGCGTAGCAGGAGGAGGCACCACAGCTGAAAGCCACGGGGGTTGGGTTTGCCTTATCTCTCAAACCTGCCTTCAAGACTGGCACAGGGAGCACTCTGTTCCTACCCAACAGACCCCTCCAGGGCTGCCTACCATTACCATTATGTCATGGAACCTTTTTCCTCCCAAGAAAGAGGCAGGGGGACAAAAGGGTTTCTGGCTAAGAGGGGGTAAAGTCAACATCTCTGCTTTGGAGACAAATCAGTCTTTCATTTTTTTGTGCACGCATGAGTACACACACACGCACACACACACACACAAACAGAATCAGCTGAGAAAATTCCGTCTTGGCACCTCCTCCAACGAAGCCAAGAAACTCTGGTCCACATTACCTGCACAAGTCTGACTTGTCACGAGAAGGTGCCTGGGTCAAAGAGGCCTAATATTTGGAGGGAATGAGGGTCCTGAGTGGGCAGTTGGGGGCATGGGGACAACAGACATCTAAACCCAAAAGACTGGTTCTCTCTCTTCCTGGATTTGTTTTGCTCCCAAATGACAAACTTTGTCTTCTAACACGTTGAGTCCCTGCCAACTCTGCTCCGCCCCCACCCCTTGCATCCTGCCTCCCACCTCTCCACACCTGACTTGAAGTAAAAAGAATAAAAGGCAAGGCACAGCTATGCCCGTCTCCTTTGGCTGTGCCCTCCCTGCCTTCCTTCTGGGCTGGTCCCAGCAAACGGCTGTGAAGAGGCGGATGGTGCTTCTGCCCAGAGCTCCTGAGTGCCTCTCCGGAGACAATGGCTCAGGGAGAGGGGAAGAGCAGGCCTCCAGCTTTGTGTGCAAGGTGGCCACACCAAACCATTGTCTCTGCATCAGGAAAGACAATGATGTGTATTTCCGGCTTCTGTGCCAAGTAGTTCACACCCCTTAGACTAAGACAACCCTAAAGATTTCCTTCTAATAAATAGGAATGATACCGAAATCTGGCCCCAAGCTGAGAATTTGTATCCGGTTGTAACAAAAGCCCACTCTAGCTGATGGAATGGGAATATTGGTGCTCTCTTACCTGCTCCAGAGACACCCAGACAAATATACAGCAGACAGATAACCACTCACTCACCGGCTCTTCTCTGTGGTCCCCTCTGCTCTCGCCCTGACTCCTTTCACACTCAGGAATAGGGAAAAGGTTTTCCTTTAACACTCACCAGGTCCCTGGTGGGTAGCAATCATTAACAGCCACCCATGCTGACTGGCCTTAACCCCTTCAGTGCTGGTTGCCTCCAGCTGGCTGATGGACAGCCCTGTCCCCTCTTCCCGGCTCTGGGACAGTGACGAGTCCCACCTTGATGCCATCCACCTGCGTAATGCTGTTGCCTCCCATGTGGAAAGCAGGAGCCCTCTAGTCCCACCCAGGCTGCCCCGCCTGATTGGAGCACGCTGGCAACCTGAGGTGCTTGGCTCTGGCATGATGCCCAATTGGATGAGCCCACATTATGAAATATTTGCCTAGCAGGCCAATAGAGAAGCCAGGATCGGGGGGAGGGGATGATATTTTTATTTGTTCCTGGAGGAGGGAGAACAGACAAAGGTAGTCATAGCATCCCTAGCCCTAGGCCAGGAAACAGTGGGAAGGTGGTCTTCAGGTCAATGTATGTGCCTCTAGCCTCTCTGTCTAGGTACAGGGCACAATCCTGGAAGGCTTCTAAGCAATTTCAGCTCCTGGCTGTTTAGCTACTGCGTTTCTTTGGCTTAATAATTCCCTGACTCACCCAGGAGTTTGGAGCTAGGAACTGTAATAGAAACGACGATGGAAAATAACTTGACAGGCAAAGGATTGCTTGGAACTGCACAAACTGTGTGTCACAGGTGGTCTTTTTTATATTTCAAAGCTGCAGAAATAATTTTGCATCTTTGGAGGATGCAGAAGAAAGGTGAGCAGGAATGAGTAGAGTCAAATCCCCTCTTTATCCCTTTAAAAGTAGGCAACTGGGGCTTCCCTGGTGGCGCAGTGGTTGAGAGTCCACCTGCCGATTCAGGGGACACAGGTTCGTGCCCCAGTCCGGGAAGATCCCACATGCCGCAGAGCGGCCGGGCCGTGATCCATGGCCGCTGAGCCTGCGCGTCCAGAGCCTGTGCTCCGCAATGGGAGAGGCTACAACAGTGAGAGGCCCATGTACCGCAAAAAAAAAAAAAATAGGCAACTGATTTGGGGAAATCTAAATCCAGCATAGAAGTATGTATCTACATGTAGGACACATGCAAATCTATGCAGATATGTGCAAATGAGCAGCTCCAGACTTTTCAGAGTAATTCCTTGCCAGGATTTTTCTAGTTTGAGCAAGAAATCAGGTAGTCTCCAAATCCAATAACAAAGCATCTCACGACAGCATAAGGATATCAGTAGAGGGAGCATATAGAGGTTAATAAACATATTTATGGAAAATTTACTACATAGAAAGCCTTGAAGTACAGTCTAGTAGCGTTTTTAAACCATGATCATAAACATGATAGGCTATACAGGAGAATGCAAGTGCCCTCTTTCTCCACACCCACAGTTAATATCCCCTTCTCCTTTCAGGCCCCAGTGGGTGGTCGGGCTGCTCCACTTCGTGCCAGTCTGAGTCTAGTAGCTGCACCTCCTCTCATCACCCCTGGTTCCTGTTTGTCAGTAGTCCAGTCACTGTGGCTCAAGACCCTGGCTTAAACCTGCCAGGGGGCCTTATCTTATCTCCTGGGCTGCCTTCCCAGCGGCCTGATGGCTGGTTGGCCCTGGTCTCTTAAAGGGGCTGCATGCATTCCCACCTGCTCCATTCACCCTCAAGAATACCCCAGAAATCTAGGGCTGCACTGCCTGTGGAGGGTCAGGTTCACCATACCACTCCCTCCTCTCACATCTGGCTGCAGGGCTGCTACAGTATGATTTATTAACTTAAAATGGGGAAAGATGCTGATGTTTTTACATGCTTTTAAATGCTTATCATAGCATGTAAAAGCCCTGCATCTCAGTATTTACAGGTTCCTGCTCTGTAAAATTGAGTTTTAAAGGGGGAGAGGGGCTCAGGATAAAAAGTCAATATAGAAAAATTAGTTGTATCTCTCTATATATAGTAGCAGCAAACAATGAAAAATTGAAATTTTAAAAAGACTACTTACAATAGGGTAAAAAATATGAAATATTTAGGAATAAATTTGACAACAGATGTGCAAGACCTATATACTGAAAACTGTAAAACACTAGTGAGAGAAATTAAATAAAATCTAAATAAAAGGAGAAATATACTGTTTGTATGGAAAAGGAAATTGTTAAAATGTCAACTCTGCACTTATTTTCCTATAGAGTCAATACAATCTCAATAGGTTCTTTGTAAAAATTGACAAAGTGATTCTGAAATTCATATAGAAATGAAAAGGACCTATAATAACCCCAAAATCTTTCAAAAAAAAGAATAAGGTTAGAAGAATAAAGAATGAAGTTAGAAGTCTTAGATTACCTGACTTCAAGATTATAAATCTACAGTAGTCAAGACAATGTGGTATCAGCATAAAGGTACATGCACAGATAAATGTAACAGAATAGAGAGTCCAGGAATTGACCAATTGACCATGCATATATGGTCAATTGGTTTTCCACAGAGGTATAAAGGCAATTCAATGTGGGAATGACAGCCTTTTCAGTACATGGTGCTGGAAAACTAGAGGTCCATATACCGAAGACAAAAACAAAACCCCTTGACCCTACCATTAAAAATGAACACAAAATGGACTAAGGACTAAAATGTAAGAGCTTAAACTATTAGATTTCTAGAAGAAAACACAGGAGAAAATCTTAGTGATTTTTGGTTTGGCAAATTTCTTAAATCCGACACAAAACGCACCAACTTTAAACAAAATATCAAGAAATGAAACTTCAGGGACTTCCCTGGTGGTGCAGTGGTTGGGAATCTGCCTGCCAATGCAGGGCACACAGGTTCAAGCCCTGGTCCGGGAAGTTCCCACATGCCATGGAACAACTAAGACTGTGCGCCACAACTACTGAGCTGGCTCTCTAGAGCCCATGAGCCACAACTACTGAAGCCCATGCACCTAGAGCCCATGCTCCGCAACAAGAGAAGCCACCACAATGAGAAGCCTGTGCACCGCAACGAAGAGTAACCCCTGCATACCCCTGCAACTAGAGGAAGCCCACGCACAGCAATGAAGACCCAACACAGCCAAAAAGAAAAAGAAATCGAACTTCATTGAAATAAAAAACTTTACTTTTCAAAGGATGCTGCTACAAAAATAAAAAGGTAAGCCATCAACTGGAGAAAATATTTGCAAAACATGTGACATAAAACTTTCATCTAGAATATATAAAAAACTCTTACAACTAAATATTAAGACAGCAAACACAATAATAGAAAAAAGGTGGGCAAAACATTTAAACCGACACTCCACCAAAGAGGATATACTATGTCAAATAAAGCACATGAAAACATGTTCAACATCATTAGTCATTAGGGAAATGCAAATTGAATCCATGATAACACTACACACACCCACCAGAACTGCTAAAATTAGGACTAATCATACCAAATGTTGACAAAAATGTAAATGACCGGGAAGTCATACCCTGCTGATGAGACTATAAATGGTACGTCCACTTTGTTTAACTTTTTAAGAAACTGCAAAACTTTTCCACACAGTTTAACATACAATCCATTGATTCCTAGGTATTTACCTAAAAGAAATGTAAGCATATGTCCACACACAAAGACTTGAACAAAAATATTCATAGCAGCTCATTTGTAAGAGCCCCAAACTGCAAAAAACTCAAATGTCCATGAATAGGTGAACACAATATGTGTTACATCCCTAAAATGGAATATGACTCAGCAATAAAAAGAAATGAATTATTGATATACATAACAACATGGATGCATCTCAAACTAATTGTGCTGAATGAAAGAAGCCAGACCCCTTCCCCCCAAATAAAAAATGTATACTGTATGATTCCATTATACAAAACCCTTACAAATGTAAAACGAATTTATAGTGGCAGAAAGCAGATCAGAAGTTGCATGGACATAGGGTAGAGAGAGGGATTTCAAAATGGCAGGAAGAAACTTTGGGGAGTGATGGATATATGTGCATTATCTTAATTGTAGTTATGGTTTCAAAAAATGCATCAAATTTTAACCTTTAAATAGTTTATCATAAATCAATTATACCTCTATAAAGCTATAAAAAAGAAAAGTCTTCAGTTGAGACATCAAAAAAAAACCCCAGCACCTACTCCTGGGCCTCACCCATTATGTTTTATACTGTGATAATGTGGGCAAGTGAAGGCGGGGTGGGCAGGGATTCCAGCTTTTCCTAGTGACCCACTTTAGTCTGCTGGTTAAAGACAGGGATGGACATGGCCTTGAATCAGCCTGGACTCCTCTCCTGGATTTAGGTCAAATAATGTGGCAGACCTGAATGTGGCCTTTATAAAAATAAAGAATTATTTGTTTTATGACAGAACGGAAAATATCAGGTAAAACCCTGTACAGTTCACAAAGCCCTCTCATCATTATCTCACTTGATTCTTTTATGGTCTTATGAGGTAAGCAGAAAAATATTAACACTCTCATTTTACAAAAAACAAACAAACAAACAAAAAAACCTGAGGCTCAAAGAGGTAAAGGGTCTTGACTAAGATAACCCACCTCCTGTATACATGGGAGGCAAGGCTAAACCCAGAGTCTCTTAACCTCAGTCTGGAGTTCTTTCCTGTTAACACGCGGTCTGCCCACAGCCTGGCTGACACCCCCGCCTGTCCCTCAGCTCTGGCTCCGCTCCCAGAGCTGTGGAACATGAACCAGCATCATGGTGCTCACCCCACACTGGGTGGATGCTTTTCTACAGCACAAGTGACAGACCCAGAAGGGGTCCCAGGATGGATGAAAACAGGGGCAGATCTAGGGTCAGAATAGGCTCAACTAAGGGGAACCATGCAGTGTTAAGACAGGGGAGACTGGGAGAGATGAGGGTATCTAAGGATCTAATCAGATCACACATCTGATGAGAAAAGAGGGGGGAAAACCAACCAAACACCACTCCCAAGGCAGGAAGTCTGGTGGGTGTGGAAGCAGCTGGAAGCTGTTAGAGGGCTCCAGGCCTCTGCACCCCTCCTCTCCCTCCTCTTCTGTCCCCCACCCTCCCTCCTCCTCCACTCTGGCCAGGGCCAGGGCTGGCTGGGAGCCCCACCTCTCTCTCACCCTTGTTCTGAGGACAGGATGACAGGAGGGAGGAAACCCACTCTGCAGGGCATGGGGGCACAAAATGTAAGAGGCATCTAAAAATTCAATGATCAAGATTGATAATATTTTAATGTAATATTTTTTGGAATAAAAATTAGTGCAAAAAATCCATGATGAATGAAATATCATTTTAAATAAAGACCAGATCAGTATTACTCAATTTCCCTTTTGCCTGAGGCTCCAACATTGCTTGGAATGACACTGTTACTTACCCTGTTGTTATTGAAAATGTTGATATTTTTGTTCTTCATGAAATTTTTGCACTGATTTTGATTTTTGAAAATATTGCATTAAATGTTATTTATCTTGATTACTGAGTTCTTTGGCATCCTCTTAAATTTTGTGCCTAAGGAGACTGCCTCAGTCACCTCACCCTAGTCAGCCCTGCTCAGGGATGACACTGGGGGGACTGGGAGGGAAATGGGGAGACCCTGAAAGGGCCAGAGAGAGGCCTGCACTCTTCAAAAACCTCAGTGCAGGGGCTTCCCTGGTGGTGCAGTGGTTGAGAGTCCACTTGCTGATGCAGGGGACGCGGGTTCGTGCCCCGGTCCGGGAGGATCCCACATGCCACGCAGCAGCTAGGCCCGTGAGCCATGGCTGCTGGGCCTGCGCATCCGGAGCCTGTGCTCCGCAACGGGAGAGGCCACAACAGTGAGGAAAAAAAAAAAAACCTCAGTGCATGAGAAACAAAGAAAGGCTGAGGAATTATTCCAGATTAAAGAGGAGTAGAGACATGCTCCTGGATTAGATTCCAATGACATTACTAGGGCAACTGGTGACTGTCTATTAGATAATAGTATTGTATCAATGTTAAGTTTCCTGAATTTGTTGATTGTACTGTGTTTATGCAAGAGAATATCCTTGTTTTTAAAAGGAAGAAAAGATAATGAAGTAATAAGGGTCAGAGGGTGACAGCTGCCTGAGAGCTACATTAAGCCAAATGCCCCTCTCTCTCCAGCCTGTCTTTCCTCCAAATCCAGGCAGTCCCAAGAGGGACCAATGGTGATGGCAGGAAGTCTTGTCCAGAAGACTAGGTATTGGAGGGCTGGCTGGACATTTTCTTCCCGAAACAAGAATTAACCTTGACAAGTGGCACAGAAAAGAAAGGAAATTAACACCTACCCAAGGCATGACGCTAGCACATTCTCTGCTGAACCTCCCGAGATAGGAGGTCAGGTAAGCAGCCCAAGGCTACACGGTTCGGAAGTGGGAAAGCTGGGATTAGAGCCCAGGACACAGCCCAAAGCCAGGTCTTTTCCCACTTCAAGTTCGTTGTGCAACTTGAAATTCCCTTCTCGTGCATCATCCTACAAACTAATCCTTTAGTTTATTTTTGCTAAATTGAATCTGCATTGGCCTTGAGATTTTTGGCTCTGGAGTCAGACTGTCCCAGTTCCAATTCTGACTCCACCAGTTACTACCTAAGGAGCTTTGAGTGAGTGACTTAACCTCTCTGTGCTTTCATTCCCCTATCTGTAAACAGAGATAATATAAACTCCTACCTCAAGGGTCTGTCATAGGATTAAATGAGATTATACAAGCAGAGAATTCAAGAGAGATCCTGGCACCTAGTAATGTTCAGTAAATGCCAGTAATCATTATTAACTGTCTGCCTCTGTCTCGAATCATTCACTCATGGGAACCAATGGCCTAATTTTTGACTACAAAACCCCTTAGCACTTTGACACGTGAAGATGAATGCTTAATAATTGCTCCTAAGGAAGTTATCCATCAAGATGGCACTTTAGATATTCCTCAATCTAGTTTGTAATTCCTTTAAGCCACCACCCACCTCAGATCACCTGTGATCATCTGAGGCAGACCCCTTACCCTTAGGAGCCAGAATAATCAACACCTAAGAATCTCAAAGAGGAGGGAGGTCTGCCCTATCATACTCTGAACCAGGAGGGAGATTTTGTTTTTCTGTGTCATGTCACACTTGGAAGTTAAAAAGCAAGTCAATTCTAGGGACTACATCACTGGGCTGAAGGAGTTGTCTGGGAAGACCCAGGTTCTAGTGCGTGTACTGCACCCATCCAGCTGTATAATGTGGGCAAGTGCTTGCCCCTTGGGGCCCACTGGGCCTGAGCAGGGAATTACCTTGCCCATAGCGTGAATGAGAGGACAAAAGAGGCTACCAAGTCCTGAGCACTTCCGGTTCTTCGAGAAAGCTCCTCTAGAGCTCTCTCCCTATTTTACAGTTTGGGTCCAGCTGAGGGGGACCCACAGCCTAAGAAGGAAAACAAACCAACAGATTATGCATCTAGGGAGCTGAAGAGGGGCAGACCAAGGGCAAGGTGCCCAAAGGTCAAGCAGCGGTCAGATTTAGCCAAGATGGTCCTTCTGTGACAAAGGCAGAGCTGGAGCAGGGCAATTTTCTAACTATAAACAGAAACTCAAGAAGCCCCAGGCCACACACAGGCATGTGTGAGGATGAGGGTAAAGCACGGAGGACACCGGGTATTGTATGTAGAAGAAAGGGCTTGTGAAGTGGCAGCAAGGGAAGGAAGGAGGGTGGGTGAATGTGGGTGCATGAGGATGCAGGGGCAGAGCCGGGTGTGTGGGGCCTGAAGCTTATACAATTTGGGCAGTTCTTAGGAAGAAAAAGACTACAAGTTAGAGGGAGCCTTGGAAGGGGCTGGTGCGAGCGGGAGGCTGAAGCTAAGCTGCATCGCTTCCCAGTAAACTCGCCCCCACGTCTGTCCGTCCGTACCTCTGAACGCAGGCACAGCTCACACACCTGTGTTTGTCTGAGCCTCCCAGCCCCTGCCTCAGCACTGTTTCTCTTTCCCATCACACAGTGCTTTGCCTGACCTGATTTCTTTTTTCATGGTAGAGAGCACGAAATAGAGCCCCCATACCCTGGAATTAAATTTCTCCCCACCTCAGTGCCATGGGTATTTGGATTTTGTGCCACTCCCCAAACCCCCCTCCAATGCACTGCACCATCACCATCGCCACCGGGGCCACATCTCTCCCCACCCCGCATACTTTGCTATGGGTAGCCCCACCTTTCCCACAGGGCAAGGCAGGGGCCCTCCAAGCTGCCAAGAGGGGTAAAACCGCAGCTCCCCCGGCCGCCTGGCCCCTGCATTCCAGCCCTGCGCCCAGAGTTTGACCTTCTCTGTGGCTGCTGCAGATGTGTTCTGTGTTCCAGAAATAGCTCAGCTCCTGGGTCCCTGCAGGCCCTCCCTCTCCTCCGCCCAGAGACACCCCCACCTCACAGGCTCCAGGGGAGTCAGGCAAGAGCAGAGGGAAGGGCTCAGCTCTCCACTGCCCTCCCACCCCTCCCGCAGCAGAGCCAGTGGGGCCTCTGCCTCCTCAGCTCCTCTTCCTTCCAGCCCCAGCCCTTCTGGCCGTATCTGCATTACAGTGGGTGGAGGTGAGAGTTTGGGCAGAGGAAGGCATGAAGGAGGGACAGTTCCATGAAAGGCTTAGACAACTTGACCCCTCAATGTGTTTCTCTTCTCTGGAGTTCAGTTGGATGAAAGGCAGCAGCCAGCCAGAAATGGTTCCACATCCCATATACCCTGTGGCCCAAATCCCTGTCTTCTCATGCAAGGGAATGATTTCATAGTCACTGATTCGATCCTAACCTAAACAAGATGGCGGGCATCGGTCCTCCTCACAAGCCCAAGATGCAATGGGGGACAGTGGACTCAATAACATTATGAAAGACTGAATTTAGAAACAGTGACGAGCTTCTAGGCATGAGGCTTTTAGATCTTGACTCCCTAGAGTCTGATGGAACCATAAAATCTTTCCTGAAGGACTTTACTAAAAGGCTAGAGTGTTAACTCTGGGTAGGCTGGGGGCCTGAATGGCCTTCAAGATTCGGGTTCCACGCCTTTTCCACCCACGGGGAGGCGGCAAGGACTCCACAGCCATGCCCTGGCTCCTTCAGTCACACTGCCGTGCTACCTACTAGGCCTTGCCAGCCCCCATAGCCAGGCGGGAAAAGAGCTGAACAAAAGAGGCCAAGGGTGTGTAAACTCCCCAAGCCAAATTCCTCTAGTCTTGGAGGTCCAGGAAAGGCTAATGGTGATAGAAAGTACCCATCGCTTTCTAGAAACTGCCCCTCCACCTTGAGACCCACATAGTTACGGTGGTAACAGCCATGCTGCTAAAACCTGACACTACTCTCTTGGTTATAGGTAGCCACCTGACCCCAGCTCAGCCAAAACACCTTTCCAGGGATGGGAATTGGGATTGAGAGAAAAAAAGAGATCATTCCTTCTCCAGGTAACAGGTACACGAGGGAGCTGCTGGAAGCCATCTTTTCCACCCTGTAGGCTGACCACGGAGCCAGAAGGGCTCTGCAGGGAGAAGAAACTGAAGCCAGCACATGGACAGGAACAAAGAGCAAGACCATATTTGCGGCATTTAGCTTCTTGGTTCTAGTTTGTTCCTGTGGTCCAGCCATTTCTCTGGCCCTTACAATAAAATCCCCTTTGGGGCTTAAGGTGCTTTGAGCAGTTCCAGTAACGTACTCAAAAGTCCTAACTAGGGCTTCCCTGGTGGTGCAGTGGTTGAGAGTCCGCCTGCCGATGCAGGGGACACGGGTTTGTGCCCCGGTCTGGGAAGATCCCACATGCCGCGGAGCGACTAGGCCCGTGAGCCATGGCCACTGAGCCTGTGCATCAGGAGCCTGTGCTCCGCAACAGGAGAGGCCACAGCAGTGAGAGGCCCGCATACCGCAAAAAAAAAAAAAAAAAAAAAAAGTCCTAACTAATACCAGGAAGAAGAACAAGATGACTTCTGGAGGACCCAATGTCTCAACTCTGCAGATGTGGCTGGCATGAGGAAGAAAAGGAAGGTGAAAGGAAGAGGAAGGTAAAGGACCAGGGAGTTTGCCCAAGGGTAGCAGAAAACGGTGCTGGAAGACCTTGACTGGCCTAGAAGTCAGGCTGTCTGAGAGGACAGGGTGGAGGTAAGAGTCAGAGAAAGCAGATAAGTTTGCTACTACCCAGTTTAGAAACGCTCCCAGGATGTCTAGGGGGAGTGGGCAACAGGAGAAGTGGGGGCCATATGGGTGAACTAAGATCTCTAACGAAGGTGGCAGACCAGCTCTGCTGATGGATGGGCCAGGGCGCTCGGAGCCCACAGGCTAACACAGCTTTGAGACACGTTCCCAGAGGACATCCGTTATTTGGGGGAGAAGAAAATCTTATATCCTCTCACCTGCACTTTCCAAAGCAAATGAGGGTCCTTTGCCACCGTAGAGGCTCACAGTTCTCTCAGACCAAGGGTTCTGGTCTGCCCCTCAGGTCTTCTTTAGAAAAACCTACTTTCCAGGCAGCAACTCCATGAGCTATGGTCCCTTTAAGAATATCTTCCCCCACTCTGTTCTCTAGTTGTCTGGAGCAGATGTTCCTTGTTCCTATGGCAACGAACCTACCAACCCTTCCTAATGGGTAGAAGGACACACACAGCACAGACCACTCCCCAACCAGAGCGGCCGGCCCAAGTGCTGCTTAGAGTTCACTGACAGCAGGATAGCACAGGACACTGTGGACTCCTGTGTGCCTGCACAGTAAGAGTTCAAATCTTAGCTGACCTACAGATGACCCAGAAATGGCAGCCACCATCTGACAGCACTTAGAAGGTAGGGGGAGGGGGTTAACTATGTCACTGCCCAGACAACAGACCAACGTCCATCTTTCCAAAGAAGTGTTAAAAAGCATGTGGTGTATCTTCAACAAATTGAATTGGCTCTTCCTTCGACCTTTTTTCACATCACTAATGAAGACCAGTGAGACACCACCCCCCACAACTGAATTCTCCTTATTTCGAGCTGCACACCACCCTCACCCTCATCTGGAGTTTGTGACCCTCCCAGACAGTCCTTCTCTCAAGATGGGTCCATACTCAAGGCAAGCCTTCTACAGCAGATGGTGGGTGGGGAAGCAGGAAGCACTTTGCGTTCCATTGGTTCTGCACGGGGTTGTTTCCACTGCAGATGATGCTTCTCTCACTAAATTCAACTTGACCCCATTTGTTCTTGGCTCTCACAGCCCCCACGAAGCCAGCTGGATTCTTCTTGTAAGCCACAAAGTTGACTGAACTTTAGCTTCCTCTCTTCTGAGACTTTAGCTTACTGGGATACCAGAAGTCAAGGTATGAGTAAGAACAAGCCAATAAATGATCCCTATCAGATGTGCAGGAAGTGCCTTCCTAATCAGGGAAGATGCCAAAGTCAGAGCTCCCCACCCCCACCCTCAACTCTCCTTCAGTCACTCCTAAAGGTAAAGTGCATCATACCTCGGAGGAAAAAGCCTGGCTCCGGAGACGGACAGACCTGGATTGGAATCACAGCTCAGCTCTGTGATTGGAATCCACTTATCAACCGAATGGCATTAGACAAGTCACTGATGCTCTCTGAGCCCTAGCTTCCTCACCTGTAAAATACAAATCCTAATTCCACCTGGTAGGATTATGTGAGGCAATATAGAACTGCGATGCCTTAATAGCAGTCCCAAATCCACAAATATCTGAAAATCAAAAGTTTTTTCCTAACTCAACAGAACCCAACCTGACTTGAACCTAGTTAATAGCAAAGCATGACCTGAACTGGCATGAGACTCTTTTTAGCCTTTATTTATCCCACTTGTATGACTTTTTAGATATATCTTGCTGCAGAAATATTAGTATGTGTGATTTTGGAGCTGCTCCAGACCCTGCTGGAGGTTTTTATGTAACACACAGTGTGTGCGTCATGTTACCATTCTGAAATCCACAGGCCCCAGGCATTCTAGATGATGAGTTGTAGAGCTGCCTGAGCTCCTCCTCCAGCCCCTGAAGTCAGGGGTTTCAGGAAGCCACTAGAGTTATTTAAACTAAAGATGTTGACAAACATTTAAAGCATTTGCCTCATCACAATCTGAATCTCTCCTAGGTCCCTGGGTTCCTGCAGCCTGGAGCCAGCAACCTGAAACACAAGTTGGCATGGGGTAGGGGAGAGGATCCAAAGACCAGCCCATCAGCCTGTACAAATCTGCTGCTTTTCCACCCGAACAGAGCTAGCAGAGGCAGTGTGTTGTTGTTATTTGATTGGACTTCAGGTATAGACATGCCTGAATATTCCAAACATGCCTCCAACTCCCCACCTTACTGGGCTTCCAGCACTCTCTCCACTCTACCACCATCCCACAGCTTCATCTCTGCTACCTACCCCCTAGAGGCATTCCCAGGGGAAGAAATGACAGCACCTCTGGGAATAATAAGGGGTAGAGGGGGCCAAAGTGTGTGGGGAATTGGGCTAAAGGAAGGAAAAGATGCTGAGTGTGAGGGAGATGATGAAGATGGACACTCTGGATGAGAAACAAATATCTGACACACAGTGGAACAGGTTTGGCATGTTTCTCCTGATGCTGTTTCACGGCCCCAGGAGGCTTTTAAAATAGGAAAGCAGCCCTGGCCCATAACTGTGAGCAATATCGGGCAACTGTTATTCTCAGCTCCCTTGGCTCTAGCCGTCCATTACAGGACTTACTGATGACTGTGAAGGACTTGACCTGTCCCAATGCACTGTCGTCCAAGTGGGCATCTCAGTTCTGACCCTGGATCTGCTGTCTTGAAAATACCCATCTCATCCTGCTACCTCAAGCCACTTTTCCAACAGACATGCAACTGCTGGACAGCAGACCTGCAGCTCTGAGAAAGGCAGGAGACCCTCCTCTTGGAGTGATAAGGTCTACCTATTGGTCAAATGGAGAGTTGAGGCATGTAGAGTTGAATAGGATGGTGGCAATCAAATTCAACTCCCTCACTTCACAGATGGGAAATCTGAGGCCCAGAAAGGGACTGAATTGCCCAAGATCATGCAGCCGATTGAAGACAAAGGTGGCCCTGGAGTCCGGATATTGCTTTCCAATGCCTCACCATGACAAGGATGGGAACATCTTTGAGGTCCCAGTCATTTTCTCGTTGACCTTTACAGTCAGAAAAAGGCATGCTGAATGGTTCTCACCCTCTGCCCTTTCATCTTGAACATCTCAGAAGAGATCCTAATTTCTAAGAATTTCACTGTACTCCTTGACTCTGTGTCCCAATCTACCCAAAGTTAGGACAAAATCCTTATGAAAGCCCCCTTGGGGAAAGCCACTGTCGCTGGTGACCAGAGATGAGCTAAGAGAATCACTGCGTTGACACATGATTCACTTGTCCCAAACCTAGGTGGAGCCATCAGAGGGTCTGTGGAGGGGTCTCCTGTGCAGGAGCACCTCGGGTGGCGGAGACCTTTCATCTGCACTTCTTGGATTCTTTTTCACTTTGCCTTTCCCCCTCCACTGGTTTGAATAAGTCTGTGGTGTCTGCCATCATTCACGGGTTTAGGCTTTTCTGTAGCACTGTTCTTAGGGGTTGTGCTGCTCTACTGCCCCATCACCACCCAGAAACCTTTGGGAGAGGAGAATTTAATGCACCTAGGCTTGGTCTTCCAGCTCAGAGGCTAAGGCTCCCCTGTTGCCTTTAGTAGTTTGTCTCACTTCTCCCTCTGTCCCAGGAAAGCTGGAGGTAAGAGTCTGCTACCCACTCCCACAAACTCAACCGCCCAAGTAGGATCTCCACTGCTTTCCCAGGCTGGGAGGGCTCTTGTTTCAGAACATAAAATTGGGGTAGAAAATCAGAAAATTCTCTCCTACTAAGAGGCTTCTGGACTTTCAGGAAAAAAGGGTCCTAGAACAAATCTCAAAAAGAGCATCTAGTTCAATTTCCAGGGTGATTTCAAACTGACTTTCCTCTAAACGCTTTCTCTCCTACAAGTCTGCACACATGTGCACACCCAACCACATGTCTCAGTCTGGCAGCTGGGGCTGCCTGGGAATTCCCACATATTTGTTGCTATTCCAGGCCTGACTCTCCAGAAGGTAGAAGACCCAGACACTCTAAGGCCTCCAGGAGCCTCCAGATTTAGAAAAGCTCCAGTTGATATTCTTGAGAGCTCAAGAAGTTCCACCATTTCAAAAACTGATGGCAAGATATTTTTAATACCTGTGTTTCCAAATGATTAACACTGGATACCAAGACCTCAAATGCAAAATATACCTCATGCTGCTCCCATATTTCAAACTACAAATCCTCTCTCTTTTCCAAGCATAAGAGATGACTTCCATCATTTCCCCAAAATGACTACAGGAATAGGAACCAGCAAGGCCTGATCCCAGAGCCCCTCAGAGAAGGGAGAGTCTCAGACTTCCTGACAAAGAGGACGAGGAAGTGAGAACACATTCCTCTGCCAGTGACCTTATCCTGGAGGCAAAAACCTCCCACAGTGTAAAAATGAGGAAACCGAGACTCCGTGTGAGTTTATCATGGTCCAAGGACCCACAGGGAAAGAACAGTGGTGACAAGATCAGAATCCAAGTTTTCAGAAATCTGCCCCAAAGATCCCTTATCAGGGAGATAGAGTCTCATCTGTTTGAAGAAGATCCTGCCTGGAGGCAAGACCTTTTGATTTCATAGACCAGTTAAATTTCAAAAAATGAAATGTAAGAAACCACTGTAAAGTTGCCAACTCTTTATTTTGCTAAATAAGGACATTTAAAAAGCCTAGCTACCATCTACTCTCATCATCAGCTCATGAAAAGAATAAGCAAGCCATAACCTCAGAATAAATATTTGAGTACATCTCCTGACCCCAAAAGTAATCCTTTAAACTGAATACATTTTGCTTCCCCCCCAAAAATTCAGTATGCTTTCCCTTTTTTTCTCATTTCATTTCAGACTGGTGAAAACTCTGTCACAGACCAAAATTTGATAATCACTGGGACAGATGACCTCTCTTTGTCCCTCTTAGCTTAAGCCTAAAAATGAAGAGAATAATCCTAAGCTTTGGTGATTCAGACCTTTCCAGGAAACCTGAGCTGGCAAACGTGGAAGGGAGGGGGAATTGACAAGCATACTGTTTTTGCTCATGTGAACACACTCTGTCAACTACAAAGAACTAAGCAATGTTCATTAGTTTATAAATCTAGTGTTCAGTGAGCATCCACCACCATGTGGAGCCTCCCGGGTTTCCGTGAGCCCCTGGATTTTACAGTCCCCTTATCTGTTCAGATAATCCAGGGAGAAGAAGGAGGAAGACAGTCTGCCCCAAGTCAAGAATTATCTAAGAGATAAAGGCGGCCACTGGTGAGCGGTAGAGAGCATCAGATCAGCAACTAACATAGATGCAGACCCACTGATGCCGTTTCAGTTGCACAAGTAGGAGCCCAGAGAGGACTGACTCCATTCCAGGGAGCAGTTTTTCCAGGCTGCCTTCCACAGATGATTGCTTCTTGCTCAACACTCTGATGGAAACAGTGTGGGGGGCGAAGAGGCACAGGGAAGTCGAGACAGTACTGTGGTACAGGGGAAACACAAGAGAGCACTAGATTAGGAGTTGGATCTTGATCCTAATCCCTGTCCTTCTGCCGACCAACCATGAGTCCTTTTAGCACCTTTTGGCTCCAGTTTCCTCATTTATATTGTGGGAAAGATATTCTGTCTTCCTGACAGGACTGCAGTTAGACTGTGAGATCCTTGAGGGCAGAAACAGGTCTCATCTGTGTCTATATACCCAATCTGTAACACAGTACCTAGGAGAGAATAGGGCTTGGTAAACATCTGCTGAATTGAGCCGATGTTTCATTATATTGAATCTGCAGAATAAGAGAGTGTCTCTGAAAGCACACTCCAAGCTGGAAAACCCTACACAACTGAATAAAATGAAAGGTTATTTATTATTATCCGTTGGCCAAACTGATGCATTGCACCATCTACCAAGTATACAAAGACACTGGAATTCTATTTGGAAGTAGCAGGTGATGCAAATAAAAAATAATTTTTAAAAATGCCCACAGTTTCAAAAGTGACCAGACTATACAACCTACTAATTATATTGCCTAATAAATAACTGTGTGATTGCCTCCCAGACTCTACTGCACTATGTAATTTCTCAGGCTGAAAATGTGTTTCTACTGTGCTTGCCCAGGCCACATCACCTCTCATCCATCTATCTCATTATATTCAGAAGTCGGTAGGCAAGCCCTGGTTCTCTCACCTACTTCAGGTTGCACCTGTGTTGACAGCTGGGGTCCCTGCTGGCTGCAGCCTGGGACTGTATCAGAACCTAAGACTCCCTGGTCCACTCTCCTGGGTCCTTTCCATCCACTCCATGTTCTGCCTCCAGCAGACTCCATCACACTCCTCTCCCAATGCTTACCGCACTGCCCCAAATCTGCTTCTCAAAAGCCGCCTCCAGGGCTTCCCTGGTGGCGCAGTGTTTGAGAGTCCACCTGCTGATGCAGGGGACACGGGTTTGTGCCCTGGTCTGGGAGGATCCCACGTGCCACGGAGCGGCTGGGCCCGTGAGCTATGGCCGCTGAGCCTGCGCGTCGGGAGCCTGTGCTCCACAACGGGAGAGGCCACAACAGTGAGAGGCCCGCGTACAGCAAAAAAAAAAAAAAAGCCGCCTCCAGGCCCTTGCCAAGTCACATTCAACCTGGCCCATCCGCCATTCCTGCCGGATCCTGCCTCACTGCATGCGCTGCCCACTGGGCACGACTGCACAGACAGGTCTTGGCAGCGAGGCCAGGCTGCCCGCCCACCGGCCCTTGTACGAGGTAGGTCTCTGAACTCTGTTCCTGCCACTGAGAAACACCACACAAGCCCTGGGAAGACAGAACCATATTCAGCCAGCCTGACTCACCAATCACCACCCAATCCAAATTTGTGCTTTCAGGAAGGGCGCCAAGCCCCCACCCAGTGCCCACCCCAGGCACTGGCCTCCATCCTGCCCAATTCCGAGCCTCTGAGACGAAAGTGCTCCTGGCACTTGTCTCTCATAGCTTTGATCTTGTTCAGCTGGTTCAAGCTAATTCCACACGGAGACCATGCTGGAATCTATACTGGTTACACCTTCCCACCACGCCGCAGACTTACAGTTAGCTTTACCAGGAGTGTTTCCAAATGCCTGCAAAAACCAGGGCTGGTTCTAGGGACATTAGTCCTCTGGACACATACCTCCATGTCACTAGGTTCCCTCTGCAGCCCCCTACCCCCAAATGAGGAAATATTCACATTCTAGAAGTCAGAAATTTTCTCTAACTTTATGATTGGAGACCCTCAGGGAAGATGGACGTTCTTGGGACATTCTTATTTGTTAGGAGATAAAGAGGGGATAAATAAAGAGAAAGTGTTAAAAGAAGATTTGCTTTCCAAATACAATAGCAATGCTAGCAACACACACACACACACTCACACACACACACACACACACACACACTCACACACACTCCCTCCCTCACCCCCGCCCCCCCCTCCTACACAGACACACCTCCCTTCCTCCCTCCCTCTCTTTCTCCCTCTCTTTCTCCCTCTCTCTCTCTCTCATCCCTCTTATTGTGAGTTATTCCTCTTTGCCCAGCATGTGCATCCTTACCCCCGGTCCTCCCCACTGAAGTTTGGGTAGCCCCAGTTCTTCCTAGCCCAGGACCCCAGATATTACCTTCCATGCTGGAAGTCAGATCCCAACTGGAAGACGCAGACTGATGATTGGGAAGGAATCTTAACAGTACTCCAGACCCAAGAAAATTGCCAAGAGTGGCTGCTGCAGCTCCCATGAGAAGGAAGGAGACAAGGAGAGGGCCCAGGAATCCAAAATTTCCCCAGCCTTCCAGGAAGGCTCTGGTGTCAGCTCGCTCCCTGCTCTAGCATTGACTGAAAACCAGGGAAAATTCTCCTGATAAAGCGGAGTCTGAAATCTGAAACTGCAGGTTGGCTGAGTCCTATATAAATACACTCACACCCCCGGCTCCTTGGGTCTGATGGCTTACCCGCCCTCGCACTCCCCTCCCTCCCCACCCAGGCTGCAACTTGGTAACATCAGACAGCCCTCTAGCTGCAGCTCCTCCAGAAAGCCCGAGAGGAGAGCAGAGTGGAGCCATGCAGGCCCAGAGAGAGACCTGTCAGGTGCCGTCCACAGTCTCTCCCAGCCCCAACCCCCTCCAGCTGTTCAAGTCCAGGTGCTTAAGTGACGCTCAGGGTCATGGCATTGAGGGTGATGGGTAAGTTCAGTTTAGGAGCAAAGATTTCTAGAGTCTTCCTCCATATCAAGGAATAATATTCTCCTAAGGATTAGTTTCCAGATAACTGGTCTGGTATATACTCATTGCTAACCACACCTTCCCCTCCTCTTCCAAGTTTCTGCATCCGGCTCTTTTAGCGCCACCCCTTCCTTTATGTTTCAGCTGTAACAGAATCAGGCCAGGTGAGAGTGGGAAGGGAAATCTGATGACAACTGGCTCATTTTGCAGATGAGGGAGCTGAGGCCAGGAAGATGAAACGGCTTGTCAAAGCTAGGCCGTGACTCCCAGCCAGATTTGGCATCTTTAAAAGTCAGATGGAATATGCTTTAACACAACTAGGTTCTCACTTGAACCACGGATTGTGAGAAAAATCACTTAACCTCTCTGAGCCTCAATTTCCTCATTTGTAAAATGAGGCAAATGATTCTACATGAGAGTAACAATTATCAATACATAGGTAACAGGCATAAAGCAGTAGGCACATAATAGGCATTCAGTAAAGATCCACTGTGCAGCCCTCTGTCCACGACTGCACACTAGCTTTTGTTGGCTGGCTTCTGACTCAAGAAGGTAACTCTAAATTGCCTTTAGTACTTACTGTTCCTCCAGGTGTTGGTTTAATGTTTCCAGTTCATTGTCTTTATGTCAACCTATTAGCATTCAGAGCTTACTTTGAACAGTGCTCAGAATGCAATGCTTCATTTCTATAAAGGAAAGTCTTTGATCTACAGGCCAAGGTCATAGATTCGCATCGAAGCCCTCCTTGCAGATGTCCCTCACATCTCCGCCTCCAGGCTCCAAGCTTTAGTCCCGAGAGCCCAACCACACACTGAGCATTTCCCCAAGGGTTACTGTTCTTGGCCATAAACTCACATATCTAAAACCGAATTAAGATTCACCACCCACTGACTAGCTCTATTATAGTATTGATATGGAACGGTCTCCAAGATATAGTAACTGAAGATAGTGAAGGGCAGAGCAATTAACTTCATATGCTACCATTTGGGTTAAGAAATGATTTGTAACTACCTATATATATTTGCCTAGAGCAGAGGTCAGCAAATTTTTTATGTAAAGGGTTAGATGGTAAATATCAATATTTTCTGCTTCATGGGCCTTAGAGTCTCTGTTGCAGCTACTCAATTCCGCCTTTGTAGCACAAAAGCAGCCACAGAGAATATGCAAAGAAATGAGCATAAACAAGTGATCATAGCTGTATTACAATAAAACTGTACTTGTGGACACACTTAAATTTCATACAACTTTAATGCATCACAAACCACTTTCTTCTTCTTATTTTTTTAGCCCTTTAAACATAAACACAATTGCTGGCTCATACAAAATTAGGTGGGGGGCCAGATTTGGCTCCTGGGTCATAGCCTAGACTGCCTTAGAACATCTCAGGAAGGACATACCAGACAATGGTAACAGTGATCACCTTCAAGGAGGGAGCTGAGGCTAAATCTGAGAGGGGGCAGGAGGGAAACTTTTCACTGAATACTATTCTGTACCATTTGACTACTGTAACCTATGCATGTTAAAAAACAGTCTATTATTAATGGGCTCCCCATCTAAGTTCTCTTGCTTCTGTCAATGTCAACATTAACCGTCCCAGGCAACAAGGCTTATAACTACAAGGTCAGCTTTGACTCTCTCCCACCCCTGTCTCTCACTCCAACAGTAATCAGTGTCCAAAATCCACTGGCCCAGTTCACCAAGTGCCTCAGCCCAGAACTAGCTATCTACTTCTCTCACACATACCTCTACTATTGTCTTTACCACTCAGCTGTTGTTTCATACAGCCTTGTACCCTTAACTGATTTTTTACTTGTGTAAAGCTTATTTCCAAAAGAGAGACTGAAGCTTTTTAAGGACTGGGACAATTCCTTGCCTTCCCCCTTAGCTCCTATACCAGTGCCTTGCACCTAGTAGGAATGCCATAAATGGTTGCTTGATTGTTAATCTCCCATCCTGCTAGAGATGGTTTGGAAAACAGGGAAAAGACCCACCCAGAATAGAAGCTGGTTCTGAGACATGTGGCAAGGCAAGAGTGCACACAAGCCTTTGATGGTAGTAAAGAACATATAGGGAGAGGAAAGATGTTAGAGTCAAGGCTTGATCCAAATGAGAGGGGCTGTGCTTTGGAGAAGGCAGTCAGGAAGCTCCAGGGGAAATTCCCCCTAATTCTGATCTCTCATGCATTCGCCTTGTAGTGTAGGGAAAACCCCTGTCCTCACCTGGGGAATTTTGGTGATCCCAGAATCAGAACCTCCCACATTTAGGAGAAGCGATCTCAGCACAAAGCAGTCTTCCCTCCCACCCAATGCAGGAAAAGCTCTCTCCAACACTTGGAAAGATGAAGGTGCCACGTGAACTCCCGCAAGGGCAAGACGCTCACTACCTTTGAAGGTGGCCTATCCCGCTATTGAAGAGTGCCATCATCACACTTTCTGCCTCCACCCATTGTTTCCAGTTCTGAACTAAACAGTTAAAGACTTCCTGAGTGGGTTACAAAAAGAAAACTAATGATAATTGCCAAATATAATAGAGTTTTCGAATATTTCTTCCTTCCAAGATGTTCAAAGGGTTTTTAAAGACATAAAATCATTGACTCTTTGGAACTGGAAATACCTTTGCTCAAAAATGTTTATGGGGCTTCCCTGGTGGCGCAGTGGTTAAGAATCCACCTGCCGATGCAGGGGACACGGGTTCGAGCCCTGATCCGGGAAAATCCCACATGCCACGGAGCAACTAAGCCTGTGCGCCACAACTACTGAGCCTGCGCTCTAGAGCCTGTGAGCCACAACTGCTGAAGCCTGCACACCTAGAGCCCGTGCTGCACAAGAGAAGCCACCGCAATGAGAAGCTCGCGCACCGCAACCAAGAGTAGCCCCCGCTCGCCGCAACTAGAGAAAGCCCGCGTGCAGCAACGAAGGCCCAATGCAGCCAAAAATAAATACATAAAATAAAATAAATTTAAAAAAATGTTTATGGAATGAAATTGAATATAGTCCCTGCTTCCCAACAGGAAAGCATTCAGGGTTATGCTGTAGAATAGATTGCTTTATTTCATCATGGGAGGAATCATCACAATCACCCATGGCAATGTGGGTCTTGAAATTCCATTTTAGGCCACAGCAAACTCTGATTAGAGGAGTTAGTTAACTGGCCCCAAGACGCACAGCTAGTAAGCAGTAAGGCCAAAATTCAAAGCTAGGTCTGCCCAGCTTCAAAATTCAGTCTTCCCTACAGTCCAAAGTTTCCATGACACTAGATCATCTCTGCTAACCCCACCCTGTCTTTGAAATGAGCAGAAATGATTACTTCCATCATGACCATCAGAAACATATAGCCATCCTGCAGTCCCTCAACGGATTCCATCCTCCTGAGCACTCGGGCCTTCCTGGGATGGAGGAAAGGAGACCAAAGACAATCCAGTGACAGGATGCCAGCATCCCAGAGATACCCAGGGGCAGAATGGGAATGGCATCTCTCTGTCTCACACATGGTGCACAGTCCCATGCTTCCCTACAGCCAGCCTTCACAGGGGCCTGGTTCAGAGAGCTGTGGCATTCGGGAGCCCATGAAGCATGGCATTGTTTGGGCAGTACAAACACAACATTTACCTGGATCCTGGCATCTTTCCTCTGCAGCCCTGCTTTTGGTAAATATTTGGCTGGCTCACCCAGGAGAGGGCTGGGGCCTCTTTGTCCCACATCCCAACAACCACAGTTCTAGGAAGATGAGCTGGAGAGGGCTGAGGTTAGGCAAGAAGAATCACAAACACATCCAGCCAGTCCCCTAGTCATCAGCAGATAATTACCAGCATCAGTTTGCCTCTAGCACACCCTCTGAGCAGCTTTGAAATATTTGCGGCTAAACTCTTAGCCCATTATCAAAACTCAGCTTCAGATCCCAGAATGGTTCCTAATTGTCCATTTGGAGTTCACAGCGCTGAGTGATGCCCTCCTCCAGGCAATCGTCAGAGCTCCCTCCCCGGCTCTTTCCAACCTAACGTGCAGGTGCCTGGAAAAACACTGGTTTGTTCTGCACCTCAGAGCACCTACCTCCAGAAACATGCACCTTGGGCTCATCTGGCATCAGTGACTACCTGGACACGGGGGATGACCCTCCCCATTTCTCAAGAGGGCAAACCACAGCCAGGAGTTTGGAGCCCACACTGGATGTTAAGACTGGAGACAGAAACAGGCCCCGAGCCCTGCATCTCTCCTCAGTCCCTGGAGAGAAAGCAGCCACTCTCTCTGATGCTCTGTAGTCCATACTGGCCCAAGGAAATGCCAGGAGGTTCTACCTCCATCGCCCCCATTCTCAGGTGGTTGTCCTTGAGACCTCCACCTGGCCTCTGAAGCCACCCACCCCTTTATCTATCATCTCCCTGGGAGACATGGTCATTAGCAGAGCGCACTATGTAGGTGTCTAATTAAGCAATCAGTGGCAAATGCAAAAACCTGTTTAAGACAGCCCACAGAACATCCAGCGGGGATCCTCTTACAGGCAACTCCCTCCCCCGAGCTTCCTGGAAGGTCCCTATTGTTTGCCTGGAACAGAAAAGTGTCTGATTCTGCCCTCCTCCTTATCTGCTGGCACTGACTTCCCGGCCTTGGCACAGCTCCGGGGTGCCATTCACATGGAGCACAGTGTGAATGGTGCCCCCAGAACTGTGGGACACAGCAGCCCCAGGTGGGTGGGAAAGTACAGGTCCCCAGGTGCAAAGGACAGGGTCTTCTGAGAGGGTGTCTGCCTACCTGGCCTCTTTAGGTGTCCCAGAGCCATATCCTATTTTGGGGTCTGGGCTCAGGAAGCAAGGGGCCCTCCAGCAGTTGGGTAGGAAGGTGGCAGAGGTGGAGGTGGGCAGCGTGAGTGGCTCAGCTGCACCCCTCTCACCTGTCTCTGAGTCCTCTCTCTTTTCTGCACTGTACGCTCACCTGTTCCTGTTTCACCCTTTAAGTGGAATGTTCCACTTGCTCTGGAAGCCCGGGGCGGGGGGGTTGGAGTCGCTGTTCAGGAAAAGCTTTCTTTTTTAGAGATGGGTATCTCTGGGATTCCACCAGATACTGCTGCAGACGGCAGGTGGAGGAAGGGGGCGAGGGCAACAGCCGAGGAGGACCCTCGGAGGACAAGACAGGCTCAAACTCGAGCCCGCTCCCCTGAGCCTGGGGTTGGTTTAAGCTGGAGACTGGACGGGGGCAGACACCGCAGCTTCCTCCCTCCTAGCAGAGCTTCTTCTCAGGTGTCCGATGGGCACCCCGACAAGCAGGGGTGAGACACCCCCCAACCTCTTCTCCTGTGCCCATCGCTGAATCATACCTTGTTCTTCTTCTGTGCCCTTCTCTCCCGGCTGAGAGACCTTTATCAGCCTCATCTCTCTTACCTTCACAACGGAGCAGGAGGGTAGAGGGGGTGTCTTGATGCCCGCAAGCTTTTCCAAGGGGCAGTGCGTATGCCAGTACTGGGGGTGGGGAGGCACAACAGCACCAAAGAGACAAATCCAGGGCTTCTAATCCCATGGGGGCTCTGATGACTCTAACCCACACCCCTGGAGGTGGGCACCTATATTAATGCTGGCCGCCGTGCCCTCCTGTGCCCCGGGGCTCTGCCGGCTTGGCCCAGAACCCTGGCGCACATACTTGTTCCACCAAGATATGTGGGTTCTCTTCTGACAGAAATGGGAGAAGGACTTTTCTTTCTGTCCAGGTGTTTTCCAACTCCTAGGAGATAAACTGTACTTTGCAGCAAGAAAGATTTAGTTTAGACACCAAGAAGCACTTGGAATGAGTGATAAGAGGAAGTTTAGGACTCTGCCTTTGTGCTTTAAAAATACAGCCAATTTCCTCCCTGTAGGGTATGGTTTAATGCCTGTTTTCATCATGTTACTCTCTTGCTCAGAAATTTCCAGTGGCTGCCCCCTCCCCTGCCTGCTACATAAAGGCCTAACACCTTGTCTTGGCATCTAAGGCTCACCACAGTTCATCCCATTTCACCTTTCTTTTTTTTTTTTTTTTTCTTTTTTTGTGGTACGCGGGCGTCTCACTGTTGTGGCCTCTCCCGTTGCAGAGCACAGGCTCCGGACGCGCAGGCTCGGCGGCCATGGCTCATGGGCCCAGCCGCCCCGCGGCATGTGGGATCTTCCCGGACCGGGGCACGAACCCGTGTCCCCTGCATCGGCAGGCGGACTCTCAACCACTGTGCCACCAGGGAAGCCCCTATAAAATGATCTTTGAAGGCTCACTCCCAGCAACAGGAAGCTGGGCTCCTTCAGGAGAAACCACAGCTCTGAAAAATATTTTCCTAACTTTTTAAACTACTAAAAGCACCACCGGGACAGATGAGGGGAGGCGAGGCGCTGGCTGGGTGAGAGCCTGGCTTTCCTGACACAGGATGTGGGAGTGGGTATGAGAACACAGTCCCCACCAGAAACCTGAGCAAGGCCAGGGGAGACAGCTGCCCTGAAAGACATCTGTAGGGCACTCAGAATAGGGACCTGGGAGAAATGTTCCCGGCAGTCCCGCCTAGGGGTCCCAACCTCCCCAGCAGTCCCTTGTCCCTAATGCCAGTGCCGGACCTGTGGGGCAGGGCTCCCCAGAGCTGGCAGGGCCTCCTGAGCTGATCTTGTCCTTCCTCCTGCTCCAGAGGGCAGTGGCTCCACTGACCTGTTCCAGAGTGACGGAGGTCCCTTCTAAAAGGTCACGGCTTCCCCTGGCTTCCACCTTCTCTAGCCTCCCAGTCTTTGGGTTAACCTTTATCTGGCTGGCTGGGATTTAAGCCATCCCCCACTGGGGAAGTCAGTACAGATATCAAACTCACCCTGATAAGAATGACACCACAGGCAGACGGAAGCTGAGCATGGCCTACTCCTCGTGCCTCTGGCCTCTGCGCTAGGGTACCCAAGGGCTGGGGCGCTCTGCTATATTTCACGGGGAGCAACTGGGGCTGAAGCACAGAGGAGCCAGGCGATGAACCCCAGATGGGTGAAACAGCCTCTGTGTATCTACTTCCTTAAACATCGCCATGACTGACACTCAATCACACCATCGACCGTATAATCTGCAGCTGAAATCACTGGAACCGGAAGCCCGAAGCCTGCATCCTAGGCTTCCCTGAGCCCTGGCAGAACCATTGAACAAACCTGAGGCCAAAAGAGAGGCTGAACCTGACTCTCTTCTTTCACCTGTGGAATGGAATGGAAACTACACTCACTTAATTTAGCTCTTGTGACCATAAAGTAACTTGATAAATATAAGAGTGTTTCAAAAGTTAAACCTAAAAGTAAAACACAGGGTACTGTTGATAGAACACCAATTGGCTCATGATGAGGCCAGGGTACCTCAAGCCCTCAGCAATCAGGCCCGCATCCTGGCTCTAGGCAAGGGCTCCAGGTTGGGATGCCTTTCCCTGTTCTGAGTCTGGGAAGGGATAAGATAACAAGAGCGACATCCTGAGCCCTGCTCCAGCCACCTCCAAGGGTCGGAGCACATTCTCTTGAGAGCCCCCATCTGGGAGCCACAAGGTCCCTTCCCAGTCTCAGAGCCCCAGCGCTCCCAGCAAGAGCTCCACCACTCCTAGAAAAAGGCCACATGAAGCTGTCATGTCTTTGTCCTCCTTCCCCTCAGAAGTTTCCCCTCATTACCCTCCTCTCTTTCTGAGTAGACTCTGTAGGACAGTGACTTTCATGATGTAATTTTCGACTCATCAGCAGGTTGTGAAGTCAAGTGAGTAAATCAAGATCAGCACTTTTAAAATTTAATGGAACAGGATAGAAAATATCAGTGTGCACTTGGTAAGAGTATTATTTTGTGATACTTTTCAAACCCATCACACACACACAGTGTTAGAGTATTGACTCAGGCACTCGTCTTTCTATGCTTCAGGGTCTTCATCTTTAAAATGAGGACCTGACAGTGTCCACCTCATAAGGCTGTTGTGAGGATTACATTAGTTAACATACATAAAGCGTTTGGAAAGGTGTTTGGCACAAGTGTTATATAAAAGTGTAATTTTTGGGCTTCCCTGGTGGCGCAGTGGTTGAGAGTCCGCTTGCCGATGCAGGGGACACGGGTTCGTGCCCCGGTCCGGGAAGATCCCACATGCTGCGGAGCGGCTGGGCCCGTGAGCCATGGCCGCTGAGCCTGCGTGTCCAAAGCCTGTGCTCCGCCACGGGAGAAGCCACAGCAGTGAGAGGCCTGCGTACCGCAAAAAAAAAAAAAGTGTAATTTCTGTTTTTATACATACGTGTGTGTGTGTGTGTGTGTGTGTGTCTGTGCTTACATGGTAAATATCTTTCTGTAGTGTGGAGGGAAAGACTGAAATCCATTGCTGTGGGGAAAGCTAAGAAGTGTCTCTCCAAAGACAATACATGCTAAGAGTCAGATTCCCAAGTCTCATAAGTTTCATGAGTGTTTGTACACATAGCTTCAGGGAAAGAGGCTTAGGTAATTTGAGGAACATGAGCCTGAGCAGGGTGAGTACAAGCGTCTGAGAGCACTATGCTAAGGGCTTTCCAGATTAACTCACTTAATTCAATACAATCTATGGGGTAGGTATTACTGCTCCCGTCTTACAAGTGAGGAAACAGCACAGAGAGGTTAACTTGCCCCACAGCTCATCAGTAGGTGGAGCCAGGATTTGAACTCTACCTCCCAAGTCTGGACTTTTACCCACTATACTACACTGTCTGCTTCACACTGACACCACCTTCTCACATGTGAAAGGGAAGCCAGACCTAAAAAGTTTCTGCCATTGAGGAGGCTGCCCTGTTCGTGAGAGAGGTGCTTCATCTGCACTCACCTCAAGGCCAAGCAATTTAATTTTCTAATGGCTTGAGTTCGGGAAACAGTACCCCCAGGGTCCCATCATAGAGTCCAGAGAGTTCTACTACAATAGTTGGGGGAAATGAAGTTGGTTAACAGGGCTCTAACCATATGTGTTAAGTACTCAATCTGAGCAGTTTCTCTCTGGAACCAACCATGGGCTTCATCAAACCCAGCTGATACTTCTGGTGGGAAGAAAGAGGAGAGACAAAAGAAGACAACACGACTGTAATTTTGAATGAAGCCTCTTCTTTCCCGGGGTCCGCCCACGGCCCTCCACAGAGCAAGAGGAGGAGCAGCCGCTTCTCTCCCACCAGCTTCATGGACCATTTCCTCTGAAATTCCCAGCATCCTTGTTCACCGTCCTCTCCAATGAGAATTGGCTAACACTGCCTCCTACTAGGCCAAACCCATGATTTTGTTTGTGTCTTTTCATTCTGTAGTAAGCCTCAAACACTCTAAAAAAAAAAAAAAAAAAATAGGAAAACTGAGATCCAGAGATGTTAAGGGACTTGCTCCTGGTCACAGACTTTGTGAATATAAGTGAGGGCAGGTCCCAGCAAGGCCAGGCTCCTTTTGGAACTGGTAGGAACTGCAGTTCCTCTAGCAATCCCCCATTCCCACCCCAACAGAAGTGACTGCTCCCTGTCCTGCACAGGCGTTTCTGAGCCACAACATCATCCCATATTGCGATGATCTGTTTGTGTATCTGTCTCCCCCAGTTCCTCGAGGGCAGTGACCATGCCTTATTCATCTTCGTATTCCTGGTATCTGGCAGGTAGTGATTTCTCAATAAACGTCTGGGGAAAAAAGGGCGGGAAGGCAGGGAAAGTGGAATGGATAAAGAGGGAGGGGGGAGAAGAGAGAAATGGAAGGGGGAGGGAGGGCTGAGGAGGGAGAAAGGAAAGATGGGGGAGCAAGCAGGAAGGCAGGCAGGAGTGAGGGGGGAAGGATGGGTGAGCAGGTACCAGGAGATAATGTCTCCTCAAGCCAGTGGGACTAGACCATGGCACATGGCCCTCGGCTGATCTAAGTCTCACGGGGATGCACAGACACAGGCTGCACCCCCCAGAGCCTGTCCAGGACATAATTAAGGAGCACTTATAAGGGGGTGGCCTTCAGCTGCCAGGGAGGCCCGGCAGTTTCCCAGGACGCCATTGTCCTTCCTTCTCTCCTTTCCCACCTCCAGAAAGCGAGCAGAGCCCGTTGCCGTTTCTTCTCGGATGCTCCCACGCTGCACTGCCTCCCATGCCTTGTTGTTCCCACCTGTTAAATGGAGGCTCATTCCTGTCCTGGTTGATGGGGATGGATTCAGGGGAATGGGGGCCTGCAACACAGGCTGGGGAGGCCCCTCCACTGGATGCCCAGCCCCAGAAGTGGGGTGAGCTTTTGGGGGTGCTCCCCAGGTGAGGATCTGGTGCCACAGGAACCTGAGGAAGAAGCCACATTCCTCCATCTGGATTCCCCACAAACACCCACCCCACCTCCCTGAGGCAGGAGGGAGGGGCGGCTTCTGTGGGAAGGGGGCTCCTGAACAGGCTTGGTTCCTGCATGACTCAGGCAAACAACTGGAAACCATAACTTAACAAGCTGGCTTCTCTCTGGAATTTCCCTGGGGTGAGGAGATAAGGAGACTCTTTGCTCAGCCTGAGCCCCTGTGAGGCCCTCACTGCTCCTCCTCGTTTTCTGGAAAGTACCAGGTCCCCAACCCCTTCCCATGTGGTCCATTGCTCACTCCATATGTGTCTGTGGAGACCTCTTATCTGCAAGGCACGCTGGCCCTGAAGGCAAACTCTGGGGACTGGATCTCTGGGATAGGTAGGGGCAGGTGAGGGCAGAAGGGGTTCTTGGCTTTCTCCACAAACTCCTGAATTATGCCACCACACTCTGCAAATCCTGCCCAGTCTCTTTTGAAAAACAAGTCCTCAAGCCAAATCTGGCACATGCCAGGCAGCCAGGCACCTGGAAATGAAGCAGGAAGGTATTCCAGCGGATCTTGTGGCTTCTCCTTTGTGCCAGAGAACTGGGCGGGGGAGGGAGGTCCGGGCTCAATCGCACCGGGCTCTCTGAATGGACAAGGCAGCTGCTGCAAGGCAGAATGTGGGATAGTGTTAGCTGGAGGCCACAGCTGCCCTGATGGTCCTGGGGAGCATCCACAAGGACAGTCCACTATATAAAGCAACAGTCAGTGGAAGCCAAGGCACTGAGCTCTCATTCTGACCCTACAGCTAATGTGCTGTGTGCTCTCAGGCAGGCCACAAGCCTCTCTGATCCTCCGGTGACTCATCTGTGCAGGGCCATAAGGACAGGGGCAGGGAGAAAAGAGGAAGCAAACTGTGATCCATGACTGCTCAAACCCTTAAAGGATTAAACCCACTCTCCTGGGTAGAGCTGCCAAAGATCTTTACAAGCCACATCACCTTCTGGCCTCCTACCCCGAGATTCCTGAAATGTTCTCTGTGCTTCAGCCCCGACCATGCTGATGTATTTCCAGTTCCCATGCTGCCTCGTGAATCTCAACCTCCAGGCGTGCTGTTCCTTCTGCCTGAGCTGCACCCCTTCCACCCACACACCCATACTTTAAGGTGGAGCCCAAACCTGCCCCCTACAGCCAGCCACTCCTGACTTCCATTCAGGCAGTCTTCATTCCTCTGGGTTTGCAAAGCCCTCTGTGCATCTAGTCTATTTTTCTCAATTCTTTGTTTATAAGTCTGTCTTCCCTGCTAGACTTTGAACTTTAAAGGACCATGTCAAATTCACCTTCCATAACTGATTCACTTTGTTATAAAGCAGGAAGCAACACACCATTGTTAAGCAATTATACTCCAATAAAGATGTAAAATAAATAAATAAAAGACAGTATGTAAAGTACAACTCAGGAAAAAAAAAAAAAGAAAAAAAATTCACCTTCCATCCAACAAACATTTAGTAAATGTCTGCCCTGTGCCAGGCACTGTGAGGTACAAGGATACAGAGGAGAGAAAGGCAGCCTCACGTCTGGTGTCCCCAGTGCATAGGACAGTGCAGGCACAGAGCCCAGCCTACAGCAGAGTAAGGAAAAGCAGGTGCCAGGAGCTGCCTCTGGGGCTCTGCAGTACCTGCTCCTGCCTCCTCTCCCTTAGCAGGAGACGAAAGGATATTGGGAAGAAGACACTAAAAACATAAACCATGACCACTTCCTGAGAACTTTACTACATACTACTATGTAGTAAAACTCTCAGTACTTTAGACACACAATTTTTTATAATCCTCAAATTAACTCTCTGACAAAGGCCTTTGTAGATGAGAAAAGGGGTGCCCAGGGAGGCTGAGAAACCCGCTTGAGGTCACACAGCAGGCAGCAGACCTTAGACAGGACCTCAGGTTGGTCCAACCATCACTTGCCCTTAGTCTCATGCCACCCAGTTTAAATATGTGAACAAATGAGCACCTGTGTGCGCCCAGACTTCTTTTTTTAAAGGAGGAAATAATGATGTATTAACTCATGGTTCTAAACTGTATGACTTTAGTCCTAGCTGCCCAGGCAGCCTCCAAAATTCTCTATTCCCTTCCTTTCCCATTGCAACAGAAGTTCCCAAAACTAAAAAGCCAGGCCAGCTCCCCACTCTGCCTGGGAGAAGCCAGTGAAATTGCATGGCAGAGGGCTGCCATCCAGCTTTTGCCATCTTCAAAGTGTCATTAGCAGCTGCTTGGCAGGTGGTCCCAGGCCCCTGCAGCTCCAACCACAGTCCCTGTTATCCAGAGCTATCAACCACTGGGATTCTGTCCTTAATGGGCAAACAGCAGATAACGGGCCTCCTGTGGTCTGCTCCCCCACCAGCCACAATCAACTTCTCAAACGTGCTCTTCCACATTCCCCTACCAAGCATTTTTCTCTTTCAAAACCTAGCTGTGGCTACTGCCTATGCAAAGTCCTCTGCCTGGGCTTCAAGGGCTCTTCCCCAACACCCTTTTACAACACTCCTTTTACTCCTTTCTTCTGTGACCACCCCCCACCCCAACTCAAACCAAGCTAACTGGCCCTGGGGACTTTGCAAATGCCCTTCCTGTCTCATGGAGTGTCATTTTACTGATGCAAGTTCTCCTCCTTCTTCCCATCCTAAATCTAAATCATCTCTTCCAGGATGGTCCCAATAGGTTGAAAAACCTGCTCAACTCACACAACAGGCAGCAGAGCTTAGACAGGACCTCAGGTCGGTCTGACCAGCCCTTGCCCTTAGTCTCATGCTGCCCAGTTTAAACATGCAAATAAATGAGCACCTGTGTGTGCCCAGACTTCTTTTTTTCTTAAGCAGTTAATAATGATGTATTAACTCAAGGCTCTAAATGGTGTGACTTTAGTCCCAGCATTGTCCTGATAGACCACGCCCAACGCTGATCTTGACTTCGTTTGCATTTCCGCAGAACTTAATATCCTCCCTGCAACTACGTGGGACAGAGCAATTCGTTACAGTCATTCATTTGACAAACATTTACTAAAGGCCTACAACTATGTGCCAGGCATTTATTGTGTGTCTACTATGTGCCAAGCACTCTGCTAGGCACTGGACATTCAGTGCCCTCAAGGAGCTTCTTGCACCCGTGTTAATTACCTTCAGGACCTTTCCTGGGGGAGGCCCACTGCCGCAGTTAGATTGGGAGTTCTCTGGAAACGGTTCCCTCTTTGTCATCCTCACACCTGTCATTTACAAAGAACTTTACTTTTGCAAGGTGCTTTTGCATCCATTATCTCATTTTGTCGGCACAGCACCCATACAAGGTAAGGCTGGAAGACGTTATTATTCCATTTGAAAGATGGGGACACTGAGGTCCAGGAAGATGAAGTGACCTGTTCAAGGTCACTTGGATGATATGACCTGGTTACCAGCCAGGTCTTTAACAGAATTCAGGTCCTTTGACTCCCAAGGAGAGTGACCTATACACAAAACCCTGCTCCACACCATGCAGACTAGGGTCATCAAGAGCTAGATGGGACCTGAGCGATGACCTATTTCTCAACCTCAGTTGCTGCCAATAGATCCTGAGGAAGAAAGAGGCTAAAGCAAAAATAGAGGGCCTTAGAAAATGCTCGTGTAACCGGAAACTTTGAACAAGTTTATCCTTGTATTCCTGGTACATAATAGGCACTCAGTACATATTTGTCAAATGAATGAACAACTTACTAGAGAGGCAAATGGCAGAGGGTAGGAGCTAGCTAATAATAAAAGCTATTTGAGGGCACACTTTGTGTCCGGCATAATCCTAAATGCAACTCACTTCATCTTCACAGCAATCTTTTGAGATGACTATTATCATCTCCATTTTACAGATGAGACAAAATGAGGTTAAAAACCCAGAGTGGCAGGGCTTGGATGGAACCTGGGCAGACTAACTCCAGAGCTGTGCTCTTGACCACGTTAGCCAAGTGCAGGTCATATGCTCCTGCCATCCATGATAATCACTCAATTCCCATTACAAGCACACTGAATGAGTGTTCTGATGAGTGCTGAGTGAAGACTGAAGTCACACTGCTGCCCTGGGCCCCAAGGTTCTGCATGAGTCACCCCTGGCTGTAATGAAGTGTAATGAAAATCCAGCCCAGGGCAGGGGCGGGTGTGGGGAGGCGGGGGTGTTTCAGCTGCACAAGGACTTCCTGAGTCCTCTCCAGTGTCTACATCCCAGAGTCCTGCCGTGACCCCGGGGGCCTGTCCCCAAAAAGCAGCTCTTCTCTCTGACTTGATGGTCAAACAGGCCTGGTAAGAGTCAGGGCTATGAATTGTGAAGAACAGAGGAGAGAAGGAAATTTCTAGCATCTCAACCAAGGCTGAAGGAGAGGGCAGGGTTAAGGAGGGTAGAGTAGTGTCTGTCACTGGGACAAAGACATGTTGGAAAGATTTATAAATAGGATAAAGAGAGGGGCCTCAGTGAATAACCCCTTTATGGGAGGGGATGGGAAGGACAGGGCTAGGCAACTCCAGCTCTGGCTATTTTTAGCCCCTATCAGAAAGGAGGCTGACACTTAGACGGGAAAAGTCTCACCACCAACAAGACAGGGACAGGGGCCAAAGAAAGAGAATGTAGAAATAATCTTCTCTGAGGCCAAGTTTCTCTGACGAAATCTTAACTGGGAGGGATACAATTCAGAAGAATTGATTTGAAGCAGGAGAGACTACTCCAGAAATCGCAAAAGCTGAAGATTTGTGCCTAAAGGTGCTGAATTATACATTGATTCTGATCTTAGTGCTTCTGTGTGATATTGGGCCAAAAGCTTATTAAACCTTCCATAGACTTCAGCTTCTCCAGTTATTAAGAGGGTGTTGTGTCACCTGTACATGTGTTCATCCTTTGGCCTAGGGACCATGTTAGGGTACAGAAGACCAGGGACTAGAGGATGTTTGAAGTTATTTAGAGGAGAAGAGATGCAGAAACGTGAGATCTGGTCAGAGCTCTTGGCGACAGACAGGCAGGAGCCACCTCCAGGCCGTGCTTCAGTTGCTCCAATTGCAGAGAGAGGAGCAACTATTCTGATTGTCTTAAAGCTCCTGAGAAATGGGGATGAAGTGCCTCATGTACCTTGGGTAGGTGACATCTCTGCCCAGTTATCTGTGCCTTCAGATCTCTAGGATCAGCCCACAGAAGCTGGATGGCAGGAAGAAATGTTCCCCGTGATTTAAGCAATGCAGAGAAATGCAAACCGGGGTTAGAGGGCTGGCGCAGAGAATCCCCAGGGATTGGTGGCTAACTGTTCCAGTTTGCCCAACAAAGAAGGGTTCCCGGAATGCAGGGCTTTTGGTGCTAAAACATAGACATATCGGGACAACTGGTCACCCTAAAGAAGGGCTCACATGTTTAAAAAGCCTCTGGTTTGGCACCCCATGGGATCCTGATGCTCAGAAATATTGAGAGCTTGGGTCCCAGGGTTGCGAGGCCAAGTGCCCAGATGCCTCCCAGGGAGCCTTTGGGCACATGCTGGCCTTGCTGGGCCTTAGTTCCTCTAGAAGATCTGGATAAGTTTGCCTTCTAAGCTTGAGGACAAAATCTGCTAGAAGATGACTAAGGTTGCTCAGGACCCTGATCCCTGAAACAGTTCCTTCTTGGTGATTTCTTAGGGTAGCCTGCAAGCAAACCCACGAGGACGCCATGGAGCAGGACTCTGCTTCCTGGCTTTCCCCAGAGGTCACTTCATCCTACCAAGATCTCAGTGGCCAGGGCAAGCAAGGGATTCAAGAATGGGCATGGGGAGAGGCAATAGCAGCCATTTCCAGGCTGCCAATGCCAAGTACAGCTGAGCTGTCATTAACTTACAGACTGGACAGAGCACAAAAAAGGGCAGTGCCCCCTGTTCCTCACCCTGCCCAGTGCCCTACCTAATGAGTCCAGTGCTGTGAGCTGAGCTTCCCCTGGCTTGAATCCATTTAATTTTCTCCTAAGCTGCTTTGTAGGACAGGCTGCTGAGCACTCGACGTGTCCAGTCCTGCTGTAGCCGACTTTCTCTAGGGCCGAGGGCAGGCTCCAGTTCCATGCCCCTTCTGCCAGCTGAAACAGAGCCCAGGCTCAAACTGGACTCCTGAGTTCATGGATAGCAGAGGGCATGATTGGATACTTACCTCCTCTGTCCCTTAAATGCAGTCTGCTCCATTATAAGGCCGGGAAGAAGGAACAGGGCCTAAGAAGTTAGGATGGAGAAGGCTTCTCCCTCCTGCCTCTGCCAACTTAGTATTTCTTTATTCAGCAAATGTCCTATCAGTACCCACTATGTGCAAAGCACTGGGAAAGAAACAGGCAATTGAGACGCAGACTCAGAACCCAAGGAGGGATGGAGGACTCAGGGAGCTGAAAGCTACAGATTTTTCCCAGCTCTCAATCTAAGGTCTAATCTAAATATGGCTGCCCCACCCTGTGCCCCCACGGACCCACCCAAGTCAGCACATGCGGAGACGTGGAGATAATAGGGAAAGAAGAAAGCCCAAATCCTGGTTAATTCACAAAGCAGTGCTCTGTGGGATAGATAATCAAGCTTTGCTCCAATTTACAACACATTTCCAACAACAACCATTTTTAGACCTAAGTCCAAACCCTAAGGATCAAGCTAGGGAATTTTTAAAGGGTCGAAGGAGAAATGTAGTCAAACCCCTTTTCCTTCTCTTTAACTGGTCCCTTCATTCATTTATTCATCCATTCATTCACTCAATTCATATTTCATGAGTGCCTTCTGTGTGCCAGCACAGAGTTAGGCATTAGGACTCTGGGGGAAAGTTTAATCCGACCTCACTCAGTGTCCACTGGCCCCCAGCATCCTCATTCCAGCTGTATGATCCAAATGTTCATGGCTCTGTGCCCTTGAACTCTGCTTACTGCCCAGACCCTGGGGCCCTCTGCTTAGAACTGGTCCAGGCAGAAGCCAGCTCCAAACAGCAGCCTCTGTAGTCTGAAATTATGGACAAAGCAGCTACTTGGGTTTCTGCCTTGCCCCAGTCTTTCCCTTCCCCCTTTCTCTTCTGCCTGGGATGGAAACTCTGCCACTCTCTGCTCACATGCTTGAGTCACAAGACTGAGCTCCCAGCAAAAGAACTAGCTCAAGGATATAAAAGGCAGGAGCCAGTGAAACAGAAATGTAATAATTTATTTTGTTCATTAAGTTCCAGTCTTCCTTTTTTTGATGCCTAAGAAAGCAGTGCAATGCTCACTGTTTGCCCAGCCTTCCTACCTGTCCTTCCCATTGAGGCCTCACTTCCTGTTCATCTCAGCTCCATTCCTTTCTCTGTCTCTCTCAAGGCCCACAAATGGTGTCCTATTGTCTACACCGCCCAGCACTTGAAGAGTTATAGGAACCAGCCAGTGATAAAGAGCTCACACAGAGCAAAGGAGCTTGGTGCCTGCCAGTCTCCTCTCTTTCCATGAGCCCCATTGCCAGAGCCCTTCTCGGCCTGGAGTCTCTGGCCCACTTAGGCCAAGGAGAGCACTGGAAGTCCCGCACTTGACTGGCACCTCGTAAGTAGGCTTCCTCCTCTGCCCAGGCAGGTTGCTGTGTCTAATTGTCTAACTGCAGATTTCCATCTCTGATCTGCATGGGCAGATGGGCAAGCAGCTGTGCCAGGCCCCAGGGGACTGCAAGCTCCCGGGGAGGAGGAGCATCTACCTGGCTCTCTAGGCCCAAGGCCTCAGGGGGCCTCCTCAAGGGCAAGAAACAGCCAGGCCTCCAAAAGGGAAAAATACAAGAGCAAGTCTAAGCCAAACCCCACGGCCTCCCACTCCCTCCCCGCTTGCTCCCATTCCTAAGGAAGGGACGGAGCAGGTATCAGGGAGCCAGGGTGGCTGGATTGCTTTCCCCATTTGAGGCACGTGTTTCTGAGAGCAAGGTCACTGATTTCTCTGGATACAACCTCATCATCCTTAAAATTTGGGCTGAAGCCCTGGGCCACTTTCTGATGACTCTGGCTAAGCTGAAAAGAAACGAAACTGCTATCAAATGCTGCTTGGACCTCCTTATCGGTGGCTCCTGGAAGAGCTAGCAGACAGTCCTACGTATACGGTCAGTTTTCAGTTGTCTGCTGCTGCTCTGTTCTTGTACAGTGTCTGCAGATCTCACAGCTAGATACTGGATTGCTCTGAGCAGATCATTCAAAATAACAATGGCTGACACTTACTGAGCACCTACTATGTGTTGGGCACTGTGCTAAGCTCTTTGTTTACATTATCTCATTTAATATCCATAACTACCCTGTAAGGTAGGTGGAGACACTGAGGCAGAGAGAATTTAGCTAACTTGCCCAAGGCCAAGCAGTTAGAAAGTTGGATCAAAATCCACACTCAAGCAAGCTGACCTCAACGCCTCCATCTCGTGTGTGTGTGTGTGTGTGTGTGTGTGTGTGTGCTTTGCAAACTATCAACTATTATACAAATATAAAGAGTTATCAGGTCGGTGATAGTAGTATGAGCTAGGGGGTGGGTATAGGAGATAGTCAGGGAAGGTTTGTGTCTGACAATTAATCTGATTCAATATGGCTGAACTGTATATCAAAGCTAATTGGAAAAGTTATTCGGAGTATCCCGGGCTTTCACTCCCTCCATCAACACAAAAACCTGAAATCTGACTGAACACTGTAGAGATGCAAAGGACTCTTTCCAAGACTCCCAACCTGGCATTTATAAGACACCTGCCTTACCAATCCACAGAGACACCAGAACGGGTGGGAGTGGGCCACCCTGTTGCCATGTGGTCTCAGCCTCCACAGCAACACCTCCCAAAGAAGGAGGTTTCTTTCCAAAGTAAGAGATCACTTACTGTGGGATGAAAGAAGCAATGTCTAATTAGAGAGTCATTAATAGGCAATTACCCTGTAATGAATGAATGGATCTAGGCAATGATCATCAAGGCTGCTAATATCACAAAAGGGGAGAGAACCAGACATTGTGTGTCTCCTGACAGATGTACACACCACAACCAAGGGATCCTTGCCCCTCCAATACATAAATTAAAGGAACCTGAGTTTGACCAAGCCCTAACATGTTCCAAGTTTGGAACATGTTAAATGACATGATGAGGATGCAGTCAGCCAAATCGAGAATGTGAGAAACTCTACAAACCAATGACCCAGTTTCTTCAGCAAAACATTGCAAGAGAAAGAAAAAGAATACCTATAGATTAAGAGTGACTTAAGAGCTGTAGCAATCAATCACAATACATGGACTTATTCGGAGCCAAATTAAAAAGAAAACTAGAAAATAAATTTTTACAATAATCAGAGAAATATGAACACTAACTGGATATTTCATTATATTAAGGAATTGTTCATTTTGTTTAGGTGTGATAATGATTTTTTTTAAAGAATCCATATCTTCAGAGATGAAATGATAAGCTGTCTAGAATTCGCTTCAAAATAATCAGAGGGTAGAAAGGATTGGGAGTGTACCTAAGACAAGATGGTCCATGAGATGACTTCAAAACTACTGAAGCTTAAAAAAAAAAAAAAATACTGAAGCTTGAGTGCATGAGGGCTACTACACTATTCTCTCTATTTTTGTCTATGTTTGCAGTTTTCTATGATAAAAAAGTTTTTTTTAAAGTAAAAATCAGACTCTCCATGATCCTTACTGCGGTGATATAAGCACACTGCAATAAACTCCTCCAAACTGGCCAGGCCACTGGCTCTGGCTTCTGTTCTCCCACCCTTGAGAACAGGATGGGAGAGGACCCCCCCAGACTGCCTTTCCGTTTCCAGTACTATCACTGCAACAACTTACACCTCACTTTCTACAGCTGGATCCCCTCAGGCCTCTGACAGAGGTCGAGCTAGTGCTACGGAAGAGAAAGCAACCCTCCCAAGGTCCCACCACTAGGCAGCAGTGGAGCCATATTAACTCTCTGGAGGTGGAACGCCACACTCCGGCTCTTCCCCAGACCATCCTGACTCAGAGCTGGAAACGAAGAGCTTTCCCTGCTTTCCCAGTCCCATGCTGAATTTAGCCTCTCACTACCCTGGGGGTTGAAAAAGAACTGGCATCCCGCGAAGGAGCATCTGCAGAGGCCGGATCAAAGGCTGAGCTGCCTTTCCGCTTCCATTACGGGGAAGCAGAGGAGGGAGAAGGCAGGAGTGGGGAGGACAGGCCGCTGCAGAGCCTAGCGCCCAAGCCCACACTCTGGCTCAGCCCAGGGACCCGGGCTGTGGCCAACCCCACCCTGGGCAAACAGCTGGCACCGCCCAGGCTGGTCCTCCCCTACCACTTCCTGGTGCTGCAGCTCGCAGAGCTCCTGGGAGAGGAGACAAGGCTGAGGGAGAGGGGACGCAGAATTCAGGAGGGAAAGGAACTGGCCAGGTACGACGGGGTGTCTGCAGAAGCCTTTAGAAGGGAGGAAGTAGAGGGGTGAGCACCAGAACTGGCACATTCCAGAGCTCAGATCTGCCAAGGAAATAACTGAGTAAAAGGGAGAGAAGAGAATAAGAGAGCAAGGGAGAAAGAAAGCAGAGGTAAAGAGGGAGGCGAGAGAGATGGGGTGGGGAAGGTTCCAGAGGCCCGCAGGACCACATAACCAGAGCCATGGGTCAGCCAACAGCCCACCCCACTCCCGCAGCCCTGGCCTCCAGGGTCCCAGCGACCATTCCCAGCCCAGTTTGCTCAGAGAGAGCTCCCTGCCTCCCTGGCCCAGGACGGGCATGCAGGAGCCAGCTGTCGGACACACCTCGTGGCCCCATGGTCCTCTCCTACCTCCCGGCAGCCTGCTCCTGGAGAGAGACAGCGGACTGACCCACCTGCCTCCAGAGGGGAGGAGTGCCAGGGGCCGGCTCCACCTCAGGCCAAGTGGCCAATCAAGGGAGTCTGCCAGAGCCCGCCCTTTTGGGACACACTGCTGAAGGGGACACAGGATTAACTTAGCGTTCATCCAAGGTGCCTGTTCCATATTCATGCCCATGCTCGGCGGTCACAAGATGACCGCCTCCTACCTCCTCACTGACCTTCAGGGACCACAGGACCCAAGGTTACCTTGGAGTCAACCTCCACCAAAGCCAGAAGAGCAGGCATCTATCCTCACCCTTTAGGCCCTGGGCAAGTGGACCACAAGTCCCCCAACTGAGAGTCGAGGGACCTTGCAACTAACCCCAGAGGCAGTGCCGACTCTGAAACTCAAATCCTGGCTCTGCCACTTGCTGGCTACGACCTAAGGCAAGTCACTGAACAGCTCCAAGTCTTCGTCATAAAGTTACCGTGATCCTTTTGCTCAGCCCGTGCCTGCAGAGCGATGGGAGCGTGCGCTGAAGGACAAGAGCTCTGGACTCCTAGAGGAAGCCACGCTCCATAAATGCGACGTATCACTACCATAAACAAAGTTCTTGCCACACCTGGGAAGGAGGGAGTGGGTTTCTGTCAGGCTCTGCAACTCCATCCCAAAGAAGGATAAGGCAAATGACAAACCAAGTCAGAGAACACTGAGGCCCCCAGGCCTCAGCACCTTACGCAGGAGAGCAGAGGTCCCCCAGCCCCATCAGAGGGAAAATGCAGACACAGGAGAGTCAGGAAGGATGGCAAGTAAGGGATGGGGCAGGGTAGCATGATCTGGCCCTGGGACTGGTATTTGTGGGTTGACCGGAGTTTCTCTAACCGCCAGGCTTGAGCTAGAGCACGGTGGCTTGGAGGAGCAGGCAATTCATACCCCAAGGGTTGCTTCTCCTTTACTCCTCCAGGGAGAAAGTTGTGGGCTGCAGGAACTTCCACGGGGAACTGGAGTTCAAACCCAGGACTCCAAGCGTTCTCTGCTTCTCCTAAGAATCATGCTATAAATAATCATCTCTGACGTTTGCACATTGCTCTTTATACACACAGACTGTTTCCCATTGCAGCTTCACAGAACCCAAAGGAGGGAAGCCTTGCATTTTTATCCCTATTCCTCAGCTGATTAAACAGTTGGGGCTCAGAGGGGATAGTGAGTAATCTGAAGTTACACATCTTAGGGAAATGCCAAAGGCGGGACAGGAACCCCATCTCTGTCTCTCAGAGCCTGTTTCTCTCCCCTCAGGCAGCCCAGGGCCTGGCTCTCAGGGGGCAGGATAAACACTAAATGCGGAGGACAGGTCCTGCTCTCTGGGTGGGGCCCCCCTGGTGCTACTCTTCATCCTCTCTGGAAAGAGCTCCCTTGAAGGGCTACCTCAACCAAGAGTTCAGGGGCCTCAGGGGTTAAACGCAGGCTGTTCTATGGCAAGTTCAGGGTTTCACTGGCAATAAATTCCCTTAAAAATTTAAGAAATGTCCACTCATCTTGCTCCTGATCGACAACAAATTCTTACTCAGCCTATTCAAATTACAAAGTCCTTCTGAGGTTTTGAGTTCTGAGAGGTCCAGCCTTGAGCCATTTCTCCCCAGGATTCGAACATAAATGGGCAAGAGTAATATGATGCTGATCGTGGCAGAGGTGGAGGAAGATGAGAATCCCCTGTCTCTAGAGCCTTCCCTGGGAGCAGGCCTGGGATGGAGTGGAGCAGGCTCTATGGACTAGACATGCTTCAGCCCAGGTGCCAGAAAAAGCTCTCATGAGGCAATCGTGCATCTGGGCAGGGGAATAAGACAAACAGCATAGCTCCCCCCATCTCAGAGGGAGAAGCCAAGTTGGGGAGGCAATAAGGTGAGTTGTAAGCAAAGTCCCCTTTTCATCCTGTTCAATGAAATCTTAAATCTTTGAGCTAAAAGAGTCAGTAAAAGCTCCCGACCATCCAAACAACTTTTCTAATTATCCCTGAAATATATTTGCACTCCCCGTAAAGTCACCATTGGAGGAAGGCTCTGGGCCTGCCATTCTAGACTTGGTCTCATGAGACCACCTGTCTAGGAAACAGACAGAGAGACACTTTCCTCCTGGACTCTTTCATTCCCCTTGGCCCCCAAAGGGTTAACCAACAGACAACCCCCACAACCCCACCCGCTTCCCAGCCAGGCAGGGAAAGCAGGAAGGCTATGGAAGGCTGGTACAGCTGGTGGGGCTGGGGGCGTGTTGAGCTTGGCCTCAGCCCAGCACCGCAGACAGCTCTACTCAATGTATAGACACCCAGGCTGGGCCCCTTGGACCAAGCTCCTCCCTTCCTTCCCCACCAAAGAAAGGCTCTAGAGAAGGCCCCTCTTGGGGGAGGGAGTGGGGAGAGGGAGGCTGTTTCTCAGGATTAGAGTCTGAAGGAGGATTCCATCTCTCAAATGCATCTTTGATGCTGCAGTGGGCAGCTACACCCTTCTCTGCCCTCTGCCAGAGAAACCAGATTAAGGCAAGAAGACACTCAGGAAACACTGGGCAGCCCCAGTTCGAGGGATGGCAGTGCCAGAAAGATGGTGTCAGTTTTGATGAGCAGAGACAAAAGTGACCTTGGAAGAAAGCTGACAGACAAGGAATCATGTCACTCCCCCACTTCCCCTCTTCTGTGTGGGCAGGAAGGGGGGACGGAAGGGCCAGCTGTTCTTAGCCATGCAAGGGGGAATGATGGTACACATGTGACGTGGGCATATCTGCACCTTCTTTTCAATCTCCCACACCCCCAAGCCACTGCTCTGCCACAGTCCCCCTGTCACCTCACCTCAATTACTTTGATGGCCAGCAAACAATTCTGCTGGGTCACTTTAAGAGGTGCTTCTAAGGTGTTCCAGGGGGACACCTGATCCCTCCCCTGAGAGCTCACCTTTCCTGAGTCCTACTGTTCTAACACATGAGCAGCACCCAGAGCACAGGGCAAAATCTCCTACACGTGGGGATGCAAACCTCTCTAGTGTCAGAGGAGCTTTCCAAGGGGTCCTGTACCTAATCTCCCATCTGGTCCCATATGCCCTAACCCTAACCTTAACCCTAACCCTCCTGCCTCCACTCACCAATTCAAATGTATCCTAAGACTTGGATTTCCAACCTCACCCCCTAAGCCCCTGAAATAGCTCTCGGTTTGTCATCTGAAACTTCCATCACCAACCAATCTTTCCTGTCCATGATGTTGTCTTTAAACTACAGACTTAAACATGACCCAGGGCTTCCCTGGTGGTGCAGTGGTTGAGAGTCTGCCTGCCGATGCAGGGGACATGGGTTCGTGCCCCGGTCCAGGAAGATCCCACATGCCACGGAGCAGCTAGGCCCGTGAGCCATGGCCGCTGAGCCTGCGCGTCCGGAGCCTGTGCTCTGCAACGGGAGAGGCCACAACAGTGAGAGGGCCGCATAACACACACACACACAGACACACACACACACACACACACACACACACACACAGATATGACCCAGGAACCCACCTGAACTATGTAATCCCCAGTTCCATTGCCCTGGAGATGAAAGAGTGCTTCTGAATCCCGTCTCCCCCACCTCCATCCCCCACTCCCCCCCTTCCCCTTTTCAAATGATAATTCAGTCATGCCCTGGCTCATAAACCTTCAATGTATCTCTACTGACTACAGGATAGAAGCTAAACTTCTTAGCTCGAGATGCAAGGCCTTATATAATCCAGCCCTGATTTGTCCAATATGATCTTCTACTTCCACCCTACAACCAAAAGCATAAATTTCCTGTAAGTGTTACAAGTCACTGTGCCAGAGGAATTCAGTGGAAGGAGAGATCACTTCTGGCTAAGGCCATTAGGCCAGACTTCATGGAAAGTGTGTGTGTGTGTGTGTGTGGTGGGAAGTAGCATTCAGAATCATGCACTGGACCAGCTTGTAACTGGTCTGCCCTCCTCCTCCTTACTTCACTCACCCATCATGAGTTTGTAAGCATAAAGGACATCCATGTGGACGCAGGAAATGCTTTTTTTGCACTTGAAGATCTGTCAAACTCCAGGCATCCAGGAACAGAATCAGACTGGAACAGAATCACAAAAGCTAGCAACTGCCTGTGACAAGCTTCCTGCTACTGCTGGCCCAGAGTTATAAAGACAGCAGGGTCTAGAGAGGCCTCCTCCATGGCTCCTGCAGGGTGGTTTGCTAACAGGGCTTCCATTTCCCCTCTCCTAAGCCCTGCGGCCCTACCAAATACCTAGCATCATGAGGAAAGAAGAACCTGAGGCAGGGAGGAAAGAATTTTAAGTAACTGCCGTCTCTCTGTACTTCCAGCCTTTTCAGTTTGGATCTTTGGAGGGAAGGGTATGAGAAGAGTTAAGAAAAAAAAAAAATCCAACCTTCTCTGCCATCTGCGATTCTGGCAACTCAATGCTATATATCAGTGGCCAGGCAGGGGAGTGGGAGATGAAACTGAGCTTGGAATGAAGGGACAGAAGACCAGACCAGACTAGTGGACGCCCGGACTAGCCAGCTCCTCCTTTCCCAGGCAGCATCGCCAGCCAGAGAATGATGAGGCAATCTCCTTTCAAGTTTATATAATAATTCACCCAGTGAAACATCACCACTGTGTAATCATCCTGAATGGGGTACTTGTATGTGATGAGACAGAGAGAGACCAAAAACTGGAAACAGGGCAGAGAGGTGAAGAGAACACGTGAGTATGAGGATAAGGAAAAAGAAAGAGAACTAATGAGCTCTTGTTGGAGTTAATTTTCAAAGACCAAACAAAAGCAATTAATATGGAAGAGTGGAATCCCCAGGCTCAGCTGCTCTAGGGGAAGCCACCTGGGTGACTGGAGCCCTGGCTGTGGGCACTATGTTTACAAAGAAGGTGGGAGGGTGCACACCAGAGGAAAATCCAGGGGAAATGACTCCCAGGTGCTCCAGGGGGAGGGGAGGAGTAACTGGGAAGCATGTTCCAGAGCAGTTATGTATGTGCTGGCGAACAATGCACACACACAAAGATGTTAACAGGGCAGTTCCATCAACTACACCGCTAGCCATAAAGCATCCCAAATGTACAGAGTGTTGTCAAACCCTCCGAAACAAGAAGTCATGTATGACAGGCAACAGGGAGTGAATGCCTACTCTACACCAAGCACTGGATCTTTGGCATGTCTTATCTCCTTTCATCCAAGCAACCCTATGAGGTAAGTGTTATCCTCCCTGTTTTATAGATAAATTAAGGTTCCAAGAGGTTAAATGTACAGGAGAGAACATTTGCCCCAAGTTCCCAAAGACCTAGGCTCTATAATTTTCTACCTCCGTGACCCAGTGATTGTCACCTTGGACATATTATTTAACATTTCTGAACCTCAGCTTTACCATCTGTAAAATAGGGATATCACTACATATTTCCCAGGTTGTTGTAAAAATTAAATAAGATAATTCATATAAAGCTCCACATACTAAGTTCAGTAAATGTTTGTCCTCTTCCCCTACCCCCGCTTTCATTAAGATAAATAACTCATTCATTCAGCAGACAATGGAGTGTCCAACGTATGAAAAGGGGGAAGGGAATGGAATTTTGGAAGCCCTTTTTCCATGCCAGGCACTTTACTAGGTCTTTAGGGTAGGGTGTGGAGGTTAATAAGAAGAATGGGACAGGAGTTTACAACCTACCAAGCCAAGCCCATAAATAACTGAATGCTATGATGTGTGATCAGAGCTGTGTAAGACAAGGGCAGACACAGATACAGAGCCTTGGGAGTTTAGAAAGGGAAGAGAGGAGGGACCAGGAAGACAGATCTGACGCCTTTGGGGCCACCAGGGAAGGCTCTGAGGAGAGATCACATGACTTCTAAGCCTGAGAATGGGCAGGATTCAGAGTGGAAACCAAGGGGCCAGGTCTCTCATATGGCCTTTCTGAAGGCAGAAGCTAATAGGATTCATAGGATACTAATCAGTACATGCTTTCCGTCTTTAAGAATAGAGATCATGGGCTTCCCTGGTGGCGCAGTGGTTGAGAGTCCACCTGCCGATGCAGGAGACACGGGTTCGTGCCCCGGTCCGGGAAGATCCCACATGCCGCGGAGCGGCTGGGCCCGTGAGCCATGGCCGCTGAGCCTGCGCGTCCGGAGCCTGTGCTCCGCAGCGGGAGAAGCCACAACAGTGACAGGCCCGCATACCACAAAAAAAAAAAAAAAAAAAGAATAGAGATCAAAGATGGCTACAAATTGAAGGATAGAGTCTCTCCACCTCCCCTTGCATCTGGGTGCACCCAGGACTCAGTCTGACCAATGGAATGTAATAGAAGTGACGTTGTGTGACTTCTGAGGTTAGGGCATAAGAAGCCTTAAAGTTTCCACTTGGGTCTCTTGGAATACTCTGTCTTGAGACACTCCTTCTGGGAACCAACTACCACACTGAGGGAAGCCCAGGTCACATGGAGAGGCCACATGTAGGTACTCAGGTTGACAGCCCCAGCTGAGCTCCCAGAGGACAGCCATGTGAGGAGTCACCTTGGCTGTCTGGCCCAGTGCAGCCCTCAGATGACTGCAAGGACAGGAGACAACCCAAGCAAGCACATAGCTGAGCCTGGGGAACCCAGAGAACCCTGAGGGAGCAATCACTGTTGTGCTAAGCCGCTACCCTTTGGGGTGGTCTACTCTGCAGCACTTCTTGCCAGAGCACTCAGTCTCCACCTCACTAACCTGGGCTGTTACTAGGGAAGATGGAGCAAGAATCCTACTAGAAATGGATGGGAAAAGAGGTGAGAAGAGAGGGAGATGGAGGGGAGGGAATCGGTTAAACTCTCCCAGTAGCCTCCAGCTCCCCACTCCCCTCAACTCTTCCCAAACATGATGCCAGATCAATATAACTCGTAACTCAATTTACCCCCTGGGAAATAACCAGGAGAAAAAATCAGTAACATATAAAGATGTTTATAGCAGAGCTATTCATAATAGCAACCAACTGGAAACAGCCCAGATTCCCAGTAATAAGAGAAAAGCAATACAGTAATGGAATGACATGACAGAATTATTTACAGCTATTTAAAATGAAAAATTTACGGACCATCATCATACCTGGAGGTGTTTGGATAAAATAACATTAAACAAAAAAATGCATGGCACAGGACAATAGCTACACGCTAAGTATAACTACGTAAAAATATTAACAAAGATCAGAAGGGCCCATGGAATAAAGCACATAGTTTAGTATTTACTTACCCTTGTTTTAGGCAAAGTTGATTAAGGTACTACTTTCTAAAAAGCACCAATTCAACCTTACAAGTCCTAAAAATAGGGTCATGACTGCATGGGAATTAGGAAATGATATTTTGGAAGATGTTACCCAGGGGATGTGGGTAAAACCCTGGGGGGAGGGGTGGGGGCTAGATGACAGGAATGGAGCGAGTGGAATGGAGCTGTGGCATCTCTCCAGTAGGGGAGCTGAATGTTAGGAAACAAACCCTCCGTGTTTGCTGACACAGTGCAAGGAGAAGGACTCCCACAAAAGACACCCATTATCCCATAATTATTGTCTCCCTTGTGCCTGCAATTAACGGCTGTCTGAGAGGCGCTGCCGGGGTAAATAAATGTTCACCCGCATTAGAGTCAATCAGCCAGCTGAAGCGCAAATTAACAAGCCCACTGCAGAGACACTCCCTGTATCCAGCGGTGGTACACATCAGTGACCCTGGGGAGGAAGGGGATGGGACAAGATGACACAGATCTTGGGCACACTCCTACCCCAGAAGCAGTGAAGGGATGCTCAAAGCAACATCTTGAGCCCCAGGGTAGAGGCCAGTCTTGCCCCAAATAAGCCAAGCTAGGCAAGCCAGTGCTTTGACCCCCAGTGCCAAGTCAGAGGAGTCTGCATGCATCCATGTGTTGCCAGCAGGATTCCCGGGAGCTGCTACAGCTCCAACGTGGGGCGGTTTTTGGCCTGTGGGAGCCCATGAGGGGAAAGACCTGTAAGAGAAGGTCTCAGACGTGCTGTCGCCTCCTGAGTTACAGGGGGACATAAAGAGAGGACAAAGAGAGGAATCAGACAGGGAGCCATCTTGTCCAGCTGATGCTGAAACTGACTTACACTGGCCTTTGGCTATTTTTCTTAAGCAGCAAGCTCCGAAACACAGGAAAGTAGCTAATGTCAGAGAACTCAAAGATAATTCTTTTGTCCAGAGGAGAAGGGCAGGGGAGCGAGTGGCTGACACGAGGCATCTCAAGCTCTCTCCCAGGGATTTGGGGAAGACAAGGATACCCTACAGTTCTGCATGGCCTGCCCAGCACCTGACCACTGTGCCACACCAGCACAACAAGCCATCTCTCCTATCACAGACCCAGCCAGTACTGCTCAGGCTGTGGGACCAGAGGCCCCGGAAGATGCCTATCAGGCTGCCAGGGAGCCTCTGAGATCGGAGCGGCAGATCGTGCAGTTAGAGATATCTGGTCCGGGGGTTCTCAATATTGGCTTCACACGAGAATTACCTAGAGAGCTTTTTAAAAATACTAATACCTGGGTACCACCACAGACCAACTGAATTAGGATCTCTGGGGGAGAGGGAAGGAGGCCCAGGCACGTGCATTTCTTTAAGGCACCTCTGGAATCCTGATGACTACTCCAATTTCCTCAATTACAGATGAAGAAACAGGAGTCTGGGATGGTAATACCCCGCCAAAGGTGACAAGAGCAGCAGGGAAGCAGAGCCAGAGCTCAAACCAACCCATCGGAATGCAGGATGCAGCTCTTGCGCTCAGTAAGGCTGGCTGAATGAATGAATGAGCACTACAGGGGTCTGTTCAAGATCCTGCCGTGTTCCGCAGTTTCATCCACAATTTGCATAAAGACTCAGAAGGCAAGGCTACCAGATTTGCTCCTGACAAGGCCAGGAGGGATGGTTAACAAATTTATGGCAGAATCAAGATTCCACATACTGAAATACTGGCCTAACACTGACAAAAATGAAATATTGGGTTGGTCAAAAAGTGCCTTTGGGGCCTCCCTGGTGGCGCAGTGGTTGAGAGTCCGCCTGCCGATGCAGGGGATGCGGGTTTGTGCCCCGGTCTGGGAGGATCCCATATGCCGCGGAGCGGCTGGGCCCGTGAGCCATGGCCGCTGAGCCTGCGCGTCCGGAGCCTGTGCTCCGCAACGGGAGAGGCCACAACAGTGAGAGGCCCGCGTACGGGAAAAAAAAAAAAAAAAAAAAAAAAAAGTGCCTTTGGTTTTTAAGTCAAAATACAAGACACATTTTTCATTTTCACCAAGAACTTTATTGAACAATGTATTCACCCTCTTGTTCCACTACCTTCTGCCATTTTTCAGGCAACTTCATAATTCCATCTTCCCAAAACTTTTTATCTTTTTGAGCAAAGAACTGTTCCAGGTGCCTTTTAAGTCTTCCGGAGAATTGAAATTGCTTCCATTAAGAGAATTTTGTAAAGACAGGAATAAGTGGAAATCTGAAGGTGCAATGTCTGGTGAATATGGCAGACGAATCAGAACTTCCCAGCCAAGCTGAAACAGTTTTTGCCTAGTCATCAAAGAAACATGCGGTCTTGTGTTATCCTGATGGAAGATTATGCGTTTTCTGTTGACTGATTCCGGATGCTTTTCGTCGAGTGCTGCTTTCAGCTGGTCTAATTGGGAGCAGTACTTGTTGGAATTAATCATTTCGTTGTCCAGAAGGAGCTCATAATAGAGGACTCCCTTCCAATCCCACCATATACACAACATCACCTTCTTTGGATGAAGACCAGCCTTTGGTGTGGTTGGTGGTGGTTCATTTCGCTTGCCCCACGATCTCTTCCATTCCATATTATTGTACAGTATCCACTTTTCATTGCCTGTCACAATTTGTTTTAAAAAAAGGAACGTTTTCATTATGTTTAAGTAGAGAATCGCATGTGGAAATCCAGTCAAAAAGGTTTTCTTCAAGGTTTTTTAATGTGGAACCCAAACACCAAAGAGATGAACATAACCAAGCTGGTGCAAACGATTTTCAATGCTTGATTTGGATATTTTGAGTATGTCAGCTATCTCCCACATGGTATAACATTGATTGTTCTCAATTAATGTCTTGATTTGATCTCTATCAACTTCAACTGGTCTACCTGACCGTGGAACATCATCCCGCGAGAAGTCTCCAGCACGGAACTTCGCAAACCACTTTTGACACGTTCGACCAGTCACAGCACCTTCTCCATACACTGCACACATCTTTTTTTCCATTTCAGTTGCGTTTTTACCTTTCTTTAAATAATAAAGCATAACATGCCAAAAATGTTGCTTTTTTCCTTCCATCATCAACATTAAAATGGCTACACAATAATTCACCAATTTTGATAAGTCTTTTTTTACATGCACGCTGACATGACAGCTGTCACATACAATCTAACAAATTGAAGTTCAAGACAACTAAGTGCTACTAGAGCCATCTTACAGAAAAAACTGAATAAACCTTTTGGCCAACCCAATATATCATAAATGTAAAACCCTACACTTATCATTTAAAAGATTCCAATTGTACATATAATTCAAAGCTTTGAAATATGCTCAACAGCTTGTTACTAATAAAATGGGGAAACACAAATACAACCTATATATTTTTTAAAATGCATGAGTGTTTTATAAAAACCCTATTATTGGCAGTCCAAGAAGCAAACAGGGCATGTAGACAGTTAGTGATCAAATATCCTGGAAATAGTTTTATGCCTGTCCCTAGAAGCCTCGTCAGTAAGACTGATTTCAAGATCTTGGAAGACAGAATTCTCCCCACCTCACCCTCATTTCTACCCCAAGTTGAATAATGTAGAGCAGTACCTCTCAAATTTTAACGTGCATATGAAACTCCTAGGGGACCTTGTTAAATTCAGATTCTGATTGTGTAGGTCAGGAGTGAGGCCTGAGATTCTGTATTTCTAACAAGCTCCCAGATGATGTAGAGGCAGCTGGCCTATAAAGAGTAAGGATTTACAGGGTCTCAAAGGTTTACCTGTGAAACCAGGCACTCTGAATATGTTTGGGGCATCTGTGTCCCTTCCCCTATAGCCCGGGAACCCTGAGAAGTGGAGGAGCTGAATTTGGAGGTTAGGAAGTTCCAACAGTACTTGCTCAGCTCAGCTCACTTGATAAGCAAGTGCATCACATGAGCAGAGAAGAGTGAAAGAGACCCACTGAGAGAGAAAAGACCCATGGTGGGGGGGGGGATTTTACTTCAGACCAGTGTGGGTCAAGGTATTTTCCAAACAGAACACCAGATATAGAGTAGCATTATAAAAATGACCAGACTGCATCAATGAGGGTTCATGTGTGTTTGGAACAAATGTGAAGGGACGCTCTGGGCTCCCCTTGACAATGGCCTTCCCTCTAAAGCAGATCACATCTTTTATGTAGAAGAGGGGAGATCTAAACCTAACAGCTGTCCACGGGAAAATAACCGCTGAAGAGACCACATCTGGAATACTGTGTTCAAGTCTAGACAATTTATTTTAAGAGAAGATAAAAAGCTACCATGCACAGGGTGGCTTGTAGTTGCCAGGCCCTGTTCTAAGCCTTTTACATGTGTTCATTCATTTAGCCCTCTCAACAACTCTATGAGGTAAGTACCATCATTATCCACATTTTACAGATGGATGAACTGAGGCTTGGAGAGGTTAGGATTATAACCAGGGTCACAGAGCTGATGAGTGTGAAACCAGGTGCAAACTCAGGCAGATGAATCCTGGAGCCTATGTTTTCCCACTGTGTCATATTGTCTCTTAACACTGGTCTGACTCTTGAAATGATGACAAACAAGTGAGCTCAGAAAAGAATGATCAGGATGGCCAGGATGCTGAACTAGAACCAAAGGGTGGATGGTAGAGAAGAAAAGTTTGAGTTCAGCATCAAGGAAGGATGTGAGTTGAAGCTGTCCAACAACAGAAAAAGCTGCTTCACAGAGCAGTGCTCCTAGTCACTGGGGGTTCAAGCGGTGCTGGCTGATCACAAGTCTGGGGTGCTGCTATTTGGAGGAAGTTTGGACCAAATGAAAGGTTGCTTCCAAGCCTAAGACTCTAGGTCCCTCTCCTGTCTTGGTCTCTCCACCTGGAAAAACAGGCTCTGACATCTGAGCACAGAGTTTATAATGAGCTACATTTAGCCCAGACTTGCCCACAGATTCCGGTGTATGTGATGGAGAGAAAATGACAGCTATGCCCAGACTACAACTTGCCTACGATGCCTGTAAACTGAGCCACAGGAAGGATTATGGCAAATATGCAAATGAGCTCCTGCTGACACCTCCTTCCCCTGACCTGTTATCATCTCAGGAGGTTCTTTTGGGAGTGATAAACTCCTCTAAACTGGCTGAAAATAGCTCACTCCTTCTCAAAGAGATAATTAAGAATATAGAGAGTCATCATAAAAAGTATGAAAGAGGTCAATGTTTCCTAACTCAAATTATACTTTGGGCCAGCACCTTATCTACATTATCCAAGTACCCCAGAAGTGAGTGATGAAGCCACGTCTCCAAGAGGAAAGGCAGAGAAGGATGGATGAAATACGATCAAACTCCACCCTGCAAATCCTTGAGCCAATGACTGGCTCTAAACCAGAGGAAGAGAAATCATCTGAAATCTCAGCCCACAAAAGGACCTGGGCTGACAGCATCTTCATATCTTACTGTCTTGCATGTTGCCCCATCCCAAGGATAATGCCCAAGGAAGGTGGGGAAAGGTATGTATCAAGCACCTACTATTTCAAGACACTATGCTAATTACTGTGGGGAAATACAAATTTATCAGAAAGACATATGTGAAAGAAAATATTTCAGAGCAACTTCTATTTCCAACTGGCTGTTTCAGCCAATGAAAGGACACTTTTGAAAATATAACTTAATAAGTACACAAGTGTTGATGACTTGGCCTTGGTACTGACAACACCAGATTTGGAAGATGCTGGGCTCAATCAGGATGTTTTCCGTTTAGATTCTAGAAAGTCCTTTCTGGGGTCTAGACACTCTCTAAGTCGCCACACTCTGCCACTCTGCCTCCAGAACAGCTGACCAGAGGCAGCCCATCGACATGTAACTGAGCCTGGCCCTGTCCACACCGATCCAGGCTTCCTTTCTCAGACCTCGGCCCCACTCCCGTCAAGGCTTCCCTCCACTGGCAACCTTCTCCACACTCCCCATCGCCACTGTGCCGGAGGTCTCAGTTTCTCCCTCTTCTGCCTGCCTTCTTCACGTCTGGGATCTGCTGCCATGAGGCAGGTCTGTGGGATCTACATCTTGGTCCCCCTCAGAACCCATGTGCATGCTGCCCTGGGTATAGCCTCACCCACAGCACAAGTCCTAGTGAGCTGACGGACGTGGCTCGTGTGCCAAGCATCACCCTGAACAGGACAGCAGCATCAACCATGATCCCTCCTGTCCCCTCTTCTCCCACCCCATGCCCTGCTCCCTGCCCCTGCGGCAGGTTCCCTACACAAACCCTCCTTTCTGGGCTGAATCACTTGACCTTAATAGTGGGATCAGAGGCATTAGGAAAAGTAAGCTCACCCAACTTCCCCCATCTCTCTCCACACTCACATTTACACACACACACACACACACACACACATGGAAAGTAACTACAATGCTGGGGATGTTGGGGAAGGGCAGAAACACCTGGGAGTGGAGTTCAGGGGAAAGAAGAGAATGAGCTAAGCCCGCCCTGCCGGCTGCCACCAGAGGGTTAAGTTGGTTTAAATGAGGACATCGGGGGCTTCCCTGGTGGCACAGTGGTTGAGAGTCCGCCTGCCGATGCAGGGGACACGGGTTTGTGCCCCGGTCCGGGAAGATCCCACATGCCGTGGAGCGGCTGGACCCGTGAGCCATGGCCGCTGAGCCTGCGCGTCCAGAGCCTGTGCTCCGCAACGGGAGAGGCCACAACAGTGAGAGGCCCGCGTACCGAAAAAAAAAAAAAAAATGAGGACATTGGTTTCTGGATTCAGAGAAGGCCTGCACTGCTAAAGGAGGCTATGGCTCCTGCAGGAGCTGCTGCCTGGTTAGATAACGCCCTCCTCCAGCACTATGTGGGCCAAGGGAGCTGTAAGGACCGGCACCGCATATGGTCCCTGATTCCCCCTGCAGCTCAGCTCTGCCTTCAAGCCTTCTCCTCAGCATCTCTGTGACTTTCTTTCTACATGGTCTGAAGGGCTGCCAGCAGCTGACAGCCCCTTCCTACATGCACATGAACCTGTAAGTAACACATGCACACACCCTCACTCCTCCAGAGGAAGCAGCATCTACCTCCTGCCCCTCCTAGGACACAGAGTCTGGGCACCTGGAGAAGGCCAGCGGGGCAGCCCTGAGAGGCCGAAAATGAGCCGTGACTGTTGGGGGTGTCATAACAAAGTAGAGGAAAATAATCACATCTTCCCCCCCTCTCACTCCCATCTCCATTATCTCACTATCTCTGGCTAATATGCATGCATTCAAACTTGGGTCACATGAGGGGCAGAAAACCATAAATCCCAATTCTGATTCCTCCCCCACGTCTCAACGTGGTCTTGGATGAGTGCCCATCATCTCAGAAATATTAGATTCTTCATAAGTAAAAAGGGGTAATCAAGTCGCCCTGGACAAGCTAGTATAGAGCATACTGGGCATACACAGAACACACGGATGTAGAGATAAGGGGTCCCTACAAGACACATGTTCATCCAACTCCCACGTGAATCAGTTCATCTTACAAGACACATGTTCATCCAACTCCCACGTGAATCAGCTCATCTTCAAGCACTGAACACAGTCTCCTTGTATGATCCCAAGGCATCAGTTCTCCTGACTGGAAACCCACCATCTCTCAGCCTCTATTCACCCAGCCTCAGAAAGAAACACACCCCCACTTGAGCCCCAGCAGAATTCCTAGTCACATACCCACTGCCCTGGCCCAAGGCCCTGAATCCAGCAGCCTGGCCATGAGGGGCTGGGGTCGTGGATGCTCATCACTTTGGCCACTGAGTCAGACAGCATGAAGCCTAGAGGACCAGGGCAGAGGCTTGAAGCCGGCCCTCTCCTCCCACAGCTGCAGCCCCACCGCTGCTCCGCAGGCCTCCATTCAACACCAGGCAGCCTGTGCAGGAGGGGCTGTGTAGACGCTGCAAAGGGAACACACCCAAACGGAAACGAAGCGCCTCAGCTGTGAGCACCTTGCTCTGCTGTTTGCAAAGGGCAAAGTCCACGCCGGAAGAGGAGGACTGGCCCACCTCCAGGACGGGAGACACAGGTCCTGGGACACAGAGAAACAGGCACGTTCTCTCAGCACAGCTGAAAACGGAACCGAGCCCTGTGAACTCCTCCACACACTCTGATTCTTACTCTGGGCCTGATCTTGAATCTGTCACAAGTATTCACAGGGGCAGGTTTCTGCCCGGGGCGGTGCTCCTGGGGTTCAACACTCCTCACCTCTGGGTACTAAGCGCTCCCCGACCTGAGCCTACTCTGTGGTCGAGGCCGTACCTGACCGGCCTCCTGCTATTACTTCCTTCGTCACGCTGGAGATGGACAATTAAAAACTGGCTTTTCCTGGGCCTCGCTTAAGGCTTTCCTATCAGAAAATCTCCCAGGAGCCTGGGTCTGTAGGCAGCCCCAGGACACTGACACAAGCTCAGTGCCCAGGAAAGCTCGTGGGGGGCGGCTTCAGTGCAGCCAGGCCCATCCCCCTCCTCGCCCCTTCTCCCTCACAGACACAGAGGGAGCACCCAGACCGCTTCAGGCTCAGCCTCATCTTTCATAGCACCCTCGGCATCCAGCAGACAAGAGGGACGGAGGCCTAGGCTCAGCTCTAGGCCCTCATTTGGGATCTTTAGAGCCTGGTTTCTCTGTTTGTAAGAAGAATCCTCCAATTCCTCTTGCAGCAAGAATGAAAATGGGCAACAGATTCAGCACAAAGACCCCCTTTCAAGCCTTGCCTCTGCGACCCTGGGCCAATCGTATGACCTCTGATCTGCAACCCTGGGCAGGTCATAGGATCTCTGAGCCTCAGTTACCTCACAGGTTGCAATTGTAAGGATCCAACCAGACAGCCTCACACATGGAAGGTGGGAGAAGCCCGAGGTCCTATACATGCCTGAGGAGCTTTAGTTCGGATTCTCTCCCAGGGTTTCTCAAACTGAAGGCAGTGACCCAAAAGTGGGTATGAAATCCAGCCGAAGGGTCAAGATATCTTTTTTTAAAACAAATAGACCAGACTAGACTCAAATATGACACAAAGCATGCACCACACACAGTAAGCGTATCGCACACGTGTTTGCTGGGTTGTGATGAAAAATGTATTTCTGCTGGTGGCAGTCAAAATTTCGATTAGGTCCTACTTTGAAAACTTTCTTGCAAATGTTCCCACCTGTATAAACTTGCTTCCTGCCCTCAGAAGATTGGGATGGTAAACTCCTTGAGGCTGACAGCCATGTCTCTGGGTTCTCAAGAATTCCAACCCTCCCACCCCCTGCCCCCATTGTGCTGGGCTCGGACTAGGGTTGGCCTCCAATACAAGCTGTTCACAGGCTGGAAAGCATCCAATGAATAGAAAATCAGTGAGGAAGGTGAGGGGGGAACCATCATTGACAGTGCCAGGCACTGTCCCAAACAATGTCCCTGAAGGTCTGTGTTAACATTTTACAGATGAGGAAACCGGAGTTCAAAGAAGTTAAGTTGTCCGGGGGTGGGTTGACCAGGATAGAGACCTAGGTTTGGACAGTCCATGGCTCCCTCTCTGGACCTCGCTGCCTTTGTCACGGCCTGAGAGAGCTCCTGCGCTGCCCTATCAAATCTTCCAAACGTCCTGCATTGCCCAAGATGACGCATACCACAAAATACACATTCATACATGGCAGGAAACAACACAACATCCTTTCCTACCTGCCTTTCTCTGGCTTTCCCAGTCCCACGAGGGAGAGAGAAGAGGGCTATGCTGGGGGCATCTGGGATTTGTCTTCCTCTTGGTCCCACCCTTGTCCTTCTCTGCCTCTTTTGAGGCTGATTCCCCCTAGCTCACCATCCCCCTCCCCCCATACTAGCTAACTGGTTACCAGGGCAACCCAGCTGGGAGGCTGCCAGTTACCATGGCAACCCAGCATGGCCGCCAAGCTGCCTTGCTTAGGAAGGTCGGGGACCGGCCGGGCGACAGAGCCACTAGGATGTTGCCTGCAGGAATGGCCCAGACCGAGGGGCCTACGTGCCTGAGGGAATTAAGTTCCTGCTGTTAGGGGGCTACTTCTTAGTTTCCCATGAGACAGCCTCCCCCAGCTGGGGGCAAGAGCTATAACCAACCTACCCAATTCTCTCACTCAAGCCTGGTAGCCTCCAAACTTTTCAGCAGAATTCTGGTCACCTCACCTTGAGGAAGGTTTCTCAGTTGAGCAGCAACTGGCTATCACCCAGCCTAACCCTGGGCCCCCTCACCCTCCTCCCTTTCTGAGCATATCTGGGAATCAGCATGCATGCAACATGTGTGTGTCGGCGTGCAGACGTAGTCTCTCCATGATATATGCTCGTAATAATAACAAGGAAAAGCTACTATTTTCTAGGACTTACTATGCGCCAAGCATGTTCCAGGTACCTTGCCTGAAGTCTCTCCATTGATCCAGATAACAAACTTGTTATCCCCACTTGGTAGACACAGCAACTGAGACTTGGAGAAGTTAAGGAACCTGTTCAAGGTCACACAGGTATTAACTTGCAGAGCTAAAATGAAGCTGTACAAATCAGCTTCTGAAATTCCTTGAGCCCCTGGCTAGTGTACCTCCTCCAAGTACCCAGCCCGGCTTCAAGAAAACATTTTTAAATTAAAAGATTATTTGGTGCCAGATGTTTTATTCATATTATTTTATTTCATTTCATCCTTACCTCCATAAACGAGGTTTTAGTCTCCTCACACAAGAGCTTAGGAAACTGAAACTCAAGGCTGTTAAGCAACTTTCCCAAACTGGTGAGACCCAGCTTCAGGCCCTTCCTCAGGAATCCTTTCCTGACTCTCCAGGGAGAGTCTATCGCTCTCTTTCTTGGCCACCAACAAATGCAACATATGTCTCTATCATATACAGGACAATCATTTGCACACACGTCTGCTCCCTTACTAGACTGTGAATTTAAAAATTCATTTTCACAACCTAGTACCTGGTCCATAATGAGCATACAGTAAATGTTTGCCAAAAGAAAGTAATGGGGCTGGGATTCCAAGTCCTGTTCATCTGCCTTAATTCCATGCTCTCTCTACCACATTACCCTGTCTCATTCATTCAGTGAGTCAGTCAAAAAGCAGTTATCAAACAACTGCTCTGTGCCTGGCTCTGTGTGGAACATCACAAAGGCAAAAACAAATAAGACTATCTCTTGCCTTGAAGCAGCCCAGTGTAGTGGAGTGGGGGGGCACGCCTGAGGAGGACAGGAAATAAATGGCCCCCACCACTGCCATCAAAGGCTTTCTCATGACTGTTTCCCCATTGCCTATTCCTTCGGCCAAACTCCTTCCCCTCCAAATCTTTACATATCCAAACAACATTTATTGAGCACCTGCTATGTGCCAATGCCTTCAAATCACGCATGGTTTGGGGGAGAGTGAACAAGATAAGAAGACAATGGAATCAGGAATTATGGGACATCATGAGAAGTGACCAGGAACTGGTGTCCAGGGACACTGGGACCACTTGTCTAATTCTAAAGAACTTCCACTTTTGATGTGATAAAGCAATTTCATGTTGCTTTACATTCACACCCACTTCCTACATTAACTCATTTGAACCTCAGTGATGCAGGCAGGGCAGGAATTATTACTCCCATTTTAGAGATGGGGAAACTGAGGCTCAGAAGCGGAAGAACATTGGATTAGAATGAAGGAACCTGGGTTCTGGACCCCACTTGTGATTCCAACAAGGCTAACTACACTTCCATCAGGACACTCCCACCCCACCTTCCCACCCCTCCTCACCAAAAGCAGATTTTCCTTCCCTGCTATGACCTCTTCAATTCCCCAGCTAGGCAGCTGCACTTTCAGGCGAGGCCAGCGGGCTGGCCTGCAGTCTGTGGATAGCCCATTGATGCTAATGAGGCCCCAGGAACCAAGCAAAATCAGAAAAATGACCTCACCACCAGAGGCCAGGTTGAATTTAACAAGCTAATTGCAAGCATTAGGCTAATTAAAAGCAAATTGGCACCTGCAATTATAGACTCGGGTTCTCAGGTAATGATGAGTCAGACTGAGTGGACTTGGTGATGTCAGAGCTAGGGAGGGACCTCACCTCCCTCACGGAGGGGGTTCCCAAGCCCTGCAGGAGGAAAGCCTCAGCATCCATCCATGTTTGTCAGATCAGTGTTGACTTGCCCAGCCCTATATCCTGGGTTCACACAATAAGGACCAACCCTTTACAGAGACTAAATGACCTGGGAGGATTTCACAGTCACCCTGGATACCACCTGCCCTAAACATATTTCCTACTGACCCACCTCCGCACCTGTCTGACCTCTGAGTTAAAGCATTGCCTTCTGATATACATTGTTCAAATACCATGTCTAATAATAACTGACATTTGTGTAATTATTTGCAGTTTACAAATCACTTTCATATATATTACTCATCTAGCTAATAACTAGGTAAGCAGGTAGAGTGATACTAACCCCATTTTTCAGACTAAGAAACAAAAGCTCAGTGAGATTAAGCAATTTGCTACAAATCATACAGTTGCTAATTTGGACCAGGATTTGAATCCATGTCTTCAAATACCAGCTGGGCATTCTCTCTACACCCCAGCAGGCAGTGCACTGACTCTCTCTTATTAACACAGGGACCAGAATTAGTTTATCAGATCAGCTAGTGCTACTTTGGAAAGTGCAAAGAAGGCTCAAAGGAATGGGGAACAGTCTGGGTAGGTTTGCGGGATCAAGAGAGGATGTGCACCTGGCAGTGTGTGAGGGGTTGGGCAGGGGGACTGGGCGGCTGGAGAAGGGGAGCCAGAAGACACTAGAGGAGCCAAACTCCCTTGTCCAGGCACCTGCTAGAAGAAGCTACAGAGTGTGACATTCCAGGGGATTACCCTGGGAATGGGGAGTGGCTGTCTCACTATGCTCTGTGCTGGTGAGACCAAACCTGGGGTGAAGCACCAGGAGAGTTTGAGGAAGGGGGTGGTGGTCACTGGAGGCATCTAGCCTCAAACACGGGAGACTTGGGGGATTTGCGGGGAGGGGAATCATGATACTGGCTTCAGATATGTATGTTTCTCATGCAAATCAACAATAGTAAGATAATAACAAACACATTTATCACTTTGCTCAGCATGTTTCTATGTGGTTTACATATGTGACCTCATTTATCTTCGTAAGAAGTCTATGAGATGAGGTACATTATTATCTTCATTTTACAGATGGAGGAACCGAGGCACAGAGAGATTAAATCACGGTCAAGCCCATATCCCTGGTAAGTGGCAGAGCCCAGATTCAACCTGAGTTTGGCCCCATAACTGCGATCTTGACAACTGCACTAGATTGTTTTTTAAGAAAAGGCAAAGACTTGAACAAACAAATGACAACAGATGGACCCTTCATATTTTAAAACCTCTTTTTAAAATTTTAAAACTCACTACTAATCAAACAAATGGATTAAAACAATGAATTAAAACACTGAAAAAGTTATAACTGTCAATGCTGATGCTCATGCAAAAAAAGGCATTCTTATACGCAGCTCCTGGGAATGGAAATTAGTACTTTCGAACAAGGAAGTGGCAAAATATGTCAAAATATTTTAAAACGTAGGAATCCCATTTCTGGAAATGTAACCTAAGGAAAAAAATCATTGATATGGGTAAAGATTCAGATATTTATATGTTCATTGTAGCATTGTTTATAAACATAGGAGCCAATTTAACAAACAAATAAATAGAATAGGTATATAATGAAATACCAGATAGTCACTTAAAAATGATGTTGTAAAAGAATACTTAATGACGTGGAAAAATGCTTTTTATTTAAGTGAAAAAAATATATGCTTGGTCCAAAATTTTAACAGTATTTTGATAATATAGTCACATGTCTGTGCATGAATTCATAAAAACATATATACACCAAAATGTTAAAATTATACACTAAATCTCTGAGAGAATTACACATAATTTTAATCTTTTCTTTATGTGTTTTTCTCTGTTTTAATAACTATGTACTACTTTTATACTCACAGAATAGTAATCTTTTAAATGTATACCCTCCATCACATTAATTCTATGTCTTGGGATTTATTCTAAGGAAATAATCCAAAATACAGGAAAAGCCTCATGCACAAAAATGATCATGTTGCGTTATCTGTAAAAGGAAAATAAGGGTAACCACCTAAATGTCCGATACAAATATGATTACATAAAATACATTACATCCAAAGGCTATTATACACTATTTTAAATATGAAGAAAACCATCTTTATCGCTGTGGGAAAGAGAGCTGACTTGCTCTGTGCTGCTTCAAAGAATCAAAACCAAAGGGCAGAACACAGAAGCGGGCAGATTTTGATTCCATATAGAATGTTCTAACCTTGGAGCAGGCAGCCTGGTGAGGTAATGAACTCCCCGTCGCTGGAATTATCCAGGAGAGGATGGTGCTCCCCTCAGGGAGGCCACAGAGGGCTGGTCTGGGCTTGGAGGGCGTCTGGAGCTGTGGGCGCAGAGCAGGAGCCCACCTGGACTGAGTGATTGCCAAGGAAAGGGTCCCACTCAGCCTATCCTCAACGCGCTTCCTCTCTGCTCACTGTTTATTTTAAATGTTTCCCAAAGTGTGTCTTTCCTCACTAAATATGTGGGCTTTTTTTTTTTTTTTTTTTTTTTTGCAGTACGCAGGCCTCTCACTGTTGTGGCCTCTCCCGTTGCAGAGCACAGGCTCTGGACGCGCAGGCTCAGCGGCCATGGCTCACGGGCCCAGCCGCTCTGCGGCATGTGGGATCTTCCCGGACCGGGGCACGAACCCGTGTCCCCTGCATCGGCAGGCGGACTCTCAATCACTGCGCCACCAGGGAAGCCCTATGTGGGCTTTTTTTCAAACTGGTTGGAGACTGGCCTGCCAAAGTCATCCCACTAATGCACTGATGTCCAAGCACCTCAGCCCAGAGCTCAGCACACCGTGGGAAACCTCTCAAAGCCAGGACCCACTGCTACGGCCGCAGCCCCTGCTGCTCAGCAAGCTCTCCCTGACGCCCCGCTGCAAGCTCCCTCCTCCTGACCCTCCTCTGGGGGGCCCACAGGCTCAGTGCCAAGGCCTCAGGGGACCCACAGCAGGCCAGGGAGGAAGACAGAGGAAACGGGCTCAGGCCCATCAGGCCGGGTGTCAGCCCAGGCCACGCGGCTGCCTGCTCACTGACTTCCTCGGTAATTACTTCATTTCCACCGAGCAGGAAGAATCCAACTCAATAATCCAGGCAGACACGTTAAAAGTAATTATCTGTGTAATGCGTCCTGCACCATCACCTTCCTGTGAAGAAGGAAAAAAAGCCAAACCCGGCAAGAGAAAAAAAAAAAAGGCCCCCATTGTCTCGAGCCTGTGCAGCCCCAGCCAGGATTAATTACACAGCGGCGCTAACACATTTAGCACCTCGCCGCTGATTGGAAAGCCAGGGACTTTTAATAATTCATATCTGCAGCCTAGCCCTCTGTGCCCTGGTGAGGACACAGAGAGCGCTTGTTTTCTGTCAGGCAGTGCCAGGCTCGCCCCTCGGCCGCCCCACCTGGAGATGGCTCCAGCCTCGGGCCACTGTCTGGCTCCTCCAGGGAGGCCTCGCCTGTGTGGGGGAGAGGCTGGGCCTCCGTGGGGCCTCCCTCCCACCTGCGCTCCGCCAGCGGAATCGCTCATCTCCTGCCCGAGCTGAGATGCAGCGCTCTGAGGTGGGAGCCCACAGGATCCCCCAAGCTCCGTGCTCCTGCAGAGGCGCCTGAAAGCCAGAATTTAGGGGATTCGTAGGGCAGCTGCCTGCGATGTCCCTGTGGCCGTCTGGACAGCAGGCTCAGGCAGAGACAGTCCAACCAGGGCTCCCACCCCCACGTGCAGGAAACCCTCAGGGGAGCCAGACTGTGGGCGAGGGGACTATAGGGATTGGGGAGGAGCTGCCAAGCCTTGAAGGCCGTGACCCCCTTTGACTCTGAGTCCATCCTCGTCCTACCACCTTCCCCTCAGTCGCTCAGACCACCCCAGCCCTGCGCCCTAGGGCTGGCTCCCTCGTTCCTGGCTCTCCCATCCCTGACCCTCTCAGGTTCCAGGTTCCAGCCCCCTCTCTTCCCTTCCGCCGCTGGCCTGTGGTTGCAAGAAGCATCTCCCCTATGGAGGTGCCTATAGCCTCTCCTCCCTTCTTCTCCCTCTGCCGTTCCTGTCTAACTCTCCCCCTCAATGCCCCCACTCTACCTCTCAACACCCCACCCTGCCACTTCCTCAACCTTTGCCCAGAGCCTCACACAATAAGCCCGAGGCTCTGCTAGCTGCAGCCTGGTCCTACCGTTATAAACCCATCCCCCCATCCCCCCATGCTCACATATCGGGCTCCAGCTCCTTCAGGGCTAAACCGGAGACCCCAGAGGTCAGACACCTCCTAGGAATTCAAGAGCCTCAGCAGACTCAAGACCCAACCTCTGACCCATAAAAGACACACCCTGACCCCTCCCACACTGAGGAAGTGGGTCCCTGGGGCTGACCTGAGCCTGACCCCCAGACCACACCCCCATCTCTCCTTCGTGCTGGCCTTAAACTCACTGTTCTGGCAAGATTAGAAGCAGGGTGGGGCTGGCCTCCTTGCTCTAGCCAGGCTGGGGGCCCCAGCTGAACCCTAGGAAGCTGGCAGCCCCAAAGCTGGCCTCACTCAGGAGATGCGGTTCAAATGTGATAAATTCAGACATTAGCCCTTACTGGGGGTTCTGGAGGTGGGGGTGGGGGCACAGAGAGGGCTATAATTAACATTCTCAGCATCCATGATCCCTAAGTATCACTGCCAAGAATGAGGGATGCGGAAGGCAGTGGCTCCGCAGTGCCAGCAACCCAGACTCACACGGCGGCGGGCGGGCTGCCAGCCCTGACCAGAGCCCAGCCTTCCTCCTCCCACCTCATCTATATGATGCATCAAAACAGACTCACCGGCTTCGGAGGCGTGAGCCCGGCGCTGAAAAGCTGTAACTCTCCGAGCCCTCAGGCGCCCCTCCCCCCAGCTCAGGCCGGCTGAGGTCCTCCTCCCCACCCCTGGGGCCCCCTTCTGAGGAGCAGGGCTCGGATCTGATGTGGTCTAATCAGTCATCTCTCCAGCTGGCAGGTCCCTGGCGCAGGGAGAGGATGCTGTTGTGGTGACTGCAGAATCCAGTATCTTTCCCAGGCAGAAGCAGCTGGGCATGCTCCATCGTCTCCCGAGGGGATTTCAGGGCCACGTGACTCTCCCTCCCCGAGCTGTCACTTAGGATCAGGAGTAAATAGTCCCCAGAAAGCTTTAACTCCATCCACACCAGCGACAAGCTGTTAACCACCCATGCTGCCTGCCTGGGTGAGAACAGAGTACCTCAGCACAGCCTTCCTGGCCGTCCACCACTGCGACGAGACTGCCCCCCAAAGGGGATCTGGGCCACCATCTGTGTAAGCTGCATTTTGCAGTCCTCCCACCAGAGCACAGGGAGCCAGAAGTTGCCCAGGGGGCTGGCATCTGGGGCCTCACCAGGCCTGCCTGTGGTTGTCTTTTGTCTCCATGGCTGTCTACCCAAGAGATGGGCATGTCTCTGGGTGCCAGGAGGCCTTGGCCAGAGCCCTAGTGCCCTCACATCCCCCCACCCCACACAGCGAATTTAAAGAAATCATGTTTGGAGCTGACTGGAGTCCGTTACAAGATGTCAGGACCTTCTAGGTCCTCAGCCCAAATTGGTCTCCAATGACCTTGGGCAAGGATGCTGGGGGTACCTGTGTTTTGCATTACTGAGGGTCAGAGGCAGAAAGGAGGGCTTCAGATAATAGGATTTCAGCCCTGTTTCTGCTGTAGAAAAGCCCATGCCATTCAGAGATCTCTCTCTCTCCCTTCTTCTCTCCCTTCCCCCCACCCCCTCTCTCTCTGCCTCAGTTTCCTTCTCTTCACATTTCTGTGGATGCTGGAAAGATTCTCTGTGACAATAATTAAGTGCAGGAGAAACACTGAGTTTCATAGCCAGGATCAGAAAGATGGAAAGAAAATGGAGTATTCCCACGGGAACTTCCAGGCAGGCTCACCGGGTCTCGGTCCTACCTGCCCCTGAGACCCAGAAGCTGGAGACCCCAGTGAGTTCCTGGGGTCACTTCTGAACAAAGAAATATTTCAGTCAGCGGGGGCTAGATAAGGGCAGCTGCCAGCACGCACCCACATGATTATTAGATCTTTCCTGAATGTTTATTTGAATGAACTTGATTTTTAAAAAATAAGCCTCTCTTCACTTAAATACAACTATTTCCCTTCTCCATGGGTCTCTTTTAATGTGATCTGAGTGTAAGTTTCATTTTCACCAACTGAAGCCTTTATCTTTAAAAAGAATCTACTATGGAAGGTGCAGGAGCACAGAGTTCCTCCCAGGGTCCAGGAGGAGCGAGGGAAGGGGAGTGTTAAGGGGATCTGACCTACACCCCTCTCCCACACACCCCAGAGGGAGCTACTGGAATGACCATCCTTCCCACCCTAAAGCAGGCCAGGCTGGAGCTGGGGATCCCAGGTTAGAGTAGCATGCACTTACCTGCTGTTGTAGTGGGGAGGGGGATCCCTAAGTCACACCCCACCACAGCTGAGATGCTGAGTTCAACCCAGCTGAAGGGGCAGAGAAGTCCTGGATGCAGGCCCAGTGCAGACAGCACCGATTAAGCCTAACCCACCTGCCCCGGCTCTCCAGGACTTGGCAAGGCTGCCCAGTACAGGCGGGGGGAGAGCTGGCTCCCAGCCAGACAAAGACATGGGGCTCTGGGGGATCTCTGGCCTCGAAGAGCCAATGGAGTGAAGTAAGGCTGGGGCAAGAGAGTACAGCATCCAGGAGGGGACAGAGAAGGTGGGAAAGGGGACAAGGACCCCAGCCTCCATCCCACAAAATCTTCAGACAGCTGGAAAGGGCAGGAGACGGGCCTACGGGGAGGGTTTTGTCTCTGGCAGACGGAGGGCAAGGGCTGCAGACGAGTCCCTTAGATCCTCCAAGAGGCCAGAGCCAGAAGTGTTGATGCTTCTGGGAGATCTGGTGGCTGTGGGGGCATGAGAGGCCGAGGGAGGATGGCTGTGGGAGCAGAGCCTTCGCTTTGGGGAGCGGAGCGAGGTGGGGGAGATGCTGCAGCAGGAGAGTCTTAGAGGTCCCACAAGGATGGGTGAGGTGAAGCTGAGAAAATCGTTTACCTTCGCCAAATCTAAATTCTCTTTCTGTTAACCCAGCAGAGGAGAAGCGAGACTTATCTGAAAGACTCAGGTGGGGAGGGTGTGAGGAGGGGGTGTGAGGGAGAATATTCCAAAGAAAGTGCCTCTGTGACTCTGTCCTTTCTCTGCTCTGGAATCCATGGCCTCCAGCGCTTGGAAGAGAAAGTGCAAAACTCTCAGTCACGGATTCACAGGCTCTAAACACTCGGGTCCTCCCTGCCTTTCAAGTGTCATCCCCACCCCTCACCACACAGTCTTGGTTGCCACTAAATTGATTGATTCGTTACCCCTCAAATATGCCCCGCCCTTTCCTCACTGGCCACGTCCAGATGGCTCTCTTCCTGCAAGAAGGTACCAATTGGGGAGCAGAAAAAGGAGCCCCATATGATGAGTTATCCTTCAGGACCTACCTGAGTTTGAGCCCTAGCTCCATCCCCTACCAGCTGAGGGAGTTTGAACAAGCTACCTGACTGTTGGGCCTCAGTTTTCCTCATCTGCAAATGGGGCTTCTCTGCCCTGAGCCACATACCATGCACCACCTTTCTCTTCATCTGTCTCATGCTTTACTGTTCTGGGGTATTATTTGCCTTTCTGAAAGCAGAGCCAGTCGGGTCACTCATTAGCAGATTTACTGCCCTGGGACCTCTCTCCTTTGTCTTGTCTGCCCTTTGGAGGCAACAGAACAGCTCTTGAAGCTCCACCGTACTTCCTGGGACACTGCCTCCTTCCGGGTCCCACGGGTTGGGGTCTATATTGATGACTCACGGTGGCCCAGCCCTCGAGTCCTGGGGGCAGAGCCCTGGGCTCCTGCACGCCTACCCTCCCCACAGACCCTGGCAAAGCGCTGAACCACACCCGACTGAGCAGAGGCACAGGTGCAGAGAACCCATTCTGGCCCCTTCTTGGAGGAAGTATTCAGACGAGAACAAGGAAGTGACAGCGGCTGGGTGGGACTCCCTGAGGTGGAGGAGGTGCCAGGCCAGGCTGGCATGGCCCATGGGGGCACCGTACCAGTGGGGAGAAGCAGTGGGGCCCAGATTGGGAACAAGGGTTATCAGGGGTGTGGTTCTGCAGAAAACGTCCCTGCCTTATAGCTCTCTTTGCCAACTGAAGAGAGACGCACTCTTGGAGACAGAATTGGCAAGCTCCATAGCTGGCTGCTTTAGCAGGAAGCAGGGGAAGGAGTCAGGGGCCAGAGAAAATCAGGGATGGGTGTTACACAGCCAGATCTTTAAGCATCAGAAAGAAGTCTACCAGACCCACAGTGGTTGAGATGTGGCAGAGGATAGTCAAGATGGCCCTGTCAGCTCTGAAAGGACCCACCCAATCAGCCTGAGGAGTCACCACTGAGGCCACCCTATAGAGGCCTTAGCGGGGCCGGTCATGTGTGCTTTGGTGTCCTCTAGTGGACATATGTGGTACATGCATACAGGCTTGCAGTGGGATTTACCCACATTTTAACCCTTTGCTTTTTCTCTTCTCCCTGCACCACGCTTTCTGGTAAATGACCCCTTTAACACTGCAGGCAGCCTTGAGCAATGACATCAGCTGTGGAAACATGAGCATCACCTCCCAAGCACTATGAAGGAAAGAGTTTATTGACACACAATTATCATACTTGTCTGATCCCAGGCAAATATCAGTATTTGCTCATTGAAATTTGACTCAACCACACAAGAAGGAGAAGAAGAAGGAGAAAACCAGCTTCCCAAGTTATATATCTGACTTTTATTTTTATCTCTAGGGATCCATGTCTGAGGTCCTCAGTTTCTAACTCACCCACCAACCGAATGTCATAAACCTTTGTAAGGAATTGATTGTGCAGGGAACTGTGAAAATAAGGAGAGTGGGCCAGAATCATTCATTCATCCACGCACTCACTCATTCAGTCAGGGGTTATTGATGCCTCCCTTGTCCAAGCAAGGCACCGAGGATGCTGGATGCAGCTGTGGCATTCTGCTAAGAGCCCAGCCTAGGAAATCAGGCAGACGTGAGGCTGAATCCCAGCTTTGCTTTCTATAAGCTTCATGACATTGAACACATATTGACTCAGTTTCGGTTTTTTCCTTACATTCTCAAACAGTTAGAGATGACAGTACCTCCCTCATAAAGCCGTTGGAGGATCGAATGAGTTGTAAATGTAGTAAAGCACTCAGCTCTGAGAGTGGCCACAGCTGCTCCTGGTTGCAGAGTGGCCACCAAATCTGGGAATGATGCGAATGCATGATAGGGTAGCTGACATTTCATCACAATACAAAATGAAATCATATTGTCTATGTTTCCGGACCTTACAGCCACCTTATGTCACCTCTGCCCTTGATGAGTTTTCATTCTAGACCAGAAGTTCTCAAAGTGTGGTCCCCAGAGCAGCAGCAGCAGCATAACCTGGGAACCTGTTAGAGATGCAGAGTCTCAGACCCTCTGAATCAGAAACTCTATAGCTGGGGCCAAGCAATCTGTTTTGACAAGCCCTCCAGATGATTTTGATGCACACTCAAGTTTGTGAACCACTGATCTAGGGAAAATGACACATGTATAAACAAAGAATTACAATACAGGTGGGCTCTCCTGAACAAGTGACACAATGAGCAGAGTCTTGAAGGAAGAGCAAGTGTTCACAGGTGGACACAAGCCATGTTAGAGGAGGAATTCCACTAAGAAAGGCTGGGGGCATGGAATGGAGGTGTGTGTTAAGGGAACCACAAGCGATTTAGTCCATCAAAATGGGGTGTGGGGGGAGGCTGGAGAAGGGGGGCCGGAGCCAGATTACAAAGCCCTTTCAAGTGCCTGAGTAAGGAATTTAGATTTTATCCTATAACTGACGGGAAGCATGAAAGGTGTCTAAAGGAGAATGATATGACCAAATTTGCATTGTAGAAAAAAGCACTGTTGGGATTTCCCTGGTGGTCCAGTGGGTAAGACTTTGCGCTCCCGATGCAGTATGCCTGGGTTTCATCCCTGGTCAGGGAACTAGATCCCTCGTGCATGCTGAAACTAAGACCTGGTGCATCCAAAATGAAAGAAAGAGAGAGAGACAGAGAGACAGACAGAGAGAGAGAGACAGACAGAGAGAGAGAGAGGGAGAGAGAGAGAGAGAGAGAGAGGGAGGGAGGGAGGGAGATGGGGGGGAGAGAGAGGAGAGAGAGAGAAAGAAAGAGAGAGAGAAAAAGAAAGAAAGAAAGAAAGAAAGAAAGAAAGAAAGAAAGAAAGAAAGAAGGAGAAAAAGAAAGAAAAAAGCACTCTTGCAAGCAGTATGGCCTGGAGGCAGGAAGATGAGTTGGAAAGCTGCAGAATGATCCAGGTGAGAGCCCATGTGGGCATGAACTTGGGTGGTGGCCATGGGGATGATGAGAAGTGGGTGGGTTGAGAGATATTTAGGAGGGAAAATGACAGGACCTATGGGGGAGGGGCCTGAAGGTTCTGCTTTGGTGGCACTTCTGACAAAGATGGAACCGGTGTTGGTGATGGGAAGGCAATGAGTTCAGGACTGGAAAGGCTGAATTGGGGGTGTTGAGGAGAATGCTCTGGGCTGGTAGAGAGGAATTAATTATGCCTCTATTGTTTCTCTCCCAACATTTTTCATTCATTCATTCATCGCACCAAATATTGGGTTCCTATCTTGTGCCAGAAAGGTTCCAGGACAGAGTGGAACACAAAATAGCCAGGGGCTTCCCTGGTGGTGCAGTGGTTGGGGGTCCGCCTGCCGATGCAGGGGACGTGGGTTCGTGCCCCGGTCCGGGAGGATCCCACATGCCGCGGAGCGGCTAGGCCCGTGAGCCATGGCCGCTGAGCCTGTGCGTCCGGAGCCTGTGCTCCACAACGGGAGAGGCGACAACAGTGAGAGGCCCACGTACCGCAAAAAAAAAAAAAAAAAAAAAATAGGAGGAAAGTGCACCCAGGCAGAGGATACAGCAAATGCAAAGGTACTGAGGTAAAAGTGAGTTTGGCCTGATGGAGAAGAAAGATGAAAATCAGCACAGCTGCCCAGTTGCGGGAGATGAGGGCAGCAAGGGGAACAAGGCCAGACCATAGTAGTTTTTAAAGACTGATGAGATGAGGTAATACATGTGAAAGTTCAGGACTTCCTGGCAGTCCAGTGGTTAAGACTCCGTGCTCCCACTGCAAGGGGCATGGGTTCCATCCCTGGTCAGGGAATTAAGATCCTGCATGACATGCAGCCAAAAAAAATACATGTGAAAGTGCTTCATAAGGGACTTCCCCGGTGGTGCAGTGGTTGAGAATCCACCTGCCAATGCAGGGGACACGGGTTTGAGCCCTGGTCCAGGAAGATGCCACATGCCACAGAGCAACTAAGCCCACGCGCCACAACTACTGAACTGCAATTACTGAAGCCCATGCGCCTAGAGCCCGTGCTCTGCAACAAGAGAAGCCACCACAATGAGAAGCCCGTGCACCGCAATGAAGTGTAGTCCCGGCTCACCACAGCTAGAGAAAGCCTGCACGCAGCAACAAAGACCTAACACAGCCATAAACAAACAAACAAACAAACAAACAAATAAATAAGAAAGTGCTTCATAAATGATCTCAAGAACCAGGCACACATAAAGGAATACTCAGGTGGTATCTTCAAGGAGAAAAGAAGTAAGTCTTAACTGAAGCAAGGAGTTTGGCTCAATTTCAGGAAAAGCTCAGGCTATAAGAGCCATGTCATATCAAAACAACTTCCAAAATGGATAATTTGTCCATTTTTGTTGTTGTTTTTGTTTAAGAACATGGTTAACAGCCGAGTTGATGTAAGTGCTGGCTGGTCTTGAGGTGGAAGATGGAAAGAGGACCTCTCATCGCACAGACAAGGAAGGCGAGGAGGAAGGGAGGGCGGGAAGGAGGTTGTCCCTCACCGGCTGGGTGAGGGCTCCCTCTGCGGGCGCCGGTGTTTGTGCAGCTGCTCTCCACCAGCCCTGCAGGCCTGAGCACGCCTGCCTCACCCGTTGGAACAAAGCCAGGACCAGCCCTGTTGGAGGTGGAGAGACCCAGGCCATGGCAGAGGGAAAAAAGTCTAGCTGGGTAGATGTGGAGCACCCCAGCCCAAAGAGCTGCCTTCTGCTTCCACGGTTACATCCAGGCAGCTTTCCCAGGTGCACCTTAAGTTGCTGAGAACACGAGCTACCCCAGCCAACAGAGGGCTCTGACCAACCCCCGAGGGGAACACAGAGCCCAGACACACACCCGCCACCCCCAGGATGGCAAATGCCCCCATCCAGGTGGGCAAGAGTGACGTTGTCCACCTTGCCACCACCTGACCTGCCCAGCTCACACATACCCTCCAACCAGCTCCACTTCCCACCTCTCATGACACACCGTGCTTCATTTCCTTCTAGAACAGCCTCTTTCCTCTACTCTATCCCTCCCACCCACATAGCCCAGCCCAGAGCTCCACTCACCCCTCCCCACCCCATCTCAGAAAAATTCCCATGACTGACACTGGCTCTCTTGGACGAACATACACACAAACAGACACACACACACACACACACACACACACACACACACACACACACACACACCCTGGGCTTTATCTGCAGTGCTCACTTGGAAGCTTTGACATCTCTTGGCCATTCACAGACCCCAGCAAGGCCTCCAGCAAGACCCTTTAACTATCTCCCTGCCCAAGGAGGCATCAGGTACAAAGACAAAGGTAGAACCAACAGCAAGACCAGAAAGAAACTCCATTTTACTCACTTGATGAAATACACAGCTCCTTCCTGGGTGGAATCCATCTCCCAGCCCTTGGGCAAACCTGTGAGGAAGCAAGATCACAAAATCACCCTCTCTTCCACAAGCCCAATCTGCACTCTGGAAGGATGGGGGCCAGGAGAACTAGGAAAATTCATAGATAAGCCAGTAGTGTTCAAACCAACAATTTCACCCTTTTCCGTCCACTATTTCTATCAGTCTGTGTTTCCAACAGATAAGAGAGATGCCAGTGGAGGGGACATCCCCCATCAATGAGCAGTAAAGTGACCAAAGAGATCACTGCTTTGCAGGCTTTGCTCATTCATTCAACAAACTTTTATTGAGCATCTACTCTGTCCCAGGCCCTGTGCTGACCCCCAGGGATATAGCAGTGAATGCATAGATGATTGCCCTGGAAGGGTCCTCAGGATCACTCCTGCTTATATCACAGAAACAGAAGCTGGTGCCAAGGGTGGGTCACTTGCCCCAGACCTTATGGATAATTAGCACCCAAGATTAGACCAGGACTCGAGTCTTCAAATCCCAGACCAGTGTTATTACCTCCAGATTCTGCTGCTTCTGGACAAGACACCAAGGACCAGAAAATCAGTCCCAGAAAAAATGAAGAGACTTAAAAAATTTTTTTCTTAATACTACCTCCGAAAAAATTTATCCATGAAAATGCTCAGAATGGAGAATCACTGACTTGCAAAACAAGAGAGGACTGAATAGCCAAAGAAGCTGACCTTGGCTCGGAAGCGTCTAGGCAGTCCTCCAGGTGGGCGCAGCCCCTGCTGGACAGCTCCAGAGAGACACAGCCACTCCTTCTCCAAAGAGCACTGTGTTAGCCTCCACCTCTGCCCACCCTCCCAAAACAGCCACGCTGGCAGAGTCCTGCCTCCTTGGCAAACCCAAGGCAGAGGAGGAGGGGTCTTCTGAGAAACCCGAGAGAATCCAGTATCAGAGGTGGGGACAGGCAGGGTACTGGTAGAGATCGTTCCTTTGCGGGTGCAAAAGCCCTGTGGCTGACACATTACAAAACAGGTACGGATTCTCTCAACAATCACTGCCACTTTTCTGATCAGTTCAAACGTTTACCTTGTGTACGAGGTTTTATAAAATACGGCTATTCACTGCTGGTCTGAATCTCTCCTGCCATGTTATCAGCTGCCTTAGGGTACAAGCTGCCGGAAAGCAGGGCTTGGGTTCTACAGAGTGGTGGGCCCAGTTTTTGTTCACTCATTTCACTCACCCCTATGTGTCAAGGGTGTGTATTTCCATACTTGCTGCTGCTGCTGTTTCAATGCAGCAAGGCAGCCAGCGGGCCCACCTCCCTCTCAGGACTTGGTCCATAGAAATCATAACACCAGCTGCCACTTAGTGAGAGATTCCTTCCTCTAAGGTACACATTTCACCACTACCAGCATATTGAATCTGCACAGCAACATTATACAATAGGCATCAGCCCAAACAGTTTTACAGATGAGGAAACTGAGACCCAGAGAGGTCAATCAACTTGCTTAAGGTCACACAGGAAGTGTCTGGGCCAGGATGTGAGTCTGGTCTGCTGCCTCCAAAGCTCACATTCTCTCCTCTGTGCTGCCCCATAAATGCTACTTGTTCCCCTCTGTCCCTGTGCGAGGATGTTCCCATTCAGAAGGGCGTGGGTTGGCAAGCCTCCCCAAATAGAGGGATCCCCACTGGGTCAGAACCATAAATAATCCTGCCAGTGTGATGTGCCTGGGAAAGAGGCCAGCGTGGATTATGTCCCCTGCCTTTTCCAGCAACTGCCCTCCACACTGCCCTCTCTGCCCGGGCAACACCAAGAGTGCTTATATTCCTGTCCAGGCGGAGTGCCCGCTAAGGCAGCTGCCCTCCCAGCAAGCTTCAGGGGCATCTTAACCCCTTCCCAGCCTTGGACGAAAATGAAAGAATTGGCTCACAGACTTGCATGCATCCTCTAGCCTTACCTAAGGTCATGGTTAGCTGGATGGACTCAAACTGCAAACAGCCAACACCAACCCAGAAGAAGAAAACAGCCCCAGCCCTGGGGTCAGGAAGCTTCACTTCAAGTCAAACATACAATAGTGACAATCACAATAGCAGTCACCACTGTTGACAGTGACTCTGTTGCCTAGTCTGTGCTACAACCTTTCGAGAGTCATAATCCTATCCCCATTTTATGGATTAAGAAGGTGAGTCCCAGAATTAAACCACTTGCTCAAGACCACACTAATAGAACGTTGAGCCAAGGTGTGAGCTCAGGTCTCTCTGTCTCTAGAACTTATGCATTTAACCCCAACGCTGCTTTGCTTATTAACGGAGTGGCCTTGAGCCAGGCACTTCCTCTCTGCTCTTCCATTTCCCTACCTTTAAAATGAAGGAGTCAGACTCCATGATCCCTGAAGTCCCTTCTGGCTCTAGAACCACAATGATTCTAGTCCTGAATCTAAAAGAAAGTAGGCCCTGGGCAAGTCAACACCTTGACCCAGCACGACCATGAGTCACCGGGACTCTGTGTGGTTGGGTGAAGGGCTGGAAGGCCAGGGGGTTAGGGGGTTTCCAACGCTGTCGCTCCCACCCCTCCCCTTATTGGTCTATAGTGGCATCCCAAAGAGGAGGATGGATTGTTCACTTGAAGTACCCCAGGCCTTCTGACTCTTGGTGTCTCCACCTCTCCAATTTAGAATGAAATCATCTTTGCCCAGAGGGGTCCTATCTTCCCTAGGCTGGGAGGTCCCTGAAGGCTAGTAATGGAGTCTTCTCCATAGTAAGCAATCAGTGTTGGCCCTGTCCCCTTTTCTTTCATGTTCCCCTCAATGTGAAGCAGTTCCTGCTAGTCATGTGGGGTTATTTAAATTTAATTTAATTTAAATAAAAAATTCAGTTCCTAGGTCACACTAATCACATTTCAATTGCTCAGTAACCCCATGTAGCTCATGGTGACTGTACTGAACAGCACAGAAAGAGAACATCTCCATCATGGCATAAAGTTCTATGGTACCGCACTGGGGGCTAGGGTTCTGCCCAGTTCGGGAGCTCTCAGGATGGAAGGGATTTTCTGACTGGGCAGGGGGATGAGAGAGGAGTAAGCTCTTTCTCCTCAAAGGTCAGTCCCAGATACTAGTCATGGGGCTGGAAGTTTGGAAGGACCTCAAGGTGAGCATCAACTCTCCTGCAAAATCCCCCACATGGTGGGCCAAATGCTCAGCTGAGTCTGTCCATGGAGAAAGGAAAAGTCAGAAGCAAAGTCAGGGTAGGGGGTTCCCACAGCCACCTCAAGTCATTGCCTCCTCATGGATTGCAAAGGCAGGGACAGATGAGATCCTTACCTGGGCTGGAGGAGTGTCCACTCTGGATGGGCGATTCCGTACCAGGGTGCACCCAACTGGTTGACTTTTCTTCATCACTAGAGAAGACCAGAAAGAACATGTCAGATACAAAAGAGGCTTCTCTGAGGAGGACACCCATCTCCACATTCACATCAGTACTGATTGTCTGATCCCAGACACCTGACAGGGGGGCACCCAGGCTGCCTTATTCACTCACATTCACAGAGCATTTACTGAGCAGACTCTGGGGATTCAGAGATTTATAATCCTGGATCCCTGACCTCAAAGAACGTCTAACTCACTGGGGAAACAGACATGTAAAAAGATATTTGGAATATGATGTGATAAGAGCTATATAATCCCTACTATAGCAATGCAGAGAGAGCATTTCACCATCAGAGAAGGGAGTACTCCCTGGATGGAGTTAAGGAAGGGGAACAGCAGGAAGGCTTCAAGAAGGAGGTGACGTCAAAGGTGAATGGTGAAGCCAAGTGGGACGTACACGGAAGGTCCTTAACTGGCAGCTTCTCAGTGGATAAGAGAAGAGGAGGCTGGGTGAACTGACAGTCCCTGAGTGTCTGCAGGGCTGTATACCACCATTCACAATGGTCCCTCACATTAGGAATATTACAGATTATGAATCTGAGGTTCAGAGAGGTTAAGTAATTCGCCCAAGTTCATACAACAAATAATGGATGAGGCCAGGATTCAGACCTAGAGGCGCCCCCCCTTAAAACCCAAGCTCTTTTTAAACATCTCACTCCCAGCAAGGTGGGCTCCCCAGCAGTGCAGATCCTCTGGGCTCTAGATGCCATGGCAGATGAGTCCATTGACCTTTCCCACCAACCAAGGACACCAATATTTCCTGAGCCAGATGTATGTGGAGGAGAGGACTCCCAGATCACCTGTATCACCCAGGCTTTAGGCTGGGGCCTTGGGGTGCAGGACGGGACTCCACTCAATAATTAATACCTTAATTAATATAATGAACTCCACTAAGAAGGGTGCCACTAAATTTCTACTAAAGTAAGATATACAATAAACTGCACATATTTAAAGTGTACAATTTAGTGAGTTTTGACATAGGTGTACACCTGTGAAACTATCACCAAAATCAAGATGTGAACCCTCCAGATTTTCTTTGCATTCCTTTGTAATTCCTGTCTCCTACCCTGCCGGCTCCTATCATCCCCCAACCCCCCGGCAGCAACTGATCTGTTTCCTGTTACAATAGATTCGTTTGCATTTTTTGGAGTTCTTAGAGTTTCATATACGTGGAGTCATACAAACTAGGCTTCTTCGTCTGACTTCTTTCTTTCTTTTCTTTCTTCCACGTGTTAGCACGTGTTAGTAGTTCATTCCCTTGCAGGATATACCTCATGTGCTCATCCCCTCACCTGCTGACGGACATTTGGGTTGTTTTCAGTTTGGGCCATTACAAATAAAGCTGCTTTGAACACTCGGGTCCAAGTCTTTGTGTGGATTTATGCTTTCTTTTCCCTCGACTCCACTAATTTTCCTCTGAGTTTGAACACCAGCTGCAGGAAAAGCGTTCCCAGATGACCCACCCCTCTGATGAAGAGAGAATAAACAAAGTCACGGGGCTCTGGAGCCATGTGCACCATTGGAGATGACCTGTGGTCTGTGCTTTGGTCCTGGGAGGCAGGGAAAGAGGAAGCCAAGGAAGGGGGTACCTCCTTGCACCTCCTCTTCAGCTGCCCTGAGATTTCTGGCCCTGACCCCTTCTTCCTCTCACACTATCAGCTCCTTCAGACTTCACATCTATCTCCACCCCGCCTGGACATCACCGACAATCACAGGGTCACAGAGGTGGGCACAACCCACCATTCCCTCAACTTCCTCTCCCCTGACCTTCCCCCACCCCCCAGTCGTCAGCCCCTGGTGAAAAACAATGCAGTCACAGACCGTCTCCACTCTAGCTTTGAGCCCAAAGCTGGTGGGGAAATTGTGGAACCAGGAGGACTGGGGTCATTGCAAATCCACCAGCTATAATCTTCTTCAGGGGCCCCAATCAGTTGCCATTTGTCAAGTGTTCTAAGGCTTTCCCACCAACCTCAAGTCCCAAGCCTGCCTCTCCTCCCCTCCCTCTCACCCATTCTCAATGGATAATCTCATCTCTGAACTCAAGAGAAATAGAAACCATTAGGCAGGTTTCTACCCAATACACTCAACCTCCCCCTCAAACTTATCCATATTTCCACCCATCCTTTAATGCTTGTCTCCTCATTGGAGAAAAGGTGGCCTTCTCCCACTGAAGGCTAGTCCCTTTGCGTGGGTCACAGTCTCCATCATCTCCTGTCTTTTCTAGACCCTTTTTCTATTGAGCATCACAGATTTGTATCTTCAACTTCTCTCTCCCTCTCGGGTCCATCACTTTAGCCCCGACTCCTGTTCATGTGTCCCAGTCTGAACCCTCTACCTCTCTCTTAATGCCGTCTCCCCTTCTAGCTTTCTTCTCATGTTCCTCTTCTTAATGACCAAACGTCCCTGTTAGAAACTAGTTCCTTCTAACTGTCCCCACTTCCTGGCCTCCCATTCGCCAATCCTCTGCAATCTGGTTTCTGTTCCCAGCCTTCCCCTGAAACCACTTTCCTAGAGGTCATTAAACACCCCCAGTTCCTAAATCCAGTGAACACTTACCAGTCTTAAGCTCATTTGGCTTTTCCACGGTTGACCATCCCTTCCTTCTTAACATCCCTCTTCCTTGCCATCTGGGGGGCACGCTACCCTGGCCGTGGTGCTGCCCACCTCCGCACCCTGGGTCTCCTCCAGCCTGGCCTCTCTTCCTCTATCGTTTCCTTTAATGCCGTGCTGCCTGGGGACCCTCCTGTCTTCTCCCTCACACACTCCGGGGTGGTCCCAGCTCTACAAGAAGACTCTCCAGCCCAGGCCTCTCTCTTCAAACTCTATCCTGTACACCCAGCCACCTGTGGGACATCACTTCCTGAATGTCCCATGGGGACCTCAAAATCAATATTTCCCGGCTGGACCTGTACTTTCCCTAAAGTCTGTTCCTCTTCCCATACTCGTGATTTCTGTCAAACTCAAGTTAAAAATTTTAAGATTTATCTTCAGCTCTTCCCCCTCTCACCCCTCATTCCCCAACATTCAGGGAGTAAATGGAAACTCTCAGTTCTACGCCTAAAGATTTCTCCCACCTCTCCCCGCCCTTCCCCTCTATTCTCGCTGCTTTAATTCAAGTCTTTTGGACTTCGGTGATTGCCTCCTAACTGCTTTCTATACCTCAAGTTTTTCCTCTTGCCTCCCTACTCAGCCCTCAAATCATCGTCCATGCAGCTGCCAGAGAGCTCCTTCTAAAACACAGGTCTAACTATGTCACTCCTCTGTTTAAAATCTCCTTTGGTTTCCCATCACCTACGGGATCAAGTTCAAATGCCTTAGCCTAACACACAAGGCCTCTCCGAAGCTGCCCGCTTCCTACTTGTTTTGCCTCACCTTCTGCAGCACCCCAGCCACCTCTGCTGAACCTCTCAGAGTGTTCTAGATAACCTGGGCTCTGGCAACCACCGGTGCCCTCCATCCCACAAGACTTCTGCCTCAAGGCCCCTTTCACTCTAGTCTCTCTCCTCCAGAATCAGCTCAAATGTTTCCTCCTCTGGGAGGCCCCCCCCTCAACTCCTCAGAGCATTAGTTCTTTCTTCCTTATGTTCCTATAGCATCATGCAAATACCTCTGGAATGTATCGTATTACTTCATAAGTATTTATTTGTGTTTTCTCTCTACCACCTTCAAGGAAAAACCTGTATCTTATTGGTTTTTATCCCAATACCTAACACTGCAGCAGACAAAGAGCGGATACTCAATAAACGTCTGTAGAATGAACGACAAAAAGAAGCTGGAAGGCAAGCAAGAGATTGAGAAGAAAGATGAGAAAAGCCAAATTAACCACTTCGTCAGAATGCCCGAGGAGCTTGTGGAAATCCAGATTCCAAGGCCCACCCCAGATCTTCTAACTCGGACAGAATCTTTGGAGGCAGGGCTTGGGAATCAGCCTTTTTAACTAAGTTCCTTGGGTGATTCTTATGGATTCTAAAGTCTCAAACCACTGACCAAAGGGACTCCAGTTTAAATCCTGGAGAAGTTCTGTTATTTAAGAATCTGACGTAGGGTCAAGAACTTTAGTGGACTTAATTTCTAAGACAGTATAATTACATCAATTTTGATCACAGTAATGATAACTACAGAAGAAAAGCCTACAGCAAATGTGGAAAAAGTAACACCAACAAGAAACCACTGGCTGCCTGCACTCCTGCAAAGGCACTTTGGTACAGGGGGGAAAGCAATGCACTCAGTTCAGCGGGGCCTGGGCTTGGTCGGAGCTCTGATTAACAAGTGGTTTTATCTCAGAAAAGTACTCTCAATCTCTGCAGACCTCGCTTCCCGTCTGAAACATGAGGGGATTATAGCTGGTGGATTTGCAATGACCCAAGCCTCCTTTCAGCTCTAATGTTCTGTGAGGGCTATCTTGAGAAAGGGAAAACCCATCATGTGTGGGTAACAGTTCAAATGCTGTGCTTCTAGACTTGCTATATTATCGGGAAATTTCTATCGTGGCAAAAGAAGCCTATAGTAGAAGTAGGCCAAAATAGCACCAGCGGAGTCACTCTGTTATAATGAGATTATGCCAGAGCCATTTTGGTTTATGTAATTAATACAACAGTGCTAATATATTACTGAGATCAGCAAAGCCTCCCTCTCTCTAAAGAATGCCGGAGGTACTGTGGGCATCTTCTTCCCCTTGACCACAGCCCCATAAAGATGCAGGAGGGAGAGGGGTTGCCACCTAGGGAACCCTGAGTCCTGGGGTGAGGGAATGCAGAGAAGCGGGCGGTGGAGGCAGAGTCTTCTGGTATGTTGTCCCTTAGCCCAAGTCTTCCCGTAGGAAATGGTGGGGGAGTGGACACAAGAAAGAAAGGACTCACCCCTGTCCCTGTCAATGGCCAAAGCTGAAAGGAAGGAACTGCAGACTGGGCACCGGCCCTAGTCATCCTCCTCAGGGTTCCCATCCTGCCTGTGACCAGGGGAGAGGGGAAGGTCTGCACCTGCCCTGCCCTGCCCTGCTTTTCCAGGTGCAGGGAATGCTGAGCCTCTGCTGGACTTTGACCCACTGGGGAAAAGACGGGAGACACATTCAAACAGGCATCGTGATAAACTTATTAGTTATGCCTGCTGTTCCAGCCATCGCTTACCCCGACCCTCTCCTGCCGGCCCCCAGCCCTGCTGCCTTTCAAGTCAGACAACTTTAAAGAAAAGAGAGAGAGGGAGAGAAGATGAAACGGAGACCCACATACTTGATGAAGAAGACTCTCCCCCCGCGGTCAACTCCGTAGGTCCACCGGCCGGGCAAGTCCAGCCAGTCAATCTCATCGGCCATCTCGGTGTCCCGCAGACCCTCTCGCTCTCTGCCCACCGGGACGCCGGGCTGGGGGGCGGGGGCCTACCGCGCACCCCCCACTTTCTGCTCCTCCTCCAGGCGGTGATGGGGGAGGGGGTCCGATGCGGTCCAGCCCGGCCCGCGGCGTACCTCCCGGGTGCCTGGCAGGGACTCTGGCCTCTCGCTGAAGGCAGCTGGCCGCCAGCCGGGCAGCAGGGAGCGGAAGACTTAACCCTGGCCGGGCTGAATGAGCTCGGCGTGCGCGGCGGAGCCGGCCCCAGACACCTCCTGCCTCTGGAGTCTGCGCTCCCCTCCGTCTCCTTAACTTAATGAGGGGCAATTAGCGCATGAGTAATTCTGCCGCTCCTCTCGCCGGGACTGCTAACGAGCAGCGCCGAGGGTTTACTCCCCTCTGCTCCCCGCGGCCGGGAGGCTGGCGGGGCCGAGCGAGCGGGAGCGCGAGCCGGAGGATCCCTCCCCGAAGGGAGCAGGTTGCCGTGTGCGAGCGAGGGTGTTGCCTCCCGCTCCCAGCTCCGAGCCCGCTCCCAACCTCCGGCCTGGCGAGCGGAAGGCGGAGCCCAGCGGCCGCTCCGAGGGGACTTCACAGTCGCGGCCCGGCGGGTCCCCGAGTCCTGACACCGGGCGCGGGGGAACCAGTTTGGCTGAAAGAGCTTTGAATCACGAACCTGACCTGACCAAAAAAGGGGAAGTGATCAAACCTGGTTCTACTTGGCGGGAGGTTAGTAGAGGAACACAGGTCAAATGCAGGGAAGGGTGCACGGGTGTGAGTAGCAAGGGGCCCATTTTTGCTAAGTTGTCAAACTAATTAGTCAAGCCAGTCCTTACCTTTCTTTCTGAGCACTTCCTCCAAGAAGCCTACCATGACTAAGTAGAATCAGAGTGAGATCTTAGAAGCACACTCAGAAACCAACAGCTTTTATATCCCTTCCCCCTAATTTGCACCAGAAAAGGAAAGGAAAAGGGGAAAGGGAAAAGGAAAGGAAAAAAAGAGAGTGAGAGTGAGAGAGAGAGAAAGACAGAGAGAGACAGAGAGAGAGAGGAGGGAATGTGTTCTGTGGTACAGGTTGCAAGCATTCAATACTGGCAGGTCAAAAATGGTATTGCTGGAGCCCACAGTTCTGCTGTCTCTGGTCTGAATCAAAGTTGGACTCCAGTCAGTTTTCCCAGCTTACTTAGGACCTGCCCCCTGGGGCTCCAATTAGATGCACACTGTCTTAATCCATGTGTCAGACCCAAGGGAATAATTAGACAATGGGAGAGACACCTGTCTTTAGAGGACGCAATGTGTCACATGGCAGCTGGCAAGTCTCTGTCGAGTGAGCAGACTTACTGTGTGCCTTCTAGGGATTGGAAGCCTGTTCCACCTAGGTAATTCCTACTCATCCCTTTGGTGTCCACCCATGTGTCACCTCCTCCAGAAAGCCATTCTTGATTCCACCCCAGGCAGATTTATATGTCCGTCCTCCATGTGTCATGGAGCCTTATTAATAACCCTGTAGTGGAGCTTATCATACTGTAAGGCAATCCTCGGTACTTCTCTGTCTCCTTCATTGGGCTGTGTGCCCCTCAGGGCGGGGGCTCCATTTGATTCATTTTTATAGCCCCAGCACCTACCTGGGGCACCGGATTTATATCTGATGAACAACTGATACTGTCCTAACTAGAAACGGCTCTTAACTCTAACCACAGTCCTGTACTTTTGGACCCTATTTAGGGGCCTGATAAATATAATCGGCAGCACATCAGGGTGTGTGTGGGGAGACCTTTCTGGAAAAAGAAACAACCACTGAGCCTTCCCAGGAAACTCAGATGCTCAACCTAGGTGTAATGTGTATACATCTGATAGATACTGAAGCCAGAAGATGCCTCAGAGAACATCTCATCCAAGGCTGTTGTTTTAAATATGGGAAACAGAAGAGCGAAGAAGGGAAGGGAAGCTTCAGGTCACTGAGCAAGGATCTGCCCACCAATGTCCAGGCCAAAGCTCTTCCCATTACATCATTCTACCTCCAACACTGGAAATTCATTCTGCCAACATATACAGGCTGATTCCTGGTGCCAGGTTTAAGTGGAGTCCATTCTCCAGATGCAAAAAGGAGCAAAACCCCATAATACCCAACTCTTTTCTCCCTTCTCAGATCCTACATGTTTCTAGTAAAGAAAGCTGCATTGGACAGTAAGGCAGAGCTGCACCTGAGAAGCATAGATGAGGATCCGTGTCCCTTTGTAGCCCCTGAATTGGGGAGGGTGGGAGGGTCAAAGGGTCGGGCTCCTCACCAGTCTCCCGTCCCCAGCCTTGTGAAACACCTGTAAGCCTCATCCCGCTGATAAAGCACAGAGCCACCTGTGCACCCCTGTGATATCAGAGGATCTGAACCACCGGAATTGCTGCCAAGATGCCTCCAGGGAAATACCAGCAACCAGTGCACTCCCAGTCCAACCTGAGCAACCAGTAAGGGTGGCTTCTTGGGCTTCTTGGGTGGATATAGGGGACAAAATGACATATTTTTGAAAACATGTATTACACCGCTGTCTTCTTTGAGGAGTAAGGACTCCTGCTGATTTCTTCACAAGATTTTTTCTTGTTTATCTCTAATCTAGCCTGGGGCTCCTTGGAACATTTATCTAGACAAAAAAAAAAAAAAAGCGAGTGGTTGAGATTTTTTACGCATTTGAAATACGAAAAGAAATCAAGTTTGAAAATACTTTTCTAACTGTGGTGTATTCTCACCAGTGACTCTTTACATTCTAGTTCTTGTTTATCAATTATGATCAGGATTGATACTGCTAATAAAGACATTTTGGCAAAGAAACTAAAGACAATGCAGAAAGGGAGTAGAAAACTCAAATAAAAACAGCTATTGGTTCAACAATTACCTGGAAGAGGGCAGGAGGTTAGTATGTTGAAATGAAAACCTTACATGCTTTGCAATCAAGTCAGAAATTTAGTTGTTTGTTCTTCCCTTACAGCAAATTTTATTTTATCTCTTTAAAAGGCAACAAAGCATGTGGATAAAATATATCAGCAAAATTTAGAAATGATTCTGATTCTCTCATACATTTTGAAAGCTTAAATCAGTCACTTGAAAGTTATTATGCTTCTGGCTTGGTTCCAGTGGTAGGCTGAAAAACAGCCCCCCAAAAGCTGTCCATGTAAAATCCCTGGAGCCCATGAATGTGACCTAACTTGGATGTAATTAAGAATAGGATCTGGAGATGAGGAGATTATCCTGGATTACTTGGGTGGGCCCTAAATTCAATGACACATGTCCTTATAAGAGAAAGGCAGGGGGAGATTTGAGACAGACAGAAAAGGAGGAAGCAATGTGACCCCAGAGGCAGAGGTTGAAGTGATGCCACCACAAATCAAGGAATGTCAACAGTCACCAGAAGCTAGAAGAGGCAAAGAAGGAATTCTCCCCCAGAGCCTCCAGAGGGAGTGTGGCCCTGTCAACACCTCAGTTTCAGTCTTCTGGACTCCAGAACTGTGAGAAAATCAATTTTTGTTGTTTCAAGCCAGCCAGTTTGAGGTAATTTGTTATAGCAACATGGGAAATTAACACAGTACCTATAAGAAAATCATAAGTTAATGAGGACTGAAACAAATGTCCATTATTTTTACTTGTCCAATATTCAATCTCCGTTCTTCTGTTAATAGCCCCCTGAGTTTCCTTTTGGCCTCTACCCTTCTGCCACTGTCTGTCCACGTGGGTTGATGGGCTGCCTCCACCCCCACACCAGCTCCATTGGTTCAGGAGAGGACACATGACTCAGCCCAGACCAATGAGATTCAGTTTTAAAAAGATCCCAGAATTCTTGGGAAGAAGCCCATTATCTCTTGGATTTGAAGCTGGCAGGTATCATTTTGGTGCTGCTGGGGTCTTTATGCAGGGAGAGCTTGCTGAAAGTGAAGCCAATACAGGAGAAAGTGGAGCCAGAAGATGAATACATACTGGGTCCTCATATCCTATGAGCCCTAGGATCCAGCTTGCCAGAAGAGGCTCTACCCCTGGAATTTCAACTTGTAAGGTGCCAATAAACACCATTATTTGCTTCAGCCAGTTGGAGTAGGGTTTCTGACCCTAACAACTGAAAAAATCCTAACCAGTACAAAGGTCACAGTGTCTTGTGTCCCTGTTTCTTTGTTGTAACCAATGTTTCTTTGGGAAAGCCAGTGAGATAACCACCTGCATTTCTAGTGACTTGAGAATGCAGACTCTTCTCTGTCAATAGATGGTCTTAGTGACCATCCAGTCAAAGCCCACACTTTCCCCCTAGAGGGTATTGGAGAACTCAGGAGAAGTGCCCAGAGTTGTGGTGATTCTGCAGGAGAGTTAGGACCACAGCTCAGGCCTCCTGAAAACCTGATCAGTAGAAAGCGTATTTCAACACATTTGCTTTATCATTTAAACATATTTGGCCAAGAGACTCAATTACAAGAAGATTATAACCGATACCTCTGCTCTACTAAAGAATAACCACAACAGTAATTTTTATTGAGTGCTGGTGTTTAATACCTATGCTAACCAACAGGAAGCAAAGGAAAAGAAGGCAAGGCCCTCTCTGTTGGGATTAGATATACAATTATGTAAACATGCAAGAGCCCAGACAAACTAGTTGCTTGATTAAAGTCGTGATTTGATAAGGGTTTGAGAGAGGCGTTTTTTAAAATAAAAAACTGCTGAACTGGCTCTGGTAACCAGAGGATTGTGGACTCCTGAAGTTTCCCTACAGCCAGTTGAACTGAATTACATTTGTTTCGCAGATATTTATCGAGTACCTTCTGTGACCCCAGTATTCTTCTAGGTACAGGGGATCCAGGAGTGAATAAAACAGAATGTCCTTGCTCTCGCAGAATTTACATTTAATAAATACATAGTCTCGGAGGACGATGAGTCTATGGAGAAAAATGGAAAGAGTAAAAGGATAGGAGAGCAGTGGATGCTGCTATCTTATTTTCCATAGATTTCATATAGGGTTGGCAGGAAAGTCCTCCTTAAGAAGAAGGACATTTGAACAGAGGCTTGAAGGAAGTGAGACAGCAAACCATGTGACATTGGGGAAACATGTTCTAGGCAAAGGAAGTAATAAGTGCAAAGGCCCTGAGGCAGGAATATCCTTGGAGTGTTTGTGAAATAAGGAGGCCTGTGCTGCTGAAGCACAGTGAATGAGGGAAAGAGTAGTAAGAGAAGAGGACTAGTGGGGGGTGGGGGGGGTGAGGAAAGCCAGAACATTCCAGGTCACTGTAAGAAGATCAGCTGTTATCTAAATGAGATGGGAAACTACTGGAGGTTTGAGTGTAGGAGCAATATGATCATTGTGACTTAACAACTTTTTTAGAGGATCATTATGGCTGCTATTTGGACTAGGGTCGAGACAGATTCCAGTTAGGAGGCTACTGCAATAATCCAAGCAAGACATGATGATGGCTTGGTTCATGGTGTTGGGGGGTAGAAGTAGTGAGAAATTATCCGATTCTGGGTATCTTTTAAAGGTAGAACTAATAGGATTTGCCTACAGATTGTAATTGGGCTATGAGAGAAAGAGAATGAAGCATGATTTGCACATTCCTTTTCCTCGTGAGTGATGAGAATACACTCAAGGCTGACTTCCAAGGCTCCCTAGTACCTGATTACAAGGTATTTGGCCTGAGCACCTGGAAAGACAGAGTTGCCACTGACTAAGATGGGAATAGGCTGCAGGAAGAGCAGGTGTGGCAGGGGAGAGTGGGGAAACCAGTTCAACTTCAAGCGTGTTACGCTGGAGTTGCCTATGAGATTCCCAAGCAGAGATGCCAAGGAGGTGACTGGGTATATGAGATTAGAGTCTGTCTCAGGAGTTAGAGATATTTGGTATTTTTTCAGCGATTAGATGGTATTAATGCCATGAAGCAGGTTGAGATAACAAAGGAAATGAGTGTAGGGAGGGAGGAGGCAGAGACCAAGGGCTGAGAACCAGGATACTCTACCTTTTAGAGGTCATGTTAATGAAAAGGAACCTACACAGAAGACTGAATAACAAGTGACTAGTGAAGCAGGAGGAGAACAAGAGAGAATACTATCCTGGAAGTGAGCCTTGAGTGCATTCACATCACTCACCAGGAGGGGGAATGAGCAGATGGTACCTGTGTTCTAGAAGGGCTGAGGGTAGGGTGGGTTCTGTCTGAGCAGGAAAAGACTTGTACTCCTGTGTGCGAGGGTGGAGAGATGGCTCAGGTTATTTTTAAGTTGGCCTGAGAAGGGCCCTGGGAAGATGATCATTTGAGCTAATGAGCCCTTGCTCACCCTAGAGAGGAGCGCCTGAAATGTGCTTCCTTCAGCCGCATCTCTCATAGTCTCTGTACTGGCTTCTCCTGGGAATGAGGCCAGCCCAAGATGGCGGTCTGACTTCTCCTGCCAGGACTGTGTCATGGAGCAAAGAACTGGCACTGGCAACTTCCCTGAGGGGGAGGGGTGGAATGAAATAGTCAATCATCAGCTCAAGGCAAGATATGCAGGCTGGGTGGAGCCTGGAGAAATGGTCCAGTAGTCATTGCTGACATTTCTTCTCTGGGTCTCTTCTTGAATCTACAGCTTAGGCAATGCTCTTTCTGTGCTGACTTTAATGTCTGATCCGGGGTTTTTCTAAAAAAATGGCAGCTGTGCTGACTTGGGCATTTCCTGGAATTAACACAGCACTTTGGTTCAGTTTAGTTCAATAAACTTGTAAAGCACCATTATGCCTCTATCTCTGAATAGAGATACTGAAACTGTTCCAGCCGTCAGCCAACCAATTTCTTCTCCTCCTGTCTCTGCCACCCACCAACCTGCTGGTCAGTCCCCTACATTTTTTTTGGTTCAGCATCACCCTCTCCATCCCTTATCTCCCTCTCACTTTGGGTAACTTCAGTGCTGATGTGAATAAACTATCCAATGTCCTAACCTCACAGTACCTTAATCTCTGCAACTCCAGGGACATTCACCTCCACTCCAATAAGTTACTCACACCCAAGGCCATTCCTTAGACTTTCTCACAGCTCAGATTTACTCCAATTTGGAAAACATAAACTCTAATATCCTACTTTCTGACCACAGTTTTGGTCCTTTTAATACCCTCATTCCTTTCTTCCCTGTACACCTATTCTTTGCCTTCCTGCTGTACCTTTAGCCTCATGAGTTTCCTCTTAATCTATCAGTGAAAGCCTTTTTTCACTTCCTGCACTGTTCAGCCCAAACTCATGGCCTGTCACTTCATCCCTTCACTAACCAGTATTCTAGTCCATGTGTCCTCAGCTGTACCCACACTGAAAACCCCACCCTGGATTAATCTGCCCACTTTTTCTGCTCCAATGCCCAGAAAAATATCATATCAAGCTATTGTAGGAATGAAATAAATTGATGCCCCTATCATTCACACTCTCCAGCCTTTCACAAGTCTCTTGCTATGTCTATAGGCACTCTCAGCACCAGACCATCATTATTCCAAGAGAAAATAAAGGCCATAAGAAAGGCACAGCCTTAACCTAGAACACCTTCACTGCAGTCTCCCTATGCCCACTGTTACAACCTTATCTATATTTCTACCCATCTGTCTCTCTTTCCTCCTATCCAAAGCTAAACTTCCATGTTCTCATTCTTACAAGTGTCCATCCCTTACCAGATCCTCAAAAATCTTACTCAACATCAGTTATCTCCCCTCCCCTATATTTTCAAGCTTCCCCCTCTTCCAGTTCTTTCCCGAAAACCTATAACGAAGATCAAGATTTCTACCATTAAAAAAAAAAACACAGCAAAACCCAGCCCCATGCCCACACCCCACCCCAACTTCCTTATCACCCACTCTCTCCTTCCTTTCCCTTCAAGTTTCTTAAAGGAATGACCTATGTGCTTGGTGATTGTCTAATTCCTTACCTCCCAGTTATTCACAATCTGGTTTCTGTCCCCACAGCTTCTTGAAAATGGCTAAAATTCTCTGACAAAAATAAACACTTACTGGACTTCCCTGGTAGCACAGTTGTTAAGAGTCTGCCTGCCAATTCAGGGTACACGGGTTCAAGCCCTGGTCCGGGAAGATCCCACATGCTGTGGAGCAACTAAGGCTGTGCGCCACAACTACTGAGCCTGAGCTCTGGAGCCCGCGAGCCACAACTACTGAGCCCCTGTGCTGCAACTACTGAAGCCCGTGCGCCTACAGCCTGTGCTCCACAGCAGCAGAAGCCACCGCACACACCGCAACGAAGGGTAGCCCCCGCTCGCCGCAACTAGAGAAAGCCTGTGACAGCAACAAGACCCAACGCAGCCAAAAATAAAAAAATAAATAAATGTATTAAAAAAATAAAAAATAAAATCAACACTTACTTCCAGGTTGCCAAATCCAACAGACCCTTTTCATTCTCATCATAGGTGACACTTCTGATGTGTTTGACAGCTCTGGCCCTCCCTCCTCCCTGCACTGGGTGCCCCATTTGTTTCACCCCTCTTCACCCCAGCCATCCTGAACCCTTACAGTTGACTATCCTTTGTGCCTGTGGCCCACTCATGCTGAAGAATTCTTCTCTGATTTCTCCTTCAAAACGCAGCCCAGGAAGGAGCCCTCTGCACTGGCTGGGTATCCTGTGTTTATCGCTGTTACAGCACTCATCGTATATGGGATTTCACTCTCCTGTTTCCCTATAGACGGAAACTCCCTGGGAACAGGGACTCTCTTTTAAATCTACATTTTTGTCTTCATTTTACATAGCAGCATTTGAAAGAGTTGGCCGCCACAACCTTCCTGAAGTTTTTTTTTTTTTTCTCCAGGCCTTCATGACACCATGGTTTATCTCCCACTTCACTGGCTATTCCTTCTTCATTTCTTGGGTAACCACTTCTCCTTTGTTTAACCTCAAGATGTTGGAGTATCCAAACTCTACCCTGGCCTGCTTTTGTACTCTCTCTACATACTCTCCCTAGGCAATCTCCAGCATGCTGCTGGTTCCCAAATTTCTATCTGAGTCTGACCTCTCCCTTGGGCGTCAGATACAGTATCCAATTACCTACTCCTTCTAGGTGGGACATGATGGAAGCTTGGACCAGGTGGCAGTGGAGGTGGAAAGAGGGTATATCTGGAAGGAGGGATATCCAACTGATTGGATTTAGAATATGAGGAATAGAAGGAAATCTAGGGTGACTTCTATTATGATTAGGATGACCTATTAGGATGACCAACCACCTCGGTTTGCCTGAGATGGAGGAGTTTCCTGGGACATGGGGTTTTCAGGGCTAAAAGCAGGACAAGTCCCAGGCAAACCAGGACAGTTGGTAACACTACTCCCTAAGTTTTTGGGGCCAAACAATGGGGTGATTGTTGATTTTGCTATATTCTGAGATAAAGAGGACTCAGGGAAAACTGATTTGAAGGTGTAAATCATGAGTTCTGTTTTGGCCAATTGAATTTAAGATGCTTATTAAACATCATCTTCCTCCTTGTCACCAAGCATAGTAAAGCTGTCCCATTGTAATTTCTCCTTCTCCTTCATCTGACCAGCCACTGAGTCCTGTCAACTATAATACCTTCATGACTCCCCCTTTCCAGTCTAGCCATCTCTCTGGTTGAGCTCATTAATTCATACCTATACTTGTACAAGGACATTCTACTTGATCTCTCAATTCTAGTTCAATCCATCTGCCAAAAGACCCAAGAGTTATTCCAAAAGAACCAATCTGACCATGTCACTGCCTTGATGGCTTGACGCTTTATGTAGAATGAAACACACCAAATCTCTTAGCATGACCTTCAAAGTACTCTATCATTCAGACCCTGCATAATAAATCTTATCCTCCATCCCATTGAAACTATACCCAGCCTGACCAGCCTATTAGTCATTTCTTCAACATGCTTTCTATATTCTTCCATTTCTACCTTTTCTCTAAACCTATTTTTTCTACTTGAAATGTCCTTTACCTCCCTATCCTTTAACTTCCCTCTTTCCCCAACATTCACTTGATCAAGAGTACTTATTTTTCAAAGTCCAACCCTATTTCTATTAATATTTACTAAGAGAATGAGTGAAGAATTATAGTTAAAGGTATGGACTCTGGAACCAATCTGGGTTTAACTCCCAGTTCTCTGCCATTCCCTAGTTGTATAACCTTGGGTAGGTTACTATGCATCAGGTCCCTCATCTGTAAACTGGGAGATATATACATATATCACATAGTACACGCAATGTGAGCGTTTGGTATTATTATGATGTGTGAAATGCAATACTAAGAGCTTTTCATACATTTAGTCCTCCCAATTGCGCTGAGAGGTATTATTATTCAAATTTTAGGTATGACCCCCCCTAAAATTCAAGTAATTTACTCAAGGGCACACAGCTGGTGGAAATGGAAAACCGGAATTCAAGCCCAACTCTGTCTGGACAAATGCCTAGGTTCTCTTCCTAGCAGGAAAGAGCCCTGGGAATGAAACCAGATGGGACTGATCCTTCAAACTTCCCCTTAGATGGAGTAGGCAAAGAAGAATGTGTGCTCTGGGAAAGAGTACAGAGAAACATAGAATCATGACGAAGTAACATTAGGATCAGCGTCAAAGGCAGATGATAAGCCAGTATGTTAACCCCTCAAGTAAAAAGAAATGACTAGATAAATTACACATGATTATGATCCCAATAGCAATACCAGATTGTATTCCCAATAGCAATATCAGAATTGTTACTGGGAAAAGGTAAACTGAAACTGTTAACTTGAGGAGGCAAATGCTATATCTAACTATTTTTTTTTTTTTTTTTGGCTGTGTTGGGTCTTTCTTCCTGCACGCCGACTTTCTCTAGTTACGGTGAGCGAGGTCTACTCTTCATTGCAGTGCGCAGGCTTCTCATTGAGGTGGCTTCTCTTGTTGCAGAGCATGGGCTCTAGGCGTGCAGGCTTCATTAGTTGTGGCACATGGTCTCAGTAGTTGTGGCTCGCAGGCTCTAGAGTGTAAGCTCAGTAGTTGTGGCACACAGGCTTAGTTGCTCCACGGCATGTGGGATCTTCCCAGACCAGGGCTCAAACCTGTGTCCCCTGCATTGGCAGGCAGATTCTTAACCACTGCACCACCAGGGAAGTCCCCTACATCTAACATTTTTAACTCCAAGGGACCTAGCACAAAATCAGGGACTCAAAGAGTTTAAGAGCTAGATGAGAAAATTTTCAATCTCCTTAAAATATAACTGACCATTTAAAGCAAAAATAATAGCAATGCACTGTAGGTTTATAGCTTTCATATAAGATAAAGGTATTACAACAGTAGCATAAGGGACAGGAGGGAAGAAATGAAAGCACACTTCATAAAGTGTGTGTCTGTGTGCGTGTGTACACATTTAAAGGTCTACTGTGATGGGTTAACCTATATATTTAAACATTACAATAGCCACAAAAATGAATCAAATAAAGAGGTATAGCTAACAGGTCAATAGTGAAGATAAAATGGAATCAAAAAATACTCAACCCAAAAGAAGGAAAGAAAAGAGAGAGAAAGGAATGAAATCAGATGGGACATATAGAAAACAAAACATTAAATATAAGTGGTCTAAATACTCCCAATTAAAAGGCAGACATAATCATATTGGATTTAAAAAATCCAACTATACACTGTCTACAAGAAACCTATTTTAAATACAAAGACAGATAGGTTAAAAGTAAAAGGATGGTCAGACTTACAGCTATGGTGGCATGAAGAGATTATCAAATCCTTTCCACCAAAAGCAAACATAAAACTAGACAAAATTGCCAAAAAGGAATATCTCAGGGCTCTGGAAATGAACCAAAGCAGACCCCGCCCCCCAAACTGAGAAGTGTTTATTCTTGAAAAATTGCTAGAGCTTTGGGTATAAAGTATTAAAGAAAGTGTGTTTCTCAACCTCAGAACATAACATTTGGGGCTGGATAAAGCTTTGTTGCAAGGGATGTCCCAGGCGTTGTAGGACATTTAGCAGCATCCCTGCTTCTACCCACTAGATGCCAGCAGCATCCCCATAGTTGCAATAACCAATAATGTCTCCAGACATTTCCAAATGTCGCAGAGGGAATAAAATCAGGAATATGAACAATTATGAATTTGTATGTACCTAGCAAAGGGCCCCAAAACACATGAATCAAAAACTGACAATAGTGGGGGCTTCCCTGGTGGCACAGTGGTTAGGAATGTGCGTGCTGACGCAGAGGACACAGGTTTAATCCTTAGTCTGGGAGGATCCCACATGCTATGGAGCAACTAAGCCCGTGCACCACAACTACTGAGCCTCTAGAGCCCACAAGTCACAACTACTGAGCCCATGCACCACAACTATTGAAGCGTGTGCACCTAGAGCCTGTGCTCTGCAACAAGAAAAGCCACTGCAATGAGAAGCCCACGCACTGCAATGAAGAATAGCTCCCGCTCGCTGCAACTAGAAAAAGCCCACACGCAGCAACAAAGACCCAACACAGCCAAAAAAAAAGAAAAGAAAAAAAAAAAGGATGATGTTGCTGTTCCAAAGTGGGCAGGCTTTTAGCCCATTAGATAAAGAGCAACCTTTAAAAAAAAAAAGGCATTGGTTCAAGACGGCTGAGTAGAAGGACATGCACTCACTCCCTCTCGCGAGAGCACTGGAATCACAACTACCTGCTGAACAATCATCAACAGGAAGACACTGGAACTCACCAGAAAAGATACCCCACATCCAAAGACAAAAGAGAAGCCACAGTGAGATGGTAGGAGGGGCGCAATCACAATAAAATCAAATCCCATAATGGCTGGGTGGGTGACTCACAAACTGGAGAACACTTATACCAAAGAAGTTCACCCACTGCAATGAAGGTTCTAAGCCCCAAGTCAGGCTTCCTAACCTGGGGGTCCAGCAACAGGAGGAGGAATTCCTAAAGATTCAGACTTTGAAGTCTATTGGGATTTGATTGCAGGACTTCAACAGGACTGGGGGAAACAGAGATTCCACTCCTGGAGGGCACACACAAAGTAGTGTGCACACCGGGACCCAGGGAAAGAAGCAGTGACCCCATAGGAGACTGAAACAGACCTACATGCTAGTGTTGGAAGGTCTCCTGCAGAGGCGGGGGGTGGCTGTGTCTCACCGTGGGGACAAGAATACTGGCAGCAGAAGTTCTGGGAAGTACCCCTTGGTGTGAGCCCTCCCAGAGTCTGCCATTAGCCCCACCAAAGAGCTGGGTAGGCTCCCGTGCTGGGTTGCCTCAGGCCAAACAACCAACAGGGAGGGAAACCAGCCCCAACCATCAGCAGACAAGTGGATTAAAGTTTTACTGAGCTTTGCCCACCAGAGCTACAGCCAGCTCTACCCACCACCAGTCCCTCCTATCAGGAAGCTTGCACAAACCTCTTAGTTAGCCTCATCCACCAGAGGGCAGACAGCAGAAGCAAGAAGAACTACAATTCTACAGCTTGTGGAACAAAAACCACATTCACAGAAAGATAGACATGATGAAAAGGCAGAAGACATTTTACCAGGTGAAAGAACAAGATAAAACCTCAGAAGAACAACTAAATGAAGTGGAGATAGGCAACCTTCCAGAAAAAGAATTCAGAATAGTGATAGTGAAGATGATTCAGGACCTCAGAAAAAGAATGGAGGCAAAGATCAAGAAGATGCAAGAAATGTTTAACAAAGACCTAGAAGAATTAAAGAACAAGCACCTAGAAGAATTAAAGAACAAAAAACAGGGCCTCCCTGGTGGCGCAGTGGTTGAGAGTCTGCCTGCCGATGCAGGGGATACGGGTTCGTGCCCCGGTCTGGGGGGATCCCATATGCCGCGGAGCGGCTGGGCCCGTGAGCCATGGCCGCTGGGCCTGCGCGTCCGGAGCCTGTGCTCCGCAACGGGAGAGGCCACAACAGTGAGAGGCCCGCATACCGCAAAAAAAAAAAAAAAAAAAAAAAAAAAAGAACAAAAAACAGAGTTGAACAATACAATAACTGAAATGAAAAATACACTAGAAGGAATCAATAGCAGAATAACTGAGGCAGAAGAACAGATAAGTGACGTGGAAGACAGAATGGTGGAATTCACTGCCATAGAACAGAATAAAGAAAAAAGAATGAAAAGAAATGAAGACAGCCTAAGAGACCTTTGGGACAACATTAAATGCACCAACATTCGCATTATAGAGGTCCCAGAAGGAGAAGAGAGAGAGAAAGGACCCAAGAAAATATTTGAAGATATTATAGTTGAAAACTTCCCTAATATGGGGAAGGAAATAGCCACCCAAGTCCAGGAAGCACAGAGAGTTGCAGGCAGGAGAAACCCAAGGAGAAACATGCTGAGACACATAAGAATCAAACTGACAAAAATTAAAGACAAAGAAAAATTATTGAAAGCAGCAAGGGAAAAATGACAAATAACGTACAAGGGAACTCCCATAAGGTTAACAGCTGATTTCTCAGCAGAAACTCTACAAGCCAGAAGGGAGTGGCATGATATATTTAAAGTGATGAAAGGGAAGAACATACAACCAAGATTACTCTACCCGACAAGGATCTCATTCAGATTCAACGGAGAAATCAAAAGCTTTGCAGACAAGCAAAAGCCAGCGGAATTCAGTACCACCAAACCAGCTCTGCAAGAAATGCTAAAGGAACTTCTCTAAGTGAGAAACACAAGAGAAGGAAAGGACCTACAAAAACAAACCCATAACAATTAAGAAAATGGTAATAGGAACATACATATTGATAATTACCTTAAACGTGAAAGGATTAAATGCTCCAACCAAAAGACACAGTCTCGCTGAATGGATACAAAAACAAGACCCATATATATGCTGTGTACAAGAGACCCACTTCAGACCTAGGGACACATACAGACTGAAAGTGAGGGGATGGAAAAAGATATTCCATGCAAATGGAAATCAAAAGAAAGCTGGAGTAGGGCTTCCCTGGTGGCGCAGTGGTTGAGAGTCCGCCTGCCGATGCAGGGGACACGGGTTCGTGCCCCGGTCTGGGAAGATCCCACATGCCATGGAGCGGCTGGGCCCGTGAGCCATGGCCGCTGAGCCTGCGCATCCGGAGCCTGTGCTCCGCAACGGGAGAGGCCACAACAGTGAGAGGCCCGCGTACAGCAAAAAAAAAAAAAAAAGAAAAAAAGAAAGCTGGAGTAGCAATACTCATATCAGATAAAATAGACTTTAAAATAAAGAATGTTACAAGAGACAAGGAAGGATACTATATAATGATCAAGGGGTCAATCCAAGAAGAAGATATAGCAATTATAAATATATATGCACCCAACATAGGAGCACCTCAGTACATAAGGCAACTGCTAACAGCTATAAAAGAGGAAATCAACAGTAACACAATAATAGAGGGGGACTTTAACACCTCACTTACACCAATGGACAGATCACCCAAACAGAAAATTAATAAAGAAACACAAGATTTAAATGACACAATAGACCAGATAGATTTAATTGATATTTATAGGACATTCTATCCAAAACAGCAAATTACACTTTCTTCTCAAGTGCACACGGAACATTCTCCAAGATAGATCACATCTTGAGTCACAAATCAAGCCTCGGTAAATTTAAGAAACTTGAAAGCATACCAAGCATCTTTTCCGACCACAACACTACAAGATTAGAAATCAATTACAGGGAAAAAAACGTAAAAAAACAAACACATGGAGGCTAAACAATACGGTACTAAATAACCAAGAGATCACTGAAGAAATCAAAGAGGAAATCAAAAAATACCTAGAGACAATGAAAACACAACAATCTAAAACCTATGGGATGCAGCAAAAGCAGTTCTAAGAGGGAAGTTTATAGCAATACAATCCTACCCCAAGAAACAAGAAAAATCTCAAATAAACAATCCTTTATACCTAAAGGAACTAGAGAAAGAAGAACAAACAAAACCCAAAGTTAGTAGAAGGAAAGAAATCATAAATATCAGAGCAGAAATAAATGAAGTAGAAACAAAGAAAACAATAGCAAAGATCAATAAAACCAAAAGCTCGTTCTTTGAGAAGATAAACAAAATTGATAAACCTTTAACCAAACTCATCAAGAAAGAGAGGGAGAGGACTCAAATCAATAAAATTAGAAATGAAAAAGGAGAAGTTACAAGGGACACCACAGAAATACAAAGCATCACAAGAGACTACTACAAGCAACTCTATGCCAATAAAATGGACAACCTGGAAGAAATGGACAAATTCTTAGCAAGGTATAACCTTCCAAGACTGAACCAGGAAGAGATAGAAAATATGAACAGACCAATCACAAGTAATAAAATTGAAACTGTGATTAAAAATCTTCCAACAGGCTGAGGTCAAGATGACGGAGGAGTAAGACGTGGAGATCACCTTCCTCCACACAAATACATCAGAAATACATCTACATGTGGAACAACTCCTGCAGAACACCTACCGAACGCTGGCAAAAGACCTCAAACTTCCCAAAAGGCAAGAAACTCCCCACGTCCCTGGGTAGGGCAAGAGAAAAAAACAGACAAAAGAATAGGAATGGGACCTGCACCTCTGGGAGGGGGCTGTGAAGGAGGAAAAGTTTCCACACACTAGGAAGCCCCTTCACTGGCAGAGATGGTGGGGGGAGGCGGGTGGAAGGGGGTAAGCTTCAGAGCCATGGAGAAGAGTGCAGAAACAGGGGTGCAGAGGGCAAAGTGGAAAGATTCCTGCACAGAGGATCGGTGCCAAGCAGCACTCACCAGCCTGAGAGACTTCTCTGCTCACCCGCTGGGGCTGGTGGGGGCTGGGAGCTGAGGCTCAGGCTTCAGAGGTCAGATCCCAGGGAGAGGACTGGGGTTGGCTGCATGAACACAGCCTGAGGGGGACAGTGCACCACAGCTAGCAGGGATGGAGTCCGGGAAAAAGTCTGGACCTGCCAAAGAGGCAAGAGAAAACTGTTTCGGGGTGCACGAAGAGAGGGGATTCAGAGCACCGCCTAAACAAGCTCCAGAGACGGGCGTGAGCTACGGCTATTAGCGTGGACACCAGAGACGGGCATGGGATGCTAAGGCTGCTGCTGCAGCCACCAAGAGGCCTGTGTGCAAGCACGGGTCACTCTCCACACCTCCCCTCCCGGGAGCCTGTGCAGCCCGCCACTGCCAGGGTCCCGGAATCCAGGGACAACTTCCCCGGGAGAATACATGGCACGCCTCAGGCTGGTGCAACGTCACATAGGCCTCTGCTGCCGCAGGCTCGCCCCGCACTCCATACCCCTCCGTCCCTCCGGCCTGAGTGAGCCAGAGCCCCCGAATCAGCTGCTCCTTTAACCCCGTCCTGTCTGAGCAAAGAACAGACACGCTCAGTTGACCTACACGCAGAGGCGGGACCACATCCAAAGCTGAACCCCAGGAGCTGTGTGAACAAAGAAGAGAAAGGGAGATTTCTCCCAGCAGCCTCAGGAGCAGTGGATTAAATCTCCACAGTCAACTTGATGTACCCAGCATCCGTGGAATACCCGAATAGACAACGAATCATCCCAAAACTGAGGTGGTGGACTTGTGTGATTTTGTCTGTATAGCTTTGCTTTTACCATTTGTCCTAGGGTTCTGTCTGTCTGTTGTTTTTTTTGTTTGTTTTTTGTTTTTTTTAATAGTTTTTAGCACTTATTATCATTGGCAGATTTGTTTTTTGGTTTGGTTGCTCTCCTCTTTCTTTCTTTTTTTTTAAATTGCTTTTTAATTTTTTTATTTTTAATAATTAAAAAAATTTTATTTTGCAATAACTTTATTTTTTTTCTTTCTTTTTTTAATTCTCCCTTTTCTTCTGAGCCGTGTGGCTGACAGGGTCTTGGTGCTCCAGCTGGGTGTCAGGCCTGTGCCTCTGAGGTGGGAGAGCCAAGTTCAGGACATTGGTCCGCCAGAGACCTCCCAGCTCCATGTAATATCAAACGGCGAAAACTCTACCAGAGGTCTTCATCTCAACGCTAAGACGCAGCTCCACTCAATGACCAGCAAGCTATAGTGCTGGACACCCTATGCCAAACAACTAGCAAGACAGGAACACAACCCCACCCATTAGCAGAGAGGTTGCCTAAAATCATAAGAAGTTCACAGACACCCCAAAACACACCACCGGACATGGTTCTGCCCACCAGAAAGACAATATCCAGCCTCACCTACCAGAACACAGGCACCAGTCCCCTCCATGAGGAGGCCTACACAACCCACTGAAACAACCTTACCCACTGGGGCAGACACCAAAAACAATGGGAACTACAAACCGACAGCCTGCAAAAAGGAGACACCAAACATAGTAAGTTAAGCAAAATGAGAAGACAGAGAAACACACAGCAGATGAAGGAGCAAGGTAAAAACCCACCAGACCAAACAAACGAAGAGGAAATAGGCAGTCTACTTGAAAAAGAATTCAGAGTAATGTTAGTAAAGATGATCCAAAATCTTGGAAACAGAATGGAGAAAATACAAGAAACGTTTAACAAGGACCTAGAAAAACTAAAGAGCAAACAAACAATGATAAAAAACACAATAAATGAAATTTAAAATTCTCTAGAAGGAATCAATAGCAGAGTAACTGAGGCAGAAGAACGGATAAGTGACCTTGAAGATAAAATAGTGGAAATAACTACCGCAAAGCAGAATAAAGAAAAAAGAATGAAAAGAATTGAGGACAGTCTCAGAGACTTCTGGGGCAACATTAAACGCACCAACGTTCAAATTATAGGAGTTCCAGAAGAAGAAGAGAAAAAGAAAGGACTGAGATAATATTTGAAGAGATTATAGTTGAAAACTTCCCTAATATGGGAAATGAAATAGTCAGTCAAGTCCAGAAAGCACAGAGAGTCCCATACAGGATAAATCCAAGGAGAAACACGCCAAGACACATATTAATCAAACTATCAAAAATTAAGCAGAAAGAAAAAATATTAAAAGCAGCAAGGAAAGACAACAAATAACATACAAGGGAATCCCCATAAGGTTAACAGCTGATCCTTCAGCAGAAGCTCTGCAAGTCAGAAGGGAGTGGCAGGACAGATTTAAAGTGATGAAAGGGAAAAACCTACAACCAAGATTACTCTACACAGCAAGGAGCTCATTCAGATTTGACAGAGAAATTAAAACCTTTACAGGCAAGCAAAAGCTAAGAGAAGGCAGCACCACCAAACCAGCTTTACAACAAATGCTAAAGGAACTTCTCTAGGCAGGAAACACAAGAGAAGGAAAAGACCTACAAGAACAAACCCAAAACAGTTAAGAAAATGGTAATAGGAACATACATATCGATAATTACCTTAAATGTAAGTGGATTAAATGCTCCAACCAAAAGACATAGACTGGCTGAATGGATACCAAAAACAAGACCCATATATATGCTGTCTACAAGAGACCCATTTCAGACCTAGGGACACATACAGACTGAAAGTGAGGGGATGGAAAAAGATATTCCATGCAAATGGAAATCAGAAGAAAGCTGGAGTAGCATTTCTCATATCAGACAAGTAGACTTTAAAATAAAGACTATTACAAGAGACAAAGAAGGACACTACATAATGATCAAAGGATCAATCCAAGAAGAAAATATAACAATTGTAAATCTTTATGCAGCCAACATAGGAGCACCTCAATACATAAGGCAAATGCTAACAGCCGTAAAAGGAGAAACTGACAGTAACACAATCATAGTAGGGGACTTTAACACCTCACTTACACCAATGGACAGATCATCCAAAATGAAATTAAATAAGGAAACACAAGCTTTAAATGACACATTAAACAAGATGGACTTAATTGATATTTATAGGACATTCCATCCAAAAACAACAGAATACAGTTTCTTCTCAAGTGCTTATGGAACATTCTCCAGGATAGGTCATATCTTGGGTCACAAATCAAACCTTGGTAAATTTAAGAAAATTGAAATCGTATCAAGTATCTTTTCTGACCACAACGCTATGAGACTAGATATCAGTTACAGGAAAAAATCTGTAAAAAATACAAACACATGGAGGCTAAACAATACACTACTAAATAACCAAGAGATCACTGAAGAAATCAAAGGGGAAATCAAAAAATACCTAGAAACAAATGACAATGAAAACACGATGACCCAGAACCTATGGGATGCAGCAAAAGCAGTTCTAAGAGGGAAGTTTATAGCAATACAATCCTACATCAAGAAACAACAAACACCTCAAATAAACAACCTAACCTTACACCTAAAGCAATTAGAGAAAGAAGAACAAAACCCCCCAAAAGTTAGCAGAAGGAAAGAAATCATAAAGATCAGATTAGAAATAAATGAAGGAAACAATAGCAAAGATCAATAAAACTAAAAGCTGGTTCTTTGAGAAGATAAACAAAATTGATAAACCATTAGCCAGACTCATCAAGAAAAAAAAGAAGATGCAAATCAATAGAATTAGAAATGAAAAAGGAGAAGTAACAATTGACACTGCAGAAATACAAAGGATCATGAGAGATTACTACAAGCAACTATATGTCAATAACATGGACAACCTTGGAAAAATGGACAAATTCTTAGAAAAGCACAACCTTCCAAGACTGAACCAGGAAGAAATAGAAAATATAAACAGACCAATCAAAAGCACTGAAATTGAGACTGTGATTAAAAGTCTTCCAACAAACAAAAGTCTAGGGCCAGATGGCATCCCAGGCAAATTCTATCAAACATTTAGAGAAGAGCTAACACCTATCCTTCTCAAACTCTTTCAAAATATAGCAGGGGAAGGAACACTCCCCAACTCATTCTACAAGGCCACCATCACCCTGATACCAAAACCAGACAAAGAAGCCACAAAGAAAGAAAACTACAGGCCAATATCACTGATGAACATAGATGCAAAAAACCTCAACAAAATACTAGCAAACAGAATCCAACAGCACATTAAAAGGATCATACACCATGGTCAAGTGGGGTTTATCCCAGGAATGTAAAGATTCTTCAATATACACAAATCAATCAATGTGATAAAACATATTAACAAATTGAAGGAGAAAAACAATATGATCATGTCAATAGATGTAGAAAAAGCTTTTGACAAAATTCAACACCCATTTATGATAAAAAACCCTCCAGAAAGTAGGCATAGAGGGAACTTACCTCAACATAATAAAGGCTATATATGACAAACACACAGCTAACATCATTCTCAGTGGTGAAAAACTGAAACCATTTCCTCTAAGATCAGGAATAAGACAAAGTTGTCCCTCTCACCACTATTATTCAACATAGTTTTGGAAGTTTTAGCCACAGCAATCAGAGAAGAAAAAGAAATAAAAGGAATACAAATTGGAAAAGAAGAAGTAAAACTGTCACTTTTTGCAAATGACATGATACTATACATAGAGAATCCTAAAGATGCTACCAGAAAACTACTATAGCTAATACAGGATAACAGTAGGATACAGAATTAATGCACAGAAAGCTCTTGCATTCCTATACACTAATGATGAAAACTCTGAAAGAGAAATTAAGGAAACAATTCCATTTACCATTGCAACAAAAAGAATAAAATGGGCTTCCCTGGTGGCACAGTGGTTGAGAATCTGCCTGCCGATCCAGGAGACACGGGTTCGAGCCCTGGTCTGGGAAGATTCTACATGCTGTGGAGCAGCTAGGCCCCTGAGCCATAACTACTGAGCCTGCACGTCTGGAGCCTGTGCTCCGCAACAAGAGAGGTCGCGATAGTGAGAGGCCCGTGCACCACGATGAAGAGTGGCCCTCACTTGCTGCAACTGGAGAAAGCCCTCGCACAGAAACGAAGACCCAACACAGCCAAAAATAAATAAATAAATAAATAAATTTTTTAAAAAAAGAATAAAAAACCTGGGAATAAACCTACCTAAGGAGACAAAAGACCTGTATGCAGAAAACTATAAGACACTGATGGAAGAAAAAGATGATACAAACATATAGAGAGATATACCATGTTCTTGGATTGGAAGAATCAACATTGTGAAAATGACTATGCTACCCAAAGCAATCTACAGATTCAATGCAATCCCTATCAAACTATCAATGGTATTTTTCATAGAACTAGAACAAAAAATTTCACAATTTGTATGGAAACACAAAAGACCCCTAATAGCCAAAGCAATCTTGAGAAAGAAAAACGGAGCTGGAGGAATCAATCAGGCTCCCAGACTTCAGACTATACTACAAAGCAACAGTAATCAAGACAGTATGGTACTGGCACAAAAACAGAAATATAGATCAATGGAACAGGATAGAAAGCCCAGAGATAAACCCACACACATATGATCACCTTATTTTTGATAAAGGAGGCAAGAATATACACTGGAGAAAAGACAGTCTCTTCAACAAGTGGTGCTGGGAAAACTGGACAGCTACATATAAAAGAATGAAATTAGAACACTTCCTAACACCATACACAAAAATAAACTCAAAATGGATTAGAGACCTAAATGTAAGACTGGACTGTAAAACTCTTAGAGGAAAACATAGGAAGAACACTCTTTGATTTACAGCAAGATCTTTTTTGATCCACCTCCTAGAGTAATGGAAATAAAAACAAAAAATAAACAATGGGACCTAATGAAACTTAAAAGCTTTTGCAAAGCAAAGGAAACTACAAACAAGACAAAAAGACGACACTCAGAATGGGAGAAAATATTTGCAAATGAATCAAAGGACAAAGGATTATTCTCTAAAATATATAAACAGCTCATGCAGCTCAATATTAAAAAAAAAACAAACAACACAATACAAAAATGGGCAGAAGACCTAAATAGACATTTCTCCAAAGAAGACATACAGATGGCCAAGAAGCACATGAAAAGCTGCCCAACATCACTAATTATTAGAGAAATGCAAATCAAAACTACAATGAGGTATCACCTCACACCAGTTAGAATGGGCATCATCAGAAAATCTACAAACAACAAATGCTAGAGAGGGTGTGGAGAAAAGGGAACCCTCTTGCACTGTTGGTGGGAATGTAAATTGATACAGGCACTATGGAGAACAGTACGGAGGTTCCTTAAAAAACTAAAAATAGAATTACCATAGGATCCAGCAATCCCACTACTGGGCATATACCCAGAGAAACCATGATTCAAAAAGACACATGCACCCCAATGTTCATTGCAGCACTATTTACAATAGCCAGGTCATGGAAGCAACCTAAATGTCCATTGACAGATGAATGGATAAAGAAGATGGGGTACATATATACAATGGAATATTACTCAGCCATAAAAAGGAACGAAATTGGGTCATTTGTAGAGACGTGGATGGATCTACAGACTGTCATACAGAGTGAAGTAAGTCAGAAAGAGAAAAACAAGTATTGTATATTAATGCATATATGTGGAACCTAGAAAAATGGTACAGATGAACTGGTTTGCAGGGCAGAAATAGAGACACAGATGTAGAGAACAAACATATGGACACCAAGGGGGGAAAGTGGGGGGTGGTGGTGGTGGTGGGATGAATTGAGAGATTGGGATTGACATATATACACTAATACATATAAAATAGATAACTGATAAGAACATGCTGTATAAAAAATAAATAATAAAATCCAAAAAAAAAAAGAGAGAAAACATAAAGATGGCAAATAAGCATGTTAAAACATGCTCCACATCATATGTCATCAGGGAAATGCAAGGTAAAACAACAATGAGACACCACTCCACACCTATCAGCATGGCCAAAACCCAGAGCACTGACAATATGAAAGGCTGGTGAGGATGTGGAGCGACAGGAACTCTCATTCATTTCTGGCGGGAATGCAAAAATGGTGCAGCCACTTCGGAAGACATTTTGGTGCTTTCTTAAAAAACTAAACATAGTTTTACCAGACGATCCAGCAATCACACTCCTTGGTATTTATCCAAAGGAAATGAAAACTTACTTTCACACAAAAACCTGCACAGAGATGTGTATAGCAGCTTTATTCATAATTGTCAAACAGAAGCAACCAAAAGATGTCCTTCAGTGCTGAATAAATAAACTATGGTACATTCAGACAATGGAATATTATTCAAGGCCAAAAAGAAATGAGCTATCAAGCCATGAAAAAAATATGGAGAAACGTTAAATGCATATTACTAAGTCAAAGAAGCCAATCTGAAGAGGATTTCAACTATAGGACATTCTGCAAAGGTAAAGCTATGGAGAAAGTAAAAAGATCAGTGGTGCCAGAGCCTGGGGAAGGGGAGGGAGGGATGAATACAGGCGGTGGGTGCACAGAGGAACTGTGGGCAGTGGAACTATTTAGGGCAGTGGAACTATTCTGTGTGATACTGTCATGGTGGATTCATGTCATTTTACATTTGTCCAAACCCACGGAACGTACAATACTCAGAATGACACTAATGTAAACTGTGGGCTTTATGTGATTATGACATGTCGGCGTAGGTTCATCATTTGTAACAAATGTCTACACTCTGGGGATGCTGATGCTGGGGGAGGCTGTGCATCTGGGGGGGTGGGGGCAGGGGGCATATGGGAAATCTCTGTACCTTCCCCTCAATTTTGTTGTGAACTTTAAACTGTTCTAAAAAATTGTCTTGGGCTTCCCTGGTGGCACAGTCGTTGAGAGTCCGCCTGCCGATGCAGGGGACGCAGGTTCGTGCCCCGGTCCAGGAGGATCCCACATGCTGCAGAGCGGCTGGGCCCGTGAGCCATGGCCACTGGGCCTGCACGTCCGGAGCCCGTGCTCCGCAATGGGAGAGGCCACAACAGTGAGAGGCCCGCGTACCCCCCCCCAAAAAAAATTGTCTTAAAAAAAATAATGACAGTAGTGAAGGCAGAAATAAAACAGTCAATTCAACAATTATAGCTGGTGATTTTGATACACCTCTCTCAATAATTGATAAAACAACTAGATAGAAAATCAGTGAGTATATAGAGAACTTGAACAGCACTATCAACCAGCTTGACCTAACTGACACATAGAAAACATGTCACCCTGCAACATCAGAACACACTTTTTGGACTTCCCTGGTGGCGCAGTGGTTAAGAATCCACCTGCCAGTGCAGGGCACACGGGTTCAAGCCCTGGTCCAGGAAGATCCCACATGCTGAGGAGCAAGTAAGCCCGTGTGCCACAACTACTGAGCCCGCGCTATAGAGCCCGTGAGCCACAACTACTGAGCCTGCATGCCACAACTACTGAAGCCCATGCACCTTGAGCCCATGCTCCTCAACAAGATAAGCCACCACTCTGAGAGGCCAGCGCACCACAACGAAGAGTAGCCCCCACTCACCACAACTAGGGAAGGCCCGTGCTCAGCAGCGAGGACCCAATGCAGCCAAAAATAAATAAATAAATAAATTTATATATTAAAAAAAAAGACCCAACACAGCCAAAAATAAATTAATTTTTTTAAAAAGCTGGTTTATATATATTTTTAAAAATACCCTTTTTTTGGTCAAATATATATGGAACATTCTATAGGATAGACACATGATTGGGCATAAAACGAGTCAATAAATGTAAAAGGATTAATATCAGACAAAGTATGTTCTCTATCCACAGTGTAATTAAATTAGAAATCAAAAAGAAATTTTGGAAATTCTCAAATATTTGAAAGTTAACATACTTCAAACGTGCTTCATAGAAGAAAGCACAAGGGAAATTTTAGAAAATATCTGGAACTGTATGAAAATGAAAACACAACATGTAAACACATTGGAGAAGCAGCTAAAGCAGTGTTTATAGGGAAATTTATAGCATTGGGTACTTACATTAGAAGAAAAAAGGATTTTGAATCAGTGGTTTAAATTCCACCTTAAGAAATTAGAAAAAGACAATTAAATCAAACCCAAAGAATGTGAAAGAAGGAAAAAGACTACAAATCAGAAATCAGTGGACCAGAACACAAAATAGAGCAAAGTAAAAAAAAATCCAAAACCCAAAAACAATAGAGAAAAAAAATCAATGAAACCAAAAGCTGTTTTTTTAAGATCAGTAAAATTGATAAACCTCTTGACAGACTGATAAGAAAGAAAAAAGACATAAATTACCAACATTGGGAATGAAAGAGAAGACATCATCAGTCCTAATGATCAGGCAAGTATGTTTGCTCTCGCTGCTTCTATTCAAAAATGTACTAAAGGGACTTCCCTGGTGGCGCCAGTGGTTAAGACTCCACGCTCCCAATTCAGGGGGCCTGGGTTAGATCCCTGGTCAAGGAACTAGATCCCACATGCATGCCGCAACTAAGAGTTCGCATGCCGCAAATAAGGAGACAGTGAGCCACAACTAAAGGAGCCTGCCTGCTGCAACTAAGACCCAATGCAACGAAATAAATAAATAAATAAATATTTTTTTAAAAAAGAAAACTTGAGGGAATTTTAAAAAATGTACTAAATATCCTAGCCAGTACAATAATACAAGAAAAAAGAACTAAAATGCATATACTGTTAATATTCTAAAATGTGATCATCTATGTAAAAAATTATAAGATCACAGGATACAAGATCAATATACAAAAAGAAATATGTGTATTTCATATATTTCATAAGTGTATATGAAAATCTATGAAACATTGCTGATAGAAATTTTTTAAAACCCAAATAAATGGAGAGATGTAGAGTGTTTATGGATCAGAAGACTCAATATTGCTAAGATGTCAACACTGTAAAGTCAGTCTATAAAGTCAGTGCAATCCCATTCAATACCCTAGTAAGTCTGGGATTTTTTTTGGTAGAACTAATAAGCTGCTTCTAAAATTCAAAGATAAATGCAAAGGACCGACAACAGCCAAAACTGTTTTGAAAAAGAACGAAGTGATTTCAAGACTTACTATAATGTTAACAGTAATCAAGACAGTGTAGCATTTATGTAAGGACAGAGATACAGATCATTGAAATAGAATAGAGGGTCCAGAAATAGACTCAAGTATATTTTCAACTGATTTTTAACAACGGTGCCAAGGTTACCTTTCAACAATTTAATATCTGTATGCAAAAACATGAGTCTCAACCCTTACTTCATACCATATACAAAAGTTAACTCAAAATGGATCATTGACTTAAATGTCAGAATTAAAAGCATAAAACTTCCAGAAAAGAAAAATAAGCAAAAATATTTGTGACCTTGGGTTAGGGAAAGATTTATGAGATAGGGCAAAAATTCATGGAGCATAGAGGAAAAAATAGATATATTGGACTTCTGCAAAATTAAAAATATTGCTCTTCAAATGACATTAAGAAAATGAAAAGGCAAGCTACAGACTAAGAAAAAATATTTTACAGACACACACACAACTTGGTTTAAAAAATGGACAAAAGATTTAAACACATATTTTACCATATCATTAAACATCAAGGAAATGAAAATTTACACTAAAATGTCACTACAAACCCACTAGAATAACTAAACTTAAAAAGATTTACAACATCAAGTATTGGCAAGGGCATGGAACAACTGGATCTCTCATACTGTGCTGCCAAGTGGTACAGCCACTTTGGAAAACTGGGAGTTTTCTTATAAAGTTAAACACATATATACTTACCATTTGATCCAGCAATATCATTCTTGAATTTATCCAAAAGGAGTGAAAATGTATGTCCACAGAAACACTTATATGCAAATGTTCATAGCAGCCTTAATCACCATAACCACAAACTGAAACAAATCAACTGTCTATCTACTAGTGATTGAATAAATAAATCGTGGCATAATCATACAATGGAATACTACTCAGCAGCAAAAAAGAATGGACTGCTGATATACTCAGCAGCACAGATGAATCTCAAAGCATTACATTGGATAAGAGAAGCCAGACACAAAAAGGTACATACTGTATGTATGATACCATTTTTACAAAATTCCAGAAAAGGTGAAACAGTGATAAAAAGCAGATCAATGGCTGCAAAAAGCTGGAGGTTGGGGAGGTGGTTGAATAGAAATGATCATGAGGGAACTTTCTGGAGTGATGGAAATGCTTTATATTTTTACTGTGGTAGTGTTTACATGACACATTTCTCAAAACTCACTGAATTTTACACTTAAAATTGGTGAATTTTATTATATGTAAATTATACCTCAATAGGCTGATTGAAAAAAAAGAAGTTCTTAACCAGGAAAATTGGATACGAATGATGCCCTGCCTAATGAAGAAGTGCCTTTCATAACACTGATCTAATTTCAGTAAGCCTCATGTTATCACTTGAAAGATCAGTAATGAAGACATAACATCAACTGATTTAAAACCTTAGGTGTAAAGTCATCACTAGCAATATTAGCTTCTCAAGAATATCTCAAGTACTAAAAATAAAAATGTTTACATTAGATTACACTACTTTTCACACATTTATTTGCTTCTTTGAAACAAAAGCAATTAAATTAATTTGAATTAATAAATTTCAACTATTGTGTGGGGTAGGGAAACCTATTCATTGGAAGAAGGAGGCTCTGGAAATTGTCACTTGAGTTAAAGAAAAGTATACACCTAAGAAAAGTATGCACCTAAGGCATTCTGGTCCCTGTGCTGAGGACCCCTCCACCAAAGAGGTGACAATCTACAGGAAGAAATGGAATTGCAAACACAATTAGAATTCAATGTGATGAACAGTGATAAGAACATGTACAGGGCGCTGTAATACTGAAAAACACAATAATGAGCTCTGAGGATATAGAGGTGGAGTCAGCAGGGAAGCCTTTAGAGGGTAGATGAAACCTGATGACAGAACGTAAATATTCCCAAAGGAGCCTGAGGGGGGTCTATGCCAAATGAAAGGGGTAAAAAGGGACACTGGAAAGAATGAAATCTTGCTATTTGTGACAACCTGGATGGACCTCTCGGGCACTGAGCTAAATGAAATAAGTCAGACAAAGACAAATATCGTATACTCTCTCTTATATGTGGAATCTAAAACAACAACAACTGGACAAACAAAAACAAGCTCAAAGATACAGATAACTGATTGGTTTTTGCCAGAGACTAAGTGGGGGTGGGGGTGGGAGAAATGGTGAACCGTTGTTGTTGTTTTTGTTTAGTTTAAATAAATTTAATTTTTTAATGACTGAATGAGAAAAAGGGAAAAAGAAGGGACATTAGCTAATGTAACTGTCATCCCATCTAGAACAACCTGGGAAATTAATTGCAAGGATATGCACCTGCTTCAACCCTATGACTTCCCAGCAGGACTTTTCTTCTGTAATTCAGTATTATTCTAAAAGTATTGCCATCTCTCAGGCAGTACTGGGTTACACCCCCCAGGCCAATCAAGCTGTGACTTTCAGTAGGTTGTCCTGGGGAAGGGAATCTGTTCAGAGGTGAATATCTAGAAAATATGGCAAACAGAAGTAAAAAACTCCCATGTAAATTCCTGAAAGTGCAAAAACATGCCTACCCTCCCTACTCAGAAACAAAAGAAAGGAAAAGCACCACAATAATACAGTTGAAAGGTCACTGCAGGCACAGGAAAATTGTGAAAATTGTGAAAAGTCACTGCAGGCACAGGAAAATTGTATGCAAACATGTAATGGCCTCTATTCTGCACACCTGGAAGCGGATCGGAGCAGCCCCTTGGAGCCAATACCAAACCTACCAAAGAGCAGTCCTGGGGCTTCCCTGGTGGCGTGGTGGTTGGGAGTCCGCCTGCCGATGCAGGGGACGGGGCTTCGTGCCCCCGGTTCGGGAGGATCCCACATGCCGTGCAGCGGCTGGGCCCGTGAGCCATGGCCGCTGAGCCTGCGCGCCCGGAGTCTGTGCTCCGCAACGGCAGAGGCCACAGCAGTGAGAGGCCCGCGTACGGCGCAAAAAAAAAAAAAAAAAAAGAGCAGTCCTGGATATCCACCTGGCCTTGGCTACTAGCTCCAAGAGGGAAACAGGTAACACCAGCACAAACCCCAGACCAATAGTTCTTGAGGCTCTTTTCCTCTTTCCACGCCAGTTGCATGCATAATTCTGTAATCAGGCACGGTGAGTCCCCATGCTCCGAGCGATGCGGCACCCTCTCTCCTCTCATTGACAATGACTGCCCTGATGCACAGGAATGCAATAGAAAACTGAATGCTGAACAAATAGTTAAGTGAGATAAAACCCTAACTAGAAAAACCCTAATACACAACCCCAGCAAATATCCATACATCAGCCTCCTATATCTCACCTCCAATCTCCTAAATCGTCATATTCATTTCATTATTCCTCCATGTAAATCAGGAAGAATCAATTCATTTATTTGTGTTCAAATACAAATCTTGGTTCTCCCATAAGGAACAGCCCCCATTGATGGGTAGTTACCACTAAAAGGTGGAGTCACAATGGGCCAGGCAGGCCTAGAATAGGCACAGCAGGGCAGTTGCCATCTTGTTTATACACCAAGGGAATGACCTCCAAGCAAGCAACAGCCATCAGATTAGTAATTAAAGAAATCTGTCAGGCACTCCGAGATGGCAAGTCACGCCATCTGGTGGAATCAACAGTGAATCTCTAGAAACTCAAAGCCAACCTGCCGGAAAAAGGAGTAGAACTGAAACTTCTGGTGTGGTGGGAAAAATACTTTGGTACTCTAGTACAATACTTTGGTACTCTTTAATTCTGGAAAAGAAAGGTCTCAGCTGATTTGCTCACACATTAACTTCATAAATTAACATGCACCTTGTTAATGACACTCAAATTAATTGATGCGGTATCCCTAAGCACAAATTTCAATTACAATTGAAATTTGTAATTACATTCTACAAATTTAGAGCTTACTACAGCTTCTCCCTAAGGACCCTTCAGTTCTGTGATTCCGTATCATCTACAGCTGAGGCACATTGGATTCTAATCAGACATGGCTGTGTTGATGAACTCTCAGTAAAGGCTATATGGGAACTCACTTTAGGAAAAGTTATTAGCTCATTCAACAAATATCTGTTGACTATCTATAACGTGCCAGCAACAGTCCTAGGCTGTGAATATAATTTTAAAAGGTAAAGATAGTGGGGAAAAGGGGTTGGAGGGTAGGGTGGTCAGAGGTCTCTTGGAGATGATGTTTGAGATCCAAACAGTCTTCTCATGATGAAATTTGTTTTTAAAAACAACCATTCCAGAACATATATCTAGATGAGCCTTTTTCAAAATTCTTTTGGGACTTCTCTCTGGTTTCTGCCTTCAAAGCCAATGTGTGAAGCCCATTAAGAAAAACAGGCTTACCTCAAAGCAGCATAATCCAGCTTTAGTACCACCTCTTTCTTTGACCCTAAACATCTTCGGGATATTTCTTAAAGTTAATCCAGTCTCAGTGTATGTATTAACCTAGCATTTTGGTGGGGAAATGTGCAGTGTCTTCTTGATGGACAGTATCGCTAATGAACACACCTCTGGCAACTGTGCTGTTCTTTTGCTGTGAAAGTCCTCATCGCTCTTCTTCTAGGTAAGGATCTATGAAACAGTAGTGAAAATAAAATGTTCAGCAAACAAAGGCAGGAGGAAAGTGGGAGAAAAGGATAGTACTGAGACAAAGGGAGGGGTAATGGATTAAAGAACAAAACCTGAAAAATGGCTCCAAAGCATCTTCGCTTATAGTTCAGCTTTCTAGACCTATGTTCTCATTAGATCTCCAGGGTATCCTCTCCCTGGGTCAAGCAACCCACTTTCCATAAATCTAGTTTTCCCTATCTTTCCCTGGTGAAATTAAGGAGTTGGCCAATGGTAAAACAATGATGTGACTCAAATTGTTACACAGTACTACCACCTCCACCGTGTTCTCCATTCCACGTGTAAAATTATTTCTAACTTCCCTGCTGTCAAAACTGTCACTAATATGTATTAATTGAAAGCATTATAGGTCTTGTATGAATCCTCAAAGTGAGCAGGGTTAGATCTATTTATCCTATTTATTACACCTATTTTTGCAGAGCTTGATATCATGCTGCCTTCGTATTTTAAAGTCATAATTAACCAATAAAAACTTAGTCTCAATGGAGCAAATCCAGGGAGAAAAAGACTATTTTTTTGTATCGACCAAAGCATTCAACTAAGCCCATAAGAATCCTAAGAAACAATGTAGGTATATTCCAAATAGCCAACATCCGTGTCATAATCAGTTGAATGAAGAAATATCAAAACCTCTTCATGCACATAAAAAGAAATTAAGTCTTAGCTCAAAGAGGTATGCTGAGCAACATACTTACTCTTTAGAATGTACCAGGATGTCTTTATATCTCTGTATTACTTTTATAAATGAGATAAAAATGAAGATATTTCCATTTTTATTTTTAAAAGGTCCAAAGGAAGTCTCCAAATGAGACCAACAAACTCCCAAATCTGTAATTATCAAAATTTCTGAGGTCAGCAATTAAATATTTGCTTTAAACTTTCTATTAAAGTAGAACAAAAAAGAAACACAGCACAACTTCTATAGGGATATCAGGATAGTCATAACAATAAATCTGGCTTGGTGTAAACATGACTATTATTATATTTTCTCCCCTTCCTGGGGAGACATAGCCAAAAATGCTTAAATTAACCCCAAGATGGTAATAGAAGGATAACCTGGGCCATCAACTCAATCTGTACTAAACATTGATTTATCTGCAACTAAATGTTAATTTCTTTCCTTCTAGTTCAGAAATACACCTTTAATAATTTTTCATTAGCTTGGAAGATCCAAATGCCCAAATTAAGAATGTTATTATGCCTTAGTCCATGAACAGGCTTGCTATAGCCCAAATATCTTTTTTTCAGGATAAGAAGTTTTTTTTTCTGATGTTACCATCACATTTATTCAATATCATAACATCATGACTTACAAATACCATGGTTATCATTAATAATAATGCACAAAATAAAGAAACCGAATTCCCTTACTTGGTAGAAACACTATGCTAATCCCAGAATACGAATTTACTGCTTCTGTGAATAGTTTATTTTACTGTTTTTTTAAAAAAAAAAATTTGTTTTTATTTTTGGCTGTACTGGGTCTTCATTGCGGTGCGCGGGCTTCTCATTGCGGTGGCTTCTCTCATTGTGGAGCACGGGCTCTAGGCATGAGGGCCTCAGTAATTGTGGCGCACGGGCTCAGTTGCTCCGTGGCATGGGGGATCTTCCCGGCCCAGGGCTTGAATTCGTGTCCCCTGCATTGGCAGGCGGATTCTTAACCACTGCGCCACTAGGGAAGCCCACAATTTTACTGTTTTCTTTGCAGAAGAAATACATAGCTGGGGCCAATTTTAGAATCAAACCCCCATTCTCTAAGAAGGCCATTTCATACGCTAAGAACTAAATTCTTTTTTCTAATACCAAATGTGGTTTACAATTATAATATTTATCCCCTTACCATTCCTTCCGCTTCAGTTAGTTGTGGTGTAATTTCCATGTCACAACCTTTTTAAACCACATAATTTTGTGCAGCACCTTTGAAGTTTACAGTGCTTCTACAAAAACACCTGATTTAATTCTGGAAATCCTGCTCAGGAATACTGAAAATAATGTAAAATACAATATAAAATTGAACGAAAATATCTTGTAACATTTAAAAATTGCAAATATATTTATTACAATTTACAGATTAGCTAACAGTTATATACACAAATATAATTTTAGCTATAAAGTCCCAACAAACTGGTTACATTTAAATCATTGGATCTGTAGAAGCCAATTTAGATGTCTTCTAGTCCCCTAACTTCACCTTCCTTAATTAATAAAAAAATAAAATCTGATAGTTTTGATTTCAAGTTAAAGATGACGTGATGGTGTTATCACATTTGAACACTCAGAAAAGGAAATTTTACTTGTCTGTACAAAGCCTTTCATATGCTACATTGGTACTTAAAGCACCATCGCAAGACTTTTAGGTATGTAAAATGTTCAGTTAAAACTTCCAAGGATTTTAAGACTGAAGGTTTAACTTTGTTCTAACAACTAGAATCGGAATGAAACTGGTAAGAATTGTTTCTTCCCTTGTCCGACTTTAAAATGGTCCCTTTTGTCCTTATCACCGCCTGATCACTTCTTTCAAAGGAGGGTAGTAAATGGGAGAACTCTTCACCAAGCTTTTACGTATTTGGTAGTGAGGTTGGAATCTCAAGGGAACAATGCTCCAAAATCCAGTAAATGTAAAGATATCCCATTATTTTCATATATGCAGAGGTGCAAGATTTCAGAAACACAAAACACAACTCTCTGAAAACAGTATACTTCAGTCTGGTTTTAAAAGAATGCCTACACATTTTCAAAGTTTTCTTTTCAAGGCAAGTGACACCTTCTTTCCAACTGACACAGCTGGTGTTTGAAACTTAGCTTATTTCCATGTTGTTATACCAGACTCTATAAATGCATTCCCTGTGATTACCTAAAATGCAGGGGCACAAACCACATTGAAGAAGGGCTCTGCAAAAATCTGACTTTTACTTGTACTCTCAGTGTGTTTATGTATGAATATATATATACACATATATATACATATTAACACTAGAGGCAGTTCTTAGAGCAAACCGAACAAATAAAATAATGACCAGGTAGATTATAAACTGAGGTAGTAACCCTGCAAGCACTTCTGATGAAAAATTTGTCCCCACTCTGAAACAAGTTCAAAATTTAGAGGTCATCTATTCTATTCATGTTTTCCATTACCTGTGACAGGAGGCACATGAAACAAAAATAGACCATTAAGGAGTTGGTTAACATTCCCTCAACCTAACAAATGCACACCATGTAGAACTAGCTAAATAAACCAAACACAATCAGTCACTGCAAAAACCTTGATTCAAAAGTAAACTTTTGTCAAGGTAAACCTGGAAAATCTCATTTCTTTAGTTTCTTTTTTTTTTTTTCTGCTTGTAGTTTGCTTTGGAAAATGAACCTTGTCACTTTTGTTTATTAAAGAGATCGGCTTTTTTCAAGTGGAAAAAAAAACAAAAAGTAAACTTTGGGCTGAAGATATTAAGACTTTCTATTTGTTAAATCTATAGTTCTTTCCTGAAACTATAGGCCTTGCCATTACTTCTCTATTAAAAAAGGAGAACACAGGGCTTCCCTGGTGGCGCAGTAGTTGGGACTCCGCCTGCCGATGTAGGGGACACGGGTTCATGCCCTGGTCTGGAAAAAAAAAAAAAAAAAGAACACAGTAAACTTGGATATTGACTGATGTCTACATTTTACATTTCAAACTGGAAAATTAAGAACTGCGCAGTGCCATCCTGACAGGTTTTAAAAGTGACGGTGCTGAGGCATATTAATAACACTGGTTTTCTTTTGAGAGCACATACAACAAGACCAAATTGCTCTGAGATGTCTCCTATCTTCTTCCTAGGAAAATTCTAAGCTTTTAAATTTAAAAGCAACTATGATGCAATTATTACTTCTGGAGTCTTTTACAACAATTTCTACCTATTGAAGACACAAAGAACCACCCAAGTGGGAACTATAATAACATATACAGAACCTTCTTCAAAAAAGAGTTTGCACAGAAATTAAGTATGTCAGATGTTAAAATTTGGAAGAAATATGCAGCTTTCCCAAAGTAACAGAAAGTACTGCACATATAGGTTTTGTGGCAGTCCTTGGAAATATCCTAGGTAGAGCTTAATCTAGAAATAAAAACCCACCACACATTTTCAACCAGTCATTTTTAGAAAGAAAGAAAAAAAACCACAATGACACAAGATAATGTACTTTAAGTTGGTAGTATATACAAGATTATTTTCTTAGCCTTGAAGTAGAAGGGCCAAATTACTGGAATAAAAAAAAAAGAGAGAGAAAACATAACAGCCCATTAATTTGAGAATGTTCAGGGGGAAAAAAGAGCCCAAAGTTTTTAGACAGGTACACGTAATTTAAATTAGAATGAAAAATGGGCTTCAAACCCTATAAATATTGTTTCCCAAGAAAATAAGTTTTCAAAGTGCAAAATTACACCTTAAGAGGTCCCCTTTTCACTTCAGCAAGCAAACAACATTCAAAAACAAATCCAACTGAACAAAAAAGGATTAGAAATCACACCATCTCATCCTTCATTTTCAGGGCTTGGCTTCAAACCTGTACATTTCTGAGTGGGATATGTTGCAAAAAAAATATATTAAACTAGGTCACTGGATCCAAGTTGCATATCCTCCAAGAAAAAAGTCAAAGGACAGCTGCCAATTTTTATTTTTAAAAGAAACCTCTCAAGTAAGAGGTAGTGTCTGCTAAGGCCAGAGGCTGTCACATCATCTTAACATTGCTCGAAAACATTAAGTCCTTTGAAGCACATTTCCTGGAGTCTATTAAACATTTTTTCTCTGTGCTCAAATGTCAAGCAGTATCCAATAGCGTCTTCTGTTTCTTGAATTCGTTTCTGGAACCTGCATCCATCCCGTGCAAATTCTTCCCATGGTCCTTTTCGATCCTCATCACCACTTATATAATACTCAGTAACTTCTTCAAGGAAGGTTACCTATAAAGATATAGACTAATTTTAATCTCAAATATAACAGAAGCAAAAGGAAGGAATGAAGGGAGGAAGGAAGGGAGGGAGGGAGGAAAGAAGGAAGGGTTCTAACTGACTAGATGGCACCTGAATAAAGCAGTGGGCAAATGTCCCTTTAATTCCTTTCTCTTTCTCCTTCTCTCTCTCTCTCACACAACACACAACACACACACATAGTCCCATCCCGCATCCATTATCCGGTCAACCCCAGACTACCCCCTCCTGGTTTTGGTGTTAAAAATGAATCTAGATGGGTCAGTGAAATTCTCCTATGTTATTAATCTTTACTTTTTTTTAATCTTTAGGGAAATCAATTCTGTGATACTCTTCCAAATGACAAATGTTTCCAAACAAAGTATTTCAGAAATATATTCCTGGAGTCAATGCTTTTATTACAACACAAAAGCTTTAACAAGATCGTCACTTATTTCTATTCTTCCTTTTTCCAAAAAAAAATTTCACTTTTCAGTGCTTTCCAATTCTTGAATCATAAATATGTAGTATTATTCTTATTACTTTTGTAATAAGAATACAGAAGAGAGTTACTTAGTAAACAAACTGCAGCAAAATTAACATATCTTTAAAGTTAGGTTACTATAAGAGAGACTGTAGTTAAGATAAAAAACTCTCTTTGTATTCCTCCTCAATATTCTATCACTAAATACACATGAAATTGAGAATATTACAATATACATCACCACATAGAGTGACAGTCCCTTTTAATCCCTACTTAATTTCTAATATAGAAGTTTCTTTTTAAGATATCAAACACCAAAAGTAAAAACTTGTTTTAAAATACGTTCAATAGTTACATCAGCTAATCCCACTGTGACCTACTACTTGCATTCCCTTTGCATCACGCCAAGGAATGCCCCCGAGGACAATTAGTAGGTATGTAATACCTTAAAAGTTATTGCATTCTAGTGTTACTCATTGTGTCACCAAGATAAATAACAACAAACATTTATATAGTGGTTATCATATGCCAGGCTCTTTTCAAAGTACTTAGCAATTTTTATCTCACTTAATCATCATATCAACCCTACAGGGTATGTATTACTATCATCTCCATTGTACAGATAAGGAAATCAAGGTAGGTAGGTTAACCGACCTGTCCAAATCACACAGCTTCTATGGGTGCAATAAGGACTCAAACCCTGAGTCTGGCTCCACAATCTGCACAATGTTATGCCATGACACAAAGCATTTTAAACTCCCAGATCTGAAAGCCTCATTCTAAGAAGTAGGCACTATCCATTATTCCCATATACCTAAAGAATGGCATGTAGTCAAAGGTTATAAATAATTTTACCATATCGCAGACATAATCTTTTATAAATGTTGCTTCTAGTTCATAGTAATAGTTGAGACACATCTACTTGACTCATCTCAGTCTTATTCAGTGAGCAAGCTAAAATGAGGCATGAGATTGGCCTGAGGTCCCTGAACAATAAAGAGCTACCATTTTACAATTTTTTTTTTTTTTTTTTTTTTTTTTTTGCGGTATGCGGGCCTCCCACTGCTAGCGGCCTCTCCCGCCGCGGAGCACAGGCTCCAGACGCGCAGGCTCAGCGGCCATGGCTCACGGGCCCAGCCGCTCCGCGGCACGTGGGCTCCTCCCAGACCGGGGCACGAACCCGTGTCCCCTGCATCGGCAGGCGGACTCTCAACCACTGCGCCACCAGGGAAGCCCAAGAGCTACCATTTTAAAGGCAAGGCAACTAACTGAGTTTTATCTACTCACCTCATTTAAACCGTACAATAATTCATACAATAGTTATTATTATTATTACTTCCATAAGATAAATAAGTGAATCAAAGCCATGAGAGGTCAAGTTACTTCCTAGCTCTGGCTGTCTTCCCAAATCTCTTGGCCCTAACTACTCAGGGGTGGGGAACAAAGGTCTCCAGGTGCCAAGTGCTCGTTCCATTGTCCCATTTCGCTTCTTATCTATTCACTAAATAGGTCATTTTGTCAGGGACCTTTTAAAAATATAGAGGATAACTCTTTGATGACAGCATTTACAAAAGTGTAAACTGAAATTTAATTTTTAATATGCCTTATTCTGCTTCTACGGCTAAGACATAAGATTACCACCATTTAGGGACATTTTCTACCCCTGGAAGAGTTTCAAAGTATTAAGCTGGTCATTTGGAGCCAGTGGATGGTTCTTTCCACTTGAAATTTTGATGCTGCAGAATCTGAGGTCAATAATAATTTACCGGGCTTCCCTGGTGGCGCAGTGGTTTAGAGTCCGCCTGCCGATGCAGGGGACACAGGTTCGTGCCCCGGTCCGGGAAGATCCCACATGCCCTGGAGCGGCTGGGCCCGTGAGCCCTGGCTGCTGAGCCTGCGCGTCCGGAGTCTGTGCTCCGCAATGGGAGAGGCCACAACAGTGAGAGGCCCGCATACCACACACACACACAAAAATAATAATAATAATAATTTACCTACACTTTTCTCTTTCCAAATATAAGTAAAGGTAACTGAAGAAACTTTCCCTTCACAATAAAAGATACCCTGTGTATTTGGGGGGATCACTCTCCAATTAATAACTTCAGCTGAATAAACAATAGAGAAAAAAAAAGCAATTCAAAAGACTCCCAAAATAAGGTTAACTTGACAATGTGTTGAAAGAGTAAAATAAAATGCTCCATGAAGTTTTAAGACTAGCCTGGGAACAGGAAGCAACTACTCAAGAAAACCAAATAAGTGATCATCATTGTTACAAATGATTATTAACCTGTAGCTGGCCAATGATAACTAGTACTGCTTTCTCAAGAAAAGGCAACACTGTTTCCTGTATTGTTTTTGACTGTCAACCAAAATCCCAAATGTCCAAAAGTTTTTAATACTGAAATTAGTATTTTCTTTCATGGCAAACAACCAGACAAATATGACTTGCTACTTGGTACCATCATCCCTTTGGGTTCTAATGGACAGGAATGAAGACACTGTTATCATGTAACTGCAACACTAAGTGTCTGCAAACACCACATTTATTACCATTTAAAACTCTATGGCTATAATAGGACCTTCTCAATCTCTAGAATTAAATCGTGTACACACAAGGTTTAATTTTTCTGTTTCTTAAAAAAAAAAGTGAAAAGTTGAAGCTTGGAGGAAAACAGCCCAGAGCTGCCAGTCCAAAAGAAAACAGCACCTTCGAGCTAACATCTATACAATGGCACCTTCAATTCAGACAGGTACAACACTCTAATGAGGGAAGTGGAGGGTGGTGGTGGTGGGGGAGGCTCATTTCTCAATCCAAGTATATGAGCTTGCAGTCCTTCCTCAAAAATATGCACTATTATGCCTCCAGGAAAGTCATGCTGATATCCTTAACCACATGAGAACAGGCAATACAAATTATCAGGCATGTTAAAAGAAAGAAACAAACCTTTTTTCTCTGGATATGTGTGTGTCTTCCTCCAGAAAGAACCCCACCCTGTACCAAGTCTGGACATTCACTTTCTCGGCTCCCTGACAGTTTCACCTTACAGGAAAGTAAGGTGTGACACTCAGAAATGGCCACAATAGACTCAGACGGCCTCTCTGAGTCTAGACAGCCTTTCCAATTTTTTCCTGACGTTTGAAAAGGAGCCTTAAAATTTAGAAGGTTGTAGGGGTCATCGGAATTACAGAAAGAGTTCCACAGTTTGAGACTCTCTGCTTCATCTGCACTAGATTCCCAGTCATCTTCTTCTCCAGAATTATGGTCAGGAGACTCAGGAAGGCTTGCAATCCGGGGAGGATTTTCTAAATTAGACTTGTCAGACAAATCCGTCTCTGAGTCAGAAGGGTCTCTGGGAAGAATTTTGGCAGCAGTCTGAATTGTTGCTGTGAAGTTTTGGGGATTATAAGGATCGACACTATAGAAAGAGTTCCAAAGGTGGAGCCCTTCTGAGTCTTGTTCAAGGTCTGATTCTGAGAGTGAGCTATCGCTATCAAAACCATCATCCTCAGCGTCGTCATCCCAATCCTCACCTTCTGAATCAGAACTTGTTTCCAGGTCACTGGCTGCACCTCCCAAAATGTAATCTATCAATTTGTTGCTACAGGCTGGTCTGGCAGAAATGGGAAGGTCATCGTCTATGTCTGAGGAGTCAACTACACTTATTTGGTCCTCTCCAGGCTCCTGCTCCGTAGGAACCTCACAGGATAGACAGGCTTCCGAGGTGCCCTGTCTTTCCAAAGCAAGGGGAACCTCTTTAGTCAACAATTCTATTTTCTCCTCAGTGGGCTCCTGAGCGGTGCCGGGAACGGCCCCAGCAGCGGGAACACACTGTGTTGCACTATCTCTGCGGTGCTTCAGATCCATCCGGAGCAGGCTGTGCTCCTCCTCCAGGCTGTGGTAGCCATGATCTTGGTCAGGGGTGGGTAACGCTTGGCCCTTGCTGGCCTGCTGAAGGAATTCCAGCCGCTTCATGCGAAGATGGTGGATTTCGGGCAGCCCTTCTCTAGAGAGAGGTGCACATCCCTGCAACGAGACGCAAGCCATCTCCGCGTTGAGCGGCTGGGGATGAGACGGGACCTCATCCAGGCAGCCGCTCTCTGGGCTCAGCGCCTGGAAATCGACCAGCTCGCCACTTCCAACGCTGCTCTGATAGCTCAGCTCTACCCGGGGCAGGCAGTCCAGATAGGAGGGGTGCAGCAAATAGGAGACGACGCTGGCATTGCTTAAGCGCTGAACGTTGAGAGGCCCGGAGGGCGAAGGGCCAAGTTCCCGGCCGGAGAACAGATTGGCTTGGAGCTCCACTCCCCACAGCTGCTGCTCTAGGAGAAAAGCGTGGGCTGCGGAGTCCAAAGTTCCTCCCTTGGCTTTAAGTTCCAATTCTAGATCTGGGGACGAGCACTGACAATGGATGCCCTCCTCTAGCCAATTGAGGGGAACGGCGGCCGCGTCAGCCGAGGGGTCGAGCCGCAGCGAACTCAGAGATTTCGGCGCCGCGGGGGGGTCGGGTTCCTCCCGGGCCCTCAGGGCTCTCAGTACGCTGTAGCCTCCAGCAAAATCTAGCCATCTGGTCGGACTCATCCCACCGAAAAGCTGGCTCCAGATCAGCAGCTTCTGAAACAAGCCGGGGAGCGGCGCGAAGAGTTGGGAAAGCAGCTGCATCCACGAGCTGCGCCGAGCCTCAGGCGGGGGACAAGAAGCCAGTTTGAAATCCCCGGAGTGTTCCGGGGCAGGAGGTGCGGGGAACTGGGAAGTGCCTGGTCGCGAGCGCCGAGGGAAGAAGAAGGGCAGCCGGAACCGGGAGTCCGCCCGCGGGGCAGCCCGTTCCCGCGATCCGTCTGCTGCCGGCTCCATCTCCGCGTTCTCGGCAAGTCTCTCAGGGAGGAACGCGGAGCTCAGCGGCGGGCGGCCGGAGGGACTCCAAAAGGCCTACAGAGTCTCAGCCTTGCCCAGTGGCGGAGTTGATGCCCCAGGCCGATCCCCGGGCCAACAGAAGAGCCACAGAGGAGAGCGGCTTCGGCCGCGGGCGGCAGACCACAGTCCGGAACGGCAGGCAAAGGACGCGGCGGCCGAGGCGACATCCATCCTGGTGGAATGGAGGTGTCCTAGTCCTCTCCAGCCCTCTCCACCATAGATAGGAGCCCTTCCGCGGCGGCGGCGGCGACTTGCCAGGAGAGACTGACCGTGGAAAAGCCCCTCAGCTAAGCGACCCCGGAAGGGCTGGGCCGGCGGGCGGGTTGAAGCGAAGCTCAAAATGGCCGCAGGGCCAGCGCCGAGGCAGGAAGCCTCCAGGCAGGCGGACGAGACGAAGGATGGCGGACGGCTACGCCACCAGCTCAGGGCGGCCGAACGTCACTCGCAGGATCAGGCGGGCGGGCCTTTCCGCACTCTTCCTTGTGGCCGCTGATTGGCCTCGCTCAGGTCCCTGTCGGCTTCCTTACTCTCGGTAGACGCAGCTCGCACGAGGGAGATTGCATCAGCCAGGCCCAGGCTCTACGCGTGCGCACTTGCTGCTCGGCGGTCGCCTAGGAAACCGCCCCCCTCCAACCCCCCTCCAGCCCCTCCTCCCTGCCCTTTGGGCCAAAGGGAGCGGCTTAAAGAGGTGGAGAATTCCCTGGAAGCCTTTTAATGGCCTAATACACACCCAAGTGTATACAGATATCTTAGACTTGCATATATCTATACAACACTCTGGGTTTCCAGTGTTGTTGAGTGCTAAGTAGATCATCAACCTAAGATCTTAGTATAATAAAAGTTGGGAAACGCTGTGTAGATACATATCTGGTGTTAACACTAGTAATGTGGAGTGATTAATAAGTCTTAAGTGAAAAATGAATCATTATGCATTCCTGCCCCCTCGGTTTTAGGGTTTCTAACCAACAGTTTAGCTCTACCTAGGATCTAGCTTTGAGGTCTTTCAGCATCCAACCCACATATGTCTCATAAAAAAGTGAACTCATGTTTCTCAGGTGGTGTCCCTGTTAGACAGTTCCCTCGGTGGGGCAGACTGAGTCACAGAGAAGGAAAGAAACGGAGCCCCCAGAACTGTTTACTCTCTTTTATACTTCCCATTCAAGTCATATTCAAGTCATATTTGTATCCTGAGCCCACAGAACCACAGGATACAACACCCAAAGAAGGAAGCACAGACCATTATCCTTTGAAAAAATTATGTCTCATAATCTTAGTTGCTACATTTGATTCTCTCTTGTGAGTTTGGTCTTAGTCCATTTCTTTATTTCTGCTAAAACTTTTTAATCGACACCTCTGAAGTCAAGTATCTGTTACCGAGGGAGTGTAGCAGTTTTGAGCACTGGGGACAGCAGTAAGATCTTTTAGCAGCCAAGAGGCGGCCAGCTGCTTCTCTTTGTTGGGACTGTTCAGAGAACAGCCACTTCTTTCTAGGAAACTAAGAGGTCCTCGATTTCTGCGGTTAACCCCTTTTTATCTTATTATCCGTATCTCTGGAAATATCTCATTTACAATCCTAAGAACTTCAGAACTTCAGAAAAAATGTATTAATAGTAGGAGTCAGTTTAATAATAGACCAAGAGATCCAAGTATGCAAATTAAATACTCAAAGCTTCAGTGGGTTGGTAAATGAACTAAATTCCTAATATCGTGCCTACCCTCAATAGAGTAGGGGCACAAACATCAGCTAATATTTGTTATGTAGCAGCTAACAATTGTTTTACATCACCTGCAGAATAAAGGCTCTGTACAGTCTGTCCTGCCACTATACTTTTCCAGCCTTCTCTTCAGTAACTTCCCTTCATGCAGGTTATACTCTAGGAACACTGGGCTTGTTTCATGCCACTATTCACGCTGTTCCTCAGCCAAGAAAGACATCACCTCCTCTGTTATATACCTACTCATGCTTCAAGGTCCAACTCAAATGGCAACACCTTCTTGAAGTCTTTGCTGACCTTCCCAGTCAGAATTATATTGTTATACTCTATTAGAGCACTACACTATATATCCCTGTAAATGTTCTTCTCTCTTGCTGGTCTCAGCTCCTTGAGGGCTGTATGCCAGTAGTTCCCAAAGTATGGTCTGGGCACCCCTGGGGATCCCATTTTAAGACCCTTTCAGAGGATCCTCAAGGTCAAAAATATTTTCATGATAATACTAAGCTGCTATTTTCCTTTTATTTTATAAATTAATTAATTTATTTGTTTTTATTTTTGGTTGTGTTGGGTCTTCGTTGCGGTGCGCAGCTTCTCATTGCTGTGGCTTCTCTTGTGGTGGAGCACGGGCTCTAGGCACACGGGCTCAGTAGTTGTGGCATGCAGGCTCAGTAGTTGTGGCTCGTGGGCTCTAGAGCACAGGCTCCGTAGTTGTGGCGCACAGGCTTAGTTGCTCCGCGGCATGTGGGATCTTCCAGGACCAGGGCTCGAACCCATGTCCCCTGCATTGGCAGGCGGATTCTTAACCACTGTGCCACCAGGGAAGCCGATTTTCCTTTTTAACTCTCATTTTCTCATGAGTATACAGTGGACATGTACCTTCTAGAGGATGTGGGATCTGGCAACAGACTGAATGCAAAAGCAGATATGAGATCCTAGATGTCTTTTATAAAGCCAGATATTAAAGACATTTGGAAAAAAATGTAAACAATGCCACTCTTCTTGCTAGACTTTTTTGTTTTGAAAAAAATATTTTTTCATTAAGAGTGTTATTTATGTTGGGGCTTCCCTGGTGGCGCAGCGGTTGAGAGTCTGCCTGCCGATGCAGGGGACACGGGTTCGTGCCCCGGTCCGGGAAGATCCCACATGCCGTGGAGCGGCTGGGCCCGTGAGCCATGGCTGCTGAGCCTGCGCATCTGGAGCCTGTTCTCCACAATGGGAGAGGCCACACAGTGAGAGGTCCACGTACTGCAAAAAAAAAAAAAAAAAAAAAAAAAAAAAGTGTTATTTATGTTAACATGTAATGGGTTTATTATTTTTTAATTAATAAATATTTTTTAAATTCCTCAGGTTTGAGTTCTAAAACAATAATTATCCATAGATATAATTTACATAAGCAAAAGTTCTTTGGGGTCCTCAACAATTCTTAAGAGTGTATAAAGGAAGGGGTCCTGAGACCAAAAAGTTTAGGAACCACTGACCTAGCATGTTGACTGGCACATAATAAGTGCCAGTTTGTTGAATGAATGGAAGCGTAATAATACTTTAAAATAATAGCATCTTCCTTGTGGCCAAGACTTTTACATTCCACTCTCAAATTTATCACTAACACCATGAGCCTCCCCCCAAATATTCCTTAAAACATCTTGAATGGGCCTTTCCTTCCCCATCTAGTCATTGGATACATACTTTTTATCTTCCTTACCTTGGAAGTTGCTCTAAAGGGAAAAAATGCAATCATAAAGTACTGGAAAACTAAGAATATGTGACTTTGCCTTGTCAGTCTCTGCAGGAAACTAAAGTGTGAACCATCTCCTGCAGCCCGCTATCAACCAGGCAGCAGAGGGAGGGCAGTTCTGTTCCAAGAGATAGCGCTGTGTTGCCAGGGCTGTGTGCGTGCTGGTGAAGACAAGAAGTCTTTAGACGGTCCAGCTGACTGGCACTTTGGCAGAAGATAATTTAAACCTCAGCTAATTATGTTTATTTTTAAAGATTTTGCAGGACCTGAGGTAAAGGGTGTATACCTTTTCACTTCATTTTTCAGTCAGTACCACCTCCAAAATCTTTTTCCAAGTATCCCACACTCCGGAAACCACCTCCTATCTTTCCAGCTCGCTGCCTTGGAATCCCTATTCAGGTACTTATCACTGCCCCCCATCCCCCCAAACCTCCAAACCATTGCCATTACCACTTTTTTGTGATTCATCACCCTCCTTCACTTCCCTCCTTACCCAAGCATGAATTCCATGGTTCAGTATGAAAACTACCCCCTTGCAAAGACCCTTCATTCTTGTGCTCTACACCAATATTCTCTGGCAAAACCCCAACCCTAGTGAAACCCAACTATCCACTTATTCTGAGCCTACCCCCTTGCAGCTAGCCATTGCTGGAGAAAAGCACTCAGACATGCTGACTGACTCACTTCCTATTTGTAATGGCAAATTTCATCCATGCCGGGCATTCCTGGATAGTTCCTTTTTTTTTTTTTTTTTTTTTTGGCAGCACGTCATGTGGGATCTTAGTTTCCAGACCAGGGACCGAACCTGCACCCCCCTGCAGTGCAAGCGCAGAATCTTAACCACTGGACCGCCAGGGAAGTCCCCCTAGATAGTTCCTTAGCAGCTTTGCATCTCCTATACTGAGACAGTTTCACAATGTTTATTCATTAAGCTGGTGGAACACTCATATTAACATGGGTTAATATCACCTATCTTAAAACAAATAAGCAAACAAACAAAAAACAAAAAAAGAAAACCTCTCCTGCACCTCCGAGTTTCTACACCACTACAGCAAAAATTTCTCAAGAGTTGTCTGTTCTCACAGTCTCCACTTTCTCCACACCTATTCTGTCGTCAGGCTACTCCAATGTGGCTTTCATCCCCAACACTCATTAAAACAGCTCTTATGAAGATCACTAAGAACATTTTGCCAAATCCAGTTCTCTGACTTGTGGGTTGATGTGCACTCCCCTAAAAGATATTGAAGTCTTAATCCCCCAGTACCTACGAATGTGACCTTATTTAGAAATACGGTCTTTGTAAATTAAGATGAGGTCATTACAGTGGGCCCTAATCCAGCATGACTATGTCTTAACACAAAGGGGAAATTTGGACACATGCGCACACACAGGGAGAACTCCGTGTGAACATTAAGGCAGAGACTGGGATGATGTACTTACAAGCCAAGGAATGCAAAAGATTGCCAGCAAACCACCAGAAGCTAGGAGAAGGCATGGAACAGATTCTCCTTCTCAACTCTCAGAAGGAACCAACCCTGCTGACACCTTGATCTTGGACTTCTGGCCTCCAGAACTGTGAGACTGTTGTTTAAGCCACCCAGTCTGTGGTTCTTTGTTACAGCAGCCCTAGGATAGTGACAATACTTTTCTTTAGACTCCCATGACACCATTCCCTTGGTTTCCCTACAATTTCAGTGACTCTTCCTCTTCCTCTAAATGTTGACCTGTATCAGAGCTCAGTCACCTGTGTCTTTTTTTTCTTTAGCCTCTCTAACCTAGGTGATCTCATCCAGTTCCATGGCACTAAATGCCAACTAAATGCTGACCTCCACTTCTAAACTCCAGACTGACCCCTCCATTGGGTTTCAGATTCCATCCTCCTACTTCTCTACTTGGATGTCCAGACATCTCAAACTTACCATGATCAAAACTCTTAATTGTGATCCACCAAGCCCATCTTCCCCATCCCATAATGCCCCTACAGTCATTTTCGCCCAGTTGCCAAGGCCCTAAACTTAGGAGTCATCCTCAATTCCTCTTTGCCTCAACCCCACATCCAATCCAACAGCAAATCCTGTCAGCTCTACCTTCAAAATATATCCAGAATTTAACTACCTTTCACTATCCCCATGCTACTCTCATTCCCCTCCTAGACTACTGCTTCCATTCTTGCTTCAAACAGCAGCCAAAATGATCTTTGAAAACATAAATTAGAGTGCTGCAGTCCCTTTCTCAAAACCTTGTAATGGCATCCCCATCATACTAAGAATGAAATCCAGAGTTCTGATGGAACTCAGTTCAAATAGCTCCCATTCCACCTGCCCACCCCTCCCCTTTTCCACCTTTGTCCCTGAGACACAGCACTGTAATCATCTGTTTCCATGTCTGCTTCCCTAGCTGGACTCTGAGCTCCTTGAGGACGGGATCCACACCTTTGTCATCTTAGTAGGCACAGTGCCTGGTACTCACTTGACCCAGAGAAGGCCGTTAGTGTTGTGGACAGACACCTCAGACAAGTCCCAGGCACCAGAATTACCTCCCAACTTAAAATGTTGCCTTGCTTTTGACTTTTCAAGTCCAGTCTAACCCTTAGCTCCCAAATCCTAACAAGTCCAGTTACTTCATTTTTACCACCTCTGTTTAAACGCAGAAAATCCAGTCTCCTGGGCTTCTTTTGTTTCTCTTCTCCCTGGGCATGCCCTCTCCCCCAACTCCCCAGCTCTCTCATTCCCACTCCCTCTGGGTGGTTCAGATTTCTACCCCATTTGGCCAAGAAATTTCCTTAACTAAGACTCTTGCCGGTTTCAAGTTCTAACTTTTAAAAGGTCCATTGGGACTTGCCCAGAACTGCAGTGACACCTCAAAACCACTTAGAAACACAGCAGGTAGGTTATCACTTACTACTGTTATTACTAAAAGTCCCTTGGAAGCCCCACAAAACTTCCCAGCATGAAATATGACTCCACACTGGAGAGTTTTGAAAACTTCTGGGTAAACTGCTTGAACAAGGGTCATGTCACCTCCAGCTTCCATTTGGGGTTCAGTTCTGGGCTACAGCTCTGCTCTAACAACGTAATCGTTGCATGGCATCTCAGGGGTTGTTTCTTCTCTTATGAAATGGGGTTGGTTAAATATCACTAGGCAGTAAACTTCTCAAATGCAGAGAACTATCTTAATTTATCTTTGTAACCCACAGCCGGTTACCTGGTACAGGGCCCAGGGCCCAGCTCCAAGGTCTGTACTCTTTATGAATGGAGGCATGCCACCAGGTAGCACTGGTAAGCACAGTAAAAGTTTGTCAGCAGAATTAACAAATGAGCCATGTCTACTTTCCAGGGTAGTTGCAATGAAAAATGACATCATGTATATTAAAACACTCAAGAGTCAAATAAACCTGGGTTCAAATTCTAGAGCCAAGGCCGACTGGCTATGTCCTTAAGCAAATTACTTAATCTCTCTGGGCTTCAGTTTCTTCATCTGTAAACCAGGGATGATAATACTCACCTGATCAAGTTGTTTTAAGGAAAGATTTCGCTGACGCGTGTGAAATGCCAGGTGCACCACACCAGTGCATATAAAAGTTACCATTTGTAGAGACAACACTACTATCATTATTATCTTCATCTTGTATGTCAGATGTTTTAATCTAAACATTTAAACATCAACAAATCTTGAAAATGATAGTTCTGTTTTTCTAAACATCATTTATTAGAAAATACAATTCCAGAGAAAGTAGGAGATAAAGGATGTCTGGGAAGTGGGTACAGTACACAGACCTCTTTAACAGGGGCATAGAGGGTCAAAGTAAAATGAGCTACAGGCAAAAAGCCAGTAACACATCTCTGGTCCATTCATCTAGAGAAGTTCCACCTCTGTTCTCCACTCCCCTAACCCCTGCCCACAGCAGCCAGCTTTATCCTTGACAGTTTTAATTTAAAAGTTTAAACTTCCTTGCTGCTCTGTGGCTTCAATGAATGGAGCTTCTTTCTCCAGTTATGGAATGAGTCAGCGAAAGGGGGAATTTCTGATCCTTGGAGCTGGGGAGGGACAGTCCACATCGTATCCCCACTTAACTCCATTCCCCAATCACTGGGCACAACCAGCCAATTTAGAAAGTTAATATCAAATTCAAAGTCTCTCCTTTTTTCAAGGAAGACAACCTTTCGGAGTAAAGCACACGAGTGAATTTCAAATCCATTTGGTAGGGAATGAAGAGTATTAAGAGATCAGAGACCCAGTCTCTCCCTTCCAGCTCATCTCAATCCAGCCTCCTCAGAACCAAAGAAAATCACTGGAAAAAACAACAGTTTTGATGGGATCCCCCACCCGCACCCCTTTTCTTCAGCTGGGGCATCCCTTTGGCTCCAGACAAAATAGGTTTATGGCCCCATAGAATGAGAGAAATTCTTATTAAAAAAATGTGACAGAAATGGAGTTTGGGAGAAAAGCAGCAAAACAAAAGGAGTGGTGGGTGACGAGGAAAGCTTCCCAGAAACCACCCAACAGCCAGCCACGCTGGCACCTGCAGCCTAGAGGCCCATTCCTAGGGCCAAGACACCCTGGGATGAAACCAAACCTAAGGGCCAAGGCAGCAGTTTATCCCACCAGAGAAAAATGAAGGGAGAGACCTATGGGGGAGCACCCAGGCGTATTCATAGGGACCAGATGACCCCTAGAAGAGCTGAATGGAGGGGTAGAAGACAGTATTCAGGGCAAGTCCTAGCAAAATAGGGGAAGACGAGAGGAAAAACTCCCCCCAAAAGAGCCCAGGTCCCTGAACACAGGTCCTCTGCAGACCTCCATACGGAAGGCCCTTCCTTACACACGTAGGTATCACATCGCTCTCCTTTGGAGGCAAAATCAGAAAGGCCCAGTGGCGCAGGCCTCAGTCCAGCACACGCAGCCCTCCTTGTCCCTCCCGACCTGCCTCAGAGACGGAGGGCACTAACTGAGGGCCCACTGGGCCCCTCCCCAAATAATTCCTATAGATAGAAATGCAAAAACAACAAACAAACAAAATCCTAGGGAAAAGTCCAATAAGAACCTCAATCATACAAAAAGTCCAATTCCTCTTTTGCCTTCTGAGGCACATGTGAGTCCCTTCTCACAAGGCTTCCTGTCCAGTTAGGACAACGTTACTATTTCATTTTTTAAAAATAAAAATAAAAATATCCACCCACCCTCCCCTCAAATGCTACTTCTACAGCCCACCCCACACACCTCAAACCAGGCATTGCTCCCTTGACACAAGGTAAACTTAAAACTTTGCTGCACCCTCACAGCCTCCAAGGGGCTGCTCATCACAACCAACCCAAATGCAGTCTGCAGAGGAGCGGATAGCAGAGAGCATCTTTACTCTCCTTGCCTCCTACCACGAAGGCCCGATCCGCCGGGACAGAGGGAAGCCCCACCAAGGGCCCTGCCCCTACACAAGGAAGGGACAAGTCAAACAGGGAGAGTCCTCTCCCCCGTTTCTGCCATGAGCCTGGGGTCCTGGGCCACGGCTCCGCTGGGCTCATAAAGTCTCATGACTTCGAGATCCCAGTGCGAACCAGCCAGTCTTCTCCTGGGCCAGGTCCAGCTCTCGCAGGCGGATGTGCACCTCCCCCAGCAGAACGTTCTCCCAGAATCCTTGCTCACTCAGCACACTCAGCTGTAGCTCCCGCTGCTGCAGGTCTCCCTTGGGGATTCCATCATATACCAGCTGCAAATGCAAAATTGGGAAGAAAGGGAAGTAGTGAGACAGGGAACATGGAAGGGGGAGATGCTTAAGTCTGTGGTAGTGTGATCTGATCTGGCTGAGACCACTTTACCTCCCCAACCAGACAGAGCCCGAGGGAACAGAGAAAGCATACAGAACCCAAGGGAAGCTTTAAAGAACCCTGCTCTTGGGGGGACTTCCCTGGTGGCGCAGTGGATAAGACTCCACACTCCCAATGCAGGGGGCCCAGGTTCGACCCCTGGTCAGGGAACTAGATCCCACATGCATGCTGCAACTGCAACTAAGACCTGGCACAGCCAAATAAATAAATAAATATAAAATTAAAAAAAAACAAAGACCCCTGCTCTTAGCTCAGAGTTCAAGCAAATGAAGGCTTGTCATTGGGGCCACAGCTCATTATCAGCAAAGGACCAGCAGGCTCTTCCTCCCCACAGACCATGCCCTAGCTGTGGAGTCCCTACCCTAAGTGTCAGCAAACTTTTTTACATAAAGGGCCAAACAGGAAGTATTTTAGGCTTTATAGGCCATACATTCTGATCTATGGCAGGATGACTCAACCCAGCTGCTACAACATGAAAGCAGCCACAGACAAGACTTAAATGAATAGTAATGGCCATGTCCCAATACAACTTTATTAGCAAACTGGCACAGTCGGCCAACCCCAGCCCCACCCAGCACCTTCTCCACATACCATCTCATTGTAGGTGGGGTTGCAGGTTTTCCGGGCCACTTTGGTTTTCTTCTTAGTGGTTTTCTGAGGGTCAGGAAGGAGGTAAATCTTGACATAGGGGTCGGGATCATTCCCATCCTGGAGCAGTTGCTACAAAGGGAATGAAAACCAAAAAAAAAAAGATGAAGGTTTTTCTATCTGTCTCTCTATCACCATTCCTGTGATCCCTCCCTGATCCAGACCCTAGCTTCTTGCAATGCACAATAATTTATGTTTCCCAGCTCATTGCATTCTGCTAGAAACACCTACCATGGTAACGTTAGGTGTCCTCCTAAAACATCAATCAGATTGCCTATGATATCCAGTCTATACTTTGTATACGAATGCTCAGGGCATGCCATAACTTGGTCTGTTCTGAATGAACCATCATGTCCCCAGATATCTCTGCCCAATATCTTTTGTCTATTTTGATCCAAGTAACCCCTAAGAGGTAGAGAAATGAGTCAGAGAGACTAAGTTGCTTGTTCAAGGTCAGCCAATTAGTGATTCACTCAGCCTGATCCTTTTAAAACTTAAGTCAGATCTTGTCACGCCTCTGCGCAAAACCCTCCAAGGGCTCCCATCTCACTCACGGAGAAGCCACACTCCTGACTGTGGGACCAAGGCTCTGGTCTGCCCTCTCCAACCTCACCATCTGCTATTCTTCCCTCTGCTGCAGGGGCTTCAGCCACACTGGCCTCCTCCTGTGGTTCCTGACATGCCCCAAGCAGGCTCCTGACTAGGGCTTTTGGGTTGAACTTCTCCGTCTGCCTGGAGTAATCCTCCCTCAGATGTATGTGCATGGCTCCCTCCCTCACCTCCTTCCACCTTTGCCCAAATACCTCCTCATCAATGAGGGTTTCCCTGGTCACTCTGCAAAATTGCTGCTAGCTTCATTCCACCCCAGTATTCTTTCTCTTCTTTATTTCTCGCCAGAGCACTTACCACTATCTGACTTGCCATATATTTAACTTAACTATTTGTCTGTCTGCCTCTTCCTACTAGAATGTAAGCTCCCTGAGGGCAGGGATTTTATTTGTTTACCCTTGTATCCAGAGCTAATGTATGAGTGCCTGGCACATAGTAGGCAGTTGATGAAGAGTTGTTGAATAAAATGAATGAATGATTCGGTAAGAGTGAAACCCAGATCTCTCTGATTCCAAAGTTCATGTACCTCCTGCTACATACTAATGCCCCAACCTGCAAAAGGCCAGCACATTGCAGTATTCAGTAAGAGTTCCCTTCCCCTTCCACTCACAAGGTTCTTAGAATCATACCAAAAATGTAGTGATTATACTCTGCCTTGATTATGCTTGAAGGATGTCACATGGCTGCCTTACCTCTATAACCAGGAAATAAGCCCCTTGGGCCTCTCCCTTATAATAATCACCATAATAATAATACAAGGCACTATGTCAAGTGCTCTACATGCATTATCTCACTTAATCCCTATAACAACCCTATGAGATAGGTACTAACATTATCCTCATTTTAACGAGGCTAAGAGTAATTGGGCTACTTGCCAAAGACCACAGGTAGTAAGACGCTGTGTCTAGTATTGCTTGGTCATACCATAGGCCTAGCATGGTAGCAGGCCCATTGGGTATTCATTCAGTAATCTTTGTGGTTACTCTCACGAGAGGGGGGCAGAAAAGGTCTGATCAGTCAGAAAAGTACCAGAAGAAAGATAAAGATCCAAATGAGGACTGTGTATGCACTTACCAAGCCCCGAATATGCATCACCATGATGAAGAGTTTGTTGTTTTTGTAGGAGATGGACAGCTTCACCTCTCCCCCAACCTTCCCGACCGGCCGGGCCCATGTGCCATCTGTAGGGACAAAGGAAACTAAGAAAGGTCATGAGGCCAGCCCTGTCCCCGTCTGGTGCCAGGCAGACGTTTCTGTTTTCTTCTGACCCCCTGCCGGTAACTCCACATCAGAGTCCTGATACCCCCATCAGGGATCTGCCAAGTGGCATCCACGAACATGACTCAGAGTTGGGTTGGGGGTGTCTATCCAATTCCAGTGTGTAAGGATATCCAGTCCCTAGGGAATCTGCTCAAGGAGCTGTGGACCCACAGCCTGAGTGGGAAACCAGATTCTCTAGCCAGTAAGCAAAGGAACAGAGACACGTCAAGGAAAGAGAACTGGGAAGAGGCAGGGGCAGGAAAAATGACCTTTGGGAATGGTTCAGAGAGGTTGGCAGAAATGTCACAGAGAAGGCACTGTACCTGAGGACTTGGGAGCCAGGCTGGTGCCCGCAGCCTTCTCATCCCGCGACAGGGGGTGGAAGAAGGTGTACACCAAATCACACTGGAATGGAATCAGAAAACAGGGTCATTCCTCAGTAAGACAATGGCCCACTGAAAAAAGGAAAAGGACTGTTCCACATTAAAAGAGACCTATGAAATGTGACAACCAAATGTAATATGCAGTTCTTGTTTGGGTCATGGCTCAAACAAACCAACTGTTAAAAGAATTTTGGAGATGACAGGGACATTTTGAATATGGACTATGTTTTGGGTGATATAATGACAGTGTAGTTATGTAAGATTATGTCCTTGTTTTTTAGAGATGCACAGTAAGTACTTAGGGGTAGAAGTCACGATGTCTGTGATCTACTTTAAAATATTTCATAAAAAATAGATGACTCAAACATGTCAAAATAACAACTGTTTAAGTGATGGATATATAGGCATTCATTATACTGTTTCTCTATTTTCCTATATGTTTTGAAAGTTCTCATAATACAAAAGTTTAAAAAAAAGAAAAAAAATCAAATAAAAGTAGGTCACATCAGGTCAAAAGCAGTCTGTTCTTGGAATTCCCAGGCAGTCCAGTGGGTAGGACTTGGCGTTTCACTGCTGGCAGGCCAGGGTTCAATCCCTGGTCAGGGAACTAATGCCTGACCCAGCCTTGGACAAAGACCATGAATCCTACTTTTGAGAATGTTTACTAAGCAATTAGGGAAAACAAAAACAAAAACTAAAATGTGTGAAAATACCCACTCTAGCATTAATAGTGAAAAAAGCGGGGAGGGGAATGATCTAAATATCTTTCAAGAAGCGAATGGTTAAAGAGATTATGGTATTGCAAGTTGGTGTATTAATTTGGTACACATATTTAAAGTTATGCTTACTATAAACACTTAAGTGAAAAAAGAACAGAATATAGCATTATATTTAAGCTATGACCACTATAAAACTATAAAAGTCACATTTATATATGGATAAATAGGAAGGAAACACGTAAGTGGGGTTAGATGGTTTTTTAGGCTGATGGGACTCCGGATGACTGTATTTGTCTTTATGCCCATTATAGTACCATTTGTTTAAAGAAAAATCTAGGCGGATACACACACTCAACCTGCTCAAAACCTTCCATTTCCTCAGGCTCTTTCTCACTACAAGCACGTAACACGGACATGTCTCTCCGCGTGCCCAGCTGCATGTTTGTGTTTCACTGCATTTCTGTGCATAGTCCCGTGGGGCTGGAGCCACGACCCACCCACCTCTTCCAGACCCAGAAAAGCCAAGTCCCCTCCACGATTGCCACCCGCTTCCGTCCGCATCCCCCACCCCCCACCAGCGCCAGGGACAGCCAGGAACAGAGGCAGCCACCCACCTCGGCCACCTCAGGGGCTGCGTGGATCAAGTGCCAGATGTAGCCATTTAACTCCTCCCTCCGCCGCTCCGCCATCGCCTCTCCCCGTGAGCGGCCAATCACAAAACGACTAGGGAAGCTGGACGGCAGGTGGGCAGTGGCAGGTGGGCAGTGGCGACGCAGGAGGGGGAAGATGGGGAAAGATAATGAAGAGGCAACAGGATTTAGTCACATTTCACTTGCATTTTCAGTCACCCGATCTGCATTTCTCACCAGCCTCCATTCCCAAGGACCTTTCCCCGACTCCATGCCTCCCCCAGCTCCCCAGGTCTGTGCCAAGGACACACACGCAGCATCTCACACCAGACAGTTCCTAGGACACCGGATGAGAAAACCAAACTGTTGAGCAGAGTCCTACAGCTCCCCAGAAGTGCCTCAGTGGCTCTGGAGCCCCCAGTTTTCCCCATCAAGGTAAAAATTCACTTGAAAAATTGCTTTTTTAAATTGTTGTGAAATACACATAACATAAAATTTACCATCTTAACCATTTTTTAAATATATATATATATTTGATATGGACCATTTTTAAAGTCTTTATTGAATTTGTTACAATATTACTTCTGTTTTATGGTTTTTTGGGGTTGTTTTGGTTTTTGGCCACGAGCCATGTGGGATCTTGGCTCCCTGACAAGGGATCAAACCCACAGGCCCTGCATTGGAAGGGGAAGTCTTAACCACTAGACCGCCAGGGAAGTCTCCCATCTTAACCATTTTTAAGTGTGCAGTTCAGAATTAAGTACACTTACATTGTTGTGCAACCATCACCACCATCCATCTCCAGAACCCTTTTCATCTTGCAAAACTGAAACTCTATACCCATTAAACAACTCCCCATTTGCTCCCTCTCCCTGGCAACCACCATTCTACTTTCTGTTTCTATGAATTTGACTACTCTAAGTGCTTCATGTAAGTGGAATCGTACAGTAGAATAATATTCCATTTTGTATATACACTGCATTTTGTTTATCTATTTGAAACATACTTTTACTCTTTAGAAGATTAGAAACTTGGAAAAATCTTCAGATTCAGTCAATCCCCTGCCTTTAGACCCAGGTTGCTTTCCTGGCAGGTGGACCCAAGCTTATTTTCAAGGCTGGAGGAAGACCTCTTGAGAGCCTCAGAAGAGCACGACAAGCAGGGGGAGCACTTGTCATCAAACTCATTGCCAGGAGGAGAAAGCCAAGGACATAGGTCTTTTCTCCAAAGGGCAGTATGTCACTCCTGCAGTCCTGCCCAGCCCCCATCCGCTCTCCCTCCCCAGTATCCCTCAGTGCAGAGAGTAAAGGCAACAGCTACCTGGGCAGGAGGGAAGAAGGGAAGAGCAGCCGCAGCTTATTGTGTAATTCCTGGAACTCCTCAAATGTCCTCTGGATGTAAGTGGCCTCGTGAGCATTCTCTCGCATCACCTTTATCACATAAATCTGCAAAATCCAAATCTTAGAGAATACTCCCTGCCAAACCCTCTACACCCAATGAAGGGGGTAGGTGAGGGGACAGAAGTGTGTGTGTGTGTGTGTGTGCGCGCACGTGCGCACATGTGTGTTGGAGGAGTTATGCTTTCCAGAAGGAAGAGGATAAAAATGTCTCTAATGGAGACAAAGATAATATACATATGCAGCAAAATGAAAGCAAAGATAGACAAGAATCCTTGTTTCACAAGACCCTTGACTCAGAGGGAACAGCCATCCAACTCAGCTCCCTGATTGTAGGCAGGCCACTTGGGCAGTGGAGAAGGAAGGGGTGTGTGACTGCTCCCAGCACAGGGTGCTCAGTCAACTCCAGCGCCCACAGTGTGGAAGGGAAGAAACAGTCAGAACCCCAACAAGCTGGGGCAGTGGGGAGCAAGGGAGGGTCAGATCGGAGAAAACACTTACGTAGCCTTTGTTGGGGTGGAAGATCTTCTCGTGGCGGCAGAGAAACACATCAGTGATGCGGCCAGAGCTCTTGAGAGTGTGTGTGCGGGGAGCAAAGGAAAGGGTCAGCCGGTCGTCTGAGCCTGTGAACTTCATCTGAGCCAGGTTATGAATGAAAAAATTGAGCTTTGTGGCTACACTGCCGAGGCTGGACTCAATCAACCTGCAGGAGGATGGGAAGAAAAGGATGTGACCCCGCACCCAAGTCCCAACTGCCTGGCAGAACTATCTCGAGAAATATCCCCTGACACCTGAGACTAATACTCAGCTCAGATCAGATCATTTTCCCTGTGTGATATCCTCATAGAGTGCATGATTGCACACAATGATCAGCATACAGTTTATTTCTGTGAACCTGGGGGTCTTATCTCCCCCCACTGCCCACCTGAGCCAAAGACAGTTAAACCAAGGTAGGAAGGAATTAGGGACGCCACCGTGGGCTCACCATGTAAATGTCTAAATACTGTTGTCAAACTGAGTTTCAAGGTTCAGTACAATGGAACCTCACCAAACAAAGCTCAATCCAGAGATTTTAGTTCAAAAGGAAAGGTACTGTATTAGACCCAACAGAGAAAATTTAGCTTGCTAAGTTCCAAAAAGGGTGCATAATAAAATGGACAAAACAGTAGACATTAGTATACAGACACTTCCCTGCTTTCACACAAAGTGTGTCTAAGAACGTCAAATATGGGAAAACAGAACCATGGAATTCCATGTTTTGACAAGGGGGAAGGTTCTGATCCAGAGAGCTAGAAACTAGTACAAAATCCCTACTATACATTGCCCCATAGACAAAATCCTTGACCGAGACATGGTGAGAGTGCAAGTAGGGGATCGCAATACCTCTATATAAAGGTCAGCACCCAAGTGCAGACGGGAGACTGAGTCTGAGAGAAGTAAAATAATTTACCCAAGTCAAAGGCAAAGTTGGGACGACTGACCTATATTGTCAACTCTAAGCTCTGCCACTGGAGCTAAGCCTTTCCCGTTTCCCTAGCCCTGCTCTTCCCAATCCGGCAGCCTGGAAATTAACTACCCAGAGTGGGCAGCACTGTTTCGTACGGAGAGTTTTACCTGGTGAAGTAGGTAGTTGCATTGGCCTCTGTGTCCTGAGGCCTCAGGGCATCATACACATACTTGAGGTCTTCTAGGTCTGAGAGCTCAGGGATCCCACAGGACAACATCTAGAAGAGCAAAGAAGAAGAGAGGGTGCCTGTAACAACAAGGAATTCTTGCTTCTTCCTTACCATAAGGCAAGATTTTCTACAGCTAGGCTCCCTAACCCTTCTAGAGGGTGGCAGGCAGATGCTGTGGGCAGTGGCTAGCAGTCCACAGGAACTGGGGGGGCTGGAGCAGGAAGTCAGATACCTGCAGACACCATTGTCCCCAGGTGGTCTGAGCCCTGCCTTTACCTAGGGCTCAGAGAAGTAGATCTCCAGAAATCCTTTGAAGCAAGACAAAGGAGTCTTAAAGATGGTGCCAGATGACAAGAAGGAGGGGTTCAGAAAGGGATGGAGCTCCTCACCAGGCCCAGAAGGTTGAGGAAGAGGTGGGTGTGCTTGCGAATGAGGTTGTAGGCTTGGCAGCAAAGGTCAACAAAATCATGGAAGCGGCTGGAAGGCTTGTCACCCCCGTTGATGACATACGCCATGTCCGAGGTGAAGACAAAGGGGGCACGGTCCCTGGGCCAAGGGGAACATACAGGTAGAAGGTCAACATGAAGGAGGAAGCCCATTTTGTGGGCTGCGTCAGGGGATGGTTCTCCTCATCCCTCAACACCTGTGTGAAATGGATAGAGGTGGCTCCTCTAACATTTTCGTTTTTCTTTTCCTCCCTTAATCTTAAAAAATCCCCAAACACATCCTTCATTGGTTCCTTGCCTGTGAGCTAGTGATATTTTCCCTGGATATCTAGTTGTATCCCGTTTTGCTGTGGTTTGGGCTCATTTCCCTTTGCTCAGTCCTCAGCAGTGAGGGACAATGGCTGGTGCCTGCCCTCTTCTGCAAGGCCCTGAAAGGACTTGACCTCTTTCTCAGTCTTCTCTTCTCCAAAGCTGCTCAGCCCAGGGACCACACTCTGCAGTGCGGGCCCTCCCATCACGGGCTCGTGTTCCAGCTCCGAACCATTTCCGCTGACCTCCCTGGCCTACACGCACATCCTGGCTTCAGGAGACCACTTACCGCTTGATGTTCCCGAACATCTGGGCGTGGCCCAGGAAACGGCCAAAATCTATGTGGAACATGTGGCCAGTCGTCTTCAGCATGATGTTGTCATTGTGACGGTCACAGATGCCCAAGACGTACGTGGCCACACAGCAGCCAGCACAAGAATAGATGAAGTTCTCTACCGCCTGGGAGAAGGAAGGCAGAGGGGAGGAGGGGACATAAAGCTGGTGTGGAGGGACCCCAGGGGCACAGCCAGACTGAATTCAGCCAGCCCTGCCCCTCTCTCATGAGTCCAACAGCTCTCACATCTGCCTGTTCAGCCTTCATCACATACTTACACACTGATGCACACAGAAACTTCTCTTGTATCTTATGGGGCAAAAGGAGATGGAAGGCTTATAAGTATATCTCCACCACGTTATCTGCAATTCACCACCTTCTGCACCTTTCTTTCTCCTTGGGAAACTGGTTGGAAAGACAGTGCACTGATCCGGGAGACCAGACTTGACCAGCCCATAATCAGGGAAGACTGATGTTTACAACTTTCCCAACTGTTTGTGGTGACCTTAACTCAAGCACAGCAAGGAGGCAGCTGACTTAAGGGCCTCTTCCTGACCCTGCTCAGAATTCTTCTGTCCTTCTCCCTGCCCCCAGTATGACTCCCATTTCCACTGTTCTTGGTAACAGATGAATGCTAATCTAATTAGTCACTTCACTCCAAGGAAGAGCTGAGGCAGCTTAACACTTCTAGGGGATGTTTTACACTCGAAAATCAGACACCTCTAGTTGGTAAAATGTGTTAGAGCAATTTCTGAGTTTAAAGCAGGAGGGGAGGGAGTAAGGGGTTAGATCTACCTTATTTTTTCTGGTCAGCATTTGCCCCCTTATCTGTCTTTCCAGTAAAAAATGTATGGAATTAGTGAATAGACACCTTTCATCCTCTAAATCCTCTTTGTGAGGTTTCTGGAATTCCCAAGAACTCAAGAAAGACTCATCAGCAGAGGCAACAGTTGTCACAGCCAAGTAAGAATGGACAAAGTTGGGAATGAGAGAAATCTTCATAGAACACATGCCCTTCCCACCTCCCTCTGCAAGCTTTCCCCCAGCCTTCAAGGACCTTCCTTGAGCTCCATACCTTTCCCAGATCTTACCAGCCTGCACTGACTCCTCCCCATTGAGCCCCTACAGGCACCATTCACTCAGAACTTAGTATTCTCACTTTCCCAGGGTCCAGGGATCTTATCTCTCAGCAGCCTCTTGGCTGTTCCACAGGCTTACTTCAAAACTAGCTACACACAGGGCTTCCCTGGTGGCGCAGTGGTTGAGAGTCTGCCTGCCTATGCAGGGGACAAGGGTTTGTGCCCCAGTCTGGGAAGATCCCACATGCCACGGAGTGGCTGGGCCCGTGGGCCATGACCGCTGAGCCTGCGCATCTGGAGCCTGTGCTCCGCAACGGGAGGGGCCACAGGAGTGAGAGGCCCGCGTACCGCAGGAAAAAAAAAAAAAAACACTAGCTACACACAGAAATCCCCTGGCTACTTGTTAAATTAAACCAGCTGACTAATCCCTAGGAAGTTAAGAATAGAAAGTTTGTAAAGAAATCACAGAATGTACCTTCTGGAAGAAAAAGAGATTTCTATGATAGAGAAATATATAATTGAAAAGAAACCACTCAATAAGTATAACCCATCAACTCCCAGTCTTAACCATCTCCATCAACCTGTCTTCGTGTCACAGATGTTCTTTCTACCTGAAAGGCATCCTAGTTCGACTTACAAAGCAGCTATATGCCTGTACTCTGCCACAGAGTAAATAACTAGTCTCATCACCTAAGTTATGCAGGGTGTTGGCTGCTTACTGGCAGGAAGTCTCACTGTATAAAGAGAGCTCTCCTGATTTAAGGGGTTTCACTTATAGGATGGAGGTACTCTGTTTGCTGAGTAGGTGGCCAAGAGACAAGTAACTCTAGTTCTTTCCTCCTGCAAGGCACCATAAGAAACTACCAGCATCATTCTAACAGAAAGACTAGAAGAGCTCAGAGCTATTTTTGAAAGACCGATATTAAACATTGAGACACTGAGTTAGTTTCCCTCTGTGTGTATTCTTGTTGTACAAGCTTTTATAATATTTATTATGACTCTTTATTACATTGGCCAGGAGTGATCATAATTCCAGCACCAAGCACAGTGCCTCTGTATGGTGGCTGCTTAATACCTGAAAACTACATGTTAGTATAAATAGTATATAGGGTTGAGGGAGGGAGGAAACAATATCACTCCTTTCCAAGGGTAGAGGACCTTAACATTTACAACATACAGGGGATGGGTTTTGAGGGATGGGAAAGGGAAGAAAGGGCTTTCCAGGCAAAGGAAATACTATCGTCTAAAGGTATTGAAGAAATGTAAGTAGCTCCCTAAACTACAGCATAAATTATCATAAGATGGGGAGGTGCGGTGGATGAGATCACAGGGGCAGGCAGGGCTGGATTACAAAAGGCCTTGCGGCAATGCTGTGGATGACCGACTCATCTTCTAGGACACAGGGAGCCTTTGAAGAATTGAGAGCAAAGGAGTGACATGAGCAGTTTGCGCCTTATTTTAAAAGACTCTGGGGGCTTCCCTGGTGGCGCAGTGGTTGAGAGTCCGCCTGCCGATGCAGGGGACACAGGTTCGTGCCCCGGTCTGGGAGGATCCCACATGCCGCGGAGCGGCTAGGCCCGTGAGCCATGGCCGCTAAGCCCGCGCGTCCGGAGCCTGTGCTCCGCAACGGGAGAGGCCACAACAGTGAGAGGCCCGCGTACCGCAAAAAAAAAAAAAAAAAAAAAAAGACTCTGAAATCCAGCAGAGGATGGTAATGGAAGGAGGAGGGGGCAGTCCAGTAGTTCAGGGGACAGAAAGCAAATGGCTGAAAGAAATGGTAAGAAGAGGACAGATTCAAGAGACACCTGGGGAACAGGGCTTGGTAAAGCAGAGGAGAGGCAGAAGGAAACATCAAGAAGACTCATGGCTCTGTCTTGGGTGACTGCACAGAGAGAGTCATACCATCCAGAAACACAAAAAGCAGGTTTCAAGAGGACAAGGAGAGACAGAAAGCTCGGTTTTGCCTATACTGAGTTTGACGTACAGGTGCAACACAAGCGGAGAGGTCCAGCAGTCGGGTGGTGAGAGAGGGAAAAGGGAATGGCTTTGGAAGTCATCAGTAAGTGGGTGGTAAAGTAATAAGAGATGATGAGCTGGCACGAGAAGAGTACAAAGAGCACAGCAGGCCAGGAATTAAACCCTGGGGAATGCAAACATTTAAGGCCTCGGAAGATCGTCTAATTACATGTTCACTAAACAACATTCTGATTATAATTTGGTTGCCCACGTAGGTTCTCCTTCAGGGATAAAAGCCATTGATCAATATAAGTTAGTATATGGATCGCTTCTGATTTATGGCCATTCTCTTATGAGCTTGGTTATTATGATTTATTCCTTCCCCTAAACTTAATTAACCCAGAGGCAAGAGCCATGAAGCTGTGGACCAGCCACAGAACACAGCAGGTCACCAAGGCCCTACCACCCAGTACAGACCCGCCTGAGGAAGGTCAGCTACCTTTGCTATCATCTCTGTCTCATATCTATCCTCAATCCTGGCTTCTGGTTACATGCTTGTCACAAACCAGCTCCATAACTGGGAACAAATGAGTGAGTCTTAATTCACGTCTATGAAAAGAAGAGTTGGATAAAATGATCTCTAAAGACTCTTCCAACTCTTGTTCTGCAAAGCACCACTGGACTCCTTTCAGGACACAGGAGGACCTGAATAGGTTCGTGACTAAGAGGGCCCCCTCCTCCAAACTCAATCTGCCAGAGGAACTCAGCGAAGGCTTCCCAGTTGGATACCAGGGGATGTTCTTGGTCAGCTTACAAAAGTCATTTGACCCACCTCTAGACATCTGGAGGCACCAGCCAACCAAGAGTGTTTCTTTCCTCCCAATACAGCTGAGCTGTCTTCTCTGTGCATGTGTGGGCCTTGTGGGAACACAGTGTGCCAGAGTCACGCACATCCCACCCCAGCTTCACCCCCACGCTTCAATCCTACCTTCTCGTACTCGTCCTCCCCAGGGTTGTGCTTCTGCAGCCAGTCGGCTAGGGGCCGGTCCTTGAAGGAGCCGGTCACCCCGTGCTCCACCTGGATCTTGCGCAGGGTCTCAGAGTTGGGGATCATCTCTACCATCCCTGTGAGGGGAGACATCAAGTCACTCTCCAGAGCAGAGAGAAGGTGTCTGTCAGGAGAGGACTACAAGAGCTTTGCTGGATGCTTCCCTGTAAATTAAGCTCTAGGGCATTTGGACAAAGTCTGATAATAAGGGGAAAGATCATTCCCCTGGTTTCATACTCCATGCTGTGACTCTTTGGTTCCCCCAGCTCATAGCCATGATCCTTTTTTGTTTTAACTTTTACTATGGGATTTTCAAATACATATAAGAATAAAGAAATGGTATCATGAACTCACACAAAACCAGTTTCAAAAATTATCAACACTTTGCTAATCTTGTTTCATCTATTTCACTCACCCAGCCCTGCTTCCCCCTCTTCTCTTCCACCCTCCCCCTACCCCATTCGCAGCTGGAGTACTTTTAAGTAAATCCCATACATGTCATTTCACTCATAAGTATTTCAAGTATAACTAGCAAGGACATAACCACCATGCCATTATCACATCCAAAAATTCAACGACCATTCTTTGATAGTCTAACCCAGTCTACATGCAAATTTCCCCCAACTGTGTCAAAAAGTATCTGTTTACAGCTGGTTTGTTAGAATTGGGATCCAAAGTCTACACAGTATGCTTGGTTATGTCTCCAAGTCTGCTTTATTTTATAATAGTCTCTCTCCTCTGCCTTCTTTTTTTAATGCCATTCCACAGCTTCTAATGGGATAATCTCGCCCTTTTCATTTTTCTGGAGAAGGACACAGTTCTCGTCAGGGAATGGCAAAAGGGCAGTAAGCAAGAATGCCCCCCACGCCAGCTGCCCAGTCAGAGCCCTGCCCACTCCCTACTGACCTCTCCCACGGCCAGTGGAGAAGCAGCGGAAGAGGACCATGCGCATGTCCAGCCCCTCCTGGACCCAGATCTTGCTCATGATGCGAATCATCTGCAGGGTCAGCATGTCCTGGCGAAGGTCGTCCCCACACTGGATGAAGGAAGACAATGACCGGAACCACCTCCCCCACTTCCTCCAGCTCCCAGATCTCCCAGGAGGGCAACCTTGGCCCAGACTAGTGACCAGGGACTGCTCAGTTCTCCCACCTCACACTCAGACCTGCTCACACCCGGTCAAACACCAGAGATGGGCCAGGAACCACATTTTGCCCGTGTGGTGTTCCAGCTCTTCCCCCAACCCCACGTCCCCATTTACACTGAAGTCAGGGTCCTCTTCTTCATGCAGCCTTCCTGACCATCAAAGCCTTAAAACTTGAATGTTTACACCTTGGATTTGGAACTTACACACAACAAATATATGTTACTAAGTCACACATGCCTTTCATTTCCCCCACTGGATTGTCCGCTCTGAGACTATCCTTTATTCCTCAGAATCATGGATGTACCAGTTAGAGGCACCTTAAGATTCATCTAAGTCCAACCTGCACCTGATTTATGAATTTCCTCTTCAGCACGCCTGCCATAGTCATTCAGCTTGAATACTCTAGGGACAGCCAGGTCAGCACCTTATCCATTCCATTGCTGAGGTAGCTCTGCCTTCTAGAAAGCGCCTCTGATATTGAGCTGTCAGTTACCTCCTTACACATCCCAACACTGTTCCTAGCCCTCTGGGGCCACACATAATTAATCTATTTCCTTTTTCACCCGATAGTCTTTCACACACTAAAATGGCAGTATCAGTGTGGACCAGCAGGAAGAGAATGGCCCTGAGGCTGCTTCTGCCACCCTTGGATTCCCACCTCTCCTTCTCTCTACCATCTACATTCCACCAGGCTTGAGAGAAGTGTCCTCACCTTGAAGATGACACGGATGTTCTCGCCCAGCGGATCCACATTTTGGAAGGAGAGCTTGAGGGGGACTGCATTGGAGTTGAAGTAGGAACAGTCCTGCCACAGTAGAGAGGGTAGTGATGAGGGTCAGGGTGGCACAGGGCCAGGAAGGAAAACGGCCTCTCCAACTCTCCACCAGCTGCTGCTCATTGTTTCTTCCAGATTTCTGCGGAGCCCATATTCCTTTCCTCCCTCCCTACTGCCATCACCCTGGTTCAGTTTGTTATGACTTCAGCTCCTGCGCCTGGTCTCTCATCCCTTCAGTTCACTCCACACACAACTTACTAGTTGTGTGACTTCTGGCAAGTCGTGTGTCCCACCTATAACTCAGTTTACTCCTCTGTAAAATGGGGCTCACAACAGTACCGACTTCATAAGAGTCGTGAGGATGAAATGTGATAGCCAAAGGAAGGCACTTAGAACAGTGCCAGGCACAGAGGGTGTGCTCGATCACCAGCCTGGACTTCAACCCCGACACCGTCAGCAGAGGCACTTCCCCAGCCCCCAACCCAGTTCCTCCACCCCGCAGAGCTGTCGGGTAAAAGTCCATACACATTAGCGTTGGCAGGAGGCCCCACATATGCCTTTCTTCCTCACCTCTCTCGACAACCAGCTCAGTGAGGACCTGGCTTCCACTGAGCCCTCCCCACTCCGAGAGCCCCAAACCTACCAGTCACTCACCCTGGGCACGATGCCCCTAACCAGCAGACTGGGGCTAAGCGGCAGGCGGCAGGAGCCATGGAGGGCAAAAAACTGCCCCACCTCCTCCAGGCCCGTGCGGAGAATCCCCTGGTGGGGAAAGGAGAGCAGGGGTGAGGTGAGGGGCCCATAAGCTCCACTCAGAGCCAGGCCTCTCCCAGGGGCGGGTGCCAGTAGTGGTTGGCATGGAAACAGTCACCCGAGAGACGTGGACAACCTCCTGGAGAAGGTGAAGAAGGAAGACTGCCCCACCCACACCACAGCCTGGGCCACAGCCCAAACACCTATAGAGACTGGGTGGATGACAGAACAGCTTAAAGCAGCCCACGGTGAACTGAGAGGGTGGGCTACAGGCCAAGGAGGAGTTGCCACTCGGGCCGTTGCCAAAAAAGCCAATCATCTAGACTTCACAGTCTCCCAATTTTTCAATGTCAGCAACCAGGATCACTAACACTGGACTAATACAACCCCTTTGTGCAAACAGATAAAGGTGCGCCCTCTGGATGGTAGCAGCCCTGAGCCGTGGCTCACAGCACAGTGAACAAAGTATGACTGAATTTTAGCCCTCACTTGCCCCACTCTGGCTGGGTGCTCTTTTTTTTTTTTTTTTTTTTATTGGTTTCTGCTTTATAACAAAGTGAATCAGTCATACATATACATCTGTTCCCACATCCCTTCCCTCATGCATCTCCCTGGCTGGGTGCTCTTGTGCAGTGAACAACTTACACAACTGGGCTTAGCCTTTAAGGTAAACAGTTAAATAAAAATTTTAATACTTCGCAAGCCAAAGAGAACACATTCCGTGGGCTGTATCCAGCTTGCAGACTGTCAGTTTGTAGCCTGTAGGTTAGGGAGACACCTCTTTCCAGCCCCTCACCAGAGATGGTTAAGTGCCATCCTGCTGGTCAAGATGCCTAAGAAGTTAATGACTGGCTGCAGAGGCCCAGAACCGGAAATGGGTAGAGGCAGCCTCACCCCACTCACCGGCCGTGCAGACGGGGCAGCCTCCCGGACCTGCTGGGCCAGCTTGGCCAGGGTACTGACAAGCCAGCACTGGCGGTTAAACTCCTCTCTCAGCCCCTTGCCACAGCAACACAGCAAGGCTGCCAGCAGATACTGGTAGCGGATGCTGAACTGAGAGTCCTTGAGGCCGTCTTTCAGCAACCTACCAGGCAAAGGGAGGGAGGAAGTCAGAACACTCAAAGGATAACAGGCAAGGCGGGGGTGAGGAGTGGTCAGACCCAGCTCTGACTCCCTGGAAGACCCACCCCAAACTTGGGAAGGCAAAGAGGCTCTGGATGCAAAACTTATACAGAGGTGTTCAGCCATATCTCAGTCTGCCCATGCTGTCTTTAAATAGGGCTCAGAGCCCTTCTGCATCTGGTTTCTCCTTGTATTTCTGCCGTGCGTGGGTGGAGGGCAGGGCCAGGGATGATCCCCACTGCGCTTACATGCGGGTGAGCTGAGAGCCCCTGAGGAAAATGTGCTGGCCCAAGGCCACCTGGTAAGTCAGCCACATACTGCAACCCACATGGCTCAGCTCCCCACCCTTGCAGGCTTAGAATAAAACACTCCCAAGTGAAGGAGATGTGTCCACCTCTCCTCTTCCTGCACACGGTTTTACCAGAAGAAGTAGTGAGTCACTCTCAAGTCAGAGACAGCTCGTTTCAGGAGGAAGCGCACCAAGGGGCTGTCCAGGTAGCACTCATACTTTAAGGCCTGTGTAGGAGACAGGGAACAGGAGGCTTTGTTGATTGCCTGTAATCTACACCAACTGCTATCCCTGCAGGATGCAGTCTGTCTTGGGGTCCTGGGGGTGGGACCATCAGAACTGGAGGGAAGGCCAGCTCACCCACCTGCACGAGCTGGGGCAAGTAGTCCAACAGCTCAGCATCAGAGAGGGAGCCAATCCACTGAACGGCCATACGGCGCACCTCCTGGTCTGGGAACCTGCAAAATAGAGCCCAGGACCCTGACAATCCAGCCACAGGGTCTAAGGCACAGGAGTGAGCAAGCACCCTCACACCTGAGCCTCAGAGCCATGGGTGAACAAATGGCAATGACTCCCAGAATCTGCCAAAGCCACTAGAAGAGTCTTAAGCACCTTTTCTGGATTGCAACCGTTGAGAATGGCCCTGGTCCATGGTCAGAGTCAGCCTTGGGCCATGGAAGCCACTCTCACTCCCTGTATGAGTTCAAGAAAATGGGACAAAGTCCTCAACCCCACTCCCAAAGACCTCTTCCTTGACTCTCACTGTGCCAGAAATCCCACCATCAAAGAGCCCGCGTGAGGATCAAAGCATTATCGTTTCTTGGTACCATCCTTTTAATGCAAAGCTTGCCAGGCAAATAACAGAGATCATGAAATTATATATAAGCCAGTACACCTAGCCAGAATTAGTTTAGCAGAGATTAGCAAAACCTTTGCCTCAATAAGTCCTGAAGGCAAAATACGTGGATCAGGTACATTTTAATTACTAAGAGTGGTAGAAAATAAACCAAGAACATTGGGTACCATCTAGGGGTTTGAGACTGGGAGCCTGTGTCCCCAGAGGAACGAAGGGAGAGAGGACTGTAAGAGCAGAACTAAGTGATAAGGTTTGGGTTACACAGGTGTGTGCATATGTCAAATCTCAGCAAATGTACACATAAGCCTTGGGCACTGACTTATATGTAAACTTTGTCTCAAAAGAAAAAAACGTAAACAAACATTGAGCTCTAGTTAATGTTATGCTTGCTAAAGTATTTAGGAAGGAGTTATGATGTCTCAATTTACTTCAAAATGCATAAAAAAATAAGATGTATTGATGGACAGTATATACACAATAAAGCAAATATAACAAATGTGAATGGTTAGAATTTAGGTGGTGGGAATATGGATGTTCACTATTAAATTCTCAGTCTTGTTGTATGTTTGAAAAATGTTCATAATATAATATGGGGGGTGGGGGTGGAATAAAATAAAGAAAGAGAAAAGGAGAAGTGGAAAAGCCCTGAATTTCCATGCCCACTTGACCATTCTCCCCAGGGCTGGCCAGGTCAGTGATGGGCAGTGCCAAGCCCTGGCTTCTGGAAGGACACGTGGTCAGGAAAGGTGGGTGTTACAACTCACGTGGCATGCAGGAGCCCCAGGGCATCCTGGTGGTTCATGTGGGTCCACTGCTTCAGGAGAGCGTAGATGTCGGGCAGGCAAGCCCACTCCCAGCTGGGGGCACTAGCGAGCACCAGGGGGAGTGAGCTCACCTCCGAGTGGCAGTAATACCGCTTCTCCCACAGGCTCTTTTTGTCAGCATCAGTGAGCCTGGGGGTGGAAGTGGTAGGGGGAGGTGAGAGAGACAACAGAGTCAGCCAGAGGGTAAGGTACTCACGCTCCAAGAGAATGCTACACACTCCAATTCAGTAGTTGCCAACCTTTGCTGCATGTTACAATCACCTGAGGAGCTTTGTAAATGCCTCTTGTCCAGGCTACACCCAAAACCAATTAAGTCAGAATGTCTGGGGAAGGCAGGCATCGGTAATTTTAAAAATATCCCTAAGCGATTGCAATGTGTGAAGCAAACTCTGGGAGCCAGGGTCCAAATTGCATCTTTGATCCTTGACTCAGGGACATCTCACACCAAGGCAGCATGCAGGGGCCAAGGGCACCGGTTTTGCTACCCCTCCTGAGGATGCCCTTCGGACATCACTCCCAAGTAGAGCCACCAGAGGGCAGTGGTCCCCACTGCTCAGGGTCTGGGCAGCTGAGAGGCCTCCTGGGGCTTCCTGGGGCCAGCTGGAGGTTTTATAGGACCTGCAGCTAATTGGGTCTTGCCTGAGATCAGGTGTCTAATGGGAGAAAGGAGCTGAGGGGCTAATGAAGCAAGGGGTCAGCAGAGGAGTGGGGGCAGGGGAGGTCTGCAGTCACTCAGTGATTCTGGCTGCCCTGGGTGAGACACGAGGGAGATGAGCCCCATCTCTCTCATTTCCCCCAACTGCCACGTGCAAGGGCCATGCAGGAGCCAGAGAGGTATAGGAGAGAGCAGGCCGGTGGGGAGCCCAGATCCCACCAGCTCCTCCAGCCTCTTCAACCCTGGTGAGAGAAGCAGCCCCAAGGATGAGATCAGCTTGGACTCGCTTACCCCTGACAGCTGCCAGCTTGCCTTGACACCTGATCCTTTTTGGAAAGTGACAGGGCCAGAGAAATGCAAAGGCTGTGGGTGTGGAAGGGGCAGGAGGTGGGGGCAGGGTGGTAAGCATAGGGGCCAGCTGCCCCAGTGGACAGCAAATAGTACACAGCTTATCTGGGGGTGGGGCAAAGCTCTGGTCCTCTTGGCAAGCTGATTCTGGGCCAAGTCCCCATCGTGGGGATGGGTGTTCCCGGATCTAATATCCTGACTGTGAGCTCTCCACTTTGCCTAAGGTCAGCTCATGAAAAACGTCTGGGGGCTGCAGAGCTCTCTCTCCACCATTTCCTGCCTAGGCAGCAGTGCCCACCCTATCCCACCTCGACTCCCAAAGCAGGAGGACAGGGAACTGCTGGGAGGTAAGAGAAGGTCAGTTAGAACTCGAGAGACTTAGTGGAGGCCCGAGTCACACATGGGGGATGCCCTGGGCCTCACCAGTACAGGGACTCCTTCTGCATGATGCTTTTAAGCATGTGTTGGTCTTCCTCCCGGAGGCTGCCAAACTCATAGCGGGGGCTGAACTTGTCTCCAGCGGGGCTGGTGAACTTGATGTCGAAGGCTGAGGTGGGAAAGTCAATCTGGGAGATGACATCAGGGAAGTGAGGAGAGAGAACAGGAAGCTGGGTGGGGCTGCCACCTACCTGGGTCTCCAGCTCTTCTTTTACCCACCAGCCTTCCTGCCTCCCTTCCTCCCTCCCTTACCCTCAGATTCTTTGTCTGTAAAATAACCTTGTTGGACTTGGTGATCGCTAAAGTCCCTTCCAGCTATAACTTCCAGCGAAAAATGAGAAGGAAACAAAGAGAGAGAAAGAAAAACGGTCAAGTGAGGAAGAGGTTGGGCTGAGATGCATCTAGGTGAGGGGACTGGCCCCAGGCCAAACTCTGAACAGAAGCATCATTAGGCTGAGCCACTGGGAGCCTCCACGCCCAGGTTGGGGAGCCTTCAGTGTGGTCCTGGAGGGCACTACTGCCTGATGAAAAGTGGGACCACATGCCAGGTGAGAGCTCTGCCAACTCTGAAGCCTTCCATGCTGGGTTCCCTTGCTCTCTGCTGCCATGTTCATCCTTCTAAAATGGATGTCAGAGCTCAGGGAGCCAGTCCTCAAAGGGAGTTCCACATTCTTTCTTTCAAGAAATGTTTATTGAACCCTAATATGTACCGAGCATTGTTCTGGGCCCTGGGCACAGAGTAGTAAATAAGACAGATAAAAACGCCTGCCTCGGGCTTCCCTTGTGGTGCAGTGGTTGAGAGTCCGCCTGCCGATGCAGGGGACACGGGTTCGTGCCCCGGTCCGGGAAGATCCCACATGCCGCGGAGCGGCTGGGCCCGTGAGCCATGGCCGCTGAGCCTGCGCGTCCGGAGCCTGTGCTCCGCAACGGGAGAGGCCACAACAGTGAGAGGCCCACGTACCGCAAAAAAAAAAAAAAAAAAAAAGAAACGCCTGCCTCTTGGAGCTTTCATTCTGTATGCACTTTGATATTCCATATTCCATACAAAAGCATCTCATGACCATAAGAAAAGGAACCAGAAACGGTAACTAGACCTCGGACCTGACCAGCTCCTCCTCCTGTCCCCAGAGAATGGGTCCACCCCACTAGAGCACTGAGTGGCTGCGGGGAGGGCTTCCCCATGGGCCCCAAGAGGGGATGGCTCAGATTAGTAATATTAGGGTTCAATACAAGGAACTCTGAAGAGCTGAGCCCTGGTTGGCAAGGGTCTCAGACCCTGCCTTCAGGCTCCTTGAAATCAGTTAACCTCAAGGAGATGGGACGTAGCTTCCGCAGAACTTGCCCTCCCACTCCGGGTCTAACCACGTTCACCTAGTCGCTTCAGTCTCATCACCCCACGTGCAAAGTTCCGCACTTTCTCCTACTGCCCCAGCCCAATCCTCAAAGGGAAAACATGGAGCCAACTCTGGAGTGGTCCTGATGGGTCGGTGGGAGGGAGAGGCTGGGGTCTCACCTGCAGGATGACACTATCTGGCTGATGGAAATTAGGTGCACTCCAACGGGTACTGGGGCTTTCCTGTGTTGCTGGCCATAAGCCCAGAAGCTTCCGGCCACAGGTCAGGACTCTAAGGAGGATGGAAGGTGGGATAAGCCAACAAACCCAGTCGCTAAGGAGATGGTTCTCCTCCCGCTCTCCCTATCCAAAACTCTGCCTTTTCTGCTTGAAGCCACTGCCCAACTCCTCTCTCTCATTCTCCCCACAGACCACGGCCTTCTCTTTCTTCCAAGTCCTATAAAAAACCCACCCCCTCCAGGAAGCCTTCCTAAACTAACCACACCCTCCCTGGTCTGGGTGACCTGGTGGCAGGGATGCCTTCATGATGTAGAGAGCTGGACTGGATGACCTCTAAGTTCCTTCCAATGACAAGACCAGATGACGCTGCCTGAGCGTGCATATCCATGCCCCTTCCCACCAGTCCTGCCCAGTAGCTCTTGATTACATCAATTGTGCTGGCCACCAGTCCTGTGCCTTGGTCCTCTCCACCAGGGCTGGGACCCTATGGACTCTGCCGGTGAGCCCCACCTGGCCAACCTGCCCGAGGGGCATTGGCCCACGCAGCGGCCAGGCCTCTCTCCCTATCCCCTCCTCCCTGCCAAGGCCAAGCTGCCCTGGGCCCACATACTGCCTGAAGTTGAAGAGCGGAGCAGTGACCCAGCCCAGGGCTTCGGGCACCCGCCGCTGCTTATTGGACTCCGAGGAGCTCCCGGGTGGGGGGATGGGCAGAGCATAGAGAGTGGCACACAGCAGGGTCTCCCGAGGCAACCGGTTCACCTGCACAGGGAAGCAGATCCTAGGGAGGACAGGAAACCAAATCAGGAAGTGCCACCCCTGTGGCTTCCAGGGCCAGGTGGCCCAGGAAGTCAAGATGAGGCTGAGAACTTGGCCTCCCGATATGCTCCCTGGGTAAGCCTTCCTGCAGAACCAGGACAGATCCCAAACTGCAGGCAAAACCTCCACTCGATGCCTGCAGGAGGACAGTCTATATGTCTTTGCAGCCTCTTGGTAGAGTAAGACAAACATCCTCTGATTTTAAGGCTACCCACGGTGACCAGACAGAACTCACTTGGCCAGAGTCACCTAGAGTTCAGGTGTCTACAGGCCCCATACCGTCAGCCATACTCCTTCCCTTGTTTTAGGATTTCTGCAGAGTCACCGAGAAGTTGCTCCTTTTGACAATCCTTCTCCATTGAACAATCCCCAACCCTCCCCCACCTCTTACGGCTGAGAGCAGCCAGGAAGCAGCAGCATGATCTCTGCCTTCAGCGCACCCTCCCCCACGGCCCTCCCACCTGTCTGTCCTCCCGTGTCCCCTTCTTCTCCTAACCCACTGGACACAAATAGTTTGTTCTCACCCCGAAACATTTTCAAAGCCAAAGGGATAAAAAGAAGGGGCTCCTCCAAGTCCCTGGGTGGTGAGAAGGCAAACTGGCAGGGCCCAAAGAACTGACACCGAAGCCCTTGCCAGTACCCAAGCCCAGATGGTCTCTCCCGTGCTCCCACGGCTGAATCACACCCGGCTACTCCCTCCAAGTTCAGGATAAGGGCCTGGGGTGGGGTGGGTGGAGAGGGGAGGGGAGCTGTGGGAAGAGGGAGGACCCACATTACCTTTCGGGGAAGCTGTCCCTGGGCCAAAGTCCATACCGTTACACCCTTCTGGCCAGCCCAGGGCCCAGCAGCTTTTATGCCAGAGGGCACAGAGGCAGGGCGGCCACGCCCAAGGTTAGCAGTTTCATGATCAAGCAGCCTCCCTCCACCGCTGCCCCTCACTCCTCCAGGGGAATCTCCGCGTAAGTGAGGCACTCCCTCCTTCCCGCCAGACTGGCAGGGCCCTGCCCTGTCCCAGCTGCCTCTACCATGGGGGCCCACAGCTATAATTAGGACCCCGCCAGCAGCCAGCGTACATGTCAGGCCAGGGCTTGGCTAGAGTGGCCGAGTGAGGCTGCTGGGCCTATTTTGAGAGTTAGCTGACCCCATGCTGCTACAGTGAGGGAGACAATCAGCTGACCCCACAGCAAAGAGGAGACGGAGCTGGTCCTGATCCCTTTCTTTTCAGCTGGAAGAGCCTTCCAGCTGGGCATCCAGAGAAAAAGAGAGTGAGGAACCTTTCTAGCTGAAACCGTCAACCAAGGCTCCTTCTCCTCAGCCCTTGGGTATATCTGGTATTCTAAAACCTCCCCCACGGACCTTCACCTGGGGTCAGTCAGGACAACCAGTAGGTTAGCTGTAGCCCTAAACTTCCTCCCTTCTGCAACCCATTCCTTAACAGCGCATCACAGGGGCTGACTCCTCCGGGCAGCGTTCCTGGGACGTGCCGGTTCCAGTCCTGGTTCTGCCTCTCACAACCTTGGGCAACTACTCACACCTCTGTGCCTCAGCTTCCTCATCAGTGAAAAGGGGGACGTGGCTTCACTTGTGTGATGTGTGTATATACTGGGTGCTTTTTGCTATGTGACACTGCGGTTACTGCACTGGAACGGAACTATAGACATTTAGCACTTTCATGCACAAACATCCCCATGTGTCAGTCACTGCGTCAGTCACTTGGAACGGAGAAACCCGAATTGAGAGAGCTCAGAACACAACAAAGATGATAAAGAAGAAAGCATTTATCATGTACTAGGTATTGTGCCAAGTACTTTACTTGCAGTGTCTCAACTGCTCTCAAAGAACCCTATAGCGTAGGCCCTATGACCATGTCCATTTTGGGTTGAATGACCTGCCCAAGGTTGCACCTACAGTGAGAAGGAGAGGATGATGGCACCCAAAGACTGCACTGCACTGCCTCCTCCCACATGCCTTGGTCTTGATCATGAAGGTGCCACGGGGCCTCTGGAGGGGCAGCGCTGACATGACACCCTCCACAAGGCTCTAGGGAGGATAGCAGCCCTATGGGATTTGAGGCAGAGATTCAGACAGGGAGTAGAATGAGATCACAGAGCAGGCAGCTTGAGGTGGGACATGCTGGGCTGCTTCCACACCTCTGATACTCCGTGGGGAAAGGGTCTAAGGCTCATTGTGAGGTCTGCCTGGGCTGGAGAGCTGTAAAACACATAGTAATTGAGGCCAGAGAATCCCAAGGGGATGGTGAAATTTGGGAGCCGTTTAATGCAGCCATCCTCAGCCTCCAAGGAGTCTCTCCGGCTCTGGTGATTGTTTAATTAAAGGACTTTATTTACACCTTTATTGCTCTAAGAATCATAAACGTGTGAAGACAGGAGAAAAGGTCTGCCTCTCCCACTGGCCGTCTGTAAAATGGCCCATCTCTCCCAGGATTTCCACAGACTCTCCATCCACCTATTTTGGTATCCTTGGCCTCCCCAAGGACCCTCCTCAATCTCTTTAATCTGCACTCCAAATACTGAATTTGCAGTTCTGCTTTGCACATAAGGACTCAGAGATAAGTCAGTCTGGGAAAGTAAGCTGCGGGGAGCAAACAAGGTGCTTTCTGTCTGGAGGGAGGATGGAGCAGCACAGAAAAGGCACAAGGCACACAAACTTCTACAATGTCACCATCGAGGCACCCTGGCCTCCATTTCCTTCCTGTTTTGCTTGGCTGATGGCTACCTTCCGGACAGCAAATTACTGTTAATAAACAGTGGTTGATACTATCTTGTGCTTGTGTTTTCATGTTTATATTTATAACCTGTCTTACCTCATTTCAGTGCCACAACTGCCTCTGAGTTAAACAAATGTCCCCATTTTACAGTTTGAGAAACTGAGGCCCAAAGAGGCCAGAGAGGACATACGACTAGAGACAGAGCTAGAAATAGAGCCTTATTCCTATAGCTCTAAGCCCATTAGTCTTTCCTCTAGACAGCCTGCCCTTCCAGATTTATAAGGGAGAAAGCATGGTCCCGTCTCCCTCTTCCATGGGAACTTTAGGAAGAAGGGAGATGAGACTCCCTCAGACTAGTTAAACCTTTTAAGGGAGACAAGATCAAAACAATGAATTATTATTAAAACTAATGTTTATATGGTCCTTCATGGTTTACAACAAGCCTTTATGGATACTTCTCATTGGAAACTCATAACAACTTGAGAGGTAGAAATTACACTTGTCCCCATTTAAGAGTTAGGGAAGTGGAGTCTCAAGAGTCTGAATGGCTTGTTTGGTTAGGGTTCGTGACAGAGCCTGGTTTAATCTGGGCATTCAGGAGGCTGAGAGGGTCTGCAGTGGGCACTGGAGCCTGGCGGGAGGTCTTACTGCTGGTCCCAGATGATGAGGTGGAAGAGGTACTTGGAGAAGTGAACCCTTCGGGTCTGCAGGGGGCTGCACAACTCCTTGCCGCCATGGCTGAGGGAGCAGGAGAGGTAGAACTCTTCATAGCTACAAGAGAAAGGGCGTAAGTCAGGACACTCAGCTCCCAGATCTCATCTCAGTCGCCCGAACTATGCCGAACTCCATTTCCCCTGTAAGACTCTTGATCTGTGGGACTGGAACATGGGGTCAAGGGACAGGACAGCCAAATCGGATTTGCGGAAGTGTGCTCCGGGAAAAGCAACTCGATCTGGATCTCTCTGCCCAGTTTCAGGTTCCATGCTGAGCCCTTGGTTTTTCTCCCTTCTTTATTGGGAAGCAGCCATGCAGCCTCCTTCTTAGAACCAGCTCCAGCCCATGGGGTGTCTGGGGGTGCGCCTGCGCACATGCGCATGCGCAGGTGAGAAGCGTGGGGGATGAAAAACGACATATGCTGAAATGAATGCCAACACATGGGAGTCCCTGCGGCTCGTGACAGGTGCCTGACAGAAGAGGTCAGAGAAGGCCCTGGTTTCCCAGGCTGCCTCCTTTGTTCTCCGCCAATCGCCCAGAGGAATACATTAAGTGAGGAACAAAGAGAGAAGGGGAAGGGAGGGGGAGGGGGTCTGGGAAGAGAGGGGCGGGGGTCGGGTGGAGCCAAAGGCCTATTCCCCCAGGCCTGGGATGCTGGGGGACCCTGAGAGGAGCTCAGGATTACCAAGTTAACGTCCTCCTCCACCCACCCTTGCAGGCCTAGGGAACTCCAGACAAAGGGTCATCTCCCACCTCCCCGCCCCCTCCCGTTGTACATCTGCAGGGGAGTGCGGTCACTGGCCGTGAGGCATGCACTCAGATCTGGGAAGCGGCCATCTGTCGCAGCAGCGTCTCCATCAGCTGGCCTTGGATAGGAGGGGGCAGGGATGCCTAAGCAGCCATCACTGAGAGGGAGTGACAAGATCTGACCACTGCTGCCTTTTCTCTCTCCTCTGGGATGTCCCAGCCCACGTCAGTCTCCCTCTCAGTGGGCTCATCCCCTCAGCCACAGTGCACCATAATGCCACAGAGCCTAAATTTAGGACAGTGGGGTCACATGCAGACAGAAAAAGCCATCTGAAGTCTAACTCAGCTTGCTCCCTATAGGCCATTCAGCCCAGTGCTCACCTGGTAGCCCAGATGATGGGGATGCGGTGGGTGGCATAGACCGTAAAGGCCAGGGGCCCAGAAAAATGGCAGGCCTCCTGGACCAGATCATGCTTGCGGCTTCCGTGCACTGCTGTCTGGAAGTCTGCATTGAACGTGTTGCAGTACAGCTCCACCAGGTCCAAGATGGCAGCTGTCAGGGCTTCCACGACCTTCTCTGTGAAAGGAAGGGGACAGAAGGAAGAATAGTGAGGCTTCAACAAGCCCCATCTTGTTGTCATGGCACTGGCTAAGATGGGACACCCTAGGACAGTAGTCCCCAAATGGCAGGCACCCATCTGTGATGAAATGAGGAAAAAGCAGGAGCATGTCATGAGCTTCTCACAAAATGACACTCAATTTTAAACATTGTCCTTATTTTTACTTATTGCTACTCATTTAGTGTAAAATGTCCTTTCTTTTAGGAAGTAGTGGGAATAATAGTTACCAGTTACTTCAAAGAAGTCATTGCTTAGTAAAATAAAAACTGATCATTCTATGTTGGTCTCCAAAATAATGCTTTTTGGTCCACGAAATCTGAAACATTGGGAATCACTGACCAAGAATCCTAGAGATATGAGCTTTGTAGGGCAACATTCTGCTTGAAAGACTTAAGGGGGAATCCTAGGGAAAAATTCTTTATCACCATCTCCCCAGGCCCCTTCAAAGTTGGAAACACAGGGGTTATGAGCTCACAACCTACCCAAGTGAAAGTTTTTCCATCTGGAACCCAGGGCTAACTCTGCCCCACCACGCCTACCCTCACACTTACACCGCCTCATCACCATCTCCCAGGGACACCATAGGAATAACTAGTAAAAATAACTAGAAAACATTTTGTGGAAAGAAATGTGCTCTCCAGCTGCGTCCACGCCTCATATAGGAAAACACATACACACATACGCACACAGAGGCAGACCTGGACCCATAAATCACGGGGGCCAGGGAGAAAAAGGAATCTGGGCAGAGACTGCAGTTTTCAGCTGCCCCTTCTGGATGAAGAGAGCAGCTCCCTTACCTCGGTTTTCCCTCACAGCCAAGACGGTGGGATCCTATTGGGGAAAAAGGAGAGGGAGGGGAGCTTCAGGGCCATGGCCTTTTCCGTCACAGCTGGAAGAAGGGCTTTTCACAGCTGTGCTCATCTGGACCAGACTGGACCGAAATTTGAGGAGCAGAGGTTCCCCAGGGAGGACAGAGTAACAGTTTGTACCAGATTCGTGTGATGGGACAGTGAACCAGACCAAGGATAAAGTCATCGTGTCCACCCAGATGAAACACGCCAGCCCTCAGGCTGCCCCGCTACAGATCACAGCACCCATCGTGCTGGCTGGCCCCGTCTGCACAGCACACAGCCCTCGCCGCGGAGTCCCAAATCCCCGGCTCGGGGCAGGTTCTGGTCTTGCACCCTGCTGGGTTCGAAAACTGGCAGGCAGTGCCTCAGTGACTGTGAACAAAGCCCTTGCTGGCCTGGGATCCCGGCAATCCGTCCCAGGGGCAGATCCTAGCCCACTCTCATCCTCAGGAAGAGGTGACAGACTTGGCATCTATTTCCCAAAAACCCTGTGACTAAATGTTCAAACATAAAAGACGGAGGTTGAGAGAAGAGCCTTTTAGTAAGTGGACACCTAGTCACCTAGTTTCCGGGGAAGATTCCTCTCCTCCTTCCCCACGCTAGTGCTCTGGGCCCCGTTACCTTCTGAATTTTAGGCTTCATTCGGGAAGGGCAGGGGGGCAGCTGGTTGAGAGCGTTGGTGATCTCAGGGGTTTCCACAGCGGCTAGGGCATTGCAGATGGCCTTGACGGACTGTACCACCCTGTCGGCCTTCAGTGGAAAGTCCCCCTGTGGGAGGCGGCACAGTGAGGCTGGCAGGCTAGCACTCAGCCTCCAGCACCCACAGGGTTGAAGGAATGGGCCGGGAGGAGTAGCGGCTCATGACCCTCAGGAGTAACCAGTGGAATCCATGCTTTATTTTCAAACATCCAGCGTTAGTGAACCACACACAGCTCCTGCTGAATTAAAAGAGCCAAGCCCACGTTCCCCAGCGCTTCCAGCCATCCTGCCTGAACCTCCCCTTATTCCCAGCCTCCCTCTGTCCGCTACAGTCTGTTTATACTATACAAACACATGCAGGGTCTCCCCCAGAGACACGCAGTTTTAATAAAATCAATCCACAGGGACTAGCAGGGGGACCAAAGAGATCACCCTGGGGGCCCACTTGCCCACACAGCCTTATTTCTCCTACTACTGTCAAGAATGTCCAGATAGGTCTCATCTCAGACCATGGCCATGTCCCGCCCTCTGCACTTCGGCTCCTGCAGTTTTCTCATTTGGAATCCCCTTACCTGTCCTACCCTGATTACCTAAGTAAATGCAAATCACGGACCAGCTAAACTCCACCCTCCTTCCCCAAGCCTTCCCTGGACAGTCCCCCTCTCTATCACTCTCCAAAAGCCTCTGATGAACTCATTACCAACCTGTTCTGTCTACTAATAGCTTTACGTTACTATTCCATTTTTTCTGGCAGGAACACAAGCTCCCTGAAGGCTAAGACAATTCTTATGCTTCTCCATCCACAGTAGCCATTAACAGAGGGCCAGACCAGTGCAAAAAAAGGCGTTCAGAGAACTCCCCTCTCATCACAGTAAATTTTCAAGCAGAGGCTGCTAGAGAAGGGATTCTGGTAGTCGGTGGAAGGCTGAGCTAGATACAAAGCTGAACTCTCCCAAAAGGATGCCCACTGGGCTTCCCTGGTGGCGCAGTGGTTGAGAGTCCGCCTGCCGATGCAGGGGACACGGGTTCGTGCCCCGGTCTGGGAAGATCCCACATGCCGCGGAGCGGCTGGGCCCGTGAGCCATGGCCGCTGAGCCTGCGCGTCCGGAGCCTGTGCTCCGCAACGGGAGAGGCCACAACAGTGAGAGGCCCGTGTACCGCAAAAAAACAAAACAAAACAAAAAAAAAACGATGCCCACTATAACAGGATCAGTGAGACAGGGATTGTTTTTGAAGATCACCGTCTGATTTTCTTCAACTTCACGACATGTGGAGCAAATGTTTATTCTCATGGTTTTGAGGCTTAAAACTCCATGTGAATCCAAGTAAGGAGAGTCCTGGCCCTTCCCTACCTTTGGGACCCTCCACTTCCTGACGGTTTCCCACCTGTGACACCAGCACATCAGAACCTCTCAAATCAGAGGTTCCTGGGCCTTGCTCACAGGATGCACACTCCAGTGCACGTTCCAGTTCAGCAGCGGGGTGACAACTCTACGTCCCTTAGCTTTGAAGATGCCCTACTCCAGAGATAGGATCAGGGCACGGTTCCTGACCTACTTCTACAGAGGAGCAGAACCCTTCTATACACACTTGCCAGCTGCCCAAGAGCTGGCAGTCTTGGTTTGCCCATGTGCTAGGGGAATGAAAAAAAGTGCTCTGCTAATAGATTTTCAGTATCTACTCCAGATCCCTTTAGTGTTAGCTGATCCCAGGAGGACTGGAGGAGAGGAAGGGAGGAGCTTTGGGCAGCTGGGCCAGCCCCAGAATTTGTACTCACATCAGCCAACAGGAAGGCATCCACCTCATTGTGGTAAGTGTCAAACAGAAGACTCAGGGCCTGCCTGGGGAGTTGGGGACAGGGAAAGGTCATAGAAGATGTCAGAACAGACCCAGTGTACTGAAAGACCCATCCTCTCCCTCCTTCTCCACAGCTCAGGAATCAGACTCTGGTTTAAAGGGGTTCCCACTCTTCCCTTATGTCCCATGAAGACTGAAGGCCGGCAAGTCCTTTCTGGTTGGCCACCTTCTACCTGGAGAATGTGGCAAAGTACCAGAGGGAAGAGATGTAACATACCCTGAAGTGGGGATCTTCTCCTCTAAGACTCTTGGGCCCCAACAACTGCAAGAACCCCTGGCCCTGGCATAAAGGCAAGCAAGGGTACCCGCTAGGGTCCCCTCATGGTTCCTGCTTGGGCCACATCCAAGATGGTACCCACTCTCACCTGCTGATGGTCTGCTTCACTGGCCTCTCTTGCAGATGGATGAGGTAGTTCAAGGTGGAGGGGCTCTGGTCATCATTCACCTGTGTAGGAAGTGCCCTATTCAGAGAAGGGTGGTGCCTGTATCACAGCGCAGTGCTCCTACCGCATGTCCACCCAACGTATTCCATATCACCCTCTGCCCACTACCTCCCCATCCCTACGCAGCCATCAGCCTCCCCACCACACACGAACCGTCCGGGCCAGGTCACCGCGTACAGCTTTCTGCTCCATCAGCTGTAGCCGAATGTCGATGTCAAACTTTCGACAGTACTGAATATACTCGTGGCTGCCCAGGGCGTGCTTGCTGGTGGGACAGGGGGACAAGGCCATTAGCATTCTGGGGACTCACTGGGACTTTCAAGGGAAATGCATACCTTAGCCTCAGGGAGAGAGAAACAGGAGGAAGGGGGAGGAAAGGTGAAGGGGGAGTATACCTGTGATGTACCCCCACCTTAGCTCTTGGGAGATGTCATGGTAGAGCTTGGGGAAAGAAACAGAGGCCTGTCTAAAGAAATGCCACCTATTACATTTAACCCTTGGTTTGTACAAAAAATGACTTTCCTAGGTATTTATTACCATTATAACTGATTCACTCTAGGGGTGGGAACTTCTGGAGGGAGCGGGGAACAGAGAGATTTCTCAGGGGCAGTGTTTAAACCCCATCCTCTTGGCTTCGGCACATAGGACACAACAGAAGCCAGCCTGTGCTCAGGCTCAGGTGTGGAGCTCAGTGGGTGACACTATCCCCCCAACACTGTGATCCTAAGTCTCACATCCCCCACCATTACCAACTGGGTGCTGAGACCAACCAACCAAACCCACCAAGATTCCAGGTCTATTATCCCCAACCCATCAAAGTTCTGCTTCTCACCTCCCTCTGTGGGTCCTGCGATTGTGAATAACAATGTAAATCTCTACAGACTACCAGCATGCTATTCCCACTGCTCAGGTGAGACCCCCGCCCCCCCCAGCCAAGTTTCAGAGAAGGGGGCTTAGGGAGTCCCTCGGTGATCCAGCCCCTTCCTCCCTCCAGATTACACCTTAGTCAGAAAGGAAGCCGAGGAGAAGGGGCAGGCTAAGTCCCACTTGCAGGCCAGCACTGCAGGCCTGGGCCATGTCCCAGCAGCTGGGTAACAGAAGCCGGAAAGGGACTTCCTTCCTCAGCAGAGCTGGGAATCTAGGCCAGAAATGGAGAGGAAAGGAGCAAAGCATAGGGCTCTGGGCAGAAGCCGACAGAGGTGCCTGGGCCGGAGGCCAGTCCAGTCCAGCTAGGACGTAAGTGGGTTTTCCACATCCGGAGGCGCCAAGTCTCTGATTTAGACCCCAACCTGCTAAGACTGAGCTGCAGCCAAAACCTGGGGGTGGGAGAGGCTGGGCTGTGGGGTGGGGCTGGTGGGAGTGCCCCGGGAGGAAGGAAGAAGTGCGTGGGGGGGTGGTGGTGGCAGGAAACCCAACCCTCCCCGGGGACTGTCTCAAGGTTCTTATCTGAGAGCAGCCTGCATCCTGGACCCGCCACTCCCCCTCAGCGTCAGCCCCTTTTCTAAGCAGGGGTAGGAAACACAGGGCCTCCTGGGAGCTAGCAGCTTTCTGGAACCCCCAGAGGGTCCTTTCCACCCCCACCCAAGGCAGCCATCTTGTGCTCAGGGGTCTGGGCTTTTCTGTTGCGTGGGAGGGAAGAGAAGAGCCTTGGCGGAGGAGGGGGCTCCTGGACCAAGAGTGATGGACACAGGTCCCCCAGGGACTTTCTTGACCTTCTCTGTGGAAGGCCCTCCTCTGTGTGCATTCAAGTGAGAGTGGGAGAGGCACGACCCTAGGACCAACAATCCTTCTCCACCTCGCCTGCAACACTCCACCTGGGTCTTGGCAAGATGTCAGAAGCTGACGGCTTATCTACCACCTCTGGACTTGGGGGCTCAAGGACTAGGGGGCTGCAAGGGAAATGACAGTATCCATCTAATCTGCATCCTCTCTTTGGACTGGTCCTTCCCTGGGAATATTTACTGATTGCTCATTGGGTTATTCTCATATTTAACCCTTGCTACATTTTACAGAAGAAGCTGAGGGTCAGAGCTCCACAACTAGCAAGGGGCAGCTGGAACCCAAACCAGCTGTGTTGATGTGACCCATTATGCCCCTTGCTCCCTTACAACAGTGGCAGGTGCTCTTTGCCAGGAGCCCCTGAATCTGGAGCCCCTTCTATTCCTCTAGGGGAGAGCGATACACATTTGAACTGTGCTCCCTGGAGTTGCACCACGTAGGGCCCTGCCCCCTTCTTTTCTGTCAGTTTTCCAGTTGAGGGCACAGAGGCCAGGAAGGGCCCACAATATCCCTAAGGTTAAAGAAACCAGCCAAGAACTGCTGTAGCCATAGATCAACCATCCTGGCATCTAGACCTGCATATAAGAGAAAGAGCAAGTGGTGGCCCTCATCGCGCACTCCTCAGACCTGAGATACCGGCCTCTCCTTCCCCACTCCCGAGATCTGCTTCACCAAGTGGCCAGTAGTAGTGGGCAGTAGGCAACTGGAAGCTTAGGGAGGAAAGCAGCTCTCTTTATTTCCTTATCCGCTGCCCTCTGGCTGACTCTACAGCCTGTCACACAGCTGTATCACCTGAGGGATACAATCCCCCTACCCACCACCCCAGCACCCCAGAGTCCCAGGGCAGTGGAAAGGGGATTGCTGCCACTGGTCCACATCAGACTTTCCAGGGAGGCTTCTCCCTGCAGAGGGCACTGGATGTAGAGGAGCTGGAGGCGAGCCTTTGGTAAGGAGGATAACCAGCTGCACATGCCAGTGGGGGAAAGGCTTGTCGGCAGGGGAAGGGGGAGGAGAAAGCAACTGGGATTTTTTACTGCTAGTTCCACAGGGCGCTTCTGCCCAGTCCTCCTCCTGCCCTTGGCCATAAAGACCCCACACATAATCTAGGGCGGGAGAAGCTACCCCACACAGTTCCCCCGCCCCCATACACACATCCCTCCACACGCAGAAGTCTGCAAGCAGATACGACTTAGTCTTTGTCTAATCCCAGTTCCAAGCTCTTTCCACAGCAGATTTGGCTCAGGAAGCCAGCCAACCGCGCTGGAAGACCGAGCTCCTGGGGGAAGTACGACGTGGCTGACAGTATGCCCAGAAAGCAGGAGTCCTGACTGTGGGATTGGCAGGGAGCTGCCAGCCCCAGGCCTCGAGCCCAGCACCACCCCGGTGAAGCCCCCTCATAATCCTACTACCTAGAAGGCAGGTGCCACTTCCTGCCCACTTGTCCCCACCAGTGCACTCACTTCTGCAGGAATTCCTCCAGCCCACAGGGCTTTAGCACGAAGTCACCCACATCGACACCCCTCAGTTCATCATGGGTATAGCACAGGGTCTGGTAGATGAGCAAGTCTACAGTGGAGGAACCTGCAAGGGGCGAGGCAGGGGAAGCAATGAGGGGGTGGGCCCTGGGGCAGGTGGGGCTCATCCTGATCCCGTCCCCCAGAGCCATCAACACCCTGATAAAGCAGACAAACACACAGTTTGGGGCTGGGAATCAACGGCAAAAGACTCCACACAGTCAAAACACCGTCACCCCTGCCCCACCTTTAGGGATGCTCACACCGACTCCCCACTAACTTACAGTTGCAGGTAAAAGTGAGGGGCTCCCGCAGGCTGTCACACAACACGGTCACCTTCAGGTTAACCTCATCCCCGAGGTGCTCCGGGCTTGGGGTGACAGTGCTCCAGACATACCCAGTGAGGGAGTAGTCTTGGATGTCAGAGCCAGATCGGAGGCTGTGCAGGAAGAGAGGGAGAAGGACCGTCGCTGTGCCTTCAGAAGAGAATGGTCAACAAGAGGCCTGCTGGCACCTCCCGTCCTGAGGCCCAAGGACCCCTCCGTCCCCACTCAGCCCGTGGGTCTGTGGGCCAGGATGGGGGCAGTGGGGAAGCAGCTGGGGGAAACCCTGTTCTTGATACATCTGTTACAGTTGCAAAATGTTGCCCAAGCTGAGTTGAACATTAAGGATAGTTTTAAAACCACACAGCTTTCCATGGAAAACTTTTCCACTTCCTTTCTCTTTTAGCTCCAGATAAGATTACACTCTTATCTCCATCTGGGGTGTGTTTGTTCCTAAAGGCAACTGAGCCTGAAGTGATTGGAACAATTTGACTGTTAGACGGAGGTTTCCTGAATTTTGTCCAAAGTGTGAAACTTCTAAGATTCCAAAAAGCCTGCAAATACTGGTTGCAGGAAGCATCCCATAGTTGTAAACTGAGATGTATTAAATATGGCTCTTCTTCCTCCCTAGAAAGTTCTGAAAGGGGTGACTCTCCTCCCCAGCGCCCGCAACCCTCCCCAACCCCCCAGTCTTTAACTCTTACATATCCAGCATGTGGCAGAACGCAGCAACTTCCTCATCTCTCTCCTCTGAGACCTCAAACAACTCATGGCCATTGGCGACGGCATGGGGCCGGGAGCCCACCTTTAAGAGAAGAGCAACTTACTCAGCGCCTTTTTCCCTCATGCCATCCCCTTCCCGCAGGCTCCTAGGCCTAAACTCTTAAACTCTAGGTGTAAAGACTTTCCAGTGAAAGACGAATAAAAAAAATGTGGGAAATCCAGGAATATATTTATCTGCCGTCCTGGCAGACCAAGAGCCAAGTTGAAAGAGTACTTGACGCCTTAGCTGAGTCTGGAAGCCTGGGTGGGATGGACATGAGTGTGGCCGAACCTCCTTCCCGAGAGGCCAGTGTCTAATAAGCTCAACCCTGCAGGTCAGGTGGTTCCCGGCACGCTGGGCCATGGGGCTGGCTTTCTGGGGGATGCTCCCAGAGGCGTGGAGCGGAGCTGAGCAGACAGCTGTTTCTCCCCGTCCCACCGCTGAGGCCAGAGCAAGTGGGTTGCCCAAACAGTCCCCAGGGAAGCTGAGCCCCGGGCAAAGCTTCAACATCCACAGTAAGCCCCAGGGACCCAACTCAGAGACCGAGAGACCATGAGTGGAGGCAATGACTCAGACACACGTGCCTTCCCAGCAAGTACCACTTGAGGAAGAAAGCGTCAAAGCAGCTTTCTGGGCAGGAAAGAACCGGATAGAAGGCTTAGCTCCTCCGGGCTCTCAAGTCTTCTGGTCCCCAACAGCTGGAATGTCAGGAAGCCTGCCTGGGCCCCACTTCCTGTCCAAGAACATGTGTGTGCTGGTGGGGATTCTCACAGACAAGACCTCAAACTGTCTCCCACCACAGAGCTGTTTTCAGTCACCCATGAGGAGTTCTTTTTTTTTTTTTTTTTTTTCATGAGGAGTTCTAAAGCAGCCCTCGAACAAGGCCTGCAGGACGGCCTGCAGGACAGCCGCAGGGAGGAGCTGGTGCATGGCAGGTTTCGGCCTGCCTGCCCAGAGCCACCAGGGAGGCCACCGCAAGGGAATGAGGCGACAGCTCTGACGGAGTGCCGGCCTGCATCCGGTAAAGGCGGATACTTCCGGGGAGCCAGGCTGCACACACGCAACGCCTCACCTCTCAGCCTCCCCCTGGCTATTCTCCTGTCCTCCCCGCCCCCTCGGGGCAGATGGCAGCAACTGAGCTCCTCATTTGAATATCCAGATTGTTTCCTCTGAGTGACCCTCTCTCATTGGCCTTGCTCCCCTGGGTGAGCAGGGAGGGGGTGCAGAGAGGGGAGGGTAGCCGTGGGGGCAGTTGGCATGGGAGGCCCTGGCTCTGCCAAGTTCATGCCTGTGTCCCAGTCAAAACAATAGTACCACTGTCAGCAACTAACCCACAAAAGTGAGAGCGATAGAGCGACAGAGACAGACAGAGACAGAGAGACAGCGAGAGGAGGGGAAGGCAAGGAGGGTGGAGAACAGAGTGGTGACTGAGGGCCATTTTCATGCCTTTCAGTACCACTCACTGGCTCCATAAGAAAACAAAAGCCACTTACGTTTGCCCTGCTGGCAGGCCCCGATGGCATCGCCCGATGCTGGCTGGGGGGATCTGCGGGGCAGAGGCTGGCAGCAGGGGTACCAGGCTGGCATTTGGAGCCAACCATTTCCTTAGCTGGCTCCACAGGCCTGGGATAAGGTGGGTCCCTCCGGCTGGAAGCCCGGCGAAGGCGGGGCGGTGGTATAGGTCGAGAGCCCGAGGGGCCCCCCCTCCCAGTGGGATGAGCCCCTGCACCAAGCTGGGGTGGGGAAGACCAAGGCCGCATTTCCCCCTAAGAACTGGCAAGGGCTTTTTGCTTTGCCCTAGCTTCTTCAAGGAGACTCTGGACCAAGCTCCCTCCCAGAACTCTGATAACAAGACAGGGGATGGGGGAAGGGTGAGGGAGTGGGGGGGAAACAGGAGAGCGAGCCACAGAGGTGACCACCTACCAGGGTGGCCTGCCACTGCGCAAGCAGGCCCAGCTGTGCAGAACAGAATCTCCCTGTCCCTATAAATAGCAGGAACAGCCCCACCTCTCAGAGCAAGTCCTTTAAAAAGCCCTGCGCTCTAGAGCTGTGACTTAACCCAGGAGCTGCCTCTGCCCTGGGGGACTCTCTTAGCCGAAGCACAGGAAGGAAGGACCACGTGGCTTTTCCAGAGTTGTGAAGGATCCCAACTGCTGGGACACAAGGTGGGAAAGCCCCAGTGTCCCTTAGACAATGGAATAAGGAGGAAACAGGGAGGGAATGAGGTGGAAAGCTGTTAGGACAGAACTCATCAGCCACGGGGGTGCCTCTCGACTCCCCTGGGGTTCAGGGTTTCCAAGTGCAAAACACAAAGCGGGCTTCAGGCCCCGCCCATGGAGATGTTGCTGACACTTTTTAAACCAGAAAAAGATCAAAGCTGCTCTGGAACCTACGCCATGCTTCTGGGCAGATAGTTTGCTATTTTATACTATATACTGATAAAAGTGAAATAATTACTGTCATACTGCATACTTTTTTCTTAACATTTTCACTGGGAAAACAGATGGATGATGGTGAGGATTGCACAACGGTGTGAATGTACTTAATGCCACTGAACTGTATACTCACAGTTGGTTAAGACAGTAAATTTTATGGTATGTATATTTTATCACAATGAGAGAGAGATGTGCACGCCAGCACACACACCACGAGGACAGGGAGGAGAGAGACAGGGGGAGAGACAAAGGGAGGGAGAGAGAGACAGGGAGTAACGCAGAGAGAGCGAGCGAGCGAGTGAGAACAATGGAGCTTTGGAATGAGACAGAACAGGGCTGCGCCACTGCGGATCATTAGGCAGCGTTGCTGAGGGGTCTGGACCAGGTCTGGGACTTAGTGAGCACTAAACATCGGTTAGTATCATGACTGAACCTCATCACCATGCAGCATTTTTGGCAGAGCAGAAAGTCAGAAAGCAGAAGGAACCCCCCACCCAGTGCACAAGGCCATTCGGCCATGCAGTGAACAGTGTCTCCCCTCACCCCAGTTCTGTCCTTATATCACGAAGTGGGCCTTCCAGAACGCCTGCCCCCAGAAGGACCATTTGGCCAAGATACACAAAACTGACCCTGAAAAGGAGCCTTCTCTACTAGTGTCCCTCTTCCCTCCCCCACCATGGCCCGGGGGGCCCAATGTCAGAAGCAGAGGGCAGGAGAGGACTGAAGGGGTGAGTGTGGAGCAGGCTGTGATTTGGACAGCAAAGAAGAAAGGGAGACTCTATCTCTGAATGACAAGGGGAAAGGGGACAGAAGAAACACAATAAGGTCCTCACCGGAGCTGCAGAAACCTGGAGGTTCTTTCCAGGTGTCCCATTTTTCCGGTTGGCATAGCGGGAGGTGTAGGTGCGGGGGGGCACCTGAGGGGGCATGGTCTTGCTCCGGGCCACAGGTTTTCCAGGAGTGTCCTTGCCAAAGTTCAGGAGTCCCCGGCCCTCCTTCCAGCCCCTGGTGGCGTCCCGCAGCATCTCTGCATCATAGGTTGACTTCAAGTTGAGCCGTGTAATGGCATCATTGATACCGTCGTAGTCCATGGACCCCAGTAGGCGCCCTGGACCGCCACCTCCCAGCTCCTCTTCCTCTTCTAGGAGCCGATGCCCCAGCAGTTTGCCTGGAGGTTGTTCGACCAAAGAAAAAGTGTTGATGTCATTGGGCTGGGAGATCTTGGAGGATGAGGGGGACCCCTTTCTGGGAGGCAGGGGAGGAGTGTCCCAGATAGAGACTCGGGGAGGCAGAGGAGGTGGGGACAGTTTCTTAAAAGAGTCATCTGTGTCCCCCGGTCCTGGGGACAAAGAGAGCCCCCCATCTGAACCATCAAAAATGTAGAGATAGTCTCTGGCCAGGGAGCCTTTGGGCCAGGGATCTGGGCCAGGCTGGGAGCCCTGGGAGGTAGAGTGGTTGGGCAGCCCTTCCTGTGGGGAGAGCGAGTTGTAATTGAGGGTAGGGTCAGAGCCAGAAAGACCACGTAAGAGCTTGAGGTCCTTCCGCCTTCCCGCTGGCTTGCTGTAGAAGTCTAGGACGGGCTCATCCCAGCTGATGAGACAGGGGTCTGTGTTCTGCTTGGCTCTGCTTTCCTCCTTGTCGTGCCGAAGCTGGGATAGAGCATCATACTCCATCTGCAGGGCTTCGGCCATGGCCAGCTCTTTGCGGCTGATGCCCACAGACTCCAGTGACTTCCAGTGATCCCCACTGCCCTGAGTCGAAGACATGGTGAGGATGGGGGACAGAGGAAACAAGGAAGTCTTCTACTTCCTGGCAAGGTCAGTTCTGCAGGGTTGTGGCATGGTGTCTGGGCACCTGCAAGTGAGGAGGAAAAATATCAATCATTCAGTCACAAAAAGAGACGTGTCAATAATCTGACTGGGTGACATAATCCGGGCCACTGCCTGTTTCTTGAGTGCCTACAACAGATGGAAAGAAACAGAAAGATGGAGGAAAAAAAGAGATACCAAGACAACTTTGTTTATCTATTACATCCATCCACCCGTCCATTCATCTATACATGTTTCCATTTCTGGTCCCTAAATCCCATCCTCATCTCGCTCACAGGTACCCCGAAGAAAGAAGGAGGCACCTTGTATCAGCTAAGAGGAAAAGATGGAGATAAGGGCTCTTCAGTCAATTTAAAGAGGACAGCTCTCCAACGTGGATGGACCTAGAGATTATCATACTAAGCGAAGTAAGTCAGACAGAGAAAGACAAATACCATATGATATCACTTATATGTGGAATCTAAAATATGACACAAAGGAACATATCTATTAAACAGAAACAGACTCCCAGACATAGAAAACAGACTTGTGGTTGCCAGGGGGGGCGCAGGTCGGGGGAGGTTTGGGAGTTTGGGATTAGCAGATGCAAACTATTACATATAGGAGGAATAAACAACAAGGTCCTACTGTTATAGCACAGGGAACTATCATTAGTATCCTGTGATAAACCATAAGGGAAAAGAATATGAAAAGGAATATATATATGTATACCTGAGTCACTTTGCTGTATAGCAGAAATTAACACAACATTGTAAATCAACTATACTTCAATTAAAAAAATTTTTTAATAAAATAAGTAAAGAGGACAGCTCTCACACACTGCTGGTGGGGAATGTTAAATGGTACAACCACTTTGGAAAATAGGCAGCTTCTTGAAAAGGTAAACATCCACCTACCATATGACTCAACTAGCCCACTCCTAATTACTTACCCAAGAAAAATGAAAGTATATGTCCACACAAAGACTTGTACATGAATATCCACAGCAGTCTTATTTGTAACATCAAAAAACTGGAGACAACCTAATGTCCATCAGCAGGTGAATGGATTAAAAAAAATATATGATACGTCCACGCAACTGAATACTACTCAGCAACAAAAAGGAATTAATTATTGCTATATGCAATAACATGGATGAATCTCAAAGTAACTATGTTGAGTAAAAGAAGTCAGACAAAAGAGTATGAATGTGTAGGATTCTATTTATATAAAATTCTGGAAAATGAAAACTAATCTACAGTGACAGAAAGCAGATCAGTGGCTCTCTGGGAAGGCGTGGAAAGAGGGTTACAAAGGAGCACAAGGACACTTTGGGGACGAGGGAAATGTTCACTGTCTTGATTGTGGTTTCATGGGTATATACATATGTCAAAATTTATCAAGTTGCACACTTTAAATATGTACAATTTATTATATGTCAACTATACCTCAATAAAGCTATAAATGAAAAGTACAGCAAAGCCCTATGAAACAGCTACTCAGACTGCACTAAGATCCTCCCAAGATGCACCAATATGAGCAATAAAACAAAGCCTGCCAACAGGTGAGACCCGGGCACCTGATGGAGTACAGGTGTGCCGAAATACTGATTTCCCTCAGCCCTTAGGAAGCCAGACAGGCAGATAACACCTGCCACCTGCCAGCCAGCTGCCTCTGGCCACGAGCAGCCCCTTCATTCGCTCCAGTGTTGGTACCCTTTTCCTTTAGAAGCCGTGACGTGAAAAGGCACAGAAGGCACAGTTGCAACAACAAGGCTAGCTGGCCCAGTGGTTCTCAACCCTGGCTGCACATTAGAAACACTGGGGGAATTTTTTAAAAGTACTGAAGCCCAGGTACTCTCAAGAGATTCTGATTTAATTGGTCTGCAGTAGGGCAGTGGTACTTTTTAAAACTCCCCAGGAGATTCTAGTCTGTAGCCGAAGCTGAGAACCATGGACTTGTGTGTGTATGTGTTTCAGATTAGGTTGGGGCAGGCGATTGTTTAGTAAGTGGTTTCTGACCCTTCTCACCAGCAGCTGCGAAGTTCACGATTTCATAAAATTATCAAAAATCCTTCATTTTATTGTACTGTTACCCAGCAGGTAACAAACATATAAAGCACGTCCTTCCTCATGATTAGAAAATTGAAAGCATCAATAGGAAAAAAGTTCAGATAGATTCGTGGGTGGTAAGTTCCATCAGACCCCAAACGAGTTAGGACAAGAGTATCCCTTAACCTGAGGTGCCCTTCCAGGATCCTGGTGCATCCATCAGGCACAGCCTGGCTCAGTGAGTCTTAGGAAGTATTTTCCCCATAATGGAATAGCCCAAGCCCAGCTTCAGGGCATAACAAAGCTGCTCTCTGCTGATTTGTCTGCCTGCTGAGTTTCTCCAGGCTTCAACAGCTCCTTATAGATTACTTTTTATCCACAGAGGGTAAGAGGGAGTCTTCTTATTTAAAATTCAAAGGAATTGGGTGCGCAGATGAAGATACCCAGAACTTGGCTGCCCAGAGTTGGGAAACGGGGCCCAGGAAAAGCAGGGCCTAGTACTTTCGATGGGAGACACAAGATAAATGCTCAAAGGTGAACTGAGATTAAGCCTTTTAATCCAGAGAACAACTGTATTTTCAGCCCCAAGCTGGGACAAGCAGAGTGGTAACACTGGTCTTAGCCAGGCACCACTGTGAAGAGAAAAACCGAGGCCGTTGGAAATAATCTCTCTCGCCTTCCTGCCTCTCTTCCCTACTAACTTAACCACACTGGCATTTGGCCTCCCTTCCTTTTTTTCTTTTTTCTTTATTTTATTTATTTTTTGGCTGCGTTGGGTCTTCATTGCCGCGCATGCTTTCTCTAGTTGCGGCGAGCGGGGGCTACTCTTCGTTGCAGTGCGCGGGCTTCTCATTGCAGTGGCTTCTCTTGCTGTGGAGCGCAGGCTCTAGGCACATGGGCTTCAGTAGTTGTGACGCATGGGCTCAGTAGTTGTGGCACATGGGCTTAGCTGCTCCGCGGCATGTGGGATCTTCCCAGATCAGGGCTCGAACCCGTGTCCACTATATTGGTGGGTGGATTCTTAACCTCTGCGCCACCAGGGAAATCCCTGGCCTCCCCTTCTTCCTTTTGGTCTCAGGGAAAGCAGGTCCCCACCTCCCACTGAGGTAGAAGCCTCCAGAGCCTCCAGGGTGCTTGCCCCACACACTGGATCTCCTCCAGGATGATGCTCCACCAACTTCCCTTCCCTCTCCTGTACTTTCACCTCTTCTCCTTAACTGGGTCTCTCTCTTCAGCACATAAACACGATCAAGCTTCTTCTAGCCTTAAAAAGAAAACGAAGAAGGAACAAAAACCAGAACCCTACACCCTAAGCACCCTCTCTTCCCTTTCTGTCCTTCAGCTCATACCCTCCCTGTTCTTCCTTCCCTTCCCAGTCAAGCTTCACAGAAGACATACGATGTTTCTCAATTCTCCCTTATTTACTCTTCAACTCACTGTAATCTGACTTCTGCCCCCAACATTCCACTAAAATGCCCCAACAACCATGCCCAGGCCACCCAGTTCCACAGGCATTTCTATCTGCCCAGACATTGCTGCTGCACTTGGCTCTCAGACCATTCCCTTCTTCCTTACATCCTCCACCCCCTGGCTTCCATGACACGACTTTTTCGTGTTCTCCACCTCTGTCATTGTCCTCCTCTTCCTTTGTCCACCCCTGAAATATTGGTGTTGGCTCAGGACTCCATTCTCAGCCTCTGTTAATGTGACAACCCCACTGGTCAGTGTCATCTGTTCTCCCACTCACATCACGTGCGTGTTGATGATTCCAAATGTGTCTCTCCCCCGTCAAGTTGATATGCCCACCCATATCTCAAACCCCAGATGTCCAAAACTGAACTATCACCTTCTTATTTCCTTCCCACAACCTTCTCCTCCTTCCTGGTTCCCCATCTGGGTGAGTGGCACTGTCCAGTCACCCAAGCTAGGAACCCGACAGTCATCCTGGATTCCTCCTTCCTTTTCACCCCATATCCAATCACCAAGGCCTGCCAACTTTTCCTCTTAATACTTCCCAAATCGAGTCCTTCCTTCTATGCTAACCGCTGCTGCCCTAATTAAACCCGTATTTTCTCCCACGTGGGCTATTACAATAGCCTTCAAACAGTCCTTCCTCCTCCTAATCTTTCCTTCTTTAAAGCTTGCTCCCCAGAGCAGTCAGAGGGCTCTTTCTAAAGTGTAAATCTGATCATCTCACTCTCTGCTTAAACCCCTTCAAAGGCTCTCTATTTGATTCCTTTACAAGGCCTTTATCACCAGCCCCCATCTCCCTCTCATCTGCAACCATTCAGAACCACGCATTTGATACCTCCGTGATTTCGTGCAGTACCTTCCTGCTCCAGGGCACGCCCTTCCCAACTGCCAACGCTCTTTGCCTATGTGATTCTAACTGCTCAGACTTTGCTCTGACATCAAGTTCTTCAAGAAGCCTTCTCTGAACCTCCAGATCCAACAACGCGCCCCACCTTCATGCTCCCAATAGCAACCTGTATATACCTCAAATACCATCTTGAAAAATTTTATTCAAAATTAAATGTGTATGGGGCTTCCCTGGTGGCACAGTGGTTGAGAGTCCGCCTGCCGATGCAGGGGACACAGGTTCGTGCCCCGGTCCGGGAAGATCCCACAGGCCGCGGAGCGGCTGGGCCCGTGAGCCATGGCCGCTGAGCCTGCGCGTCCGGAGCCTGTGCTCCGCAACGGAAGAGGTCACAACAGTGAGAGGCCCGCGTACCGCAAAAAATAAATAAATAAATAAATAAAATGTGTATGAATCTGTCATCTCCCACTAAGATCCTCAAGTTCCAAAATCACCTCATTTCCACTGAGGAAAATGTACTTCAACTGGGATATAAGGGTAGAGCTTTCTGGTGGTAAGAATTCTCAGACATAGAGATGTGTGATCAGGATGCAGGTGGTGTCCTTCCCTGGGGATCCTTCAAAGGTAGGACTGGGTTTCAACTAACAGGACCAGGTTTGGCATCTGTAAATGCAGGTGGGTAGATAGACAAGACCCCCACAGAAAGTGCCTTCCAGCCCTGGGATTCTTTGATTCTGACCTATTGATTCCCTTCAGTCACATTTCTCAGAGGACGCCAAAGTTAGCCCTGGGAGGAAAGAGAAGAAAGGCCTGAGAGGGAATTCCCTGGTGGTCCAGTGGTTAGGACTCCACACTTTCACTGCTGAGGGCCCGGGTTCAATCCCTGAGCTAGGAACTAAGATCCCACAAGCCACACGGTGCTGCTGAGGGGAAAAAAAAAAAAAAAGACCCGAGGGAGATCCAGCAGGCCCAGCTCCTAAGGCTCTTCCCAGACTGGAATTCAAACACGGAAAGCTGAGCCACCCCTCTCTAACCACCGGCCCCCTGGCTCCCGGCCAGGACACCACCAGACTGTCTGTCAGCTGTGCAGAGGAGGCCCAGCCCATCTTGCACCCAGGGCTACACCGGCAGCTGCGCCTTCCAAAAAGTGCAGTGCTCTGCTGGTTCTGATGCTGAGGGATCCATGGTGAGGAGGCAGGACAAGCAGCATCCCCCGCAGGACCAGGACACCAGGACGGGAAGAGCCACCCCTAAGGTGGGGTGAAGGTTCAAGGCAGCAGCCAGGCACAGGGGAAATGCAGAGAGGGAAAGAGGGAAGGCAGGAGCAACCAATCCCAACCACCTGCAGCTAAAGGGAGCTGGCTTCCACTAAGAACTCAGCCCCGAATTTCATCTTCCAGGAGGGGTGGGGATACACAAAGTATTTTAGGAATCAGAGCCTCATGTTTCTTGCCTCCCCTATTCTCTTCCCCAATTCAGTTCCCTCCCTGCCAGGCTCTGCTGAGTTGACAAATTCTCTATTCCCTGAGTCCTCAAGGGTTACTAGGGATTCTGTAAAAAAGCAAATATCCATGTAGGTCCCAGGAAAGAGTTGGGGTGGACGAGGGCCTGGGTCTTTGCTACTCTGCAGCTCATCCAGGAAGAGAAGCTGGGGCCAGTACCGCTCTGTCGCACAACTCCACGGAGCACCCACACACTGTACTCTACATGAATGACACCCTCTACCACAACAAAGAGAATGGTGCCTGCTGGAGTTGTGCACCTTGGTGGCCCTAGCTGTGTTCTCTTTTAGTATCCATCTCTCAGAAAGAAAGATGGAAACCACCTGAAAGACCATTTTCAGCCAGATTCCTTTCACCACCTGCATGCACTAATTGTTAACATTTCCCCACATTTGAGCACATTTTCTCCTTCTCTGCTTAACATTTTCAAATGTTAAGATGCAAACACTTCACTTCTACTAAATACTTCAGCCTGAATCTCTACAGAACTAGGACATTCTCCGATGTAAACACAATGCCAGTTAGCATACCAGCTAAATTTAACGTTGACAATACGTCAAATTGGAATTGTTATTATTTAACAATAATATTATCTAATAAGGGTCCACATTTTTTTTTTTTTTTTTTTTTTTTTGCTGTACGCGGGCCTCTCACTGCTGTGGCCTCTCCCGTTGCGGAGCACAGGCTCCGGACACACAGGCTCCGCGGCCATGGCTCGCGGGCCCAGCCGCTCCGCGGCATGTGGGATCTTCCGGGATCGGGGCACGAACCCGTGTCCCCTGCATCGGCAGGCGGACTCTCAACCACTGCGCCACCAGGGAAGCCCAAGGGTCCACATTTGAATGTTTGTAATTATCATCTGGAAAGTTCTTCAAACACACAAGTTCCTGGCCCCTCTCCTGGAGGGTTTGATTCAGTGGGGTGAGTCCCTGGATTCTGAACATTTCAAAGCCCCTCAGGCAATTCAGATGTGCAGCAAAGTTTGACATCAAAGACTAGGGTTTCAGAACTACCAGGAAGACAGGACGGAACTGGGGAAAGGAACCCCAAAGAGCACCAGGCAGTCAGCTGGTAAAGGAAGAGGGCATGCTTATGGCCAAGCAGGTCGGTGCCAGGGTCTAGGCGGCACCAAACTCAGCCCACACAGCTGCCAACAGATGGCTGGAGGTCACGGGGGGAGGAAGGGGGTCAGGGCAGAGCCACACAATGGCTCAGAGTCAGAGCATGGAGACAAAGGAGAGGGCACTCCCTCAAGTGGCTCTGTTCCATGCCTGTGCCAGAGAAGGGGGGGCCCCAGGGTCCAGCGATGACACCAGCTGTGGTAGAGAGGGCTTCCTGTTGTCTTGTTGGAGGGCACCGTATGAGAACTACCCTGCTTGGGACAGACTAATGGGTCTCGGTCATCTCCCCAAATCCTGAGCCACAGAGCTGGATTCTAATGGGCGGTGAGTACCAGCTACGTGCCAGGTACCATGCTAGACCCAGAAGTATTCAGATGACCGTGGCACAATTCCAGGAAGCTTACAGTCTAACAAAGGTGACAGATGTATCATAAATAATTCAATCTCCCCTTTTGGGCACAAAGCAGGGAACCTTGCACGTCTTGACCCATCTTCACTGAGCAGGGGAAATAGAGAGCTATCGAGAAAGGTGGTAAAAAATATGGAGGGTCTCAAGCCCCTAGCCTGTTAGTAGTTTTTACTAAGGGAAGATGACTCAGTTCTAGGACTGCCCTAGGAAGAGACCTTCAGTACCTCCTCTCAGGACAGAATGGTTCAAGGGGTTAAGGACTTAATCCCTTTGGCTCCCAGAGCTTTCTCTTCTGAGAGGACCCTGCCCCTATCTACCCCCAGCACCCACACTTACCCAGACCCCAAATCCCACTGGTTTTGCAGCCAGGTACCCATCCCCCACCCCTCACTCCACACTCTGCTGCCCAGCTCCACCTCTCCCCTCCCACAGCCCCAGCTCCAACAGGGAAGTCAGCATGCCCTGTGCCAGGAATACGACTCCTCCAGCAGGAAGGTATAACAATAAGTCAAGTAGGTCAGCTCCCTGCCTCAAACAGATGTGCAGCTGATCCCTGCTTCCGTATTGAAAACTTACAGGTTTTATACAGCTCTACAAGCTTCTTTGATGTCAGGCCCATCACTGAGTCACACTCACCAACAAAGTCTTTCTCTTGTTTAACTATGTTCTCTCTGTGTGGTTCTCACTTAATTCCAAATGTGAGGAGACTGAATATAACTGCTTGCATTTTCTTCCCACTCATACAGCCCCTCTCTAGCATCCTCTCAGCCAAATAAAAGCAGCCCCATGTGGTTCAGTTTTGCTACTGGAACTTACTTTCCATTTCTCTCTTTCCTGGGCCCACCCTGGGCTCTCCACCAATTGAAGCCAAAGTGGACAAAGAGTTAATAAAGGGCTCTCTGGGTCCTAAGAGAGCAGAGGGACAGGAGGCTGTGTGACACAGTTACATCAGTTGGGTTTGCATTCAGAGTCCTGAGTCCCCGGTCCCGGCTCAGAAACCATTTGTGCAGCTGTTCTGTTCACACACACACACACACACACACACACACACTCTCTCACACACTCACACACACACACACACGGAATCCCTGGAGATCACAGCTCCTAACACACACCCTGTAGATTTGGGATCTGGGTACGAAGAGAGTCAGTGATGGAAGAGGTGAGGCAGCTCGTGGCTCCTCTCAAAACTTTCCTTCCTAGAGTTGGCGATTAAGATGGCAGGGACCGGGACCAGGAGCTGGCAATCAGCTGAATGGAACGTTTGGCAAAAAGGAAAGAAAGGTCTTGGCCAGGAACCATCCCAGAAGCCAGAACAGCCACATCTCCCCTCTGTCTGGTCCACACTTCCTGCTTTTTCCACCCCCTGCCCTCAGCCACCGCAGCCCCAAGAACCAGGCCTTCTAATTCAGATCGGCCGGGTTTCCTCCAAGGAGCACGGTGGTTAGGAATTACTCTTCCAGTTTCCTCGACCCTCCAGAGAAAGGCGGTGGACAGGACGGCAGTGGAAAAGAGGAGCTCCCAGGATGACCTTCCCTTAATAATCTTGGCCTCCAGTTGAGAGGACTCCTGAGGAAACTTCTTTACAGGCAAAGTTCACACCAGCCCACCCACATGAGAAAAACAACCTGACATTTCCAAACAGCAACATCTAGGAAACCTTAGCCTCTCTGAAGGTCCTGCAGACTCCTGAAGCATAAAGGCAGCCCCTCTGGGAGGAGGATGTAAGAAAGTGGGTGGAGGAGGGCATGGGGACACAGCAGCCCTTCTCGGTGCCACTTGCTTGCTGCAAACCAAGGGCTCCTGCAAGGCTCAGACTGTCGCCTCTGTCACCTCCAACTGAATCTCCAGTCCCGCTTCCCCGGCTCATGCCCTTTGGAATCCAGTTCTCCAGGATTCCTTCGTGGGCTGGGAAAACTCGCTAGAGGAGGCCAGCCCATTAAGCAGAATCCAGAAAGCAGGTCACAGCTGTTCCCGTCCAGCCAGGGCGCCAAAGAGAGGACCCAAAATGCCAGCAAGGCTCTGCTCTGCCTGGAGGACTCACAGGAGGGGAGAGATGAGAGGCAATGTCCTCCACCTCACGGCTCAGGTCCAGACTCCCCAGGTCCTCTCACAAGCTAGGTGGGGCTAACCCATCAGAGTCTGCAAGGAGGAAGGAGGCAGCCCTGAGCAGACTTCAAATTACAGCCCAACCCCATTGCAAGGGGATGGGGATGTATCTCAGGGTAACTAAAGAGGCATCAGACTAACCAGAGTCTACCGAAGAATGCCAGTGAGACCATCCTCCAAAAGTATGACATCTTTGCTGGGGATCAACACTCTGATCTTTAGGGAGTGTCTCCAATTCATTCAATTATAACAATTCTTTGGTTATTTTCTGGTAGCACCTTTCTTAGACATCTAAAAGGTAATCTCTCTTCTCCATGACAGGGTCCTACTGTCTAGTAGAATGAGGCCCACAAAGGGTCAGCAACTTTGCCCTGGGTCTCACGGTGGAGCCACGGCAGAGTCGGGAAGGGCCCACAGAACCAGTGTGGGGAGGCTACCTGGTGCTGGTCCTCAGAAACAACCATGGCCCCAGCCCTGCGCTCCATCCCATGAGTACACACTTGGCACTGATGTGCCAGAGCCTGGGACGAGGACCGAGGGACTTGGTCCCCAGAACAGTTCTACAGAGTAGAGGAGGTGGGGCCAGCAGCCCCAGTATAGTGGGGCTGTATAGTATAGTATAGCCTGTGCCGGGGGGCAAGGACAGGCTGTGTGGGCCGCTGACAGCCACCTGCTTGGCTCGGAAGAGGGTAAAAGGCAGTCAAGCAGAAAAAGACTGAGCCAGTCACCCGTGGGAACCTCGGAGGAGCAAAGACCAGCCGCCACACCATGCCCAGGGCAAGCTCCTTCCCGCCCTCCTGGTAGGTAGGCTCTGCGCCACTGTCCACAAGCCCTGCCCACTGTCTCTCTGCCACCACAGTCCCTAAACTAGCAATCTTGACATGCTGTCTGGTAATAGAGAATATCTGCAATTAGGGCCAACTCCCCAAGTCAAGAAAATCCCTGATAGACTGCAGTCACTCCCAGGGACCCAAAGCCACGGTAATCACAGAAACTGCACACCTTCCCGCACCCTCCGACTCACTCCCTCATTAGCTCCCTAAGGGCAGGAGAAGAAGCTGTCACCTGACAGGTGCCACCTGTCACCACGAGGTAACAGCCTTAGTGCCACTGGCAAAGAAGCCTGAGAAAAGTAGACGGAAAGTTGTGGTTTTTTTGCTTTTTTTGTTTTTTTTTTTTTAAACAATGAAGTATTGTTTTCTTTAAGCTTTTAAGTTCAGACTACAAATCTTATCCTATCTATAAATCTAATAATTTTTTTCCCACAACTCACACACACACACACTGTTTTTTATTTTTACAGGAGATAAATAAACTGACACCAAGCATTGTAAATGGGTGACCACAACAAAAGCAACAATGATTGAATTACCAAACACGAGACACACTCACACTGTGTCATAATATTGACATTCAGTCCAATAATCCTCCACTGTAACAGCTCCTTTACTTTGCAGTGAACATTGATTTGTATATTTTTTGCCTCTGAGTAGACGGAAAGTTGAACCAGAAGAAAAAGGAAAACAGACCTCTAAGCTCCAGGGGCAGCTCTGGGCCTTCCCTGTCCACATTCCAGCATTCGGGGACAGGCTGGGCCAGCAAGGAGAGCACCGGGGAGGGAAATGCCAGGGAAGGAGACTCCAGACACAAGAGCCCAGGAAGGCCTTTGCCCAAAGGTCACCTGGCTTCTGGACAGCCTCAGGGACAGGTGTTATTTCCTAGGTCAGGGCAGAGTGGAGAAGCCCTGGGGTCCTCACAAACCAGGGTGGGAAAAGAAAGGGGTGTCAGCTCTCAAGTAGTCCTCTTCTTTAAGACCAGAAAAACACACACACACACAAAAACAAAACACCACCAAACATCTGATACTATTTACACAGGGGTGTTAAGAGGCCAAAGTGTTAGTCCCTCCCAGGGACGTTTGCATTTAAAAAGCAGAGTCTGAGGAGTGGGGTGCTCAACCTAAGGGAACCTGGAAGTGGTAAAGGAAATTTCTAGTGGCACTGGGAGAAATGACCCATTAAAAGGTAGGGGAGGGCTTCCCTGGTGGTGCAGTGGTTGAGAGTCCGCCTGCCGATGCAGGGGACACAGGTTCGTGCCCCGGTCTGGGAGGATCCCGCGTGCCGCGGAGCGGCTGGGCCCGTGAGCCATGGCCGCTGAGCCTGCGCGTCCGGAGTCTGTGCTCCGCAATGGGAAAGGCCACAACAGTGAGAGGCCCGTGTACCGCAAAAAAAAAAAAAAAAAAAAAAAGGTAGGGGAGGTGAATCTCTGGCATAGGCCTTGCCTGTCCATGGCCTCCCCTGGTCCCAGTTCCTGAGCCCCAGGAATCTCTTGCCCCTCTCCAGGACACAATTCCCCCAAGCGCTACCCATCAGGCAGCTTGTCCCTTTAAGTCACTGACCCCCCAATACTTGGCCTTGGCTGCTGTTAGCCTGGCCTCACCCAGTAGCCATGAAGTTCCACTCCACTCTTCCTGGTAGCAGGCCGGAAGGATGTCCTGCTCCGAGTCAGCCAAGGACACTGAACCCTGGGGGAGAGAGACCACGGATTCTCTCTTACCAAGGTCAAAGGAGAAACCCCACTCAGGATGCAGGGCCTTAAGAGGGAACTGAGAAATGAGATCCTCTTTGAGATGGCCTCAGTGTCCAGAATCCCCAAACCACAGGGAAAGGGATACTGAGATGGGGGGACTGGGAAGAAAGCAGTGACCCTGACAGTGCTAGATCACTGGGGATCCCAGCCAGGTTCCCCTCAACCTGGTCACTCCCTAGACCTGTCATACTGGTAGTTCCAGTGCCCTGGTCTAGACTCCCCAGTCCTATTGCCTGTCCCACCTGACTCTTAGGGCCTGAAAAGCCATGGATGCAGCTGGAGGCACTTTTCTCTTCCTCCTGCTTTCTCTCTCCTCTTTCCACCCCAACTCAAGATCCTCAGAAACCTTCCCTGGTCAACCCTTTCAAACTGTCCTTTCTTCTTTTACTCTCTCAGTGTCTCCCAAACACTCTGATGCTGCGTGGGTGACATGACTGATTAAAATGGGGGTACCGGTGTCTGGGGCACAAGAGCAACACATTCGCCTTGGATGGTGTTAAAACAGCTGTTCTGCATCTCTGCACATGGAGGAGTTAAGAAGATTTATTTTCTAAATAGGAAGTGACCTAGGGGATGGGGGAGTAGACGAGGGGTCATGTCAGTTTCTGTGTTGCCCTGTATATGCCCTAATGCCTTTCTCCCATCTGCTATGCCCCACTCACATGGGAAGGTCCCAAGGGAGACAGAGCCCAAGTCTATACCCAGCATGGGGACACTCAGCAGAAGAGCGGACCAGCTGCCCACCTTGCTCAGTGTAGCACACTCACATCCCACCAGCCCCACCTATATGGGGCCCCTTGCCCATGTGACCCTCAGTCGGGGTCTACCAGGGTAGCAATAGTCAGAGGCCATTCTCAGCAGGGATTAGCTGCATGCCTGCAGCTGGATGAGAGTAGCCAGAATGTGACTGAATGTGCAGGCATAATGGAACTAACCATCCTTAGCTACCTTGCTGAAATACCATTGCAATGTATGTAAACTCCATTACAAAGTCTGTCAAATTAGTACTACACGGATATGTCCACTGTCGTGCCTGGAGTCAGGGTATCACACTTTGTTTTGGTGAAAAGAAAGAGAAGGTAGGTTGGGGTAGCGGGGGGACAGAGAGGGAAGCTAAGTGAATACGAGCATCACAGAAACAGGAGGAAGGAAACAGACCTCCCCCACCCACCCCAGCATTTTGTGCCAGGTATTGTCTTGTTTAATCCTCGTAACAATCCTTAACTGTGCATATTATTATCCTTATTTTATGAAAACAGAAAAGGAACTGAGTAATTTGCCCAAGGTCACACAAATAGTAAAAGATACTGAGTCAAATTGTTGTAAATCATCTACACTTCAATAAGCAAATAATAAAATAAATAACATTTAAAATCAGAATAAATAAATAAAAGTTAAACTGAATCTTGTTTGAGGCCAAAACTGTTTGAGATCTTTTTCCCATCCTGCCATGGAGACCCAGGCATACTGCATTTTATCAAAGGTTCAAGCTGATATTGGTGACATTCTGGTACACCCCAAGCTCTCCCCAGACACCAACACACTGTGTCACTGTCTCAAGCCACTGAAAAAAACAAGCAAATAAATAAATAAGCAAGCAAGCAAACAAACCCTAAAAACCAGACCCACAGTTTTGTAGATAAGAGAACCAAAGACCGCAGGGGAAAAATGACTTGCCTGAAGTCATACAGGTAGTCAGTGGCAGAAGTGGAACGGGAAGCAGGTCTCAGACCCCCACTCAAGTGCTCTTTCCAGACTGAACCACAACCAATCTTGTCCGTTCCCAAAATCCTCCAGGGAAGAAAGTCCCTCAGCCTTTCTGTTCTAACCTCTCTCAAATTGGTCCATTCCTTTCCAAGATTCTGATTACTTTCATTAAGTGAAATAACCTTTAGAAAGCACATCTTAAGCACCAAAAAATTATTATTCCTTTCTATTACCTGACCATTAGAAGAGCGTCCTAGCTAGCCTCTCTGTCACCCCTGCTGACTCCTTGAGGTATCTGCACTCCGGTGCCAGGGAATCCTGCAGTACAGCTCTGATCATGTCATTCTTCCAATAAAAACGTTGTCTCTCCCCTTCCTTATCAGGTACCCAAGACCTCCCACACTGAGTCCCAGCCCAGTCCCCTGCATGCCCCCCAAAACGCTGATGGTTATTAACCATTCTCCAGGGCCCCATGTTTTCCCACAAAACTTCACTCATGCTAGTGCCCTCTACAAATACCTGCTCTTACATTAGAGCCTTCTTTCATCTCCTACGACTGAAAGTGACTTTGCTCTCTTTCGGACATCTGTAAAATTTTTAATGCATCCCACTGCATTTATACTGTTTTGTATTACCCCACTGGTGATTAGAATGAAAACAACCTATCCATGTAGGTACTTTATAGTTACAAAGCACTGTATAGATATAAGCCCATCAATCTTAAGAAAAAAATTACCTCCTATTTATCTTTGTCTTCCTCACGATGCTCTATACAATGTTTTACACGTGGCACAGAGCTGTTAAATACTGTGTTCTGAGGGTGGTCTGACCAACCCAGAGAAGAGTTATCACTTCCCCGTTGTAGCATCAGAGATTCTGAAGCTGAATGAGGAAGGCAAAATTGTCATTGGTTTTTCCAGGTCGATACTCCATAGCATTTATTAGATTCTCAGAATTTAGAGACCCCCAAAATATTAAGCACTCTAGTCCTAGCTTCTATACTTTTATGAAATGCTACCCAAGATTACAGCAACTCGGGCTTCCCTGGTGGGGCAATGGTTGGGAGTCCGCCTGCCAATGCAGGGGACGCGGGTTCGTGCCCCGGTCCAGGAAGATCCCACATGCCACGGAGAGGCTCGGACCGTGAGCCACGGCCACTGAGCCTGCGCGTCCGGAGCCTGTGCTCCGCAATGGGAGAGGCCACAACAGTGAGAGGCCCGCGTACAGGAAAAAAAAAAAAAAAAGATTACACCAACTCTTGGGGCAGCCACAGGACAAGTGACTCATATTGAGCTTATGGAATTACTGCACTACGTAAAGAAACTCATCCATTCACTTGCATTTTTTGGAGTACAATGTGGTTACCTCAAGGTCAGGGGCCATACTGAACTCAAGTTTATATCCCTAGGGTTTAGCACAAACCTGCTATTGGAAGATGATAAAATAATTGTGACCACCACCATTTACTGAGCCCTTGCCATGTATCAGGCACTGTTCCAGGTAGTTCGTTTTGTCTGTCCTCTTCACTGCTGTGCACTGAGGAGAGCGTCAGGTTCATCACGTACATTCAATGCATAACGGGTGATGGATGGATGAATAAAAGGTAAGATGCAAACTCCTTCGATGCCTCTGGCCAAATTAAACTACTTTCCCTCCACCTCTTTCACCACTCGCTTCATCCCCCATCCCACCCCAACGCCTACTCATGGTTCAGATCTCAGCTAACATTTCACTTCTTCCAGGAGGTCTGACCACCCTAAATGCCCTGCTTACGAGTTCTCAAAGCACCCCATACTACCCCACCCCCTACACCCAGCCTACTCACTTGTCTATGTTCCCAACCCAGCAATATGTTCTGGAAGGCTGTGTGTCCTAGTCACTGAAAGCACCTAAAGTCATAAGTAAGCACTCAAGACATCTGTTGAATCAACGGATGAGCTCTTTTTAAACATTACCTGACAGACCTTCATTATCCTTGTGATCAGTTCTTCCACAGACGACGTTAAGAAGAACACTTGCTGCCATCACCTGGCTCTTGGGGAAGTCCCATCTCATGCAGAACTTGGGCTTCGTTGACACTTTTTCCTCACAGGTCCCTCCAGTGTAGCACAGAAGGAACACAGGTTCTAGAGGTATCCTGACCTACACTCAAACTTTGGCTCTTCTTTCATTAGTTGTACAATCTTAGCCGTGTTTCTTAATCTTGGTTTGAATCTAAACCTAAGCTTAACCTCAGTTCTCCCATCTGCAAATGGGGATGAGACAATTTCATTATCATCCATTTCCTCCAAGGATTGGGGGGGGGGCGGTGTGGAATTAAGATAAAATTTGAAAAGCTACGGGTAGACAGACACTCAGTGCTGGTGGCTATTCTTCTTTATCACATGCTCTTGCCTTTCTCGGTAGTTGAACTTTTCCTCAGGTGGCTCCTTTTTGCCTTCCTTGTTGGGACCATCTACAACAGCATAATCAAAATTGTACTTCAGAGAATTGCCAACCCTTTGGAACCACTCTATCTTTCAAAGTCTCTTGTCAGGGAACTGTATCCATCTTTTCTCTTAAAAGAAAGGAAGAAAGGAAGGAAGGAAGGAAGGAAAGGAGGAAGGAAGGAAAGGAGGACGGAAGGAATCAATCTGCCTCCTTGAATTCTAAAGTGAAAATCTGACATCCTGGTTATAAAACTTTGGGGAAAATATAGTTGCCTCCTCCTAGGTTCCCGTAATATCCAATTTGCAAAAACTCTCTCCATTTTGGGTCAGAATTAAATGCACTGTAATAGTGCTCCTAGTACTTTAACTTCTTTTACCCTTTGGAAGACACGACAGCAAGGAAGTCAGGGATGTGACAGACGCTCTGCTTTCAGGAAAGTGGGGCTCTCAGACATGTCTCAACAGTGGCAGGGCTCCACCATTACTCCTATCTGGGTTCTAGGTTAATTTGGACCTGAGATGGGAAGAGCTCATATCTATTTCTTCGCCCTAGCAAAGCAAACTGTACTATTTCCTCAAAATGGAATCTCTTTGGCTCTCTATTCTTTTCCCCTCACTCTGTGCCTTCTGGTTTGCTGTCAAGGGTACCAAGTAGACTAAGATAGAAAGAGAGAAAGAACTTGGCAGGAGAGGTTGCCTCCATGCAAGCTTATTCCTGGTGGGCCTGGGGAACATGTGTGAACAGCTCTCATGCCTGGCACCCACCTCCACTGTGGGGAGGATACAGAAAGAGAAGCTAACCTGTAAGACAGGCTCCACGGGGCAGAGAATTAGAAGAAGGCACAGAGCATGATGGGAAGAACTGCCAAGGAGAAAAGAAACCACTGCCCAGGAGATTAGTCTCACAGTGACTAGGGATGGCTAGGGTTAAGAGAGAAAGGTCCAGGAGGAAGGGAGTTGAACAATGTTTTCGAGAAAGAAGAGTGGCAGGTGTGAAAGTTAAGGAGGAAGGAAAAGAGTTTCCAAAGAGGCAAATGATTTTTGGCTTCTCTCTGAAACACTATGAAGCCTCTGCTAGGTAAGACTACACCTACTACAGGAAGTTCTCAAGAAGAGGAAAGATGAATTGCTAAAGATCCCTTGTCATAGATTCTGTATTCTGCCTTAGGGCTATTGGGAGCCCCTCTCCTCTTCCTTCTCCATACCTCAAGAGCCTCTGCCCCAACACGGGTGTCCTGTGTCCTTAATCTCTTTAACAAAATCGAGATTTGAGGACAGTGAATTCCATCACCATCAGAGAAGAGAATTTCCCAACAACGATAGGGTCAATGATAGGCCACTGACAGGTACATTCTAAAGTGCCAAAGGATAGGTCCTTTCATTAGTAGTAAAGTGATCTGTGGGGCAAGTTCCAGCATTGTTAGTAATCATGTGACCTTGGGAGAGTCATTTCTTTGCAGGAAAATGACTTTCCAATTCTAAAGCTATATGTGATCATAGGAAATGCAAGAATTAAGGAGGTACTATGCTGGAACTACTATGCTGGGTGGAGGAAATTTGTCCTCCAGGGCTTCTGTTATCTAAGGTATGTCCCAGTCTGGTGACATTTCACAAGCATTCAAATCAAGGAATCCAGTATGAATGAATTCTGTAACTCTGCTTCCCCTTTTTGTTCTCCCAAGGCCCAATATCTCCCTGAGAGTGGTACCCAGGTTATGAGCACAGGGTCTGGAGTGGGATTGCCTGCTTTGAATCTCTTCTCTGTCATTTACTAGCTGGCTGACATCAGTAAGTGTCAGCTATTATATTATTTGCCAACTCAGTACTACCCTGTCTATAGACAGTAGCCAGCCTTTGGGGGTGTATGTCTCCCCCTGATTTCCTACAAATATCATTAAGCAGATTTCCCTTCTCTTCCAGTTCCCATTCTACCAACCCTTTAAAGAGAAATACCCAAAGAATAGTTACCTTGGCCTTGTCACATCACTCTTCCCTTAGTCAGAAAAGAAAGGTTCTGGAACATTCTCTATTTCATATCCCTTTCCTCCCACCCCTCCCCCCATCCCCACCAACTTTCCCTCCCTCATTACTGAGACTAAACTCAGGATGAATAACCTACATTTGTATAGTACTCTGCGGTTTTCAGAGTGCTTTTGCATACATGATTTTATTCAGTTCATGGTAAGCAGTGTATTTCATCCTTAAAACAATCCTACGAGCCAAGGGTATTTTTTTCACCATTTTACAGATATGCAAACTGAGTCTTAAATTCACAAGTTGTCGATGTTCACACAGCTAGGAAGCCAGGCCTCCTGACGCTGAACCCATCCACTGTTTTCTCTACTACTCCACATTATCACGTCCAAGTTCACATCCTGGGAACAGGAGGAGCCTGAAATTTATGGTCAGTTACAAACCCCCAAAGGGAACAGAGATCCCTCATTTTTACTCCTGCTGGCTAGCAGGGCTGTCCAGGCTGAATGACCATACACATGAGATGCCTGCAAAGGGCCAGGCCTAGGTGGGGTGGGGAAACCACAGAGAGGAGACCAAAGGCCCACAAGGGTGTGGGGTATCTGCTAGAGCACCACTACATCATGGCCAAGGACACAGGTATTCCAGGACAATCCCAAAGGAGAACCCCAGGGAAAAGCCTGAGGACCCAGATAAACTGAACCTTCCTCAGCCCAGCACACCCTGTGGGCCTCCCTCACCAATGCTTCCAGGGAGAGGGAAATGGACAAGCTCCCTTCTGGCCAGGGCTGAGAGCCTGATCAGATTCAGACACACACACCCATGCACACTCAGCAGTAAATTCAGAGCCATGGAAATCAAACCTTGGCTCACCCAAAGGCCAAAGGAGAAGCAGCCACAGCTTCAGTCCAGGGTTCCGGCTCAGAGCCACCATCTCCTCAGACGCTGGCGGCCAGGCAGAGCTATAAACTGTGCCTCGACTTAATTTTTCCATGGACACAACCCCAGATGGGATCGCCAGGCTCTGAAGAAGCTTCAATTCTGAAGCATCATAACCTCTCTGTTCTGGGATCCAAAGCTAGAACTGAGGAGGGAGGAGTATTTGGGGATCAGGTTTGCCACGCCCTGGACCATTTCTTTTCCAATATCTTTCCGAGGCCTAGTGCAGCAATACAGTAAGTTTTCATTCAGCGACAGATACAGGGTTGGAATTCAGTGCAAATTACTTACATCTGTTTGGCCACAACCCAGACAGTCAGGTAGTTTAGAGAGAGAAGGAGGGGCATGTTGGCCCACTTCTGGGACCCTGGGTAGTTGTGTGCTAAGGAATCTGGGCCATGCTGGGTCCAGCCTGCACAGGGTACAAAATTCTCCAATAGAATTGAGAAAAAACATCAGGGCAGTCGAGATAATAGAGATTCCACCCCAGGCACGACTGGTGGGATGGGGGCAGGGAAGCCACAAAGACCCCACAAGGGGTTGGAGATGGAGAGAAAGAAGGTTGGCCTGAAGGGGTTCGAGCAATGGCAGATTCTTCACACACGCCCCTCAGCCAGCTAGGGTGTGTGCACTAACCTCATACATTTGGTAACCTCTTCCCACAAACCAGGAACCTGCCAAGCCCCTGGTCTTCCCACCCTACCCCACCCCACCCCAGCTTGGCAGCCTCCCTTGGGCTTCCTGCTGCTGCGATTGCTCCCCAGCATCAAAGCCACCGATGTAAGAGCTGAAAATGAGAGACAAGTACAGGCCAGGAGAGCAGCGCCTCCCCCAAGGCTCCGGAACTCAGGCCTGGGGGCCCCTCTCCCTCTCCCAAGCTTTCTCCTTTTGCTGCAGTATCCTTATAAGGGAGAAGCCAATTCTACTATCCATCTGGCTAAAAAAAAAATGTATATATTTCCCAGGCTAGATGCTGACTTTCCACCCACTCTAAGAGAAAGCACCCCACCACCACCCTCACTCCAGGGCAGGTTTTGCTAAGAGAAAGCACCCCACCACCACCCTCACTCCAGGGCAGGTTTTGCTTTTTATTTCTCATTTTAAACAAACAAACAAATACCAAAACCACTGGCTGGTTCAGGTCGCCTTGCAGCAGCTGGGAGCCAGGAAGTGTGTTTAGAAGAAAAGGGGTGGGGAAGAGTGTGCCCGGGGTCCGAGACGCCCCGAAACCTCTGGAGCGGACAAGCAGTGGGGGCTGGCAACCTGCTCGGCGCCGGGACTGGAGCTCCGTTCCCACCGCGTCTGCGTCCCGCCACCGGGAACCTTCGGCTCCTTCCATTGTTGCCCCTCGGCTGTTGCCATGTTGGAGGGAGAGCCCCTGACCTCCGCTCGCTCCACTCTGCGGGAAATCTGCAGACCCCAGGCCGGTGCTCCCGGCTGGGTGCGCGTCTTACCTGTGCTCACCGCGGGTTTCTTGCAAAACCCGACGTGCCGTGTGCTCGGCGACCTGGGCTGCTGGCTCCACGGCTCCGGGCGGCTCCGGCACCCACGCGAGGCGGCCGCGCACCGCCTCCTCCCGGGCCGCTACCCCTCCGGGCTGCACGCGGCGGGCGCCGGCCCCGGGGTTCCCGGGGCAGCAAAGAGGCAGGAGAGGGCACGAGGACCAGCTCGCAGCGGCGGGGAGGCGGGGGCGGGGAGTCCTCTAGGCCGAGAGCGTGAGCGAGCCCGCAGTCAGGCAACCCCAGGTGAGACAATAGCGGGAGCAGCGGGCGAGAGGGGAGAAGCCATCTCCCGGAGACCCGGCGCACTGCACGGCGACGTGAGGCTCGTCCAGACCCGGCCCGGACAGGCAGCCGCCAGCCGCGGCTCCAGCCCGCAGCGCCCACTGCGCCGCGAGCGGGAGGATGGGGCGGGTCCTGGAACCCTGACCTCCCTCCCCTCCCCTCCCTCCCTCCCTCCCTCCCCTCCCCTCTCCTCTCCTCTCTCCTCTCTCCTCTCCTCTCCTCCTCTCCCTCCCTCCCTCCTTCCCTCCCTCCCCTCTCAGTGCGTGGGGGAAGAGAAAAGCGCCGGCGTCGAGTTGTGCTTCGGGAATCCAAGAGCCAAGATTTCCACTTCCCACTTGCGTGAGGGTTTTTGCAGATGGTCTTTACTTTTCTCTGCTGGGACCCCTTTGCTCTGTGTCAGATGAATGCCAAATCATTCTACTGGAAGTGACAGAGTTTTGAGGTCCAGTTATCGGTTTGCGGAATTTCCCCCCATCATTAAAATAGAGATGCCGGAAAGAGACACTACCTTGAGGATGGAGGTGGCGGTTGGGGGAAGCTGTCTCGGCGCTTTGCACATTCAAACTCATTCGTTTTTCTATTCGCCCTAGTGGGTCTTCTGACCCGAGCCCCAGAAAATAGCAATCTACAACCTGAGGGGGGAGCGGCGGTAGTAGGTCCTCCAACCCAACTATCGCAGGGGGAAAAAATCTTTCATAGTGTGTTATATTTAAAATTTTGACTCAGTACCTTTGTTTGAGCAGTGGTCTCTAGAAGAATTTTCTTAAGGGCTCCACCCAAAGAAACAAATAGTTGGCCAGATCCTCATTTGCATTTGGTTTGCATAATAACTATCATCTCTGATCTCAAAGTACATTTTCCTCAAAACTTGAATCTTGTTCTCCCCCAGGGCCCTCCTTCTTTCTTTCTTGCCAGACTATGATCAACACCTGGTTCTCAGCCTCCCTCCCCTGCAGTCCCCTTCAGGTATCTAAGGCTCAAGACTCCCAGCCTCTGATCAGATACCCAGGACTCTGCAGCCAGGGTTCCCAGGGAAACATCTGCAAACCTGCCCCTTCTGCAGCTTCTCTGCAAAGCTGCCCCTAGTAGCTTTTAAGTATTTGTTAAAAGCTATTATTCCAGCCGGTTTTGGGTTCACTGGAGTTTTGTGGGGTTTTTTTTTAAGGGTGTCGGAAAGGCCTTTTTAAAAAGATCAGGGGCCTTTTAAAATTTCTTCACTAATATGAGACTTCAACAAACCCAACACAAGTCTTAGATTCATAGACTTATAGAATTGGAAGAGACTCCAGAGCTCAAAGGAGGATAAATGTTTGTTGGGAAGGGAATTTGAATAACCAGAGGAAGTCCTATGTAGGGGAAGAAAGCAAAATAAAAAGTGAGTTCATGATTCAGAAGGATCTCTTGGGATATTGTTCTGTTCTCATATAAGGTGAAATCTGGGCAAATGCAAAGGACCCTTAATTGCAGGCAACCTTGAATGAGACAATGGGAGGAGAAGCTCATGAAAGGAGATGTGACAGAGGCTCCTGTTTCTTTTCTACCCACGGTGCCGTGACCTTGGGTAGTCCAATTCACCCTCTGAGCATCAACAGTTCCATCAGCTTCGCTTACCACTCAGGGCTGTTGTGAAGATCAAAGGAAAGAATGTAATGGACCATTTATTGACTGCAGGCAGCATGCTCTGCATGTATCATGATGTCTACATGATGCTATTCCTGATCCTCAAGAGCCACAGGGGATAAAAGCATGCATTCATTCACTCACTCATTCACTGCTTGATCACAACACAAATATTTGTGACAGCTTACTGTGTGCCTGTCATCAGGCTAAGCTCAGAAGCCTAAGAGAACGGAGTAGCATAGAGCCACCAATGCTCCAAATTTGCTGGAGTGAAGAGTCTTCAGGGAAGAGCTAACAGGAAACAGGCCTGCCTGGGTCACTGGGGGATCATATTAAAGGCTTTATAAAGCATTTTGGTAGGGATAAAGTTTTGTGTTATAAGAGCAACCAGGGCATATCAAAAAGTTTAGGTTTGTCCTGTAGGCGACAGAGAACCCAGGGTGTAGACTGGGAGTGATGTGATCAGTGACGTGCATATTACACAGGAGGACTTGGAAGACACACTGCATGTCTTTCTTCCTTTTGCCCCTGTAGATCCACTCTTGGCCTTCTGGCTTCCTAGAAGGGGTGGGCCAGTGGGGAGCCACCGCAGGATAGTGGGAGGAGGGAGGTCAAAAAGGTCTGGATATTTCTTCCTCAGGATCTTTCTCTTTGGGTTCACTGTGGGCTGGCTGCCACCCTCAACCAAAGATCACAGCTTCCCTCCAGGTGCTTCCTCCTCTCTCTCAGCCCCTCTCCCTCCCTCTTCCTTTTCCTCTTCTCTCTTCATTTACATAATCACTTACTCCCTTCCTTTGACTTTCAAGCCAGGGAGTGGAAACTCCTTTTCCTGCTGGTCCCTGGGTACTGCACACTGTTCCTTGTGGTTGTCCTATACCCTGCCAGCCCTTTGTAAACTGTTTCTTCAAATTGGAGTATGCCATTGGCATCCTGCTAGGTTAGGAGTACTGGCTTGGAGCTCGACAAGGAGGCCATGTCTACATTCAGAGTGCAAGATCAGAGAATCTCAAAGCTGGGGCAGGGGGGGTGAAAAGGAAAAGACAGGTACAAGAGAGAGTCAGGAAGTCAAAAATCAATAATATTTGATAATGTATTGAGTGTAGGGATCATTAGAGAGGGGGAGGAATGTAGAATTACTCCCCACTTGATGCCTTAGGAATTGGTGGTGGATGGTGCCATTTACTACGTGAGGGACTGTAGTAAGACAGGGCCCAGGTGTGGGGGGAGCAACCATGACTTTAATTTTGGACACGTTGGATTTGCAGTGTCTCTAGAATGTTTAGGTGGGGATGTCTAGCCGACTTGGGATTTATGAAACTAAATTGAAAGTAGAGGTGTGGACAAGTGATATCAGTTTTGGACTCTTCAGTTCATAGATGATCCACAAGGTTATGGGCATATATGAGATCACCCAGGTGGGCATATAGAAGAAGGAAGAGACCTGCAAAAGAGATCATCAAGAAGAAATAGCCAGGTTGATAGCAGGAAGAAATGAGACCTCAGAGTGTCAGAAAGGAGGATAGGAGAAAGTGTCAGGAAAGAGGGATGGGGACACAAGTGCAGCAGAGACATCCAGGCGGGCAGGGCTGAAAATGCCCTTTGGAATGACAAGGAAGTCAGTGTCTGAGCTCTAGGTGCTGTGCGAGATCCTTGAGTTGCTAGCCTTGCTGTGTTCTCAGAGAGGAGGGTAGTGGGAGAGAGCTTGGGGAGCCCACCAGAAACCCAGGCTGCTCTCAGTTTGGAGTTATTAGGCCAAAACCACAAAAGGAGACTTTTCAGAACAACTTCTGTGTACCACTCATCCTCCCAGTACCTTGTACTGGTCTCAGACTTCAAAGACTGTATACAGTGATGGTGAACTACTGGGTCTCTGAGTAGGCAGTTACATTAGGCATTGGTTTGGGGACCCCTTTCTTCCTCCCTTTCCCAGCTCTGATACAGAGGTGATGGCGATTTTCAAAGACCGTTGAGTCTGATGAGTAGGAGAGCAAAGAGCGTTGCTTTAAAAATTAGTGGGAGAAATTTAGCTTGCAGGGGTGCGGGGGGGGGGGGCGTGGTTCCGCAAATATAGAATCTGTGAGTTTAGACTGCCCTCTGGTGGGAGAAATAAGAAATAAGTCAATGTGAATGAGAAGCTTGATGAAGCACTCCAGGAAGATTTCATGCTAAAAAGGAACAAGATAGCACTACTTGGTGGCGTTTTGTAATGCAACATAGCAAAAGCAGATTCAGTTCATGCTACCTCAGGTGGGACTTTACAATGTTAACAAGTCAAATTTCAATTAGACTTTCAAACTTTGCCGTTGCCTATATGATAAAATTATTCTCCTTCACCTGAAATAAACCCGTCAGCTGTCTCTAACCCCTCACTTCCTCTCTACCTCCCTCCATTCCAGCCAGATTAATTCATTCACCATCCCCTAAACACAATTTTCATTCCTCATTTTCCTTCCAGACTTATTGTTTTCCTTCCCACTGTGTCTAGCTCACTGCTGTGGAAATAGGTACTCAATAAGCAATTCATGAGTTAATCTCAGTGTATTTAAACAAATGGTTTATTATCCTGGAGGAAAGGCAATATGATGTAACAAAGCCATTGGGCAGGAAAAAAAAAAACTTTATTTCTGCCCCTTTAGGACACTGGACAGACACCATTTCCCTTTCTTAAAAAAAAGTTAGGTATAAAAAACAAACAAACAAACAAAAAGTTAGGTATAATACATTTCCACATCTCATTCAAACAAACGGAGCAAAAAGTTTTTCTGTATCTAACACATGAGTGCTCAAGAAATGTCTGAATAAATGTCTGTCTGGCTCATTACAATCTCCTCTGCATACTTCTGACAGTTACTTGTTGAAACTCAACTCCGATCCTGAAAACTTAAGGACCCCTGTCCTCATTTTATACCTACTGCCTTTCTGTCCATTCTCATCTCCTGCTACTTCCTGCACTTGAATTCTTATTACTGCATTTAAAGCATGTGAACAGGATCTGTGTCCTATATATCTCTGACTCTAGAGCCAGCACAGAACCTAAGCCATAACAGATGATCAATAAATGTTTGTTCAATTAAATTGTTCTTTCCTGTTGCATTTTGAGTCTATTCCTTCTAATCTTATTCACAGTGGGAAAAGTAATAGAGTAGTAAAATTTTAGATTTAGAAGGTATCTTACAGGTCATCTAATCAATTTCCCTCATTTTATAGATGTGGAAACCCAGGCCTGTTTAGGATCACACAGTTTGTTAGTCTTTGTTCTAAAAGAATCAGACAATTGTAGGAAACAAACTCCTACAACTGAGGCTGGGCAATTTTGTTCATTGTGTTCAGAAGCCTCAAGTTCCCAGAAACAAAAATGAAATCCCTTATCAGTCTTGAAATTTCATAATCCTGTGTTCCACACCCTATGCGTCAGGGTTGATGAAGTTGATTTTAGGAAAAACTAGGCTGATCTGGAGATTTTTATTCTTAATACTCCATGTTGCTTCCACTGGTACACACTTATACTACTTTAGAAGGATTCACCTTGTGAGTCTGACTTGAAAACTGAAACTTGTCGGGAAGAGGGAGAAAGGCAAAAATTGAATCAAAATCTAAATTAAAGGTCTAAACTCTCTTTCTCTCAATCTAAATTCACACCCGCCTTTCCACAGTCACTTCTGTTTTCCTATATTAGCTCCTCGATTCATGAATCAAATGTATCTTTCCTTCTTTTGTGCTAAGGAATGCTTGTTTAACAGCTACATCATCTAGTGAAGGGAAATATATTGTTCATTAACAATATGGGAAAAATACTGTAATCTGGTTCAGTAGACTATAACTAAAATTAAGAAGTCCTATCAGGGAAGTAATATATGGCAGACAGAAGAATTGAAATAAAAAGAGGTTGCAGCTGTCTGAATTTTTAATGTTCGTCTTTGTTGCCCATCTCTGTAATTTAGTACCGCTTGGTTTTGAGAGCTTAGTAAATATTGGAAATTTACAAAACACGAACTATGAAAGAACTTGAAGAAAATATGTATTAAGTAAATGGAGAAAAATATAAAAAAGTGAATGTTTTTCTTCATCTTGCTGAAAAAAATACTTTAATACTAATCAAAACCTAAATTTAATCTGAGAAGCAATTTATTAGAATTCTATCAAGTAAAAAGAAGAGAGAGCATTTTGAAGAGGTGCCCGGATAGCTCAGTCGGTAGAGCATCAGACTTTTAATCTGAGGGTCCAGGGTTCAAGTCCCTGTTCGGGCGTTTCTTTGTTTTCTTGTCCCTTTCTTAGTTTACTACATATACGAAAATCTAAATGCCACAGCGTACTTCTATCTTAAATCGAATCAATTTCATTTTTCACTGATTTCGGAGTATGCTAAATAAACATATTCTCAGAGAAGAAAAAGCGACTACCCCAAATCACTCAATTTCTTGGCGAGTATGGAGGTTTTGCATGGTAGTTTCCCAGCGGGAAGGAATTTTTTTTCCTTCAGGTTTCTAGTACTTGAGAAAGAAAACAAAAACAAAAATGAAAAGAACGATAAAGTCTAAGCGCCCGAACAGGGACTTGAACCCTGGACCCTCAGATTAAAAGTCTGATGCTCTACCGACTGAGCTATCCGGGCTCTCACGAAAAGCATTCGTACTACAGTATCTTACTGAAGAAGAAGGAACCTTGTGTAATCGATTCCTTCCGCCGGCATTTTGTGAAACTGTTTTAAGCCCAATAAAGCTCTGTATTCATACGCCAAGAAAAACAAGAAGGCGTAAAACATGCACCTTTCAACAGCCTTACCAGTTAACTCAAAATTGCGAGACACTTATGTGCCCAATAACCATTATTAGGTAGACTTCTTTGATTTGTAACCTCTCTAACAGGTCCAGGATTAACAGAACGGCGAGGTATGTCACTTTTGAAGAGTTGTAGTGACACCAGATCTGTTATGCTATTGATAATAGGGTGGATATCAGTTCTAAAACCTACCCGACAATAACAACAAAAAATGAATCTCTCTAAGAGAGAATACAGATGTGCTGTTCTGAAGCTATTGGATTGAACTGTGTAGTATAAAGTGGGAGAAAGGACCCTGCAGAGGGGTAGTGGGATTGTCCTGTAGGTCCCTTAATGGAGTCCAAGTAATTTTACATGACGCAAACCCTGGAGTAGGTCACCCCCAATGGCCTTGAGGGCAGAAATCCTACTAAACCAGAGCGGAAAGCTGAACATTGCCAGCAGAAAGACATTTTATTGATCTTGGCATTGGAGGCTCTTCTGTTCCACAGCCACCAGTAATCTGAGCACTGCCCTTTGCTATAGGGTTGGCGCGGAGAATTACCCTCGGTGGGGCTTAGAGTGAGACATTAAAGTGTTTTCGTTAGCTGATGTTGCTTTGCCTTAATTCCATCTGCTTAACTCCAGCTGCTTTAGAAGTGATTGCTCTGGTCCAGCAATTCCACTCATAGGAATTTGTCCTAAAGGAATAATCAGGGATGTGCAAAAAGACCTGATTACAAGAGAGAACGTCAAAGCATTTTAATTAGAAAAAATTGTAAATGACATAAATGGCTATATAAATTATGGTACAGCCTTAATAAGGAATGATATGCAGCCATTAATAATCATATATAAAAGAACACAACTTGGGAATAATCATATATAAAAGAACACAACTTGGGAATTATAGTAAAATATTGTTCAGTGAGGAAATATTTCAAATAAAAAAATTTAAGCAACAAGGATATATTGTACAGCACAGGAAATTATAGCCATTATTTTCTAATAACTTTTAGCAGAGTATAACCTCTAAAAACACTGAATCACTATGTTGTTCACCTGAAACTAATATAATAGTGTATATCAACTATATGTCAATTAAAAAACTTTTAAAGTGTGCATATATGTACACTGAAAAACTGAAAGGATAAATGCTCTACGTAAAGCCTGGGTTCTGAAGTTAGCTGCCCCTTTTTGAATCCTTATTACCACTCTGTGATCTTGAGTAAGATATTTCTCTGTCTCAGGACAATAAAATGATTGCAAGAATGAAAAAGATAGTTTACATAAATTGCTTAGAATAGTGTCTGACATGTAATAAGCATTCATGAAGTTACATAAAGAGTTAATAGCAAAGATATAACAAGATCAGACTGCATGGATTCTGTTCTTTCTATCATTCTCTGACACTACCCAACCTTCAACAATTGCTTAACATATTTTTAAAAATTAATTTTTATTGAGGTAAAATTGACATTTAACATTATGTTTCAGGTGCACAACCTAAAGATTTGATATTTGTATACACTGCAAAATGATCACCATAATAAGTCTAGTTAACATCTGTCACCACACAGTTACAAAAAATTTTTTTCTTGTAATAGAACTTTCAAGATCTACTCTCTTAGCAATACAAATAAGTAGGACAGAATTGTTAACTGTAGTCATACTGTCTATAAGGCTTAACACATATTTGTCCTTTTATTGAAGTATACTTGATTTACAATGTTGTGTTAGTTTTTGGTATACAGCAAAGTAATTCAGATATATACACACACACATACTTTTTCATATTCTTTTCCATTATGGTTTATTACAGGATATTGAATATCCCAGTGCTATACACTAGGATCTTGCTGTTTAACTATTTTACATATAGTAGTGTGTATCTGCTAATCCCAAACTCTTAATTTATCCCTCCAATCTCCTTCCCCTTTGGTAACCATAAGTTTGTTTTCTATGTCTGTGAGTCTGTTTCTGTTTTGTAAATAAGTTCATTCTATCATATTTTAGATTCTGCATATAAATGATATCATATATTTGTCTCTCCATCCATGGCATTATTTCATTCTTCTTATGGCTGAGTAGTATTCCATTGTATATATTTACCACATCTTCTCTATCCATTCATCTCTCGATGGACATTTAGGTTGCTTTCATGTCTTGGCTGCCGTAAATAGTGCTGCTATGAACATTGGGGTGCATGTATCTTTTCGAATTATAGTTTTCTCTGGGTATATGCCCCGGAGTGGGATTGCTGGATCATACGGCAACTCTATTTTTAGTTTTTTAAGGAACTGCCATACTGTTTTCCATAGTGGCTGCACCAATTTACATTCCCAATAACAATGTAGGAGGGTTCCCTTTTCTCCACACCCTCTTCAGCATTTATTTGTAGACTTTTTATGATGGCCATTCTGAATGGTGTGAGGTGATACCTCATTGTAGTTTTTTTTTTTTTTTTTTTTTTTTTTTTGCGGTACGCGGGCCTCTCACTGCTGTGGCCTCTTCCGTTGCAGAGCACAGGCTCCGGACGCGCAGGCTCAGCGGCCATGGCTCAGCGGCCATGGCTCATGGGCCCAGCCGCTCCGTGGCATGTGGGATCTTCCCGGACCAGGGCACGAACCCATGTCCCCTACATCGGCAGGCGGACTCTCAACCACTGCGCCACCAGGGAAACCCCCTCATTGTAGTTTTGATTTGCATTTCTCTAATAATTAGCGAAGCTGAGCATCTTTTCATGTGCCTATTGGCCATCTGTATGTCTTCTTTGGAGAAATGTCTATTTAGGTCTTCTGCCCATTTTTTAAAAAATAAATTAATTTATTTAATTTATTTATTTATGGCTGCACTGGGTCTTCTTTGTGGTGTGTGGGCTTTGTTCGTGGGCTTTTCAGACCACGGGCTCTAGGCACGCAGGCTTCAGTAGTTGTGGCAAATGGGCTCAGTAGTTGTGGCTCGCAGGCTTTAAAGCACAGGCTCGGTAGTCATGGCACACGGGTTAGTTGCTCCGTGGCATGTGGGATCTTCCCAGCCCAGAGGTCGAACTCGTGTCCCCTACATTGGCAGGTGGATTCTTAATCACTGTCCCACCAGGGAAGCCCCTTCTGCCTGTTTTTTGATTGGGTTGTTGTTTTTTTTTGTTATTGAGCTGTGTGGGCTGTTTGTATATTTTGGAATTTAATCCCTTGTCAGCCTCATCATTTGCAAATATTTTCTCCTAGTCCGTAGGCTGTCTTTTTGGTTTGTTCATGGTTTCCTTTGCTGAGCAAAAGCTTGTAAGGTCCCATTTGTTAATTTTTGCTTTTATTTCTATTGCCTTGGGAGACTGACCTAAGAAAACGTTGCTACGATTTAAGGCTTAACATATGTTTGACTGGAGTGGAGGGAGATGTAGAGAATTTGGAAAGCTGACAATAATGAGTTATTAATAATTTGGGCAAAAGAATAACTTTATCCCCTAAGCAATGGGGAGCTATTAAAATGTTGACTCATTAATGTCCCAATTTCTCACTCAAAGGAACACACATTAGATTTGTTCCATTCATGTTACATTAAAAACAATAACAAGGACTACCATATTAAGTATTCTCTGCAAGAATCAAATGACAAGAGCTAATCATCCACATAGGGCTAATGGTAGAATGGTTTCTAAAAGTGGCTGTCTGTAGATGGGATGTTGAGTCATCAAATTAGGAATATTAGGTTGACCTTTCTTTGCTCAAAACCCTTTGATTCTTCCCTGCTACTTATTGAATAACACATGGAACTTTTTATAGCAGCATTCAAAATCCAAACTCCAGCCTGCAAATCCATCCCATGCCAGTACCATTTAATAGAAATATAATGCAAACCACATATGCAATTTAAAATTTTCTAGTAGCCACATTAAAAAAGTAAAAAGTAAAAAGAAGCAGATAAAATTAATTGTATACTTTATTCAACTCAATATATCAAAATATTATTTTGACATGTAATCAATACAAAATATTATTAAGATATTTTACATTATGTTTTTCCTACTAAGTCTTTGAAATCTGATGTGTATTTTACACTTACAGCACATCTCCATTAGGACTAGCCACATTTCAAACCACATGTGCCTGGTGGCTATTATATTGGACAGTGTAATTCAATACAGTGCCAATCTTCTATACAGTAATCAACATTTCAATCAAAGGAGACTCTTTCTGTCTCTGGTTTTTAGACAATCTTCTAATTCTTCCTCCCTCTCCTCATTATTTATGCCATATTTCTTCAAACGACTTCTCCCACCTCTGCCTCTTGAAATCCTATTCATTCTTAAAGGCTTCATTCTTCTACAAAACCTTCAATGGTTATGTTAAATGGGAAGGAAAGATTAATTCAAGAACCTATAGACTCACAGTTTATAGATTCAATAATAGAGCCATACATTTGTTGTTCAATTTGTAATGGAAAAAGTAAAATCGGATCTCTGCATTACAACATGCACAAAAATTCACCACAAATGAGTTAAAGGCTTAAATGTGAAAAGCAAATATTTAGAACTTTTAGAAGAAAATATACAAAGTGTTTTTATGATTCATAGACAGGAAAGAACCTCTTAAATAATATACAATAAATAAGCTAAAATAAAGAAAATAATGAATAAATTTGACTTCATTAAAAAACTTCTGTTCAAAGGACAACATTCAAAAAGTGAAAACAAGCTACAGATTTGAAGATGTTATTTGTAATACATATAATTAAGAAGGATTAATATCCAGATTATATAGGGAACTCATAAATCAATAAGAAAAAGACAAACCAATAGAAAAATGGGCAAAAGATATGGACAATTTATAGATGAATAGTCAATAAATATGAAAAAATACTCAAACTTACTAATAATCATGGACACATAAATCAAACCACCACGAGAAATCATTTCACATCTATTTTTTTAAAACTTGGTTATTATACAAGTGTTGGCGAAAATGTGAAGCAACAGAAACCTTGTAACACTCCTTTCAGGAGTGTATACTTCTACAACCACTTGGAAACACTTTATCAGGATCTAATTGAGTTGGTAATGTGTATATTACCCAATAATTCTACTCCCTAAAGTACACAGGGAGACACATACAAGAATGTTGATAGCAGCATTGTTTGTAGAGCAAACAATAGGAAACACCTAAATATTTGTCAAAGGAAGAGATGGGATTAAAAAAATGGTGGTGCATTCATTACTGTTAGGGGCTGAATTGTGTCCTCTCAAAATTCATATGTTGAAGTTCTAAGCCCCAGTACCTCAGAATGTCACTCTATTTGCAAATAGGCTCTTTATAGAGATGATTAAGGGAAAATGAGGTCATACAGGTGGGCCCTAATCCAATATGGCTGATGTCTTTATGAGAAAAGGAGATTAGGACACAGACAATGTGCTGAGGGACAAACATGAAGACAAATTTTTAAAAATTTTAAAGCATAAAATATTTGAAAGGAATATATACAGGTATATAACCTAAAAGTCTAAAGAAATGCATGGCAGGGGAAAGTACCAAACTCAGGATAATGGTTCCCTCTGCAGTTGAAGGAGGGAGATGCCATCGGAGAAGGGACTGCGGGGAACTTTTTTGTATAGGTAAAGTATTGTTCTATAGGAAGAATGGTGGGGAAAAGGAAATCATATTCTTCACTATACCTTTTTGTATGTCTGAAGTAACTCCTTATAACTTTTTTTAAAATTTATTTATTTTTGGCTGCATTGGGTCTTTGTTGCTGCATGAGGGCCTTCTCTAGCTGCAGTGAGAGGGGGCTACTTTTCTTTGCGGTGCGCGGGCTTCTCACTGTGGTGGCCTCTCTCGTTTTGGAGAACAGGCTCTAGGTGCGCAGGCTTCAGTAGTTGGGGCGAACGGGTCCAGTTGCCCCATGCATGTGGGATCTTCCCAGACCAGGGCTCGAACCTGTGTCCTCTGCATTGGCAAGCAGATTCCCAGCCACTGCACCACCAGGGAAGCCCACTCTTTATAACTTTTAAGAAAGGCTCTAGACCAATAACATTGGCTTCTAATTCCTTTAAAGCTGCAATGGGCCTTAGAAAAGTCATCTGATTCAGCCATTTTATGTTACAGATCGGGAAACTGAAGACCTGTGTAACTTTCTCCTTTCTAGAATAGCTAGACTAAACCCAGATTTCCTGTTTCTTTATTGAATAAATGGTTTGTGAGCACAGTTCTTAGAGAAGGAAGCGGTGATCACTGAGTCAGTTATGAGCTTGTTAAGCCAATTTCATTTTCTTTTTTGGGAAGATTACTTGACTGGTAGAAGAAATACTATAGTTATGATTTGTTTTCATGATAGCAAGTCATTTAATGAGGTTTTATGAACTCCTTGGGAAAGGTCAGATGAATGTTTCCAGATGTTGACCTCTAGTAGGTGGGATAATTGGTTTAAGAATAACCCTGGAAGAGGAACAATTAATCATGAATCAGAGTCAACCATGAGGGGAAAAGCTCTATTCTTAATCATGTCCTATTCAACATATTTACCAAGGCTTTAAATGAAAATAAGTTAGATATGTTAATCAACAATTTGCAAAATGCAGAAGTGAAAGAGCTAATCTCTCCTGACTCTCCAGGCAAGGCTAACTGCAGCTCATCATTGCATTTATCACATTCTCTTTACCTGGACAGTCTGAGGACTCCTCTAGGCAGATTCCAGGTGTCACTTGTTTTAGAATCCTCTACACTGGTGCTTGGCACACAGCAGATATTCAACAAATACTTGTTGACAAACTGAATTGCATGACAGGATCACAATTCCAAGAGTCCAGGAGACAGTAGGAAAGGACCTAAAGTAACAAGGTACTATTTAAAAGATAGAAAACAAACTCCTGTTTGGGATTTTTTCAAAGATTCAAATTAATTGCAGAAAAAGAGAGGAGAAATAGTTGACAGTGGTTCACCCAAAAAAGCTCTCTGGGAGCAACTGTGAAAAAAGAATTAATTCTTCAGCTCATTTACCGAACTCTGGATCTCCACTTAAATCGGAGGTTATGCCAGAAATAGAGCAAGGTGCAATGTGCAAATTAAGAGAGGTCATTGCCCCATTTTATTTTGCATGGGTGTATATCTGGTTCTGGGAGCCACATTTTAAATAGGACAAAGATGTACTTGTTCAGAAGGGTGGCAAGGGGGCTTGAAGCCATGGCAAATAAATAGTTGAAGGTTCTGAGGGGATTTTCAGCCTGCAGAAAAACAAAGGAGAGGGTTAGAGATGGGACATGATAACTGTCTTCAAAAAAACCCAATAGTACTTATATTGGAAAGAATAAAGCCTTACTCTTCTCCAAACTGCGGAACTGAAACCAAGAGAAATGGCAAAATAACGTATTTCAGCCCAGAAATTCCTCTAACACCTAGAATCATCCTAAAATAAACGAAATGAGGTATTGGTGGGAGGTCATGCCAGTTGGCACTGGCAGAGGTTGAAGACAGCCTGCCTGAGAGGTTTGAAGATACTTTTGTATTGGGAGAAAGCGGGCTAGATGACCTGGCTGTGTGATCCAAACAAGCCCCACCTCATTGTCCTTTGCATCTCTCTTTTAGTATTTCTTGTAGTGATTCGTGTATATACTAGGCTTATTCTCACCCAATTAGCGACAACAGTAGGATGCTGTTTCTCCGCTCCAGCCACCTCTGGGGAGTAAGAATGAATAAGTTAACACTGAGAAACAGAGAGAGTGGCTTTTCAGCTTTCTGAAGAGCTGAAAAGGTGGCCTCTGATTATGCTTTTAGCTTTCTCCCCTCCCTGTTTTTTGATCTTCCAGGACATGTCTATGAATATCACAAGACCCTGCAATTTCCTCAAATGTTCTCTGTTGAAACCTCACAACTCTTAGTGGTCCAGGACCTGCGACTCTCTTTCCCCGGACTGGACCTACTCTATGGTAGGGACGGCTCAGCCTTCTGCCTCTCTAGCCATCCAGTTGGCCATCTATGGTTTCTGGAGGCCTCACCGGAAGCTCTTATGGGAGATGGGTTGGCGAGGCCGGAAGTTGCGCCCTCACTACTCGCCGTTTCAAAATGCTGCTGAGGCCTTAGGGCCTGTGACTGACGCCCCCTCCCCCCCGGGCTCTGCGGGGGAGCGACTAATGGAGAGGCCGTAAGGTGTGGCTTTTGGGTTTAGTCGGCGGGGTGCCGGGAGGCCGGGGGTGGGAAGTGGAGAGTGGGGAGCGGGCGCGGCACGGCCAGTTCTGCAGGCCCCGGAGCCGGGGTGGCCGGCGGGAGGAGCTAGAGGCGTGGGTGGCGGCGTGGGGACGGTCGCACAGGGCGGAAGAAGGGCTGGTGGAGGAAGGGTTATAAGATGAGAATCAGCAGAGGACAAAAATGGAGGTGGAGTGACGTGATGTAGGTCGGCCAACAAGTTACAAACCAAATCGAAATAGATGGACGATGCTTAATTGGACGCAAAATATGAGGATGACTGAGGCACTTTGGAGGAAAGGTGGGAAAGAGGGAGGCGGAGAGAGTGACCTTGAGGTGTCTTCAAGATTTTAAGGTAGTAATCTTCAGGGCTGCGGACCATCTGTCTCAGAGGCACTTGAATGCTTGTTTGAAGAATGCTCATTTGGGGGCCACACCCAGACTTCCCCTAACCGAATACCAGGAGCTGGGGCTCGGGAATATGTATTTTAATCAGCACATTTCTCAATTGATTCTTGTACACCCTCAAGTTTGAAAACCACTGTTTTAAAGCGACACCCGGAGAAAATGCTGCTTCTCTTTTTCTTCATCCGGGAAGATCTATTAGTTACGAAGCTGCTCCATGCTTTGGGATGTGGGCACGGGGAAAAAGTATCAAAGATAACTTGGTACCTTTTGGTATTAAATTTTACTACATCTCAGTTTGGGTTTAGTCCCCTCCCTCCTCATACATTCCTGCTATGAAAAGTTAATTTAGTTTAGAAGTATTTATTTCGGAATATTTTGTTTCACAGTACGGTCAGGATCACAATTTTTTATTTTAAAGTTTTTAAAAAAACTAAAATACTACTTGCCTGTTGTTAAAAAGGAAAAAAAAAAGCACGCAGTACAGAAGTGTGTAAAGTTAATTGTCCATTAACGTGTCCCTAACCTGTCCCCTCCTCAAGCTAGCTACCCTTAACTGCTTGGTATTGTGTCCTTCCTGACTTTTTCCACACATATTCGCATTTTTAAACAACAGTGGGGTCATTTTGTGTCTACTGTTGTGTACCTTAAATTTTTCAAATAACATCAGGGACAGCTTTCCATAAAGTATACATATAATATTTTCTTTTAAGGGCTTGTGTAGTATTAAATTATAGGGTTATACATGAATTTCTTTAACCAGCTCCCCATTGATGGATTTTTAGGTTGTTTCCTAGCATATTGTTTGTTTTGCAAACTGCTGGAGCATACTCTTGCTACACACTTCACCTTTTTAGATGTGTAACAGACCTGGTAAGAACTAAAACAACATCTGAATGGTAGTTTCTTTTTTTTAAAAGAAAACAGTTGGTTTTATTACTTTTACATATTTAGTTGAAAGACAATCAGACTTGTGTTTAGTAGAGGTCCTTAGGGCTTTAAAGAATTGATAAGAATGATTAGTTCTGCTGACTTCTGACAAGAAGCTTTTATTTTAATTAGTCTTTAAATCACAGTTATCTTCAGAGATAGAGATTTGAAGATGAGGTGTAGGAGTCTTTTGGACTAAGTGTAGGGTAAAAACCACTCTTCTGTTATCATTGAGAGATGTATAAGACTGTACCTGCTCTCTGTGATTTCAGTCCAGTAGGGGACACACATAAAAACATAAATATAATGTTGTGAGTGTTTTAATAGAGGTGCTCTGGTGTCATCAGCTTCCTTTGGGGAGTCAGAAAAGCCTTGACCAAGGAGGTAACTGGAATAGTATTTCCAAGATTACTAGTTTTTTCAAGATACAATAGATAAACACATGGAATTTTTGTCATTTCTTACACATTTGCTGTGTACCATTCAATAAGGTAATTAAAACCTCTTGTTTTAATTTAATATTGTTTTTTCTATTTTCCCACCTTTTTATTTATTATTATTATTTTTTAATTAATTAATTAATTTATTTATTTTTTATTTTTGGCTGCATTGGGTCTTCGTTGCTGCGTGCAGGCTTTCTCCAGTTGCGGCGAGTGGGGGCTACTCTTCGTTGCGGTGCATGGGATTCTCATTGCGGCGGCCTCTCCTGCTGAGGAGCACGGGCTCTAGGCACGTGGGCTCCAGCAGTTGTGGCACGCAGGCTCAGTCGTTGTGGTGCATGGGCTCAGTTGCCCCGAGGCATGTGGGATCCTCCCGGGGGGGCCCGAACCCGTGTCCTCCGCACCGGCAGGTGGACTCCCAACCACTGTGGCACCAGGGAAGTCCCTCCCACCTTTTTAATGAAATATTTTAAAGTTTCACAGATGTGTCATTTTAGTTACCTTTAAATATGTCAGGATGTAGCTCTTATCAGGTTAGGATTTAAAAAAAATTTACCACAGTGCCTTTCTACTACCATTTACAGCTTCTTAATAGTATCTAATACCTAGTACATAATTCAAAATTTCCTGATTGTTTAGGAAAAAATTACATTTTACAGATGGCTTGTTTGAATTAGGACTTGAACAAGGTCCACACATTGTATTAGGGTTGTGTTTTTTAAGTCTCTATAACAGTCTGTCCACTTCAACAATAATGCTGCACCCAAGACCCTATAGAATTTCCTACATTCTGGATTTGGCTAATTGCCTGCTTTTAGTATTGTTTACTTATTCCTCCACCCTCCATTTTTTCCCCCTACAAACACATATTAGTTAGATCTAGAAGCTTGATTAGATTTGGATTGGGGGTGGGGGGCCAAGAATACTTCATAGGAGGTACTGGGTGCTTCCTGTTGAAGTACACGATGTGTGAATGCTGCTCTTTCTAGAGATAAATTTGGTCAGTGGGTCAAATGCTGTAAGCCTGCTCAATGTGTTTTTAAGTCCCCCCTTCCCCCAATCTTTCACTTATATGGTTTTAACACCTATTAATGATTGTTGAGGAGATGACATTTAACTGGAGACTGGAAGGTTTAGGATGAGTCAGTCTTGTACAGAACTGTGTTCAAAATGAAGGAACAATGTGTACAAAGGCCCGCTTTGAGAAACTAAAAGATCAGTGTGTATGAGGTGCAGGGAGTGTGGGGAAGAGCAGTGTAAGTTGGAAAGACTGGCAAGGTGCTGAGGGCCTAGGCTCTTTATTTTTCGAAGAGTAGCAAGCAGTGGAGCAAGGCCTGGCAGGGTAGGATTGTTTATTTTATTTTGGTTTTTTAATCCTTCTGGCTGTAGTGTGGAGTTTGGGTTGAAGTGGGGTTAGAGAGACAGTTAAGTGTCTATTGCAGTGACACAGGCAAGAAATAATTTTTTGATTTGGGGAATTGGTGGTGAAGATGAAGAGAGGGCATGGTTTTGAAAGATTTAGGAGTTAAAATCCATAAAGTTTGATGATGTGATAATGGGGGAAGAGGGAGAGATCAAGATGACTCTAACTTTCTGGTTTGAGAAACTGAAAGTAAAAGAATAAGCTTTAGCCTTGGGCAAGTTATTTGACTTCTTTAAGCCTCAGTTTTCTGTACTAAGGAGAGACTAACAGTATCTAACTGTGTTGCACTCAAAACAGATTCCAGGTGGAAAAGGGACAAGATCTTGCTTTGGGTTCAGAGCCCATCAACTGACTTCATTTCTCACATATATCCGAGAACAATTCCTTTCCTCATGATATTTTTCTCTCCTATTCTTTCCAGTGTTCTCCCATTTTAAAGTCCTCCCACTGCTATTGCCATTCCCTCTCATTCCTCCTCTGCCTTGCAATCAAAAGTAATTTGTCCTGCTCTGGACTTCTATGGCCCTTATATCAGTATCTTTTTAATGGCACAACACTTTCTACCAGATGTTAAACCCTTATTGAGGTTTAAATTCTTCAGAGCTGCCAAGCGGTCAAGTCTTATTCCTACTAAGATGCTGAACTAGCATGACTGCTGACTCCTTTCTCTCAAATCATCCCTAGAGGGACTATAAAAGGAAAATACTGTGAGAAACAAATGGGTGATGTGGACTTTTTTGAACTGCTTTGTGGGGTGGAGGTGGGGGTTGGAGGAGGGTGGGTCTTTGGCCTAGGACAGGAGTCAGCCAGGCATAGCTGTAGGAGAATAAAACTGTGGAAGAAGGGAACTATTGGAATACTGCTCTAGTTGCTCTTCTGCCTCATTACCTTGGAATTACCTTTTTCTACACTTGCTGTGACTCAGCCCTAGTCCAGCTCTCCTTAAGAGTAAATCAGGGCATTACAGAAGCATATACTTGTGAGGAGGAGCTGAGAAAAAAAACAAGTGATGACTGACTTTAGGCAGTCACTTCTCTGTCCTTTACCTTCTTTTTTTTTTTTTTTTTTTTTTGCGGTACGCGGGCCTCTCACTGTTGTGGCCTTCTCCCGTTGCGGAGCACAGGCTCCGGACGCGCAGGCTCAGCGGCCATGGCTAACGGGCCCAGCTGCTCCGCGGCATGTGGGATCTTCCCAGACCGGGGCACGAACCCGTGTTCCCTGCACCGGCAGGTGGACTCTCAACCACTGCGCCACCAGGGAAGCCCTGTCCGTTACCTTCTTAATTCTTAGGTCTCCCCAAATCCCTATCATAATGCTGTATCTCCCTGGGGAACAAAAGGTGAATCCTTGGTCTGAGCAGTGATTGTATGGGATGGATAGTGATTGTGGTTATCTGGTGCTTGGGATTTTCTACTTTAGTGTTCATTTCCTACCTTACTCCAGCTTCCTGTGGCTGATTTTGGCTGGAATTTGGTCTTTTCCCTTATGCTTTGCCTATGAGAATAGCTGCTGTCCTCTAGGGAAAAATAACAGTGTTGAAGAGCACAGGTATTTCAAGAGGAGAACAATATATAGGCTTCATTGGAACATAAATAATAGAACAGATGGATCAAGAGTTTAAAGTTAGGGCTTCCCTGGTGGCTTAGTGGTTAAGAATCTGCCTGCCAATGCAGGGGACACAGGTTCGAGCCCTGGTCCAGGAAGCTCCCACATGCTGCGGAGCAGCTAAGCCCATGCGCCATGACTACTGAGCCTGTGTGCCACAACTACTGAGCCTGCATGCTACAACTACTGAAGCCCATGCGCCATGACTGCTGAGCCTGTGTGCCACAACTACTGAGCCTGCATGCTACAACTACTGAAGCCCGTGCGCCTAGAGCCCGTGCTGCACAACAAGAGAAGCCACCACAATGAGTAGCCCTTGCTCGCCGCAACTAGAGAAAGCCTGCGCGCCGCAACTAGAGAAAGCCTGCGCGCAGCAACGAAGACCCAATGCAGCCAAAAATAAATAAATAAAATAAATAAAATTTTTAAAAAGTTTAAAGTTAGACTGATAATCATTCTAGAAGAAGTAGGGATATTAACAACTTGAAACAAGAATAAGCAGAGGCTGATAGAACCAAGCAGAAATAGTAGGCTTGAAAAATATAGTGGTTGAAATAAAGCACATCACATCAGATGGATGTAACAGAATGGATACAATTGAATGAATTAGAATTCTAGATTGAGGAAATCTCCCAGAACAAACGAGAAAAGGACAAAGAAAAAAATATATAAATGAAGGAGAATAGATGTAGAGGTACTCACATCTGAATAATAGGAATCTTAGAGAAATAAAAAGGAGGAAGTATTGAAGAAATAATGGAAAAATTGTTCTCTTTTAGAATTAAAAAGGAAAAAGAAAGTCCCCAGATGGGAGGGTTTCTTAGAGTGCTAAAAATAAGAGGTCAGGAAAAACTCACTTCTAGACACATTATAGTGAAATTTAAGTGTATCACAGCAAAAGAAAATTGTAGGAGCCTCAGGAAGAACAGATCACACACAAAGGAGCAAAAATTGAATTGACATCAGAGTTTTGAAGAACATCGCTAAATGCAAGAAGACAAAAGAGTGTTTTTAGGGTTTTGTAGGGAAACTTAGAGTTTTACACCTAACCACATTTATTTAAATAGGAGGGGATGATACAGATATTTTCAGGCATATGAAGTATTGGAAGCATTGCCACCTAAAGGCCCACATTGAAGACAGTTCTAGGTGAAGTACTGAGAGATTCAAATCCAGAAAATGTTACAAGAGATATATGAAATAAAGGTAATCAGATACCTTGTTATCATTTATTGTTGTAAAGGCTAAGGCCAAAGGGGGGAAAAAAAAAGAAAAGGAAAATTCAAGAGAGAGAAAAAGATATCTACTCCAGAATTTAAAGTCCAAGTGATATCGTGCTAAAGTTCATATCTTATTAGCAGGGAGACAGAGATACAATTTTAAGAAAGGTAAAAGGAAGACTAGGACAAACTGGAATGCTAAATTCAGATGGTAGAGACAGGGACTTCCCTGGTGGTCCAGCGGTTAAGACTCGGAGCTCCCAGTGCAGGGGCCGGGGTTCGATCCCTGGTCAGGGAACTAGATCCCGCATGCCACAACTGAAAGATCCCAAGTTCCACAACTAAGACCCGGTGCAGCCAAATAAATAAATAAATATTAAAAAAAAAAAGTGGGGGAGACTTCCCTGGTGGCACAGTGGTTAAGACTCCATGCTCCCAATGCAGGGAGCCCAGGTTCCATCCCTGGTCAGGGAACTAGATCCCACATGCGTGCCACAACTAAGAGTTTGCATGCCACAACAAAGGAGCCCACGTGCTGCAACTACAGAGCTGATGAGCCACAACTAGGGCGCCCGCCCAGTGCAACCAAATAATAAGTAAATATTTAAAAAAAAAAAAAAAAGAACTCTTTGGAAATTCCAAAACTTGTTCTTAAAAAAAAAAAAAGGGAAAGAAAAAAGATGATAGAGACAGATTTATATCAATTACAATAAATGGACTAAATTCACCAAAGATAAAAATTGAAAAATTGGATTAAAAAACTCAAAATCCAGATATATGCTTTTTACAAGGGCACGCAAAAATTGAAATTAAAAGACTGGGGAAATACATACCTGGAAGTACTAACTAAAAGAAAGTTGGCATGACCATACTAATACAAGATAAAATATACTTTAAGACAGAATGTCTTAATTGGGATGGAAAGAAACACTACATAATTATAATCACTATATATTAATCACTCACCAAGAAGATATAGCAGTTTAAAGCATGAATGCCTCTGATTAAAAATCCTTACAACAGATCAAGTGAGATTGGTAGAACTACACTGGGATCAATGGAGAAATCCACCATCATGGTGGGAGATTTCATTACATCTCTTAATTAATTGTATGTCAAGCTGACAAATTGGTAGAAATAGAAGATTGTAAAAAACCAACAAGCTTAACCTAATGAACATAGAGTTTTGCACGCATTTAGTATGGAATTGATCATCAACTAGACCATGGTGAAAGCCGTAACAATTTCAAAGATCAAGTTTTATGCAGAGGGTGATCTTTCTCACTGTGTTGCTAAATTAGTGGTTAATCACAAAAACATACATTTGAGAAATACAGTATGCATAGGCATAGCTATATAATTCATGGATTAAATAAATTATGGAAATTTAAAAATACCTACAGCTGAATGAGAATGAAGACTTTATGTATCAAAACCTATGAGCTTAATAAAAAAAGTAGTGCTGGCGTAGGAGGGGGAAGGAATTTTTAGCCTTAAATATTCAATTATAAAAGGAGTAAACTAAGTGTCTAATTTATAATAATCAGGAAATGAACAGAATAAATTTTTTAAAGTAGAAGAAGTAATAAGATACGTTAAACAGTATCACGAATGGAAAGAAGGATGCAACTGTACACTAAATAAAGATTAAAAGAATACTATCAACTATATGCCAGCAATTTTGAAGACTTAGACAAAATGGAAGAAGAAAAAAGCTTGAATAATCTAATATTTACTAAGCTAAAGCAGCAATTAAAAATCTTCCCACAGGACTTCCCTGGTGGCGCAGTGGTTAAGAATCTGCCTGCCAATGCAGGGGACACGGGTTTGAGCCCTGCTCCAGGATGCTATGGAGCAACTAAGCCCGTGTGCCACAACTACTGAGCCTGCACTCTAGAGCCTGTGAGCCACAACTGCTGAGCCTGCGTGCCACAACTACTGAAGCCCACGCACCTAGAGCCTGTGCTCTGCACCAAAGAGAAACCACCACAATGAGAAGCCCATGCACCACAACGAAGAGTAGCCCTTGCTTGCTGCAGCTAGAGAAAGACTGCGCACAGCAGCGAAGACCTAACGCAGCCATAAATACATACATACATACATACTTCATCTTTCCATGAAGAAAGCACTGGGTTTTATAAGTTTTATAGGTGAGGTCAGAAATCTTTCAAAGACTACAACATCTCAATTTTGTTATAGAATTTTTTTTCAGGCAGTAGACAAATAGGGACTATTTGCCAGCTAACCCTGACATCCAAATGAGACAAAAACTTGACAGTGGAAAATAACAGACTTATTTCATTCACTAGTAGAGACTTTAGAACCTAAACAAAATATTAGCAAATCAAAACCAACAGTATGCAAAAAAGGATAATATCCAAAACCAAGTTGGATTTATCTCAGGTGTGCGAGGATTTCTATATTAGAAAATCCATAAGTGAAATTCAAAATTTATCACATTAATAGATTAAAAAACCAAAAAAATCATGATCATTTTAATAGGTGCAGAAAAAGCATTTTCTAAATCACTCTTCCATGATACAATCCTTTTTTGAAAAAATTTTGTTGAAGTATAGTTGATTTACAATGTTGTGTTAGTTTCAGGTGTACAACACAGTGATTCAGTTATATATATATTCTTTTTCAGATTCTTTTCCCTTACTGGTTATTACAAAATACTGAGTATAGTTCCCTGTGCTATACAGTAGGGCCTTGTTATCTATTTTGTATGTAGTAGTGTGTATGCCCATGATATATTCTTTTTTTTTAAGTTTTTTTTTAACCACATTAAAAAAAACTTTATTTATTTATTTGGTTGCACTGGGTCTTAGTTGCGGCAGGTGAGCTCCTTAGTTGTGTCATTCGAAGTCTTAGTTGCAGCATGTATATGGGATCTGGTTCCCTGACCCCCCTGCATTGGGAACTCGGGGTCTTATCCACTGTGCCACTAGGGAGGTCCCCATGATATATTCTTAATGAGGAGCAAAAGGAACCCTTCCAAAATGATAAAGAATAGCCATAAGAAAAAGATAGAGAAAACATGTTATGTAGGGAAACATTAGAAGCACTCCCTTTAAAATCAGAGACAAAAATGCCTGATACCGTGTGTACTCAACATTGTATTGACAGTCCTAAGCAGTAATGTAAGACGAGTAGAAGAAATTAGAGGCACAGGAATTGGAAAGGAAGGAATAAAATTTTATCTGCAGGTGATATGGTCATTTACATAGAAAACAGAAGGATCCACAGACAAATTATTAAAAATAATTATGTAAGTTTAGCAGGTGACTGGATTTAAGATTATTGAAAGTCACTTGTATTTCTGTATGTATGCAAAAACCACTAAAAAACAATGAAAGAGAAGGCATCACAGTAGTACCAATATCAACTTTAGAAATCAGTCTAACACAAATGTGCTAGACCTCTAAATGGAAAATTGTACAACTTTTCTAAGAGATATTAAATAAGATCTTAATAGAAGAATATGTCATGTTAATGAATTGAAAAACAGTTTGATCTATATATTAAATGTAATTTCATTCATAATCCCAACAGGGATTTTCATGGAACTTGATGATGCTAAATTTTATATAGAAGAGTTAAGGCCCCAAGAATAGCTGGTCACTTCTAAAAAGGAACGGGAGGGGAAAACTTGCCCTGTGGGATAGCAAGAATCCTGATAAGATATAAGAATTAAGATAGTATCAGGGGCTGCCCTGGTGGAGCAGTGGTTAAGAATCTGCCTGCCAACGCAGGGGACACAGGTTCAAGCCCTGGTCCGGGAAGATCCCACATATTGCCGAGCAACTAAGCCTGTGAGTCACAACTACTGAGCCTGTGCTTTAGAGACGGCGAGCCACAACTACTGAAGCCCACGCACCTAAAGCCTGTGCTCTGCAATAAGAGAAGCCACTGCAGTGAGAAGCCTGCGCACCACAACAAAGAGTAGCCCCCGCTTGCTGCAACTAGAGAAAAGCCTGCGTGCAGCAATGAAGACCCAACGCAGCCAAGAAAACTTTAAAAAATAAATTTAAAAAAAAAGTGTCAAATTGTATAGACAGGAAGATCAAACCAGTAGACTAGAATAGAAAACTCATAAACACTTATGCGTGTTGATACACGACAAAGGTGGCTGTCAGTCAAGGTCATGTTCAATGAATTGAGCTGGGAAAAAAATGGCCATCCATATAGAAAGAGAATAAAACTGACCTCTAAAAAGAAAAAAGTCAACTATAGACGGATTAAGGGTTTAAATGTCATAAACAAAAATTTAAGGGCTTCCCTGGTGGCGCAGTGGTTGAGAGTCCGCCTGCCGATGCAGGGGACGCGGGTTCGTGCCCCGGTCCGGGGAGATCCCACATGCCACGGAGCGGCTGGGCCCGTGAGCCATGGCCGCTGGGCCTGCGCGTCCAGAGCCTGTACTCCGCAACGGGAGAGGCCACAACAGTGAGAGGCCCGCGTACTGCCAAAAAAAAAAAAATTAAAAGTTTTAGTAGAGGGCTTCCCTGGTGGCGCGGTGGTTGAGAGTCCGCCTGCTGATGCAGGGGATATGGGTTCGTGCCCCGGTCCGGGAGGATCCCACATGCCGCGGAGGGGCCGGGTCAGTGAGCCATGGCCGCTGAGCCTGCGCTTCCGGAGCCTGTGCTCCGCAATGGGAGAGGCCGCAACGGTGAGAGGCCCGCGTACCGCAAAAAAAAAAAAAAAAAAAAAGTGTGGATCAAAGTGTGCAATTAATTAAAGAAAAAAAAATACGTAAAAAAAAAAAGTTTTAGTAGACATCCCCCTCCCCCCCACACACAAATCTTAGTAGAAAGTCTAGGTGAAAATGAGACCTTGGAGAGTAAAAGATTGTTTAAGCCAGGCAGAGATCATTGACTAAAAAATAGAAGATTGATAAATATAAATTTGACTTCATTAAAATTAACTTTTTGCTCAAAAAGATTTTTCCACCTTCTAGAAAATGGAAAGGACATTAAAAATTGGGAGAAGATATTTGCAAGACATCCAATTGACAAAGGGTTAATATTAAAAATATGTAAAGAACTATTACGAATCAGTAAGTATAACAAGATCAATTAGAAAAGTGTGTAAAAGACAACACATTTCACAGAAGAGGGAACACATATGGCTGATAAGCATGTAAAGAGATAGCATCATTAGTGATCAGGGAACTGTAGACCAAGCCCATACCTATTTGATTGGGAAAAATTAAAAAGTCTTAGGACATCAGATGTTGGAAAGGAGGTAGATTCACAGGGTATCTTATACATTGCTGATAGGATTATAAGTTGGTGCAAACACTTTGAGGACAGTTTGGTGTCAGATCCTAAAGTTGAATATTCATATGTGCCATAACCCAGCAATCTGTCTTGTAGATATGCCCACGAGATACTTTTTGGCACATGTAGAAGAACGTTAATAGTACTATTCATGATAGTGAAAGCCTAGAAACAACTCAAATGTCCATTACACACTGGAAATATACAGCAAAGTAAATAAAGCATAAAATATGCTATGACATGGATGAACATTGAAAACATTATGCTAAATGAAATAAGCCAGACACAAGGACAAATATTGTATGATTTCATTTATATGAGGTACCTAGAATGGGCATATTCATAGAGACAGAAAGTTGGGTAGTGGTTACCAGGGTCTGGAGAGAGGGGATAGTGAGTTATTGTTTTATGAGTACAGAGTTTCAGTTTGCAGTGATGAAGAAGTTCTGGAGATGGATAGTGGTGATGGTGTACAACATTGTGAATGTACTTCATGTCACTGAATTGTAAATTTAAAAATGGTAATGGGATAGGGAAGGGAAGGACTGGGAGTTTGGGATTAGCAGATGCAAATTATTATATATAGGATGGATAAACAACAAGGTCCTACTGTATAGCACAGGGAACTGTATTCAGTATCCTGTGATAAACCATAATGGAAAAGAATATGAAAAAGAATTTATATATGTATAACCAAGTCATTTTGCTGTGCAGCAGAAATTAAGCACAACATTGTAAATCAACTATTCAATAAAATTTTTAAAAATGGTAAACTTTGTTATATGAAGGAACTCAGGTGACACGAAAGTAGGAATTTATTTTAGTGAAACAAAAATTCCTAAAATTACATACAACATACTTCCTTTTTGTGAGTTAAAAGCAGCTAAAATGAACATATGTACTTTTTAGGATTCCATTTTGGTGGAGTAAAGTACATAAAAAGGAAGGGAAGAAAATCAAAACAGAATTCAGGATGATTGTTGGGAGGAGTCAGGGGAATGGGAGGGGGATCTTATGGGTAAATATAGACTGTTGCCAGAGTCCTAGTTTGTGGATGTTTATTGCATTATTAAGAAAACTCAAGTAAAAGTGGGCCATGTGTGGATGAACAATGAGAGTGTGTATCGAAGGAAAGAATTGTGATTAATTCTGTGTACTTGAAGTCTAATGGGAAAAAAATATTGCTAAGTGGGGACTTCAGAGCTGTTCTGAGTTTAAAATCTTGACTTCAGCAGTTTACTAATTGTGTGATCTTGGGCAAATAATGTCCCTGTGCTTCTCTTGCTTCATTTATAAAGTAAGGATAATAATAGTGCCTACATCATAGGATTAGTTAAGTATTAAACGGATTAATATATGTGCTGGTACAGATTAAGCTCTATATAAGTCTTTGCCATTTATTTCTTATGATGCTATGTGCTGAGTTCTGTGGGATGAACATGCCATTCTATGCGTTGGTTCTGGTGGTCTCACTTGTAGTCTCTCATGCAGCTGGAGTTAGGTGTCACCTGAGGCTGGAATGTCCCAAAATGTGTGATACTTTGGAGGGTATGGTTGGAAAGCTGAGCTCAGCTGGGTGACTGAGCCTCTCCACGTGGCCTTTTTGTGTGGTGTCCGGTAGAGTAGCCAGTTGGGAGATGTGGTTTATTGGGGGCCATTTTTGGAAACTGTCCAAACTATTATTAATATTTGTATCCATCTTGTTGTTCTACTATGTACATAATTGACAGTTTAGGCACTGGGGTTATATTAATGAACAAATAAATAGAAATCCCTTCCCACTTACAGCTTATGTTTTACATGATAAAAATTAAAATGTATATAGTGTGTTGGTTGGTAACAAGGACAGTGAAGAAAAGAAGAATAAAGCAGGGAAGGAGATAGGGAATACTGGGGGTTGGGAGTTGCAGTTTTTAAAATGTGTGGCCTCATTGATAAAATGACATTTTGAGCAAAGACAAAAGGAGGAGGTTAAGAGCCAGAGGGGCAAGGGTGGAAGCAAGAAAACCTTTAGGAGCTAAGGCAGTTCAGAGACGGGCAGGTTGGTTAGTGTAGTAATAACGGAGGTAGTGAGAAATGCTTTGATTTTGGATATATATTGAAGATAGAGCTTCAGAATTTATTCATAGACTGGGTGTGAAGTGTGAGGAAAAAAAGGAATCGAAGATAGCTTCACGGTCATTGACGTGAGCAACTGGAAGGATGGAGCTGCCATTTAATGAGATGGGGGAGACTATAGCACTAGCAAGTTTAGGGAGATGAGATGTTTTTTGTTTTTGTTTTTGTTTAATTTTTGAAGTTTAGTTTATTTATGTTTTTATACAGCAGGTTCTTATTAGTCATCCATTTTATACACATCAGTGTATACATGTCAACCCCAATCGCCCAATTCATCCCATCACCACCCCCACCCCCCCGCTGCTTTCCCCCCTTGGTGTCCATAGGTTTGTTCTCAAGATGAGTTTTGTTTTTGTTTTTTTAAAAATAAGGTTTGAAATGCCAGTTAAAAGCTAGCTGCTTTAAAATGACAAGTTATGGGACTTCCCTCTTGGCACAGTGGTTAAGAATCTGCCTGCCAGTGCAGGGGACACAGGTTCGAGCCCTGGTCCAGGAAGATCCCACATGCCACAGAGCAACTAAGCCCGTGCGCCACAACTACTGAGCCTGTGTGCCACAGCTACTGAAGCCCAAGCACTTAGAGCCTGTGCTCCACAACAAGAGAAGCCACCACAATGAGAAACCCACGCACCGCAACGAAGAGTAGCCCCCGCTCGCCACAACTAGAGAAAGCCCACGAGTAGCAACGAAGACTCAGCGCAGCCAAAAAATAAACAAACAAACAAATAAATAAATTTACCAAAAAACCCTATAAGTTATGCTTGTATCCTGTTTGACTTCCCATTTTGTAGCAAGGGAAGCTGATAGAAGTGTTGCAGGAAAGAGAGTGGGGCATGAGAGGATGGTCACGTCCCAGGTCTCAGGCAAGTCCGAGTATGGGTTCTTGGCTTTGCGCAGTAAAGAATTCAAGAGCAAGCCGTAGTAAAATGAAAGATGATTTATTCAGGGAGAAACACACTCCGTAGAGAGAGAGTGTGGGCCATCTCAGAAGGTGAGAGAGGCAGCAGGGTATGGGGTTGTCAGTTTTTATAGGGGTGGGTAATATCATAGGCTAATGAGTGGGAGGAGTATTCCAGCTATTTTGGGGAAGGGGTGGGGATTTTCAGGAATTGGGCCACCACCTACTTTCTGACCTTTATGGTCGGCCTTGGAACTGTCATGGTACCTGTGGGGGTGTAATTTAGCTTGCTGATGTGTTACAGTGAGTGTATACTGAGGCTCAAGGTCTAGTGGAAGTCGACTTGTCCTCCATCTTGGATCTAGTTGGTTCTAATCAGTTTATGTCATGTTCTTAGGCTGTGTCATTGTTTCAAAGGTTGTGTTGCAGGAAGGGGGGACCCCTTTCAGGGCCCGAGAGTGGGCTGTTGTCTAACACTCAGAAATGAATTGTCTGAGGAGACACACGTGCTGACAAAGCAAGAGACTTCATTGGAAAGGGGCGCCCAGGCAGAGTAGGAGGGTAAGGGAACCCAGGAGGACTGCTCTGCCACGAGTGGCTTTCAGTCTTGGGTTTTTTTTTTTTTTTTTTTTTTTTTTTTTTTGCGGTATGCGGGCCTCTCACTGTTGTGGCCTCTCCCGTTGCGGAGCACAGGCTCCGGATGCGCAGGCCCAGCGGCCATGGCTCACGGGCCCAGCCGCTCCGCGGCATATGGGATCCTCCCAGACCGGGGCACGAACCCGTATCCCCTGCATCGGCAGGCGGACTCTCAACCACTGCGCCACCAGGGAGGCCCAGTCTTGGGTTTTATGGTGATGGGATTAGTTTCCGGGTTGGCCAATCATTTTGACTCAGGGTCGTTTCTTGGTGGCGCGCAACTGCTCAGCCAAGATGGATTCCAGCGAGGAGGATTCTAGGAGGTTAGTAGGACATGTGGACTGGCGTCTCCTCTCTCCTTTTGACCTTTCCCATATTATTCCGGTTGGTGGTGGCTTGGTAGTTCCTTACCAAGGATCTCCTGTCCTAAAATAACTCATGCAAATTGTTACTGCTTTGCTTGGCCAGGGTGGGCGGTTTCAGTCAGTGTTTTACCTAACAGTTTACCTAACAGTTGTGCCCTGCCCCCTTCCTATCTCAGAAGGAGGGTTGAATTTATACTTTGTTGTCCTTAGTAAGTCTTTTCAGAAGAGTGAGGAATCTTGTTATCTGTAAACCAGACTCTGTTGATTTTTTTTTTTTTTTACGGTGTGGACCAGTTTTTTTTTTTTAAGTCTTTATTGAATTTGTTACAATATTGCTTCTGTTTTATGTTTTGGATTTTTGATGGGGAGGCATGTGGGATCTTAGCTCCCCGACCAGGGATCGAACCCACAGCCCCCTCATTGAAAGGCGAAGTCTTAATCACTGGACCGCCAGAGAAGTCCCCAGACTCTGTTGATTTTTTAATTTATAAATTTCACTGACTTTTGTCACCTTTTTACTAGAAAAAGTTCTGAAGGTAAACTCAAGTTTATTTAAAAATTTATTTTCCTTCTCTATAGCTTTTTTTTTTTAAGGACAAAAGTTAAAAGGTAAAAAACTTTAATTAAACCTTACTCTTTATTTCAGTTCATGCTATATCTTTCCTTTGATGATGTATGTCCACCTTGGTTTAACCCATTTTATAGGTATTTAGGTATTTACTCTTTATAGGTATTTAGGTATTTACTCTTTGGGCTTGGCACATTTTAAAAGCTGCTTTAACTGATACTGAATATTTTGACTCTGACTTTCCTGTGGTCTCTTGCCAAGACATGTTGCAACATGTTGCAGAGGTTTTCCTTGGTGCTCTTGGAGTCTTTAAATCTATTACTTAATCTTGGTAATTCCCCCAGCCCTGCATCTGTCTCCTAGGGGGTGCTCTTGAGCACTGTCCAAGAGAGGAGGAGATACCAGAGAACTGGGGAGATAATGCTTGCAAATTTCACTTTCAGCTAAAACAGTTTACTCATTATCATCAGTGTAGAGGTTGGAGCATGCCTGAACCTGTTTCTCTTGCAGGCTTCACTTGAGGGAAGAATAGATGGTTCTTACTCTTAGTGAAGCTCTTCAGTTTTTTGCAGGATCTGAACTAGAAAGTGATCAGAAGGGTAACAAGAACCGCAGCATGGGTATATTGCACTTGTGTAGGGTGCTGTGATATATGTGTTTCTTTTACTTCTGCTGGTTGCTTTTTTTTATAAATCCTAAAGAGAATTTTCTACTTTAGAAGAGATTTTACAATTTTTTTCCTTTTAGATTTATCAGCAGACTTCACTTCACCACTGCCAAAATGACAACATTTTCCACCTCTGCCCATTGTTCAACATCCGACAGTGCTTGCAGGATCTCTCCAGAACAAACCAATCAGGTAACTTATTTTTAGGCATTTCTATTTTTCTTTTAAGTTTTTAAAAAATTAAATTGGGTCATGTAACTGACTTCACTGACGGTAGGATTTCATTCAGAACGGAAAAGATTCCTTTTTTAAATGTCATATTAGGGAAACTAGTAAACAGTATCAATGCTCATAAATTTGAATTGATCATTGATTAAATAAATATTTGGAGGTTACAGATTGCTCAAAATGGCACATTTTAAACACCTATCCTGTTTTAGGGTATGGATGGCTAGTGGAGGATTTGGGGCCAAGTTATATATTTGTCTTCCTTCTCACTTCATTGTATATAGTTTGTTTTCTTTAAAAGTCAGTTTTAAATTGTAAATATAGTAAGTGTATTCTTATAAAAAATTTAATCTTTATCATGTATTTATAAAGTATTTATCTGTAGAGACTCCTTTGACCATCTCCTCCCTTCTTCTGCCTAAGTCCCTTCCCCCTGAGATAACACTATTATCAATTTGGTGTGTCTCGTTCCAGATCTTTTCCTGTAACATAAAATACATAATTTTGTTTTGTGGTTTCATAAACATTGCACCATATATATATTATGTACCTTAATTTATGATAAAGGTGGAATTTGATTTGATGGGGGAAAATGTGGCTTATGTAATAAATGGTTTTGACTTAATTGGCCATCCCTGAAAGGAAGCAAATGAAGACCTCAAACCTTGTACAAAAACAAATTCCAGAGGGATAAAGATTTAAATGTAAAAAGTGAAATGATAAAAAATATTAGAAGAAAATTTAGGAAGTATTTTGAAACTTTAGAATAAGAGAGACTTTGAATAAGACAAAACCAAGGAGGGACTTCCCTGCTGGTGCAGTGGCTAAGGCTCCAAGCTCCCAATGCAGGGGGCCCAGGTTTGATCCCTGGTCAGGGAACTAGATCCCATATGCATGCCGCAACTAAGAGTTCGCATGCCACAACTAAGTAGCCCGCCTGCCACAACCAGCGCAACCAAATAAATAAATATTAAAAAAAAAAAAGACAAAACCAAGGAGGCTGTAAGAGGATGAGAGAGACAAATTTGATCATATAAAATGAAAAAAATTAAATTCTGTGACTAAAGACAGACTCTATAATCAGAGTCAAGAGATGGCAAACAAAGTCACTATTCCTTGTATGTATATACCACATCTTGTTTATCCATTCGTCTGTCAATGGTATTTAGGTTGTTTCCATCTTTTGGCTATTATGAATAATGCTGCTATGAACAGTGGTGTACAAGTATTTGTTTGAGTCCCTGGTTTCGGTTCTTTTGGATATATACCTAGGAGTGGAACGGCTGGGTCATATGGTAATTCTATGCTTAACTCTTTGAGTAACTGCCAAACCGTTTTTCACAGTAGCTGCACCATTTTACATTCCCCCTAGCAGTGCACAAGGGTTCCAGTTTCTTTACATCCTCGCCAACACTGGTTATTTTTTTTCTTTCCTTTTTTCCTGTTATTATAGCCATCCTAGTGGGTGTGAACGTGTTGTCTTTTGAAAACGTGATTTTTCAGGAAGTTAACAAGTAATAAACTGATCTTCTGTAGTTATTAGATGCTAAGTATGAACCAGGGTTTGTTAAAAAAAAAGTTTAAGGAGATTTGTTTTTCCCCTGGGGTTCAGAAACCAGTCTAATTGAAATGTAAATAGCAAATTTATTTTATGTTTATATCAGGTACGACCAAAACTGCCACTTCTGAAGATTTTGCAGGCAGCAGGTGCACAGGGTGAAATGTTCACTGTTAAAGAGGTAAGCCATCAAAGAAAATTCTCAGCTTAAAGAAAAGCTGAGAAGTATAATAGAAGCTTATGAATGTATAGTTCTGAAATCAGGCCTAAGAAAGGAAGTTCTATTCCTGTGGTACTGGAGAGGCAACTTTTGTTCTATTTTAAAGACCATCGAGGGACTTCCCTGGCGGTCCAGCAGTTAGGACTCTGTGCTTCCACTGCAGGGGGCACGGGTTCGATTCCTGGTTGGGGAACTAAGATCCAGCAAGCCGCATGGTGTGGCCAAAAAAAAAAATGAAAAAAAAAAAAAGACACTGTCTGTGATTTACAAGATATGCTGTGAGGCAGGAATTAAATGCAGTAGTTTTTCATTTTAAATCTGTCAAATACTCTTTTGAGCACTGTGAGTTATTTTAAACATGCATTTAAATAACTTATTTAGTTTCTAAAGTTTTCTTTTAACACAGAAACAAATTGAATTCTTTAAGTGGAGAAGACTCAGTATTAAAATGTTAATCTCTTTGAACTGCTTGGATTTAGTAGGGTGAAGATCGAACCCTTCTTAAACAGAGGAAACAAAATTCTCAAGCTTCTTTTTGACTTTTCATAAAAGCTGTTAGCAATGCTATGCTCCTGAGTCATTCTACCTCTCAAGGAAACAAACCTGGAGGCATTTCAGATTTTCTAGAATACTCATATTTCTTTTATCATTTTAAATTAAGTTTGTCATTTTGGACTTTGTATCTAAAATTCTGGTAAGACTTTTCTCCAAGCTGTTATTAAAGTGTGGATTTTTATATCAATAAAGTTGTTATAATGCATTATGCTATCTCCTTCAGTAGCATGGCAGAGTTTGCCTGAATTAAGACAGAGTTAATCACATATGTTTTATGGGGGGAAATGTTGGATGGAGTCAGTTTACACAGTAAGCTCTTTATTATGAATCTTGACACTACTTGGTGCATAAAGAGGAATTTCCTAGTTTTTTATTTTTAAATATTGGTTATCAGTATGTGCATTGAGGCAGTATGGTATAATGAGAATAGTAGTATATAAAAATTCAGAGGTAGTGTTTTTGAAGATCTTATTTTGTATACTTGTAGTGGATTTATTTTTTTCTGGAAGTTGGACAGACATAAATATAAAACTTCCAGGACATCCCCGGTGGTCCAGTGGTTAAGACTCCACGCTCTCAATGCAGGGGGCACAGGTTCGATCCCGGTTGAGGAACTAAGATCCCGCATGCCGCATGGCATAGCCAAAAACAAACAAACAAACAAACCGTCCTCCTTTTTCTTATAGTAGATGTTCTTTCTCATCTTATTTTTCTCTAGATATTTGATTAGATATGAGAGCTCCATTAATATTGGGACATGCTGCCTGGGATGGATGGGAGCCTAAGAGCATCATTGCTTCAATATAATGGAAACAGTATTGGGAAAATTTTTGTGCAAATATCTAATAATTCTTGGGAAGTCAGGGCCTAAAGATAAAGATAGCTGCTTTGGTCCGTTTGTGATCTGTGATAAAATTACTACTATCATTAAGTGAACTTAACTATTAAGCAATTTTAAAAAATCTATCAGCTGGAGGAAAATTGGATAACATAAAAATTTTGAATCAAGAACTTGTGTGTGTTCCCTTCCATTTTGTGAACTCTGTGAAAAAGGTCAGGTAGACTAAATTTTTATTTGATAAACACTTAAATTCTGTTTTATGCACTTACAGCGCTGATGGCTTATTACCATTGTACTTCATTTGCCAAAAAGACTTAAGTGATCATACATCAAAGCCTATAGTAGTTATGTGCCCCTGGACTTGGAAAATATTTTTATGATCCAGGCACATTTAAAGTTTATTACTTCTAGTAATAGAACAGACCCCTTTACTTGGACTGGTGAGAACATTAAGGGGATACTAAGTAAATTCACCACTTTTTCTCATTATCAGACTGGTACATTTTTATTCTAAAAAGTAAGGGTCTGATAGTGTCCAGAATGATAATAAGTAGATGAATCGAGTAACTGGGGGCCACTGTCCTTTTGTAGGACCCCTTACACAAGCACTGACAGTCATGTTCATTATATGTTACCTCTTTAGCAAACTAACTTACCTTATCTCCTCATTTAATTTGTGTTTTGGGCAGCAGCTGGACAGATCTCTTCATAGTATGTTATTCCCATGTAGGTCATGCACTACCTAGGCCAGTATATAATGGTGAAGCAGCTTTATGATCAGCAGGAGCAGCATATGGTATATTGTGGTGGAGATCTTTTGGGAGAGCTACTGGGTCGTCAGAGCTTCTCTGTGAAAGATCCAAGGTAAAAAGAGTGAGGGTTGGTTTATCTTTTCGGGGTGCTTATACCTAACCACTTAATCTCCATAGGTTATTAATGGTTATTTAATCTTTTAGTCCACGAAATATTTGTTGGGCCTACATATATCAGGTGATTGTGAGGCACTGAGAACATAGTAGTGAGCAGCACAGTGTCTAATTTTATGGAGCTTAAAGAGTAGAGTGAGACAGTAGACCCTCTTCCCCATCTTAATCGAATTAGCACCTCGATACCTGGTCAAATTGTATTATGGTAAGTGTTACATAAAAGAGGTACATGAGGGCTTCCCTGGTGGCACGGTGGTTGAGAATCCGCCTGCCAGTGCAGGGGACACAGGTTCAAGCCCTGGTCGGGGAAGATCCCACGTGCTGCGGAGCAGCTGAGCCCGTGCGCCACGACTACTGAGCCTGCACTCTAGACCCCGTGAGCCACAACTACTGAGCCCACTTGCCACAGCTACTGAAGTCCGCGTGCCTAGAGCCCGTGCTCTGCAAGAGAAGCCACTGCAGTGAGAAGGCAGCGCACTGCAACGAAGAGTAGCCCCCGCTCGCCACAACTAGAGAAAAGCCCACACACAGCAACAAAGACCCAATGCAGCCAAAAATAAATAAATAAATTTGTTAAAAAAAAAAAAAAAAAAAAGAGGTACATGAGGCTGTGTTGGAGGATGGGATTTAGGATCTTAGGGGTGGAAGAAAGGTTCCTTGAGGAAGTGATATTTGAGTTGAGAGCTGAAGGATAATTAGTCAGTTGGAGGGAGCTGGTTGAAGGAGAGCTTCTGGCAGATTGAACATCATGTGTAAAGGCCTAGGTAGGAGGGAGATTGATGTGGCAGGATTAGGATTTTGTGAAACAGTTGTTATAGAGAGAGGAAGAGTGAGCTGATGAGAGAAATGTAGAATTGCTGGGCAGTTTGAGGTTAACGATGGGCTTCATAAGAATCATATTAGAGCTATTCTGACCTGTTGCATGGCATTCTCCAGCTGCACAGGGTGTATGGTTATTAACTTACATAGTCAATTGACTAATTAGTCAAAAGCTAATTAGTAGTTGAGAAGTCATTGTTCTCATTCTCTCTATAGTTTTGTGATGACTGTTTCTTCTAAGACTCCCACCTCCATTCCCCAATAAAACGTAAAACTTAATTCTTAGAAGGAAGTCGTCTTGAAGGAAATCTCCCCACTTGGGTTACTGTTAGCTTATGAAATAAAACGTAAATTAGTTTTTTAAAATGGGGGCAGAGTAACACAAGGGCTTGGGTATTAACATGTTGATACTTAAATAATTTAATAAAATCTATTTTGGGGGAAAAATTCTGCCTCTTCATATGTTATAGAGAATGTTGGGAGATGCCATGTTAATGGAAAACCATGGGATTAATTTTTAATTTTATCTCTTTGACAGCCCTCTCTATGATATGCTAAGAAAGAATCTTGTCACTTTAGCTACTGCTACTACAGGTATGTCTCATTATATTTCTTCAGTCTTTATCACAATTTTGAGTTCAAGGGGGCAAATCATGGGAAAACAAGGAGGATCAAGATGGAAATTGAATGCTGTCTTGGCATGACTGGGAGGGATACCTGTCACACAGAATGTTACTACTGTGCTATTTGACTTTTCATTGTGAAAATTTTCAAATATAGTAAAAATAGAGATTAGTATAATTAATGCCCACCTCTTAGATGTAGTAATTATTAATGTTTTGCCATATTTGCTTCATCTACACAGGCTTTTAAAAAATCTCTAACAGATAAGGACTTTTTTCCTTCAAACACAACTACAATGCCATTATTACACCCAACAAAATTAATAATAATAAACAAAATAAACAGTAACTCCATAATACTATCCAATAGCCAGTTCATGCATGATTAACCCATTATTTCAGAAATGTCTTTTTACATTTGGCTTATTCAAATCAGGATCCAGACAAAGTCCACACTTTGCATTTGGCTGATATGTCTGTTAAGTATTTTTAATCTATAAAACTTAACCCTCCTTTTGTTATGTCATTTATTTGTTGAAGAAATAGATCATTTGTCTTGTAGAATTTCCCACATTCTAGTTTGCAGATTGTATCCTTGTGATGTTGTTTAACATGTTTCTCTATCTCTTCTGTTTTTGGTAAACAAATAGTGCTTGGATAGATTCAAGGTTAAATGTTCTGTTGAGAAAGTTTCATAGGTGGTGCTTTATACATCTGTTGCATCACATCAGAGCCCTGTAAGGTCTACCTATCCCTCTTTCAGTGATGTTAAGATTCTGTGGGCTTATGTGGTGTCACCCTGATCCATCTTATAAAGATCCCCCCAGGAACTTTTCACCTAAAGGTTTTAGCTTTCTGTTATTTGAATGCCAATTTGTCTAACCTTTTGCTCGATTTTATATCTTTTAAATACTACCCTTTGAGTTTAGTTTATTAGTTATGTGCAGGAAACTGGCTGCTTTGGGGTCTGAAGTATGGTGTGTTAGAGATAAGCGAATAAACTGGATACAACTAAAATGTAACCCTCTCACTCATTTCCAAATAGTGAAACTTCCTTCTTTCTCCATTCCTACATGAAGCCATTTTGTGAGTTTCAAATTAGATTTTAGGTAACGTTGTCCTTTGAAGAAAGCCCAAGTTTGTAATCCCTTTAGATAGATTATTTTTCAATAGCTTACTGAAACAAATAGTTTGAAAAAAATCCATTCCTAATAAAGACTTACTCTTTAAAGTGAGAGCAAAGAGACTTTGCTCTCATATTGAAATGTGAGTTTGAACTTACAGTGAATTTTGAAGCCTCTTGGTTTCACTGAGCCATTTGCCTGCCCACTTCACCCAGCTGTAAATTTCTGTTTGAGAGGGAAGGCCTTGCAAATGATACAGCGTTTTTTTGAAATTCAGTCACTTGTGAAATAGTATGGTTTTCCAGGGATAGTCACTACAGCCTTGAAATACACAGATAATTTTATATTTGCTTATCTATTCTTTGACTAAAATTTGCTTTCTGATTGATGTGTTCTCTGAATATCTAGAGTGGGTATAATTTTCACTTTTTCTCTCTCTCATTTTCTTTCTTGCACTTCCTCAGCAGAATTTAACATGCCATATATTAAAGTGAACATTTTTGTAGCAAACATTTCAGTTTATCCTCGTAACAACCCTGTGAGGAAGGTCTGGAGGTGAAGAAACTAAGGGCTTTTTTTTTTTTTTTAATAGAATGAGTAACTTGTCCAAGATGAGATGCCACTGATAAGGGATAGAGCAGATATTTGTGACTGTCCAGTCCTTGCTCTTTCCTTTGTGCCACACATTGATGTCTCTTTAACCCTTGCTTGTAACAGAATTTGCCTCAATTAATTTTTTTAACACATTTAAAAAATCTGAACATTAAATCTTTGAAACATTTTCTTTGTTCTTTATCACTTTGAAATAATTTCACTTACAAAAGTGTTATGAAGGTATTAAAAAGAGTTGCATATACTCTTTACCCAGATTCCCCAAATGGTAACATCTTACATAACCTTAGTGCAGTGATCAAAACCAGGAAATTGTCCCAAAGTAATTTTGAGTGGTTGTCTGTTCTGGACTTGAACTTAAATTAGTGCTTATGGTTGGCCATCTGCTGATCTTCATAAATTGGGTTGCATGTGTTTTATTTGAAAGGACAAATGAGAAAAGCACCTTCCATATCAACTGTCTTATACCTTTGCAAATGAGATAAACCTTTTATTTTGACGATTGAAGAAATGAAGGTGGTTCTTTATAAATCATTTCTCCAAATTTCCACATGTATTTTAATAAAATGAAATATATATGACAAATTTTGTATCTATTTTAAAATTTCCTCGTACATTATAGTTTTCTCTGATAATTTCTTTTTGCTTCAAATAGTTTTAACCTAAGGTAGTACATAGAACTAGAAATGATAGTAATCAAATTACTTTATTAAAGAAATGCTTCACTGCATTGTATATTAATTGATCTTGAAAGATTGCTGTGGTCAGAAAATGCTGGCTCTTGAAAGAAACTCTCAGTATCTCTATTTTATCTATAAAAATGCTTCTAGAAATAATGCTCTTTATAATTACAGTTTTGAAAGTGTTTGCTTTGTGCCAAACAGCTCAATTGTCAGACCAGTTGTAGGATCTGTATTCTTTCTCTGGCAGTCTTTATTGGATGAGGATGGCATTTTCCATAAGTGTCTTATTTCTGGACCTGATAGTAGCTGATGAACCCAATCCATGATAGACTTACTTGGGAGCATATAGTTACAAATAGCCTCATATAATGAGTGATCCAGGTTATTACATTTTCTGCATCTTTTTTTTCCTGTAGCTAAGTTTTCATCTTCTTTTCTGCTTGAAAAATTTTCAAGGGCTTGAAATACGTTTTTCTCTATCTAAGAAATTCTTTCAGGTTATTCTTTCCTTTGCTTCTTTTTATTGGCCTTGAGAAAAACTTTTATCTACTTCTTCTTCCTTCTTAGGAAATGTCTATAGAAACTGGGAAAAATAAGACTGGTTGATTAAAAAAACTAATCTATATTCAGGTGATGGGAATTTAAACTGTGAAATCATCATTGACACTTAGAATGCATGAGGATGCTATTGTGTCATAAAGCAAGTGGGAAAAATCCCAGATTTTTAGATTTCATAATACTGTATAGCTTTAACACTTGAAAATAAAAACTAAATTAAAAAGCCAAATTTTTTTTCTTATTGTTAACAAGTTAGGCAAATTTGGAAATACACCTATAGGAATAGATGATAAAATACTCTCCATTATTCCGTGCTTGGAATCACTTTCTGTATTGAATTTGAAAGCGTGCTATGGAAGAACATTTTTTAGTCATTTTTGATTTTTCTTCAGATTATATTTTGGTAATATATTTTGAATATAGCCTCTCTTGATCTATGCCATTTTTATTAGTTTTCATTTTTCCTTTCCTTTTGGATGAAAGCCTTGGCCGGTCAGAATCATCTTTAGGGACCAAACCTGGCTCCAGGGTTGTTTGCTGAGGTCCTTTTGGTGTGGAAAGAATGGTTATTACCAGGGAAGGTTTTCCTTTTGTTTTACTTGCTATCCAGATGCTGCTCAGACTCTCGCTCTCGCACAGGATCACAGTATGGATATTCCAAGTCAAGACCAACTGAAGGTAAAATCACCACACGGTGACTTCTTTTGTTGTACAGAGTGGCCCCTTCTCTGTACCTATGATCTTGGACTCCCAAGACCTTTCCCTGAATGCGGTAAGAATTTAACAAGAAAGGTTCTTGGGAGTTCACAGACTAGGGACAGAGTGAACCTTCTCTGTTCTGCCCATAACAGAGTTCCAGTCTCTGAATCTTTCCTTGGGATGTAGCACTTCTGATCTTCAGTTCTTCCAGTTGCATTTTCTTAGGGTTTGTATGTGCCTGTGTGTGTGATGGTGTAGGTATGTAGGTGTCTGAGTAAATTGCTTTATTAAATTTTAACAGGCTTGTTGCAGTTAAGTTCAGGTCAGGCCATTTCTTAAAGCTTCCCCAAACCTGGGAAAACTTTATGATCATCTTGGTATATGTTTTTTTTCTGAATTATGCCTAATTTTGTGTAGGCTAGAGGCTTTATATTGATAGCCTGTTTTTAACAGTAGATTTTGGCCTTTTGTGCAGATTTTTTTTCCCCACAGTGGGTTGAGGAGAGGTTGCCTTTATTTGATGACTGTTGTGAACTCCAGAGTTTTCCTTTCTTGTGCGTAACCCATTGTGTCGCACACTAACTGGTGAGCCAGAATGGAACTGCTACATCCCCTGGTCACAGTCATTTCTACTGCACTGAGAGACACCTTTCCCTTCTTTTCAGCAAAGTGTAGAGGAAGGTTCCAATTCCAGGAAAAGAACTGAAGAAGGCAATATTCCCGCACTGCTTACCTCACAGCATAAATGCAGAAATTCTAGAGAAGGTAAGTTTTGGATTAAGGCTATGTAGACCTTTCTTCTTTCTCTCTGTTTCTCTCTCTCTCTCTTTTTTTTTTGGTGGTGACTTTTATTTTTTATTAATGTTTATTTATTTATTTATTGGCTGCATTGGGTCTTAGTTGCAGCAGCATGCGGGATCTTTCATTGCGGTGTGTGGGCTCTTTGTTGCGGTGCGCAGGCTTCTCTCTAGTTGTGGTGCACAGGCTTATTAGTTGTGGCACGCGAGCTCTCTTGTTGTGGTGCACGAACTCCAGAGTGCGCAGGTTCAGTAGTTGTGGCGCGCAGGCTCCAGAGCTCGTGGGCTCTGTAGTTGTGGCACGTGGGCTCAGTATTTGCAGCGCACGGGCTTAGTTGCCCCGTGGCATTTGGGATCTTAGTTCCCCCACCAGGGGTCGAACCGGCATCCCCTGCATTGCAAGGCAGATTCTTAACCACTGGACCACCAGGGAAGTCCCAGTGGTGACTTTTAGAAATGGCATCTATCCATATTAAGCACTAGCAGTAATTAAGACCGTTATAGAGAACTCAAAAAATAGTAATGCTGTCTCTTTGTATGTGAAGTAGTGGGGGCATATGTCATACTTATTTTTCATTCTTTTCTGAAAACCTTTTTTTTTTTTTTTTTTTTTTACCCTAGTCACCACTGTTAACTTTGAAGAAGGTGGTAGTTCTTTTTTAGCAACGTGTGATGACTGGCTGGAGCAAGACCCTTCCTTTAGCTAGCATGCTAACAGAAGATAGCCACACATTTATCAGTTTGCCACCTGGTAACTCAGCTGCCTTGGTCTTTTAAATCTTGGCATCCCTATTATACATTTGATCTGGTTAGAATTTTTACTTTTATTTGTCTTCTTGAGGCAAAGGCCAATTTTCATAGATTTTTTGAAGTTTGCAAAGATGGTAAAATATACTTAATATCTCACAGCCAAGAATGAGACATAAGAAGCCTAGTACATCCTTTGCCCTTGGATGGTCGTCATTAGATCTTTGCCATTCATATTAGATATAGTATGGTCAGGTTAAGTGAGTTGGTCAACATTTTGGAAGTTTTCCCCAAACCCTACTTTATAAAGCATTTCCTAAAAATTTTCCTGCAAAGATAATGTAAAATCATAAATTTCTCAAAGGTATTTTATGGCACGATGGTTTCTAGTATAGGTACCTGACTCACACTTGCAAAATTGGCAGGTTAGACCTCTAGTAACATCCCAGAAAATTATGCTGCTGAAATTATTTTAAATGATTAAATTAAAATTTAATCTGTTTATCATGCTGGATTGTCTTTTTCAAATTGCATTTGAATATAAACTGAATTTTGGACTATCTAGTTATGTTGGAGCTTATTGCAGTCTGCATGGTATTAAATGTGTAATTTTGTTTCTTTAAATACAGGTCCTGTCTTATTTTCTACTCAAAAGGCTGTTTAGAATATAAGAACAGTCAATTCAAGAGACTCTATGAAGTTTGTGATGAAAATTTTGAGAAGAAATAGCTTAGTATTTTCAGGGAGGTGTGCATGTAGAAAGGACAGGATATTTATATGTGGAAAGAATGGCCTCTTTTCATTCCCTTCCCAAGAAGTTATAGAGCTTGAATAGTTGAAGATAACTTTAATATGGCACCCTCTCAGGAATTAGGTTTCGCATAATTTCAGCAATGAGTAAGAAAAAGATAGTTGAAGTTTCCCTGAGCACAGGTGTGCCTTTTAATAGGCAAGAACAATATAATTTGTAAGTAGAGAGGGTAACCTTTTGTTTTAGCAGGGATCCATTTATTGCCGACATTTTTTCAACCGTATGTGTCTTAGCACATTTAAATGCCTTTGGTTGCCATTGGCATGTCTAGGGCATTGGGAAGAGGTAGAGGAGAGTAAGAAAGTAGGAAAAGAGTAAAAGCACAACGAAAAAGATTGGACACGGGAAAGAAGGAAAAGAATTTCATGTGGTAGCAACAAACTTGTGTTTGTAACTCCCTTGAATATCGTCTAGATGTATAACATGAGATCTTTTATTGAGAACATGTGGGCCCTTAATATGTTTTGGATTTGCAGTATTTCTAAATTTTAGATATCTTAACTCCAAAAGAGCCTATTGATCCAGAAAGGACATACGTATATATTTATTTGGACAGCCTAGAGTTCAGTGCTTCATAGTGGTTGTTACCTATGAAAACATATGAATTGTTGAGAAATGTCTGAAAATATGTGGTACCAGTGAGACTGCCCTAGCAACCTTGTGATTGCCCATTATGGTCTGTACCGCCTTGTTTCTATCTCAAGGGTTGGGCCACTATGCCATCATCACTTGCAGTCCACTGAACCAAGCCATTGTCAGGTATCATGTACTAGAGCAAGTCATTCTTTAGTTATTACAGTGGTAGGGATGTTTAAATTGCCAATAAATGACCATTTAGAAATCCTTTTATTAATAGAACAATGTCATTGTTTGGATGCTTTCAGAGTTTATATTCCTTGATGAATGATCTCTAGTGTCATTATTTGCTAATGAAGCCTAAAACGGGGGGAAGGAGATTTGGGCTCTGCCACTGAGAGAGGTACTTGACTTCTGATTCTTTCTTACTGGGAAGAGGAATTTCTTTTTACCTGTCTTACACAAGAGATTGTAAGTATTATAAAGAGAGTCTTGATTCTTAAGTGTTGTGTACATAGTTACCATCCTTTTCATTTGACTTTTGTAGATGAAGACTTGGTAGCAAATTTAACCCAAGATGAGACATCAAGACTGGACCTCGGGTTTGAGGAGTGGGATGTAGCTGGCTTGCCTTGGTGGTTTTTAGGAAACTTGAGAAATAACTATACACCTAGAAGTAATGGCTCAACTGACTTACAGACAAATCAGGTGAATTTCACATCTGAAGAGGAACTTTTTTTTCCTTTTGAAAGAGTAACATTCTTGGTTACTCTCGAACCATACGTTACATCCTCTAAGAATTCCCATTCAGTGCCATGACTTTTAAGTACCATCTCTATGCACGTGTTGCCCAAATCTGTATCTTCAGTGCTGACCTCTCTCCTCAATGCCCAGCTTCCATATCCAGCTGCCTACTCAACACTTAGATGATTTGACATTTAACATGTTCAAAACAGAACTCTTGATTTTTTTTTTAAACCAACACTCCTATTCAGCGTTTCCTTTTTCATAAGTCTGCCTTCCACCCAGTTATTCCAGCCAAGTATCAAGGGATATCATTGATTTCTTTCTCTCTCATATACCACATTCAGGCTATCAACTCTTTTTCTAAAACATACCTGAAATCTAACTGTCCATTTTTTATTACTTTCACTGTCACAGCCTAATTCAAGCTATCACCATTCTGCTCTTTTATATTCTCCATTTTACTTCTCACTTTGTAAAACTATTATTTTATTTTGTTTATGTGTCTGTTGTCTGTTTGACCCCATTGAAATACAGGTCCAGAGCTTTTGTATTATTGACCACTCTATTCTGTTGACTAGATAGAAGCAATAGGCAGTATCTGACGCATGATAGGCAATTAGTGAGTATTTGTTCAGTAAGTGAATGGACGTATAATAATGGCAAAGTAATAAGTTGTCTCTTATGAATATTGTAGAAAACACACGTCATAAAATGTCCGTTGATGAATGTAGAAAGAAAGTTATATTTAAAGTTGTTTAAGAATTAAGAAAGAAGTGTTATATACCAACTTTACCTCAAAATAAAAAAAAAAAAGTTCAGAAAGAAGACAGGAGGTTTGAGTTACCATCAGTATTTCTCATATTTCTTTGGTAAACATCACTGACTATTACAGGAAAGAATATGCCGCAATTAATAGAAGTTTTCTAGGTCCTCAGAACGGAGTGTAGGGGATAGATTCTATTTAGTTGAGCAACTACGAGTTTTTAGCTTTTAAGCACTTTAGTGCTGTTTCTCTGGTGTTAATGGCTGATTTACTGTTAAAATAGAAGATTCCTTGCCAGGTGCTCTTATATCCACCCATTGGTTTATACGTAGTAGTTGCCAAGTAGATATTTGTTGAATGAATACATATCTGTAGAAGAAAGGCTAGGCCTTCTTTGGAGATGTGTGAGGACATTGAGTTTTGGCTTCATTTACGTGGGTCAACATCTCTAATAAACCTCTGACTACAAAAACTCATGTTTGTTTTCTTTATATTAGGATATAGGTACTGCCATTGTTTCAGACACCACAGATGACCTGTGGTTTTTGAATGAGTCAGTATCAGAGCAGTTTGGTGTTGGAATAAAAGTTGAAGCTACTGATCCTGAACAAACAAGTGAAGAAGTAGGGAAGGTGAGAGACAAAAAGGTATGTTGTGGAAAAATTTCACATTGATTGGATTTACACGCATATAGTATAATCTTTTCAGATCTGGTGACCTGACCCTGTGCTGCTTTGTAGAACAAATGACTCATGTAATCCCCCCCTTTTTATTTTTTAATACTTTTCCTATATCCAGTTTCAAGATTTATATTAAGTTAACTAAGCCTGTCCTAAAAATAGGATAGGCCTTCATGGGTAAAGCTCCTAGTTTGTTAGAAGCAATAAGGTACCCTTTTCCTGCTTGTCTAATCTCTCATTGTGGAGTTTTTTCTTCTGGAGACCTTGCTTTGCTAACAAGGCAAAGTTCTCAATGGCCACAACATTCTGTAGGGCAAAAAAAAATCTTTATTTCTTAGACTTCTCAATAGTTTCCATACCTGCTTTATACCTAAATGGAACTAGAAAGATGAGCTCTTCCTACATATTTTAGAGTTTAAATAGGAGGAAGGAAGAGAGTTAAAATTCATAGTACACATGGTGTAAGCACACCAAGTTAAAGAGTCATAAGGGCATATGCTCAAGTCTCAAAAAGTATTGAGCAGCAGGTCCAGTGCTGACTCGGATGAGATTCACAGTAAATATCCATTGAATAAATACTGCAAAAACCAGACCTAAATTGGGTCATTCTTTTAATTTAAAGGTTTTTCATAGTAATTTGGGTCCCTGAAGGATATCCTGATATGTTTGTGGGAGGCAGGTAGATGCTTGGTCTTTGTTGAGCTAGTTATTTTTTGGTAGCATTAGGAGGGAGTACAAGTGATTAGAATGAAGACAGAGGTGACATTGGAAACTTCTATAGAGAGAGAAGGGACTTAAAATACTTGAACTTTTGTGAGAAAGTTGCTATACAGTGGTTCATAATTGTATCATAATTGGTTTCATTCCATTCATTGGATCACAAAACTGGGATTTTAATTTTTAGAATTTAAAATTTTTTAATTTAAAAGACACTTCCCATATTTCTTGACTTTTTTTCCTGGTCCATGGGCATGTTTTTATAGGACAGTCAAGAGTATCACATAACTAGTTTTACTTTTGAATATGAAAAGTAAAAGGTACTTTGTTTTCATTCTTCACATCTAATTTTCCCGTTTTATAAGGTGCTTTTTACTTCCATTTTCTCATGTAATCCTGTTTTATTCTTGTGAATGCCTACATAGATTCTCAAGATAAAAATTTTCCCCATTCAATAATTTATACTCTGATATTGTTTATTTAAATGCATAAATTTGGGAACCCTCTCTCTTCTGAATGCCAAAGATATTTGGTAACCCCTCTGGGTGCTTTATTCTACTGAAATGTCAACTAGGTATGTACAGAATCATGTCTCATATATAAGCTGTCTCCTTTTTAAGTGCTAGTGTTGGGAGAAGAATGTGAGTTTTAAACTGAAGCTCTTCTGTTTTTTTTGCTCTCAGGTAATGACCTCATCTAAAATAGGTAAACCTTGCTAATGAGATGTCTTTGCTTTCTCAGGTGATTGAAGTGGGAAAAAATGATGACTTTGAGGACTCTAAGTCCATAAGTGATGATACTGATATAGAAGTTACCTCTGAGGTATGAGTTTCTAGTAAAAGAGCTGTTTTACACCACCCACATCTTCAGATGTTAATGTTCCAGCAGTTCACTTGTGTTGAAGAATGCCATATCCCCCATTTCTATCTACCTTTCCTAGGTGTTAAGAGGTATTGGTTTCTTTACATCTTGTTAGATTTTTATTGGAATTTGAGAAGAGAAGGGGATGAGTTGATCTAATCCTCTCCCTGCCTTGAAAAGGGTTGACTTAAATGCCTCTCTGTGTGCCTTTCTCCCTGCTTTCAAAACTCTTTGGACATTATGCAGTGGATACACAGTTATTCAAAATAGTCCTGTACTGCTTTTCCCACTAAACACCTTTCTGTAATCCCAAAGATAGGCCTATAAGCTATCTAAAATTCTTGGTCAAGTATAATACTTTCAGTGCTTTCTTAAATAGAAACAAATGGAAAATGGCTTAATTTCCACACAGGTTTCTATTAATGGAGGGCTGATAAATGAATATTGAGTATTAAGCTGTTAGATAGCAGGTGTGGATTTGTCACCAATTGGCAACTCAGGTTTAGATTCAAATGTATACCTTGCTTTTCTCTTTTCATGCTAGTTCCCCATTTCCCTTTTAGTACTTCCCTCAGCTAACTCACTGTGGGAAGAAGTGTGGTGGGGGGAAGGATAAGGAGGGGATTTTACATTTTGCTGTTCAAGGTTATAAAAATTTTAGGTTGTCTCTAGTGTTGATCCTTCCCCCTAGCTCACACCCCACCACTGCTAACCATTATGGTAATTCATTGCAAATTATTTGTGCATAGCTAAGTAATAAGGTGGGATATATTGGTCCATTAAGTGTTCTTGACCATAATACAAGTAGCAGAGATAAGTGTTTCCATCTTAATCAGACTTTTGAGGCTACTTGGGCCCAGAAAACCTATTAAGCAAATAGACAATATTTCATCAATTCAGAGATGCCATGGAATTTAATAAGCTCTATTATTGTATGTACTACTAAAAAAGAAAAGTGATGCCAATTAGACTGTGACACACCATCAATTATGAATTCCAAATCTTTGAAGTTCGTTTGGGTATTTGTATAGCATTTCAGATGAGATCTGAGGATCTTAAACTGGCAAGAATGTTCTGAGGCTCTCTGGAGAACATCCCAGTTTAACAAATGGTTGTGTCCCTGCCTCTCAGTATAGGCAGTTGAGTTATGACTTCTAAACTTGAAGTGCTTGGCCTTCGTTCTGAAAGTAATCAAGTCAGCATGTGTCAAGTCATTGATCCTGTCAAAGCCAGGCAATTATCCACATTAAATACTCTTGACTTGTTCCAGGTAGCTACCTTTGAATTAAGAAAGGCATTTGAAATTCATTGAGCTCTGGTATCTCCTAATTTGAACATGGAGAAGTAGGAAAAAAATTACTTGGCGTTCAAGGCCAAGAACATTCATTTTTCAGAGAATGTGATTTAGGCATACAATTAGCTACCTATGATCCTGAGAGCAGTGAGAGAGCATGAGTAAATGTAGTAGTCTTCAAATTTCATTTTAATTTTAGCTTCCTTTTTGACAAATTTTATAACATTTCTTAATTAGTAGGAAAGAATGACAGAGTATTATCTTTTCTTCATTCTTTAGCCTCTTGCTCAATAAAAGAGTAAGTTATACAAAGAAAAACGACCTAAAAAGAAGGCAGTGGGGAAAAGCAAACAATGTAACTTCTACCCAGACTAAATAGAAAGCTAAAATGATTTAACTTTTTAAAAAAGATTAGCTACATCAAATTTTGGCTTGAAATGGCAATTATGTCACTATCATTGTAAAACTTCTCAAGACTTATTTACACGTAGCTATAGACTTTGTTCAAGTTCTAAGCTAGACCACTGGTGTGGAATGTCTGGATTCTTACGAGCTTAGTGTGAGATGATGAGAATTTGGCCTACTTTCCCTTTTTCTCAGCATCATGTTCTCCACTGAGTGAGTATTAATTGGCTGCACTTGTCTTTGTAGGATGAGTGGCAGTGTACTGAGTGCAAGAAATTTAACTCTCCAAGCAAGAGGTACTGTTTTCGTTGCTGGGCCTTGAGGAAGGATTGGTATTCAGATTGTTCTAAGTTAACCCATTCTCTCTCCACGTCTGATATCACTGCCATACCTGAGAAGCAAGAAAATGAAGGAATTGATGTTCCTGACTGCAGAAGAACCATATCAGCTCCAGTTGTTAGACCTAAAGATATATTTGTAAAGGAAGAAAACTCCAAACTTTTTGGCCCCTGCAACTCAGTGGAATTCTTGGATTTGGCTCACAGTTCTGAAAGCCAAGAGACCATATCAAGCATGGGAGAACAATCAGATAACCTTTATGAGCAGAGAACAGGTACAGAAAACATGGAGGATTGCCAGAATCTCTTGAAGCCATGTAGTCTATGTGAGAAAAGACCACGAGACGGGAACATAATTCATGGGAGGACAGGCCATCTTGTCACTTGTTTTCATTGTGCCAGAAGATTAAAGAAGGCTGGGGCTTCATGTCCTATTTGCAAGAAGGAGATTCAGTTGGTTATTAAGGTTTTTATAGCATAGCTGAATCAGTGAATTGCAGACAGATATTAACAGGGCCTGGTCATGTATCAAAATGTCAGTATTGAGCATCTCTACTCAGTGTGACCCATTTCATACTTTCATTTATTCATGGAAACATTTGTACTCTAGGACATATTTTTGCTTCTAAACTTATATGGAATTTGATAATAAGTTCCTTCGAACTAGATTATCAATTTGGAGACACCATTAACATTAAAAGAGAAGTTAATCACTTCATTCTGTCTTCAAAGATGAGGATCTGGCACTTCCCTGGTGGTCCAGAGGTTAAGACTCCACGCTCCCAATGCAGGGGGCCTGGTTTGATCCCTGGTGGGAGAACTAGATCCTGCATGCCACAGCGAAGATTCCCACCTGGTGCATCCAAAAATATAAGTAAATATTTAAAAAAAGAAAAAAAGATATCAAAAAAAGAAAGTTATTTAAAAAAAAAAAAGATGGGGATCTGGGAGGGAGCAACTACCAGTACAAATAGAAATACATTCATTCTTTCATTTATCAAATTACTTGAAGATTAATCATTTCTTTAGTTAATTTTATTCCTTACTCTTCTTTTCTGTTAGGGAATGTTCTTAGGCCTCAAAATCCAAGATGGCTATTAGAAAAATATTAAAGCTAACAATGAAAAAACATAAGTAATTTATGTATAAAGCAGATCACTTTATGTTGCATTGTTCACAGGAACCAATATTTTTGTAAAGTGCCTAGAACAGTGGTAGCAAACATTTTTGCTAATGTACCTCAAAAAGAATTTTGAAAAAGTATATATGACTTTTTGCATAGTTTAAAAATTGAGGTATAATTAGCAAAGTGTTCCCTTCTAATAGGACATTTCTGTCACCTCAGAATATTCTCTTGTGCCACTTTCCAGGCAGTTGCTCCACTATTTCATGGCTCTCACCTTTGATTAGTTTTCCTTTTGCACATGTTTAATTTGACTTCCAAATTTTTAAAATAAATTTAAGTACTTAGAGAGGATGTATCATCCAGTATATTGTAGATGTCCTTTAAAGATATTTTTGCCCAAACCTTGGAGCTGTAGATTTAGCTGATTGAATTTATAGAAAAAGTCAGGTCATATAAACTGACAAAGCCTATCCTCATTATAAAACTAATCAGCCAAATCAGATTTCATTTTCAGTCAAAGTTTTTGACTTTATTTTTAATTCAGTTAAATGTATTATATACATCTATGGCACAACCTCTTCTCAGCGACAGTTCTAAAAAAGATAAGGCACACAGTTTTTAACCAAAGCTCTCTTTGCTTTACTCTTTCCTCCTGTCTCTTGGGAGTCCGCTAGGGGTTTTTTGTCTTTGTTTGATGCCTCTGAGGTTTTTTTACATTCTGAGGCAATGCCCCATAGTAAGATTTTAGATGGGTGAGAGGCAGCCTTTCTTCTGAAAATAGTATAGCAGTTGTGAAAAGGAAAGTAATTAAAGAGAAATGATAGCTCTGAAGAGGCCTTATCTGATCACGTAAATCTTAGGATAATACATATGGAAATTGAAGATCTTTAAGTTGTTTTCTTTACAGATATTCTTGTCTGCTTTCCCTGTGGAAAAAATCTTGGTATATGCCTGGGTACCGGTATGAATGTAGTCATTTTGAAAACCAAGGCCCTAGAATTATCAATGTTAAGGCTCATAAGAATCACCTGTGTTGCTTGTTATACCCCCCCCATCTCAACCCCCAGCCCCAAACACACACACGTGCATACACTCACAGGAGTGCGCGCGCACACACAGACTCTTTGATCCCTGAGGTCTGGGCCAGGGATTTCCATTTGAACAAGTGTTTCTGAGAAGCTGGTGCAAGTTCACAAACGACACTTTTGGAAGCCCTGCCGTGCCCTAGAAGGAAGGGTGCTTTCAGGTACAAGAAGTAGAACAAGATCCCTTTGTTTAGCACTGTATTTAATTTCTAGAGAAGTTTTGTTAAACTCATAGAACTTTAAAGTCAGAATGTACTCATCTACTCAACGCCTTTTATTTTGCACATGAGGCTGAAAGGATAAATGATTGCTGAAAGTCACAGCTAGTGATAGAGCTATTACTAGAATCTGTCTCTTGTAGTAAACCTTTAAACCATACTTGCTTCCTTCTAATTATTTGTTAAATGGTGGTGCTTATTGAATTTGGAACAACTAATAACCTTAAAATATTGTTGGAGAATATGAGTTGCAGCCAAAATAGGACTTCAGAGAGAACAGAGACTTTAACCCTTTCTCCCCAAAGAGAAAAGGCACAGTAAATGTCAAGCTCTCTTATATAATCAGATAAGTTACTCCTCCCATTGAGAAGACAAGTAAAGATGGCAGAGGAACCTGAACTCTTTTCTCCAGGATTTTTTCTTCTTGGGGAATGAAACTCAGGTCTCTGGCTCTCTCCAGGCATTAGGGACAAGGGTTTTTTCACCCCAGTAAGTAGAACCAGTTCTTCAAGTTCAGTGTTTTGTTAGACTGTTCAGTGTTTTGTTAGACTATGGTAAATGCTCTAAATATTTAGAAAGTTAAATAATTTTCTACCCTAATTCCCCCCCGCCATTACTCTCTTCATAATAGTTTGATAGCCCTCGATTTTGTTTTATTTTTGCCAGTTAATTGCTTTTGCAAGTGATAACTCAAAGAAGGAGCAGGGAGAGCTGGGATCCGCACTTGTACCCTCTGATTCCTTGTAAAGTTGCAGTTTTTTAGAAAACTTGAGAAAAAATTTAAAATTTTTGTTTGTGTGTAGATGTTTGATGCTAATTTGGTGCATCCTTGCCTAGCACAGAATCCTCTTGTGTTACTCTACTTACTTTCTTTTCCCCTTGGGTCACCTAGGTTTTTACTGTCCCCATTAGCAGTAAGTACTTTACTTAGGAGATCTTAAGCTGCGCATTTGAGCTGAAAGTATTACAATAAATGTACACTTGGGTTTACTGTACTTCTATCAAGAGCCTTTTGAATGACTGAAATATTAAAGAGAAAGAAGTGTATCTGTAGAAAGAGGTAGGTAGTGTTTCTTGGTAGCTTATCTGAAATCTAAGATGCTGCATCTGCAGATTTTTTTCCGTCATCCAGGATCTTTATTAAATGTCATCTGGGAGCATAGCACAGCGAGTAGAACTCCTTGCTTCTTGGGGTAGGATGGGTCAGGGATCCTAAAAAGGGCCAAGTAGGACTATCAGAGCAATTCTTTACCCGCAAGAATCTTTAAGCCATCTTTTTTTTTTTTTTTGCGTTACTCGGGCCTCTCACTGTTGTGGCCTCTCCCAGTGCGGAGCACAGGCTCCGGATGCGCAGGCTCAGCAGCCATGGCTCACGGGCCTAGCCACTCCGCAGCATGTGGGATCTTCCCAGACCGGGGCACGAACCCGTGTCCCCCGCATCGGCAGGCGGACTCTCAACCACTGCGCCACCAGGGAAGCCCTAAGCCATCTTCTTGATCTGTTTTTGATTTTGTTCTTTTTTTCAATGTCACTGCGGTACAGATAAGCAAGACATGGTTTGTATTTGAAGACTTCAGAGTTTACTGCTATGCAATGATGAAACCCTTGACTTCCAAACACTGCCATTTATTTTGTAGTTAGGGTGACTGTGTACTCTGGTTTTCTGGAGACAGTGCCAGTTTACCCCTATTTTTCAGCATCCTATCCAGTTCATCTCTGTTGCTCCCCTTTCATTCACAAATGTCTTCTTTTGGACATGAAATTATTATGGTCTTCCTAGTTATAGGTAAGCCATGCTTGGGTTGAAATCTTAATTGTGAGGAATGGATCTGTTAAAGTAGGTGTCAGTGGAGTTTATTGTTTCTGCTGCATCACGCCATAGACTTGTGATTAATGAAATCATCCCACATTAGCATCAGATTTCTTATTTTAGTTATATAAATTAATATTTATGACACTGTTATCCCAGACAAAATGTTCAGTGCAGAAATGACAAATCCTTAGAAAAGCAGTGAATTTCTAGATTATAGCTAAAAATGTCTTCCATCTCTTATTGTTAGCTCATTTTACTTGCACCGTAATTATAATATTTGGTAGGCTTTTGTATTTAATACTTCAATCAGACTTTATAAAAATCGTAGATCAAGGCTTTAAACTGATAAGCATTTCTTCACAGTCCATCTATGGAATATCATAGGTTCCCAATCCTAGGCTTGAACAGTGGTCAGTGTCCAGCCAGGCCAGCTTCCAAACTGCCATGAAGTTGTATAATATAAGATTGAATCACTGCCAAGCATTTGAAATATTCAGTTGTGTTTTAATAATAATTTATGTATATTTAGATGTATGTAATGCTTTGTGGGACGTTATTTTGTTTGTAAGAATTTATTTTTAAAGGTCAGGATCATGTGTAAACTTTTGTAATGTCAGTTTGATGCAATGTTGGCTCCTTTGACAGTTGCTGAGAAATTAGTAAATGTTAAGATCTCGCATTCTACAAAGCTATTGTAGTGTTACCTCTTGGTTTTCTTTAGAAAGGAGGAAACCTGTTAACCAGCTGTTTGATTTTTTTCCTACAGAGAGTTATATGAACTTCTGAAAGTGTATGATTTTAGATACTGTGAATCTGTTGTTTTCCATTTAGCCAGATATCTGCTTAAATTATTCAGGCCCGTGTCCTAAAGAATTCATTTTGACAGATCTTCCATTCATGGGTGTACATGTGTGCACACACTATCAAGACTGTTAAAGCTTTTGCTAAAAATGTCTGTGGACTGGCTGTGTTTACAATCTGTACTTCAAAGATAAAGGAACCTGCAAGCTCTCCCCTGTGCCAAAAGTAGCATGTACAGTGTTTACAAATGTCTGAAATTTTGCACTGCCATACGCTATGCCGAGATTACTTTGCTGGAATTTTCCAGATTTGTGATTAGCTGAGGAGGAATATAGAGGACCCTAAAGCTAAACTGGAAATGAGGATTATCTGAGGTAGTGGTTCAGATAGCTCCCCAGACCTAATCTGAAGACAGTTTTTCAGATGGCCTTGAGATATCCTTTTGTTGACAGGGCTTTCCTTGTTTGCCATTGCTATATTCTTTCTTTAAGAGCCACAGATCTCTTCTCTCCTATGGGAGAATGTCCTATTAGCATTTTGAGATCTTTTAATGCAATGAAAGTGCAATCCCAAATAATTCTACTATTGGTGAATGTGGCATTGTTAAAGAACATATTATAATAAACCTACACTTGGGTTTACTGTACTTCTTTCAAGAGCCTTTTCAATGACTGAAATGTTACAGAGAAAGAAGTGTATCTGCAGAAAGAGGTAGTTAGTATATCTTGGTAGCTTATCTGAAATCCAAGATGCTGCTTCTTCAGATTGTTTTCCTTCATTCAGGATCTTTATTAAATGTCTTCTGGGAACATGGCACAGCAAGTAGAACTCCTCATTTCTTGGGGCAGGATGGGTCAAGGATCCTAAAAAGGGCCAAATAGTGCTGTCAGAGCAACTCCTTTCTCGAATATTTGCTGTAATTTGGCAAATTGACATTATTATAACAGTTTATTAGAGCATCTAATTTCTTATCCTAAGGCATTTTTGTTTTTTGTGTTTTTTTTAAACAGTAAGTACTTTGATGTCAGACATTTCCCCTTCCTTCCTTCCATCCTGTTGCTCTTTTTTCTTGGAGTTCAAAGTTATTATCTCCTTCTGGATATTGCTTTTATACCAAAGGCCTTCTGTATTACCCCTTGGGTGGTTGTAACTACAGTATCTTTAGATAAGGTTCCTCTTTTCCAGCCAGTCCTGGGGATTGTTTCTCTTGCAGAGTTAGGTGGTAAATTCTAGCAATAAGAAGGAAAGATGTGACATCAGAACTACCAACTAGTACAAAACAATGGTAGTTGAGGATTTGTGTGTATGATGGGGCAACAGGGGATTTAGCTCCCCTATTGTCTCAGCATTTAGAAATTGAGGTCAGCCTGTCCTCTTCCTACAGGAAGATTATTATTAATTTTTAACTCTTTTATTTTGGAGTATAAGTGATTAACAATGTGTTTCAGGTGTACAGCAAAGTGATTCAGTTGTACATGTATCTGTTCTTTCTCAAAGTCTTTTCCCATTTAGGTTGTTATATAATACTGAGCAGAGTTCCCTGTGCTATACAATAGGTCTTTGTTGGTTATCCATTTTATTTATTTATTTTTAAACTTTTTATTTTATATTGGAGTATAGCCATTAACAAAGTTGTGATAGTTTCAGGTGCACAGCAAAGTGACTCAGTCATAGATACACATGTACCCATTCTCCCTCAAAGTCCCCTCCCATCCAGGCTGCCACATGACATTGAGCAGAGTTCCCTGTGCTATACATTAGGTCCATGTTGGTTATCCATTTTAAATATAGCAATGTGTACATTTTGTTCGCTACAGTTTGCCTCATTTTTTCCACTTCCTTTTTCATAACGAATCAAAATGTCTCCTTTGGTTTTTTCTTTCCCCCTTTAGAAAGTTATAGAACATGTTTTAAAGGAGGAATGAAATGTTTCTGGCTTCCTCAGCACTTGGCAAGGCAGCCTCTTGAATAGAACTCTCTCCTAGTCTATAGCTAGGAGCTGTTAAGTGCCTCTTGGATAGAGATAAGGAGTAAGATTATTCCACCATGGTGAGTCCCAGTCTTGACCTTCTTAAGCCTCAATTTTTCTCATCTGTAAAATGAGTCCACATACTACTCTTTCTACCTCATAGTTTGTTGTGGGGATTAAGTGTGGGAGCACAATAGAACCTCTAATTGCCTTGAATAAGATATTAGAAGTTGTTACGCTTTTGGTAGACCAAGCTCTGGGGTATATATTCAGAATACCTCATGTCCTGGAAGCTGAACACGAACTCCCCTTTGTGCCTGCCTAGCAGAGCCTATATTGCTTCCTTTTACCCATGCCTCTAGCTCAGATATCCTTTGCTTGACATGAGCTCTTGTCTAGAAGAGTTCTGCCTCTAGGTTCTGAGAGAAGTGTGTGTGTAGATTTGGCTAGTAGCTACAACTGCCTTGCTATGGTCTTGGTATAAAAAATTCTGTCTTACATGCACTTGAGTAGATGGCATAAAATGCAGTCGGTATACAGAAAGCATGCAATTTTCCAAATAACATATCTGATTAGGTAGTCATAATTAATAGGAGTAGCAAATGTGGTTTCATAAAATGGGAAGAAAAAGGCAATTTAAAATAACTGAATAGTGACCAGCCCACCAAATGAGAAAAGGAGATATTTTCATGAGTTCTTGCCTAATCTTTATAAGCACCACTAAGTTAATAGCTCTGTATCTTTTTGGTGTTTGCACTATATAATGCTTTTAATATCTGTTGATTCTGTTGTGCTTTTTTGTGTATTAAATATTTTTCATTTTGCCATTTCGTGTCATTATTGGGGAAATATGTAATTGTTTTTGTATATAGCAAAATCTTGTCTTCTGTCTTTATATCGTCTTTGGTCTGACAGGAATGAAGAGAATAAATAGAAGTTATTGTACTCAAAAACAACAACTTTTAATCCCCCCCACCTCCAATCAACATACACACAGTTAACTATTAGAGTAATTGCTGTATTTCATTTTTAGGCTCCCAATCTTGAAGGAAACCTCAAAATTTTGCAGAGTATTTTTAGCATTGAGCTAAGGCAGCGAGTTGTCGAGTTTCCCCCACTAGAGCCCTTGAGAATTAGAGAAGATACAGTAGCACCTGCATGTCTAGAATGATTTAAGGCAAGCCCTCTTCTTGGCCCAAGACTGCCAAACTCTTCTGAACCCATGAATATATCAACCTGTCCACCACCCTCTTTGCTACTGAAGAGATTTCAAATGGTGAGAATGGATTTGCCTCTACTGAGTTTATGAAGAGGTGCCAAGTGCAGGGTTCTGTTTTGTTGTGTTTTTGAATTGGGACTAGTGTGAAAGGTACTGAGGGCTTGTCACAAAATACGCACATGCTTTTCAAAAGATCATTCCCTGGTAGCTGAGGCCATTAAGGTGGGTAAAGCATCTGGTCAGTTGTCCTGAGCTTACGGCTGTGACATAGTAGGCACAGATTGGTGCTCACCGCACAACTTTTGGGCGCTGCCATACAAATGATATCCCCCTAGAGATAGGTAGTATACACCTGTATGAGGAGGCCTGGGGGTGGGGTGGGAGAGTGGAAATAGTAGGGATGGCATTTTAAAAATGAAAACAAAAAAAGCAAGAGGAGCATTAGCGACAAGGATGAGGCCAGCTTCTGTGTCCACACAACCATTCCCATGTTTTGTGACTTCTTAAAAAAAGTTATTATTTTTTAAAATTTATTTTTTGGCTTCATTGGGTCTTTGTTGCTGCACACGGCTTCATCTAGTTGTGGCGAGCAGCGGCTACTCTTCGTTGCGGTGTGCAGGCTTCTCATTGCGGTGGCTTCTATAGTTGTGGAGCACAGGCTTTAGGCACGTGGGCTCAGTAGTTGTGGCTGACGGCTCTAGAGCGCAGGCTCAGTAATTGTGGCACATTGGCTTAGGTGCTCTGCAGCATGTGGGATCTTCCTGGACCAGGGATCGAACCCGTGTCCCCTGCACTGGCAGGCAGATTCTTAACCACTGCGCCGCCAGGGAAGTCCCAAAAGTTACTTTTTTGTTGTTGTTGTTGCTGTACGCGAGCCTCTCACTGTTGTGGCCTCTCCCGTTGCGGAGCACAGGCTCCGGACGCGCAGGCTCAGCGGCCATGGCTCACGGGCCCAGCCGCTCCGCGGCATGCGGGATCCTCCCGGACCGGGGCACAAACCCCTGTCCCCTGCATCGGCAGGCGGACTCCCAACCACTGCGCCACCAGGGAAGCCCCCAAAAGTTACTTTTTAATAATAACAACTGTATACCATGTTTTGTTTCCTGGGTTTTGTATCCTGCTCACCTTAATTCCTGGTACTGCAGATTTATCATCCTTACTGAATGTAGTCTTGAGGCTAGAAGAAGGCAAGCTGAAACTAGTAACTGAGCTAATCTGTCATTAGCAGACGAACGCCTAGCCAGTGATTGCTAGAATTTGCTCAAATCCAACCTCTAAAGGTATAAAAAGCATTAGTGCTATTAGAAAGATTTCAGGTCATTACAGGTTTGGGGATACAGGGATAATCTTGCTATGTACATCTCCAACCCTAAATTCACTTGATTAATGTTTTCCTTTTGCTTTCTCTTCAAAATAAAGGATAAGAGTTAAATTCGTTCAATAAAGTTATTAAGGGATAATAGGAGCCAGAGCCTGCTTGGTACTGGGAATACCACAGTGAATAAGGAAACTCCCTCAAGTTGCCTAACAGTCTACCAGTCAAGTTAGGGACAAGACAGTTTCCACATGGGCTGAGGAAGCAGTAATGAAAGTACTGCAGGTAAGAGAATGGCTTGTTTGGGAACATAAAGTTGTTCCGCATAACTGGAGCAAACGATGTGACTGGAGAAGTGTCGAGAGATGGGACTGGAGTGTTGGAGGGGCTGGGTAATGAAGATGTGATAAGCCAAGCTAACAAGTTTGAACCTTATCCCGAAGGCAGTGGATAGCCATCAAAGGATTTTAAGCAGGAGTGTGACATGATCTCATTTGCATTTCTGAAAGATCATTCTGGCTGCATTGTTGATAAGAGACTGGAGTGCTGGCTAGATCAGAGGCAGGGAGAACAATTAGGCTGTGGCAGCAATCTCGGCTGGAAATGATGATACTCCGAAGCAGTGGAACTGGAAAGAATAATAGGTAACATTTACTGAACACTTAGTATGTGCTGACTTGGCATCTATTATCCCAGGAGGTATTTAAGGCTTAGCAAAATTAATATGTCCAAGGCAACTAAGAAGTGAAGAGTCAGCAGTTAAAACCATTGTGTCTGAGACAAAAACCCAAAAGAAGTGCATGGGTTTGAGAGAAATCAAGGTGGAAGTGACAGACTTCATGAATGAATGTGGATGTGAGGGAAAGGGAGGTGTTAAGGATGGTTTGGACAGTTGGTGGATGGTGGTGCCATTCATTGAGATAAAGAATATGGGTAAAAGTGTAGATTTTTGGTGGTGGTGATGAGGTAGGAAAAAAATCATGAGTTGGATGTGTTGATTTTGTGCATTGAGGAGATTCAAATGGAAAAGGAACTCAGGAAAGCCCTGGGCTGTAAATATTAAGTATCTATTACGTATCTTATACTTTCTAGGCACTGGGGATACAGTGGTGAAGATGATGAATGTGGACCCTGCTCTCATGGCTTAGGGAAACTAACTAGTTAAGCACATACTATTATGTGAAGAACTATGTTGGAAAAATACATGCTGCTATGAGAAATATAGAAGAGGGGCCTCATTTAATCAAGGGTTTAGGAACAACCTCCTTGAAGAAATGAGAAACAGATCTAAAGGCAGGATAGGAGTTTGAAGAGGTGGGGAGGAATGTCACAGATAAGAGGAGACACGCAAGGGCCTTTAGGTGAGGAAACAATGGCATCTGAGAAGACTGTAGCTGAAAGCATGGAAGGAGAGAGTTGAATATGATAGAGGATGTAGTTGGGATAAGAGTTTGAAGAGAATGGAGAAGGTCTGAAACCGATACTCTGGAGAACAGGAGAGAGAACAGAGTAGGAAACTTCTGCAAGACAAGTGCCTGAGACTACCCCGTCTCTAGACCTGGGTTTCTCAACCTCAGCACTGTTGACATTTTGGGTTGGAAAATTCTTTGTTGTGGGGAGGGGTATCCTGTGCACTGTAAGATGTTGAACAGCATCCTTGGCCTCTACTCACTAGATGCCAGCAGCCAGTAGCACTCCCTGCCCAACCAATTATGATCATCAAAAATGTCTCCAGACATTGGCAAATGTCACTTAAGGAGCGAATCGCCCCTGGTTGAGAACCAGTAGGTCCAGCTGCTGAGTGCTGCAGGAGGAAAATCACACAACTTGCAGTCTGCTGTTACTACACATTCATGTGCCCCACCTGGGCTTGCAATTCTGCCTGGTCCTTTGGTTTCCCTAATAGTTGAAGTGATGGTTCTAATCTAGAAGACAATCATGAGAAGAAAGTGAAGACAGGTTATGTAGCTTCTCTAAGCCCCAGATACCTCACGGGATAACAGATGTCAAGTCAGCACTGACTAAGTGTTCAGGGTATCTACTCTCACTGTTTCCAGGAGGGGGCTGATAGGAAATGGAAAGCCTTAATGAAATTGGAAGAATGGCATAGTAGGAGTGGACCGAGAGCAGAAGAGACAGGTTGCCACGTTCTGAGAGAGATTGATGTCCTAGTAAGACTTCAAAGACGTCTGCCTCTTCTCTCCACCAGGCCTTGGAGAGGACTGAGCTTCCTGCCTCTCTCGCAGCAGGCTTGTCAATGAAATGTGAGTGGAAATGAAGCATGTTACTTCTGAGGAGAGATTTGGGGACCATTGAGGGGGCCAGTCTGCTGCTTCCTCTCAGCACAAGGCTAGTGCACCCCAGGATGGGGGCTGCTGCTTCAGCCTGGCTCCAAGATGGGCGAGAACAGGGAGCAGAGCTGCAGCTGGCCTGCAGTGGGCAGAGACACAGACGTTTGATTGGAAACCACAAGATTTGGGGATTTGTTACCACACTGTAACTCAGCCTTAGCCGTCTGGTACAATCCCAGGTAAGGGCAAGTCCCAGGCGTGGCACAGAGTGAGTGGTTGAAGTGTTATGGGGGTGAAATTCTTTGATGTTGATGTGTCAGTGACAGTCCTGTGAGGCTAGGGTGTTGGATGAATCATTCATTCATATGATGATATCACCCAGGATGATGGCAGGACTATAGGAACCCAAAGTCTATAATGAATGAGGGAAGGTATCTGGAAGGTCAGCAGATGACATAATAAAGGAGGAGAAAAGAGAAGAATACGTTTAAGTCTTAAAAGAGCAGAGACTTACGTGCAGAGGGATAATGGTCGGGGTGCAGTACAGGGGAGGCCCATCTCCTGTACTGAAGGTAGATGAGGTGTGGGAAAATGACCACTAAGATTCTTTGGGGAAAGCCAGGTATCTTTTAAGGTAAAGAAGTGGAGGAAAGAGAAGAGTTTGTGGGCGCAAGCCGGAGGATGTTTACCATAAACAGAGTTGTAGGGTCGTAAGTAGTCCATAACTTGTTTGGGGTCAAGAGGTGGCTGCTGTGGATCCTGTCTCCAGAGGAAGGGTAAATACATATGTAAAATTTTATATGCAAACCCAAGGAACTTTTTCAGACCCCTTAACACTCTCTGTGGACCCTAGGTTAAGAGCCCTGTTCTCGAGCAGTAGCTCTCAATCCTTAGCAAGCACCATAATCACCTGGAGGGCTTTGCCAGCAGATTGCTAGGCCTCGTTCCAGAGGTTCTGGCCAGTATGTGTGGGTGGGCCCAAGCCCCTGCGTTTCTGTCATGTTCCCAAGTGATGCTGGTTTTGCTGGTCTAGGAACCACATTCTGAGAACCACTGCTGTAGTCTGTAATTATAATAGAAAGTTTTGGGAGGGAGAGGAACAGTGGGCAGTTGCTGGGGGCAAGGTCATGAGTATAAGAATGGATTTTTGCTTTGTCCTACTAGACTCCTAGATTTCAGTTAGATACTCAAATGTTTCTGCCACACACATACACAGAAAACCTTTCAGGGGTGGAGAAAAGAAGGGAGAGAGGAATAAGCAGTCATTTCAGGTTTAGGGCAAGGTGTGCAAAAAAAATCTTTTAGGTTAACGTGTCCTTAAAGATCATTTTCTTCAACACCCAAAGAGGGGAAATGATATGAAGCATTGCTTGGCTAATTAACACATTTGGTCTGGGTAGCCCCATCTTGCTTCCTCTCCCTCTGTGGCTCTTCCCCCTTCATCATTGACCTTTAAAAGAAAAAGTTGGGGGCTTCCCTGGTGGCGCAGTGGTTGAGAGTCCGCCTGCCGATGCAGGGGATGTGGGTTTGTGCCCCGATCCGGGAAGATCCCACATGCCGCGGAGCGGCTGGGCCCGTGAGCCACGACCGCTGAGCCTGCGCGTCCGGAGCCTGTGCTCCGCAACGGGAGAGGCCACAGCGGTGGGAGGCCCGCGTACCGCAAAAAAAAAAAAAAAAAAAAAAAAAAAGTGGGAAATAAACCATGTATTCAAATCAATTTAAAGAAACATGAAACTTCTGGTGCACTGTATTGAAAAACCTTAATTCAAACTCCAGCAAAGTACATGGCTTAAAACTGGATAAAGCTGTTACCTAAATATGGGACACATTCTGGGGATAACAGCATCTGTGTTCTTTTTCTTCTGTGTGTGTGTGTGTGTGTGTGTGTGGTGTATATTTAAAACATTTGTGACCATCAGGATTTCTGGAATCCTTGGCATTGAATTAGAATTGCCAGTTAGCTATTTAGCAGGTGACCTCAGGCAGCTCACTTAGGGTCTTTGAGCCTCAGCTCCCTGACCTAGAAAACAGAGTGTTAAGGAACAAATGAAGTAACGCCTGTGAGGTACTTAGCACCTGATATTTCCTCTTTCTCTTGCTTACCTCAGAACTGGGGGCTGCAGCTTCCTCAAACGTGAGCGACCAAGCAAATCTGTGGCCTTTAACCAGCAGATGTAACCTTTATCTTCCACCAGAGGGCCCCAGCAATCTATAAAATCTAAGAGGAAGGTCCCTTTGCCATTAAAACAGCATACTTGAATCTGCCTGAGGATAACCCCCTAGGTTCAAGTCTTATTTGAATATTCTTCTTCCTGGTGCTTGGAGGAATCATTTGTAAGATTCCTCAAATATCCAGGAGGGAAATCTGAAGTAAGAAACTTGGAGTAAGTGGTACTCTAACTCCACACCACGCACAAAGAAGATTATATTTCTGATTTTTATTTTGTTAATTTCTACCATCCATGCTCCATCTCCTCACACTATATGTAACCTAGGTACGAATTATTCTCTCAATAATAAGCTATTGCAGTTCCCTTCTTCCTGGTTTATTCAAATGAGCTGAACCGCTGTTTTTTCCCTTTGATGTCCTCTTGCCTCCAATCATGGTCAGCCTTCCTTCTAGCAGGCGGGAAGGGAGGGTGGGGGGATCTATTTCTGAGCCTCTACCTCACTGCTGAGCCTCAGAAGCTGCTTCCCTGAATCCCTTTGTGGTGAGAGTCTAGTGATCAGCACAAAAGGATGTTTTCTGGAGAGAAAGCTCTTTCTCCATTTGAGGGAGGGAGACAACTGGAAAAAGTTGAGGCCACCAGCCAACAGCCTCCCTCAAAATATCACAGACTTCAGGGAAGAAATGCTATCCCGTGTGTATCTGTCCTGTACACACTGTTTCTTCTTTACCTGTCTTCTTTGTCCTTTAATCTGATGTAGGAGGAAATATAACCTCAGATCAGCTTTCAACATTGTTCCTGGGAGTGCTGGCCCAGACTAGGAAAGCCTGAAAGAAAATCAAAAGGGTATGTCATGCATCTTATTAGTAACACAGAACCATAGAATATTTGGGAAGAACAGGTCTCCAGAAATCTACACAACCCCTCATTGTTTGGAGAGGAGAAATGCCATGGTCAGAATTACATGGTTGGTTAATGGCAGACTAGCTATTCTAGTAGGACTACACTCCAGATCCATGGGTAGACACACCTGTTCTTGTCTCACCACTCAATTTTTAAAATCAGCCATCATCACTAACATTTATTACATTCTCAGATGTGTCAGGCATCTGTTTTGTTTTATCTTGTGTAATCTTCACAACAACCCTATGAAGGAAATGTAGTGTTCTGTGAATGAAATAAGTTATCCCCACTTTAAAGAAGCATAGAGAAAGAAGTTAAATAAAAGATATAGGGGAAAAATTAAGCCAGTTCCATTTAAATCAGTGTTTCTCCATGAGGGCTTTTTTTTTTTTTTTTTTTTTTTAATGGGACTACCCCTTGCACAGAAGGATACTTGGCATCTCTGGCCCCCAAGCATTAATTGCCCCAGTCATTGTGATAACACCCCCAGTTTCCCCAAATCCCAGAAGGTAGGGTAGAGGTGATACTGCTGCTGATTGGAACCACTGACTTAAATACACTTGCACAGGAAAAAGAATAGTAAAATTGCTCTGCTGGTTTGGTTGGTTTTATATTAATAAAGGTCACAAGATGGAGATAAGGGCAGGACAAGAGGAAGGAAATCCCTGGGGTGAGTGTAGCTCTGGATGGGAAGAGGCTAATTTATAAAGGAAGGGAATGAACACTAGACCAAGGAGGCTCTTCACATATGGTCACTGCAAAAACCCATAGTGTACCTCTGGAGACCAGCCGGGTCTCACAGAAAAGGAAAGTGGCTGGGCCAGAGGACAACAGGGAGTGCAGGGGCTGGAGTAAATATTGGATTTAACAAAAGAGTTTTAAGCACTGGTTAGGCCAAGAAAAGAATGCCTGCAGGTGAATTTGGGTAGTCTGTGACCTGTGGGTCAGGTCATCTGAGGGGCCATTCCCATTTAAGGGATATACCCACCATGCTGGTTGGTGGAAGGGATGTGGGTTTCAGCACACACAGGAAGGAAATATCCTACCCATCTGAGCTGGCAGACATCGGGGCAGAGGAGTTGTGAGCATTCCCTGGGGCACTGGGCATCTCTGCTAGGGGACCATCTGTCCAGGGAGCTGAAGCGGGCATTCTGTGCAATCTCTGGTCCCCTCTGGATCTGAGATTCTGGAATTCTGGGGCTGTGATTCCTTAAAGGCAGAGCTGAGAACAGGAAAACTCTAGAGCAGGACCACTGCCTGTTGTTCTACCAGCCCAGGCCCCTGGCAATGGTTCCTTAGCTCAGTGCTGTCATTCCCCATGATGTGTGGAAATGGAGAGAAGAGGTCGCTGAGTCCCCGCTCCCTAGAGGCCCTTTGCCTTGGTTCATAGCCCTGGCAGTTTACAAACTCAAACAGCTTTTATTCTCTCTCAGCCAGTGGGCCCTGACACCGACTGCAGAGCTAAACAACCCATTTTCCAATCCAGCTGTTCAGGTGCACTATAGTCTTAAGTTTAAATGCACTTTTTAAGAAAACCTTCAGGAACTGTCTCCTTCCCTCTGCTCTCTTTCTCTGCCGTGAGTCCAGCAGAAAGCAGGCACTTAACACAGAATGCTTGTGTCTGTGGATCCTCTTTCAGACTCAACCCACCTTCCCCTCTGGACGGTGATGGGAATGAAACCCCAAACTCCAGCGCCTGCCCTCCCTGATCTTTGGGGAGGGGCCGCCAGGGCGTCTTGCTCTCCGGCGGGCAGCACCGTGCCTTTCAGAGCAGTGCCTCTGCTGTTTCTGACTTGTAGCAGTGGGGCAGGCAAATGTGGGGGAGGCAGCAGGGCTTTGCCAAGGAAACTCCTGATACGGAGAAGTTGAAAACCAGGCTGCAACTGTCAATATCTAACATGCCGGGAAATCTCTGTTCCAGTCCTCCAGGTCTAGTCAGTCGTTGGCTTCAGACTGTAACCCCTCTCCTTCCTGACTTTGCTTACATCCCTATACCCTAGGCCTTAGGGTGGGCTCTCAGAAGGGAGGTGGTCCCAAGCCCTGTTGTCTATCCTTCCTGGACCACATCCAGCATAGGCCGGGTTTTATTGAGCCTCAAAAACTTCTCTGCTACGGGCAGGGAGGATGGTGTAGGTAAAGGCTGCTGGCAGGCCTGCAGCACAACGCACAGGACGAATTCTGAGGCCAGCACCAGGGAAGGTGACTTTCTAGCTCGACTCCATCTTAACCTCCCTCTGGCATCCCTGGGAGTCAGACCATGGGTCATCATTTTCTTCTTTCTTCTCTATTCAGCCTCATATCTGGATGCCCTGTCCAAATCAGCTTCCCATCCTCCACTACAAGGAGAACTCTAATAGGTTAGGGGACCTCGGTAGTATTGCTCAGAAATCATCCTCTAAGGAATTTACCTACAGCACAAAATTTCAGAATTGTGAACAGGATCAGCGTTTCCAGAATTTTGGCTATCACAGATGAATGGAATTAAAAATAAAACACAGCGATAAAAATGACATTTTTGTTTTAAGATGGGGACTTACATAGGGTTGCCAGCCTTTATTTCATCAAACACGTACATTAAAAAAAGGACAACTACTCGGGACTTCCCTGGTGGTCCAGTGGTTAAGACTCCGCACTCCCAATGCAGGGGGCCAGGGTTCGATCCTTGGTCAGGGGACTAGATCCCACATGCATGCCACAACTAAGAGCCCGCATGCCACAACTAAAAGATCCTGCGTGCCGCAACGAAGATCCCGTGTGCCGTAACTAAGACCCAGTGCAGCCAAATAAATAAATTAAAAAAAAAAAAAAAAGAACAACTACTGCTACCATATATTACTGCCATCCTTTCATAAAGGAAAGTACATTTTAATGCCACAAATGTGTGAAGGAGATAATCTCTAATAAAGGATGGTCCTTTGAATAAAATCTTATAGCTTTATGCGAAAGTTATCTCATTCTTATTTTCCTAATTTCATCCCAGATGTGACATCTTTGTCATGGACTTCCTCAGCACTCCGATGGGGCTGGCACTAGATGGCTTTTCCCTTTCCACTTTCTGTGCCCGTCTCTGTCGTTTCTGCTTTGTCATGAAAGGAGGATAGTCATCATGTTAGGAAAAGTTGTGAAAGACTTTGAAATGGGCAAAAAAGGTTATTGGGTGTCCTGTCTAGTTTCTCTTTGGATTATCTTTACCTTCCATTGTCTTTGAGCTCTTTTACCACTCTGTAAATTGTAGAAAACTGATCATAGTGCAAATGATTTTGCCAATAAAAATACAAATTGTATCCAGTGGAGATGCAGTCGATTATTGCCCTGTGGATATTGACCAGTGTTGTGTCTGTTAAGTAAATTAATTGCAAGCATTCCTGATGGCTTATGTACATCTGCGCTTTGGATTCTCTTTTGAGCAGTTGTAACATCTTACTAGATCCCTCATTAATTGATGAGTTAAATGATATCATTGACATGTGTTAATTTTATATTTGTACAAGATCTTGATGTTACCTTTTTAAAAAATTACCGTTTTACAATAACTACCTCCGAGAGTTGTCGTGAGAGTGGAATGAGGTCATGGGTAAGCGAGTGCCTGGCTCAGGTCCTGGCACATAATGTGCCTTGCACAGCTGGGACAATCCTTGCTTCTTCTGGATTCTGAGCTGCAGGGCACCCTGTGTTTTCTCCAATGAAATAAACAAAATCATCTGATTAAACTTCTCACAGTACAGTATTAGTGACTTTGACTTCCCAAGGGTTTTCACATTTCAAAAGAGGACCCTAGGGGAACGATGATGCTTACCCTGAAAAATGACTATAATGGTGAAAATCCAGAGCAGTGCTGTGCTATAGATATTTGGGGCCAAGTACCTTTAAAATAACCTGCCCTCCTGGCATTCAGCTTCAGAGGACAATTTGATTCACCTCCCCTCACCCCCCTCCAATGCCAGAAGCACCAGCCTTACCATGCAAAGGGGAACAGTTTCAAACTTGTACCAGGTTCTTAAAATATACACTTATTAAATCCTCTCCTTGATCTGTGAGGTGGGTATGTTTATACCTGTTACTGTTGAGGAACTAGAAGAGGTTAGATGACTGGCCCAAAGGTTGTACAGCTAGGAAGTTGTTGTGCCAGATTGAAATCCAGGGTCTGAATCCAGAGCTGTGGATTTGAACCATGAACCAGCCCTTATAGTCAAGACTCTTTCCTCCCCCAAACCGTCACCACTGCTGAGATCCACTGCCAAGTGTCACATCTGGGCAGTGACAGTGCTCCCGTTCAAATGGAAATGCCCTTTAAGGCTTAGCACACTTGCCATGAAAATAATGTCAGAAACAAATTGATCTGAACCTGGGAACCAAGAGGTTAGGGCACAGCCAGAGAGGAGCCGGGGAAGGCAGGCAAGGAGCTCCCTCCAGCAGGGTCCTCTGTGCTCTGCGGGACTGAGGGGTAGGGATGGACCTGACAGGAGAAGGAGGAAGCTGGGGAGGATCAGCAGAGTGAGTTGGTGGCAGAGCAGTGGGGAATGTGCCCTCTCTCCCTGCCACGTGACACCCAGGAAGATACAAGGTGTAGGAAGAGGAGGGTGCAGACTTCGGGAGCTGAGGAGGGCCAACCCCCAAAACGGCTTCCTAAAGGTTAACTGGCCAAAGCCATGCCCTCCTCTGCACTGTGCTGGCCAAGGGGACCCCGTGGCCTGTGCCAGGTGTGGCAGGGCATGTGAATGCTGGGGTGGACCAGAGGATCAAGGACAATGAGCCAGGTCAGAGCAGCATCTCTGCTGAGGCAGAAACAGGAGGCCTGGGCACATGGAAGCCAGGTATGTGGGTGTCTTGGTGATGGATGGAGCAAGTGTGACCTTTCCCTCTGTCGAGTCCAGCTGGACAGACCCAGTGGCTCCAGGGCCCCTTGTCATCCACTGATTGCTTTGTGATTAATGCACAAGTCACTTATTCCCACTTCCTGTCCCTGCTCTGTGCTCTCCTAGCTCCCATGTTAGACCCTCTGCACTTAGGTAATTTACTCAGAAATTATTGTCCCTAGAACCTCCCAGCATGCTCAATGTACAAGTAGTAACCAGGATCTGCGTGCGATTCCCCTGTGGAACCAAGGACAGACAGACCGGTCACAGCACTAGGGAGAGCCTGAAATATCTGTAATGAGTAGAGCAGGGCCCAACTGAGGCCAGAACCTGTCCTGCCCGCATCTCCCCTTCTTTCCTGCACACTTTTGTGCTCAGCTGGAATGAGGTCCCACATCGCGGTCATTCACTGGAGCTGCCTGTAGGGTCCCACATAAGGATGGGTAGCCTAACCCTGGTTTGTCTGGAAACCAGAGAACTGCATTTGGAGGAGAGGGAGGCCACCCTTCAGTTCCCAACACCAAGCCAGGTAGACCCTCCCCCTACCAAACACAGACAGTGAATGAACATTCTCACTTCTTTTCAACAAATATTTTCTTTACCTTGGCCTGGGGTCCCAAAACAAAAACTGCATATAAACTAGGTTTACTGCTGACTTGGCTGCATGGACTTTACGACTTATCAGAGCAAGGAAAGACAGTCATTCTGTCTTATTTACTGAGTACCAGATAGGAGAGAGGGATTGTTTGTGTTAATTCACTGGGAAAAGCAGCACATTAAAAATGCTTTATGGCCAAAAAAAAAAAACAAAGGGGGCTTCCCTGGTGGCGCAGTGGTTGAGAGTCCGCCTGCCGATGCAGGGGACACGGGTTCGTGCCCCGGTCTGGGAGGATCCCGCATGCCACCGAGCGGCTGGGCCCGTGAGCCATGACCGCTGGGCCTGCGCGTCCGGAGCCTGTGCTCCGCAACGAAAGAGGCCACAGCAGTGAGAGGCCCGCGTACCGCAAAAAAAAAAAAGCTTCATGGGACTTCCCTCGTGGTGCAGTGGTTAAGAATCCGCCTGCCAAAGCAGGGGACACGGGTTCGAGCCCTGGTCCGGGAAGATCCCATATGCTGCGGAGCAACTAAGCCCGTGCGCCACAACTACTTAGCCTGCGCTTTAGAGCCCGCGTGCCACAACTACTGAACCCTGAGCGCCTAGAGCCTGTGCTCTGCAGCAAGTGAAGCCACTGCAATAAGAAGCCCGCACACCGCAACGAAGAGGAGCCCCCACTGGCCGCAACTAGAGAAAGCCCGCGCGCAGCAACGAAAACCCAATGCAGCCTAAATAAATTAATTAATTTTTTGTTTGTTTGTTTTTGTGGTACGCGGGCCTCTCACTGTTGTGGCCTCTCCCGTTGCGGAGCACAGGCTCCGGACGTGCAAGCTCAGCGGCCATGGCTCACGGGCCCAGCCGCTCTGCGGCATGTGGGATCTTCTCGGACTGGGGCACGAACCCGTGTCCCCTGCATCGGCAGGCGGACTCTCAACCACTGCGCCACCAGGGAAGCCCTAAATAAATTAATTTTTTAAAAAAAGCTTTATGCTGTTCCTTCTTTCATGTCGTAGCAGAATGTATTTAATTATCCCTCATCCTACCCCATTCCCCACTTGCCTCCCTCCCTTCCTATACAGGGCAGATTAAAATGTTTTTGCTCAGTTCGAGGAGCAAATTTGTAAGTAATTTGTAAGGTAAAGGATGGGAGACAAATGCTCTATTTGCAAAATAAGGCCAGGAGTCTGAGCTCTTGTGAGACAGAGTGAAGTTATGAGAGCCGGAGGAATGTGAATACCTCCAATAGACCAAAGCGGGGCTCTGAAGAGAAATTAATCTTCTGGTGGCGAGGTATATTTGACTTAAGACTTTTTAGGAGGAAACCAGCTGCTGTGGGGATAGGAGGCCGCATTCAGGGGGCTAGAAGTCCCCCTGCAAGGATCGCTGAGACCAGAGCTCAGCCCTGTCCTCTGCAGAGCCTGCGGCTGTCCCTTTCCTGGTACCACATGGAAGACAGGACTTCCTAGATGTCCCACGTGCATACTCCCTTGTTCCCCAACCCTCCCCTCTCTCTCTGTCCGCAGTCCTCTCTCACTTAACTCCTCCCCCATTGGTGGTCCAATCCTCCCACTCTTAGATGTGGCCTTGGAGGACAACACACAAGGGGATGCTCCTGGGTTACAGAACCAGGCATGGCCCATCTGGCTGAATGAGTAACTCACATACATACTTTGGAAAGGAGCCCTTGCCTGTCAGTCCAGTGGGGTGTGGTCATAGCAGTAATAACGGCCTGTGCTTACGTGGTGTATCCTTCTAATCCGATATTTACAGATATTAACTCATTAATGACAACTCTGTGAGTTGGGTACTGTTACAACCCAATTTGACAGATGAGTAAACTGAGGCACAGAGAAGTTAAATGACTTGCCCAGGGTCACACAGCTAGCAAACGGTGGCATAAGGATTTGAATTTGGCAGTTTCCCTCCAAAGTCCACACACTTAACTATCCATTCTGCTCCACGCCCCCAGGTGAGCATTCTCTTATGTTAGACTCTTGATTGCCAGTGACAGAAACCCAACCCAAGGATGCTCCAGGCAGATTTGCAAAGGCTAGGAAGCCTGAAAGAGAAGGTGGGTGGTCAGGGAGGGTTGTAAGTTACTGGGAACAGAGATGAAAGGAAGTCATAAGAGGGATCTTCATTTGGGTCAGGTGCACAGAGACAGGGGGCTCGCTGCAGTGACCTGGAGCTGAGGACACCAACTGTCCTGTCACTGAGGCCGGGGGTGAAGAGAGACACGAGGGAACAAGAGTGGCCTGGAGCCCTGTGCCCTCCTTGTCCAGCATTCCTCAAACACTCCCTCACTCCCAAGTCTCCTCTCTTTCCTCATCTATTTTTTTGGTTTTCCGAATCTTTTTTTTGCTTCTGGCTCCCCTGGAGAGTGTGTGCTCCGCAGATGGAGCTTTGATCTGTTTGAGCCCTCCAGGAGGGGCAGTCTCTGGTGCAGATTAATTATGTAGCTTGACACCCATCCCCATGTAAGCCTGGTTCTTTTAATTAAAGATTCAGTAGGAGAGGGTGTTGTATCAGGCTCTGGGAGCTGGCAGGGGGCCGGGGGAGTGTATCAGTGGGTCTGAAGCCTCCTTTCTTTAGTGTGTGTGGTCTTTGATTTATCTTTTCCCCGTTTGCCACTCCTCACCGGCAGTTTTGAAATTGGAGTTCTCTCTGAATCCGCGCAGCAAACTGAGTTAGAAGATGGAGTTCACCTCCCCCATATCTACCCAACCACCATACTGGGTGAGGCTATGGCGGGAGTGGGGTGGGTACAGGGGAGGCCTGGTGTCCTGGCCAGGTGCCTCCCAGACACTGAGTGAGCGGCTTCCCCCTCCTGCTCCTACCCTGAACTTGAGCAAGCCGTTGAACGTTCCTGGGCTTCTGCGTCCTCCTTAATGTGTCAGGCAAGGTGACTTGTGACTGTTGCTACCAACCTCGTGCACAGGGACAAATGGAACAGAGGGGAGACCCAGTTACCAGAGGCCCAAGTCGTCTTCTCCCTGAGATGTGCAGCTCAGAGGGCTCCCATCCCCCCAGCAAAGGGTCCAGCTGCAAAGAGCTGTTGACCTGGGAATCTGTTAGGCTCCTGCGGTTGGGGAATGGGGTGCAGGGAGGAGAGGCGTGACTGGAGATGATACGTTTGCAGAGTGAAGGGGGTGGGGTGGGGTATCTATCTACTTGGTAGATACAGGCAAGGCTGTTATGAATCCGGCCTCTTCCTTCCCTCCCCGCCAGCCAGCTGCAGCACTGACAACCAGGGGACTAGGGACAGATCCATCTGGGAAGCAGGAGGCAGAGGAAGGGGGTGGGGCAGGGAGTAGGATGAATGCCAGATACTCCTAAGGCTTGTGTCCTTTGAAAGACAATGAGGTCAAGGCTGGAGATTTGGCCTTACACCCCCTCTGCTGAATGCTGGGAGCCCCGGAGAGTCAGGGGACAAGGCATCTTGGGGACTTCAAGGAAAATTGCCTCATTCCACAAGGAGGAAGGGGGGGACCAAGAGAGGGAAAGGGACATGCTCAAGGTCTCAGGGCTTTTAAGTTGCAGAGCTAAGAGCTAGATCTATTTGCTGAGGGTTTTAGACATTTCTGATTAGCTCCCAGAAGTATCTCCCCCAAACCTAACCAATCCCTGAGTTAGGTAGGGTGGCTGTAGGTGTGACTTGTGTTTGCTGGGGCCTCCAGCCCTGGCATCAAGCCTGTCAGATAGTAATTCTACGTGGTAGAAGCAGGAGTAGATTTGGTTTGGACTCTGCTGCTAGCTCCCTGTGTGACCTTGGCCAAGTCATTTCCCTTCTCCAGACCTGGTTTCCTCATCTGGGGTAATTCTGCCTGCCCTCTTGTGCTTCACAGGGTCAGAGGCTCAGACGGGACCATTCTCTCTTTTCAGACATCGACAGTCTAATTACAGGCTAATTCTTGACCCAGCTGATGGGAGAGATTCTTAAATATACCTGTAAAATTTAGGAGGTCTGGGCTTTACTAACCTGCATCATTTCCCTGGGATCCCAGGAAAAACCTGAAGACCAGAGGGAGGGGCAGGGCCTGTAAGATGTCTGAGTGACACACCCATTAGGCCCAGAGACCCACCCTGCCTGAGAAGTACTGCAGTTTGATGGATCCTAGAGGTAAAAAGAGGTTACATTTATAGAGTTTTTTTTTTTTAATTTTCAGGTTCTTTATATGTATTGTTTCATTTGTGTCACCATCTCACTAGTTACAATTGTTGTCCTCATTTTATGCATGAGCAAACTGAGCCTTGGGTAAAGTCAACATGTCAGGCCACACAGCAGTGAGTGGCAGGGCCGGGGTTTGGTATCTCCAAAGCCTTGTTCCACCAACTTCTGCCTCTGCTGGCCTTGAGGCCCTGGCCAGAGGGGGCGCTTCAGAGGTCTCAAGCAAGGGCTCCCTGTGGTCTGTGGGTGGCTGCCTCAGGGAGCTGAGGGGGGCTGGCCGCCCTCAGAGAGGCAGGGCCAGGCTGTGAAACTGAATGGGCCAGGGCTGGGGGAGGGTTGGGTCCTGCCACAGGCTTTGCAGAGGCTCCTTGACAGGCAGCGCTCAAGCCACCCCCTCCTTCAGAAAGCCTTCCCGAAGCCCCCCACCCCCACCCCACAGAGCTGTTCCTCAATGTACTTCCACATGTCGCCTGGGCCTGTTTCATAGCACATCTTTATGCTAATATATATATGCTATTGTAGTTTGTAGGGAATAAAGTTACACTAGGGCTTCTCCCACATTCCCCTGCAAACTCCTTGAGGGCAGGGACTCATGTGCCTTGCCTAAGGCACCTAGGAAAGGTCTTGCAAAGAATAGCAGGTGATCAATGAGTATTTGTGGAATGAACTATTAAAAATAATCATTCTTAAGACTGTCAAGAGTGATTTCATATACATTACATTATTTACCCATTCATTCAAATACATACACATTTGCTGAGCCTACAATCATATGCCGAGACTTCGCCAGATTCCAGGGACACAAAGACACCTTGGACACCTGTCTGTGCACAGGAAGCTCATAGTGGTGGGGGTCGGGAGTGGGGAGGGGAGGGGAGGGGAATTGGTGAGGGCAAGAGACTAAAAAAAAGACAAAACAAAACAAAAGGTGAAAACAGAAAATTACAGCATGTTCAGCTGGGAGTCAGCACAGGTGCTGGCAAAGCCCAGAGAAAGAGCCCCTGGCCCAGTCTGGGGGTGTCAGGGAAGGCTTCCAGGGCAGAGGAAGCAGAGCGGGGCTTTGTGGGCCAGGCAGGAGCAAGTCAGCCAGGGGGAGGGGGTCTGAGTCAGCCAGGGGGAGGGGGTTCAGAGTCAGCCAGGGGGAGGGGGTCTGAGTCAGCCAGGGGGAGGGGGTCTGAGTCAGCCAGGTGAAGGGGTGGTCAGATTAGGGAGAACATGGGGCAGGAGGGAGCTCAAGGCAGGTTTTGAGATGATTGTACCGGTCAGTAATGCAGCTGCCTGGTGTGAGAGGGATGTTTTGAGGACCCAGGTGGGAAGAAGGAAGAATGGAAATAACGCCTTTTATTTGAACATGGAGTGCTTTGTGTTTCTCAAAGTACTTCCACATCTATCTCAAATTAGCCTAAAAACAGCAGTAGCAGCAAAGTCCCTCTGCGCCAGGCTTTTTCTCAGGGCGGGTGTTATGTGTTACTTCGGGAGAAGGAGGTGCTGTTATCACCTCCCCTGTACAGAAGGGGACACTAAGGCCCCAAGAGAACTGGCTTCTTCGGGAGGGGCAGGGAGGGCTCTGTGATTCTCTGTCTGCAGTTGAGGACATGGGCGCTCAGGGGGTTGTGTGACAAGGTCTGGTCCTTTGACATGAGGTCCACCTGGGGTTCCAACTCAGGCCTCTGGGTTCCTAGCCTGGGGCTTTTTCCTGGAAGTTTCTCTGCCTCTCAGGACAAAATATCTGAACCAAGGAGCCAGACTGTGATTGGAAATCAGCTCAGGCTGCCTGGTATTTCTCCACTTCTGCCTCTGCCACTGAAGGCACCAGGACGCCCCCGCCAACTGCAGTGACCTGGGCTTTGAGGGGAGCGTTTTACCCGGTCAGCCAGCTGTTGGAAGTGCAGATACCATCCCCTCTGTCCTGGGCACAAACCAGCCAAGTTGCTTCACTCCAGGCATCCACTCTTGTTACTTAATTCAGTTCACAATGTTAACCCGGTGATCCCAAGCCAGTAGCTTCTCTGCTGGGGCTTCCCAGTCTCTCCACTCCCACCTGTCCTGGGCTTCTCCATCACCAAGGAAGAGGGAGATTTTCATCCTTCCTTCCCATGGGATGCTTCAAGCACCGCTGTGACAGTGTCGCTGACCCCTGGCTCTGCCGCCTTCCCTGACACTACAAACAACCGACCCTTGGCCCGTTAGCCTGATACCTGGTCTGTGGCCTACTTTGCATGTCCCTTTCTAAAATCTCCTTGGAGACCCCCATTTGCCACCTCACCTGGTTCAGGCTCACAAATGCTCAGCCACTGAGGAAGGGAGCAGATTAGACAGGTAATTTGTTCACAGCATAAATGGGTCTGGTTTGAATCCTGGCCACTGCCAACAGCCACGTGACCTTGATCAAGACTTGACCATATTTCTCTGGGGTGTTGTGCAGAGATCATGAGATCCAAACTGTAAGACATCTAATACTTCTACAATAATCTCTCAATAAATGGTAGATATTTAACTATTAATAATGAAGTATTTTTAAAGGATTTCTATGAGGGTGAATTTGAAACTGGTTGGAAACTCCAGGCTGCTTCCCCTTCTCTACTAGAAGCCCAACGAGGGCAGGGGCCTTGTCTTTTGTTCACGATGTCTGGTACATGGAAGGTTCTTGATGTATATATTTATTTTTGGATAACTGAATAAATCTACACTGTCCTCAATTCTGACTTTAGGATTCATTTTTGGTATTAATTTTTCCTAATTATAAAAGTAATACATGTTTCATTGTAGAAAAATTGGAAAATATTTCTTAAAATTAAGAAAACAAAACCTAGCTGTGATCCTACTCTCTAGATATAACCATGATTAATGTTTTGATACATTTCCCTATAGCATATATGTATCAAAATTTTTATATTCTTGTTTTTCAGTTAACATAATGAGCATTTCGCTGTTATTAAATAATCTTTACAAACATAATTTTCAGTTCTACATATATTATTCTGTGATGCAATACAATATATTGCATAATATATATGCAATGGTTGGATATTTGTTTCCATTTTTCACCATTATAAAGCTGCAATGAACATCCTTCCGTATAAATATTTGTGTATATCTCTGAATTAAGATTTTCTACCACAAATAAATTCTACAAAGTCAATTACTGGATCTAAGAGTGAACATTTTAAGGACCTTGATATACATATCATTAAATGATTCTTCTGAGAGGTTGCACTAACCCAACTCCTCTCAATGCTTGAGAATTCTCACCACCAGAATATTACCATTTAAACGGAGACACAGAACTTACTTTTATATGATGATGCTCTTGCCTTAGACATACATGGTACATTCAGTCACACCAGGGTTTCTCCATCTTGCTACTATCAACTTTTGTGCTAGAAAACTCTTTGTTGTGGGAGCTGTCCTGCACATTGTAGGATGAGTAGTTGCAGTTATGATAACCAAAAATGGCTCCAGATATTGCTAATATTCCCTGAGGAACAAAATCACCCCCGGTTGAGAACAACTGAGTTGTACTATATTAACTTTTTTTTTTTTTTTTTTTGCGATACGCGGGCCTCTCACTGCTGTGGCCTCTCCCGTTGCAGAGCACAGGCTCCGGACGCGCAGGCTCAGCGGCCATGGCTCACAGGCCTAGCCGCTCCGCGGCATGTGGGATCTTCCCAGACCGGGGCACAAACCCGTGTCCCCTGCACCGGCAGGCGGATTCTCAACCACTGCGCCACCAGGGAAGCCCCACTTTTTTTTTTAAAGCACTGATTTATATTCCAGTGTCTGGATGGATCACAATTTATCCATTCACCTATTGAAGGATATCTTGTTTGCTTCCAAGTTTTGGCAATTATGAATAAAGCTGCTATAAACATCTGTGTGCAAATTTATGTGTAAATGTAAGTTTTTAACTCCTTTGGTTACCAAGTAGTGAGATTGCTAGATCACATGGTAAGAATAAATTTAGTTTTGTAAGAAACTGCCGACTGTCTTCCAAAGCAGCTACACCATTTTGCATTCCTACTAGCAATGAATGAGAGTTCCTATTGCTTCACATCCTTGCCAGTATTTGGTGTTGTCAGTATTTTCCATTCTAATGTGTAGTGTGTAGTGATATTTCATTGTTTTAATTAGCATGACATAGAGTAACTTTTTTTTTTTTAATTTATTTATTTGGCTGTACAGCGCGGCATGTGGGATCTTAGTTCCCCGACCAGGGATTGAACCCGTGCCCTCTGCAGTGCAAGCACAGAGTCTTAACCAATGGACCACCAGGGAATTCCCCAGGGTAATTTTTATTTGTTTATTTTATTTTATTTTGACGGTACGCAGGCCTCTCAGTGCTGCGGCTCCTCCCTCCGCGGAGCACAGGCTCCAGAACGCGCAGGCTCAGTGGCCATGGCTCACGGGCCTAGCCGCTCCGCGGCATGTGGGATCTTCCCGGACCGGGGCACGAACCTGTGTCCCCTGCATCGGCAGGCGGACTCTCAGCCACTGCGCCACCAGGGAAGCCCTCCCCAGAGTAATTTTTAATGTGCTTCTTTGCCATCTGTATATCTTCTTTGGTAAGGTGTCTGTTCAGCTCTTTTGCCCATCTTTCAATTAGATTATTTATTTTCTTATTGTTGAGTTTTAAGAGTTCTTTGTATATTTTGGATAACACTCCATTATCAGATATATCCTTTGCAGATAGTTTCTTCCAGTTTGTGGCTTGTATTCTCATTCTCTTGATTTGCCTTTCACAGGGCAGAAGTTTTTATTTTTAGTGAAGTCCAGCTTATCAATTATTTATTTTGTGATTCATGCCTTTGGTGTTGACTCTAATTTTACGTGGCCTACATCAACGTCTCCTGATTACCTCAGGTTCTTCATCTCCTCCCTGCCCTGCTCTTTGAGAACTCCATTAACATAGGCCTTTCACTTCCTCAGATGCTCCTCCCCACCTCAGGCCCCCCAACTGTTTGTCCAGCCAACTTCCACCATCCTCTGAAGTCAACTCAATGAGGCTTCCTTGGGGAGGGTAGAGCTCAGCTCAGGTGCCACCCCCATTACATCTCTCCCAGCCCGTGTACTTCTACTTCCTTTCACTTGTCACAATCATAAGATGCGGCTCCCTGCTAAGATGTAAGGTCCATGAGGGCAGGTGGAATTTCTTTGTTGGTCACTGTTTATCTCCAGAGCTAGTGCTATGCCTGGAACCTAGTAATGATGATTATAATAGCAAATACATCTACAGTGCTATGTGCCAGAAACCCTCCAAAGCAGGTTACACATTTAACTCATCTGCTCTCTGCAATAACTCCATGAGTGGGTAATTGATACCGAGGTACGGTTTGCCCAAGATCACAGAACTAGTAAGTGGAAGAGCTGGGGCAAAACCCAGAAAATCGGGCTCTAAAGTCATCTTTGTTGAATGAATGACTCAGAGAGAAAGAGAAGGAGACAACTAGGAAATAGTCTGAGAGAGAAGGTGGTTAAAGATCAGAGTGAATGAAATAGGCATTTGCCTCAGAAGGGCTCCTTAATGGCTGTTGACTGACTGATGAACGGACTCTGGAAGAGAGATGCTACTCAGCCCCAGCCCCTCCTTCCTTCTGGGATGAGCAGCACAGGCAGATAATTGGTGAGACAAAGCCTGAGTTCTTTGCGAGGGGCTCTTGGAAGGCTGCCACAGGGCACATTAATACTGAGCTGCCTCGGGTAGAGACAGCCTAAGCTGGAGATAATTACTGCTGAGATGTCTAGGACATCAGTTTAAAAGATTCAGTCATCCCCAGCAGCTCTGACTCAGCCACAGCCCTTTGTAGGGGAAGACAGTGGAGCATTCAAGAGGCCCCAAGGTCATTGCCCCCATTCCTCATCTGACCCAGTCCTGACCACATCTGGGGTCTCTGTAGTTGTAGACACTTGGGGAATCCATCCCCCCCAGAACCGCCCCTGCCTTTCCCAGTCACCCTGTATCAGAAAATTTTGCTATCCAGTTGTCACATATAAAAGTAATTTTTCCAGATGGTGAAAGTATAATCGAGCAGCTTTGGGGAATGTTCTGCTTCTCTCTGGGGAACACCTGGATGTCATACCCACAATCAACAGGGTTGGTTCCCTGAGCTAACTTGTTCTTTGCATGAGTCAAGCCATTTCTGTGTTCCCTGCTCTTTAAGAGAAACACTGTTCACATGGCAGACGGGGACCTGGTGAGCCTCCAGAAAGAGAACACAGCTTTGACGGAGACGAGAGGCACGAGGCAAGTTCCGACTCACAGAGAAGCTGATGCGATGCCGGAAGCCCCTTGAAAAGATGGCGTCCACTGTAGAGGCTGCTCGGCACCTAGAAAGCCGGAACCAAGATGGCGCCCAGAACCTCTAGGGAAAGGGTAGGAATCCCTGAAACAGTCTAGATTCCTGCTTCATGGAGACACGAGGAAGGTGTGGCCAGGCAAGTAGAGGACAGCCTAAAATGCAGGGAAGTAATCTGGAGGCCAGATAGGAATGAGCCCTTCTTACCCAGGAAGCTGGGGTGACTGCTGAGGCCCAGGGCAGAAGAAGAGCAGATGGCCAGCGCAGCCCAAGTGTGCCCCAGGTGCTTACACCTTGAGAAGAGGTAAGAGGACAGGCCCAGGAGGGTCAGACGCTCCCAGAATGTTGGGGGCCTGACCCCTGAACTTCTGTGGTTAATACCCACCCCGCAGACGATTGAGGCAAGCAAATGGAACTAGGGATTTTGAGTGGCCTGGGAAGTGCCAACCAATCTAGCCTTTTCTACAGTTCAGTCAGAACTTGGTAATATGTCACTTCATTGTGTTGGATATTTCTGAGGGATTCCCCTTAACTCCTTTAAAAAGTTCCTTTTTAAAACTTTCTCTTATTATGTTAAGGGAAAGAAGCCATTTATACATTTAAGTCCATTTATATGAAGTTCAAGAACTGGCAAAATCAATTTATGGTGAGAGAAATTAGAACAGTGGTGGCTGCTGGTAGGAACTTTCTGGGGTGTTGGGAATATTTTATGTCTTGACTTAGGTATTGGTTACATGGTTGTATACCTCTGTCTAAGCTTACTGAACTGTACACTTGAGATCCATGCATTTTACTGAATATAAATTATATCTCAAGTAAATAAACAAAATAAACTTGTCTTGCTGTTCTTAGTGGGAGGAGATTTTCCCACTCTTCTTCACTGTAGGTGGGTGCCTGGCTAGGCCCCCTGGAAAGCAGTGAGTGTAGTAGAAAGTGCATTGGCTTTGGAGTCAGGTAGTCTCTGGTTCTAATTCTATTCTGTCACTACCACTGTGACCTTGGACAAGCTGATCTCTGATTTTCTAATCTTTAAGATGGTCTGGGGGATTGTTATGATAAGTAAGAAAGCCATACAGCAAATTACCTGACATATAGATGGTGCCTAAACATCACCTCCTACAGGAAGGCTTCCCTGCTTGCTTCTCCAGACCATTTCACGTACCTTCCTCGTTCCCACACACCAGCCTCAGTGCATGTGTAATTCAAATCTGTGTCTCAACAACAGTGCACATCTCTGACACTCACAGACATTTGTGGTTGTTTATTGAATAGTCAAACTGCAAGTATGGAATCTACAAATGCCAGGAGTCTACTATATTGCCATATTTTTATCTTTCTGGTCTCCACCCATCCCCCAAAACTAGGCTCTCAGATCTTGAGGGTGAGGGCTGGGTCTTGCTTAGCTCTGTATCTCCCCAGCTATATCAAGTGCTCAATAAATGTTTGACCAGTGAGTGAGTAACTAATAAGTAAATTCGTGTATGCATGAGTAACTGAATAAATGTGTGAAAGAATGCATGAACTAGTGAATGTATGAATAAATGAATGAATCTATTAAGGAATAGTCGGGGGATAGGTGAATGGTGAATTAGTGGTTAGGGAGAGAATTGAATGAATGAAGGGGTGTAGGCTTCCTTCCTTCTGAAGGGTTGTGTGGTGGTGACAGCCCAAATGGTCCAGTTCCAGAGCCTCAGGAAGAGTCAGGGCTGGGGTGGCTTGAGGGACAACCATCCTGGAGACTAGTCACTCTCCCTGTCCTTCTGGCCACACCATACACTGCCCCTTCATGGACACAGTGGCACTGAGGGTGTGCGAGGCAGGGCACACCTCTGGGAGGAAGGGAGCTAAGTCCATGCTGTCCTCTCCCCTGACACCCCTGCCACAGGCAGGGAGGGCCTCTCCCTCCCCCAACACCATGGCCCCGAACAGATATCTCTCCTGTCTTGTCAGCAACAGAGCTGCTGTCAGGAGTTTGCATTATGTATCTGCTCGGTAACATTTACTGGGATTTAGTATTTAATAACTGCCACTCCAATATATCTTTTCTTAATCCCTTCAGATCTGCTGCTGTAGCAATTTAAAATATTTATCAACACTGTTCCTGTGTTCACTGGTTGGGTTGCAATTTTCTTGTAATTAAAGATTTAGAAGACACTGCTCAAGATTTACCAAGGATTGGTAGAGATCAAAGGGGGAGGGGAAGAGAGATCTGGTCTTGGAATCTGCCGCTCAGAATTCGAATCTGACTCAAAGGTGGGAGCTCACTCAGGGGTTCCCATGGCCCTCTCCTGCCCCCTTTCACACAGCTCGGAGCTGGTGGTCTAGCCAGTGGGCCTCGGGGCCTGGCAGTGAGACACAGGCCGCGGTGTGGCCCTGCCTTCCTCTGGAGGCTCTGCCTGTGCCAGCCTCAGCCTCGGGCTAGGTGCTGGGGGACAGCAGGGAGCAAGACAGAAAAGGCTCCTCCTGACATGGAGCTTACATTCTAGTGGCAGAGACAGACGATAAACATGTCAACACATTTAAAAAAATCATTTTGGATTTTGGAAAATGCTGTAAGAGGAATAAACAGGTAATGACTGAGGATGGGACACTAGTGTCAGGGTTCTTTACTGCGAGCAGTAGAAGCTGACTCAGCAAAAGGAAATTTCTGGAAGGATAAGAGGAATTCACAGGATCAAGGGAAAGAGTAAAAGAGAGAAAGAATAAGGGAAGGCACAGGAACCAGGGTTATTTTGTGGCACCAATAGACAGTCTCTTCAGGGGTAGCCTTTGGGAGAGAGGTCCCCCAACAGTGTTCTCTTGTTGTGAGTCCAGGGACAGAAAGTCCTCAACTCTTTGGCCAAGGGAGATCAAGCCACCTTGATTGATAGCTTCACCAGGACTGGATCCACTGGGGGAGGGGTGGTTATCCAAAACAAAATCCCAGTGATGATACTAAAAGATGGGGTTATAGGTAACGGGCACAGAAGGCCCTTCTGAGGATATGAACTGAAACCAAAACGGTGAGAAAGAGCCAGACACAGGAAGAGCCAGGGGAAGAGGGAACAGCAGGTGCAAAAGCCCTGTGGTGGGAAAGCTCGGTGGATTTTCAAGGGTCAGGGTGGCTGGCTCTGTCTTCCCTCACAGACTAGGCTTGGGAACGGGCCCATCGCCAGTCCTCAGAGGCTCCCTGGGCCATGTTATGGGGCCAGAATTTTGTTTATTCCAGATGGAACAGAATAGAAGGCCTAGGTCCAGAGGCATTCTCCTAGCTCCTGCGATAGGGAGACCAGTGAGGGTGGAATTTTGGTCAAGTCATGTTTCTGGAGGCCTGTGGTGGACCAGGCGCTGTGTTAGGGTCTGTAGACTAAGGATGGATACAATCCATGATGCAGTCCTCAGAGCACCTACTCTTGTGGGGCAGATACAGGCAGATCATGTGTTAGAAGTAAGCTTGGAGCATGGATGTAAAACCTTTCTTCTTCTATTTGTTTTTTCATTCTGAGTTTTTTATTTTTTTATTTTTTAGGCCGCATCGTGAGGCATGTGGGATCTTAGTTCCCTGACCAGAGATCAAACCTGCGCCCCCTGCAGTGGAAGCTTGGAGTCTTAACCAGTGGACCATGCGGGTAAGTCCCCAACCTTTCTTCTTTTTTGAGCTATGTGTTTAGTGCTGTATATTCCCCCGTAATACTGCTTTAGCAGCACCCCAATGATTATTTTTAGTTTCTCTAAGCCTTTGTTTCTTCATGTATAAAATGGGAATAATAATAGTACCCTAGTAATATGAAAATTTTATAGGGATTAAATGAGATAATATATGTAAAGGTCTTACATATGCCTGGCACATAATGGTAACTGCTCAACAAATTTTAGTTGTTATGATTAATAATAAAAATCATGTAAGTCCCACTATCCTGAAACCAATGATTTTGATAAGTTGTGTTTTTATATTCATTCAATTCAAAATACTTCCTAGTTTTCTTTTTCTTTGGCACAAGGATTATTTAGAGGTGTGTTGTTTCATTCTCAAATATTTAGGGATTTTCTAGGAATTTTTCTGTATTGATTTCTAATTTATTTCTATTGAGGTCAGAGAACATACTTGGCATGACTTAAATCCTTTTAAATGTATTGAGTTTTATTTATGGCCCAGAAGATAATCTCTCTCGATAACAGTTTCCTGTTTACTTGATCAATGCTTGGTTGTGGTTGGGTGGAGTGTTCTGTAATTGTGGATTAGGTCAAGTTGGCCGATAGGGTTGTTCAAATCTTCTATATCCTTGCTAATTATCTGACTTGTTCTATCAGTTATTAAGAGGGGGTATGAAAATCTCTAATTGTGGGCTTGTCAATTTCTCCTTACAGTTCTGTTAGTTTTTGCTTCATGTATTTGAGGCTCTGTTATAAGATATATAATATTTAGAATTATTGTACAATAAAGCACAATATTGTATATTGCTTTGTATACAATAAAGCAATACAGCCCAAAATGTCAACTGAGAAAACTAAGCAATCATCTCTAGATACTGAGGCAAGATGCTTTTATGTACTCTCTTCAATGCTCATGAATCATGGGCTTTTCCGGTCTGGCCTGTAGGAACCAGCACTATTCCCAGCTTGTGGGAGGGCTCAGCACTGTTCCCTTTAATCCTCGGTTTATTCTTCCCCCAGCCTTGAAGAGGTTCCTCATATGTACGTGCTGATCAGCACTCAGCTGAGTACCTGAAGGGGATTTGCTTTAGATCTCCAGAGTTCTCCCTCTGTGCAGCTCTTTTCTCTCCAGTTTTCTGTCCTATGAATTCTACCTGCCTTGTACTCTCAGCATCAGCTCCTTAACTCAGGAAGCCCATCAGGATCCATCTGGGTTCCCTCTCCCCGCTTGTGGCCTGGAGATTCTCTTAAGGTAGTGAGCTGGGGCAATTATAGGGATGACCGTATTTATTTCCCATTTCAAAGAGATCATTGCCCTTCATTGCCTGGTATGCCATGTCTTTTTTTTTTAATTTTTAAAATTTATTATTTATTTATAAATTTATTTATTTTTTTAATTTATTTTTGGCTGTGTTTGGGTCTTTGTTGCTGTGCGCGGGCTTTCTCTAGTTGTGGCGAGTAGGGGCTACTCTTAGTTGCAGAGCACGGGCTCTCGGCACGTGGGCTCAGTAGTTGTGGCTCACGGGCTTAGTTGCTCCGTGGCCTGTGGGATCTTCCCGGACCAGGGCTCGAACCCGTGTCCCCTGCATTGGCAGGCGGATTCTTAACCACTGCACCACCAGGGAAGCCCTGTCATGTCTTATAAACACTTGTTCCATATATTTTTTCTGGTTTTTGGTTGTTTAAGGTGGGAGGGTAAATCCTGACTCTGTTACTCCATCTTGACTCGGAGCCGGTCTCTGGATTTTGGGGACCAGTTTTGGGATGCTCTGTGGAACCTGTGGCAAACTCAGTAGCACAATCCCAGTGGAGGTCCTGAGGCTTTGGGAACAAGCACACTCTGTCAGCTCACTATTCTTTTGAGAAATAGTTTTGGCTTGTTGTCAGCCCTGATAGACTACATCTCCGACCACTGGGTACCACATGACCTTGCAACCAAAGCTACTCATCACGGTTGACAAGTCATAAATTCAGGCTTCCCAGAGGCGCTCCGCACGTAATCAGGTACAGGTGGTAATGGCAGGACTGCGCCAATACCAGTGGCGCATCTAAGTTCTCGTCACAAGTCACTCACGCTCTGAGGGTGCCCACTGCCGCTCTGCCACCCCTTCCTCAGTCGACACCTGTGGCCTCAAGAGGAGGTGACTGAGGGGGAGAACAGCCCAGACTGCTCTTCAGAACTCTGCCTGATACACTGACACCCACCCGAAGGGAACTCCCCTGGCGCTGGAGCTCTTTCTGGAGTGCCCCTGAAATGGGGAACAGATGCGGCCCAGTGGGAGTGCTTTGAGCAGGACAACTTGTTGACTAGTTTACTTGGAAAGAGAGATGGCCTGAGGTAAGTCTCTCACTGATTCATGTGCTTTACTAATGGTTTGGCCAGATGGTCACAAACTCGGAAGGGATAAGATTCAAGAATTCGTGACAAGGAAGTTTAGAAAAAAGATGTGTGGACAGGCCTCTTAGAATGGGCACAGAATATGAAACTATTTGTGTTCCGTGTGGATTTTACCAAGCTCCTACTGGTAGCCAGGTGGACAAGGTGGTCCACTTTGTGGATGTTAGTTAGGGTTCTCCCTCAGCACCCCCAGGGTTTGCTCAGTGGACTTGTGAACAGAGTGGCCGTGGTGGCCAGGCTGAAGGCTTGGCATAGCTCAGCCACATCCTCTCACCAAAACCAAGCTGGTTACTGCCATTGTTAAATGCCCAGCATTCCAAAAGCAGGAACCAACCCTGAGCTCCTGACTTGTACCATAATCTAGGGGGACCTGTTGGCTGCTTTAGACCATGTTGGTTAATTCAGATAATTGCCTCAGATTTCCTCCTAATTAAGATATAATGTAGCTCCTGATCCATGGAGGGGCTACGGTTTGTTCTCTTGGAACAGATACTTATTCCTAGTGGAATGAGAGTCCCTGCAAACCAGGGTCACATTTGTAATGGTGGAGGTCTGCAGCCCTTTGTTTGCTTGTTTACCCAAGGAATAGGTATCTGGTGAACCAGTTTGTGGCAGAGAGTTCTTACTGCCATGGCTGGGCCATCAGGAGGGTCCAGAGACAGCCTGTGAGGTGGCATATGAGCCAGAGCTAGCTACAGGAATGAAAAGCCAAGTGTAGAAACATCTGTGCTTTGTGTAGGACTCAGTGTTTGTCAGGTTGGTGAGGGCAAAGCAGTGTGGTGGTGTGTGTGTGTGTGTGTGTGTGTGTGTGTGTGTGTGTGTGTTGCATGCCAACATCTCATCCTTCTGACCAGCTGGGGAGGGCTTTAAGGCAAGAAATGATTAAAGAGCTCTCAGAGGGAAGGAAGAGGGTGAGGCATCCTCTGATCTTTGTCTATTCAGGGTCTAGTATAGTTTCTGTCACAGAGTAGTTTCATTTGTTGAATGAGAAAAAGGAAAAGAAAAAAAATGAATGAGTGGATCTGTATATCCTTTGAGTTGGAAGGGATCTCAGAGATTATCTACTCCATCCCCAACCATTCTGAGACTCTCTTTGTTGGCATCCCCCAACTGGTAGCCACCTAGTTTTTGCTTGTTATTACATATAAGAATAGTTCTGGCTGAAATTTATCAAGTGCTTACTATTGTGAGGTACTCTACTTTACATGCACCAACCTCACATATGCCTCAAAATTTGAGGAGGTAATTATTATGCTTATGTACCAGTGAACAAACAGTTTCAAGTTACATTCTCAAAATCACACAATGAGTAAATGACAGTCAGGAATTGAAGCCAGATGTATCCATGGCTTAAGCTCCCAAACACTATGCTGTACTGTTTGAATATGTATTGTGACAGAGTTCTCACCGCCTTACAAGAAGACTGTGTTATCATTAGCCAGCTTTGACTGTTAGACAATTTTCTCCCTTTGAGTGGAAACCTACCTCCCTATAGCTCACAGGCCCTTCTGAGAACCATTCTCTTCTGCCCCCAGCCATCTGAAGATGGCTCTCCCAGCTGCAACTGGGGAAAGCTCTCCTCTAGACCCTCACCCTGATCTCTGGAGCCCTTGCTGAAGGGGGCCCAAGTTACCAATGCCCTTTGTGTGTGGCTCTCAGGCTGGGCAAGGAGAGGCCTGACCAGGGCAGAGAGTTCCGGACCAGTGCCTCCTGTCTAGACACTATACTGTCATTAATGCCATTTCACCTCCCATTAGCTTTTTTTTTGGCAAGACAAATTCTTCCACTGCTCTGGCCTGCGTGGCTGAATGACTGTGAAGCTTAGCTCAAAACAGGAATTATTATGAGAGGGCAAGAACCGCAAGCCCCCTTGGGTCTGGCCTGAGCCATCTGCGACTCCGGTCTCTGGGTCTATGTATTGGGCAGAGAAGGAGGGAGGAGAGGTCCCACACAAGCTGGCTGGTCCTGGTTTGTGAGATGATGCTAAGCGACACTTTCTGTAGTGGAGCTATGGGGTGTGTGTGTGTGTGTGTGTGTGTGTGTGTGTGTGCATGCATGTGTTTGTGTGTGATGTAGCAGAGTAATCTTTTAGAACAGCTGTTGAGCACCTGTCTTAACCTCATCTATCTGGGCCTTTTCTTTCTCACTTTGGGTGTAACTGAATCTCATTTCACTGGAAAAACCCTCTTCCAGGCTGAGCTGAGCTCTGCACATGAGATGGCTTTTGGACTCTTCCCCCATCCCTCCAGCCCCCAGTGCAAATAGATAACCAAGGAGGCTGCGTTTGCGTGGAACTCAGGGGGCCCCAAAGCCTGGCTCTTGTAACCTGGGCCAAGGCTGCAGGCATCAGCCGGCAGCAGCTTCATGCAAGCCCAGGTGGAGTGCTCTGGGGCCCCTGCATGTGTGGGGGTGGTTGTCGCTCTCAGCTAACGTGCTTCTTGCAGGGGACCCCATACTAATTGCCTCGGATTTCCTCCTAATTAAGATGTAATGTCAGGGGCTTCCCTGGTGGCGCAGTGGTTGAGAGTCCGCCTGCCGATGCAGGGGACATGGGTTTGTGCCCCGGTCCGGGAAGATCCCACATGCTGTGGAGCGGCTGCCAAGAAAAAGCTTCTTTTTCAAGAAAGACACACACACACAACCTGTCTTCCTTCCTGAGTCCTCTGGATACTCACCATGTCCTAGTCAAGAGGCCCAACAGCTTAGGAAAGACGAGTACATCTAACCTACCCAGCACACTGCAGTGTTTAAGGTCAAGAGCCCGAGAACATAAACATGCAATGGACCACACCAAATGGCAGAGGAAGGCTGAGGAACCCCTGAGGTGGCAGAGAAAACACTCGAGCCCCTGGGTGACCTCAGTCCAGCCCACCTGTGTGTTCTGCCAGCAGGCCCATGCCCAAGATCCCAGTGGGTCTGGCTGCTTTAGCCCGAGGGGGATGTGAGGAAGGCAACAGCGCAACTGAGCAAAGGCGAAATCAGTGGCAGCCTTCCCCTCCGTGCTGCTTTTTCCCCATATGGGTGAAAAGGGTTTCCTATTCATCATCCCAGCCACCCCTAGCCTCCAGCTGGACCTCAGCTACAGTTTTCTGGAAAGTAGGAGAAACAGGGAGGCGGAGACACCCCTAGATGAGTGTGGAACCAAGGCAACTTCATGTGTCCCACCTCTCAGCCTCCCCACTATTTTTACTAATATCGAGGAGAGAGTAAGTTGAAAATATGTGCTCAGAGGAGAGACTCGTGTATGTGTGTGTGTGTGTGTGTGTGTGTGCGTGTGTGTGTGCGTGTGTGTGTGTGTGGTGCATTAGGGGAAATAGCAGCTGTGACCTTGGCCATTTGGGTACCAGCTAAAGCTCAGTACTTCTCCTCCTGCTGCCCCTACAGCTGCCTGTTGTCCTCACCAATCCCGTGAGGGCAAGGGGACACCTGGGAATCAAATGTCCTTACCTGGGGCTGCTCAGGGGAGGAGAGTCAGAATCTGGGTTGACCTCTCACTTCCTACCGCCCTCAGAAAGGGAGAGCTGCTTATACCACCGCCACCCACTTGTCCCTGCTTTGCCTTTTGTTAAACTTAAATCACCTGATTTTTAAAATTTTCATTTGAAATTGTGGTTTAAAACACACAACACAAAATGTAGCGTTGTGCACAGTTCTAAGCGTACAGCTCGGAAGTGCCCAAGGTGCTCACACTGTTGTACAACCGCCTCCACAGCTTCCTCATCTTGCAAAATGGAAACTCTATCCCCTTTCAGCAACAACTCCCCATTTCCCCCTCCCCGCAGGCCCTGGGAGCCACCATTCTACTTTTTGCTTCTATGAACTTGACTATTCTAGATACCACAACAAGACAGTCTTTTGTGACGGGCTCACTTCATTTAGCATAATGTCCTCAGAGTTCATCCATGTGTAGCACACGTCAGAACTTCCCTCCTTTTGAAGGCTGAATAATATTCCACTGTATGTATACGCCACATTTTGTTTATCCATTCATCTGTTGATGGACACTTGTTTGGCTTCCGCCTCTTGGTTATTGTGAATGATGCCGCTGTGAACATGGGTGTGCAAATGCTCTTTGAGATCCTGCTTTCAATTCTTTTCTATATATACCCAGAAGTGGGATTACTGGATCATATGGCAATTCTATTTTTAATTTTTTTGAGGAATTGCTGTGCTGTTTTCCACAGCAGCTGCACCATTTTACATTCCCACCAAGAGCACACAAGGGTTCCAATTTCTCCACCCTGCTTTGCTCTTAAGGAGTTGCTGAGAATGAGGGGCTCCCCAGAATCTCTGGACTTGAAATGAGAATCCAGGACCTCAGAATGCCTGCGGTCCTACCCTTCCTGGCCTTCTCAGAGGTCTCATGGTCATCCCTCAGCCCCTGAGGAGTCCTGCTCTCCAGCAGGCCAGGGAAGAACAAAGAAAACAAAGTCTTCCAAGGTAGCGAGCAAACGCCCAAGAACACTAGCGCTCAAGTAACCGGAGCACTCAGCAATGGGACAGATCTGGGTGAGGACAAGAGTGAGCTGCCACCCCTACCCTGAGCTCGCTGCACCGGCAAACAGAGCACAGGGCAAGGGGCAACGGGGGAGAGGCTGGCTGGGGAGCGCCTTATTCTCAGTGAACATGGAAGTCCAGGCCGCCGTCAACTTTCCTCTGAACCACCACAATGGCCTGCAACGTAGCCTCCAAAGGGCTCCTTCAAAAATTCAAATCCGGGGGCTTCCCTGGTGGCGCAGTGGTTGAGAGTCTGCCTGCCGATGCAGGGGACATGGGTTCGTGCCCTGGTCCGGGAAGATCGCACATGCCGTGGAGCAGCTGGGCCCGTGAGCCATGGCCGCTGAGCCTGCACATCCGGAGCCTGTGCTCCGCAATGGGAGAGGCCACAGCAGTGAGAGGCCCGCGTACCGCAAAAAAAAAAAAAAAATTCAAATCCGGTCCTCTCACTTCCCTACTTAAAATGTCTCATGGCTCCCACTGCCCTCAGACTAAACTCCTTGACACAAAGCCACTGCCCTTCACGACCCAGCCCTGCCGAGCTCTCGGTACATCTGCTGTGTCACTCCCTCCTACTCCGAGATTTAGCCACACAAATGCATTCCAACCGCTAGAACATACCACACTCGCTGCCTCTATAGGGCCTTTGTACACAATGTTCTCTCAGCTTGGAACATTCTCCCTCACATCACCCTCCTTCCTCTCTTCATCTAAGTAGTTCTAGGCATCCTTTGGGTCCCAACCTAGATGTCGCTTCCTCCAGGAAGGCTCCCACTACCTCCCGGATTCTGAGTCTCAGTGTTACCATGGGGGTCATGGCAGGACTCTGCCACTGGTGTGTTCCCTGGAGACTCGCCCGTGTTCCTGACACTAGGTTCTGTGCAACGGCCTGCAACCTGGCCTCCCAGCACCTAGAACACAGCATGGCTCAGTGTAGGTGCTCGTTACAAGTTTTTGATGAGTGAATGAATGTGTGAATGAAGGCATGAAGCCTTGATTCCTGAGGCTGATGAGACCTGGGAGGTGCAGGGGGCTGGCAATTTCCACCTTCCACCTTTTGACCTCTTTCTTGCCTTATGGCCTTTAGTGTCCCCAAAGTTATGGGGAAATGAGGATAGGCCCAAAAGGGGGCAGGGACCATGCAAGTGAAGCACAAACCCTGGAGTTCCTTGGGAAGCTGTTCCAAAACCCTGGATTATCAGGATATTTGAATTTATCTGGCTGTCCCCTACTCCGTGACACCGAGTAATGAAGAGTTTGTGGTTTCTTCCACCCTCCCTGGCTTCCCAGCTTCTGTCCAGTCATCACCTCCTGCCCCGCTCTGGTCCTCCCCCCATTGCTAGGAGACGGCTGTGATCTATGGCCATTCGCCCAGGGAGCCAGCCTGGCTGAGGGACCCAAGGCCCCAGGGTACAAAAGTGATGCAACTCTTAGAGCTAAGCTCTAACTGGCCATTCCCCATGAAGTGTAGAGATTTAGCAAGACAAAATTCTCCCCTACAGCATCCTGAATCTTCCCCCTGTAGCTGATAAACAGCAAGTCCCAGACCTGGGAACAATCAAAAGAGAAGAGCAGTGATTCAGGGGAGAGGAGCACAGAAGGGGGTCCACCCCCTATGCCCGTGCTCTCCCCAGAGCCCCCAGAGCTGCCGCCCTGGGAACACTAGCATTAGGGAAGTTTGTGTACATACCACTGTCATTATCACAGAGCCCACGCCATTTCTGCTCTCCAGTGCCATCCTCTTGTGTGGCAGGTGGGTGAAATGTGGCCCTTCGTTTGTCACACAGCTAGCCAAGGGCAACGTTGGGTCAAATGCCCAAGATGCCCGCCCTCACTCACGAACGGCGCTGTGGTAGGTGAGGGCAAGCAGAGGCCACACCGCCCTTCCTCGTCCTGTGGGCACCTTTGGCTCCCCAACCCCTACCCATTTTGGGACTTGGGAGGGTCAGATAGAGTGTCCAAGACCTCTCACCCTCGTTCTCTTTTGTGCATCAGGAGCCACATTACATCTTTTTTTTGGGGGGGGGGGGCGGGGAACGTGGGCCTCTCACTGCTGTGGCCTCTCCCGTTGCGGAGCACAGGCTCCGGACGCACAGGCCCAGCGGCCATGGCTCACAGGCCCAGCCGCTCCACAGCATGTGGGATCTTCCCGGACTAGGGCACGAACCTGCATCCCCTGCATCGGCAGGCGGACTCTCAACCACTGCGCCACCAGGGAAGCCCCAAATCATTTACTTTTGAGGTGACTGCTGTGTATGATCCTTGTTGATTTTCTCTTCTTCAGTTGTTAATTGGTCTCCCCACCCCAGTCTTATTTTTTCAATAGCTTTGTGGGTGATTTAAATACTTCTCTAACATTGATTTGGTCAACATCATTAAAACCTGCATTTTGGGAGGCAAGATACGCAATTTCACTTTGCAATTGCTTTGTCTCTATTTGTTTTGTGTGGTAGTAACTGCCCACAGCCAGCAGAGGCTGACAAAGACCTTTGCCACAGGTGTTAGGTCAGGCTGAGACTGCAGTTAAACGGGAAAGAACAAAATTGAGTGAGGGGTTAAGGTTAGAGGGTGGTAGGTTCATTAGTAAGTATTTTTGTGTTATGTTGACTTTTGTGTCCCAGCACCACCTGTGAGAACCGGCGAGCTAATACTCAGTTATAACAAGAACCTCTGTATTGCCCTTCTGACACTTTGATGGTAATTAGGAACATACTCTGAGTTTGCAGTTGTAATTTCCCGACCATGGAAGGCATCTCTACACAGCTCAGCCTGCATGTGGAAGGGGTGAGTTTCTTCCAGAGTTTAGAGCTAATGAGTGGGAGTCACGGGGCTGTGGTTTCAGTTCAGTCTAAGGAAAAACTTTTTAAAACGTAGAATCGTTAAACTTGATGGGCCGCCTTGCGACTTAAAGTATTAAATCTGGGATGAGATGATGGGGCCTTCGTGGAGAGAACTCCTGTGGTGGGTGGGAGCTGAGGCTAGAGAACACTTCCAAACCTGAGAGGCGATTATTCTACATCTTTTGTGCTAGGGCACAAACTCCTGTGGTCAGGACTGGATTCTTTTCATCCCCATGTCCCCAAGCACCTCATAAATACAGTCATAGCAGCTTGGTTGAGTGTTAGGGAATGAATGACTGACTGGGTGGATTGAATGAATGAACCAGTTCTCATCTTCCAAATGGTCCTCAGCACCTGGCCACTCCAGCAGCCAAAGCCAAGGTTAAGTTTCCCCCAGTCCTTCCCAGGGGAACCAGAGTGGGCAATGGGGCTCTGAGGAAAGATAAGAGGTCCTGGAAAGAGGCGCAGCCGGGCAGCTCATACAGTGTGTTTCAAATGCATTGAGCTCCTGCTACAGTGGCTCTCAACCTTGACTGTACATTTAAGTCACCGGGAGGCTTTTTAAAAAAGTAGTAATGCCTCTGTATCTAACCTCTAGAGACTGATTTAATTGGTCTGCAGTTGCTGGGCACCTAGTTTTCAAAGCTCCCCAGGTGTTTCTAATGCACAGCCAAGGTTGAGAACTGCTACCTGACTAAGTGCCAGGTGATTTACATCTATTTTCTCATTTAATCCTCACGGGAACTCATGAGTTAGGTCATTGCTTCTCATAGAGTGGTCCTGGAGCAGCGGCACCCTCTTGGGAGCTTGTGTTAGAAATGCAGATTTTCAAGCCTCACTCCAGATTCGAGGTTGAGCCCAGCAATTTGCGTTTTGACCGCCCTCCAGGTGATTCTGATGTGTGCTCCAGGCTGAGAACCGTGGAGGTACTTGCAGCTCTCATTCACAGATGAGGCAGACAGGGGTAGTCAGCACCCCAGGGTCTCAGGGATAGTAAAGATCATGGCAGGGATTTAAATCCAGGTGTATGTCTCTGTGTAGACACACCACACTGCTTATGGGCAAGGAGACTGAGATATCTTGCTGATCCTGGGTCGATTCTTTCTCCTTCTCTTCACTTGGTGCCAACACGTCGCTCCACCTGGAGTCCAAATGCTTTTGCCCCAGGGAAGCAAAGGGCAGAACATCCCGGGATTCATTCTAAAACAGTCTTATTAGGTGCTTAAAATAGCTTCTGGCAAATGGCGTGTAGAATGGGGACTGGAACAGAGCTGCAAATGACATTTACAAAGTTGTGTGTGTTTGTGCAAACACATGGACATGCACGTGTGCACACAGCTCATGTGTGTGCGTGGGGGGGGGTCAGAGAAGTTGAGGAATTGGGGAAGGGGAGTAAAGGAGAAATAGAACAGGATGGATGATTCTAATCTACTCAAGATTAAAGAGAAGGGCTTGAGCCTGGGTTTCCCAAGGCACTTGGGTGAATCCTGTGCCCTCCCTGGGCACATGCTTGTCAGACGGATGTTGTTAAGTGGCTGAGCGAGCTCTCCTGTGGCTCTCGGGGCTGGGGGGCCCATGGGGCTGATGTGGGAGGGGCAGCGGAGTTCTAGGGAGCTTGCAGGTTTTTTTTTGCGGTACGCGGGCCTCTCACTATTGCGGCCTCTCCCATTGCGGAGCACAGGCTCCGGACGTGCAGGCTCAGAGGCCATGGCTCACGGGCCCAGCCGCTCCGCGGGATGTCGGATCTTCCCGGAATGGGGCACAAACCCGCGTCCCCTGCATCGGCAGGCAGACTCTCAACCACTGCGCCACCAGGGAAGCCCGAGCTTGTAGGTTTTGATGGGCTAAAAGCTTGAAGCTTTGATTGAACGTTAGGAGCAGACATAGGAGCCCCTGCTTTGCAAATGACAACACTGAGACTTCACTTCATCTTCCTTATTTTAAAGGAAATGTCTATGTAAGCAAATCTGAATCCATTTAGGTGCAGAGATGGCGAATGTTCATCAACCGAATCCTCCCTGACAGACCTGTAAATTGTTGTGGGTGGCTCTGTTTCCCTTGGCAACTCCCAACTGGAGTCTCGAGTTCTACAGCTGTGAGTGGGACTGTAGTACCCTCTAATGCAGTAATTCTTGATCTTTCTGGGGGTTTTGACCCATTTCAGAGTCTTATTAAATCCAAGGTGCCCTCTCTCCAGAAAATGTTACGTATGCATGTGCACAGAAAAATTTGCTAGCCTTCACAGCAGCCCATGGACTCTCCATCTTTGAATGACTGGCTCTAATGGAGAGCCCTAGTCCAGCCCTGCCCTGAGCCAAAAGGTTGAGATTCTGGTTCCCCTCCTCTTCTCACTGTGAAATCAACAGAGATAATGATATCTAGGCCATTAGAAGGCAGGGGCCTAAACCAGATGACTCTGTGAGGCTGGCTTCAGCTGTGAGAGGTGGGACTTCACCAAGCAGTGGCCTCTGAGCCCTGGAGCCAGGCACTGCCGCCGCTTACCCTTCTCAGCTGTGGCTCCTCTGCCTGGGCCAGTGCCGCCTCCACGGTCCTGGAGTCCATCTGTGGGCTCTGGCTCCTGCCCACCCAGCTTCTGTGATCCTTGTCAGTACAAGTGATTCCATCTCCTCTCTATTCTCTGTCGTCAGTACCTGGTTATTTCCATCCAGCTTCACACTGCGTCCCCCCGCCCTGAGAGGAGTGCACGCCACTCACTCCTTGTTTTTGATGGAGAACATGGTGTGGGTAGGTGAGCAGAGCATAGGAATTCAGAATTAGAAGACTTGGGTTCAAATTCCAGTTCTACCTTTATTGGTTGTGTGACCTTGGTTATTTAAATTTTCCAAGCCTCGATCTCCTTACCTGTAAAATGGGAATAAAAATCATATCCATACAGCATAACTCACTGAGTTATTACTAAGAGCAAGAGAGAGTAAATACCAATGAGCTTAGTAATGTGCCACCACGTACTGCCACTTATTCTTATCATGTAGGTTGAGCCTAGGTTCTTTCTTCCCTTCTCACAGGCTGATAGCCAGATCATTTTTTATTTCTGAGGGTAGCAATGAAGGAATGAGGAATAGTGCCTTAGCACTTCCTCAACCTATTTGTGTTCTCTTGTTGCCAAGGGAGCTGCCATTTCCAACACTGGCCCTTCGTGCTCTAAGACATCCACAAGCAAGACAACCAGGTCTCTTTTTGTGCACAGTAGGGGTGGGAACTATGGCAATTGGAAATTTCTACAAACAAGGCAGAGGGGAGCTCTTGGTTCCCTGGCTGGGGACTATAGGAAAGGGAACATGGAGGGGCACAAAGATTTGGAGTGTGTGGTGGAGGTGGAGGGTGGGGATGCTGATTCACAGCTGTAGCAAGGCAATGGACGTTCACAAGAAGCAAAACCAGATTTTGGATGCAGATGAAAGGAGAATGGCTCAGGAGGGCCCTGTGGTATGAGAATGATACGGGTCACTGGGTCAGAAGGAGGCCATGGGGACCGTGTTTTCTAACTGATGCTACAAAATGGGCACAGAGGCCAGAGGAAGCAGTGACAGGACTCCTGCCGCCTAGATACTTGCTTGGTGCGTTGCTTGGCTCAATGTTGAGCCTCCGATGAGCTCCTGACTTGGCCAGCCGACGTCTGAGCTCAGAAAAAAAAGGAAGCCCGTGGGTAAGGGCTGCTCTGGATGCAGTTCTGATCAACAAAGAAGAACCAGTTGGTGAGGAGAGAGATCAGAACCTCCAGAGGAAGCCGCTGTGGAAGTTTAGAGTTCACAGTGTCTAAGGAAGGAAAGGATGAGGGGGCAAAATCAGACACCCAGGCTTCTAAAATGCATGTTCCAAAAATTCAGAGAAAAGAGTTATAAGCTATGATTCTCAAGGGAATATAGTTCAAGAGGTTTTAAAATTGAAGTCCTGACAATAAAGCCACAAATTATCCTGAGTTTAAAAAAAGAGGACAGCATCTAAAAATATGTGTGGCTGCACAGAGAGTGCTCTAAAATCTGCACACGGATTTTAGAAGTTCTCATGTTCTCGAAAACTACTGACATACTTTTTTTTTTTTTTTTTTTTTTTTTTTTTTTGCAGTACGCGGGCCTCTCACTGTCGTGGCCTCACCCATTGCAGAGCACAGGCTCCGGACGCGCAGGCTCAGCAGCCATGGCCCACGGGCTTAGCCACTCTGCGGCATGTGGGATCTTCCCGGACCGGGGCAAGAACCCGTGTCCCCTGCATCGGCAGGCAGACTCTCAACCAGTGCGCCACCAGGGAAGCCCCTACTGACATACTTTTAAAGCGTGTAAATTTGAATATAGCAGAGCAGTAGTTAGAAAAGAGCTTTTGGAATCAGACAGCGTTTGAATCCTGACTCTGCCACCTACTAGCTCTGTGACCTTGGATAAGTCCTTTAGCCTTTCTGGGCTCTGATATCTAAATTTGAAAAATGGGGGTAACTGTAACCACTTTATAAGGTAGCTGTGATTGAAATGAAGTGTTGCGTGTGAAATCCTTACTAGAGGGGCTAGCACATAGTAAATGCTTGACTTTAGGCATTATCACCATTCTATAAAAATTACAAGGAGATACTCTTAACCAAAGGGCATCTGTAAAAGGAGAGCCCAAATGGGTAACAATCGTACTGGGAAGGCTAAGGACAGGTTGATCTGACATGTGTGAAACTTATGAGGAACACACAAGCGTTCTTTTGGTAAAATCATCAAGAAGGAAGGTAGACGTCAGGCCTGGAACAGCCAATGCGTTGTCAGCACATTGCATTTGCAGTGTCCACGGCAATGCGCTGTCAGGGAAGAGGCAGGATAAGGACTCCTGCCACTGCTGTTTCTCCCTTGGAATGACTGACTGCTTGAACGACAAACACAATGAAGATGGAAATTAAAGCCAGTGAGGATCATCCCTCACTACCTTACATAAGTTCCCGTCTCTGTTATGAGGCACTGACAGAAGTAGCAGATGTGATGGAGGAGCCTTGATCTGCATGAGCTGCCTTGAAGAACCATGGGGGGAGAGAGAGAGCGGTCAGGATCCTGCGGAAGAGTAAATGTGGCTTTGATTTTCAAAAAGAGGGGAAAAGATAGATTCAGGAAAGAGAGGTACACTTCGTGTCCATCCCCAGCAAAGTTCTAGAAGCGATGGTTAAATGGAGATGATTATTGCAGTGGTCTCCTAAGTGACCTCTCCGCTTCTGCCCTCGGCCACCCCACACGTCCATGCTCTGTTCTCAGCCTAGCAGCCAGAGGGATCTGCTTGAGCCAAATCATGCCACGTCTGCTCAGCACCCTCCAGTGTCTCCCCTCTTACTGGAAGGAAAAGTCCAAGTCCTTCCAGCGGCCTATGAGGCCCAGCATGATCGCCCGGCTACTTCTCTGCCCTCAGGTCTCACAGGTCCTCTCCCTGCCCCCCTCCCCCTTGCTCCGGACACAGCGTCCTTGCTCTTGGCATCCTCCCTTACTTTCCTCTCTTTCTGGACCACTCTTCCCCCAGAAAACTGGTTGGTTCCCTCCCCCACAGCATTGCTCAAACGTCAGCTCCTCAACAAGGTCTTTCCTGAACCCCCCCATGTAACGCCCCCTATCCCGACTCATCCTCTTCCTTGACCTATGTTTTTCTCCATAGTACTCACTACCGCCCAACATGCTATATAGTCTTACTTATTTGTCCTGTTCATCAACTTCCTTCCCTCACTAAAATACAAGGTTCATGGGTTCAGAGATTTTTATCTGCATCCCTAGTTCTTAGAACTGTGCCAACCGCATAGTCACGTTCATTAAATATTTGTTGACTGGGAGGCAGAAGGGAAAATGGGAAGAAGGAAGGTGACCGGTACACTTAGAAAGAGGTCACTAGACCAGGGTGACCAACCATCCTGGTTTTCCCAGCACTGAGAGAGGTCCTGAAACAAGGGACTTTCAGTGCTGAGACCAGGAAAGTTCCAGTTGGTCACCCTACACGACATCAGCCAACCTCATTGACTTCTGCGATACAGGGACCAGTATGAGAGCTGCCAGGACTGCCTCACACTCACTCTCTCCTCCTATTGGCACAGCCCTCCAGGAAGTCTGCCTCCTGGGAGAATGCAGGAATGTGGGCTGCAAGAGAGTGTATTTAAGCGGCTTGTATTGACAGCTGGCTGAGTGGCCACCTCAGATGGGTTGATTGATGGGCCCGTGTGGGGCTGGTAGGAAGGCTGCTGTGGTGAGCCACAGAACTGTGTCCTGGCCCGAGTCTGCTCCACAGTCTGTCTGGGCTGCGGCTGAGGACAGAAAGGCAGGATAGGATCCTGCAGTGGCGTGCTCCCGCCAGGGACATATACAGTCAACAATTGAGCTGCATTTTGAAATCATCGCAATAGATGGAAATGACAGGCTCTCTGTAACAACTTAAAATTCAAAGTGATAAATATTCCTTTCTATTTAGGGTTTAAAAAAAGCTACCTTAAATGTCCAGAAGAGACCAGGCTAAATAGCTGTCTTGTTTGTTTTAAACCCAGCGTGTTTAGTTGCCCACGCACTCAGACTAGTTTAAAAGCTAACTGCAGCTCAGCTCTCTTTCCAGGAGAATAGAGGCCACTCACATCCTTTCTCTAGCTCACCTCACTTCTCTGGGGCAGCCACATGCTCAGGACCAGGGAATCCAGCTGAGAGAAAGGCTAAATCATCATAACTGCCTTTCCCCGCCAAGAAGGGATTCATTTTTAAGGGCTCAGTGCAGGGAGCCCCTGAGGACATGGAAACTGGGAGCCAGAGCTGCACCCCTTTTCCTCAGGGCTCACAGCTTCCACGGTTCCCTCAGGGCTTCCTGCCTATAACCGAGGAGTCTTCGGGAAAGGAGGGTAGCAAAGATGTCTTTCAACTTCCAGCCTTTCCATCCTCCAACCGCAGGTACCTTTACAAGTATTTCGTGCTTGCAGGATCTAATGTGTGCCGGGGTCACTTTTTGGGTTGCTATGACCGAGCCCTGAGGTCTTAGAGGAGTTCTGGGGTGGCAGGGGAGGAGTTGATGGGAGAGGGTTGCAGGGCTCACAGGCTTTACAGGGCTCTGGGTACTTAAGGGACCAGCACCAGGATTCTCCTTGCCATGTGGGCCCATCAAGAAAGGCAGCACCTCCCCTTCATCCTAGACAGGAGAGGCGTTGATTTCTAACTTGTTTTCCATGATCAGCACAGGCCCTGGCCTGCCTCTTCCCCCCAGAGCCTCTGGATCACAGAGGATGAACCCTCACCAATGGCAAATAGGCTGGATCCCACAGGCCAGCCCCAGTTAGTTGGCGTGGCTGCCCGGAACTTGGCTATGATGGTCCCAAAGCTTTCCCAGCTCCCTCCCCTAAAGAACAGGTAAGTTGCCCATGGGAAAGAGCACATGTGGATGGAGCCTGGTGATTCAGGGCAGTGGGTTGTCATTTGAAATGGGGCCAAGTAGCCCAGCAGTAGAGGGGGCAGGAGCTGAGGGGCCATCCTCCAGCCCCTCCCCAACTCTCTCACGGGACCATAACCTGTACTGCTGTGTATAAAAAAGCTGGGACCCTGAGCAGAGGAAGTGAAACATTCTAGCCACCGCAGGCTGGAGCTCCATGGTTCTCCAAGTGTGGTCCCCAGACCAGCAGCATCGGCATCAGCCGAAAACTTGTTAGAAATGCAATTCTCAGATCCCACCCAAATCTAGATCAGAAACTCTGGGGGTAGGACCGGCCCTCTGTGTTCAGCCAGCCCTCAGGTGATTCTGATGCAGGCTGATGTGTGAGAACCCTTCTGCCCAAGAGGAAAAGGCTTCTAAAGTGGCTGTTTGCCGAAGGTCTTCAGAGAACCCTGCTCTCTTTGTGCTTGCCGAGAGAGAAGCATCATCCTCTGGCTTGGGGTGAGTGTTCTCTTTCTAGGTTCCATGGGGCCTGATGCTCTATTGGTCTGGCTTCCACCTGTGTCTACATTTGCAACCTTAGGGTGACTTAGACGCCGCTTCCTACGAGTCTGCTAAACGTGTCTGTAGCGCAGGAGACGTCAGGTTCACGTGTTGCTTCTTTTCAGTCTCAAGAGACCCATCTCAGAAACAAGAGCTGTGGCCCAGCAGCCTTTTGCTCTGGAAATGCCCTTCGGCTGGCCACAGCAGCCCCTCCCCTTGGCTCTTCTGCTTTTCCAAAGATGGTTCTCTTCACATTTGGTCCTAAGAAGTCAATCCATGAAAAAAAAAAAAATACTGCAAAAGCAAACCAGGCTCATTGCAGATTATACTGAAATGGACCAGAAAGATAAATGCAGCAATTTTCTTGTCCCACAGCCCTCCCCTCCCCCAATCCTCCATCACCCCACAACCCGCTCCTGCCCCAGTGAGCCCAAGTTCTTGCCGTCCTGATGATCTGCAATTCTCTGCATGACTCTGCCTCTTGGGTTTGTTTAATTAGAAATAGGATGGGAAGTGCTTCCCATGCACTGGCATGTTAATTGCTTATCACAGAAGGAGAAGGGGTGACAACATTTGGTGATGGAAATTTCCACTCTCCATCTCCAGGTTTTCCTCCATTTTCCTCTCCCGCCCTCTCCTTGTCTCTTCTTGCCTCTCGTGTCAGCCTCTCCTGCTCTTTGTCCCTCTTCTCCAGATCTCCAGGCCCTTTGGGGAGCAGGCCCAGAGGCGCCTGGCAGGTCAGAATTCAAACCTAAAGGGAAAAGCTGTGCTCTCTCGCACTACGTTCCTCTCTCTCTCCTCCCTCCTCTCCCATTCCAGCCCCTCTTTCTGTCACCCTCAGGCTTTGAAGAGATTCAGAGCAGAGAGCTCTTTAGTTATACTCAGTATTCAAAGGATTCTTTTTCTTTTGTTTCCTTCCCCTCCCCTTATTATTGTTCCTCTTATTTATTTTTATTTTTTACAAAACAGGAGAAAAGAATGAATTGGGTTGGGGGGAGGTGACACATTTCTCCACAAAGGTACAAAATTGCCTATAGAAAGTCAGCCTCAGAGTGCAGACCGGAAGGGTGCCGAGAAGAGGGTTCCTGGGCATCCCTCTCCCACATGTCCTTCTGCTCCAACGGGGGCCCCACTTTGGGAGCAGTCCCCCGAGGTGGGGAGGAGAGGCCTCCTTCAGCTCTTGCCCAGAAGGGGAAAGAGCCAGCAACTGAGACTGTACAGAGACAGAGAAGAGGAGGGGGCGCATCCTGTGGGCCAAGGGCCTGAGGACACAGGCAGGGGACATCCAGGCCCAGGAGCCTCTGGGCACACAGACAACTGGGGAGGTGGGCAGCTTTAGCCAGAGTCCTTCCTGTTCCTTGGAGATGCTCTTCAGAATGGCATCGGAGGAGCCCCCAGAAGGTGAGGGCAGTTTCTGGAGGCTGCAGGAGCACCCCCTAGGGCCACAAAGCTGGCTGTCTTGGTCCAGCTGCCAGGCCTCAAGCACGTGGATCCATGTTACCTTCCTGGCAGGGAACCTGGCCCAGATTGCTTCCCTTTTGGTAAAAAGTAGTCCTAGTTATTTCTCTACTGCTGAGAACAGGCTGAGCTTCAGGAATTTTGTGACAATGGTGGTGACAGTGTCTCCCCTTCTGAGGACCTGGGCAGCTTCCTCCCCGGATTCCAATGCAGGACAAGGGGTGCAGATACCACCCGGGCTGAGGGGGTGCTCCAGCCCCAGAAAGCCCAGGCTGGAAGGAGAGGCCGCCCACCCACTCCCTGCCTGGGCTGGCCAGTGCCAAGGTGGGCTGCCAGCCCGGCTGCCAGCAGGAGGATGGTGAGAGCCAGGATGGCTATGAGCCCAGGTTGGTCCCCTAAGGCTCTGTGACAAGGAGTGGCCTCTTTCGTCCTGGCCCATACACATGCCAACTGGGTGTGGGCATCAGCAAAGGCCACTTGCAGGCAGGCCCAGTACTCCGTGGCCTGAAGGAGGCGGGTGATGTTGTAGCTGTGGGTACCCCGTGGCAGGCGGGCCAGAGCAGTGGCCCTGTGGCCCTGGAGGGCGGAGGCACTGGACCAGGTGAGGTTGGTGGAGACCGTGTTGGGTGGGGAGACCCAAGACAGCAGGATGTGATAGGGGTGAGTCTCCTGCACCTGGAGTTCCAGACCCCATCCCTTGCCTCTGCCTGGCTGCAGGGGAGCCCGGCCAACAACCACGCTAACCGTCTTAGTGTCAGCCCCTACCAGGTTCTGGGCCACACAGGTGTACAGCCCTGCCTCTTCCGCCGTCACCCTCCGCAGCTCCAGGGTCCCCTCAGGGTACACCCGGTACTTCCTGCCTGCCCGGGCAGCCGTCAGTCGAACCCCAGCTGGAGTGACCCAGTAGATCTCAGGTTCTGGTTCAGCCAGCGCCCGGCAGTGCAGCACCAGGCTCTCTCCACTGGCCACCTGGAGGCTGGGGGGGAAGCTGCGGGGGGAGATGAGGGGCAGGCAGTGGTCCGTCATCTCCCGGAAGGGCACCTCCCGCACTGGGCGGCGCTGGAGGTCTGGTGGCTCGGCGCACAGGGTGGACTGAGGCTCGATGAAGCGGACATGGGTGCCCGTGGCATTGGCCCAGCGGATGACACAGTCACAGCGGATGGGGTTGCCATGGAGACCCACCTCCTGCAGGTTGGGCAGGGACTCCACCGTCTGCTGGTGCAAGGCACTGAGAGCATTGTTGTTGAGCATGAGGGTCTCCATCTGGGGCAGGTGATGGAAGGCGCGGGGGTGGATGAAGGACAGCCGGGGGTTGTTGGTGATGTCCAGCTTGGTCAGCTCAGGGAGGTTGACCAGGGCAAACTTGTCAATGGAAACCAGTTCCTCCATGTTGTTCAGCCCCAGCTCCTTGAGGTGCAACATGTTGGCAAAGTCCCCGGGCCCCACCCGCTGGAGCGGGTTCTTGTTCAGGTCTAGGAACTTGAGCCCAGGCACCTGCTCCAGCGCCCGCCGGGGTACCCGGGCCAGCAGGTTGTCATAGAAGGAGAGGCTCTCCAGGCTTTGAAGCCCCTCCAGGGCGTAATCAGAGATCTCGCGCAAGTTCATGCCTGCGAGCACCAGGCTGCGCAGGTTGGCCAGGGGCCGGAAGTTCATGTCCAAGATGGCGTCCACTTTGTTGCCGCCGATCATGAGGATCTCCAGGCTGGGCAGCATCTCGAACCAGCGGCTGTCCACGGCCCTCAGCAGGTTGGAGTTGAGGTGCAGCCGCAGCAGGTTGCTGAGGCCGGCGAAGGCCCTTGGGGCGATGCGGTAGAGCTGGTTGTGGTTGAGATAGAGTTCCTGAAGGCTGGCCAGCCCTGCAAAGCTGTGGTCCTCCAGCCGGGTCAGCTGGTTCTCCTCCAGGTGCAGGCTCAGCAGCTGGGGCAGGGCACGGAAATCACAGTCTCGGGTGTCTGAAAAGCTGTTCTGGGACAGGTCCAGCTCTGTGAGATTGGCCAGGTAGCCGAGCTCACTCTGGTCCACGCGGACGATGCCGTTGCTCTGTAGCAGCAGGGTCTGCGTGCCTGCAGGCAGCGCCGGGGGCACGGCTGTCAGGAATAGGTCATTGCAGTCCACGGTGGTGGCCTCGCGGTAGGACGATAGGGGTGTATACCAGGGCCGGATCTGGCAGGCACACCGAGGGGGGCAGGGCACATGCCAAGGTACCACGGGCACAGTGGCAGTGGCACCAGCCACCCAAGCTAGCAAGAGGGGGGCCACAAGCAGCCTCATGGTGGAGCTGCAGGGCAGGGGACCATCCACAAGAAGAGTCTGGAGTCCTTGTGCTCTTAGCGGTTTGCAGGCTGAGGGTCAGCAGCCCTGCCAGGGCCCGGGGAACCACTCTCCCTGGGCAGTCATTCTATGCGGGGATGGGTGGACATCACTTCCTGCCCTCCCGGGTGTGGCTCTCCATCCTTGTCCACTGGCGCTCGGTCTGCTCACTCATTGCCGTGCCCCATCGGGGCAGCCCTGGAAGAAGAGGATGCAGAGTTAAGGAGGTTGCAGAGAAGCAGAATCTGCTCCCTCCTCCTGTGTCTCCCCCGTTTGACTCAAGAGGTCAAAGGAGCTGAGCGGGGTGGACAAGATCAGAGCCAGGGCTCCTGGATTCTGTCCTACAGTCCTCAGGATTTGTTGTCCTTTTTTTAATCTGCTGGGGGAGTGACTGGGAGTCTTCAAGGAAGGCGCAAGAGATTGAGCCTTGGAAGCTTCCAGGATAACCCACAGAAGGTGTGTGTGTGTGTGTGTGTGCGTGCGTGCGTGTGTGTGCGTGTGTGTGCGCATGTGAAGGGATGGCTGAAATTGTCATCTTCAGAGTCCTTCTGAGCCCAGAGAGATCTGGAGTAGATTCTCCAACCTTCCTTACATCTCTCCTCACTGAGTAAATGGGAAATAAAGCGACAGTTTTCAGACATCCCTCTGAGCAGTGTGGGTGGTAGAAACAAATGTGGCTTCTAAATTCCAGGGTGCGCTCCCAGGACTTTGAAAGTTGGAAGGCAGTGGACCCTGACCCCACACCCAGACAGGCTGGGGGAGTGGGGTGGTCACCTGGGGTCTGCTTAGGCTCTCCTGGGATAGGGATAGCTTTGGCTTTTGCCAACTTCCCTACCTGGAGGCAGGGGCTTTCCCTTCCCCTGTAGCCTAGCCGAACTGCCAGGAGGAGGTGGTGGGTTTAAGAAGCCTGGGTCTGAGCACCTCAGTCCTGACCATATGTGATCTGGCCTCAGCCAATTCTCCTGGCTTTTGCCATCCTATTGACTCACTGTGACCAACCTTTCAGGTCAGATTTACCCAACAACCCCCCCCCAACCCCTGTCTCCCAGACAACTCCCAGTTGTTCTTCAAGACTCAACCTAAGGTCAGTCACCTCCTACAGAAAGCTGCTTCTAACCCTCCCCACCTCTGGATGGCTAAGGGGCCTGCCTTGTGCTTTCACAGTACCCCATGCTTTCTTCTGTCACAACCCTGATCACATCATGTGGAAATGTCTCCCCAACTGGGGACCTGTCTCACTCATCATCATGCTTGTAGCCCAGGACAGGTGCCCAGTGAGGGTTGATCGTATAAATCAATCTCTATGGTCCCAGGGCCCCTTCCTCCAGGAGGTTGGGTCCCTACCCCCACTCCAGTCTAGAATCCAAGCCCCTGCTGTTCCTTCCTCCTGAGTATGAACAATCAATCTGGGTTCTCTAGAAGAACCCATGGCCAGGATGCTTTGCCCTAGACGAAAGTCCAGTCTTGGCCTAGAACCGAGATGGGCGAACCCAAGGGGGCCCCTGGGCCTGGTCTGACTCCTGAGTGGAGGTCTGACTGGGTAGTTTTCCAGCTGCAGACATCAGTGGAGTGCACAGTTATTGAATGCCTGCTATTTGCCAGGACCTTTCAAAGACTATGTCTTATTTCACTTAACCCTCATAAAGAGTCTACAAGATAAGCATTAATACCTACAGTTTTCAGATGAAGAAACTGAGGTTTGGAAGAGGTTAAAGAATTTGGCTCAAGCCATACAGCTGGTAAATGTCAGGAGACACGAATTCAGAGGTTGTGCCGTTTACACTGTACTTCTCTGCCCCCAGATCTGGCCCGACCCTACCCTGGATACCCTGAGCTGTACTGGCTGCTGAAGCAGCAGGCTGCGTGCCCATTCTTGTCCCCTGAGGAGATGAGTCCTTATCAGGGAGCTGCAGGAAGCTGGGAGCTGTGTCTTCCACCACCTTCCAGGCAAGTGCCTCTCAGCTGGCCAGCGGGGCTCTTTGCCCACCTCATCCCACTTCCAGGATGCTGGGCCCGGGGAGGGGAGCAGTTGGAGGCCTCCCTTGAGCAAGGGAGCGGCATGCCTATTTACATTTGACTACTTCCCACCTTCCTCTGCAGCTATTTCTGAAGGTGGGAAAAACAACATGACTTAAAATGCACAGAGGTTTTGAGTGGAGGTGTGTGTACACTGACACGTAAAACTCAGGGCAAACACACGTGCACACCCGCATCCACGTGCAGAGGGGAGCCTGGAGTACTCAGCCACCCAGGCCGGTGAGCGGTGGTCAGGAAGAGGGGTGGGGATTCTGCCGTGTGCTATGTGAGTGGAGAGGCAGCGGGGACAAGCTGAGCCCTGGGATGGCCCTGTCACGGAACTAGGGCTGTGGTCCTGCCACACGTGCACACCACAGGCTCCTGCCTCCTGCCCAGGCCTCACCCAAGAAAGGTGAACCCACCAGCAAAGAGATCTTACTATTACTTACCACTTCCTACCAGAGCACCCTGGGAAAAGTTCACTGCTCTGAGCATCTGTTCCTTATGTGTAAAATGAGCTTGTCATTAGGATTAAAGGAACTGGGTGCGGTGCACACAGAGAGCTCAGCAAGGCTTAGTTCTCTTTCATCTCCCAGGGTTGGGAAGCTCCCCAGCTACAGGACTTCTTAGTGGGGGATAGAAGTTGGATCCCAGGACTCAACAAGCCCTTATTAAGCTTGCCCACTGTGGGCCCAGTGTCGCCCCCAGGCGGGATGGGGAGCTGTGAGCAGGACTAGATAAAACGTCACGTCTTTAAGAGTGCCACTCTGGCAGGACCAAAAATGTAAAATGATTAGGAGAGCCCAAGACAGTTCGTTAAGGGGAGAGGAGGCTGCAGTGGGTGGAGAGTGCCTTCAGACCTTGCCCGAGCCCCAGGTTCCTCCTCCAACATCTCTGTCCTGGCACCTTTGTCCTACAGATGCTCAACTGTATGGATGGGATCGAGAAGCCATTTAAAAGTTCATTCAAAACGTCCAGAGATTCGCCTTTCCCTCCACTCCAGGCTCACCCTCCACCTTGCCCCTGTGGCTGGGCTGGGGGGCGGGTGGTGAGCCAGAGCTCCAGCCCCTCAGCCAGGAGCCTCGGGCTGGGGCTCGGCATCCAGAGGCCCAGAGACGATGACTCATGTTTGTACGCACCTCTGGTCCCAAGGCTTGGCAAAGGCCCAGACAAGTCCTCCCCCTCACTGCGGAGCACACAGCCCCTTCCAAGATAGAACTCAGAGCTGCCCACTCACCTGCCATCACCACTTAAGGCTGTCTTGCACATGGCCCACTCATGCAGGCTTGATTAGCAATTTCTGCTGGGAGCCAGAGCTGCAGAGAAAGCTAATTGTCTTTTATCTATAATCTCCCGGGGTGAGCAGGAGTTCAGACTACCACACGTACATTTTCCCCAACTGGATTTCAAGCTCTTTGCAATAGGGGCTATGTCTTGCATGCTTTTTGTGTTCCCGGTGAGCCAAGTGTAGGATTGAGCATGCAGAGGGTACTGGTGAGTGGATACAAATTGTGAAGTGAAGTGTGTAACTCTCCCATCAACCCTGTGTGCAGACAGAGAAGGGATTGTTTAGTCTCATTTTACAGGGGAAGCAACTGAAGCAAGGAGAGGTTAATTGACACGTCAGAGCTTGCACAGCTTCTGACGTGGTGGGGTCAGAATTCAAACCCAGGTCTTTGACTCTGTAACCTGCCCCACCAGCCCAGCCAAGGTTCACTGCCTGGCAGCTCAACGCCCACCTTAACAGAAGCAGAGTGCAGGGCTGGTGGCCCAGAATGCCTACTTCAGGTGCCTGTCCTCTCAGAAATGAATGGGTCCCCTGCCCCTCCCCAACGCTACCTGAGGGGGCCCCTCAGACACCATTCCTTCATTTCTGGCTAGAGTGACTTCCTTGGGGGACACATGGGGAAGACCCTGTTCCTCTGAGTGTGTGGCTGGGCCTGGAAGCACAGGGACAGACACAGCCAGCAGGCTGCACAGAGACCTCAGCCTGCCTTCAGACTGGGGGCTGGGTGCTCCTCTTTGTTCAGGGACAGCTGGAGCCATGACCGTCAGTGACAGGGGAAGCAGGGTTGCCCACTGCAGGAGCAAAGTTTCTCTTGGAAGGGCTGGCTCTGCAAGCCCCAACGGACCCACCTCCTCCCGGCAGCGGCTCTGGATTTAGCAGAAAGTATGGAATTGATCCCGTACACTCCCCATTAAACTCCAACCCTTGGCAAAGCCCCAAATGAAGAATTTTGGAGAAGCTGACGTCAGCAGCCGGAGCTGCTCGTCTCCCTTTCCTCCATCTCTGGCCCTGCCCCCAGTACAGTCCCAGGCTCCTGGCAGCACTGACAGCAAGTTGCTCCTCCAGGTGGCTGGTGGATACAGAGCCTCTCCCTCCCCCAACTCCTCTCCCGTTCCCACAGCCTCTGCCCAGCCCCTCTGAGCTGGGAGCCCTCCGGAGGGAGGAACAGCCAGCGGCAGTGATCAATTGCCTGGCCTTCGCTGCTGCTTCAGTGCCAGGTCCCCCTGAGCTGTGGAGACAGATGGGCAGCATAATTGAGTGTAGCATTGATAAACTCCGGCCTCCTCACCAGCAGCTAAGCGCTGGGTTGGGGGATGCAGAGGTTGGGGGGGGGGGCATCGCTCCATCTGTACACCTGGCCTCCACTCCTCCTGAGAGGTGAGCATGGCCCCTCACTCCCACCTCTCATTTAATCACAGACAGCCAGGACCTCAGAGCTGGAGGAGACCTCGGCATTTATCTAGTCTTCCAGAGTCTGAATTCCATAAATAACTTATGCAAAGGAGGAGTGGTGGAGCGGAAGGAGCCTGGGCGCTGTGATCAGAGTATGAGTCTGGCTCTGCCACTCACTGTGTGACCTTGGACAAAGTTAGACGACCCAAGCTGGGAAGTGAGGATGAGACCCTCTCACAGAACTGCTGTGCGGAGCCAGGATGCAAGGTCTATGACGTGCCTGTTAGTTGCCTTCATTGCCCCCTTCACCATTGCCTCTCCTCCCATCTTAGCCCCTACTTCTCATCTCTCACCTTTCATCATAAACCTTTCCTTTCTATTATGGTATAACTTATGTACAGGAGAGTATATAAATGGCACGAATCCCAAGTGCACAGCTTGATGGATTTCTACCTTAGTAGAAACCAGTAGATACCAGTAGATACCTAGTAGATACCAGTAGATATCTACTTAGTAGATACCAGTATAACCACCACCCATAGCAAGATATAAGCATTTCCAGCCCTCCCGAGGTTCCTATGTAGCCCTTCCCAGTCAATGTCCAGCCCCCACCTGGAGTTAACCATTGTCCTGACTTCTATCATCATCAATCAGTTTCATCTTTTAAACCCAGAATTCCCCTTCCTTCTCCATCACAACTTGGAACCAGGGTCTTTGGAAACAGTTGACTCTGGCTTTAGGGAACGCCAGAACCTCAGACCTGAAATTCACTTAATTCATCCTCCTGCTTCATAGTGGCTATAGCTTCTCAGGGTCTCACACTTAATCAGCGATCTCCAGGAAGGGAGACTGATTCCTCTTATTCCTCTTTCTTGTTTTACAATTCCCATATCTAGAAATTGCTCTATGCCCTAGGGTCCCCTCTCTGGTTGGAATCCTATGACTTCGGCCTGTGAGTGTCATGCTGCCTTGAGGCAAGAAGATGGCAGGATAACCTCCTGGCAGCCCTTCCTCAAAGCCCTGCTGGGTCTTGGCCGCCTCCTGGGGCAGCATTGCCTGGCCCTTTTTGTTGCCAGACCCCTAGGTATTCTGATTACAGAATCTGGGGCACCAGGCAGAGGACAAATGGGGGAGTGACCAGGAAGGAGAGACCCAGACGCACTTGTAACTGCCCCAGACCTCTCCACTCGCCCATTTCAGAGGCTCCTTGCACTCAACTTGTCCCAAGCCCAACATCTCCCACCAAACCTGCTCAGGAGGCACTGCCATCCACCAGTCTCCAAGACTGGAAATCTCCGCCATGGTGACGCGTCCCTCCCACCTCACACACACCCACCACAGTGCTCACGCTAACGTTCCCTTTTCATTTCTTGTCTTGACTGTCACAGCAGCCTCCTCACCCTTGAGTGACCCTCTCCTTCCCAGGCACCTCATGCTCTCCTAGACTAGACTTGCTATTTCCTTCTCCTCCATGGGTCTCTCACTCAACCAGCAAAACCTCTCCCCAACTTCAACTATCAAACTCCTCTTCAGCCATAAAAACCCATCCCAAATGCCACCTCCTCTGTGACATGTTCCCAGAGGCCTTCCTAGAAGGGTGGTTATACCCACCGCAGTCCCGGAGACTCTGAACAGACCTCCAGGGTAACAGCACCTTCCTTATTGTCATTCTGAGAGCCTGTGTTCTCAACCAGGCTGTGAGCTCCTGGAGGAAAGGATGGTTTGTTATTTATTTTTGTCTTCTCAGAGCCTAGTGCAGTGCAGAATTTCCTGGTAAGGGTGGGAGGTGTTCTACAGCCATGAACTATGAATCGCAACCCATTAGTGGGTCATGAAAACAGTTTAAAGTGGATAACAATGTACATTAAAAAAAATGAAATAGAAAATAGAGTGCATTGTATGTAGCTAGACTAAGTGTTGTTTTGAGAAATTTTTCCCGTTTTACACACACATGCACACACACACACCTGTGTACAGACGGATGTGATGCAAAATCATGCATTTTTGCCCTTGAGTCGCAGCTATAAAAGCTTGAAAATGATGAGTCTGCAGAGCCTCTCTCTGAGTGAGGTGGGTCCCTTCAACTCTAGTTGATGCCGCTGGAAGGATGACATAAATCAAAGTGTCAGAGGGAAGATACGACGCCCCCGAGTGCCTTCTATGTGCAGGATTTCTATTTGCTCGCCACTCTAGAGATACCTCATCCTATCCTCCCAACAACCCTGTAAGTAGGTACTTTTTAGAAGAGAAACCTCAAGCTCAGTGGAGACAAGGGATCAGACCCAGGTCCCACAGCTAGAATGTGGAAGAGCCTGAGTGTGAACCCAGCTGTGTCTCACACACCAGCCCTTTCTATTTCCATGGTTCTGGTGCCAGAAGCTGAATTCCAAGAGTGGAGGATACTGGGGAGACTGGAGGAGAGAAGGGAGGAAAATGAGAAGGCATCTCCTGGTGAAAGGATGAGGTTTCTCTTGTCTACCCTTGCCCTCCCCTTCCCTCTGGAGTGAGAAGAGTCAGTTCCAGTAAAAACCCTTTCCTGGCACGGGAGGGAAGGGACTTGTTCCCAGGAAGAAATATCTACATTCCCAGTCTCTGGACTGGCCCTGGACAGAGGGTGTTGCAATTCTACTGCCTGGAAGGGAGCCTGCCTCGTTATTTCTTAAGTAGGAGTGGAGGGCGCCAGTAGGTAGCCCACAGTCATTTTTGTCTGGTTGCACTGCACCAAAGAGGCTTCAGGGGAGTGGAGCCAGCTTTGCAGGGGCCTGGAGAGCAGCGCCAGGCTGAGCTCCACCGCCACCCGCCGCCAGCCTTCTGCTGACTTCTCTGCCCATCCTCAGGAAACCTTCTCTGACCCCTCCATGCCTCTCCTGGGCTCCTCTGGTGCCTCAGCGTCCCTCCATCATACACTGGCTGTTTACTTGTCTGTCTGCCTCTCCCTTCAGTCTGTGAGGCCCTCAGGGGAAGAACTGTGCTGCAAGTTGCCAGTTCCTCCAACAGTCTGGCACACAGTAGGAGCTCAGAAGGTACCTGCGGAAGGAGAGAGAGAAAGGCAAGGAAGGGCAGGGCACGAGAACAGAAGGGGGCTGGTTGCTTCAGAGCTCCTAAAAGCAGGTGGACCTGAGTCTGGCCTCGTGAAGGAGATCCAGAGCACACCTCCTGTAGGCACACACCCGGGCTCCCCTGCCGTGCCTCTGGCCACTGCACGGCCACTGTAGCCCTTCCCCTGATGGAGAAGGCACTTCTGACTTAACTTCCTGCCTCTGGATTCCACCCTACGATGATCCTCCCCCTCTGGAGCTCCCTCAGGCGCCCCCTCTGGAAATCCTGTGGACACTCTGAGATCTTAGGTTAGCGGTTCAAAGGAGGGCTTTGGAGTCGAATCCTGGTGCTGGCTATGTGACCTCGAGCATCCTTACTCAGATTCCTCCTCTCTAATTCGGGGAGAGAGCCTACCTCATGGGGGGAAATCTGCAAGAATGAGGCCTGCTAAGTGCCTGGCGCTCACCGGAGCGCTCTGCCCTTTTCATCTACCTCGGTTTGTCTGAGGCACAGTCCCTGGCTTCCAGGCCACCTGGCCCGCACCAGATGGCCTGTCCATGGTCATGTGGCCTGTAACACAGGCAGCCTCTCCTAGGAACCCTTCCATCTCAGCCTGACATTCCTTCCTGACGGAGCTGCCCTCTCCTGGGTCAACTTTAAGCACTCCCCGGGGCCTCCAACCAGGGTCCAGTTCTAGTCTTTAGGACTCGAGAAGGCTCTAGAACTCAGTTCATTTACAGGTCACCAATGTCTGACACACTCTCACCCAACAGCTCACTCTTCCTGCCTTAGGTGAGCAGCTCCTCTGTTTGCCCAGGTGCTCCTTGGAAGGGTCGAGAGGGCCCCTCCTAGCAGAGCTCTAAATGTCCCAGCTTGACCGCAGCCTGCGGACATTCCACACTGACCACAGGCGCAAGCCAGAGGGGCAGCCAAGCCCAGCTACTGACCTCCAGCCTCTCCCACCTCTCTCCCTATAATTCTCCCTACCCTTCCTAGAATTAGCCAGGGGTGCTGGGCAGACCCTGCAGCATTCTTGAAAGGCTCCCTCCTGCAGCCCTTCAGACACAGTGGATCCCTGGGAGTTAGGTGCAGCGGAAGGAGAGGGAAGGCTTCAGACAGATGCAAGCAGTGCTCTTTCCTGCCCCCGTGCCTTTGCACATGCAGGGGCCTTGCCCAGAAGTCCCTGTCACCGCTTGTGTGTTCCCATCTCTTAAGTCTCAGTTCACACTGGCCCCCTCTGAAGTCTTCCCTGACCACCGCCCACGCCCATTAATCAATCCCTTTCTCCTTCTCCCATCCTTGAAGAACCCATATCCACTGTGATGCTCAACTCCTCTCTCAGACTGTGAGTCCCTCGAGGGCAACTCTGTGACTCCTGAGCCCAGAACTAACAGTGAGAGAAGCACCAAGGCATGGTGGGGGTGGGAGGAATGCCTGGGGAGAGGGCTTGGGGCCTGGGTGGCTGAGGAGAAAGAGGCTGAGCAAATGGGGAACAGACCAGTTAAACAAGGAGAAAGGCCAAAGCTCTTCTAGCGGAAAAAGAAAATGAAATCAGAATGAAAATTGATGAGGCGGAGAGAAAAGGAGACTCGTTTCATCAGCAGGTTTGCCAGATGAAGCTCAGAGATAAATCACGAGGCGGAAGGAGCCCTGGTCTCGGTGTGGCTCACTGCCTTCTCCTTCTGTCAGCTGTCTCGGGCAAGCCTGAGAGATAAATGGCTGCAGCTGAGGCCCCGCAGTGGGTTTTTTTCCATCCCCAACCGCAGTAAGAATGGCCTGTGAGTCGTCATCGCCTCCTCCAGGCCCGTCCTGCCCACGCCTTCACGCGCTCCCCTCCCGTGGCCCTCCTCTTCCCCTGCTCCCCTCCTCAGCGACACTGGCCTCTCCCTCAGCAGCACCCCCATCATCCCTCCCCAGCTCGGGGTCAGGCTTGTGGAGAGCATTTGTCAGAAGCCCTGTCCAACCTTCTGTGCCCCTATCCAGCTTCTCTGAAGTCAGGGTGGGAAGGAGAGGTCAGGGCATGAGAACTGGTGGTAGAGGACATGGGACAGGACAGGACTGGGTTCTAGTTCTGGCCTGGGACAGACCTTGGAGTGTGTCCTCTTACTTCTCTAGCCCTTGGGCTCCTCATCTGTGAAATGAGGAGGTTGGGCTAGAGCAGTGGTTCTAAAGCTGAGGTCCCTGGACCAGCAGTATCAGCATCACTTGGAAACTTGTTAGACATGCAGATTCTCAAGCCCACCCCAGACCTCCAGAATCAGGAACTCAGAGAGTGGGGCCTAGTTACCTGTGTTTGAGGAAACCATCCAGGTGAATCTGATGTATGCGCATGGAGAATCACTGGGCTAGATAACCTCCAAGGACCCTCCAGATGAGATTAGAATTCTGTAAACGAGAACAGTGCCCGCTAGGAACGCTCAATTAAAACTAAGTGGGGGGCTTCCCTGGTGGCGCAGTGGTTGGGAGTCCGCCTGCCGATGCAGGGGACACGGGTTTGTGCCCCAGTCCGGGAAGATCCCACATGCTGTGGAGCGGCTGGGCCTGTGAGCCATGGCCGCTGAGCCTGCGTGTCTGGAGCCTGTGCTCCGCAGCGGGAGAGGCCACAACAGTGAGAGGCCCGCGTACTGCCAAAAAAAAAAAAAAACTACATGGGGACTTCCCTGGTGGCACAGTGGTTAAGAATCCACCTGCCAATGCAGGGGACACAGGTTTGAGCCCTGGTCTGGGAAGATCCCACATGCTGCAGAGCAACAAAGCCCATGCACCACAACTACTGAGCAGGCACTCTAGAGCCCATGAGCCACAACTACTGAGCCTGTGCACTAGAGCCCGGGAGCCACAACTACTGAAGCCCGTGTGCCACAACTACTGAGCCCACACGCCTAGAGCCTGTGCTCTGCAACAAGGGAAGCCACTGCAGTGAGAAGCCCGCCCACCACAACTAGAGAAAGCCTGCATGCAGCAATGAAGACCCAATGTAGCCAAAAATAAATAAATAAATAAATAAATAAATAAATAAAAAGCTATTAAAAAAAAAACCCCAAAACCTATGTGTATGATGAACTCCTTATCATTATCCTGATAGATAAGAGTTGAGTTTTCCAGACCCCTCTCACCTTCTCTGTCCTGGCCACAAGGAAGCTCTCTACCCAATGAGCATTAATAGAGCCCTGACTGTATGCTGGCGCTCTGAGGGGATAGGGATACAAGGTCATGGGGAGGGCAGGCGGGAGTCACAAATTTAAAAACAAAACAAAACAAAACACTCTACTAAAGTATGATAAGAGTTGTCACAGAAGTACTTACCAAGGGCAACAGGGGCATAGTCTGGAGGAGAGAACACAATTCTGTGAGGAAATTTCTAGAAGTCATTGAATTATACACTAAAAATGGGTAGATTTGTTGGTATGCAGTGTACTTCAATAAAGTTGTTTTTAAAAAAAACCTCCCAGGGAAGTGTTGCCTAGGTCAGCAGATGCACAGATGGTAGAAGACCATTCTATACATACTGGGGACACCAAGAGCAAAGGTGCTGGGATAAAAATGATGAAGTGAACTCTAAGAACTGAGTGGTCCCCCTTAGTTTCCAAGAGTGTAGGTGAGGTGAAGAGGCTGGAGCAGCAGGCTGGAGCCAGAACAGTCTGGACATGATATTGGAGGTAGAGGGCAGCCAAGAGGGCATCTAAGGCAGTGACCACTATAGCCATCAATAATATCCATTATGACTGGATGCACCACCTTGCAATTTAAATTCTTCCATCTCCACGATCCTGTGTGATATTCACAATAGCCTTGCAAGGTCATAGATGCCATTATCCCCATTTTAATGGAAAAGATATTAAGTGACTTGCTCAAGATCATACAGCAAACAAGTAATGGAGCCAGGGCTAAAAGACAGTATGCTTCCAAGTCCAGACTTACTTTCTCGGTGGGATGGCAATGTTAATAATGGTAGACATTGACCAAGGACTGCCTATGAGCCAGGCCTTGGGCTGGGCTCTGAAATGAGTGGTTGCACTCAATGCTCAAAACCACAGTAAGATATGGGGATTACTAGCCCCATTTCACAGATGTAGGTACCTTGCACAAGAACATCCAGCTGGTAAAGCCAGGACTCAGACAAGGTCTGGCTGGCTGCCAAAGCCCATGCTCTACACTCCGACCCCACATCACCCTCCTCCAGCTCCCACTGCCCAGCTCTCTTCAGGCCCAGGATGGAATGGGAGATTTCCAGCTGACTTCTTATTCAAATTCTCTTGAGCCTGGGCCAACCCAAGAGAAAGAAAATGGCCCCCAGCCTAAGCTGAACAGCCCTTCTTTAAGGGAAGGCCCTTTCCAATCTGGCAGGGCCTTCTTTCCTCCAAGCCCATCAATGCCTTCTGAGCCCCACACCCCCACTGGGGGACCAGTGCCTTCCAGGGCCCGGAGCCCAGTGGATAGAAGCACTTCCATCTCATGATCAATAACAGGCATAATTCAGTGACTGCAGCAAGTACAAAGGAGTGTAGGTTAAATCAATATTTAGAAGCTTCGAAATGAAACTAATTAAGAGCAAGCCTTAATGATTTTTACTGCCTGGGAATAAAAAGGACAAAAAGCCTGCCCATATTTCATGAGTCCACCTTAGTAGCTTGTAATCATTTGGAAGAGCAGAAGATGAAAAGCGCTCCCAGCCAGCCCCACTTTCTGCATTGCAGGAGAGGGGAGCACCTCGTCCTTGGTAGCAGAAGACGAGGAGGAGAAGATGAATGGGATGGAGCACAGGATGCAAACTGCATTGTGGAAGGCCACTGGCTTAGGTCAGGGATCGTTACGGATTGAATTGTGCCCCCCCCCCAAAGATACAGTGAAGTCCCACTCCCAGAACCTGTGAACGTGACCTTCATTTGGAAACAGGGTCTTTGCAGATGTAATCAAGTAAAGATGAGGTTATACTGGGTTAGGGTGGGCCCTAATCCAATGACTGGTGTTCTTATAAGAAGAGAGGAATTTGGACACAGACACAGAGACACAGGAAGAATTCAATGTGGTGATGGAGATTGCGACTGAAGTGCTGCAGCTGCGAGCCAGGGAAGCCAGGACCAGAGCCTGGGAGAGGCAAAGAGGGAGTCTCCCCTACAGGTTTCAGAAAGACCACGGCCTGGTCCTGCTGCCCTTCTGACACACTGATTTCAGACGTCTAGACTCCAGAACCCGAGACAATTAAGTTTCTGTTATTTAAGCCATCCAGTCCAGTTTGTAGTACTTTGATACGGCAGCCCCAGTAAACTCATGCCGGGATCCTGGATTCTGGTTCCCACTCTACCACTTACTAACTGTCCAAGGTTGGCAAAATGCTTAACCTCCGTGAACCTCAGTTTTTGCCTCTGAAAAATGGGGATAAGACTAGTCCCTTCCATCTTTTCTGTCCAGAGATCTGGTTCCGATCTAATGAAAACATGAGTGTGAAATATGCTATGAGCTGTGAGGGCTACACAAATACCACCTAGGCTCACTGCTAGTGGAGACAATCTGGGAACGACTCAGGAGCTGTCAGAGGGGCAGGAAGTTCCTTGCCAGCTCACAGGGCTGTGATCCAATCAGATCACAGGTGTGAGGCGTCTTTGCCTCATTAGAGATATTATATACATGAGGAGTATTTTCATTGTCGTTCTCAACAGAGATTTTATTTGTTGCCCACTTGGCCCTAGCTTTCTCATCTGTAAAATGAAAGGGTTGGACAACATTATTAAGGTATTTTCCAGCATCAATTCCTGGGCTTATTCCTACATACATATTAATATATATTTGATATATATACTTAAAGTAGTATATCTTAGCCTCCCAACCTCATTCTCATCCCAGTAGCCCAGGACAATGCAGAGGGGTGCCAGCTAAGTACTGTGGTGAGAGATAGGAGTGCTGGGGTTTTGCATCCCTTTGCCCTCCACTGCCTGGGTTAAGAGAGGAACCAGAGCACTTTCCTCTCTCCTCCTTCAAGCTTACCGGGCATGAAAGGAACAGGAAACCACGCAGGCAGCAGATAAAATCTCTATCGATCATGGGATGGCTGGCATCCCACGTCCGGCTGGCTCAGGGCTGTTCATCTTCGATAAACGTTCCTAATGATGCACTCACACTGAATGCTGGGGCTGTCTTGTTAAAGTGCAACGGAACAGGGTGGCCAAATGTGGGGCTGCTGACTCTCTGCCGGGGCCTCTTCCAGGGCTCCAGGGGGGATAAGGTTCTCAGGTGGCCTCTCAAAATTTTGGAAGGAGCTGCACCTTGCAGCAGTGGGGTTCTCAAATGTGGGGACCAAGCTAGCTTCCTGCCATATGACAACCAACATTCTTCCCAGATGTGTATCCGTGTGGCGAATGAGCGTCTGTTTGCACGCCGCCCTCACAGGAAGGGAAACATCAGCATCAACATAACCACCACCACGATGCTATCACCTGAGATTTACCAGCACGGCGGTCACCCCACCTGCAGCACACCATCTCTATCAATATCACCACCCATTGTCATCATTGTCCTCAGCCGTGGTCACTAGGACCCCCACGCTCACTGCCATCACCACACATCACTCTGAACACCCTCCACCAGCATCATTATCCCTCCATCCACTGCTGCGACAATCCCGGTCATCAGAGAACCCTGATCATCGTCAGAGAACTTGTTTGGCTTCATCTCTGTGACTTATTCAATATCTGAAACAGATATGGGTAGAGAACTTGTTTGGTTTCATCTCTGTGACTTATTCAGTATCTGAAACATATATGGATTTTGCCATTGGGACATATGAGACCTTATAAGGCTAACGTGAGAATGGGTGGATTCACATGTACACAGAGATCCATCCTAACATAAGCAAAAACATGGACATGTGATGTACACACGGAGAGCACCAGGGGGAAGGGGAGTGGGGTTGGAAGGACAGGCAGGGGATAGGTCAACCAGAGCTCCACATTCTCCTTAGGAGAAAAAAATTACAATCCTTTGTCTCCTATTATCTCTGTTTTCCAACTCTGGCTGCACCATAGATTCATATGGGGATCTTTTAAAATATACTGATGCCTACATCCCACTCCAGACCAGTTAAAATCAATCTCTGGGGGTACAACGCAGGCATGGAATTAAAACTCCCCAGGATTTCTTTGTATGTAAATTTTACATGAAAAGAAAAACAAAACAGTAAAATAAGAGTTGAACTCCATAGTTGTTAAAGTATTTAGGGAAAAGTGTACTAATGTCTGCAATTTACTTTAAAATGCACCAAAAATAAGATGGATTGATGGATAGATGGAAAGAGATGTGATAAAGCAAGTCTCGTAAAAGGTTAATGGTAGAATCTAGGTAGTGGGTATATTATTGCTCACGGTAAAATTCCTTCAACTTTGCTGTATATTTGAAATTTTTCATAATAAAATATTGGGAAAAATATCCAATTGGTATTACTGTGAAGCTAGAGCTGAGAAACACTGCATCTAAAGGAAAAATCCATAAGCAAGTGAGTTTCTCTTTCCTCCACCCTCCATGTGTGAAAAAACATACCCCCTTTCTCATCAAACCAATCAGACTCTTGTCCAGCGTTACCCACCCTTCTTGGGTCCCATCACACGTAGACAAGTGGATTTGGACGGTGCACCAGGGGAAACGGAGGCAGCTGCTTGCTGTAGGAGCGGGCGGCTAGGGAGACACCTGGCTGCCCAGGCCTCGCAGGGCTGGGCCTGGGACCCACTGCCATACCAGTTGGCCAGCTCTGCTCTGCTCAAACGGCCCCGAGTCTCCTCTTTCTAAAGCCTCGGCTCAGCATTCTTAGCAAGGATTAAATCCTTTCCCAGGAAAACCAGACCAGAGTCTATTGCAGAGTGTGTGTGTGTGTGTGTGTGTGTGTGTGTTTGTGTGTGTGTGTGTGTGTGTGTGTGTGTGTGCGTTAGATACTGCGGGCAGGGGCCAGGCTCCACGTCTCATCTGTATGCTCCTCCACAGCTGGCTCGTCCTGGCGGGGGAGTGCCATGGCAACACCGTGCTCTTTAAACACAGGAGTTTGTGCTGCCATCGCAAAGCAGCATTAGGCAATTTAATTAAGGAGCTGGCAGCAGACAAACTTTGTGAGTTAAAGGCATTTTATTAAATCCCATTGTATTATGCAGCTCAGTTCCCCCAGGAGCTGCAGAGCTGGGGGAGGACAGAGGAGAATTTGCTGGGGTTTCTTTTCTCTTCTTTGCTTTTTTCTGGCCTCCTTTCTGCTTCATGAATGCATTCACTGAACGTAGGGGGACCCCAACTGTGACTGCCTGCTCCCCCCAGCCCAAGCGTCAGGCCCTGGCATACGGTCTGCTGGCTGCAGTCTGGGCAGTATGATCGCCAGCACTGACCCCGTGTGTGTATCACCATTCACAGGGCACTCTCAGCGCGTTATCTCAGGGCCAGGTCTCCAACCCGAGCTTCTGTATCCACTCGGCACCAAGCTCAGTGTTTCCCATGCAGGGTCTCACTGAATCCCCCCACACCCTCGGAGTAGGAACTCCTGGCAGCCCCATTCTACAGATAAGGAAAGTGAGGCTTACAGATATTACGAAGCCTGCCCAGGATCTTGTAAGTAGTATGTAGCAGAGAAGCAAGCCCAGACAGGCTGACTGCAGAGGCCAGGGTTCACAACACTGCTCCCTGTTACCTCTTAAGGTTGGTGATTTTTTCCTGTTTCAACCTTTGGAATGGGTTCTACTCCAGGTGACCAGCTAGGAAACTAAATTCCAGTGTGAAGCTGGGGTGGAACTAGGCATTCTCCAGGACCCTGACCTCCTAACCCACCACACCTAGAATGTGTGAATGTGCCTCGCGAAAGGTCACACCCAAGCGCTGAGAACATGCTGGCACGTTCAGGGAGTCCAACCTGTCCTCCTGGCTGCCTCAGGGAGAGTGTCTGGCTGGGACCTGAAGCCAAGTCCATCTCCTCTAAGGACCAGAGGTCAGGAAACCAGATGAAAGACCATAGGCTGCTGTGGCTGGATGTGGGGAAGAATCTCCTGGGTGAGAGAGCGGTTGAAATAAAAAAGGCATGTCTTGCCAAGAAACTGCATTTTAGCTCATTTGCCCCAAGAGGGAGCCCACCCAGGCTCCTGCCTCCCGGCTGCGGAAGCATGTCTGGGGCTCGCATGCCTGCCAAGGATCCCACCCTGAGGCCTCCCTTCCCTGGCAGCCCTCTCAGCTCCTGGCTTGTAAGAGTCCTTCCTGTGTGAGCAAGCCTAGGGGAGTCCAGCCCAGCCCCAGCAGTTCTGGGGAGGCCCACTGTCCCCCTGGGATCCAGCTGGCCCCTGGGCCACAGGGCATCCCTCCTCAGCCTCTTCAGGTGCCCGGAGCTGTGCCAGCGAGGGGCGAAACGCCTTTCACTCTGCAAACGTTCACCGAGCTCCACCCACTCCCTGCCCTCCAGACCTGTAGACAGTTCTCTTGGGCTCAGTTTCCTTAATCCTAAACTAGGGGCAACGGCATACACCTTGTCCCGCTAAAACAGATACAAAACAATTAGCTAATTTCATTAAGGGCTTTTTCTCTGCCAGGGACTTGCCACTCATCACCTCTTTTAATCCTTAGATGTGGGAACTGAGACTAAAAGAAGTTAAGCCTCGGACCCAAGCTCATACAACTAGGAAGGGGCAAGAACCAGTGTTCTTAACAACCCCATTTTATATATATATAAACTTATACATATGCATGTATATGCATATGTAGGTATATATATGTATATACATGTATAATTATTACATAATTATATATAAATAACAGCATTGAGATCTAATTCATGTACCATAAATTCAATCACATTATATTTGAAAAATAAATTTAATGGCCGGATTTGCCACCAAGCTTAAGGATGTTTTACTGTTACCCAACAGGAAGCTCCTCTTGGAAGGTGCATTCAGTAGTCTCAGCAAACGGCGCCACACGAGTCCAGCCATGGGGCTCCTCAGGAGCCAGCTGTGGGGCCTGTGTCTTCTCCCAGCCTCCACCTCTTTTCTTAATGCTCCCCCCTCTTCTCACCCCTCCCCCACTTTGCTCTTCATCCATCACCATCGTCTCCCCGCCCCCACCAGGCCCTGATGCTTCCTTCTGGCTTCCGGGTCTCCTCTACCTATCCCCGCTCCCTCACCCCCACCTGGCAGAGACTGAGCCACAGCTGCAGGTGCTGTCCAGGTGACCCCTTTGAGAAGTCCCCAGAGGGGTGGCCAAGTGTGCAGGCAGGCCAGGGAGGACAGAGCTGGCAGCAGCGGGAGGGCAAAGGGCCAACTCGACGGATGCCCAAGTCCATACTGCCACCATGTAAATCTCCCAGGGAAACAGCAGCATTCTAATCCCAGCTCCACCACTTACCAACTATGGGACTATCTCACCAAGCCCCAGTTTCTTCTCACTTGTAAAATGGGGATAAGAATATCTGCTCTGTATTTTCGTAGGTAAAATTCATTGAATACTTACTCTGTACTGGGCCTTTCACGAAGCTTAATTCTTATCTAACCCCCATAACAACCCCCTGAGAGTGGCAGTTATATTTACTGAGGAGGAAATGGAGGCTCAGAGAAGTTAAGCAACTTGCCCAGGTCCCACAGCTAGTACATGTAGGAGCCATGATCCAGGTCCAGCACTGTGTGATGCTGAGCCCTCACTCTTCAGCACACCAACTGCCAGGCTGTGAGGGAGCCTACGGGATGGATGTGTGCAAAAGTGCTTATCAACAGAAATCTCCAGAACAACTAAAGCAGAGGGTCTTTCCCCCAACTCTCACAGGGCTCTGCTATATAGCCTGGCCAGTTTTCTTCCACCGAGATAAGAACAAGTGCTCCAGGGGCTACGTACCCTCCCTTCTGCTGGAGCAGCTTGGGCTGCACGTGTTTGTGTGCATGCGTCTGTGTGTCTGCGTGTGTGCACTTGTGTGTTGGGGAGACGCGCGCTGCCCGGCCAGGTGAGCCAGCTAAGAGGGGAGCAGATTTGGAGGCTGTATTTTGCCATTGCTTGCTCTCCTGGGCTCAAGGCCTGGGTGGTGCCAGCTCGTTTTCAGTCATTTTCCCAGGGAATTAACAGGAGAACATTCTCGTCTGTAATAATGATAAAAATAATAATAATTAACTGAGCTGTAGCTTATATTTCTCCAGCATCTCTCTCCCCAGATCTCAAAACTCTGGGCAAATAGCAAATCTGCTGGCTTTCTAGCCATACCCAAGAGCCTGGGAAGCCTTAGGTACTGGCAGATTTTCTGTCTCCTCCAGCTGGGTGGCAAGTCAGGTGCACAGGAGACTGGTCCCAGAAGCTGCCCTTTGTGTGCCCCTAGCAGAGCTGGCAAACCACCCCAGGTGCTCTGGCTCTCCACCTTCTCACTCCATCACGTTCTGGGATCACCCTGTGTCCCGGAGCAGGAGAACAGGTAAGGAAGGGAGCAAGGTGTCAGCTGTATTTGCCCAACCTTAAGAAGTTCCCCCATCTCTGGGCTCCCACACAGTGGGCACTGCCTTAGGGAGAACGACCCCCTGCTCCTCCAGCCAATGGAACCAAGTCTGGCAGGTCTGGTCCCTGCAGAGGATGGCTGATGGCTTTTTCTGATCCCAGCCAGGAGTCATTACGCACCAAATGTCTAGTTTAAACAAGTGATTAGGCAGCTTTATTAAGAGCCCACGTGCTTCCCGCCAGGGAGGGACAGGAACTTCCAGAGGAGGCGGAGGACCTCAGGGCCTTGCAGCAATGGGCTTTCTCCTCCAAAGCATTCTCCAGTGAACCCAGTGCAAGGAGGAGCTCCCAGGGTTCCGGGAGCCAGCATCCTGGCAGATTTTTAGACACAGAGCCCACTCCTCAGTGTCCAGGCAGCCCACCCACGCCCTGACAGACATGAAGGACTCTGAGCAATTTAAATACAGAGAAGCCAAAGCTCTCTTGTGGCCTGTGGCTTCAACCTCCCCAAAGACATTCTTGAAAAGCAGTTACTGGATCTGAGTTATTGATACATTTCCTTTGCTTCCTCCAGGAGCTGCAGGACAAGGAAAGGGTCAGAAGGGTAAACACAGTCAGCAACTGTGCTTATCATAAACATATTCCCCCGGCATCTCCAGAGAGAAAAAGCCCACTTAATCTCCAGTCCACAGATGGACTGAAGAGCCTAGAAAACACCTGAAATTGTGTTTGTGTGCACATGTGTGAGCGTGAGCGTATGGGTGCGTTTTTCTGGAGAGAGGTCCATAGCTTGTATCAGATCCTCAGTGGGGTCTATGACCCCCAAATGCTAAGGAGCACTGCTCTACTGATTCCTTGGTCAGTTCTAAAGATGATGGGTTGGCCCCTTTCCATAAAGGTCTCTTCATCCTTCAGCAACGGCAGTGGATTTTTTTTTTTTTTTTTGCAGTACGCGGGCCTCTCACTGTTGTGGCCTCTCCCTTTGTGGAGCACAGGCTCCGGACGCGCAGGCTCAGCGGCCATGGCTCACGGGCCCAGCCGCTCCGCGGCATGTGGGATCTTCCCAGACCGGGGCACGAACCCGTGTCCCCTGCATCGGCAGGCGGACTCTCAACCACTGCGCCACCAGAGAAGCCCCAGCAGTGGATTTTGAGGCCTGGATTCTACCTGCTTGAAGAGGGGGGCTAGGACGAGTCTGGGGACACAGCTGAAGCAGAACTATGACAGGGAGTCTTTTGCCAGGTGGAGCTGTGGTCGCCTCTAATCTAGCTGCAGTGCTGAAGTGCCTTCCTCGTCACCTCATTTTTCCCGTTGTGACAGCTCCATATCTGCTGTTCTCTGTCACCCCAGTGACAGCCTTCTAATGATGAAGGCAGCATCAATGTCATAAAAATCCCTCCAGAACCCCAGGGGCTAGAAGGAGATCAGGTTCAGGAAGCTGGGAGCCAAATGCTCTACACAGCAGAGTGGAGAGAACGAAGTCTTCAGAATAGGAAGGACTTGAGTTCAAATCCTACTTCTGCTTCTAACTAGCTGTGTGACCTTGAACAAATTACATAACCTCTCTGAGAGTCAGTTCCTATATCTGTAAAATGGGAATAACACCTCAAGGGGTATCTTGAGGATTCAATGAGGTAATACTGACAAAGAATGTGGCATAGTGCTGGCACACAGCAGGAGCTCAATGAATGAGTTCTTTTTCACAGCAGGCATGGATAGGGACGTGCACACCTACACCCTCCTGCTGCACTACTGCAATATCAGAGAAAAGGGGCCCCAGGGGAGAAGGGCTTCTTGGTAACACGTGAATGGCAGTCAGAAGCCACATCTGCCCACGCTGACCCGAATCTCCCAATCCTTCATGGGTCGCCAGAAGACCCCCTTCTCCTCTGTACAGTGCTCTTTCCTGACATCCCGCAATTGCCATCTACGTTTTCCATCTGTATCGTGCAGCCTCTCCTCTCCTTCTCTCTGCTTGTGATGAGGGAGGCCACTGGCTCTCCTTGACCAAAGGGCACACCCCTTGCCTGCTTTAGCAGCAGCCCCCCACTCATCCATCCCCACCCACCTCTCCAGGGCCTCCCCTCCTCTTCTCTTTCCCTGAACTGTATAGCAGCTGGCTGTTCTCTTTTGTGCTTGCAAGGCCTTTGAACTTGTTGTTCTGGAATGCCCTTCCACTCTCTGCTTGGGGAGCTCTTAATTACCCTCCAGTGCCAGCTCAACTGTCACCTCGTGGTGACAATCCCTGCCCTCCCCCCTCTTGCTCCTCCAAGAACCTACCCTAGTTTAGCAGGAGCCATGGAGTGTCTGCCTCCCTAGCCTGAGTTTCTCCAGAGCAGGGGGCTGGGCCTGCTCTAGCCTGGTTCCCCTTTGCCTCACACAGGGGTTGGCACATGGTTGGTGCTCAACAAATGCCAGTTGGGGTAAAAGAACAAATGGTGTGATGGCCCATGGCTGGCAGTGGGGTTGTCCTTAACAGGAGGCTTCCTGTAAAGGGGGCAGACCCACCCCATCTGTAAAAGGTGGCGAGCTTGGGTCCTGCTGGAGAAGGCCTAACCCTGTGCCTAGACTAGATGAGTAGCAGGTGACAATGAGAAGGCGGATGTGCCCATCCCATTTGGATTCTGCACTTGTCTATTTCAAGCCACGGGGTCAGGGCAGAGGGCTTCTGCCAATCACCCCAGAACCTTCTCTACCTTGCACCTGCAGGTGCACCTGCTACTCAAGGGGAGGAGGAGGGGAATTAACCATCGTGAGCACTGGCAGTGATAGGGCGAGCTCTGTGAGGCTGGCGTCCTCGACTCATTTCACAGGTGAGGACACTGAGGCTCAGAGGTGACTCACTGGCCCAGAGCCAGGCAAGAAGCTGCACAGAGCTGAAACTGGAGCCAGGTTGGTCCAGCTCTAGAACGAGATCTCTTTTCTTCACAAGATACTGTCTTCTGCAGAAATCATAACAGCATCCAGAGGGAACAGGAATGGAGAAAGGCTCACACTGAAAGATTGTGTGTATGCATGTGCGCGTGAGTGATACTTCTTCACCAACGACAAAGACAGAGAGAATGGATGGAGGAAGGTTTGGATAGCCTTTCCTCCCGCGTGTCTGGATGCGGGTCAGAGGATTCCACACTGGGGTTCAGGTTCACAAGGCAAGCCTCTGAGCAGGCGTCACAGTCTCCAGGTACCGGTGGGGAACGGCTCTCTTAGCACAGCAATAAACAACTCAGGGGGCTTCAGCCCATCCCTGTTTCTATGCCACCATGCTTGGTTACTTGCACTACTTGGCCAAAGTCTCAACCCCAAAAGCATGGGAAGGAAATGCAGGGAGGGGGAGGAAGCCCTCCACCGTGAGAAAAGAGGGGAGTCCAGACACAAGGGTGAAATGAGGGGAAGGAGCCGGGAACAAGCTGCTTGGACTGAACCAGCCCATCTCAGAGACTTAAGTACCTTTATTTTTGATCAGAAATATATGATCTGGAAAATCTTGGGACTTCTATGCTTTTTGGGTTTTTGTTTTTGGCATGTGTTATTGTTTCTCTTAAATTTTTAGTGCTCCTTTTCAAAAATCTACTCGTTTCCATTGAAATTGAGAGAAAATTGGGATTGTAAGCACCTGGGTTAGTGCGTAGCCGGGGAGCAGCACAGTCTGCTGGGGACTCTGGAGGAGCTGGGGAGGGCAGGAAGAAGAGAGGGGTAAAGGGAGGGAGGACCAGCAATCACAGCCAGGAGTGAACAGTGGCTGTGAAGAAGGCTGGCGTTCCTTGCACACAGGAACTGTTTCAGGTCCAGGTGAGCTTCACGGGCAATCCCCGCACCTGGATTCAGAGCCAGGGCCCTGCAGCAGCTGAGCAGCTTTTCCAGCTCCCGTACCGGTGCCTGGAGGGCAGCTGGCTTGCCTCCTGCTGGAGTGGGAGAAGGAGCAAGACTCTGACTCCAGGTAGCCAAGGAGCAGGAAGGCAATAAAAGAGGCTAGAAAGTTAAGGGGAAAGGAAGGCCTTGAGGAACCTGGTGTGGCAGGGTTAATAGTTTCCTTCAAGAGAGATTTCATGCCCCATTGAATAAACGAAATAACTACGCATTTGCAAAAGAGCCGTCCCGCAGCATATTAGATACCACCACACTGTTCTCTGTCAGTCGCCATCACAGTGACTGATGACTTATCAAGAGCCACACTGACATTTCCAAATGAGATGTTTTGATAGAGGTGCCATTCAACAGGGCCCAAAAAGCCAGAGAGAACCTGAATGTAAATGAGGAACATTTGTCACCTTTGTCTCAACTATTTAAAGGTTTCTTGTCTGACAACAAGTCCTCAGGAGAGAGCTATGGAGTGAGAGAGGTGGACTGGAAGATGGGCAGGGGAGAGGGAAGGGAACAGCATGATCCTGAAAGAGCCCAGAGGAAGAGGAGGACTGCCCCCTGGGAACAGTAGGAAGTCAGGGGCAGCAGAGGCCAGGGGGATGAGATGGCTCTGATTTCTATGCCGAGTCACTCTGTGACTCAGCAGAAAGGAGCAGCACCACTTACTCAAGGCTCCCCCGTCCCATTCCTGGGAGCCAGGACTGAACACTCTCCTAGCCTCATCAATTATTAGCTGCACGCTCAGCTTTTCCACTGGCCCTCCATGAGAATCTGGGAAACTATTACCCCTTGGCACCTTGGTTTTCCCAAGTGTAAAATGAAGGGATTAGGGCAGATGACTTCTGAGTGCCCCCCAAAGCTCTATGACCCACAGTATGAATTATCCAACCTCGGCGCACCTGTTTCCTCACGTGAGTCTCTGTGAGGGGCAAGCAGCAGCAGTGGGCTATGGGCTAAAGGAAGTGCAGTAGTGATGCTCCTGACCTCCTAGGGTGACTCGATGTGCTTGTGCCTTACGGCAGACACCACTGCCCTCCGGGCTGGGATCTGGGCCATGGGGTGCTGTGCCGAAGCCCCCACGCCACCAGGGTGTGGAGCCTGGGGCTGTGACCAGCCGAGTGAGCCCAAGTGAGGAATTCAAAGAGCTCTGGTCATGAAGTGTGTCTAAAGAAGGTGGGCGAGGCCTTAAAATCTTTACCCAGGAGCATCACGGCATTGCCTAATTCCTGGGGAAGTAAATATCCTTCCTACAGAGCCAGCCCGGGCTCCCAGCTGCTGCCCACAACCAGCCCCTCTCCTCTCCTGAGGCTCCCACCTCCCCAGGCCAGGGCAGGGGTAGGGACGAAGATCAGGATTACCAGGGGGACCAAGGTAGGAAGAGGGTGCTGACAGCAACCTGAAGACCTAGTTAGCCAGTGCTCCAGGCCTCTGACCAAGTCCGGCTGGGGGCTGATGGCTTCTCTCTCAGACTCTGAACTTCAAGGCCTTAAAGAGCAGGGGACAGAGCTCTTCTTGTCACATCCAGATCAAACAACCTTTCACAGAGGGTGGTCCGTTGTCCCCTTAAACCAGAATTAGGTTCAGAACAACCATACAGGGTGCTTGTTAATCCTGCAGATTCCTGGAATCCACCCAGACTTCTGGAATTGGATTCTCTGGAGGTGAGACCCAGGAACCTGCCTGCTTAACACACTCTGGAGGTGGTCTTTGGTAAGCACTGATGGAGATCCCAGTGAGGGTTAGTGTAATGACTTCGGGAGGGGGAGAACCCTCCCTACCCCCAGCCCGGAGCAGGATGCATTTCTGTCAACCCCATCAGCAGGCGAGCAGGAGATGTTCGAGCAGAAAGTGAAAGACTAGGTACGCATTGCAAGGGGAAGGGAAGGCTGGGGTCAATGCACCCCTCTTCTCGCATCTGTGCAGCCCTATACATCAAAGACGGTTCCCAGGCACCTGAGGAAAATGGGTCAAGCTGCAGCAGCAGGGGCTGCAATAGGAATGTCCTGCCATGAGGAGCCAGCCACACTGGAGCATCTGGCTTTTCTTTAGTGACAAGAGACAGGCCTAGGGGGATGAGCTCTAAGCGCCCTCCAAGGGGAAGGGGTCCTGAGGCTGTGGACCCAACCTTCCCACGCCTTTCCCTCAGGTCAGGCCGAGGAGGGAGATCTGGCAGCAGGTGGAGGCAGACACGGGTCGGGGAGGGAGAGGAGGAACTCAGGCAGGTGGCCCAGCTAAAGCCAAGAGGAGCAGTGGGGAAACAACACAGGGCTGGAGCTGGTTGGTTGGGGGGGGGGAGGGGAGGGGGCAGGCAATGGGGAAGGTGCAGAGAGAATGCTGGAGAGGGCTGCCGTCTGTGTCTCCCTCAGGAGGTGGTGACGGAGGGGCCTGGGTGGAACCCAGATGAAGCTGTGGCCTCTCCCAAGGCTGCCCTCACTGGGGGATAAATCTCAGCTGCTGACCCGCCTGTTAACAGTGGAAGCCTGGGAGAGGACGTGACCCACTGGCCTGGAAGCTGAGGCTCTGAGAGGAAATCCCTTCCCCTCCTGATTCCCACTTCCATGCGCTTTCCACCTCCCCACGAGCCTCCAGTTAGTGCTCCCACCAAACTAAAGGATAGCACTCAGATGCGGTGGCACCCCCCAGGGCACACCAAAGACGCCCTCTCGTGCAGCACCGCAGGCTTTGTTCCAGGGGTCATGCAAGGTGCTCCATGCCTGCCTGCTAACGTGCAGACCTTCACCTGCCGGCCTCATACCATCCGCCCTGCTTTACCTACGAGGAACGGGAGGCTCACAGCCTCAGGTTACCCGGTGGTGGTGGCAGCCCTAACCCAGGCTGCCCCTGACCAGATGGGAGTCTTCCACTAGCATGGAGCCGGGTGAGCTCCTGCCAGAGTCCCCAAAGGCGGCGGTGGAGGCACCAGAGCCAAGGCCCTGGCTTCAGGAAGGAGGAGGGGATTTGTGGAAGGTCACAGAGAGAGCCAGTGGCAAAGCCAGGATGAGGATCCTGAATTCCTGGTTCCAAACCTAGCTCCTCAAGCAGCAGCAACGCGACGACATGGTTGAGCTCAGGGTCCCTCCACAGCCAGAGGCAGGGGCCAGGGGCCAGCAGCTATTCCCTCACCCGCTGCTGCTCAGGATTAGTCAGTTCTCACTGAAGAGTGACCTACTGGAGGCTGGGACCCAGGACTGAACAGCTCCACACAGCACAACTACAAGGCTGTGAAGTCCTGGAGGGCAGGGATGGGTCTTGTCTTTGGATCCCAGCACGTAGCATGGTTCCCAGTGGCAGTGATGGATGAATGAAGGGATGTGTGAATGAATGAATCAAACCAGCCTATTGTGTGAGGCTAAGTCGGGAGAGGGGCTTGGTAGACTCAGGACTCTGCATGTGCCTCATTTCCTGCCTCTGGGAGGATGCCAGGCATTGTGCTGGGGGTAAGCCATGGGCAAGAGAGCAAAGAAGCACCCAAGGAGAGGAGAGGCAAGTAAGCAATAAGCATGATGGGCTGCGTGTTCCTCCTGAGGCCGGACCCCTGTGTGACCTTGAGCAAGTCCCTTCCTTCTCCAGGCCTTAGTTTGTTTCGTAGGAGCGGGGCTGAACTAAATGATGCAAAGTCACTCACAGCGACCCCATGAATAGCAGGTGGTGGGCACTGGATCCTCTCCCAGATGCAGAGAATCACAGCTTCACCACAGCGGGGGCACTGAGGGGGTGGAGAAGGGCAAGGCCACGCAGAGACGCCCCGGCCCAAGGGAGGCAGACGCTCCTGGAATTTGGGTCCCCAGAGATTGCGCAGCCAGAGGTAACTGGCTGTGACAGAGGAGCGAGTCAGTAGTCAATTCCATCAATAAAACGTTGATTGCCTAGGAGCCTCGTAAACAGGCAGCTCCCCTGTGGGCCCGAGGCACTCTCTTTCCTTCTCCCTCCTGCCAGCACCGGCTCAGCCCAACCCCGGCCTGTACCAGCCACCAAACGTCCCTCAGTCCCTGGTGCAAGGTGGGCAGCCAAGGGTTAAATGCCCACTGGCAGGGGAGGGCCCAGGGCCATGGGACAGTGGAAGGGGGAGGGAGCCAGAATCACTTAGCCCCCCATTAGTCCAACTTAAAATCAGGAGTAAGACGACAATTGCAATTTGCAGTGGGCTAACTTTTCCCTCAGAAGCGGATCGTTTTGCAGACTGGGGAAATTAATTGTTTGAAGTCCCAGGTGGATTGGCTTTGAACCCAGCTGAGGCAAGCAGTCCCTGCCTCCTCCTGGACTGGTCCTCCCCCTCTTCACCGCCCCTCAGGGCAGCCACCTAGCCTCAGGCTTCTGCCCTTTGGGATCCTCAGGCAGGGACAGACTGAGGGTCTGGGGGTCCTGGGTAGGCGGAGGGGGGAACACTGGCAGAAAGGCTGGGCTGGGGAAGCAGCTGCGCAGAAGGTGCAGCCGGTCAGAAGCCAGCAGTGCTAGGGGCTTCCAGCCCAGCTGCCAGGAGGGCCCACTGTAGCTGCAGGAGTCTCCCTGCCTGACCTCCTGCCATCTGCCCAGCTGAGGGTGGGCTCTAAGAAGCCTCTTTGGATTTGCCAGAAGCTGCCATATCCAATAGTCATTAGAACATTCATTCAACAAACACCAATGTGCCAAGCACTAAAAAAGGACGAGGGACACTGCAGTGAACAGTACAGATACCACCCCCTCTCTCGTGGAGCTGACATGGGGAGGAGAGGGATAGACAATAAATGGAGAATAAATAAGTAGGTAAATAGAACACCCGATAGTGACAGGTTCTGAAGGAACGGGGTAAGCAGAACGGCCCTCCAATGACCTTCACACACTAATCCCTGGAATCTGTGGAATCTGTTACCTTACATAGCAAAAGGGACAGTGCAGATGTAACTAAGGTTGTGGACTTTAAGGGGGAGTGTCCCGGATTACCTGGGTGGGGCACATCTAATCACAGGAGTCCTTAAACACAGAGGACTTTGTCCAGCTGGAAGGAGAAAGGGAGTCCAAGCATGCAAGGATTTGGCGTCCTGTTGCTGGTTCTGAGATATAGGGGCTACGCACAAGGACTGAAGGGAGGCCTCCGGGAGCTGACGGCCAGCGAGGAAGCAGGGCCTCAGTCCTACAACCGCAAGGAACTGGGTTCCACCTGCCACCTGCATGAGCTTGGAAGTGGATTCTCCCTAGAGCCTCCAGATGAAGCGTCCAGGCTGGCTGACACCTTGATTTTGGCCTTTTGGAACCTGGGGCCGAGAGACCAGGAGAGCCATGGACTTCTGACCTACAGAGCTGAGACAACAAATACGTGTTGTTTTAAGCGGTCAAATTTCTGGTGATTTGTTACAGCAGCAATAAAAAACGAATTCAGGAACTAAACGTATAGGATAGTGACTTGGTGCTGCTGTACCCTGGGTGGCCGGGAAGGCCTCTCTGAGGAGGGACCTGTCCTGAGACCTGAATGAGGAGGAGGAGGCAGAATACGATGATCCATTTGTCCCCATTTCTCAGCTTTAACTCTGAAGTCCTGAATCTCAAAAAGCCCTCAGTCCCAAGCAAACCAAATGGTCGGTCACTGTAAGACAGAGGGGATAGCAGGGCAAAGGCTCTGAGGTGGGGGACTTTCAGGTGAGTCACCACTAAAAGCATCCTGGGGGAAGTGCTGTCAAATCCAGGAGCAGGTGATGGAGCTGTGGGGACTCTCGCTCAGAATGGGGACTGAGCAGTTCTAGCGAAGGTGGGGGCCTGCCCAGAGGTGGGGCACTGGCTCCTTCCAGAACCCTCTCCTTCCAGCTGCGGGGCTTAACTACCACTGCCTTTCCAGTCCTGTCCCTGGGCTACGTCCTCTCTCCCCTGCTCTGCCCCCTTCCCCCGTTGGCCTCTGCCAGCGCCCAGGTGTCTCCTCAGTGCCAGGGTAGCAGGTGCTTACTGCTGCTTTCCCTAGTGGGATGCTGGTGCACCATAAGTGGCTCACAGCAGGGGGAATTATCTGAGATGTCTGTAGTTAGTGAGACAACAGGAGGCTGGAAAGAAGGGAAGACAGAGGTCATGGATGGCTTCATGCCCCATCAAGACGTGCCTGGGAGCCTGAGGAAGCCTGAGAAGTAGAGGGAAAGGGAAAAGCAGAGATGGGCACGGGGCTCCTCTATTCCCTCTGTCCTGCTGTCCCACGGCAGCCCCACCTTTACATGAACCCGTCCCCCTCTCAGTGCAGGTCACCTCCAACATGGGAGGCATGCAAGAGGCAGCTGTTGGCCTAAGCAAGGAGCGAGAGTTGCGTAGTGTGAGAGTAAAGAAGGACCCCAGGTAAAATTTTGGCTCTTTGTCTCGTTAGCTGTGTGATGTCTGGCAAGCTCTGGGCCTCAGTTTTCTCTTCTGTACAATTAGAGTAATAATACCTACTTTGCAGGGTGGTTGTTGTGAAGATTAGAGATGTCGAAAAGTGCCCCACATGGAGTAGGTACTGGATACATGGTAGCTATTTCCATTATGAGCACTGAACCTCCCATCCCGAATCCCAGTCCCTTGAATCCAACAGATCTCAAATCAGAGTGTGCCCAAGAATCAGCTGGAGTGCTTGTTCACATGCAAATATCCATCCCACTCCTCTGGTCCCTGATTCTGCAGGCCTGGGTGTGGAGCCCAGAAACCTGAAGATTGACTCACTTCCAAGCAGGTGAATCTGATGTAGGTGCCTGGGTCTGCACTTGCTGTCTCAGGCGAGTGTCTGCCTCCTGGGGGGAAAGCGCTGGCCCCAAACTGTCCGGCACCATATCCATTTCAAAAGCTGCCTCCACAGATGAAAAGAGCTGGCTGGGAGGTAGAGCCTTTCCCCCCACCCTCTACCCTCGCGTGGAGGTGTGTGCCTTAGGCAGCCTCCACACCTAAGCAAGGTGAGTTGGTCCTCTACCTCCTGGGATATATGTTCTAAGAGCCTCAGGTGGTCAGAGCTCACCTCAGCCACTTCATTTTGCCTCCTTGCTTTTCAATGGAAGAAACTGAGGCCCAGAGCAGCAAGGGACTTATGCAAGGGTACTCACCGGAACTCGGCTTCTGAATCTGATCTGCAAGATAAAAGTCCTTGGCTATGGGACCACCGGTCCCTTTCAACTCTAATGTTTAGGGGATTATTTACTCCAGGAGTTGGCTCCACTCGCCCCAGGTTGAGGACGCCCAGGGCTGATTGCCTTCTTTGATCTCTAATCAACCTCTCTGATTTCCAGGTCAGGAGGTCTGTAAAACTTTGATTGCATCCCAACTCCCAGGTCTCCTTCACTTTATGGTCTATGTTTGGTGGGAATTCTCTCTTTCCTATTTTTCTGTTTTCCTCCTCCCTTTCTCTTTCTACATATTCATTCAAGCTTTGATTCTGTGCCTGCTCGCTGTTAGCACTGGGGATACACGAGATGAACAAGACTCAGCTCTGCCCTGGGGAAGCTCTCAGCCTAGCAGGGCAGACAGACAGACATAGGTCTCATGTAGGCCCAGGGGCTGTGAGATGTGTTAGACAGGGGCACCCACAGTGGGGGGTGGCGGAGGTGAGAGCCAAAAGGGCCCTCGGAGAGCCATATCCTCCCTCCCTGTCCTTTGTACCTCTCTCCTGCCTTTGGCTCTCTGCATTTGCCAACAAATATATAGTCATTGAGGTACAATGCAGCACTGTTATTGAAAAATGAGAAAAACACATGGAAAAAATTTAAATAATCCCCTTTCCCACCTCCCAATTCTAACTAACTGCTATTAACATTTTGGTGCATGTCCTTTCAAGCTTTTTCTTACGGTAGTAAATATTCTTACTGTTATGTCCCTCTGCCTGGGTTTCATGTCATCTTGCTCGTTTAGGTGGAGCACACTGTCAAGTTACTTTTGAAAAAGGTGAGTTTCTTGAAAATGTGCATGTTTGAAAACGTCCTCATTTAATCTCTGTAATTAATTGATAGACTGACTGAAAACATCATTTCAGATTAAAAAAACCTTCCCTCATATGTTTGGAGGAATTTTTCCATTATCTACTTGCTGCCAGAGTTCTATTGAGAAGTCTGCTGTTATCCTAAAGCCTGTCTTTTTCTTTCAGATACTTGTAGAATCTTCACTTTATCCCCAACATTTTGAAATTTTAAAATGTGTCTTTGTGAGGCTCTTTTGTCATTAATTGTGCTGGGCGCCTAATGGATCCTTGCGATCTGGAAAGTATGTAATCATTTTCGTTTAAGGAAATGGAATATATTTTAAATATCTAGGAGTTCATTCTTGTTCTCTGCATTTTCACTGTCTGCAAATCACCCAAATGTCCATCAAGTGATAAATGGATGAATGTGAAATATCCATACATGCAATATTATCCAACCATAAAAAGGAATGAAGTACTGATAATGCTGCAACACGGATGAACCTTGAAAACATTATGCTAAAGGATAGAAGCCAGACACAAAGGCCACATATTATACGATTCCACTTAGGAAATGTCCAGAATAGGTAAATGCATAGAGACAGAGGGTAGATGAGTAGTTGCCAGGGTCTGGGGAGAAAGAATGAAGAGTGATTGCTTATGGGTATGGGGTTTCTTTTTGAATGCAGTAGACTGAACAGATGATGTAACTAGAATTACATAGTGATGATGGTTGCACAACCTTGTGAATATACTAAAAACCACTAAAGGGCTTCCCTGGTGGTGCAGCGGTAAAGAATCCGCCTGCCAATGCAGGGGACAGGGGTTTGAACCCTGGTCCGGGAAGATCCCACATACCGTGGAGCAACTAAGCCCATGCGCCACAACTACTGAGCCTGCGCTCTAGAGCCCGTGAGCCTCAACTACTGAAGCCGGCATGCCTAGAGCTCGTGCTCCGCAACAAGAGAAGCCACTACAATGAGAAGCCCGTGCACCGCAACGAAGAGTAGTCCCCGCTCGTCGCAACTAGAGAAAGCCCGCGCACAGCAACAAAGACCCAACTCAGCCAAAAATAAATAATTTTTAAAAAACCCCACTAAATTGTTCATCTTGAAAGGGCTAATTTTATGGTATGTGAGTTATACCTCAAATTTTTTCCTTTTTTGGCCATGCCATGTGGCTTGCGGGATCCTAGTTCCCTGACCAGGGATTGAACCTGCGCCCTCAACAGTGAAAGCACTGAGTCCTAACCACTAGACCTCCAGGGAATTCCTGATATCTCATTTTTTTAAAAAAGGCCCCTTGCTCTGTGAGTATAAAATCCTCCCTTATTTCTCTGAGGATATCAGTTGTGATGGTGGTGGTGTTTACATTTTCTTTTGCTCCCTGCATATATTTACCTTCTTCAATTTGTCTTATTTTGGCTAATGCTTTTTTTTTTAACATCTTTATTGGAGTATAATTGCTTTACAATGTTGTGTTAGTTTCTGCTGTATAACAAAGTGAATCAGCTATATGTATACATATATCCCCATATCCCTTCCCTCTTGTGTCTTCCTCCCACCCTCCCTTGGCTAATGCTTTTTCATATTGGATGCCTTCCTTAAAAATCTTGTAGTGCTTGGCTGATGGCTCGTATTTACAAGTGAGGCATTTAGAAGCTGACTGGAAGCTCTGTGTGCATGTGTGGGTCTCGCCATGGGAGGTTTCAGTGGAGTCCCCCAAATGTCACTATTTGCCCAGCTACCAACATTTCCTAGAGCCAACAGGAGGAAAAGGTCAAGGGGCTCCCCCATCTGGCTTGCAAACATTCAGAAAATCCCCATTTTTCAATATATTGCCTCATCTCCACCCATACTTTGTACCCATGTTCCCAAGCCAGCTTTTCTTGGGTTCAGTCTCTCTGGAGAATAAAGTTCTCTCCAAGATGCTGCTAGGGTACAGCAGGGACAGTTCTGTGGTGAAAAGGGGTGAGGAATCACTCTCCTGTTTTTGGCCCTACTCCACATTCTATCCTCAGACGTCACTGATTTCTGAGCCTATGTGTCGTTCAATGGCAGGAGTCTGTCCATTTCTCATTGGCTTCTCCACTGAGGACCTTTAGGTTTTACTTTCTCTATCAAGCCAAGTCGGTTAGCTTCTCAACTTCCAAAGCTGCACAGACATCACTGATTCACTTTGGTCTCCTCTCCTTTGCCCTTATGGGCTGGCACCTCTTCTCCTTTACTCTTGTTTACGTGTGGTAGTGGAGAGAGTGTTCAGTCTACCACGTTCAATCGCAGTCCCTCTCTGCTTCCTGTCATTCGAAAAGCAGCAGACACTTGGCATTCTCAAGTTTACCATAAGGTGGTTTCCACTGCAACAACCAACCCCGATCTGACATGAAATAGTGCACAGGGCTGACTTGCAGGCTGTGAGTCTGATTCAGGAAAACCTCCTGGCAAGCTGACAGTAAGGTGACTTTGCCCTCACTAGCCATCCTCATTACATTTCTCAGCCATACTTTACTACATTTTATGGGGGAAATTATAGGGTAGTCTCTAATCCATGGATTCATGACAGGCTATGATGTCTCTCTTGAGAATGTCAAGGGTCTAGTGTATTTCTATCGCTATGGAAACTAGTTCCCTGGTGACAATCGGGCTTAGAGGCATCACAGTGGTGGGATGCACATGGATTCTGGCTCTGGTAACAGGCCGAGAGCAGTCCCTGGAGAGTTGGCTACACTCACCCTAATGACCACCTACATCCTTCAAGGTGTCTCCTCTCTTCCTGAGCACCTGGCATGGGGCCTGGCTCGAAGCACTTCAGCTCAGAGAAGGAGGAGGCAGAGGGTGACCCACCAAGATCTGGAATCGTTCAAGTACTCCCGGAACTGCCCCCGAATCCAGCCCCCCGGGACTTCTGCTTCATGCTCACCCGAGCGAGGGACAGTTGGCTCAGAGTTCTTTCAGGGGCCAACAGTTCTTTTTCTTTTTCTTTTTTTTTTTTTTTAACATTTTTTATTTCTTTAATGTTGTATCTATTTTATTTATTTATTTATTTTTGGCTGCATTGGGTTTTCCTTGCTGTGCGCTGTGCACGGGCTTTTCTCTAGTTGTGGCAAGTGGAGGCTACTCTTCGTTGCGGTGTGCAGGCTTCTCATTGCGGTGGCTTCTCTTGTTGCAGAGCACGGGCTTTAGGCGCATGGGCTTCAGTAGTTGTGGCACGCGGGCTCAGTAGTTGTGGCTCACGGGCTCTGGAGCACACGCTCAGTAGTTGTGGCGCACGGGCTTAGTTGCTCCGCGGCATGTGGGATCTTCCCAGACCAGGGCTCGAACCCGTGTCCCCTACACTGGCAGGCGGATTCTTAACCACTGCACCACCAGGGAAGCCCCTGGCCAACAGTTCTTAATCAACTTTCAGAGTGGGGAGGAAGGAAAGAGATGGATAATTTTAAAAAGTCACTAATGGACTTCCCTGGTGGCGCAGTGGTTGAGAGTCCGCCTGCCTATGCAGGGGACAGGGGTTTGTGCCCCGGTCCGGGACGATCCCACATCCCGTGGAGCGGCTGGGCCCGTGAGCCATGGCCGCTGAGCCTGTGCGTCCGGAGCCTGTGCTCTGCGACGGGAGAGGCCACAACAGTGAGAGGCCCGCGTACCGCAAAAAAAAAAGTCACTAGTGTTCCGCTTTGAACTACTCCCCCGCCCCCAGCGTATTTACTATGCAAATGAATTAATACAGTTAAGTGCTTCGAACAGCCTGGCTCCTGGTAAGTGCTTTATAAGTGTTTGCTATTATTATTACAAAAATTGTATTTAGCTTGAATCCGTATGAAAACAAATTTGCACTGCCTGCTTCTCTGTAACTCCCTCAACTCAGAAAATGCATAAGATAGAGACCCAAGGATGGAGAACTCCTGGGTGTTTGATCCCTCTTCACACGAGAGCAAGTAAACCATCATCCAAATATTCTGCTTATTAGTTCTCCCCATTCACGAGATTGGTGAGCTCATTCCGTCAGCCCTACTCCTTGACGCTTTACCAAGAACCAATTAGTTGATGTCTGTAAAGCCATTTGTGAGCGCTCCCTCTCCAGGCTGTCCTCATGGCTGCCCCTTCCCGGTCCAGGCGGGACAGGCAGGCCCAGCTCCTCCTCCTCCCAGTTCCCTCCTCCCTGCCATTTTGTTTGTTTTTTTGCGGTACGCGGGCCTCTCACTGTTGTGGCCTCTCCTGCTGCAGAGCACAGGCTCCGGACGCGCAGGCTCAGCGGCCACGGCTCATGGGCCCAGCTGCTCTGCGGCACGTGGGATCTTCCCGGACCGGGGCACAAACCCGCGTCCCCTGCATCGGCAGGCGGACTCTCAACCACTGCGCCACCAGGGAAGCCCCCTCCTCCCTGCTTTGTACCTATGGCTCCAGTACATCCCTGGTCTTGAACCGGCCTTGGCTGGCCGTAGGGCTCTGGCTCCTCTGTTCGGCTCTCCTGCCCATCCCTACTTCTCCCTTCAAGCGCCTCCCCCGCTTTTCCAGATGTGTCTTCTTGCTTTTTCACTCACTGTCCCCATCATCTCACTTTCTCTCTTTTCATCCCCTGGGCTGGGAGCCCCTTAAAAGCAGATCTTCTCTACCTTTACAGTCTGAACACCTAGCATGGAGCCGGGCACATAGGAGATGTTCAAAATATTTTTTTTTTCTTTTTGGAATGATGGAATCTTCTTTCTGTATTGCCCTGTTTCTGTATCTGCTTTGCGTCCTCTATCTGTAAACCCTCACCCCATCCCACCCCACTCACACCCTGGCTGGCTTCCTCTCAAAGCCTCTCGGGTCGCCCCTCTGCTGGGCTGGGTGCAACGGAGCTAGTGTTCCCAGCGCCGGAAGAGCCCTGCTGACCTCAGCTGCAGAGAAAGGCCTGAACAGGTTGCATAGCTCAGTGTGTCAGAACTGATCCCTACTGATGAGGAGTAGGCTTGTGCTGTGCAATTTCCATCTCATTTGTCTTTTCATTTGTAGCTTAAGTTGGCGAATTTCATCTGGAATGTGCCTGGACTCTGGCAATCCGCACACAACAAATGCGCGTCCCCTGTAGCTGTAACAGAGAGTCTGGCAGGGGAACAGGCTCAGGTCCTCCACGGTGGCACAGCCCTGGGTCCTGAGCCTCCAGAAGTGCTAATGCTTGAAGGATGGTGACCAAGAGTGATTTCTCCAAGGCCTGGGGTGGGGCAGGGACAGGGAGGAAACTGCAATGAGCAGGGTTAGGGTTAGGCCCTGGAAAAATTTGTTTTCTTTTTTTCCTTTTTTTCTTTGTTCCTATCTACCTACCTCTCTTGAGGGAGAGAGTAAAGTGCAGGGAATGGAAGATACGTTGTTTGGGCCTTTAAAAGTGGGCAGCATAGGCACGATGTTAAGCGAAAGAAGCCAAGAAATCCCATCATATAAATTCAAAAACTGGCAAAACTAAAGTATGTTGCTAGAACTCTGAACAGTGTCAGAGTGTCAGGGGCATGAGGTAGGCTTCTGGGGGGCTGGAAGTGTTCTACATCTTGATCTGGGCTATGGTAACGTGGGGGGGGGGTATGGTACACCCTGACAATTCATCAATTTGCCCACTTATGGTCTGTGTGCTTCACTGTATGAGTTCTACATCAATAAAAATGAGAAAAAAAAGTCACACCAAGGGTTTTCCAACTTTACAATGCATAAGAATTACATGGGAGCTTATTTAAAATGCAGATCCCACTACTGGGCATATACCCTGAGAAAACCATAATTCAAAAAGACATATGCGCCCCAATGTTCATTGCAGCTCTATTTACGATAGCCAGGACATGGAAGCAACCTAAATGCCCATCAACAGAGGAATGGATAAAGAAGATGTGGTACATATATACAATGGAATATTACTCAGCTATAAAAAGGAACGAAGTTGGGTCACTTGTAGAGACGTGGATGGACCTAGAGACTGTCATACAGAGTGAAGTAAGTCAGAAAGAGAAAAACAAATATCGTGTATTAATGCATATATGTGGAATCTGGAAAAATGGTATAGATGATCTTATTTGCAAAGCAGAAAAACAGACACAGACGTAGAGGACAAATGAATGGATACCAAGGGGAAAGGAATGGTGGTGGGATGAATTGGGAGACTGGGATTGACATACATACACTATTGAGACTACGTATAAAATAGGTAACCAATGAGAACCTACTGTATAGCACAGGGATCTCTACTCAGTGCTCTGTGGTGGCCTAAATGAGAAGGAAATCCAAAAAATAAGTCATATATGTATACGTATAGCTGATTCACTTTGCTGTACAGCAGAAACTAACACAACATTGTAAAGCAACTATACTCCAATAAAAATTAATATAAAAAATGCAGATTTCTGGACACTGGAGTGCTGTCTGGGAATCTGCATTGTTAACATCCCTCTCCCCCACCAAGACTGATTCTGAGACAATGGTCCACAGACAAGACCACATGGGGCTTGGACGTCTGTCCAGCCATGACCTAAGTGCCATCCTGCTGGGAGTCATGAGGGGCAGCTGCGTGGTTAAGGGCTCCCAGACACCCTTGGCAGGAAGGGTTAGGGGCTGCCGTGCTGCGGCACAGAGGAAGCGCTGTCAGACAGAAGTGGTGGTGGGAAATGAGGGGCAGCTCTATGAGCTAACTCAAATCAGGACAGGGAGTAGGCCCCCTCATCAGGGGAGGGAATTACTCTGAGCAGGGAGCCCTCTCCAGCACTCCTGTCCCCTGCGCACCCTGCCCCAGGATGGCCAGGCAAACGTCATGGAGATGCAGTGGTGGGGAAAGCTGGTCCCCAGCAGAGATGGAGATCCACAGAATGGCCTAATGACTCCATAGGGATCAGAGACTGTGTTCGATGAGCCATGCATTCCTAAGCAAGCACCTGCTGTTGGACAGGAAGAAGAAACCCAAGACCGAGACATGCAGCTAAAGAGGAGACCCTGGACAGGGTGCAGACAACGTGGCATTTCCGCAGACAGACGCAGGGCAGGAGTGTCTGGAAATGTGTGTAAATTATGTCTTCTGAGCCGTCCTTGATGTGAAGGCCTGGAAGGGGAGCTATTGATAGACAGGGGTGTGGGGAGAGTGAAGGGAGCAACGTTTGGGAGCATCTACCACATGTCGGACCCTTTCCAAACACCACGTCATTTGATTGTCACGATATTCTGACTGGCTTACTCATGTCCACTTTACGATGATGAAACCAAGACTGAGATGTTCACCAGCTTGTTCAAGGCCACAGACTTACAAACAGTTGGAATCTGAACTCGGGTCCGTATGACTCGAGCCCCACGACCTTTCCATAATCCCTGCTACCTCTCCCTCTCAACCTCCAACTGCGGTCAGACATTTAAGAAGTTGCAAAACGCTTTCTCACACGTTATCCTGTTTGATTTTTCACAAACACCTTGTGTCAGGCATGTATAAGTCCCACTTCATGGATGAAAAATTGACCTTCAGGTAAAGAATAACCTGCCCAAGATCAAACAGTTGGTAAGCAGCTGGGAACTTGGGCCTTAAGCACAAGTCACATGGCTCTAAATTTGCCACAATCCCTTGTCTGGACACTGAGAAACACAGTCCAGCCCTGTCATGAGTCTCAGAGAATCTGGCGGCACCACTGCTTAGAGCACAGCTTGGTTTCATGACGACTGGTTTTACTAAAGCCCTTTAGGAACTGAGATAGAAAAATGTCCTAGCAGAGAAGTGGAGGCCCAGAGAACTCAAGATTATACAGGACACTGAGGCCGGAGCTGAGACTAGAACCCATGTTTCCTCAAACAGATCATTTCCAGATGCCTTTTGGGATATTCCTTCAATCTCATTCCCATTCTTTGCCTCAGGGGCCCTCCCCTCCATCCTTCACTTGAACCATGAAGTGATGCCACAGGTGCAAAAGAAGCAGTAACCATCCCTGACGGTGGGGTTGGGAGGGCAGGGCAGCAGCCCTGGGAGTCTTCAAAGTTCCTCTGGCAAAGAGTGTCCGGAGGCATCAGCTCGAAGACTGGGGGCATGTCAGTGAGGGGCAGGTAGGCACAGGGATGTGTCACCTTGGACATCTGCCCTGACTCCACCCACAGGGGTTTTCCCAGGCATTCTCCCTGGTACACCTGGTCATCAGAGGTCAACACACAACACACGAGGAGTACAGTTGTTCTGGGGTGCCCTGCAGTAGCTGGACGGCTCTGAGGTGCTGAGTGTTCACATAGGGGCAGCCATCACGGCCCCTCCATTCTGCTTGTGCGTGCGCTTGGGGATTATGCGCTGGGTGGCTTCTCCCCACGACTCCAGCAATCACTCTTTGCCCATCCTGGTTTCTCCTTGCTGCTGCCTTTCCTCTAGGCGATGCAGCCAGTGCTCTCCAAAGCAGACCGAATGAGACCAGCAAATCGGTGTACTCGAGTCATCACAGCACACTCCAAGCACAAGGGGAAACGCTGTTTGGATTATCCTGCAAGGTGCTTGTTGTGTCTCTTGTGTTTCCCTGGATTATCCATTCTCTGCTTACCGCCTTCCATCACCTCCCTAATGGAGAGGCGGGACGCAGTCCCCCACAGGCCAGCATTCATCTTCCCGGTCTGACCCTCTTGCAGGCTATTAAGCTGCTGTTGCAAGATCGAGGAGGGGAGAAAAATGAAAACAGTGCACAGAGAGCAGCGAGGGCAAATGGGACTCTCTTAGAACCGGATCCATTGATAAGTCAGGACAAGAAGAAATAGCCTTAAGCTTTGAGAAGTGGAGAGCTCCCCAGATGGCAAGGCCAGGTGAGTGGACCTCCTGGCTGGGCTGTTCACAGGAGGAGGCCAGGCTGGGAGGGTCTCTGTAGAAGGCTGGGCCTCCTAGGAGCCCAGGCCCGAGGAAGTGAGGCAAAGGTTACTGACGTCAATGCTACCCCTGCCTCAATTAAAAGATTAGCTACTCTCCCTATCCCACTCCGGTCCTCCCCTTCCAAAGCACTGTAGGAAGAAAATAGAGAAGCCTACAGACCAGCCATACAATAGACCCACGATACCAGCCTCACCAGGCCCTCTCTGCTGCAATCCTTTTATTCTTCTCTTGCTGCCGCCCTGGCACACTCTGCAGAGCCCTTTCCTAGACCTGCTTCTCATTGTGCCCCCGTCTGCACCCTGTCCTCTGGACAGGTGGCCTTGCCGACTCGTGGGGCTGATGGGATGGGCAGGCATGACCTCCTGTGCCCTCCGGCACTGTGCCTCCCTCCCCACACACACCTCTGCCCAGCTGCTAGTCCTCTCTTCCCTCTGTCTTAAGGAAAGAGGTTTTCTCCCTTTAAAAACCAACCTCGTCCCTTCCCACTTGCTCAGGAAACTCAGTCCCTCACTTACCCTCTCTCTGCCTTTAAAACCAACAATAAAAATGCCACTTTTGTCTGGTCCTCCTCCTAAGCAGAGCCTTCTTGCTTAGCCACCTGTGAGCCGCTTTTCAATCTCACAGCTCTTCTCAACCCAGCAGCGTTTTCTCCACTTCCAGCCTCCGGGAGCTCTTGATGGACTCATCCAGCACCGCTAGAAGTCCTTCCTTCTCGGAACTCTCTCCCTGTCTTCGGTGCTCACCCTCCCTCCGGGACCAGCCTCTCCTGCAGGCTCATCCCCGCGCTTCCTTGGCCGCCTCCCCGGTACTCTCTTGTCCCACTGGCGGCACCATCACAGTGACCATCAAGTCCTTTCTCTCCATTCAGTCCCTAAGCTACCAAACTTCAACTTGAGTCCTTAGAACAGTGGTCCTAAATCAGACACGCCACACCCTCTACCCCAGTATTGGCTGCACCTCCTAACAAGCCCATCCTCTCAACAGTCCATTCTGCCTCCCCACCCATGACTCCGCTCTCTTTAGGGAGAGGAGTCGACTCTTCCTTTGAAGTGGCCCTGATGACAAGAGAGTGGTCATACATTCCCAGGGGTCTGAGGACATAGTCCCAAATGGCCTGCAGAAAGGTCAAAATGACTCTGGAGTCTTGGTTAAACCTCTGTGAACTTCCTGCCAGAATGTATTTGCTTTCCTCTAGTGTTTCCTCCCTGAGCCCGGGAGTCAAGGAGGTACCGCTCCGAGAGGCAGGTCCCAGGCCTGTTCTTCCGTGTCCAGCTGAGTCGCACCTCCTCTAGGACACCTTCCCCAGGAAACACCGTCTCTCTTTCCACCAACTACCACTGGCTTCAGGGCCTATACCATTTAGTTTGGTGTTTAATTAATTGCTTTGAGGCTGGGTCAACACCGTTAGCAGTTCCTTGAGGGCAGGGCCCACGGTCCCACCCTTTTTGTCTGTCCCTCCGGCACAGGGCCCTTGCTAAGGCCTTGACTGGACTAAAATCACAGGTTCCCTCTGAGGTCATGGGACATGTTTCCAAACTCCCTCCAAGAAAGTCCCGCCCTGGAGACCCCACTTGTCCCCACTGTGTCCCTGGAGGCTGAGGTTAGCTCTCTTGCCACCTCACCTCTACAGACAGAAGGATGGCACAGGGGTTCTAGCAAGCCGTCCCCGGGGTGCGGTGCCCGGGATCGAGACCAGTTAGCTCGTGGGGCCTTTCCAGTCACTTAATTGCATTTGGCTCCACACCTGAGGTTGAGGATTCCAACTACTCCACAAATCCTCCTTAATTAAACCTCCTGAGGCCCCTGCCGAGTGGCAATAACTCAGCTCCTCTTCTACAGGCAAAAACGCCCTGGTGGCCTTCTTGGCTTAGGGCGGGCACTTTCTGGACCCAACCCATGGTCTCTGCAGCCTGCACCAGCACAGCCTGCCTGGAGCAGCTGAGAGGGCGGTGGTGACAAGAAGCAGGGGCTGGAAGGACTTCTCTGCATTGTGCTAAAATGAGCAACCTGCAAATCAGATGCAAAACAGCATGCAAATATGGCATATAGTAATTTGGAACCAATAGCTTTGGGCATTTTAGGCAATAAAATGCCAGCACTGTATGTGATCATATTTACTGCCCCGATTTTCCTTTTCTGATATTCCAAGTAAAACTGAAAGTGCAGTTACATAAGATATCGAGAGGGATGTGTTTCTCTCTTGTGAATGTCTAGGCACAGGGACAAGCTAGACATTACTGCTACCTATGTAAACACAGATGCTATTTCATCCACATCCCCTCTGGCAAACATTACTGAGCACCTACTGTGTGTAAAACACTAGGCTGGGCACTAAGAGCATGAAGAGCCATCAGTTGAGCTCAGTACAACAAACAAATCGATTAGGTGCCTATTACTAAACACTTACTAAATGCCACTTAACTAGTTCTGTGACCTTGGGCAAGTTAGTTTTCTCACTTGAAAATAAAGTAATGCAAACGTACTTCAGTGGGTAAGTAGTTAAACTGTAGCACACCCCTATCAGGGAACACTACTCATCAACAAAGGGGAACAGACTACTGATACAGGGGACAGCTTGAATGAATCTCAAGGAAACTATGCTGATAGAAAAGAAGCCAATAGCAAAAGACATAGATTGTATGATCCCATTTATATAACATCTGTGAAATAGCATGATCATAGAGATGGAGGGCAGATTAGAGGTTGCCAGGAGTTAGGGATGGGGGTGAGTAGCTATGAAAGTTAGCACCAGGGAGCCTTGTGATGGTGCAGTTAAGTATCTTGATTGTGGTGGTGGTTACACAAAGCTACACGCACACAAATGAAATTTGGATAAGCTCTATGAATTTTATCAACATCAGTTTCCTGGTTTTGATATTGAACTTCATAGCTTCATAAGATGTGAATGTTGGGGGAGGCTGGATGAAGGGTACTCGGGACTTCTCTTTACATTTCTTTGCACTTCCAGTGAATCTATACTTATTTTGAAACAAAACGTTTTTCTAAAAATGGGGTATACAGTACCCACAAGATGAGTTTATTCTTAAGGTTCAGTGAATTGATATGAAGCACTTCAGATATCTAGCACACAGCAAGCCGTCATTACATGTTGGTGTTGCAGTTACTACGGCCTGCCAGGCGCTGGGAGCACCAATGTGAGTAAGTCACGGTCTGTGTTCTCAAGGAGCTTCCAATCCAGCATGATAGGAAGACGCAGCAAAGACATGTTTTAATACGGCATGCTGAGTGTGCTCAGTACATGGGGGGAGGTCTCTGGGCTTTGGGGAAGGTTTCCCGGGAAAGATGTCACCAGAGCTGAGTGTTGAAGTACAGGGAGAGTCAACCAGGTGAGGAGTGTATGAAGGGCACCCAGGCAGAAGGAGCAGTCGAGCAAAGCTTACCGGTGTGGAGCAGCATGGGAAGGCCAAGAGGCAGTTGATTTTACTTGGGCATTTAGAAGGCAGAGAGTGGCAGGGTGAGAGGCTGCAAAATAGGCAGAAGCCACTCCAGGGAGGCTGTGTATGCCCCAAGAGCCCAGGCATCCTCCCTCCGGAGGTGAGGGTGAGGGGGCCACTGTCCGACACCCTCCTCAACCACCCTCGTTCTCTCCTCTGGATTCTCCAGGCCCTCCTGCTCCTGGGACCCAGAGAGCCTGATCTGTCACTCTGTCCTGGCACTGAATGAGGGACTCTAAGTATCTGAGAAAAGTGAGAGGCCCAGTGCAGGCTCTGCAGAGCCCACGTAGACTGGCCTTAACCGCACAGGAGGTATATCTACACAAACCAAACTGCACATCACGTTCCACCCACTTCCTCCTTCCCACTCCATGTAGGGTTTTTTGCTTTTTTTTTTTTTTTTTTTGGTACCACTCCTCCTTCCACTACTGTGGATAATCCAGAACTTGGGGCAGCCTCTTTTCTACAAGCATGTATATGCAATGGTGCAGACAAGCACAGAAGTGGGGCCACAAGCACCAGGTTTGAGCTTAACTCTTTGTTGACCAGTCCCGTGGCTGCAAGCAAGCCACTAAACCTTTCTGAGCAGTAGTTTCCCCCACTGTGAAACAAGTGATCGTAACACATACCCCAGCTTCCTCATAAGGGTGGCTCAAAGGACATTTAAAAAAATCAAAACACCATGATATATGTGAAAGAGTTTTGTAGGTTGTGAAAAATTATTGCTATTGTTTCTGAAACAACTATTGGTAAAGAGGAGTCTACACCTCTGATTGGAAAATCAGAGTAAATCTCCTTTGAAGCTGGGCAAGTCTTTAGCTGGGGAAGCACAGTGAAGGGAAAGGAAAGGGGAGAGGAGAAGCAGCCCTGCTTCCTTCTACTGCAGAACACAGGCAAGGCAGCGGTCATCTGGTCACACTCTCAGCTTTTTCCATGAGATCCTTTTTTTTTTTTTTTTTTTTTTTGCACGGTACGCAGGCCTCTCACTGCTGTGGTCTCTCCCGTTGCGGAGCACAGGCTCTGGACACGCAGGCTCAGCGGTCATGGCTCACGGGCCCAGCCGTTCCGCGGCACGTGGGATCTTCCCGGACCGGAGCACGAACCCACGTCCCCTGCATCGGCAGGCGGACTCTCAACCACTGCGCCACCAGGGAAGCCCGAGATCCTTTTTGTATTTAAAGACCTTTCACTAATTAATTCACTCCCCAAATATTTTTTGAATGCCTAATCTGTGCCGGTGTTACAACAGTGAACTAAACAGACAGTGTCTCTGCCCTCATGGGATCACAGCCTAGTGGCAGAGACACACATTTATCTAATAAGCACACCCAATTATATAATTAGATATCATGATGTGTGTTATGAATAAAGCATATAGGGCATTATGAGAGTGTTTAACAGGGGGCTGATAAAATTCTGGAGGTACCCTGGGGAAGCTTTTTTAAAGAAGGGTTATTTGAGTTGAGATCTGAAAGCTAACTAGAATTGAGGGAGAAATATGGAATACGAAGAGTGATTAAGGGACAGGGAACAGCATGTGTGAAAACCATGAGGCAAAGAGCTTAGCAAACAATGGTAAGAAGCCAATGTCTAGTAGAGTGTAGAGCATGAGAGTGGTGGGCGCACTGGGAATCATTGAAGAGTTTTGAGAGTATGGGAGACTGTGACCAGATCAGATATGTGTCCTTAAAAGATCATTCTAGGGACTTCCCTGGTGGTACAGTGGTTAAGAATCCGCTTGCCAATGCAGGGGACATGGGTTCCATCCTTGGTCTGGGAAGATCCCACATGCCACGGACCAACTAAGCCCATGTGCCACAACTACTGAGCCCGCATGCTGCAACGACTGAAGCCCGCGCCACAACTACTGAGTCTGCGTGCTGCAACTACTGAAGCCCGCACGCCCATGCTCCGCAACAAGAGAAGCCACCACAAGAAGCCCGTGCACCACAACAAAGAGTAGCCCCTGCTCACCACAACTAGAGAAAGCCCGCACACGCAATGAAGACCCAATGCAGCCAAAAAAATAAATAATAAAAACACTTTTTAAAAAAAAAGAGCATTCTAGCAGCTATTTGGAGACTGAATTGGCAAGGGCAGATGTAGACACCCAAATCAGAAGGGGATTCCAGGGTGCAGGCGAGAGGTAAGGGCAGCCTGAAGTGGAGGCTGTGAGGATGGGAAGGAGTGGATGGACATGGATGCTGTTTCAGAGATCAGACAGGACCTGGGCATGGACTGGTTATAAGGGGGTAAGGGGAAGAGTTGACAATGACTCCAGTACACAGAACTGGCTTGAGGTGGTACCATTCAAACAACAGGCAATGCTGAAGGGGGATCAGGCAGAGGGTGGAGAGGCAGTGGAAGATTAGGAGAATCATGACTGTGTCTTTAGATATGCCAAGTCTGAAGTTTCTTGAGACTCCCAACTTAGTCAACTAGGCAGGTGGACATAAGGATATGGAACTTAGAGGGAAAGATGCAGGCTAGAGGTGTACTTTTGGGTGTCACCTGCACGTGGCTGATAACAGAAGCCTTTCATGAGATGGCTTAGGGACGGCTATGCAGTCAGAAGAGAATTCCTTGAGCCAGACCATAAGCAATGCCAATGTTTAAAGATAGAGAAGGGAAGGATGAGTCAGCAAAGAAGACTTGGAATAACCAGAAAAGCCAGGAATATGGGGTCAGAGAAGCCGAGGGAAAAGAAGTGTCAGAAAGGAGTAAAAAATGCTTCTGAGAACTAAAAAATGTTTCCTGCACTTAGTGATATGGAAAGCTGTTTCAGTAGAGCGATGGGGGAGGAGGCCAGACTGAAGTGGGGCAGAGGAAGGAGTGGGAGGTGCAGAAACGAAGACAGCTAGTAGAGCCAGCTCTTTCAAGAAATCTGGCCCCTAAGAAGAAAGGAGATAAGGCGGCAGGCGGTGCAGTTGGACTTGAGGAAGGTTTCTGTTGTTGTTGAAGATGGGAGAAGCTTGAGCGTGGCGGGAAGGATGTTCCTGAGAAGACCAGAGGACAGGATCTGGAACACAAGTGGAGGAAGAACTGGGCTGCAATGGAAGTGCTGCCTCCTCTGCTCAGACAGGAGGGAAGGGGGAGACGACTGGTGCACAGGCAGCTGGGTCTGAGGCTTTGGCGAAACGAGTTGAGGGTGTTTTCCCGATGGCTTCGATTTCTCTGTGAAGTAGGAGGTGAGGTCCTTGGCTGAGAGTGAGGGCGTAGGTAGAGTTTTGGGGAGGGAGGTGCGAAACAGTCATTGTGGAGAGTCAGGAGGGAGATAACCACAGGAATGTGGTAGGAACACCAGGCACTTCTGAAGAATAAGTTGGGTTGGTAATGGTGAATTTTTAGAGGTCCCAACCTGCCTCATTTTGTCTTTTTCTACCAGGTGTGTTGTCTGGATGCAGGCAGAAAGCAGCAGATAGAGTGATTAATCTGGAACTGGGATTTTGCCAGACCAGGGCAATAAAGACAGAGGGTCAGGAGAGTTTAGGATATTGGCAGGAGAGTTCTCAAAGTGATGGAACATGGAATTTATCTGGACTCAGACAAGTCAGAGGAAGGTCACGGACGGCAAGAAAGTGGAGGTGCCAATGGACCAAAGGATCTAGAACATAGGTCCCAATGGACCTACATCCATATGGACCAAAGGTCTCAAAGAGGTTAAAAAACGGCTGTGTGGGAGTCTGAGATAACAAGCTGGGGAACCAGGACGTGGCGACCAGAAAGCAGGGTGCTTTATTAGGTGATTTCCAGGTGATGGCAAGATATAGGTTGTGACCTTGGGAGTGAGTGGCTGAGGCCGGGAAGCTGGTGAAGGGGCTGATGGGTCTCGGGGTAGACTGAGTTGCCCATCTAGTCATTGATCTCCCCCAAAACAATGGACAGACTTGGAAAGGGAAGGATGCCTATGGGCAGATGCCAAAGGCTTCACTGAACAAGAGGGTGGTTGGTGATGATAAGGGGGAAGCAGAAATGCAGCCTGACTTTTATGAGATTAGGGGAATAATGGTCTCTTAGAGAAATTACATTCCCTTGTACCTTAAGTATGTTCTCCAGAGTGAAAGGTCAGAAAAGAAAGTGGAAGGAGTCTTGAGAAGAGGGAATAGATATGGCGCACGGTCAGAAGTTAGGAAATGTATACCTAGTCCTGATGACACTTACATGCTGTGTGACCTTGGGCAAGGCCTTTCCCCTCCCTGGGCCTCAGATTTTGCATCAGTAAAGATAGGTTGGGGGAACTGGCTAACCTAAAGCTCCCCAATCGATGTTAGGGTGCCACAGATGGGTTACAGGTGTGCTGAGACATTGACCCCCCGCTTAGCCCTCGGGTCAGTCAGAGTCCCTGAGCCGCTATCATTGTGTCTGTGTGCTATATTGTGAACAAGAGGGCGGGGTAGCGTGGGCCAGATACTCTCCAGGGCCCCAGCCGTCTCTGACGTTCTGTTTGCGCATCTCTGGCACTCGGTCTTGGAAGAGGCTGCGGGGAGGCTGATAGAAGAACAGACAGACTCCTGCTGCAGGCAGAAGTCCATCTGCTGGCAGAGATGGAAGCCAAGTTCCCAGCTCCCTCTTGCTCTCCTCGCCTCCCTCCCAGCACCAGCTGAGCGAGCTGTGATCCGCTGAGCTGCCCAGGTGAGGGGCAGGTGCCCCTCTTCTGTCTGGTGGCTGGGTGGTCGCTGGCAGCCCCCTCAAGCCTCAGCAGCAGCTTATGAAAATGGAGGAGCACTTCATCCACTTTCCAGTTCTAAAAACAGACTCACCATTTCTGAGGAGTCAGGCAGAATGTCTCATTGCACATGACCCAGACAGAGCCTTCACAATGCTGACCTTTCTCTTGGGGCCAGCCACTTCTCAGAGATCCATGGAAGATCCACTATGTGGCTGACCTTGGGCCACCCTCTCTCTGCCACTAGCCCTCCCTGGCCTCCCCCTCCACCTCCCGTCAGATGCTATATGCTTAGAGAATGCACAGGCAACCTAACTGCACCCTAATCATAAAATATTAGGAAAGACCAGCACCTGGCCCAGAACTTTGTACACAGTAGATACTCAGCAAATATTTACTGAATAAATGAAGACTATTCTCGAATACTAACAAAAAGAAAACCCTACCAAGCCCACCAGAATTTTTTAAGTTATTGATCACTTTGCTCCTATTTATTGGAGTAGATAAAAGATTACTTTTTAAATTCTTTAATATTTATTGGTGCCTACTATATGCCAAGTATTGAAGTGTGAGCTGGTTTCACTTCCACAACCCTGTGAAATGGGTATGTAAATCCCATTTTACAATAAGCAAACTGAGGCTCAAAAAGAGGTTAAGAGATATGTCCAAGGTCATAGACGTGGTAGACAGCGGCCCCAGGATTCTAACCGAGATGTATCTAACTTTAAAGATGGTGCTCTTTTTCAGCACACCGGGCTGCCTCTCTGCCTAAACAGAGACCAGGATGGAGACAGAAGCAAAGGAGGAGGCAGCGAAGTGTGGAAGATTGCGTGGCACACAGGTGAGGCTCCCTGCTGCCTTGCCCTGGGAAAGTGGTTTTGAGGTTGGGTAAGCTTTGCTGAAGAGAAGTGGAGAGGGTCAGGGCCTCGCTTATCTCTCTGCCTTTGATTGCTTGGCTGGTTCACCCACTGCCTATGCAATCTGGCATCCCGCTCAGCCACCGCCTAGCTTGGTTCTCTGAGCGTGTGAGAGGTCAAGACGTGGCAAAGACCTGTCCTGTGGATATACCACCCCTGTCCCCTCCCCACAAGGTGAGGAGACTACAGGTCCCAGCAGAGACCCTTGTTCTCAGGGCCCAGGGAGCCGGCAGGAGACGTCAGAAAACACGAGTGGTCTGAACTGCACGGATGAACACGGCTGTCAGCCCCCCACGCCTGCCCGCTGCTGCCTGACAGGTGAGCAGCTGTGCTCGGCATCTGTCTGTCCATCTGTCTCCAACTCAGGGGCCTGGAGAGAGCTGATGCTCCTCAGAGAGGGGAGGCCCTGGACCTGAAGCAGCTCCTTTACTGCAGATATTAATCAGCAGGGAATAGGAAGGGTGGGGAGGGAAGAAAAGTGTGCCTCTATCACCAGCCCAAACTTGAACGTCCTCCCCACTGTCAAGCCCCCCTCACTCCCCCCGCCACCGACTAGCTCCCCTAGCTCTGCCTGCCAAGCTCTGCAAATTACCACACATGCCAATAAGTCATTAGAAACCAGAACGGCAAATGTGTGGTTGCCATGGAGACCAACACCGGGAGATGGCAGCCCTGGGGGCCGGCCAGTGGCTCAGGTGTGCTGTGGGGGAGAGGTGGGTAGGCCAAAACGCCTGGCAGAGGGGAGGTAAGGCACTAGCGGAGTGCTGACTTCAGGTGGGGCACCAGGCTCTGCCACCTCTGCTTCCCCCTCCCCCAAGGCCCTGTGTGCTGCAAGAGGGCAGGTGCAGCAGGGCCAGCGGGCCAAGCCCCCTCCCTTCATAGAACTGCATCTCTGCCCAGAGGAGGTGGCTGTGACCAAGCCCACCTGGAGACCAGCCCCAGGGTGAGGGAGGCTGACAGCCTTGAGCAACCTGAGCTGCTGGCCTATGTCTAGAGGAAGAAGCCCCTAAGTTAGGGGCTGAGGGCAGGACCAGCACTCAACCACTTTCTCCCAGATTCTTGAACGTCGAACTCACTTGTGCTTCTGACCAGTGCTGAGCATAGCACCCAGCTCTTTGTAGGTAAAAGCACACACGTATTTGCTGCAGATGGATAAGCGGATGAGAGGACGAACGCGGGTAAGCACCCGAGATCTGACAGGACAGGAGCAGGCCCTGGACTGAGTCTACCAGTTCAGTGTGACCTCTGACAAAGCCTCTCTGGGCCTCGGTTTCATCGTGGCGAAAATAAACAGATTGTGTTTCAGACACAGTGTATTTCAACCTGGTTCTCCAGAGCCTCGGAGTTCTGAAAGCGATTCCTCCAGGGTCACGGGCAGGAGGAGGCCAAGTAGTGGGGTTCTGGTCCACTGGCTTTGCTTCAACTACAGCACCCTGTATTAATTTCCTGTTGTTGAGGTAACATACTGCCACAAATTTAGTGGCCTAAAGCAACATAAATTTATTATCTACAGTTTGAAAGGTCAGAAGTCCAAAATGGGTCTCACTGGGCTAAAATCAAGGTGTTCGCAGGTGTGTGTTCCTCCGTGGAGACTCCAAGGGAGAATTTGTTTCCCTGCCTCTTCCAGCTTCTAGAGGCTGCCACACTCCTTGGCTCGCAGCCCCTTCCATCTTCAAAGCCAGCAACGGCCAGTCAAGTCTTTCTCATCACTCTGACACTGACTTCTGCCTCCCTCTTCTACATTTAAAGGACTCTTGTGATTACATTGGGCCCAGGTGGATAATCCAGGATAATCTCTTTATTTTAAGGTCAGCTGATTTGCAACCTTAATTCCCTTTGCCCTGCAACATAACAAATTTACAGGTTCTGGGGATTAGGAGGTGAGCATCTTTGGGAGGCCATTATTCTGCCTACCACACCTATAGCTTTGTCTTGAAATATGGATCAATTTCTAGAAATGTTTGAAAGCCACATGACCAGAGGACTCAGTTGCCATCAGTTTTAAATGCTTTGGCCTGGACTCCTCCTTCCCTCCCTGGAGGATCCTTACAAGGAAATTCAGAGGAACTCTGGGGTCTGCCCACTGAGTGTGAATGCTGGCAGGCTTAGGCTGTCCTGGTGCGGTGTGCAGAGAGGTGGGTCTCTGTGTCCACCAGAAAAGAGGTCTCCAGGGAGGAAAGCATGAGGGCTGTTGTGGAGACCCCACCAGTCTCAATTTTCTCCTCTCCCCTCCCTCTGTACCCATATATTCAGATTACCCTGCAGTCATGTGTTCTTGTTTTTACTTCCAGGTAAGGTCAGATGGAGCTAGCTGTGTGTGCATGTGCATCCATGCATGCATGTGAATGATCTTCCCCCATCAGACTGGGTGATCCCTGAGGCCATGTCCTTGTTTTCCTTTGCTCCCCATTACCTGTCCCCATCCATTGGCACTGCACCTGGTGCAAAAGGTGTACTGATTTGACAGTAAAAAAACTGAGACAGTGGCCCTTCTTCCCACATCATGACCTTCAACACTGTCCCTTCCTAAATCCATCCAGAGGAGCCCCCAGATTATTTGTAATAAACTCCAGAAACAGTACCCAAGTTCAGAAGGCACAAGTTTTAGAATCTTCCTGCTAGCACATTTCTAGGCCCACAGTGATCAACACTTGCCCCTGGGGGAGATAGTGGCCTCGCGTTCTCCTCCCACATAGCATAACCTCTGTTCTCACCTCTGCAAGATACTCTCTGCTGACTGCCTGGAACCCAGTGGCGTTGAATAACCAGATTCTTATGAGAAAGGTGCCCTAGGTATTAATCACAGCCCTAGTGTTTTATGATTTTATGCAAATTACTCACCCTCTCTCAGCCCTTTTTTCCCCCTTGGTATAAACCATTCCCATTCCTACTTCTATCATATGTCCCAAGGGATCCTGGAGAAGAAATGTGATGCAGGAGGGGAAAGCTATTCTTTGGAGGTACGGCCCTGGGGAGATTGAGGAGAAAAGGAACTAATATTTACTGAGCTTCTACTTTGTAGCAGGCACTGTATGCAGATTAGCTCATTTAATGGGGTGGTTGAGAACCAGGGCTCTGGAGTCAGAAAGACGTGGGGCTGAATTCTGGCTCCGCCACTTGCTGGCCTCGGGCAAGTTACTTAATGTTTCTCAGCTTTGGTTTCCTCAATGGTAAAATGGGGGAAAATAATATCTACTGCACAGCGTTCTGTGGATTAAGTGAGATAAATGCAGTAACGCTTTTGGCACATCATAAACACTCAACAACTTAGCTCTTATCATTAGCAACCCTATGAAGTGAGTGCTATTAACCCAGATGTATAGGTGAGGAAACTGAGGCTCAGAGAACCTAAGAAACCGCCCAAGGGCATAAGGTTACAGGAGGGACTCTAACCAGCTCTGATTCTAGCTCCTCTGGATTGCAGGCGAGCCCCAGGCTCAGGCCTGCATCGTGGAGGTGGCTGTGCTGGGGAGCCTCGGGGGATAGAGCTGGTGGGCCTTCCTTCCTCAGGCTGCTGAGGGCCCAGCAGAGGGAGCGCAGACCGTGGAGCAGAACACTTAGCCCTTGTGACTCTTGGCTCCAGCTCTCTGGCTGGGGGCCGGGAAGGCCCCACCAATGCTCCCACTCCACCTCAGGGCAGTCTCTCTCCACACTCCAGAAGGAAGCCCAACCCCCAGGACCCAGGCGGCCTCTCTAGGGGAAAGAGAGACTCACCCCTCATGGGGGATGGATGCTCTTTTGGACAGAATTTCATTTCCATTTTGCCATACACGAAACTAATTGGAATGTTCTAGGAGTAACCTACCAAAGAGGAGCTCAGGCAGTGAGAGGAAGGGAAAAGAGAAGCTGGCTGCAGACAGGGTAGAGAAATGGAGCTCAAGGGAATTCCAGAGAACTGGGCCCCAGACAACAGGGGGCTGAGTGGGGGCTGGTGGATGGCACCAGATTAGAAGAGAGCACATCTATGAAAACAACTCGAGAGCTGGAAATGGGACCTGAGAAGAGCAAGAGGGCTTCAAAGGACAGAGATCAGCTAGCTCTGCAAAGGAGAGGCCCAGAGTACTGGCCAACGGTTTCCATTCTCTAAAGGGCTGCTCTCCTGTTTCCTGGGAGAATAAAGGGGACACGAGAAACCTGGGTGATGGGGAAGGGGCTGCTCCAGAGACAAAGTGCCTGCCCTCGGCAGCTTACTCACCTGCTGCCTTACTCCCACCCACGTGCCCTCCCCTGGCCTGGCCACCCTTCCCCACACCCACAAGCTCCCCTCCTGAGAATCCTCCCCTCTGCAGATCCAAACCCCACCCGGTTTTCAAGGCCCAAATCAGCTGCACCTCATCGGGGAAACGTTCCCTATATACTCCCACACAGAGCTCACAGTTCTGATAACATTTATAGTCTAAATCACACAGTTTAGCACTTGGTTTTAAATACTGTCTGGTATTATTCCCTCCTTATTTCTTGTGAGTATAAGTTTTGCCTTTCCAGCTGATTGGTAGGTTTCCTTACCAGTAACGAGTGCATCTTATGCTTCTTTTTATTCCCCCCTATCCACCCCAACCCCCCACCCCCACTGCCTAGGAGGCAGTGCCCATCCTGTGAGGACTTGGTGGGTCAATACTGATTGACTAAATTAGCTTCAATGCCTGGAAAACTTCTTGACCAGCCACCTAAGTAAAACGCAGAAATGGATGGCCCAAACCTTGGGGTTTTAAAAGGTCAGATCATATCACCCCTGCCCTAAACCCTGCAAAGCCTCATCTTACTCTGAGGAAACAAACTCCTCACCCCAGCTCCAGGCTCTCCAAGACCTGGCCTCCTCAAACCCACCAGGCACAGCCCTGCCTCTGACCCCTTGCGCCTGCAGTTTCCTCTGCCAGGCGTGCCCTTACCATCTGCCTCCACTTCATCTTTGCTCATGTCATCTTCTCAGCAAGGTTGCCCTGTACAAAGCTACAAAGTATCCTCTTCCTAACAATACACTCTTACCCCCCTTCCTGGCTTTATTTTTCTTTTTAGCACTTGCCACTTTCTAATGCACAGCTGACACTTGAACGAGGTTGGGGATCGGGGCACTGACCCTCTCTCTGCACAGCTGAAAGTCTGCACATAATTTGCAGCCGGCCCGCTATACTCGCGGTTCCTCCGTATCCACAGATTAAACCAAGTGTCGTGTAGTGCTGCGGTATTTACTATTGGAAAAAAACCCCACGCAGTTGAAACCCGCGTTGTTCAAGGGTCAACTGTACTATTTACTCTATCCTCAGACAGTAAAGTATAAGCTCTAGAGATCTCTGGTTGCTCATTGTTACCTATACGCCCAGTGCCTGGCACAGATGCTTCATAAATACTTGTTGAATGAAGAGACCCCAGCCCCACCCTGGGTCTGAGATGGCCAAGGCACAGTTGTGCTCAGAGATGGGCAATGGACAGGAAATTCTGTAGGTTCCTCCTAGATGTGGGATTCCACCATTTCACCCCTGGGCCAGCTCTGAGGAAACACTTTGAGGTTCGGAGGCGTGGAGCTGTGTGAGCCCCAGTGACCTTCATCCCATTGGGAGGTCTGTCCAAGAAGGAGAAGGTGAGGGGGCAGGGGTGACTGCCAGGCAAGGTAAAATGTCAAGTCCCTCCCCTCCGTGTGCACAGCTTTTAGGTTCCTAGTGTGCCCGACAGCCAGCCCTCTGTGGTCTCTCCGTCTCCTGGGCATCACAACCCCTGCCCTCCCAGGCCAAAGACAGACACTTTCGTCACCTGCCTCTGATGCTCATTCTGAGAACGCTTTGTAAAGGAACACGACCTTCCCTGACTTTCTTCTCTCCTCGCCCCTTTCCTCCCCCTGCCCCGCTCCCCCGCCCGGTAGAATGAGGGAAGACAGACCCCCCTTTCCTGGGGGACCTGTGCTGGTTGCCTAATAATTGCTGCCCCTTCTTCCACATGTTTGCTCCTGAAGGATCTGCCCCGTGAGATGTTTGTAAATAGGAACAATTGTACTTGTTCTTCCCAAGACACAGGATTCTCCCTTGTTAGAGACACCCCACTGACAGTGCTAATCTCAAGCTTTCCCCACCTCCCTCCGCCTCATCTGGGGTCTGCAGCCCACCCTCCCAGAAGTCACTGGGACATCAGTCACTGGGAGAAGACATCTCCCATAAGTCACTTGTGCATTGGTTCCACTACTGTGGCCCTGCAGACTGACTCTTAGGGTCCAGCTTCTCTGAGGCCACTAGCTCCATGTGGCTTCCGAGGCATTTAGCTGAGGCAGAGGAAACAACGTTGGTTCTCCAGGAGCTGTGGCCTCTGGGAGGAAAAAGAAGGGAAACCCTCTCTGAAGGTCCCAAAAGTGGAACAGGCAGCCCCCGGCTTGGACAGGACTTGGGGAGCTTCTTACTGTAGGGGGGTAGGAGAATGGGCAGGATGCCCCCAGAGCACACTCCAGGCCCAAGGGACACTGGATTCTGGGGGCGTGAAGGAGAGGAGCCCACCGGTCAGAAAGAAGGTTAAGTCCTCCCTCGGTTTTTTTCTAGCTACATGTCCTTGAGCAAGTTATTGAACCTCTCTGAGTCTCAGTTTCCTCATGTTTAAATTAGAGATAATAAGAGGACCTACCTAATGGCGTACTTTTTATTTATTTATTTATTTATTTATTTATTTGCGCTACGCGGGCCTCTCACTGCTGTGGCCTCTCCCGTTGCAGAGCACAGGCTCCGGACGCACAGGCTCAGCGGCCATGGCTCACGGGCCCAGCCGCTCCGCGGCATGTGGGATCCTCCCAGACCGAGGCACGAACCCATGTCCCCTGCATCGGCAGGCGGACTCTCAACCACTGCGCCACCAGGGAAGCCCTAATGGGGTATGTTTTGAGGACTTAATGGGACAATGTAGGTAAAGCACATAGACAGTGCCTGGCACGTGGTCAGTGCCCAAGAAATGCCAGCTGCCATTACAATGTGCCAGGTGGAGGCTGAATAACAGTGAGTGCCCCAGGAACCCTCTGCCTGCTCTTAGTCCTGTAATTCACTGCAAGATCATCGAATGCTGAGCAGCAGGGAAGGTGTGGGTGGAAGAAATGTACAGAGAGAAACTGAATTCTAAACCAAGCCTGGGTCAACTCACCTCCTAAAAGGCAGGTCCCTCAGGCCAAGGTTTCTCCTGGGTCCCCAGGAAGCGCAAGAAGCCAGAGGACAAGGGCCATGGCAGCTCTGGGTTTGGAGCAGAGACTGCTCAATGCTGGCTTAGACCATTTAGGAGGCCAAGGTCATGAGACCAATCCCAGCAGGGATGTACGAGGTCCCCGGCCCAAAGGCCAAATGTTTTAGGCTGGAGAGTGTGGGGATGTTCTGGGCAACCTGCCAGCCCCACTGGAAGCTCAGCTCTGAGCACCGGGAACAAAGAGGCTGAGGTAGGATGTGTCCGAGATGCTCCTGGTATCTATAGAAGGCAACACACACACAACACAGCCCCTTTCCACACACGATTCCTGGGCCCCAGGGTTTCCAGGCCCACCACCTCTGCCTGGTTGACTCCTTTTCAAGGCTTGCCCCAATATCATGTCCTTTGATGACCATTTCCTAATCTGCCGACAGAGGCAGTCACCGCTTTATCTGCTTATCCCTATATTATAGCACTTGTTTCATTATTTTAAGACTGACTCCCCCTTTTAAGAATAATATTTATCTGGCACTTACTAAACTCAGTGCATGTATTAACTCATTTAATCGTCACAACAACTCTATGAAGTAGGTACTAGTATTATTCCATTCATAGATGAGGAAACCGAGGCACAGAGACGTTACATAACCTGCCCAACGTCACCCAGCTAGAAGTGGTGGATTTGAGCCGCAGCTGTGTGGCTCTAGAATCTGTACTCTTACTGTCGACTCCTAGAAGGCAGGGGCAACACCTGATTTGTCTCTGTCCCTAGCACCTAGCACAGGGCTGAACGCACAATAGGTACTTAGAAAAGATAGGCTGACTGAGTAAGCACACGCCTGCATAAGGCTAACATGGTGAATGTTCCAGCCTCTGTGCTGCGGGACAGAGAGATCAAGGCCCTCCGGAAAGCATCAGATAAAGGCATCCTTCTTATTCACCCTCTCTTAGCAATCCCACCGCACACTGCTGTCTGTCCTGCCTGTTGTGTCTTTTCGTGCATGTCTCCTGCCTTCTGGTTTTTGTTTCTGTTTATCTCCTGCCTTTTTCTGTTCCTAGGTCACTCTCCCCCTTTCCTGTCCCACCCAGCCTCCATCCATTGTCCCTGTCCTTCTCTGTAGTTCTTGCAGGCTTGAAAGCCTCCCACCCCCATTCTTTGCCTTGGAGCTTTTCTAGAATCCAGACTTGCCCAAGGAGGTTGAGAACACCAATAACGTTGACTCATTAGACTGGCCATGGACCAAGCTCCTACACACTGACCCTGAATGGAAATGGCAATTTCTCATCAACTGTACTTAGATGCTGTGTGTGTGTGTGTGAGAGACTGCTTGCCTAGTTTGTCACAGACCTGTGTGGGATCAGGAAGATCCACTGCCCTCCCTGCCTCCTCTCCCAAGGTCCCAACTCCTCCAGGAAGGCTTCCCAGATCCCATGAGAAAAGCTTATTCATGCAATCGTTCATCAAATCCTTATATATTTTAATATTCTGAGGAGACAAGGCATGCTCCTGAAAAATTTGGTTAAAATGTAATCTTCAGATAACTGTATAAGTTAGCAGATGTCACAGACATAGGGGCCAAGTGAACTGCAGATAATCAGTGATTTCAATACGGAGACCTCTGTGACCTGGGACAAGTGGTTTACCCTCTCTGGTCCTCAATCTCCTCAGCTATAAAGCAGATGATAATCCAGAATTTAGAAGGTTATTAGGAGGATTGAATGAGATAATTTCTGTAAAGCTCCTGACAGACTGGTGCTTATAGGTACTCAAAAACGAATATGTTTCTTTCTCCCTTCTCCATCTAAAGCACTGGCCTTCTACTCAGCCCTCCCAGATAAATGGTAAGATATGAACTGGTCCATCCTTGGAGGTCAGAAATGTCTTAAGGACAGGATGACCCTGGGTCTGTAAGCTTTGCAGTACCTGGTTTACTGTAAGAAGATGGGCCTGTCATGTAAGAGGTCACTCAGTATGATAAAGATGACAATTTACTAGGATTGTTCACATGCATCCCCCACTGACCCCACAAGTAGTGGGTCTTTGAAACATCCTGGTGAGCACAGACCTAATCAGCTGGGAAGTCCAGATACAACTTTGGCTCTGCCCTGAGATATAAAGGTTTGTTTAATTGCTGTATCCTCAGCTCCTAAAATAGTGCTAAGCACAGAGTAGGTGCTCAATAAGTTGTTGAATGAATGAATTTTTTAAAAAAGCAATGGATTTCCTTTCCCCTTTCTAATAATAATAATAAAAAAAAGAGGGTAGGTAGGAGGGGCAAGTGGTAAGGTACAGGAGTCATGCAGGGGGAATGCAGCTGCCAGGCCCTCCACCCAGGCTCCTCCTCTGCAAAGGGGGTACAGCAAAGCTAACAGTGCATGTGTTCCCACCATCAGGATGCTCGGGAGCCAGGAGCCAAGTGCACACGCCTGGCTTGAGGCTGAAGCGGCAGTTTATAGAAGAGACGGGGCAAAGGTGGAGACAGACCTGCAAAGGAGGGAGGGAGAAGTCTGGGGAGAGGACGAGGGTGAGAGAAGAGTGAGAGCAGTCTGAGGGAAAAGGAGAGGAAGAGATGCTTGAGGGGGACGTGAAGAGTGAAGGAGAAAGAGAGGAGGAGGAAGGAGGGGGGGAGGCACAGGAAATAAAGAATGGGGAGTGGAGAGGAATGGTGGAGAGTTACAGAGGAAACATGCTGTCTCAGCCTGGGTGGAATTCGTCTTAGCAGACCTCTGAGTTCCCCCTGCCATTCAGTGTCTTCTCTGGGTTGGGCTGTGCAGGGGGAGGCTGTAGATTTGGGGGTGCTCCTAGATGCCAGGTGTCTGCCAGACCCTGGGCAGGTCTCAATCCCTGAAGCCTGAGGCCTTTAGTTCCATCCTTTCCAAATAATGAGGTCTCATCCCAGGTCTAGAGGGACAACCCCTTCCCACCCCGCATGGGAAGGAGGAGACTCTGTGAGCCAAGCCCAGGGGAAGGAAAGTGGTCTAGAAGGCTCAGACCCCTAGCTGTGTTCTCTTTCCGTCTTCTCCCCATAAGGACACCTGGCCAGCCAGGAAAGTGGGTCAGGCCACCCACATGTGACTTTTTTCTAATAACAGCAGGGCCCACAGGCAAGGGGGCCCCAGTGCTCTGTACACAGCCCTGCCCATCCCGTGCCCAGTGCTCTTGTTGGAGGGACCTTTAAGGAGCAGTGGGCAGTGGGAGGGGATCCCTGCCTTCTCATTCAGGAAGAGGACATGGGCCAGAGCCCACCCCAAGCTGGCAGGGAAGGGGGAGCCTGCCGTCTGCCAGGGTGCATGATAAGACCCAGATCGCCCCATGATGATGACCAAGCTGGCAGGGAGCCGCCTCTACTCCCCTTCTGGGGTCTTCAAGTAGAGGGCCCGACGGGTCCATTTCTGGCAACTGAGCGCTGCGCCCAGCCCACCCCCTCCAGACCCTGCAAGGTGCCCTATTAGAAGCTGCGTTGGTTCCAGCAGACCGGAGCTGCGGCAGCCTGAAGAACAGAGCACAAAGCCCAGCTGACACCCTCCTTCCTGTTCCTTTGATGGGGAAGGAAGGACAAGGACAGAGGGGGAGCGCCGCAATAACCCTAGGGCCCACCCTCAGGGTCCAGGTCTCCCGCACCTCTTTAGCTTCTCAGCTCAGCCCTAATGGGGCTCAGGTTCCCCTCACCCGGCGGCTCCCCGCTGGCTGGGCCGCCGGAGCCAGCGCCGCCCTTCGCCTGCAGGACAGACGCACCACCTGTGGCTGGCCAACCCCTCCCGTCGGCTGGGTGCCGCGGTGGGCCCCGAGCTGGCCTTCCACTCCCGGGGCTCGCAGGCTGAGCCCGGGGCCCGCAGGCTGAACCCTAGGCCAGCCCATCCCCCACTCCGAATGTCCCAGCCCAGGCTGTGCACAGACCCCTGCCGCCCGGGAAGAAGCAGGCTCCGGGTTCCAGATACTTCGGACAGACGCCAAGGCCACCTTGGACACCCAAGCTCCAAGGAAGGGAAGTCCCCGGGCTCTGGAGCGCTTCCCCTGGCGAGTCCGCCCCTGTCACGCCCTCCCTAACCTCTGCCACCTCGCGGCTCCGCGACATCTCAGGGGCCCGCTCTGCCCAGCAACAGTTTGGGGCGGTTCGGGCCTCTCCGGTGGATTCAGGCCCGGACGCCCCCTCCTCGGGTCCAGCCTGCGCAGTCGGCAACCGTCTTTCCAGTCTCCAGCTCTCCTTCCCTCTGCCCTCGCGGCCGCCTCCCCGCCCGACTCCCCGGCTCCCTTACGGGCGTCGCGGCAGAAGCCCGCCCCTCCCCTAGCGCCCGCCCGGCCCAAGCGGCCCCCCGCCCGCGCGCCCGGGGTCGCGAGCCGCACACTCACCCCCGGCCGCCGGCCGCCGCCTGCGCCTCCGCGCACCGCTCCGCTCCGGCCCGGGCTGGGCTGAGGAAGACCAGTCCGCCCCTCCCTCCGCGCGCCGCTCGCGCAGGCCAGGGTGGGGTCGCGGGCGTCTCCCTGCCGTGGAGTTTTCCTGGGAGTGGTCCTGGGGCAGATCAACCACCTTCCCACCCGCGCCGCGCCCGCGCGTTCGGCGGGAGGCTGGCGACCGAGATCGAGCGCTCCTTCCGCTCGCCGCCCGTTCGCTAGTGCAGCGAGCAGGCCTCCGCGGCGCCTCGCGCCCCTCCGCGCGCCCCTCCCCCCGGCTTCTCGCTCGCTGCTCCGCCGCTCTCCCAACCTCCCCAGCCCACTCCGGTCGCCTTCTCCCAGTCTGCCTGCCACGCCATCCCCCACCCCCTCCAGTCCCGCTGCCATTTTAACTCCAGAGTGCCCAGAGGCCCCTTTCCCTAACACACACACACCAGAGGGAGGGGTTGGGTGGGGCCAGATGCTGAGGCTTGAGCGTCTGGGGCCGTGGTGTTCTTGTGCTTTTACACGCAAGGCTGAAAGAGGAAGGGAGCACAGCGCGTGGATCTGAGAGGGGAAAGGGAACGGCTCTTCTGATATTGCTTCTTACTCCCTTGTAAAGGCCAGGAGGACGGAGGAGAAATTCAGCAGCTTTTAGAGCACAGGTGCAACTCATAAGCATAGCATTTTTGCTTTGCGTGGTGTTATCCTCCCCCAAGTTAACAGCGGACTAAGGAATGCAGAGTGGGTTAGAATTTGTCCATGGGTACGGGTACCACGCATCCTAAAGAATGGTATGGAATATCCACCCCACCCCCACCAGTTCTCATGCCCTTCCAGCATTGCCCCCTGAAATGGGCAGCTCTGGCTTTCTGGAAGATTCCACCCTGGCTCTTGGCAAAGATATCAATCTCCATAGGTGTTAGGCAGGAACTGGCAAGCCCACTCAGGGGCTTGGCTTTGGGGGATGCCCCTCTTGCAGGCTGGACGTTGTGAACGCTGGGAAAGGAGAGCAGGATGCTGAAGGCGGGTGCTGGGCTGCTACCTGGTGGCTTAGAAAGGCTAGGACACCGCCACTGGTCGGTGCTTAGGAGAGTGCGTCTCCTGCTGGAGCCAACTGCCTGAGGCCCATGCCTTCGTGGAGCCTTGAACCTGGACCACTCAAAATGGACGTGACAAGCTCAGGTCCATGACAGGCCACACCCTGTCTGGTTCTGGTTCTGACCAGAGCCTGCAGAAGCAACCATAGGGGAGTAGGTGGGGGTGGAGCCCAAGGGATGGGGAGTCCTGCCAGGAGTGGCATCTGGTCTGCCTTCCTTCATCCAGGGCTTTCGCTCAATGCCTCCTGTGAGCTGAGCTTCAGAGAGAACAGGGACAGAGCTTTCTGGCTCTGTCTTCTCCAAGGGCACAGCCGGTGGTAACTCCATGCTTGGAGGCTTTTATCAAATCGGCTTGAAGGTCTGTGTGTTCTGTATGCACAGAGGGGGTTCTCACCTTCATGTATTCAATAAGCACATATTAAGTTCTCATTGTACCTCCTAAACCACTCCCATGCCCCCACCCTCCACCCCTGCTGTGGGGTGTAATGGCCTCAAGGAGCTTAGAGGGACAAGTTGGAACTATATGAAACACATTTTAACATTTCAAGGCAAAGGAAGTGCCGTAGAAATACAGAAAGAAAAGGCTGTTATAGGTTAGGGTTATTCATGAAAGCTTTTACGGAGGAGTTGAGCTTCAAGCTGAGCCCAGATGGAGGGACAGGTGAAACTGGCAGAGAAAACAGGGACTAGCAAATGCAGAAAGCAGGAAAGGGGAGACCAGCAGAGCAGAACGGATTGCCTGGTAGGTAGGGGGCAAGGGAGGGAATTTATAGAGCTACGATTGGATGCCAGGCCTTTTCCCACATGTCCCTCATTTTATCCTCTGAGTTGACTCTTACCCCATTTAACAGACAGGAGAATGGAGGCTCAGAGAGTTTAAGATCTACAGGCATAATCTGAACCCTGCTGGTTCCTAAGTGGCAGACCCTGTAAGACACATAAGGGATAAGGGAATTGTATCATCTTTGGGCAGAGAACTAGGTAGGGAGTGTGGCCCCAGAGCAGTGGTCCTCAGGCTTAAGCATCATCTAGAGCGTGTGAACAAATGCAGACTCACAGGTCCTACCCCAAAGTCAGATTCTGCAGGAATCTACAGTTTGACAAACTCTCTATGTAATTCTGATTCAAGTGGCTAGATGAACCCTGCTTTGAGACACACTGGCCTGGTGTGCCCATCACTCTCTGATCTCTCCTGCCTGGGCTCAGCAAGTACAGAGCCCTGTATTCTGGATATTGGGGAACCACAGTGAAAGGAGAACACAGGGTCCCTGCCAGAGGCAGGTTCACAGTGAAGCTGGTGAAGCTTAAGCTTTATGGTTGTTCACTTGCGGGGAGGAGGGGAGGCCAGTGTGCAAACAGGAAGCATTTTTATGCAAGCATTTCTGGTGAACTGAATGAAGAGGTGTCATAAGGAAGGGATCTGAATTTCCAAGGCTTACATAAATTATTGTGGTCTTTCTAGTTCTAAAGAAATATCACCATTGGGCCTAATTTTGTATTTGTTCTTTTTCTTAAGAGGGCCCCACAAAACCTGGCTCTTCCCCTGGCCCCTGCCTTCAGGGAGCTCCCAGGATCCACAGACACCCTTGGAGCACAGAGAACCAGAAAGGCAGGAGGATACTGCAGATGGCAGAGCTGTGTGGAACTGCAGGGAGTCCTCAAATTTATCTTGGGTTATATTCTTGGAAAAGGTACTGAAGGTAAAATGATGTAGGTTGAATCTGGTTTTGCCCAGAAACAATGTGATAATGGAGATTACAATCCTCACCAAGGTCCTGGTGCCCAACTTTTTATAGGACTAAGTATAAATACCATATTTAATCAACTGTAAATGATACACCTGGACTATGTATTTGTTAAATTGAATTTGAATATATAAAACAGCTAAACTGGGCAATATGGTAACCAAATCCCATTCTGTTTAACGTAACGTATTCAAAAGATTCCTGGGAGAAATGCTCTTGTGGAGGGAAGGAGGGAGCCATGGAGAAGACTGGAGAGACTCCCCCTTCCCTTCATACGGAATCTGTTTAGGCAAGAGGGAGACTCTCAGAGGTCTGAAGCTGGGGGACAAGGGTTTTGTGCCCCATGGCAATCTGAAAACAGCCCAACCAGGCAGCATCATTTGTGGGTACACCTGGCCAACTCTGAAGTGCGTATGTCTCTTAAGACAAATTAAGGGCTGCCTACATGCACAGCCCAAATGGGGGACATTTGCGAGGGATTTGAGTACATGAAGTTGGATGAGGGTGATCTGGGATGGCTTTCTGGAGGAGGAAATTTTTGAGAAGACACTTGAAGGCAGGAGGGAGAATGGTTAGGCTTCCTGAGAGGTCAGTGCCAGGGACCCTCAAAGACCTTTTCATTTGACTCTTAACCCACCTCATTGTGTAACCCATAGGCTGCCAAGAAGACTTTGTCCCAAGGTGCCCGTCTCTCACCTCCCATCTAGTTCAGTGTTTCTCAAACTGCAGGTGGAGACCCATTAGTGAGTTACAATAAGAACTTAAAAAAAAAAAATGAAATAGAATAGGATAGAACATATTTCATTAATACTTTTGTTCCAGTTTCATGAAATCTTATGTGTGTACTATGTCATGGTGTTCAATGTATTTCTTACCATGGGTCTCCATAAAACCTTGGTTATTTATTCCCAAAGTCTGCAAATAAGATACTTATGAGGTATCTCACATGTTAAGAGTAAAGTATTTCTCAAATCCAGCCTTTTCACATGGCATTACTTCTGTGATTTTCTTCTTTTCCAATCAGACTCTGTTCATTTCTGAACATTTTATTTCAGAAATGGTTGACAGGGCAAAGAAACTGGGACTCCATGTATCTTAACCCTGTACTTTTATCTTTGCACTGTCTCTGACCCCTATATTTTCTTTCTTATTTTCTCTCAGAGAAGGAAGTCTTTATGGTCTTATTGCCAATATTTGAATTAGTTCCAACATAGGTCTTAGAGCTCACAGGGCTCTCCAGAGATCATTCCTAAGGTGTGTCCCAGCAGCCAGCGCCTGGGTCTATTTTTGCTTTGTAAACTCAAGCTTCTGAAACTGTGTGAGCAAAAGAATTACCTGGGGAACTGATTAAAATGCACTTTCCTGGATCCCATACATAGGTCTGAAGTGGGGCTCCTGAACTGCAATTTCGACCAGTTCTTTAAGTGATTCTGAGGACCACACTTTGAGAAACACAATTTATAAACCATGGAGAAAATTCAGCTCCTTCCAGGAAGCTTTCTCCCATTCACTCCCAGTTCTGATCACGCCACTGTTTCCCTTCTGCAGGAACAGTCTTGTTTATGCCACTTTATGTTTATTTGCAATCATTTGCACTTTGTCTGAAAAGTTATTTTATCTGGGCATCCCGCCTTCCTACTTAACTTATTAGCTCCCCCAAGGAACTGTATCATTCATTACTATTTCCCCAGAGTACCCAGCAGAGGACCTTGCTCATGGCAGATTTCTCATGTGCTCTCTGTGCGTAGGACAAAATCCTCCCATATATCCCCCTGCCCCTCTCAGCCCCTAGCGCCCTGGGTGGTAGTCTCTACCCTGGAGTGCTCAGGGCAGGGGTAAGTGTCTGAGTTGTTCCCTGGATCAAACAGTGTTATTGATTGGGTGATTTCAGCTCTGTCTGACTTTGTCCTTTCCATCTGACCTCCATAGGTTTAGAGAGAAGTGAATCGGTAAAAACTAATGAGTCCAGATGACCCCTCTGGGATAGTAGCTTCATCAAAGGCTATTACATGCTCCCCACCCAAAAACACATTGAACAGCAAAGGCAGAGGGCTGAGCAGCAAGACTAGAACCAGAATGAGACAAGCTAGCTGCCTAGGGAGCAAGATTTAAGGCAGCACTTACTCTCGGGTGCTGACCCTACACATGCAGGACCCTAAGAGTGGACACCTCCTTAAATTTCGGCTCTAGGCACCTTTCCCCACCCTAGTGCCAGCCCTGCTAAGCAGCCTAAAGCAAGTATCCTGGGCCCCAAGTCTTGACACTTAAGCCTTAAAATGGACGGAAGGAAAGGGGGCTGAGGAAGGCGTGGCCTGGACACTGTCCTATTCCTAGATTAAATGGTTCTTCAGGCAGAGGTCAGCTTGGTCCATTCTCCTGTCCCAAGGCATTGTCCTGCATGATAAGCAACTTGGATAAAATTGACTCTAAGCTCCTGATTCTGCGCAGGGAGTGGTCAGTGTGTGGTCTCACTTGGTCCTTATGAGCTCCACAGCAGCTAGTCTCCAGCTAGGAAGAAGCTCAGACCCAACTCAGTCCCATGTCCTCTGGTCGAAGTCCACTGGCTTTTGTTGTTGTTGTTCTTTCCTTTTCTTCCCCCTCTACAACTCCTCTGCCTCTCGTGGAAGACATCCCACAATCCCCGAGAGCCACTTGTCAAAGGGATTAAAACCTTCACTGTCAGAAAACTCATCCTTATGTTTTATCCTTATGGCTCCTCCTGCCACAAAGCACATTTCTTCCTGTTTCAACCTCAGCGGGGATGAAGAGCAGCCTGTCACTGGTCACCAGCCTCTGTATGTGGGAATCCCGGGTCCTTTGGCTTTGTGAAGTCTTTTCTGTCTTCTTTTCCTCAGGCACTGTAAACTCATCTTCTTTGCTGGGGGGTTTCTTTTCTTTTCTGGGAGAAGAAAAATTATAAGGAGAGGAAGGAGGAGAAAAGTAGGAGAAAGAAGAGAGTTGAGGATGTAAATTAGGGCCACCTCTTCCTGAGCTGAGGGAGACTGATCTGCCTGAAGGCAGGACCCGAGGAGGTGACCAAAATGCTGGTCTCCTTGCAGGCCAGGACCCTGGCAGAGAGCCTAGAGCCTTGGGCCGCATCTGTGTACGTCTGCACGAATAGCTAATGGTCCACATCCCTTCACAGACCCCAGGCCCTTGCCTCTGCTGGATGGGTCCCACCCTGGAAGGGAAGATGGATGAAACGGCTACTGGAAGAAGTTGCACCTGGCTCACCTGGATGCCCCCGTCAGAGAGGAGTGGGACTTTCGGACTCCAGATGGGAGAACAGAAAGCTGAGGCCCCGGGTCGGGCACCCAGCCGTTCTCCTTCCCTGTCCCACTGCAGTGTCAGAGATGATCTCCCCACACACTGAGTAGGGTGGCTGGAGTGGATGACTAATGCATGTCATTTTCAAGATGCTCTCTCTGCACAGGAAAGTACATTCAGATCCAGGTTTTAATTGTGTGTGATTTTAGCTGAGATGGTGTTAATTTATTTCCTTTGCTACTTCAGCAGTTCTTCCTCTTTCATCACGGTGAAAATATCTGGAATGTATCTTTTTTTCTTAAGGACAAAGAAAAGAAGCTGATCTTGCTCCTTTTCCACTGATTGAGGTTTAGAACATTCTAGGGGCTGCCAGATGCTGTTTAGTGGGTACTTCAGGATGGAGGCCCTACGGTCTCCCACTACCCAGCCTTCCTGTCCTTCTGCTACCAGATTTGCCAAAGGGAATGCTTGATGCGGCAGGACCCTTACCACCCAGACAGACCCTCTGACAAGTTCACCAAAAGAGGGGATTTTTCAGCCAGGGCCGGCTCCAGTTAGTTTCCAAAATGTGAGGTGCTTTTCTCTTTGTAGAACCTTCAGAGAAAAGGGGAACAACTTGACATTGCAAAGGACTTCGTGGAGGAAGGGGACAGTGTCAGTGAAAGAAAGATGGGACAGGAGGCATCGAAGGTCCCCTGATTGGTGGTCCAAAGCTCGTGCTTTCGGACTTTGGTTGGAAGAGGGTCTATTTGAGAAAGTAGGCAGGGTCAAGGTGAATATGATAACCCACTAATACATTTTTTTCTTTTTACTCAAATTCTCTTTGTGATGAGCATAAAAATAGCACACACACCTTCAGAGATTCTCTAGCATCTCGCCCCAGAACTTTGCCCTCTTTGAGAATTATTATTTTTCTGTGTATCTGTACTAGCTAAGATCATTTTATCAAGCCTTACTTACTCTAATTTTTGTTATAAAAATAAAATAATTTTAATTTCCAAACGTAAAATTGTAGTATCATTTTGAATATGTTCTTTCAATCTGTATGTAAGTCCCAAATTGGAGATCAAACTTCCCCACCCCTCTGCACTGGAGAGTCACTGAATCACTGCCCTAATATCCAGCACAGGATAAGCAGAAAAGCATCAGCCATGCCAGGCTGGGACTGTTCAAGGGCACTTTTGCCTCTTGTCCAAGTCACTCCCCCCCATCTCGTGAAATCAATGTCTTCTTCGGTCATTTGGGCACATAGTAGGAAATTCATTAAGTATATATTGCATGAATCTTACACTATTAAAGTCCAGATCTTCCTTGACTTACAGTGGGGTTACATCCCAATAAACCCATCATAGGTTGAAAATATCTAAAGTCAAAAATGCATTTAACATAACCTACCGAACAGCATAGCTTAGCCTAGCCTATCTTAAATGTGCTCAGAACACTTAACATTAGCCTACAGTTGGGAAAAATCATCTAACACAAAGCCTGTTTTATAATAAAGTGTTGAATAGCTCATGTAATTGATTGTAACTACTGAAAGTGAAATACAGAATGCTTGCAGGGTGAGGAATGGTTGTAAGTGGATGGGTTGTTTACCCTTGTGATCCTGTGGCTGACTGGGAGCTGCTGCTCACTGCCGCTGCCCAGCATCATGAGAGAGTATCATACTGCATGTCACCAGCCCAGAAGAAGATCAAAATTCAAAAGTTGAAGAATGGCTTCTACTGAATGTGTATTGCTTTTGCACCACTGCAAAGTCGAAAAATCGTTAAGTCAAACCATCATAAGTCAGGGACCATTTGTATTATCAAGTGCTTGGCACAGTGCTGGCGCCTGGCGGTGACAAAGTACTCAATAAGAGTTAACCACTGTCCCTAAGGTCCCCAACACCCTGCCTTCTCCACATGTCCTGTAGCCTGCCCTCTGTTAAGAAATTCTAGCTGGTTGGGATGCTAATTTTCTTAAGGTACCTTGGGACAGCCCTCAACGTTCTCTCCAAATGGTGACCACCTACTGGTTTCTTTTGGTTGAATCAGAAGCCTAACACAGTGCTGTACACATAGTAGGGCCTCAAAAAATGCCTGTTGAGGGAGTGACTGAATGGTCTGGTGCCTTCCGCTTGGCAGCCCCTCTGGTCAAGGGAGACAGAGCCAGGGCAATGGTTGGGGCTGGACCACGACGCAGCTCCTTAGTGAACAAGTAAGCTCTTCTGATCGTGCTCTTCATGTGCAGGGCTCTGACTTACCAGAACACAGCTATGGCTTGAAAATCATTCTGGGCAGCCCATCTTTCTAGCATGTTTAGGGGCTTGTTGGAGGCCAGAATTATTTTGCTGTTTAAAACTTGTTTCTGAGGTCTCTCTAGATTGCTTGGGATAGCTTTGGAGTCCAGATAGCTCTTCCTTCCAATTGCTTTTGGCCATTTCCCGCTGTGTCAGCTGCAGTCTCAGTCTCTGTAGGGCGATAAGTATCGGTTCCTTTCCCACCTGGGCCCGGCCTGGACTTAGCAGACACCTCTGACCATGAGCTGAAGGTGCTTGCACTTCCCAGATGTGCCTGTTTATTTGCCCCAGTTGCCATTTCTTAAAAATTAAACATATACTTACCATATGATCCTGCAGTCATCTTCCCAGACGTGTGTCCCGAAGAAATGAGAACTTAGGTTCACATAAAATCTTGTACACGAATGTTCATAGCAGTTTTATTTGTAATAAATAGCCCCAGAATGGAAACAGCCAAAATGTCATTCAATGGGTGAATGGTTAGACAATCTGGTACATCTGCACTGTAGAATACGATTCAGCAACAAAAAAGGAATGAACTAGTGATACATACAACAACTTGGATGGCTCTCAGGGCATTGTGTTGAGTGAAAAAAGCCAATTTCAAAAGGTCACATGCTGCATGATTTCGTTTATATGACATTCTCAAAATGACCAAATTGTACAGATGGAGAACTGATTAGTGGTTGCCAGGGTATGAGGAGGGGGGGTGGTTTAAGAGGAGAAGAGGGGTGTGATGTGACCATAAAGGGGCAGCACGAGGGATCTGTGTGAATGGAACAATTCTGCATCTTGACTGTGGTGCTAGTTACATGAATCTACACATGCGATAGATAAAATTGCATAGAATTACACACATACATACACACACACACACACACAGGAGTGCATGTAAAATTGGTGAAATCTGAATAAGGTCTGAGGATTGTACCAGTGTTCAATTCCTGTTTTTTGGTTTTTGGTTTTTAAAAAAACCTCTACCCTTTGTTACCACTGTTTGTCAACCCCTGGGTTGCCTTTGATCTCTAGCATGATGTTCAGGATAGGTTTGGAAGTACCAGATTCTCCCGGCATTCTTAAATATTAGGAATATAGCTAAAATACTTCAGTTCTCCTTCTAACCTATAATGAATCCATTTTCCCCAGAATCATTATAATCTGGTTTGGGAGCTCTACCTATTTCCAGCCTATGCCTCCTCTTGGGGTATTGTATTCTAAGTGGATTATCTACCCCGTGAAGAAGGAGTATAAACATATTTTGTTTATTTGATTATTCTAAGCCTAATCAGCTTCACTTTCAAGTTTAAGGAGGATCCTGAATTGAATTTCCAGAGGACTTGCTTCTTCTGCCACTTTATTTTGGGGCCAAGTCTGCATTTTCTGAACCCATGGTGTGCTCCTGGTGAGCCAAGGCTCCACCCTGCCGTTGGCATGGGATACAAAATGTGGCTTGCCCTGGGGCGGGGGTGGGGGCGGTCCAGGGTAGGGGGGCCTGAAAGAGCCATCCTAAGACTTGATTCATTTGACCACCCACACGCCACCCCACATGAGCAGCCCCAGGAGCTCTGCTCTCTCTCCCCACCCTAAGTCTTTGGGAGGGAGAGACACAGGCTTGTCCTGCCTTGGTCGCACACCATCTCCTTACTGCTCATCTAGGCCCACCCTCATCTTTTGCATCCTGATCTTGTGGGGCTCCCAGGAAGGTAGACAATCATCCAGGAGTGCATGTCCCCCCTTTCCTGTCTCCTGTCTAGGCTTGTCTGGACAAAACCCCTCATTTCGTGGGTGAAGACCCTGAGACCTTGCAGCAGTTAATGGCAGAGCTGGTCTATAGCCCACTGTGGGACTCCATGCTACCTCTTTTGGAGAATGAGTTTCATAAATTTATTTCTGACTGACAGTTCTGGTTTGTTAATTGGGGGAGCTTGATGACAACAGACGCGGGACTTCACCTGAGCTGCTCTGGCAACAACTCAGAGCCGGCTCTGTGGCTCTGTGCCCCCGCCCCCTACTTTTCCTGGGGCCAGTTCTTCAAAAGGGAATGAAGGGATGGGGAAAGCTCAGGAAAAAGGAGGAGTTGCCTCTGTCTCTTCTGGAGGCTCCTTTGCTTTTTGGTGCTCTGGCCTTTTGGAACACCAGGTTTACACTGAAGGATCAGCCCAGGCAAGGGGCAGGAAGTCTGAGCTTAAGGGTGTGGGCAGCTGGAGTGATGGTGGGGAGTACTGTGGGCAGACTGGAAAACATCCTCCAATGGGCTAAACAAACACCCTTCCCAACCAATACCCATGCACACATGCACATGCACACATGTATGCAAACATGCATGCCATGGGATTTAAGCATACTTCTTCTTGACCTCTAGTATGGCACATGGTTAGGGACATAAAGGTTAAGGCCCACCTGACCTAGTTTGAATCCTGACTCTGCCACTTCCTGGCCATGTCACTTCGGGCAAGTCTTGTAAAAACTCTTAGCCTGCATTTCTTTATCTCTAAATAGGGGTAATGAATAGCATCTAGGGATGTCACAAGTACTGGAAGAGAATATATGTAAAGTACTCAATCTAGTCCCTGGTACTTAGTGAGGGCTCAATAAATGTAAGTTATTTTGACAATGCTGATTATGATAATGGTGAGTATGAATATTTTTTTAGATCATTCTATATTTGTGTCCCTCATGTTTCAGCTTAGACACTACTTCCTCTAGAAATCTTGCCTGACTCCACGGGCATGGATGGAAGACCACTCCTCTGGATCCCCTAGCACTCAAACTTGTCTACCTTACTATTTTCACATTGTATTGTTGGTCTTGCCAACTAGACTGAGTTATTTGAGAATAGCATCCACACCCTGTTCATTTCTCTATCCCCAAGGTTTAGCACAATGCCTGACAAAGAGTAGGTGCTCAAGAAATATTTGTTGTGCTGGAGAGGGTGTGGAGAAAAGGGAACCCTCCTACGCTGTTGATGGGAATGTAAGCTGGTGCAGCCACGATGGGAAACAATATGGAGGTTCCTCAAAAAACTAAAAATAGAGTTGCCATATGATCCAGAAAACCCACTCCTGGGCATATATCCAGACAAAACTATAATTCAAAAAGATATATGGGGACTTCCCTGGTGGCGCAGTGGTTAAGAATCCGCCTGCCAGTGCAGGGGACACGGGTTCGATCCCTGGTCCAGGAAGATCTCACTAAGCCCATCCACCACAACTACTGAGCCCATGTGCCACAACTACTGAAGCCTGCGCACCTAGAGTCCGTCAGCCACAACTACTGAGCCCGCATGCCACAACTGCTGAAGCCCACGCGCCTAGAGCCCATGTTCTGCAACAAGAGAAGCCAGCACAAGGAGAAGCCCGCGCACCGCAACGAAAAGTAGCCACCTCCCACTCGCCGCAGGTAGAGAAAGCCCGCGTGCAGCAAATAAGACCCAACACAGCCAAAAATAAAAAATAAATAAATTTATTTTAAAAAAGATACATGGACCCCAACATTCATAGCAGCACTATTTACAATAGCCAAGACATGGAAGCAGCATAAATGTCCATTGACAGATGAATGGATGAAGATGTGGTACATATATACAATGGAATATTACTCAGCCATTAAAAAGTATGAAATAATGCCATTTGTAGTAACATGGATGGACCTAGAGATTATCATACTAAGTGAAGTAAGTCAGAGAGAGAAAGACAGCTACCATATGATATCACTTATTTGAGAAATCTAAAATATGACACAAATGAACATATTATGAAACAGAAACAACTCACAGACTTAGAGAACAGACTTGTGGTTGCCAAGGTGGGCGGAAGGGAGGGAAGGATTGGGAGTTTGGGGTTAGCAGATGCAAACTAGTATATATAGGATGCATAAACAACAAGGCCTCACTGTGTAGCACAGGGAACTATGTTTGATATCCTGTGGAAAAGAATATGAAAAAGAATATATATATATGTCTAACTGAGTCACTTTGTTGTACAGCAGAAATTAACACAACACTGTAAATCAACTGTACTTCAATGAAAAGAAATATTTGTTGAACAAATGGGTCAGTAAAGGGATGAATGAGTGAATGAACAGATGGTATGTAAACTCAGGACTCAGTATGCCCTCTCTATACTGAGACACAGCCTGCCTCCAGGTCTTTGCTCATCCCATTTCCAACTTTTGGAATGTCTGTTCCTACCTTTCTGTTTTTCTTGCACATTTCCCTCCTTCAGGGCCCGTCTGGAGTGCCTACTTCCTCTGTGAAGCCTTCCATGATTACCCCAACCCGCTGTGATCCCTCCTGGGTTAGAATTCACATGGGAATTATTTGGCATGGACTTGGACTATCAGTTATCTTTTTATATTTATGTCCTTCCTCCCCAAACTATAAGTTCCTAGAGGGCAAAGATGCCACATTATTCTGCTCTGCATCCCCAGAGTGTTTTGTAAACCTCCGGGGCTCAATAAATGTTCATAGGTTGAGAGTCAGAGGAATTGTATATGAGGTGCAGGGACCAGGAGAGCCACAAGCAGGCCGGCAGGGTGGACCCCACAGTGATGCTTCTCCCACCTGCTAGCTGGCTCACCTTGGGCAGTTTACTTTCTCTCTCGGAGTCTCATTTTCTTCAACTGTCCTGAAAAGTAAAAGTGTTTACTCTGGAGGATTGATGGGAGGAAGTACACAAGGAGTCTCTGACACACAATCACCTTCGCTGCGGTTACTGTTCTGCCTTCTTCTGCTGTTTGCCTCCCGTGCGCTACCATCTGCTGAGTTCATTCCATTGCCTTGCACTTTGCTTCGTCGTACCCTGATAGTTATGAGAACCCTGTAAGCAAGGCATTCGTCCCCTCATTTTAAGCAGGAAGAACCTAAGATTCAGGCACGTTGGGTAACTCTTCAAAGGTCACACAACTAGAACATGGCAGAACGGGGAGTCAGGTCCAGGTCTGTCTGACACCAAATCCATACATATCACAACATCATTCTGGAAAGAGCACAGAGGTCTAGCCCTCACTCTGCCACCAGCTTGCTCTGTGACGTGATATTGAACAAGTCACTAAGTTTCCCAGTTGCCTCACAACGAGGTGGTCAAGCTAGATGGTCTGTGACATCAATCCTGCTATCGTGCCAGGATTTTCTACTCCCCTGTGAGCCCCTCAAGGGCAGGGATGAGGTATCCCTCAGGGTTCCTTCCTTAGCATCTCTCATTCTCCTTACTCAGAGAAGGCCCGCACAGGTTGCTGAATGGAAGCTAGACTAACTGGGGCTGTGGCAGGTGGGTAGGAAGTCGGGGGTGATGCTGGTTAAGAGTGAAGGACCGTGGTGAGGGCAGCCGGCGGAACACAGTGCAGTTGCAGAGAGAGCCTGGCCTGGGCAGGAGGGGCTCTGATCTGACCTCTGTCTGGGTCTGGGTCAAAGGATGGGGACAGGGGAGTTGCTTAGGCCGGCAGTTCTAGGGAGAGGGATTTCTGAATGGTTTAGGTGAGCTTGTGGTTTGGGTGGCTGTAGAGAGAGGGTGGTCCTGACTCAGAGCCGTGGCTGCACCCGGTTACCTGTGCTGAACCACGGCAAACGGGATTCAGCAACGGAGTAACCACGACCTGCCCAGCTTTCCATGGCTTGAATAGCTGTCTCCCCTTCTCTAGCTGGGAACCTCAGTTTTCAATACTCAGCTGGGTGACACCCTCCTGGATGCCCCGGGAGACACCATCCTTCTCCTCTGCTCATCCAGCGTGATTAAGGAGAAGAGGCCAGGCCTTAACACTTCTCTCTGCAGGGGAGACTGGCTGGGGCCTCAACATCTCACCAAACACATCCTGTGTTTGACCCACCACAGAAGAGCGGCTGTCAGACATGGCCAGCTCCCCGGCCTTCCTCCCCAGGGTCCAGCAGGAGTGCTCCCAGCTCCTCCCTGGTGGTCCCTCACCCTTCACACTCAGCACCCTCCTGGCTGCCTGCTGCCCCCTTCACACGCTCTCGCTCCTTCCCCTCCCAGAATCACACCGTTTAATCCGTGTGTACCAGTCCCCTGCCCACTATGGGCCCAGCACAGATGTGATAAGAAGGGGGCCCCAGAGCAGTCTAAGGTATCATTTCGTAGAAGACATCGTTCCCCATGAGGGCACTGTGCCCATAATCAAGTGCTGTCACTATGGGCCCTGAGGGCTGGGGGTGGGCAGAGCAATGGCCGGGCTGTCCCCAGGCAGCATGGAGCCCCGGGTGACAATGTCATCACGGCCTTCCTTCTGCCACGCATCATGCTTGGCACTTCTGTGCCCAGCAGCACCGGGGAGAAAGGGCGGCAGGGCAGTCCAGGTGTGCTCAGCCAGGAAGCAACAAGGTTTAGGCACATCCTCATTTGTCTGGAGAGGCTGAGGTGTCCAGTGCAGGAATCCAGCTTTCAATGCGTTTCCCACCAGCCTCCTTGAATGTGTCTCCCTCCTCACAGGGGCTTGCGGCAGGGGGGGTCATTTTGGAGGGTCTGTCACAGAGCACCTCAGCTCCCCAGCCCTTCAGACAGAGACCCTGACCCTGCAGAGACACTGGGAGGGCCCAGGCAGAGGGGAGACATTGTTCCTCTGGCTACTTATTTCTTCGGTTTGTGGCTGTTTGACAACAGCAGTAAAAACAGCTTATAAATTAGGTGCCCTGCTATAAAACACAGAAACAGCTGTGGTGCAGGGGGCAGGGAGCTTTCCTCCCCACTGGTCTCCTGGCCCTCCCCAAGCAGGACAGGACCCCATCTCTCCCAGCACCCCCGGCCCCGGGCAAGGCAGCGGGGAGGGCTGGTGCCTGACACCCCCAGTGTTTTCCCCAATCACAGAAGGGCCAGGGAGCGGCTGTGGCTCCTCAGAGGTTCTTCAAACACAGAGATGTTTATATCTTTTCACTGTGGTCCAAATTACAAGCAGGAAATGAGCCTAGGGAACGTAAACCAAGGGATACAAGGTAGGAATTTGTCTGTGAAGCTTGATTTAAATCAACCACCAGAAGATCTCAGATGAGGCCTGTGGGGAGGAAGAGCTGTAAGAAGAAGGCAGGGAGGCCCGGCCTCCAGGAGTTCAGTGACCTGCTGCGTCCTTTAAGTGTCCTCCTTTGTGCAGTGGCCTCTCAGCCTGTTCAGAAGGCCAGTTACTCTAGCCAAGAGGGAGCCCCCGACGGAACTGAGGATGGGCTCTCAGTGAGGCTTTCCACACGACCAGGACAGGTAGCCGTGCTTCTCTGGCCACAGGAGGTCGCTGGCCCAGCCCTCTAGGGAAGTGCCTCCTCTCTACCCCTTGGCAGGGACAGTATCTGGTCTCCGCGGCTTTTCCTTTCTGCCCTAGACCCAGTGAGAGCCTAAGGGCCTGGGTCAGAGCCTGGGGGTGTCTGAGCAACCACCCAAATGTGCTCAATGCAGACTGTCTGTAGAGGGACCTCAGGACTTATGTACCGACTAGAGCTCACCCTTAAAGTTAGCTCCTGAACCCCAAACACAGCTGCCTGGACTCAGCACTCCCAGTCCTATGCTCTGCTTGTACTATCCACGCACTGGCATGGCTGTGTAAAGCTCCTGCAGCTGGCTTATTCCTCTGCATTTGTTTATGTGTTTTCTTTGCCGGTGTCGAGTCAGTGTGTGTGTACAGCCACCCCTTATGAGGAGAGCCTGGAGAACAGGAACGGGGCTGCTCCCTCGTTCAGATGGAGGATTCTGCTCTCAAGCAGGCCTGGCCACAGGACGCCAGTAGGAGGGAGAGGACACCCAGGACACCCAGGGAGAGGGCGCCCAGGTGACGTGTGTGTGTGTGTGTGTGTGCACTCACATAAGCAAATAAACTGACATTGAGGTACAGTACACAAGTCTTATAGGTGCTGCTTTTTCCTAGGCATTTTAGTTTTTCACTTACTCTCCTGTCCTGCAAGGCAGCTGCCCACACATTCCACCCTGGCCCAAGCCCAGGAGGTCTGAGGGGCAAATTCCTGGGCTGTATTACACCAACGTTAGACCTGATGTGTTTTAGACCAGTGAGCTACCAGGCAATGTGTCATCTCTTTTAGAGAAATAAGACATTTCTGACCCACTGGAAACATCCAGGAAGTACTTTATCGAATCTAATAAGCTGTGTGACCTTAGGCAAGTCAGTTAACCTCTCTGAGTTCAGCTTTTATCTTGGAAGTTAGGAAAGTGATCCTGGTGAAATTGCTTTGAGGATCAAATGAGATAATAGATGAGAAAGAGCTCTGGAAGGTCAAAGTTCTCTAGAAGGTCTAGAATTCTAGAACAACCACAGCCACTGTTATGATCAGCAGGCATAGACTGTGGTGCATGCCAGAAAGAAGCTAAGTGCTCCATGAGGCCTTATCGAGAGTATGCTCTCATCACTTGTGCTTGCTATCCTGATCTTCTCTTTTTCTCTTTCTATGTGGTATATGTGATCCAGTCATTTTACACACACACACACACACACACACACACACACATGCATGCACACATCAGTCTCAGATGCTGTTGATTGATGCTTGGCCACCTCTGCTGCCCAGCGTACCCAGGATCCCATATTTCCCCACAGTGTGGGGCCCTGGACCACGAGTGAAGGCTCTCTGCATGACAGTCCCTCTCCTCACTACCTTTCATCCATACTCTAGGACCCTGGAGACTTAAAGATGACTCTGGATACAAGTCTGCAGGCATCTGGAGGGGTCTCTTGGGCCAACAGTTTCTATGAGGGGCAGGGTGACACCCTGGGACACCCTTTGGCTATCCTATATCTAGTGTAGCTCTCCAGTGTCAGCGGGGCTCCTTGGTGGGTAGTTGCCCCTCAAAGATAAGGATCTGTAAGCTTCACGAAATGTGTTTACGGGCCATTAGGAATAGCCCCCATCTCACTGGGTGGGTTTACAACTTAAAGAGTATTTCTATTTTAGCAAAATGGGAATCAAAGGACCTTCCTCATTACTGGCCTTTAGTTTCAATTCCAGAGAAAGTCTTCCCAACCAAGCTGTCCACATCAGACGTTCAGACCGACCCGCATCCTCCCTGCCAGGCCCAGCTGGAGGGCCTTCCAGTGCAGAGGCCTGGCATGGGGGTTCCTTCAACTCTGGGAGCACCTGCAGCAGAGACCTGGGCCTCCTGCCCCTCCCATGTTCATCAATACACGACGCTGTCCACAAGGCTTTCGGTCCACTTTAGCCAAACTGCAAATGCAGAATACCTAGGATTTCTGCAGGGCTGGTCCCAAGGTGAACCACGTTTAGGAAAGTTCCAGTTTTCCCATGGGTCTGGGATCGCAGTTAGCTGCAGGGTGGCAACACAGAAGAGGGGGCTGGGTGCGGCCTCTCTCTCCTCCTCTGAGTCTTGGTCTCCTGCCGCCCAGGCCACGACGCGGTTTTGGGGTGGGGTGTGTAGGTGACCTGCATCCTCGGGATAATGCCTCCCGGGATCTCTTCTCTGTTTCTACTGCGGCAGGAAGATGACACTAAAGCGTTCCTCCCTGCTGATCCCAGCGCAGTGTTCTTCCACCTACTCTTCTGGCTTCCTATCGATTTAAATAGAGAGAAGGCAGGTGGGGAGAGGGAAGAGTGCGACCCAGGGAACAAGAGGCAGACTAAAGCGGAGAGGGGAAGAGGAAGAGGGAGAGCAGCATGGTGGGCGGGGAGGGAGGAGAGGGAGCAGGAAAGAAGATGAGAGCTGCCAGAAGATAAGCAGAGGACAGGGAGCAAGAAAATACAAGGGGGGGCTTCCCTGGTGGCGCAGTGGTTGAGAGTCCGCCTGCCGAGGCAGGGGACACGGGTTCATGCCCCGGTCCGGGAAGATCCCACATGCTGCGGAGCGGCTGGGCCTGTGAGCCATGGCCACTGAGCCTGCGCATCCGGAGCCTGTGCTCCACAAAGGGAGAGGCCACAGCAGTGAGAGGCCTGCGTACCGCAAAAGAAAAAAAAAAAAGAAAAGAAAAGAAAATACAAGGGTGGGGGAGAATAGGGGAGCGAGGACGGGGAAACTCAGCTTCCCGGGCTTCGGCAGAGCTTCCTCCAAGGCCACCCCTCCTCCGGCCAGCTGAAGGGATCCCCCTCCGGGAGCCGCAGGCCCCAACCCAGGGAGGGCAGAGCAGGGCCACGCCTCGCCAGATCCCTCGCCCTGGTGATGAGCCCTAGGGCTTCATGGGATATGCGTGGGCAGAGCTGTGCCACCATCTGTGCCCACCTGAAGGGACACCCCTCTTCTGCTCCCCACAGCCCCACAATTCCGGGTGCACAAACTACACCATTTGATGGCTTTCTGTAGATGAAGGCAGTTTGCATGAGGGGCTTCCCTCTGTTCCAAGGGGAGAGTTGACCTCTGCAAGGAGGGCAGATGATCCTGCCCACTCCACACCCCTGGCCAGGGCAGTGTCCAGACATGACGGGCACAGGCTCTCTGTGGGTGATCCTCATACCCCGGGCTCTGCTGTCCCGGTCCTTTCTGTCCTGGGGCTTTGGCTTAGGAAAAGACTCGAACACAGTGGTGTTTACAGCACAGTTGGATGCGCCTGTGTTGCCATGACAACAGTGAGGCTTGCCCCTGTTCTTGTTCCCACCCCATACTCTGCTCCTTTCACAAGCTAAACACCTCTCTCTGTCTCTGTTTCTCTGTCTCAATTCCCCCTCCCCCACCACTATTCCTAATTTCCATGGGACTTAAATCCCTGCCTGCCCCATCTCTCCCTTTGGAAGGATTAAAGCTGTGCACTTTTCTCTTCAGTCCTTCCAAGACTGTAGATTCCCAAGAGCCGGTTCCAAGCTCTGAAGGGAAAGTGTCCTATGCTATAACTGGGAGGATGGGGCAAAGGACCTGGGCGCAGTTTGTGGGAATGCTAGGGCCTCACGTCTCCAGCATCCTCTGAGAGATTGTCTTCTCCTTCCTCAGAGTACACCCCCAACATACCCCATCCCAGATCCCAGGCATCTGAAAGGACCCCTCTGCCACCTCTGATCCAGAGGCCTGTTGCCCTCTTTCTTCAGATTCCCAGTCAAGATTCACCTCCCCCTACAAGCATTCCCTGTTTAACTCCACCTGACCTCAAATGCCAGGCTCCCCCTCAGCATTTAAGTGCACTCCTGAGTATTGATCTGCACTTGCTTCTGCTGTACATGCCCACATGTATGATCTGGGATGGGTGTGGGTGTGTGTCTAGCTTCCTCAGCAGCCGGGGGCAGCGTTTTTACCTGTCCATCCTCCCACCCCTGTACCAGAGCCCTCTCCTATGGCAAACCTGTTCTGTGTACATTGGTAGGGCTGACCAGCCCACCCCCTCACCCTGCCCCACCCACCAAGGGATGGACACCTGGCCAGGCCACACAGTGCCTTCTCTGAGACTTGATATTAGGACATGGGACTCTCCCTCTGGACTGTGAACTGTAGGACAATTTAGCCTTGGACCTCTAGGGGCCACATTTCCCACCACAGGAAAAGGAACCCATAAATGGCAGGCAACAGTGTCATGACGAATATATTTACCCATTATACTGGGAACTTCCTGAGGGCAAGAGATGTGTTACTCCTACCAGATTGGTGTTCCCTGGGGCGGGAGCTGGGTTCCCCCATCTAACAGGGAGCTCCCCAGGTAGGGGTGTTTCTTAGTCAGATTAGGTGCTAAAGTCTTGGTAGTTTAATTGGTAAAATATCAGGCATCTAAGGCTCATCATTCAGGGTTTAATTCCTTATTTGGATGACTTTATAAAAATCGTACCTGAGGGCTTCCCTGGTGGCGCAGTGGTTGAGAGTCCGCCTGCCGATGCAGGGGACACGGGTTCGTGCCCCGGTCCGGGAAGATCCCACATGCCGCGGAGCGGCTGGGCCCGTGAGCCATGGCCGCTGAGCCTGCGCGTCCAGAGCCTGTGCTCCGCAGCGGGAGAGGCCACAGCAGTGAGAGGCCCGCGTACCGCAAAAAAAAAAAAAAAAAAAAATCGTACCTGATTATAAACTCCACCTGGGTAGTAATGGTCTTGTTCTCCCTGCAAGGGGCTGAACCTAAAGAGAAAGGCAAGGTAATCTTTGCCTTTAGGATTTAAAGTATGGCAAAAAGGCTTGTCTGTGCTCTGACAGAAGTACAGATAGTGTCCAGTGGGGGCCTGTGAAGCAATGGCCATAGCATCACAGGGCAGGTCTGGAAACTCTGAGAAAAGGTCCCCAAACCAAGTCCTCAAAGAGGCATAGGCACTTGTCATCTGGGTAGGGTGGAAGACGGTAGCAGAGACTGGAGGTGGGAAGTAGCCTGGGGGCTTGGAATGTGTAAGTGGGTGTGGGTGCCGAAGGCAGGATGAGGCTGGGGGCGCCCCTCGTACTGAGGGGCGTCTTTACTTCTCCTGGCCTGGACCCTCCCTTGCAGCAAACCTTCATGGAATCATCTTCAGGTGCATGGACTCTGCAGTCTTTCAGGGCAGGGTGAAGAAGCTGGTTGCACACCACACAAGAAGACCTCCTTCCTTACCTCGCCCTCGGGTTACCATTAGTCAGAACTCTCAGTTGCAAGTACCAGTAACCAGTCTCTGTTAGAGACATAAGTAAAATATGAAGTTTATCAAAAGATAACCAGTGTGATGTGCTTCCTCAGTTTAGGGTACAAAACAGGTCACAGATTTTTTAGTATTTAAGTTAATCCTCTAAGCATCCATCTGCCCAATTTAGCAGGAAGTCTGGAATCTCTTTCTTGATGACCCTTTCTTCCTCCACAACTCCTGCCCCTTGTAATTGTTAGAAAAGTCCTAGGGCTTGTGAAGTGGGAAGGGATGGGTGAGTAGATAACTGGAGGGCCTGAACAGTCCACGCTCCTGTCACTGCCTCATGACGTGATGCTCCGACAGTGGTCTCCCACAGTCCAGTGGTGCTTTTCCACTGCTGCTTTGATGTCCTTGCTGATCAGGTTCCTACACAGACCAGCACGGGGATGTTCCACTCTTGGGCCCCTGATATACCGCAAATGAGTGTATACTCGTGTGATCAGCCACTGTCCCCAAAGGTCACCAGCTAAGTAGCTGGACTGGGAAGAGTTGTTAGACACAGTAACACTCTGTGCCAGAATCAGCCACTCTGCCACCAAGATAACCTGAGCTCCAGCATTAAGGCCGATGACCAGTCTAGACTAGTGCTTCCCAAATTTTATTGGGTACAGTATTAGAATTCTGCAGAGCCTATTCAAGCACAGACTTTGGGCCACACCCTCAGAGATTCTGATGAGTGGGTCTTCGATGGGACCTAACAATCTGCATCTCATCCCACAGGATACTGATGCCAGTACGGGGACCATACTGTGTAGCCCGGTCTAGACTCTTCTTTCCTCGGGATGAGTTCTCCCTTGGAGACCTTGGTGTCCATCCTCACCAGTGATGTCTAAGGTTATTACATCTCAGTCCATCACAACTTACTGAACTTGAGATCAGCGACTTGATCCTATTCCTTTCAAGAAGTTTTATGGGCCCTATGCAAATTTGTCTTTTTCTTCCCCAGTTACCTTTGAACCCACCTTCTCAAAGTGGGCCAGCAGCGTCAGCATCACCTGTGAACTTGTTGGAAATACAAATTCTCAGGGCTCACCCCAGACCTATTGAACTATGTTCTTTTATGTGATGGTGAGTTAGGTGCAGCCACAAGAAGAGACACAGGAGAGGTTCAGGAAAACATGTTTATTATACTCACATCTTCTAGAAACAGGAAGCATGTTGCATAGGGCCACATGAAGAAGCATTGTCAGGAAGCAGAAGGGGCAGGAGGGAGGGGAGAGCATAGGCCATGGCCTCCATCGGGGCTTCTGTGGGAAAAGCAAGGCAGGGCAGAGTAAACAGTTTAGGACTGGCTAGTTTGAATAATTCTGGTGGGCTCTAAGCGATAGGGTGTCCCTAGTTGCCTGGTACCTGGCCTTGGATGATTAAGGCAGAAGGATTGTCTCTTGGGGTGTCCCAGCCAAACAGAAGAGGTTTGGCTCTGGAATAGTTAGTTTGCATATCAAAGGAAGATGTGTTCCCAGCTGGGCCTTTTGCTACCTCTAAGAATTGATTAGCCGGGGAGAGACTCCCTCTCCCCAGCCAGAAGGTTTTTCAGATTTCAAAACATCTTAAGATACAGAAAATAAAACGTATAAACATACACTAGCTGATCTAGAAACTCCGGTGGGGGTGGGGTGGGGCTCAGCATTCCATTTCAACCTCCTGCAGGTGAGCCTGATGTACACTGAAGTGTGAGATGGTCCTCCACCAAGAGATATCAGAGGGGCAGCCTTTGTCAAGCCATAAAATAGGTCTGTTAAATGTCCCCTCTCGGGGAACCCCTTCCTGAGCTTTACCTAAGCTCCCCCCGACTCCGTATCCCCCACGTGCAGCCCGGGGAGGAGGGCACAGGGTGCCGTGACTGCTGGGCTGTCAAGCTCTTTCCAGTCAGCCCTGCCCCTGCCTGGCTGTGTGTCTTTGGGCTTGTCACTAACTTCCTTGTGTCTCCTCAGCAGCAAGTGAGGACTGCACCCGGTGATCTGCCAGCCCTGTGTTTCCTTGCTTCTCCTTCTCACTCCCCATTGCCCTTATCTGTAAAGTAGAGAGAATGCCCACTCCTGGGATTACAGAGACGATGAAATGGGGTGATGTGTGCGGAAGCACCCAACGTGTGGTAGAGGCTTGACAAATGTTAGTTGAATTTCTAATTATTTTCTTGTCCTCCCAATTTTGCCAAGATCTCCCTTTTACTTCTTATTTCTGCCCTTACTCTGGGCTTTAATCAGGCCTCAGGAGCCCTCTCCTCTCCAGAACTGTCTTCTCTTTATTAGTTTCCTTACACCTGACAGATCTTGTGGGGAGAGGAGTTCCCCTTATATTTCCTCAAGAATCAGGTGAAAGAGGGAAGAACTGGGGTCATGCAGGTTGTACCAGGCACCCAGGGGATGTATGACAGAGCTGGCCTGCTCCCCGCCTCTGCTTAGCTGCTTCCTGCTAAACCCCAATTCCCGTTCTTCTATCAGGCCTCAACCAGCCCCTCTGATGAGCGGCTCAGATCCCAAAGAAGACCCCCGAGTCTCTTCACTGCCTGTCCACTCCCACTCCATCTCCTCCCCCCACCGCCCCCCCGCCCCTCTCTGCCAGGGTTGCCTCTGCCAATGGCTGGCTATTTATATCCCCGAGCAGCTGCTGACAGACAGCTGGGAACCAGGAGGCATCTGACAGGGAGGAGTGAGGCGGAGATGGCAGGGTGGTGGGTGGTGTTGCCACTCTCCGAGGACTGCCGGGCAGAGCCTCCTCCCCTTCACCCAGGCAGGGCTGACAGGGACATCTGGCAAGGGACCCTTCAAAGGCAAGGAGCAAGGGGTATGAACCTTGGGACAGGAGGCAGAACGGGTGGGGCTGGGGGAGATCTTTGCCCCAGATCTTTTTCAGAAGGGGAGGGACCAGCTGTAGCTTAATTATCTGAGCACTTGCCCTTGGCATCTGCTGCTCAGGAGCTGTATGACCTTGGGTAAGTCACTTCCTTACTCCAGGTAAAGTGAGATGGTTAAACATGATGTTCTCTAAGTTCTTTTCTAGCCACATTAGTAGAGAGGTTATAAACACAGACCCTGGAGTCTGAATCCTGGCTCTGCCACTTGTTTGCTGTGTAACCTTGGACAATTTACTTAACCTCTCTGTGCCTCTCTTTCCTTCTCTATAAACTGAAGGCTCTTAGAGCATCTATATCACAGGCTTTTTGTAGGGATGAAATAAACTAATTAACACATGTGATGCCATGACCTGGCACATGGTCATTTAGTCTAAATAGAACTTCAAGTCTATGATTCTTTGGATGTGCCTCCTTGCTCTAAGAAGTTAGCTGTATTAGAAAATATTAAGAAAAAAGGATGGCACCCTCTTTATATATACATTGCAGGAGGAAGGGGAAGGTTTAATGGGTTCATATACCTTGTATTATAAAATAGGTAACCTGCAAATTGGGAAATGTTTGGGCTAAGGCTACATTTGTTCTGAGTCTGAGACCTCATCTTCTGACTATTCCTTCACTAGTAATCTCTGGGGACTGTTGTTTGTTCAATATATCAAAGGGTCAAAGCTTATTGTGCTGTTTTTCCGACCCTGTCTGTCTGTCATCCTCCCTCTCTTTGCCTCTCTCAGCTCCTGTCTTTGGCTGAATCCTTTGCTGTCCTTCTGTTTTAAAAACAAATACCTGGTCTGTGAAAGAACAGAATCCCAAGCATGTAATTAAGTCCCTGGGCACAGTTGTGCCTACAGCACCAGCCTAGCTATCAGGGTGGGGCTGGGCCTGAGCAGGAATCTGGGGGCTGGTGACCTTGGAGCAGGGAGCCCATCAGTCCCTCCACCAGCTCTGAGCCGCACAGGCAGACACCTCAGGTTTCCAGCAATACCTCCTCAGCTACAGTGTCTGTGAGCAGTTGAGGCCGGGGTGGATGAGGGTCCCTTCTCTCTTTTACTAATCTTGGCCCTCCTGTTTAGAAAAGGAGTATACCCATAACAGAGGAGGGGGAGAGAGGGAAGCAAAGGAAGCTGATGGGTTACCATGGAAACCAGCTGAACACAAACTCTTAGCTTTAGCTAATACTTGACTTGCAGAAATACTTCCATAACCACAACTTAAATGCACACACACACACACACACACACCCAAACACATACACCCTTGTAAAAGAAGAATAATTTTTGACTCATTCTTCTCTAATCACAGCAATTAGGCTTCTCATATTCAAGTCCAGATAAGAAGTGAGGATGGGACGAATCTGTTCTCTTTTAGAGAGGCCCCTTGCAGTTCACTCTCTTCTTGGAAACTTGGGACATTGGTTCCAACATCCTAACATTGCCCAGAAGTAACATATGGAGGATTACATCCCCAAAGTCCCTTAATCTTTTGTTGAGTCATGCCAGTTATAGATCTACATTGTCTGGTTTCAAGGAGTCCCCTGCCTTTGGTGGATGCCACAGCAGTGGGGAGGAAGGGAGTGTCAAAACTGGGTAGTCATTCATTAAACATTTCCTGATCACCCATAATGCACCAAAGTGCCAGAAATTAAAAGTGATAATAAAAATAATAAAAATCTGGTCTCTGTCATCAAAGGGCATGATAGTCCAGGCAGTGGGTGGTATGACACAAATTATCTGCTACTACTAATAAAGGATCCACATTTGCAAATGATTTTTATATATGCACAAATATTGCATTCAAGGTGACCCCTCTGACGTTATGCTTTCTTCAGGGGAGAAAGTGAGAACTGGGGCTCAGGGAGAGAAAGGGCGAGACCACGTTCTCTAACACCCTCAGCCCTTCCAGCTCCTCTGTCACTCTGCCTCTGCAGTCACCTGCCCCAGCTGCACGGCTGCCAACCCCTTCGCTCCCCTGAGTTAACTGCCTTCTCAACTCAAAAGTTACCTCCTCCTGGAGGGGGGTCAACCTTATGCCCTACAGGAAGCAAACAAGTTTCTGTAAGACCTGCACTGAGAAGGTGCTTTTAAGTTAGCACACTGCCCACGGATTTAAACTCCACAGACACACAGTATCTCATTTAATCACCAAGTAGCTCTTTAGGTCCCATTTAACAGGTGAATTACTGGGAGTCAGTCGTGCACGAGGTCGCGCAGCTATCTGGGGTAGAGCCCGAGCTCCCCCCAGGCAGGTCTGTGGATCTTCAACACTTTCACCCCTGGATCCGGACAAGTAGAAGATCTGGGTGGCCAGGGGGAGTCAGGCCTGGACCTCCAGCCTCACTTTTTGCAAAATGCTCTGCTCAAATGTCCCTTTATTAGAGTTCCTCCCTGACTTTTTTTTTTTTTTTTTTTAATTTATGGCTGTGTTGGGTCTTTGTTTCTGTGCGAGGGCTTTCTCCAGTTGTGGCAAGCGGGGGCCGCTCTTTATCGCGGTGCTCGGGCCTCTCACTATCGCGGCCTCTCTTGTTGCGGAGCACAGGCTCCAGACGCTCAGGCTCAGCAGTTGTGGCTCACGGGCCTAGTTGCTCCGCAGCATGTGGGATCTTCCCAGACCAGGGCCCGAACCCATGTCCCCTGCACCGGCAGGCGGACTCTCAACCACTGCGCCACCAGGGAAGCCCTCTGACTACCTTTTCCAAATTGAGTCGTCCCCCTCACTCTCTCTCCTCTCCATCCTGGATTTTCTTCTTCATACTCCTTGCCACCTGCTATAATATATCCACCCATTTGTGTATTGTCTATCTCCCTTCATTAGATTGGAAGCTTATGTCTAATTTGTTCACTGCTATATTCCCTGCACCTGGAATATTGCCTGGCACATAGTAGGCACTCTGTGTGTTAGTTAATGAGTGAATGAATGAACAAATGGAACCTCAGACAGGGTCACCAGAAGATGGCAGCTGAGGAGGTGGTCCTGGACCATCCCGAGGCCAGGGAACTCGCCCCCCTCCTAGGGACCCGGGAAGCACACATTCCACGGCCAAGTCTGCCAATAGATAATTTCAAGGCTTAAATGAGCCAGAGTTTCCCAAGAGTCTCTGCTCAGAGAGGGCCCAGAAACTTTCAATAAGACAAAATAACAAATGTAACAGTTTGGGGTTTGGCATTGCTTCCCTCCACCCCACCCCCGATCCCCCGCTCTGCTTAGAATCAGTGCAGTCCCTGCGGCTGCAGAGGGACCTGTTTTCCCCACAGTCTCTGCTCCTGTTCCCACAGCCAACTTCCTCCCGCCCCACACTGAGGCTCCCAGAGCTCATCTGGAACCTTCTGATTTGCATCTCCAAAGAAAGAAAATAAATTCCACTAAACGCTGTTTATTTTTCCTTCTGTTTTTCCCGAGGCAGACCTTTTGTGGCTCCTGGGATGCGGAGTGGGTAATCAAGGCGATTTCAGTGGTTGGGGAGCTGGGGACCTCAGGGGCCTTCACAGTAAAAAATAAAGGGAACTGCAACTCTAGTTTGAAAGGGGTTGGAGACATGGCGGAGGAAAGATAAAAGGGCAACAAAACCTGCCTGACTCAATTACAGCCACATCTGCATAACAGAGACAGAGAACTCACTTAGGAGTGGTAATTAGATTCTCCAGTGATTAGGAACACTTTCCAAACATGGGGAGAGCAGATGAAAATCCAACCTTGAAGTGGAAAAAGCGTGTAAAGAATTGAGTATCGCTAGTGAGTGGCGGGACAGGAGGATGGCCGACGGGAGAGCTAATAGATTCCAGGCCTGACCCTGCCAGCAAGCAAAGGTTTTCAACCCAGATCTGCTTGTCGGGATCAAGGAGGATAGTGTTGAAGACCTGCAAACCTGCTGTCTAGGTAAAGGGAACGGTAAGAGCACAGGCCCCGCTGAAGCATGCCTGGGTGTTCAGGAACAGCAGGGAGCCTAGTGGCTGGAGCCAGGGCACGAGCGGAGAGTGGGCAGAGAGGAGATCGTAGCTCACGCAGGCGTTGGGCATCCTCTATGGGTCCTGGATTTTACTCTGAATGAGAGAGAGGCCATTGGAGGGTTTTGGGAAGAGCAATGATGTGACAAGATTTTCCATAAGGGCAATGCCAGTTGCTGTTTGCCAGACTGTACACGGCAAGGCTAGAAGCAGGGAACCCAGTTCCGGAGGCAAATGCAGCAGTTAGAGGGCCTAGTTGGTAGCCATGGACATGGTAGGAAGTGCTTGGAGCCAACAGAATTGGTTGCTGGATGGGATGTAGAATATGGGAGAAAGCATTCAAGGATGATGACCCAAGATGTTAGCCTGAGCAACTGGGGCTACGATTTTGGGATGGGAAAGAATGGGGAGGGAATAAAAGTTCTGTTTTGTAGATATTAGGTTTGAGATTCCTGTTAAATATCCAGGTGGAGATGTGGTGAAGGCAGTTGGAAATTGGAGTCTGGAGTTCAGGGAAGAGGTCTGGGCTGGAGGTATAGATTTGCATAGAGATGGTACTTAGTGTAATGAGAATGGATGAGATCACCTAAGGAGTGAGCACTGATAGAAAGGAAGGGAGGGAGGTCTGAGGCTGAGCCCGAGGCTCTAGCTATTTAAGTTCTTTCTGGCAGATTGGTGGTATAAGAGCATGATCAGTCTGGGTAAACTGAGGCCTAGATTTCAAGCATTCTATTCCCGTCCACGCCAACTCCTACAAACCTCTCAGGGCCTCAGATCCCGGAGATGGGTACTGAGACATCCTAGTATTATGGGAAATGGAGACAGAACAGAGCTAACTGTGACCTGGACAAGTCCCTTCCCTTCCCCAGACCTCAGCTTTTGCTTCTGTAGAAGGCGTGGTGGATACTTGGTCTCTGAGGGCCCTTCCAGCCTGAACTCTCTGAATTTCACTCCAGAAAGTCTAGTGCACTCTGGGGACATAAGTGACCTCAGTGAGACTGTTGGGTTGATAGCCTGTTCCCCTCATCTGGCTCTCATTATCTACAATATATGGTTGATCCCTGTTACTGTGGATTCTGTATTTGCAAATTCTCTTACTCACTAAAATTAATTCGTCACCCCCAAATCAAAACTCAGGGCGCTTTGTCGGTCGTTCACAGACCTGTGCAGAGTGGTGAAAAATTTGAGTTGCCAGAGGCACGTGTTCTCAGCTGAGGTCAAATGAGGCGACCCTCTGCCTACTTGCTTCAGCTCTCCTACTGTAAACAAGTGCCCTTTTCATGGTCTATTTAGTGCCACATTTTCCTCATCTTTGTGCTTTTTGTTGGTGATTTGGCTGTTTCAAATGGTCCCCAAGCACAGTGCAGAAGGGCCATGTGGTGTTGCTGAGCAGAGGAAGATGTGATGCGCCTTATGGGGAAATCACGGGTGTTAGTTGAGCTTCCTTCAGGAGTGAGTTTTAGGGCTGTTGACCACGAGCTCATTGTTAGTGAATCAACGATATATATTAATAAGATGTCTTTAATAAAAAACACACATAAAACAAAGTTATGTGTTGATTGATTGACAAAGATGTTGTGACCAGGGGCTCACAGGAAGCTAACCTTGTATTTCCCCAGGAGCAATAGTTTAGGATTTGCTAATTCAGTGTCCACAGTGACTTGCAGACCCTAACTACTGTGGATAACCAGCAGTGGCTGAATTTAGTTTGTTAAACCCCAATACGCGCACACATGAGGTAACTGCACAAATGCTAATGCATAGCCCTGTGAGAAGCAGATTTCCTGACCAGCATACAATACCTGTATACAGTCCTTTTGGTCTGTTCTCTTATCATATCCAGTCAAAACTATTTTCTAGGGCTTCCCTGGTGGCGCAGTGGTTGAGAATCTACCTGCCAATGCAGGGGACACGAGTTCGAGCCCTGGTCTGGGAGGCTCCCACATGCCGCGGAGCAACTAAGCCCGTGAGCCACAACTAGTGAGGCTGCGTGTCTGGAGCCTGTGCTCCGCAACAAGAGAGGCCGCGATAGTGAGAGGCCCGCGCACCGCGATGAAGAGTGGCCCCCGCTTGCCACAACTAGAGATAGCCCTCGCACAGAAACGAAGACCCAACACAGCAAAAATAAATAAATTAATTAATAAACTCCTACCCCCAACATCTTCAAAAAAAAACAAAAAACTATTTTCTAAAGTTACTTAGTTTAGTTCTTTTCTTTCCCATCCCCTTCAGTGTAGGTATATGGCTCATTTATACACAATCTGGTTTATTTCTTAGTGTATTCCATTTTGAGTTCCCCCAACATTCTGGTTATTTCTTTACAATTTGCATACAGTGACATTCACTTTTTGTGCTGTACGGTGCAGTAGGTCTCGACAAATGCACAGAGTTGTGGATCCACCACCCCAGACATGATATAGAACAACTCCATCACTCCCAAAATTCCCTTGTTCTGCCCCTTCGTGGTCAGTCCCTCTCCCCAGCACTACTGGCAACCACTGATCTGTTTTTTGTCCCTAAAGTTATACCTTTTCCAGAATGTCATATAAATGGAATCATATAATATGTAGCCTTTTAGATCTGACATCTTGCACTTAGCAAAATGCATTTAAGACTGATCCACGCTGTATGTCAACCAGTAGCCAAGTCCTATTCCAGTCCATGGAGGTACCACAGTTTGTTTATTCATTTGCCGGTTAAGGAACACTTGGGTTGTTCCAGTTTTGGGTGATTTTGAATAAAGCTGCTGTAAACATTCATGCACAGATTTTTGTGTGAACATGTTTCCATTTCTCTTAAGCCAAGAAAACTGGGATTGTAGGGTCATATGGTAGGTGTATGTTTAACTGTATATGAAACTGCCAAGCTGTTTTCCAAAGTGGCTGTATCACTGGCAATGTATGAGAGTTCCTGTTGCTCTACAAACTCATCAGCACTGGGTAATATTGTCAGGTATAAAAAAATTTTTCTAGCCATTCTAACAGATTTGTAGCGGTATCTCATTGTGGTTTTAATTTAACATTTCCCTAATGACTAATGATATTCAATATCTTTTCATATGCTTATTTGCCATCCCTGTACCTTCTTTGGAGAAATGCCTTTTGTAATCTTATGTCCATATTTTAGTTGGTGTTTGCTTCTTTATTGTTGAGTTTTGAGGGTTCTCTATATATTCTGAATACAAGGCCTTTGTCAAAAATGTGATTTGCGCGCTTCCCTGGTGGCGCAGTGGTTAAAAATCCGCCTGCCAATTCAAGGGACACGGGTTCGAGCCCTGGCCTGGAAAGATCCCACGTGCCACGGAGCAACTAAGCCCGTGTGCCACAACTACTGAGCCTGAGCTCTAGAGCCCGCAGGCCACAAGTACTGAGCCCACGTGCCACAACTACTGAGGTCTGCACGCCTAGAGCCTGTGCTCCACAAGAGAAGCCACAACAATGAGAAGCCTGCGCACTGCAACGAAGAGTAGCCCCCGCTCACCGCAACTAGAGAAAGCCCACGCACAGCAACGAAGACCCAACACAAAATCAATAAATAAATTTATTTAAAAAAAGCAAAAAAATGCGACTTGTAAATATTTTCTTCCCATCTGTGGCTTGTATTCTACTAACAGTGTAATTTGCAGAACAAAAGTTTTTCATTTTTATAATATCTAATTTATCATTTTTTCTTTTTTCCCAACAAACAAGTTTCTGCCATTTTTAATTGTATTTTGAGCAACAGAAGATTCCAAGGTTACAAAAAGAGAATAGAACTCTAGCCCTTGGGCCTGGTCCTACTGCCCTGTGGAGGCCAAGTGCCGCTGTGAGAACTGAAGCCCCATCAAAAGAAGTTTAAAGGAAAATTAATGTTTCCCTAAAAAATATATTTATATGATGCTTTCTTTCTTTTTAAATTTTTTCCCTCAACATAAAAATTAATGCTTACGTCTGGTTACATAGTCTGCTCCCTCCTGCTGCCAAATTAATCTCAAGGACAATGCAAGAATGTCATGTCGAGGTGCTCCCTAATCAATATTCCGGTCTGGGGGAAAGAAGAAAGGTGTCACTGAGTGGTGGGGGGGACTCTGTTTTCAGCTTGTGTCATCCCAATGATGGTTACTCTCAGCACCTAAGTGGCTTATGGGATAGGACAACCCCACAGGCACTTCACTGCAGGACAGTTAGCACCAAGGGCTAAGGTTGGGAGAGACTGCAGCCCTGATCTATCTACTGTGCAGGGAACAGAGTTCCAAAATGTGAAGCATCAGGCCAGGAGGGCACCACCAGCGAAGCAGCAGCATTCCAGAAATTCCTTTCCTTTGGGACATATGTGTGGGTTCCAGTCTTTGGTGGCCAATGGAATCTGTAGCTATGTGACAGCCCTTTCATGTAGTACATATGCAAACTGTTTTAGGCCACAAGGGTCACTCAGACCATAGCTTCTCATCTAATTCCATAAAAAGATAAGAGACAAGTGGGATAAGGAAAGGAAGCAGTGCTCCCACTCTACTGAATTGGGCTTGGAAATCAATCAATGCATATTATCTATTTTCTGGCCAAATCTAATGGGGAGAAATCAAAGATGAGTCAAATGTTGCTTTTCCCTTTAAGACTCTATCTGCTAAATTAAAATATTTACCACTTATTTTTGGAGTGGGAACATTCCAAATGGCTTATTACCTCAGGTGAAGTGTCTTTAGAGGAGTGACTAATTGTGGATTTTTCTGCCTTCACCTAGAAATGGTTCAGGGTTGGGAGGCTCTGGGCAACAGACTCCAGTGTCAATCTGTTAAATGAAGAAAAACACCCCTACCTGTGGGCAGAGATGGACCTGTACCTACAGATATACTACTTCTAGTACACTGATAAATTTTTTTAACAAAGAAAAACACATTTTCATTGTCAAGATCTTTACAGAACGTATCCAAAACCAGAATTAGAGCACATGGACACCCAGTAGCAAGATCACCTCAATCGCAGGTGAGTGAATTATTTGAAATGGAGCGCTTGCTCCAGGTTCCCAAGTGCAGGAAACTGCCCTTTTCTTACAGGGATGGTGAAGAACAAAGAATACCCTTCCTTCTTCCAACTGCCCAGGTCCCATTAGAGGGTCACTGGCTAATCGCTTGGGTGGGCCTTTGGCCCCAAGTCTTGGCCTTCCCTGTGGTAAATCCCAGTTGGTTCCAATGAGACTTCACCACCCTTTACACATTCTTCTGTCTTGGGTTAATAAAGTGCAGCACATCACGTACCCTACCCTTTTCCCCTCTCTGCTCCTTTGCAAGCCTGTGGGTCAGGCCTCAATAGGAACAGAGATCTTTTGGTTATCTGATCAACCCAGGTGTCTTTTCCATGGCCTCTCTCACAAGTACATGGTATCAGTTATGACCTGGAACCAAATATAAAGGTGCAGAGAAAGGTAAAGCTATCAGAACACATTATATCTATATATATATAATTCAATTTTGAACATAGATACATTTTTTCTTTTATAAATCATGCTTTTGGTATTATATATCTAAAAACTCCTTGCCTAATCAAAGTCCCAAAGACTTTCTCCTATGCTTTCTTCTAGAAGTTTTATAGTTTTTTGTTTTACATATGATCCATATGTAAAATGGTCCTTATGATCCATTTTTAACTAATTTTTAAAAAATTTATTTACTTATTTTATTTTTGGCTGCATTGGGTCTTCGTTGATGCGTGTGGGCTTTCTCTAGTTGCGGTGAGTGGGGGCTACTCTTCGTTGTGGTGCATGGGCTTCTCATTGTGGTGGCTCCTCTTTGTTGCGGAGCACAGGCTCTAGGCACATGGGCTTCAGTAGTTGTGGCACGTGGGCTCAGTAGTTGTGGCTTCAGGGCTCTAGAGCACCCACTCAGTGGTTGTGTCTCACAGGCTTAGTTGCTCTGCAGCATGTGGGATCTTCGTGAGCCAGGGCTCGAACCCGTGTCCCCTGCATTGGCAGGCGGATCCTCAACCACTGTGCCACCAGGGAAGTCCCCATTTTAAACTAATTTTGAGTTAATTTTTTGTGTAAGGTGTGAGGTATAGGTTGAGACTCATTTTTGTGCATATGTGTGTCCACTTGTTCCAGCACCATTGTTGAAAAGACTAACCTTTGAGAAGTCTTTAGCGGGCCTCTCACTGTTGTGGCCTCTCCCGCTGCGGAGCACAGGCTCCGGACGCGCAGGCTCAGCGGCCATGGCTCACGGGCCCAGTCGCTCCGCGGCATGTGGGATCTTCCCGGACCGGGGCACGAACCCGTGGTCTCCTGCATGGGCAGGTGGACTCTCAACCACTGCGCCACCAGGGAAGCCCGAGAAGTCTTTTTAAGTCAATTTAAGAGAATCTTTTCATGTGCCTCTTGGCCATCTGTATGTCTTCTTTGGTGAAATGTCTATTTAGGTCTTCCACCCATTTTTTAATTGGGTTGTTTGTTTTTTTGATATTGAGCTCCATGAGCTGTTAGTATATTTTGGAGATTAATCCTTTGTCCATGACTTCATTTGCAAATATTTTCTCCCATTAAAAAAAATTTTTTTATAAGTTTATTTTCATCTTGTTTAAGGTTTCCTTTGCTGTGCAAAAGCTTTTAAGTTTAATTATATCCCATTTGTTTATTTTTGTTTTTATTTTCATTACTCTAGGAGGTGGGTCAAAAAAGATCTTGCTGTGGTTTATGTCAGAGTGTTTTTACTGTGTTTTCCTCTAAGAGTTTTATAGTGTCTGGTCTTACATTTAGGCCTTTAATCCATTTGGAGTTTATTTTTGTGAATGGTGTTAGGTAGTGTTCTAACTTCATTCTTTTATATGTAGCTGTCCAGTTTTCCCAGCACCACTTATTGAAGAGGCTGTCTTTTCTCTGCTCTATGTTCTTGCCTCCTTTGTCATAAATTAGGCAACCATATGTGCATGGGTTTATCTCTGGGCTTTCTATTCTGAACCATTGATCTATATTTCTGTTTTTGTGTCAGTACCATACTGTCTTGATTACTAGCTTTGTAGCTAGTAATAGCTACAAAGTAGCTTTGTAGTATAGTTTGAGGTCTGGGAGCCTGATTCCTTCAGCTCCGTTTTTCTTTCTCAAGATTGCTTTGGCTCTTAAGGGTCTTTTGTGTTTCCATACAAATGGTAAAATTTTTTGTTCTAATTCTGTGAAGAATGTCATTGGTAGTTTGATTGATAGGGATTGCATTGAATCTGTAGATTGCTTTGGGTAGTATAGTCATTTTCACAATATTGATTCTTCCAATCCAAGAACATGGTATATTTCTCCATCTGTTTATGTCGTCTTTGATTTCTTTCATCAGTATCTTATAGTTTTCTGAGTACAGTTGTTTTGCCTCCTTAGATAGGTTTATTCCTAGGTATTTTATTCTTTTTTTGCAATGGTAAATGGGATTTTTTCCTTAATTTCTCTTTCTGATTTTTCGTTGTTAGTGTATAGGAATGTCAGAGATTTCTGTGCATTAATTTTCTATCCTGCAACCTTACCAAATTCATTGATTAGTTCTAGTAGTTTTCTGGTGGCATCTTTAGGATTTTCTACGTATAGTATCATGTCATCTGCAAACAGTGACAATTTTACTTCTTCTTTTCCAATTTGTATTCCTTTTATTTCTTTTTCTTCTCTGATTGCCATAGGGAGGACTTCCAAAACTATGTTGAATAAGAGTGGCAAGAGTGGACATCGTTGAAAAGATGCTCAACATCACTAATAGTTAGAGAAATGCAAATCAAAACTACAGTGAAGTATCACCAGTAAGAATGGCCGTCATCGAAAAATCTACAAACAATAAATGCTAGAGAGGGTGTTGAGAAAAGGGAACCCTTTTGCACTCTTGGTGGGAATGTACACTGATACAGCCACTATGGAGAACAGTATGAAGGTTCCTTAAAAAACTAAAAATAGAACTACCATATGACACAGCAATCCCACTACTGAGCGTATACCCTGAGAAAACCATAATTCAAAAGGACACATGTACCCCAGTGTTCACTGCAGCACACTTTACAATAGCCAGGACATGGAAACAACCTAATTGTCCAATGACAAATGAATGGATAAAGAAGATGTGGTACATATATACAATGGAATATTACTCAGCCATATGAAGGAACCAAACTGGGTCATTTGTAGAGAGGTGGATGGACCTAGAATATGTCATACAGAGTGAAGTAAGCCAGAAAGAGAAAAACAAAGATCATATATTAGCACATATATGTGGAATCTAGAAAAATGGTACAGATGAACCTATTTATAGGGCAGGAATAGAGACGTAGACCTAGAGAATGGACATGTGGACCCAGGGTGGGGGATGGGGAGGGTGGGATGAATGGAGAGATTAGGTTTGACATAAATACACTACCACATGTAAAATAGATAGCTAGTGGGAACCTGCTGTATAGAACAGGGAGCTCAGCTTGGTGCTCTGTGACGACCTAGATGGGTGGGATGGGGGGGGAGGGAGGTCCAAGAGGGAGGGGATATAGGTATACATATAGCTAATTCACTTCATTTGTGTAGCAGAAACGAACACAACATTGTAAAGCAATTTTACTCCAATAAAAAAATACAAATAAATTGAAAAAAAGTCAATTGAGGAAAAAGACTGAGTTTCACAGTGGGTTGAGATGGTGGTTTGCTAGAGCAGCTCACAGAACTCAGAGAAAGAGTTTACATATTGTTTATCAGTTTATTAGGAAAGGATATGATAAAGGATAGAGATGAACATCCAGATGGAAGACATGAGTAGGGCAAGGTGTGTGGGAAGGGACACGGAGCTTCTATGTCCTGCCCGGGCACACACTGCCCTAGCACCTCCATGTGTTTACCAACCTGAAAGTTCTCTGAACCCCATTCTTTTGGGTTTTTATTGAGGCTTTATTACATAGGCATGACTGATTAAATTATTGGCCATTGGCAGCTGATTCAGTCTCCAGCTCCAGCCCCTCTCGAGGTTAGGATCATGGGACTGAAAGTTCCAGCCTTCCAATCACATGGTTAGTTTCCCCTGCAGCCAGCCCCCATCCTTAGGTGCTTTCCAAAACTTACCTCATTCACATTAACTCAGGTGGGACTGAAAGGAATTTGTTGTGAATATCAAGACACCTTTATTGCTCTTATCGCTTAGAAGGTTCCAAGGGTTTTAGGAGCTCTGTGCCAGAAATAAAGACCAAATATATATTTCTCATTATAAATCACAGTATCACACATGGGAACTGGAAAATGATGGAGGAGGAATCAGAGAGATGGTCCTCAAATAATCCATCAGCAGCTCAAAACCAGAGGTGTTTAAGAGGAGATAAGTCACCCAGGAAATTATAGAAAGGCTTTGGATTTTCCATTAAGTCATTAAAGTGGGGAAAGGCTGTTGAGTCAACCTCAGGCAGATCTGAGGTCTGAGATCTAGCAGATGTCTGAGTACCCCCAGCAGTGAGGTGCATTCTCTCCCAGGTTCTGGCACCTTGGCACAGCTGGAGAGGTGGGTGCTGCAGCCTGGGCTGGGAGCCAGGTTGACTCATCAGCCCAGGGTGTGCGTCTAGGGGAAAGGTTGTTTTGTTTGCTCTCACAGTGAGCCCCGTTACAATAACAGAACCAAGGTGTCCTGGTGCTTTGACTACTTTCTCCCTGGGCTCCTGATGGAGATTGACAGGATCTAGCATCCCAGGTAATTCTATTGTCAGTTTCAGCAGCCTCCTGTACCTCATTAGACAAAAGCAGAGAGAAATGTCAACCGCAGAGCAGAGGGGGCCTATTAGAGTGAGCAGCTTTCGGAGATGACAAAGTAGTGAGAAAATTATCTGGGCCTTCCAACCAGCCCCTCTAGGTCCCGGGTGGGAAACTGGGACATTTGCAACAAAGCACTGTGTCGGGGGGTGGCCAGTGTGGACTGTTCGGGTTCTGCTGCAGGCCCTGCTCATTGAGGGACGGAATGAGGGGAGGTTAAGAAAGGCTGTATTGGTCCAGCCCTTGGGTCAGAGGCTCCTCCTGGTGGTGGGACCTATCAGGGAGTTGTCTCTGGGTAGCTCTGGTGTAAGCAGCAAGTGGATACATTGTTGGGGGTCAAAGCCTTAACTGATTCATCCAAACCTTTAGGATTTCACTCAGGATGGATAAATTGTAACAGACTATGGGAGCGAGAATCCTGGGCCTACAGGAAAATAGGAATCTGTCATTGTCCCACACTAATATCCTGTCCCCAGCCCTGGCCAGAAGCACACACAGACTTACATAGATACACACATAACACACCCAACACTCACATATAGAGCCTCGTGTACAAATGCACACAACACTCACTCATCTACTTGTACACATTTTTGAATGCACAGGGCACTAGACCAAACGTATATGCCCAAACCACACAGACACACGACACATACAGGTTCATGTTAGAAGCATTCATCTACAAAGTTTTTGTCTGTGGCTTATGGCATCAGCCTCTTGGCCATCTATTTACATCTTGGATGTATATAGCTCACATGCACATTCACACACACCCACCGTTCTCACAACATACAGCATTCACTCAAACACCCATGCCACAAGCATACTCATGTACACATAAACATACATGACTCTTCCATGTTCACCGTGCATGAAAGCTCCCCACCACACCAGGCCACTCTCCACGTGTGGACACCCACGTACTTACACTCTCTCCTGCAGGCTCTTGGCAGGCTAAGCCGACATCCATGCAGACCAGCGGAGCCAGGAGTGGTTTCTGCCTCCCTCCGGTCACTGACGTGCAGCACCTGTCCTGTCTTTAGTTCTCCACACTCTGGCTTCGACTGGGTTGAATGCCAGAGGCTGCCTGCACAGAGCCCAGAGCAGCAGTCCAGAAGTAGCTGTCTTGGGGGAATGCGGCTTCCTGAGCCTGGGAGGGGTGTGTGCTAACCTGGAAGGGCCATCAGGAAAGTGACCCTGGAGTGACCAGGTTCTAGTGACCACCCCACCCCTCAGTGGTGCTCTGGAGTGCCATGGCCTGAGTCAGCACATGGCACCTCTTTCCAGCCCTCTTTACTCCCCCTCAGAATCCTGGACATTTGGGGGATTCTAGGCCTTCCTCAAACTAGAAGAATGAGTGGGGCCTGAAAGAGCAGCTCAAAGAACTCAAGTCAGAGTCTGGGCTGCTGCCTTTTCCGTTAGCATTCGCTTCTGCATCACTAAAGCCCCGTAATCTAGAACATGCCTGGAACAATGCATTTCAACTGAAAAAATATGAAGGTACATCAGCCTGGAAATAGGACCAACACTGCTTTGTCTCTCAGGGCTGTCTGTACATTACAAGGAGACATGCAAATATGAGGAATTTTTGCTGTTACCGTGACCAGCACCAGGGAGGTAAATCATTTTCTTCTCCAGTTCACATGTTTCTGGCCCAACCCACTCCCCATACCTTGCATTATCTGTCACTAGTCACCATTATTTGAACATCTGTTAAGTTCCAGGTACTATACTAAATACTTTACAAATATCTCATTTAAGCTTCACAACATCCTTGTTAAAGGAATATCACTCTCCCCATTTTATGGTCAGGGATCCGAGGTTTTGAGAAGCTGAGTAGCTTATCCAAGATCACACAGCTAACGAACAGCAAAGATAGGATTTGAACTCAGGTGGTTGTTTCTCCAACCCATGCTTTCCCCTCTGCACCAAGCTTACATCTATTATCACCACCCATAGAATGTAAATTCTGTTCATATATCCATTATCTAAGTCTAAAACTCCCTTCCCGTCTATGTTCATCTATCAGTCTTAAACTATAAACCAGATCATAGATGGCAGGAACTGTGTTTATTGAATTCATTTCACAGTGCTCAGCATGCTTCCAGGAATATATAGTAGATTACTATCTTTAAAAAGTTACGGTTCTGTGAATTTCAAATTGTGTCTGGAGTTAAGAGATCAAGTTCTAGCTCTCTTTTTATTTTTATTTATTTATTTATTTTTAAATTTAATTTTATTCATTTTTTATACAACAGGTCCTTATTAGTCACCAATTTTATACACATCAGTGTATACATGTCAATCCCAATCGCTCAATTCAGCACACCCCCACCCCCACCCCCACCCCCCACCCCCCGCCGCTTTCTCCCCTTGGTGTCCATACGATTGTTCTCTACATCTGTGTCTCAATTTCTGCCCTGCAAACCGGTTCATCTGTACCATTTTTCTAGGTTCCACATATATGTGTTAATATACATTTGTTTTTCTCTTTCTGACTTACTTCACTCTGTATAACACTCTCTAGATCCTCCCACGTCTCAACAAATGACCCAATTTCGTTCCTTTTTACGGCTGAGTAATATTCCATTGTATATATGTACCACTTCTTCTTTATCCATTCGTCTGTTGTTGGGCATTTAGGTTGCTTCCATGACCTGGCTATTGTAAATACTGCTGCAATGAACATTGGGTTGCATGTGTCTTTTTGAATTGTGGTTTTCTCTGGGTATATGCCCAGTAGTGGGATTGCTGGATCATATGGTAATTCTATTCTTAGTTTTTTAAGGAACCTCCATACTGTTCTCCATAGTGGCTGTATCAATGTACATTCCCACCACCAACAGTGCAAGAGGGTTCCCTTTTCTCCACACCCTCTCCAGCATTTGTTGTTTGTAGATTTTCTGATGATGCCCATTCTAACTGGTGTGAGGTGATATCTGATTGTAGTTTTGATTTGCATTTCTCTAATAATTAGTGATGTTGAGCAGCTTTTCATGTGCTTCTTGGCCATCTGTATGTCTTCTTTGGAGAAATGTCTATTTAGGTCTTCTGCCCATTTTTGGATTGGGTTGTTTGGTTTTTTTTAATATTGAGCTGCATGAGCTGTTTATATATTTTGGAGATTAATCCTTTGTCCGTTGATTAGTTTGCAAATATTTTCTCCCATTCTGAGGGTTGTCTTTTCATCTTGTTTATGGTTTCCTTTGCTGTGCAAAAGCTTTTAAGTTTCATTAGGTCCCATTTGTTTATTTTTGTTTTTATTTCCATTATTCTAGGAGGTGGATCAAAAAAATCTTGCTGTGATTTATGTAAAAGAGTGTTCTTCCTATGTTTTCCTCTAAGAGTTTTATAGTGTCCGGTCTTACATTTAGGTCTCTAATCCATTTAGAGTTTATTTTTGTGTATGGTATTAGGGAGTGTTCTAATTTCATTCTTTTACATGTAGCTGTCCAGTTTTCCCAGCACCACTTATTGAAGAGACTGTCTTTTCTCCATTGTATATCCTTGCCTCCTTTGTCACAGATTAGTTGAACCATAGGTGTGTGGGTTTACCTCTGGGCTTTCTATCTTGTTCCATTGATCTGTGTTTCTGTTTTTGTTCCAGTACCATATTGTCTTGATTACTGTAGATTTGTAGTATACTTTGAAGTCAGGGAGTCTGATTCCTCCAGCTCCGTTTTTTTCCCTCAAGACTGCTTTGGCTATTCAGGGTCTTTTGTGTCTCCATACAAATTTTAAGATTTTTTGTTCTAGTTCCATAAAAAATGCCATTGGTAATTTGATAGGGATTGCATTGAATATGGGTAGTATAGTCATTTTCACAGTATTGATTCTTCCAATCCGAGAACATGGTATATCTCTCCATCTGTTGGTATCATCTTTAATTTCTGTCATCAGTGTCTTATAGTTTTCAGCATACAGGTCTTTTGTCTCCCTAGGTAGGTTTATTCCTAGGTATTTTATTCTTTTTGTTGCAATGGTAAATGGGAGTGTTTCCTTAATTTCTCTTTCAGATTTTTCATCATTAGTGTATAGGAATGCAAGATTTCTGTGCATTAGTTTTGTATCCTGCAACTTAACCAGATTCATTGATTAGCTCTAGTAGTTTTCTGGTGGCATCTTTAGGATTCTCTATGTATAGTATCATGTCATCTGCAAACAGTGACAGTTTTATTTCTTCTTTTCCAATTTGTATTCTTTTATTTCTTTTTCTTCTCTGATTGCCACGCCTAGGATTTCCAAAACTATGTTGAATAATAGTGGTGAGAGTGAACATCCTTGTCTTGTTCCTTATCCTAGAGGAAATGCTTTCAGTTTTTCACCACTGAGAATGATGTTAGCTGTGGGTTTGTCATATATGGTCTTTAGTATGTTGAGGTAGGTTCACTCTATGCCCACTTTCTGGAGAGTTTTTGTCATAAATGGGTGTTGAATTTTGGCAAAAGCTTTTTCTGCATCTATTGAGATGATCATATGGTTTTTCTCCTTCAATTTGTTAATATGGTGTATCACATTGATTGATTTGCATATATTGAAGACTCCTTGCATCCCTGGGATAAATCCCACTTGATCATGGTGTATGATCCTTTTAATGTGTTGTTGGATTCTGTTTGCAAGTATTTTGTTGAGGATTTTTGCATCTATATTCATCAGTGATATTGGTCTGTAATTTTCTTTTTTTGTAGTATCTTTGGTGTTGGTATCAGGGTGATGGTGGCCTCATAGAATGAGTTTGGGAGTGTTCCTCCCTCTGCAAATTTTTGGAAGAGTTTGAGAAGGATTGGTGTTAGCTCTTCTCTAAATGTTTGATAGAATTCACCTGTGAAGCCATCTGGTCCTGGACTTTTGTTTGTTGGAAGATTTTTAATCACAGTTTCAATTTGATTACTTGTGACTGGTTTGTTCATATTTTCTATTTCTTCCTGGCTCAGTCTTGGAAGGTTATACCTTTCTAAGAATTTGTCCATTTCTTCCAGGTTGTCCATTTTATTGGCATAGAGTTGCTTGTAGTAGTCTTTTAGGATGCTTTGTATTTCTGCAGTGTCTGTTGTAACTTCTCCTTTTTCATTTCTAATTTTATTGATTTGAGTCCTCTCCCTCTTTTTCTTGATGAGTCTGGCTAATGGTTTATCAATTTTGTTTATCTTCTCAAAGAACCAGACTTTAGTTTTATTGATCTTTGCTATTGTTTTCTTTGTTTCTATTTCAGTTATTTATGCTCTGATCTTATTTCTTTCCTTCTGCTAACTTTGGGTTTTCTTTGTTCTTCTTTCTCTAGCTCCTTTAAGTGTAAGGTTAGATTGTTTATTTGAGATTTTTCTTGTTTCTTGAGGTAGGCTTGTATAGCTATAAACTTCCCTCTTAGAACTGCTTTTGCTGCATCCCACAGGTTTTGGATTGTCATGTTTTCATTGTCATTTGTCTCTAGGTATTTTTTGATTTCCTCTTTGATTTCTTCAGTGATCTCTTGGTTATTTAGTAATGTACTGTTTAGCCTCCATGTGTTTGTGTTTTTTATGTCTTTTCCCCTGTAATTCATTTCTAATCTCATAGCGTTGTGGTCAGAAAAGATGCTTGATATGATTTCAATTTTCTTAAATTTACTGTGGCTTGAATTGTGATGCAAGATGTGATCTATCCTGGAGAATGTTCCATGCGCACTTGAGAAGAAAGTGTAATCTGCTGTTTTTGGATGGAATGTCCTATAAATATCAATTAAATCTATCTGGTCTATTGTGTCATTTAAAGCTTCTGTTTCCTTATTTATTTTCATTTTGGATGATCTGTCCATTGGTGTAAGTGAGGTGTTAAAGTCCCCCACTATTATTGTGTTACTGTCGATTTCCTCTTTTATAGCTGTTAGCAGTTGCCTATGTATTGATGTGCTCCTATGTTGGGTGCATGTATATTTATAATTGCTATATCTTCTTCTTGGATCTATCCCTTGATCATTATGTAGTGTCCTTCCTTGTCTCTTGTAACATTCTTTATTTTAAAGTCTATTTTATCTGATATGAGTATTGCTACTCCAGCTTTCTTTTGATTTCCATTTGCATGGAATATCTTTTTCCATCCTCTCACTTTCAGTCTGTATGTGTCCCTAGGTCTGAAGTTGTTCTCTTGTGGACTGCATATAGATGGGTCTTGTTTTTGTATCCATTCAGCAAGCCTGTGTCTTTTGGTTGGAGCATTTAATCCATTCACGTTTAAGGTAATTATCAATATGTATGGTCCTATGACCATTTTCTTAATTGTTTTGGGTGTGTTTTTGTAGCTCCTTTTCTTCTCTTGTGTTTCCCACTTAGAGAAGTTCCTTTAGCATTTGCTGTAGAGCTGGTTTGGTGGTGCTGAATTCTCTTACCTTTTGCTTGTCTGTAAAGCTTTTGATTTCTCCATCGACTCTGAATGAGATCCTTGCCAGGTAGAGTAATCTTGGTTGTAGCTTCTTCCCTTTCATCACTTTAAGTATATCATGCCACTGCCTTCTGGCTTGTAGAGTTTCTGCTGAGAAATCAGCTGTTAACCTTCTGGGAGTTCCCTTGTATGTTATTTGTCATTTTTCCTTTGCTGCTTTCAATAATTTTTCTTTGTCTTTAGTTTTTGCCAGTTTGATTACTATGTGTTTCGGTGTGTTTCTCTTTGGGTGTATCCTGTATGGGACTTTCTTTGCTTCCTGGACTTGGGTGGCTATTTCCTTTCCCATGTTAGGGAAGTTTTCGACCATAATCTCTTCTAATATTTTCTCGGGTCCTTTCTCTCTCTCTCCTCTTTCTGGAACCCATATAATGTGAACGTTGTTGCATTTACTGTTGTCCCAGAGGTCTCTTAGGCTGGCTTCATTTCTTTTCATTCTTTTTTCTTTATTCTGTTCCACAGCAGTGAATTCCACCATTCTGTCTTCCAGGTTACTTATCTGTTCACCTGCCTCAGTTATTCTGCTATTGATTCCTTCTAGTGTATTTTTCATTTCACTTATTGTATTCTTCATCTCTGTTTGTTTGTTCTTTAATTCCTCTAGGTCTTTGTTAAACTTTTCTTGCACCTTCTCGATCTTTGCCTCCATTGTTTTTCCGAGGTCTTGGATCATCTTCACTATCATTATTCTGAATTCTTTTTCTGGAAGGTTGCCTATCTCCACTTCATTTAGTTGTTTTTCTGTGGTTTTATCTTGTTCCTTCATCTGGTACATAGCCCTCTGCCTTTTCATCTTGTCTATCTTTCTGTGAATGTGGTTTTCGTTCCACAGGCTGCAGGATTGTAGTTCTTCTTGATTCTTCTGTCTGCCCTCTGGTGGATGAGTCTATCTAAGAGCCTTGTGCAAGTTTCCTGATGGGGCGGACTGGTGGTGGGTAGAGCTGGGTGTTGCTCTGGTGGGCAGAGCTCAGTAAAACTTTAATACATTTGACTGCTGATGGTGGGGCTGGGTTCCTGTTGGTTGTTTGGCCTGAAGCAACCCAACACTGGAGCCTACCTGGGCTCTTTGGTGGGGCTAATGGACTCTGGGAGGGCTCACGTCAAGGAGTACTTCCCAGAACTTCTGCTGCCAGTGTCCTTGTCCCTACAGTGAGCAATGGCCACCGCCCGCCTCTGCAGGAGACCCTCCAATGCTAGCAGGTAGCTCTGCTTCAGTCTCCCCTGGGTTCACTGCTCCTTCCCCTGGGTCCCAATGCGCACACTACTTTGTGTGTGCCCTCCAAGTGTGGAGTCTCTGTTTCGTCCAGTCCTGTTGAAGTCCTGCAATCAAATCCCACTGGCCTTCAAAGTCTGATTATCTAGGATTTCCTCCTCCCGTTGCTGGACCCCCAGGTAGGGAACCTGACGTGGGGCTCAGAACCTTCACTCCAGTGGGTGGACTTCTGTGGTATAAGTGTTCTCTAGTCTATGAGCCACCCACCCAGCACTTATGGGATTTGTTTTTACTGTGATTGCACCCCTCCTACCATCTCATTGTGGCTTATCCTTTGTCTTTGGATGTGGGGTGTCTTTTTTGGTGAGTTCCAGTGTCTTCCTGTCGATGATTGTCCAGCAGCTAGTTGTTATTCTGGTGTTCTGGCAAGACGGAGTGACAGCACATCCTTCTACTCTGCCATCTTGGTTCCAAATCCTAGCTCTGTTTTTAGAAAAGAACAAACTTCAGAGAGACCTGGGTTTGAATCCAATGCCATCACTTACTAGGAATGTCTTTGCTCTTGTCATTTCCTCTCTCTGACATCAGTTTCCTCATTTGTAAAATGAAGTACTAGACGTAATGATCTGTTGGGTTCCTTCCAAACATGACTCTCCAAGAGCCTACTGTGTGCATGATGATGATACAGAGTGCAAGTGACGATCTAAAATCATTTCATGTGCTCAGAGAACAGACCACTTCCTGAACACCTTCTCTTGCCTCGTCCTGTGCGCCTTCTCAGTTGGTAGGCTCCTGCAGGAATCCAGATCAAAGACACCCTTTGACAGCCTGCCTAGAAGACAGGAGCTTCCCAAAACCATAGTCAGTCACCCTACCCATGAGCCCAACACTTCATATGCTCTTAATGAGCCTGTGTTAGGAGAATAGTCCAGAGAGATGACTGAAGGCTGTGAGAAAGAGAGCTGCAGAGGTACAGGTGAGCTGAGGACATGGGTGGTCAGACTCTCCTGTGTGCCAAAGGCCCCTGACATCTGTTGACAAAAGGAGAGGGAGGCAGGTCCTCAATGGGACCTGATGGGAAAACAACAGCCATGCAGGTCCACATATCCATTTCCTGTCATCAGCAGGTGCTTGGTAAAACAGCATCACTGTTCTACAAAGAGCTGGTCTGGGAGAAGGAGTTGGGATTCTAGACCTGGCTCTGAGGCACTGATTGACTCCCAGCAAGTCATTCATCTCTCTGAGCCTCAGTGATCCTGTCTTTATGCAACCAGTTTCTTTCAGGCCTCACCGCTCTGGAGGTATAACCAGAAGGTGAATCACAGTAATGGTTGCAGACACTAAGGCTCTAGGGTTCCCCAGGGAAAGTGCTGGAGCCTTAGTCCCCAAATACTCCTAGTTCAAAAGCTTCTTGGTCCAAGAAAAACGTGGCCTCCTCTTCTTCTATACCTGTGGCATCTGCCCTCTGTCCTCTATCATTCTCCACTCTCTCGCCCACCATATCCCTTGTGAACCTCCTGTAACCAGAAGCTCTGGTCCCAGCAGCGTGCAAGTAAATGTTTAAGTCCAGCTTTGTGGTGAGGGAAATGCCTGATTTATAGGGTTTGCCATGTGTCAAGTTGTAAACACTCTCACCAAAACTAATTTCAAGATACCAAATGTGACATCATTGAATGCAAAGGCAGGAAGAGCTGTGCAGAAGCACACCATTCTACAGTATCTTCACCATGCAGATACAAAAGACATAAATAACTTCAAAAGCAGAGATAGTAATAAATGTTGTAAAATAATTAGGAAGGGATGAATTTTGAGTATTTATTACCTTTTCTTTTATAATTTATTTAATTGTAACTTTATGTAATTTGCTTTTTAGTAATGGGTGTGTTTTAACAACTGTCTCATAAAATTTCTGAAAAATGCATGGTCCTCCCCATTCTGTCCTTCTCAGAGGTACGTAGAGATTTGCAGAGGTTCCTACCTGAGGCCCTGGCTGTGGAAGCCTTGTGGGTGAAATAGGGGCATTTATTTCTGCATGATTGTTTTGTCTCCCTTCTTCAACTTCAGTTTCCCCATCTGTCGTATAAAATATTCCTTCCAGATTCTCCTCCCTTTGTTAAGATGGTATTGAGAGAAATGAGGTCCAGTAGTAGTAACACCCTGAGTTTCATGGAAACTTACAGTTTACTAAGCCCAAAGCGCGTGTTAATTCTCACAGCAATTCTGTGAAGTGAGGTAGATGGAGAAGTGAAGTTAGTGAATGGACCATTTCACACCGGATCAGCAAACTTCTTCTGCAGAGGGTTAGAAAGTAAATATTTTAGGCTGCGCAGGCCATATGGTGTCTACCGCAACTGATTCTGCTCTTGTAGGTTGAAAGCAGCCATAGACAATGTGTAAAAAAAAAAAACAAGAGCAGCTCTGTTCCAGTAGACTTTACTTATGGACAATGAAATTTGAATTTCATATAATTTCCACATGTCAACTTATTCTTCTTTTAATTTTTTCTAACCATTTAAAAATATAAAGATCATTCTTAACTCTCAGGCCATATAAAAACAAGTCATAGGCAAAATTTGAACTGCAGGCAATAGTTTATCATCCTTAACAGAGGAGGAAATTAAGCTTTGAAGAGAACATGACTAGTTCAAGTTGATATAAATGGGCAGAGTTGGGACTGGCTGGGTTCCAACTCTGCTGAGCTTTCCACGAAACCAATCGGCCATCCAAAGGAGCCGCTCTTGTTCTTTAACACATTCACCTGTGGGTGAATTTTCCACTGTGGGAGTCTCTGTAATCCCCGGGGGATTGTGAGTCATCTTCCCTTACTGTCCATTTCTGACTCTTTAACTGTAGTGGGCTGTCCTACGCATCAAAGTCAATCAGAAGAGGGTTTTGGACGATGTATACTTACAAGCAATTTGTAACCTGCTCCACTTCTGTTAAGGCAGAAAATAAAGAACCACTGTTTTTTATGACTCTGTCCTATTTTCTCCCAGGTATCCTAAATTTTCACAAAGCAGGGACTACCTATCCATTCATTATTCTGTATTCTCAAGTGTGTAGTCCAGGACTCTTCCTGTAGGAAAAACTTGGTGACTAATGACCAAGATCCCTCAAGCCACAGTGATGTGTGACAAGAGGTGGGTGTGACTCACCTGTGTGATTTCTTCTCCCTCCAATATATTATTGCAAAAATTTTAAACATCCAGATTTTTTTTTTTTTTTTTTGGCCACGTTGGGTCTTCGTTGCTGTGCGCAGGCTTTCTCTAGCTGGGCAAGCAGGGGCTACTCTTCGGTGAGGTGCACGGGCTTCTCATTACGGTGGCTTCTCTTATTGCTGAGCATGGGCTCTAGGCGCACAGGCTTCAGTAGTTGTGGCACGTGGGCTTAGTTGTTCCGCGGCATGTGGGATCTTCGTGGACCAGGGATTGAACCCATGTCCCCTGCACCGGCAGGCAGATTCTTAACCACTGTGCCACCAGAGAAGTCCCTAGAAGAATTTAAAGAATTGCATAATGAACACCCACTGCCTAGATTCTATAACTAGCATTTTACTATATTTGTTTTATTACACATCTGTCCATCCATCAGTCCATTCTTATGCTTTTGACACATTTCAGTGTAAGTGGCATACATCAGTACACTTAACTTTTAAACATTTTATCATCTTATTAACTAGAGTTCAGTATTTGTTTATGCTTATAAATTTATCTATCTATTTATTTATTTATCCTTTGAGAGGCTCTAGAAGCTGCCTCCAGAAAATAGCTCCCCACTACACTGACCCCTGAAGACTTTACTTGGGCATTTCTTTCTTTGACTTTTCCAGGGCTTTGCTAATGCAAGTGCCTTTGGTGAAGAGAATTCATCTCTACCCAGCAGCAGCTGGAGTAGTGGAAAGAGAATTTGGCAGGCCAGGGTTTGAATCCCCACTCCATCACTTAATAGTTGCGTGTCCTTGGACAAAAAACATTTTTTTAATTTCTTTGAGCCTCTTCATATGTAAAATGTGGTTAATAATAACTACCCTGAAATAATAATAGTGAGGACCAAAAACTGTGTTTGTGAAATACTTGACAAATGATAGTGTGGTAGGACAACCAGATTGAGAAATGAATTGTGTCTCTATTTTCCTGTCTATAGGCATGTCACAAAAGAGTGAGAGCTGGGGGGCTTCCCTGGTGGCACAGTGGTTGAGAGTCTGCCTGCTGATGCAGGGCACACGGGTTCGTGCTCCGGTCCAGGAAGATCCCACATGCCGCAGAGCGGCTGGGCCCGTGAGCCATGGCCGCTGAGCCTGTGCGTCCGGAGCCTGTGCTCCGCAACGGGAGAGGCCACAGCAGTGAGAGGCCCGCATACCGCAAAAAAAGAAAAAAAAAAGAGTGAGAGCTGTTTCCAGCTTCACCCCAATTCCATGCCAGGGAGATCATCCACACTTTGAGTACTAAGGTTTAGGCTCTTCTTAACCCCTTGGGTGGACAGGACTGCTTCCTTGTGTCTCCACTCTAAAATATGAAGCAAAAGAAAATCTAACTTACCAAAGCTGTGGCTGGAAAGGGTTGGCTCCACAGGAGGCTGCTGCTTGGACTGGAGCTGGTGGGAGTGGTTTGAACCCCGAGGGAGAGTGAGGAGGAGTGAGGGAGTGGCAGGCTCTGTGAGTGGGGGAGACCTGCCCTCCACACCCACACAGTGACCCAGGACACAGCTGAACCTCTTATAGGGTCTGGGGTACTATGGCCAAGTTGGCACGGAGAGACTAGCCCCTAGGGGCAGCCCTCACTCCCTTGAAGGGACCCCACAGGTTTGGACTATGGGCAGAAGACTTTCCCCAAGCTTTCCAAATTGAGTAAGTATCCTGAACACTCAGACCACCTTACAGAGGGGAAGCATAGTGGAATGTCCCTCCAGCTAGCTAGGTAGAATCTCACAGTCATATTTCATTTAGAAAATTAACAATCCATCCTTGCAGTTTCTTTCCTTCTTTTTCCTTCCAAAAGTCTGTGTCTTGAGAGACGTGCCAAGGGGAAATTGTTACATGGCAGAAAGGGAGTTAGGGACTCTGGAGAGATTCTTTCCCTCTGGCAGAGACAGACCTGAGAGGTACTGAGAAGAGAGATCTGGCTCAGGAGTACCCACCCCCCACCCCCATCTGTGGGGAGGAAGAGAGACTGAGGAAATGGTGGAGGGAGCCGAGGGGAGCAAGACGGAAGACTGGCATCTGGACTCCCCTAACCTTCTGTCCCAGAACCAGACAGGCTCTTCTGCCCCCACTTATGTCCCAAGCTGCTTTTTTTCCTGCAGCTTGTCTGCTGGAGAGTAAAAAACAAATGGAGCATGCAAAAAAAATTCAGCAGAAATAATTACAGGTTACTACAAATCAATTGGAACTGTGTGAATAGCTGCAGGCAGGTAGCCCAGGCAGGGTTCTTCAGCTTAACACCCGGCCCTCCCATGGCAGCTCCAGCGCTAGTCTCCGGGGCACGAGACCAGAGAGTCCTAGATGTGATGCCTGAGGATCTGGGTGTGGGTCCGAGGCCCACCCCGACCAGCTGTGTGAATCCAGGCAATCCACTCCGTCCCTCCTCGCCTTGGTTTCATCACCTAGACCGAGATCCAAATTACATGTACTACTCAGTATCTGTCACAACTTGTTGAGGGAGATGAAACTCAAAGGATGTAGTAGATGCAAAAGTGCTGCAGATGATCTCCTGAATCCATCCACTTGTCTCCATCTCTATCAGTGGCTCCTTGAACTTACTCCCACCATCTCTCATCCAGCCCGCTGCAATGGCCCTACCGACTGGCCTGTATCCACTCTAGCCCCATTTCTAATCTCTTCAGTAGGCTTGCAGCCAGCTTGATTCTCTATGATCCAAAGTCTGACCATGTACCCAGGGTTGTCTAGTCCCTGAGGACTGAAGGGAAAGTGGGACTGAGGGTTGCGGTGCTAAAGGTAGTTTGGATTAAGAGAGAGAGATGGTGATGGAGAGGAGGGTAGAAACGAGGTGGTACAATTCAACAGCATTCACTGCGTGTTCCGTGGTGTGGTGAAGGGATGTGAGGGGTCTGTTACGGTCCTTGTGTTGCTTAACAACTATCGGGGAAGACAGAGTTTGCAAATGTGAAACAAATGGAGTGCAAATAAGTGCAAAGTTGTGTACTTCTAATTATAAAATATTTCCATCTGCTGCAGAAGCCCCAGGAAGCTCATGGTAAAGGCTGGAATTAAGACGAGACCTTGAAGAGCAAGCTGGATTACATCAAAGAGGGAAGGATGGGCTTCTGGAGAGGGGATCAGATTGGGCTATTCTTGGTCGGCTGGGGATAGCGGTGTGGGGACCGAGTAGTGGGGAGAAGGGGCCCAGCACTAGCAAGCTGGCTGGACTCCGTGGCGTGGCTGGCTGGGTAGTGGAGTCAGGTGAAGCAGGACTTCAAAGTCTAGCCTGAGGCGATGAGATCTAATTTAGACTAAATGTGGATAACCTGATGAATTATTGATTTGCTTAACGGATAATTTCGTAGCTCAGAAGTGGAGGAAGCAAGGGAGAAATTCACTGCTCTGGACTTCACTCTGACCAGCCCCAGGGAACACTTGTTAGCCATCAAGTGACCGAGCCTAGGGAAAGTGACTGTCAGCCTGGAGTGGTCACAGCAGGGAGGGCACCATGGTCCAGCAGGCATCGGTGCTAAGCTTGAGGGAAGGGAATCTGAAAATCCCTGCTTGGGAAAACAGAGGGGTCAGTCCCTTGGCCAGAGACTCAGGAACAGTGACAACAGTGGTGGTGTGGGGAGGGCTGGCTGAGTTCACAGAAGATACGGGCTCTGAAGATGGAAATCTGCAATTGGCCACAAATAATTCTAAAGAGAAAAGGCATTGGCTCTTCCTCACCCCGCCCCCCACACATACACACTTGTTCTCTGCTCCTGTGTCTGTCATTAGGCATTCAGGCAGTTAATTCTCCCAGACACCCCGCTGAGAGTACCAGGAGCCTTGCACAGTGGAACTGGAATGGTGTTGCAAGGCTCGTTACAGAATGCCTGAGGGAGGCAATAAGGAAGGGATTTCTTCACCCTTGGCCTCTCCAGGTGGCCCTGTGCCTCTCGCCTCAGCTCCGACCTACCCTGGCAGGCCGAGTCCCTCGCCCCGACTCCCAGCCCTCCTCAGAGTACGTCCCCTGTCTCTGGCCATGCCAACCCTCTCCAGGTCCCCCTCCAGCTTCCTGATCTGAGACAGGTCCTCGCCCTGTGCTCTTTGGAAGAGAAGAGGGCAGGAGCTGAGGTGGTCGGGAAGTGGAGCCCAGGGACTCCCAAGCCAACCATGCCACCTCCCCCCAGAGTTAGCCCAAAACAGCACAGAGGGAAGTAGGGGCAGCATTCCATGCCCCCTTCCACCGTCACAAGGGGGCTTCTTGCCACCGCAGGGCAGCACCTGGTGCAGGGCAGGCACATCAGGTTGAAGGAACAGTGGATGTTTGAAGCACTTACCAGGTGCTGGCCACATTTTATTTTTTTTATTTTTTTGCTTTATAACAAATTTAATCAGTTATACATATACATATGTTTCCATATCCCCTCCCTTTTGCGTCTCCCTCCCACCCTCCCTATCCCACCCCTCCAGGCGGTCACAAAGTACCGAGCTGATCTCCCTGTGCTATGCGGCTGCTTCCCACGGGGAGGGTGTTTTAAACAGGGCGGTCAGGCCGGACCTCATTGGGAAGGTGACATTTAAGCAAAAACTTGAAGAGGTGAAGGAGAATCGCAGGCAGTGGAAACAACTAGAGCAAACAACTAGGAAGGAGAATCGCATGCACTAGAAACAACCCTGAGGTGGAAGGGGCTTGGTCTGCTGGAGAAACAGCAGGAAGCAGAGAGGGTGGCCAGACGTGTAGACTGCTACACAAGTGAACAACTGAATTCAGGCCTTAGATCAAATGTTACCTACCTCCGAGGTCCTCCTTGACCTCTACACAAAACAGCACCCCGGGTCTCCCCCTTCACCCTGCTTTGTTGACTTCATTACCCCCACTATCATGAGACTTGTTACATATTTATTTGCATTGTCTTCCTCCCTGAGAGACGATGTAAGCTTCATGAAGGCAGGGACGTTGCCTGTGTCTGCTCTGTCCCCAGGATCTGGCTCATAGTCAGGGCTCCATCAGCACGTGCCAAATGTCAGAATTGCTTGTGAGTGTGATGCCTTCCACCCCAGAGGCTGCAGAGGAGCCTCACAGGGTAGTTCTTTATTCCCTGAGCTGCAGGGAACGTTCTGACCCACCATGACTCTCATCATCCTGAGGGGAAGTCCATAGCAGTGCCACAGGGCTCTTTCACTGGCCTTGATCAGTTGAGGAGAAGGATGAGCCGTGCAGGCAGAGTCTCCTGTAAGCATTGTCCTAAGACCTTCCTCACAGGCAGGCAAATATTTTGCTTTCGTTTATTCACCAGATATTTGTTGGGCAGCTACTATATGCCAAGCACAGAGGAGCAGTTGGAATGATGCCACTCTAGCCCTTTGCAGGACCCCTAGGGCCAGCCTTCACTGGGCAGATGGGTGGAGTACGCCAGGTGCATGCCAGGCCCTGGGAATGCAAAGATGAACAGCACAGTAGTATCTGCATTAACCAAGCTGCTGACAATCTAGTAGATGTGAAAGACATGTAAACAACTATCTCACAGTGATAAGTACAATGGCTATGTATACAGAGAACAAACTGAAAGTGAGTGTTGTGTCACCTTGCGGTCTGGTTTGAAGTACTCCCCCAATCCTTCTGCTCAGCCTGGAAAGAGGAATTCACTTGTATGGGTTAAGCATTGTGCTCCCCTGGTGGCCTGGACATAATTAATATTCCTGAGAGAGTAACTAACACATGATGCAATTTAGGCAATCACCTTCTGATGTATGAGGACACAAGATGCCGTGTGAGGGGGCTGATGGAGAGCAAGGAGGGGCTGAGGGACCCTCCTCTCCCAGCTCTCGGTCCCCTCTCTTTCAGTCATCTCCATTTTTAGGTGCCAAGGCTTTCAGGCTGTCTGGGGGGTTCTCTAATCCTAGAGGGAAAGATTTGATAACCACATTAATTAACACATTCACTCTAATAGGCTTATGATCTGGGGTCTCCTCACAGCTATGCTTTCTTCTCTCCCTTGCTGCATCCACTGGGACAATTAAAATTTCCATCTCCATACAGCTGGATGTGGCTTCCTGAACCTCTTCCGTACCCCTTGTCTCTGAGGCCAGCCCTTACCATCCATGTCCTGGCTGTGGATAGGGCCTGATGAATATGGGGTTTCTTGATTCTTAGCATGAATTGGAGAAAGACTCCTATAACTACCTTTGTGGACAAACTAGAGGAATAAGTTGGATGATAGCATATTAGATAGAGATCTTTTTGGTTTAATAGCCAAAAAGTATTGATTATTATCATCACAGAGATAAACAACAGGGCTTTTTCACTGGTTTTGACTTTTTCAAGATTTTAAGCAGTGGCTTGGATAAAGACTGAATAGCACAAAGGTTAGAGGAAAACATAACACAAAAGTAAGCTCAGATATGTAAAGACCCGTTGAGGAGGGACAAACCAGATTGTCTACTGCATGACCCTTGGGCAGCCCAGTAGAATGCTGGCTCTGTAGGAGGGCTTCAAGAACTTGGGTTGGAACCAATGCTGATTTGCAAACTTCTCACACAACTCATTGGGGAATAGGATATTTCTCATGCCAACAAGGTTGTAACCCAGGTTGCAAAGCTCAGGATCTATCCCCTCTGACCTTCATCATTAATATGCAAGGCAATGGGGCACCAGGTTCCCTCTCTTGGATCACAAACACACACACGTGGCACTCCAAGTCATGGTCGGCCTAAGCATGCCTCTCCTTGAGATGACAAGTGTCTGGGAGGACTGTGTCCATCCTGCCAGCCACATGCCTGAGCACCTCTACTTTGAGTCTACATTGTATGTCATTTATACAGTGTTTATCCTTGCTCCTTACTCCACAGATGAGTCAAAACAAGATTTTTTTTAGAAAGATATAATGTTATATAGATAAATATGCTGCATGTAGGCGAAAAAAGCAATTATAAGTCCATGAATGTGGTGGAGACTTGCCATCATAGCTTGAGAGAAACCAACGAGTTTAGCGGGCTCAGAATGAGTAAGGGGAGTGATATGTGGTCTGTGGCTTGATCCAGATTTCAGGAGAGGACCTTGCCCACCCCTGGACAGCTATGCTTAGTGCTGCCCACTCTAGTCCCAAGAAGAAGCCAGGCTAATGGCTGCTGCTGATGTACAGACAGAGTACTTACAAGGCTAGTGGAGCAGCCAAGAGAACCAGATTGGAGCAGACTAATTGTTTGAGGCTGACAAATTTAGAGTAAGGCTAGCCCAGGCTCATGTCCAAGATTCTAAAGCAAAAGGGAAGGTCGAGAGAGACAGGGAATGGACCTGGATGACTATGACAGGACTGAGGGAGAAGCCAAAGCGTACCATACTGGGGCAAAAAGGAGCAAGTGGTTAGGGGGCTAAGTCAGTCACTGAGGAGGGAAGCTGATGTGGGCTGAAGAAAAGGAAGAGCAGGGTGGAATGCTGCAGCCGAGGAGCTTTTCTGGAAAGGGTGGTTTCTTTGAGGACACTCCAGTACAACTATCTTCCTTATTTTAAAAACTATTTATTCTTTCTTTAAAAAACCAAAGTAATGCATGGGTACCGTTTTTTTTTTTAATTCCATAGTACCACTAAGTCTACAGTGAAAAAATTGCAATCCTTTCCCCCTACTTTTTTGAATTCCTGCTTCCTAGAAAAAACTGCTTTTGACTCTCTTCTCTGTTGCTTTTGTTTCCCCCCAACCCCTTATTTCTAAATAGCAGGATTATACTGCTATCTCTTGGTTTTTCAGTTTTAGCTTTTTTGGATCCTATACCAACATTTCCTGCACTCCTGCCACACTCACAATCAATTCTTCCCATCCTCCCATTATAGTTTTCTCACCTTGTGGGTGAAATCAGTGTTCAGTGTTGATGGTGTTATGGTTATGGAAATGTAATTCACTGCTTATCTGGGGAATACAATAAAACTATTTTATTTTTTGGACAACTTTATGTTTTGCTGGAGTTAATAGTTGCCTCACTGTTTGCCTGCTTGCTTAGTTTTCCGTGTACTTATCACAAATTCATTTCAAATTCTCTGGCCAAACAATAAAAATCATCTCAATATATGCAGACATATTAAGTAGTCTTTTTTTTTCCTTTTTTTTCCCTCAAAGATTTCTCTCCTATACCCTTTTTCTTTCTGTTATATATAACTTGTAACTGTCGAAGCTTGCTGCACAACTGTTATCACGAGCATCCCTTAATCATTAATCTGAGAATTTCTTTTGCCTCTCTCTTGGGTTAAATTTTTGGTTTCTGAATTCCATATTTTTCTCTTTCTGAAGTTATTTACTCTTTTTGGCAGAATACATCTGCAAGTAGCTTCTTGTGAAAGATAGATGGGAAATTAAAATTTGAAGCCTTGAAAATGTCTGAAAATGTCTTTATGTATTTTTTACAGCTTTATTGAGATATATTTCACACACCATAAAACTCACCCACCTAAAGTGTACAATTCAACGGCTTTTAGTACATTCACAGTAGTATGAACACCACAATTTAATGTTAGAACATTTTCAACACCCGAAAAAAAAAACCCTGTCCACATTAGCAATCATTCACTATTTCTGCTCACCTTACTTCCCCAAACTCCCTGCCTCAACCCCAGACAGCTACTAATTTACCTTCTGTCCTTATGAGTTTGCCAATTCTGGACACTTCACCATATAATATGTGGTCTTTTGTGACTAACTTTATTCATTTAATCTTTTCAAGGTTCACCCATGTTGTGGCATGTATCAGTACCTCATTCTTTTTCATTGCTAAATAATAATTCTGGCATATGAATATACCACGCTTTGTTCATTCATCAGTTGATGTATATGTGGGTTGCTTCCACTTTTTGGTTATTTTGAATAGTGCTATGCTGGACATTAATGTATAAATTTTTTGTGTGGACCTATATTTCATTTCCGGTGTGTACACCTAGGAGTGGAATTGCTAGGTTACATAACTCTATGTTTAGCATTTTGAGCAACTGTCAAACAGTTTTCCAAAGTGACTGAACCATTTTACATTCCCACCAGCAATGTATGAATGTTCTAATTTCTCCATATCCTCACCAATACTTGTTCTCTTTTTTATTTTAGCCATTCAAGTGAGTGTGAAGTGGTGTCTCATTCTGATTGGCTTTACATTTCCCTAATAATGATGCTGAGCATATTTTCATGTGTTTATTTACCACCTGTATATCTTCTTTGGAGAAATGTCTATTCAAATCCTTTGCCAACTTTTAAATTGTACTATTTGTGTTTTTATTGTTGTAAAAGTTCTTTATATATCCTGGATATATGTGATTTGCAAATATGTATTGTTCTATGGGTTATCTTTTCACTTTCTTGCTAGTGCCCTTTGATACACAAAGGTTTTCAAATGTGATAAACTCTAATTTATCTATTTTTCCTTTTGTCACTTGGTTTTCGTGTTGTATCTAAGAAACCATTGCGTAATCAAAGACCACAAAAATTTACTCCTATGCTTTCTTCTAGGAGATTTATAGTTTTAGCACCTACATTTGGGTCCGTGGTCCATTTTGAGTTAATGTTTGCATATGGTGTGAAGCAGGGGTCTAACTTCAGTCTTTTGCTTATGGATATCTAGTTTTCACTGACCATTTGTTGAAATAAAAAAATCTATTCTTTCCCTCGTTGAATTGTCTTGGCACCCTTGTTAAAAATCAGTTGACTATATACTTGAGGGTTTGTTTCTGGACTCTCAATTCTATTCCATTGATCTATATGTCAGTTCTTATGCCAGTACTACATTGTCTTAATTACTGTAGCTTTGTAGTCAGTTTTAAATTGGTAAGTATAAGTCCTCCAACTTGCTCTTCTTCTTCAGCATTGTTTTGGCTATTCTGTATCTCTTGCCTTTCCATGTGAATTTACAATCAGCTTGTCATTTTTTGCAAAAAGAATCTAGAATTTTGATAGTTATTGCATTGAATCTGTAGATCAATTTAGAGACTACTTACCATCATGACAATGTTAATTCTTCCAATCTATAAACATGGGATCCCCTTCCATTTATTTGGATCTTTAATTTATTTTTAAAATGTCTTGTCGTTTTCAGTGTACTAGTCTTGCATTTCTTTTGTTAAATTTATTCCTAGGCATTTTCTTATTTTCACTGTGATTATAAATGGAATTGTTTCCTCAATGCCTCAATTAATTAATTTTTAGATTGTTCATTGTTAGTGTATAGAAAGATAATTAAAATTTTAATACATTGATCTTGCATCCTGCCACACTGATGAATTCATTTATTAAATCTACTAGTTTTTAGAGGATTTCTTAGAATTTTCTACATACAAGGTGTTGTCAATTGCTAATTGTTTTATTTCTTCCTAAGTGGATGACTTTAGTTTTTTCTATTGACTAATTGACCTAGTTAGCCCTTCCTGTTTAATGCTGAAGAGAAATGATGAGAGCAGACTTCCTTGTCTTGTTCCTGATCTTAGGATGAAAGCATCCAGTCTTCCACTATTAATTATGATCTAGCTGGGGGGTTTTCATAGATGTCTATTGTCCGATTAAGGAACTTCCCTTCTATTCCTAGGTTGTTAAGTGTTTTTCTCATGAAAGAATGTTGAATTTGTCAAATGCTTTTTCTTTGTCTATTGAGATGATTGTGTGATTATTATTATCCTTTATTCTATTAATAAGGTGTATTACATTGATTGATTTTAGTAGGTTAAATCAACCTTACATTCCTGGGACAAATTTCATTTGGTCACAGTGTATAATCCTTTTTTATGTTGCTGAATTTTGTTTGCTAGTATTTGTTGAGTATTTTTACATTTATATTCATAACAGATAGTCTGTAGTATTGTAGATGATCTGTAGTATTCCTGTGATAATATTAGTTTTGGTATCAGAGTAATACTTATCTCATAGAATAAGTTGGGAAGTGAGTTTTTTTTTTTTTTTTTTTTTTTTCTTTTTGCGGTATGCGGGCCTCTCACTGTTGTGGCCTCTCCCGTTGCGGAGCACAGGCTCCGGATGCGCAGGCCCAGCGGCCATGGCTCACGGGCCCAGCCGCTCCGCGGCATATGGGATCCTCCCAGACCGGGGCACGAACCCGTATCCCCTGCATCGGCAGGCGGACTCTCAACCACTGCGCCACCAGGGAGGCCCGGGAAGTGAGTTTTATATATTCTTAAACTTTAATAGTTTAATTGGATTGAAAGAAATTTCTTTAGAATAAGTTTCATAGAACTTCTGTAAAAGAGCAGATAGTAAATATTTTAGATTTTAGGGGCCACACATGGTCTCTGTCACATATTCTTCTTTGTGTTTCTTTCTATAACACTTAAAAAATTTATATATCATTCTTAGCTCAGGGGCCGTAGAAAAACATGCTGTGACATACATTTGGCCCACAGGCCATAGTTGGCCAATCCTTGCTTTAACATTTCAAAGGCATTGCTCCATTCTCTTTTGGATTCTTTCCTTAACCTTTTTATGTAATCTTTGTTGTTTTGCTTTGTTTTTTCTCTGAAAGCATATATATTCTTCTATTTATCTCTGGAATCTGGAAATTTCTCAAGGGTGTGTTCTGGTGTAGGTTTTTTTAATTCTTATTACTAGGAAATCTGTCAATATGAAAACAGTTAACCTGGAAATATATATACTTTTAGTTCTGGGAAGGCTTTTTTAACATTATTTATTTGCTAATTTCTCCCCCATTTTGCTGTTCTCTCCTTCCCAAACTCCTGTTATTAATAAATTGATTGTTTAATGTTCTTAATTCTTCTCTATTGTCACCCTCCCTCATTCTTTTTATTCCAACTCCTAGGAGATTTCCTTAACATACTTTTTAAACTTTTTTGACTTTTGAAATTTTATATATATACATATATATATATTATACAATTTCTAGAACTCTTTCTTATTCTCAGTTAAGGAGACTTCCTTAACATAATTTTTAGAACTTTTTTGACTTTTGAAATTATATCTATCTAACTATATATATCAATATATATATTACACAATATACAATTTCTAAGAACTCTTTCTTATTCTTTCTTATTCTCTGAACTCTTTCTTATTCTTTTATTCTCTTTTATAGAATCCTGTTTTTGTTTCATGGATGTAATGTATTCTCCTATAGCTCTAAATATACTTAAAAATTTTTTAAGTTTTCTTATGCTTTTTTTCATTGTGTGTTTCTTCATTATTCTTTCTTCCCTGTTGCTTTACTTTGGGGAAGACTTGTCTAGATATTTTCCTCCTGGTTGTTGATCCTTGATTACCCATTCAAATTTAAGAGTAGGAGACAAAATCTGATTAGAAATTCAGCTGGGCTTGTCAACTAGTGGGCTTCACTAATGACTGAGCAAGAATCCTGTCTTTTGAGGAGAAGAGGAACAAATATAAATTTCTTTATTTTTTTCCTCCTTTCCACCATGAAGAATTCTATAATCTCCCGCCTACAGGTGGGAGGTAAGTGTAGGACTGGCTGTTTATGTTCTGGGAGCCAAGTAGGGGAAAAGGAGGACTGGGGTGACAGGGGACTCATATTTCAGGATATAAGCTTTGATTTAATTCCCCTTTGCTCACTCCTGGCTCATCTGTGTTGGTATTCCCAGGTACAGAGCCCCTCTAGTTCAGTCTCAAGAGAATAAACCTCTATTCTTTTGTTAGGGTGGGATTGGGATAGGTACATAGTTCCAGGGGTGGGAGATTCGATCTGGGAAATCTAAATGCTTCTTATAAAGATCTTCAACCAATCCTCCTATTTTAGCCCCACCCCACAACTCCCACTTCAGCAATACCAGGACCCTCCAGTTCCAAAACCTTTACAAAGCTCTGGGGTAGTGATTGGCTTCTTTTTATTGGTTTTCCTAAGGTTCAAATTTCTTGGTCTGCTAAGTCAGTTATTATTTGCACACCAACATTTCAGTTTCTAATTTTTAAAAAAACATTTCTATCTTTGACTCTTATCCTCTTTGAACTTGAGGGTTTATGACTTTAAATTATTTTAACCTAACTTTAGTGAGATACTGGAAAGAAGTCCAGATAAGTATGTGAGATCAATCTGTCATGTTTTAAAGGAAATTATTACCTCCTTTTAAAAGAAGATGATTCTACATCCTCTGGCAGTATTCTCACTGAGGTGCAGTCAGCCCCTCCCTGTCACATCCTGTGGATATTTGGGACCCCACACTGCTGGTTCTTACGGTTCTGGACCCCCCACAAAAGAATTCTCAAGTCAATAAACCTAGAAAAAGTGAAGCAAAATAAACCCAAAACAAGCAGAAGGAAGAAAATAATAGAGATAACAGTAGAAATCAATGAAATTGAAAACAATAGAGAAAATCAGTAAGCTGGTTCTTTGAAAAGATCAATAAAATTGACAAACCTCTAGCAAGAAAAAAAGAGAGAGGACACAAATTATCACTATTAGGAATGAAGCTGGGAATAACACTGGAAGCTCTGCAGACGTCAAAAGGATAACAAGGAAATGTTACAAACAACTCTATACGAATATATTTGACAACTTTGATGAAATGGACCACTTCCTGGAAAAAAACAAACTACCACAATTGACCCAAAATGAAATAGATCATTTGAATAGTTCTATAGCTATTGAGGACATTGAATTAATAATTAAAACATTCCCCCAAAAGATATCTCCAGGCTCTACACCCTTGATGATTTTTTGGTCTACTTATTCTCTCAGTTGTTGAGAGAGGGATATTGATGTCTTCAACTACAGTTGTGGCTTGTCTATTTCTATCAGGTTTGCTTTACATATTTTGCAGCTCTGTTCTTTTGTATGTACACATTTAGAATTGCTATGTCATCTTGATAGCTAACCTTTTTTTCATTCTATAATCCTTCTTTGTCTCTGGTAATTTTATCTGATATTAATATAGACACATTTGCTTTCTTTTGATTAATGTCTGCATGATATATCTTTTCCCACCTTTTTACCTTCAACTTGACTATATTTTTATACTTAAAATGAGTTTCTTGTAGACAGCATATAGCTGGTCATATTTTTTAATCCACTCTGCACAATCTCTGTCTTTTAATTGGTGTATTTAGACCATTTATATTAAATGTAACTATTGATATGTTAGGGCTAAAGCCTGCCATTTTGTTTTCTGTTTGGTTCCTCTGTTATTCATTTCTCTATTTTTTTTCTTATTTCCTGTGGAGTGCTCAAATATGTTTTAGAATATCATTTTAATTTACCAATAGTGTTCTTAAGTGTATCCTTTGTATAGCATTTTCAGTGATTGCTCTAGGCATTACATTATATGTAGTAACTTTTCACAGTCTACTGATGTCATCATTTTAACAATTTGAGTGTATTTAGAGAAAACTTAAATCCTTTATGTCCCTTTACCCTTCTTGTTTGCAACACAATTTTCTTATGTATTTCCTCTACAAGCATTTAGAACCACATCAGACTATGTTATAATTTTTCCTTTAACCATCAAATATTTAGAAAATTCAAGAAGGAAACCTTCTTACATTTACCCATACTTGTACTCTTTCTATTGTTTTTTTTCCTTTCCAATGTTCCAAGTTTCCTTCTTTTATTATTTCCTTTCTGTTTCAAAATTTTCCTTTAGCCATTTTTATAGGGTAGATCTGCTAGTGACAAATTCTTAGTTTTCCTTTGTTTGAGAATGTCTTAAATTCTTTTCATTTCTGATGGATATTTTCAGTGGGTATAGGATTCTAGGTTGACAGTTCTTTTAGTACTAAAAAAAAAAATACTGTGCCACTTCTCTCTGGCCTCCATAGCTTCTGAAGAGAAATTGCTGTCATTCAAATTATTTTTCTCCTACAGGTAGTGCCATTTTTCTTGAACTGTATCAAGATTGTTTGTCTTTAGTTTTCAGAAACTTAATTATGATGTATTTTGGTATGAATTTCTTTTGGCTTATCTTGTTTGAGGTTCACTCAGATTCTTGAATCTATAAATTTATGTCTCATCAAATTTGGGGAGTTTTTAGCCAGTATTTCTTTGAGTACCTTTTCATCCCCACCCTGTTTCTCTTCTCCTCCTGGGACTCTGATGACATGGATGTTAGATCTTTTGTTATAGTTCCACAGATCCCTGAGGCCCTGTTTTTTTTTTTTTTTTTTTTTTTCCGGCCTATTTTCCCTCAGTTATTTAAGATTTGGTAATTTCTATTGTTGTGTCTTCAAGTTCACTGATTTTTTAAATGTTTCCTTCATTCTGCTGTTGAGCCCATCCTTTGAACATTTTATTTTGAGTATTGTATTGTTAAGTTATAAAATTTCCATTTGGTTCTCTTTTATAACCTCTATTTCTTTGCTGAGACTTTTTTCCACTTGTTTCAAGTGCGCTCATAATTGTTTGTTGAAGCATTTTATCATGGCTGTTTAAAAATCTTTGTCAGGTAATTGTAACATCTTTGTCATCTTGATGTTGACATCTATTGATTATCTTTGTTTTTCATTCAGTTTGAAATCTTCCTAGTTCTTGATAAGGCACATGATTTATGGAAACCTGGACATTTTTATATTATGTTATGAGACTCCAGACCTTAGTTAAATCTTCTTTTTTATCTGGTTTTCTCTGACAAAGCTCCAACAGAGGAATATGTTGTGAGTAACCACGTTATTATTGGCAAGTGAAGGTAGAAGTCTGGTTTCCCATTCAGCCTGCAGCCAAGGGAGGGAGGTTCCTCATTTCTGCTGGTCAGGGGTGGGAATTCCAGCTCCCCCATGGTCTCCTCTGGCACAGTGGTAAGGAGGATTTGTTAACCACTTATTGATGATAAAATTCCTGACTTTCCACTAAGTCTGACACCATGCCAGTGGAGAAGGGGAGGGGAGCTTCACTATTGCTGGGGGGGGGGTGTAAGTAGACACTTCCCATGTGACCTCCACTGACATTGTGGTTGGGGGAGCATCTTGGTATCAGTCATCTGGAATGAAAGCCCATGGTCCCTACTTGGTCTTCTCTGACAGCATCCTGGCAGGTGAGTTGGGACAAGAACCTAAGCTTCCCATTCAACCTTTGCTGGCATGGGTGGAGGTAGGGCGATGGTTTTTTCCGTGGTGTTTGGCTGGAGTAGAGCAGTAATTATCTAAACATTTTCCATCTTGCTAGGCTGCCCCTTTCCTGGTCCTTTAACTCAACCAGGTTTTTGCTAGAGATTTTTCTCTTTTTTTGTGTCTGTTGTCTTTTTTTGGTGCCTGTTGGTTTTTCTGGGTCACTGGCTTCTTCAGCTCTAAGTCTGGGATGTATGAGGCCAAAAGAAGACCCATGGACCTCACTACCATGTAATTTCTCAGGTCTTGAAGTACCTAGCCAGTCTGCCTTTGGCTCTCCACCTTTCCGAGTCTTCTTAGGTTTATGTTATATGTAATGTCCAGGGTTTTTAGATGTACTTAGCAGGAGGAACCAGGGAAAGGACATCTATTCCATTGCCCCAGAAGCAGAAGTCCCCAGTACATTACTTTCTCCATTTCATAAATGAGGAAAGAGACTCATTTATGTTTGTCCCAAATCACAAGATTCCAAGCAGGATATAGACTAATTACCATGGAGCTTCTCCTCCTGCCAGATACCAGGGTGCCCAGAACATGTAAGAGCCAGCACTGGGGCTCCAACCATCCACAGGATGTTGTATGCCCCCAAATCACATGGCAGTTACCTGCATAACTAGAATGTAATCTCACATTTGTATGAGTCTACAACTAAGACTCTTTTCTCCTATGACACAGGCTCATGGGGCCTAGGTCCAAATATAAGAAAAGTGGTCATATGAAATAAGGATTAGACTTACTTCTCACGGATTCAGAGAACAAAGCTGTCCAATCAGAGAGCAGAAACCATCCATCAGAGATGCTATGGTATGGTTCATAGGACCACCTGGATAAGAATGTTAAACATGTCATTAAAAATGCAGATCCTGAGGTGACTTTGTATGTGTGCCTCCTAAAGATTGTTAACCATTGCTACAGAGAAAAAAGGGGGAAATTTCCATGACAGATTAGAGCTCTTCAAACTGAGACTCTGTGATTCTTCTGAGGGCATTGCCTCAGTCACCCCACATGGGTGATGGCCCATGCTGCTCTTTCAATTACTGGTAAAACTAGCCTGGTGTGCAAGGCCAACCCAGTCCTGGCTTATGGGAACATGTCGTGAGCTTCCTCCAGAGGAAGGGAGATTTGGGGTTGGGGAGGGGACCAAGGGAGGGACCCAGTCAATAGTGGCAGATAGTAGAAGACAAATGGGATTAATACAAGAGAGTCATTAGCCAAGGATTCTGGGACCTTGCCAGCCCTCTCTAGCAAATGGCCCAAACTGCCCCCTTAGTAGCATTAAGTGAAATTAGAAATCAGAGATGCTGGCTGATCAATCTCCTTGGGGTTTCTCTGCAGACATTGTGCAGTGGGGGTGGGGACGATCCTTCAGGGGGGTGACCATGGCTTCTCTGCCAGCAGCTATAGCATGTGCTCTGCTCTGTCAGCTTCCCTAGCCCCTGGCCTGGAGGCAAGGAGCCAAACAAGCAGGCCTGAATCATGGTCAAATCTTCAACGTATTCCACAGCACCCCACCCCATAGCACAAAGTCACCCTCAAAGAGGAGCCAGTTAGAGGCAAAATGCTTTGTCTCAGAAATTTCCATGGCCACAGAATTTAGGTTGGAGTGGTGTCCTGGGCAGGGGTCATTGTGGAATGGTGCCAGGAGGGACTTTCTTTTTTTCAACATAGCCTGAGCCTAAGTTCCTTGAGAATCTGAGAGGCCTCAGATTGAGAAGAGAAGGCCATGATCCACTGGGTACCACATCTCCTTCCAAGGCCAGGTTCTGGGGCAGGAACATACTCAGAAGCCCATTTGGGGCTTAAAGACTTAGAAATTTGGTGACCTGAGTTACCTCCCATCTCTTTCAGCATGGGGTCCACCAAGGCTCATTGACTTTGCCTGATGGAAGCTTTTGGAATCTCCAGCAGAGGCCTTGCTGCTTCGTCAGTCCACTTGCTCACATTCTCCACTGCCTTGGCTTAGCCTATGGTGTTAATGGTGATCCATCATCCTCTGTTGCTCATGACAAACCTTGGTTACCTCATCAACCACATCCCTCCTTTCTCCTAGGATGAGGGATGGGGAAGTTAACCAAGCCAGGTTGAGACGTGAGAGCAGAAGGTTAAGCAGTGGGGGCTCCTGTGGAGTACCTGAGCCCCCTGAAGGGACCGGGACTGTGGTGCCAGACGGGGAGCACCTCAGCTCCCAGGATGCTTCTGTGTCAGCAACAACCATCAAATCTGCCTGCCTGAAGCTCACTGGCCAGGCCTGGGCTCCTGCTGGGAAGAGCTCTTCTGCCGCTCACTGAGACCGGTCGCAGCACAGTCAGCAGCAGAGTGGGCCAAAAGCAATTTCTTCATGATGTTTCCAAGGGTGTGATTTCACACATTGTGCATTTCTCTGCACTCCTTGGGGGTCTGATGGCATCAAACCCACAGCCAGCAGCACCTCAAAGGTGGGGTGGGCGGTGAGCACACGTGTGGTGTGTGTATGTGTGTGTGTGTGTAATGCCTGCTGAGGCTGTCCACAAACAGTTTTGCATGCACCAGTAAGCAAGGTGTTTCTAGGTGCCCAATGAATACTCTTGTCTATACTACATCAAAATGAGAAATCAATTCTGGTAATTACCCTATTTCCTTGATTCTAATATGCCATTGATTATAAGATACACCACTGATTTAATAGCTGCTTCAAAAAAAAAGAAAAGAAATTTACACATCTATTTTAAGACACATCCTTATTTCAGGAATGTTAGAACATGTGTAGGGGAAGAGGGGAGATGCATATTATAATAAAGAGAAAATGGTAATTGGGAGATAGTCAAACCAATCGCCTGGTTCATCGGTAAATGCAGTCAGCATGATTTACTGCCCTGTTCTGTGAGAGAGAACCTTTTCAGGTGAGAGATTTTTGTGGGTTGGTGGGCACACTGGCCAGTGACTCAACCACCTTGAGTTCAACGACTGTGCCCCACTCCTTGCCCTTTCTTGTGGGCCCCTTCCCAAAGAGCATTTCCTCATATTCACTGCCATGCCAGGCATCCGATTCTAACTAAGGGACTCCCAGAATTGAAGACAGAAATGTACCCTCATCTCCTTTCATCTGGTACTGGCTACTGTTCTCAGGGCCTCCCCGTAATTCCCCAGGGACTCAGATCTCCCTCCTATGGTGTCAGCATCACAAAAGACCCATACCCCAGAGCTGGATCAAAAGGGCTGGTCACTCTCCTCCCACCCACTGTCCAGGTGAGGACTTAGTGAGACCATTATCATTTGCTTCCTGCCTGTCTCTCCCACCTTCTCTCCCAGTACACAGCCTCCAGCCAAACCGTCTGTCACCACCTCTCCAGCATGCCAGGCTTCCTCCTGACCCCAGCCTTTGCTAAGGCTGTTCTCCTAAGCTGGCAGGACCTTCAATACCCGTGATCAACATTCCATTCTATTATTTTGAAGAGGAAAAAAGGTGGGCTTTAGACACACACTGGATTGTGAAGTGGCCCTAATAACAAGCCAGCAGGACACTTGGAAGGTCTGAGGCCTGAGGTGGGAAGTGGTAGGAAAAAAAAATCTTTGAGAAAATGAAAATCAGAAAATTTTGATCCACATTGGAGAGTGGGAGGAACTGGCTAGGGGCTGAGTGAACAGGGGGCTGGAGTGGTCCAGGGAGAAGACAGGTAAGAAAAAGACTTAAGAGGAAGAGTCTTTACAAAGGTGCTGGAGAAGAATCCTGCTATGAAGAAGGCAGGGACAATTTCAGGGGTCATAATCTTTTAAGTCTCTCTCAGATCTCAAGCTCTTCTACTTTTACCTGGTTTTTCTATCTTTCATTCAGGGTTCTCAGCCTGGGAGTTAGGGTGCTACCCCTGCCTAGGGCTGTTTAGAAATGTCTGGAGGAGTTTTGATTGTCACTATAACTGGGTCTCTACTGTCATTTAGTGGGCGGGGCCAGGGATGCTAAGTATGCTGAAGTTCTTGGGATAGTCTGCACATGAATGAACTACGTGTCACAAATACCTAGCTAACCCAGAAATATTAGTCCCTGCACTACTTCACCCGGCCTCTAGGGGCTGGCCTAAGTTTGCTCTGACTGCTCTTCCCTGTCAGACAGTCTGATTTGGAATTTTCAAATAGAAATTTCTTAAGAAACTACGAGAAGACAGATGGGAAATTATCAGAGAAAGCAACAAAGCATAAAAACAGATGAGCATCAACAGATTTCTGAGTCTAAGGAAGATCAAGTCTATTCAGTCTAATCACAGAAGCACTTTTTTTTTTTAACCCACATTTTTCCTGATTGAAACAATTTACTAGGTGCAGAGGCCTCATTTCTCTCCTTATTCCAAGCACACCACAGTAAGTCATAGTTCAGGCTGGTTCAGATGCTGTCCTGTTTAAGCTTTCCAGAGACCAATTCCTGGACCTCTCTCTGTGCGTGACCCAGAAGGACCATGCGCTCAAATTCACTTCAGTCTCAAGCTGCTCTGGCCTACTGGGCTCTTCCCAATTTCCGGGTTTTTTTTGTTTGTTTGTTTGTTTTGGGTTTTTTTTGGCGGTACGCGGGCCTCTCACTGTTGTGGACTCTCCCGTTGCGGAGCACAGGCTCTGGACACGCAGGCTCAGCGGCCATGGCTCACGGGCCCAGCCGCTCCGCGGCATGTGGGATCCTCCTGGACCGGGGCACCCTGCATCGGCAAGCGGACTCTCAACCACTGCGCCACCAGGGAAGCCCCCAATTTCCAATTTTTCACACTAGCCCCAAGCACCAGGTCTGTCTGAGCAAGGTGTGGTCTTCTGATTTGCCTTTTAGGGTAAGTATAAGGCAATGCTAGTAGCTGTAACGGAGTACTGATAACTCGCCTCCAAGTGGTAATTCTGGAACCTAGGCTCCTTCCATCTGGTGGTTCCCCCTCTTTGATATGTAGTTTCTCAGCTTGCCATCTTATCTGCATCAAGCCTGCAGAGAGGAGAGAGCCTGGAGGATTGCCTGTGGGTGGTGTTCAAGGGCCAGACCCGGAATTGCCACACATTGCTTCTGTTCGTGTTCTGTTGGCAGGAACCCAGACACATGGCCTCGCCTAGCTGCACGAGAGACTGGGAAATATACTCTAGCTGTGTGTCTAGGAAGACAAAGAGTTTGGTTTGATAATCAGCCAGCGGTGTCTGCCCAAATCCCCACATCTATGGGCTTTTAGAAGTCCTGTTGTCACTTTTCTCTACCATTTCTGGCTGGTACACAGAAATTTCCTGGTTAAGAATAAATGGTTGGTTCTTTAAAAAGTAAAACATAGGATTACCATAGGACCTGCAATTCCACTCTTGGGTGGGTACCCCAAAGAATTTAAAACAGTACTTAAACAAATACTTACACACATGTATTCATAGTTGTACTATTTGCAACAGCCAAAAAGTGGAAACAACCCAAGTGTCCATCAATGGAATAAATGGATAAACAAATTGTGGTGTATACATACAATAGAGTATCATTCAGCCGTAACAAGAAATGAAGTACGGATACATGTTACAATGTGGATGAACTTCAAAAATATTCTAAGAAACCAGACATGAAAGGTCATGTTACATAATTTTGTTTATACAAAATGTCCAGATAGGAAAATCCACAGGATAGAAAGCAGACTGGTGGTTGCCAGGGACTAGAGGGAGGGGGGAGTAGAGAGTGACTGCTTGTGTACAGGGTCTCCTTTAGGATGAAAAGGTTTTGCAAGTCAATAGATGTGGTGGTTGTACAACACTGTGAATGCACTAAATGCCTTTGAATTGTTGACTTTAAAATGGTTAATTTTCATCCCATATTTTGGGACTGCTTTTGCCTTCTGAGATGGCCCACATTTTGTTTGTGGAGTGTGTTTCTCCCAGGGCTGCTCTCAATTTCCCAGATGATTCCACGCCCTGGGGCCACTCTTGCCTTTTTTTTTTTTTTTTTTTTTTTTTTTTTTGCGGTACGCGGGCCTCTCACTGTTGAGGCCTCTCCCGTTGCGGAGCACAGGCTCCGGACGCACAGGCTCAGCGGCCATGGCTCACGGGCCTAGCCGCTCCGCGGCATGTGGGATCTTCCCGGACCGGGGCACGAACTGTGTCCCCTGCCTCGGCAGGCGGACTCTCAACCACTGCGCCCCAGCAGGGAAGCCCCACTCTTGCCTTTTGAGACGACCACATTCTGTCTGTGGAATGTGTATCTCTCTAAATACACTCGCTTTCACTTTAAAATAAAATAAAATAAAACAACAAAATAAAATACAGTGGTTAATTTTATATTATGTGGATTTCACCTCATTAGAAATTTTTTAATGATTCTAAAAAAAGAATAAATGGATGGGTTTTTAAATTTTTGTTTTTAGTGGTCTAGCTTTTACTTATTATTCTTTGTTAATTTTTCTGCTCACATACGATGGTGCATATCATCCTGGCCTGGTGCAGCAGCTTACTTCATCCTGTACTCCGTTTAAAGACATTGGGGAATTAACTGGCTTATTTTTCCTTAACTCCTTGGACTTTTCCCTTGGGTTTAGTTTACGATAATAGGAAATGCATTTCTAACATATAGAGTGATGCTCTGTCAGAGTTCATGTGCTGAACAATGATAATTGACATACCCCGGACTTGGTTATTTTTACTTAGTTACTATTCTAACTGCCATCCACTTCTGGAAGCTTCTGAGCTTCCTTCCCACCATGCCTGCCCTCATCCAGTAGCTGCTCCTCCACCCCTGTCCTCTGGGTGCTGTCTAGGAGATTGAGAGCTAGGCATTTTCAAGCCTTCCTAGGAAACCAGCCCCAGTCTTTTCTGCACACATGAGTCAAATATCCACTACAATTTTTTAAATATTTAAAAAATTTTATCATATTCTACTCCTGCGTCAAATAAAATAGCACAACTTACCACGTTGTTTTGTACTTCTTTTAATACAGACCTTTTATTCCTCTAGAGTATAAGCCCTTTGAGGGTACAAACCATGCCTTAATTGCCCCTATATCCTTGGCACTTAATACAGTACCTGATAAAAAGTATTGCTCAATAAATATGAATTAAATGAATGAACAAAATGTAATAACATACAGATAAGAAAATGGTTGTTTTCTCATAGGAATAAACAACTTGATTGAAGCCACTCTCTTGTAGAGAGAGCAGATTTTACCTGAAATCAGTGGATTGCTCATTCCTGGAAGAGCACAAAAGAACCATTAACTAGGGCTGGCAGGAATTATAAGCAGGCAGGCTCAAGGAAAGAAACAAGCTGTGTTATAAATGGGAGTCTAGAACTCAGGAACAGTGGAAGGGGCAGACCAGGAGTGGTAAGAATAGAGAAACCAGTCCTACTCATTGCGGGAGGGTAGGCAAGCTCTGCTATAGGTTGTGGGGGAAATCCAGACAAGCAGTAAACTCTCTGTGCAGATGGGCATAGGTGGCCGTCTTAGGGAAGCCTATCAAAGGGAAGAAGAGAGGACCCCAGCAGCTCTGGACCTTGGTACGGGGCAGGGGGAGTGCTATGAGCAGGAACCATGGGAGAGCCAAATGGGTAAGTGGTCAGCATCAAGGAGAACTGGCAGCCATTTGGACTGTGGGTGAGATTTCTGGAAAGAATGGTGGAATTCAGTACCCTGGAAAGATAGGCGGGAGTAAGGCTGGGTCTTGGCTTTGGAGAAACTGGGTTCTTGCCAAGTTTTCTAGGCAGAAAACTGAAGAGGCCCAGGAGGGATGTTTGGTGAGAACCTGGATACAAACAAAGCCCAAGAACTAGGTTGTGTGATCGGAGCAGGGCTGGGTGACTTACAGCTGAGCTCCTGAACTAGGTAGGGCTCCTTAAACTTGCTCCATGACTGAGGTCAGGATAAGTCTCGGAGGTTGAGGCAGAAGTGAGAATGCAGATTAGACTAAAGTGCTAGACTCTAGGGTCTAGAGTCTAGGACCCACTAGAGAAGGGGGAAGGGAGGCCTTCGGGGAGCAAAGAGCCATTAACGTTAAGCCTTTGAAAAGCAGACTTATGAGGTTGCCAAGCTGGATTCCATGATCAGGTCAGGTACCTATAAATTACTCCACTGGATTTAATGTGTATACATTTTAAAGATTTTCTTTCCACATAGCAAAGTAGATTTACAATCTGAATGGCTGAGCTTATTAATTTTAATAACCTCCTCTAGAATGGAAGTATATGCGAGGACAAGAAGTAAGGGCCTATGTTCTGAGGTCTAAGAAAGGAGAGGATCCCTCCCCAACACCTACAGCTATGGCGGCCACAGGGGGTCTTCTGGTGACCATGGCCCCAGGGGAGTTTGCTCATGCCTCCACTCCCCACCTGTCCAGCTGGCATGCCTGCTTCCCTGAGGGCTCCAGACAAACAGAGCCATCTGTTCTCTTACTCAGTGGTTGGGTTGTTCAACTCTTTCTAGATGTGTTTCCCCCAGCTCTCAGTAGAGCACCCCCAGGCCAGTACCTGGGAGAGCCTTAGTAAATTCTGAATGGAAGGCCGGCTTGGCCGAGGGCTGGCTGCCTTCTTTCCCACCTGTTTTGAGTGTGGCTCTTCAGTCTTCTAAGCAATTTTATGAGTTATCCAGTGCTTTTTCAATAAATTCCCTTTTCAGATGACATCAGTCTAAGTCAGTCCTGATATTTACAGTCAAGAACCCTAGCAGAGGGGCTTCCCTCGTGGTGCAGTGGTTGAGAGTCTGCCTGCCGATGCAGAGGACACGGGTTCGTGCCCCGGTCCGGGAAGATCCCACATTCCGCAGAGCGGCTGGGCCCGTGAGCCATGGCTGCTGAGCCTGCGCATCCGGAGCCTGTGCTCCGCAACGGGAGAGGCCACAACAGTGAGAGGCCCGCGTACTGCAAAAAAAAAAAAAAAAAAAAAAAAAAAGAACCCTAGCAGATATGGAAATATGGAGTCTTAAGTGGTGGCAGGAAACATTCCTTTGGAGAAATGGAGTGTTCGGATTTGTAATCTGCCTGGTTGGAGCTGAAGACAGTGGGGATCCAGCCAGGAACTCTAGCACTCTGTGGCTCAAGTAGCAAAACAGCTCCTGAAGTTACCAGCTGTAGACAAGGGTACAGAGGCTCCGGAGCAGATGGCAGATGCTCTTGATGCCTGCAGCACATCTCCCGCCCTCCAGATTTCAGTGCAGCGGTGGGGCAGTCCCATTTAAGCGTGTACCAGAAGCTTTCTCCAAAGGCGCGGGAGAATGCCTCAGCTCATGATCAGTGCAGCCAGCTCCCAAGTGTGAGGGAAATCATCATTCCTGAGGGCAAACCTCAACCAAAAGGGGATGGGAGCCAGTGGACAAGTGGTTCCACTCCCTTCCTTCAGAGGACAATTCAAAGGTGCCTCTCACGTGCTTCAGAAGACCCCCAGTGGGTGTGAGCCCACCACATTCAGCAGCTCAATCACACACCCTCTGTTCATTTTTCTCTCTTTCCTGTCTCACTCACCCTGCTTCCTCACCCGCTTCCTGATGGAAACCCCAGATAAATGACCTGCATCTGAGTCTAAGTCTCAAGCTCGCTTTCAGGAGAACCCAAACTAAGTCAAGGAACAGGGTGGAGCCAAGAATTAAAGATTGGGAGCTGGAAGGGGCGGTGGCAGGGTGGCTGTAGGCTTGCTTCTGCCAGCACTGGGAAGCTTAAGGAGAAAATGGAAAACCCAAGTTCATACATTCCAGCCCAGGACATTTATAGAAACCCAGGGACTTTCTATGACCTTACTAAAAGGTTTTCTTCTAGCTCGGTCGCAGGACTGAGATAGTCAAAATCAATTAGAAAGTTTAATCCTATAGCTGGTCAAATGACAAATTTGTTAAAAAAAACCCCACAGCTTCTCTACATTTCTAATGTGAAAAATAGGGCATTGACCAGCAAAGGGTGGGGCCCCAAAAGCTGGACTGAGGATATGTGGGAAGTCTGGGGGGACTCGAAGCACCCTGAACCTCTCACCCCGACTGAGTCTTTCTGGCTAGAGACAGTAGCTTCTCCCCCTCTGCAGCGGTTTCCGCCTTGTTTGTAAACCCTGTATGGACCCACCTTATGCAGTTACCTTGCAAGGATAGGAGTCGCTATCCTTATTATCTCCAGACAGAAAAAAATGATTAGAGGTAGATCACAGCATGCTGGGGGGTGGGGGGGTGGAGGTAGTTAATTACATGGTCAAGCTCTGGAGGAGAAAATGTACACACCAAAAGTACAACATGACATTATTAATTTGAATCACCAAAAGTCTGAGGAATTCATGTGAGAATGAATTATGAGAGAATAAGACCAAGGAAAGAATACAGTATGAGATTGCCTGAATCTGAAGATTCTCAATTGAATGTCCTAACCTAAGTCACTAATTCTAAGTTCTAATTCTGTGATTGGTTGACTGAAGCATGGATTCCACACTAAATGGAGTTGAGAAGCCAGAAATTCCTCAGACATAAGGAAGGAATGCAGAGAATGGAGGGCATAGAAATGTGGAAATAGATTTATATGAGACCCACCCACTGACTCTGACAGGACCCAGAAGACATTTCTTTTTTCCCACTGTCTTGAGAAATATATATTTACCAAGATGTCTAGTGGGTCATGTCCTCTTGCCCTGGAATTATGGTTAAGGCCAAAGTTAGGATAGAAGATGCTAAGTATCATACATTCTAAATACAGAGTCATCACGCCACCACTATGCAGGACATACCAGGGGTACCATCACCACCAACACCCTCACTGTCCCCATGATGTGAAGTGATACCTGAGAGACATAAGCTAGTCTTTGGGGGATACAGTGTTTATGGTGAGAAGCTATTCCCTCCCTTCACACCTGATGGGTGGAGAAAGGAGTGGGTATGCTCTAAGAGAATCACTTGTAAAGAAGGGAGCAGAGAAGACTGTCATTTCATGTCCTGGTTGGATGTCTGCTTTGCTGACCTGAGCAAGGGAATGGAGACCTGGGGAAAGATGGTGGGGCCAGGTCTGTGTATGGGGTGGGGATGGGCAGTAAGCTTATACTCCTATCATTTGGTATGGTAAAGACCCATGAGTTTCCCAGCGGTTGGGTGGCCATAGCAGAAGGGAGCTGGTCTTGAGTTGTCTTGTCAGTGACTCCACACGAGGACTGACTGCCCACCAAAGTCATCCTGGCAGCTGGAGACCAGGGTTGAGTACATTTGGTGGGGATTGGGGAAGGATGGGGAAGTAAGCCAAGCCAGAGTCAATCTCCTGGGTCAGGGAAATGTAGAGTGCAAGTCCCCACAAGGTCCACCGGGAGCTCACATTTGAGCCAAGCATTTGGTGCCTGTCCCACAAGGGGCTCGATGACCTGCCAAGAAGCAGCAACAACCGACAGAAGAAAGACTGCAGCCTCTCCCAGTGAAGAAGGGAGACGTTTGCCCTTTTCCTTCTTGCTCCTCTTTGCCTAATCGTATAACTGCCAAAAACTCCAGGACTGGCAGATAGAGGTCTGATTTGAGCTAAAATGGAAAATCATGGCCCTCACCTCTTTCCCACTCCTAAATCAGTTCACAGACATGGAACAAAGGGAAAGTCAAATGTTCTTGAGGAAAGATCCTGCAGTAACACCGTGATAGTGCATTGAGAATCTTCTAGCCTTCCCTGAAGGGATCTGGTGGCCACCTACCAGGGTAACTATGTATTGATCGGGGTAACTGGATTACCCAGATCTTTCAAGGTTTATTGGACACTGGTTCTGGTATAACATTAATTCTTGGGAACCTCGAATACCACTTTATCCATTGGTCAATGTGAGGCTTTTGGGGCCAGGTGATAAATGGATTTTTACTTGAGTTTGTCTCAAGGTAGACCCCATGGGGTACCCCATGGTTATTTTCTCAGTTCCTGACTAAACAATTGGAATAAACAACCTGAGCGACTGGCAGAATCCCTGCCCTGGCTCCTGATCCATGGAGTAAAGGCTATTGCCATAGGAAGGACCAAGCAGGAGTCTCTGGAGTCCTCCCAGAGCCATGATGGATGCAGAGATTAATGCAACCATTGGCAGATTCCAGCTTTGAAAGGAGCCAAAAGCAAGAGACATTTCTGTTGAGGGTCCAAGTCGAAATGTAAGTACCTATGGCCTGTGCCTCTCATGACCCAGCTGATCCAGTGGTGATCAGGGTTGTGGTAGGTCAGGATTCCATGTAGAGCCATTGGAGAACACCAGTGGGAGGATTCCAGTGGGGGCTTCTGGGGTTTTGGAACAATGATGTCATCTCTTTGCCCAGTAATTCCTCATGTGAGAAACAGCTCTTGACTTTCTCACTGAACTCATAGACTAAACACCAGAACATAGATACCAGGGGATCATGCAACCCACGTTGCCCATTATGAACCGTGTATGATGTGACCAGTAAGCCAAGAAAAGTGTGCCCAGCACCACCACACCACCAGGTGGAAGCAGTATATTTGGGGCTAGGTCAAGCAGGGCCTGAAGAGACAAGCCTGTTGCATTTGGGTTACTTTTTTTTTTTTTTTTAAAGCATTGACTAATTTAATCCTCACATCCACGGTGGCATTGTTACTTTTGTTTTTAATTAATTAATTTATTTTTGCTGTGTTGGATCTTCGTTTCTGCGCGAGGGCTTTCTCTAGTTGTGGCAAGCAGGGGCCACTCTTCATCGCAGTGCGCGGGCCTCTCACTATCGCGGCCTCTCTTGTTGCGGAGCACAGGCTCCAGACACGCAGGCTCAGTAGTTGTGGCTCACAGGCCTAGTTGCTCCGCGGCATGTGGGATCCTCCCAGACCAGGGCTCGAACCCGTGTCCCCTGCATTAGCAGGCAGATTCTCAACCACTGCGCCACCAGGGAAGCCCTGCATTTGGGTTAATTTTGACACACCTGCTCCTGTTCCACTGACGCCTGCCCTCAGCACACACCTACGAGCTCGTGGAGAGCGCCCATGACCTGTTGACTGAAGAGGACAAATTGAGCCTGATTTGCAGGTGGCTCTGTACAATATTCTGGAATCTCACAGTAACGGACTGCTGTGGCATCAGAACTGCCCTCAGGGCCATCCTCGAAGGACAGCAGAGACGGCAAGCCCTCCCAGGGACAGGACTTTTGCAGTATATTTTCACCACTCAGATGAGGAGAGATGGCCTGAGGTAAGCAACTAAAGTGATTCGTGAGCAATAGCAAGTGGTCTGGCCCAATGGCCAGGGATTTAAAAGGAGCTAGATGGAAAATTAGTGACAAGGAGGTTTAGAGAAAGGGACTGTGAGTGGACCCGTACCCCCAAATCACAACACCCTCTAGCCTCCCTCCTGCCTCCCATATGTCTCCCACTTTATCATCCAAGTGACATTGCCAACCGGCTAATCTAATCCTGTCATTCCCCCCACAAGAATTGTAATTCCCTATTGCTCAGGAGATAAAATATAAACCCTTTACAGAACTTGTCCCTTGCCTATTTGTCTAAGCTCATCTCTTACCACTTCCCTAACACTTAGGCTGATTCCTAAAAGCATGCCTTTCTTTCTCAGGCTTCTGTACCTCTGCACGTGATTTTTCCCTCTGCCCGGAAGGACTCTGCACTATTCATCCTCCAGGGCTCAGCACAGAGGACATCTCCAGGAAGCCTGCCCAGATGCCCCCAGGCAGGCAGATTCAGGCTGGAACCACATGCTTGGGCTTCAATCCTGGCTCTGCCACTTAACCTTGGGCACATTACTTAGCCTTTCTGTGCCTCAACTTCCTAGCCTAAAACATAGGCAAGGCTGGTGTGAGGATTAATTAATATATAAGTATTAATAATAATTATTATGTTTATAAATAATAAAACGTAAATATACAAGGAAATAATACAGAAGCAGAAACATAAAAGCAGGATTGGGCCTGACACAGAGCGAGTGCTCAGCATGTGTTAACTAGATACTCTTTTCCCTGTGCTTCTCGGTACCCTGTGCACATGCCCAAGCAGAGAGGGTAAGGGTAGTCTCCCTTCTCTGCATATTTGGTATCCAGCAAGTGCCTGGCATATATCAGGCCCTCAGTAAATACTCGTGGGATGAACAAACAATATCTGGAATCAGAATCAGAGATACAGTCTCTGTTCTGTCATTTACTAATAAAACCTTGGACAAGTCACAAGTCACACGGCAAGTAAAAGCTTCAGTTTCCTCATCTGCAAAATGAGGATGATAGCACAAATATTAAGCTGAACCATAGGAAAGTGACATTTTTGTAGGTCAAAAACAATTGAATATCAGCAATTTCTTAAACTTAGGGCTAAAGGGAGGCCCAAATGAGGTAATGGATGTGGAGTAATTTATAGGCTGTAAAGTGTCATAAAATGTCAGTATTAATGTCAGTATTGATTATTATCAGGTATGTGTGGCAAGTTAGAATTGATGGATTGGAGTAGAATCATTTCATTTAATTCTGTTTGTATAATAAAGAACAACTTGGAGAAACAGATTAAAATTTTAAATTCACATGACAGGTGGCATCAAAGCTGGATTTGAACTCAGGAGTCATGGGCTTGGGTGGGCCACCATGGGAGGGCAGGAGCACAGGGAGGCCTGGCAGAGAGCTGTGGGTCTGAGAGAGGCAGTAACCTGCCTGTCTTCCAGCCTGTGCTCAGTTCGCATTCTGTGGCTCTTGGAAGCCCCTCAGGGATTTTTCCGGCCCTCTGGTTCCTCCAAGAGTACAAGCTGTATTTGTTCACAGTCACTCGCCTTGCCCAGACTCCCAAGGTGACAGCCTCCCTGGAATTCCTGATGCAGTAGGAGCCTCCCTGGTGAATGTCAATACACAAAGGTCCATGGGAGCCTGCAACTTCCAGTTTGGAACCTCCCCCTCCATCCCCAGTGACTCTGCTGAAAGAGATCTGTTTATAGACTCCAGGTCCTGCCAGCAAATGTCCTTCTTGCTGTCCTTCCACCAGCTCAGATAGGTGACCACATTGTCGGATATAATTTGGGGGGGGTGGGGATGGGCTTGATGACTTTTGAGATCCAGGCAGGCCAAGCAGAGCTGGTGTCTAGCAGAATTAACACTGAGCTGCTTTTAAACCAGAGCCTTCCAATTGCTTCCTTTTTGCCCTCTTTACTTTCCTATATAAAAAAGACTCTCAATCACCTACACTTAGTGCGAATTTAAATCATAGTATTATCTACCATTCGAGCTGGAAGGGTTCTCAGAGACCACCCACAATTTATAGCTGAGGGAGCAGAGGCCCAACCCCAGAGATAAGAGACTTGATTTGAAACTAGGCCTGTGGAATCCCAGATTAGCACTCTTGAAGTCAAGTGACATGTTTTCAGCAATGAGCTCTCATTTATAAGAATATGAGTGTATGACATAAGATAGTCCTAAGCTCATCTAAATCTACCCCTTACCAGCTGTGTGACCTGGGGAGCATCACTTGACCTCTCTGGGCCTCAGTTCCCTCATCTGTAACAACCTTCTCAGTGTTGTAGAGAATCAGATAACATGTAAAGTGCCTATCATACCCAGAGTGTTTACTAAAAATAAGTTTCATTTCACTGTGGAATAAAAGACAAACTGTTTTGAAGAATCAATAAGCAAGTAAGACTTTTGGCAGCACTGGTCAAGGAGGAGGAGAGGAGAGGAAGGCACTCTAACATATCTGATGTCACACTATTTTATCCTGCTTTTGTATAGGACTGGCAGGGTTTTTTTTTCCCCCAACTTGATTAAATTCAGGAAACATTTATTGAATGCTTATTAGGTGCTAGACTAGGTTAAGTTTTGCGGGTGCAGATATACTAAGTCAGTGTCCCTACACTCTGAAAGGTGACCTCTGGCTTGGGAGACATATGGGTGAACAAGGAACTGTGATGCTGTTCTGCATAAGAGCTGCACTAACAGAGGCGTGTACAAGGGAAAGGGCATTCCAGGCAGAAGGAACAGTTTGAACAAGTGCCTGGAGGCATGAAAATCAATTTGGAGGATGTATCAGGGAGGCATAGGCTTGGCAGCTGACAATAGAAAGCTCAAAATAGCAGGGGCTTAAGCAAGCTTGAGGTTTATTTCTCTCTCACATAAAAGAAGTGCAGAGACAGGCACCCCAGGGCTGATGTGGCAGATCCTCAGTCATTGGGAACCCAGGTAGTGCAAGGTGCTGCTTAGAGCATGGTCTCCAGAGGCACACTGTCTGGGTTTTAATTCTTTCTCAGGCCATGAGACAGTGAAAAAGTTATCTTTCCTCTCTGTTTCCTCAGCTGTAAAATGAGGATAATAAAAGTACCTGTCTCATAGGATTGCTGAGGATTCAATTATTTCATATAGAAAAAGTGTTTTGAACAGAACCTGGTGCATAATGGTGTCATATGTATTTTAATATTCTAATTTTCTACTCTAACATCCTTAGCACTTGGCTTTCATTCTCAAGGTCACCACATAGTCCAGATGGCTGCTGGTGCTCCAGCCATTACATCCCAATTCTAAGTAGCTGAAATAAGAAAGAGGAGGAGGACAAAGGCCCCACCCTCCAGCTGAGTCAGCTTCCTTTAAGCAATTTTCCAGAGTTCCCATGAATCACTTATGCTTATAGGTCACTGGCCTGAACTTAGTCACTTGGCCTCATATAGTTGCAAGGGAGGCTTAGAATCATGGTTTTGGGGCTGGGTTCTCTTAGAAAAAAAGGAGAAGGAATACAGATTTTGATTGGTATAATATTGTGATTTATAAATTTAAAGAATGTATATTTGGTCTCTGTTTCTGGCACTGAGCTCCTAAAACCCTTGGAACTTCCTGTGATAAGAGCAATAAATGTGTCTTTTGTTATGTTAATGAGGCAACTTTGGGAATGCCCCTAGGTAACAAGGGCTGAGGGCTGATTGCCAGGAGAACCAACAGAGTATTTAGAGGATTGGAAATTCCTGTTCCATCCCCTGACCTCTGGGAAGGGGAGAGAGGTTGGAGATTGAGTTCAATCGCCAATGACCAATGATTTAATAAACTGTGCCTGTGTAATGAAGCCTCCATAAAAATGTGAAGGACCGGGCTCGGAGAGCTTCCATGTTGGTGAACACGTGGAGGTTTGGGGAGGGTGGCATGCTCAGAGAGAGCATGGGAGCTCCGAGCTCTTTCCCCATACCTTTGAATATGCATCTCTTCCATCTGGATGTTCCTGATCTACATCCTTTTATAATACACTGATAAACTAGTAAGTTAAATGTTTCTCTGAGTTCTGTGAGCTGCTCTAGCAAATTAAATGAACCCAAGGAGGGAGTTGTTGGAACCTCTAATCTACAGCCCGTTGGTCAGAAGCCCAGGTGATAACCTCCTGGATTTACTATTGGCATCTGAAGGATGGGGTGGTGGGGGTGGGGGTGGGGGTGGTGGTGGGCTGGGCTGGAGCAGTTTTGTAGGACTAAACACATAACCTGTGGGATCTGATGTTATCAGTGTCAAAATTGAGTTGAACTGTAGGAGACCCAGCTGGTGTTAGAGAATCGCTTGGTGGTATGGGGAAACTATCCCCCATCCTGTCACACACCTGCACCTTGGAATCGGGTCTAGAATCCTTTTAAATTGGCAAGTTGCAGTAGCTGCCACAGGGAATAATAGATAAGCTCCAATAGGTGGGCTCCAACATTGAGATCTCTTACATATCACAGGTAGAGTGAGAGGAGGGGTGAGTAAAGAGATGTATTCAGGTTTTAACATCAGTGGGTGCCTGCCTGGGAGCAGGGATTAGATTTCTGGTTGGGGAAGGGCAAGTGGGTAAGAAGGTGCCACCTCTGACAGCTGTCTGTCCAAATGTGCTGTTTTCACAGTCTTCCTCTTCTAACAGATTTCCACCAGTCTACAATTGTCATACAACATATTACCTTGAAAAATGAAAAGTGCCACTTTTCAGGAATGTGTTCGCTGCCCCCCTCCCCCCTTGCAGATGGAACCCTGCAGAGCACCAGCAGCTGGGGAGAGGAAGAGGAGGGAGAGGAAGAGGAAGAAGAGGAGTCCCTGTGTCTGTTAGGACTCTGAGCACCCAGCTTCCTGGTTACTTTTATTGGTGTTCCAGGGTTCACCCCAACTGTGGTTGGTGGCAGAGCTCATTCTATTGGAGACCCTTCTGGAAACCTGCTCTACCTTTATGCTCTGGGTCCCAGGACCTCCTCTAGCCTTTAAGAAGTGGCAGCCTAGCTGCTGAGCCCCTTGCAGGATAAAAGTTGGGCTAGCCTTTCTTCAGGAGTCAAAATTCTGACAGTCTCTAGGTCCATCCACCTCACTACAAGTAACTCAGTTTCTTTCCTTTTTATGGCTGAGTAATATTTCATTGTGTATATGTGCCACATCATCTTTATCCATTCATCTGTTGATGGACAATTAGGTTGCTTCCATGTCCTGGCTATTGTTAATAGAGCTGCAATGAACATTGTGGTACATGACTCTTTTTGAATTATGGTTTTCTCAGGGTATATGCCCAGTAGTGGGATTGCTGGGTCGTATGGTCTGTCATACAGAGTGAAGTAAGTCAGAAAGAGAAAAACAAATACCGTATGCTAACACATATATATGGAATCTAAAAAAAAAAAAGAAAATGGTCATGAAGAACGTAGGGGCAGGACAGGAATAAAGATGCTGACGTAGAGAATGGAGTTGAGGACATGGGGAGGCAGAAGGGTAAGCTAGGACAAAGTGAGAGAGTGGCATGGACATATATACACTACCAAATGTAAAATAGATAGCTAGTGGGAAGAAGCCGCATAGCACAGGGAGATCAGCTCGGTGCTTTGTGACCACCTCGAGGGGTGGGATAGGGAGGGTGGGAGGGAGGGAGATGCAAGAGGGAGGAGATATGGGGATATATGTATATATATAACTGATCCACTTTGTTATAAAGCAGAAACTAACACACCATCGTAAAGCAATTATATTCCAATAAAGATGTTAAAGAAAAAAGATAACTAATAAGAACCTGCTGTATAAAAAAATAAATAAAATTAAATTAAAGAAAAAAAGAGTTTGAATAAATATTTTAAAACCACAACACTGCGTTTAGGCCCTGGGGAGCCTGGGGTGAAGGAGGCCTGAGGTAGAATCAGAAGGAGACTTAGGAACCTCACCCTCACGTCCCTAGGAATTTAAAGGCAACTGTGGAAAATTCTGTTGGGTTAGGTTGTCACTGGAGCATCCTATGGTCTAATCTAGACATTTCCAAATGCCACGTGGCTCTGATGTTGTCTCAGCAACCCCTCTATTTAGTTAATGCTGATGGCCCAAAGGTCCTAAACTGCAGCTTGGCATTGCTGCCAAGGTTCATTGCCTCCTCGCTAGAAAGCACCCTCCTGTGGTATGGAAAGGGAAACTGAGGCACAGGGAGGATTCTGGGAGAGGTCTGACTTATACCCCACCTCTCTACACCACAGCGTCTCCCTCCTGATGCTCCAGGAAGCTAGCATTTGTGGGAAATGTCCAACATGCCAGCAGTGCTAAGTGTCTTTATGTTATTTTATCCTCCTCCTAACCCACTAAGGTAGGTATGGATTCCTCCATTTTACTGATGAGGAAACTGAGCCACATGTCCAAAAGATTATGCTGTAGAAGTAACCCAAGGTCACTCAGCCAATAACAGGTACTGTGATCCTAACCCAGTCTCACTGACTCCAAAGCTAGTGCTCTTAATCTCTACATTCTCCCACCACATAAATGTTCTAGCTTCTGGAACTATGACTGTTCTGCTGCTTCCAGGGTACCTGGACATCTCTTAATTTACTATCATAAAGCTGGGGTTCTCCAAATTACAGAAGCCAGAGGTCTGAGGTTCCTTTGCAGGGAAGCAGTGTTCAGGCCCACTGCCCCCCCAACTCACTGCAGGTTCCCCTTGCCAGGATCCTGGAAATGAGAGGCATAAATCCATCCCCTCAGAGCTCCCATGTCACCAACCCCCTATGTTAATGCCACGGGTCTGGGGTCATGAATAGTATAGTCAGCTCAGTCTCCAGTTCTGGCAGCAGCTGCAGTCAAGGTCAACGGTGTTGGGGGCTGATTGTCTCTTACTCATCTGCCCAAATGCCACTGCCCACGTTCCCCACTCCTGCATCCTCCCAGCAGAGCAGTGGATCCCAGGGCAGCCGACACCCATGGCAGCTAGTGGTGGGCACAGAGTACCGGGATCCCCACCCAGGAAGCCAGATCAGCGGAGGTGGTGTTTCACATCCATACCACCCTCTTTAGAGGGCGCACCTGGACAAAAACTGATTGTTTAGGAAAGACCATGTTTCTAAACATTGAGACCTGTCAGCTCCCTCCATGAGAAGAAAATCTGATAAACAGTTCTATATACTGGAGACTTAATGAATCTCCCTTCCTCACACAACGCCAATCTGTAGCCTGAAAGATGATCAAGAAAAGGGGCAATTCCAGGCCAAGAGAAAGGACTCTACTCTGTTACCATTGAGGCTTCAATGTGGGCCCCGTTGTGCTGCTCAAATCCCAGCACAGAGTCAGCCATCAACTTGGCGTCTGTCTGAGAGACTTCAGGCTCCCCTGGTGCAGAGCAGGTATAGCAGAAGCCCCCTTATCCCACACCTCTCTCAGGAAAGAGAGGTAGCTGATGTCCACCCCTCATGTTGTCTGCTTACCTAGAGGCAGCTGTGTTTGGTCCAAAATCTGTATGCCAGTAGTACTCTTTTGTAATTACATACTTTTAATTAAATATTATATAAACTGATGAAGTATGAGTGAAAAAAATGTTTCTATGAAAATTAGGTTGAATACTTTGGAAAAAGCCCATAAAGGAGAGACAATTTATGAAGGAAGGAAAGAAAGGAAAAGAAAAGGAAGGGAAAGGAAAGAAAAGAAAGAAAAAAGCTTTCTATCTAGGTGTGCCTGAGTTGTCTGTAAAAGATTAGTGGGGAGGGCTTCTCTGGTGGCGCAATGGTTAACAATCCGCCTGCCAATGCAGGGGACACTGGTTCAAGCCCTGGGCCAGGAAGATCCCACATGCCGCAGAGCAACTAAGCCCGTGTGCCACAACTACTGAGTCCGTGAGCCATAACTACTGAAGCCTGCCTGTCCTAGAGCCCACGCTCCGCAACAAGAGAAGCCAATGAGAAGTCTGCGCACCGCAATGAAGAGTAGCCCCCACTCACTGCAACTAGAGAAAGCCCGTGCACAGCAACGAAGACCCAATGCCGCCAAAAATAAATAAATAAAATAAATAAATTTATATTAAAAAAAATCAGTGGGGAAAAGTTTGGAGGGGAATTATAAAAGTCCTAACCACTCTGCATTCAGATTGCTACGCAAATGCTTTCAAGTCCTTGGGTAAAATAGAAATCTTGGCTGATGCCTTATGAGTATGACTCATGGAAGAAAGACAGAGGGAAAAACTAGTGGGTCTATACTTACAGAAAATGTCATGGTCTTACATCAAAAAATTTGCAAATGTTCAATTATAATTTTCAAGATAAAATATTGTTTAAGGAAGGAAATATTTTGGCTGAGTCCCTACTTGAATGAGGATGTTGACCTGTGCTGGTGGCAGCCTGTGCTTACAGAGCCTAATGAGAGAAGAGGCCATAAGCACTACCAAAGGCTAATTAGAAAATCAATGCATCTAGGCCTAATTGACAATGCTAATCATCTCTTTGAACTAAAGTGTCCTAGCTTCATTAGAATCATTAGAGCCTCTCAGTGAGAGAACATCTTTAGATTTCCACAAGGAAGCAGGGTTTTCTACTCAGCAGACCTGGACTTAATCAATACTTCCAATAGCGTGACCCACGACCTTACTCCAGTTAACAAATGTTGATGCTCCATAATAGACTTCGTGCTCCTGCATTTCCTCCCTGCCGTGAGGCTGTCTCCTGTTTGGTCCTTCTCACCCGTGTGCATCTTTGTGCCTCACCTGAGTAACTCAATGTTGCGGAAAGAAAACCTTATGTACTGCTGAACCTGCTTTTACCTTCGTGACTTCATCCCTCAAAATGGCACCCAACACTGTCTGGCTACTCCACTATGGTTTTTTCTGAGGAAAACTTCTTCTACAACAGGAGATGCCTATTTGATACCGTTTGTTCTTGCCTCAAGCCTCCCACACCTGTTCCTTCTTCTCTTACTTTCCTGGGAGAATAGAAACCATCTGATGTGCACTCCCTCATTTTTCCAAAACTTCTTCCCCTCTCCCTTTCTTCTTCTCCCACACTCTGGTTACAATCAGCAATGCTCCATGAGGGCAGAACCTAGCACAGTGCCTGGCATATAGTGGGCTCCCAAGATTGATGATAAATAAGTGAATTCTCCATCCTTTCCTGATTTACCAGGTCACTCTTCTTTGTTTACATACGACCTCCTGGAGGGGTGAGAGGAAGAGCCCATCACATTGACTTAAGCATCTGGGATAAGATGAAAATGAAATCATTGCTGTTTTCATCATTCACAGATGATGTACTAAGTCCACCTTTCCAGGTTCATCTCGGTTTTATTTCCATCTTCCATTTGCATTTGCGTGTGCTTCTCCCAGAAGGTGACACTTTGCATGTCTGAGTCCTCAGCAGGTGGCAGCGTACTGCTTGACACATAGGTGGGGCTCCACAAAAGATTGCTGTGCCCGCAAACTCAACCACAAAAGGTTGAGTGCCCGCAAACCTAATAGTCACTCTGGATCCCTCCCTTTTCTGCTCTATCCACATCCAATCTGCTAGCAGACCCCTTCAGTTTTTACTTCTATGTCAGGGGTCAGCCGAATACTCCTATAAAGGGTCAGATAGTAAATACTGTAGGCATATGGGCCATATGGTCTCCATCATAACTACTCAATTCATTATATTATGAAAGCAGCCATAGACACTACATAAATGAATGGCATGGCTGTGTTACAATAAAGCTTCATTTACAAAAACAGGCATGGACAGGATTTGGCCCTGTTCTATAGTATATAGAACCTGTTCTATATACAGAACCCTGTTCTGTAGTATATCTCAACACTGTTCTTAGCAAAGAAAATAATGCTGAGGAAAAGAGCCATCCTTGGTGCCTTCCATTCTCTTCCAGAAGTACTTTGGGAAGGGTTAGTGTTGCCTTATTTGGTTGTGTGCCTGTGTTTGTTTGTACCAGATCAATGGAGCTCTTTTCACCAGACCAACGAAGTTCTTTTCCTGGCCCTTGGATAGATCTCTCACATAACCCTTCTTTCTTGACAAGCTCATATATTCTAGACACAAAAGCTGGTGCCCCAGCACTGCCACTTTTTAACTGAGTGACCTTTCCCAAGTTACTTAACCATTAAGGATCTCTCATCTCATTTACAGCACTGGAGGAGTACTGCAACTTTACTCACGGGGTTGTCCTGAGGGTCAAATGTGATGATGTATCTAAAACGCTGAGCACAGTGCCTGGCACTACTGTATGTTGATATGTATCTCCACGTATAAATGCAGCAGAGCTTCGTGTTTAGGAACATGGGCACCTGAGTCGGTCTGCCAAGGTTTGGATCCCAGCTCCATCACTTACTGTGTGACTTTGGGGAAGTGCTTCAGTTTACCTAACTTGCCAGGTTGCTATGAGGATTAAATGAGCTATATACATGGTGCTTAGAAGAGTGCTTGGCAAATATCAAACACCGTGGAGGTGTTTGCTGTCATCGTCACCCACATTGTTATCGGGCCCAGGACAGAGTCCCAGAATCCCCCGGCCTCGGCATTCCTGGTGTCCAGGCATCATGCTAGTTACTCAACCCTTTGCAGAGCAGGATCCAAAAACTTCTGCCATTGTCCTCTCCACTTCTAAGGAAGCATTTTCTCCTTCCCTGTCGGCTTTAAACCAGTGCGTGAGGACCCTTCTCTCCCCATGCTCTGCTTCTCCCCTCGCCCCTTCTCCCTGAAAGTATTTGCATTCCTGGTATTTATTTAGCTCCTATAATCAGGCTGTTTGTACTGTGGTGATTGGAGTCATACAAACTGGGTAAGAATAGAATTCGCAGTCATTAGCTTCCTTAGAGACCTAACTCGCTACCACTGCTCACAGCCTGGCCGGTGGGGAACAGCGGAGGGCAGGGGGGTGGGCTTCATCCCTCTCCTGAACTCTTCCAGCATCTGCTGAAGTAGCTCACCCCCCTTAGCATTAAGTAGCCAGAAAACTCTGTTCCCTTTGTTTATACTAGATGGACTCCACTCTTACTGACTTGTCTCTGTTGTGATATCTGTGATATTCCCACCATGCAAGGGTGCTGAGCATCATTTAAAGGTCAGTGGCTGCTCTCTAATTCCAACAGAGACTGACTCCCATGTGATCAGCGTTGCCTGATTAAGGTAAGAACTAGGACAGGTAGTTGGACTATTTTGGGCAGGGGTGATAGAAGGAAGGCACGTGACACTGGGTATATTCTCTTGGTTTCCATTTAAAACAAGGATTTAATTATCTAATGGCATGGAAACAGTTTTTAGAAGCTATGAAATACTCTAGAGAAGGGTTTAAAGAAGTAAAACCTCCACAGTACACATTGAATGCTTTGTCATTAACAGAACTGTTATAAATTCCCTTTCTCTGAACATTTGCTTACTTATCTTTTCTCCTCACCTCCAGGCAGCCTCGGGCCTTTCCACAGGTCTAAAGCAGCTTGTATGCAGTTTCTGCTTAGATTACTTATGTTAATTATCTCCTCAGCACTTCTGCCTCTTTGTTTGGTGCTCCAGGCCTCAGAGATCAGCTCCATTTTCAACTTCCTTCTGCAATTCAGTAGCTCTGAATTCCTTTTTAAAACAGGTACTCCTGCCAGTGTCTTCCCTTGGCTCTTCTGATTTGCTTACTCAGGTTCCTTCCTTCCAATGAGAGTCTTCATTTTATCATCTGACTTCTAAGGGAATTGGGCCTTTATTCCTTCTGAAAAGCCATTGAACAAAAGAGAAAATGAATCTACCCCCAAAAAGGAGCTGTGCATTGTAAAAGCAAGGACTGGGCACTTCTGGTCAATGTGGTGCACTGAGCTGATAGAAAACAGCTCGGTGCTTTGTGACCGCCTGGAGGGGTGGGATGGGGAGGGTGGGAGGGAGGGAGATGCATGAGGGAAGGGATGTGGGAACAGATGTATATGTATGACTGATTCACTTTGTTATAAAGCAGAAACTAATAAAAAAAATAAAAAATAGTAGGAACATTTTCTCACCCTCATACTTGGCCAACTGTACAATTTTAATCGACCAAAAAAAACAATTTTAAAAAGTCAACTCCCTTCCATTTATTATTTTGTTATTCTTTATATGGGAAAATTAACTCCAAAACTCATAAAAGAATATTTCTACGTAAGACTTTACCTCACCCATCTCATGCCATGTTATAAAATAATAATATCTATTAAAATATGTTATTTATATATAGAAAGATAATATGTATCTATTAAAGTATATTTTTAGGATATGACATGAAAAAAAAAAAAAGAAAAAAAAAAGAAAACAACTCTACCTTCACAGCCCCACCCCTCTCCAAACACATGGGAATGCCGGATAAAATAGAACAAAAGAAAAATTTTAAACATAGCCAAGCTCAGTGTTAAGGGAGAGAAATCCCCAATGCTAGATTAACAGAGAGGAGACTCAAAGTCAGGGTGGTTAGGAGCTGCTGAGCCAGAATGGCCCGTGGAATTACGAAATCAGTTGGGGGCTGGAGTTCTGGTACCTGACTAGTGAGGGGAGACGTGGCTGAGGGCCTCAGGGGGTAGAGCTGAGCTGTCGTAAAGGTAGGGATTGTGAAGGTCTGATCAACCCGTGCCACAAGAATAAGACAATCTCTACCAACCATCTTGGAAATTGATAAGGAAAGCTTTATGTCCACGCTGGCCATGGATGTACAAAGGGTCATTCTCAAGAAATTGGCATCCTAAACCATTTTGACAAGCTTGGGTTCTAAATTTCCGCAATTCCCATGGTACAGGGACCCCAGCTGAGAAATTAACATAAAAACCAGCCAGAAACTTTTGAACTCTGTAGGACCCTGCAGATGCCTTGTGAGAAAGGACACTTCCATTGCCCAGGACACATGGGAATCCCATGGTAAGTAATCCCCACTGAATAGAGGCTCACAGTCAAATATTATAACCACAAAAGAAAACAAACCACCAGAAGGGATAGTTAGCAGATATTTGAAGTCAAAGAATTTGCACTGCAATATCCGGATAGAATAAAATATTTGAAAGAAAATGTAATAAGTAGCCATAAAGTGTTAAAATATTAAAGGAGGAATAATCATCAGGAAAATACGAATAAGACCATATGACAAAAAATGCAATCGTCAAAAAGAGCATATGAAAATTCTAGAAATAAAAAATATAATAGTGAAAACTTAAAAACTCAATGGAAGTTTGAATAATAGCCTTTTCGAGGTCAAAGAAAGAAATAATGAATTTTTAAAACACTAGATCTGAGGTAATAATCTAGACTGAAGCTCAGAGGGATAAAGAGATGAAAACCAGGCTCATTGGTATGGAGGATATAATGAGAAGTTTGGAAGAAGGTTAATAAGAGTTATGAAAAGAGAGAAAGGGGTAAGAAAAATGCTCAGGATCAAGAACTGTCAACCTAGAATTCTATACTCAGTTCAACTGTCATACAAAAGTGAATGTGAGGGCTTCCCTGGTGGTGCAGTGGTTGAGAGTCCGCCTGCCGATGCAGGGGACATGGAATCAAGCCCTGGTCCGGGAAGATCCCGCATGCCGTGGAGAGGCTAAGCCCGTGAGCCATGGCCACTGAGCCTGCGCGTCCGGAGCCTGTGCTCCGCAACGAGAGAGGCCACAACAGTGAGAGCCCCACGTACCGCAAAAAAAAAAAAAAAAAAAAAAAAGTGAATGTGAAATAAAAATGTTTTTAGACATTTAAAGATTGAGTTTGCTACTTACAGCCTTACATTGAAAAAACTTTTTTTTTTTTTTTGCAGTACGCGGGCCTCTCACTGTTGTGGCCTCTGCCGTTGCGGAGCACAGGCTCCGGACGCGCAGGCTCAGCGGCCATGGCTCACGGGCCCAGCCGCTCCGCGGCATGTGGGATCTTCGCGGACCGGGACACGAACCCATGTCCCCTGCATCGGCAGGCGGACTCTCAACCACTGCACCACCAGGGAAGGCTGAAAAACACTTTTAATGAAACTGAACATAAAGAAGTAGGTCTCAAAAACTAATAGTGATATTTTAAAAATTCATGTGATTCTGACGCAAACCCACGCCCAAGACACAAAACCTTAATTTTACTTAAGTAAAAACTGAGACTCAGAGAGGTAAAAATGACCTACCCAAGGTCAAATCCAGACAAACTGTGTGCATCAAATCCAGGTCAAATTGTGTGAAAGAAGCAATAATACTTAAATGTCTTGGTATAATTTTATCTGCCTTAGAGTTTGTTTGGCTTGAATGAAGAGGCCTCAGAATCAGGAAAAAGTGAGAGACAGGGCGTGTTGCTCCAGCACAGGGTTTGTTCAGTTATGTCTGGGGCAACATTTATTGGGCTGGTTCCCATTGTTTTGTGTGTGTGTGATTAAATAAATAAGTTCTATGTTTAAAAGATAAACCAAAAATATTAATAATGTGTAAGGAAATTGGTTTATATGTTGGTAAATCTAAGTATCAAATATTTTAAATGTCTAATTTGGGGGAGTTTAATTATGAAATGTAACTAGCATATTGTTTTCATTGAAAATATTATTTGTATGAAATTGCCATTTTTATAGGTTAAAAATCGTTGAATATTGGCGATTTCATGTGGTTCAACTGAATAGATGGCAGTATCTTGAAAGACAGGAGGGAGGAATCAGATGCACAGCATTGTAAAGACCTTGTATAGCTCAGGAAAAAGATAGAGATGAGTCATGTTAGACATTGTTAAGTACATATGTTAAAATATTAAAGGTATATAAGTCAATAAAAGTGCATATAAAAAATTAAGTAATTCCTAAAAGGAAAAAAACTAACCAGTCAAAGAAAATAAAAAACAAATTGAAAAATTCTGCATCAATCCAATGGTAGGCAGAAAAGGAGGTGAAAAAAGTGACAAAGGAAATGTTTAGTAAATGGGCTCTGAATCTGATGAGACTTGAGTTCTAAACTTGGCTTTGCCACTTCCTAGCTCTGTGGCCAGTGCCATGGGCAAGTTACTTCCTTGTCTTCCCTTTTGAGCTTCATTTTCCTCAACTGCAAAATGAGGGCAATGAAATCTTTACAGGGTGGTTGTGAGCATTCTATGAGATAATACGTGCAAAGTGGATGGCTATGGCATACAGTAGGTGCTCAGTAGTAGTCAGCTCTGCCCTCTCTTCCTGCTCTGCACCACCCTTACCACCTTAATCACACATGTTAAGGAAGGTCTCCCTTCCTCCTAAGAGCACCCCATTGTGGTACCATTCCAGGCCAGTTTCCTCGCCCTGTACTTGGTGAAAATGGTAGCAGCTGAGATTCTGCATGATGACTTGGCCTGGAGACCTTTGTCAAAGGACCTGAATCATGGGTCTGTCCCCTACTAGCTGCATGATACTGGGCAAATGAACACTCTCTGAACCTCAGTTTTTTTCGTGTGTTAAATGAGTTAACAATAGTGACGTCTATCTTAGGGTTTTTTCATCAGTATTCAAAAGGGAAGAAAGATGAAAGCTTTGTAAACTACAAAATGCTATATATTTTTATACTCAGCCATTAAAAAGAATGAAATAATGTCATTTTCAGCAACGTGGATGGACCTAGAGATTAACATACCAAGCAAAGTAAATCAGAAAGAGAAAGACAAATGCTGTATGATATCACTTATATGTGGAATCTAAAAGACGACACAGGACTTTCCCAGTGGTCTGGTGGCTAAGACTCTGCACTTCCACTGCAGGGGGCACGGGTTCGATCCCTGATCAGGGAACTAAGATCCCACGTGCAGCAAGGCACAGCCAAACAACAACAAAAACGACAACAACACGAATGAACATATCAACCGAACAGAAACAGACTCACAGACATAGAGAACAGACTTGTGGTTGCCAAGGGGGAGTGGGGTAGGGAAGGACTGGGAGCTTGGGATTAGCAGATGTAAACTGTTATATGTAGGATGGATAAACAACAAGGTCCTACTGTATAGCACAGGGAACTATATTCAATATCCTACGATAAACCATGGTGGAAAATAATATGAAAAAGAATATGTATATATGTATAACTGAGTCACATTGCTGTATAGCAGAAATTAAACACAACACTGTAAATCAACTGTACTTCAATAAAAATTTTTTAAATGCTATATATTGTTATAGGAGAATGTTGATTCTGTTGGAGGTCTTTGAACCCATTTCCAGGTCCAATAAACCCTGACTCTCATCCTAGTCACTTCTGTTTCTTCTTGATTTGCTGAGAATGAGCTTTCTCTCCCTCACACACATTCAATTATACATTCATTCTTTCAACACAGTATTGCTGAGTGTCTACTATTTGCCAGGAATGGAGGGTAGTCATATGGTTTTTAACATTACTGGACATAAGAATCACTCTGAATAGCTTGCTAAGAAATGACATTTCCCCCAGAGATTCAGATTCACTGGCAAGGAGTCCAAGTATGTGCATTTTCAAATTAGTGTGCCAGCTTATTCTGATACAAGTGATTTCTTGGTTCAGACTTTGAGAAATGCTGGCCTGGCTCTTCCAGGGAGTCAGAGGGTCTCACCATTTATGCCCTCTGTGCCTGCCAAAGTCTTCAGGCTTTCTGTTGAAAGACTGCAGAGCTGAGAGGGAGGGTGTGGGACTCTGTTTGGTGGCTTCAACCTCAGGAATGTGGGCCTCCTTGCCCTCACATCTTCCTCCTTGGAGGAAATCAACCTAATAGCAAAAGCGTTTAGGCCTGATGGACAAGCACCTGTGAAAGCCGTGTTTGTAAGGAGTGAGCCCTGAGACTTCTTGCAGGGCCTCCCCCCATACTTGTTCTCTGAGCCTGTTGTGGCCGGCTCTGCTAATGGGCTCTGATGTTCTCGTCCACCCTGATCAGATATAAGGTCTCCCACCATGTTAAGTCAGTATCTGGCCTGTGGCTGTCTGGGTTCTGCCTTCACCGTCCTCAGAGGAGATCAGCAACTCTGCCTCTTGGTTTCACTGGACTGAAGAGAGAGGGCAGAGCCAGGCTTTCCAAGTGTGAGGAGCCCCACTGGACCACATGCACAAACGCATGATGTGTCTGCAGGGAGGACAGCACCAGCATGATGCACAGAGGCCTGGAGGCCAGGTGCAGAGGTGCCCAGGTTCCCGGGCTGCTCTGATGAACTTCCTTCAGTCCTGACATCTCTCTGCAGGCAGTCCACTCTTCGTTCTGGGCTAACCCTTTCTCAGCTGCTTGGGAGTCCAAATCCTTTCTCCCCTCCACACGTTTTGCTCTTCCTAAATGTCTTGCCCACTTCCCTGTGCCTGTCTGGTCCTTAGCTTTTCACAGACATGGTCTGAAACATGCAAGTTTCTCTTTAGGGAGACAGAGTTGATCATCTCACTGACTGTTAGACTGTAGAGGGCTTTCAGAATCATCTAATAGAACCGACTGCCCTGCCTCAACCTCCCCCTCTACAGTTTATAGATGTGAACACTGATTTGCAGAGAAAAAAGCAACTCCTGTTCATTCCGGTTACAGTCAGACATTAATGTACACCTCATCCTCAACACCAGTTAGACCCAAGGTAGAAACGATAACATACTGCCGGATGCAGAATGGGGGCAGGGGACAGAAATTTAGGGAGAAAAGGTGGCAGCCTCAGAACGCCGCAGACACCCAATGCAGTGGATCTTTGAGTGCCTTGGTTGGTTGTCTCTATTCCTCCAGTTTCTAAAAAGTGCAGAACATCTTTCTTTTCATAGGATCTCACTTACTTTCAGAGCAGTCTTGGACTTAAAAGAGGAACATGGATAATTGCCCCCTCCTGCGTGCATGAGAAATCAGCTGAGCCACAGAAAACCCATTTGATTTGCCCGCAGTTGTATTGCCAAGACTTTGAACCCAGGTTCCTGACTGCCAGCTCCATGCTCTTTGCATCCCTGGTTGCTCCACTGTGAAGAGCCATTTTGTCAGAGCCAGAAGGTCAGTTCCCCTCCCTTTGGGGAAGCAGCAAGAAGCAAAAGGTACATCCCATTGGCCACAGTCTTTCTCCCAAGGTGGAGGCATCTCCTGACTTTGTCCTCATGGCACGTGTCAGAGACCTGGCTGAGAACATCAGTGCAATGGCAGGAGATTGCCACTGTAGGCGGAGAATGGCCTTTGTGCTGTGTTGCCTGGGGTTCTGATCATGTGGGGGAAACATACAACTTTTAGTTCCACATGTAGAAATTTGGGGGAAATCCCTTGACTGTCCAATCTTCCTGCAGCCCAGCTTTCCCACTGCTATGAAAACAACACATTGAGGGTTTTTTTTCTGCCTCTTTTTTCCCCTCTCAAGATCATTGGAGATGTGTTGTCTTCTTCCCACTATCAAGGCCTGAGAGAATACCTCAGATCAGAAACCAAAGAAATAATGAGTAGCAATTCAAGGGATTTGTGTCCTAGTCTGCCACCAGCCTCTCTGTGCCTCAGTTGTTCCAACTCTTCAGTGGAATAACAGAACATGCCTTTGCCATCTCAAAGGGCTAACATGAGACATAAATGAGAGCCTAAGCATGTAAAGAGGCATGAACATGTAGAGCACCATATAAACATGAGATCACAGGTGAACAGGCATCATCATCACAACAACACATCTTCAGCTCCCAAAGCTTTCTACTAATCAGAGCTCCTTCAGGACTCCTCTTTCAGAGGCAAATGATGGTGAATCGGGCTGATATCAGGAATTTATCTTTTGATAAAGTACCTTCTGTCCTGTGCAGTTCATTCGGCCCCATCACCTTCCCTTTCTTTATCTACATTATCAGTTTGAGACTTAGTCTTCTGGAAATAATCACCTTGAGGGCCTTTAAGATCCCTGTTCATCAAAGGAAGTATCAACCGTGCTCACTAGGCAGTGCTTATGGTGGGAAGGAAGTGGAGTCAGATATTTCAGAGAGATATTTAATATGAGTTTTCAGAATGACACTTAGTTACTTAGCAAGCTCAATTTACCAGAACAATTCATTTCATGAATGTTCTGGTTAGTAAGTTATGCTGCACTGTTACCTCCAAAAACTTTCCAATAAATGTTTGTTGACCTGAATTGAACTCCACACACCCTGTCTTTTCTCACTAGGGCTGGAGAAGGATGGAGAATGGAACCCATGAGGGCCCTCCAGCCTGGGCTTCTCTGAGCCAGCCAGAGGTTCCCCTCTGCCATTGACCAGGTCTTGGTGGGTGGTATTCTAAAGCCATCCCCCACACAGGGCCCTGAAACAAGCAGTAGTCCTGGGGGACAGCAGCAGCCCATATTCCTCTTGGTAAATAGAACCAATCACCTTAACTAGTATGGAAACTCTTGATCTGGCTGTTGGATCAGTGACAAGAGGACCCCCAAATGGCTAGGGGGGTGGTGTGAGTTTCCAATTTAGTGGAACCATGGCTATGTGTGTTCCCTGTGGGAATATTCCTCCCTTGGGAATTAAGATCTCGAAACCTACCCAAACCAAGAGAAAGTGCACATCAGGAAAAAATTTTATAAATGTATTATTAGATATAATCATGAGAGGTGTCATTTTCACCTCTTCCACTTGGTTTTCAGACTTGTATATTTTGGTTTTGAGGGAATTGGCACCATCATATGGTGAGGTTTAAAACATATATGGCATCCTGTAGGATAACACCCTAATCTCTCAGGGTGTTGTCACCCAGCTAGAGTCATAAGTGAGCCCCTATTGGCCATTCCACTCTTCTATCATATCAGCTGCCTCCAGATTATAGGGCCCATGGTCGCATCACTGAATTCCATGGGCATGAGCACAACTTCTGTATTGATATGAGTCCCTTTGTCAGAGGCAAGTTTATATAAGATACCATGATGGTGATATAAGGTATTTTGTAGGTCCCCTGTTGATAGTGCTGGTAGAAGAGTTTCAGGAAAAGAAGGTAAATCCGTATATAGAATATGTATCTATTCCCATCAAGACAAAGCACTGCCCCATCTAAGATGGAAATAATTCAATAAAATTAGGTGATTAGCTGGTTCCCAAGGGACTGGTAGCCTTTCCAGGCTCAGTGTTGTCCTCTGCTACTGGCAAGGTGGGCACTCAGCAGTGGCGATTGCCAGAAACCTCGGGGAGGGGAAATCTCTATTGTTGTGACCATTTCTGCCACTCTGGCCACTCTGTACCTGGGCCCACAGAGCAAGGAGCAGGGTGGATAGGGAGAGAAGTTGACTACAGCCACAAGGCTGGTCATCTTACCTACCTTATTTTTGGAAGCTTCCTCTACTGTGAATGATCACTGGTGATCATCATTTCCTTGGGTCATAACTATCTCCTCAATCTTCACTCATTCCAAGAGTTTCATCAATATACTTATTCTCCAGTTCTCTTTGCTGTATCAATCTTCCACTCTTAGTCTTTCCAAGTCCCTGACTGATCCAACTAATCTTTTAGCCACAGCACATGAGACTGTATAGATTTCTTCTTCAGCCCGCCTTTCTTCCCAAGCAAATGAGATATTTTTGTCCAAGTTTCTGCCCATTGGGAAGTTTTTCTTCATCATTGTCTTTCAGGGCCACCCTTAGTGGGGCTGTAATGCATCCGCCATCCACTTCTGGCTGGTGTCAACATGGAAATAGACTTATTTAAAAACCAGGCCTAGAGTTTATCCTTCTTCTGTTAACTGGTCAGGTGGAAGTTCCTATGAGACCACTTATGTGGGTTGAGGAAGAGATGGTAAAACAGCAGGAGTAGATGCAATGGGAATCTCAGTCCATAGACCTGTGCCACTCAGGCCCACTCAGGACTGGTTTCATATATACCATCTCCATTTAATAATGGAATGATGCTGCACACACCAAACTTTATGATTTGGAGCATAAGACAATACCCAATTCATAATGAACAGCTCAAGTCACATCATCACTTGGTATCCTTTGGTCAAAAGTTCAGATACTTCAAGTACATTGAATCTCCTGGGTCATAAGGCCTAAGCGGCAGAGCAACTTGTCCTTCAGCCTGGGCTTGGTGTAGAGTCCTCTGTTGCTCTGGGACCCACCTTAAAATGGCAGCCTTATGAGTTGCTGAGCAAATGGGCCACAGTAGATCACCCAAATGTTGCTTTCAAAATTCAAAGAGACTCATCAAGCATTGGGCCTTTTTCTTTGTGGTGCACAGTGTAAAGTGGAGCAATTTAACTTTGACTTTGGAAGGGCTATCCCAAGACGACCTAGACCACTGGATCCCTAGGCATTTCATCAATGTGTCAGCCTTCTAAATTTTGTGAGGTTTCTCTTCCTATCCCCTGCTATGCCTATACCTTACAGAGGTTTTAAGGGTTCTTGCTGCATCCTGCTCTCTAGGTTCAGCTGACATGATGCCATCAGCATAATGGACCAGCATGAAGTACTGTGAGGTATCAAGGCTCCTTTGAATTAAATGAAAGCAGGAGAGTTGACATAACCCTGAAGACAATGAGAGTAGACCACTGTCTCAGCCAGCTGAAAGCAGACTGCTTCTGATTGTTCTTACTAATTAAGATAAAGAAAAAAATCATTTGCCAAGTCAGTAGCTCTCTACCAGGTGCCATTGCTCTAATAAAGACCCCACAGCCAGAATAGCAGCTGCAGTCAGCAACAGCTACCTAATAAAGTGTAGCATAATCCGTAGTCATTCTCCATGACCTATATGGCTTTTTTGCTGACCAAATAGGTATTAAACAGGGATATGACTGGAACCACCATCCTTTCATCTTTCAAGACTTGGATGGTGACCCTAATCTCTGAAGTACCCCCCAGGAATGTGGTGTTGCTTTTTGTTTGCTCTTTGGCAAGCAGGAGGATGGGTAGTCAGCTTTCCAGAGGCTTCCTCTTGGCCTTTCTCACCCAGTAGTTTTTATTCCATGGATCAGGGAACTAATGTGGGGACTCTGCCAGTTGCCACTTATGTCTCTTCCATGGGCCCGCTAGAGTTATTGTAGGAGAGCTCATGCCAAGATTTCATTTATCATCAGACCTTCCTAAGTTTCCACTCTGGCTGATAATCATGGTGAGTTTTAGGGTTCCCGGAAATTAGCATCCGTTCAGAGCTAGTATCCAGTCACCTACACAGGGCTGTTTATTTCCCCTTCTCTCCTGCCCAGTCACCCTAGCAAATGGCCCCTCAGGTACCTCTGGGGAAGGCTTGGAAGAAATTTACAGAATACACTTTTGGTCACGTTTCAAGCTCCCTTAAAAGGACCTGGCTTCTCCCTCAGTCAAAGGATTCTGAGTTTGTAAACAACTTCTCTCAGCAAACTGGGTGGGAAACTAAGAATTATCACTATGGCTGCTTGAATCAGGTTTCTATCCACCTCAGTAATAATTTTCCCAGTGATATATTGATAGATCTATGCTATCTAATGTGGTAGCTACTGGTCACATGTAGCTACTGAGCACTTAGCCCAAAAAAGAGTAAAGTATCACATCAGGAAGGTTTTACGTAGATTATATGTTGAAATGATAACACTTTAGATATGAGTTAAATAAGATGTATTATAAAAATTATTATCATGGTTTCTTTTTACTTTTTTAATATGTGGCAACTAGAAAGTTTTAAATTACGAATGTGGCTTATGTTGTATTTCTATTAGACTGTGCTGATATAGATCAAGCCATTTCATAGTAGGTTGCACAACTATTTCCTTCCTTTGGACCCTGTGATCAATTAGCCACCACCATAAATCCATGTGGAACAAAACAATCTGATTACTCTTCTATTCTTGTGGCTCATTAGAGTAATTGAGCCCACCTGTCTCCAGTAGTCTGTCACTGGGGGTTCCCATTTTTACAATCAGTGTTAGAGATCCTAGTTCAATAGCAGCATCTCCCGCTGTTATCTCTGACCTATGGAGGACAGCCACCACAGGGCTTTTCAAGGATGCTGGTATTCTTCTTACTGATGAGTTTTTAAATGTTTTCGTGGGGGGAGTATCCTCTGGGCCTTAGAGGAGGGATTAATCACATTACATATAATAGATACATTTCAATTTCCCATCTCCCTAAGCTTGGGATTCCTACCACAATGTACTAGGGAAGTTCTGCAATGCTCAGCCTCATTAGACATAAGGCACTATTAAATCCAATATTTAATTACTCAACCAAGCAAACTATTAGAACCACTCCCAACTGCTTAAACTGCAATATTACACCTTGAATCCCAGGTAAATTCACCCATATTGACACATTTGATCCAATCCAGTTATATTTCATCCTCCTCAGCCTAATACTCTTGGAATCTATTCACATATACATGTTCCCAAGGTTCCTATCAGTACAAATGGAAAGATATCGCAATTCCTTTGTAGTATAACTACCTCCTCCTGCAGAAGACCTTTCACATTTTCCCCTGGGCTGTGATGAGATGTGACTCTCATTGTGAATCTGGTGGTAGTGAGATAAGCTGGGGCCATAGTACACCTCTTGCAAGGCAACTGCCCTGTGTGAAACCATACATAAGTCTTTATGCAAGGGACTGCTTTCTCCAGCAAGGGAGATTCAGGGGGACTAGGGGTTCATCTATCTCAGTTTCATTTGTGTCATTCCAAATGTCCTCACCCCAATGTAGAACTCTTCCCAACCAGTGCCCTAACATTAGCATAGAAACTTGACAAAGTGGTACATCTACCAGGCACTGTCAATCTTCAACCCACACAATTAGACTTTAGGCCTGACCCACAGTTATGTCTTCTCTGAGGCTGCAAGAGATAAGGATTCTTTTAAGGCCACCACAGAAATTTTCTGGTTCTACACTCATGTCTTGAGTTGGAAGTTCAAGACTTAAAGCTCCTCAATATCTCTTTCTCTCATAAACTCTCCAACACAGTCAGAAGTAACCAGCCCACATTACAATTACTGTAATTACCACCGTTGCCATAGCAATCAAGTGCAGCGGTCACTTGATCACTTAGAACTTTGCCTTCCACTGACTATCTGACATCACTCTCAGTGGTAATTTGAATAATCGTAATGCTACATCATGGTGCAGATTACCATTGTCCCATTTCTGCCAGCAATAAGGTCACTTATGCATTCATTAAATAACTGAGAGAACTGGTCCCCAAATCTCACTTTGAAGGTTGTTTTCTGGGACCACTCCTGTTACCAACTATTGTACTAGTCAAGGTCTCAGCAGGAAACAGCATTACATCAGGTGGTGTAGATAAAGCTATCTTAATGAAGAGCTATGAGGAGGTCTGAGCAGGGTTAAGGGACCAAATGAGAGATGCTAAGGAACTCAGGGCTTAGCAATGGTGTAAAACCATCACTATCCAGGACTGAAAAGGTAATGGAAGAAATAATGTCACCAAAGGACAAAGTGGGAAGTGGAGACATGGAGAAGGGGACATGGCAAGAGTTGCAGTCCATGGAGGGTCGCAGCCACTGTCAGAGCTGTGATACAAGTGCCGGGCAGGTAAGAAATACTCTAACCCCATGGTCAGACCCAATTGGAAGCCAGAGGACAGAGGCACGCAGGTGATGCAGTCCAAAAAAGGGATGAGTATCCTGGGCCTCAAGGGGTGCAAAGAAGGGCTGAGAATGGATTTGAGAGAGGAGCACAAAAAACAAAAAACCGTCTGCCAGGTGTTGCATTTTATGTGAACAAACTCCTTTAATCCTTTTAACCTGATATCCATAAGGTACTTTTTTTTTTTAAAGAAGATGTTGGGGGTAGGAGTTTAGTAATTTATTTATTTATTTTTGCTGTGTTGGGTCTTCGTTTCTGTGCGAGGGCTTTCTCTAGTTGTGGCAAGCGGAGGCCACTCTTCATCGCGGTGCGCGGGCCTCTCACTATCGTGGCCTCTCTTGTTGCGGAGCACAGGCTCCAGACGCGCAGGCTCAGTAGTTGTGGCTCACGGGCCTAGTTGCTCCGCGGCATGTGGGATCCTCCCAGACCAGGGCTCGAACCCGTGTCCCCTGCATTAGCAGACAGATTCTCAACCACTTCGCCACCAGGGAAGCCCCAAGGTATGTATTATTATAATTTCCATTTTGCAAATGAGGCAATAGGTTTGCTCAAATTTATACAAATAATAAATGGTGGGGTTGCTGTTTGAACCTGGGCAATTTGAACTTGAGTTTTTAATTCATGCAAAATGAGATCAGTTAAGCTGGAGGAGAGGGTTCAATTAGAGAAGTGGAGACAGAGGTTGGGGCCAAAGCATGGACAGCCTTGTAAACTGGTCTGCGGAATTGTTTAGCTCTCTCTCCAAGCACTGGCAGGTACCATATCTGCTCCTGCAATACTTTTTCAAGCCCTGTAGGAATTAGGAAACACATTGACCTTTGCTTTCTCTTCTCAGTAGCCCGAGCCAGATAATCAGCCTTGAAGAACCTGCCTAGTACCCCTGAGTGTGGTAGACACTGGTTGTTTGGGACTCCCATTACCCACTTCTTTCATGTAGTAATTATCCTATTATATTGCTTTATAATTATTCTGTTATATTGCTTTGGGGGAACTTCCACTCCTCTCAGGCTATGTGTTTTGGGTTGAGGTCCTAAGCAACCCAGCATATTGCATTTCCCCAGAGACAGTGACCTGACCCAAGTCAGGTCAAAAGGTGCCAACCAAAGTCAGTTTCTGGAATTTCATTAGAGGTATAAGAATCTGAGAGGAATTCAAGGTAAGACTTTTGCTGCCAGCTTTCTACACATGGAGACAAGGCTGAAGCCAACATAGAGGAAGGCAAACTGAGAGGTGACCAAATGCATGCCCTTGTGACAGGTTTGAGCCCTGAATCCAGCCATAGCCAGAGCTGGCCCATCCCTGGACTTTTTGTTACATAAGCCATACATTCATTTTTTTCTTCTTAAGACAGTTTTCTGTCATTTGTAATCATAAGGCAAATGTGGCAGGGTGAGGAGCTGAACCTACCTTCTCCAGAAAGGGCTCCATCCTTTGCTCTTTATCCCACAGATTTTTAGAAGCCTGGGGAGGGGGGCCCCCGAGAAGGAGGAGACCTGCGTGATGGCAGAGGGTGAGAAGGCCCGGGGAAGAGGAATGTATCCTCTGGGATCAGAGACAAGATAAATGCTTGAATCAACACACATCCCCACAGAGGTATATTTAGTAAACTTTGTTTCTCACAGGGCTTGAAAGATCAAAATTGCTTTTTAAAAAATAATAAAAAGGAAACAGCCACTGCGGTTTCTTTTGACACCAGCCCAATTTCTCGGCTGTCACAATACTTCCAAATAACATGTGTAAGCCTCCGCTGGGATGTCTCATTACCCCTAAAACCCAAGGCAAAAGACAGCAACAAAAGTCTGCTGTTTCAGCTGCATAACAGTGTGTGGTCAGAGGCTTCCTGAGATCTCTGACATTCCTGGATGCTTTATAGGACCTGATGTTTTTCCTGCAAGTACAAAATGGCTTTATGCAAATATAATACCGGCTAATGGTGTCAACCCAAGCTAACAGCCTGAACCACTGGGTTCATCATGTAGTGGTCCTGGATAACCTTTGAAATCCACCTGGTCAGCCTTTACAGCTGTAAAAAATACAGGCCATCACAGTCTTCCTCATGGGAGATAGAACTTGTGGGCTGTTGACGTTGCAAGGTTACTTTTCGCTGTGGTCGTGAGAGATTTCTCACTCGGCCCCCACAGACTCCCCAGGTCTCTCCATTCTCCCGCACCCTCACTTTTTTTATAGCTCAGAGGAGAAAGTACATCTTTTCCTATTCAAGATTCACCTTTCCATCTATTGTTTTGATCCCATTTTACATTTAGGACTTAGTCTCCAGTCATTCTCTCTCTCTCCCATATTTTTTAAAAAGTGTGTAATCAGCTTTATTGAAGTGTAATTCGTATACAGTAAAATGCAACCATTTTAGCAAATGGGTGAGTTTTGACAAATGAATATACCTGTGTAAGCACTAGCCCCACAGTCAAGATGTAAAACACTGCTGTCTCCCCAAAAAGCTGCCACCTGCACTCAATTCCCCAGCAACCACTGCTGAGAAGTGACAGATCTGCTTTCTGTCACTATAGATTAGTTTTGGCTGTAGTAGAATTTCATATAAATGGAATCGTATGGAATTCATTTTTTTATGTTTGACTTCTTTTATTCAGCATAATTTTTTTTTTTTTTTTTTTTTTTTTTTTTTTTGCGGTACGCGGGCCTCTCACTGTTGTGGCCTCTCCCGTTGCGGAGCACAGGCTCCGGACGCGCAGGCTCAGCGGCCATGGCTCACGGGCCCAGCCGCTCCGCAGCATGTGGGATCTTCCCAGACCGGGGCACAAACCCGTGTCCCCCGCATCGGCAGGTGGACTCTCAACCACTGCGCCACCAGGGAAGCCCGGCAGCATAATGTTTTTGAGATGTATCCTCTTGTGTGTATCAGTAGTTCACCCTTTTTATTGCTAAGTAGTATTCCATTGTATAGATACACTTATTTATCCATGTACCTGTTGATGGGCGTTTGGATTGTTTTCATAGTTGTATGAGCTGTGAACATACATATACAGTCTTCATGTAGACATGTTTTCATTTCTCTTGGGTAAATACCTAGAAGTGAAAATTTGAGTTGTATGGTAAATGCATGTTTAGTTTCTAAGAAACAGCCAAATTTTTTCCCAAAGTGGCCATATAATTTTATACTTCTGCCAGAAGTATGTGAGAAGTCCGCTTGTTTCGTATTTTTACCAACACTTGGTATTGTCAGTATTTTTGCCATTTTAGTGGATGTATAGTGGTATCTCATTGTAGTTTTAATTTTCATTTTCCTGTTGACTAAAAATGTTGAGGATCTTTTCATGCACTTCTTGGCCATTTGTATCTTCTCTTGTGAAGTGTCCATTCAAATCCTTTGCCCATTTTTTTGGTTCTTGTATTATTGAGTTGTAACACTCTTACAACCCATAAAGATATATTTATATTGGGTTGGCCAAAAAGTTTGTTTGGGTTTTCATACGTTATGGAAAAATCCAAACGAACTTTTTGGCCAACCCAATATGTTTATATGAAATATATATGTATGAGTCTTTTCATTTTCTTAAAGGTGTCTTTCAAAGAGCACGTGTTTTTCATTTTGAAGGGTCCAGTTTCTCTCTTCTATATTTCTAACCTCTGTTGTCTCCTCCCCTTCAGCGTATAAACATGCTCCAATCCTTCCAATTACTACCAAACCAAACCAAAGAAGAACAAGACAACTACCACTTCCCCCACCACCTCCAAAAGCCCTTTATTGAACTCACATCCCATTCTAGCTACTGTCGTATCCTTCCTCCTCCATTCACAGCCAAGCAGCTCAAAAGAAAAGACTTCATTTATTGTACCTACATCTTCTAAACCCATTCCCTATTTAACCCACTTCCACCACTCCACTGTGAAATCTCAGGCAGGGTCATGGACCCAGAAGCACAGCCAGGTTTTAAACTCTAGACCATTCTCAGCTTGCAAGGGCAGGGCTGGGGGGCAAAGCCTGGGTGGAGGTGGGGTCCTTGCGGTTGACTGGTGAGACTGGAAAGCCCTTCCACCACTTTTTTTGGTGTTTCACTCCTGCTTTCTCCTACTTTCCTCTAATGTCTTTGTGTTGTTGTCTAAATAATCATCACATCAACACATTCCCTTAGAAATGACTGATGAGGAGTTACCATAGGAGAGTGCTTGTTGAGAGTGAACGTTCCTGGCCTCCACTCTAGTTATGCTACCACCTCCAGCCCAGAACTTCTCCACTGCCTCGCTCTCTTCCCACCTACTCCATCAGATGGGCTCTTGGAGCTCATCACTCCTGATGCCCCTGCAGTGCTGACCAGTGCCCATATTCTCTTTTTCTCCTAAACATTCCCTGTCCTGCTTAGCAAATACATATTAAGTACCTATTTTGCAGCAGAACTCAACAACAAAATTATTGACTTCTGGTTGTCTGTCAGATGCTGCCCTCAAGACGCTCACAGTCTAAATGAGACAATTGAGTCATCTAGCCCCACAGGGTGACATGTGAGAGCCTAGGGGAACTGGGGTTGGTAAGGGAGCTCCAAGCACTGGGGCAGCACCCACAAAGGAGGGCGAATGCACATGTAAGGGAAGTGAGGTATGAGAGCACAGGCATTTATGGTGAACAGTCCACATGGGGGAGCTTAGGGAAGCTGTGGGAAGCATTATAGGATGTAAATATTCTCTCTTTTAACAGAAGTGGAATTGTAGCCAAGCATATGGCTGGACTACATTTCCCAGCCTCCCTTGGTGTCAGGTGGGGACACCAGTGGAATGTGAGCAGAAGTGGCGTGTGCCACCTGGAGCCAAGAGTGTAAGAGTGGGTGTGCCTCCTTCATGCTCTCTTCACCTTTTTGAGAACTGGGCAGAGGCGATAACAAGGCCCTATGGAGACAGTAGGGCCACATAATGGAAGAACCTCTGGCCTTTAATGACTCTGTGAAGCAAAGCTACCCTGCAAAGCTAAATAATCAGCCAAGATTATTATAGGAACAACAAATAAACTTCTAATGTGTTAAAACATGGGAAATTTTGAGGATATTTTTATTGTTGCAGTATGGCCCTACCCTACATAAAACATTCTGATTATGATACATTTGTGAAAACCCTATTAAAAACACACATATGTATAGAAAAGAAATGGAATAAAATATACCAAGACGTTAATAATGGTGGTTATCTATAGGTGGTGGAATTATGGGAGGATTTCCTTTTCTTTGCATTTTTCTCCCTTTCCCAAATTCATGACACTGAGCATGTGTTATTTTATAGTCATGACAAATATAAATTCTCTAAATTCAGGTAGTTACAGACATAATAACAAGTTGAGAAAGAACCTCATTATCAGAAGGCATGTAGCAAGTCTATTCAAGTACAGAATTTAAGGGTAGAAAAAAGCAGAGGAAAAAGCAACAAAATAATTCAGTTTCATATTCATTGAGGACATAGTCATGCAAAGAAAAAGAGTAGGAGCCTGAAGCAAGATGGCAGAGTAGAAGGACGTGCTTTCACTCCCTCTTCTGAGAACACCAGAATCCCAACTACCTGCTGGTCAATCATCGACAGGAAGACACTGGAACTCACAAAAAAAGATACCCCACATCCAAAGACAAAGGAGAAGCAAGAGTGAGATGGTAGGAGGGGCACAATCACAGCAAAATCAAATCCCATAACTGCTGGATGGGTGGCTCACAGACTGGAGAACACTTATACCACAGAAGTTCACCCACTGGAGTGAAGGTTCTGAGCCCCACTTCAGGCATCCCAACCTGGGGGTCCGGCAACAGGAGGAGGAATTCCTAGAGAATCAGACTTTGAAAGCTAGTGGGATTTGATTGCAGGACTTCAACAGGACTGGGGGTAACAGAGACTCCACTATTGGAGGGTACACACAAAGTACTGTGTGCACTGGGACCCAAGGGAAGGATCAGTGAACCCAGGGGAGACTGAACCAGACCTACCTGCTAGTGTTGGAGGGTCTCCTGCAGAGGCGGGGGGTGGTGGTGGCTCACCATGGGGACAAGGACACTGGCAGCAGAAGTTCTGGGAAGTACTCCTTGGTGTGAGACCTCTGAGAGTCTGCCATTAGCCCCACCAAAGAGCCAGGTAGGCTCCAGTGTTGGGTCACCTCAGGCCAAACAACCAAAAGGGAGGGAACCCAGCCCCACCCATCAGCAGTCAAGCGGATTAAAGTTTTACTGAGCTCTGCCCACCAGAGCAACACCCAGCTCTACCCACCACCAGTCCCTCCCAACAGGAAACCTGCACAAGCCTCTTAGATAGCCTCATCCACCAGAGGACAGAGCAGAATCAAGAAGAACTACAATCCTGCAGCCTGTGGAATGAAAACCACATTCACAGAAAGATAGACAAGATGAAAAGGCAGAGGGCTATGTACCAGATGAAGGAACAAGATAAAAACCCCAGAAAAACAACGAAATGAAGTGGAGATAGGCAAGCTTCCAGGAAAAGAATTCAGAATAATGATAGTGAAGATGATCCAGGACCTCAGAAAAACAATGGAGGCAAAGATCATGAAGATGCAAGAAATGTTTAACAAAGACCTAGAAGAATTAAAGAACAAACAAACAGAGATGAACAATGCAATAAGTGAAATGAAAAATACACTAGAAGGAATCAATAGCAGAATAACTGAGGCAGAAGAACGGATAAGTGACCTGGAAGACAGAATGGTGGAATTCACTGCTGTGGAACAGAATAAAGAAAAAAGAATGAAAAGAAATGAAGACAGCCTAAGAGACCTCTGGGACATTAAACGCAACAACATTCACATTATAGGGGTCCCAGAGGGAGAAGAGAGAGAGAAAGGACCCAAGAAAATATTCGAAGAGATTATGGTCGAAAACTTCCCTAACATGGGAAAGGAAATAGCCACCCGAGTCCAGGAAGCGCAGCAAGTCCCATACAGGATAAACCCAAGGAGAAACACGCTTTAACACATAGTAATCAAATTGGCAAAAATTAAAGACAAAGAAAAATTATTGAAAGCAGCAAGGGAAAAATGACAAATAACATACAAGGAAACTCCAATAAGGTTAACAGCTGACTTCTCAGCAGAAACTCTACAAGCCAGTAGGCAGTGGCATGATATACTTAAAGTGATGAAAGGGAAGAACCTACAACCAAGATTACTCTACCCAGCAAGGATCTCATTCAGATTCGATGGAGAAATCAAAAGCTTTACAGACAAGCAAAATCTAAGAGAATTCAGCACCACCAAACCAGTTCTACAACAAATGCTAAAGGAACTTCTCTAAGTGGGAAACACAAGAGAAGAAAAGGAGCTACAAAAACACACCCAAAGCAATTAAGAAAATGGTCATAGAAACATACATATTGATAATTACCTTAACCTTGAATGGATTAAATGCTCCCACCAAAAGACACAGGCTCAATGAGTGGATACAAAAACAAGATCCATCTATATATATGCTGTCTACAAGAGACCCACTTCAGACCTAGGGATATATAGAGACTGAAAATGAAGGGATGGAAAAAAGATATTCCATGCAAATGGAAATCAAAAGAATGCTGGAGTAGCAATACTTATATCAGAAAAAATATACTTTAAAATAAAGAATGTGGGCTTCCCTGGTGGCGCAATGGTTGAGAGTCTGCCTGCCAATGCAGGGCACACGGGTTCGTGCCCCGGACCAGGAAGATCCCACATGCCGTGGAGCGGCTGGGCCCGTGAGCCATGGCCGCTGGGCCTGCGCGTCCGGAGCCTGTGCTCCGCAACAGGAGAGGCCACAACAGTGAGAAGCCCGTGTACCGCAAAAAAAAAAAAAAAAAAAAAAAAAGAATGTTACAAGAAGCAAGGAAGGACACTACATAATGATCAAGGGATCAATCCAAGAAGATATAACAATTATAAATATATATGCACCCAACATAGGAGCACCACAATACATAAGGCAACTGCTAACAGCTATAAAAGAGGAAATCGACAGTAACACAGTAATTATGGGGGACTTTAACACCTCACTTACACCAATGGACAGATCATCCAAAATGAAAATAAATAAGGAAACAGAAGCTTTAAATGACACAATAGACCAGATAGATTTAATTGATATTTATAGGACATTCCATCCAAAAACAGCAGATTACACTTTCTTCTCAAGTGCGCATGGAACATTCTCCAGGATAGATCACATCTTGCATCACAATTCAAGCCACAGTAAATTTAAGAAAATTGAAATCATATCAAGCATCTTTTCTGACCACAACGCTATGAGATGAGAAATGAATTACAGGGGAAAAGACATAAAAAACACAAACACATGGAGGCTAAACAGTACATTACTAAATAACCAAGAGATCACTGAAGAAATCAAAGAGGAAATCAAAAAATACCTAGAGACAAATGACAATGAAAACATGACAATCCAAAACCTGTGGGATGCAGCAAAAGCAGTTCTAAGAGGGAAGTTTATAGCTATACAAGCCTACCTCAAGAAACAAGAAAAATCTCAAATAAACAATCTAACCTTACACTTAAAGGAGCTAGAGAAAGAAGAACAAAGAAAACCCAAAGTTAGCAGAAGGAAAGAAATAAGATCAGAGCATAAATAACTGAAATAGAAACAAAGAAAACAATAGCAAAGATCAATAAAACTAAAGTCTGGTTCTTTGAGAAGATAAACAAAATTGATAAACCATTAGCCAGACTCATCAAGAAAAAGAGGGAGAGGACTCAAATCAATAAAATTAGAAATGAAAAAGAAGTTACAACAGACACTGCAGAAATACAAAGCATCCTAAGAGACTACTACAAGCAATTCTATGCCAATAAAATGGACAACCTGGAAGAAATGGACAAATTCTTTCTAAGAATTTGTCCATGGTTCCAAGACTGAACCAGGAAGAAATAGAAAATATGAACAGCCCAATCACAAGTAATCAAATTGAAACTGTGATTAAAAATCTTCCAACAAGGGGCTTCCCTGGTGGCACAGTGGTTGAGAGTCTGCCTGCCGCTGCAGGGGACACGGATTCGTGCCCCGGTCCAGGAAGATCCCACATGCCGCAGAGCGGCTAAGCCCGTGAACCATGGCCACTGAGCCTGCGCGTCCGGAGCCTGTTGCTCCGCAACAGGAGAGGCCACAACAGTGAGAGGCCGCGTACTGAAAAAAAAAAAAACAACTTCCAACAAACAAAAGTCCAGGACCAGATGGCTTCAGAGGTGAATCCTATCAAACATTTAGAGAAGAGCTAACACTCATCCTTCTCAAACTCTTCCAAAAATTTGCAGAGGAAGGAACACTCCCAAGCTCATTCTATGAGGCCACTATCACCCTGATAACAAAACCAGACAAAGATACTACAAAAAAAGAAAATTACAGACCAATATCACTGATGAATATAGATGCAAAAATCCTCAACAAAATACTAGCAAACAGAATCCAACAACACATTAAAAGGATCACACACCTTGATCATGTGGGATTTATCCCAGGGATGCAAGGATTCTTCAATATATGCAAATCAATCAATGTGATACACCATATTAACAAATTGAAGAAGAAAAACCATATGATCATCTCAATAGATGCAAAACAAGCTTTTGCCAAAATTCAACACCCATTTATGACAAAAACTCTCCAGAAATTGGGCATAGAGTGAACCTACCTCAACATAATAAAGGCCATATATGACAAACCCACAACTAACATCATTCTCAGTGGTGAAAAACTGAAAGCATTTCCTCTAAGATCAGGAACAAGACAAGGATGTTCACTCTCACCACTATTATTCAACATAGTTTTGGAAGTCCGCACTATGGCAATCAGAGAAGAAAAATAAATAAAAGGAATACAAATTGGAAAAGAAGAAGTAAAACTGTCACTGTTTGCAGATGACATGATACTATACATAGAGAATCCTAAAGATGCCACCAGAAAACTACTAGAGCTAATCAATGAATTTGGTAAAGTTGCAGGATACAAAATTAATGCACAGAAATCTCTTGCATTCCTATACACTAATGATGAAAAATCTGAAAGAGAAATTAAGGAAACACTCCCATTTACCATTGCAACAAAAAGAATAAAATACCTAGGAATAAACCTACCTAGGGAGACAAAAGTCCTGTATGCAGAAAACTATAAGACCCTGATGAAAGAAATTAAAGATGATACCAACAGATGGAGAGACATACCATGTTCTCGGATTGGAAGAATCAATATTGTGAAAATGACTATACTACCCAAAGCAATCTACAGATTCAATGTAATCCCTACCAAATTACCAATAGCATTTTTTAAAATTTATTTATTTTATTTTTGGCTGCCTTGGGTCTTTCCTGCTGCACGCAGGCTTTCTCTAGTTGCGGCGAGTGGGGGCTACTCTTCATTGCGGCGTGCAGGCTTCTGATTTTGGTGCCTTCTCTTGTTACGGAGCACGGGCTCTAGGCTCACAGGCTTCAGTAGCTGTGGCTCATGGGCTCAGTAGTTGTGGCACACAGGCTTAGTTGCTCCACAGCATGTGGGATCTTCCCAGACCAGAGCTCAAACCCGTGTCCCCTGCATTGGCAGGCAGATTCTAAACCACTGCGCCACCAGGGAAGCCCCACCAATGGCATTTTTTATGGAACTAGAACAAAAAATCTTAAAATTTGTATGGAGGCACAAAAGACCCCGAATAGCCAAAGCAGTCTTGAGGGAAAAAAACGGAGCTGGAGGAATCAGACTCCCTGTCTTCAGACTATAATACAAAGCTACAGTAATCAAGACAATATGGTACTGGAACAAAAACAGAAACATAGATCCATGGAACAAGATAGAAAGACCAGTGGTAAACCCACGCACTTATGGTCAACTAATCTATGACAAAGGTGGCAAGGATATACAATGGAGAAAAGACAGTCTCTTCAATAAGTGGTGCTGGGAAAACTGGACAGCTACATGTAAAAGAATGAAATTAGAATCTTCCCTAACATCATGCACAGAAATAAACTCAAAATGGATTAGAGACCTAAATGTAAGACCGGACACTATAAAACTCTTAGAGGAAAACATAGGAAGAACTCTTTGACATAAATCACAGCAAGATTTTTTGGATCCACCTCCTAGAGTAATGGAAATAAAAACAAAAATAAACAAATGGGACCTAATGAAACTTAAAAGCTTTTGCACAGCAAAGGAAACCATAAACAAGAAGAAAAGACAACCCTCAGAATGGGAGAAAATATTTGCAAACCAATCAACGGACAAAGGATTAATCTCCGAAATATATAAACAGCTCATGCAGCTCAATATTAAAAAAACAAACAACCCAATCCAAAAATGGTCAGAAGACCTAAATAGACATTTCTCCAAAGAAGATATACAGATGGCCAAGAAGCACATGAAAAGCTGCTCAACATCACTAATTATTAGAGAAATGCAAATCAAAACTACAATGAGGTATCACCTCACACCAGTTAGAATGGGCATCATCAGAAAATCTACAAACAACAAATGCTGGAGAGGGTGTGGAGAAAAGGGAACCCTCCTGCACTGTTGGTGGTGGGAATGTACATTGATACAGCCACTATGGAGAACAGTATGGAGGCTCCTTAAAAAACTAAAAATAGAATTACCATATGATCCAGCTATCCCACTACTGGGCATATACCCAGAGAAAACCACAATTCAAAAAGACACATGCACCCCAATGTTCATTGCAGTAGTATTTACAATAGCCAGATCATGGAAGCAACCTAAGTGCCCATCAACAGACGAATGGATAAAGAAGAAGTGGTACATATATACAATGGAATATTACTCAGCCATAAAAAGGAACGAAATTGGGTCATTTGTTGAGACGTGGATGGATCTATAGACCGTCATACAGAGTGAAGTAAGTCAGAAAGAGAAAAACAAATATCGTATATTAACACATATATGTGGAACCTAGAAAAGTGGTACAGGTGGACCGGTTTGCAGGGCTGAAATTGAGACACAGATGTAGAGAACAAACGTATGGACACCAAGGGGGGAAAGCCACGGGAGGGTGGGGCTGGTGGTGTGATGAATTGGGCGATTGGGATTGACATGTATACACTGATGTGTATAAAATTGATGACTAATAAGGACCTGCTGTATAAACCAAAATGGGATCAAATGTATTCTATTGGAAAGAAGCAAAAATAGACCATATTTACTGTCTAAATTATATAATAATTTAATGCTATTTAGCATCTATTGCAGATGTATTTATTATTGCAGATTGTATTTGCTTCATCAATGTCTTTGCTTTGGTAATCTCTGCTGTTTGGTCATTTCTTTTTTTTCTTAACTTGAAGTATAGTTGATTTACAATGTTGCGTTAGTTTCTGCTGCACAGTAAATTGATTCAGTTATACATAAAAAAAAAAAAAAAGAGTAGGGACATCACAGAGGAAAGCCCCAGCCCATGCCCAGCCTGCGTTCTTACCCCTGCCCCGAACCTCTGTCCATCTCATGCCATACCCTGTTGCTGCAGGCATTTGGGGGTGGGGGAGAGGTTTTAGCTTCTGTTTTTATTTTCCTTCATATTGTTTAAGGAGCTGAGGCTATACATGAAGTTAACACACAGAGGGGCTAGGACCAGAAGGCAGAGAAAGGAGAGTCAGGTGTTGGAAGGTGGGCACTTGTAGGACAGAGATGCTGCACATACTTCTGGAAATTCATTCCTCCCCAGCATAGTACAAGCACATAGTATACATGTTAGATGTCTGACTGTTCTATCCTGAATTCCAAGGCATGAAAGCAAAGAGGGAAAAGGAGGGAGGGAGCTTTCAAAGGAACAGGAAAGGGAAAGGAAGAAGAAAAGATCAATAGAGTTTAAGGAAAGAGTTGGACAAGAGGGAAAAGCGAGGGAATGAAAAGATGAGAGGAGGGACCTCTAACTGGAGGAAAAGAAAATAGTGAAGAGAAAAAATAGCAAAGGGGGAGGTACTTTTCACAGGATGACAGAGGCATTTTCAGGGTGAAAGAGAACTGTGGTGTCTGGGAGGATTTGGTATGATAATTAGGGCTGAGGAGCCAGGGGTCGATGTCAGTGAGGGCTCCCCAGGCATCAGTCCCAATCCCAGGTGGAGCAGCTCCGCCAGGGTGCAGTGTGGGGCCCTTTTCTTTGCATTTTTCACCTGCAATTCACCTCCTCCCTGGGGATGCTGGGGAAACAACAATTCTGTTGATGCCCAGTTGCTTGGATAGATTCTGCTACCTGTTATTTGAGGGATAGGACAGGCATAGAGCTTTCTGGAGATTAATTTTTGATTTATTGGTGGTAACAATGGTTTATTCTGATATACCCCAGGGTAGAGAAGGGGCTGTAAATATTTTAAATGCTGTTAGCCAGTGACAAGAAACGTCACTGGTTTGGGAGCAGGGCAGATGGGAATTTCAAATACCTTCCCTAAATTACTTAAAGGCAAACTGTGCTTCCCTGGTGGCGCAGTGGTTGAGAGTCCACCTGCCAATGCAGGGGACATGGGTTCGTGCCCCGGTCCGGGAAGATCCCACATGCCGCAGAGGGGCTGGGCCCGTGAGCCATGGCCACTGAGCCTGTGTGTCTAGAGCCTGTGCTCCGCAACGGGAGAGGCCACAGCGGGGAGAGGCCCGTGTACCGCAAAAAAAAAAAAAAAAAACAACAACAACTGTGAACACTTGCTAGCTTGTTTAAGAGGGAGGCTGAGGGTAGGCGAGAGAAACATTAAATTGTTATCTTATTAACTCGGACAGCATCTTGTTTTCTCCATAGAGTGCATTTGCTTTTGCTACAGATTGGCTTGGCTTGGCTTTCACAGCTTGCTGAGGCAGTGTAAGGAGGCAGCTTTCAGCCTCCTGAAAAGAGGAGTGATCAGGGACCAGAGCCACCTGACCCATCCTCTCCACCAGGACCAGAGGAGCTCAGGACAAAGAAGCAGGGTGGGGTGGTGGGTAAAGCCTTGGACCATGAGTCCAGCCTGGTTGTATGACCTTGGATGAGTAATTCTGACCCTGAATCTCAGTTTCTCTACCTGTAACATGGGACGATAATCCTTGCTAGTCTGGCAGGATGAAGATTGTGAAGTCCGGGAGTATTTGGTATGATTCTTGGAAGAAAAAGCCCTCTGGTGCTTTTTCAGCCTCTTCAGCCCTGTTTGTCAGGCAGAGAAGTGGCTATTTCTTCTCACATGACAAGGAAACTGTGGCTGAGTGAGGGAATGTGGGTGATGGTCAGTGTCAGGCTCTCTGGAAGCCGGGATTAGGATGAGGTGAGTAAGGTATTATACTTGCCCCAGGCGTGCAAATTTAACGGGATGCCAAAACAGTCATCAAGATGAATAATATTTTAATGTAATACTTTTAAGATCAAAATTAATGCAAAAAAATCCATAATGAACAAAATATCTAATTTTAAAATAGAGACAGGATCAGTTCCCATCTCATAAAACAAGCTTTTTCTTCCCCCTGAGCACAGAGACAAGGATTCCCTGGGGTGGAGGAAATACTACCTGGGACTCCGTATTGAGATTTTGTCCCTCTTGGCCTCTCAGTTTAGGGTATGACTCCTTTCTTTCTCTGACCTCCAGCTTTCCCAGCAGAGCCAGGAGAGGCAGGCCACCTGCTCACAGGTTCTGGAGCAAGACCAGGCTGCACTTCAGTCCCTGTCCCATTGTTTACTAGCTCTGGGAGAGAGTGGGATAGTTGCTTAACATTCTACAAGCCTCAGTTTCCTATCTGTAAGCCTCAGTTTTCTCACCTGTGCCGGCCTCATGGGGTTACTCTGAAGATTAAATGCGATAATGTAGGGGGAGGCATGGACTGGGAGTTTGGGGTTAGTAGATGCAAACTACTACATATAGAATGGAAAAACAACAAGGTCCTACTGTATAGCACAGGGAACTATAGTCAATATCCTGGGATAAACCATAAAGGAAAAGAATATGAAAAAATAATATATATGTATATAACTGAGTCACTTTGCTATACAGCAGAAATTAACACAACACGGTAAATCAACTATACTTCAATAAAAAATAAAATTAAAAAAATGAGATAATGTACATAAAGCATGTAACAGAGGGACTGGTCCATATTAAGTGCTTAATAAACATTTGTTATTATTTTTATCCATAAAATGGGTATCATGTCCTCAGCCCCAAAGTGAGACAAGTTATATGCTAAAGAGCATGATAGTACCTAGAAGGAAGGACAGAGCTCCATTCCACTCCTGGAAGCCACCAGGAAGACAGTTCTATATGCTCCTCCCTCCAGCTCCTAAAAATTCTGGTCCTGGCCTGGACATCTCAGCAGCCCCTCCCAAGAGAGGCTCAAGGCTGGACCCTGACCTGCTGGCCACCTGCCGCAGTGAGTAGGTGCTGCCAGCCCAGTGACAGGTCACCATGAAAAAGCAGACTCAGGGCAACTGAGCTGAGGGTCCTGGTGATGAAAAGCTCCCCACGGACACTGTAACTGGTCCTGCTTCCCCTTTTAAGTGGGGTACTAAGAGCATGGAGCTAAATTTATGGCCCATCTTTAGCAAGAGCATAATCCTTCATTTCGTGCATTAGGTTACAAACCTCCATTTAAAATGCACGCTCTTATTTTCAGTTTGTCTCATTTCCAGTCACTCGTTTTAATTTACTTTAACCTGCCTTACATCCATTTTGAAACAAGGTGAGGAATAAATAAATACATCCTATCTGTATTTAAACAGCTTTCCATCGTATATGTATGTATTCTTGTGTATCTCTTTTGCAAGAATTACTGCCTGCTGATGCCTGCAAATGGCTGTGTTTGCGTTTGCTAATTGTGTAACTGACTGGATTCAAAATTGAGAGCTCTGATGAGTACCTAGGAAGCAAGGAAACAGAGTGTTTTCATTTTCAATATAAAAAGCAGGGTTGGGCCCAGGTGTCTGCCCTAGGAAGAGTCAATTTAAGTGAGTGGTTCTCGGCTGGGGCCAATTTTGTCTCCCAGGGGGCACTCACTTGGCAATATCTGGAGACATTTTTGGTTGTCACAACTCGGGGTGCAGGGAAGGCATCTGGCATTGCTACTGGCATCTAGTGGGTAGAGGCCAGGGATGCTGCTAAACGTCCTGCAATGCAGCCCCCACCGTAAGAATGATCTGGTCCCAAATGTCAACAGCGCCAAGGCTAAGCAGCCTTGACTTAAGGGTAGAAAGAGGGAGGAGGGGCAGAATTTTGTAGGGACCAAGGGGGGCTAGAAACCCTGGGGGCAGCTCCTGAACCTGGTCAGGAAGAGGGAGCAGATGAGGGCCCATCTCCTCAATTCCCAGGAGACCCTAGTGCTCCCATAAAGCCACAGGAGAAGCAAAAGCCACTTGGGAAAGAAAGGCTTTCTCCAGTCCAAGAGGGGCTGGGTTCCGGTTGGCTGGGATAGGGAGCCTTTCTCCACTGGGATCTCCACCCCGCCAGGCTTTCTGCTGTGTTGGCCCAGGGGAGTCCTGCTGGGGGTCAGAAGGCAGAAGAAACACAGGCAAGGGACTTCATTCCTAGCCCCTCTCTGTGGAGCTGCCTCAGGCTGGCCAGTTCCTCAACCGATGTCACAGCCCTTCTCCAGGCGGCCGACTCCACGTGCCTCTCCTTAGACGTTCTCCTAACAACCTGTAGCTCCCACTTTGCCACTGACCACCACAGTTCTGCCACCAGCCAGCTCTGCACACCTGGGCGAGTCACTCAGCCTCTGTGGCTTTCATTTTCCTAGTTTGTGAGGTGAAGGGTTGGACTAGATAACCAACTCGCAGATTTTCTGTATAGGAATGAAAAGGTCCTGGCCTGGGCTGCTGCCCAGATCCCGGGTTGGGGGCAGCAGAAGCAGGCATCCTGTGGCAACTGTATGCATCCCAGGCCTTCCAGAGGGGGCCCTGGTGAGAGCAGGAGAAGGCTGGGAGCCCCGGGTCCTCTTGTTGGCTGTCCTGGTGACCTGCTGGGGCGTGGACGTGGGGTAAGCTCTTCTGGGTCCTCTGAGGCCCCCTGACTCCCTCCCACCCTCCTCTGCCAACCACACCTCTCTCAAGGCTATACGCATTCTCCTGGGCCCAGGTGCTCCAGGCCAGGAAGCCCTGGGGACCACCGCACACTCAGCGCTGCCCTGCTGGTACCAGCTGGTGGGCTGGGCAGCTTCCTAGGCAAACCTGAACAAAGCTTTCTGGATGCTACACACTGGCAGAGCCGGCTAGAGGCCAAGGAGGCCCCCTACCTCGGGGCGATGTTGCACCCACCAGCCCAGACTTATAGGCATCGGTCCTGCTCTGATGGACCATCAGGGCTAGACCTCAGCAACCTCCTTTTAGAAAATGGGTGGGGATGGAAGCATGGTTGATGGGGTCACAGTCAGTGAGCGGTGAGCAGTGCCCACGTCAGGCATGAATAAGCAAAGACTTGCTGAGTCTACAGGGAGTACATGCTCCATGCCAGGTGCCTTCGTAGAGAGCATCTCATTTAATCTCACAAGTCCTCGGTGGTGAGGTGGGTCATCGTGCAGCCGTTTCTCATTGAAGACTCAGTGTAGAGAGGGGAAATGACTTTCCCAGGGTCACACAGCCAGCAAATGGAAGAGCGAGGGTTTGAACCCAGGACTATGGGCTCCAAACCCTGACAGCTTCCCGTTACACCACACCTTACAGAGGCTCACCTTACAGAGACCACCCTCACTCTTCCTCCTCATCAAGGGAAAAGGCAGGGTTAAGTGAGAGCTGCCAGCTGCCAGTGTCAAGTCTGAAAGCCCTGGGGCTTTCCAGGCTCTCCAGGGTCTTCAAGCCAGCACGGCAAGAGGGCTGGGAGTGCCTGCGGGGAGGTAGGGACGCCATTCCAGGAGAACAAGACCACCGAGGTGTGGCCCCTCGGCACACAGCTTTCTTGCTGGGCCCATCCCACCCGATGCTGGACGGATCAGGTCCTTTGGAGCATCTTCCATGGCATCTTCCAGTGGGGACGGGGTCTAAGGAATCTCCCGCCAGCCTTGCCTCCACCTGGGCCGCGGCTACATAAGAGGCAAATTTTGCTAGCCTGTCCATCAGGATCAAGGTCCCTTTTCCCCTTTGAGTCTGCAAGGGGCAAAGATGAGAAAATGTCCCTTTCTCTCCATTACACTTCTTAGCTGGACTGAAGAATTCTCTCCTCCCTCCCTTCCTTCTTCCTTCCTTTCCTCCCCTTTCTGTCCCATCCACATCCAACCTCCCTCCTTCAACACAGACTCAGTCCCAACTTCCTCTGTGCTCCCAAGAAACCAGTGCATGCCTTATCACAGCCTTGTCACCTGGCATTATAATTGCTTCTTGTTGTCTATCTCCCCCCTGCCTCTCTAAGCTCATATCCCTGCCCTGGCCCAGGGCCTGGCAGGCTAAGGGCCTGTGGGAGAACCCAGCTCTTCCATTTGCTTCCTCCACAGGTGGGCCCGGCTCTGGGCTTGGTGCTGGGAGAGGCGTTCAGGAGCTAGGAGGCTCATCACTGCTTTCAGCCTCTTGGACTGTGTACATGGAGACAACCCAGGGTCAAGCAGGGCAGTGGTGGTACAGTAACCTCCAAGATATTACTCAGACTTTTTTGGAAAGAGGAGATGAGGATCGAAGTTGTCGGAGAAGTCACTAAGGAAAAGGTGGGGTCCTTAGGGATGCGTGGAGCTGGACTGGTGCAGGGGGGCTACTCCAGGTCGGGGGAGAGGAGGCACAGTGAGGGCGGGGGACGTGGAGGGCGGCCCTGGCCAGATCAGAGCGTGGGCGCTGGGGAGAGGAGGGAGAGGACTAAGGTCAGTTCCTGATCTCCCTGCTTGTTGGCCACCTGCTCCTCCACAGGCTGACTGAGGCCCGCGGACGCCAGCTCTGGCTCGCTCCTCACAGCAGCCCTGTGGGGAGGTGGGCCAGCTTCTAGCTCCGTTTCGCAGGTCGACAGCAGAGCGAGCAGAAGCTCCAAGAGGTTCAGCAAATGCTCAAGATCAAAAGATAAGGGCAGTCACCCCTTCATGCTATCCTGGGTGATCCTACCCTGGAGAGACAGGAGGCTCCCAGCCTCCTATCTGGGCTGTGTTCGGGGACTGCACTGGGGGTCACCTGCTGACCCTTACAGGTGAGCGGAGTCCAGCCTTGCAACCTCCCACCTCCTGGGCTCCCCGGTCGGCTGAGTCTCCTCTCCAGGTCTCTGTGCTGTGCACACAGTGCACAGTGCCCCTACCCCGTCTTCAAATCACCCCCTGCAGCACGGCATGCCCCCTGCAGGCAGGGATGTGACATTGCCAATGCCTGCAGTGTGGGGGATTGCTTGGGCAGCTGTGTCACAGAGAAAAGAGAGCACTGGTCTTGGAGCCAAGATCTTGAATTTGAATCTCAGCTCTGCTCTTTACAGACAAGTCATGTCACCATTCTGAGTCTCATTCTCCTCCTCCGTGAGCTGAGGGGATGGTTGGTTCCAACCTCCAGGCATCGTGGAGGGCAGAATGAGATGACCTCTGTGAAAGCACTTTCTTGGTGCTGAGCGTGTGGAGCTTGAAGCCTGGGTCTCCATGTGTAATTCACTGTAAACCACAGTGATCATCTATATTCTACAGAAGCACAGCATCTGGGCACTGGAGTGGGCTGAGGGGTTGTAGATTTTTCCTTCCTACCCTATTCAGAACTCCGGTTACAGCATCATCCCTGATGGTGGCCAACTTGTCCTGTTTGATCCCGTCCAGAGGCCCAAGCTCACCACATGTGGGCGCCCCAGACCTTGCTCAGGGTTAGAACGTTCTGCCTTTCACTGACCTGAAGTCTGCCTCTCTCCCCTGCTTGCACACATACACTCTGACACACATAAAACAGGAGCATCAATATTTATGACATGTGGCTAATGTAGTCGGCTTATAGGATTCCCAGTGCTTCAAATGGGAGATTTTTGTACAAGACGCCTTTTATCTGGGAAGGGGGCCCGGGTGGGGAGTGGTGGATGCAAGCGGGAGAGAGGAGCCTCTGAGTGTTCGGGAAGCCTGCTCTTCACTGCGGCAGCCCAAGTGTCTGCATTTGAAGGGAAGGTTAGCTGGCAGCTGACATCTTGGTCTCTGGGCCATGAGAATCAATCAGCTTTGGAGGATTTCACTCAGGAAACCCCTTCCTGGCTCTGCAGGGCCAGTCTCAAGGTGAAAGTTCCTAATCAGAGGGGTCTAAACCCTCCTTCCCTGGCTGCTCTGAGGCTGAGTCCTCCCAGAGGGTGGAGCAGAGTGTTCTCACTCCCATCCACGCTGGTTTCCAGATTTCCTCCAGAGCTGAGCCCAGGGAGGAAGTCCTAGATGACTGTGCTAACCTCCAAAGACCCCTAATAAAGTCACGTCCCACCACATCTCCAGCAGAGGAAATGCACATATTTCAAACACTTCAAATGGTGTAGCCAAGAGCTTGTACTCATATGGGGTCAGATCCTCCCACGGCTGGCCAGCCAGTACCCTCAGTGTGACCACACTTCCGAGCATCCTGGGAAGAAGACGTGTCATCCTCTGGACTCTGCAAGGGGTGGTAAGCAAAGGGGTGGGAGAGTGGTCAGCTTGCACCTGGGCCTCAAGCCTGGAGTGTACCTGCCTCATTGCCCCTTTCCTGGGAGCACCCACAGGGCAGAGCCTGAACTGGAGAGGAGTTTCCCTGGAAGGGAGCAGGATGACTTCTAGCTGGACTCTTTTTTTTTTTTTAAATGACAATCGGACATCATTTTAAAAATATTAATTTATTTATTTATGGCTGAGTTGGGTCCTTGTTGCTGCGTGCAGGCTTTTTCTAGTTGTGGTGAGCAGGGGCTACTCTTCATTGCGGTGCATGGGCTTCTCACTGCAGTGGCTTCTCTTGTTGCGGAGCACGGGCTCTAGGCACGTGGGCTTCAGTAGTTGTGGCTCCTGGGCTCTAGAGCACAGGCTCAGTCGTTGTGGTGCACGGGCCTAGTTGCCCCACGGCATGTGGGATCCTCCCGGACTAGGGCTCGAACCCATGTCCCCTGCATTGGCAGGCGGATTCTTAACCACTGCGCCACCAGGGAAGCCCTAGACTCTTGATAAGGCAAGATTTAATCACCCCAGAGCCTCCCCTCCACCCACTTCCAACCCTACACCCTAAGCTACTGCCCCTCCCAGTCTTAGACTCTACACAACTGACCTATGAGTATCTCACTTCATTCCACTTGTCCCTTTAGCAAAACCAGTTTTATTTCCCCCACGTCGAACAGCTCCTCTCCTGAGGAAGAAAGGGAGGAGGATAATGAAGAGTATCAGGCTAAAGAGAAGACTGGCTGTAAAACCTGGGCTGGGCGCCCCAGATTCTCATTTATCCTTCAGGCTGGGGTGTAGAACCTTCTCCTGCAGGAAATTGTTGCTCATTCCACCCACCCCCAAAGGGTAATCCCCTCCCCTCTGTGTTCCTGTAACACCCTGGGCATCTTTCTATCACTGTGCTAACAACATTATATTCATTTTGCTCATGTGACTTTTTCCCCCCAAAGACCATAAGCTCCTTGAGAGCAGAATCTGTGTAGTGTTTATTCACAATCCGTGCCCACCACAGTGTCTAGCATATAGTGGGCACTTGATAAATATTTGGTGAAAGCTCCCCTGAGCTTGTGAAATTCACAAAAGAAAATGAAGCCTCAGTGCATACATATTAATGGTTCAGGTAGGGGTGGGATTGAAGTGCAGCAATAGAGAAAAGAGACCTGCCTGCACTTGTACGTGTTTTCCAGAGGGCTGGGTGGGTGGAGCGGGGGACAGTGACTGCAGCAGTGGGAGGAGGGTCAGGGTTCTGAGCTCTTGGGGATGAGGCCAGCTGCAGGCTGCTGTCTCTGCAGGAAAGAACCACAGTCCCTGCAGCACAGAGAGTGACCATGCCTCAAGTCACTCCGGACCAAGTGCCAGTATAAGGGGGGGGAGCAGTGAAGACAGCAGTGGTGTTACCTATGTTGAATGGCCATCCATCACCTGAGAACTCAAGACGTCTTTCAGGAGCACCCACTCTGCTCTTAGCACTGAGGGGGGCATAGAGATGAATCAAACCCAGGCCCCCAGCTTCAAGGAGCCCCCAGTGCCATTGGGGAGGTGAGATTCACAGTTCTCCAGTGAGCAACTCAGCCAGGGTACAATTACAGACTGCATTGTGTGGTGTGATTGTGAGTGTCAGGGGTGAGAGGGGTGATATCACCAAAGGCCGATGACATGCTAGGTGATATAAGGAAGTACAGACACCTCTAATGGTACCTGTAGAGAAGCAAATAATGCCCAGAGCAGCCAGAAGAAAGGGCTGCACGTCCCACCAGCTAAATGTTGAGAGCCAGGGGAAGGTTGCCTTCAGAGGCTGGAGGTAGGGAGTCAGACCCTTGAATGATCCATAAGAAAAGAAAGTATTTAATTAGGGAGAGAAGAGTGGAAGAACAGGGCAGAGTCCAGGACATGCCATCCACTCAAGTCTGGGAAGGGGATGGGGGTGCTTGGTGTGCACCATGGAGATCTTCCCCGTGAATGAATTTTTGTTAAGTTTAAAATCAAAGCATTAAAAACTGTAAATCATTTTAAAAGGGCATTCATTGAAAAGTTCAGCTCCCTCCTACCCCGACTACCTTCTCAGATTCCACTGTTACCTGTCTCTTATGTTATCATTCCAGAGATTTCTGAGAATATAAAAGTTTATATTTTAACACAAATGGCAACACACTACAATGTTCTATAGCTTGTTTTTTAAAATTAGAAATATGTGGGTGATTATTCCATTTAAGTCCCTATAGAGTTGCTGGGTTATTTTTGATGGTTTCAAATAATAATTCCATTGCATGCATGTGAGAAATGAACTCAACCAGAGCTATGATGATGCACAGTCAGGTTATTTCCAATTTTTTGCTATTGTAACTGGTATTACAATATTCTTGAATATATGTCATTTTATACAGGTGTATCTACAGAAACAGCTGCATCAAGGAGTACGTACATTTAAAATTTGAGAGCTATTACCAATAGTCCTCCATAGAGATACCACTGTATGAGAGTACCTGTTTCCTTCCTTTCCCACAGTACTAAACTTATTTGATTTTTGCCAATCTAAGTAAAAATGATGTCTCATCATAGTGCTGATTTGCACCCTGAATGAGTTGAACATCCTTTCACATGTTTAAAAGGCATTGTTTGGGGCTTCCCTGGTGGCGCAGCAGTTAAGAATCCGCCTGCCAATGCAGAGGACACGGGTTCGAGCCCTGGTCCGGGAAGATCCCACATGCTGCAGAGCAACTAAGCCCATGTGCCTCAACTACTGAGTCTGCGCTCTAAACCCTGCACACCACAACTACTGAAGCCCACTCGCCTAGAGCTCATGCTCCACAACAAGAGAAGCCAGTGCAATGAGAAGCCCGTGCACTGCAACAAAGAGTAGCCCCCGCTTGCTGCAACTAGAGAAAGCCCACGCGCAGCAACAAAGGCCCAACGCTGCCAAAAATTTTTTTAAAAATAAAAGGTATTATTTGCCTTTCCTTTCCTATGAAATGTTTAAATCCTTCATCCATTTTTTTCTATGAAATTGTTGGTCTTATCGATCTGTAGGAGCTCTTTATTTATTAAAGTAACCTCTTTTTATGATGTTGTAAATACTTTCTTATCTGTCATTTGCACTCGTAGCTTTTTTAGCGTCTATTTTGTTTTGTTTTTTTGCCAGGTAGAAATGTGCGGTTTTTATATGTCTGAGCTTATTAATCTTTTCTTTTATGACTCTTCCAGTTCTTGTAGAGTTTCCTTTCTATTTTTAAATATTTGATGGATGATCTAGAACACATTTTGATTTTAGGAATGACAGCTTTTTTTCATGTAATAATGTAGGTTGAATCTCATTCTTACCAGTGTATAAAAGTCATCTCATTCTTTTTTTTTTTTTTTTTTTTGTTTTGTTTTGTTTTTTTTGGCGATATGTGGGCCTCTCACTGTTGTGGCCTCTCCCATTGCGGAGCACAGGCTCCGGACGCACAGGCTAAGCAGCCATGGCTCACAGGCCCAGCTGCTCCGCGGCATGTGGGATCCTCCCGGACCGGGGCACGAACCCGTGTCCCCTGCATCGGCAGGCGGACTTCCAACCACTGCGCCACCAGGGAAGCCCCCATCTCATTCTTTTTACTGTGTGAATAGTGATTCTATCACGTGGATTTACTTTATTAACCAGTTCTCCAAATTATAGATGGTTAGATTATTTCCATGTAATATACCATTATAAGCAATAATGTAATGAGTAACCCCCTCAAAGATATCTAAAAGGTAATTTAGTTTAATGCTTCTGAAGCTGTCATGTGCTTATGGATTATGTGGGGATCTGTTAACATGCGGGTTCTGATTCAGTAGGTCTGTGGTGGGGCCTGAGATCCTGCATTTCTAATGATACTGAGCTGTGGACCACATTTTGAGTAGCAAGAGTTTAGCTGACTTCTTGTACAAGTCTTCAATTCTTTTTATGCACCCCATCCAACCGGGAGGAAGTTGCACTTAGGAGACATCTCATTCCATCTCTGAATAGCCCTAGTTGAGGTTCTTCTTCGTATTAAGTCAAATCTGTATTTCTTCGCCCTAATTCTGTATCCTGGATCTGAACCACCGCTCACAGCCAGCCCTTCAAGTTTTTGCCAGGCTGTTTTCTTTCTTGTGTCTTTTCCTCAGGCTGATCATCTCTTCTCCACCTGCTTCCCATGCAGCAGGGGCCGTGAGGTGGGAGAGATGGGGAAGTGTGCGGCCCTGCCCCAGCGTCCTCCTTTTGAACTCCGGTCTCAGTTGTAAGTTCTTCCATGTCTGCTTGTCCAGGTAAAGTCATTAAGTCTTCTCAGTGCTGAAGGTCAAAGCCATGTCTCGCATCTCCCTGTTCTGGAGAAGACTCTCTTAAACTGACGATGGTGGGAGTGGCTGTTTGGGGTGGAGGAAGATCACAGAACTGGAGACAGGATGTGCTGGAAAATTAACAACTGCTCTCCAAAATAAGATGGAGCCTCCCTGATTTGTAGCATTTTCTGATTTCTACAGTGTAAATTCTCCCAGTGTGACCGATTTCAGGCTGGCAGTGTGATGCCACTGTGCAGGGTAGCACAATGCTATACAGCATTTTCACCACACAGACTGAATAAACTTCAGGAACATAGATAATAGATTGTAGTATAATAATTAGAAAGTGACGACTTTTTAGTGTCTGTTTCCTTTTTAAAAATATAATTTGTTTCATTGTAAGTTTTAACAATGGCTGTGTTTAACAACTGGCTTGCAAATGTTTTGAAAATTCAACCATTGGCTGTGCGAGCTAGGTCCAGCACACCCCTGGTGGGCGCCTATCTTAAAAGTCTCTCCCCTCTTCTCTGGAGGCCCTTTGCTCCCTGCTGCCTCTGAAACCCCTTTATCTCTTGCTCCCAGCCTTGAGGGCAGAGCCCACACTTCCAACATCAATGCTCTGCTGCCCCCTAGTGGCAGCTCCTGCCCTCTGCGGCTGCCTCAAACCTTAAACCCACAGCAGGACCCACTGGCTCCAGCTCCGAGACAGGATCAGAGGCTCCCGCGGCTAAACAACCTCTCCCACTCCAGCCTTCTGGAACACAAGGGGACCCAGGTCAGAGCGTCCAGGGCCTCTAGACCTGCTGCACCCTCCTCATCCCGGATTCGTGTGTTCTCACTGCCCTCTGCAGTTCCAGCAGGGTGGTGATGAGTTGGGGAGGTGGGTCTTTCCCTGGCACTGTGGCTCCATCTAGTGCCTCTGCCAGGTCAATGACATATGCACCTCCACTGACAGCCCCATGCTGGGCACCCCGAGAGGGAGCTGCTCTAAGGGAATTCTGACTCACGTGCTGTAGTCTGTTGTTGTTTTTGCTTTGGGGCCCCATGCGAAGCTCTCACCAGTCATCTTCATTAGAGCTGGGGCTTCCTGAGGAGGGAAAGAAAAAGGACTGTGTCAGAACAGCACCAAATCTTCCTCCACATGGTGGGACCTTCTCACTAGAATAGCCCAATTAGAACAGCAAACTCCAGCTGGGAGGATCCTGAGGCAGTGGCCTTCTAACCATAATGGCCAAGACCCTCAGTAACAAATACGTTTTACAACATAACCCAAGACACGCTATGTAGAGAAGGTTCAGAAAACCTCACCCTTACTATGTGCAGTGTATTTTTGACATTTCCATAATTTTCAATCTTGTCCTTTCCACTAAAAAAAAAAAGTCTCTCCACAACTTAGTAAACAGAATTCACAGCTCATTAACAGGTCACCACCTGAAGTTTGCAGAACACTGGCCTAAGCTGGCTTCTATTTCGCTGAGAGTAAACCGAGGGCAAAGAAATAACACATGCCCAAGAGCAAATCAGGGGCAGATCTAGTATTCAGGTCTCTGAGCTCTTCTTCCCTCACACCAGGGTCTCCTCTGGGCTCTGTCCCAGACCTCCCTTTGCACTGAAGTTCAAAGGCCTCACTCTCTGTGGTCCTGGTCCATTTAGGACAGATTGTCAGGATCTGCCAACAGGCTCCTGCATGCCCCAGAAGTCAGGGGTTGCCAGCTGCTCTAGCTCACGTCCTCCCTTATGAATGTCTCCTGTTCCAGCGCAAGGTGGCAGCAGAGAGAAGCAAATGGTATTGCTTGTGGCAAAGGAAAAGAGGCGTGGTAGGCTCCTGGCTGTGCCGTAACCTAAGAGGTTAAAGAGCAGCATTAGCATCTTTACTTGAGGTCAGGGGCCTGGAGGCAATACTTCAAGGGTGTGGGGGACACTCTTACGACTAAACTATCAGCAATAAGCATTGATGGGTATGTGAATCTGTACAATCTTCCTAGAAAGTATTTTGTCATTATGTTTAAACAATTTTTAATGTTCAAACCCACTGATTGAGAAATTCTATAATAGGAATTTAATATAGGTGCTAATTATATATACAAAGACACTCACTGCAAAAATTTTATATTTTCAATGGAAAAAAATCTAAAGAACACCAACATGGAATTAGTTTTAAAATTCTGTCACCACCACTACCACCACAACAAAAACTGTATACTGAGCATCCATTAGGTATATTAAGGTAGAATTTAAAAAGTTTACAAAAGAGCATGTGCTATGACCCCATTTGTGTAAAGTGTCCAGGGAGTCTCTAGGTAGTGGGGTGAAGGTGAAACACTTGGGGAGGTTTTCAAGCCATGCAGCTTTCCTCAACCCCTCACCCCAGGAAATTGTGATATGCTCCTCTGGGAGCCTCAGCTTCCCTTTGAGAATCATTGCAGGGGGTGGGGAGGATAGACAATTGCTGGAGGTGCACACATACTTGTTTGTGTGTAGAATGTGTGTGCTTGTAGGATGTTGATGGGATGTTCACCAGAGTGGTAGCAGGAATTGACTTTGGGTGGTGAGATTTTCAGGTGGTTTTAGGTAATAATAATACTTTTTTTTTTTTTTTTTGCCGTTCGCGGGCCTCTCACTGTTGTGGCCTCTCCCATTGTGGAGCACAGGCTCCGGACGGGCAGGCTCAGCGGCCATGGTTCACGGGCCCAGCCGCTCCACGGCATGTGGGATCTTCCCAGACCAGGGCACGAACCCGTGTCCCCTGCATCGGCAGGCGGTCTCAACCACTGAGCCACCAGGGAAGCCCCAATAATACTTTTGATAATTATGATAAAAATGCTGTTTATTTAACCATTCACCTGTTCAGGAACGTCTGGGTTATTTCAAGTTTTTGGCTACTGCAAATAAAGTTGCTATGAATGTTTATATACAGTTTGTTGTGTGAGCATGTTTTCATTTCTCTGACATAAACGCCCAATAGTCCAACTGAGATGTGTTTTATGGGCTAGCATATGGTCTATCCTGGAGAATGCTCCATGTGCACTTGAGAAGGATATATAGTCTACTGTTGGGTAGTGTTTCATAGATGTCTCTTAGGCCTGGTTGGTTTATAGTGTTCTTAAAGTTTTCTATTTCCTAGTCGATCGTCTGTCTACATGTTCTGTTTTTGAAAAAGGGATATTGGGATCTCCAACTATTATTGTTGAATTGTTTATTTCTCCATTTCTGTCAGTTTCTGCTTCATGTATTTTGGTGCTCTGTCATTAGATGCATATATGTTTATAATTGTTATATCTTCCTGATGGATTGGCCCTTTTGTCATTACGAAATGTTCCTCTTTATATCTGGTAACATTTGTTTTGTTTTGTTTTAAAGTCTATTTTATCTGATATCAGTCAGTATAGTCACTTTAGCTTTCTTGTGGTTGCTACTTGCATGGTGTATCTTCTCCTTTCAGTCTATTTTTATCTTTCAAAACAAAGTGTAAGTCCTGTAGACAGAATATAGGTGGATCTTGTCTTTTTTTATCCATTCTGACAATCTCTGTCTTTATTTGGATTGTTTGGCCTATTTATATTTAATGTTTTATTTATACAGTTGGATTTACACCTGTTATTTTGCTTTTCATTTTCTACACATTTCATGTATTTTTTGTTCCTCTTTTCCTCTTTCACTGTTTTCTTTTGCACTAAGTGAATCTTTTTAATGTAGCATTTTAATTTCTTCAATTTTTAAAAACTTTTAAAAATTTATTATTTTAATGGTTGCCCAAGCCTTTTACCATGTATAACTTAACTCGTTATAATCAGCTTCAGGGTTATACTAGCTTAATTCCAGTGATATATACAAATGTTACTCCTATATAGCTCTATTTCCTGACACCACCCCCCATTTTTAAAGTACAGATTTCTACATCAGACTAAAGAGCTTCTGTAAAGCAAAGGAAACCATCACCAAAATGAAAGGCAGCCTACAGAATGGGAGAAAATATTTGCAAATCATATATCTGATAAGGGGCTGGTATCCAAAATATGTAAAGAATTCATAGAGCTCAACAGAAAAAAAATCATTAAAAAATGTGCAGGGGGGGCTTCCCTGGTGGCGCAGTGGTTGAGAATCTGCCTGCTAATGCAGGGGACACGGGTTCGAGCCCTGGTCTGGGAGGATCCCACATGCCGCAGAGCAACTAGGCCCGTGAGCCACAACTACTGAGCCTGCGCGTCTGGAGCCTGTGCTCCGCAACAAGAGAGGCCGCGGTAGTGAGAGGCCCACACACCGCGATGAAGAGTGGCCCCCGCTTGCCACAACTAGAGAAAACCCTCGCACAGAAACGAAGATCCAACACAACAAAAATAAATAAACATCTTAACATCTCAACATCTTAAAAAAAAAATGTGCAGGGGATCTGAAGACATTTTTCCAAAAGGCATACAGATGGCCAACAGATTCATAAAAAGGTGCTCAACGTCTCTTACTAATCATTAGGGAAATGCAAGTCAAAACCATAGTGAGCAGTTTATCTCTTGTAAAAAAAAATACATAGTGACACATCTGTTAGAATGGCTATTATCAAAAAGACAACAAATAACAAGTGTTAGCCAGAATGTGGAGAAAAGGGAATGCTTTTGCACTGTTGGTGGGAGTGTAAACTAGTGCAGCTACTATGGAAAACAGCATAGAAGTTCCTCAAAAAATTAAAAATACAACTACCATATGGTCCAGCAATTCCACTTTTGAACATATATCCAAAGGAAATGAAAAACCAGCTAAAAAGCAGATCTGCACCCCCATGTTCATAGCAGCATTATTTACAATAGCCAAGATATGGAAACAACCTAAGTATTCATCAATGGATTAATGGATAAAGAAACTATGATGTATATATATACAACGGAATATTATTCAGTAATAAGAAAGACATTTGCAACAACATGGATGGACCTAGAGGATATTATCCTAAATGAAATAAGTCAGACAGAGAAAGATAAATATTGTATGATTTCACTTATATGTAGAATCTAAAAGACAAAACAAATGAACAAACATAACAAAGCAGAAATAAAGTTATAGAAACAGAGAACCTGACAGGTGGTTGCCAAAGAAGAGGGGGAGAGGAGGAGAGGGGAGGAAAGAAATAGGTGAGGGAGATTAAGAGGTAAAACTTCCAGTTGCAAAATAAATGAGTCATGGATATGAAATGTATAGTGTGGGGAATATTGTCAATAACTATGTAATATCTTTGTATGGTGACATAGCTAGACTTAACTTGGTGATCATTTTGAAATGTACAGAAATATCAAATCACTATGCCGTGGAGCAGGGACTAACATAGTGTTGTAGGTCAGTTATACTTCAAAAACAAACAAGTAAACTCATAGAAAAGGAGATCAAATTTCTGGTTAACCAGAGTAGGGGGGTGAGGGGAGGGGGAATTGGATGAAGGCCATCAAAAGGTACAAATTCCCAGTTATAAGATAAATAAGTACTAGGGATGTAATGTACAACATAATAAATATAATTAACAGTGCTATATGTTATATATGAAAGTTGTTGAGGGTAAATCTGAAGAGTTCTCATCACAAGGAAAAGCATTTTTTCTATTTCTTTAATTTTGTATCTATAAGAGATGAGGAATGTTCACTAAATGTATTGTGATAATCATTTCATGATGTATGTAACTTATGTCCACACAAAAACTTGCACACTGATGTTACAGCAGCCTTATCCACAGTTGCCAAAACTTGGAAGCAACCAAGATGTCTTTCAGTAGGTGAATGGGTAAATAAACTGTGGTCCATCCAGACAACGCAATATCATTCAGCACTAAAAAGAAATGAGCTATCAAGCCATGAAGAGACATGGAGGATCCTTAAATGCACATCACTGTGTGAAAGAGGCCAACCTGGAAAAGCTACATACTATATGATTCCAACGGTATGACATTCTGGAAAAGGCAAAACTATGGAGACAGTAAAAAGATCGATGGTTGTCGGGAGTTAGGTGAGGAATGGGATGGATAGTCAGAGCACAGAGGAATTTTTAGGGCAGTGGAAACACTCTGTAGGATACTGTAATGATGGATACATGTCATTCATACATTTGTTCAAACCCATAGAATGTACCAAACCAAGAGTGAACCCAGAGGTAAACTATGGACTTTGGGTGATAACAATGTATCAACATAGTTTCATCAATTGTAACAAATGTACCACCCTGGTGAGTGACAGGATGCGAAAAATTTCTGTACCTTCCACTCAATTTTGAACTTAAAACTTCTTAAAAAATAAAGACTTAATTAAAAAAATAGAATTAGGGGCAAGGGACATATTCACTCATGTTTTTATCAGTTCCTTGCCCTATTTCTTTGTAGGCATATTTGTAATTGGCTATAACATATAGAAATGCTCTCTTTCCTTCTCATTTTAGCATAATCCTCTTCTCTCCTTTTCACCAAGGCAAGTCAGCATTGGCCACAGGCTCCACTTTCACTGTGATCCCTGCCCCTCATCATTCTAGGGGCTTTTCTGCACTTTTTTCCTCTCCTGTGGTTGCCCTGGCAGATCCCTGCATGGCGCACACAGAGCACTCTCTCTGGTGATGGGTTTCTCCAGAACAGCCACAGCCCAGATGATGAAATAGGTATCATTACCCTCCTGACTCCAGCAGGTTTCCCAGACTGATCTCTCCCAACATCTCTAATGAGCTAGAAAACAGAAGACTAACTTCATGTATACCCATATGGCATTCTCCAGGATTAGGGTCTGTCCTCATCCCTTCTTCTCAAGACATCCTCACCCCTCCCCCATTTATTCCCCATTTTATTCCCCACCGAGCAGAATAAATAGAGACCAGAAGGATGGAAAAGCTTCTCCACCAACTACCCCAAGGTCATAGCAGAGTGACCAATGCCCCACCCATCCACCCCCCTGCCAACCACCATCCCACCCCTAGGAAAAGAAACAGTTCACAAAAGCTGAAAACCTAAAGCTTTAGCTTAAACAGTCGTCAAATATTGCTTTCTACTTTAAAACACATCTGCTTGAAGGTGTCCGGTTTTTGGTTAAAGGCACAGACTCTGGAGCCATAGCACATGGGTTTGAATCTGGCTCTTCAGTTTGCCAGCTGGGAGACCTCTGGCAAGGTACTTCACCTCCATTTTCAGCCTTGGTTTCCTCATGGCTTTGATGTAATGACTCAATGTGTTTAATAGATATCAAGTTCTTACATGGGACAGGCATACAGTGAGCATATCTGTGTTAGCTATTATTACTTTAATATAAAAATGTATACAATTACTTACTAGCTAGAGTACTAAACTTCCACCATCCCATCTCTGTCCCCATCAAGTCTGAGCAAAACTGATGATCCCTGAAGATATGCTGTGTTCTAGAACCCTTGTTACAGCACTAATGACCCCATGTTGTAAAGCATGGAAGTAGGGAAAAGTTGACCCCAAACCAACTCCAGCCCAAATCCCTGTATCTGGCTGTTTGGTGCCAAATGGCCCTGCTGCTTCCTGCACCGAGGCTAAAACCCCTTTGCCTGGCATCAAAGCCCAGGCCAACCTTGCATAACCATGTGTTTCCATCACAGTCTCTTACTACTGAGCACCCTAAGGGTAAATGTGCCCTAATTATTAAAGGAGCCTTCCCCCAAACCAGTATTTTGAATCATTTTTATACCTTAGGGATATGCACCACAGTAAAAACTGAGAAAGATGAGGGCTTTTCCTCTTTTTTTTTTTGGTCAGGTGGGAAAAGGGCTATTATTTTTTAATTTTTATTTTATATTGGACTATAGTTGATTCTATAGTTGATTTACAATGTTGTGTTAGTTTCAGGTGTACAGCAAAGTGATTCAGTTCTACACATACATATACTTATTCTTTTTCAAATTCTTTTCCCATTTAGATTATGGCAGAATATTGAGCAGAGTTCCCTGCATTCCCAGTAGTCCTTGTTGGTTATCTATTTTATTGATAAATATAATAGTGTGTATATGTCAATCCCAAATTCCCAATTTATCCCTCCCCCCACCTTTCCCCTTTGGTAACCATAAGTTTGTTTTCTATGTCTGTGAGTCTGTTTCTGTTTTGTAAATAAGTTCATTTGTATCATTTTTTTTAGATTCTGTGTATAAGCAATATCATATGATATTTGTCTTTCTCTATCTGACTTAACTTCACTTAGTATGATAATCTCCAGGTCCATCCATGTTGCTGCAAATGTCATTATTTCATTATTTTTAATGGCTGAGTAATATTCCATTGTATATATATACCTCATCTTCTTTATCCATTCACATGTCGGTGGACATTTAAGTTGTTTCCATGTCTTGGCTATTGTAAATAGTGCTGCAATGAACATTGTGGTGCATGTATCCTTTTGAACCATGGTTTTCTCCGAACATGTGCCCAGGAGTGGGATTGATGGGTCAAATGGTAGCTCTATTTTTAGTTTTTTGAGGAACCTCCATACTGTTCTCCATAGTGGCTGTACCAATTTACATCCCCACCAACAGTGTAGGAGGGTTCTAGAAAAGGGCTATTTTGAATGCAGGCCACTTCTCAGACAATTTTAGGAAGACACAAATAGCTGAGGACCTGGAAACCAGTTCTCTTTAAACTACTCCTGTGCACATACTTCTTGGGAAGTCTGCTACCTGCAAGGATAGATCTACCCTATTTTGAAGACTGCTGTTCTAGAGTACAATGTCTTGAATGCGGTAGGCACTTACTACATTTAAATTTATTTGTTCTGGAGAATAAACAACAGAAGCAAAAGCATGGAGACAAGAAACCCAGAGCAGGTGTGAGGAACAGAAGACAGTCTGCTCTGGCTGAAGTCAAGGGTGTAAGTAGCGAGAATCCTAGGAAACGAGGCTGGAAAGGAAGGTTGGAGTCAGAGCACCGGGGGCTTGAACGCCATGCGAAGGTGTGTGGGCTTCAGCTTCATTCCATAGTCGCTGAAGAGTCTTGAGTAGAAGCAGCAGCTGTGGGATGATGGCAAGAACACTTTCTTGGGCATCGGAAGACCTGGGTACAAATCGTGCCTTGGTCACAGCGCGACTTCAGGGAAATCCCTCTGGGGCTTCGTGTCTTTGGTCAGGTTCCCTAGAAGCAGAGCCTACGACAGAGATTTGGGTGCCTGTGACTTATGGAAGGAGTGCTCTCAGACACAGGGAATGTGGGAAGCAGGATGATAAGGAAGTTGCTAAGCCAGGCTGTGTCTCAGGTAAAGACCTTGGCCTGATCCACAGGTGCTCTGGGTGTAACTCACTCCATGGCATAGTCCTCTCTGGTGCAAGGGGCCAGGCTTTGCACCCCGCATGAGTGATTATTGGCCATCGTAACCTGCAGGCATCCCAGGGAGGAGTTGCTCCTGTCAGGCAGAGCAGCCCCCAGAGAAGGACACAGGGCGAGCCTTTGACCATCACTGCAGGGCTCATGGCAGCTGGGATGGGAGCGCTGGCCACGAACACGGCTGTGCAGCATCTTCCACAGCTGGCTTCCACTTCTTTCAAACAGGCCTAATATATTGACCTCGCTGAAGTTGTGGTGGGAAACACAAACTAGAAATTCTAGGCCAGGAAGTGGCAAGAGCAGGGACAGAGCCGTGTGACTGCATGGCTTCAGGGCAGTAGTGTGCCCGAGCCAGCCTGTGTCCGCTCACAAGAGCCCCCTGCTAAAGTTTCAGGAACTTTGCAAGCTGGTTGTGAAACACAGTCATTACTTAAAATTAAATTATATAACCTCACAGTTAAATAATTATATTGAAGAGTAAGAAATAATTCAAAACATCATTTCCTAATTATTCTACTAGACTTTACTACTGTCTATGATCTTGAGGTTATTCATGTCTATTGTACTGGTGCGTTGGAAATATTACATTATCGTGAGCTACTTACTGCGTGTCTCTTCCCAACTCCACATTCAGTGATCTCATATTGGTACCTCGAAATTGACCATGGTGGGAGAATTTACACCATAGAAATCAGAAAATGCTACACATCAGGGCTTCTCTCTTTTTTTATTTTTTTTCCCCCAGTGAACCCATTGTTAAATATTTACCAACACATCCCTGCTTCATTCTCCCCCTAACACACAAAAATATGTACACAATGGCCAAATGACTGTCCAAGGAATGTTCTCCCTGGGCAAGAGGATGGGTAGGTGAGAAGATTTTGTTTGTTCTTGGAATTTTTACAGCTGGGTGTTAGTAAGGGAAGAAACAGTATCTGAGGGGTTCTTTCCCCCCTCCTTGACCCCTGCATTTTTGCAGATAAGATCTACCTGGTCATGGTATCTGGTCCCTATGAAGCAGAAGGAGTTCATGGTCCATGAAAATTTCTCAGGTGCTTTGAATCATCTTAAGTTATGGCTATTCATCTATTCATTTCAAATGTTCTCTTGTGTCTGAGAGGGTGGGTACCCCTTATTCCAGCCCCAGCTTCAACAAGGGAGTGAATGATGGGGACTCATTCTGATCCAGGAGCTCCTCAGCAGGAAGATCGCATTTCCCCAGCTGCTGACACTTCAGAACTGAAAGAGTTAGTCCATGTGAAGACCTGAGAGAGAGAGAGAGAGAGAGAGAGAGAGCAAGATTTAATTATTAAGGCTGTTTTATTTACAAAGTCATTGCCATTTAATAGACAGATTCTTTGTTATAAAAGGACTCTTAGAGGACCCTTAACAGGAAGTCAGCACACACAATTGTAAAATTGTGACCAGTCTTGGGTTTAAGGTTTAGAAGCACACACCAGCCAATCTGCCCAGTCAGACCTACTCTCCTGGGTCTACCCACCTAGAGGAGGTGGGAGGCAGGAGGGCCAGCCACCCAGGGCCTGAGCTTACAGACATGATGCCATATTGATGCTTATTTAAAGCAGAAGCCTCCTCCTGCTGCTTTCCCAGGGGTTTTGTGCTAATAAATTGGCATAAATAAGATAAACGAATTGGGGGTGGCCAGGCCCACAGGTCAGGCTCTCAGCTGCTACCACCTGGCTCCTGGCTCATATGCTGATGCTGGCAGCCAGCAGGAGTTGTGCTGGGAAGCAGTGGCTGGGAGGGGCAGAAACAGAGAAGTTTGGATTCTGGGGCCTGGGGTCTGGGGCGCAGGGCCCTGGCTTGCTGCAAAGTGCAGGTGCAGCCTCCTTTGCTTTGCCCCAACCTGCTGGGTCTGGTCCAGTGCAGAAGGAGGCATCCTGAACCATTTAGACTTATGATTCCTTTAGCAGTGTGCAATCATAGCCTGTAGAAGATGGAAAGGACCTGCAAGGTACAGGGACCATATTTCCCTGATAGAAAACCAAGAAACATGGCCAAACAAAGAATTTTTGTGCATTTGCTCTGTGCAAGAGGCAGTGTCAGAAAGATCATTTGGAGGTTGAAATGTTGCAAATGATAAGACATTTCAATGGTTTATGGTAAACAACAGGAAAGATCACTGTAAATGTCACCTAGAATGTCAGTGGCTACCATGTTAGAGACCTTCTGAGGTTGCTACGTGAAGGCAAATATTTTTGGGGGGGAGCTGTATTTCAATAGCCGGCAGGTTTATTTCTGTCAAGTATGTTTACTTCTCCAAGAAATAATCCTAGCAGAGTTATGTTCAGTTCAAACATAAGAAGGGAAACAGACAGTTTTCTGGCTGTGAAGATAGCTAAACCTCTTTACATTTCTTTTCTTTGGTCTATTCATTATTTATGTGTTTGGCAATACCTAAACATAATCTCTTTACTTCAGTTAGCCTGAAGGCGTTAACAGGTCGTTCTTTAGATGTTCTCATGCCTGCCTTAGACCATAAATGTCTGTGTGATTCTTTCACCAGGAGCTAGCACAGCACCACCTACTGGGAGGTACTGCATTCACAGAGGTCTGCTCTGAACAATTGTGAAGGTTGTGCACTGCACGTCAAGGTGCCACCAGTCATAATGTAGTCCAGTGCTGTTCAATAGAACCTTCTGTAATGACAGAAATGTTCTTCAATCTGTGGCTGAAATTGTGGCTAATGTAACTGAGCTGAATTTGTAATTTTAGTTAGTTTAAATTTAAACTAGTGGCTAGTGGTCCCCATCACCGGGCAGTGTGCTCTATTCTCACAGGAGCTCTGCTTTTATTCAAACATTCATTCGTCTGCTGAACAAATATTTATGGAGCTTCAGCTCTGAGCAGCATGCTGTGCTAAGCTCTGTGGATGCACAGAGATAAGACAGTCCCTCTCCCATTGGCTTTCTCTGTACCTGCCTTCTTGACCCCCTGCACTGTGAGGGGCATAGATTCCTGGATCTTTCTAAAATGTGGTCCTTCTGTACTTGCTCTGAGCGTGCCACTCAGCTTGCTTTGTTACATCCTCACCCACCTGCCTTGCTGTCCCTTAGTGTGGCCACCACTCTGTTCTTCCACAGGACGCTAGAATTTCTATCCTTCAGCGCTGGTCACACAATGTGCCAGTGTAGGGAGTGCAGGGAAGTGGGGAGGGGGCACACTGGCGTCTCTGAGATCTTTGTGTGACTCCAGATTCCATCACTTACCGTCTTCAAAGTTAGGGAGCATTCCACAAGACCACCCCCACTCTGTCACTAACTGCAAGCTTGGGCATCCCCAAGACCACCCTCAGGTTCAATAATTTTTTTTTTTTTTTTTTTTTTTTTGGCGGTACGTGGGCCTCTCACTGTTGTGGCCTCTCCCATTGCGGAGCACAGGCTCCGGACGCGCAGGCTCAGCGGCCATGGCTCACGGGCCCAGCCGCTCCGCGGCATGTGGGATCTTCCCAGACCGGGGCACGAACCCGTGTCCTCTGCATCGGCAGGCGTACTCTCAACCACTGCGCCACCAGGGAAGCCCCAGTTTCCATAATTTGATGGCAGGACTCACAACACTCACCGGAAGCTAGTATATCCATGGTTAGGGTTTATTACAGCAAAAGGATACAGAGTAAAGTCAGCTACGGGAAGAGGCGGAGCCCAGGAAAGCTCCCCACACAGAGCTTCCAGTTGTCCTCCCCCAGTGGAGGTGTGGGGACACTGCTAAATCCCAGCAGTGATGTGTGACAGTATGCACGGACGGAGGCCAGCCAGGAAAGCTCACCCGAGCCTCAGTGTGAGAGTCTTTATTGAGACTCAGTCACGTACACATGGCTGACCGCTCATGTGATTGACCTGAGTTTCCAGCCCTCTGGTGGTTGTGCCCCAAGCCCCCACCATAAACTGCATTGTTAGCATAGACTATCTGGTGTGCCTGAGCCCCCAGAAGTAGACAAAGACACCCTTGTCACGGAGGACATCCCAAGGGTTTAGAGATGACCTCCCAGAAGCCTAGGGCAAAGGCCAGGCCTCTCTTTGGGCAAAGTTAATCCTTTACCACATCCCATCTGTGTGATGTTGCAACTTTACTAACCTCATTTGGCCTCTCATCAGTAAACTGGAGACAATGATGCCCATCTCACTGGGCTTTTGTGAGGACTAAGTGATCTAACATATGGGAAGAGCCTAGTACGGGACAAGCTTCCACAGAAATCAGGTCCCTCCTGAGTTCCTCCAGGTGCTCTGTCCTCAGCTCCTGAACAGGTCCACGGCATCATTCCCTCTCTCTTCTTCTTCCACCCTCTTATGTAAACTGGCTTTTATTTTTTCCCCCCAAAAGGATCATACTCTACATATTATTACGCTGCTCTTCTTTTTAAAGGATATGTGTGTGTATTATTTTTTAAGTGGCTCCATATCTCTCCACCGCACAGATTATCACAGCATATTTGACCATTGCCCTCTGAATGGGCTACACTGAACATCCTGGTGTGTACACATTTTTGTGATTTGTGCCAGTGTTTCTGCAGGCTAGAGTCTTAGATGGGTCAAAGGCTACATTAAAGTCTTGAGGGCACTGCCAAATTGCCCTGTATAAAGTCAAACCTCCAGCAATAATGCATGCAACTGTCCGGTTCCCAACATCTTCTGGGGACCATGTGGAGGAGGGTGGCTTGGAGGGTACAACAGACACTGGTGGGGCCTGGCCCTGTCCCTCAACGTTCCCCAGGCCTGTAATGCCAGTGTCCTACAAGTACGTGAGACAGTGCGCAGGGGCTTTCTCTTGGCCTGAGCCCAGGGTAAGGCATGGCTTGTGCAATTTGGTTGGGAGCCATGAGATGCTAGGGAATACAAAAATCATCAGTGACTCACACTCACCATGACAGAGGACACGGGGAGTGGGGTTTCAAGTCTAGGGTCAGCAGAGTCCATGCCTGCTGGGGTTTCAGCCAGAACTAGAGAGACACACTCAGGGAAGAAAAGGATGCACGAAGGCCAGATAAAGGTCTAGGAAGAAAAAGCAACCATTTTCTGCCCTTGTTACTGATTCAGCCTGTTCCTGGCACACAAGTAGACCAGCCTGCATGAGCCAAGGCTGGTCCCCGTGCCCACAGTCTATCACCAGCAGGTGGTGCCCATCCCCTAGTCAGGACAGGCCAGCAGCTCGGGGACACCAAAGCCAAAGAAACACCTGCTTCGCCACCCTCAGGTCCTCTGGCAGTTCTGCACTCCCCTCCGGCCAGAATTAATTTCTTTACACTAAAGCTGTGAGACTTGAGTTCCAGTTCAGTTTCAACCACCAAATCACTGCGTGATTTTCTTTCTCTCTAGCCTCGGTTTTCTTAGCTGTTTTTAAAAAAAAGGTGAAGAAAAGGAAGAGAATGCTGATAATAGCTAACATTTGTGCAGAGCATTTTGGTTTACAAAGGGCCTTATCTCATTAGTGTTCACTTTATCACCATTTTACAGATGAGAAAAATAAGTCTTAGAGAGGTTAAGTGATCTGCCCAAGTTCACCCTGCTGGCCAGCCAGGACTTTCTTGAAAAATCCTGTGTTCCTTCAACTTGACCATACTGAAAGATTCTAATACTGTAAATCTAAGATTTTTAGTTCTCACCCTAAAATAATAGTTTTAATTAGGTGCCGTCAGACACATGTAGGCTTTGAAGTATTACTTGGGTAGGTTACTTGAGCTTTGGTTTTCTAGTCTAGAATAGTAATCAGTATATTTATCAAGTGCTTATTATATGACAAACTACATGAATTACACTACATGAATTATTTCATTTATCCTCACAACTCTATGAGGTATAATAATTATCCCCATTTTACAGATGAAGAAACTGAAGCTTGGAGAGATCAATAGCAGTGCATTGGGCATGGAGAAGCCAACAGGGACTGGAACACATCAGAAGGCTCTAGGAGAGAATCTTCAAGAAGATAAAATTAATAGAATACCTGAAAGGTCTGAACAAATGGACATAGACAATTGATGGAGAGTTTAGAGTTGAATTATAGATACTATATATGAAACAAAACGAGTAGACAAAAATGACAATTATTAAGTCTAGAAAAAAAACAAAAAGTTTGCAGGAACTGAAAAGGTCAGTTGTGAATAGGATTTAAGTAGTCATAATAAATACTAATTCTGATATAACCAGTGTCAAGATATGACTAGATTGGGAGGCTGGAGAGGAGGACAGGAAGGGTATATGTGAGGTGAAGAGTGTCCATCACAGGGTGGAATCAAGAGATAATGCCTAGGGGCTTCCCTGGCGGTCCAGTGGTTAAGACTTTGCCTTCCAATGCAGGGACTGTGGGTTCAGTCCCTGGTCGGGTAGCTAAGATCCTATATGCCTCACGGTCAAAAAACCAAAACATAAAACAGGAGAAATATTGTAACAAATTCAATAAAGATTTTTAAAGAAAAAGCAGATAACGCCTAAAACAGAAGCAAGAAGTAGCAATATGGCATGTTATTAGATATACAGCAGTAAATAGGCAATAAGCAAAGATCAAAAGAGTTGAAAGAGATGACGTCTAGAGAGGGGAAAACATGAGGGAAACATTTTATAAGAAATCTTCGAGAATGATTTGGCTCTAATTCAACTACGTGCTTGTACAGATTTAATAATATTTTTCAAAAGAAATAAAAGGAAAATAAGTAAATGGCCCACTTTCATCCATATCTGATATGATGGAGGTAGGATCTGAATCCCAGCAGGCTGTCTCTAAGCTGGTCTCACCACCACCATGCAATGCCACCTAAAAAGGGATATTTTGTCAGCTATTTGGATGATTCACTATCACTGGCAGTCACTCATTCCTTCAGCAAGTACTTATTGAGCACCTACTATGTTCTAGAGCTGGGGACAGCATGGGGGACAAGATGCATTCCTGCTCTCCCAGAGCTCACAGGCTGAAGGGGCAACAGAGAGGCAGGTGGTGCCAGAGCAGGGGCTGTGTGAGCACAGAGAAGGGGGCTGAATGTGGTTTTGAATGGGACCTCAGAGGGGCGCTGCCAAGGGAACTGTGGTTTGGGATGAGGGATAGACTAAAAGTTTCTTCCAAGAGCTCTTTCTAGCCTAAGATTCTGTGATGTCCCAATCCAGATCTTTCCATAACTTCAGGTGATAACGAGCTCCGGTCTCTGCCTGCACAATTGTCAGCCAGGGCCTCACAGTCTCCATTTCTGAGCCAGAAGGTACCTGAAGAGATCATCCAATCAACTTTTCATTGTTCAGTTGAGAAAACTGAGGCCCACAAAGAAGTGTCTTAACCACGGCAGAGAGTCACAGAGTCAGGAGGAGCCCTTGGATCTCTGGCCTCCCAGTCCCGGGTTTCTTCCCTCTTAACTCAAGTCCGGGCAGGCCTGAGCCCCCTTAAGGCAGATGAAATTTCCCATTTTTAAAAGAAGACCATTCCACCCCCAGCAGGTGTCACAACATTTCTCACATCCTCAATTCGGGATCCACCAACTCTTCAATCAACAAACGTTCCTGGGGCTTTCCTGGTGGTGCAGTGGTTAAGAATCCACCTGCCAGTGCAGGGGACACGGGTTCGTTCCCTGGTCTGGGAAGATCCCACATGCCACGGAGCAACTAAGCCCGTGCGCCACAACTACTGAGCCTGTACTCTAGTGCCCACGAGCCACAACTACTGAGCCCACACGCCCCAACTACTGAAGCCCACACTCTCTAGAGCCCGTGCTCTGCAACAAGAGAAGCCACCGCAATAAGAAGCCCGCACACCGCAACGAAGAGTAGCCCCTGCTCTCCGAAACTGGAGAAAGCCTGCGCGCAGCAACAAAGACCCAACACAGCCTAAAATAATAAATAAATAAAAATAAAATAAATTTATATAAAAAGAAAAAAGATCATCCGCTGTTAAAAACAAAAACAAAAGAAAAACACACGTTCCTGGAGAGTCTATCAGAAGCAAGTCTCCCTGGGAACACAAGCTGTTCGACAAGTTTCTGCCCCCAAGAAGTCACAGTCTGATGGTGGAGGGGCATATACAGGACAAACACGTGATACCCCTGGGTCTCCAGCGTATTTCCTCCTGTAGGTTTGGCTCGCACTAGACGCTCAGCGAACGGAAACGGGCGCTAATTAGTATCATTTTCAACGCCAGTCCGCAAAGAGGCCCGTGGGTCGGTGCGAAAAGCAGGCGCTTTTTCTCCTCAGTCCAGGCCCTGCAATCGCTTTCCAGCGAGCCTGGCGGGGCGGCGCGGGAGCATCCGGCCTTGCTCCTCCAGCGTCCTGGTCCCCGCTCGGCGCGCGAAGGGAGGGGCGCGGGGGCGCGCACGCAGGGTGTCGGGGGCGCGCAGGCCGCCCGGGGACGCGCACGGGCTGGTCTCTGCCCTAATGCGGCGGCTGGCGGCGAGAGGCGCTGCAGGGGACTCTGGGGAAGTGGCGGCGCCGGCAGCGGACAGCACCGACTGCACCCAGGGCCGGAGACCGAGCCCTTGCAGGTAGGCGAGCGTGAACAGCAGAGAGATGGGGGTGGGGGTAGAACGGGGGTCATGGAAACCCATCTAGTGACACCCCCTTGTTCCCGCCCTCCTCTGTCCGTCTCCATCCCCTGACCTGTCCCCATCCCCCTCCATCCACACCCCCGACCCTTCTCTCCACGCTGTTACCTGCCCTGAATCCATCGTATGTCAATATCTGGACCCCACCCCATCCAGCTCCCAGCCCCGTCCGCCCCAACACCTTTTCTATCTCGCTGGCTGCTTCCCCTCCCCCTTCCCGCACCTCACTCTCTTCCCCCTTTCCTTCTGTCCCTGCCTCATCCCCGAGCTCTGCCCTCACCTGTTTACCTCCACACCCCACTTTGTGTGACCCCTGTCCCTTCTATTTTTCCTGCCCCGCACACCAGGCTCTCTCCTTGCCCTCCCTGCTCTGGTCCCCAGCTCATACCCCCATCACTCTGTGTGCCTGTCTCTCCATCAGCTCCCTCACAGCTTCTGTCCTTCTCGGGTCCCCTCTGCACACCCTGTCCCAGCCCCTTCCCAACTGCCTCTTGGTTTCCTCCTCCACCATCTCAAGAACCCCATCTTCTCCCCCTTGGCTGTTAGCTGGCCTGCCACCCATCGCCTTTCCCACCTGCCCTTCCTGGTGCTTTTGTAGCCACATGGCTTTTACCGAGCCCCCCTCCCTGCCACTGGGCCCTCCTTCCGTGCTTGGGGAGGCCTAGGGCTCTGAAGGCCCCATGTACTCGCTGTTGCAAAATCCACCTATCCCTTCTGTATGTTTGATCCTATTCATGGCTTGGGGGCAAAGGATGCTGGGTGTTTGTAGGCCTCTCTTAGGTTCCTCTTCGGCTACTCTCTTCCGCTAGTTGTTCAGGTTTGTTTCCTAGATGCATGGGGTAGGGGGATGTTAAGCATAGGGAAACTAGGACCCTTGGGGCAGGGGTCCAAGGAGATGGCTGAGCACCCTCTACCTGGTCTTGATCTGAGCCCTGGGGATGCAAAGGCCTGGATGAGGAGCCCCACTGAAGGGTTGGAGAATTTTGGATTTTAGAAAGGATTCTTCCTCAGCCTCCAAGTCAGCACTTTGGCATCGGGAGCTGTCATGAGTGTGGCCCATGGTCTGGGCTGAGTGGGCAGAGTGCTGAATCACCTAGTCTCTAGTCCCCATGGCAGCCCCTCTCTTGCCCTGAGCCAGGTTCTGCTCCTCATTCCTTCCTTGGCATTTGGCAGTGGTGTGTGTGTGTGTGTGTGTGTGTGTCTCTGTGTGTTGGGCAGAGATGCCTCCTTCCTCAGTCCAAAGGAGTGGATGACAATATACCTTTTCTGCCTGTCTGTCTCCAGGCATGAGGGCCTGGTGTGTATTATCTACCCTTGGAACTGTGATGCGCCCTGCTGGGGCCCAGTCAAATCTCCGGCAAGGGCAGATCACGGGGCTTTGAGACCTGGTTGGGCAGGAGTTGAATTGTTTGTATGGAGCTGGAGACCAGCAGGTTCACAACCCACCGAACTTGAAACATACGTAGGAGAAGCCCAGGAAAAATGTGTGTGGAGACCCTGGGGATTGGTCATGCCAACTGTGGGAGCAGCGGGCAGGGAGAAGAAGGAAGGCAGAGACCTGTCTCCCCTGGTTTGGGGATGATTGGATCTGGTGGATTTGCATTGCAGGAAGAATTAAAGAAGATGGAGGTGGGGTCTGCTATGCATCTAATAATTCTACCTTTTGCCCTGACAGAGCGGGCACTTCTGAGGCAGTAATTTCTTCCTCTTGTGTTTGGATTCAGCTGAAGGTGTGTGTGTGTTTGTGTGTGTGCGCGTGCGTGCACACGCGTGTTTAGAAAGAAAAAGAGAGAGAGAATGAGAATGAATAGCACAGATGAGGAAAGAGACTCACTCACACTTAGGCCAGAAATTGTGTTTCCTGTGAAACAGGAAATGTGAAACAGGGCAGCCCGATTCCTGCCCTGGGGACCTCAGCTAAAATCCCAAGTCTTAAACTGGAGGTTAAGAGCAAATTGCTGACGGATCCTGGCCCTTCTCTGCAAGGCTCCCTCACTTTAGAAACATGAGTGGACTCCTTCAGCTCGTGAACAGCAACTCTGAATGGGATTCAGGCAGTGCCCAGCAAGGGGTGGAGGGGCGGGTGTGCAGCTGGGGGACTGGCTGTCCTCTGCTTTGTCAACATTCTGTGCCCCTCCCATCATGAGTGGGGGTGGGGCAGGAAGCTTCCCCTGGCATCAGCGTTCCCAGAGCTGCCAGCTTTTCCTGGCCCAGGGAGGAGGCATCACCTGGAGTCGTCTCTGAGAGCTGATTGGATGAAGGTCCTGACGTTGAAATGCTTGATTGCTTAAGTGGGGGGTTCTGATAACAATGTACACATCTCCCAGTTTTGTGCAATGCATCTCATCCCTCATCCCTTGTTTGACATCACAGAGGCTACAGCAGGGATACATTGAGGCACACAGAAAGGGAAGCCAGCTCCCTGCAGAGCTGGAGCAAGACCTGACTAGCTCCCTGTGGGCTGATGCAGGCTGGGCTTATGGGGCCGGGCTGGATCTTTCAGGGGTACATTGAAGAGGTAGCTGGTATCTAGGGGTTGGGTTCTGGCTTTGGATACCCAAGGGGCGAGGCATAGAAGGTGGTCCTATTTCTGCAGTGACTGAGAGACAGGATTCCAAGGCTCCCATCACTCTGTTGTTGCCCTTCCCCTGGTGCCACTCTCCTCCAAGACCATCCAAGACCTGGGGTGTGAGGATCATCACTTAGTCTTTAGAAAAAGAATTTCTTAGGAAACTAGAAAGAGAGAGGCAGAGAAGTTCAGTCTTCAGTCTGTTTGGCCTGGGAGAAGAAGGGAGAAGGAAGTAAGAGGAATTTAAGGCTGGTTACATACTTATTCATTCAACAAATACTAATTAAACCCTACAGTGTGCTGCTCTGCTAGGTGCTGGGATCATAGAGATGAAAAGACTCTCTCAGGGCTGCCAGTGTAATGAAAGAGACAAGTAATCAGACAAATAACATAGATAAGCTTGAGTGAGGACGTGGGGACAGGGATGATGAACAGCAGCATCTTTCACTCCAGTGGCATCAGCCCCCCCTGCTCCACAGCTAGGAAGAGGGCTGGTTGATGTTGTCAGAATGGTGGTTCAGGGCTGACATGGAAGTTGAATGTGAGGGAGAAGGTGAGGGAGAAGGTAAGATGCAAGATGTTACGAGATCCCCAGCTTGAGGGGGAAGAGGGGATGTTCTGTGTGCAGCTGAACCCTGCTGGCTACTGCTTCAGCCTGAAGGGGGAACTCGGGGACAAGATCAAGGCTACTCAACTCTGCCATTACTGTTTCCTCTGCCATTACATTTCCACACTTTGTATTTTAGGGGCAAAGTGTGGTCAGAATATGCTTAGAATGTCAGAGTGAGTCAGAGGAAAGAGGCCCGGGGACTGATGGAGAAATAGCAAGTTCAGGTATGTGCTCAGAAACAAGGTGAGTAAAAATATTGTGAGCTCTGACATGGGTGGAAGGGTCTTGGAGTTCTGGGAGGTCAGAGTCAGGTGGGAGTCATCAGAGAGGTCCAGATAGGGGAGAGGAGGTTGATAGTGACAGGGGAATCCTTAAAAGTTACACTCGAGCACAGGTCACCATGAACATCCATAGCTGAACTGGGAAAGAGCCTAAGGATAGAGACAGCCAGCCTCACCTGTCTGAGGAATCCACCCCCCCACCTACACATATGATTTAGCTCATTTCATTAGTGTGTCCTGAGCCTTTGAAAATCTCCTAGGAACTAAGCTAGATGTTGGGTGTGTAAGTCAAGTGAGAGACACAGAAATGAAAACAAATTAAAATTCGGTACAAAAAATGCTCTACTGGAGGTAAACGGATTCCTGGCATTGTAAGAGCATGGCTGAGGGGGCCCAGTGGGCTGTAGGGCCTGGGATGATTGTACCACACTGTTTGGCTAGACCCCTGCTTTGGCTAGAGCAGCCTGATGTCAAACTTTTGAGCGTTTACTCCAGATGCTCAGCTAGGGCCCAGGCCTAGTTGCAAGGGCAGATGTTAGATGCGTATGGCCTGGTCCTTGGGGCTGCAGGGAAGGGCTCTGGGAGCTAATGGCTGTGCTGGGTGCTTGAGGAGGCACTTCCACAACTTTGCTGACCTGGGATATTGGTCAGACTGTGCCAGCCAGCTTGAGATTTCTTGAACTATCCTCCTTTCCTTAGGTTTTGAGACAAGCTAGGAAAGATGAAAGTGGCATAATAGAATAGTAGTCATTATAGAGTGCTTACTATGTGCCAGGCACCCTACTATATGCTTGATATGCATCATCTCATTTAACTTTCATAAGGGTTAACTCTACAAAAAAAGTATTGTTAGGATTCTGGTTTTACCCATAATGAAACAGACCCAGAGAGGTTGTGATTTAAGATTATAGAACAGTGAGTTGCAGAGCTAGAATTTAAACTATATTAGTTTGACACCAAAGCCCATGCTCGTCTCCTGTGATCTCTCCGACCCTGGTAGGACTGGAATGTTTTATCCACTCCTACGAGCCTCTCTAGGAAAATCTGTTAGAAGGGCTCAGTTAGCATGCATTTTGCAGTACCTACTGTGTCCTTCTGAAGGATACAGAAATGTGGTTCCTGCTTTCAAATAGGGGATATAAGACGGAAACATGTGAAAACCCTTGGGAATAATACACGACATTGTATAATGAAGTCTTCAGACCCTGGACAGTAAAATTGCAAAGGAAGGAGTTATGCCTCAGTATGGTTTTTGAGTCAGGGAGGTGACATGGCGTTGCAGAAAGTGCTCAGCTTTTGACATCAGACAGACCTGCCTTCAAACCTTGGTTCTTTCCCTTACTGGCTGAGGAGCTACAGTTTCCCAGTCTGTAAAATGGGAGTATTAACATGAACCTTGCAGAGATATAATAAGGATTAAATGTGATAAGGCAGTGAAGGGCCCAGCACCCTCCCTGGCTGGCAGTAAACACTCACCAATGCTGGCTGCTCTTCAGAGAGGGGTGGGAATGGAGCTGAGCCTTGAAAAATTGGTACAATTTTATTAAGGAAGGGAAGATGAGAGTTTTCTAGATGAGGGAACCCACAGGGGTCTAAGCAAATACTGGATGGGTTCAGGTTCTCTGGGAAAGAAGTGACTTGCCTCACCCTGCCTGCTTTCCCCAGGTTCCTGCAATACAACCTTATAGAAAAGGACACCTTCATGAAAACTGTGAGGGGTTTATGTTTTACTTCCAGCCCCATCATTAACAGAGCTTAAATGTGTTTCTCTTTCTGTAAAACTAGAAGATTGCTAAAAGTCTCTAGTCCCAGAAGCCTGTGTCTCTGGAGTTCATATCATTGATTAATTTCTTGTCTTGCCTTTCCTCTCCCCAAAGTCATGAAAAAGTGGGGATGCCTGGGGCCTGGTGGGGTCATCCCCTCAGGCCGTCATCATCCCTTCCTGACTACTGTAGCTCCCCTCCTCCGGGAAGCAGCTGCCTGAGCATCTGCCTTCTCCTTCGCCGCCCCTCTTCACTCTTCCCTTCCCAGACTGGGCCAGCCCCTCCTGAAAGGCCTCCCCGGCAGCCCCTCTCCCCGCCATTATGATGCTAATCTTGTTGTTAATTTTTCTGAGATGCAGAAAGAAAGCCCCAATCTGTTCTAATGAATTTAATTAGAGAGGGGCTTGGAGGACTTTAGAACCTCTTACCAGGATCACAATAAACAGAGTTAACGAGATAAACAGCTTGGGATCAGTGGCTCAAGGGTAGGAAGGGAAGATTTCTGACTCAGTCCCAGAATGAGGAAGCCCCTGGCACTGAAGTTGGAGGAAGGCCGTGTGAGCAGTTGTCCTCCAGGAGGTTTCCCTTTGGGGCTCGTTCTGCCTGCCCCACCCAGCCCCATGGACATAGTTGCATATCTAGTTTTGTCCTTAGGTGACATGACCCTCTGGAGAGGTCTTAGCACTCTCATCGTCATCACCAAACATTTATTGAACGTGGGTAAGGGGTACTGCGCCATCTTCTGGAGCAAAATTGAGGCTCCTGAGACCTCGTCTCCACCCTAAAGGAGATAAGAGATATATATTCAAAAATAAGAAACATTTGCTAATTCCAGACAGTAAATGCTAGAAGGATGACAGGAGGTTATATTGGGCTTAGATCATCTGTAAAAGCCTCTTGCATGGGTCCTGAGACCTCAAGACTTGAAGACTTAATGGTCAGAGCTGCTGGAGGAGGAGCAGATTCAAAGGCACGCGTGCGCAGGGGATGTTTGAGTCATGATGAATAAATGGCATGGCTTGGGTGGTGGGTGCGTGTAATTCCCTGGTGAGGGAACAGTATATTGAGACATAGTCATAGAGGATCCTGAGTAATGGAGCCTTTACTTTTCTAGCCTGGTCATACTGGGGTCTCACTGCTTTCCCTCTCTGAGCACTTAGGATGGTTGGCTTGGGGAAGGGCTTAGGACAGGATGATTCTGGCCTTCATGCTGAACTCACTTTCCTGGATCCAGTTTAGGCCAACTGGGGTGGGTTGACCAGATGCTAAACTTTGTTCTCAGATCTTATGACTTTCTGGGATGACAGTGAATGGCTGGCAGAGCAATTCCAAGGACTTTTCCCAGTGATGAGAGTTCCTTCTTTACCGATGCTGGCCAATTTGCTTTGGCACTTTTTTGCAAGTATTTAGTGGAATCTTCCAGTTCCAGGGTCAGTGAGTTTCATAACTCTCCCTTTATATTATTTTCCACTTTTATTTATTTATTTATTTTTGACCTTGCTCGGCAGCCTGCGGGATCCTAGTTCCCTGACCAGGGATTGAACCGGCGCCCTCAGCAGTGAAAGCTCGGAGTCCCAACCACTGGACCGCCAGGGAACTCCCTCATCTCTTTATATTATTGAGTTCTTTGAATGTGTGTGTGTACATGTATATGTACGTTCATGTGTGCATGCTGCTTATGTTATTGAAATTATTCCAACTAGATTCTCATTCTAGTGTGATCTTTATTTGCAATACAAAAGTTATTAAACATTTCTGGGCCTTAATTGCTCCATGTGCAAGAGGGAAAGAGTCATCCCTGTATCCTATTGTATGTAGATCCATAAACTGAATGCTTTGAGAATAGGATTTTAAACATAAGGAGGTACTATAACTATCATTTTGACAAGAAGTAAAATATTAAGCTGAAATTTTAAGTCAGTTCTCTCTCCCCCTTGGAACCTCTTGACTTGTAAGACTAGTCAGAGTTTTATTTCAGGGCACCAACAAAGATTATGCTTTTTATTATTTTCCATAGTCTATCTGGGCTTATGCATAATTAGTAATGGAGTTAGTACACTGCTGTCAGGTGTTGGTTGACCTATCCATGCATGTTTGTATGAGAGACATTGTTACAATGCCACGGTTATAATACCCATTGTGTGGTATTTTTCCACTTGTTGGAGGTGACATGTTCTTTATGAAGGAAAATGCCTCTGAGGCCACAGGCAATTTTCCTATGCTGACGTAGGCAAGGACAGAAACTAGATCTCTTTCTGATCATCATCACACACTGAGTGGAAATGAAGCCTTTGTGACTCATGTTGGGAGCTAAACCAAGGCTCTCTGGCTGATCCCAGCTCTGAGCTGTGCCTTGGCTTGTTTTTACACAATGCTCTTTAGTCTTTGAAGCCTTTATTATGAGCAGAGCACACTTCTGGGTGGCAACTTGTTTTGAGGGAATCTTCAACTCATCGAATGTTAGAGATGGTTTAGTCTAAGATCATTATTTTACTGATCAAAATGGCTAGTTTCTGGCAAAGTCAGTTCTTCCACATACCAGGCCACTTTAAACACTATATATGAACCTAGTAATTGTACAGGAGGGTATGTAATCAAGTTCCTTAAAGCATGATCTAAACTAGAAATGCTTTGAGATGTCAGAGAAGCGAGGATATCAAAGTAGACTAAAGTCCTTTGGGAAGGTTTTGAAGTGAAACGGGCTGGTCTGGGTCCCTAGGGATGGGTAGGATTTGAATAGGTAAAGGTAAGGGAATGGCATTTCTGGTGGGGTAAGGGAGCATAATCAGAGGTATAAAGGAGGGAACTTACACTCAGGCATTGAATTGGCCAGGCTGGAGCAGTGGAAGGTACAGCTGGAGGGACCAGCTGGGCCAGACTCCAGAGAATCTTGAATCTGACTAAGGAGTTGGACTTTGTCTTGGTGAGGAGCATTTAAGCTTCTTAGCTAAGCTTGCTCTTGCTCTAAAGACAAGATTGTGGTGTTAGGAGAAGTGAATGGGAAATCCCTTCACAGGCAGTGGTGTCTGGGGATAGTTGCTTCTGAAGGGCGTTTGGAGAAAAGGGGAGTACTGGAACTTTTAAACGCTTGTCAGCTGGTCGGGAGCTTGTCGCTGTCCAGGGTGCTGAGCTGCCATCTGCAAGATTTTTCTCCCTGGTGATGCCAGGTTAAAAGGTAAAGCCAGGGGGGCTTCCCTGGTGGCGCAGTGGTTGAGAGTCCGCCTGCCGATGCAGGGGACACGGGTTTGTGCCCCGGTCTGGGAAGATCCCACATGCCACGGAGCGGCTGGGCCCGTGAGCCATGGCCGCTGAGCCTGCACGTCTGGAGCCTGTGCTCTGCAACGGGAGAGGCCACAACAGTGAGAGAGGCCCACGTACTGCAAAAAAAAAAAAAAAAAAAAAAAAAGGAGTGACCGGGCTTCCCTGGTGGCGCAGTGGTTGCGAGTCCGCCTGCTGATGCAGGGGACACGGGTTCGTGCCCCAGTCCAGGAAGATCCCACATGCCGCGGAGCGGCTAGGCCCGTGAGCCATGGCCACTGAGCCTGCGCGTCCGGAGCCTGTGCTCCGCAACGGGAGAGGCCACAACAGTGAGAGGCCCGCGTACCGCAAAAAAAAAAAAAAAAAAGAAGGAGTGACCATGTGTGTGCACATATGCGTGTTAAAATCGCTCAATTTGTAGCCCTATAAATTTTGCCTTAGAGTCTTTGTATTTACATGAGGCTCTCAGCACATTGCTTCTTTCATTGTGAAAGAAGCAATGTGCTGGAGAGAGCAACCAAAGTTCCCAGAAGACCCTACTCATTGCTTCAAATGAAACATCTATATGTTCAACATTAGTGCTGTCCAGTAGAGCTTTCTGTGATGATGGAAATGTTCTGTATCTGCACTGTCCAACATGGTAGCCACTAGCCACATGTGGCTATTGAGCACTTGAAATGTGGCTAATGTGATTGAGAATTGTATTTTTAATTTAAATTAAATAGCCATGTGTGGCTACTGTATTAAACTGCACAGCTCTAATGTCAGAATCCTTGCAGTTTGCACTTACCCTTGCATATTTGTCCCTCCTACCTAAACCTCTTTGACTTAGAGTAAAAATGGACTGTTGAACGGGGATGAGTTTGACACATTGCTGGAGAAAACCCCAGGCTGAATCTGAACTGAAAGTCCGCGCCTGACTGTGAGTTTTGCCCTTTTTTATTGTCACAGTGGGGACAACCATGCATGACGCACTGTGGTTTTCCTTCCAAGGACAGGGAGAAGGCTCCTTGGATTCTGGCTCTGGTCCCAGGGACCTGATCCGAGACTTTTTGGAACCTTGAATGGGCAAGCAATGCAGTGTGTATGGCCCTGGACACTTGGCTTTGTGGTGAGGTGGGGTACAGAGTTTGTGCCGTTACATCAGATGTTTGTGGGCATCCAGCAGAGAGAAGTTCCTGGTCTTAATCCATCTCCCTTTCTGACTGTAGGCATCATTTCATCTTGTTTACCTGGTATGGGGGATGTGGCCCAGGATGGGGATGTGGGTCAGTGGTAGAGATACCAGAGGGGGAAAATGCTTTAAAATGCCAATTAATAAGCAAGTAATAATAACCTGTCAAAAGACTGGAGTAGAAAATTTCCATTGTATAGGCATGTGCCAGTGCACATATCCTAAACACGTTTGACTTCTTTGGGTCTCGGGTCTTAGGCTTTCTATGTATAAGTCTGGTTTCCTAAACCAGAGTGTGTGCTTTTTGAAGCCATGCCTTACAGTTTTCTTCCATAGACTCTCAGTGTTCTGATAATCTTAATAAATGCCTGCTTGTTGAGTAGCTCTTTGTTAGCCTGGAGCTATCGGTTTGACTCCTAGAAAATGTGTGCGCGTGAATACAAATAATATTTATGAAGCCCCTGCTGGGCATAAGTCTCTGTACTTGGTACTGTGGGCAGTGACAAAGGAGGAGCCAGGGATGGTTGATCTCAGTCTAATGGGAGAGCAAAGGCAGGCATGTGTGAAAAATTGTACACACACACAACTGATAGACAGAAACAAAGACTGAAGTGGTAGGAGGGATACAGAGCTGGGGGAGGGGTGCAGGATGCTGGAAGGGTCATTTTATGTGTGTGTCTCTGTCTGGCCTTCTCTTGAGGATTCCCTCCTTCATGAGGCTTAGCTGGTACCAGCCACCCCCATGCCTGCAGCGACAGTGCTGCCTTTATGGTGGATCAGGCAGCTCACTGTCTCGCTGGGGCTGTGCTGAGGCGCTGCTGTCCTGAGCTTGCCTCTTCTGTGGTGAGGACACTCGGAGAGGGGGGACGGGGAGTGGGGGCAAAGACTGTGTGGAAGGGGAAGAAACTCCTTTTTTTCTTGTCACTGAAATAGTAACAGGGTCCTGCTCTCAGATTCCCTCCTGGTCACAGAGGGGCTTGTTGGGACTCCAGCAGCTCTGGTACCTGGAGCCCCATGATGCAGGCTCAGGTGAGGCCCTGGAGGTGACAAGAGAAGCAGAGCTTAGTGACGTGGCTCCCCGAAGTCACCTGAGCCCCCTGCTGTACTCTCGAGGGGCGTGCCCTGCCTGGTGGGGAGCAGGTGGGCTGCATCTCCCAGCTGCGGCTGGGGAGGGACTTCTCTGGTTGACTCACAGGGAGGAGCCTGCCCTTTTCCATCCTCCACGAGCACATGAGTCACCCGGGATCTTGTTCAAGTGCAGAGGCAGAATCAGTAGGTTTGGATTGGGCCTGAGAGTCTGCATTTCTAACAAGCTCCCAGGTAATGCCAGTACTGCCAGGGAGCAAAGCACACTCTGATTGGCAAGGCCCTAGACGTGTGTTCTCAACCTGGCAACGAGTTAGCCTCACCTGGGGAGATTTTAAATGTGCTGATGCTGGGACCCTCTCTAAGCCAAATAATTCACAATCTCTAAGAGTTGGGTCTTGGCACAGGAATGTTTAAAGGTCCTCCTGGTGATTCTTATATACAGCTCAGGCTGAGAACCACTGGCTCTCTGCATGGTTTTTCTCCTCCCTCTGATCTGCTTTTCACCTGGCTATTCCTTCCTTACCCCAGGAGATGGTAAGTGCCTTGAAGGCACACAATGCCTTACCTCACCAGCCCTGCCCCACGGCTGTCCTCAGTCAGCATGAAGGTGGTCACTGGCTCGCTTTATCACTCTGGCCACTGCTCCCATGGATGTACCACCAGCCATGAGGGATCAAAGAATGTGGCTGGCTTAGAGCAGACCAGTGCTACTCCTAGAACCAGTCCAAGTGGGTATCCAGTCCCTGGATCCATGCCCAGAACATAGTAAACTTGCAGGAAATATATATTAAATGGATGATTATTCCATTGTGGTGTGGCAGAAAGGGCACTGGATTAGGGATCTGCAAACCAGACGGATTAGGGATCTGAAAGGACTAGAGCAAGTTATCTAAGCTTCTTTAGCTTTAATTTTCTCAATTGTAAACTGGGGACAATAATGCCTACCTAATAAGACTATTTAAATAAGAATAATATAGGAGAAAGGGCTCTGTAAATGCTAGTGCTGTACAGATAAGTGGTTGTGTAAGAATTCGTTTTAAAAGTGGTTGGCTGAGCTATAGGTATTGGCCTTCCAACCCTTGTTCTACAGACGCTCCCAGGTCCCACCATGTGTGCCTCTGTCCACAGGACAGCCAGGGACTAAGGGACGAGCTGTTGACACCTGCCCTGTGTCAGGGACTATGCTAGATGCTTGGCTTTTGTCATCTCACTGATTCATCACAACCTTGGACTGGATGTTTATACCCATCACATGGAATAGTGGGGGCTCAGAATGGGCCCAAAGTAGGATAGCTCTAAGTGGCAGAGCTGGGATTGGATCTGATTCCAGAGTCTCCTAATCCTGGCTCGTTACCCAAATGGGCGACTCTGAATTCCAACATGGGGCTGATGGTCCCTTGTTTGAGAAGTTTCTGTGTCTGGGAGTCACTTGTATTGAAGAGTGAGGTAAGAGTCTGGGTAACACCGAAACTCCAGTCTTCTGTTAGGGAACGTTAGGGTCCAGTGGCCCTGTTGTTACTTCCCCGCCTTCCCTTCCTTATAGTAGCTTCATGCCCTGCCTTATTCAAGTACACCTAACAACTTTGGGGAGCAATCAGAAAATATTTTTGAGCCTCAAATAGGTGCTCATTTGTGTGCTAGGTACTATGAGAATTACAGTGGAGAAGGAAAGGCAATCCTTGCCCTCAAAAACCTTGCTCTCTAGGGCTTCCCTGGTGGTGCAGTGGTTGAGAGTCCACCTGCTGATACAGGGGACACGGGTTCGTGCCCCGGTCCGGGAAGATCCCACATGCCGCGGAGCGGCTGGGCCCGTGAGCCATGGCCGCCGAGCCTGCGCGTCCGGAGCCTGTGCTCCACAGCGGGAGAGGCCACAGCAGTGAGAGGCCCGCGTATTGAAAAAAAAGAAAACCTTGTACTCTAGTTGAGCAAGCGTACCAGGCATCCATGCATGGTCAAGATGACTAATTACACAAAGTAATAAAGAATAAATGCAAATGTATGGTTTGGACCACATAGCTCTTGGAGTTTAAGAGAGAGTTCATTTTAATCTATGGTAGTTTGGAAGACTCAAGGAGGAGACTTAGAGTGGAGCTTTGGAAGACGGAGCTCTTACTCTTTCTGTGCTCCTAACAAGCTCATTAGGGAGTGTCTCCAAAGGGGAGGAGGTAGAAATTCAGAAGAAATGGACAATTTTCTAATTTCATGCTGGCCACACCTGTAAGGAAAAAGGATGGTGGGGAGAAAGGGGTGACTTTCCTGAGGCACAGACACAGTGAGGAAATCAGCACAAGGTTAATCAATGAAACAGAGGTAGAAGTGAGATCACATATCAGTCCAGAGTATGAGAGTTCATTTCTTATAATAAGCCATTTCAGTTCCCTCGTTTTGCTTCCTGTAATCTACTTGTATCCTTATCATACCCTTGCCACACCAAGTTAATACCCTGAGCTAATGTATCATTTCCACTGTAGAGATGGGGAAACCAAAGCATAGAGAGTTGGGTGACTAGTTCAGGAAGCAGCATGAATCAGAGCAGAGTCAAGCCAAGTTATCTACCTGTGGATTCCCAGTCTAGCTCTCTCCTGAGCTTCTCCTGGGACACAGGTCTCAGCTGGTGTCTAGCATAAGGCAAGCCCTGGATCCCTAGGAGGATGGAGAGCAGTTCAAGCAGCTCTGGCCCAGAACACCATGTGACCATCACTGCACCCTCCCAGCTCTGGCAGCGTTTCAAGTCCTGGTCTCAACAGCCACGGGACTTGGTGGCCAGGCCTGGGAAGAGCCCATTGTCTTCTTGCATGACCACTGGCTATGTGGCTGCTGGCTAGCTTGCTTGTTCAGTTTTAATTTGTTTTCTGTAGGCTGCTCTGAGCCCTATATTCAGCTGCAGCTGGGCAGCTGGCACCTGCTCAACCTTTGCCCCAGTCTATCCTAGAATTCTCCATGGTACTGATGGAAGACTGCTGGCTCTGTGTGTGTAGGGCTGGGGGGCAGGGGGGGAAGGAAGGTGTTAAGCTTCCTGAAAACTAAATCTCTTTCTCTACTGGGCACTCATTCTGGGAGGAGATAACTCAAGGCTGATATGTGACTGTCTTTTGGGAGCCCCTGTGGTTTTCTTCTTTCAGATGTGTGTAAATTGACCTTGGTTATCAGCCTGACCACCAGTGGGAGGACAGGAAGTGTACTATGGTCATGGGTTCTAGGCATTTAGTCGCCTGTAACCTCCCCCATCCCTGGTTGTTGTCATGGCAGCAGCAGCGGTAGTAATAATAATAGGAAGAGTGAGGTTAGAATAATGGCAGCTTCCAGATACTCAGAGCTTATTGCGTGCTATGGGCTTTTAATAGGCGTCTCACTCCACACTCACTTATGAAGTATTTTCAGTGGCCTTGCTTTACGGGCAAGGAAAGGGAAGCACAGGGAGCTTGATGGCTTTTTTCTGAGGTCGCTTGTCTAGTAAGCTGTGTGTTCGGGGCTTCAGTTCAGACCCTTCTGATTCCAGTCAGATTCTATCTTTTTTTTTTTTTTTTTTTTTTCGGTACACGGGCCTCTCACTGTTGTGGCCTCTCCCATTGCAGAGCACAGGCTCCGGACGCGCAGGCTCAGTGGCCATGGCTCACGGGCCCAGCCGCTCCGCGGCACGTGGGATCTTCCCGCACCAGGGCACGAACCCGTGTCCCCTGCATTGGCAGGCGGACTCTCAACCACTGCGCCACCAGGGAAGCCCCAGATTCTATCTTCCTGAGCTCCTAACCTTCGGTGTTCTTCTGTATGCTGAGAAGATTCTTCCCTGCCAGAAAGTCCACTGTAACCCTGACCACCACCCTGTTCCCTCCCGCTGGAGTAAAAGGCACAGGTCTGACCAGCTGATGGATTCCTCGGTTATGGGGAAGCCTTAGTATCTCATGGGTTTCTTAGACATGTGAGCTTGCGGAGTCCCTCACTTTGCACAGGAGGAGGATGAAGCCTGAGGAAGGGACTCGCTCAAAGCTGGCAGCAACCTAATAGGAAAGTGAGGAGTAGAACCCAGCTTCCCGGCTGGTAGCCCAAACTTGTCTCACCACCGTCTACTTGTAGAGCACCTTTGCTGCCCCGCGCCTCTCCAGCCACCTACCCCAGATGCCAGTGTGAGACAGTGGGGAAGGGGGAGGGCCAGGCTGAATTCTCTTTCCCACTGGGCTGCTGACTTCCATAGGCAGGGGACAGTCCCGACTAGCTCTTTCCCCCAAAGTCCACCAGCCTCTTTTCCTTTGTGTCGGTTACCCTCTGGCGCACTTGGGAAGTCGGGGGGTTGTAGAGGACTTGACTCTTTCCTGCCACTCCCCACCCCCTTCTACCTTTTCTCTCCAGAAAATTCCACAAACCCAGTAGGTTATGAGAGACTCTTCCCTGGCCTGGTGACGGATGCGCTTCTATCTCCATTTGAAGACAGCCACTTTGTATTTTGCTTCTTTCCCTATGGGCAGTAGGCATGGGGGTTAAGGAGTAGTGGTGGGAGTTGTCAGGTTTGTCTCTTTCTGAGGGAAAAGCTCACAGGATCCCTCCAGAGCCAGAGGAACTCAATTGCATTAGTCTCAGCTATGTTGTTGGTAAGAAGATGAATACACAGGTGGAGGGCAGTCTGGGTCTTAGGGACTCATTTCTGGCTCTGCCTTTGTCTTCCCATGAACCCACTGGAAACAGTGATCATTTCCCCATTTCCCAGAGGGACACACTGAGACTCAGGGACCCAGAGCCCCAACCAGGGAAGTCTTGAGAATTCATCCTGTCCTTCTCATCCCTCCTGTCCAGGAACTGACGCTACCTCTTAGCAGGGATAGAAAGATTCAGTGGGTTGGATACAATCCCCTTTGTCATTATTTTTTTTAATAACTTGTATTAAAGTAAAGCATATATACAGTAAAGTACAGAAATCCACATTTTATGTTTCTTAAATGTTAGTTTTCTGGTTATAAAGGTAAAAGTTATAAAACTTGAAAAAAATTAACAAACAAAAACCCCAATCACTTAGAAATAAGAGCCATTAAGATTTGATGTGCATGTTTTCAGTTGATCTTCTCCTGGTTTGGGAGTTATTGCTAGAAGTCGGCTGTTGGGGACAGAGGACAAGGACAGGGGTCTTGGAGGGTCCTTTGCTCCTTCTCAGGATGTTTCATTCCTGGTCCCAGCTACAGCCTAGCTTCTGATCTTTATTTTTTTATTTATTTTTTATTATTAGCTTCTGATCTTCACCTGAAACTTAGAAACATTATCATCCCTGCCCCAGCTGTTAGTAAATCAAATAATTAGCAGTAACATCGTGCAAGCCATTATTTGAATGACCCTGCATTGTTCAAAGTACAAAAGTCAGGTTTGACACGTTGGGAAGAGAGTCCTAGAGCACTCGAGGGCAGGTGTGGCCCTGGGAGACCAGTTGGCCTGAGTAAATGCTGCATGTTTACACACATCTGGATTGGTGTCTGCCTCTAGCCTGCTTCTCAGGCCTCACTTTGGGGCTTTATTGAACAAGGCTTGGAGGGCAGCAGCCACTGAGTAGGGGGATGTGGCCTCACTCTTGGGCCCGTCAACCTCAACTCTTTGCGTCTGAGCCTCCCTGCAGAGATTGGCTTCCACTGGGGCATTAAGTCATTTTACGTGGAGCATTCAGAAGAGTACTTGGTGCTGCGAGAGCTCTGCCAGCGTTCCTGGATACCACCGTCATCCAGACCACTGTCTCGTTATCCAGGCTGGGATAGAAACTGTCAGAGCCGCAAGGGACCTTAAACACAGGCTACTCTGTGAGTCTCAGACTTCAGCCTGCATCAGAGCCCCCTGGACGGCTTCTTAGAACACAGGTTGCTGGGCTTCACCCCCACAGTTCCTGAGTCAGGCCTTCTGGGGTGGGGCCCAAGAATGTGCATTTCTGACAAGTGCTCAGGTGATGCTGCTGCTGGTTCAGGGACCGCACTTGAAGAACCACTGACCCAACTCTTTCATTTTCGCAAGTGTGAGCCTGCTATAGTCTGAAAGCTTGTGTTCCCTCCAAATTTTATGTTGAAAACCTAATGCTTAAGGTGATGGTATTAGGAGGTAGGGCCTTTGGGAGGTGATGAGGTCAGGAAGGTGCTGCCCTCATGAATGGGATCAGTGCCCTTATATAAGAGACCCCAGAGAGCTAGCTCATCCCTTCCACTGTGTGAGGACGCAGCAGGAAGGCAGCCATCTGCAACCGGAAGAGGGTCCTTGCCAGAACCTGACCGTGCTGGCACCCTGGTCTTAGACTCCCAGCCTCCAGAACTGTGAGAAGTAAATTTCTGTTGTTTGTAAGGCACCCAGTCTGTGGTATTGTTTTTGGAGCAGTCTGAAGGGACTAAGCCAGCGTGGTGGACCACACCACGTCCTGGTCCATTTATCCTCTGGGAGGTGCCAGCAGCTGGGTCGTGAGGGGCTGCTTTCTTGATGGGATAGAAACTGTCGCAACTCTGTGGAAAGGGGACAAGAACAGATACAGCATGACCCAGGGGTGAGAAGGAGAAGCAGGTATACAAATCCTGGCCCTGCTACAATTCCATTTATTCATCCAAGAAACAGTTATCACGTATATCCTATGGGAAAAGAGCTGTACCTGCTGCTGTGCGGCCTAACCAGACAAACAGGACAGTCTGCATTTTGTGGCAGCTCGTTCCCCTCTCTTCCGGTCTGTTCCCTTGACAGGGCCTCACCCTCAAATGGGCTTTGGAGCCATCCTGTCACTGCTGGCTGCACAGGGAGAGGAGAGAACTCAGAGTCAGGAGACTGGGTACTGAGCCTCACTCAGCCCTGACTCACCAGGAGACCTCAGCTGAATCCGTCTCGGTAGACCTCAGTTTCTTCATTAAAAAATTCAGTGCAGCAGTGGGTGAGGTGATGGTTGAACAAGACCTGTTCCCTAACCTGTAATTCTAAAACTCTGGGGGCTCTCAGGTGGTTAAAATGTCATCTGACTTCATTTCTGTTATTTATTTATTTAGTTAGTTAGGTAGGTAGTTAATTTTTGGCTGTGTTGGGTCTTCGTTGCTGCGTATGGGCTTTCTCTAGTTGCGGCGAGCGGGGGCTACTCTTCATCGCGGTGCGCGGGATTCTCATTGTTGTGGCTTCTCTTGTTGTGGAGCATTGGCTCCAGGCGCGTGGGCTTCAGTAGTTGTGGCTCGCGGGCTCTAGAGTGCAGGCTCAGTAGTTGTGGCACACGGGCTTAGTTGCTCTGCGGCATGTGGAATCTTCCCGGACCAGGGCTCGAACCCGTGACCCCTGCATTGGCAGGCGGATTCTTAACCACTGCGCTGCCATGGAAGCCCCTTCTTTTCTGTTTTTAATCAATTAATACTTTTACTCCATTTTTTTCCTCCTTAATATGAGACAGACTGGGGCTCTCCTAGCGTGTGAGGTGTGAGGACTTCGAGGAGATTAGGTACTATATTATCTTCTGAACACTGCTGACTGCAGGGTGCTTTTGCCCTCAGAGTTTTAATTTGCTTCTCTTCTTAGTCATCTATTGTTGCGTTTATCCATAATGAACCATGAGTGGAGACAGGAAACATGGAACGTCACAGAGCTAATGAGGAACCCAATATAGTAATTCTACAAATTTGCCAGAAGATGATGGTTACCAGATTGTGTTCATTTGACCAGAATTTTTATACAGCACACCAAGATGTTTCTAATACTCAAAAAATGTGATAAATATACCTAAAGTGGATTTTCATTTACTGGGAATAAACACTTTTTACACCTATAACAGAGAAGTGCATGTAAATTAGTCCGAATACTTCTCTCTTGCAGAAACAAAATTTCAAACTTACAAAGCACCAAGGATAAGAATTTCCAACTTCAGGATGTGAGAGCAGCTTTTGACTATTTTTGTATCTTAACATTTGATTAAATTATTATAGTGTAATTTGATCCCCAAGCCTGACATGATATAATATGCCATCTAAAAATGTGTTAACAAATCATGCTTCTTCTTATATAGTTAACCTGAACTAAATTGGACAGTATGTGCGACTTGCTAAATTGGGAAGGGGGAGAATCAAATTTTTGCCTGTAATAACCATTATTAAAGATTGTGTTAAAACTGCACTTTATAAAAATTTTAATAATAATCTGATCTAAAATAGCATATTTTTAAACTTAAAGATATGCAAAAATAACCAAATTATGTTATCATTTCCTTGGCGTGATTACAAGATAGAAAGATGGGAAGCGTTAACAAGAACAACTTCTGAGGTTCCTTCTGCCTCTGACACACTAGAATTCTAGGATGGTGCGGGGTCTGAAAACCATGATGAAGAACGGGAGAATATGATAGTTTGGGGGTGGTGGACACAGTGTGCCCCCTTTCCCCTAGATTGTTTTTGGAAATGGGATTAGACAAGGTCTTGGAGGGTCCAGATGTCAGAACTACAGAAAGCAACATCCTGTCCAACTTACCTAAGAACTTCCTAACCATTAGACTTATTGGATTATAGAGTTGGATGGGACATTAGATATCATCTGACCCTATAAGAGTTTCCTCCAAATAAGAAGTGGAGTGAGAAGCCTTGCAAGAAGTGAGCTCTGTGTCTTAGGGAGTGTTTAAGCAGAGGCCAGTTGACCCCAGGCCTGGGATGGTGGCCTGCTCTGCTGGCCTCAATGGCTGGAGCCTGCTAGTGGGGCTCAAAAATGAGTGTGGCCAAATGGTCACTGCTCTCTCCCCTAAAAGTTGTCTTCGGCAAAGGTCAGTCCAGGGATGGATGAGTTTGGGGCCTGGTCCTGGGAGCACTGCTGTGGCACCATGGGGGCTCTCACCAAACTCTTAGGCATGCCTCGACTGGGTGAGCTGGCTGGCGTGTCTTCAATGGCATCAGAATTCTAGCTACATGTTTGAAAGAGATGCTAATGGCCTGGTCTGGAGGAAAGGCCCTCGGACTTGGAGTTGGGACACATCTGAGGCCTCACATAGCCTAAAGAATCTTCTGCTCTGTCAGTAGACACTGTCTCCATGCCACTTCCTCCCAGCCTGGCTTGCCTCTTTTCTGACCACATTAACAGATGGGAAGCAATGTCACAGAAAGCCCAAACCCTAGATAATCTACAGTCCACATTTGGTTTATGAATGATCTATTGCATATCATTTTTACACAGATAATCTTTCCTAATTTTTCTTTTGTTGAGGCTGAAAACAAACGCTTTTATATGCTTTGAGCCCATATTAGAAGTGGGGTACCCACTGCATTCATTCAGGCTCAGAAGTAAGCTATCCTAGGCCTGGACATTTGCTGCAGATAATTGATTGCTTTTAGTTCCCCATAATCACATTAGCTTATATTCTTATATGTTAATTCTCTTCAACTTTGGTCATTTCCTGTGTGTGTGTGTGTCTCCATATACCCCATTTAGACTTGACTGGCCTCTCCAAGCCCCAGCCTAGGGCCTTCTTTCTGTATCTTTCTATAGTCAGGGCTCAGTAACTGGCTCCCATATTATTTTGGGGTGCAGTTAAGATGAAGCCAATTGAAGCATAGGGTTTATAACCCTGAGCCAGTCTTTCATGTTCTGTTCCTATCTGAGGGAGGCATTTGCTGTGTGCGTGTGTGTCCTGAACACAGGTGTTCACACGGTGCATACCTCCTGGTATGGTGTCAAACCCATACCAGCCCCTCCAGATCTCACTGACATGTTGAGAGAAGTCTCTGATGCTCTTGACTTGCCCACTTGGAGAGTGAGAAGGGAATCCCCATTGGTGAAGGTGTGAATGAGTTTCTCAGTGGGGTTTTCAGGACACACCCTTTCTGCCTGCTACTCAACTGGATCTCTGCTGGCATAGGAAAGAGGGAAGGGGGAGGGGCTAGAGAGAGATGGGCCCCCGGAGAGCTGATTGGCTTCTTTTCTGCTCTTCTTGAACCGGCTCCAAGCCGACTTCCTGACTGTCTCTCTACCAAACGTAAGGTAGATAGCTAGTGGGAAGCAGCTGCATAGCACAGGGAGATCAGCTCGGTGCTTTGTGACCACCTAGAGGGGTGGGATAGGGAGGGTGGGAGGGAGGGAGATGCAAGAGGGAAGAGATATGGGGACATATGTATATGTATAACTGATTCACTTTGTTATAAAGCAGAAACTAATACACCATTGTGAAGCAATTATACTGCAATAAAGTTGTAAAAAAACCCAGAAACCTAGACTTGACCATTAGCGTAACCTTGCAGCTAGATTGTTCGCTGACTGCCCTTAGGCTGCCTCACTCCACCCTCCAGGCCTTTCTGTCTAACCTATTCACAGACTCTTGGCAAGAGCTAAAATCCTTGCCACTTCTCTTTCCCTTGCCCATTCTGATATCTGGGCCATGGGTTCATCCCACTGCGAGTGGGGGTTGAGTGTAGGTGGCCTCAACTACTTCCACTTTCCCCACCTGGGCCACTTCATTTTGTGGCAGACACTTCACCCAGGAGGTGAGTGCCTGTCTTGGGGGAGGGGGCCAGTTCAGCACCCGGGAGCTTGGCCTGAGACGGTAGAGCCCGGCTGCGTTGCCTCCCCCACCCTCCTGACCTGGGAAATCCTCTAAGCTGACCTAATTACCTGCAGTGAGAAACTGCATACTGATTCCCAGCAGACATTGTAGTTTGAGGAGGGAGGGGGCCCTTGGACAGGTGGGTGGGTGCCAGCCTGGGATTAGCTCTTTTGTGGCTGCCTCACTAGGACAAGTGTCTCCTTTCACTTTGCCATCCTTGTGGAGGTGAACGCCTTGGGAGTCCTTCCAGCCTGGTCAGTCCTCCCCTGGTCATCCATTCGTCTGGGGGATACAGGAACCCCAGTCCCAGCTTAGCACAGATCTGCCTTACCTGGGGGCATTTCTGCTCCTTTCTCTCGGTGGGGATCATCAGGAGTTGGTGTATTTAGCGAGTCCCAGTCTTTCCTCCTTCAGGGTCCCCTTCCACCCCTGTCCAGGCAGGAGCCATTCGGTCCCCTGGTGAGAAGCAGTTTTCCGCTGAACCCTCTCCAGGTCTCACTGTGCTGCCAGCTGTTCCTCCAGACCCACCACCTTCAGGGATGCTGGAACCCTGGGGGGTGATGTGCAGGGCAGGTCCCTGTGCTCATCGAGTGGTTATGGAGCATGTGCTTTATGAAGAGTGTCTTCCGTTGTCTCATGCTTTGGAGGGTGCAGGGTTCTTTACCTGCAAGGCCACATTTGAGCTTCCTTACAGCGCTTGGAGAGCTCTGACTGGGAGCCTGGATGAGGACCCCTGAGACTCAGGCTCAGTCAATGAGGGAGGCGTGGAGCCAGGATCAGCTCTCAGCCCACCTGACTCCAGCAATGGGCTTCTGCCACCACCACAGAGGCCGCGTTAGTGCTTGGCAGATAGAGCACATGTATGCGCCTCAGTCCCTTCCTCAAGTTTATAATCTTAATGTGGGAACAGAAGTTACACGTGCAGAAAATGACTCAGGAACACCATTCCATGCTCAAATATAATTGACCCTCATTGACAGCCGATAGACAGCAGTGGGGATAGGAGGGAGGAAGGAAGTCCATTGTTGACTGGGGTCACTGGGGAAGGCTCTGTGGAAAAGTCAGGCTTTAAGCTCAGCATTAAAAGATCGATAATATATTTTTTAACATCTTTATTGGAGTATGATTGCTCTACAATGGTGTGTTAGTCTCTGCTGTATAACAAAGTGAATCAGCTATACGTATACCTATATCCCCATATCCCCTCCTTCTTGCGTCTCCCTCCCACCCTCCCTATCCCACCCCTCTAGGTGGTCACAAGGCACCGAGCTGATCTCCCTCTGCTATGCAGCTGCTTCCCACTAGCTATCTGTTTTACATTTGGTAGTGTATATATGTCCATGCCACTCTCTCACTTTGTCCCAGCTTACCCTTCCCCCTCCCCGTGTCCTCAAGTCCATTCTCTATGTCTGTGTCTTTATTCCCATCCTGCCCCTAGGTTCTTCAGAACCATTTTTTTTTTAGATTCCATATATATGTATTAGCATACGGTATTTGTTTTTCTCTTTCTGACTGACTTCACATGGGGAGAAGGAGAGAGGATGATGAATAAGGAAGCAGAGGGAGTAGGAAGGGTGAGGAGACCTCTAACTGCAGGACAAGGTGTATGTGTGGAGCAGGGGAGGCTGAGCGATCCCTGATTGTGTGTACATGTGTGCACACATGAGTGTACATGTCTGTGAAGCCTACACTGAGATAGAGAGACTAATCTCCCATATACCTAGGGCTTAACTTAAAAAAAGAATTTATTGAGATGCAATTTGTATGACGTAACATTAACAATTTTTAAGTGAACAATTCAGTGACATTTAGTAGATTCACAATGTTGTGCCACCACCACCTCTCTCTAGCTTCAAAGCTTTCTCATCACCCCGGAAGAACAGTCCATACCCATTGAGCAATTGCCCTCCATTTCCCCCTCCCCCACCCCCTGGCAACCACTCATCTGATTTCTGTCTGTATGGATTTGCCTGTACTGGCACCATACAATGTGTAGCCTTTTGTTTCTGGCTTCTTTCACTTAATTTTCACTAATCCACATTGTAGCACGTATCAGGACTTCATCCCATTTTATGGCTAAATAATATTCCATCGTATGTATATACCATAACTTGTTTATTCATTCATCTGTTGATGAACTTTTGGATTGTTTTCACCTTTTGGCCATTGTGAATGGTGCTGCTATGGAAAATGTGTATATGTGCACTTGTTTGAGCACCTGTTTTCAATTTTGGGGGTGTCTGCGTAGGAGTGGAATTGTAGGGTCATATGGTAATTCTGTGTTTAAGTTACAGAGGAACCACCAAACTGTTTTTTCCAGGGGCTGCACCATTTTACATTCCCACAGTGATGCACTAGGGTTCCAGTTTCTCCACGGCCTCCACCTAGTGCTTATCCTTTGACCTGAAGACCACCCCTCACAGTTTTACACACTAGACAGCAGGTGCTGCCTCTTTCTCACAATAGAGCCTTAAGTCCACTCACCTTGGGCTGGGGGCCTTGGCCGCTTCTAGCTCTTGTCATTCCTTGTTGCACATTGGGTCTGCCTTTGGGGCAGACTTGTGTTCTCTTAGGTTAGGGAACTGAGCCCCAAGAAGTGGGATGACTCGGCTGTGGTCATCCTAAGCAGAGGAACCCAGGACCGCTGCCGTTTCCTGCACAGACTGGCCCTGCCTTCCTGGCACCGGGTCTGCTGGCTGGTTTCTGGGCTGGGCTGTCCTGCCTCTCATATGCCCTCTGTCTCCCAGCTTCAGGGCCCTGGAAGCCCATTGTGTGAACACGTGGGATCTCAAAGTTCTCTGGCTGTGCTGCTGAGATGATGTTTTCATTCTGTTTGACACCCCAAAATGACAACTGGCTTTAAGGGGGTCTTATTTGGGTAGTGTATTTCTAGGGCTGCCATAACAAAGTATCACAGACTGGGTGGCTTAAACAACAGAAATGTATTTGCTCACAGTTCTGAAGCCTGGAAGTGCAAGATCAAAGTATCAGCAGGATTGGTTTCTTCTGCAGCCTCTCTCCTTGGCTTGTAGATGGTCCTCTTTTCCCTGTGTTCTCCCATGAGTTTCCCTCAGTACATCTGTGTTCTAACCTTCTCTTCTTATAAGGACACCAGTCATATTGGATTTGGGCCCACCCTAATGACCTCATTTTACTTTAATTATCTCTTTAAAAGGCCAGAATTCAGTCCCATTCTGTGATACTGGAGGTTCGGACTTCAACATAGGAGTTTTGGGGTCACAGTTCAGCCTGTAACAGGTGGATAGAGCAGCTAGGGTGATAATGACGAGGGAGGCAGAGAGGCGGGGGGATGGAGGGTTAGGGGGCCCCGGTGATTTCTCCTGGTTCCTCTTTGGTTTCCGAGTGACTCTCCTTCAGGCAAATACAGAATAAGTAGAGGAGGGGAGATTAATGGTGGCATTGAAGAGGGCACTGGGGGCTTTGGGGAGGCAGGCAAGCAGTGTCCATGATCAGTAATTTATTCCTGGATACCATGCAGGAGGGCGTCGTCATGGCAACAGGCGGCTCCTGAGTGGTTGGCCTGACAGTTGCCTCTCAAAGCCTCTCCTCACTCGGTTCCTCTCGCCCTCCCTCCCCTTCCCCTCATTTTTCTTGTGTCTCAGGAGCCTTCTTATGGGGTGGAGCCTGCCTGCTTTCAGTGTGGGGACTCTGTAGCAGCTCCTTCCCCACCCCGGTGTGGCCCCAGGGTTGGGGATGACCAGGGCCATAGCCTGACTCCTTTTTCTGGAAAGACCCTCCAGAGGTCATTTCACTGGCTTTTCAGCTTCTGGGCCTCTCGCCTTAGTGCAGGCGCTCTGCGTGCTGCTTTTCCTGCAGCCTGTTTCACACTGTCCCTTGGTGTCTCCTAGCAAATGGAATGAATTAACTTCTTGCCACACTCACTGTGCCTCTGTCCTTGGGGAGATCCCCTCAAGCAGCGCAGCTGGGCAGTGCCTTCCCCTGCCTTAGTCATCCTTGCACTGCCCGTCATTGTCTACAGAAGTCCGTCCTTCATCCCTTCCTCCTGGCCTCGGTGGACGGGAACATGCCAGAAGCATGCAGCTAACCAGGAAGTCTGTACTCCCCCCCTGTACTCTAGGCTCCATGGTGCCACATAGTAGGTACCTAGTAAATGTTGGCATTGTGTGTGCAAGAAATGAAAGCGAGGTGCGAAGGAGGCCTGGGCTAATGACTAAGTCAGCAGCAGGCCTTGTGTGCCTGGGTCTCTCTCCCAGTCTTTCCCGGAGGCTGGATCTCAGGTCCAACAGCTGCACTGAGCCTCAGCAAGAGAGACCATTGAATTTTTTTTTTTTTTATACAGCAGGTTCTTATTAGTAATCTGTTTTATACACATTAATGTATATATGTCAATCCCAATCTCCCAATTCATCCCACCGCCACCACCACCCGAGACCATTGAATTTTTAAAGTTATTTTTCATATGTATTACAATTCACTGCTCCCCTGATTCACTGGCTGTCACAACTAATAAGGGATCTGGGTAGGTAATAACCATGTAAGACTTAATGTCATTAGTCCTGTAATTGGTGCTAAGGGTCTTGTCTGTTCTCTGAATTTGTAAATCCTCACACACAAAGATTAGGAAAACATACCCCTAAGCTGGAGGCTGCCACGGGTGGCTGGAGAGCAGCCTCAGCTGCCCGACTGGTGTGTGAGTTTCCTGCTAAAGCCTCCAGCTGGGCCTGCAGATATGCCCCGGGAGCATCTGTGAGCCCATCAGGGAGTTGGGGAAAGAAGGGAGGGGGTGCCTTGCAGAGCAGTGTGGCCTGGGTTGCCCTCATGACAAGCAGCTGCTGGTGGAGAGGGGAGTCTTATCTCCAGGGGAAGGACAGCGCCTTCCCTGCCCCCTCCCCAGCCCATAGGCTCACAGCCCTGATGACCCCAAAGAGATAGCAGTCATGTCCTAATCAGATGGTCATGATGCTACAGGCAGAGATTAGAGTTGACAGGAAAAGCAGCTGAATTAGAAATGTCCTCCTCTGGCCTTATCTCGGGAAATGTCCCTGCTTCTCACCACAGGGGATCTTTTTTCACACATGGCTTGAGTGCCCATCAAAAAGCATTTACTGTGTGCTTGATGGTTTTGGTGACTGTCACTGGTGTGTGGGCCAGTGGCCCTGTACCCTTTCTTCTTTCCCACCTGTGACGCTTTCAGCACTGCTGCCTGCGAGCGCTGCCATCCGGCGCCAGCACCACTGCCCTCTGCATACGGCTCTCCTGCCAGAGATTAGCATAGAAACTCTGCCAGCTTCTTTTTTCTTTTTCTTTTTTCTTTTTTCTTTTTTTTTTTTTTTTTGCGGTATGTGGGCCTCTCACTGTTGTGGCCTCTCCCGTTGCGGAGCACAGGCTCCGGACGCGCAGGCTCAGTGGCCATGGCTCACGGGCCCAGCTGCTCCACGGCATGTGGGATCTTCCCGGACCGGGGCATGAACCCGTGTCTCCTGCATCGGCAGGCGGACTCTCAACCACTGCGCCACCAGGGAAGCCCTCTTTTTTCTTTTTGTTCTTTGTGATAAAACACATATAACATAAAACTGACCATTTTAACCATTTTAAAGTGTTCAGTTTGTGGCATCTTGTTTATTCACAGTGCTGTGTGCCATCACCACTGTCTAGTTCTCCCCTCTCTAGCCCCTGGCAACCATTAATCTGTTCTCTCGACATGCCTCTTCTGGACATTTCATATAAATGGAATCATACAATATGTGGCCTTTTGTGACTGCTTCTTTCAACTTAGCATAATGTTTTCAAGGTTCATTCACATTGCAGCAGGAAACAGTACTTTTTTTTTTTATATACAGCAGGTTCTTATTAGTTATCTATTTTATACATATTAGTGTATATATGTCAGGCCCAATCTCCCAGTTCATTCCTGTTTGTGGCTCTATAATATTTCATCTGTATACATCACATTTTGTTTATCCATTGATCCGTTGGTGGACATTTTGGTTATTTATCGTGAATGGTGTTATGAACATTTCTGTTCATGTTTTTGTTTGAGCACTTGTTTTCAGTATTTTGGGGTATATACCTAGGAGTGGAGTGTCTGGGTCATATAGTAATTCAATGTTTCACTTAACGAGGACCCACCAGACTTTGCCAGTGTCTTTACATGTGCCAGTCCCTGTCTTCTTTTCAGAGAGGGGGCAGCCTGGTCCCTATGCCCACTCTAGGCTATGACCTTTGGCAGCCACTTTTGGAAAGTTTCTACTTCCTAGCGCCTGGTCAGACACAGTGACGTGAGTGGACACAACAAAGGAATCTATGGTGATAATGGAGTGATCTCTAATTGTTTTTAATGGTATGACCAGATCTTAATCATTCACACATGTGCTGTCCTCCAAAGCTGCACCACTTGAGGGCTGCATATTTGTCCCTACAATGGATCCAGTGCTCAGAAGCTTGCTGCATCCTCCCTAGGAACAGCCTTCAGAGATCTTGCCTTGATAATCATTCTTTGCTTTTTTTTTTTTTTTTTTTTTTTTTTTGTGGTACGCGGGCCTCTTACTGTTGTGGCCTCTCCCGTTGCGGAGCACAGGCTCCGGATACGCAGGCTCAGTGGCCATGGCTCAAGGGCCCAGCCACTCCGCGGCATGTGGGATCTTCCCGGACCGGGGCATGAACCCGTATCCCCTGCATCGGCAGGTGGACTCTCAACCACTGCGCCACCAGGGAAGCCCTCATTCTTTGCTTTTAACATTAAATAGTATTCCCAACTGCATCACCAGCCATCTTTGCCATTCTTAGCCCTATCTTTCAAGGTAAGAAAAAACATCAAATCTACCCACATAGGATAAAAATTTGCCACCTTGGGGGCACATCAAAAGAATATGCTACAGGCTTTGAAAGCAGTTCCAAAGGAGAAGCTTTAGAAATGTTCTCAGCACGGGCAAGTGCATTGTTGGAATATGTATATAGCCTCCCAGGGGGACTTCTTTGAAGGAGTCAGCACTCATTTGAATGTATAAATTCTGGTGTGTTCATTTAAAAGATCCGTCAGAAAGCCTTATAGGCGTACAATAAAAAGATGATGTGAATGGTTGTTGAATTATATACAGCTCCAAGATATCAAGAAAGATATAACCTGGGATTGTGGTGGGGTGGTTAACACAAAATAGTATTGCCCAACTGCTGGGGAGGAGAGGGGTCAGTGGGGAGTATCTAACCCTCTTCATGAGGGTTAGTAGGGCAGTTAGGGTATTCCAACCATTGGTCTGGCTGCGAAGGGGACCACGTACAGAATGTCTGTTTTGATCATTCTCCATCTTTGGGGGCAATGTGAGAAGGGAGGCTGGTGACCAGTACGTACAGGTGAACCGGTGCCTTGGTGAGTTGAATTTTTAAAATTTTAAAATAGCACATCTCTTGCTGTAGCCTGGACAAGCCAGGGCTTTCCTTTAAAGGTTAAATATTTCAGCCAGCTTTGGAAGTCGGTCAGAGAACTCCAGGCAAAGCTCCTAGGCGAATGTTCTGGATATATTTCACCTACTAGATAGTAGTGTTTTTCTTCCTTGTTCAGAAAGCTAAGGGACTTCCCTGGTGGCACAGTGGATGAGACTCCGCACTCCCAATGCAGGGGGCCCGGGTTCAGTCCCTGGTCAGGGAACTAGATCCCACATCCGTGCTGCAACCAAGAGTTCACATGCCACAACTAAGGAGCCCTCATGGCACAACTAAGGAGCCCACATACCGCAACAAAGGAGCCTGCCTGCCACAACTAAGGAGCCGGTGAGCTGCAACTAAGGAGCCTTGGAGCCTCAACTAAGGAGGAGCCTGCAAGCCGCAACTAAGGAGCCTGCCTGCCTCAACTAAGCCCTGGTGCAACCAAATAAATAAATAAATAAATAAATATTAAAAAGAAAAAGAAAGATAGCTGAAGTCAGCAGTGAAGGGGATGGAACTAAAGACATCTAGAGAGTGGCCTGGAGGGTCAGAGATGTGTTGTCTGGTTCTCATGAGATTTCAGAGGCACTTTGGAGATGGGTGACGCTGTCCCCTTTTACAACCAGGCCTGAGAAGTGAATGACAAGGTCAGTGGAATTTCAAAAATAGATCCCTCTACCACTCCATCATCCCAGTAACTCACTCCAAGGTTTGAAGAATATCGCCCTCTGGGGAAATATTCTTCTGAAATCTCTTTCATGTCTTTGTCGCATTAATCCTGACCATTATTTATTTGGGGTCAGATACTGATGGGTTTGACAGCAAAGCAGGGAAGGATGCTGCAGTGATTTTAAAAAAATTGTTTTTTATTGCTGTAAATGTGTGTGTGTTTGTGACATAAAATTTGCCATTTTAACAGTTTTAAGTGTACAATTCGTGGCATTTAGGATATTCACAATGTTGTACAACTGTCTCTATTCCCAAAGCTTTTTCATCACCCCAGTAGAAACTGTAAACATTAAGCAACAACTTCCATTCCCTGCTTCCCAAGCCCCTGGTAACCTTAATCTCCTTTCTGTTTCTATGAATTTGACTACATAGATCCCTCATGTAGGTGGTACCTTTGTGTCTGGCCTATTATTTCACTTAGCATAATGTTTTCAAAATGCATTGGTCTTTCAGCATGACTCAGAACTTCTTTCCTTTTTATGGCTGAATAATATTCTGTTGTTTGGATAGACCACATTTTGTTTATCCATTCACCCATTGATGAACATTGGTGTTTTTTCCACCTTTGGCTATTTTGAATAATGCTGTGATGAACATTGGTGTGTAGGTATCTGTTTGAGTTCCTGTTTTCAATTCTTTGGGGTGTATATGTAGGACTGGAATTGCTCGATCCTACGGTAATTCTATGTTTAACTTTTTGAGGGCCTGCCCAACTGTTTTCCACAGTGGCTGTACCATACTGCCTTCCCACCAGCAGTGTAGGAGGGTTCCACTTTCTCCACCTCACCAACACTTGTTATCTTCCATGTTACTGACTATAACTGTGCTAGTATATGTGAAGTAGTATCTCATTATGGTTTTGATTTGCATTTTCCTAATGGTTAATGGTGTTAATCGTATTTTCATTTGCTTCTTGACCATTTGTGTATCTTCTTTGGAGAAGTGTCTGTTCCAGTCCTTTACCTGTTGTTTGTCTTTTCGTTGTTGAGTTTTAGGAGTTCTTTATAAATTCTGAATATTAAACTTTTTGATATGTGATTTGCAAATATTTTCTCTTATTCTGCAGATCTTTTCCCTTTATTGATAGTGTTCTTTGATGCATAGAAATTTTAAATTTTCATGAAGTCCAATTTATGTATTTCTTTTCTTTTCTGTGCTTTTGGTGTCACATCTAAGAAGCTGTTACCAAACGCAAGGTCGTGAAGATGTACCTCTAGTTTTCTTCTAAGAGTTTTATAGTTCTGGCTCTTATATTTAGGTCACTGATCCCTTTTGAGTTAATTTTTGTGTGTGGTGTGGGGTAGGGATCCAATGTCATTAATTCGCATGTGTAAATCCAGTTGTCCTAGCACCATTTGTTGATGAAACTGTTCTTTCCCCATTGAGTGGACTTGGCACTCTTGTCAAAACTCAGCTGGCCATAGATATATGAGTTTATTTCTGAACTCTAAATTCTATTCCATTGGTCTGTCCTAATGCCAGTACTGCACTGATTTGACTGCGGTAGTTTTATATTAAAGTTTTGAAATTGGGAAATGTGAATCTCTGGTTTGCTGTTCTTCTTCAAGATTGTTTTGGCTCTTCAGGGCCTCTTGCAACTCCATATGAATTTGAATATAATCACTCTTGAACATGCCTTTTTATGGAGGTAAGTGCTGACTTCCGTTGGGTGCATGCCCAGAGGTAGAACTGCTGGACCACAGGGTGTAAGTATGCTGAACTTTAGTGCACACTGCTGAACAGTCTTCCAAAGTGACTGTGCCAGTTTATTCTTCTACCAGCAGTGTATGTGTTCCAGTTACACAACATCTTTACCAACATTTAGTAATGTCAATTTTTTGGGTAGAATTTTAGCCTTTCCGGTAGATTTTCCCAAAGTATGAGTCAAACACCGCTGTTATTCTTCAATTCTTTGTTCAGGGGATCTTTCTCCTGCTGCCAGGACTTGAAGAGCGCTGCTTGCTCCCTTCCCCATCAACGTGAGCCACGGTCTTGCTCCAGAGGCTGGAGATCTGGCTGGTGGGAAGGCAGAATAGGCTGCACCTTCACGGTGCAAAAGCTCAACCTACATGAGAGAACCTTGGGATTGGGAGTGTGCGTGTAGAGTTGCTAAAGGAAAATTGGTAACTGGACTCCATCCTGGCTGCAGCAGCCGGCCATGTGAATTCCAGTGTGGATGGGACTTTTGGAGCAGTGCCCAGCCCCTGAGAGAGGTCAGTTCTTAGGTAACCATGCTTCACAAGAATGAAGAAGCTGGCCCAACTGTCCCGTTTGACCTTGGGCAGTTTTTCTCGGAAGAGGCTCCTTTAGACACAGAGCCTGAGTCTGGAGAGGGTAATTGGTTTTTCCTAGCCCTACAGCACACCAGGGCTGGGGACTCGCAAGCCTATATCTTATACTTGCCCAATTCTAAAGGCCCCAAGACAATATAAATGCTGTTTCCATTTTCAGCTTGCTGGGTAGCTAAAGTCAAGTCATATAGTTCAGTAAACATTTACTGCAGGCCTCTGTGTACCAGACATTGAACCAGGCACCTAGGGAGCTACAAAGGACAGGATGAAGTTCCTGACTCTAAGTTCTTCATTGTCCGATAGTGGAGGAAATACTTGCACCCATCACTGCAATGAAAGGAGAACAAGATCTGTGCTTAGTGAGGGATATACGTAATTTGCTTGGAAGCTGAAGGCGGGAATGGTCTGAGGATTGGACTGGCTTCCTGGAGGAGGTGGCATTGGCCTTAGAGGATGAGTAAGATTTTGTTGGGCAGAGACAGGGCAAGGGAACTCTAGGCAGAGAAACAGAAAAAAAGCAGAGGTGAAGGTGAGCTATCTCGGACATTTGGAGAAAAACAAGTACAGTCAGATTACTGGACGGTGACGTGGAGCTCCCTAGGTGTCAGCCTGGGGGAGGTGGGTTTTATTCTGCAGAAACAGGGAGCCCCTGCAGGGTTTGCAGGTGGAAGATTCACTCAGTGTTGTTCCTGACTGGAGAGTGGCAGGGAGACCATGGGACTGCCCCCCACCCCCGGTCCTCATTCTGCTCCTGCACACCCATGCACGTGCATGTGCAGACACACACACACAGGTAGTACAGACATCAAGGTAGACATACATACCCACAGACATGCATATAGGAACCAGGACAAACACACGCATGAGACTAAGAGACCCACACATCAAACATATGTCATAACTTACACATATTTGCACTCACATACCTACACAATGATACCAACCTATAAACCTGAGGAGACACCCATCCCATACCACATATGTGAACTGGAACACCTGTAGACATGCACAGACAGACAAATACCCACACATACCTACACATAATGGGGCACACTAATAACGTAAGTCGCATGCACATGCCACTAGACAGACAGATACCCTTAGTCCTACACATAAGCCCACCAAGCCAGGCAGGTAGGCATGTACTTAGATATACATACACTGAGACACCTTCACACACACACGGCCAAGTAAAGTGTGCTCACACTCACTGGGGCGTACACGTGGTGACCAAAACCCCTCCCAAGGTGTGTGCTTTAACACAGACCACAAACGCACACACACACACATAGGCACAACCACAGACAGATCCAAGCAGCAGTCACAGTGCAGCAGAGGTGGACCACAGACCTGGGTGGTACAATCCTAGGCCATGCTGCTCTACGGACACCTGCCATTCTCATCCCAGGCTCACTTCTGAATGATTTGCTTCCTGCCGGCCGCCTCCAGCCTTGTGTAATCCTGGGGTGTTGGCACTGGACGAGCCCTCAGAGTTGCTCTTAGCCCACCTCCTGCTCTGTGCAGGGATTTCTACAGCTCCTCTGTTGGGGGTCACCCAACTATTGTTTAACCACTTTAGACGAAGTACTTCACGACAGCAAGTTTCTGGTTGTAGTAGAATTTGCTTTTCATTCTGGAAAATGGGAGTTATGTCCCTAGAGATGAGACTGGACCCTTGGCCACAACAGTTAACAGTTAACAAATGCGGTTTGAGGGCATCAGGCTCACCCAGCCCCGCCCTGTCCCCTCGATCCTATGGACAGTCCCTTGGTCACACTCTGGCAAAATCACCAGTCCCCCAGATCATTTCGTTGCTGATCTGCTCTGGTGTGGAAGAGTGGCACACCTGTCCTCTTAGGAGGGGGCTGTGGGTGACGGGGGAGTGATCCTGAGTTAGGGAGCGGGACTCGGCTGCCCCGCCTAGGATGGGACGGAACTCTACCCCAGGCACGCCAGGCCAGCTGTTGTTACAGCCGTTCTGGGCTGGGGTGGGCCGTCCTCTGCAAATGTGACCCACATTCCGGCCGGCCAACCCCGCAGCTCTCTGCCCTCTACTGCATTCCTCCCCTCTGGCTGCCAGGCCTCCCCACTCGCTGCTCTCCGCTGGGCCGTCGCTCTGGGCTGAGAAAGGGGCTGCTATCTGCGGGCGGCTCTGAGGGATTGGCCAGTGTGGCTACCTCCATGAGAAGAGCCAAAGACACTCTACAGCAGTGGATGGTGGGGGGGGGGTGGCTACCGTCTGGGTGCACCCCCAATCTGGACGCTGGCCTGATTTTCTCAGAGTCTTGCCTCCCTTTATTCCTCTTCAATGTAGGATAAATCTGGTCTCTCCATTAACCCCTCCCTACCCTGCTGAGATGGAGAAGGGGCTGCCTCTGCCCCCCACCTGAGAGGTACCCCTCTACCGTAGCACTGAACCTCAGGCCAGCACCTTCCACTCTGGCTGTGCCTTTCTCAACTATCCTTCCCACGCTCTTGCAGACTCCACTAGCCCCGTGTTCATTACAGGCAAGAGAAAGGGCTGAACAGCAGCCCCTGGGAAAAGGCCAGGCTGGGGGCAAGGTGTGGGGCTGGAGGGAGCCAGGGCCACGGGGCTGGGTTATTGACTTGATGCTCAATACAAGGCAGCAGTGTGATGTGATGGTCAGAGGCAATGCCAGATTGGCTTCCCCAGAGGAAGGGCGGCATCCAGGACCAGGGCTGCCCTGTGCTGCATGCTAGGGTGGCACCGTAAGTACAAGAACACTTATTCTTGTTAACAAAAGTAATTTATGTTCTTTGCAGAAAATTTACAAAATATAATTAAGCACAAAGCAAAAAAATGCAAATTATCTATAGTTTCACTACCAAAGGTAGCCATTCTTATCCTATTTTTGTAATCTGCCTTTTTTCACTTAATTTTTCATATTATTAAAATATTATTCTACCGTATTTCATCATTTTAATAGCTATGTAGTATTTCATTGCTTATGGTAGTAGTACGAATCCAAGCCTTTTTATTTTATTCTATTTTAAGCATTTACCGTATCTATCAGACACTGTCATCATTGAACCTTTGTAACTTGAGATTGATACTTTTATTATCCCGGTTATACAAATAAGGAGAGTGAGGCACAGAGAGGCTAAGTAACTCGCCTGAAGTAACACAGCCAATAAATGGCAGAACCAGAACCCTTGTTTCCATACTCTACACCCTGTCAAACCATGGACGTGCCATAGTCTAACATTTCCCCTAGTGATGGCTGTTTAGGATGTTTCTGATTTTTTACCTTTATAACCTTTACCATCATATTCTGATGAACATTTGTGTGACTTATATATTCTAATTATCCTTGATTATTTACTTAAGATCTACTCCCAGAAATGGAATTTATGGAACAAAGGGCATAAACATTTTAAAGACTTTTGAATGTATTTCCAAGCTTTCCTCCAGAAGGATGTTATCAGGGTACCCTCTCACCAGCAGAACAGGAGAGCTGGGCCTTACAGTTTGAGGGAAAGCCTGACCCTCTGAAGTTTGGCCCTCGTAGGGGAAGCAGGACGGGGCAATGGCTGGAAATAGTTTCATGAGGAGCGGTTGAAGGGACTGGAGGTACTTTGCCTGGAGATTTGGAGTGTTGGAGAGAGGGCACACTCATGGCTACCATCAAATGTGTGACGGCTGTCATGTGGAAGAGAGACAGGTTTGTCCTGAGGCCCTGGAGCAGAAGTGGACCAGTGAGTGGGCTGAAGTTGAGGTTTACGGAGAGCCATTGTTCTGTGCGGGGCCAGCACAGAACGACGTGGACGGGCAGGGTGGGTGTTGAGTAAATGTTACGTGACCTGCTGCCGTCCCTGGCTTGGGTTTCATGGCGGGGGGAGGCGGTACCACCCACTCCACACCGTGGTCCCCCACAAACATCACGCCTCTGAATCTTAACTGGGGGGACCTGCTCCCCATTCCACTCCTGCCTCGGGGAGCCTGGCCCAGCCTGGCACCCCTCTCTGTCTATCCCCTCGGAGCCTGAGCAGCACAGCCTGGCTTGTGTCATGGGCCACACAACTCCTCCATTATGCATGAGGGAATCTAGCGGTGAGCGAGTGAGCGAACGGGTTGGGGGTATGAGTGGTTATTAATAAACAAGTGTACTGTGTGACATTCCATTCACAGCCCTCTCTGAGGACGTGGTGGGCTTGAGATAATAAAGCCCTGTTTATGCCATGGAGGGCTGGGGAGGTGGCCAGTGGGAGGTGGCAAGGAGCAGGGAAGCCAGGAGTTATTTTGATTCCATTGAGGGCAGGGCTGCTGTGTTTGCTCTGAGGCTAGTATCCAAGGGGAAGGTCAGCTGGGATTTTGCTCAGTCCTACATCTGCCCCTTGGGATGGCCTGGGGTCTAAGGAACACCTAGCTTTCCATCCCCACCTATCCCCATGGAGGGAGACTGAGAAGATGCTGCATGAACTGGCCATGACTCCTTCAGGACAGAGCTAGGAGGGGCGACTCTACCCTACCCCTTGGCTTCCTATCCCCACCCCATTCCTCCTTCCAGGTGAGTATTACCGCTTTGGCCTCAAAAATCTCCAAAGTGGCGTGTGTTAGAATTGTGAATGGTTTCCTGACGATGCTGGAGTTGTGTTTGTGTACAGGTTCTGCAAGAAGCTTCCTAGCCAGAGAGTGGACCCGTTTGGTGTTAGAATCAGGAACGTGAAGCAAGCAGTCTAGAAGGGAGCGAAGCGATTGTGCTGAATGAACTGAAATGTAGGAGGAAGAGAGGCAAGGGCGAGGGTGGGCAGGGGAGCTTTGGTCTGAGGGGCGGGGGTGTCTGGGAAAGGGAGATGCCGAAGAGCATTTTGGCAGAGGGAGGACTCGGGCCTATGGACCTCTTTGCAGAGCCCGCATTAACTCTGTGACTCAGTCCTCTCCTCTGTTAGTCTTTCCTGAGTCTCTGCCTTTCTTTCCTTCAGCCCTTTACTCTGGGCTCCACCAGCCCAAAGCAGCCTTCTCTCTGTACCCCGGCCTGTCTCAGTCTTGGCATCTCTGGATCTCAGGTCAGGAATGCACAAGCTGCTGGTTGGGAAGAAGTGAGAATAGGCCATTTTGCTCTCAGCTGGCTTCCAGGGATGGAGAGCAGGTCCTGGTTCTGGGGAGCCTTGGTTCCCTATCACGTGGTACGGAACCAGAGCAAGGGGGAAGTCAGCTGCGTGGGTCACCTGTCTCCATCAGGAGCTGATGGTGCTCCCTTTGACCTTTGGAATCAGCCTCGCTAGGAGCTACCTTGAGTTAGGAAACCCTTTCATCTCAAGCAACTCTGTTTGAGAGATGTGTGCTTGTTTGGTTGTGAAATGGGAAGGAAAAGGAAGGTGGTGGAGGGGACGGTCTGTCCTGCCCTCCTCATGGGTGCAGGGCTCCCTGTGGCAGGGATTTGGACCCAGTGACTTTAAATTTTTGTTTCGATTAAGGATCCAGTGACCCCACTTAACCTAGGAAGGTTTGAGGCTGCATTAGGCCCAGAATGGGCTGATTCTAGGTTATTGAGCCATCACATCCCTGCCTCAAACCAGAAAGGGACAACCTCCCCCAAAGCAGGGGGGACCTCCCCCTAAGACTCGGAGCCGTGCAGGCTGCTCCCTCACCCGTGTGCACAAAGCAAACAGGACAGGCTCTGTGAGCACAGCGCATCCCTGGTGTCGCCTGCCCTGGCCCTGGCCTCAGCGCGGTCGGCGATGAGCAGGCTCTGCAGAGGAGGATGCTTCTCCTGGGCTCTCCACTCCTGCGGGCGCTGTGGGCACTCACTCCCCTTCCGCCTCCCACAGTCTGAAGAAACAGTGACTATTTTCAGAAGCATCTGCTTGCTCTTGGGAGCACTGTTTTTGTGATTTATCTGCTCTGCTGGATGCTCTTCTACTTAGTGAGCGCTGGAGAAACAGCTGGAGGTGGGGTGTAGGGGTGTGTGTGTGGTCAGTCCAATGGGAGTTGGCCCGGCTGGGCACCTGGCCTGGAGGAATGACCCAGTGTCCTCCACCAAGCTTTTCGGGGGTTCCTACAGGCTATGTTTATGGCTGTCAGTTGCTGTGGGAGGTTCCTGGAAGGTCCAGGAACAGAGACAGGGGCCTTCCTCATCGAGGCAGCAGGTTGAGTCACGCTGTGGGCACGCTGCGCTCTGCGGCCGCCGTGCTCTCAGTGTACCAGGAGGAACTGGTAAGGTGGCCTTCCCCGGTGATGGGACACCATTAACAGCCGTAACAGTGGTGACCGTTCTTGGGAGCATCCCCTGGGATCGGCACTGCTGGAGCCTTGACCTCTGTCATCGCCTGTAACTCTCCCAACAACCTGTGCTGTCCTCCGCTGGCATCCAGAGGAGGGAAGCACGTTGCCCAGTGTCACACTGTCCGCCCTGGACAAGAGCCTGCTACCTCGAGCCCTTGTGCCGTGCCGCTTCCCCAGTAGAAGGCAACAGCATGTGTTATTTTGGTGGCCGCAAGGACTGAGTCCTTGCACGGATATTTCCTGACAGTGAGAGGGAACGGTGTGGAATGTTCTTCCTTAGCGACCTTTGAGAAGCATCCAGCTCTTCAGGACGGGGAGGGGGCCTTCCTGCAGACCCGACTCTGGATTGATGACCATTTGATGGATTTTCTTTCTTGGGGTTTTCGCAGCTCTGTTTCCTGGACCCCTGGCCAGTCCCTGAAAGATGCCAGCCTGTGTGTCAGTAACACGGGTGTCAACGACCAGCAGCTTCTGGGCGCATCAAGTGCCCAGCTGGGGTTTGGGATATGGAAAGGCTGGGGAGACTAGATAATTCCCTAGGCCCCAAGGGGAAGGCTGAGAGAGGGGAATGGCTCCTGGGAGCTCTGGATCGGCCTGTGGGTTAATGGACTCCCAGGCAGATGTGCCTTGCTCACGCAGAAAGCAGTACTTATCTTTGCCAGGGCCCCTGTTCCTGGGCCTCCCCACACAGGACACAGGCGTCTGTAGTGGATACATGTTTAGCAACGGCAGCTGGGGCCTCTCCAAGCCGACTCAGTGTAGGGGCCAGAGCAAAGGGCCCCCTGGTGAGATCCGTGAGCATCTGGGCAGGGATGGGGGCTCCTTTTGGCAGCCAGCTGCAGGGCTGCTCATGCAGTTTCTGCCCCTGTCACCCTGATCTGTACCATGGAGCAGCCTCAGAAGAATGGGGGTGCTGTCTCTCCTCCCCTGGTTTGCTGCCGTGAGGAGGGGGTACAGCACCCTTGAGGCAGTGTGGTAGAATGACAGCACCCTTGAGGCAGTGTGGTAGAATGGTCAGACATGTGGCTGGTGGAGCCAGACTGTCTGGAGTCCAGTCCCAGTTCTGCCCCTGGCAGGGTGACCTCCTGGCTTCCTTGTCTGTCGAGTGTGATATTAATAGCACCTGCCTCTTGGCCTTTGTGAAGATAAATGAACAAATCCATGAAATCATTTAGCACAGGAGGAAGGAGGAGGAAGGTCCCTCTGTCCAGGGCCTCATGGCCACATCGGTCCCTCTCCCAGGCCCAGACTGTCTTAGGCTGGGCCAGGCCTACGTCGGGGGCTGTCCTTGCCAAGTGCTGGTGCTTCTGTCCCCTGCTGCTCACCTTGGCTCAGGTGAAGGAACCCAGCAATCTCCTGGCTGCTTCCTGCCGCCACCCCCTTTAGCTCCGGGAGCCAACACTAGGTTGGACGCTCAAGGTTCAGGTCTCCTTGACCCCTGCCTTTGGCCCCGTTTACTCGGGGTCTCTGGAGGTGAGAGTCCTCCTCTGGTTTATGCCAGGTTTCTGACTTCATGGGTCTTCCTCACAGCTCAGCTGTTACCAGCACTTCGGGGACCTGGGAATCGAATCATGGCTTTCTTCCATCCCCTCTCTGCCCTGTGCCAGGCTCCCCAGGGCCCTGCCTACAGTTCTAACCCACTGTCCTGCACCCACCTCCCTCCCTACGCCTTTCTGGCTCCTGGTCCTGTGCATCTGCCCCAGATCCTGCCTTTTCTCTGCCAGCACCCTTCTCCCCTTCCCACCTCTGTCTCATCCCTGGTCTGAACCTCACCCAGTTTATACTTCTCATGGATTCCGGTACACTTTGCATGCCTAAAGCAAACATCTGTTGACATTTAAAAGTACTTCAAGGCCCACATTTTCATTTCCGTGTGAACACAGCATACTCTCTTTCTGGTATGCAAAAACTTAAAGGAGGCCCCTGTGATGGAGTCAGCCCACATTTATAATCACTTTTGAAAAAGAGAGGTAACTTTCCATTTTTCTCTGGACTGAGCAGGGTCAGGATGAAGAGGTTGGGTGGAGGAGGGTGGCATAATGCTCTCTGGCTGCCCTCAGGCACTGCCCTGTCTTTTTTTTTTTTTTTTTTTTTTTGCCCTGTGCTTTTGATGTATGTCTTCAATAATGTGAGGAGGCAGATACCACAATCCCTATTTTATAGGTGGGGAAACAGAGAGGTTAAGTGACTTACCTAAGATCACACAGTGATTAAGTGAGAGAGTCAGAATTTGAGTGTGGGTCTGTTTAATTCTCCAGGAATCATGCAGCCTCTAGAAGAAGGTGGGTTGGATAGGGGATGTTAACGTAGACATAACTGAATTTTGATTACCCTGGAGCTGGATTTTTGACCCTGAGCAAATCCAAGCATCCTGTTGATGTCCCTTCCTTGTAACTCTCCATCCCTTCTCTGTGGACCTCCCTGAAGGGAGGAGGGGAGACCCCAGCCTCCCATTGCTCTCTGTCAGCCTCCAGGTTAGACCAGGAGTGTGGGGATACTGCTGAAGCTGTGAGCTTCCCAGAAGTCACGCATCCCTGAGAATAGACTATATCTTGCCAGAAGGGAAAAGAAAAATAGGTCTGGAAGTGCCTGAATAATACAGTAATAGAAAGTTGAAGGGCTTCTCCTGCCTAAAAACAGGCTGTGAATGCAAAATTCTTGCAGATTGTCCAGGAGCGCTGAGTGTGGGCATCTGTACAGTCCATAAAAATCACTGCTCCCAGTCTCCAGGCTCTGGGCTCTCCTTGGAGCTTTCCCATTCCCCAAGCCTCTTAGCTCCCCTGCTGGGGGCTCTTTGTAAGGGAAGATGTAAGTGGCAGGGTAATGGGCCTAAGCACACACTAAGAGCCAATGGTAGGGACCAGCCACCCAGTTCCCCCCTCCGCAAATTCCCAACCAAGACAGGATGTTATTAACTACTTCGGAGGAAGCCTTTGGAATTCTACTTCATCAGCCTGAGGAGGTCTTTGTCTGCCTGACTCTGAAATTCTGGGGTTAGTGGGGAGAGGCGGAGGGAGGAGGGGTCTGTAGGTCTCTTAGACTCAGCACAGAATTGTCTGGTAAATACACAGTCATTTGGGATGTATTGTCTTCCTTCCTGAGCCTTTAAGATTTGCCTCCTAAATTACTACTAAAGCATGTGACTTTCTTACCCGAGCTCTTTTTTTTTTTTTAACTTTTAAAATAAACCGTATTGAGGTATAATTTCCATTCAATAAAGTGTACTTATTTTAAAGGTATAGTCCGATGAGGTGTTTTTTTTTTAATAAATTTATTTATTTTTGGCTGCGTTGGGTCTTCGTTGCTGCGCACGGGCTTTCTCTAGTTGCGGCGAGTGGGGGCTCCTCTTCGCTGAAGTGTGCGGGCTTCTCATTGCGGTGGCTTCTCTTTGCTGTGGAGCACGGGCTCTGGAGCACAGGCTCAGTAGTTGTGGTGCACGGGCTTAGTTGCTCCGCAGCATGTGGGATCTTCCCAGACCAGGGCTCCAACCTGTGTCCCGTGCTTTGGCAGGTGGATTCTTAACCACTGCACCACCGGGGAAGTCCTGTCAGATGAGTTTTGATAAATGTATATACCCATGTAACCACAACTCCAATCAGGATATATAGATTATTTCATCTCCCCTAAAACTTCCCTCATCCCACTTGCAGTCAGTTTCCCTCCTGGCCCTGGCCCCAGGCAACCTCTGAGGGCTTTCTGTCATTGTAGATTGTTTCTGCTGTTCTAGATATCTGTATATTTGTATATAGGCTGGTCTCTTTGTGCCACTTCTAGGGTTTGATAAGCCTCAGGGGAGAGTAAGAGTGATTTGATTTCCCCAGGTCTCTGCACCCTCTCAGTCCTTCCCTGAGCCCTTCAGCCTGTTTTTGCCCTCGTTTGTGGACACAGATACATTGGCAGGAGAAAGACACTCCCTTCCCTCTGCTTCAGCAGTGAGTCTAGGGAAACCTGAGGGAGAGGAGATTCCGGGGAATTCTGGCAATGGCTGAGGAACTCAGGATGTGGAGGATTCTGTTCTCAACCATGAAGTGGATGTGGGATCCGGGTTGGAAAGCCTGCGGGGCTAGGGCTGGGGCAGCAGGGGGCTGTCCTCTCTCCTGCTGCCACTGTTGCTGCCATTCTTTGCATGGAAGTGGGTTTGAAAGCCGCTCTCCTGGGGACCATTCACCCTGGAGTTCCAGGGTCCTTTTGAGTGCATGGAGGGGCAGGGAGGCACAAGATGCAGACTTCAGAGGGCAGCTTCTGTCGGGGTGCTGGAGTGAACAGGCCAGCTCCTCACACCCTGGTCAAGCCCAGCCTGAGGGCTCTGGCACTGAGGTGTGTGCTGTCCTGCCCAGCAAGGAGGTGCCAGAGGACAAGCAGCAGGGGGCTTGGGGCTGATCAGCACCACGCTCTTCGGCTTGTGCTCAGGTCTGCAGCTCACCCCGTCCTTGGGCAGGCGGGAAGGACAGCAGACAGGACTGACTCTTACACGGCAGTAGCCATCCTAGGTGGCAGCCTGCTGGAGAAGGACACATTGCTAAAGATTTGCTACAGTTTGCCTAACCTTTCTGGGATTCAATTGACCCAGGCTACAAGTGGGCCTATTTGAGGATATTTTACGGTTGCTTTCAGCCCTTGGGAAAAAGGGATACAAACTAAAACCAGGATGTTGTCATTATAGTATTTTTTTTATCATCATTATTATTACTTCATTATGGTAAAATATATACAACATAAAATTTACCATTTTAACCATTTTTAAGTGTACAGTTCAGGGGCCTGAAGTACATTCACTTTGTTGTGCAATCATCATCACCATCCATCTCCAGAACTTCTCATCCTCCCCAACTGAAACTCTATACCCATTAAACACTAACTCCCCATTCCCCCATCTCTCCCAGCCTCTGGTAACCACCATTCTACTTTCTGTTTCTGTGAATTTGACTACTCTAGTAATCTCATGTAAGTGGAATCAGTATTTGTGTACCTGGCTTATTTCATTTAGCATAATGTCTTCCAGGGTCATCCATGTTGTAGCAAGTATCAGAATTCCGTTCCTTTTTAAAGCTGAATGTTATTTCATTGTATAAATAGAGCACATTTTGTTTATCCATCTGTCAGTGGCTATCTGGGTTGTTTCTACATTTTGGCTATTGTGAATAATGCTGCTGTTGCGAACATTTGTGTACAAATATCTGTCTGGTCATCATGGTATTCAAATGCTCAGCAATCCCTTCTAGCATTTCCTCTTGCTTAAACCTACTGCTGCCCGAGACCTGGGAGAGGGATGCATTTCTCTTTCCTAGCCTGCCTCCCTATCCCTTCTAACTTAGTGCCTATGACGAATGATGCGCTTCAAACGCTTCAGTGTTGGACGGGTATTTGGGAGCTCAGGTTTCCCAGGCAATGGAGTCAAGTTCCTTTCTTTAGAGGCCTTCATTTTAGTGTGTCTTAGTTACTGTTGTCCACCAGCTAACTTCCGGAGTTTGATTCCACTAAGCTTCTTTTTTTTTTTTTAATTAATTTATTTTTGGCTGTGTTGGGTTTTCGTTGCTGTGCGCGGGCTTTCTCTAGTTGCAGCGAGCAGTGGCTTCTCTTGTTGCGGAGCACGGGCTCTAGGCGCACGGGCTTCAGTAGTTGTGGCACGCAGGCTCAGTAGTTGTGGCTCGTGGGCTCTAGAGCACAGGCTCAGTAGTTGTGGTGCACGGGCTTAGTTGCTCCGTGGCATGTGGGATCTTCCTGGACCAGGGCTCGAACCCGTGTCCCCTGCATCGGCAGGCGGACTCTCAACCATTGCGCCACCAGGGAAGTCCTCCACTAAGCTTCTTAATACTAGAATACAATAGAACATCTTAGTTCCACTAAGGGAAGAAAAGAAACTAAATTTTATCCCGCATCTACTGTGTGCTGGGTACCGCTTGACGTGCTGACACAGTACTACAAGCTTCACTTCCTGTGCCTCACTGGACAGCCCTGTGAGGTAGGGACAGAGCCTGAGTTTTAAGGGTAGGGAAGCAGAGGAGAGGCAGAGAGGTTAAGTTACTTGCCCGAGCTCACAGAGGCCAACATTCTTTCTATATACCACCTAAATACCACCCTGACCTTTCAAATGCCAGAGGTATTTCCTGGATCTTTTCTTTTATAATGGAAATCCACGTCTGGAGTTCCCCCTATGATCTGAAAAGAGTAACCCTTTGGGCTTCCTTGCCCTAGTTCTGTAAAAGGTGGAATTATTAATCAAGGTTTTGTTTATTTTTCAGAATGTACAAGAGTAGAGAGAGTAGTATCATGAATCCCCATGTCTCCATCACCCAGCTTCAACAAGTATGGACACTTGGCCAATCTTGTTTCATTGATCAGGTTCCTCTTTTTGATCTGTGGGGTCCTTCCAAGTGGACTGGCAGCAGTTGGTGTTTTCTGGAAGAGGGAAGGGGAATCGGTAGATCTGGGCATCATGAAGCTAAATCTGTTCCCAGCTGGAAGTGTGTTAATTGCCACCGGTTGGAATCCTCTCTGTTGGTTCATTATTCGTCTGGGTACTGAACACCATTCAGGAGGCAGGGGGAGGGGGAAGACTCTTTTGAGAGGCCTGGCAAGTCCTGGCAAGGTGGTGTGCAGAGAGGCTTCCCCTTCTGAGAGCATTATCCTTCTTCTGTTTGATTTTATTGGAATTTTTCTGAGTAGGAAGAGAGAAGGTTATGTGAGGATAACCATTCCCTTAGGGGAACAGCCAAGGCAGTCTTAGGATGGAGCGGGGACCAGTGGGAAATAAGCTTTTGGCCTCTTCAACTAGATTTATTTAACAAACATTTTAATTTTGGGTTTTTTTTAACTATCCACCATGTGCCAGGCACTGCGCTAAATGCTGGGAATCCAACTATGTAATGTTGGTATCTGCTCTCGAGAAATTTGTGGTCCACAAAAATAACAGCTAGTAACAACTAACGTGTGTGTGCCAGACACTTTACGTACATTGTCTGATTATACCCCTCAGCACAATCTGTAAGATGGGTACAATTGTGTCTGTTTTGTAGACAAGGAAACCGGGGCTCACTGCCTCCCACGTAGCTGGTAGCTGGCAGGGCGTGGAGCTGATTGTGTTTGCGCTGCCACATCTGAGCAGAATGAGGAGTTCAGGCACAGGTTGGAGAAGGTAGAGGGGGCGGGGGACTGTCTCTTAAGCTGCAGGAACATGCGTATATAACACCCCGTGAGATGTGCTTTCTCATAGGATTGGGGGCAGCCAAATGGTAGGTATATTTTTCCTCTCGACTTTACAGAGGACTGTGGGATTTATCTTTATTTTGAAGACAGGGGAGTTCTTTGGGAGGAGGGCACGAGTGAAGACTGGAACTTCAGAAAGAGTTCTTTCCTGAGGCTGCAGAAAGGGATGGAGAGAAGACAATGAGCTAGGTTTGCTCTGTTTTTATTTAAAAGAAGATTGGGCATCTTTCAAGGGAGAGGAGTTGTGGGAATGAGAGAAGTGGTTTTAAGTGTAACGAAGGGACAGCTTCTGATCTGGTTTGACTTAGTCCAGATATCAGCTGGTTTTGGGTTCTAGTGGGGTGGGCCCTCAGTCACAAGAGCAGCTGGTGGTGCCATTCCTCTCTTTCTGGGATGAAGTCGGCTTGGTGTGCCCAGTTTCTTTCACATGGAGGCCTGCTTTGAGTTTGAACATATTTTCCAAGGTTGCATCAGCACGTACCTCTGTAGCAGGGGGCAGTAAATTATTTATTTTAAAAGAAAACCTGGGTTTCCCTGGTGGTGGAGTGGTTGAGAGTCCGCCTGCCGAAGCAGGGGACACGGGTTCGTGCCCCGGTCTGGGAAGATCCCACGTGCCGCGGAGCAGCTGGGCCCGTGAGCCGTGGCCGCTGAGCCTGCGCGTCTGGAGCCTGTGCTCTGCAACGGGAGAGGCCACGACAGTGAGAGGCCCGCGTACCGCAAAAAAAAAAAAAAAAGAAAAGAAAACCTATGACTCTCTTTTCCACTCATCCCAGGAAGCCCCTCATCCTTACCCATGTTTAAGCTGTAACCTATAGTGTAAGATAAATGTAGAAAGCTCTGCCTGCCTAACCAAAAAGAAATATGAAACGTTGAAATCAGGGTCCCAGGCTGAGATCTCTTTTAAGGAAAGGAAAATGTTTATTATTAGCATTTTAATTTAATTTTAATTCATTTTTTTAAAGTTTTTTTTTTTTGCCGTGAGATGGGGCCAGGTGCCATCTGGCTCAGAGGCAGGAGAATGGAACATCTCAAGTTCCTTCCAGGTGTGTGATTTTTTTTTTTCTAGTTGTCCCCACTCTGAGTTCCCAGGTAACATAGAAGCAAGATTTTATGCAGGATCAGCTTCAAATAGAACCCAGGAGAATATCCCATCTTCAAATCAGCATATCATCTCCATTTGCACCTGGCTGACAGAGAGAGGAAATAGATGAAAGTGGATGAGGACACCTCTTTTTTTTTTTTTTTTTTCTTTTTTGTGGTACACGGGCCTCTCACTGTTGTGGCCTCTCCCGTTGCAGAGCACAGGCTCCGGACGCGCAGGCTCAGCGGCCATGGCTCACGGGCCCAGCCGCTCCACGGCATGTGGGATCTTCCCGGACCGGGGCACAAACCCGCGTCCCCTGCATCGGCAGACGGACTCTCAACCACTGCGCCACCAGGGAAGCCTGAGGACACCTCTTTTAGGAATTGAGCGCTTCCAAACCAGCAGGAGAAAAGCGTGTCTCCACTCAGAATAAATGGCAAGAGTGATGCTGCCTGCCCTCCAGGGACTGCAACTCACAAATGCCGGTTGCTCTGGATACGGGCAACTGAGGCTCCCTTGGGTGGTGGCAGTGGAGGCCTCAAGGCTGTTGCAGTGATACAGGGCTTGGTGTTGGTGTGTTCTCCATCATGGCGCTTCAGCATGATGGGCAGGGACCAGCTTTGCCTGAGCTGCCACCTTGGCTCCTCTAAGGGCCTCAGGTGGCCCAGCCGGGAGCCAGGGGGCAGCGGTGCACCTGAGGTGGGCCACACCTGTGTGGAGCTGCTGCACTTTAGGTGGCAGGTAGGGTTTAGGGTTCGCGCCCTATCCTGGAGGCTGAAAGGACGTATCAGAAGGAAGGGGAAACATAATTTGTGCCATCAGGGAGCTCCTGGTATGAGAGGGGAAAAGCCCCTGCGCTCAGTGGGCTCCCAGTTTGATGGGGACAACCAGATGCACAGGAAGACACAGGGTAGGGGACAAAGACAGAGAAGGAAAAAGCCATGGCTTCTTTATTTTAAGCCCTCCAGTGGCCTCCCTTCATGCTTCCCATAAAGTCAGACTCACCTCCATGGTGTACTCAGTACTGTACATGGGCCCTTCCCTCCAGGTCCTCCCCCAGGCTCCCTGGTTTCTGCCACAATGGGCTCTGGGCTCTTCCTCAGGATTCCAGCTGGCTGCTGCCTTGGGGCCCTTCCTTGCTATTCCCTTGGCCTAGAGCTGTTTCCTCCGTCACCTCCTCCTCCTTCACCTTATTCAGGCCTCTGCTTTGATATCATTTCCTGACCACCCTGTGTCAAATCAGCCCTTCCTTTCTTCCCACACCCCTCACTTAACCTCTTTCCCTGCTCTGCTTTTCTTCACAGCACTTGCATATTTACTTGTTCACTGTTTGATTGCCTACCTCCCCTCCTGGAAGGTCTGCTCCTCCGGAGCTGGGACAATGTCTCGTTTACCCCTGAATCCCATTGCTAAGAGCATCGCCTGGCACACATGAAGCACTCAATAAATATTGGATGACTAAGTGACAAACCGTGTAGCTCAGAGGATTGCATTCGATTCTGTGAGAATGTTAACAATGTGCTTTTATATTACTCCACCCGTTGTAAAGAGAAAACTTCTGTAAGTCAGAAAAAGAAAGACAAATACCATGTGATATCATGTATATGTGGAATCCAAAATATGACACAAATGAACTCATCTATGAAACAGAGTCACAGACATAGAGGACCGACTTGTGATTGCCAAGGGGGGTGGGGTGGGGGAGGGATGTATTGGGAGTTTGGGATTAGCAGATGCAAACTATTACATATAGAACAGATAACAAGGTCCTACTGTATAGCACACAGAACTATATATAATCTCCTGGGATAAACCATAATGGAAAAGAATATGAAAAAGAATGTATATATATGTATAAATGAATCACTTTGCTGTACAGCAGAAACTAACACATGGTAAATCAACTATACAATAAATTTTTTAAAAATTTTTAAAAAAGAGAAAACTTCTCTTTTGCAATTCTAATTTGCAATTGAAAGACATTGTTCATAAAATTAGATTTTGGTTTCTTAAGGCAGTACCTCTTACACTGGGGTATACAGAGCCTGGGGGTTCTTCGATGTGCCCATGGGAGTTTGGGGATTTTTTCCTTTGGAAGATGTCTGTATATTAGTCAAGTTTGGGAAATCCATGTGTAGCTGTTGGAAATCATGCACATAAGGGCTCACGAGGTAGGGTGCCTTGGAGGTGGACTCTGGAGGACTTTCTGGAAAACAGATCTTAAGCAGTAGTTAGAAGAAAGGGGCAGGTCTTAATACAGGACAGAAGAGCTTTGGGTGACTCGCTTTGAGGGCCTGGTTTGTAACGCTAAGAAGCCATAGGGGGCAAGCCCTCACGGGCCACTGGGGAGCATGTGTGCCTGGCCGAAATGGAGTCTGAACTTGGATAGAACAAGGTGAAGCAGTTAAGTTGAGGGTACTTCATGCTCTGAAAGCCTGAATTTGAGTGACAGCTGTGCAAGGGCTGGGATTGCAGTGGAGCAGTAACCCATAAACTCTGCTTTCTGGCCCCTTCCTCATCACTTATGTGTCACTGAAGTCATGTTGGCATGATCCCCTCCAGGGAGCCTTGGCCCCCCTCCTGTGGCCTGTGCAGCTGGGGCATGGAGGGTGCGCGGGAGTCAGCTGGCAGGTGGAAGATGACCCAGGCCTGGGGAAGGCGGTCCCCAGCTCACCAGCTTGCAGTCCTTTGTTTAACTGGGAATCAACCAGACCAGAGGTCAGCATTTTCCTTGGGAGACTGTCAAAGCTTGCCTGAGGTTGAGGGGGAGCGGGGTCAAATTCCCAGGGAGTGGGCCAGGATACGGCCCTATCTCCTGCATCAGCTCTCCGTTGTCTGCAGCCCGGCTGGTGCAGCAGCATGTGATTGGCAAGGTGGCTTCCCAGCCTGGTCACAGACTGCAGACCTGAGGATCTGGGAGGCCCTTTACAAGCCACGCAGCGACCCCCTTGTTGTAGGGATGGGGTGCTTGAGGCCCAGAGAGTGACAGAAGAGTCGGGACACCCAGCTCAGTGCTCTTTCTGCCGTCTCCTGTTTAGGACAGGAACCCAGGTGGGCCACGAGATGCGGGCAGCAATACCTCAGCACCTTGGTTTTGGCCCGTGCATCTCACGCATAAACATTGAGGTTTGCTTTGAGAAGTTAAAATAAATGTATCCTGCTCTCTGCTGGGGTGACAGTTATCCTCCTTGGACACGGGGTTGTGATGTGGCTTCCTCACCCCGTCAGGCTTCAGGCAGGACTGTGTCTGGGGGACTGTCAGCCCTGCAGGTAATGTCTGTGTATAGAGTGGCTCCCGAGTGGAAAGGCAGCTAGGCCTGAGGAAGAGGATGTCCGTGCCCCGCGATGCCCTACCCTTCTCTGTCCACAGCTTCCCGTCCACCTCCCGCTTGTTCTTCCAGGGTCAGTCATCCTGGTGGAGGTTCCTAAAACCACCACGTGGGCTTTGAGGTCCCTTCCTCCTGCCCCCTCCCCCCAGCCTGGAGGCAGGAGAGTGTGGAGGTTAGGAAGGGAGCAGGCAGACCTGGCTGGGGCAGGAATACCTGAAGTAGAAGATTAGGTCAGGGGTTTTCTAACTCCTTAATTTAGGATCTTGAGAAATAGGCCATGTTTAAGTGTTAAGAGCTCTGGTTTTGGAGTCCAGGGAGACGTAGATTTGCACCCAAGCCCCTCCCCTTGACCTTGAATAGGCTACTTAATCTCCTTGACCTTGAATAGGTAGACTACTTAACTTTTTTGACCCTCAGTTTTCTTATCTGAAAAGTGGATTTCATAGCCCCTGGCACCTTGCACCATGTGGAGATTCACTGAGATAATCCATATCCACAGAGCACTTACCTGAGTACCCAGCCCCAGTAGGCAAACATGATAAGGTAACTTAGCATCGCCATCGGCACCACAGGACAGCTGAGTGCCTGCACGGTGCCAACACTATGCAAGATGCTGTGAAAAGTAAAGAGGATCACGCATCAGCCACTGGGCACGTAGTCTGGCTGGAGAATTACACATAAAACAAAGTGCACAGCATACATAGAGATCTCAAATGGGGAGAGATCTGCAAAGGGAAGAAGAGGATTTTAAAGGCCTTTTGAGGAGTTATGGGTGGATTAGGAAAAAACTTGATATATATTCAAATTAATATTCCACTTTTAGTATGTCCCCGCCCCTGCAAGTGAACACTTTAGAATAACACACGTGGAGCAAGGAGAAAGTCCTCCCGCTGAGGGGCAGGCAGAAGTTCCGAGTGGCCAGTAGCCAGGGGAACAGAAAGCTCCATCCTCACCCTCGCCTTGCCCTCCCAGGGGCTTGGTGCATGGGTGCCTCCTTCCCAAAGGCCAGAAAGTCTGTGTGGCTAGATAGAGGAGGAATCTTTCACCCTCTTCACTCTCACTGGACTCTGTGGGATGCTAGAAATATTTTCCAACCCACCGCAGGAGAAAGAATCAACCAGGGCGGGTGCCAAAATATTCGGTAAATTCAAAAGAGTCTATTGTTTGCTGAAGAAAGCAGCTGAGCTGGAGACTCCTCTTCCAATCTGACATCATAGCCTGGTGGGTTGGGCCTTCCATTCTTGTCCAGCTCCCACTCCCGAGCTCCAAGGTCTTAGCCTATGCAGGGTTCTTTAGGAAAGCGCAGTTCTGGTTCCACCTGTCAGTTCCCTCGCCTTCGGCAAATCCATCAGCCCCTCTGGCCTTAGCGGCTTCACCTGTGAAGTGGTGATGGCCATTCCACTCACTCTGAAGGGAGGGATTGGCCAGGCGGGATGGTCTTTTGCTCCACCGCCAGCTCTCAGGTCTGAGCTCAGATGCAGCAAGTGTTGCCCCTTTCCAGATGGGCACTCTGAGATGCCAAACACACACGTCTGTCATTATTTAGAACAAAGCTCTGCTTTGGAATTTGCCTCTGAGCCTGTGGCACGTTCATTCTTCCTCAGTGAGGGGTAGTCTTCTTCTTAGAGGGAATTTGATTTCGGGGAGCAGCCTAATCAAGAAAATAAGTATAGGATCAAGCTGAATGAAGATACTTTTAGTTGCAAACAAATGAAGCTGATTTCATCCAGCTTCTACACGGACTCAGAAAACGGTTCCAAATAAAATTTTAAAAATGTTTTGTGCAAGGACTGCATCCTTAGAACACAGGTGATATGTTCTTATTATTTTAAGGACAGTACTCATTTGGGTATATTAATTCTGATTTTTAAAAAATGATTTTGCTACTTTATATTTACATCTCATGTTTTCAAAAAGTGATTATCCTCTCCATTTCCTAATGCATTTGTTTTATGTGTTTGGATATTTGTGCTTTTTATTTTATTAAAAATGTGGCTTACTGAGTTCATTATCAATTATAAAAACATAAAATGTTTTATGTTAGTGGTTCTCAAACCTCTTAGCTTATTCAAACCCCGGTGGCTGGGCTCATGCACAGAGCTTCTGATTCAGTAAGTCTCGGGTGGGGCTCGATAATTTGCATTTTAATATACTCCCAGGTGATGCTGTTGCTCCTGGACCAGGTTCTGAGACCCCCTGACCTAACTGAAAGGGGCTTTGGTCATCAAACTAACCCCTTTATTGTACATGTCGGTTAACTGAGGTATAGGGAGGAGTGACTCCCTCACCAAGTGTTGTATAATTAGATTAGTGACAAAGCTGGATCTGAAACCCAGGCATTCAGTAAGCCCAGTCCAGTGCTTCTCAAATTATTGTTTCTTGGTTGGAGACTAGTTAACGTGAGTGTAAGGTTTTAAGATTTTGTTCAACCTTCCTGATTTCAAATAATCTGGCCTGTTATCCCCTTTAGTACAACTGTGTCATGATTTTTATTTCATCACAGGAATAACTTGTGTTTGATTTTCTTTTTAAAACATTGTGATAAAATACACACGACACAAGATTTAATATTTTAACCATTTTAAGTTTACTAAGTACACAGTGTTATGCAGCCATCACCACCACATCCATCTCCAGAACTTTTTTTATCTTCCCCAACTGAGACTCTGTACCCGCTAAACAACAACTCCCCATTTCTTCGTCCTCCAGCTCCTGGCAACCACCATTCTACTTTCTGTCTCTGTGACTTTACTCTAGGTACATATGTAAGTGGAATCATACAGTATTTGTCCTTGTGTGTCTGGCTGATTTCACTTAGCACAATGTCTTCAGGGTTCATCCATGTTGAAGCATGTGTCAGAATTCAATTCCTTTTGAAGGCTGAATAATATTCCATTGTATGTATACACCACATTTTATTCATCCATTTATCCATTGATGGACACTTGGGTTGCTTCCACTTCTTGGTTATTGTGAATAAGGCTGCTATGAACATGGGTGTGCAAATATGTCTTTGAGCCCCTGCTTTCAGTTCTTTGGGGTATATACTCAGAAGTGGAATTGCTGGGTCACATGGTAATTCTATATTTAGTTTTTGTTGTTGTTTTTGTTTTGTTTTGTTTTTGGTTTTGGGTTTTTTTGCGGTACGCGGGCCTCTCACTGTTGTGGCCTCTCCCTTAGCGGAGCACAGGCTCCGGACGCACAGGCTCAGTGGCCATGGCTTATGGGCCCAGCCGCTCCGCGGCATGTGGGATCTTCCCGGACCGGGGCACGAACCCGTGTCCCCTGCATCGGCAGGCGGACTCTCAACCACTGTGCCACCAGGGAAGCCCTATATTTAGTTTTTTGAGGAACCTGATTTGCTTTTGATTCTGGGAGCTTGAGGCTAGAAATATGGACCTGCTATTAACAAGTTAGTGGGTAAACAGAGCTGGAACAGTCCCTGGCTCTTATCCATCTGGTGCTAATGTTGGAAGGTGAATCAACTGCCCTAAGGCCTTGCGATAAAGAGACCCTGTTATTTCCAGTTTACTACCAGAGACTGCAGTGTCTCCTAGGTTTTTGCTCTTCTATTCCTTGGCTCTGCTCTGACTTCACTGCCACCAGTCTTCACTCATGTTTGCCTCCCTCTTTGTCTTTGGGCATTTATCTGATAGTTTGTATTCTTGTCCATCAAATCTTGCCAGCCCCAAACACTCCCACTGCATTGCAGAATGAAATCTGGAATCAGTGGGTCCAACCCCATTACACTGCACCTTAAGTTCTCTATATGGAATATGACTGTAATCTGGGAGGCAGCATGCCAGGTGGTGGCGTGGGAAGACCTCACATGTAGTAGACATTAAGAAATACTTGTAGAATTAATGAATGAGTGTGACAAGAGGGCTAGAATGCTGGCAGGCAGGGTTCCAGGGCTGGGCATTTTGCAAGAAATAGCCAACTACTTGGATTGGTTTTTGCCACCACCCAACAGTCTCTGGGGCTACACCACCTCCAGGGAATCTTGTGCTGCCCTGGAATTAGAGGGGCCAATTGGGAGGCCTAGTGCCTTCCGCTTCCAAGTAAGTGCCAGCTTGAGGGTTGAAGAATGTGTCTTCCTTGGGATCCAGTCTTGTCTGGAGGGATCTAGAGCAGCGACTCCTAGAATTGGCAGAGTGTTGGGGGCTGAAGGAGAAGAAAGAACAGGCTGTAGACTTGCCAACTCACGGTTCCAGCCCAAGTCTGCAAAAACCCAAATGTCTCTTCAGTGACTCAAGAGGCTATTGTGAGACTTCAAAACCAATTATTATATTTTTAAATTTAAGGAGAATTAAGACTGTACAGCACTTTCTTTGTGGTTGGTTTATAAAATCCTTCTATCAGTCCAGTTAGATCAATAGCAACCAGGTGTAGAATTCCTAAAACGTGTGTATCAGCATCATTTTTCCACCCTATCCAGGGTCAGGGAACTAAGTGGCTAGGTTACTTCCTTTTTAAATTTTAAAGCAAGATGCCCATTATTGAGGTCATCAGAAATGACTCTTTTTGTTCTAGTGCTCCATTATCCAGGTTAACAGAGGGGAACAGTGCAACAGATGTGGTCGTTAATCCACAGAATCCCTGTTGGCTCAGAATAGCATCTTTTTTACTTACTCTGTATCAGCAGATGATACTGCCTTTCTGTATAGAGTTTCATGGTTTACAGTTTGCTTTACCCACGTCTCTCCACAGTGGTAAATGTCTTGTTAGATCCCAGGACTTTGTGTTTCTCTTCCTCCAGGCCATTTTCCCAGAAGCAGGTAGTCCAGCTCCAAATGTCTATCATCCTTGTTTTCTTCAGTCGGGTTAAAATAGAGGCTTATAAGAGTTCCCAGATCCCAGGAACAGTCATGGAAGGTAAACTGGGTGGTAGTCGGTGATTTCTCTGGATGCTGGGAGCTGTCATCAGGTCTTCAGAGCACAAATTTGTGGAATCCATTAACATCAGTGCTTGCTACTAATGGTAACCAGACCCAACCTTCTCTCAGCATCATGCTGCGGCTTAAAAGGGTAATTCCCGCACAGTAACTGACTACCCTTTCTGGTTGCACTGTAACAGAGTGATTACATGAGACCAGCAGGGTCTTTGTGGGTCTCCCCTGTCTATGAGAGCTGCCCTGCTTAGGGTGCTGCACAGCACGGAGGCAGATGCGGCTGACTCGCCGGGTGTTAGACCTGCAGAAGAGTTAGTCAGCACTTTAAATCCCCTGAGACACCTCCTTGGTAACCTCCACCCCTTCCCCCATCCATTCATTCAGCTAGTGTTTGCTCCGGGAGTGCTTGTGCTGGGAGTGGCCCAGGGGCCAGAGCTGTGTGAGACCTGGCGTGTGCCTTCACAGTGCCTCCAGGATGCTTGAGAAAACCAGTCTGCTCTACATGAAGATCTAGGCAACAATACAAGGCAGGCTGTAAGGCACCCAACCCATGCATTTTACAGGTAAATCGAGGGAGCATGTGAAACTCAAGCTCTTGTTCCTAAACTAGGCATGAAGTAATACCAGGAGAAGGGGAGAAGTGAAGTATTTTAAGCATCCTAAGTAAAAGTACTTAAGAAAAACAGTGTCTGTGTCTTTGGAAAGTGAGGGGCCCTTTTCCAAGAGGAGTGGTAGAGGGGAATGACAGTGCATGTATGCCCTGGTGTTTGCCCATTGGTCTGGTGCTCTCGTCGTGGGCCAGGCCTTCTTGGGCAAGCAGAGTGGGATGGTAGAGAAAGTGTTACCTCAATTGGGAGCCAAAGAAATTTGGGTCTTCATTGAGGCAGCTAAGCATAAGGTGCCTAACGTCATATTTGAGGGTGGAACGTAAAGATCTACCAGCTGGAAAATTCCTAGATTACTTGGCATCTGGCCTGGAGTCCCTAGAACACAGAGCCTAAGGTAAAGGCTTATGTGCTGCACCTTTATCAGAGAGTACAATCCCAGAGAACAGAAGTGAAGGAGAAGGCGAGATGCAGGGAAAGGGCAGGCCAACATGAGGATAATTTATTGATCTGGCTAGCACTTGGTGTCAAGCCCAACCAGTGGTTCAGTCTTTCAGGGTTTGAAGAACTGACTGCTCCTCAGGACAATCAGTCAGGAGCGGAAGGGGTCCCCCTCCCATGGGCCAAAGGCTCATCCCACTGGGCGTAATTCCCCTGCATTTCTGGGTTGCACATGCCCAGTCTCCCTAAGTAGGCCCTGCTGTGTCTCAACCCCCAGTGTAAATAGGAAGTCCTAGGGCCGGAAGCAGGAGGTACAGGAAGTGGGCATAAGTCTAGGCACGGTTGGGTGGTGCCTGTGGGAAGTGCGTAGCTCTACAGCAGTGTCACTACAGCAGTGTCTGGGGCTGGAAGGAAAGTCCAAAGGCCCTGGTGACAGATGCAGCTGAGAGGCACTTGACCACACACCCGTACACCACAATGGACAGGAGGCAAGATAGATTTTCTTTCAAAACCAGCAAGAGTGTGGGGCACAGAGTGGGGCTGGGGGTGGTGCCAGGAAGCATTATTAGTTTTCCTGTGGATGGAGATGAAGAGGAAAGATGCCCAGGTAGCAACAACAGCCACCGTTTAGTTTGCCGTGCCCCAACCTCTGGTCAAACAAAACTAGTCTACAAAGAAAACGTTATCTTCTCCAGTCCTCCTCCATGGAGCCCTGCACCTAACCCAGACCAGGGAAAAAGGTTCTGTGGACTCCTCTGTTAATATTTAGCACCAAGGATGTGCCTTGCATCTGTGTAGGCATGTGATGGTTTAGCAAGCAATGTACAAGCATAAAAAGGGGGCTTAGAGTCAGCAGAATTGAAATAAAGTCAATCTCTGACACTGACTACCAATTTGAAAATTACTTTTACATTCACCCTTCTTTACCCTCTTGAATAGTCAACCCCTTTGTCCCTTGAACTCTTAAGATCTTCGTTTCTTTAGTAAAGACAGCAGCATTATCTACTGCTGTATCAGTTTTCTATTGCCGCGTAACAAGCCACCCCCAAAACTTAGGGGCTTAAAACAACCACCATATCATTTATTCACAATTCTCTGGTCAACAATTTAAGCAGAGCTTGGTTGGGACATTCTTCTGATGGTCATGCCTGTAGTCACTCGTGTGGCTGCAGTCACCTGGTGGCCCAAAAGGATGATGTAAGTTGGCCTTGCACATCTGGTATGTGCTGCTTGGTCGAGGGCTGTGCTGTCCGGTACAGTAGCAACTAGCCGCATATGGCTATTGAGCACTTGAAATGTGGCTGGCCTGATTTGAGGTGTGCCGTAACTGTAGAATACACTGGATTTTGAAGACTTAATAACTGTGTCCAAGGTAATCTATCTCATTAATAATTTTGATATATTGGTTACATGTGGAAATGCTAAGTTTTTAATATTGGGTTAAATATAATATATTAAGCTTAATTTCACCTGTTTCTATTTGCCTGCTTCTTTTTAGTTTTCTAATATGACTATTAGAAAATTAAAAATTACATATATGGTTTGCATTATTATATTTCTACTGGACAGCATTATACTATATGAATGAAATATATAGGTGCATTACAAATGGAACTATGATGTAATTTCACAGTTTATACATATAAATGATGAAATAGGTAAACAGTCCCACCTTTCACCTCTGGCCCATACATTTCACTTCTGGTAGAAGGATCCAGAATTATTTAAGGTTGGGGAGCTTGGACTAGCATACAGAGTCTTGCTTTGTAACACCTCTGTTTTGTGAAGGAGGGAAACAAAGGCCCAGAGGGTTAAATGACTTGGTAAGAACTAGAGCCCAGGACTCCTGCCATCCAGGCCTTGGCTGCACTGCTCATGCCCCTCAATGATGTGTCATTGAATCCCAGGCTTCTCAGTGGACCATCTGCTTCTCCAGCTTAGGTGCTTCCCTCCTCTAGACACCCCCAAACCCTTCCCCATCACATCCCATGCCTTCATGGCACTGGCAGCCCAACTCAATCCCAAGCACCAGAAGCAGATACAGTAGCTCAGAGTCCTACAGTTTGACATTCTGCTGTAGTCAGTTGATGTTCACTCACCTTGCTGGACCAGGTGGGACAAGATGGGGAGCAGGACCCCCAACCCAACCAGGAACAAAGGATGAAAAGTAGAGACTGTAATTAGTGACAGTCACTGAGCTGGGCTGAGGAAATCCACCTAGCCTTTTGACCCAAATGCTCTAGGTCCTAAGGAAGTCTGCAACTTCTGTGGCCACAGCAAAGCAGAACTGTACCATATACCTTGCTGAAGCTCAAAGATAACTATTAGGCAGCACGAAAACAATTACCAGGTTTTGTAGTGATCCTGGGGAGACTTGAACTAAAGCACAGCAGGAAGCATGAATAGTAAGGGATAGAATAATTAGATACCTGGGAGCCAAAATATCTATAGATAGGAATTGGATATGGGAGGCTTAGGGTTCTCAAGTCTAGCCAAGTGGATAATGGTGTCATTCACTGATAATGTGACTATGAGGAAGAGGAAGAGGTTTGGTAGAGAAGATCATAGGTCTGGTTTAATTATGTTGTTTTTAAAGTACCTGTGGGAGACCCAAGCGGAGATGGTCAGTAAACAACTGTAAGTATGGATTTAATTGTGGGAGAGAAGGAAGGACATGAGAAATTGATTGGGAGACTTATCAAGTAGGAGGTAATTAAAACCATTGGTGAAGATAAGATTCTCTGGGGGAGGGGGGTGTAGACTAAGAAGATATTGCTCGAGAGGGAGACCCTGGGAAACAGCCATGTTTGAAGTACAGGGAAGGGAAACAGAACCTTCGAAGTAGGCCAAGAAGTGATCTAGTAACAGAGCTTGGTACTTAATCTATAATTGCTAAAGAAAAGGAGAAAGAGATTCCTGGAACATCGTGGGCCATGTGTTTAGCATTTTATTCCCCAAAGGGCTTTGTACAGAGAAGACAGGGAGTAACATTTGTTGAATTAAATTAAGTTGCATTGTATTGCACTGCACTGGTTTGAACTGAATTGAGTTTACTACTTCCTGGGCTGCTCTAGCTGTTTTAGGCTTTTTCCCTGCTCTGTTCAGCTTCTCCCCCTTTCCCTCCTCTTGTTCACTGTGTCCAGTATACAGCAAGAACTCTGTTGCCCAGTTAAACATTTCAGGGACCTAGTAGAAGCTGATTATCTCACCAGTTACCATTTGCCAGCCTTCAGATGAGTGTGAACAGAATGGCTAGATAACAGAGGCTTAAGTAAAAGGACACTTAATTACTTCTCATAATAAGCAGTCTGAAGGTAGGTAGCTTCAGGTTTGGGGCAGGACTTATGTTATAAAGGACCCAACTTTTGTTGTCTTTCCTCTTTGGTATCTTAAGTTTGTTGATCCTTAGTCCCCAGGTTTAGCACCTCATGCTTATGGGATGTTTGCCATACTTCCAAGCATCATATCCTAAAATAGTCAAGTTCTTGGAAGGAATAAAATGTCAGGCCTCTGCTGTATCTTTGACAGAGATAAAAATCTTTGTCAGAAGTTTCCCCAGCTGATTTCCCCTTATGTCTCATAGGCCAACTTGGCCGTTACTAAACCAAGCACAAGCAAAAGGAGATGGTGTTACCATTCCGATTTAGCCAAATCATGGCTCATCCCTTGGAGCAAGAGGAAGATTCACCTTCCCTGAGCCTGGTACCACCAGGAAAAAATGGGATCCTGAAAACTAAGGAAGAAGGAGGGATGGGTGTTGGGTAGGAAACCAATGGTGTCTTCCATACCCATATTTTTGGTCCTTGTAACTTAGGCTTGAGAACATTCAATCCAACATTTCTTGAGTGGCTACTGTGTAGCAAGAACAGTTATTTTACCACTGAGGCAGGTAACAGGTCAGGTTTTAAAATACTGACTAGATCCTTCTGCCTACCACCTTTCGTTGGCCTCTGTTATTCCTTGGAGGCCTTTCCTGCTTGGGATACTGAATCAGCCCTCTGGGTTTTGCTCAGTTCTAAATCAATATTGCAGCCACTTGCCTCACCATCTTGGCTGGTGCAGCTAGTCCTGACTTTGGAAACCCTGTATTCCTATCATCTTTGTTCTGTTTGTGGTGGACCTTGTCCTCTGTACTCCTGGTCTCCCCTTCAGCTCCTCCCTTTAACATATTTTACCACCTATTCTCCTTTCTGTCTGTGATGAATCTTCCTCCTTCCCAGTTTCCATTGGTCAATCTCAATGTCGTCTTCAAGCTTGTTTGCTCACTCTCTTCTTCCTGCACCATTCACTCTCTTCAACCTCGTGCCTTGCATTACTTTGTTCTTGAGGAGTCACCTGCTCGCCTCTGCTGACTGTTCCCAATTTGAACACAGTCCCTGGCTTAGAAAGTTCCAGTGAGTCCCCATTGCCTGTTACATGAAGTCTCTAGCCTGACAGAAGGATAGCCACCGAGCCAATAACAGTGTTGTCTATGTAGAAGAGACTTGAGTGAGAGAAAAAGGTGTTGAGGGGTTCCGTATTACTTGAATCTTTTACTGCAAGAATGTGTTCTGTGTAACTTGCAAAATTTAAAAAGAAAAAACCTCTAGTCTAGCTTTCGAAGTTTTCCACGTTCTTTCCAGGTCCTCTTCCACTGCTCTTCTGCACGAACTTTCCTCTCCATTCAAACTGGCATCCTTCCTACCCTCAAGACCAGGCTTGAATCGTTGCACAAACGCAACCTAGTATCAAATGACTCATGACTTTCCTGCCAGACTTAATTTCTACACGTTCTTTAATCTTCCAAGACCTAGACTGTCTAACAATTTGCTCAAGAGCCCCCATCCCACCTCCTGGCAGCCACCACCCCTCCCCATGAGTCTCCCACAAGCTCTTCCTTCTCTGAACTCCGAAGCACTTTTGCTGTTGTACATCAGGGTTCTGAACACATCTGCCCCTTTGTGTCATTGATCTCTGCTCTTTGGGTACTGCCTAATAGAGCATCCATTCTCCGTGCCTTTATTCATTCACATTCTGATTTTAGCTGACGACACGGAATGTGGCTGGAGTGACCGAAACAGGATTTCACCTTACAAAAGTGAGCTTTAAGATGTGGTCTCCAGAAAGGCCTTGCCTATAAACTGGAATACCTGAACTATTCATTTGACTTTTTTTTTTTTTTTTTGCGGTATGCGGGCCTCCCACTGTTGTGGCCTCTCCCACTGTGGAGCACAGGCTCCGGACGCGCAGGCTCAGCGGCCATGGCTCACGGGCCCAGCCGCTCCACGGCATGTGGGATCTTCCCGGACCGGGGCATGAACCCGTGTCCCCTGCATCGGCAGGCGGACCCTCAACCACTGCGCCACCAGGGAAGCCCTGAACTATTCATTTGACTTTTAAATGTAATATCTCTGATATTGTAGCCTTGAGGCATTACTTAAATACCACATTGTTATTTACTATTCTTATTTATCTCATCCCCCTAAGAAGATTGTAAACCACATGGACAGTGTCCTATCTTATTTATTTCTATTTACCCCCCACAGTATCTTTCCTAGTAAATATTTGTTGGTTTGATTTTAATCCTATTTTCTTACATTTTCTTCATATGAAGAAAATGCAGATCAGCACTCAAGACTCATTTTTTAAATACTTATGACCCTACATATGAATTTGCAGGTTGATGTTTCCAACCCCCTTTGTATAAGTTAAGTGGCCCCTCTAGTTCTATAAGCACCTACTTGGAGGTACAAAGTCTTCAAGCGCCTTCCCCAGGTTTCTACTTTCCTCCCTAATCTGTACGAGGTTGAGAATGAAGGGAATTCGTTCTGCCAGTGGGTTAGGTTGCCTGGAGATGGCCTAGTCCACTCGTCTCCTTGAGATTATTTTGTTTAGAAGCTTGTGAACTGCACACAGCTCTGCCCACTCTCTGGCCTGAAGAAGACAGCATGGAGTAGGCCAAAAGGAACAAAATGGAGGCAGGGAGCCGGGTGGGGTAATCAGAAAAGCTGAATGCAGAGAGCTGAAGTTCACTGCCTGAAGTTGCTGTGAAGCTGGTGGGAGGGGTAGCATCCCAGCCCCCGCCTGTGGCTGCTGCCTGTTGGCTTTAGTAATTGTATTCTGAGTAGCATTTAGACAGGCCTAGAATGTGAATTCTTGCAGGGGAGGCAGCCAGCACAATCCTGCTTTGTTCCAGTTCTTTGAGGACTAAGGAAATAATTTTTAAAACAATACCCTCCTTCCTGGGCTGTCACTTGTTTGTTTGCTCTGAGGATTTCTCAGTAACTCTTTGGTCTCTGTTGTGTGTGTGCTCCTAACTCTGTGCTCCTAACCACAAGCAGGAATTGGTAGAAAGGAGGGTTTGGGTTTATATGAAAGGCTGGGGATGTATTAATGGTGACATTCTACGTACGTTGGACACTCATAAAGGGCCATGGACCAGGGTCTCTCATTCACTGTTCCTTTAGGCATCTATTCAATAAACACATTCTAGGCCTTGGTTTTGTGTCTAGGACCATTCTAAGAACTATTTGGGGTGGAAAAGAAGTAAAAGATATGGTTCTTGCCTCAAGAAGCTGTAGTGAGCATATAATAATATTATTATTAATAATGGCTGACACCATTTATTGAATCCTTTTTAGTCTGACTAGAAATCAGGCTAAAGACATTATAGATATTGCTCAGTTTAATCAGCCAACATTTCTTGAGCACTTCTTGTCTAGGCACTGTGCTAGGGGCTGGAGTAGGGGACCTTAGTCTAGCAGGAAGACAGATATCATTAAACAAGTGATTACAGGCATGCAGGAGTGCCACGTCACTCTCAAGGGTACTCCTCCCAGCAGCATTGTTACTGAACCAAACAGATCCACTCACCCGCACACAGTAAAGGAAATCTACTGACATCCAGTTGTGGTGAAGGAAAGTGTGGCGTTTATTGTAAGACCCCAGACAAGGAGAACAGGTGGCTCGTGCTCTAAAACCCTGAAGTCCCCGAAGGGTTTCAGCAAAGCATTTTCAAAGGCAAGGTGAGGGAAGGACATCCCAAGGTATGTGATCAGCTCATGAACATTTCTCTGGTTGGTTGACGGTGAGGTTGAAGGTGGTGTCACAGAGGTTAACATTATCAATCTTTAGGCGCCAGTAGGTCTGGGGGCTACATGCTCATGATCACCATGTAGTCCATTTCTTCCATTTGGTGGTGGTTTTAGCATCTGTATAACAACCCAGTAAATACGCATCAGATGCTATTATCTAAGTACTTCAGAGAGAAGCTACAGCATAGGGGTCTGTCCTGGGAAGGCCCCACAGGGTCCTGCTCGATTACAGTATCAGATCACCTACAGCTTGTTAGAAATAACAAATGTAGGGCCCCACCCAGACATGCCATATTTTAACAAGATTACTGGGTGATTCACTGATATGTACACTGAAGTTTGGGAAGCACTGGCCAGCAGACAGGGATTAGCTTGGTCTAAAGTAGAGGATGAAGGAAGGCCTCGCCCAGGCAGTGACTGTTAAACTGAGATGTGCTGAGGACCCAGCAGGAAAGAAGATGACAGGTGGGGCTGGAATGAGGCGAGTTTCAGGCAACGGGAACAGCCTGTGAGCATGTGGGGCTGTGAAGTACAGTATGGTAGCTGAGCAGAGGGATAGGCAGGAGCCAGGAGGGGAAGGCCTGGTAAACCAGGGTAAGGAATTTAGATCCAGTGAGAATGGATTGAAGGGATACTGTCCCCAATGTATAGATGAGGCCACCAAAGCTCAGATAGGTTGAGTAATTGGCCCATAGCCACACAGTTAGTAATTCACTGGTAAACTAATCAAAGCTGGGATGTATATCCAGGTCTCTAATTCTGAAGCCCATTTTATGAACCACTACATAATTTTGTCCTCTCAGGTAATTAACAAGACAAAATATACACACAATATCATTTTAATGCATCTCTGTATAATTTAGGATTTGAAGACTCTTATAATGGCTTAGATAAAACAAGGAGATTAAATTTGGTATAAAATAATAAAACCCATGAACTGAGAGGAGATATAAATTCCATCTGAGCACAGATATTTCCCCCCCTAAGTTTCTTAGGAGATATGGTATAAAAGGAGACACTGTAAGTTGTATAGTTAACCCTTGTTATCTGAAAAAATGAAGTAGACTTCTTCCTCAAGAAGAACGTTTTTCTTTTTCCTATCATTAAACTGTAAGAGGAAACATGAAACAACTAATTGTGAGGGCAAAGCACTCTGTGATTCAACTAGGGTTGTGCTGCTAGGCTGAGAGACCCTTCCTTTCTCTCTGCTCGCAGGGTGGGCAGCACGGCTCATGGGGCCAGAAGCCAGGAGGGAGAGGCAGGGAGGGAATGGAGAGACCAAGTGCAGCCGGTGTGCTCTGCATCTCTGTCCAGATATGTGAGATTTGGGCATCGCAGGACGAGCTGAGCACCTGATCTCCTCCCAGGAGCCTGACTGGGTCCTGTGTGGTTCATGGATTTCTGAGAGGTCAGATTGCAGGGGAGGAGAGAATACAGGCCCCTGTCCTTGGTGTTGGGGGAGGTTAAAAGAGGAGATGGGGGACTTCCCTGGTGGCGCAGTGGTTAAGAATCTGCCTGCCAATGCAGGGGACCCGGGTTCGAGCCCTGGTCCAGGAAGATCCCACATGCCACGGAGCAACTAAGCCCGTGTGCCACAACTACTGAGCCTGCGCTCTAGAGCCCACGAGCCACAACTACTGAAGCCCGCACGCCTAGAGCCCGTGCTCTGCAACAAGAGAAGCCTCCGCAACAAGAGAAGCCGCGCGCACTGAAACGAAGAGTGGCCTCCACTTGCCGCAACTAGAGAAAGCCATGCACAGCAACGAAGACCCAATGAGGCCAAAAATAAATAATAAAATAAATTTATTTAAAAAAAAAAAAAGAGGAGATGGGAGCCCTGGGGTTCAGGGGATTCTAAAGCTATTGGGAGATATGACCTTTAATCTTGGGTAGCTTCCAGTCTAATGGGAGAGGCACAGCCCCTGCCTTCGGACAGCTCCCAATATGATAGGAGAGGCACAGCTCCTGTGTTCATGAAGTCACCCTGAAGGGGAGTGACAGACCAGCCCCAGGGAGCCCCCAGGCTGATGGGAGAGATAGAAAGCACAGACATAGGAGAATAAATAAGAGCACAATGATCAAAGTTACCAAAACTATAAAAAAAAGTCACAGCCTTTCTGACTCCACACTGCCACCGGAGGACTCTGAAACCTTCGCTTCTTCTTGCCTTTTCCTGGCAAGCTGCAAAAGCAGCAAGTGCTCATCACATCTGTAAAATGGGAAGCCAGTGAAGTCAGTCATGTCAGAGATTGTGCCCGCCTTGGTTGAGCTGGTCTCCTCTGCCCAGGGCTTGTTTCAGGTGCCTCCTTATGACCCTGGCAGGAGGGAAGGAGAAGCTCCTGAACAGACAGATAGCTGGCAACACCCAGGCTGTCTCTCTGCTCCCCTCATCCAAATCCCAGCTTGGCTCACAACTCACACTCCGCTGCGCAGGCGAGGCTGGTGGCATGGGTTGGGCCAGTTCCCGCCTCTGGAGGACAGCTGTGCCTCTAGAGCACTGCCTAGCATGCGTTGTATTTGTCTGGCCATCCTTGGCAAAAATGGAATCCTTCTGTCTCCCTGCCTTTCCTCCCTAGCACCTCCCCTGGAGACCATGACTGCTGATGTCAGGCAAGAGAGAAAGAGAACTCGAGGTCTACTGAAGGCGATGTTGGATTAATCAGGAAGCTCTTGCTTTTGTCCCACAGATGACTTACATGTCACCTTGAGCAAATTCTCCTCCATTCCTTTTCTCTGCTACCAGGACCACCGTTTTCCCATCAATATTAAACTAAGGAAACATGGTGGACAGGAACGACCACATGATGTGAAATCATGAGACCCAGGTTCAATTCCTGGCTCTCCTGCTTCTAACTGTATGACCTTGCATAAGGCAAATCCACTTTCCCACAGATAAAGGATTTTAAAATTTTCCTTATTTTTTTGGCTGCGTCGGGTCTTAGTTGCAGCACACGGGGTCTTCATTGAGCCACGCAGGATCTTTCTTTATGGCATGAAGTCTCTTCATTGCAGTGCTCGGGCTTCTCTCTAGTTGTGACGTGCAGGATCTGTAGTTTGAGACACGTGGGTTCTCTAGTTGAGGCGCGTAAGCTCAGTAGTTGTGGCTCACGGGCTTAGTTGTCCTGCGGCATGTGGGATCTTAGTTCCCTGTCCAGGGATCAAACTCGCGTCTCCTGCATTGGAAGGCAGATCCTTTACCACTGGACCACCAGGGAAGTCCCCAGATAAAGGATTTTTAAAAATCACTTGAGCTTCAGTTTTCTTACCTGTAAGATGGAAATTATGACAGTAATGTCTACCATACTGGGAGGTTATGAGGGTCAATTATAGTGAATATGCTGAAATACTTTGACAATTTTAAATCATTTAATAACCAGTGTTATTTTTTGAAGGGGAGATAGATACCCTTCCCTTTCCTCCTCACATGGTTGTGGTGGTGATAATATTGAAAAAAAAGATCATATGTGAAAACAAAAAGTTTATTGAAATGTAAGAGATTCATATTAGCCAAAATAAATATTGAGTCCACACAGGTTTGAGAGCCTGAGCGGCAGGAACAGCTAATTCATGACCAATACTATGTAGGGCTGAGGGGGAGAAAGGATAAGTGGGAAACCAGGTCTCAGGCTCAGATAACCCAGAGTCTAGAAGGAGAAATAAGGCTAAGAGTCGTGGCAGTAATACATAATACTAACTGCTGCATTTCAGACTAAGTGCTGGGGAGGTTCAGAGGCCTATGTGGAGGAAATACCTTTTACTATAGCTACATGTATAAATGTATTTATTTATTCAGCAAATATTTTTGACCACCTTCTATGGGCTGGACACTGTTCTAGATGTCAGAAATATAATGGTAAATAGATAAAATCCCTGTATTTCAAGGAACTTACATTTTAATAGGGAAAGACAGGTAATAACCAAGCTAAAATAAGTAAAAATATGTGGTACATTAGGAGGTAATAAGTGCTAAGAAGTTATAAAATAAAGCAGGTAAGGACAGCGAGGGTTGTTGGGGCAAGATGGTTTGTAATTTTAGACGTGGTGACCAGGAATTCCTTACTGAGAAGGGAACATGGGAGCAAAGATCAGAGGGAGAAAAATAAGGTAGTAGACGAGCATGGTGGTGTGGACCAGGAGAAGAGCAGCAGAGGAAGCGAGGAGAGAGCAGATTCCTCTTCCAGGAAGAGGTGATAGGATTTGCTGATGCTCGGGGGCAGGGTGAGAGGGAGAGAGCGGAGTCAGAGATGACTCGAGGGTTTGTCATGAACACCTGGAAGAGCTGTCATTAAATGAAATGGGACTCCACTGTGCCGGTGGAGTGGGAGGAAGAAGGTGAGATCAGGAGCTGAGTTTTAGACTCTGAGACCCTTGTTAGAAATACAGTCGGAGGTGCCACGTCGGCAGTTAGATACGTGGGTCCAAAGTTTGGTGGAGAGGTCTGGGCTAGAGATGTAAAGCTGGGAGTTTTGAGCATACAGATGGTGTTTAATGCTGTGAGACTAGATGGGATCCCAAGGCAGAGGGGAGGAAGAGAAGACCTCCTGGGACCGAGCCTGGGGCACTCCAGCACTAGAAGTTGGGAGGAAGAGGAGGGTCCAGCAGATGAGATGGAGAAGGAGCAGCAATAAGGAAGGAGGAAAATCAGGAGATTGTGCTGTTCCAGGTGTCAAGTGAAGGAAGTGCTCCAGGGGGACAGAGCGATCACTTGTGTTGGGAGCAAGAAAGCTGAGAGCTCGGAGTTCATTCACCCCTGGACTTACACTATTGAGGTGACCTTGATAAGAACAGTTTGGGTTGAATTGTCAGGGGGAATCTTGACTGGTTCGGGTTTAAATGAAGTTTGGAGAAGAGAAATTGGAGGACGTAAGCGTGGGCAGGTCTGTAAGGATTTTTCCTGTAAAGGGAAGAGAAAGAGGGCCATAGCCAGAGGCAAGAGTGTGGGCAAGGGAAGGCTAATCCGTGGGTTGGGATAAATCACAGCATTGTAAGCTGGTGGGAAAGATCCAGTAATGATGAGGCAGGAGGAAGAGAAGAATTGCTGGAGCACTGTTGCTGAGTGGGCAAGAGGGGATGGGGTCCAGAGCACAGATGGGTCATCCACAGATATGGGAGAGAAGGTGAAACATACAACACAGAGGTAGGTGGGCAAATGGAGCGGTGGCACCTGTGGAAGTTCTTACTCCTTGCTTCTATTTTCTGTCAAAGAATAAACGTGGCCATCAGCCAAGAAATGGTGAGGGAATCCCAGTTGAAAAAAAATGAAGGGGAAGGGGAAAAAAAAGAGATGCAACCCCAGTTTCTTTCAAAACAAATAAAGTGTAAGGGAAATAAAGAGATGAAATTTACAGATTAAAAGAGACATAATTATCAGCTATCATGTGGACCTTATTTGGATTCTGATTCAAACAAACAGTAAAAAAAAATGGACATTTGTGAGCCCATTGGAAATTCAGACATTGAATGGATATTTGATAATAAAAGTTATTGATAATTTTGGAGGCGTGATGTTACTAAGGTTATGTTTTGTAAAAGGGTCATCTTTTAGAGATAGATGCCAAAAAATCACTATTTATAGATGAAATTATACAGTAACAGGGGTTTGCTTCAAAATAATCCAGTGGAGAAGTGGGGGAGAAGGGTGTGTGTGTGTTAGATAACGGGTGATTGGCCTTGGGTCAGTAATTGTCAATGTTGGCTGGTGTGCATATGGAGATTCACTCACCATACTTCATAGTACTTCATAATAAAAATTAAAACAAAGGAAAAAAGAATGGGGAAGGAGAGGTTGGGAGTTAAGAAGAAAAGGGAAGGTATGAATTGCCATTTGGGAGAGCAGATGAGGGGGAGATGCATTTGATTGTCCCATGCCATTAAAGGCCCACTTGAGATTCAAAAGCATGAATTAAAATGAAGCCAGACAGCATCGAGGTATGTATTTCCTCAGCCACGAGCAGCTATACACCTGGGGGCACAGAGTAGGTGAAGCGTTGTGGGATTAGCCAACCAAGTACAGGCATTGAGAATATCATCCTCCCATTGTGTTAATAAAGTCTTGGAGGACTGGGGTTCTGTCTTTGCTTCAGTGACTTCACAGCTAATTTGACTAGCTGATTCCCTAGCCCACCCACATGTTTTGACTAAAACTCAATACTCTATCGCAAGTACTTTAAAATGATTTATTTGGAGGTGCTAACTGGAGGGGGGAATATGGGGATATATTGTTTAATGGGTACAGAGTGTTAGTCTGGGAAGATGAGGAAGTTCTTAGGATGGATGGTAATGATGGTTGCACCACAAGGTGAATGTACTTAATGCCACTGAACCATACACAAAGCGGTTAGAATGGTAAATTTTATGTTATGTATATTTTACCAGTTTTTTTTTTTTTTTTTAAGATTTACTTGGTTGCATCTACAAGCAAAATAAAGTGGGAATAGAAGTGGTTTCAGTTGCCTTGTGTCTCATGCTCCTCCCCTTTGGTCCTAAGTAGCAGGTAATCTTGGTTTGTGAGTCCTCTCCCCATGTGCATGTGGCTGGGACAAGTGTGATATTAATTCCTCTCATGAACAATGTCAGATCCCCATTTTCTTTTTTTTTTTTATTGAAGTATAGTTGATTTACAATGTTGTGTCAATCTCTGCTGCACAGCAAAGTGACTCAGTATTACACATATATACATTCTTTTTTTAATATTCTTTTCCATTATGGTTTATCCCAGGAGATTGGATATAGTTCCCTGTGCTCTACAGTAGGACCTTGTTGTTTAGCCATTCTAAATGTAATAGTTTGCACCTACCAGCCCCAAATTCCCAGTCCATCCCTCTCCCTCCACCCCCCCGCCCCGCCCCGGCAACCACAAGTCTGATCTCCTGTGAGTCTGTTTCTGTTTTGTAGATAGGTTCATTTGTGCCATATTTTAGATTCCACACATAAGTGATATGATATGGTATTTGTCTTTCTCTTTCTGGCTTACTTTACTTGGTATGATAATCTCTAGTTGCATTCATGTTGCTGCAGATGACATTATTTTGTTCTTTTTATGGCTGAGTAATATTCCATTATATATATGAACCACATCTTCTTTAGCCATTCGTCTGTCGATGGACATTTAGGTTGTTTCCATGTTTTGGCTGTTGTGAATAGTGCTGCTATGAACATAGGGGTGCATATCTTTTTGAATTATAGTTTTGTCCAGGTATATGCCCAGGAGTACATTGCTGGATCATATTTTTGGTTTTTTAAGGATCCTCCATACTGTTTTTCATAGTGGCTGCACCAACTTACTCCCACCAACAGTACAGGAGGGTTCCCTTTTCTCCACACCCTCTCCAGCATTTATTGTTTGTAGAAGGTTTGATGATGGCCATTCGGACCAGTGTGAGGTGATACCTCATTGTAGTTTTGATTTGCATTTCTCTAATAATTAGTGATGTTGAGCATCTTTTCATGGGCCTACAGGCCATCTGTTTGTCTTCTTTGGAGAAATAGAAATAGAAAAAGACCTAAATAGTTAGGTCTTCTGCCCATTTTTCTATTGGGTTGTTAGTTTTTTTTGTTGTTGAGTTGTATGAGCTATTTCTATATTTTGAACATTAAGCCCTTGTCAGTTTCCTCATTTGCAACTATTTTCTCCCATTCCTTAGGTTGTCTTTTAGGTTTTTTTATGGTTTCCTTTGCTATGCAAAAGCTTGTAAGTTTGACTAGGTCCCATTTGTTTTTGTTTGTTTTTATTTCTATTGCCTTGGGAGACTGACCTAAGAAAACATTGGTATGATTTATGTCAGAGAATGTTTTGCCTATGCTCTCTTCTAGGAGTTTTATGGTATCATGTCTTATATTTAAGTCTTTAAGCCATTTTGAGTTTATTTTTGTGCATGGTGTGAGGGTGTGTTCTAACTTCACTGATTTACACGCGGCTCTCCAACTTTCCCAGCACACTTGCTGAAGAGTGGTTTTTTTCCCCCATTTTATATCCTTACCTCCTTTGTCGAAAATTAATTGACCATAGGTGTGTGGATTTGATTCTGGGCTCTCTATATTCTGTTCCATTGATCCGCATGTCTGTTTTTGTTCCCATACCACAGTTTTGATTATTGTAGCTTTGTAGTATTGTCTGAAGTCTGGAGAGTTATATCTTCTGCTTTGTTTTTGTTCCTCAGGATTGCTTTGGCAATTCTGGGTCTTTTATGATTTCATATAAATTTTTGGATTATTTGTTCTGGTTCTGTGAAAAATGTCATGGGTAATTTGATAGAGTCAGATTCCCATTTTCAGTTGTTACCTTGTTCTGTGAAGCGTGTCGTTGAGGCCCAGTTGGGAGTCAAAGACTCAGGGTGTTTCCCACATCCCTGATGATGGCCCTGCCTTTGTAGAGTGCTGCCCTCACCCCCTCCTGTCTACCAGTTTATGATCTTTTCCAAGTCTCTTCCATCTGAAGCAGGAGCCTATCTTTCACTGGAGCATTTCTTCCTAGGTTCTAGTCACAGAAGTAGGGGTCCAATTGCTATGACATACCTACTTTATCTTCTTTAAGAAGAGTTTTCTATAAATCAAAACATTTCTCTGGCAAGGTTATGTTACCATTACAAATTTGTCTCTCATTCATGGTATATTTTAAAACCAAGACATATGGAATATATAAACCAAGTGTAATTATACCCCTTTCCCCCCTTGGGCATAATGACAATTTTCTGATATAATCACAAAGAGAACTTTTAAAAGAAATCCAGGGCCATTCACAAAGTAGCAGTTGGAATGTTGCTTTATTGCTGTGAACTAGGCTTCCACGTGGCATCAAAGGAGTGTGGGCTCTGGAGACAACCACCAACCTGGGTTTGAGTGTTGGCTCTGCCACTCACCAGCAGGCAAGTTTTTGTGGGTTTTTTTGGATATCATTAGGCTTCAGATTTATAATGTGTAAAATCAGGATAATAATGCCTTCCTTATAGGAATGTTGTAAGGATTAAAAGTGATGGTTAGTGTAAGAATGGATGTCTGTTCTTAATTTGCCCTCATTGCTGCTTCCTGTTTTAACATACATGGTTGAGAAAGGATTAGAACGTAGATAGCTGTGTGATAGAGAGATCATTGAACATCTCTGAGCGTTATTCACATTTCTCATCTATTTCTGCATCACTTTTCTCATCACATTGAATGATGGAATTCAATTAGAGATTTCTGAGATCCTTTCATTTTAGGTAATCTAGGATTCCTTTGACCCACTGGAACAGAGTTTTGTGGGGGAGAACCTCAGGTACACAGAACTGGATTAATTATAATCCTTGGTTCATGATTCATTCTCATCATTGGTCCATGCTGTTTTTCTTCTCTCTTTTATTCCTTCTCTCCCTCCTTCCCCCCTTCCTTCCTTCTTACCTTCCTTCCTTGCTACCTGCTTTCCTTCCTAATTGGCTATCTTTGTACCTACTTATCTATAGTAATATTGTAAGTACCTGCAAATCTACCACCTACAAAAAGTAGGACTTTGAGAATAGCAAATATCTAATCTTATGGTCCCACTACACCCATTCAGCTGTTCTCTCCACCTCCCCCACTACCAGGAGTAATCATTATCTTTCTTTTTTAGTTGTAGTAAGATATACATGACATAAAATTTACCATTTAAACCATTTTTAAGTGTGCAGCTCTGTAGTGTTAAGTACATTCACATTGTTGTACAACTAGTCTTCAGAACTCTTTTCATCTTGCAAAACTGAAAGCCTGTATCCATTAAAGAACAGCTCCGCATCCCTCCTCCCCCTGGCAACCACCATTCTGCTTATGTTTCTATGAAATCTGACTACTTTAGGTACCTCATATAAGTGGAATCATACAGTATTTGTCCTTTTGTGACTGACTTATTTCAATTTACATAGTATCCTCAAAGTTTATCCATGTTGTAGCCCACGTTAGAATCCCCTTCCTTTTTAAGGCTGAATAATATTCCATTGTTTGTTTATACTGCATTTTGTTAATCCATTCATCTGTTGATGAAAGCTTGGGTTGCTTCCACCTTTTGGCTCTCTTAAATAATGCTGCTGTGAACATGGGTGTGCAGATATTTCTTTGAGACCTTGCTTTCAATTCTTTTTTATATATACCCAAAAGTGGAATCGCCAGATCATATGATAATTCTGTTTTTAATTTTTTGAGGAACCACCAGGCTGTTTTCCATAAAGGCTGCACCATCTTACATTCCCACCAGCAATGTAGGAGGGTTCCAGTTTCTCCACATCCTCACCAACACTGTAATTTTCTGTTCCTCTTTCAGCACTTGATATCATCAGATTTAGTAATTTTTGCAAATTGAATGAGTGTAAATTGGTATCTCATTATGGTCTTGATTTGCATTTCCTAATCATCAGTATGTTTATTCGCCATCTTTCTATTGGATTGTTTATCCTCCTATTTACTTATAGAACTTATTTATATATTCTTGATAGTAATCCTTTGTCAGATGTGTATATCCAATAGCTTCTCCTAGGTTTTAATTTGTCTTTTCCCATACCTTAAGAGGTTTTTCCCCAAGCCGGGTCTATTGGGGTATAACTTAGATAGAATAAAATTCACTTTTGTTAGGTGTACAGTCCTATGAATATTACAAACACATACAGTTATGTAACCACCACTGTAATAAAAATACAGAGCATTTCCATCATTCCATAAAGTTCTCATGTACCCCTTTTTGGTTAATCTTCTCCCCTCCAATCCCAGCTTCTGGTAACCACTGATCTTTATTATGTCCCTAGAGTATGCATTTCCTAAAATGTCATATAAATGAAATCATATAGTATGTAGTCTTTTGAGACTGGCTTCTTTTACTTAACAATGCACTGGGGATGCCTCTGATTTGCTGCATGTATTAGTAGATCATTTCTTTTTATTGGTAAGTAGTATTCCATAGTATTATGTACCACAGTTTATTTATCCACTCGCCTATTGATAGATATTTGGCTTATTTCTAGTTTTTGGCAATTATGAATAAACTTGCTATAAATATTCACATGTAGGTTTTTGTGTAGAAATATATATTCATTTCTCTTGGGTGATACCTAGGAGTGGGATTACTGGGTTATATGGTAACTGTATGTTTCACTTTCTAAGAATCTGCCAAACTGTTTTCCAAAGTAGGTGTACTATTTTTTTATTTCCACCAGCAATGTATGCAAGTTTCAGTTCACATCCTCACCAGCACATGGTATTGTAAGGTTTTTAGTTTTGGGGGTTTTTTGAGCAATTATTCTAACAGGTATATAATGGTATCTCATGGTATCTCATTGTGGTTTTAATTTGCACTTCCCTAATGACTAAGGGTGTTGAACATCTTTTTGAGTGCTTATTTGCCAAATATATCTTCTTTGGTGAAGATCTGTTTAGATCTTTTGCTTATTTTTTATTGGATTGTTTGTTTTCTTATTATTCAGTTGAGAATTCATTGTATATTCTGCAACCAGCCCTTTATCAGATTTATGTTTTTCAAACATTTTCTCTCAGTCTGTGGCTTGTCCTTTTGTTCTCTTAGCAGTGTCTTTCCAGTGGCCGTGCAGGCCCCCCTAGCCTCTCCTGGTTGTTCCTCCCCTTACTATGCAGCAGGCAGAGCTGCAGGGGCCCACTTGATGCTGGCCTCCCCACTATCACCAGCAATCACTCTGGGCACATTTTTTAATTGAAGCATAATTGATGTACAATATTGTATAAGTTACAGGTGTACAATATAGTGGTTCACAATTTTTAAAGGTTATACTCCATTTATAGTTATTGTAAAATATTGGCTATATTCTCTGTGTTGTACAACATATCCTTGTAGCTTATTTTATACGTAATGGTTTGTACCTCTACCCCTATACCCTGGGCACATTTTGAAGATAATGTTTCTCCACATTGTTTACTGTTCTGTTTGACTGGTCTAACTTTGCTGAAACTGCGAGTGAGAGTGCTCACATCTGTCTTGAACTCTCCAGAGTGAATGCCCATCTTTCTTGCATTTAGAGAACCTCTTTTTCCTCTTGCTGATGGCTTCAGAATGCAGGTCCAGCTGTACTGAAATAACAGTGTCGGATTTTAGTGGGATTTTTTTTTGCTCATTTGGAATCTGAGACCCACTTAGTGAAGCAAGTTATCAAGGAAGGCTAACAAATCTCTCTTCTTGGAAATGCCATTTTTGAACACTCATGATGCTCTTAGCACTGGGCAATTTGTTCTGAGGAGCAATAGCTTTTAAATACATCTAGGTTTTAGAAATACTGTCAAAATTCTGTAATCTGTGCTAGCCTGTAATGAGAATACGTTAAAAAATTATTTCCATCCAGTTTGTATTACTTTATATGATAGCAGATTTTTCTTTCCTAATTTGTTTTCCTATGCCTAACATTAAGTTGAATCTGCCAAAAGAAAGAAATGAGATATAAAAATTGGAAATGAGGAGATATTATAATTATTTACAGATGATATAATTATTTACAGGAATTCAAAAGGAATCAACTGAAAACTATTTTTAATTAATTTTTAAATTTTGAGGCAATTATAGATTCATATGCGGTTTCAGCAAATAATACAGAGAGATCCCTTATACAGTTTGCCCAGCTTCCACCAGTAGTAACAACTTAGAAAACTAGGATATTGACGATATACTGTCAAGATAAAAAACACTTCCATCACTACAAAGATACCTCTTGTTGACCTTTTATAGCCATACCCACCTCCTCCCATCACCACCCCCCTTCCTTAACCCGTGGCAACCACAAATCTGTTCTGCATTTCTATAATTTTGTCATTTCCAGAATGTTATATAAATGGAATTACACACTTTAACCTTTTGGGTTGACTTTTTTCACTCAGCATAATTCTCTGGAGATTTATCTAAGTTAATGTATGTTTCAGTAATGTATGTTCTTTCCTTTTTATTGCTGGGTAGTGTCCCATGTTGTGGACGTACTGCTGTTTGTTCAACCATTCAGCCATTAAAGGATACCTGGGTTGTTTCCAGTTTGGGGCTATTATGAATAAAGCCACTATAAACATTCTTGTACAGGTTTTGGTGTGAACATAGTCTTTATTTCTCTGGGATAAATGCCCAGAAGTGCATTTGCTGGGTTACATGATAGTTACATGTTTAGTTTTTTTTTTTTAAGAAACTGGCGAACTGTGTTCTAGGCTGGATGTACCATTTTACATTTCCACCAGCAATGTACGAGTGATCTAGTTTTTCCACCTCTTGTCAGCATTTGCTGTTGTCACTATTTTTTATTTTAGTTATTCTGATAGATGTGTAGTGATATCCCACTGGGTTTTTCTTTTTATTGTGGTTTTAATTTGCATTCCCCTGATGGTTAATGATGTTGAATGTCTTTTCAAGTGCTTATTTGCCATCTGAATATCTACTTTAGTGAAGTGTCTTTACCATGACTTTGGCCATGTCCTAATTGGGTTGTTTGCATCTTTACTGCCGAGTTTTTCGGTTCTTTATTTTATATTCTAGTTATATTCTATGACAGAGAGCTAGTTCTTTGTCATATGCATGGTTTCTCCCACTCTTATCTCCTGAAAGGCAAAGTTTTAAATTTTGAAGTCTAGTTTATCAATTTTTGCTTCTATGGATCTTGCTTTTGGCATCAAATCTAAGAACTGTTTGCCTAGATTTTCTCTTGTATTTATTCTACAAGTCTTATAGTTTTACATTTTAAGTCCACCATCCATTTGGAGCCCATTTTTATATAAGGACTTGGGTTAAGAATTTTTTTTTTAGCCTGTGGTTCCTATGCATGTCCAATTCCTCCAGCACCATTTATTGAAAAGGCTATTTTCCTCCATTGCTTTGGCCTCTTTGTCAAAAATCAGTTGAGCATATTTGTGTTGGGCTATTTCTGTGTTTTCAATTCTGTTCCATTGAACTATGTGTCTATTCCTCCACCAACACCACATAGTTTTGATTACTGTAGCTATATAATGAGTCTTTCTATTGGGTAGCCTGCTTTTTCCTATTTTCTTCTTTTTCAAAATTATTATACCTATTCTAGTTCTTTTGTATTTCTGTATAAATTTTAGAATAATCTGTCTACATCTACTAAAAATCTTGGGATTTTGATAAAGATTGCTTTAAACCAGTGTATCAATTTGGGGAGAATTTGCATGTTTACTGCATTGAGTCTTCCAGTCCATGAACATGATATGTCTCTCCATTTATTTAGATCTTTAATTTACTTCATCAGTAGTTTTCAGCATACAAGTCCTGTACATGTTTTGTTCATTTTATACTTAGTTATTTATTTTTTTGAGGGACTGTAAGTGGTATTTTAAATTTTTTCATGGGTTCATTGCTTATATACAGAAATACAGTTGATTTTTGTATGTTTACCTTGTATCCTGAGACTTTGATGGCTCCAGTTCTAAGACAATTTTTTGTAGTTTCCTTGGGATTTTTTACATAGACCATCATGTTATCAGTACATAGAAACAGTTTTATTTCTTCCATTCTGACTTGTACGCCCTTTATCTCCTTTTCTTGTCTTATTCTAATGGCTAAAACGTCCAGCACTATGTTGAATAAGAGTGGTGAAAGTAGACATCCTTGCCTTGTCTCCAGTTTTAGAGGAGAAAACATTCAGTTTTTCACCATTAAGTATAATGTTAGCTGTGGATTTTTATAGATTTTTAAAAATCAAGTTGAGGAATTTTCTCTCACTTCCTATGTTTCTGAGACTTTTTTTCTTTATCATGACTGGGTGTTGAATTTTGTCAAATGCTTTTTCTTCATTGATTGATATGGTCATGTGTTTTTCTTCTTTAGCTTGTTAATATGATAGATTACATTGATTGATTCTAGAATATTAAACCAGCCTTACATCCCTGGAATGAACCCTACTTGGTCATGGTGTATAATTCTTTTTATATATTGCTGAATTCTATTTGCTACTATTTTGTTAAGGATTTTTGTATCTATATTCATGAGAGGTATTATTGATCTGCTAATTTTTTTCCTTCCTTCCTTCCTCTTTCTTCCTTCCTTCCTTCCTTCCTTCCTTCCTTTCTCTCTCTCTCTCTTTCTTTCTTTCTTTCTTTCTTTCTTTCTTTCTTTCTTTCTTTCTTTCTTTCTTATACTGTCTTCATTTGATTTTGGTATCAGGATAACACTGGCTACATCAAATGAATTTGGAAGTGTCCTCTCCTCTTCTATAGTTTGGAAGAGATTTTATAGATTTGGTGTTGATTATCTTTAAGAGTTTGTTAAAATTCTCTAGTGAAAGAATCTGGGCCTGGAGATTTCTCTTTGGGGAATTTTTAAATTATGAGTTCAATTTCTTTAATGATTATAAACCTATTCAAATTACCTAGTACCTATTGAGGACTGTGGTAGTTTGTGTTTTTCAAGGAATTGTTCCATTTCAACTAAGTTTTTTAATTTATGGGTGTGGAATTGTTCATAGTATTTTCTTAGTATTCTTTTGATGTCTGCAGGATCTGGAATGACATTCGCTCTTGTCATTCCTGATGTTGGCAACTGTGTCATCTCTCTTTTTTTTCTTCTTCAGTTTTGCTAGAGGTTTGTCAATCATATTAACTTTTTCAAAGAACCAGTTTATTTCATTGATTTTTTTCTATTGTTTTTGTTTTCTATTTCATTAATTTCTGTTTTTTATTTCTTTCATTCTGCTTGCTTTGGGTTTATTTCGCTCCTCTTTTTCTACTTTCTTGAAGTGGGACCTTATATTACTGATTTGAAACTTTTCCTTTTTTTTAATGTATGTATTTAGTGCTATAAATTTCCCTTCAGCACTGCTTTAGCTGTGTCCCACAGATTTGGATATATTGTATTTTAATTTTCGTTCAGTTCAATGTATTTTTTTAATTTCCCTTGAAGCTTTCCCTTTGAATGTTGAATTATTTAGAAAATAAAATTCAAAATAGTGGAATTCAAAATTAATATAAAACAATTCTTTTTTTTAAATTTTACTTATTTATTTTTTGGCTGTGTTGGGTCTTTGTTGCTGCGTGTGGGCTTTCTCTAGCTGCAGCGATCGGGGGCTACTCTTCATCGCGGTGCACGGGCTTCTCATTGTGGTGGCTTTTCTTGTTGCAGAGCACGGGCTCTAGGCACATGGGCTTCAGTAGTTGTGGCATGTGGGCTCAGTGGTTGTGGTTCGCAGGCTCTAGAGTGTGGGCTCAGTAGTTGTGGCACACGGGCTTAGTTGCTTCATGGCATGTGTGATCTTCCCGGACCAGGGATCGAACCTGTGTTCCCTGCATTGGCAGGCGGATTCTTAACCCCTGTGCCACCAGGGAAGTCCTTAAAACAGTTCTTTAAAATAGCTTAATGAAAGATCAAATGCATAGCAATAAATATAACAAGAATGTATATAATCTATATGAGAAAACTTGAAAATGTAGTTGAAAAACCCCAAAGAAAATTTAAACAAATTTAAGGTATGTCACGTTCTTAAGTAGATTCAACAACATAAATATGTCAATTCTCTCTAAGTTAATTTATAATTTTAATATGATTTTTTTAAAATACCATCTGATTAAAAAAAAAAAACCTAGAGAATCTGATTTTGTAGTTCATGTGAAAAAAAAAAGCAAAAATAAACAGGAAAATTCTTAAAAATCAAATCAAATAAACTACAGTAATTAAAAGTGTATGGTACCTGCGTATGAAGAGATAAATAGATGAGCGGAAGAGAAAATCCAGGAATAGACCCAAACACATAAGGGGGTTTAATACATGAAAACAAAAAAGGCATTTCAAACCAAAGGGTAAAATGTGAATTCTTCAGTACGTGGTGTTGGGAAAGCCATCTTATATATTTATAAAGTTATAGTCCTCCCTCCTATGATTTCAAAGTAATTTCCAGATGAATAGAAGATTGAAACATAAATATTAAACTATAGAAATGCTAAAGAAAACATGGGAATACTTAAAAATATTCTTGAAAGAAGAGGCCTAAGTATGACAAAAACAATGACAAAAGACCTATAACTATGAAAAAACTTTTTTTTTGCATGGCAAAAACACCATAAATAAAGTCAGGATAAAAATAATGATATGGACAGTTTGCAGCTACTCTTATAAATAAAAAGGTAATTTTCCTAAAAAATAAAGAGTTCCTTCAAACTGATAAGAATAAACCAACTACCCAGTAGAGAACTGGGCAAAGAATACAATAATTCAAAGAAAAGAAAAGTGTTCAGCCTCACTATAATAAGAGAACCACAAAGGGACACAATTTCTGTGCATCAGATGGTTAAAATTAAAAAATAATAATAACAACAGCATGTTGGAGAAGGAAAACAGGAACTTTTATAAATTGCTGGTGGGAGTTTAATTGTGAAAACTTTCATGGAGAACAATTTAGCCACATTCCCTTTGACCTAAGAATTCTGCATCCAAGAATTTATCCTAAAAATAATCTTGCAAATGAGAGAAATCATATTTATCCAAAGATATGTATTGCAGCAATTTTCTACATCCAGGGATTACAAACATCCTAAATGTCTATCAGTAGAGGGTTGAGTAAATTATTATATGTTCATACAGTGGAATACTATACAACTGCTAAAAGTAATAAGGCAGTTTCATATGAACTAATATAGAAAGACATCTAAGATATTAACTGAAAAAGGCAAGTTAGGAGAAAATCTGTATAGTATACTATAATTTTTAAAATGTATCTGTGTGTGCATGGACGTCTCTGGAAGGATACACAAGAGACTGGTAAGAGTGGCTGGTGGGGGAGAGGGGCTCAGTGGGACTAGGAAGTTGCAGGACAAGATTGGGAGGGAAATTTACTTATATATACAATACTTCTACTATACACTCTTGTATCTTTTGAGTTTCATATCATGTGAAGGGGTTACCTATTCAAAAAACAAAGTAATTTTTTAAATGTTTAAGTAAGAACCTCAAGCAAGAGACAGAGACAGAGAGAGTTCTTGTTCCCTGAGCTCAGACTAAATATCCAGAGGGAGGGAGCACATGAACCAGGACTCGGGAAAAGTTTGACTTTGTACTTCTTCAGAAACAGGCATTTATAGAATCATGGAATTCCAAGGTGAAAAAGTCTTAGAGAGTCCCCAGACCCACTTTTCTTCTGTGGCAGAGGAAGGACAATCTGAGAATGAACATTTGCTGAGAAGAGATCTGTAGATACTCTCCAGGCAGACATTAAGATATGAATGCCGAGAGAGAGCAGGTGTCTGACCTTCTGGAACCTGGAGGCAGTGCCTGAGACGCCCAGCAACCTGGCCATGGTCCCCACCCAGCTGGGCCTCAGAGCTGCTCTTCTTGCAGCTTGCAGGGTATCAGGTGTCTTTCTTGATCCCTGATCATCCCCAGAGCATCAGGTGTCCCTCCTGGAACCTTCCTATCCCTGGGTCAGCTGGAGAGTCTAGACCCTGGGTTTGAAGACGCATTTAACCCTGAAGTCCTGTGAGTGATGATAGAGGTATCAGGGTAGTTGCAACCTCACTCGTCTTTGAGGCTTTTCTGTTTCTCTCTCTTGATATCTGTCTATCTATCTTCAAATCACAGTTCTCAGTGGATCCTCACAGCAACCGCATAGGGCATATCTGATCCCCAATTTTCAAATGACAGCAAAATATTTATACAAAGATTTGTTTTCCAAGTACTTTTCTCATTGCAGCCCCCCATTAACCTCATATAGGCAAGGAAAGTTTTATTAATGCAGATATAAAAGAGGAGAATATTAAAGAGGCAACTCTGAAATAATGAGCCTTTGGGCTAAGAACATGTGGGCTTGAATCCTGACTCAAAGGATTCTTTACACTTATTTCCTCCAGGGTAACGTGGGGATAATAATATCTATATCCTTGGTCACCATATAGGATTGTTGTTAGGATTAAATGACTGTGGTTCTAAAGAGTTTCAAGACATTCTAAGATTTCTCATTTCTCAACCTGTTCTATCATTTAAAGTTTATTTTTATTTTGAAAATGTGTTACAAAGAAGAGAGAATAATATAATGAACCTGATGTATCTGTCACTCTCTTCAACAGTGATCAGTACCAGGCCAGTCTTGTCTCAGCGATACCTCTACCCACTCCTCCCTCTTTTGCTTTATTGACCAGATTTTCAAATAGTAAAGTGTATTCCTAACATCCCTAAAAGGTGACTCACGGGTTATTTGGGGTTTTAAAGAATATTATTAGGGATTTATAAGATTTAAATGTTTAAACACATTTGTTATGTTTCAACCTATTGTAGTCATGATCCTGTTTTTTTTTGGTTTTTGTTTTTTGTTTTTTGGTACACGGGCCTCTCACTGTTGTGGCCTCTCCCGTTGCGGAGCACAGGCTCTGAATGCGCAGGCTCAGCAACCATGGCTCACGGGCCCAGCCGCTCCGCGGCACATGGGATCTTCCCGGACCGGGGCACAAACCCATGTCCCCTGCATTGGCAGGTGGACTCTCAACCACTGCGCCACCAGGGAAGCCCCATGATCCTTTTTAATGCTCAATTTGACCAGGGACACCTTATGCTGGGTAGCTTCCAAGTCCCTTTGGCATAACTCTAATAATCTTTTTTTTTCTTTTTTTAACATCTTTATTGGAGTATAGTTGCTTTACAATGTTGTGTTACTTTCTGCTGTATAACAAAGTGAATTAGCTATATGTATACATATATCCCCATATCCCCTCGTTCTTGCATCTCCCTCCCACCCTCCCTATCCCACCCCTCTAGGTGGACACAAAGCACCGAGCTGATCCCCCTGTGTTATGCAGCTGCTTCCCACGAGCTATATCTGTTTTACATTTGGTCGTGTGTATATGTCAATGCTACTCTCTCACTACGTCCCAGATTACCCTTCCGCCTCCCTGTGTCCTCAAGTCCATTCTCTACGTCTGCGTCTTTATTCCTCTCCTGTCCCTAGGTTCCCCTAGTCTGAAGTCAGAGAGCCTGATTCCTCCAGCTGTGTTTTTCTTTCTCAAGATTGCTTTGGCTATTTGGGGTCTTTTGTGTTTCCATACAAATTGTGAAATTTTTTTGTTCTAGTTCTGTGAAAAATGCCATTGGTAATTTGATAGGGGTTGCATTGAATCTGTACATTGCTTTGGGTAGTAGAATGATTTTCACACTGTTGATTCTTCCAATCCAAGAACATGGTATATCTCTCCATCTGTTTGTATCATCTTTAATTTCTTTCAACAGTGTCTTACAGTTTTCTGCATACAGGTCTTTTGTCTCCTTAGGTAGGTTTATCCCTAGGTATTTTATTCTTTTTGTTGCGATGGAAAATAGGAGTGTTTCCTTAATTTTTCTTTCAGATTTTTCATCGTTAGTGTATAGGAATGTAAGAGATTTCTCTGCATTAATTGTGTATCCTGCTACTTTACCAAATTCATTGATTAACTCTAGTAGTTTTCTGGTAGCATCTTTAGGATTCTATATGTATAGTATCATGTCATCTACAAACAGTGAGTTTTACTTCTTTTCCGATTTGGATTCCTTTTATTTCTTTTTCTTCTCTGATTTCTGTGGCTAAAACTTCCAAAACTATTTTAAATAATAGTGGTGAGAGTGGGCAACCTTGCTTGTTCCTGATCTTAGAGGAAATGTTTTCAGTTTTTCACCACTGAGAACAGTGTTGGCTGTGGGTTTGTCATATGTGGCCTTTATTATGTTGAGGTAGGTTCCCTCTGTGCCTACCTTCTGGAGAGTTTTTATCGTAAATGGGTGTTGAATTTTGTTGAAAGCTTTTTCTGAATCTACTGAGATGATGATATGGTTTTTATCCTTCAATTTGTTAATATGGTGTATCACGTTGATTGATTTGCATATGTTGAAGAATCCTTGCATTCCTGCAATAAACCCCACTTGATCATGGTGTATGATCCTTTTAATGTGCTGTTGGATTCTGTTTGCTAATATTTTGTTGAGGATTTTTGCATCTATGTTCATCAGTGATATTGGCCTATAGTTTTCTTTTTTTGTGACATCTTTGTCTGGTTTTGGTATCAGGGTGATGGTGGCCTTGTAGAACGAGTTTGGGAGTGTTCCTCCCTCTGCTATATTTTGGAAGAGTTTGAGAAGGATAGGTGTTAGCTCTTCTCTAAATGTTCGATAGAATTCGCCTGTGGATCCATCTGGTCCTGGGCTTTTGTTTGTTGGAAGATTTTTAATCACAGTTTCAATTTCAGTGCTTGTGATTGGTCTGTTTATATTTTCTGTTTCTTCCTGGTTCAGTCTCGGAAGGTTGTGCTCTTCTAAGAATTTGTCCATTTCTTCCAGGTTGTCCATTTTATTGGCATAGAGTTGCTTGTAGTAATCTCTCATGATCCTTTTCATTTCTGCAGTGTCAGCTATTACTTCTCCTTTTTCATTTCTAATTCTGTTGATATGAGTCTTCTCCCTTCTTTTCTTGATGAGTCTGGCTAATGGTTTATCAATTTTGTTTATCTTCTCAAAGAACCAGCTTTCAGTTTTATTGATCTTTGCTATCGTTTCCTTCATTTCTTTTTCATTTATTTCTGATCTGATCTTTATGATTTCCTTCCTTCTGCTAACTTTGGGGTTTTTTGTTCTTCTTTCTCTAATTGCTTTAGGTGTAAAGTTAGGTTGTTTATTTGAGACGTTTCTTGTTTCTTGAGGTAGGATTGTATTACTATAAACTTCCCTCTTAGAACTGCTTTTGCTGCATCCCATAGGTTTTGGGTCATTGTGTTTTCATTGTCATTTGTCTCGAGGTATTTTTTGATTTCCTCTTTGATTTCTTCAGTGATCTCTTGGTTATTTAGTAGTGTATTGTTTAGCATCCATGTGTTTGTATTTTTTACAGTTTTTTTCCCTGTAATTAATATCTACTCTCATAGTGTTGTGGTCAGAAAAGATACTTGATATGATTTCAATTTTCTTAAATTTACCAAGGCTTGATTTATGACCCAAGATATGATCTATCCTGGAGAATGTTCCATGAGCACTTGAAAAGGAAGTATATTCTGTTGTTTTTGGATGGAATGTCCTGTAAATATCAATTAAGTCCATCTTGTTTAATGTGTCATTTAAAGCTTGTGTTTCCTTATTTAATTTCATTTTGGATGATCTGTCCATTGGTGTAAGTGAGGTGTTAAAGTCCCCCACTATTATTGTGTTACTGTTGATTCCCCCTTTTATGGCTGTTAGTATTTCCCTTATGTATTGAGGTGCTCCTATGTTGGGTGTATAAATATTTACAATTGTTATATTTTCTTCTTGGATTGATCCCTTGATCACTATGTAGTGTCCTTCTTTATCTCTTATAATAGTCTTTATTTTAAAGTATATTTTGTCTGATATGAGAATTGCTACTCCAGCTTTCTTTTGATTCCCATTTTCATGGAATATCTTTCTCCATCCCCTCACTTTCAGTCTGTATGTGTCCCTAAGTCTGAAATGGGTCTCTTGTAGACAGCATATATAGTCTTGTTTTTGTATCCATTCAGCCAGTCTATGTCTTTTGGTTGGAGCATTTAATCCATTCACGTTTAAGTTAATTATCGATATGTATGTTCCTATTACCATTTTCTTAATTGTTTTGGGTTTGCTTTTGTAGGTCTTTTCCTCCTCTTGTGTTTCCTGCCCAGAGAAGTTCCTATAGCATTTGTGGTAAAGCTGGTTTGGTGGTGCTGAATTCTCTTAACTTTTGCTTGTCTGTAAAAAATCTGTAATTTCTCCATCAAATCTGAATGAGATCCTTGCTGGGTAGAGTAAGCTTGGTTGTAGGTTTTTCCCTTTCATCACTTTAAATATGTCCTGCCACTCCCTTCTGGCCTGCAGAGTTTCTGCTGAAAGATCAGCTGTTAACCTTACGGGGATTCCCTTGTATGTTATTTGTTGCTTTTCCCTTGCTGCTTTTAATATTTTTTCTTTGTATTTAATTTTTGATAGTTTGATTAATATGTGTCTTGGCATGTTTCTTCTTGGATTTATCCTGTATGGGACTCTCTGCGCTTCATGGACTTGATTGACTATTTCCTTTCCCATGTTTGGGAAGTTTTCAACTATAATCTCTTCAAATATTTTCTCAGTCCCTTTTTTTCTTCTTCTTCTTCTGGGACCCCTATAATTCGAATGTTGGTGTATTTAATGTTGTCCCAGAGGTCCCTGAGACTGTCCTCAATTCTTTTCATTCTTTTTTTCTTTATTCTGCTCTGCAGTAGTTATTTCAACTATTTTATCTTCCAGGTCACTTATCCATTCTTCTGCCTCAGTTATTCTGCTACTGATTCCTTCTAGAGAATTTTTAATTTCATTTATTGTGTTGTCCATCGTTGTTTGTTTGCTGTTTATTCTTCTAGGTCCTTGTTAAACATTTCTTGTATTTTCTCCATTCTGTTTCCAAGTTTTTGGATCATCTTTACTATCATTACTCTGAATTCTTTTTCAGGTAGACTGCCTATTTCCTCTTCATTTGGTTGCTCTGGTGGGTTTTTACCTTGCTCCTTCATCTGCTGCATATTTCTCTGTCTTCTCATTTTGTTTAACTTACTGTGTTTGGGGTCTCCTTTTTGCAGGCTGCAGGCTCGTAGTTCCCGTTGTTTTTGGTATCTGCCCCCAGTGGGTGAGGTTGGTTCAGTGCCTTGTATAGGCTTCCTGGTGGAGGGGACTTGTGCCTGTGTTCTGGTGGGTGGGGCTGGATCTTGTCTCTCTGGTGGGCAGGGCCGCATCTGGTGGTGTGTTTTGGGGTGTCTGTGAACTTCTTATGATTTTAGGCAGCCTCTCTGCTAACGGGGGCAGTTGTGTTCCTGTCTTACTAGTTGTTTGGCATGGGGCATCCATCCCTGGAACTTGCTAGCTGTTGGGTGGAACTGGGTCTTAGCATTGAGATGGAGATCTCTGGGAGAGCTTTCGCTGACTGGTATTACATGGGGCTGAGAGGTCTCTGGTGGTCCAGTGTCCTGAATTCGGCTTCCTACCTCAGAGGCTCAGGCCTGACACCAGGCTGGAGCACCAAGAGCCTGTCAGCCACACAGCTCAGAAGAAAAGGGAGGAAAAAGAAAAAGAAAAAAAGAAAAGTTATTTACATAAAATAATAATAATAGTTTTAAAAGAAAAGAAGAGAGCAACCAAACCAATAAACAAATACACCAATGATAACAAGCGCTAAAAACTAAACTAAGATAAACATAAATATCAGAAGCGAATCAGTCGCAGACAGCAAACCCCAAGTCTACAGTTGCTCCTAAAGTCCACCACCTCAATCTTGGGAACATTCATTGTCTCTTCAGGTATTCCACAGATGCAGGGTACATCAAGTTGATTGTGGGGTTTAATCCGCTGCTCCTGAGGCTGCACAGAGAAATTTCCCCTTCTCTTCTTTGTTCGCACAGTTCCCAGGGTTCAGCTTTGGTTTGGGCCCCAACTCTGCGTATAGGTCGCCCTCAGGCATCTTTTGGGAAGTCTGAGGTCTTCTGCCAGTGTTCAGTAGGTGTTCTGTAGGAGTTGTTCCACATGGAGATGTATTTTTGATGTATTTGTGGGCAGGAAGGTGATCTCCACGTCTTACTCCTCCGCCATCTTGAAGGTCCCCCCAACTCTAGTAAACTTTGACGCTTTGTTTGCTTTATGGTGTGACAAGATGTTCTAGGCTCATCTTATATATTTGCTGCTTCAGACCCTTCTCCAAGGAAGCCTGATTTCTTTGGGGGGGATGGTATATAGAGTTCATAATCTGATTGCTAGGGGTACTCATTTCTTCCAGGATGATCCTTGTTTCTAGGCCTTGCTAGGCAGTGTGTGTGTGTGTGTGTGTGTGTGTGTGTGTGTATGGATGGATGTAACATAAAACATATGGAGTTCATCCTGATACTCCCAGTTCACAATCAGGACTACAAAATTTTAACCTGATCTCATCGAGCTTACATTTGTATGTTCTTGCAATAGGAAACCCTTGTTTTTCAGTAATATAAATATTATTACTCATTTGGTTTATCCCACAATACACATACAAAAGTCTCAGAATAACAACAACAATAATAATACCATAGCTTCATCAATAATATGATTATTGAAAACAGTTTAGGATTTTGGGGTGGGGGGAATGGAGCAGTTCTTTTTATTCTTAGGATATATCCCTCCAAGGATATACAGTCAAATTACTGTGTTTTAATTTCTCTGTGTGTAGTTATGCCAACCAGCTGGACATACAGACTCATTTGCTACACTTTCATTTTAGGGATTTCTTTCAAAAATATTGTTCCTTATAATTATGTCAGATATTTACATGTTCCAAAGCAAATCCACAAAACAAGGTATCTTCAATATCCCTGTTCCCTCCACCTCATTCCTCCCCCTCCCTATAAGTCCTTTAAATTTTATTTTATGCTTTATCCTTTTATTGTCTTTTCAGAATATAAGAGAATACATATATATCTTTGCATTCATTCTCCCTTTCTTAAATAAATGGTAGCATATTAAGCACACTTTTTCCTGTCATGTTTTTTTTCACTTGACAATAATCCTGTAGGTCACAACTTGGGCATGATATAAGATATATTTCAAAAAGATTCCTAGAACTGAGGCTACTGGGACAAAGAATAAATGCATACTTATTTTGATAGATACTGCTGCATTCCCCTCTACAAAGGTGGATGTGACCATTTTCTGCAGACACGTTTTAATGTTAAAGCAAATGATTAAGTGAGATATGTTATCTGTGGTGAGAAAGGCTAAATGTTTGCCCTAAAGGACCGGACCTGGGACTTGAACCCTTGAAATGCCAACTAATAGTCTAGTGGTCTGACCTACTGTCCTGTACCTTCTCCCCATTTAACAGATGAAGAAAATGAGTCACATGTAGGGACGTGATCTATGCAAAATGATAAAACAAGCTAGGACCTAAAACCCATGTCTCCTAACACTAAAATTTGATCTCCTTTTAATGGGTAATTTATTTATGGTGAACTTGGTTTGATTATCTGTAGATGGGGAAGAAAAACATAATAGTTCTAAGTAAAAAAATTAATGAGATAATTATGGGTAAATTCTCCCTTGGGTGTAGGAGAGATTCTTTAAGGAATGGCTTAACTCCTTCAGGTGACTAGGGATTCAGCAATTCGATTATGATGTCAGGCCACAATAATAATCTTATGAAGAGAGAGATGATCCCCCCTTCCCAAAGTCCAGCATGCTTAGGCACCTTGCAGAATCTGTCCCATTTCTTGCAGAGTGCTTTGAATTTTTGTGAACAAAGATGCTGTTTTGCTATGTAAAACTGTCCAAATGGGTGTGGACAAAGATGTAATTTCCCAGTGAATGAACAAGCTGCAAAGCACAAAGCCTTTTCTTTTCCTTTCCTAAAGTGACCCTGGGGTTCTTCTTTGTGCTTGCTTTGTGACAGGTTGATTGACTTATGTGCAATTTGGGACGCTGGAGTGTTCCTTCCCGCTGCAGACTGGAAGGGAGCCCCCTCTGGTGTTACAGGAAGGAGGCTGAATGAGGCAGAGACGGTGAGTGGGGCTTGGGCCTGGGCCTGGGCCCCATGTCTCAGGGGTAGGGTGGGAAGAAATTCTCACCTCCTGACCCTTCTCTTTGATGAGAGACATTTCAGGCCCCAGAATTTTCTGAGGGGACATCTCCTTCCTCCTCCCCAGAGTTGGCCACAGAGCCAGACCTCAAGGCTCTCCTAGGCCAGGAGGCTGACTTTGGGGAAGCATTTGTTCCTTTTTCTCCAGCAGATGCAGTGAGCCGGCATTAGCCCTGCCATTGTCCCGACTGTTCACTTCAATTGAAAAACTGGGAAACAGCTGTGTTTGTGGCCCTCACTCCCCCTTAGCCTGGCCTCCACAACCTGGGAGCCTCCTGAGTGACAGCCCCAGCATATGGGGGGCAGTCTGAGAACTCCTCCTCTGGGCGGAGCAGTGGGCCCTGGCAGATGGACAGCTGTCCAGGGCACCGTAAACAGCTGAAGCTGACATCACTGAAGCCACACCCTGTGTCCAGGGTCTGCATTGTTCCATTCTGGGGTAAAATTTCCTGCTGCTCCCAGCAACTCCTGTCTTAGTCTCAAGGCAGGAATGGCAGGGGAGTACATGCAAGAAGGGCTACAAATTTAACCAAGGAGTAATTGGCATTGAATCAGACGCTAGCAGCCTGGAGGCTTCTGGGCTGGCGGAGTCTGACCTGGAGGCCTGAACAGAGAAAGGTTTCCCTGTTCTTGAGTGTGGGCATTTCAGCCTCATTGCTCCAACTCCCTTTTCAGATGGCTTCTGTTCTCCCAGAAAGAGTTGGAGATTTGGGCTGGGAGGAGGCAGGCAGGGAGGGAGTTGAAAGGTAGGAACAGAATATGCTGATGACATGGGTTCTGGCTGTCCTTGCTTTGTGACTGTAGGAAAGTTTCGAACCACTCTAGGTTTATACAGTAGGGATAATAATGAACATCTTGTAAAGATTAAACGTATAAAGAGCCCTGCACCGTGCCTGGCTTATACTAGGTATTCAGTAAATGAAATTATTTTTCATATCAACAGCGGCTCAGATATACTTGTTTTATGAAGGTAGTTTCTGTATGGGTTCTCTTAGGTCTACGACTTGCCTTAGAAGAGTGTCAGGTTTCGGGGACCACCAGGGAAATCCATCTGACCACAGGACTTTTTCACCTGTTACTAAGTATTGAACTTTAACATACTGGCAGTAGCAGGGGGGGACACCATTCTTTTGGTTTGTATTTGGAGGACTCTGATTGCAAAAATAGCGTACAGGTTATTATAATGGGCCTATAAATATATGCAAAACAGCATGGGAACAGATCCCCAGGTTTGTGCCAGAATCAGGGGTTAGTCCAGCTTTGTGGTCACTGTGGCCCCTCTCTTGGCACTTTTTCATGAACCCACCCTACTTTCTATCTCTGCGCCCCCTCCTAAGGCCCCTCCACACTCCTCCCTGGGCACACACACTCTGGGTTGCCTAACCAGATCCCTGCCTAAGGAACTTGGGAGCCCCCCGACCTTCTCTGATGATAGCAGTGTCACTACCCAGCAGCACACCTGACTGGCAGCCAGAGTCACACTCTGCTGCATCCTGCCTGATGCCGAGCAAACCTATTCTAGCTTGCACCTCTGGACACTTCCCGTCTAATCCACGAGCCCTAAAATTAGAACCACATATTGGTTCACTATATTTTTACAGTGCATTCATTTACATTAGTTGTGTCATTTGACTTTCACGACAATTCTGTGATGTGGGCAAGGCTGGCGTCATCATTCGCATTTGACTGATGAATACAGTGAGGCTCAAGAAGTTACTTCTCCAACGTCCACAAAACGAACAGCAACAGAACTCATATTAGAACTCAGATGTCCTGGGGCTTCCCTGGTGGCGCAGTGGTTAAGAATCCGCCTGCCAATTCAGAAGACACGGGTTCGAACCCTGGTCCGGGAAGATCCCACATGCCGTGGAGCAACTAAGCCCGTGCACCACAACTACTGAGCCTGCGCTCTAGAGCCTGTGAGCCACAACTACTGAGCCTGCACTCCAGAGCCCACGAGCCACAACTGCTGAGCCTATGTGCTACAATGACTGAAGCCCACGTGCCTAGAGCCCGTGCTCCGCAACAAGAGAAGCCACCGCAATGAGAAGCCCGTGCACTGCAACGAAGAGTAGCCCCTGCTCGCCGCAACTAGAGAAAGCCCGCGCACAGCAACAAAGACCCAACGCAGCCAAAAATAAATTAAATAAATAAATTTTTTTAAAAAAAGAAAGCACTCAGATGTCCTGAATTGTGGGCCGTTTTTCTTGCTGCAACGCCACACTGCCTCCTCCAGTCTGAGGCACCCACACCTTCAGGAAGTCAATGGATCAGAGAACCTTCAGACACACAGGGAAACTTTTAACAGAAGAAGAAGAGAGTGCACACGTATGGCCACGTGAGGACCACTACGCTCTGCAGGGGTCTGAGCCGGTTCTTTAGAGGTGGTAACAGCCATCCTTGCCAGAATCAGCACTGGAGGACTCCCCAGCCGCCAGCGCTGTGCATTTTCCATTGAATCCTCCTCACAGTCACCCTATGAAATAGGGCCCATTGTTACCCACATTTTACTGGTGACAGAAATACAGAAAGGTGGAGGAACATGCTCAGAGCACCACAGCTGAGAAAGCGGCAGCACCTGAATTCGAATCCCAGCAGTTCTCCAGCTCTGGGACCCACACGGTTGGCCATTTGGGCTTGGGGTTGCAGGGTGTTTTCAGGGTGGCTTGGGGCTGCATAGGTGTTTCTGAGCAAGCCTCCGGCCAGGTTCCAGGTAAGAATCTGATTTCGTCTCTCCACTTGGGAAGCCTCAGAGGAGCAAGTCCTCTGTCTCTCTGTCCTGCTTCCCTCTGGCTCTTCCCCTTTTGTTCTGGGCCACTGCCATCTGGAGCGGCCCCACGCATCTGCTCCCCAGCACAGGTCTCCTCCCTCCCCGCTCCTCCTGCAGCCCCAGCGTGAGGCACCTTCCCACACAGACTAATCTCTCCCATCCCGTGTCTCCCCTGCCCCAGTGCTTCAGCCCCTGGGCCTCGCCAGGCACTCAGAGCAGACACCTGCCCTTTGATGCAAGGCAGAAGAACCACCCAGCTCGCCCAGGCCTTCAGTTTCTCAAATGGAGTCATTTGGTTAATGGCACTCACACTCCTCAGCCCCTCTGCCTGTTGGTAAGAAGCTGGGCCTTCTCTCTCCAGAAACATTACAACAGGCTGCTGTGGCCAACGTGGGCTCAGGACACACCACTGTGGGGTGATTGGGGAAGGGCCGTGGAACTGCATTAGGAACTGTTTTGCCTCCGCACTCCCTGCCCCAGGACCAATTCCGGGCCCCTGAGGCAGCATGCATGCTTAGCCACCTTCTCCTGGGTGCTGAGATGTGCAGGGCTAGGTGTGGAGCCACAGCTGGCAACAGTGAAAGCTAGTCCCCCCAATAGCGTGTGCTGTCTACCTCGTGTCTGCTGAGGTGATGCAATCGCTTCTACACCCCTCTCAGCCTTCCTTGCTGCCCTACTAAACCCACCTTTTTACTGGAGGCTGGGCTGTTGGGTTTGAGACAGCATGTCACCCTGTGAGTTTCCATTTCTAATGGGAGGATTATAGACTATAGCAAAGGGAGGCCCTTCTACAAGCAGGTGTATGCGCTCATTCGGGGCATTAACACAAAGCTTTTCCCTACACCCCTGGAGCCAATGGTGTCTTCGATGTGAGCATAATAGCCAGCACTTTGCGCCAGACTTCTAGACAAATGGTGCATCTTATAATGCAGGAAACAACCTTCCCCTGTCTGTTCCACCTTCCCTCGTCCACGCGCCTGTATTTTCACATCTCCTCCAACCTGTAGAAGCCTGCCAGGATGGCAATTGGATCCAGACCGATGACTGTGTTGGATGTGAATGCAGAGGGCTGGAGAGAGAGGAAGAACAGATGCTACTCCCTCCTGCTGTCTTAGTCCTTTCCTCCCTGTGCCTCCTTATTATGTCAGACAGGAATCTTAAAAATGCCACCAGCGTTGTGCAATCTGTGGAATATCAGCAGCTAGACCAATATTGATAGAAGGATGGAAGCCTCAGAAGAACTGACCTGGCTCCATTGAGGTTGACTCCAGTCTGGTGCAGTTGATGTCACAGGTCATGGACCACTGGTGGAAGAAGCTGGCATGAACAAGGGCAGGATTGGGGCCATGCAGGGTGGTCCCCAGGAGTTTGAAGCACTTTGGTTAAGGAGGCCGGGGTAAAGGCGGGAGAGAGGGCGGTGCAGAGCTGCTTTGGCTGGTCTGGAATCTTGCAGGAACCTCCCTTCTCTCTGGTCCACAGTAGACAACACTTGTGCAGATCACCGTATGTCGGCTCTAAGAGTGAATAATAATTCCTTGGCCACAGAGCTAACGTATGGTTATTAGCACAGGCATTGTGTACTTTGTACATCTACAAAATAGATCTGTAGGTTCGAAGGTCCAGCTTGTCCAAAGTCATGTAGCAAAGCATTGCACCAGCTGTAACTTGTGGGGAAGGGGAAATGACCAATAGTTTTTGAATGCTTAGTTTGGGCCAGGCCTTGCGTTAGATGCTATACATAAACATTAGCCCATTCATTCAAAATGAATTAAATCAACTCAGTTAATAATCATCACAATAATCTTATAATAAGTAAGTGTATTGCTCCGTTCAAAGACAAGAAAACTGAGGCTCTAAGAGAGAGAGTAAACAAATTGCTGAAGACCATGCAGCAGGTAAATGGCTGAGGTGGGATTGAAACTCAGGTGCGCGGCTCGCAAGTCCATGCCCCTTCCATGTGCCAGAGGGATTATACTACGTCACTTACTCTTGAAGCTGCGTCTCAGAATCCATGTCTGGTGTGTTTCCCCTGGTCTGCATCTTCTTCGCTAGCCCTGTTCTGCTTTGAGCTGGTGCTCGCTTCTATGAAGAACACAGGAAAAGGGTAGAAGGCACTGCCCTCACCCTCAAGAAGCTCACAGTCCAGTTAAGGGGCTGGAGGTCATCTCTCTTTCCCTCATCCCAAGCTTCTTCAATAGTCTTGTCCCCCCCCGCCCCCTTTTTTTTTTTCCTGCTTGAGCTCATCCTGTGGTTTTCAAATGGCTTTAGAACCCTGGTCTGTTGAAACTAGGCTTGGAATCCCACAAATAGAGGGTGGAGTAAGCAGCTTAACATGAGTGACGTTTGAGCAGATGGGTCCAGGTGGTAGCTCCTCAGATGGACAGAGTCCCGGACTCCAAATGGACACCCCACTCAGGGAGCCTGGGAACGCATTGGTCAGTGACTCGAATGAGGAGCTGGGGTTTGAAAGAAAGGTGGCTAGGGATTTGTACAGCTATCACCCTTCAGGAAAGCCGCCAAGACAGAGATTGAGCTTTCGGGCTGTTCTTTGTGCAGCGTTCCCTTTGTACAGCATTTTGCAGTTTACTGTGGAGATAGGGACTAGACAAACAGTGACTTGTTCTGAGTGGCATCCAGGAACTTAACCCTAGGTCTTTTTTTAAAAATCAATATTCAATATGTTAAAGTTAGGAATCCCCAAACCTAATTTTTCTTAAACTTTTCATTTCAACTGACAAATTTTACAATTCTCTTCATAAATCTCATAAATTTTAACAATCACTTGTTTGATTCCATTAATAAACTTAGTTAAATTCCTTTGAACATTTGAAACTGCATTTATAAATTTAATCATTCATTTCCCTTTTTGAAGTTTCACAATTTTCTAACAAAGTCTTCCAAGTTCTTATGTAATTAATTCTTTTTTCTCATTGATATTTTAAATAACAGCTTTATTGAGATATAATTCACATACCGTACAATTCACCTATATAAAATATACAACTCATTAATCAACTATACTTCAATAAAAAATAAATTTGAAAAAAAATAAAGTATACAATGCATTGATTTTTAATATATTTACCGACTTGGGCACCAATCACCATAATTAATTTTAGAACATTTTAATTACCTTTCACTTCCACCAAAAAAACCCATACCCATTATCAGTCACTCCTCTTCCCACCCCCAACCCTGGTCTTCCTCTAGCCTTAGGCAATCACTAATCTATTTCCCACTTCTGTAGATTTGCCTATTCCGGACATTTTGTATAAACAGAATGGTACAATATGTGGTCTTTTGTGTCTGGCTTCTTTTACTTAGCATGATGTTTTCAAGTTTCATCCATGTTGTAGCATGTGTCCATATGTCATTCCTTTTTTATGGCTGAATAATATTCCTTTATATATAGATATACCACATTTTACTTATGCATCATCAGTTGATGGACATTTAGGTTGTTTCAACTTTTTGGCTATGATCAGTTATGCTACTGTGAGCATTCATGTTTAAGTTCTGATTGGACATACATTTTTAGTTCTCTTTGGTATATACCCAGGAGTGGATTGCTGGGTCATGTGGTAATTCTGTGTTTCATCTTTTGAGGAACCCTAGGTCTTCTCATACTAAATCCAATCCTCCCTTTCAGGCCTTCTACCTTCAGTCTCTACCTTCTCTCCCACTCAGGTCTCTCCTTCTTACCCTTCCCAAATATTGGGCTGTACCCTTGGACACATAGGATTATGTCCATAGGATTATGATTACTTCCCCCTCCAGCCTTCCTCAGAGCAATTTCCCTTTACTAACAGGCCCAGGGGAGCCGGCTCTGCTATCCCGGGTGTCTTCTCACCGACTTGGAGGCGGGTGGAGAGCTTCACAGCCCTCTCTCTTCTCCCTCCAGCTGTAAAGAAGATGTGTGTCTAATTGCTGTGAAACTTTCTCCCTGAGGGTAGAAAACAGGGAGACGAGTGTGAAGTTGGTTCTTAAGTTGTAGAGAGGTGGGGGCTCTTCTCCTTCTTGGAGGTAGCAGAATTTCTCCCCCCACCGAGGGAAGATTGTTTCCTGTGTCTTTAGCTGATGTCTCCAAGGTGGAGGCTGTCTGCATACCCTACATGTTAACTTTTGTTCCCTTTGCAATTTGCTTTACCTGCTAATCTCTATAAGAAAACTGGTCAGAGCTCAGTTAACCCCGAGCAGGGGCAGTGAGTGGAGCCGGAATAAGGGAAATTCACAGATATCCACAAACCTTATTGAAGGCAGACCCTGCACAGCGTGTCACATTAGCTAACAGGCAGCTATACTGACTACATTTGAGAGTCTTTTCCATTCCATGTATGTCTCCCAGTCCTGCCTCTTGGAGGATGAATGAATAAGCAATAATAATGAGGAGAAAATGGACAACCCCAAAGAACTTCAGAAAGCTGGCTTGGCTGGATTATAGCATCAGCGATATCCTTCCCAGTGTGCCCAGCAACTGCCAGCCTGTGTGGTTGGCTGTTCAGGGCTGGGCTGTGGACCCAGCTGCCTGTATACTTTGGGCTGTCTTGCTATGCCAGGCTAAGATGTGTCAGGCTCCAGTTGGCCTGGGGTCAAAGAAACAGGATAAGGCAGCAACCCCACTTCTTCCGTATATCGGATTGTATGTACAAGGGTATTCATTGTAACATTGTGGTGATGGAGAAAAAATAAAGAAAAATAATCTAAAGGTCCACTATAAGCAGATGGTTAAAAGATTTGTTGTAGATCCACACAAATCAGTTATGAAAAAGTATGCAGCAGGTCTCTTATGTCCAAGCTCTATTGACTTAGTGACTCAACCAGCTCTGCCCCCACAGTGAGGTGCCTGCGCCTTTCCCCCTAGAAGGGGGGCACTTTCCTGGTGGGCGCAGCCTTCGTGTGGAGCCTGGCTGCCTGGTGGCTTTTGCACACCAAGGTGCCCTGCAAGTGCTTTGTGCCCCAGAGAGCCTGGAGTGAACATGAGAAATTCACTAGATATTTATGGTGGCACCTCGAGGAAAAGGTCCCTTCCCCCTTTATTCTTTCCTGACCCCTCCTTCCCTCACCCCCAACTTACTAAATAGCCAAGTGGTTCAGGTTTCAACCTATAGATTAGTTCTGGGTGTTGAGCAGGAAACAGCTGTTTTCAGCCAAATCCTTAATCCTAAACCCAGGTGTCCCCCTCCACCCGCTCCCGGCGGGAATCAGGGCCACCTGATACTGTTGTTCCCCCACCCTGCACTCCTGCTGAGACCCTGTTGGCCTCTGTGAACTTAGCCCAGGCAGGGAGAGGAGGGGCCAGACCTGCTGGTGCCCCTACCACCAAGCGGAACCCTACCAATGGTTAAACACACAGCCCCTCACTCCTCCCAGATCTCTCCCCCTGACCATGCAAGGGAGCCAAGCATGAAACACAGCCACCGAGCAGATGGAGACCACCCCCTCCAACCCTGAGAAGGGAGGAGGGGGGAGGGGGCTTGAATCCCATAACAAGGTGTCTTTAGCTGTTGGAAAATCCTAGAAGACAACTGGTTCAACCCCACACAGGGAGGAAGCGGGGTCTCCCCTCCTGGGCAGGGGGAGAGGCAGATCTAGAAGCAGGCTGGTGAGTGCTTTCTTAGGCTGTCAAGTCCTTGGGCCCGGGAGGGTTCGGTGTAGTTACAGCCCCATAAAGGGGAGGTGGGAGGATTGCCCGGGCAGAGAGACTTTGTAAAGATGCTGAGACTGCGGTCATTTCGTGGGCGCTGAAGGGGAGATGTGAGATATCAAGCTTCCCTGGGGCTTTCTCAAGAGGAAGGCAGGGAGCTCCCCCTGCGGCTTCCCCGTCTTGTCTCGTCCTCTTCCAGAGACCCGTCTATCTTCCTTCTCCCTGCTTGGCGCTCTGTCTCTTTGGGACAGGCTGATGATCACTACTAGGGGGCATTTCCAGTTTCCTAGGAAACCCCTCTGGCCTTCAGATGCCTGTGAGTGGAGGGAGTGAGTGGGCTCGGGTCACCATCTGTTGCATGGTTCCTTCCCTGGCATGAGAGATGGAAGGGAGGAGGGGACCCGAGGTAGGAAGAGAAGCAGGGAGGAGGGTCCTCCACAGTGCCCAGGGCAACCCTCTGCTGAAGGTGACCTCAGAACCAGGGCAGCTAAGCGGAAGCACTCGGGATGAGGACGCGGGGAGGCTGGGAACGGAGGTGATGGCCGTTCTGTGGTTAGTGCCTGGAGCGGCTGAATCCCAAGACTCTGAGAGTCTATCTGTGGGTTGGAGAAAGCAGGGTGGCCTGACTGCGATCAGACAGAAACCCTGAGAGGGAGTGGGGGAGGATTTCAGGAAAAAAGGAGATGAATATGTCTGCTGAGCAGGGACAGGATCTATCTACTTCATGGGATGCTTAATAGATATTACTATTAGGTTACTGCTGTTATTTTTATTACTCAGGCTTATGCTGTAACAACAGTTTTTATCATTTGTGATTTAATCAAGGGTTTATAATATACTAATTCATTGATGGGATGCATATCTCTCAGTAATAGGAAATATCTGATAAGATGGCTGTTCACTAGCCCCATGAGTATTTATTGCACTGTCTCACTACGAAGGGAGACAAAACATGGACTCTGACCTCAAGAATTTCAGAGTCTGATGCAGGAGATGGATGTTGGAGCAACTATTCCCACAGGCAGGAGGAGATGACCCCTAGAACAGAGTGTGCTGGGGAGCACAGGGGAAATTGCAGCCCACTTTCAATGGGAAAGTAGGGTCAGCATCGCGGAGAGGTTGCCACTGAGGGCCTTGTAGAGAGGTAAGGGGATAGCACTTCCAGCCTATGCAGAGTGTGGCCAAAGGTCCAGAAAGCACCTGGCCGGTCTGGGGAGTGGTGCGAGGTCTGGGCTGGACCTGCGGGAGAGGAGGCTGAGCGGGGCGGGAGTCCGGTCACAGGGGCTTGCACAGTGCACAGAGAGTGTAGATTTTGTCTCTTAGGCCAGTTCCTCGACTGCTTTTTTCTGCCAAAACAAACGTGATAGAGGCCACACACTGGCTCTTTCTCCGTTCTTCAAGAAAGAAAACAGAAAGTGAGGGAAAATGTGATTATTATAGCAGTAACCTGAGCCGCTCAGATTTATATTTATGTATAAATCATTTACAACAGTTCTTGGTTTGTACGGGGAACAGATTACTTGAGAAATTCCTTATATCCTAGTCCTGAGTTCCAGCTAAGAGGGCCTGCCTGCCTTTCTACAGGGAGCCCCCCGGCCCAGTCTGGAATACTTCCGAGCTCTTTTCAGACGTCACACACACGGCCCTTCCTCACTTATTTTGATGTGCCTCTGTTTCCTCTTTTGTTTCAGCTCCTCTCTCTGATTTCTGAACAGGTTGCTTCTGGGCACCTATAGTAATAAACCCTGCTGTGTGTCTGTTTGTTTTTTTAAATCTAATGCAGAATGGCTGAGTTTTGCGTTGGCTCTGTCGGGCTTTTATTATCTCTCTGTTCCCCCACAATATCCTGTGGCAGTGATGTGTGAGTGTATTCCTTAGTTGGTTCTTGTAGTACTATTCTAGTCATTCCATTAGTTTATTCTAAGAGCTAGTTACTGGCACGTGGCCTCATAGTACTAATCTGTTGGTGTGCGTATCCCCAGGCAGTAATTCGGGAGCACAGCCTCAGACTACCTGCAGAGCTGTTTCGTTCACGACCCTGGGCATTTCGAACTGAACTTGGTTCCAAGCTCATGATCTCCCTGAGCCCCAACCAGTTCCAGACTTTTCCCCTTTCTTTATTCTTTTTTTTTTAATATAAATTTATTTATTTATTTACTTATTTTTGGCTGCGTTGGGTCTTTGTTGCTGCACGTGGGCTTTCTCTAGTTGCGATGAGCGGGGGCTACTCATTGTTGTGGCTTCTCTTGTTGCGGAGCACGGGCTCCAGGTGCACGGGCTTCAGTAGTTGTGGCTCATGGGCTCTAGAGCGCAGGCTCAATAGCTGTGGCGCACGGGCTGAGTTCCTCCGCGGCATGTGGGATCTTCCCAGACCAGGGCTCGAACCCGTGTCCCCTGCATTGGCAGGCGGATTCTTAACCACTGCACCACCAGGGAAGTCCCTCCCCTTTCTTTATTCGTGATGCCAGTTATGTGTCATCCTAATCCAGTTTCCCAACCTAGAAACTTTGATGCCATCCTCCTTCTCGCCATCCACTACCAGTCAGTCATCAGATTCTAACCTTGTTGAATCTAACCCAGAGACCATCCTCAAATCTCAGGGAGGCCTTGGAGGCCATCAAGCCATTCATCTGTCACACACACAGTCTCTTTCACACCTGCCCAGGGGCACCTGTGGAATCTGGAATCTAGGAGAAGGCAGGTGGAGTGACGGGGAGAGGAGAAGTGGTCGAGAAACCTCACCCCTGGGCTTCGCTCCCAGAGCAGGAGGATGATTTAGGGCAGAGAGTGGCCTGTGGCTAAGCCCCAGACCAGCCAGCAGATGGACAAAACGATGGGCAGATCACAGGCCCTGTCCAGGACTTAGGTTTACCTGATAAAGGTCTGTGTGTAGTGGAGTCACTTGAACAGTGAAACAGCTTCCATCTGTACTGTGCTTCACATTCCTATGCATTATTCATGTGATTCTCACAATGAGCATCTGCAGCAGGCAAAGCAGGAATATTTATTTCCATTTTTGAGATTTTTTAAAAGGCTTAGAAAACAAGTAATTTACAAAAGATAAGTGGCAGGACTGAGATCTTTACTTGGATCTTCCTTTCCATAAATATTTCCTGCCAGGGACCCTGCCAGACACTAGGGACACAGAATGATCAGGGCATTGTCTGAGCCTCACGAATTCCACAAAGAGGGGAGAAAGCGTAAGCCAGTGGTGAGCAACCTACAGCCCTCAGGCCAATCCCGCCTGTTTTGTAAATAAAGTTTTATTGGAACATAGCCATGCCCATCCGCTCACTTATTGTCTGTGGCAGCCCTCACACTGTAATAGTAAAGTTCAGTATTTGTGACAGAGACCGTCTGTCTTACAAAGCCTAAAATATTTACTGTCTAGACATTTACAGAAAAGGTCTCCAACCCTTACTTTAATCACGTAGTTTTGCCAGTGTGCTAAGGGCCTCAGAGAGGCAGGTTTAAGCTACAGTAGAGATGAGATGGACTCTCAGCTCTGCTTGGTGATGGGGCGCACAGGCTAAGCACAAGGAATTCTTCACTGAGCAGAAGATGTCTGAGGAGTGAGGTCTTGAAGACTGAGTAGGAATTAATCACATTACAAGGAGGGAAGGCCTTTCCAAGCACAGGGGATGGCACGGGTAAAGTATGGAGGCTGTAAACGGTGTGGTATGCTTAGAAAATGGCACAGCATTCAGTAAGGAAGCTTTTAGGTTTGGGTGAGCTTGGAGAGGCCTCCAGGAACTTGATTTCAAAGAGCCTTATATGCTACGCTTGGGGGTTTGGATTTGGTCTTATAGATTGACGGGGAGACATGGAAAGGTTTGCAGCAGAGCACTGACATGATCAGGTGGGGGTTTAGAAAAATCACTGTAATAGCAACATGGAGAATGGATTGGAAGGAGACCAGTTGGGAGGTTATTGCAGTGGTTCATGAGACATGATATTTATCAGAGGTAAACAGGTGGGAACATGCAGAAGGGAGGGGGAATGAGAGACACCAAGAAGGAGACAGTCCAAGGGCCTTGGTGGCTGGATGTGAGATGTGAGAAGAGGTGGGATTTAAGGGTGATTCCAGGTGTCTAGCTTGGTGACTTAGGTGGGTACCACCAACAAAGACAGGGAATAGAGATGGAGGGTCAGGACCCTGATGGAGACACTGAGGACATCAGGCAGAAGAGGATCCAGCAGTGTGATCAGTGCCGTCGTGGAGGTTAGAAGGCCCAGAGAGAAAACGAGGGCCCAGGGTGGTGTTTCAGAGGCCAAGGAGGAAAGGATGTTAGGAGGGATGGATGGGGTGGTTAACAAGCGTTAGTGCCTCCAAGAGGTCTGGCAAGATAAAGACTGAGAACAGTGGTTTTGGCCATCGGGAGGCCAATGGGAGGTCCAGACAGGAGAGTTCCAGGATGTCATTGGATGAGGAGTGAATGGGAATGAAATAAGTAAAGGCAGGAGCCATTGACCACTGTAGAAAAAAAAAAAAAAAAAAAAAACTTTTATGAGAAGAAATGGAAGAAAAAACTTCAGGTACATATAGGGAGGCTGTGAGATGCAGAGAATGATGTTATGATTTCATTATGAGAGAAACTCATGAAGATGCTTCTCTGCTAAGGCAGGGAGAAAGTTGAGAAGAGTTTGGAAATTCAGGAGAGAGCAGATAGTTTTGGGGTTTTTTTTCCCCCAATTTATTTATTTATTTTAAGATGGGAAAAAAAGCACTGATTATGACACCCTCCTGTGTCCCTCTTCACACACCCCATTAGCACGGGAGGGTTTCGGGAGGATGCTTTATCTCCTTTGTTTCCAGCACAGTACACACTTTGGCTACATTTTAAGGGCCTCAGGAGATGGAAATGCCCTGAGTTTTCTTTCTTTCTTTTTTTTTTTTTTTAACATCTTTATTGGAATATAATTGCTTTACATTGTTGTGTTAGTTTCTGCTGTACAACAAAGTGAATCAGCTATATGTATACATATATCCCCATATCCCCTCTCTCTTGAGCCTCCCTCCCATCCTCCCTAACCCACCCCTCTAGGTGGTCACAAAGCATCGAGCTGATCTCCCTGTGCAATGCAGCAACTTCCCACTAGCCAACCAATTGATAGCAGAGGGTTGGGGCCGGGTCCAGGCAGAGGCAGGCAGGTAGGTGGAGGGAGGAATGCTTTTTTAATACAGAAGATGGAGGTCACGGGAAGCTTATGTGTTCAACCAACATACTAGGGGCATTTCTGATTCTGATAGCACTGTCATTTCCAAGTGACAGAAAACTCAACTCCAGCTGGCTTAAAAATTCAAGAGAATTTTTAATATAAACACACAAGTAATTTAAAATCCCCAAGTAGGATATGCTCCATCAGTGACTCAGTGACGCGAAGGATCAGGTCTTCCTGTGTCTTCTCTCTGCCTTCTGCAGTGTTGGAGTATCCTCACATTATGCTTGGAGACCCCCCTACTCCCACTCCCTGAAGCTCCATCCTCTCCCCTTAGGGGGGTTCCTCACTGGATCTCTTTCAGAAGAAAGGCGGAAACTTGTCTTTCCCAGAGCTTTTAGCAGAAGTCTACATGAAGCACACTGCCTCTGGCTGGCTGAAGTATCCTTTCCTAAACCAACCATAGTGGTGAGGGGTAGGGAATGCTAATTTTCTTATACTAATCACAAGCCAACCCTGGAATTGGGGTAGGATCATTCTGAGAAAGAGGCAGAGATAAATTTGCTGAAGAAAAATGTGGGTACTATTATGGACAGAATCGTGTCCCCCCAAAAATTCATATGTTGAAGGTCTACCCACAATGTGACTCTGTTTGGAGACTGGGCCTTTAAAGAAGTAATTAAGGTTAAATGATGTCATTGTGGTGCACCCTAATCCAATAGCGTTGGTGTCCTTATAAGAAGAGGAAGAAACACCAGAGGTGCATTTGCACAGAGGAAAGGCCATGTGAGGACACTGCAAGAAGGCAGCCATTTGGAAGCCAAGGAGAGAGACCTTAGGAGAAACCAACCCTGCCGGCACCTTGATCTTGGACTGCCAGCTTCCAAAACTGTGAGACAGTGAATTTCCAGTCTGTGGTATTTTGTAATGGCAATGCTAGCTGATGAACACAGGTACAGTGGATGGGAGGAGGAGAGCAAGGATGCTGGATAAACATCCAGTAAATGCCCACTAGGTTCTCTGTGTGCTTGACAGCCTCAAGGAATTCACTGGGGAGACAACAATCTACACCAAGACCTAGCACTCATTACAGCGAGTATATCCCAGAATTCTCTGAGAGCAAGGAGGATGAGGACTGCATCCAGCCTTGGTGGGATAGGGTGTTCCAGGGAAACCAAGGAAGGCTTCCCAGAGGTGGTGTCACCTGCCCTGAGCCTGAAAGATAACAGAAAGTTGAGTGAAAGAGCAGAAAAGGCAGACTAGGAAAAGAGAATAATTTATGTAAAGTTAGTGTGAAAATAAATGCCACCCAAATGAGAACAAGCAGAGGCTATTTATTTGGAGTGAGCTATAGCAAGGGAGTCAGCCACCATCACTTGCTTTGGCGGAGACGTAAAGGCAGAGAGGGGAGAGGACAGGTTTTTAGCGAAAGAAAGGGAAGGCTTCCTGTATGCTCAGACTGACATGGGCACCTGGAGGTGGGCTAAGTAGAAGCAGGCATCCTATGTGATTGGTCTGAGAAGCATATTTGTCTTTCCCTGGTTGGTCTTGAGTTGGAAATACTGGTAAAAAAATATCTGAAAGCCTGTAGTCACTGCCCGAGTCCTGACCACTCTGGGCTGTCTGCTGAGAGGCTGTGGGCCAGGCTCCTGCTGTCGTAGATGGTGTGGCCGTCGTCTGTGCAGTCCTCTCTCAGTGGGTGGGTGAGCGAGCAAGGACTATTCATGGAACTAGGAATAATTCAGTATAACTGGGGGTGAGTGGAGGAGCAGCGGATGAGACTGGGCAGGTATGCAAGGGCCTGATCAGGGAGGGCTTTCGAAGCACGTTTTATTTTAAGAGAGACATAAAGGACAGAAGCAGGTGGGGTGGGCATGGACACAGGTTGACCAGGGGTGTCAGGGATTGTGAGGCTGTCCCGAGAAGGTACCCCAGGCCTCAGTGAGGAAATGCTAGCCACGGGAAGCCAGATGGTTTCCAGTGCAGTGCTGCGGCCCCAGCCTGGTGTGCTGTTCCTCACGCCTGTACCTGGCTGTTGCACTCACATGTTTTTGCCACTGGGCGCAGGGTTTCTGCATTTGGGAAGTTAGGCTGTTGCAGAGGGGTTTTCAGTTCTTTGTTTTACTAACAGAATCCTTTCTTGAAACAAAACCTTATGCAAAAGCCCAATGTAAAACAAGGACTGTGAAGCAGCTAGCCACCCACCCTCCCCCTTGGAGAGGGCCTGAGGCACTTCCAAAGAAGCCACCCAGCTTCTCTGGACCCATCGTAAATACCCAGCACTAAAAGATTTTGCAGAATTTTTCAGCTCTGCCCTCACCACCAGGAACACTTTGTGTGATGAAGTTTCTGGGTTTGGAAGCTGAGGGGCTGGCCTTGCCCCAGAGGATGCGGCGCCTCCTACAAGGTCTCCTTGCTTCCAGTGTTGTCGATCTACATTCAACCCTCAACACAGCAGAGTGGTCTTTACAAACAAATCTTATCGGGTCGGTTCACCACTTAGAACCCTACAATAGTTTCCTGACATGCTTAGAATATATTTTAATTCCTTACTTTGGCCTTCAGCCCTCTGGGAGTATACTCTTGTCTCCCTCTCTGACTATGACTTGTTCTGTTCTTCCCCATGTACCCTCCAAGCTCCAGTCACACCGGCTTCTTTCAGTTTCTTTCATGTCCCCATCTGCTTCCTGCTACTGGGCCTTTGCACAGGCAGTTCTCTCTGCCTGGAATGTTTTTCTGACCCATCTTTACAAGGTTGGCTCCTTATTGCCATTTATATCTTGGTCAAATGTCACATTTTCACAGAGGCCTTCCTTGACCATTCACTTTCTTTTATCACATCACCATCACTGTAGTTTCTTTTTTCTTGCTTTTAATGACTATTTTTTAGAGCACTTTTTGATTCACAGCAAAATTGAGCAGAAGGTACAGAGATTTCCCATATGCCTCCTGCCCCCACACATGCACAGCCACCCCTGTGTCATCACCATTCCCACCAGAGTGGTACATTTGTTACAACTGATGAACCTATATTGACACATTGTTATCACCCAAAGTCCATAGTTTGCAACAGGGTTTACTCCTGGTATTGTACATTCTATGAGTTTTAACAAATTATAATGATACCATTAGAGTATCATACAGCGTAGTTTCATTGCCCTAAAAATCCTCTGTGCTCCACCTATTCATCCCTCCAACCCCTGATCTTTTTATTGTCTCCACAGTTTTGCCTTTTCCAGAATGTTCCATAGTTAGAATCATACAGTAGGTAGCTTTTTCAGATTGGCTTCTTTCACTTACTAATAGGCATTTAAGTTTCTTCCATGTCTTTTCAAGGCTTGATAGCTCATTTCCTTTTAGTGCTAAAAAAAAATTCCCTTGTCTGGATGGACCAGTTTATCTATTCACCTACTGAAGGACAACTTAGGTGCTTCCAAATTTGGCAGTTATGGAAAAGGCTACTGTAAACGTTGTGTGCAGGTCAGATTGTATTTCCTTCTTTGCACTTACTGCTGCCTGATTTTGTTGTTGTTGCTGTTCAACATTTATTTCCTGTCTTCCCCACTGAGACGTAGGCTCTGCAAGAGTAGAGAAACCTCAGCTCTTGTCCCTGTATATTCTCTAGACTGGCGCCAGCCACCAGGTCTGGCAAGTGAACGAATGGCCGGCTGACTGCTGGCCAAAAGTCCAAGGCGGGTTCTGCTTCAGGGGCCGTGGTCCTGCCGACTGAGGCGTGTCTCCGCGCAGCCTGTCTCTTCTCCCCATCACTTCAGATGTGTTGTGAACACCGGTGCAGCCTGCTCAGAATGGGGCTGCGGGAATGCGGGGAGCTCCTGACGGCAACAGCTTGTGGGAGCTGTGGGCCTCTCATCCATCTGCCAGGGACAGCTTGTGGAATCAACACCAGGGGCCCCCCAATCTGGGGAAAGAAAGCAAACCAGGACCCAGAAAAAAGGAAAAATAGAAAAGCACACTGATTGCGGTTGGATAAGTAGTATTGCTCCTTGGAGCTGTTGCAGGTAATGTCCTGGAGGTAGTTCAAAGCCTGATGGATAGCAGTAGCTAACATTTCTTGAGCTTGTGCCCCCATGCTTTGTTAAGTGCTTTATATAGGATTTGGGGTATCAAGTCACAGTGGCAGCCCTCTGGAATAGGTGCTTCTATTATCTGCATTTTTCAGATGAGAAATACAAAGCTCCAAAGTTTCAGTACTTGCCCGTGGGGAGCAGCTTCAAACCCAGGTGGTTTTGCTGCATGGCCAATGCTGTTGAACTCAACCAAGAGAGGCTGTCATGTCTGCCGTCCCCACCAGTGGCTGATCATCACTCAACTCACGTGCGCTTTCCTGGGCCCCATCTTAGATATTTTGAATTCACATCTCCCACAGGGCTTGCACATTTAAAGTCCTTGAGTTCAAGAAGACCTAAGTGTGTGAAACACCCCCATGTAAGATAACAGAGGTTCTATGGGCATTCAAATTAAAAATTTTTTTTAATCTGCAGGCTTGATTTGATGCCCTACCTAGAAGTTTGAGGGTCCAAGGATTTGTGTATTTAAAGAGTACCCAGGTGATCCTGATAAGCATCCAGTTTCCCTCCTGCGGGGGCACATTGTCAGGGACACACCTGACCAAATGCCATATGGATTCTTTATGAAAAGCGGTGAGCTCAGCACATCACATGCAGAACACTTCATATTCAGGTGACTCTATTCTCTTTTGTCTTTTCTTTTCTTTCTTCTTCTTTTTTTTTTTTTTTTTGCTTTTCTTTTCACACAGTGGATTGGGGTACAGACATCTCAGATACGCAAGAACTGAATTAATCATATTCTCTAGTTCATAGTACACCACCAGTCCACACAAGATTTCTCTTTTGGTTTTATTTATTTTTGTTCTTTTCCTCACTCCCCATGCAATAGGCCCCCCTTCAATGTATTTTATAGCCTTACAGTTCACCTCTTACCTGTTTGATTCGATATAAAAGGATCCTTCAGATACATCATAGTGGTAGCGTGTGTGGGTGGTGTGTTTCATTTTCATGAATGGTTTTGTACGATGGCTGTGGATTATTCTTCCTTGCATCTCAGAGAAGCATCTGCCTCTCTGGAACTTCCTCCCATTTGATCCTTCTTTTGCCCCCATGGAGCTAAACAGAAAAATGCCACGCCCTCTTCTGACTTCCCAAGACAGTCATCACCACCCCCTCTTCTGCAGCCTCTATCTGCCCTCTCAAGGATATGGGATTTTCCTTATTCCTCCATGGGATGCTCCATAGTTAGATAGCATTTCCCTTGAAGAGCCCTGACAACTCCACCCCCAAGCCCCGCCCCGGCTGGATGGTATGCTTCTCCTCTCCTAGCGATAACCTGCAATTTGTTTATTCATTGATTCTTTGATGGACATTTGGGCTCGTTCCACTTCTCAGCTATTGTGAATGATGCTGCTATGAACATGTGTGTACATGTACTTGTTTGAGTCCCAGTTTTTAATTCTTTAGGACATATACCTAAGAGCAGAAATACGGGCTCATATGGTAATTCTTTGCTTAATTTTTTGAGGTACTGCCAAACTATACATTTCTTTTTTTAAATTGCAACTTTGCTTAGGACCTGTCATGCATATTGAGAGACAGGGAAATTGGATGGAAAAACCCTGAGCTAGGAATCAGGAGACCTAGGTTCTTTTCCTAGCTTTGCCACTAACCCGCACAGTGACCTTGAGCACATCACTTCCCCTTTCTCGGCTCTTGTTTCCTCATCTGAGAAGTAAGGGGATTGCATAAAGCTAAATGCTCTTTAAATTATCTTCCTTTTTAAAGATTTTATTGGAAAAATTGGATTCCAGGAGAAGAGAGAGAGAGAATTGTCAAACAACTAAATGTGATTATTTCTCTGTTCTTTTCCTACTGTATTTTTAAATTGTGAGTTAAAGACACCCCAAATGATTGGACTTTCTTCTTGCCAATGTGTATCTAGTTATTGAATAGCTTCTGGCTTCCCATTTCCATCAAGATTCCCAGAATAAGATATCCTTCTCTTTCCCATCACTTCCTACCACTTGGCAGCTCCTGAACAAAACATGGCGGTCATGGAGCCAAGACTGGAGCCACCCCCACTGTCCTCCTGGAAGGAAAACTGAACCTCCCCCTGGTGCTGGTTCCCTCAGCACTAAGGTTTCAGTTGGATAACCTGAGTCTAATCTTTGGAAATACAGGAGCCATGGAGAGGCATTAGCAGACTCTTTTTGAGACAGTGTGAGGATCATCTTAGAGAGGAGAAAGAACCAAAGACCTGCTGTGATGCCTTCCAGCCAGACAGTCCCCACCTTGGGAGATTTTCTACTTTCTTAACTCTCTTACAGCTGGATGGTTCCCTGGCCGGAGAGCAGTGCCTGTGTAGGGAGGGAATTTTGTCCTCTACTGATGGGAAGCCTTCACAGTTTGCTGCCCAGGTCCAAAGCATGTGTTCTCCTGCGCCGCCTGGTGGTTTTATGGGGAAACAGGTTTAAAACCTGTGATCCAAGTGGTTTATTATTTTATTTGCTCATTTTTCATCCATCCATCACATGGTTTTGAGTGCCTGCTATGTTTTAGGCACTGTGCTGTATTCCAGGAATAACAAGACGAGGCACCTTCCCTTACAGTACCTTCCTTTCTATAGGGGGTACAGACTAGTGACTTTTAGAGTGAATACAAAGTGACAAGTGCTATAATAGGGGGTCATGAGTGGTGTTCAGGAGCGCAGACAAGGGGGCACATAAGTCATACTTAGCATAGCCTAATGAGAGAAGGCAGGTGCAAAGAGTGTTCTAGACAGAAGTTAATCTGTGCAGAAGTCAGCACAACAGAGCATTATGCACTGAAAGACCTGGTAGAAGACCCATGTTGGCTGGAACACAGAACACAAGGGGATGGTGATAAGAAACAACCTTGCAGACGGGGCTGCATCATGCAGGGCTTCTGAGCCATTTCACGGACTTCAGCTTCAACTTTGGAGCAGCAGTGAGCTAGTGAGCTTGACTAGGGGAGTGGCTTATTTATACTTGCATTTGAGGAGTAAGCACTCTGGTTGTGGATGGAGAATGAACCAGAGAGGCAAGAGTAGAAGTGGGAAGAGACCACTTAGGAAGCTGTTGCAGTAATTGGTGTGAAATAGTGGTGCCCAAAGCCAAGGAGGAAGCAATGGGAAAGGAGACCAGCAGATGGAGTCCAGAAATACACGTGAGGTTGGAGGCTGGTATTGGGCCCAGCTTCCAGGAAAGAAATTGCTGAAATCTGAATCAGCATCCTCTAGTTTGCTCACATCCCGGCACAGGGCATGCCTTACACCCTCAGTCTGGAAAGCTGGGAGATGGTGGGGTTGTACAGGTGATAGAGTCTTCGTTTTGCTGCCAAGTTGTTTTAAACAATGTGTCCATTTGATAGATGGCTGTTGGTCCAGCAAAGCTGGAGGAATTGTGGGGAAACTGCCTCCCACTGTCCTCTTTGCTTTCTTTGGCCCCATGCTAGGTAGAACAGCAAAATGGACCAGTTTTTACAACTCCGTGTTTCTGAGCCTCAGGCAGTTTTATAGCTCAGTATCTGAGCCTCAGCTGTAGGCCATTCTTGCTCTTCTCTCTCAGGACAAGGGGAAAAGGGTTTGTCTCTCAAGGACCTGTTCCAGGCTCCTTGGACAGCCATTTTTAACCCTTACCCCTGTAAGCCCTGGAATGATGTCTTGTGCTTGAGGGTGTGAACATCGTGCTGTCATAAATGTTGCTTATTCTGCCAACCTCCTGGAGCCTCCTGTCCTGGGCCCTCATCTCAGCACTGCCTTTATCTCTTAAGGGACAACATCAGGGATCACCACCAAATATTTAGCTGCACAAAGTATTTGCAGAAATCATTCAATTACAGAAAGTCTTTGGGGCAACCAAGTTTTCACTTACCAAACTTCTGGCCCACAGTGCTGCCCCCTCCCCCTCTCTCTGGGTCAAAGGACAGCACCGTGATCTTGTCTCTGAGCTACTACCCCAGACACACTCGGCCTCGGGTCCACTCATCACACGTGGTTCATAGAGGCTGTGAGATCGGTGCATTTCCTACTGGCTCAGTGCATGGCACCTTCTAGATGCTGGACCTAGGGGCCCGTGTTTGTTTTCATGACTGTTCTACGCTGAGTTGCCCTTCCTTCTAGAATACTGGTTCTCAACAGGGGGTGGTTTTGCCCTCCAGGGGACAGTTGTCAACGTCTAGAGACGTTTTTTGATTGGAGGCAGGAGTGAGCTCTACTGGCATCTAGTGGGTAGAGGCCAGGGATGCTGCTCAACATCCTACAATACCCAAGACAGTTCCCCACACAAAGAATCACTGGGTCCCAAAAGTCAATAGCGCAAGGTTAAGAAACCCTGTAATAGAACATAGGTCTATAACCAAGGGGACCCTTGAGTCCTCGAGGCCCTGTAGGATTGCTGGAGCAAACCAGGAGTTCAAGAAAAACTCACCTGTCATCACATTTCTTTCCACAGCTGAGCTCTGTCCGGGAGGCCCAGTTACAGCGGCTGGAGGCTGTGGGCCAGAGAGCAGGGAGCGAGGCCCAGTGCTCAGGATGGCCAGGCAGCAGCCACCGCCCTGGGTCCACACAGCCTTCCTCTTCTGCCTGCTCAGCCTCAGCGGGGCCATCGAGATTCCTATGGATCGTGAGTCCTGCGCTGTCCTCTTTTATTCTCCTGATTTGTGGCAGAGGAATTGGAGGGTAGGGAAGGTCAGGGGAGAGTGAAGACCATTCAAAGAAGGTTGGGGATGAGGAAGCAGTGGCTTCTGGATTCAGAGCTGGGTTTCCCTCTGAAGAATCGGTGCAGGTGGCCTCATATTTGGGGACCTGAGACCTTGAGTCGCAGTGCTGTCTCTCAGGGCCATGGCTGCGTGGATGGCTGCCTGGAGCCTGCTGAGTGGGACCAGAGACGGCAGAGTTTGGAAGTCTGAGTGTCACTGGGGAGTTCTTCCCTCCACACCCCTCCCTCGGCCCTCCATCATCTTGACTTACCTATTGAAGTGGAGTTTCCAGGGGCCGAGCGTGGTGGACAGCTCTTATTTGCCTTTCTCATATGTCCAGGTCCTCTTGGCTGAAGTGATGAGGAGGACAGATGGCCTGGGAGGGTTGAGAAGGAGGTTACTTTTGCAAAAGACTGTGGCTAAATGAGACATTAAAATAGAGCCCCATTATAATGTCACCATGGGAGAACCAGGCATGGATTCCTTCTGTTTGTTTTCAACTTTCCCATGGTAAAGTTGAAAAGTAAAATCCATGGCATCTGTTTACCGGGGTGGGGGAATTATCCGGCCATCAGGATCATAAAGGAAAGCTTAAAATGCTGATCTAATAGCCATGTCTCCACCAACCATATCTGGTGTTGCATTTGTAAATGGCCCATTGACTAGCAGCCATGCTCCTTGGCTCTGCGTTTAGATGTGCACCACCTTTGCCACAATTCTGACACTTCTGCCAGAAAGTCTTGGCATCCCAGTGCTATGATGTAGACATACCACCTTTGTCCCCTGTTCCCTGCTTCTAGGAATAGATGGGGCCCACGTGATGCCAGTGTTGACTTGGGCTCTCTCCAGGTGACAGGTGTCTGGGGAGGGGTGCTCCCCGCCCCCCACTTGGCCAGTAATAGTTGCTCAGAGGAGTGGGTGCTTCTGTATGGAGAAGGCCAGGAGAAACTCTAAGTTGGACCCAGATCAAGATGGACAAGGTCCCTACTGCCCTCCCTATGGCCCCAACGTGTGTATGTGTGTACGTGTGTACGTGTGTGTGTGCGTGCGCACTTGCTCGCACGCACTTAGGGAGGGAGGGAGAGGGGAGTTGTAAAGGGGACTGTTCCCATGGAGACCATCTGCACTGCTGGCTCAAGGATAGTTTCTCATTAACAGTCCCAGGCAGATAGTCTAATAAGAAGCATGATAAGGCCTCGTCCTTGGAGAGGAGAGGGGCTGCAGAGGAAATTGCGTTATGAAGGAAGTGGTGAAGGCTCGTTTCTCTTCTGCTGCTTCTCCTCACTCACTCACCTGCCACTTTGATCCCTGGGGCTGGTGGGTGAGGGGTTCCTGCAAGGTGAACCTGTAAACAGATGGCTTTGATGTCTGCGTTAGGAATCCAGAGTCCTAAAGGAGTCCTAAAGCTCAGCCGTGCCCCAGGCAGGACCCCCGCAGTCAGTCTCTCCAGAGCACCACCTGTGGGCCAGAGAGCTGCCAGGACCCTGAGGAGGGTCTGCAGGACCCCTTCCCATGTGTTCATGGGAACTCAGGTCCCTACTTGCTCAAGGTCACCCAGCAAACGGGTGATGGACTCATGGAAAGAACCCAGGCCTCTTGGATCCCCAGTCTGGCCCAACATGCCGCACCCCTACCTCTGGTAATCTGGCCCCTTTTAGCTCCTCTTGGAGCCCCCGTTATTCTCCCTGGAACAGCAGCTGCCGTGTGCTTAATAGAGAGCTAAGAGCTTTCCAGGCATCATCTCCCATGATTCTCACAGCGAATCCATGAAGTAGATATTATCCTTAGCTGACAGGTTAGAAATCTGAGGAGCAGAGAAACAAAGCTGTTTTCTCCTGCTCATAGCGGCAGGGCCAGTGTTTCTCTGAATGAAGAGGTGAGTCCTGCAAAGCCACTCCCAGTGCCCTGGGCTATGCACTCCTACTGCTACCGCTGGAGCCTGCCTCACACATACGTATGCCTCCCTGGTTGCTGCAGGCACAGTGGCCGTGGCGTGGCGACGGCTCCAGACTGAGTCTACAAAGGCTGAATGCAAGACAAGAGTGAAGCAAGCCCTTCAGAGAATACCCAGTTGCCATGGGAAGAAGTCCTCTTCAGCCAGGATTTTCCCTCCCCCTGGGCCCAGGATAGATGCCCCCCAGATTATCTGAGCCCGTCCTTCCATCTCACCCTGGGCTGAGCCCCAGTGGAATGGGCTGGGGAAAGATCAGGCTTTCTCCCCTCCACCTCCAGCTTTATTGAGATATTATTGACATATATGTCACTTTAAGGTGTACAACTCGACAATTTGATGCACATATACAGTAGGAAATGGTCACCAGAATAGGGTGAGTTAACACATCCATCTCCTCACATAATTACCTTTTTGTGTGTGTGGTGATAACTTTGAAGATCTCTCATAACAACTTACAAGTATATAGTACAGTACAGTTAATTATAGTTGCCATGCTGTACATGAGATCCTCAGAACTTATCCATCTTGTAGCTGAAAGTTTGTGCCCCTTGGCCAGCATCCCCCTACTTCCCCCACCCCCGGCCCCTGGCAACCACCATCCTACTCCCTATTTCTTTCAGTTTGACTTTTTTAGACTCTACATATAAGTGAGAACACACAGTATTTGTCTTTCTCTGACTTATTTTCACTTAGCATAATGACCTCAGGGTCCATCCATGTTGTTGCAAAAGGCAGGAGAGGTATCTGCACCCCCATGTGCATGCAGCATTGCTCACAATAGCCAACGGGAACCACCTCAGATCAGGCACTCATAACTTTCTCTGTGTGTTGGCTGGAAGGGACTGAGGGGCTCAGGCCAGAGGCTCCCCGGCCCGGCGTGCCCTCCGCTCGCTTCCCCTTTGTGAGGGCGTCGTCTGTGCCTTGAGGACCAGGGCGCTGCTTCTGCCCTGGGGAGCTTGGGTGCAGCAGGCTTCCTGGAACGGACCCCATGGGCCGAGGCACAATCCCTCATTGAACACTCGGCCTCCCGTTCCCACTGCTCTGCCAGCCGAGTCACATGTACCCCAACTCTCACTACCCCAAGCAGAACAGCATGACCTTTGGAAAAAGCAAAGGGTTGCCCCGTCCACCGGAGTGATTTTGCCAGAAAAGTGAGTCTGCTGGCAGCTTGCCCCTCCGTCTCCCTCCCCACATCAAAGAACTCGGCATTTTTCTCCTAGGAACCCACAGAGGAGGGCCCTGGGGTAGGAGAAACACTTCCTCCTCACTGTCATCCCGGGCAGTGAGGCTGCAGGACACCTCAGCAAGGCGCGCACACACACACACACACACACACACACACACCCCATCCTCCACCTTCCCTGGTGGTAGCCAGGGAAAGAAAAGTGGTTCATGAATAAAGAAACCTTGCAGACTGGGCAGGCATCTGCCTCACCCCCTGCAGAGACCATTGGAAGACTTTTCCTCCCCCTTGGAAGTCAAAAGAGCACATTCATTCTCCACTTGACCTAGTCATCCAGCAACTTCCATAGAAGGAGAGAAGGGCAGGTGGTGTGACATGGGGGGCAGGGGCGTTCCCGGGACTAGATGGGTCGCCTTTGTCCCTAGGCAGGCTGTCCTCACTGTCTTCTCCCTGTGGCGGCATGTCTTCTGGGTTGATTGTGTCCCTGTAATAAACCCCTTGGTAGCACCATGGTGGCTGCAGATGTCATTACCTCTTTAGGCAAGTAGTTTCTCAGGAGGCCCCCGGCCTGACTTCACTGTGGGGCTGGGGACAGCATCCTGAGTGTCTCCCCTTCCCCAAGCTCTGTCCAAAGTGTCAAGGAGAACAGAGTGCCAAGACCCCACCAGACCAGCTCATCTCTCTGGCCAAGGATGGATTTGCAAAAAGAGCTCTCGACCAGCAGTGGGAGAGCTGATTCTCATTCCTATTCTGCAGCAAACTTCCTGTGTGACCTTAACTGAGTGACTTCCCTTCCAAGAACCTGAGATTCCCTGGGCAACGTCTAGGGCTGTTTCCATTGAACTGACCTTTATATAAAAGAGGCTTGAAGCCCATGTGGGCAAAGCAGATCCTTTGTCAGGCTTTCCATCCAGGGTGAAGCCAGAGCCCTCAAATGGATAGGAGGACCCAAGAGACGTCAACTGTGTCTTGAGATGAAGAAACCAGGGGCCTGGGCTGGTTATCAAAGGAGTGGGTCAGGTGTCAGCCCTGCTGCTCCGGACAATGGTCCCTTCCCCCCACCTCCCCCTTCCTGCCCAGCCCCACTGATTTTCCAGAATTACCTTTCTTGGGCCGTGGCAGGAAAATCATAGATGGGTGAAGATGCTGCAGTGGGGAGCTCCACAGAGCCTGTGTTCAGAAACCACAGATTCCTGCTGTTCCCCCGGACTTTTCTTTTCCTTTTTGTTTCCTGCCAGGGCTGCCCCAGGCACATGGTAAAGCAGATAAAATTTCTCTTCAGTGCCCGAACAGGCCACACAACCCTGGCCCAATGAAAGAATTGTTTTGAACCTCTCCATAAGCCTTACTGTCAACACTTTCACTTCCTGATAGCATGTGTAGCAGGGCCCTCATCCCTGCTACCCTCCATCTCTCCTCTCTGTCTCCCTTCTTTCTCCTGTGGCTCCTGTTGCATCTCTTAGTCCTGTCTTAACTCTGCCTTCCCCAGGCCGCCCCCTCTCTGAGCCCCTAAACTCCTCTTGCATAGCTCACTGCAGTCAAGTCAGAAAGCTTTGAGGTCACCGTGGCTCAGCCTTCCCCCAGGAAGCGATCACTTGGAAAAGGTCAGCTCACAACACCGGCAGTGTCTGACATCCCCACCAGCATGAAATAAGAATGGCATACAGTAACATAATCATGTAATGCATATATTGTATAAGGGAAAAAGTTATAGCAACACATGTTCTCTTTTCTGCAGACAAATTTTAACCAAGCCCTTCTCCCCCGAGAGAGTATATACCCTCTAAAACCTCTGAAACCTTGCTATTCAAAGTGTGGTCCACAGACCACACTGGTGGTGAGCACCGGCATCACCTGGCTGCTTGTCAAAAAGGCAGAAGCTCAGACCCCGCCCAGACCTACTGAGTCAGAACCTGCATTTTAACCAGACCCCCCTGCAAGGTGATTCTCGTGCTTCTCAAAGTGTGAGAAGCCCACACCCCAAATGTGCGCACACCTGTACATGAGCACATGCACACCTCAGGTGAGCACCGGGGACCATTTGTGCCACCTGCCTCTTTACCCTCTTTGTAAAAAGCACAGAAAGGAGTGGTGGGCTCTGCTTCACCCCCAGGGTTTTTCAGAAGCAGAGTTTCCGTAGAACACTGTACTTCTGCCATGAGCAGACGACGATAATTCATCCGTCCCTCGAGTTTTCCAAAGGATGGCAAAGGAGGAGACCATGAGGAGAGAAGGTGCTTTCAGGTGTGAAAGAGAAGAAGGTGTCGAGGGAGGAGTGGCGCCTGTGGACCTGGCTGGGCCCCCTCGGGCTGCCCCCTGTAGCGGTGGTTCAGATCCACTCCTTCCCTGGCGCCCCCAGCCTCACCCTTGCACCCTTGGCTAAGGAACCTGCTTTGCTCGGGGGCATCTGGAGATGACAGGCTGCATCTTCGGACCCCAGCCTCTTGTGAGCAACATTGCCACTCCTGATGGGAGACATCCCTGGAGACGTCATCATCTGGTCAGAAGGTGGTCATTCTGCTCAACTGCGCAGTCTGGTCTCCTGGGGGAGGCATCACCTTCTCCGTGAAGCACTTGCCGGCTCTGTCCCCACCCCTGCTTGGCTATTCACGGAGTTCCGCAGCTGGGCGGAGACAGCCCGCACGCTGCCCTCCCCAGGCCTGCCTCGCCCTCTCCCTGTATGCTGAGGTGTGAGGCCACCTGGGCGATCAGTCGTGTCCGACCACAGATAACCGATAACCGTTGTCTTCTTTTCTCCCCCATCACAATGCTAACCCATCGGGAACTAACAGCAAGCATTCAGAATGAGCGTAAGTCCCCTGGGTGCCTGTCTGCACTTGTGCCTCTGGGAGTTAGGAGGGCAGCAAGGAGGGGCGGGAAAAGGCCAGGGAGGAGATCCCTGGAGAACTTTAGAGTCCGGGACTGGGAATGAGAGGAGCTGGCTCTTTAGCTGCAGACAAGTAAGACCCTGGGAGGGCTTCTCTGGGGACTGAAGCGTCTTTCAGCTCCAACCTCACCACAGTTTGGCCAACTGGGCTCAGAAGGTTCTGGAAATGGCCGCTAGGTTCTGGAAATCGAGCAGCTTTTGGCTTCTTTATTCATTCAACAAACACTTGTCAAGAACTGTTGTACGCTAGGCATTGTACTAAGCCCTGGAGTACAAGAATGCGTAAAACAGAAGCCTGGCCTTCAGTTTCTCACAACGATATTATGAGATCTTAAAGGGATTCTTCTTATGCTTAGTCCTTGACACACACCCCCTTTCCTGCAGCCCCATTTAAGGAGCTGGGTCTCTAGAATGGGGCACTGTTCACCCCCCGCTTGCCTGCTTGTCTGTGTGGCTCCTGAAGCTCTTAATTTCAGCCGTTGGCCAAGGGCAGGTCCCTGCAGCCCTGACTGCCCACTGTGTGTGCTGTTGCAGTGTCCCAGCCCCCAACCATCACCAAGCAGTCAGTGAAGGACCACATCGTGGATCCCCGTGATAACATCTTGATTGAGTGTGAAGCAAAAGGGAACCCTGCCCCCAGGTGAGTGTACTGGCAGGTAAATCCAAGCTGGGTGGAGGGAAAGGGGCCTGCGAAGAGGGCATTTAAACCGTCCCCTTCCCCCTGGGTCTGATGATAGTTGAAGCAGCTGAGAAATTAAATGTATCCATTCAAAAAATGTCTGTTAGGCACCCACAAGGTAGAAGGTACAATTTGGATAGCCAGGAAATTTAGCTGATGAGGACACTGGGGGCCAGAAAACTTAACTGGCTTAAGTTCACACCAAAAAGCCAGGACTAGGTATTAAGTTTTCCAACTTTGAGTGAAACATTCTTCCCACTGCCTTTGTCCCCAGCATCCACCCCATGCTTAGGTTATAGGAAGTTCCTCTTCAAGCTAACTTGAGTCTTTCATTCTGAGCTCGTCTCTGCTTATTTATGTGCACATCAGGATCACATGAGATGTCAGCAGACACGAGTTGCAAGCCTGCTGTGCCAGGCTCTGTGTTAGATGTTCCTCACGCTGTCTGTTCAACCACCTCACTGCCCTTTGGGGAAGGACTCATGTCCTGGTGAAGAGGCAGTAAAATGGAGGCACAGAGATGTGAAGTACCTAATCCCAGGCCTCTGACTGCCCAGGCCAGGTTCGTTTCTACCAAGCGATAAGCACTGGTGATAAGGATGCACTGCACGTCCACCATCTTCAAAACAGCATCCACAGGCTGGAGCTTTCAGGAGCCTCACGCTGGATTCAGACCCAGATGTGACAGGCCCCCACGTAGAGTGTGTCTGTCAGCAGGAGCAATGAGGCACGTGGAGCCTGCCTCAGGTGTGTGGCATCCTGCTTCTGCCTCCCTCCCCGGGTGTGCCTGAGATGGTCTGGCCCAGAGCTGTGAGCCCGGGAGCAAGCAGGGCCTCTCTTGCCCATGACGGGAGAAGCAGGAGTCACCCTGAAAAGTCAGGCAGGGCACTGGTGACCTTGCTTCTGAGGTTTGGTCTTTCTTCCATGGTCCTTCGCAGGGACGATGACTCTGAGACACTGAGCAGCCACTAGTGCTCCTGCTTCTTTTACTTATGTCCTGGGCAGCTGCAGACACACGTCCCCCCAGGCGAAGCAGAGGGATGTTCTAGTCTCTCCACCCCAGGCTCAGTTTTATTAAGGCTGCCCTTTCTTTCAAAATTGCTCCTTCCGAAATGTACAGCCACCGTTTTATAATCTGCATCCACTGAGCAGCGGCATAGATAACCCGGGCCATTTCGATTATCAAATAAAGACACAGGAGGAGCAGGGCTGGCTCCCTCATGTGTTCGGGTCGGGTGGAATAGGAATTTGGGTTTGCATTCCTAGTCGGAGGTTGGGAATGCTTGGGGGTGGAAGCAGCAGCTGACTCGGGATTTTAAAAAATCAAAATTGCTGCCTACTCCTCTAAAGAGCACAATCCCCCAGGGGCTACTTGGTATCTATCACTTAGAGCCATGACTCCCAGCCTGGGTTGGGTAATAAAACTACTAATGTCAGGGACCTGCCCCAGAGGTTCACCTGGGTGACCCGAGTCCCGGCATTTTATCAGGCATTCTAGCAGGTCCTGCTACTCAGCCAGGGCTGGGACCCATTGGTCTGGAGGAACAGTTATGGGCCTGAGTCAGAGTCTAGGGCCCTGTGATTCTGACCTGGAGCTCGGAGCCTGGAGCCCACCCTGCTACTCTTCGTCGTCCCTGACCACCCCCCTCCAACCCACCCCCTTCATCGTCCACAGCTTCCACTGGACTCGCAACAGTAGGTTCTTCAACATCGCCAAGGACCCCCGGGTGTCGATGAGGAGGAGGTCTGGTACCCTGGTGATCGACTTCCGCAGTGGCGGGCGGCCAGAGGAGTATGAGGGGGAATACCAGTGCTTTGCCCGCAACAAGTTTGGCACGGCCCTGTCCAATAGGATCCGCCTGCAGGTGTCCAGTGAGTGCATGGGGCAGGCCCAGGATGCCCTGATTCTGGGTCAGTGGAGGGCAGGGCCTGGAGGGTCATTCCAGAAGGGTTGCCCCACCCTTGTCCTGCAGGTACCTTGGTGCCCCACGTGTCCTGCTTGCTTTTCTGCCTCTGAGCAGGGGTTCACCTCCCCCAACTCAAAAAGATTCCTTGGAAAAGAAGTTTCCAAACCGGTCGTGAACAACTTCACTGGCCACTCCGGCCGCAGGGCGGGGAAGGAGAAGAGACTTTAAAGATGTGCATCCATTCAGTCAGATGAAATAGGCCTCTCCCGCCTCTCAAGGGCTGCGCCTCGCTTGGACTCATAGGCCCCGTTCCTCTCTCATGCCTCCCTTGTTCTCCCATTTCCTCTTCTCTTTGCCCTCCTTGCGTGCCAGCCTCTAACCCTGCTCCTTGCCCCAGCCCAGCCGTCACCCTCATCGCATCCTCCTTTGTCTGTTTCTCCCTAGAATCTCCTCTGTGGCCCAAGGAAAACCTAGACCCTGTCGTCGTTCAAGAAGGTGCTCCCTTGACGCTCCAGTGCAACCCCCCACCCGGACTTCCATCCCCAGTCATCTTTTGGATGAGCAGCTGTAAGTCTTGGGGACCTGGTGTTTTATTTCTCTTTTAATCTTAGGGAGTGTTAAATGGGGAGGGGTCTTCCCAAGGCTAGACGACCTTGACTTGTGAGAAGCAGATATAAGGTGGCCATGTGGCAGAGAACACTGGCTTTGCAGAGAGAGGTTGCTAGGGCTCACTTTTTAGCCTGGCTGCTATTAGCTGTGTGATCTTGAGCAAGCTGCTTAACATCTCTGGGCCTCAGTTTCCTCCTCTGGAAAAAATAAGGCTGGTAATCGTACTTATCTAATAGAATTATTGTAAGGATAAATGAGTTAATACATCCAAAGTGCTTAGAACAGGGCCAGACACAATAAGTGCTCAGTAATATTTGTGAACATGGAGAAGAGGAAGAGCGAAAGGAATGGGACGGAGGAGAAGCTGGTTTTCAGTCGGCCAGTTGAAGGCAGGTTGAAACCAAGCCTCCTCTTTCAGTCTTTGGTGCATCTGGATTTACTCCGATTCACTCTTCTTGTAGGACAGAAGTGGGATTCAGGAATGAAACTTCTGATAAAGGAGTGATGGGGAGACAGGATGTTTGGAGTCGGGGACAGAGTACATCATTCAGAGCTTGTCCTGGCTCAGTTTTGGACAGAGGCTCGCTTAACTGCTGTGGACCGATGTTTATTCCTGTGTTTTCAGTCAAATAAAGGGAGGGGGCATTATGAAGGTGGATAGAAGACTGCTGTCTATCTGAGCATCACCCTGGCTTCCTTCCTCCCTCCCTTGCTGAATACCTCCCATCCCCTCCTTCCCCTCCTCCTTCCCCATCTATCCATCCTTTCATCAATCTATAGATACTCCTCCCTGTCACCCATCATTCTTTCCATCCCTGAATTCTTTTTTTTTAATATTTTATTTATTTTTATTTATTTATTTGGCTGCGCCGGGTCTTAGTTGCAGCACGTGGGATCTTCTTTGCCACGTGAGAGATCTTCCTTGCAGCATGCGAACTCTTAGTTGCAGCATGTGGGCTCTAGTTTCCTGACCAGGGATCGAACCTGGGTCCCCTGCACTGGGAGTGTGGAGTCCTAGCCACTGGACCACCAGGGAAGTCCCCATCTCTGAATTCTTATTAGCCTGCTTCCGAAAGAGACTGCTTTCAACTGTTTTGCGAGGTGAGGATGGCTTTGTGCTCAATCATTGTCCCTGCCTTGCCTCACCACCGTGAGTATATGTGGGCCACAGGCTGGAGGGTTGGCTTGTTAGCTAACAGTTCAGACTCTCCTCTCATCCCCCGCATCACACCAAGTTGTGTCCATGCTACCTCCTGAGCACATCTCATGGCCCTCCTCTTTCCATCCTCTCTAGCATCTACCCAGCACAGGCCACCGTCGGCTTTTCCCTGGGTTAGAGTAATCATCCGTACCTGGCCTCCCCTGTCTTTCTAAAGATGTAAAACTGATTCATTCATGCTCAGAGTCCTTCACTGCCTCCTCATCACTTCCCATAAAGTCCAGACTCCTTTCCCTGGCACACAGCTCCTGATGTGGTCCCCTCTGACTCTCCAGCCCTTCCCCTTCCCCCTGCCTCTCCCCACCCCCACTCCTCTGCTCAGGCTGTGGATTCTTACCTTTCGCACACGCTGTTCCTGCTGCTTAGAAACCACTTAGGTCCTTTCTCTTCTGCCTGGTAAATGTCATGCAGCCTTCAAGTGTCAGCTCAAACCCCGGAATGGACTGGGTGTTCCTTCTCTCAGCTCATCCCCTTCTTATCTGGGGCTTCCCACTCACCACACTGCATTGCCTTTATCTGCTGTCTCTTCTACTAGACCGAAGGTGCTTTGAGGGTAGGAACTGTCTTTCTTATTTCTCTCTCTTTCAACAGTGCCTAGCACAGTGCCTGACGCCTACAGTAAATCTTTGATAAATGAATTGAAAAGCTCAGCAGCCCATCATTGGAAAGTTGGCATCATTAACCTTTAAGAAATGCTTTAAGAGATGGTGACTTGATAGATAAACAGCAAGGTCCTACTGTATGGCACAGGGAACTATATTCAATACCTTATAATAACCTATAATGGAAAAAGAATCTGACAAAGTATTTTATATATATATATGTAAATAAACTGAATCACTTTGCTGTATACCTGAAAGTAGCACAACATTGTAAAATAAATAAATAAATAAAAGAGAACCACTTTTCAAGAGAAAAAAAAGAAATGGTGACTTGAGAAACAGTACGGATAAGAAGGCGATACCTATGAGCAGTCAGCCTTATTAAGTATATTTTTATAAACCTAACAGCCTAGAAACCTGATCATTTGAGTTTACGGATGCAGTGCTTGAAAGAAACGTAGATTATGTTGTCAGCATTCTCAGCCACTCCTATGATGTCATTAATTCTAAAAAGCACACATTTTCATATTTTAACGTCTCTAACATTGGAAGGTGTCCTAGAATGGTTGGTATGCATCATTGGTTGGTATACCTCCTGCAATTATAATTGGAGGTGCTTTTTTCTTTCTTGGGGATGAGTAGACGTTTAAAAAATAAAACAGGTGAACTTGACTCCCAGTTTGGGGAGCATCTGAAGGATTGTGTTTCCTCCCTCTGGCCTCGGAGCCAGTCAGATCTTTTGTGGCATGAATAGGAGATAGAAAAGCATGGTCACGGAGCATGAGCATGGTGGGCAGGCAGATCTGAATCGAACTCCTACTCCCCTCTCACTGCTTTTGCCACCCAGATCATGTTAAATCCTCTGCTTTCTTATCCTTAAAATGGGAATAAGCCCTGCCTCAGAGTTGAAAGGATTAAATCAAATAATGTCAAGCTCCCGGCCCCCACCTGGTCCTCCATAGGTGCTCAATTGCCAGAACTATGATGGTTTTTATTACTGTTATAGTTACTGCTAACCTCGCACTCTACCTCTGCTTCCTTACAGCCATGGAGCCCATCACCCAAGACAAGCGTGTCTCCCAGGGCCATAACGGAGACCTGTATTTCTCTAATGTGATGCTGCAGGACATGCAGACGGACTACAGCTGCAATGCCCGCTTCCACTTCACCCACACCATCCAGCAGAAGAACCCATTCAACCTCAAAGTCCTTACCAGTAAGTGCAGGCCCCTGCCCGGGGCTGGAAGCTGGGGGTCGGGGGCAGCAGCCCGCTGAGCCCAAGCGGCCCCTGGCACCTGGGTCTGGGAAGAGCCTTGTCCCCCATCGTGAGCTAGAAATCCTTGCAGCTCATTGTGCCTGAGTGACTTTAGCTGCTCTTCAGCCACATCTCTTGATTCTGGAGCCTTGAGTTAAACTTGGTCCTACTCCACACCAGCGCTTCTCAAATTTTGGTGGAATCAGAATAACCTGGCAAACCTGGCACCCGTACGTACCTAAGCCTAGCCCTCTCCTGCCCGGCAGTCCGGGGCCTCTTTGGGCTTCATTAGTTCTCCAGGTGTTTTGGGACACACCACAATTTGAGAAGCACTACTGTAAGTGGTCATCCACCATTGTTCTCACGCAGCCAGCTTGATTATTTCTAGTCCTTGTTTGGTTATCTTTATTTCTAGAATAAAGCGATAGTATGGAATTTCCAAATTAGTGAGTACAGCAAAATGAATTGTGTTTGATTCTGTAATAAGTATATGCTGGACCATGTGGAGTCGCTGTGTTTAAAAGTTGCAGGTTTATCTTTTAGTTCTATTTGTTTTCATTTTTATTCCCTGATTCTGTTTGGCTGGTACCAGAGTGAATCAGCATTTCCTGACCCATTTTAGCATTGTGACGCTCCACCAGAAGAGAAAGAAGACAGGTCAGAGAGACACTTTTTTTGCCAGGTGCCAGCCGGCCTGGAGCTTTGGCTGCAAAGTCCTCAGCCTGCTCAGGACATTGAAAGTGGCTGTGTTGGTTTATACCATGGATTTGTAACTTGCCTTCTGTAGAAAAGCCCCCCAAAGACCTTCGTCTGTCTGACACAGCTATGAGTGTTGTTTTCAATGCCATGGGCAGAGGCAGCCATGGGGGAGGCCAGGCAGAGGGCCCCATGTGGGCGCTGGCAGTTTCCGCAGGTCGAAGGAAAGAGGCTGAGCCCTGGCTCCCCGGAGCGCCCCCCGGAAGTGGGTGGGTGGTTGACGACGCCTCCTGGGTGGGCGCAGGCGGCGGGGGAGAGGCGCGGGTGAGCTCGCCCCTCGGTCAGGACAGGTGGGCTCTTCTCTCCCCACCAGTCCCTGCCGGTGATGGGAACCCCTGGTGCTGAGAGTCAGCCCTGCCCCACACTGTCTCCACCGCAGCACGGAGGGGGACCCCCAAGAAGCAGCATCCCTCCCGTGCCCCTTCTCCTGTTGTGGGCCTTTTCTTTCTTCCTTTCTCTTCACGTTCTTCCCTTTTTTTCACTTCCTTCTTCACTGTTTCGCCTCCCTCTTTCTTTCTCTCTTCTTTTCCCCTCTCATCTTTCTCTCTTTGAACCCCCTTTCACCCTCCTCTAATTCTCCCCTTCCTGCCTGTACAGCTCCCCACACACTGCTCTGAGTTGCCCGTGCTCTGGTAGCCAACACGATGGCCAGCAACCCAGGGACAAGCCCCCCTTGTTCCTGGCAGGGTCACCCAGCTCCGATCCACTTGCTACCTGTTCCCTGGTTTTCTTATTCCGGACCCAGGCCCAGAGAGGACCCCTGCAAAGAAAGTTGGGTTGTCTGAGGTGTCGCCTCAGTGCAGGGGCGATCGCCTGCCAGCTGGCTGAGCTGGGGAGGACAGTGTGGTCTGCCCAGGACCTCAGAGGGGCCTCCGGAGCCAGGACAGAGCAGGCAGCCTTGGGCAGTGGGAGAGACAGGAATATCAAGAGCAAGATGCTCCCTGGATAGCTTTCAGTGCCATCACCTTGAAATCTGCCTGCTGTCTGGGGACTGAGTCAGGTGACCATCTGCAGTCCTGAGCAGAGGCCCTCACTGTTACACGGGGTAGAAGCAGGGAGATAGAGGTGGGGAAGAGCCTTCCTCTGTAGAATTAAGCAGCTGGAGATTTCAACAACATTTACAAGTTGAACTTTCCAGAAACCTCCTTTTCCCTACCAGAGGAGGTAAGAGATGTTTGTTTCTGCTTCATTTCTGGGTCCCCTACCCCACTGAAATCGCTTTCCCCCAAATGCTGAGAAACCCCCTGGGTGATGGGAACAGAACCCTGTCGGCTTCCTGGAGTTCTCCCAAGGGCAGCTTTGGCTGGGAGCAAGTTCTGGGCATCCGAGCCAGCCCAGAATTGGGCACAGTTGCTTAAAATAACTCAGTTGTGCTCTCTCTGCTTTCCTGCCTGGAAAGGACACAAGCTTTTTCTTGTACCTTCAGAACCAGGTCTGGGGGTGGAAGACAAAACAGACAAGTTGGGACAGCTTCAAAGACTGTTCTCACCAGGAGTTTCTTTCACAGTCTGCCCATTGGGGAAGAAATACATCTCATCACAGCCCAGTTTTTATTACCTGCATTAAAGGAAGGAGAGAAAGGGATCTAATACCAAATATTGGGCAATATAAAATCATTTTAAAATTTTGTTTTGGGATGCAGTCAAAGACAAACAGTGAAGTCGGAGTAACAAAGAGATGCCTGTCCCACTTTGTCCACACCACACAGGCACCGGGTGCCTCCTGGGGACAAGAGGCAGCCGTGGTGAGGGAGGAGGGATGGCCCTGAGGCGGACGGTGGAGCGCTAACCCTGCTTCCTTCTAATGTCTGTCGTCTCAGGGACCTTCTTAAAGGAGTCAGAAAGTCTCCCTAAATCTCTCAGATGTGCTCCAGAATCCACAAACCAAGAGGTCAATCCTGAGCTTGGTCACTTCTGTTTCACCTGGTGGCACTGGGAGCATGAAGCAAGGGCCCTTTCACCTGTGTGTGCCCTGTCCTCCCCAGGAGGGGACCGTTACCACTCAACCCTCCTGCCCCTTTGCCACCCTGTCTCTTCTTTCCACTGCAGATCAGTTCCCACCTTTAGCTGCAGATAAACCCAAGCCAACTTCCCAAACACAGGCTAGGTCTCTTACAACTCTCTCCATTTTAAAGGATGGTTCTGAATAATGAAACTCCTTCTAGCAGGTGTTAAGCAAATTTGGGATGCAGCGCAATGCGGGTCCCAGAAAAGAGCTCGCATTGCCTCCCTGGCATGAGTTGTAACAGGATTTGATCTGTCTTCAAATATGCAAATGTTCTGGCAGCACCTCTCCCCCCTCAGGCAGTTGGGCTCCGTCCAGGCTTCTCAGGGCCGTCTGCTTGGCTTCCAGTCGGCTGTTCCACTCCCCACCCCCTGTTGGTACTGTCAAAACGTGAACCCAGTAGCTGGAAGGGGACAGTGATAGGAGAACGAAAATCTACTTAAGGATGTTGGCATGATTGTGGCCTATCCCAGAATGTCTTTTTCACTGAGGATGAAATGCCCAAAGGTTTTAATTACCTAACATTGGAGCCCACTGATCTTGTTCCTTAAGGAATGGCTTCATCCCAAGCTAGTCTGGAGAGCTCTGAACCTCCATCTTAGTCAGCAGGCCTTTCCCTGTTCTAAGTGTAGAACTCACAGCTCACACTCTCTCCCCTGTCCCAGGCTGCCTTTCTAATCCTAAAATCTGAACCTCAGCCTGGCTGTCCCCACCTCCCTGGACCACTCCTCACCTCCTCAGAAGGAGGCCTTTCTGCCAACAGACACATCTTGGAGACCAGGGCGCTGCCCACCTGGACAGGTTGGGGAGTGTTTGTTGCTGGTCGGCACATTATTGCTGGACACTGCCAAGGGTCTCTCTGTCCCACTCTGTTGATGATCTGTTTCTCTCTGTCTTCTCCCCTCATTTACCTCCCACCCCTTGCAAGTTAACTTCTGCTCAGGTAGGGTTTTGCTCTTGCCCCAGGGCTCACTAACACTCCTTTCTCTTCAGCGACCCCAGGAGCTGGCCTGATCCAGAGTCCTGGGAACTGAGGATTTTGGTGGGAAAGGGTTGTTCCAATTGCTACGGGATACCACTAATTCTTATCTCATTTGTTTAAAAACATAGTAGGACCAAGCAATTAAAGGTCAAGCCTAATTTCTTTATTAAAAAAGAAACATATTGCCTTCTTTTGCAGGATTTAACCTTTTCTTCCCTTTCGGGGGCTGTTTTGTGTTGCTTGTTCTTCACCAACCGTATTTCCTTTCCAAATATGCTGTGTGTTTCCTTTGCAAAAGACCACTGGTGCTCCCTGGTTGTTTTGTGGCTTTGCATTTCTGTTGTTCTCTCCCGTTTATGCCTCCATGACCTCTCCGTGGTCCCTGTTTGCTCACCCTCTTTTGTTTATTGCAGACCACCCCTATAATGACTCGTCCTTAAGAAACCACCCTGACATGTACAGTGGTGAGTCGCCGTGGTAACCTTGGGAGTAACCTTGCCGGTCCTAACCCCAGTTTGCCTAACTTGACTGATACCATGCCATTAACTCATGCTGGGTGCCAAGTGTGACAGTTGGCCAGGTCAGGATACCAAGGCGCCACCTCCAGAGCGCTGCTCACGGGGAGGAAGGTGGCCAGTGTGGGAGGGGAGGTGCGATCTCTTCGAATGTGCCAGCCTCCAGTCTGAGTTCTGGACAAGTTGGTCAGGCCAGGGGAGGACTTCAAAGGAGCTTCTTGGAGGGTTCAGTAGAAACTTAGGAACCAATGGTGGATGGATGGAGAATACCTGAGGATAGGGAGTTCCCACAGTCAGGAGGAAAGGGGAGGTCTCGTTTCTATCAGTGGTTTAAAGAACACAGAAAGCTTTGTAGTGTGTGCTTAGCTAGCTCGTAAGTGTCTGGATATGAATTGCCTGCGTGGGGCTCTAGCCTTAGTTACTGGGGGTACCATTTCACAGGTCCCATATCCCTTTAAAATTCATCTGGGAAATAGGAGGAAGGGTCTAGCTCTGAGTTCACTTTCAAGGTAAGTATAAAAGAAGTTGGACCATCCACTGCAATCTAGCACCTGGGTCTCTTTCCTCCTGTGGGAGCGCATGCAAATCCAATGCCCATCCACCCACACATTTGCAAGTCATGGAACAATTTCCATGAGGCATATTTCCAACTCATCACACAACTGGTTGCTCAAGCTGATTAGTAGAGTAATTGGCTGTTTCCACACCTGAGCTACCCGCAACCATGGCTCAAGACTGTCTTGTTTCCCTTGAGCAGCCGGAGGAATCATCATTTGCTGGCTCTGGAGAGGCAGCTGGCTCCCATTGCGGAAGCTGAGGCTGCAGGTCCCCAGGGGGGTCATTGTGGGCTCAGAGAGATAGGAAGTGTCTGCATGGTGATGTGCTAATATAAACAATGATCGGAGTCTGGAGTGGGGGATGGGAGGAGGGAGTGAGAGCCAGCGAGAGTGGCAAAGGCTTTAACTTGGCACCGAGCACCCAGAGCCACATTGAGATCCTGCCAAAGAGATTTACTGCCCGAGGAAGCAGGAGACCTTTGTTGGATTCGGGGCATTGTTTGTTTTCAAACTAATGGGGCCAACCACCATTGTGTCAAGAGCCCCAGAGCATTGGTGTGGAATGTGCCTTTTTCTCAATTGGACTCCGGGTAATCTGTTATGGAAGTATTCTTAAAGCTGGAGTCTTATCAAAGCCAGAAGGTCTCTTAGAGGCCATCTGGTCCAAGCTCCTTGCTTTATATAAGACAAACCACTGAGGGGGACATGCATATAGAGTTGTTTCATCAATTATATAAGTTTAAGTGATTCCAGCCATTTAAACCAGTTTGTGACCAGTGGTAGATATTATTGTAAGTAAATAAGTAGGAGTTATAAGAATCATCCAGGGCTATGAAACCAAGCAAAACTCACAAGGGCTCAGAAGAAGATTGACCTCATCTCCCCAATCCAAGGTAGAGTGGGGCTGACCCAAGTATGACCCCAGCTGGAAAGGGTATAAAGTCAAAGTGAGGTACATGTTGAACAAAGGACAGCTAACTTGAATGCTTCTAGAAAGAGACAGAAAGTGAAAAGAAAGGAAAGAAGATAAGGTCCTTCCTGAGTTCAGGGAGCTGGACAGAGAGACACAGTATGATGAACAGTACCCAGTACACCTCTGAACTTGGCTTTGAAGCATGCCCCTTTTGTAACAGTAGGGCCAGCCCATAGCTATAGTTTAGTGATCTCTATAGTGGTTTGGTATCCTCTGAACATATGCCAGATGCCCCCTGACCTGCTAAGTAGCAGGGGGAAGCTGATCTGAAAGTTGTAACTTGCCACTTAGGATTCACCCAGGAAAGGAGAAAGGAAGATAATGATGTGTGCTGTGAGGCGGACTGCCTTGAATTAAACTCAGCCTCCAGGACATACCATTGAGTGACCTTGGGCAAGTCATTTAGTGTGTCAGGCCTTTAATCTCCTCATCTGCAAAATGGGTGTATCACCTGCCCCAAAGGATTGTTGTGAAGATTACACAGGATAACGTGCCTATGTTCCTAGTGTGGTGTCAGACACAGCAGTGATTAATAAATGTTACCATTATGGTGTTAAAGACTTAGTGTTGACTGTATCAAGTACAATTGTTCTTTGATTCTAAAATTAAGAGGGACATGGAGAACTTGAAGAGAAGCTTAGGGGAGAGAGGCAGGCACAATTATGGGAAGAAAGTACTAAGGAGGGAGAACTTTTAGGGCAGACTAGCTTTTCAGATTCTCAGCTATGCTGAGAACTGGGTAAGCAAAAAGCTCCAAGTACAGCATGAGGGATTTGGGTTAGATTTATGGAAGAGATGTCCTGGCAGTAGAAGGTATCAAATTTACTAGACAAAGAGTTTTTCTCGTCTTCTGCGGTTGTTTTGTCAGCCGTTTCTAGAGCCAGAGAGGTGGTGAGATGCCAGGGATCCAGGCCCATGAGTTCTCAGTTCTGAGAATCACAAGCAGCTAAAGGTAGGATCCAGCCGCCCCTAAAAGCTGTTTGTGGATTCCAGATACATCTGATTCATTGAACTCTCTTCTGCTAACACACAGTACTTGACAGAGGGGGAGCAACTCGGGTTTTCAGCAATTTTGACCCGTACTTTTGCAGGAGACAATTGAGGCATTTTTCATTGGCTCTTTAAAGCCAAGGTGGTTGAGGCAGAGGTATCTCCTGACGTCCCCCTGCTGGCCAGCCTTCCCCGGAAACTGATGAGCCTGCGCTTGTACCACAGCTTGTGAGAGGCAGGAGAGGATGGACCGCCCTTGGCCTAGAGGTCAGATGGGCCAGCATGGGAAGCTCTTCCCGAATCCTCACAGATGTGACCTTTAGCATCTGGATTCTGAGATGATCAGATATTAGGTCCAGCCCTGAAGATTTGGGAGAGTCAGTGAAGCGTCATCAAGCTGGAGAGGCTGGGATCCCTACCTCTGAGAAGGTGGTGGGATCCTATGATGCCCTAAAAGACTCTGTCATCTTCCACCATATAGAGTCTCATAGAGTAATCAATCGCCTTTGTCTCCAACCCTCCTTCTGGGTCTACGTCTCCAGGGCAAGAAGTGAGCTACCCTCCCTTGGGAGCAGTAGCTCCCAAAACCACCAGCTGGATTATCCTTTGTAAATTTTCCTGCAAATGCCTTTCATGTAAGACCACATTTTTTCACGATCTCCCCTTTGGGTCCAGCTTTCTCATCCCTTAATGATACCATGTGTCACCCTGCCTCCTCTTCAAGCTTTCTGTGGCTTTAACAATCCAGCTGAGATGTCTTTGGAGCCTCTTAATGTCCAGCCCAGCTTGTATTTTTCCAGTTTGGGCCTGACTTTATTTAATAGCCATCGAGGAGAGATAGAATCTCAGCTGAGATGGTGAGAACAATATTTGAGAAAAACATCATGGAAGAGTTTCACCAGAGCAGCTCATTAAGACAAAAATATCTTTCTCCTTTACGTCTTTTGCCCTTGAATTTTGGTATTCTTTGGTTTGAGTACAAAAAATCTTCCCAAAGCTGACTGTCAGAAGTAGGAACAAGTAGGGTATCCATCTTTAAAGAGAGAGGCAACATAGAATAGATGCTAGAACACAAACTTTGACACCAGATGGTCCACAATCCAAAATATAACTGGCTTGTGACCTCGGCAAGTCTGTTGGCTCCACTGAACCTCAGCTTCCTCTGTGGAAAATGGGAGTCATACCCCCCAAGTTTGCTGTGAGGATCGAACGTGATGATGGTGTTGGAGATGGAGCCGAGCCCCAGCGCTTGGCCCATAGTAAACGGCCACATGGCAGCCCTGATGATTACCCCTGCCTTTAGGATGTTCTTCCCTGTAGTTTTGAACTTTGGCTCATTTCCCAGTAGCTTCTCCTCCTTTGGAACAACTCTGTGGCTGCTAGCCCACATCCTACAAATGAAGTATTGCTATAACCTTTTTATAGTCACAGCTGCAGTGTGTCAGGGCAGCCACAGCAGCCCTCGGTGTTCATTTCCCCCTTTCCTGTACTAAATGCTTTGCTGGTCATGTGTACTTGGCAGGGCTGCACACTGTGGTGTGAATTAAATGTCCACAGGGTCACAGATTGGTTTCTACAGGTTTTGTTCCCATGTGGAAGGAGTATGCCGACTGAGCTTCCACGTAACCCCACGGTTCGCAGCTCTCCCAGATTCACCAAACCGGCACCAGGGCCTCCTGCCATCAAATCTTCTCCTCATGTGCCCCTGACCTTGTGTTGTCTGACCGTTTGGGTGATTCCGGGATGATGGGTGGGAGGAAGCTGCTGCTTTGGTATCAGGCTTCTTCGGTACTGAGACCTGGATGCTATAAGAGTTATAGACGGTAACCGATTAACCACATAATGGATTAACCCCTTCAGTAGCCACTGTTGTATATGTGTGTGCTGGTGGGACAGATGAGAATATCTACAGAGAGAGAGAGAGAACATGGGGTAACTTGTTGCCTTCTTTTTTAGTCTCTTCTCCTCTTGAATTTATTCATCCCCCACACACTTACTGAACACTCGATATATGTGCCATATATTGTGCCAGTAGCCTAACTCCCTCCACGTTTCATCAGTTCTTCCCCTTGACAAAAGGATAAAATAGATGCCAACTCTACGAAACGCACTCCCCTGAAGGCTGACGGAGAGAAGCTGGGCGCCCCTAGGACAGGAGCCCCGCTGTTCCAGCCAGCCAGTAGCTAGCTCACTAAGTCCAGCAATGTCACAGACACAGAGTTCCCCCTGCCACTCTGTCCTTCTGCCAGCACCCAGTAACACTACCTGACTCCTGCCGGGAAGAATGCCTTGCTCTCCCTCCAGGCATGTCTGAGGGCTCCCAGCTCCTGGCAGCCCTTCCTCCCCTCCAGCTCTCACCTCTCCAGCTGAGTTGAAGACCCATGAAACCCATGGGTAGGCCCAGCTTATCTTTATATTTTTAACTCTTCTTGTTTGCAGTCATACACCTTTTGAGCAGGGGTGACTGCTCCAGTTTCCCTTTGCTTTGTGGTTCCTGGTTGCAAAATCCTTGTTCTTCTCCGTCCCATCTTATCCGCTTCCATAGAACTGTGCCCTGAGGGAGAGGTGAGGCTGAGGTAAGGTAGGGTCCACTGCGCTGGGGTGTCCCCAGATTTGCATGACCCCTTCCATAGGGAAATAGCCACCCTGACAGCGTTGCTCTCTTGTGAGCCATCTGGCTTCCAAAAGCTGTGTGCATGTCATTGATTCCAGACCCCGCGGCTGCTCCAGCCTAGTTGAATTGCAGATCGCCTCCTCCATCTTGGCTGCCCCTTGCCTCTCACCCCTCCCCCAGTCTCTCACATCCAATTAACACCCTCCTCCCTAGCCCCCTTCCAGAGTCATTAGTGAAGAAGCAGAATGGTCTTGGCCCCAAAGTGATTTCCTGTCATCTCTGTTCATTAATTCTCTCCATGTCTTTGCTAAACCATTAATAATACTCCCCGCATCTCTGACTGTTCATCTGAGTCTCCGTGGCTTCATCCCAGCTCCTTGTCTCCAGGGTCCCAAAGAGCAGGTTATCCTGTGGCCCCAAGATGTTCCTTCTCTTTCTTCCACTGCTGCTGAGATGGCCTCCCTGGGGGCCACCGTGCTGGCCTCCGGATCCCAACAGGAGATGCTCGGGGAATAGACTACTCGCTGCTCAGGCAACTCCTCCCCCGTTGCAGGGCCAGAGAGGCTTACTGAACTGGGAGGGAAGCTGGGCTCCTCTTGGCAGATCCTGTCAGAATGTAGAGCTGCTCACACACATGTGCTGGTGGGGCCGAGGAGCCCTGCGCTTCCTAACACACCTCATTTAATGATGTCCCGGCCCTTGGGGTGGTCTCAGCGGGGAGGGTCTGGGGCTTGGTGCCTCTGAGGGTAAGGGGGTAAGCAAGAGGGCATGATAACCTTTCTCTCTAGCCTGACAGCTCTGGCCTAGCTGGGTCAGCCCTCTGGGCAATAAGCTCACGAGAGCTTGTTCCATCCTGTTTCAGCCCGAGGAGTTGCAGAAAGAACACCCAGCTTCATGTATCCCCAGGGCACTGCGAGCAGTCAGATGGTGCTGCGTGGCATGGACCTCCTGCTGGAGTGCATCGCCTCCGGGGTGTACGTACAGTTTGCACCCCGACTTCTGGCCACCCTCCAGGAGGCTGGGCTGGGGGTTTGTGCATGCTCTGTTCTTGCCACATTTTGGGGTGGAGGGCGTTGTGGTGGTGCAAAAAGCAAGGTGAACAGCTCCTAGTGAGGACGATGCAAATCATAGTCATCTCCATCCCACTGGCCGCCTCTCTTTTTTAGATAATGAGGAAAGGAGGTGACTAGGCTTCCTGTATGTGTGTTAGACCCTCTTGTGACCTTAGCTAAGTCCCTCAGGTGCCCTGTGGCTGAGCATCCCCTCTGCACAGGAGGCATCAGCTCTCAGAGGACATGCATCCTCCTGGGCCCGAGTACACTTTAAGGATACCTGGGTGTCCCGGGCTCCATACAATAATAGCAGAGCCACACTTAGTGATAAGTCCCTGTTTCTCGCCTGGTCCCTCTTAGCCCAACACCAGACATCGCATGGTACAAGAAAGGTGGGGACCTCCCGTCTGACAAGGCCAAGTTTGAGAACTTTAACAAGGCCCTGCGTATCACCAACGTGTCCGAGGAAGACTCCGGGGAGTATTTCTGCCTGGCCTCCAACAAGATGGGCAGCATCCGGCACACGATCTCGGTGAGAGTAAAGGGTACGTTGTGTGTATTTCTCATTACGATGATTTTGCCAGCGCTACATTCCATGGCCACCCTTCTCTCTCAGGGTGGTTGGAGGGCAGGGTGAGTGGTGAAAACGTCCAGCATGCTGATTAGTGGCAATAGTGTCCTGCAGGAATGGTGTCACCCCCAGGTGTGTGTGTGTGTGTAAAAGGGGAGGGGGAAAGAGGGAGGTGTTAAGGGAGGGAATCTGCCCTGACCATTGCCCAGCAGGTGCACTTTCTCCTGTGGCCTATTTGGATCACCCAGAACCTTTCTGTCTTTCGTTTCGCAGTCCTGTTCACGGTGTGTTGTCTTAGGCCTGTGTTGTCTGTGTACTTGTGTATGGTTCTCTTTCAAAAATGGGAAGTCATCATGGCCCAAATTATTTTTCAAAAAATCACTTCCCTCCCCCCAAAGCATAGATGGGCCACCTGAGCTGTTGTAGGCAACAGAGCACATGCCTCTGTGGGGGTCCCAGCCACGGGTGGGGGGGTGCACTAGTCACTTCTCAGTCTGAATGGTGGGCTGAATGGATGATTGGGGTGATGAGGTCTGAAACCGCAGTGCAAGAACTTTCCTAGTACAGGCTCAGGTTGACCTGTGACCTTGGTTTCAGCACCATGCTCGAACCAGGGGCTCTTAACCTTTATTGGGGTTTCAAGATCTTTGGGACTCTGATCCAAAGGACCCTCTTCTCAAAAAAAATCCATATCCACATATTCACAAACATTTCCAGAAAATTGGAAGGGGTGGCCAGCTAAGAGCGTCTGCTCTAACCGAAGCTTAGTGTCTAAAAGAATGAATATCTGGCCTTTCCTAAACGGTCTGATCCTGCAGCAACAACAGCAGGAATCCAGAGGGCCAACCCCTGCTACTTTACCACCCTCCCTGGCTCAAGCCCTTGGGTGCACACCACGAGAGCCTGGGGAGCTCTCAACGCATTGGCCGCCCGGTCATCCCCGAGGATTCTGACTTAGTAGGTCGAAGATGGGCCCTGGCACCCATGTTTGTTAACAGCTCTTCAGGGAGCCCCAGTTTAGAACTCTTGTTCTGTGAACTTGAAATAAATCAGTCAGCATCTGTAGTGCCAAGCTGACCAAAGGCAGCCTAGACTGTCACCCTATCAGGATGAGCGCTGGGCAGGTGGCGGGGGCCTGGGGCTGGCACTCGGGGGCTCCTGCCTTCCTAGAGGGGGCCCATTGGTTCCTTCTGGCTGCTCCTGTCATCTGACACCCCTACCTATGCCTGTCCTTGTCTTCCAGCTGCTCCCTACTGGCTGGACGAACCCAAGAACCTTATCCTGGCTCCTGGCGAGGACGGGAGACTGGTGTGTCGAGCCAACGGGAACCCCAAGCCCACCGTCCAGTGGATGGTGAATGGGGAACCTTTGCAATGTGAGTAACGCACTGTTCTCCCGCCTGCCTCTGCCCTGTCTCCTGCCAGAGGATCCAGCTCCCCATCCCTGTGGGCCAGCCCTGTTGCAGCAGAAGTGAGGGAGTAGCCCATCTCTTTGGACATCTCAAGAGGCAGGAAACCTGCCTCATTTGTGTGTGAGAGAGAACAGAAGGCCTGTGGTTATGTTCCCATGTTTAGGGGATTTCTGCTCCCTGGGGTTTTTCGTAAATTTCTGCTTTCTGCCCTTTACAGCTACAGAGCCCGGTTCAAGGGCTAGAGACCTCAGCCTCTATCTCCTGAGAGTATAGGCTCTGAGTGATGGCTGGGGCTCAGGAGGTAGAGGAGAGCTCGGTAACTCATTTCCATCATTTACCCAAGTCCCTCTCTCTGCCGAGGGCAAAATAAGAGGCAGGGTTATGCGACGACATGAAAGATATGGTCAGAAATGAGGGAAAACTTCCCTATGAGAGCAGAGGTGCACAGTGCAGTTACTGAGTGTGCACAGACGTCAGGAAGATGTAGTCCCACCCAGATACCGGAGTGTGTGACTCCAGGGATCCTTCCAGCCAGAGGTCAACTTTTCACATCATATTCACTCCAGTTGCATTTACTTTTTAAGTGTCCTGTCCTTACTTTCTCTAAGGGGTCAGAGGAAATGTAAACAATGTTTTCAACCCGATGGGGCCAAAAATAGATGGCGAGACCTCAGAGCCTAACTCACAAGCAACAGCTGATAGAAACAGGTGGAGAGGCAGGGAGACAGGTAGAGGAGAATGCACCTTTCTAGACATTTATTGTGTGCCAGGCACTGTGCATTCCTCTTATCTCATTAACCTCAAACATTAAAGATGAGGAAATGAGGCTCTGATGGTGCAGGGAATTGCCCGAGGTCACATGGCTAGTGAGTGGGGAAGCTGTGGGCCGCTGTGACAGTGCAATATGCCTACCCTGTCTGTCCCAGGAAATATCCTGCCTCTGGATACGAGCGACACACGGACACGGCCTGCCCTCTGCCCTTCTCCCTGTCCTGGTAGCAGTTTGGGGACAAAGCAAACAAAGGCTCTAAACCTCACAGCACCATTAAATAAATGCAAAGTTCAGGATTTACAGCTGAGCCTTGGCCCAGGGAAAGGTCCCCCGTCCCTCAAGGGAGTGACCGGGAGGAAAGCTGGTCTGTGGGAATTGCCGGGCAAGGAGACTTAAAGTTGCTGGCATCGGCTTCCTTTGTGCTTTTTTGCTGAGTGGAGACTCCGGAAGGATGATAAGGATGCTGACCTCGGCTTTGTTCACCTGCTGATTCCCTAGTTCCGGGCTCAGACTTGCTATCTGTGGGGTGGAGCCCACGGGGCCAGACCCTGGGTTCTTCTCTGCTGACTTCTGTGGTAGGTCTGAGTGATCCTGGATGAGTTCCTAGATCACACAAACCAAGTCATCTGGCTCAGTCCCGAAATCTTACGGAGGAAAGGCACCTTCTGGTGGTGAAAGATGAGAGGAGTAGGGATTCTTTACACTTCTAAAAATTTTTTATTTGTACAGCTCATTATCTCATTATCATTTTCTTATCTTAACCTTCCTCAGAGTAGGGGAAAGATGGGAGTAATGCTTCCGCATTTGACAGGTGAAGGAAATGAGGCCCAGAGGAGTTATTGATTTGCCCTGGGTCTTGGAGTGATAACGGGGACAGGTGTGAGACCCCACGGCCACTCCCCAGCCCCTGCTCTCTGCATCCCCAGCCAGTGGTACCAGGAGAACTGCAGCAGGGATTGTCCTCTCAGTGTGCACTCGTCTTGGGGAGATCAGGTTGCTTTGGCAAATACAGGGACTCATTCAGCTTTCAGCAGGCATCGACTTCCGGATTTAACTTTGTGAACGTCTGCAGAGTCCTCTGCTCAGAGGATGGGAAGGTGGCAGGTCCCATCTAGTTGGATATTGCTTTATCCTTTTCAAAACACATTTGAGTATATGCACATTGAATTAAAATAATAACAACGGGCTTCCCTGGTGGCGCAGTGGTTGAGAGTCCGCCTGCCGATGCAGGGAACACAGGTTCGTGCCCCGGTCCGGGAAGATCCCACATGCCGTGGAGCAGCTGGGCCCGTGAGCCATGGCCACTGAGCCTGCGCGTCCGGAGCCTGTGCTCCGCAGCAGGAGAGGCCACAGCGGGGAGAGGCCTGTGTACCGCAAAAAAATAAAATAAAATAATAACAACGATAATAATCAGTATGTACTGAGCCCTCTGCTAATGACATGCAGAGAATCTCCGGTCATCCTCATAAGAGCCCCACAAGGTGGTATGTTATCCCCATTCAGTTGACAAGGAGACTGAAGTGCAGAGCCATTGAATAGCGCTGGCAGCTAGTGTGGTTAGAATTCAAACCCCTCCTGTTTCCAAAGCTTACGCTGTCAACCACAGCTGCCCAGCTGCTGTGTAGGTTTGACCGGGATTCCTATTCCCATCGGATGGACTGAGAAATAAACTCCAGTGGGCTCAGCGATGGACCCAGGCCACACAGCTAGGCAGTGGTGGGCTGCAAGCTGGGTCTGAGCTGGCCCAGTGCTACCGCCTCCACAGCACCCCAGTCCTACCAGGGAGTCCTGGCCAGAGTCCCAAGTGCCCTTCGCCCTGCCCTCCCCCTTTCTCACAAGGAGTGTCTTTTCCGACTGTAGCGGCACCACCCAACCCAAACCGTGAGGTGGCCGGGGACACCATCATCTTCCGGGACACCCAGATCAGCAGCAGGGCCGTGTACCAGTGCAACACCTCCAACGAGCACGGCTACCTGCTGGCCAACGCCTTCGTCAGCGTGCTGGGTGAGTGCACCCCTCCCTCCGCTCGCCTGCCTGGACCTTGCTCACCTCCTGGGCACACTTTCTTCTCCGGTGATTGACCAGGCTGGTGGGGTATGAGGGCGGCAGGATGGGGGAAGCACGGAGACCCAGAATGACATTTGCGGGGAGGATGGAGGACTTAAAATCCATAGAGCTGGGTGTGCAGACAGAGTTCATTCCATGCGAAAAGTCAGTCTCAGTCCCCTTCCTCCCCTGATGAGAGGAGGGACCGTCTTGTCTCCTTGGTGTGTCCATGTTGCCTCTCCCTGGGTTTTCCATGGTCTCGGTGGGAAATAGTCCTGAATATGTTCATGGCATTTCCAGAGCAGGGAGAGGGCAGTGGGCAGGTGCAGCTAGGAGAAGCCTTGGGGCTGTGGAGGGGCAGGTATAGAAGCTGCTGGAAAATTGGGGGCACCCTTTGCAAAAGCTGGACTGGATGTAAGGTAGGTGAAGGACAAATGGATAAGCTTCCTCCTTCCTCACCTAATCCTCAGAGGCTTCTTAAAGGAGGGAGGTTAATGGGGGAAGGTACACTGGTGCTGAGAAAGCTGCTATGAGGAGAAGGAACAGAGAGATAAGACTGGTCCACAAAGAGGAAGAGGAAGACTCCCCACCCAAGGTCAGTTCTCTGGGAATTGCAGACGTGCCCCCTCGGATGCTGTCGCCCCGGAACCAGCTCATCAGGGTGATCCTGTACAACCGGACGCGGCTGGACTGCCCGTTCTTTGGGTCTCCCATCCCCACACTCCGATGGTAAGTTCCAGGAGACGAGGCCTCCCCCACAGGGTCATCTGTCTCGCCTTTCTCATTCCATCTGGCCCGTGAGAGGTATTCAGCAAGTCCTGGGAGCCTTAAAGGGTTGAAGCTGGGAGGAGGTGGCAGATCAGCTGGGTCAACCCTCTTATTGTACAAAGAAAGAAACCGAGGCCCAGAGACTTGCCAAGGCCATCCAGTGGTCGGAGGCAAGACCCACAGGGCTCGGGGCTCCTCCGCCCCCCGGGCCGGTCCTTTCTCAGTATGCTGTGTGTCCTGCTGCTCTGTTGTGAGGTTTAAGAATGGGCAAGGAAGCAACCTGGATGGTGGCAACTACCATGTCTACGAGAACGGCAGTCTGGAAATCAAGATGATCCGCAAAGAGGACCAAGGCATCTACACCTGTGTTGCCACCAACATCCTGGGCAAAGCTGAGAACCAGGTCCGCCTGGAGGTCAAAGGTAAAGGAGAGAGTTGCTAGGTAGAGGGAGGGGTGGGGAGGGCAAGGAAGCCATCTCCTCAAGGTTATCCATGTGTGTCACTCACTTTGAAAATGTGCCACACCTAATGGGACCTCCCTCCAGGTCTGTGTGTCCTCTCCGTGGAAGTTTCGTGGCCAGGGCCTCTGGCTGGCCTGGTGTTGCGAGCACTGAGTCATCACCAGCCTGGTCCAAATAGACTTAGGCAGGGACGCCTGTTACCCACACCAGCTCCCCACTACCACCCCAGAAAATACGTCCTATGTTCCTGAGCCGGAGAGAAAGGATTTGGGGATTGGCTACTGTTTGGGATCCCCCCATACCAGGCGCGTCCCCTACCATTCATGTAACCGAATCCTATTTCTGCCACTTCCGTGGTCCATCTAACCTGGAGGTCATGCATGTCACACTGTGTGGCCGCACGGGCGTGGGGTGGCAGAGACGAGCTCCAGGGGCTTCCCCACAGACCCCACGAGGATCTACCGGATGCCTGAGGACCAGGTCGCCAAAAGGGGCACCACGGTGCAGCTGGAGTGTCGCGTGAAGCACGACCCCTCCCTGAAGCTCACGGTGTACTGGCTGAAGGACGACGAGCCCCTCTACATCGGGAACAGGTTTCTGCTCCTCCCTCCTTCCTTCCTGCTGCTCCTCTGGGGCGTTTTCTTCTCCCTTGCTCTTGGGGATGCATGGAAGAACACAGGGAACCTGTGCCATGTGTGTCACTGGGGAACTGCTGAGGAGGGCGTGACAGCCTCAGCGACTCCCTCCACATCAGACGAGACCCCCCTCCCACTGCAGCTTCCCCCTCTCCCCCGTCAGGGCTCTGCTTCTCTCTCCTCCTCCTCCCTCCCTCTTCTCCTCTCCTTCCCACGCCTTCCTGTCTTCACTTCTCTCCCTCTCTTCCCTCACTTTTTCTCTTGTCCTCCTCCCTTTATTTTGATCCTTTCCCTTCCTCCTTTTCACAGCCAGGACTCCCTCCCCATCCTCTCAGCCCTGCCTGCAGTGCTCCTGTTCTCCAGCAGAGGGCAGGGTTGGCCGAGCAGACTCTAACCCTCGTGGTTAATGGCGCTCTCCGCCCTTAATGCACCTGGGACCGTTTACCAGGCCCAGGCCTGCCCCATCCATCCCTCATCCCAGATTCGGATTTAATTGGAGTTGAGGGAGGGCCCAGGCATAGATAGTGTTTAAAAGTCCCCCCAGGTGTTTGTAATGTGCAGCTAGGGTTAAGAACGGCTGATCCGAGCCTCCCCTCAGGACTCTTCGGGGCAGGTTGAGCATCGGTACCAGCTGTTTCCAGTGATGATCTGGTTTTCTGCAGGGGCGTAGCCTGCGGGTGGGTGCAGGCATTCTGGCCCTCAGCCATGCTCACAGTCTTGCCTGCTCTTTGGTGCCCTCCTCCCTCTATGGGAGACAGTGCAGAGGAGCCCGGGGCACCTGGGCTGAGCCTGGGCATCAATCTGGGCTGAAGACAGAGCTGGAAGTACGAGAAGACCTGCCTTTTGGGGGTGGGCCTAACTGTGCCCTAATTCGGGAGGGGAGCACAGCACAGGAAAGACACAGAGAGCAGAACCAGTGTGGGAACTGAGGACAGTGAATGTGGGCCAGGGCCGCTTTGGCTCCACCTACTTTCCTGTCCCCTCCAGCAAGCATCATAAGTGCTCAAGGTGACATGAAGACCCTGCCTCTCTTGAAGCACTGAGGTGGAGCCTCACGTCCCCTAGGAGGGGCTGCGGCGGCCCAGCCCAGACTACAGCGCCGCCTCCTCCCTTCTGACCCACTGTCCCCACTTCAGGGAGAAAGCAGCCGGGCAGTGCCCAGCACTCCTGCTGCCTGCCCCCTTCACTGTCACCCTACTCGCCTTCCTCCCAACCCCTCCCCGGTACCTTTGCAGGATGAAGAAGGAAGAGGACTCCCTGACCATCTTTGGTGTGGCCGAGCGGGACCAGGGTAGCTACACGTGCGTTGCCAGCACCGAGCTGGACCGAGACCTGGCCAAGGCCTACCTGACCGTGCTAGGTAACTGCCGCTGCCCACACTGGCGCTGATCCCCACCCCCTACTTCCCGAGGCCAGAGAAGCAGAGGACGGTTCCAAGGGCAGAGCCTGTGGTCAGTGAGCCAGCCAGGCCTGGTGATCCTCCTGCCTCCTGGTTTAAGGGTTAGGAAGCTGCTCTTTTCAGAACAAGCTGTGCTGGTTGCCTTACCTCCTGAATGGAATCATTAACTTGCCCAAATCCTCACCTGAAAGGTGCCTGAAGGAGAGAGGGAAATGGACAGGGGGTTCTCATTGTGATCATTTTTACCAACTTTACAGCTAACTCTAAACCACTAAGTCAATTAAAACGATCCATCCTTGAAGCAAGACTGAACTTTGTGTTTGTCCTTCCAACACCCTCTGCTAGCCTTCCTCTCTGCACCCCTTTCCTGATGGGATTTCACAGGGTGCTGTGCATTTCAGATGATCCTGTCTTGTCCTGCCCTTGTGTCCAGGCCAGACTGTAAATACTAAGCCATCCCAGACCTGGGGACGTAGCCTCTCCCGTCCGGGGAAGCAAATCACCTCCTCATCTCTGCTGTCTCCGGGCCCCCTATTGCCATAACTCTCAGTGCACTCCCGTCCCTCAGCAGTGTCCCTGCATTGTCACAGGGAAGAGTGGGCCCAGTCACAGTCGTAGCATTGGGATAGGAAGGACCCAGGGTGTCTACCCCCAGCTGTGGAGGGAGGACAGGAAGGCCTTTGTGAGGGTGGGGTACCCTCCATGGAAGTGGGGGAGGGGTGAAGCTGTGCAGGGGCAGCTGTTCAAGCCTTGGCTGCCTATTCCCACCCTTCGAGAACACCTTTATCCCCAGATAACCTGCTAACCTGGATAACCCATCTTACCTTTGCAGCTGATCAGGCCACTCCAACTAACCGTTTGGCTGCCCTGCCCAAAGGTAATTCATACTAATCCCGGGGACCGTTGCCAAGCACCCCAGGTGTCTGGGAGGGAGGAGTCTAGGAGGAGGAAGGCGCTGCTGGACAGGAGTGCTGTGTACAGGCAAGGGGCGGCCTGCCCCGCTCCCTGCCAAATCTGACTCCTCTCAAGAGGCCCACATCACCTACCTTATTAGCCCATCACAGCCCGACTCCCGGCTTCTTGGCTCCTTTCACAGACTGAGCTCCAAAGTCCGGCTGTCGCTCCCCGCGTCGCCAGTCCCTTACCTCTGGCCATGCCCACGACTCCCTTGGGGTGGCCTGTTCTCTTCCCCCAGCTTAGCCTCTGAAGTGTATTCAGTCAGGAAACCCACTTGCTTTGAGTTATCTGTAGGCCCATCTTTTTTGCAGCCTTTCACATCTACTATACACCCATTTCCAATCTGCACACATTCGTGTGCAACACACATGAATGTGGGCTCCAGTGACTCACCTTCCAGATCCTTCCAGTAACCAGCCAAAAGGTGGAAATAGCTGGTTCAAGGAGCCAGGATAGGAGAAAAAAATCATGCCTACCCTCACCAGTCAGTGGCCAGATGGCTTTATCCCCAGGCCAGGAGGGCACTTACACACACTTAGGAAATCCAGTGAGACTGGAGCCCCAAAAAGGTGCTGCCCCCACCCTTGTTAGGGCCTCTGTCCTGTCCAGCACTGAAACTTCTAGACTGAGTCCCTGTCTCCTCCCTGGCCTGGTCCTCCATCTTTGTCCCCTCTATTCCCTTAACTGGTCTGCCCTGCTCAGCTTTCCCAACACCCCCCGGGCTCCTGCCCCCTCAGAGCCTCGGCACACTGAGAAGAAGATAATTATGAGAAAATGAGACAAAATCCCAGACTTCTTCACCAGTTTTCCTAAAGGTTGTGAACATGGGTCTAATGCAAAGGGCAGCATTTCCCAAATGCTTACACTCCGAGAACATCCACAGCAATGGGGTGGGTTGGTCCCAGCTCTCCCTGTGCCCTGCATTCCTTGATATTTTGGGGGGTGGTGGTGGAAGTTGGCGTTCTCTCCTTGTTCTTCCTTGAACCCTGAGGGAAGGGGGCGGTCCCTGTGCTGACCCTCCGGCACAGGCTGGGGTTGGTTCCTGTGGTGGTGACCTCAGCCCGCCAGAGTCCTGTCCGTGGGACAGTGTTCAGGGCTGAGGCCAGCACAGGGATGGGCCGGCTCTAACGTTGGAGGCCTGCGTGGTGTCTTCTCCCTCTGCTGCCAGGACGGCCAGACCGACCCCGGGACCTGGAGCTCACCGACCTGGCTGAGAGGAGCGTGAGACTGACCTGGATCCCGGGGGACGATAACAACAGCCCCATCACAGGTCAGCCGGGGCCCTGCGCTACTGTCCAGAAAAGAGGGACGGCAGCCCGGAAGCCAGAGGCATGGTCCTGGTTTCTGGTCCCACTTCGGCCTCACTTGACGTGTGCCCTGGCCTGTTGACAGAACGCGTGGAGGCCTTGGTTTCCCTTTTGGGTTTTGGGAAGAATACCTGTGCCTTTGTCTACCCAAGGGAGATTATAAAGACTAATGGAGACCATGAAGGAGTGCTCTTGAGAAAGAACTCACTAACTCAGCTCCCCAAACAGCCCTGTCTTCCTTTGCCCCCTCAGACTACGTTGTCCAGTTTGAAGAGGACCAGTTCCAGCCAGGGGTCTGGCATGACCATTCCAAGTTCCCAGGCAGTGTCAACTCAGCCGTCCTCCAGCTGTCCCCCTATGTCAACTACCAGTTCCGGGTCATTGCCATCAATGAGGTGGGCAGCAGCCATCCCAGCCTCCCGTCCGAGCGCTACCGAACCAGTGGAGCACGTGAGTGCTTGAGGGCTAACGGGAGGTGCTGAAGCCAGGTACCCCAAGTTCAGACTGAGTTCCCCCGGTCCCCAGCCACATGAATTTGGGCAAGTTACTTAACCTCTCCAAGGCTCAGCTTCCTCATCTGTGAAACAGAGAATAATAACACCATCTCCATCATGGGGCTGTTGTGAGGATTACGTTTGAAAATGGGATTCGGGTACTTACCGTGATGTGCATATAGCAAGCACACAATAAAAGTTAACTGTTATTTTTATTATTACTAATACTATGAATAATTCTTGATGCTCTGCTTTAAAGGGAAGAGCTATGGCAAAGATTTGCAGTAGAAATATATCTTCTGGGGTTGCACCAGGTTTCTTAAAACACTTGGGTAATGAAATGTTTAGATTTCTAAAATCATGCTGGTTCATTGAGGGTGGAGATGCTCCCCAAAAATGTTGAATGCCAGGGTAAACCAGTCTTGTATTAAACATACTTAGTGGATAATCCACAAAGGGGATAATCCACATTGAGTTGGCTGTACTGATCATCTAAAGTTTGGAAAGCCTTATGATAAATGCTGTCTTGTAAGGGATTAAAATTCAAAAGAAATTATCCCTGCTTTGGGGGGTTTAAATCTTAGCTAGGAAGGCACATCACCCATACGAAAGTGGCAGAGGGAGTTCAGCTGCTTACGGGACAGAGTGTGTTGAGAGATGCTGAGAAAAGACAGAGCATAGAAGGGACCAGTCAGGCTGGGGGAGAGAGGGTGCTTACTGTGCCCTGGTAATGCACAGACTGGACTTGAACTTTGCATCCATTTGGATTCCAGCCCCTGAGTCCAACCCCTCTGATGTGAAGGGAGAGGGGACCAGAAAGAACAACATGGAGATCACGTGGACGGTAAGAGCCCCTCGCAGCCCATCCGTGATGGGCTTGCCCTTTACAACCCTGTGACTCCAAGGCCGCAGGGTGGCTCAGACTACCTGGCTGGTGCGGGGGCTACTCGTCTCTGCATTGAGCATCCAGAAACCAAACAGGAGAATGTCTAAGAGCAACATTTAAGACAGGAGACAGGAGCAGAAATGACCAAGGAACAGAGACTGTCAGTCTGGCAAAATCAGAGAGAGTCCTGCAGGATCAATGGACTTCTTCAGAAGAGGGAGAAATTTAGATTAGTCTGTAGGAGAGATTTAGCCCAAACACCAGTACCTCGCTTTGGTGTGTTCTGGGGGCCCATCACTGGAGATTGCTGGGAGTGGTGGGGAGAGACCAGCCTCTGAGTGGTCCTCCAGTGCCAGCCATCTGTAAGTCCAGGATGGACAAGGTGACTCAAAAGATGTCCTCCGGGCCAGGATTGAAAAAGCTCATCTTCATCTCGGCTCACTGACCACATTTTCCAAACCAAAACTGGGATATGTGGCCTCAAAATGGCTTTTTTCCAAACCCCTTCCAAGTCTAAGAGATGCAAATTCAGCCACTGAAATATTAACATTTTTGTGCTGTTGACGTGAGTAATGGAAACAGGGAGATAACAGAGTTTGGAATCACGACCATCCCTGTCTTCAGAGAGCCTGGTTTCACAGCAGCCTTGGCAACTGGGCTGAGCCCAGACTTAAGACACCGGGACTCGTCTTGCAGGACCTTGCAAGGGTCGGTTCTTGGTCTACGGCTCTGTATTCCAGGCTCCCGGAGGACTGCTTCCTGGACCAGGCCCCTATGGAACAAAAACAGAGTTATGCTCACTCCCAGCTCTGGCCTTTTGGGAAGGACAGGACAGACATGCAAGGATTAAGTAGGACTGAAATCTGGAATTTTGAGTTCATTGGCAGCAGGCATGCTGTGCCTGAAGCAAACTCACCCCTTTCTGACTTTGGAGCCATTATATCACTGTCCATATTTTGTTTCCTGGTTGCTCCATCACAGGAAAGAGTCCTGTCGACAATAAAGCTTTCGCTCCCTGGGCACCTGCCAGGGGGGCTGGCTGTGGAATCAGAGGGACTAGGGCTTGGGTGGCGAATCTCGACGCTGCTGGCTTCACGGGGCTCCAGGCTCCGGGGGGACTCAGAGTGGGGGCCGTGGTCTCCCCAGCTCTGCCAGGGGGCTGGCCGCTGTTGGGCAGTTTGGGGCAGGGTACCTGGCACAGAAAGGGTGCGAGCCGTGGGTGGCCTGGGCTCCTCGCCTGCACCCTCTCCACTCCTGCCATCTCTCTCCCTGCTCAGCCGATGAACGCCACCTCCGCCTTTGGCCCCAACCTGCGCTACATCGTCAAGTGGCGGCGGAGAGAGACCCGAGAGACCTGGAACAATGTCACTGTGTGGGGCTCCCGCTATGTGGTGGGGCAGACCCCTGTCTACGTGCCCTATGAGATCCGAGTCCAGGCAGAAAATGACTTTGGGAAGGGCCCTGAACCAGACACTGTCATCGGTTACTCTGGAGAAGATTGTGAGTACCCTCCCCTGTCCCCACCCAGGACCCTGATGGCTGGGCTGCACAGGCCACCCTCACAGACCAGGAACCTCAGGGTGGGTCGGGGGTCTTCCGAGAGCATCCTGGGAGGACATTCAGTTCCCAGGGAAGAGAAATCCCCTACAGTGACCTAGAGCAGACAGGCCCCAGGTGATGCCGGGAGCAGAGATGGTATCATCCGAACACTAGTTAGTATTCTTGTTAGTCACCTAGTCCAATACTCTCACTTTATCAACATGAAAACTGAGGCCCTGCAAGGGAAACCCCTGCCAATATTGCACAATAGCAAATGTCAGGCTTGAAAATAGAACCCAGGCCTTCTGATCTACCTTACTGCCAGGGCTTGCTAGTACCACGGACCATCCGTCCCAACAGGCCATAATTAGACACCTCCACCAGAAGCAGGGCCACAGGCCAGACTCCTCCTGGGCTCCCCAGGGGAATCCTTGAGGGAGCAAGGTCCACAGAGCCCCAGACTGGAATGCTCCAGACCAGGCACTGCAACATTCCCAGTGTTGCTCTTAGCCCTTGGAATTGAACATAAAAAGAGAAGTTCTTTGGAGGCTGTCACTGGGTAAATCAACACAATTCTGGGCATATATGTCGAAGTATGTGCCTGGTTTTCCAGATGGTGGTAGCCTCTCTGCCCCCCGCACATCAATCCTGTAGGCTTTTGAGCAAGGCAGGAGGGTTGGTGCTGCCCCTCCTGGTCAGGGCAATCCATGTCCTGGTGTGTTTGGGTCTGATCCAAGAAGAAATCATGTAGGTGGGTGAGGTGACCAGAAGGAAGGGAGGAGCAGGGTCACAGGGGCCAAGGCCGGGGTCAGGAGGAGGGCCAGCGGGGTTCATAACGGTGAGACGGGAGCAAGTGAGGGTTGGGCCCTTCCCTGGAAGTGAGTATGTATTGGACCCACTTGGGAGATAAGTAGAGGGGATCAGCAGGCCCTCCGTCCGTCCCACTGCTCATCTCCATGGTGGCAGACACTTCCGGACAGAAGATGGTAGGGACTGCTGGAGGGTAAGTATGGAAGAGGGAGCATCTAGCCATGGACTTCACGGACCACCTCACGGTTTCCATCACATCCGTGTACCCCTGTGGCAGGTGCTTTAGAGAGGGTGGGGCACAACTGCTTTTGCAGCAGAGTAGAGAAAACGGGGGTGAGAACCAGTATGGGGGAGGGAGGAGTGGCCCTCCCTTTGCAAGTAGTCACCGGATCAGAATCTTTTCCTGAACTTGGTTAGGGTGTCTTTAGTCTGTAGGTAACGTTCCCTGCAGGGCCCTGGCAGGAAATAAATGCCACTCAACGGGGACCATTTCTAATGTGAGGACAGAGTTAAGAGGGACAACAGCAAGGTACAGCAAACCAGCTGGAGGGCCAGCGACAGCAGGATGCTGTTATATCACTCGGGCCCTGAGGGGCTGGCGGCGGGCGAGTCACCATGGCCAGCGAGGGCTGCCCTTGTGTAGAAGAGTGCACTATTGCCATCCTGCCTCCCCGCAAAGAGGCAGCCAGGGGAATAGATACGATACCATCTTCCCTCTCCTGCCCTGGGAGCTCCTGTTGCTACCGCCTGTTGGGCAGACCCATCTGGAAGCCTGAGAACAGGGGAGCCCCGCTGACACGGTCCAGAGAGGACAAGCCTCCCGGGACCCGAGGCAGGGTGGGGAAGGGTGGCCAATGGGATGGAGGGGCAAACAGAGACTCTGTGTGACGGTTGCACATAATTGCCCTCTAAACGTGTAGGCAGAGCCCTCCACCTGTGAGGCCGCCCTTTTGTCTTGAGCCTCCCCACACTCTTCCAAGTCCAGGCTGGTGGAGGAGGCATGGCCCCTGCCCTCAGGGAGTACCCAGTGTCCAGAGTGGGCCGGAGGTGCAGGCCAGCAGAGAACAAGTCAGAGGGGACTCTCGAGTCGGGGGCCCAGCCCTGCCTGCGTAACCAGCTCTCTGTCCCAACACATTGCAGATCCCAGGGCTGCACCCACTGATGTTAAAATCCGAGTCCTGAACAGCACAGCCATCAGCCTTCAGTGGAACCGCGTCTACTCCGACACGGTCCAGGGCCAGCTCAGAGAGTACCGAGTGAGGAAGCCAGCTCCAAGCCCTGTCTAACCACCCAGCTCGCTAACCAGGGCGAGGGGGTAGCAGATGCGGGCCGTAAGATATTTGGAAGGGGTCCCTTGGGATAGCTGTTGGATCCAGAGTTGGTTCAAGAAGATGATGTCTAGGGTTAGCTGTTCAAAAATATACCCAGAAAAAATATATATACACCCAGATGTATCCTGCACCGGGTATGCTGAGAGATTCTGCTCAGCAGAAAATCATGTGAAGGGTGTTGGGTTTGGGTTGACCATACATAGCACATTATGCTTGTAATACATGTGTGTGGACACACATGTATCTTCAGAAGCAGTGTTGAGGCACCGCTGAGCTACACCCCTCCCCTCTCCTAATGGCCCCCGCTGGGCTGCTTGCCTCTCCCAGTCTGATTTCATGAAGCCCCAACTAACCGGAAGAGCCACTAGAAGGGTACAAGCCCCAACTAACCGGAAGAGCCACTAGAAGGGTTGTCACAGCCAACTCCAATTATCAAGGCCCTTGGCTTCCCCTGGCCACCTCTTCCATCCCTGACATCTCTCTCTTTGAAAGGGAAGGGAGAGAAAACCCAGGGTATGCAAGGCTCTCCCTGATGAGTAGCTCTTTTTAAAAAGTTCCTGGGGAGGCTGTAGCCCTGGGGTAACACAGGCTTAGGGGTCATCGAGAGTTGGCTGATGGACAGTTGGGGGCACTCAGAGGGAGCCAGTCTCTTCTCGGGAAATGGATTTGGTAGGTAGGGGAAGGAAGGCAAGGTGATATATATGCTTAAATCTTCCCCAACTTGCACTCTTAACCTACTTGCCTAGAGATTTTTTTTGGCTAAAGCTCCCTTTGGGTCCCCCTCTTAAGTCTGGACTTCCTCCTTACCTTGCCTTTGGAGGCCCCGGGTGATGCTCGTGTGACAGCTGACCTGGGGCGTCTCCTCCACTGCTCATCAGACCCCATGTCTCAGACTCTCTCGACTGTACCTGTGACACTACCGCCTTGCACAGGCCGTCCCATCCCATCCAAGCTCTTGCCACCCCACAGCCTGGTCTCCCATTGGCTTGGCCATGTCACTATCCTAAAGGTCTTTAAACAGTATTAAAAGGAACCATTGGACTTCAATGGATTAAATCAACCCTTTCTTATATTCAGACTTCCGGGGGTAACCTGCTGCTTTTCAACTCCTGCCCGCTGCCAATCTAAACCATACTAAATCTAACTCAAGGTGATGCGGTCTTTGAGCACAGAAAAGAGCTTTCCGTGCCTGGACCCTTGGCTCAAATCTGTGGTTCTGGCACAGGCTTCCTGAGCAACCTATCCCCAGCTTGGAAAGAAGTCTCAAGACGGAGCCGCTCAGCTGTAAGTTTGGCTGACTTGCCTGTTCCCCAGAGAGGCGACATGGCTCAGAAAATGATTGAAACCAAAAACTCTTATTTTGTTTGACATCAATTCCCACTCGCTAGTGGCTAACGAATGGGGACTGTCAGGACACCCCCAGCCCTCTGTGGGCCTGACGAGGTCGTTGGGGATTTGGAGCCTGTGGCCAGCAAAGGGAACACCGGTCACCATGAGCGCCACCACTAACAACTAACCTGGCTCTGCCTGGCCGAACCCTTACCGGCCTGCCTCTGCCCTGAAGGCCTACTACTGGAGGGAGAGCAGCTTGCTGAAGAGCCTGTGGGTGTCTCAGAAGAGGCAGCAAGCCGGCTTCCCCGGCGACCGCCTCCGTGGCGTGGTGTCCCGCCTCTTCCCCTACAGTAACTACAAGCTGGAGATGGTTGTGGTCAATGGGCGAGGCGATGGGCCTCGCAGTGAAACCAAGGAGTTCACCACCCCGGAAGGAGGTAGGTCCGGCCGCAGCTCCCTGGGTAGGGCAGGTCGAGGGTGGCGCGGCCAGGTGCCCCTGAGCGGCTCCAGCGTGGCTCGGCCTGGACCACACAAATTGACCTCTGCCTGACCTCAAGAAGGGATGACCTGCGAGCTGAGCAGCGCCGCCGTGCTCATGGAGCACTGTCACCAAGGCGGTCGCCCTGACGGGAGATTGTACGTCAAGACGAGACTGTGCTGGCTGCTGCCATGATTCCAGACGGGATGTGCACACGGACTCCCGAGGGCACTGCGGGAGGCGGGGCTGCCTGCCTACCACCTCCTGAGGGAGCTCAGGCACCTTGACCCCAAGAGGCACCTGGTTGGTTTACCATACCCAAGGACCTTCACTCTTGTTACACCACTATAGTCAAGAGACTGCCCTGCAGTGGGCGCCCCGGTCCTGGGAGGCAGACACCTGCCGAGGTCCCAGCGCATCTCCTCTTCCTGCCAGCCCTCTTGAACCAGCTGGGCAGTGGCTTTGCCCTCTTCTGTTTCTCCTTTCTCCCTTCTTAACTATTATTTTCCCCATTCTTCTTCTCTTCCTCCTTTGTCCTCTCCTCTGTTCTCCCCTCTTGTTTCTTTATTCCTGTCTCCCCTCCTCGTCTGGTTTTCATCACCAGCCTCTCCCCATTGCTCATGCTCTTGGCACCATCCACATGTTCCATCATGGGTTTCTCTCTCTTCACCCCTGAACCCAGCATTCTCAGCCCAGAGGCCAGGGCCTGATGCTTGGACCCAGTGGTGAGAATCCTTGTCTGAGGATTGGGAACTGCAGCCTCTATTACCAAATGGCTAAAACCGGTTCCCTGCCTGGGAATGACTGCCCAACTTGGGGGTTTCTTTGCAGGATCAGAGCCTAACATGTGTTGAATCCAGGGTAGTTGCTAAAGGAGAACTTGACTGACTTCTTCCCCATGTAAACCGAGTCTGAGCCGTGCTTGTCCTAGATCTGGGGAAACGCCATCCTAGATGGGGCGATGGGCGCTGGCCACCTCGTAGTTCTCTGGGTTCTGACTTAACAGTGATCCAGCACGGGGGTTGCCCAGAGGTCAATGCCTTCATACTTGTGCTTTGTTTTTTGTGTTTTCTTCATCTTGCCCGCCCCTCTTCTCTCCCCCATCTCCCCCACTCTCTCCTCCTTCCCCAAGTACCCAGTGCCCCCAGGCGTTTCCGAGTCCGGCAGCCCAACCTGGAGACAATCAACCTGGAATGGGATCATCCAGAACACCCCAATGGGATCCTGATTGGATATACTCTCAAATACGTGGCCTGTACGTTCTGCCCTCTTTCTCTTGGATAACCTGAGAATCAGAAACCCCATTCTCAACACTTTTCCTAAGGAATCAAGGTAGAAAGCCTATGGGTACAGAGGTCATTGTGGAGGGATAGAGGGGCCAGGGGAAAAGTTTCCTGTAGGGTTAGGGGAGGCAAGTGAGACCCAATCCCTGCTCTTCTGACACACCTCCTCCTGCAGGGAGCTTCCAGTTGGCCCGGTGAGACAAAGGGGACTTCTGGTTTGATGAGGGATTCAACCCCTGCCCTCAGGAATCTTAGAGTCTCTAACACCTACAAGTCTAGGAGAGAAGTTTCCTTACCTGATGGACCTTCCATCCGATGGGGCAGATAGTACGTGCTTAGGAATCCACACGACACCGACACTTGGGGACACCTTAATAAGATGCCATTTATGGTAAGGCAGCTGTATGTAGAGCTGCCATGGAATTTGGAGTGGCTCAGTCAGGAGCCTGGGTCTGGACGACCTCACCTAAAGAGTTCAGCCTCACCAGGCAGGGACAGGAGCGTCATTCATTTGAAAAACTTTAAGTCTTCTAAAGTGGGTGACGTTGTGCCTCAGTGTGAAGCTCAAAGGACAGGTATTGTGCTGTTAAGGATTTTAATAGCCCACTGGGTGCTTGTATGTGGTTCTGAATCCATCTCTGGACCTGACCTTCCCCCTTTGAGGTATTTGACAAAGGAGGCCTTTTACAAAGGAGGCATTAACAACAAAAAGCTCTAGTGGTTTTGCCCTAGTTCTGTTTGAAAGGAAAAAAGGAACTTCAAGTTCTGTCCTTGTTGAAAAGGCTTGAGGATTAAAAATTGAATCTTTCAGAATCAGCCACATAACTTTGCACTGAGCTGGCGTAATGAGATCAGTGAAAAAGTGTTACCCTGCTGCGTCATCAAAAAGCCGGAAAGGAGTTCTTGCACAGCCGTCAGCCTTTGAATCATCTCCCTCCCCTGAGTCCTTAAGATCACGGGCAGGTTCCACGGGTTCCCTTCCCAGCAGAGTCGGGAAGGCTTCGTCCTTCCAGCTGCAGATTGTATAACCCATCATGGTCAATGTTGCTAAAGTTCAATTCCACTTACCTGTCTCTCCCCAGTTAATGGAACCAAAGTAGGAAAGCAGATAGTGGAAAACTTCTCTCCCAATCAGACCAAGTTCACGATGCAAAGAGCAGACCCCGTGTCGCGCTACCGCTTTTCCCTCAGTGCCAGGACGCAGGTGGGCTCTGGGGAAGCAGTCACAGAGGAATCACCAGCACCCCCGAATGAAGGTAGGTGCACTGCGGCAGCCTCGGGGCGAATGGTGCCGGGGAATTCAGATGCCTAGAGGCCGCCCGGCCTCCTGGGATGGAGAGGCTGAAGGCCCTGGAGCCCTCCAGAGGAGGGAGCCACCCTGTGTGCTGAGAGGTAGGTACCGGCGATGGATCTGGAAAACACATCTTCTTACTGTTGCAGTCAGACCTGGATCCCCACTTGGCCTTGACTTGCTCAGCTACTTAACATCTGTCATCTTTCCTTCTGGTGGGGGGATAGGGAAGAGAGTGTGAATCGTAGCTGAGTTGAGGGGATGAGAGAAAGCGTGCTGGAAGTCACTGTGCTCACAAACTCCAAAGAGCAGTGACGATGCTCGCCTAGTGAGGGAGGCGGCAGTGCTATGGAGACCGCCCCGTGAGGGCTCTGGGGGCGCCCCTTCTTCTCTCGAGGACGCGTGACGCCCAGGAGAGAGGGGAACAGCTGTGACTGAGGCTAATTGCCGGGCTCATGAGTAGAGCAGGAGGTGTCGTCCCTCCTTGCAGCCTGAACTGAGGGAGTTGTCAGGCTGAGGAGAGGAAAGGGGGTTTGGAAACAGCCATTTGCCAAACCAGCTCCACAGAGAGAGCCCATGAGTTCCTCTCCTGGGTTCTGGCATCTAGCAGCGTCGCACCCCGCCCCAGAGCTGCGCCTGCCTGAGAACTCCACTAGAGGGGGCTCCAGACCCATCTGCACACGTTCTGGCTTCCAGGAACCTCTGGGGCAGGCAAGCCACTAGAAGCCTCGATATTGGCAGATCCCCTATGACAGCGGGTGGAGGCTCAGCCTCTCCAGAGGTACCATGGTCTCTGCAAAGGCCATTTCTTGAGCACCCACAACATGAGGTGCCAGACGCTGTACCCAAAACGAGGGATATAAAGCTAATAAGCTCACACAGTCTAGAAGGAGGGACATCCACAGGAACATCTAATTGTAATTCACCATGAGCTGTGTATGTTTAGATGGCAGAAGTGCAGTGGCTGTGCAGGGGAGGGGGGTTGATTCTGCAAGGGAAGACTTCAAAGGAGGGGTGATGTGATTAGGAATCCTTGAAGCTGACAACAGGTTATCCTGTCTAGTGCTTTCCCCAGAAGGCTGAGGTCCGGTGGCCTGACCCTGGCCTGACTGGACCTCCTGAGCACCCGTACCCCCAACCCAGGAGAGGAGCAGTGCTTCCAGGCCCTGCTGCCTTACCCCAGGCTCCCAGTGCGGCTTCATGAGCAGCCCTGCATCCCTCCCCAGGCCCCACCTCCCTGGCCAGCAGGCCAGCACTGAAGCGGAGAGGAGAGGGGGCAGGCAGAATGTCGAGAAAGGCTGACAGTGCTTTGTCTCTACCTCTCTGCTCTTGTAACCCAGGAGTGAGCTACACAATAAGCTCCCCTCCTAGTGTACCCTTCCAATCTCCTGGGGACTTGGGCAATTTATTAGGGCTGGGGGACTTCGAGTAAGTGGTTAATATATGCCTATTACCAAAGGCCAGGCCAGGGATGATGCACTTTCTTGATTACTTAATTTTGTAAGGAGATACATACAGAGAGCCTCTTCTCCCTCCCCATCTCCCCCACCACCCCATTACAGAACATCAGATAAACAAAGCCCCGTTGCCCAGCCCCAGTGACCACCCCAGGGAAGGATCTTCAGCTCCAGGGGACAAGAGAACAAAGAGAGACTTCCTTCTCAACCTAGGGGTTTGTGGCAAATTCAGGAATTCCTTTTAGGGCTCTCAGTCCCCAGTTGAGTTTCTTCATACAATACAACGGAGCAGCAGGACAGTGGCTCCAGGCTCCAGTCCATCACATGCCCCAGCCTTGCGAGGCTGAGCTGGTGTGGGGAGCGTTCAGCCAAATGCGCTCCCCCTCACCCCTACCCCCCACCCCAGCACTATTCAACGCCTGCCCCTGGGGATGAAGGAACCATCCTTTTGACAGGCGTTGATGTCCTCCTAAACCACCTGTACCTTATGCCCTCAATTCCTGGCGTCACTGAGGGTTACCCAGACTCCTTCACCCCAGCCCAGCTAGGAAAGGACACACCCTCCGAGGACGACCTGGGAACACAGCGCTCGAGGTGGACTGCTTCTGCTGCCGCCTCGTAGACGTCCTCGAGTAGACGCAGAAGCGAGTCTATTAGAGGGGTTTCCAAGACCCAGGAACGTTTTCCGTAGGAACGTGTCAGACCCCAGTGGAGTTGAACATGATCCCCGAGCACCAGGTGGCATCCTCAGGGCCATGACCAGCACTTGGCCGCACCGCCTGGGTCAGATTTGAGCCAGAACCTTCTCTGTCCTGTGATTGCTTGTCTCGTGGTTTCACCTGTGCTGTTTTCTCTTCCCTCTCGTTCTTTCGCCCTCTCCCTCTCTGGCTATCTTGGGCGCTGTGTTCTGAAGCTGCTCCAACCGCAGGTACCGTACCAGCAGCAGAGGTAATGGGCATGGCATGGGGCAATTCAGGTGGAGTCCGGCCCAGCCAGAGTGGAGAAGGAGGGAGAGACTTGGGGTGAAAGCATGCTCTGGACTCACCCTTTCAGTGGTTGGGAAGCCAGACTCCCCAGGAGGATGTATGTGGAGGATGGGACCAGAGGAGATCAAACACATTCTCCTCCCTTCGCTAGAGAAGGAGGTTGGCTTAGAAGGGGCCCCACATGCATAGGCTGCAGACCTGTTCTCTGGAGCTGCAGCTTTCTCTGAAGCGGTGATTACTTCCCCTGAGCCACCTGGGGCCTTGCCCAGGCTTGACATCCCAGAGCACAGAGAAAGGGTCCACAGCCTTTGGTGGCCAGCTGCGCCCTAGAAGGAGTGGGGGCAGCTGGCTCCCGTCTCCTGGTCAGGCTGCCATCCCCTGAAAGGGTGGCCTGTGGGTGAGCACGCCGTGCATGCTGGCCTTGCATGCTGCATGGGGCCTGGCACCAGCTCTGCCATCCACCATGGCTTCTAGCCAGTGAGAACGAGTCTGCATGTCCCAGGATGGGGCCAGGTGCCCCAGGACCTGGAGTCTCAGTGGACGCCATGCACTGATTGCCCACTCACCCCTCAGAAACCCAGCTTCTCAGAGTCTTGGGTGTTAAGAACAGTCTCCACTCTTGGGGTCTGGGAAGTGGACGCACAGTGAGGAGCTGGGCAGGCAAGTCTGGAGCAGGAGGTGACCTGCTAGCCAAGGTCCTTGTCTCAAGTCCTCATGTTGTCGGTTTGAAGAACGTCACCACCGAAGGCCGGTCCTCAAGCTGGAGGAACTAGGCAGGGGCCCCAGGGTGCCTTCCGCTGCCCTCCTTTGAGGCAGAACCAAGGCTATAGGGCAAGGGTTTGCCAGAGCCTTCTCAGGCTCTAGGTAGCAGGGAGAGCCGAGAGCCAGGTGAGGAACTGGAGGGTTGGCTTAGGAAGAGGACGCCACCTTACCCGGTTTGGTTCCCCTCCACCTTCACTCATTTACCGCTCCCTGCCCCGCCATTTTAGGTTGATTCTGTTTCTGTTGCGCACCCTGCTTCCTTGGTTTGCGTTTGCTCCACCAGTCGGATCTGGGTGGTGCACTGCCATCATCCTTCCCACGCCCAGTCCTCTCCATCCCCCCGCCCCCAAATAACCCAGGCCTGCAGGGGCCAGTGCCTCCCCACCTCCGCTGGGATGTGAGGCAGAGAGGTGTCCTGGGCCTGGAGACCGGGAGAAAGCCATCCTTGCAGTCTGGGAGTGGCCCTAACTTCCTGATTCAAGTTTGCATAAGGGTTTCCCCTGGGACTATTATAGCAGGTGCTCAGGGCAGCCGAGGCGACTTAGTGGAGATGGAAGGGGAGATGCAGGGAGGGTACCACGTGAATCACCTAGAAGCTCTTTGGTCAGGCAGCTTGCAGTCCACCTTCCACATTCTGGCACCCAGGACCCAAAGCAAGTGGATCTGGTTGTGGAGAGTATGCTTTGCTCAGTGGGCATCCGTGCCAGTCTGTGCTGCCCCTCTCGTGTGTGGCAGGTGTGAGGGGGATGGATGTAATTCCAAACACCCCACTTCCTACTTCTCGTTTAGGAAAGATCCAAGCTCACCCTGGTGTGCAGAGGGTGCCAGGGCCTCTGTCCATCGGTCAGATGTGTTTCCTAGGCTCCAGCTTCCATGTGACATGGTGGTAGAGGCACAACGCGCATCTTGGTAGATGAGCTGTGCTGGTAACATCAGCTGTTCCCAGCCTTAAATGCGTAAGAACCTCCTGCACAATCTGCAGGTGTGAAGTGATGGCGCTCAGGTTCTATACTGGTGATGTGGGCCTGGAGTCCAGCCCACTGCTCCCTTCCCTCTCATCTTGTCCAAACGTGGGCATTTCCCCCCCACACTGATCTGTTCCTATCTCACCCGGTAAAGATAATCCCTCTCATACGCCCACATCTGCAGTCTCTTAGGGTTGCTGCCCATCTGTCCTGGCCATCTGTGGTTTGGCCAGGGTAGTCTGTACACCAGGTGGACATGTTTGGCCTGAACCCTCCACCTTGGAATGTCTGGAAACTGCTGTCCTTGTCTTTGACTCGGCTCAGATCTGCCAGTGTTTGGTGGGCAGCTCCAGGGCAGGTTCTGGGCAACGAAAAATGAATAAGAGACATGTTGTCTTAATTTTCTCCACCTCCTGCGTTGTGTCGCCCAAAACTCTGGTGGAAAACCTTTGGCCATAGCTGGGGTGCCTTCCAGTGTGCATTAGGTAACCCATTAGGTTGACTCTGCCTTCAGGTAGGGGTCCTGTGCTTCCAGCTCCAGGCCCACTGTGGCTCCCCATTACTCTCGGTCGCCAGGCTGGTGGTCTCCACTGGGCAGTGACCAGGGTGGTTCTCCAGCCCATAGTTCCTGCTGTGGCTGAAGATGACACCCTAGCCCAGCAACGAGTCTGTCCAGCCTGTGGGCCACTCTGACTATAAGCCCCGCTTCTGGGCCGTATTCCCCGTTTATCTGCTACCCCCACCCCACCCCAGGGGTTGAAATCATCTGAATCCCCGTAGACCTGAGCGCTGGACAGTTTCCCATGGAAAACCTGCCCTCCTCTCCCACCTATAACAGCTCACTCACCTGACTCCTCGGTCCCTTCCCTCAGAGCCTTGCCTTCTGGCCTCTGCCCTCCCAGTCTCTCTGGCCCTGTCCAACCCTGGGACACTAGACACAGCTAATGAGTAGGCCAGAGAGGATGCTGATTTACCAGCTGTGACCTCAGCCAACCAAGGTGTCTTCTCCACTGTGCCTCCAGTGCTGGGGACCCTCTGGGAGGATGCCTGGGAAGTGCCTCCTTTCCTCCCACTCCCTTCTGGTCCCCTCTCGCTAATACCTGATTGTCGCTGCTGAGCTGAAGGATAAGCATCTAGGTAGCCATCATCAAAGAAAACCCTTCCTCCTGTCACACTTGGCAGAGGGAGGGGAGGAGAGTGTGGAAGCATCCTCAGTCATTGCTCATTCTTGTCTCTGCCCAGCAGGGCCCAGGAAGAAACTCGCTCTAGCCTAGCCTGTCTCAGCATCTCTGTTTCTAGGGCTGCTTGCTGGAGCGCCCAGGGAAGCGTGTGGGCCTGGCTGTAGGCCCTTTGTGAGCATGAGCGTGTGTACCTGCTTGTATGAGGACCGGGGCCCACGTGAGAGTGTGAACAGCTTCCGGGGGCTGGGAAATGCAGCACCACTGTACACATAAGAAGGCAAGCCCGCATCTCTGCACTGCACAGAGTGGGATGGTTTAACTTTAAAGGCATTTTCAGTTTTTTGATGACGCCTTTTAAACAGTCATAGCAAAGGGGAACCTTGTAAACATTGCTCTTGCTAGAAATTATTAGAAAATACACTAGTGAGGGCTTCCCTGGTGGCGCAGTGGTTGGGAGTCTGCCTGCCGATGCAGGGGACATGGGTTCGTGCCCCGGTCCGGGAAGATCCCACATGCCGCGGAGCGGCTGGGCCCGTGAGCCATGGCCGCTGAGCCTGCTCGTCCAGAACCTGTGCTCTGCAATGGGAGAGGCCACAACAGTGAGAGGCCCGCGTACCACAAAAAAAAAAAAAAGAAAATACACTATTGATAAGGAGCCAGAGCAGAGCAGTCATATCCAGATGGACAAAATAGCTTCTCAGGGTTCCTTCCAGCAGCTCAGAACAGCAGGAAAAGCCCATGTGTGTTCCGTGGCCATGGGAGCTGCCAGGCATCAGGCCTGAGAGGGAGCTCATCTTTGCTTTGTGGATCTCTCAGGCCCGTGTATATATATGTGTGTGTGTGTGTGTGTCTTGGTGGGTGGGATAGGTGAATTCCCTCAGGCTGAGCTCTTATATCACTGAACTTGCATTCCAGGCGTGGGGCCACCTTGGACTGAAATACATCCTTGAATACTGACTGTGAGAGGGAGAGTTTTTCCCACCTCACGTTCCCCTCCCCGCCCCCCCTTCCTGATGTCTGCGAGTTGACTGGGGTTTGGGGAATATGGCGCAGTCTGCCTTGACCTTGTCCAGGAATCTCTGGAATGCATGGGGCATATTCAGCTGCCCAGTGTGACTTCTGTGGTCAGCACCCTCAGGCCCAATAATGCCTCTGATCTTACAAATAGGGAAGTGACTGGGATCCTGGGAACAGTCCCTCCTTCTCTGTGGGGGACTTGTAATATTGGAGTCCCGGGGGAATGAAAGGGCTTTTGTTGGTCAGGCTCTTGTTGAGAAGAGTTAGGATCTCTTGATTCTTTCTTGAGAAAGGCTTTCTGGCAATTTTCTCTCTGGTTCCCTCCCTGCCCTGGCTCCCTTCTGGGGAGTGGAGATAGTATTTTCCTGATCTTCTGCAGATTTGAGATAAGGTAGGATATCACTCTTCCTTGAAAGTTAGAGTTACCTACTTATGTCTTAACATCACTGCCTTCCGCCCCATCAGCAGTGACACTAGAAAGTCGACTGTGGTCAGATCACAGGAGGTAGTGGGCAAGGAGGAGAGGCAGCTCGGTTTCTCTCTGATTTGCCCATCATTCTTCTCATACCCTAAGCTTTAGCAATACTGGAACTAAAGAGGAATAGGCCAGCCCTTTGTTAGTGTCCACAACCCTTCTGTAGAAGGAAAGACGGTCTGTGGAAATGTTGTCATGATAGACTTAGCCCCTTAGGGCTGACCAACGACAAAGGGTAGCTTTGGATAGGAGATGAGGAAGTGAGAGGTAGTGCAGATTTAAACTTCTCTGAAGATTTATGCAAAAGAGCAGCCCAGCCTGTGCCCCACTCGTGTCCTGGGATTTCTGCATCTACTGTGGGCTGGGAAGATTGTGCCACTGAGCGCAGGCCACACTGTGAGTCCATCAGTGCCCTTTCCCCACATTCTAATCAAAGGGAAAGGGCTTCGGGTGCCCAGACCCCAGATGCCCTAGAGAGAAAGGCAGTTACTACAAGTCAGGGTGGATTGGGGTAATCTGGGACCGTCGCTGGGCAGAGAAGAAGGGAGGAGAGGCCAGGGAATGAACAAGAGCTGAGAGCCTGGGGAGGGGCTGGCGGTGGAGGTAGGAAAGACGAACCAAGGTGCAAGTCTTGCCCACAGGGTGGGGATTGTTCTCTCTCTGTCACGGGGTTTGGGTGGTGGTCGAACTCAAGCAGGCAGGAGAGGGGGTGATTTTGGAGTGAATGGTTGGGAATGGCAGGCTTCCCGGTGCTCCTGCAGGACAGGGCCCCGCAACCTGCCCACCTCCAAGGCCAGGGCTCCAGGCCTGCACCCAAGTGGTGCTGCTTGGCCTGTGCTGGGTGGTGCTTGACCTGGGACTCCATGTCATCCTTGGGGTCTGAGTGATTTGGTATGTGTCCCGTCTTCATCACCTCCCTTGGCTGTGTGCATGCTGGTGCTTTGAGCCACACAGACCATGAGAAGAAAATGAAACACACAGGCTTCATTCTCTTTCCTTGCCATGGTCCTGTTCTCTTTCACGGCGACCCGTCTGACCCAGTCCATCCTGCTCGGGGAGGCTTCTGGTCCCTAAGCTCCATCTCTTCTGCGGGCTGCCTGCCTTGCACGTGGGGCCGTGTGTCCAGGCTGGGGACGGCCACACCAACCAGACTTGGCTGTTTTACATTTCCCCCTTAGCTCCTCCCACGTCGCCCCCGACCACGGTGGGTGTGACGGGCACGGTGGGCAGTACTGACGCCACTGCCACTGCTGCCACCACCGAAGCCACAACAGTCCCCACCATCCCAACTGTCGCTCCCTCCACCATCGCCACCACCACCGTCGCCACGACTACTACAGCCACTGCCGCCGCCACCACCACGGAGAGTCCTCCCACCACCACCAGGACTAAGATCCAAGAATCCGGTACTGCCCATCATCCGTGCTCCCGTCCCTCCACCCACAGGCTTCCCCAGATAGGACGGGGGGGTCTCAGATCGTGCTGGTCAACACCTCCCTTTGTTTCTGCTTTGAAAGCACAGGAGACTGGATTCTCAGTCTGGTGGCCTAGAGGCACAGAGCGCCCACCCCTATGGTGGCCTCCACTGCTCAGAGCCCCTGTCCTAACCTCGGATCCCTGTTCTTTAACAGAGGGCCCCCAGGCTCCAGACTGTAGGGCTGCCTCCAGCCACAGGCTGAGGGATCAGCTTAGGGCTGAGCACTCCAGAAGGGGGAGAGTGGGGAAGGGCCTGACACTGGCCGACCGGCCTGAGAAGGCTTCCTGTCTCCGCCATGATGCCCCAGCCTTGCAGCAGAGGGCTGAGGAGTGGGGAGTGGCCAGCCATGCCAGGCAGCTCTGTCCCCAGAATCCTGCGCCTCCCTTGCACCTCTCCCCGAAAGGCGCACTTACAGACTTTTCTAGTCAGAGCTTGCAGGAAATGGTATTACCAAGGAGTCCTGTAATGGCAGAGAGGGCTCTGCGGCTCTCCCCACTCATATTCCCCACGCCCCCAGATATACACACGGAGGGAAAATCGCAGCCTTTCTAGGGGCCCGTGGTAAGAATCGATCCCAGGGCTGGCCTGCTGAGCCCAGAGAATGTGCTGTTCCTGCATCACGCAGCCAGGCCAGGAAGCTCTGTTCTTCCAGCATGAGGAGACCCCCTCGGGAATCCAGCAGTACTTCTAAGAACTGACATCAAACACTCTTATTACCACGGAGGGGAGGGCATCTAGCTTGTGGAGCCCACAGGCCAGCTGTAAAGTCAGCATGATGCGGCTGGCAGGAAGCACCCAGAACCCTCCTCCAGCAGCTGTAGAATTGTAGGCCCCCTCTGTTTCCTGGGCAAGTCCCTTCGCCTTCCGAGGCCTCACTGTCACCCATCCCACCCCTCTTCTCTCAGCACTTGAATGAGGATAGAGACTTAATGCATGTGTGAGTATCTTCTTTAATCCAATTACATGGAGTTGTGTGAGCCATAAGGGGAGACACGTGACGCGTAGCTGACATTATGCTCCTCAGACCTTGAAAACACTGATTTGCTTTAAAGCTGCAATAACGAGAATTTAAACAGCATGTTCTGTAGGGAAAAGTTGGCTGAGAGAAACCTGCTAGGCTATGAGAAGCTGCCACTGGCAGTTTGGTGATGGGTGTTCTTTGGGTCCACAGTGAGGCTTCTTTTGCATTCAGGTGGGCCTCCGTGCCCCACTTTAATGCTCCGAGTTCACAGAAGAGATGTACCAAGAATGAAGACAGGGAGTGGGTCTTGCTCCTTCTGGAAGGATTGGCCTCGCTGCCGCAGAGGACTAGCCTATGGACTCTCACATCCCAACTGCTAACTGAGCCTGAGATGCTGCGGGGGCCTGGCCACATTCTGACCTTATCCTTAGAGCTCAGGGGCTCCCCTCAACATCCTCATCTCCCTCAATGCAGCAGAGTGGCTCTGTTGTCCAGGATTTTCAAAATGAAAGTTCATCTTTTTCGTGTCTTACAACTTAGGACAAAATGTTTCCTAAGTTTACTCTTTTGGGTGGTGAAATGGGACTTTTTCTTTGTCCTTAACTTGTCTTTTTCAGATTTCAAGGAATACGCCTTAAGTCTCACATCCCACGAGCTGACAGGACAGTCCATGCTTCCCCTCACTTCTTCCTCTTGTTTTTGTAGTAATTGATAGCTTTCCTTCTTGGCGCCTTTCTTTGAGCTTTTCTGTTCTTTAGTGATCGTCATCTTGGTCTCTCTAGATGGCAGTGCCTTCTTCCAGCTCCCACCTCTAAATCATTTTGGTTTCCCATTGCTTGACCTTATCTAATAGTGCCCCAATCTCCATTACCTTTAAGACAGTCAGATTTGGGCCAGGGTTGTATTGGTGGTCAGACAGTCTAAACCCAAATTCTTTGGCTATTTCCAGGGCCCAGGGCTGAGGAGGAAAAATCTCAGGTCCCCAAATCATAACTGATCATAATTCATTCCCACTAGAGAGAGCCATGAGATTGTAAGGAGCTGGGATTTGGGCTGAGTTAAAGCAGCCAATACAGCGGAAACCTTTGGCAGATCAGTAAAGAAGGCTGACTTCTGCCCTCCACACGGAGAATGCCTCGTGCCATCAATGGAATCTCTTTCTAAAATGAATCATATCCACCTGGGGCAACTGACAACTGACAAGGTTGTAGTAGAGAAGGTGTTTCTTTGAAGTGGAGACCAGGAGATCTTTTATCACTTCCCCAGCCCTGCAGACTCAGTCACATGTCAAATAGATAATGAATAAATGCATCACCAATGTACTCTATTCATTTATTTTTGACAGGTGAGTCGGTGACAGTGCCCCCTTGCACGCTAATAAAATATAGAGGAGCCACACTTGTAAAGTCTTTGAAATATAAGCCTTCACGCTAGTATTCCACTATTAAATCTTTGCTGGGAAATGGGGTAATCAGACCGCTGGGATGCTTGAAAAATGATTACATTTGAAGATTAGTGCCATTCTCCTGTCCGCAGGCTGTGGTTTCAGACAGGGTGATGGCTTTGATAAAGTATCTCCCAGCTCATAGGAACTAGATAATTAATGTCTTCTGTGTTACATAGAGATCGGGCCTCAAAGATACAGTGCTGAGAAAGCAACAGAGCAGGATTCTTCTGGTATCTGGACCACTGAACGTTGGGTGTCAAGAAGGAGTTATCTTCTCTGGTCCCCTCTAGCCCATGAAAGGGAGAGGAAGGATTCGTACTGTCTCTGCTTGGGGCCCTGGGGTTTTAGGCCCCAAGTCCCCTTAGAGAATCTGAGGCCATTTTTCAATAATTCAGCATCTTGTGGACCAAGAATGACCCCAGGGGCTCCTCAGACCAGAGTCACCCTTGTAGGTTGCCATTCTCCACCTCCAGTTTCAGGATCCCATTAAGGCTTTCCCCTGTTTGGTCCTGTCCTTTCTGCAAATCTCATCATGACTCTCGAGTGGCTTTTCAAGATACCTTCTCTCCTTCCTGTAGAATGTCTATAGTTGAGGGGAAAGAGGCTGGCACACCTCTCCCGCCCCATCTGCGTCCTAGCTAATGGGGCTCTTCACTGGCCCCTTTTGCTGCACTGTTCACATCCACGACAAGGGACCTAAAAAGGGAATAAACCCAGGTTAGAGCCTCCAATGGCCTGGATCAAGCCCACTCTTTCATTCCTACTCCCACCTATGTGGACACATAGTTTCCGGCTCTCCCTCACATACGAGTCCTCCTGACTGTACTTGCTCATACCTATAGCCTGGCTACCAAGGCTGCAGCTTGGAGCTCTGTCGGGCCCTGTGCACAGCCACTTCCTCCTCTCCCCTTTCCTAGCTGCCCGTGCGTGTGTGTGTGTGTGTGTGTGTGTGTGTGTGTGTCTGTCTGTCTGCAGTGCTGCCTCCCTCCTCACCACTAACTCCTCTTCTAACCCCCCTACCAGCCCCCGATGAGCAATCCATCTGGAACGTCACAGTGCTCCCCAACAGTAAATGGGCCAACATCACCTGGAAGCACAATTTCGGGCCCGGAACTGACTTTGTGGTTGAGTACATCGACAGTAAGCATTCTGTGCGGGTGGTGGAGATGCCATTGAAAAAGATCCCATGCGCTCCCCCAGGCTCAGGGAGGCCTTCCAGCCGCTTCATTGTGGCTTAATGAAGTCGACGTGCTCAGGCGGCGGCGAGGTAGGAAGAGCAGACTCGAGGAGGAGGAAGGGGTTTCTGCGGCCATTAGCGAAGGTCCAGGGGTGCCTGGCGGTGGGGGCGGCCTGGGTGAGGGGCCCTTCGTCCATTTCCTGCCCAGGATGAGGGTTCTGGTGGCCCCCAGATCTCACCTTTGCTTGGACCTCCTTAATTCAGGATCCACATTCTCAGCTGTCTCCCCTAGACAGGCTGGGCCAGTCCAGACTTGGGGTTCAACTGTGCTTTGCTCACAGAGGGACACTAGCTGCTCACAGGTCAGAGACACCATCCAGGGTCACTCATCTCAGCTGGTGGCTTGAGCTGAGCTGTTCATTCTTTACTGGATCTTGGGAACAAGCGTCCAGATTTGTGAGGCTGTGAAGTGTGGTCAGGCTATCTGCCTTCTCTGAGTGAAGGCCCCTGTTCCTGAGGGCTCAGACCCACCATGCTGGCCTATTTGGCTTGTGCTGGAAATCCACCCGAAGCTCTTTGAGGGAGAACAAAGTCAACTCTTAGTTCTCTGCAGTTGGAGAGATATTCACATCCACAGAATCCAGAATTCCTAGTTTGGTCCGCACTTTTTCAGACACCCAGGCACTCACTTCTCCTGATGTGTGAATTCACCACGCAGCGAGAAATGAGAGGGGAAACCAGGAGTGAGAGCTGAGAAGAAGAGGCCGTCTCACCTCCGGTTACCATGAGGGACGCTGACTGGCTCTCTGACCCTCTCCAGGGTAACGGAGCGCTGGCTGACACCCTGAGAGCTTAAGGAAGCAGGTCATGATGTACTAAGTGCTTAAGACTGGGGTGAGGACAGAAAACTTTAGGAGAGGGAACAGTGTCCTAGGCTGCAGGGCCATTGTATAGGAGAGTCAGCATGTGAGAAAGCTGGTGGAGCTGCCCAGTGACCTCCAGGTCTGCAAGACAGCCTGGCCCCTTCCCCCACCCTCCATGCTTCTACCTTTGACAGGTGCCCAGGAGCCTAAGCACTGCCTCTCCAGCTCATCGTGCCCAGCCTTAGGCTGACTGAGGTTTCTGTTCCCCAGGCAACCATACGAAAAAAACTGTCCCTGTTAAGGCCCAGGCCCAGCCCATACAGCTGACAGACCTCTATCCCGGTATGACATACACGTTGCGAGTTTATTCCCGGGACAACGAGGGCATCAGCAGTACCGTCATCACCTTTATGACCAGTACAGGTGAGAGGGGATCTGGCCTGGCCGTCCCCTACAAGCATGGGGCATGTTGTTCTCATTGTCGGCTTCCTGCTTGTCTCCTCAGAAAGAAGACATCCTCCCATTCCTCACCTTGCATGACGTGGCTCGGCTCTTCTTATATGTCAGTCTGCAGCTCCCAGGAAGACAAAACGAGCCAAAAGTGCATGCCAGTAGATAGGAAACCATGCTTCTGACCCTGTGGGGATGAGTGGGATGTCAGGGGGGAACGGAGGCGTTGTAGAATGAGGGCAGGGGAGACCACCTGGTCTCCACTGTGCTTGAACCACAAGGGCTTGGTGTATATGCAGACATGGACCCTGTGTGTGGGTCTGGGGGCAGTGTGTCCCGGAGGCACAGGGGCTTGCTTCTCGCACGTGGGGTTAGGTTAGGGGATAGGCCATCCAAGGGTCTTGACCCCAAAATCCTCCCAGGAACCAAACCAAGGATAAGCATGTATGTCACTACCTTGCCACTGTCATCTGTTGTTTAAAAATTCGAAAGTGTGTTACACAAGTTGTTTTGGTTTAATTTTGTCCCAAGTTTGTCGTGGCTTAAAAGTAGTTGACCTTTGATCGTACCGGGGAGGGGAAGAAGCCTAATCCTAAAAGAGCTCTGGATCTATCAGGGCTATGGATAGAGAAGCTTCTTCACTTGTACCAACTGGGGCTCAGTAAAAGGTACAAGGTTCAGAAATCTCTCTGTTGATCAGGGTGACTGGCAGTCTGGAGACCTTGAGGACACTTGCTTGTCTGTCTGTGTGTCTCTTTAAAATCAGCCAGGCAAGCTAGCCAAGTGGCCAGTTTGCTAAGCCCTGGGGTAAGGATGAGTGTGGGGAAAGAGACTGAGAGAGAAAAGCACCAGTCCCTGCCTCAAGGCACATTCTAATCAGATGCAGGTTACTAGACACAGGATAAAGGGAAAAACACACAATGGTTTATATGAACTTCTGAATGTGGACTTAAGTATGTATTACTCTCCCTGTGCCTGGCTTGATGAGGCCGATCTTGGTAGTTTGCATCTTGAGAGTCACTGCCCATGTGTATAAGGGCTTCACTCCACCCCTTCTAGCCTGGTGCCTCCTGGTCTGGGTGTCCCGGCCTCCTCCCTGTGTCTCTGCCTGTCCTGTGCATGCCCATGCCATCAAGACTCAGGGAGTCTGAGAGTCCAGCTGCCTGCTTGAGGCTAACCAGGCCAACTCAGGCAGGATGTCCGTGAGCAGCCAGGTCATCCTGGGAGCCAGGCCAGGGGGACTGGACAGTTGACCAAGCAGAGCAGGTGGCCGGATTCTGTCTGACCCAGTCGGGGTCCCAAGCTGTTGCTCACCAGTGCGTGCATTTGATTTTACTCATTACAAATTTGATTCTGCACAGAGGCAGAAAGCAAAGATGAGATTTGAGGATAGCGTTCCATCCTAGGGATTGCAGCAAAAGCCGGCTCAGCCTGCTTTCAGACTTCGACTTCTCCCAGAACTGAGCCCTGGGACTGTGGGTGAGGGTTGGGGAGAAAGAGCCAGAGCAAAAAGGACCAGCCCCTGCCCTGGGGTATGTCCCAATCTGCTTTGAGATATGAAACATGCAATACAGAAAAATAATAATAATGATTGATAATACACTCCTGAATATTGACTCGGGTATTCATTTCTCTTTTCCTGTGGTTGCTATGGAGAAACTGATCCCATAGCTTGCTTTCAGAGTGATTGAGGCCTTCAGCACTTGCATGTTTTCCCAGTTCCTCCCAGTGCAAGCTGGAGAGGGCAGGTATGACCCTCGCCCTGAGTACATACAGCTCACTTACCTCACTGGCTGGCTGGAAACGACTATGTGCAAACCACATAGAGAAGGAAAATATTTCCACTTTCTGAAGTTCATGTGTGTCTGTGAGTGTGTGTTCAGATCCTTTGAAAACACACAAAGGAGTGGCTGGACTCCAGAGTCAAGTTCACACAATCTCCCAGGTCCCTGTGTCTCATCAAAGTAACTTTATGATCGTCTCTGGGCCCAACCACTAGTCATTTAGGCAACCACAGGCCATCACTGTAGTCTATAGACTCAAACATGCTACAGTGGTTCAGGAAGGAAATGGAAGAAAACAACTAGGAATGCTAACAAGCTCCCTGACTCTCACCAGAAAGATCCCACATGGGAAGTTAATCACCTTCTTGAAGCTTTTGAAGCCAAAGAGACCCGAGGGACCACAAACACATAACCCTGGACTCCAGGAGGCCTGCCAGCTCTTACATCCTGGGGCAGGTGGGATGGGAGGCTGACGGGGGCCAGCGAGACAGCAAACTGCCTTAGACCTCAGGGACTCCGGGAGGAGGGACATTAGGGGACCTACTTGTATTTGGCCTCTTTCTGCTGTGTTTGGGAGAAACCCAGGATGGAGCGAGGTGAAGATGGAAAGGTGTAAAATGATGCTTAAGTGAGAGTAGCCAAGCTAAACTGCGTTTGAAGAAAGCCCATCCCTGTCATACTTGTTCATCTGCCCTATTTCTGAAATATAATTTTTCTGCTGACTTTGAGTGACTGGCCTCTCTCCAATGGCCAAACCAGTTTCCTCCTGATTAGAGTTTGGAGTTATGGGAACTGTCTGCCTTGCAGGTGAATTGCCCATTTCTGAGCAGGATTGTAGGGTGTGGTGTGGAAGGCACACAAAATATGGCCTCTAGGCTAGAGTAAGAGCTATGAGGACCTGTGTGTACCCAAGGAACGGGTGCTGTTCTGGCTTCCGTTAGCTACAGCAAAGGTGGTGAGTGTAAATATACCCTGATCTTGGGATGTTGCTATTACTGTGTCCATTAGGAATCTGGAAACATGTTGAATGGATCGATTAAGAGCGGTGTTGGCAGACAAATGTAACTGCCCTGAAGTCTTGCAAAAATGCCTTATTCCTCTCAGAGTCTGTGTGTAGGGTCACATTGTGAGTGAGATCATGTCCTAAATTTCTTTTGGTTCTTGAGAAACTAAGTCATTTTGATGGGGTCTGGTTGAGCCCACCTTATCCCAGATTCCACTGGGTTTTTGGTTTCTTTGTTTTTGTGTATCATTGACACTGATTAGTTTTAGGCGTACAACATAATGATTTGATCTATGTATATACTGCAAAATGATTATCACTATAGGTTTAGTTAACATCTATCACCAAACATAGTTACAGAATCTACTTGGTTTTGAACAGCCTTCTGTGTCCAAACTCCACAGAAATTTCTTTGATCTTTTCAGTGAGGACTGAAGGTAACATTTGAACTTTACATGGTGCTGTCAGGAATGGAAAGCTACATTTAATTTCTAAATTGCCCATATGGCCACTTTCCCTGGAATTGTGACTTTCTCTCCCAAGAGAAAGGAGTCTCGTGGGAGACGGCTATCAGCAAGATGGTGGAGCAAACAGGTCACTGCAGACGTTCAGACCAACTTCTCTGTAAAAGGTGGCGACCACCATCCAAACACAAGTTGAAGTGACTCCTTCATCCCAGTGCCCAAGTGGCACGTGGTCAAGCCAATATCCATGTGACCCTCCAGCTAGTATCAGGAAAAAATGAAAGAGATACCCCAGGTTAGCCATAGTATATTAGGATTAAATTGGTCATTAATAAGTAGTCAATGACTGCTTGTTAGGTGACCAACATCATGCTAAGTACGAGGGGGCCCAAGGAATCCCCTTTTCTCAAGCCTTAATAGTATCATTGGACATCAGAACGCAGGAAACAGAACAATTAAATGTTACATTGTGCAGAGTAAATAGGGGTGAAGTGGGAGTTCAGAGATTGGTGTGAGCTGGAGGAATGGGAGATTCAGGAAGGAGGGGGTACAATGTGGAAAGGTGGAGGGCAAGAAGGGTGGCAATCCAGGCTCTCTGGGGCAGGATGGGAAGGATGCAGGGAGGGGAAGACCAGAGCACCTGGCATGATGGAAGTGTTCTGGGAACATGATAACATGATGTGTCATTGTATCCTTGGGATCTGCTGGACACTGGGGTGAGGGGACTCCTTTAGAATGGGGCAGTGACATGACTATGAGAGACATGTTGGAAGGAGTAAAATGATAGCCCTTAGAGATGAGTCGTGAAGCCACTGGCAGAAGCAGGGGGGCAGGAAGGGGGCAGAGGGACCATCCAAGGAGATGTCAGGAGCAAGCCCTGGGCTTACAGTGTGGAACCGGCTGGAAGGACAATGAGAGGTGAAAAAAGGATCACCAGTTGGAAGGGCAGGACTGGAGGGCAGGTGAGAGTAAGAGTCAAGGGTGTCGAGGTAAGTCTGGGAAAGATGCCCTCAGTGATGGTGGATGAGCACTGAGTACAGAGGGGCTCGAGGTTAGCGTCTTAGCAGAGAAAGGAGTTGGCAGGAACTGGAGATGATGGAAGATTAAAGAGTTTACCTATAAGAGGACAGTGCATGCACTAGAGCCAAAAAGTCTGCCAGGTTCCTCAAGGGTTTTTTGTTTTAAGATACAAGGAGCTTCAACGTGCTTAACAGCAGGAGGGAGGAGATAGCACAGAGGAAGAAATTGAAAATGCTGGAGTTTTCAGAGATCCTTACAGGATTGAGCCACCAAGGAGGTGAGGCATTGGGTCCCTTCAGAGGGGAGAGAGGAGGGCCCTACTGGACACAGAAGGAAGGGACGGTCATGGAGGCTGTGAGGTTTCAGTGGTCTCCAGAGTAGAGCAGGTGCGCTCGACACCGAGACACTGACTCAGAGAGAGGGTCACATGGGGGCAGCGAGAGGGGGAGGGGGAGCAGTTGGGAGGGGCAGTGAGAAAGGAGTGGAAGGGTGGCCAGGCTGCAGAGGAGGTCCGGTTGAAGTATGACTTAGTGAATCTGTGAGGGGCCTGGGTCTTCATCTTCCTCCAGCAAAGCTCAGGGCAAGCACAAAAAGATGCAGTAATTGCCAAGGGGACCCACAGCTGGCGATTGAGTCACGTGCTGGAATGGGTGATGCAGAAGGGAGGGCAGCGTGGAGTTTGAGGGAAGCAGAGACCCCCATCAGGCCAAGAGGATGAGTGGACTGAGCGAAGGGAAGGAAGTCAGGAAGCAGATGTGAATCAAGGGCCTCTATGTTCCAGGCTGTGTCCCAGCACTGGGGGGACGACAGTAACCCTCACAGTCCCTCCTTCAAGGAGCTTACTTTCTGGGTGGAGAGATGAGAGTGGAGTGAAGAGCACAGACTCGCGCTGTGACGGCCAGGGGTCACAGCTCAGCTCTACCACTTACCAGCTCTGGGCCCCTCGGCAAATCACTAACCTCAGTGCTTCAGTTTCCCCACCTGTGAAATAGGGGTAATAGTAAAAATCCACCTTATGGGGTTGTTGGGAGGATTAAATTAGATAATCATGGGAAAGCACTTGGAGTCATGCCAGCCCATAGGAAGTGCTTATAGGTGTAAACTGTTAGTAGTAGTAAGATAGCAAATGGATATAAGTGCTAGGAAGAGGATAAATTCGAGCCCTCAGATAGAGAGTGGCTGGGTGGGGGAGAGGGCTTTTGCCTTAGCTGGGAAGTTCCAGGAAGGCCTTTCTGAAGAGATGACCTTTGCTGAGGCAGCCATCTGGAAAGAAGAGCAGCAGATGCAAAGGCCCTGAGGCAGGAGTGGGAGTGGCCAGTGTGGCTGGAGTGTCCAGGGTGGTGGGAGATGGGACTGATGGAGCCCAGCAGATCAGGATAAGGAATGGACGGTTTTTCCTAACAGTAATGAGAAGCATTGGAGGTTGAAGCGAGGAAGTGATCTGATCCTGCATGGGGTTTAGGAAGACCTCTCTGACCCTGTGCAGGAAATGGCCTTCGGAAGCAGGAGTGGAAGCAGGGATGGGACTTGCCCCACAGTGTACCTGGATCAGGGTAGTCACAGCCATGTTCCCATGGAACTCAGCTGCTTTCCATCCCGGGCTGCCTGGGCAGCCAGAGCACAGAGAGCGTGGAAGGTCTTGTGCATCAGTCTTCATTGTTTATTGAGACCCATCTTGGTGCAATGCCCTTGGCTAGATGCTGAGAACGCTATAAAGACAGTTTCTCTGCCCAAGAAGAGCAAAGGGTAGACTGCACCCAGATACATGCCCCAAAAAGTGGTGTGTGATGCAGACCCTAGAGTATGGCACGGGCCCAGGGTCCATCCTCTGTGCCTGTGCTTTTCCCCCGAGGAGGCCCTGAGCTTCAGCTCTGGCTGCGTGGCCCTCAGCACTCCTGATGTTGTCTGGCTCTCCCAGAGGCCACTCTGCTCGCTCTGCTGGCCCCAGGGTTACCCAGGGTCTGTTCTGCCCCTGTGATCCTTCCTGTCCTCCACGTCGTGGTTTCCATGGAAGGCTGCTTCTTTTGTTCTCCAGTCCGTAGAAAGGAAGAGGGCAAGTGACTCCTACCCACCCCACCCCTTCTGATCTCTAACCTTAGCCATTGGTCCTCCAGGACACCATCAGATCTGCTTCTGGTCTCCAGGCCCGCCCATCTGCCCCTTGCGTCATGAAGGTGTCTGCCCACTTTGAGACAGGTCTCCGCATGTCCAGGCAGGGACAGCGAGGGACCCGCTGTCACAGGGGTCTCCACGTATGGAAGTGGTCTGGAAGCGGCAGCATGGGGTGTGCTGAAGGCACAACCCTGGCCCTAACCTCGCCACCGGCCCATCTGGGCTACCTGCACAGGGACTATCTTTGCTGTCAGGGAGCCCACAGTGCAACTGGGGAGACACGAGGAAGCACAGGGCATCCTGGAACTGTACCCCACCTGTGACCCACTGCCGGGAAGCCCGATTGGCTTCAGGGCCATACTGGTGGGACAGGCCGCTGCTCTGTGCCTGTGCAGGTCTGTGAAGGCGTTCTTCCAGGGGTTTTGCCATGGGACCACTGACCTTGTTCCCTGACGGGTAGCGTGCCGGCTCACCCCTGGCTCATTCGTGGGAATCATAGTCAATCCCTGGCCTTCCCTCATTCCCCACCAGGCTGTGCCCAGCCATCGGGTTTGCAAGAATGCCATGCCTCATCCTTAGGAAACTTCCCTTCCTAAAGGACCTGTTCAGCTTTCTGCTTCTTATTCTGCTCCCTGTACCCCTTTCCTGTGCCTATTTTATGACCTTTTGACCTTGACTTTTAAATTATTTTCTCTTTGTCCCTGTAGTAGGGTAAGGTAGTTTGGGCCGGAGGGCTGCGGGGTGGTACCGTTAGGCTGCAGGAGGAACGTGGACATGAAATAACTGAAGTTCTTCCCTCCCCTCCTCACCTTCTCCCACGTGAATCATTCACCACGTGTTTGCTTCTGGCCCTCCCCCGCCAGCCTACACCAACAACCAGGCGGACATCGCCACCCAGGGCTGGTTCATTGGGCTCATGTGCGCCGTCGCCCTCCTGGTGCTGACCCTGCTCATCGTCTGTTTCATCAAGAGGAGTCGAGGCGGCAAGTACCCAGGTAAGATGTGTCAGAGGAGTGGGCTTGGGGGACAGGGCCAGCGGGCTTTCCTGCGAGTCACCAGGTCTCCTGCCAGGTCCAGGCGGCTCCGCCCTCTCAGTGAGCACAGTCCTTGCCAAGCTTGGACGTACAGTCCTCTTGCCTGTTCTGTGCATCTTAAGAGTAGCCAGAAAGCACTTGAGTTAATTAAGTTCGCCTGAGGTGGGGGGATGGAGCAGTCCAGGCAGCCAGCGAGGATATGGAAAGAGCCCTGGCTCCCGTTAAGAATGACCTTCCCTCCCCTTGACTCACCACCCATCTGCTCAGTAATTGGCTTCTTTCAGCCTGAATCTCATTAGGATCCTATGTCCCAGTGAAGTGGGAAGGAGAGATGCATTTTCTGTAACCGTAAGAGAGAGGCCGGAGTGAAGAGAGGTCTGGATGGAAGAAGCACATGCATGAGAGAGGCCGCAGAGCTGGGCTCTCAGCACGGCTGGGTTGAAATCACAGATACACCAACAGAGGGTCAGATGCTCCTATATGAGGAGCTGGCAGAGGCGGAGGGGTGGGTTGCACTGAGAGGGACCCCCAGTCCTTAAATGGCTTTGAGCTTTTCTTGAGTCCCACAGCAGTATTTCTCTTCTGTGGCCTGAAGATCCTCCAGCCCAGACAAACCAAGGTCAAGGACAAGGACCTCTGGCTTTTTTGTTTCTGGAAATATTGACTGTTTTTCAAACAGGGATGAGAAAGCCATCTGTCTGTGATGGAGTGGGTAGGGTGGCAGGAGACAGGATAATGGATGACCCTGAGAGTGAAAATCCAGCTGGACTGCACAATGAAATTGCTCCCTGCCCCCAAAGCCATTGCCAGACACACCCCACGCGCCCCAAGTGCCAGCTTCTGTGCATCTCTATGAACACATCCTCCTCCACGATCCCCTAAAACTCAACTCAAAGAGAGAGGAGATTCTGTTTTATTTTCTTCCCCTGGCCCGTGTGCCCTCAGACCCTAGGATTCTAAAGAGTTACGCCTCTCCTTCAAGTCAGGGAGGGCAGGAAATTATACTTCTTTATTGGTGAATGATGTTTTCTTTCACTTTGTTGTGCTGTGTTGGGGCTGGTTTTCTTCTGTAAGACAGAAAGGCAGAGTTAGGAGAAGGGCAGCCTTTCTGAGCTTACCCTTTGTTCCAGGGGGAACTGATGCACCTGAGAACTGATCAGATAAACTCAGCTTTCCTCTGCCCGTTCCAGAAAGTTCTTCTTACAGCTAATCCCCTTTCCTCCAGCTCCAAGGGAAGCCCCCCATCCATTAGGAAGATGAGTGAACCAGGAGCCTTGAGGCCAGGGCTCCAGTCTCCACCTTAAACTTTGTTTAGTTGCTAATTAGTTATGTGACATCTTCAAGGCCTCAGCTTCCCTCCCCTAAAATAGGGGTGATTATCCTGCCTCGTACCTTAGAAAGAAATGAAGTCACTCACCTCAGTGTCTGCTGTGTGCCAGGCTCTGTGCTGGGTGCTAAGGATACTAGAAGGAGAGGTGACCTCTCCCTCAAGGACAGTGCAGCTGGCATAGTAGGAGGATCACAGCACAAGACAGGGCCTGGGAGGGACGCTGACGCATCACAGAGGAGGTGTGGGAAGAGGGAGTCGCACAAACAAGTGAGGTCACACTTAAGAGAGCACCTTCCATTCCAGAGGTGTGTGTGGCGTGTCCTGTCTGCCCAGGGCGCTCTCTTAGGAGCTTTGAAAAAACACACAGTCCCCACCCTCGAGACAAGAACTGGCATTCTGTTACAGGCAAAATAAATGCACAAATAATTATAACATGGAGCCAGATTAAGAAAGGTGCTGAGGAATTCCCTGGTGGTCCAGTGGTTAGGACTCGGCGCTTCCACTGCAGGGGGCATGGGTTCGATCCCTGGTCAGGGAACTAAGATCTAGTATGCCACGTGCCACAGCCAAAAAAAGAAAAGAAAAAAAAGAAAGGTGCCAAGGATCGCATCCATTTGGTGTTTGGAGAAGACCTCATGGAGCGGTGGTGGGGAGCCGGGTGGGGGGAGATTTCAGTTGTCAGTGGAGATGTAAGAAAAGCCCCAGTGACGGGGAGGAGGAAGCAGAATTCACTTGGCACCCGATCAACCGTGGGAGGCAAGAACAAGGGGGGCATGGATGGGGCCTTGTTAAGAGGGAGAGTCATGGAACCCAGATGCGGCTTCTTTGGCTGTACTTCGGGGCCCCACAGAGCGGGAGCACGCTCAATTATCACGTCTGTCTTTGCTTCCCTTACTGACCAAGTGCGAGAAAAGAAGGATGTCCCCCTTGGCCCTGAAGACCCCAAAGAAGAGGATGGCTCCTTTGATTACAGGTGCGCGATCTCCTTGACTCCTGTCCACACAGGTGGGTTCTCCTCACCCACCCTGAGGCAGCCCCCTTCCCTCAGAGCTGCTCAGCTGGGCTGAGACGCTACTACACGGATGTCCTCTCCCATCAGGCTGTCACCTCCGCCTCTGTGACAGCACTCGCCATCCCCCCCGGGGACGGGGAGCACTGCCCAACACACTACACTCATTCGATGAACAGCATTTCATCCATTCAGCTGCACAACCCAGATTTATTGCATTCTTTGTATGTGTGTTTCCACCTTTGTGCTCTGAAAGTGCACCCAGGCCCCCCTTGCTGTGAAATGAGCTCTGCTCTCAGCTCGCTCTCTGCCTACACCCCACCTTAACTCTGAAGATGACGACCTGGGGAAGTTGTATTGTCTTTAAAACTCAACTAGGTGAGGGATGAAGGGGGCGTGGGGAGGTGTTCTAGGCCTTTTCCTCAGGAACTAGAATGACTTCTCTGGGCTGTGGCTTGGAATAGGCCTTGGAGAGGCATTTGGTCCAGAGCCTGTGTCTCAGATGAGAAGACCAAGGCCCAGGCTGGGAAGTGACCTGGAAGATTCCTGTGCTGTCCACTCAGTGAGCTAGCGCAGAACTGGAGAGCCCAGGGGCCCAATGTCCAGCTACCAGCGTCCAGCTACTGCCACTGTCCTATGCCCATGCTCCCTCTCAGATCTGGACGGGCCTTTGTATCTGGCTTAACAAAAGTTGTAATCTGTCCATTTTATTGGCAAGTAGGTTTTGAGTAAAGGAATGGTGCAGGGTGAGTCACGGAGGTCTCGTTCCCAGGCCAAGTACAAAAGGAGGAAATATTCTGATTGGAGCCCTCCTTCCCCACCCCCACCAAGTCACTCTCTGGGGCCAGGTCACCCCGTCCTCCTCTGACTTCTCCTTATTCTATCTTGGGCCTCTGCCACTCTGCCCATCAGCAGCCTCTCAAACAGGATCAGATCGATGGGCGGCAGAGCCTCTGCCCACACAGGAGCCCGTCTGGCGGCTTATAGACCCTGTCTATCCATCCAATTCATGCATCCCCAGGAGCCTCCCAAAGAACAAGCACGAGAGACTCCTCCCCAGGCTGTCCTCAGCACCCTTGGTGGGGCCCAGCTTCCCCATGGGCCAGGAGCTATCCTCTGGCCATCAGTTCCAAAGGCCCTGGGCCTTCTCTCCCCAGGCCCTCAGTGCAGCGTGAGGAAGGGTGAGGACCTCCTCAAATACAGGGCCAGGTAACCTATGAGACGCCACTTCCTCAGGTACCTCTCCTCCACCAGACACCAAAGCTGTTGGGCGCAAACACCTGCCCCCTCACCACCCCAGCCCCCTGACCCACCGACACTGAGGCTGGACACACATACACTGGTGCCCGCATGCACGGGCTTCCACACCACACACACACATGTACACACACACAAGCGCACGCACAGACACACCCCTTGGCTTCGGCTCTGGGGAGGCCTGCGGCATCCATCCTAGAGCCCCCACTCGGATGAGTCCAAGAGTCTGAAACTGGGAAAGGGGAGAAATTAATACATTAGAGGAAAAACCAAGTTTCTGGGCGGGACAGGCTGGGGGTCTGGCTCACCCTGCTCGTCTGGGACCTCGCTGCCCAGGCACCTCTCTGGTGTGTCTCTCTCTGCTTCTCTCTCCCTTGTCTGTCCACTTGGTCCTCAAAGGTCTCCTGGAAGGTAGGCTGACAGGTGACTGGACCAGGGGGCCACAGTCATTGGGTTTCTTTCAGGCTTCCCTTAGGAGAGGTCTGTTCTTTCCAGACCTGGATCCTCTTTCCCCACAAGAACCTGACACATTAAGGACCCCTCCCACCCCCACTGGGCCACCCTGTTCAGTGATTGCATTTAGCTTGGGGGCCTGGAATTCCCGAGAACCACATAGACACAATTGTCACTCCCTTGCAGGGGGAGTGGAGGGCCCTGGGGAGAGGGTGCCTGTGAGAAACACTGGCAAGTGGGCTAAGGAGCCTGGTCATTAGAATCTGCTGGTTCTCAAAACGTGAATTCCACCCCCTGAACAAATACAGCATAACCCCAGACACCCACTTCCCTCACTCAGCTGCCTCTCCCACAGCACTGCCGTCAGAGAACACAGTTAAGCAGGGTAACGGGCCGCATTCACTCAGCTCACGGGGGCAGTGGGCTAATAGCCTTCCATCTCCTGACGCCTAGCTCCTCTGGCTCGCGGCCCTCCCCCCACAGCTGTCTTTGACCAGCGCTGCCGCTGCCGTTAGAAGTGAGAACTCACTGCCCACGCTAATGGCAACTCAGCCGGTGGTTTGCCACAAGCCCAGGAAGGGCTAAGGGTGGCCTGGGGCAGGGGAGTGGGGGTGGGGGGTGTCTGCTCAGACTGCCTGGCACCGCTGTGGTCCTGCCTGCCGGGACCCAGATGCCCACTGCTGGTCCGGCTGCCCCCTGCCGGGACCTCGTCTCTCCTCTGAAGTGCAGCCAGCAGCACCTGGTCCCCGCCTCTGAGCCTAAAAGAGCCAGGGGAAGGGATGTGGTGCCTGAGCAGATGCCGGCCCACTCGGGGTATCTCACTTCCTGGGGGCACAGCAGGCACCCCAGTGGATAGATGCCACTTTAACGACCAGCTCTCCTTGCATGAGAGGCTCTTAAGGGCAGGACCTGGGGCCTCAGAGCGGGGGCTGAGCTGGATCCTCTGAGTCTTGCTGGTTTTGTCTCAACTTGATGGCCCCTCCTACCTCATTTGCATGCCCCTCCCTCCTCCCGCCATCACTTGCTAGCCCTGAAACAACAGCATCTGTTTGTGGATAAACCAGAGCTGAGAGGGACACCACCAAGACAAAGAAGGGGAAAGGCAGGGAGAGGTTTGTCCCTTTAAGGCCCAGACCCTTGCTTTGGGTCAAGAGCAGAGTCTTTCCAGAGACAATCACAGGTCACAGAGAGTCAAAGCTAGTTGAACCCTCTTGATAGAGGGACTAAGCCCTAGTAAGAAGGAAGGGCTTTCCCAAGGCCACAGAACCACACAGGGACACACATGGGACCAGAACTCCACGTCCTGGACTTCCCTTCTTTGACCCTTCCTGTCCCCCTGGTCTGCAAGCGGCTGGCTCCGCCTCACCATGGGGTGGCGTCCTCTGCCTGCTTCCACCCCGGAGAGCGACCCAGCCTCCCGGAGAGGACCCCAGACCCGGCGTCCAGGAGTGTGGGTCCATCCCAGCTCTGCACCAGCTTGCCCCTCGCCTGGGAGACGATGCCGTCCTCTCTAGGCCTCAGCTTCCCTTCTGCAGAACTGGCCGGACGGGGAGGGGAGTGAAGGCTGGTCTGGGTCATCCCTGAGGTCCCGTCCTGTCTGAGCTGTGTGGTACGCATGCCTGGCAAGAGGCTGGGGGCCTTCTTCCGCCCAGCCTGGGTTTGGGCTGCGCTGGGTGGGCCAGCCCTGACTCTGTCCTCTCTCCATCCAGTGACGAGGACAACAAGCCCCTGCAGGGCAGCCAGACATCCCTGGATGGCACCATCAAGCAGCAGGAGAGTGATGACAGCCTGGTGGACTATGGCGAGGGCGGCGAGGGACAGTTCAATGAAGACGGCTCCTTCATCGGCCAGTACACAGTCAAAAAGGATAAGGAAGAGACGGAGGGCAACGAAAGCTCAGAGGCCACATCTCCTGTCAACGCCATCTATTCTCTGGCCTAACAGAGCCCCCCAGGCACAGCCACTACTTTGCAAGTAGAAGGAGGGGAGAGGGGGAGACGAGCCACTGCAGACCTACCACAAAGCCGCCACCACCTTCAGGGACAAGGGTACAACATGGGAGTCTGCCAAGCTGTGAGGACCAGTGACCACCCAGCCAACCGCAAGCCCCCTCCCGATGACCCCCCCGGGGTGCCACCGGTGGGCGAGCTGGAGCCATGGCTAAGCTCAGCTGGAGGGAGCCCAGGTCCCTTGCTCAGCCTCACAGCCACCCCCAGCCTCTACCCACACTGCCTGCCCTTGACCTCAACACACACACTCACCAGTTTCTCTTGGTTACGGTACTTACTCACTGTCTTTATTTTTGCTTTGTGGGTCTTCTCCTCCAGACCCAACATCTCCATTTTCTTTTCCTTTTGAAGAAATGTCCCTGGAAAAAAAGAAAGAATAGGTGGATCCTCGCCCAGGAAACTGCAGAGATAGGCAAAAAAAGGATTGATCCGTAAACGAACATACAGAAAAGCTATAGTATTCAAACCGCGGCTGGGCCAACGTATTTCCGAAGGATGCCTTTCTCGCCAGATGCCTCCCCTGGCCCCCAACCCATCCACCTCAGCCTTGTCAGTTGCTGAGCTGGGCTTGGCTCCTCTCTGGAAATTGACAGTATTTTTGGCAGGGAGAGGGTAAGCAGTTGGGAGGTGGGCTTACCTCTAGCTCCTGGCTCTTACCCTGCCCCTTCCTCTGGAGTGTCTGAGACAAAAGCTGCACTGACTGAAGGAGTGTAAGGAACAGGAGTGGGAAGGACTTCAGCTCCAGTGACTGTGTACCTCAAGCAGAGGAAAACCAGGCGTCTGTCCCTAGGGAGCTGTGCCCACCTCGAGAGAGAAGGAAAGGGCTAGGTTTGGACTTCCTTCCTCCCCCCCCCATCAGGGAAACTCAGGATGTGGGAGAGAGGACCACGCCCACGGCATCCAGAGGAGAGGGCGCCGCCCGCCTGGTCAGGGTCTGTGCTGCTGCCGTCCAGGAGGTGGACCCCTGCGATGTGAAGGCTGTGCTGGGGTGCTTGGGGGTGGAAAGCACTGCCCCCCTTTCGTCTCCAGCAGATAGCAGCTCCTGTATGATGTTGAAGCTGGTGTTTTATGGCGTGTGGATGGGGCCCTGCTGCCCCCAAGACTGAGCCGGTGTGTCCTTTCCTTAGGGTATTTACCTATCGGGAGACCCCCCCACCCCCGCCGCCGCCGCCGCAGGAACGCGGCGCTGACAGTGCTGCAAAGCCTGGCCTGGGAGCTCTTCGTACGCCTTATGCAGCCCTGACCTGTCCCTGCAGTTCCCAGGTTCCCAGCCCCTCCCTGCAAGCCTTGAAGCCTCCAGTGACATCTGTCTCAAGGAGAATGGGGCGGCCTACGCAAGCGTCACAGCAGAACCAGAAGCAGCCACTCCAAACGTGCCCTGCAGCCCGTTGCCCCAGGTGGAGACGCTCGCAGACCTGCAGTTCTCTGAGACCCAAGGCACTGCCTTCATGCTCCCCACCTCTTCCAGTCTGAACCCAAAGGTACCTAGCCTCAGACAGAGGAAGCGAGAGATCTAGAGCCTAAGAGTAACCCTTCAGCTGTTGCTGCAGCTGAAGTCGGTTTCAGGAGGGTGAAGCTGAGCCCCAGTCGTGGACCACCTGCCACAGACACAGCCTCTGGTTGGAGCCCCCAGCTTCTTGCCAGGCGACCTGGGCAGGAGCAGGGCTGTGTCCTTCAGAGACGTTATTAAAGAAAGCATCGTTTGCCACATGTTTAAGCCGCAAAGGTATTAGCAATGCTTGCATTACTTAATAATCAGTCAGTTGAAGGTCAAGCCCATAGACACACCTACTCTGTCTGCAGGTGAGAATATGTAGCTCAGAGCTGAGCCAGTTATGTTGTCTGAACCTGAGCGAGTAACCGTCCTTTGATCCAAGCCGTAGCCAGGTGTGCTGCCCGGAAGCCTGGGGGGAAGCTCTCTCGTGATGATAGGGGACAGGGCGAATAGTAGCGGGCTAGGGAGCCAGCTCAGGGGTCCCCTCCCCTGGCTTTCCTCCTCCACCTGCCTGGATACTGCTGGGCATTCCTGTAGCCTAGGGAATGTCAGGGAAGTGTGCCTGTGAGCTGAATTAAAGGACCGGCCTTTCCAGAAAACACTCTGGATCTGAGCAGAGCAGTCAGTCTCTCAGGCCCTCATTCCATATGGCACGGTACGTACTAGTAAACTCATTGCTCCGGAAGTAAGCTCTTTGGGCAGGATGGACCGTGAGATGTCACACCCGTCCCCCTGCCTCAGGAAAGTCCTCCACACAACTGATGATGGGGGAAGGGCTGACAGTCGTGGAACTGAGTCTTGGGACAGAGTGGCATTGGTTGGGAGAACTCTGAGTGCTTAAGCCGCCAGTGGCTCCAGGCTCAAAGGGAAGAGCTTTGGAGGGGGAACTTGGTCCTGAAGCCTGGGCAAGACAGGGGCAGTCCTGCTGCCTGAGCCTCTCTTCTCTGCCCCTTGGGCCAAGTTGCTGAACGTGTCTGTATTTTGGTGCCTCTCTCCCCTTGTCAGTCCCTCCTTTGAAAACCTGTCCCCACAGAGGGACATGGGCCCAGCTAAAGGAGCGGGGAGGCCAGTGTCTGGGGAGGGCACCACTGCAGGGCCGGGGAACAGCTGCCTCTCACCTTGCCTGGGTCGTGGTGAATGGGACCCTTCTTTCCTTACCTTGCTTTTGGGGAGATGGTTGAGTTTCAGCTGAAAACCAGCCACTTCCCTCGTCCATTGCCTTTGCCCCGAGGGGTCAGAGGCATTTGGTCTACCCCCTTCCTGGCAGGTCCCAAGGTCTCGGTCCCAAGGTCCGCGAGGCTGCTGGTGCCAGTACTGATCACCCAGAAAGGGGACCGCTGCCTGGGCCCAGGCAGTGCTTTCGTGGTTTCCGTGCACGCAGTTAGCCCTGGAAAAGGGGTGGGAACAGACGCACAGATGTCTGTGGCTTTTCCAGCTGCTGGACTGCCTCCCTGCACACAGCCGGCAGCCACACCGGCACACTCACAGCAGACCTAGGCCCCTTTGCAGGGCGGCCCTTTCGGGGGAACAATCCAGATTACCACCTTGTCTTGAAGAGGATGAGTCCATAGCCAGGCCCGCTGGAGATGAAATGTGAAGGGCTGTGTGGGGTGCCGTGCACAACTCGGCAGGGGAAGGAGGCTACCCACGCTGGGCCCCACTTGGGCAATTCTTGGAGGCAAAACCAAGAGAGACAGAGTCTGATCCGAAGGAGAGCGAATTTTCCCCAGGAACCGCACAGGCAGCAGCTTTTTAAGGCTCCTGGGGCTCTTTGCAGTACCAGAGCCAAGTCACAGAGCATCCCAAACAGCCCGTGTGACGAGAGCCGTGGGGACCTCACACACCTGCCTCAGTCTTTGCAAGGCTACTCCACTAACACGCTGAAAAGGGGAGACTTCCTGGGCTCTCAGCTGGCGGGGCTGGTGTCAGGAATCACTTCTCAGCGGGAGGGCCCAGAGCACACTCCCCGCCCATGATACCTCCGTCACCACTGCAGCAGCCCCTGCCACGCACACACAAGCCTGTGTTGTAATTCGTTCCACCCAGCTAGGTCCACTGAAGAAATCACCCTGTGGATCCTGGTTGATCTTTACATGGTGGCTTAAGAGTAGCATATAGGGAGATCCCTGATTAAAATAGAAAATCAGAGGAGTCGAACGAATGAAACAAAGAGCTTGAAATGTCAGGAGGACACTCGGTGCCCCGGGCAGAGCCCAAATCCTGGGCAGCCCCTCCTTGAAACCAGGCAGGGGCCACCCCATGGGAGTTCAAGCCAACCTTGTGGCTGTCCCCAGCCTGCCCAGCCCAAGCCAGGGCAGTGCCCTTTCCTTCCCTCCCCTACTAAGAACGGGTTCTGAGAAGGAACAGAGGGAAAGGAGGACAGCTGTCCAGGGAAGCCACCAGACCCCACCACCCAGTGTCTCAAGCCACACCCAAAACCAGTGCCCCTCTAGCAGTACATTAGTATTAAATGGATGTTTTGTAATGTTAAGGATGGAAGTGAAATAGGTACAAAGCGGTCTAGCTTAAGACAGGATCAGATTTCAGCATGCAGAGGAATCACAGAGCTGATCTGATTGAAAGTACTCATCGTAAGCTAAAATCCAGGGAGGTCAAGGGACTTGCCCAAGGTCACACAGCTAGTAGATCAAGGTGAGGTAGGGCTTGAGCGCAGGCCTTCTGACTCCTTGTTCAGTGTTCTTTCATCTCACTGCAGCTGCTGCCTTGGGAGCAGTGGTGTTACTTAAGATCTGGCCTGGGGTTCACTGTCTCCCACGTCTCTTTCCACTTCTCCCACATCCCCATACACCTCCGCAGATGAAATCAGCGGATTTTTCTGAGTCCCCAGATCAGCCAGTTTGTGCCAGCCTGTGGTGAGCCAGCCGTGCTGTTAAGGGGAGACCTAAGCCAGGAGAAGAGGGTGACGAGCTGATTGGTGTTTGTCACCATGAAGCCTCTAGGGTGGTGTCTCTCGCTTCGTAACGCATCGGGCCCCCAGCATACTGTGTCCCTCGGAAGAGTGGGTGTTCAGGGCGCTGTCCCCTCCACCCACGGCCGCAGGGTGCCGAGGGGCAGCAGGGCCCATGGGAGCTCCACCCCCAGGATTTGCTGGGCTGGAGGTCAGCACGTGTAAAGACTTCAGTGAAGCAATAAATACAAAAATCTGGGAGAAGAAATCCAGAATTTTGTGCACTTCTCTTGTTTCTTTTTCAAAAAGGATGCAGATCAGGTGACCCTGCCCTGCTCTCCTTTCTGATTCCCAAATTCGACGTCCTCAGTCAGTGTTGTCCCTCTGCCCAGCTCCCAGCTCTTTGCCAACCTCACATCCTCCCGCACTGAGCATCAGTTGCCTGTGGTGTGGCCGCCTTCTGTCCTGGTCCCACCCTCACCCGTGCTGGGCCCTGGAGGACCTCTTGCCCTTCACCTCCCTTCAACACACACATTTTCCAGTTTGTTCCTTTCAGTGAGGAAATCTTTTCCGAATGTCTCCATCCCTTCCCACCTACCCACACACCCACAAATTGGTCTGATCTTTTCTTCCATTGGTTAAATATTTAACTCACCATGGCACACCTTGTTTTAACCCCTCTCACATCGTGTTCTTTCCTTTTTGCGAGTTGTTTTGCATTAACCAACGTTGTCAGTGACAGATGCATATCTGAGGGTGTCACGCTCGACCTTCAGCAGGGAAGGCTTCTGGGTCGTGAGGACCATCTAATATGTGGACTTATAAACGACTGCATGAGCAATGAAAAGGCCAAATTATTCAGAATTTTTTTTGAATCACTGTAAAAAAAAAGACTGATTTCTTTTGTATAGAGAACACTAAACGTATAATAAAAGTTGTTCAAAATGGACTCTGGCCATGTAATTTGTTCATTTTCCTTAGTGGGTAGAAGAGGGATGTCTAGGGATTAATGACAGGAATGAATCATGGGGTTTTTCATGGGCACCACACAGCATACCCAGAAATTCCACGATACCAGCCCCCATCTTGAAGTTGGTCTTATCTTGGAAAACTCATTGGCACGGTTAGTGTTTTCAACGTACAACGAGTGGTATAGGACTGTGCTCAGCCACGGAGACACCCCTGATTCAACGCAACTGACGTGTGCTTGCGCACAGCCACCTGTTTAGAAGTGCCGTGTTGGGATGTTGGGAGAAGGAAAGGAATGTGCAGTGAAGCTCCGCCTCCTAGCCGCTCCTCCTTTGCAGCCCTGCCTGCCCTGAGATGTGAGAACACTGGCATATGCCCTGCCTTGTGCCTGACACAGAACAGACATTTCATATCGTTGAAAGGATGAATAAAACTGCTTACAACAAACCAAACCCCCCTCTTAATAGACTCAAAGGAATCTCAATCAACAAGCAAGTAGAGAAGGGAAGGAAACAGAGAGGGCTGTGTTGGTCAGGGACACGGCTCAAGTTTCACCACGCCGCCTTTCTTGATACTTTGGCCTGTACTTGTGCACATTCCCCCTGAGGAGTGGCTGAAGACCATCACCCCAGCAGCGTGAGGATGCACCCAGACACTGTAAGCCCCCTCCCTTTCCTCAGGTTAGTGTGGGGAGTGGAGTGGTTCTGCCTGTGTAGAAAGATAACTAGCGGTTTATAGGCAGTAATGGGAAACAAAGGCAAAAAGATTCCCCTGCAAATGTAGACCCAACTCTCTTGGACAAAGAACCGCAAAGTAACTATGCAAGCCACCTGTGTTTATTCTTCCTTCAGAAAACATCATTGACTTGAGGGGTTATTGCTTCATTAGATTAAAATAAGACCTTATTGGGGCTTCCCTGGTGGGGCAGTGGTTGAGAGTCTACCTGCCGATGCAGGGGACACGGGTTCGTGCCCCAGTCCGGGAGGATCCCGCATGCCACGGAGCGGCTGGGCCCGTGAGCCATGGCCACTGAGCCTGCGTGTCCGGAGCCTGTGCTCCGCAACGGGAGAGGCCACAGCAGTGAGAGACCCGCGTACCGCAAAAAAATAATAATAAATAAAAATAAATAAAAAATAAAATAAAATAAGGTCTTATTTCCAGGTCTGGCTCCTTCTGAGTAACTCGTTGGGTTTATCCCACAGCACCTCTGAACCTCCCTATTCACTTGTTGGAATATGAGAAAGACCTTATCATTCTCAAGTTCACAGATTGTCTCAGAAATTTGCTCCTTGTGTCCACTTACACTGTCCCTCCATTAGTCCAAGGCCTCATCCTGAATTGACAGTGTCCTTGCCTCCTGTGTTGCCTGCTCCCCCTTGAAACTGTAGCCAAAAGGGTCTTCTAAAATACAAATCTGATCATGTCACTCCTTTACTGAAAAACTTCAAGTTTGCTACAATAACCTTGTTTTTGCTATAATAATCTTGTTTGCTATCATAGGATAAAACCTAAACTCCATGGTTTGACATGTTACACCTGACATCTGCAGCCTCATTTTTTTTTTTACTACTCCTCACATATACCCTAAATTCTAGCCATTTCAAGCTATTTCCAGCTCCCCTGACATGCAATGATTTCTCAGACTCCTCAACTTCAGAAATTCAATTGAGCTCAAAAAGCACCTATTGGGCCTCCCTGGTGGCGCAGTGGTTGAGAGTCCGCCTGCCGATGCAGGGGACACGGGTTCGTGCCCCGGTCTGGGAGGATCCCATATGCCGCGGAGCGGCTGGGCCCGTGAGCCATGGCCGCTGAGCCTGTGCGTCCGGAGCCTGTGCTCAGCAACGGGAGAGGCCACAACAGTGAGAGGCCCGCGTACAGCAAAAAAAAAAAAAAAAAAGCACCTATTAATAACCTACTCTGGGCCAATTAATGACATAAAATAAGTAGGATAGAGTTCCAGTCCTCAGGAAATTCAGACTGTCATGGGCGACAGTCAGGTGACAAAAGCAATGTGATAGTGTCCTGGACAGCGGGCTCAACAACTGTGGGTTCAACAAATGGATCATGGCCCAAAGGTGAGTCCACTTGGAATATTCTCCTCTCAACCTTCCAGACCCCCCTCCCTCTGGATAATTCATAATCCCTGGAGTTGATGCTCACAACCAAGCCTTGTAAGTCCTGATTCCAGGCTCTCATACCTCTCTAATCACCTTTCTCCTTACAGATCATCTCTCTGGGCTCCTGGAAGGCAGGTTGTGGCCTCCGTGCTGGGTCACACATCTTTAACAGGAAGTGCAGGTGACACTGTCTCAGAAAGTCCTCCCTGATCCTGATATGACCGCACAAGTACACACACACACACACACACACACACACACACATCAGCACGGTCTGGTTGAGATCCCCTCGCTATGCCCCCAGAACACCTATTTTATATCTCTCACTGGGGCTTGTCATACAACATTTATTGTCTGTTTCTTTCACTAAATTGTGACCATCCTAAGTGTAAGAGACCATTTTTTCACCTCTGTATCCACAGGCCAGTCTGTCACAGAGCAAGGACAAAATGAAAGAATATGAGTGAATAAGTGGATGAATGAATGCCAGAGACAGCTTGTGGCTTTTAAGGAAAGAAGTGGCCAGGTGAATTCGAGACTTTTGTGTCATCCTCTTTGGATATTTGGATTTGGGACTTGGATATGACATTTGGGGGGTCCACTGGCCCATTTTTAGAGCAGGAGCCCCCTCTCAAGGGGACAGAAGTGGAGAGATGAAGCGACCACCTTATTCGAAGCACATCGACCTCAATTTAACTGAGGCCAAACAAAGAGAGGCCCACCTCCCTTCAGAGCCCTGGGAACCCCCAGAATATCTGTCATCCCTCATCCCTGTCTTCTGAAGGCTGCGCCTCCCAGCCCATTAGAAATGCTAATCTCCAGCGTGGAGTTGGATTAACTGACCCAGTGGGAGGGGACAAGTCATCTTCCAGTCTTTATTAAGAGTGAAGGCTATACCCGCTCTTGCCCATCTGCCCCCAAAGGGATGGAATCTGAGGATTCGTTATGGTTCCTCTCATCAAGTCAGCCTCTACCGCTCAACACCATATTAGATGCATGTGGGTGGGGGAGGGCCCATTTCAGCCACCCTCTCCCCACTTAATGCATCAGAGCCCATTTGTTTGATGTAGGTTCCTGCTGGAACACGGACCAGGCAGTGGGCCTCAGAGCAATTTGGAGCCACAGCTGCGGCTCAGCGGCCCAGCTCCCCACCCCCACTCCCACCCCCCTCCCCAGAACTTGCTGCTGATTAGCCCCAGACCCCACGATAGAGAAGCACAGCTTTGTGTATTCAGGGAACAGTCTGGCAGGGTCCACAAACAGACTCTCAGTCCTGGCTCAGGCTCCGCAGGAACTCATCTTACCCACCCTAAACGGGAGCTCTGACCCCTCAGGCTCAAGTAAGAGACCACAGCAGAGGGCGAGCTGTGGCTGGAGGGCAGGGCAGTAGTTCACTCTGAAACAGACAAACAAAATTACTTAGTATATGTTTAAAATCACAGTTGCCCTCTAACAGGGCTGAATCCTATTAAATGGAGGGTCCAGGAATGGTCTGGGTAGGGAGTTTGCAGATAGCAGCAAGAGAATCCTGCATAGCAGAGGGGAGAGATTTGAGAACTCTGGAGCAACCCAGGGCAAAATGCAGCTGAGGCACAGAGACAGACAGAAGGAAGATTAGAGTAGTGGTTTCCAAGTATGGTCCCTAGACCAGCAGGATCAGAATCACCGGGGAATTTATTAAAATGCAGATTATTGGGCCCCACCCTGATCTACTGTCTCAGAAACTCTGAAATCTGTGTTTTAACAAACCCTCTAGGTGATTCTCAGGCAAACTGAAGTTTGAGGACCCCTAGACTAGAGGGCCACAATGAGAAGGCTGGGCACTCTGGGATGTGGCCCTACCTGGTGCCCCCAGATTGTCAGTCAAATCTACCCAATTGATGAATTAGCTTCGTGTGAGTAGACGTTTTATAAAAACGAGCAAAGTTGGTGAATTCTACATCCAAATTGACACAGGATGAAGCAGAGACCACAGGAGAATGTAGACGTCAGAGCACAAGACCTCAGGAATTAGCGAAAATTATGGGAGGGACTTTGACTTCCACAGACCACGGAATTGGCAGGCAACTAAGCCATTTATATGTAGATGTCAAAGAGGCAAGAGGGCACCAGCTGGTATTTGGGTCACCGTGCATTTACATTAAGTGACTTAGGAGAAGAGTAACTAATAATGTTGACGCCGGCCAACTGTGCAAAGCAGAGGGCTGCGCACTTTATGCAAATGTTCTCTTAACCTCACACCAGCCCCCTGAGGCAGGTAGCTTTATATCCTGTTACTCATGAGGAAACTGTGGCTCCACATGGCTGAATAACTTGCCCAAGGTAGGTGACAAAGCCAGAACCAGCTGTCAGGTCCGTCTGACTCTGAAACCTCAGCTTTCACTGCTACACTTGGGTATGAATGGGCATCATTGTGAAGAATTAGCCCTGGCAACGTGCTTCAAATTTTTCATGCCAGAGCAGCCCCTGCCAGCTCTTCACAGGACCCGGCAACGGTTTATCCCCTCCTGCTCTGCGCCGCTGTAGCAGGACATGTGGGCTCCTGACTCCACCCCAAGAGAGCCCAGGAGAGCTCAGGAGAGGGTTGGGGTGCCATGCAGCCGCTGGTCATGTGATGAGGGGCAGGGAAGCCATAGGCGCTCATCCTTCTGCAAGTCAGCCTTGAGTACCAAGAAAGAGCCGGGGCTCGGCAGACAGGGCAGTAAGGTCCTAGTTGTGTGACCTTGGGCAAGTTACCTAACCTTGCTTTCCTCAGTTTCTTCATCTATAAAACAGGGGTTATAATTGTAGCTACCTTTTAGGTTGTTGTAAGGGTCAAATTAGTTAAAATATGAAAAATGCCTGATGCATAGTAAGCACTATATAATAATTTGTTAAATTTAGATAAATGAATGAATCCCCTTCTGCCTTCTAGAATGTTCCCCCTGACCTTGACTCCTTCCTTCAAAAGTCCTTCCCATCCTTCCAGCCAGGCTCAAACCCCTCCTTTTATAAGTACCTTGGCCCACAGGTCTGTCTCTCTCCAAGGAGCTTCTCTTGAACTTCCTGCCTTCCTTTCCCCTTGGCCTGCAGCATAAGTGCCCAACTTGTCCCCCCATGCCTGGCCAGTCTACAGGCCTCTGGAGGGCAGGACCAGCAACTCATGACTCTGTACCTTTGTGGTACCTCATGCACAGTGGGTGATCCACTGATCTTTAGGACCCAACGGTCCCCACAGGGTAAGCAGGCCCTCCTTGTATTCAAGCTGTCTGCATTACTGTATTTACTGCCCAGCTAGTGGTTTAAATTGTGGGGCATCAACTGGGTTGGGGGTGAGGGGGTGGGGAGGGTGGGGTGAAAGGGGATGGGAGCAAGCAGTTTTTGTCTTCCTAAAAGCAAGTTTACCATGTTCCAAGTGGTTGGATGTAAGGGCCAGTGATGAGTATTAAGAGCTAGAGGTTCATTCTACAGCCCCATTAATTAATTTTCCCAGAGTCCTCTAAGTGCTCTTGTCTCCCTTGAATGCCTAGGAACCCATTCTCATTTATCGGAAAGGACTGTCCATCTTTCACCTCCCTCCCTCCTGCCCCTTCTAGCTCCAGCCTGGATGTTAGGACACAGCACAACCCTCTACCCACCAGACAACCCACGTGGCAAAAGAGGATGAGGCTAGATGTCTGGAAGGCCTGGGTTTGTCCCAAGGGAGAATGACCACAGGACAGAACTCAGCCAATGTCCCCTCCATGAGCTCTCACGGCCCTGGTCCAGATGCAGTTGGATATAGTTACCTCCCTGGGGTCATTTCCCCTGAGATTTAGGAGCCCAATGCCAAGCTCAGCACAGGAGAAACCACCTCTTCTAGGCCACAGGTATAAGACTCAGGGCTCCTTCCTGCTCAACACTGACACACCTCTCCCCAAGGAAGGGGAGTTTGGCAAAGACCATCATTGATGCAATCAGCTCTTAGGTCCAGAGAAGCTAAAATCTTCCATCCTTCACCCTCCCAAGGCCCAGCAACAACCTCCACGGGAAACAAAAAACAAAAGGTCCTTCTTCCTGAACCACGTGGGTGTCCTTCCCAAGTTTTCCTCAGGGCTGTGCCCTGGTGTGGCTGAGGTAGTCAAGGCCACAGGCTAACTGCAGGGGATAGAATATGGGCCGGACTGGGTGTGCACAGGGGCCGTTGGGGCGGTCTTTAGTTGGCAGGGTCCTTGGAGTCACCCCAGCCCCTCTCAGTTATGTGCATGTGGCTTGGACCCACAGAATGTGAGGGCTGGTGTGAGTCCTGGTCCATCCCCTCATCCCATGGATTCCCCACATCTAACGCTAAATCCAAATTTGGCTCTGACACATCCCCCCGTGAATGCCCTGCCCTTGCCTTCCACATTAGCTAAGGCCTCCTGGGGGAAAGCAGGCTCACATTTCAAATTATGACCAACCAGACTGCATTTGAAAAGGCTGAAGGTTTTTCAAGGGGGAAAAAAAAAAATATATATATATATATATATATATATATATATATATATATATATATATATATACACAAACATAAATAGACTCATTCTAAAGACAGGTAGAAATCGTTTGGGATTTTCAGCTGCCCTAGACTCCCCCTGGCCCTCTATCTCCCACCAAAGCAGACAGCTGGAAGCTGTGCTGAGTTTGGGAAAGTTGGGGGCAGAAGAGACAATATGATAATTCTCAGGAAACCTAAACTGAGGAATATGTAGGTATAACTTTCATTCCCAGGAGCAGGTAGGCCCCAGACCAGGGCAGAGCCTCTTCAACCCTTTCCTCCCACCCCCAGTCCCCCACAACATCCACCCCTTTCCATTTCTGATTGTTCAGCCCCTCTTCAGAGCTGTCAGGCACACTCTCGTGGGTCCATCAGTGGCTTTTAAGGGAGCCCCCGGCTTTCATCCTATTAGTGAGGCCGGGAGTAATTACGACTTCATTAGCCAGATAGGTTCTTGGTTCAGAGACCCCCCCCCACCACAGAACAAAATACACACCCGCTTCCCTCCATCTGAAGTCCGTCCCCTGGGGTGCCAGCTAATAATGTAGCAGGCTCCAGGGAAACAGGGAAGGGGGAAGAAGCCAGGGACGGCTCGCCAACGGGGAGGAGGCCGGCAGCCCCCCCTCCTCCGGGGCGCATCTGTCAGCTGGCTGGCCCCCCGGAGAGATTTTTGACAAGGAAAGAGATGGCACTCCAGCAAATGAGGAGCATGACCCCTTGCATCTGTCTGCTGCCCCTTGCCCTCTGGCCCTGCTCACCTCCCAGTCATGACTGGCCATCGGTTGATGGTCAGTTCACTTCCCCGATGGACAGACGGGCAACTGCCTCCTCTCGGGGGCTCCCTGGCCGATGCCCAGGGCCTCCAGAGACTCAGAGTCCCCAGACCCCCCACCCCCAGTCTCCCGTCTATACTTCAGCTGCTGCAGCTCCAGGAACAAGGAAGCAGAGGGTCTGCCAGGCAAGGACAAAGCTGTACCCCAGGACCATCTGTCCGGGGACCTTTAGCCAGGTCTGGCCACCAGAGCAGGCAGGCAGGCAGGTCCCTGACACCTGAGAGAGATTCCACTGCTCCCCTGTCACTTGTCTGACATGCCAGTGTTAGAAAGTTTTTTGGGGATGGATGGACCTAGAGAATATCATACTAACTGAAGTCAGAGCAAGACAAATATGATGTGATATCACTTATATGTGGAAGCTAAAAAATAATACACATGAAGCTATTTACAAAACAGAAACAGACTCAGGCATAGAAAACAAACTTATGGTTACCAAAGGGGAAGGGTGGGGAGGGATAAAATCAGGAGTAAGGGATTAACAGATACACACTGCTATATATAAAATAGATAAAAAACAAGGATTTACTGTATAGCACAGGGAACTATATTCAATATCTTATAATAACCTATAATGGAAAATACTCTGGAATATATATATATATATATACATGAAACTAACACAATATTGTACACCTGAAACTGACACAATATTGTAAATCAGCTATACTTCAATGTTTTAAAAAAGAACAAAAAAAAAAAAAAGAAGGAATTTTCTCTGGGTCTAAATTAGCTCCACATTGCAATTAAAACCATCCCCATTTAGGAAATTGCTTATCGTCCTCTTTCTTTTCCTGTTCTTTTAATAGGTTTAGAAGCATGGAGTCTAATCCTCCTGCCTCTAAGCTGGACCCAGCGAACCTGCTCTAGTCTGACCCTTCCTCAGTTACTCCCAGCCACATGGTTTTAGTCACAGTCCCCCCCGCCCCCGTCCCAGGTAAGCATCCAGGATGAGGCCACACCAGCTCCGGCCACTCCGGCTGCCCCCACTCTCTACCAGGAGAAAGTGCAGGCTCCCTGCAGACCCTCAGGCACATGCCTCTTTGTCCATGAAGCTTCCAGAGAGCACTGGCTGCTGCTTCTGGGGGCTTTGCAAGTAACAGCTGGTGAATTCTCATTCCTGCTGAGGGCCCCTCTGTTTGGATCCTCAGCCGGCAAGACACCGTCTGCTGAGGCTGGACCCAGAGACAGGAGGATAGATGAGAGGACCTCCAAACAGCCCCGCCGCTTACCAGACTCCAAGCTACATGTACCCTGGCCCTGAATCTGACCTGACCCTGTTCTGCCCCCAGGCCCGACGCGCTGCCTCAGCCCTCCCTCTCCCTAATCCCGATCCACACGCAGCCCAGAAGCCAGGCAGGAGGACCCCTGCTCTGTGCCCTGCCAAGGAAAGGGAGTCCCCAGAGGCCAGCCCAGCTGTACACACTGTGCTGCTGCTTGCGCTCCCTGAAAGCAACTGTCCTTTTGTTAATTTTGCAATTTCCCAAAGTGCCAGGAGCATCTCATCTGACAGTCACAGCATCTGTTCTTCTCAGTCTCCAGAAGGCTGGGTGGGAGCAGTGCCAGCCCCTTCCCTGGGGCTCGCCCTGCCTCACGTTCCTTCTGCCAGTTTGGACACCCTGATCACCTGGTCCCCTGGGAGCACCTCCGGTTCCTCTACATCCCTGGTCCTGGCGCCCCTCCCTATGACCCCAGCTGGCAGCCTCGATAACCATCTCCCCTTCTGAAACCAAGTTCACTTGCCCAAGCAGGTAGGCACCTGTCCTGTTTCTTAGGGGGCTATAGGGGAAGAGGCTATTCTTTCATTGGAGGCCCACCCAGGCCCCTAACAGGTACAGGAGACTCAGGGAGCCAAGAAGAAAGCTGGCCTGCCCACTGCCCCCTTCCCTATACACACACACAGTCCTTGGACTGCTCAGTTCCAGGGCAGTGGAAGTTCTGGTTGGGCCTGCAATCCAGAAGACCTACCAGGAATCTGGCCTGCCCTGTCCTGAGCTTCTGCACAGGGTTCCCAACCTCGGCACTGCTGACGTTTGGGGCTAGGTAATTCTTAGTTGTGTGGCTGCCCAGTGCTTCATAGGCTATTGAGCAGCATCCCTGACCTCTACCCCCTAGATGCCTAACACACATTCCACTCCGCCCCCGCCCCACACCCATCGTGATAATGAAAAATATCTCCAGACATCGCCAAATGTCCCCTGGTTGAGAACCACTGAGCTAAGGCAAGAAAGAAAACTGACACCTGAGCATCAGTGACTGACACCCCCCACGTTTCTGATTCCCAGGCTCCAGCTGACAATGGGATGGCTCAGACTAGGCATTGGCACACATTTTCTGTAAAGGGCCAGATAGTAAATAATTTCAGCTTTGCAGACCATATAGCCTCTGTGGCAAGTATTCCACTGCCAGTGCAGCATGAAAGTGGCCAGAAATACACAAATGAACAAGTGTGACTGTGTTCCAATAAATCTTTATTTATGAACGTTGAAATTTGAAATTCATATTCTTTTGTCAAGTGTCACAAAACTTTTTTCTTTTTTTATTTCCAACTCTTTGAAACTTTGAAACACACACTTAGCACTTGGACCCAAGGATCTCAGAGGGATCACAACACCAGGACATCCAGGCTGGGGAGGGAGGTAACCAAATGTGGCCCAGCATGGTCTCCTCTGCCCCATCCTGAACCCCAGAGTAGAATGGATGACCCACTCATCAAGCCATTTAACAAATAAATATTGAGCACCAGATACTATGCTGAGGGTGCAAAGGTATAAGACACAAGGTGAGACACCCCATCTCCATACAGATTAGTGAGAGGGTTGCCTATGAAATGACAAGGACACTGAAGAGGGCCCCCTAGTGCCCGAGAGAGCGGGGGCAGATTTAGGCTTCCTGGAGGTGGGACCTCAGGGCCAATCCTTGAGAGCAAGGAGGACTTAGCCAGGTACACCTAAGGGAGAAAGATAACCATTTCGAACAAGGAACAGCACTAAAAGAGTGAAATGAGAGAGTCCAGCCCCTTCCAAAAAGGGCAGGCAGGTCAATATGCCTTGAGTGAGCTGGGGATATGCAAGACAAGGGCTGAGCTAAAGAGGGGCCAGATGACAATAGCCCGAGTGTCACAGGAAGGAGCCTGCCATCAACCTGGAAGCAAGAGAAGCTGAGGAATTTTTAGTAGGAAAGTGGCATGATCTGATTTGCATTTTAGGAAGTTATCTCTGACTGCAGTCTGGAGGGTGAATGGGAGGGGGCAAGACTGGAAACAGAAAGCCTGGGAGGACAGATGGTAAGAATTCAGGTGAAAACGGGTGAGGGTCAGAGCTAAGACTGTGGGAGGCAGGCTGGGGCGGGGTGGGGGCGGGACATGTATAGGAGAGGCCCTTGGGAGGCAAAGTGGGAGGACTGAGTGGTTGGCAAGACACAGGAGTGAGGGTGAGGGAGGGAGAAACCACAGAGGATGTGAAGGTCTGGGGGGTGCCATTCACGGGACAGGGAACCCAGGAGGAGAAGCAGGGGGACAGGGCAAAGAGGGATGTATCAACCAGGGTTCTCCCAAGAAACAAAACAAGTAAGATGTGTGTGCACAGGTGCATGTGTATGTACATACACACACACACACACACACACACACACACATATGATTTATTTCAAGGGATTGACTTACATAATTGCGGGGGCTAGCAAGTCTGTTTTCTGTAGGCAAAAGCTGGCAGGCTGGAAACTCTGGTAAGAGCTGATGCTGCACTTTGAGGGCAGAATTTCTTCTTCCTCAGGAAGACCTCAGTTGTGCTTTTCAGGCCCTTCGACCGACTGGATGAAGCCCTCGCACATTATAGAGGGTAGCCTCTTTACTTAAAGTCAACTGGTGGTGGATGTTAACCACGTCTACAAAATACCTTCTCAGCAACACCTAGATCAGTGTTTGATTAGACAACTGGGTACTGTAGCCTAGCCAAGTTGACACACAAAACTGACCATCACGGGGGTGGGGACAGGGGGTTCATCCCACCTAGAGATGTGAGAGGCCCATGGGCACCCAAGTGAAGACTTCTGGCTGGCCGACACAGGTCTGAGCCCAAGGATCCTTCCAGGTCCCTGTCACTTCTCCTCTGACAGTGCCTGACTAGCTCGGGTCCCCACCTCCAGGTCTGCGTCTGCTTTAGGCCTTCCACCCTCCCCACCAACCCAAAGTGAACTTCCCAAAGCATACGTCTCAGCCTGTCTCTTGCCGGCTCAGACCCCTCTGACCGCTCCCACTGTTCTCAGATAAAGCCCCTGCAGGGCTCATAAGCCTCCTCGAGGACTGACCGAAGCCTACTCCTCCGGCCTCACCTGTTCCTTGTTCTTTCACCTCCAGACATGCTGACCAACTCTCGCCCCAAACTCACTCACTGCTCTGCCGTGCTACCGCCGGGAACCACGCCCTCCTTGCCCCTCCCAGCCCATGCCTCATACAGCTGACCTATCTGGTGAGCTCAGAGCCTTCCTTCAGGACTCAGTTAAAATGTTTTCTCTGTCCCTGAGCCTCACTAGGCCAAGGCAGGTACCCCTCCATGATACTTTGTGCAAGCCTGGATTACAGCACTCACCGGAATGTATTTTGATTATTTTTCGTGTCCTCTCACCATTACACTGTGAGCTCAAGGGTTCATACTATGTCTTATTCTCCTCAGTGTCCCCAGCACTCAGTACGGTGCTTGGTACAAGAGGTGCTCGATATTTGCTTGTTAAACAGATGGATGGATGAAAGGACGGATGTGTCTGGGTGCGTGGATACAACAGTTTTCTAACAACTTCTGGCTATCACTGACTGAGCACTTCTCTCGTTCCAGGCACTGTGCTAGGAACTTTAAGTCCAGAATCAGTCCAGGTTCTTGGTTGCAGGCAGCAGAAGCAGACTTTGGCCGTCATAAGCTAAAAGGAAATTCACCAGAAGGTTATCAGATGGATCACAGAATCAGAGGAGGCTACAGAAGCCAACTCAGAAACGGGCAGAAACTGAGGGAGGCTAGCCAGCAGAGACACATGCAGATCACATCTCAGGAACAGCCTGATCAGGATGCCACCGCTGGCGTCGCCCACACTGGACACTCCCTCCAAGGGTGCCAGAAGCTTGAGATTCCCACTGCCCCCTCCACTGCTGTCCAACATGTGTACCTCACCTCGTGTGATCCACACAGCCCTCTGAGGCAGGTAATCTCACCTCCATTTTATAGACGAGGAAACTGAGACTTAGAGAAGCCTAAGGTCGCCAGCCAATCAATAGAGTGGGTGGGGCTGGAATCAGTAGCTGTCAGATGCCAAAGCCCACTGCCGTCCACTCCACTCTGCGCTGTCTCCTTCAAGGAGCACCACCCACCATTCTTATGTAAATGCAGCTCCCTGGACAGTGCTACACAGCAGCCCTGAAATTCCAATGTGCTAGCTTTTTCGTAACTATATATTTGGAGTATGTTTTTGGCCCTGACAATGTCAGCACAAGAAGGCTGAGTAGAGAGAGGGTCTGTGCCCTGACGTGGGCTGATTGAAGCTGTTTCCAGGAGGTTATACATCAGCCATCCAGGGATGCTGGAAAACAGGGGCCTGGCCTGAGGCTCAGGGAGACCTGAAGAATCTGGCCAAGGACTCCTAGTGTCCTCACCTGTCCCTTCCGGCTCCCGTGTTCCCAGGCCGCACATTAGCCACCCAGGGCAGGCTTATGACAAGAACACTCAGAGGCCCCTGCTCGGCAGCCCTGCCACATCCAGGGTCACAATTTGGCTTTGCCAGAAGATTCCCCCACCAGGGATGTCCTCCTCAGACCCAGATGTCCTGGAGAGGCAGGGAGCCCAAGGACCCAGTCCTAGTCCCAGCTCCACCTCCACCACTCTGTGACCTTGGCCCAACCTTTCTGGGCTTCAGTTTCCCTATGACTCAATCCTTTCTCTGCTGCCCCTGCCCTCCCACCCTCCCACCTCCCACACTGGCCAAATCGTTCATAAAAAAAGATCTCAGCGTCCTCTGAGCTCTTCGGAGAGACCACATAAATGCAGGGCATTATTAGCACCATTACTATTAAATATTAATAATGACATTAGCATTGTCTATTATAAGCCTGAAAAGAAGCTCCGAGAGCCCTGGGTTGAAACGGCTAAGGGAATAATTAGGCCCCTCCGGGCCGCAGACCCCTTCAGGCCCTCAAGCAAAATTAGGAAGGCAAATGTGGATGGAGTAGTGAGATTTCCAGCCCCCAGGGGCTCAGTTCAACTTGGCTCCTCCTAGACCTGCGCAAATCATGCTTTTTCCAGTCTCCAGCACCCCCATGCCAGGAATGCATTCCCCACCTCCGCTCTGTCCATCCAGGCCCAATTCAAGATGCACCCCCCCCACACCCCCACTGATGGAAACCTTCACCCACCCCCCAGCTCCCTCTCTCCCCCCACCTGAACTGTCACAGCGGTTATTCTCCACTATTCATTCACCAGTCAACAAATAGTTATTTGAGTCTCTACTAGGCACCAGTCACTATGTTAAGCCAGGGGCGGGGGCGGGGGCGGGGGCGGGGGCAGGGGCGGGGGGATGAGATATTAATGAGATAAGCTCTGCCTTCAGAGACTGCAGTCGAGGGAATTATAACCAGTATTTTACATGGCACTTGTTCGTACAAAAACTGCTTTTAAAATCATGTTTTATCCACATGTCCTTACAACTATTCTAAGTAGGAATAGGATCATTCCCATTTTACTGATGAGGAACTGGATTCTCAGAGCAACTAAGTGTCTTCGGTGACCTGCCATTGTCATTCAGCTGGGAGTGACAGAGCAGAGTCCGGCTCTCTTGGATGTGAATCCAGAGCCACCCAACCCTCGAAGTGGAGAAGGGCTCAGCCTCGTAGGTGCCCACCCTCGTTACAGATGGGGAAGCTGAATCCTAAAAGGGTCCAAAGGGAAGTAGTGACGTTTATTGAGCACCTACTATGTGCTTAATTCAAAGCTCACATCAACTCAGTGAGGTTTGTGTCTTAATCCCCATTTTCTGAATGGGGAACCTGAGGCTCTGAGGAGGTAAGTGGCTTGCCCAGGGCCACGCAGCCCAGAAGTAGCAGGACTATGTGTCAAGCTGGTCCTGTTTCAGAGCTTTGCCCAACCTGCCCGTCACTCTTCCCCAAAGCTGTGGATGGACCGTCCTGTTACCACCATCAGACTGCTTCCAGAAAGGTTACAGGCACACTGAAGGCAGACCACATCCTGTGGCCCTCGAATCCCCCACTGTTCTAGGCAGAGACACGGCTCCATAAACACATAAACACTCCTGGGAGCTCTAGAAAAGGTCTGAAGCCTGAAACCAGAGGTAAAAAGTCTGGCGGGGCGGCGGGGAGGGGCCAGGAAAGGCTGTGTGAGGCTTGGCATTGAGGAGAGAGGAGATCAACACCATCAGGGCCGTGGGGCCTGGCAAGGTCTCAGCGCCTCTCCACTGGTCCCCTGGGGCTGGCCCGAGGCCCCCTCCTTGACCACTGGAGATCCACTGGTAGGGCCTCCGGAGGAAGGAGCTGATGGTCCGGGCAGGGTTGGGTGGCCCTCAGGATGCCTTCTGGGACCTCCCGCTCTGGGATCACCACATGCTTACAGGCAGATCAGTGACCCATTAGATTAGCTGCCTGATCATCTTCGGATGGCCCTTCTCTGCCCCATCTGGACCTCTGTGGAAACTCAACTTGGAGATGAGGTGTCCCGCTCTAGACAACAGGGAGACACACTGATTAGCCACAGAAAGGAGAGGGGCCCTTACAGTCAACCGTGCTGAGGATTCTGGGATCTGACAGGCACCAAAAAAGAGTGAACTGTCCTGTCCCCTGCTTTGCCCACCTGAGAAGAGTAGGTGATGGGGGGCTGGAGCCAGACCAGCAGTCTCTGCTTCTCCACTTGTTTACTTTGAGCAGGTTCCTTAATCTCTCTGAGCCTCATCTGTAAAGTGAGCATAATAATAACTACACATACCCCCTTGGGTGGATAATTCAGGTAAAGCACTTAGCACAGTTCCTGGCACGTTGGAGACACTCAAGTTATTATTAATAATTTACACAATAATTAATAATACCATTATAAGATATTTTTGTCCTTATCGAACTAATGGACCCACAAGCAAAACTCAGCCTGGACCCCCAAATGCTCAGCCCAGTCTCTTGTCAGAAACAGAAGCACCATAGAGGCCAGCCATGAGGAGCCTCCCCAACCCCCCAGATCCATCTGAGATGAAACTCTGGGAAATGTTTCCCAAATCCAGTCCTAGGCTTAGTTTCACTTAGTTTTTTACTCCACTTAGTTTCACTCTTGTTTTCACTTACTGTGGCTGCTGGAGCCCACCTGGGCAGGGCAGGGGAGCGCAGGGCAGGCAGGTTGCACAGAGATCTGAGAGCATCTTAGAAACCCCAGCCACCTGTGTCATTGGGACGGGAACTGTGGCCTCCCCAAGGACCCAGCTCCCACCATAAGGGCAGCAGCTGCCCTAAAACACAAAGTCACAGAGACAGCAGTATCAATCTAAAGCGATCCTCCTTGCATGCATTTCCAGACTCTTGGCCCCTGAGTCAGCCACTGGCTGGTCCGTCAGCCCCAGGGCAGCAGCTGAGCCATCCCCTCTTGACAGCCGTTTCTGCTTGGAGAGAACTCGAAGCCCTCTCCTCAGAGCCTGGGCTGACCTGGGCGGGGTCAGAGGGCAGGGCTCACCTCAGGAGCTCGGGGTCAACGTGCCAGCCCCAGGAAGACAAATAGCCAGACAAGGACAATGTGGGCAGAGGCAGAAAAAGGAAGGACGTCCTGGAAGGAACTTGCACAGCATCAGTCCAAGTTATCCAAGAGACGTGGCTCACACCGTCTCCATCAGGAACAATGAAGACTATCCCCCGAGTTGGGGAAGCTTTATGGAGCGGCGGCCGGAGGACCAGAGGGGAGAGCATATGGGACCTGGGCAGGCATTCAGGCCTTGGAGGCTGCGCAGCAGACCCTCCTCCACACCACACCTCCTTCTCCCTTTCCAGGCCCTTCTCTGTGGGCCCAGGTCTGTCCCAAGCGCCTGTGACCCCCTCCACTCAGGAAGACATGGAGCCATGTTCCAGGCTTGACAGGTATGCTTATTGAAAACTCTGATGCTGGCCTGGCCCTGCCAGCTGTTTCTAGCACCTGGACCACTCACCAGTCTTGTCTGTGCGAGCTGGACAGCAGGTGGACCAGAGGAGGGTGAGAGAACAGTGACAGCCTGACGGGGCCCACTGCCACCACAGATGGCTTGTCCCTCCTCCTCCGGGCCCCAGGCTTCCTGGGCACACCTGCCGCATGACAGGAGCAGAGCAGGAGAGACGTGTCACTCACCTGGGTGAGCACCTAGAATCCCAGAGCTGGCAGGGGCCTTGGCCCTCTTTAACCCCTTCGGGTTACCAGTGGGGCTCAGAGAGGTCAGAGCACTTACCCTAGAACACACAGCCAGTCACTAGCAGAGCCCAGACTACCTTTCACACATTCAGACCCCCAATCTAGTGAGCTTTTTGTGACAATCCACAGCTGGCTGATTGAAAATGGGCTTGGATCCATATGCACTGATGTGAAAAGGTGCCCAAGATCTATTATATAATTTTAAAATAGTTTGCAAATCATGATGTATTGTGTGATCCGTTTGCATAAAATAATACTAATAACCCATGAAATTATATACATGAAAATAATAAACCTGGAGGCATGTGATTTAAATTTGTTAAGGTACTTTCACTATCTATTTTTAAATTTCCTCTAATGTTCGGATATTTTGACCAAGAGCCCGTGTTACTTTTATAAGCAAAGGAAACAATAAAAATAAACACATAAGGTGGGCAACGGAGGCAGCCCTCCACCCCACTTGCTTTGCACCACTAACTGGGGATTTCTGATTTGCAGCCCTTCCTCTAATAGGGGATTTCTGGAGGAAACAAGGAGTTTGCCTCCATAGGTCTCTAGGGTTTGAGGATAGAAGCCACTTTCTTTTGCCTCCTCACCGCACCCCTCTCCAGCCCTTCCGTTCTGGGCTGGGCAGGGAAGGTGGGGGCAGGCAGGCCAGACAGCGCCAGGAGCTGAGCTGCCCATGCATTATGGAAGATGTGGGCGCCTGGCTCACTCCCTAGCCCTTAAATGACAGCAAATGAGGTAAAGCCAGGAGGGTGGGGACGGGAAGAGGGTGGGAGGGGGGCAGGAGGAAGCCGTCTCCAGGGCCCCGAGCGAGCGTTGGCTGAGTACGGGAGCCAGCCAGTGAGCGGAGCCTGGGAGAGGGAGGAGCACATCTTGATGCAGAGATGCTGCAGTGGCTCCAGCGCGCGCACACACACGCACACAGACACACACACACACACACGCACGCCCTCACCCGCCACCGCCACTGCCGTCGCTGCCGCTCCAGGACAGCAGGGATCAGCTGAGGCTGAGGCAAGCCGGGAGGAGAGGAGGGCAGCCCAGGGGGCTATGAGCAGCGTCCACCTACCCCAGCCAACACCCTTCTTTCAGCCCAGGTAGGTGCCAACCGCTTTTGTCTCCTCCAGTCCTGGGGCTTCCCAGGGCGCTGCTGTGGGCAGGGGCTCCGCGTTCAGTTTCCTGGCAACTTGGGAGGGGGAAGGGACAGGGCAGGAACCCCAGCTGGCTGGCAGGGGCCAGTCTGACTTCTCACCCCAGCCCCACAGGGGCCACCAGGACTGGAGATGCCCTCCGCCCTACGTGGGTGGCATCCTTCAGGGCCCTAGCAGGCCAAGCCTGGTCCAGAAGCTAGACCCCAGCAGTGTGTTCAGGAATTCAAGCCACAGGCTGGTAGCAACAACTGCCTCCGGAAAGGGCAGAGGCTATGGGCCTGCCCCACACCCCTGGTCCAGGGCTTGACCGTCCATGAGGCCAAGTCCCACACCCTGACCTGCGCACAGATATCCCTGGATGGAATTGAGCCTGACTGCCCAGACTTGAGGTCCCCCTGGGTCTGCCTGTGCAGGTTGACCTCTTTGCAAAGTCTTGCTTCTGTTCGGCAGAGGGGAAGGCTGTGGGAGACAAGGAGAGACTGGAGCACAAGTTTGGGCAAAGCCCTGTCCTGGAGCGGGGACATAGGGAGGAGAAACTGAGGCAAGTCACATCCCTTCCCCCCTCCCCAACCTTATCTCCTCCTCGGATCCCTCCCCCTCATCCTCACCGGTGGGAAGAAAGGATTTGCAGAAGTTTGGCTTTCCAGCGGGGAAAGGGGCTAGGCTAGAAGGGGGAGGGGCTCCGTTTAGGGGGTCTAGAAAGAGAGGGCAATCCTTCTGTCCAGCACCGTGGGGCTTACATAATAGCCAGAGGTGGGGGAAGCAGCCCCAGCCAGTGTCCAGAGATGAATCCCATCACCTTCTCCAGGAGGGATTCCCAGGTCTGGGAGGCAAGGAAGGGGGTGAGCTAAGACAGGGCCTGTGGAGGGAGAGAGCCCTGACCCTACACAGGGACAAAGCCAGGGACCCTTCAGCCACAGAGCACTGGGGGCTGAGCCTGTGTCCCAAGAGGAAAAGTTGTCAGTCAAGGTTGTTTGGAGGTTTGGGAATCTAGACAGACCAGGATAGAGTGAGCTGTGAGTACCCACGGCCCCTGCCCTGGAGAAGGGCAGGTTTTTTAGCCTCCAGGTTTCCTGCCGTTAACTTCCCCCACTTCATGTCCAGCCTGCAACTGGTCAGACTCTTATCACCCTTTCCTTTCAGCCTGACGCCCCAAGGCCCCAAACTCCCTTCCCCGTCCAGCTGGCATCCTTTCTCTTCTGCTCAAAGGGAAGCAGAAGGAGGAAGAGCCCAAATAACCCAGGAGGTCAGTGATCTGACCTCATTCTGGGCAGCAGTCTCAGGCTCCTCTCCCAATCTCCTGGCCAGAGAGCCCCTACCTCCACTTAGGTGTAGGTAAGCCCCTACCTCCACTTAGGGGTAGGAGTCCCCGCCTCCCAGTTGCACTCAGAGGGAACCAGACGGAGCCACCGGAGATCAAGGGCAGCAAAGGGTGGGCCACCTGTGGGAGAAGCTGGAGGTGGAGCAGGGAGATGGTGCCCTGACTCCTGTCCTCGGCGGGGAGGGAGTTCTGCCCTTAGACACAGCAGCATCCAAGCCCTTCCCCAGGGTGCCCACAGTTAACCCCTTCTAGCCAGGCTGCAGGACCACTCAAGGAAGGCTTTGACCACAAGCTCAAAGTTCTTCCTAATCTCCCATGAGATCTATCAGGAGTCGCCAGCCGGCAAGAGGGAGGTGGGAGGTGAGACACACAGGGAGGGGCCGCAGAGCCCATGGCATCAAAGTCATCCAAGATCCACCTGTCCTTCTGGCGCTCACCATGAGCAGTGAGGGAAGCAGGGGCACACTGCCCTAGGAAAGGTGTCCCCTTCTCTCTCTCTCTCTTATTCCCCGCCCGTCTTCTATGCCCCACCCGGCCAAGCTTTCTCCTCACATTCCCTTCCTGGTCGAATACACTCCTCCACCTACCCTGCACCGTTCCCCCTGCCAGATTTCACTCCTTATGCAACTCCATTCCAGCACCTTCTCTGCCAGCAGTTGTTTAAATAGAGACACGTGTGGGATGGGCCTCTGAAGAAGTGTGCTCAACGGGATGGTTGCACACATTGTCTCTGACCGACTGACCAGACTTGCTCCTCGGGAGTAAGTACAAAGAAGGAGGTGCCCCCAAGGTATCCTCTCTGACTTTAAGGCCATCAGGGAAGCAATACCTTTGGGGTGGTTTGGAGAATGCACTGTGCCCCACCTCCCAGAAACATCCTCAGCCAAATGTTTGTGAGAAAGCTTATCTACACACATTTATGCCTGAGGTTGGAACCACAGGGCTGAGGATTGATACACAGGGAAAGAACTAGAGCAAAAGATATGCCAGTGAAGCAGGAGGGATTGAAGCTAGACTGCAGGAGACGCTTCCTCAGCAGGAAAACGTGCCATGAGGAAGCAGGGCAACCTCCTTCCAATGACTCTGTGAGGGTGTGGAGAACTGGGGTCTGTCCAAGCTCAGAGACAGTCCTGCCTAGAAGTAGAGGCTGGGCTAGGCGACCTGTTAATTTCTCCCAGCCTCAGGTTATCCTCGTGCAAATGGTACAGGGGGAGGTGACTCAGGATTCCATAAGAAGACAGACATCCTTTTCTCTCCCTCCTGCATGCTGGCCACCTCTCAACCTTCTGGATCTCCCTAATCTAGACCAAACCCCCCAGGACTTTGCTAACTTGGAACATTCATGGAAGTTTCCATGGGTTCTGTGCCCCAGTGGTAACTCTCCTGGAGTAAAGAAGTACTTCCGTGGGTTTAATGAGTTCTCTTGATACAAAATGAGCCCAGGTTTCCTTGTTTACCCAGAGAGGATGCAAACAAAAGCAAAAGTGTGTGACATTCTCACCCCAAACTGCACACACTCCATCCCAGAACACGTGCAAACCCAAGTGCACCTCAGCATCTTTATCTGATGAGCCCCACCCCACACTCGGGGCACCCATCCAGATGAAACCTGCTGGGTCTCCTCCAGCCCAGCCCACATCCTCTCAATGTCCACCGACCTCATAGACCAAAAGGCTCCCCGACCCTGGCTCTGGCTGAAGGGTGGCCTTCCTGCAGCCCAACAGGTGCAGTTAATCTGGGCCCTAGAGTGGAAACTAGCCTGAGGGGAGGAGCAAGTTCAAACCCACCTCGACCAGGCTTGGTTCTGAACCAGCCTGTCCAGGAATTAAAGGCAGTCACCTCTCAGCAGAGATGAGGGGACATGCAAAATTGCTCCGCTGATTTCTTCCCAATTTGGATCTTCTGAACCAAGTTGAAACAAACGCTCCCACGCCTGACGTCTCAAAGGGGGCTCTCCTCCCAAAGCCCTCACTCGCTCTGCCCCCAGACCCCACACGGAGTAGGCAGGCAAGTGGGAAAACCTCGAGTCTGGGTGCCATTTGCCCTCCCCCAGGTCCGCCCAGGAGAATGCACGGCTCTCCCCTTCTGCCCCCTCTCCACTCTGAGGGGTCTCTTCAGTGGAGAGGGTGGGGACAGAAGGGCCGAAGACTCCCGGCTGCAGATCAAGGGCCGGACTTCCCCGGCCCCGTGCCGAAAGCCCAGGCAAACCCATGAGCCTGGGAGTCACAGCTCTCCCCAGAGAGCACGGCAGTGCCAGGGCTGGGGCCTCAGGGAACCAGCTGCGAATACAAAGAGCCTGCAGAGAACACCGAGGGGTGGGAGGAGAGGGAGCACACAGAGCAGGCTGGGGAGGGACCCAGCTGCAAGGCTGCCCTGTCACCAAGCAGTCCCTGTCCCCCAGTGGGGACTGAGAAGGTCCCTATCCCACCCAAATATGCCCTAAGGACCTCCTCCAGCTCAGGGCACCAGCCCCGCCCGCACCGAGGCCTCTCAACTGCAGTCCTCTTCCTGCCGGCTCCTGCCACCAGGCACGCGGGCCCACCAGGCCACTGAAGACACCCCATCCTCCCAGGGGGTGTGGGCATGGCTCAGACCTTCCCGGAAGACAGTGGTCCCGTCCCAGGTGGCAATTCCTTTCGTAGGTAGAGTCCGCCTCCCGTCGTACACCCCACAGGCAGGAGGTGCGGTGGCTGAGGTGGAGCACCTGTATGGGGGGGCCCGCGTGGGTGTCCAAGCCAGGTGCTCTCCTGAACATGTGGTGTCTGGACGTGTGTCTGTGTGTCCTTGTGCCTTGTCTGGAACGGCATGGCCGCCGGTGCTGGCCCAGGCCCGCCACGCCTGTGGGGTACAGCCCAGGGAGACTGTGGGGGACTTTCAGCGCTCTTGACACACGTGAGCCTGGCCCGAACGTCGCGACTGTGTGGAAGTGAGCCCGACCCACAGCCAGGCACACTGTCTGTCGACACACTTGTGTGTCCCTCGGTGTGCTGGGGTCCGTGCTCGAGGCCCATGAGGGCTCTCAGTGATGAACTCTGATCTTTCCCAAGCGCTTACTATGGGCTAGGAATTGTGCTGACCTCACAGGAGTCCCGGGAGGTGGGTACTACCCCTCTCATCCCCATTTTGCAGATGGAGACTGAGGCTCAGAGAGGTTAAGTAATGAACGTAATAACTGGGGTTACGCTGGTTAGTTATACTAAGGTTACACTGGCTAGTAAGTGTCAGGCCTGTCAACGCAGGAGCCCACCCCACTAAGCCAGTGTGCTGTGCTGCTAGGTGGAGCACGGTGGGGACCCAAGGAGCTCCTATAATACCTGTCAGCTTACAACAAGTCACTTAAGTCTCTGCCCTCAAATGTGCTCCAAACTCCTTCTTTTCCTACCACCACCCATCCCAAAGCTGCTCAAATCTCCATTGTCCGGGGGAAGGAGAGACAGGCTTGGGGCCAGGGGCTCAGTACCCCAAGGGAAAGCACTTGGGTGGAGTGTGTCTTTCATTTTCCGACTGCCTCTGTGCAAGGGTCCTCAGCCCAGCAAGCCCTGGAGTCCAGCTCACAGCCTTCCATCCCCAGCTGTCCTCCAGGCCCTTTGTCTCCTGGGCCTAGCAATTCGGCCAGCTCCCCCTGGTCTCCCGGGACCCCAAGCAGCCTATGAGCCCCCCACGTTCTCCCAGGACCAGCCCCGAATGGTGACAGCCTGTGTCCGCCTGTGCCAGCCTGTGCCTGCACCCCTGCACCAGGGCAGCTGGCCGGGGCCAGGCTTGGCTGGCTCAGGGTCCACAGGGCCAGCTCTAGGCCTGGCATAGCTCCATGCCGGCCTTGCTCTTGACAAAAAGGCCTCCTCCATCCTGGGTATTCTAGAATGTGTCACAGGGCAGATGGTATGGGGAGATGACTGACCCATGCAGCTTGTGAGCACATCCCCCGCTGCACTCAGCTGGGCAGGGAGCTCAGCAAAGGTGGTGTTTTTATTCCTGCCTCCCCAGCACTTAGCACAATGCCTGGCACATGGTGTTAAATACGCAATGGGAATGGACGCAGGGCAAGGCTGGATGCCAACTGCCTCGTGTCAGGGAGGAAATAAGCTCCAACCTTTGACCCAAGCTCTGGGGGGGTGGGGTCGTGCGTTCACACAAGGCCTTAGCACACAGTGGGCTTGGCTCAATGGACATCTGATTGGGTTGATCAGCCTCTAATGCTCCCCGAGGGCAACCCTAGGTGCTTCCTGGTACCAGCCCCTCCCCGACCCATGTCTCCTCTGAGGCTGCAGGTCTCAGGCCCCAGGGGGTGCCCAGGGCCCTTGAGCCCAGAGGTGACTGATAAAAGTCTGGATTAAATCGAAGTTTAGGATGAGCAGAGGGATTGTATTAACCATGATTTATGGTAAGAGAGATAACAGATAACTGACCACTGTGGGGTGGAGGTGAATGATCCAGGGTGCAGGGCTCCTGGTAGATCACCCGGAAACAAGGCAGGGCTGGGACACAAGACACAGACACACACACACACACACACACACATACACAGAGGCATATGTTCAATACACAAAGACCAGATATACTCATACACAGACACATGCATATACACAGAGACACAAGACCAGACCACACATGTACACAGGGACATAGAGACAGAACACACAGATACGCACAAACTTCACATACACATGTACACACGCACACCCACCACACTCTCTCCAGCACTGCTGGTGGGCAACAGCAGACGGGCAGCAGCAGACTCGTCCCTGGAGTCTCCAGCCCCGGCCACGGGCCCCTGCCCGTCTGTTTCCGTTTTGCTCGGACACACTCAGGATAAGTGCCTGTCTCCCCGAGCCCACACCCTACCCCCTCGCTGAGCTCTCAAGACTGGCAGGCAGACAAAGGGCAGGAAGCAAACGATGACTGAGCACCTTCTCTGTGCCAGACTCTGGATGGGGCACACCTGTGCCAAAGGGGTGTTTTCAAACTCTTCGGAGCTGCGGAAACCTTTGTGTAAAGGGAAACTCGGAGGGAAGTCCAGCAGATAAAACAAGTATAAGTGGAGTTGCTCTGGCTGAAGTGGGCAGGGGGCCTGGTGCCCCATCTTCTCTCCATGCCCCGATCCCCACCGCTACCCGAAGGCAAGTCCAAACAGCCCCAAGACTGCCTCTGCAGGGCACTCTGTACCTCATTCAACACTCAGAACAGCTCTGCAAAGGAAGTGTTACAATCTCCACTTCGCAGATGAGAAAACTGAGGTCCACCAGGGGAGATAACTTGTCCAAGCTCCCAACACTGTTAGGAGATGAAGCCAAGGTCACCAACTCCTGTTCATCGATTCCAAAGACTGTTGTGGTTCCCAGTGCCCCAGTGGCTCCCTATCATGAGGACAGCTTCCTGCATTTGTGTACTATCCAGGGTCCTGCTTCTAGATTCTTCCATGGCTAAGCACCCTGCTGACCCCAGTAACCTGAGAGCATGTGTGAGAGTGTATGTGTGTATGAGAGAGAGAGGGAGGGAGTGTGTGAGTGAGAGACAATGCCTGTGAGAGGGAGTATGAGGGGTGTGTGTGTGTGTGTGTGTGTGTGTGTGTGCCCTGGGGTTGCCCTTGGGCAGCACTGAAGACGGGTCAGCCCACTGTGTGAGTGTGAGTGTGAGCATGTGACGTGGAGGCACACAGTCACAGCTGTTCTCAAGCAGTTAAATACAACACACAAGTGATACCTATTCTGCGCTGAGGGTGCTGGGGGCGTGTTGGATGGGCTGGAAGCGCTGAATCTCTGGGTTCAAGCCTGGAACTGAAAGTGGCAAGGATAGGGAGGAACGCTGGAGAGGTGGCACCTGGCCCCCTTCCTGACACAGGTAGGTGGGTACGAGGCTGGAGTTGGGGCGGGGGAAGGAGTGCCATCTGTTTAAACACCACTCCCGCCACTCGCACCAGAGCACCAAGCTTCTCAGCCTATATCCTCCCTGACGGGCCCTGGGCCCACTTCTCCCCTCTCTTTCCCCCACCCCACCCCCACCTGCTCCTTCGGTGCCAGCTGTGGCTTTTGGGAAGGCAGGAACGGGGTGGTGGTGATCAATATTGAGGTTTAAAGGCATTTGGGAGCCCTCTATTTCCTGGGGAATAGAGCCTGCAGTGAGACCGGGAGATCCTGAGCTTGCAGCGGTCTTCGGACTCTGCACTGGCCCTAGAGGCAGACTCAGGTCATCGGCAGCCTGCCATCTCCACCTCCCCACTCCCACCCAGGGGCAGCTTTCCCAGGCCCTCGGCCACCCTGCACTCTCTGGGAGCATCACAGTCTCAGAGCTGGAAGAGACGCTAGAGAACACCCATTTTACAGATGAGGACACTGAGGCACAGAGGTGGCATGGGTCTTGAAGCCAGTTAGTGGAAGAGCTCCCAGCCGGGCTCTCTCTCTCAACCTTAGATCCCCTCCTTCTGCTCTTAGTTTTCTGCAAAGCAGGTAGCAGGGCAGAGAAGCAGAATATGCAGCAGGGTGATCTGGCTCCCAGTAGCCTGGGAGCCCAGTGACCCAGATTCAGTCTGATAACCAAGAAGCAGGCCCCTGAGATTCCACACTCCCTCCGCCCCAAACTGGGCAAGACAGCCTGGAGATGGGGAGTAGGTGGAAGGCTGGACCTGCTCTCCCCCCAGGATGAGGCCCCCCTCTCTCAGACTGATGGAGGGGGGCTCTGACTTGCTCTCGGTGCCCCCCAGGGAGCAGGTTCTCCAGGGCTCCAGGATTTAACCAAATCTCTGCTCATCTCAGCAAGAGGGAGGCTCCTCTAGGAGCTGCGTTAACTCTTTCAGCCCAGAAGGCCTGTCCAGGCCCACTAGCCCATCTGGTTGGGAAGCCTTGCCAAGGGGGCCAAGGTTATGGCTCCATCATGCACAGTACCTAAGTGCCTTACCTGGGGCCCAGGTGAGAGGGTGTGGACGAATCAATGAAACTCCTCCTCACTGGTAAAAAAAACAAGGCTGGTTCCCAGAGACTTGCTGCAGCTCCCAGAGGGGCTTATTACCCACTCACCCCCCAGGCAGCTGTGTGCGGGGCAGGGGAAAGCGGGCCCAATTCCTAGAAGATGTTACTAGTTCCCCAAATCCAGGCACGGGCCGTGCACTGAGAGCTATTACCGGGTGAGCAGGCGGTGGCTTCTTGCCTCCCAATTAGTCACTGCTTTCACTCCCTGAGCAACACCCTGCTGGCTGCACGGGAGGTGGGGTGAGGGTACAGGGCAGAGCCAGACTCCCAGGGGGCCAGCAGGAGGCACTCGGCCCTAGGAAGAGCTCCTTGGTAATGGCCAAGCCCCTTCCCCTGGGGCCCTGGGGAGGATGAGAGCAATTCCAGCCTCTCCCCAGGCTGAGGCAAAAGCATCTCTGAGCCAGATGTGCCTGGAGCTGGGAGGGGCGCTCCTCAGCTCAGAGTCCTCCCCCGTCTTTCTGACTCCCTAGGTCCTTCTCAGCCTCCAGCCAGACTCTCCCTGTGCAGGGCTGAGGCTCCTCTCCTCCGCTCCCCACTTCTGCCTGGAACGCTCACCATGGGGACACCTACCAGGAGGAAATCACACTTGCTAATGCTGGTGGCTGTGGCCCTTGTCTCCACTCCAGGTAAGAGGGCTTGTCTGGACTCCGAAGCCTAGCAGGCATGATCATAGCGTTATATCGTTGCTATTATGTTAGTGATGACTACAGAAATAATTGACTACACTGCTGTGGCACTTCAGTTTGAGGCCATTTCCTTATAAAATTTTCCTGTTTGTGGATTTTGCTTTCCCTCTGAGATTAGGAGGAGAGGAAATGAGTCTTTGTCGTATTGTAGATGAAAAAAGCATGATCCAGAGAGGGTGAGGGACTTGCCCTGGGTCACACAGCAAGACTGTGGCACAACCAGACCTCCACGACATCAGCCCAGAGTTGCAGCCTCTTAAGGCTGCAAGATTAAATTAAAAATTAGCTGCTTAGTTGTACTAGCCACATTTCAAGGCCTCATAGCCGTGTTGGATAGCACAGATTATAGAATATTTCCATCATCACGGAAAGTTCTATTGGATAGTACTGCTCTAGGGTCCCCTGACCACACAGCCCTGGGAGGGTTCCTCAGGACAACAGTGAAGCCTGGCAAATGGAACAAACGTGGAACGGGATCTGGGAAGAGGTGAGGCAGAGCAGGGCGTGGCCCAGGAAAAAGGCAAGAGGGACCCAAGCAAGAGTTCTCCTGCCAGGGGTGCTTCAAGTGGGGGGAGGGGAGGAAGGCGGTTGGCAGAAGGAAAAGGAGGGCACGGAAAACCAAGCAGTGCAGGCCAAGAGGCCCGGGCTGGCTGGATTCTGCAGAGTGGGCTAGGGAGGCGGTATGGGAGCCCCAGCCTGTCTGACCTGGGGTAACTTTCCAACAGCCTGCTGCTGCTCGGAGGGGCCTGCTGGAACCGCTGCTTGGCCTCTCTGCCCTGACCCCCAGCCCAGATCAATAGACGTTTCTTTTTTCCTTAAAGATCTCCATGGGAGAAAGAGTACCCATCCTCTGGTGTCCTTCTGGAGTTCTAGCTATACCTCAGGCTCCACCCCCCGACCCCACAGCCGCTGCAAGGCTGCAACCAGCACATTTTAAATTCTTCGTCTCACCAGGGAAGGACTCCACTGGCATAGTTTCAGATGTTCTCATTATGTCCTAACCGCCTCCCAACCCAGCATCCAAGTCAGTGAGGCTGCTGGGAAATAGGGGAGCCTCCCAGGCCCCCAGCTCCAGGCCTAGCTCCCAGTGCCAGGGCCCCCCAGGTCTGAAGGAGCTGCTGGGGTGGGGAGCCCAGGCTGCAAGGGGCAGGAGACACCCACCCCAGAGAGAGTGGCGGACGTACCCGGGCTCCTCCGCGTTCCCCACCCTCAGGGTCAGTCAGTGCTGGGACCCCATCATCTGAGGTAAGCAGTATGCACAGCATCCGCAGTCCATAGACCCAGAGAGGCAGGAAGGCCAAGGGAGACGGGACCTGGTCTGCCACCTCCAGCAACCGCAGAGGCAGGAGTGGAACGTCCCATGGTTGTTCCCACCCCCTGGGAAGGGGCCTTAGCTCTTCGCTGTCTTTGCTCACCTACCCTGAGGATGCAGCTTTGGATTCCTGCACCCCAGTGCAAAGAAGGGCAGCATGGCTTCCCCTCCACGGTCTCAGCTCCCTAAATCTCCTTCCTCCACGAGGTCCTGATACCTGTGTTTGGGGGAGCAGAGTTGTCAGGATAGGGAATCAGGAGAGAATCAGAGAGGATGCCAAACAGGGACAGCACAGAGTGGGTGGCTTTCCCTGGGAGTGTGTGTGTGTGTGTGTGTGTGAGTGTGAGAGAGAGAGAAAGTGCATGTGTGGGTGGATGTGTGTGTAGTTTCAGAGGGAGGTGTGGGGTGAGTGAAGGTGTGTCTGTGGATGTTTGAGAGGGGGGAGATGTGAGTTATTGCATGGAGGGCATGCTACATTTGAGGGGATGATGAATGTGTATAGAAGGCCTTACACACAGTGCCATGGCTCTCAACTCTATCTGCTCTTCAGAATGCCCGTGAGGCCCTTTTAAAATCTAGATTCCTGGGCCTCACTCCTAGAGGTTCTGATTCAGTACCTCCAGGATGGAACAGCATCTCTGATGGTCCTGATGGGAAACTGAAGTCAAGAATTCTGAGCCCTGTGGTTAAGGACACTGGCTGTCGGGGGAGGCTGGCCAGGGTCCACACCCCTAGATCTGCTCCTTCTCGCTGTGTGACTTGGGGCGAGTTATTTAACCTTCTAAAAGTCTCAGTTTTCACATTAACCAAACGAGAAAATGGCACTGCCTACCTTGTAAAGAGGTTATGAGAAAGAAATGTGGAGCATGGTATTTGATAAAGAGTTAGCCCTCGATAAATAGCATCTATTTTGTTATTATGAATGCCTAGATGTAGATATAAATAAGTATATGTGGACATTTGTAGCCATATGTGCATGGGAACGGATGTGTGTATAAATGTGTATATCTGACTACTGGAGTAGCTTAGAGGGTCATGTATGTATATATGTGTGATGTCTGTGGCATATAAGGAAGTGTGTATACGTGAGAGGTGGAAAGCATGTGTCTGTGGATATTGCGTGAGGGTGTGTATATGGCTGAATGCCAGAGAGAAAGCTTTTTCCGGAAGCTTAAAGTATCAGTGTGCCCCAGGCCCACTCAGCCACCATCCGCCCCCCCACCCCCACCCCACCACCATCCAGACAGAGTTACTGGAAGCTGCTATTATGCAAGGTTGTTCCCAGCAGCCTGGCTGCCTCCGCTACCCCTCCTTTCCCTCCCCTCCCAGCAGTCCCAGCTGGGGCAGGGGTCCCTACCCTCCACCACCATCATTAATTTAGGATTAAGCTGGGCTCTCCAGCCGAGATGATGCGCCGCCATCTCCGAGGCCTGGGGCGGCAATGAGGGATAGTGATGGGTGGTGGGGAGGGGGGATGTGGGATGCCATTTCAAGGATCCCTGCCTCCTTCCTCATTCTGAGAGCGGCTTAACAGCTGCCATCACTCCCAGGGGTCCAAGGCTGGGCCTCAGCTGTGGCATGGGGCCCACCCCCACCCCTGGACTAGGGCTGACAGCTGGATGCACCAGGAGAGCAGGCACTAATTGGTTAATGGGGATCCCCCCACGACCCACCAAGGAGGGCCTGAAATCAGCTTCATGGAGGGTTAGGAGCCAATTAAGGGTGGCCTGGCTCCCGCCTGACACCACAAAGCAAAGAATGACCGGCCGCACCAGTCAGCAAACAGAGGCAGATGTGAAACACTGCCCTCTGCCTCTCACACCCTGCCCCGGTGAGCCTGGACAAGGGGACACGAAGAGCAAGGCATCTGCCCCGGGAGGGGGCCAGGCAGGAAAATGCCATCTGCATGTGGGATACCCATCTGCCCAGCAAATTCAGGAACCCGAAGTCTAGAGCTGCGTATGCCACAGGCTTGCCCTGGAGGAGCTCCCAAGTCGCTCCCTTTTCTGGGCCTCTCTTTCTTGAAATGTCACAATGGAATTTTATAAAATGCCCCAAAGCAACCTGTACGTCGTCCACCCACCACTGAGCCTCCCTCTTCCCCTGACCCCAACCCGGCCCCTTCACTTGGGTCCAGGAGACCGTGGCTGAGTACACACCCTGTGTCAGGCTGAACCCTGCTACAGACCCTGGGAGGGGGGTTCATCTTCTTTCCATTTCACAGGTGAAGACGCTGAGGCTTAGAAGGGTCCTGTAACAGCTAATAGAGGCCCAGAGCCAGAGCACGTTCTCTCAGGACGCCCTCCCCAGAAGGAACACTAGGCTCCAGGGCCACACCTCCTCTCTCCCCCGTTTTAGCCAGTGGTTTCCATGCATCTCTCAAGGCCCATCTCACACCCTGCAGGTCAGCTCTTCCATGAGTCCCCTGACTGCTTCCACTCCGAGGGTCCTTCTTGAACCTAAACCACTATTAGGGCTCTCGCCTACTGTCAGTTTTCTGACTTCCTGCCTGGATCGCAAGCTCCTTGAGGAAGAGGGACTGTGTCTTACTCATTTTGCTACACAGTGCCTCGCCCAGTGCTAAGTATACAGCAGGTACTCAATATCTGAGTATAGGAGGGGTGACTGACTGAACTAATTGACTAGATGGGGTCTGCCCAACCTATTGAAATTCAAATGTTAATTAATTATAATTAAATAAAATTTAAAATCTGGTTCCTCAGCTGCACTAGCCATATTTCAGGGGCACAACGGCTAGTGGTAAATGGCTACTGTACTGGACAGGGCAGAAAATGAAACCTTTCCATCATTGCCGAAAGTTCTATTGGACAGCGCTACCCTGGAGGCCAGGCTCCAGCTGGCCCCTAGGCCCTGAGACCTCTGGTGGTGTCCCCCATCTGCAGCTTGGAGCTCAGCCTGGGGATCCCCAGCCACCTTTGGGCCTGTCTTTGAAGACCAACCCCTCGGTCTGCTATTCCCAGAGGAGTCCACAGAGGAGAAGGTGACACTGGCATGCCGTGCCCGGGCCAGCCCTCCGGCCACCTACAGGTGAGACCCTTGCAGTGGTGCTGGGAGGCCCTGGGCTGTGGGCAATTTTTTGTCACATCAGTCCCTCTCCACCCCCACTGCAGGTGGAAGATGAATGGCACCGAGATGAAGCTGGAGCCAGGCTCCCGCCACCAGCTGGTTGGGGGCAACCTGGTCATCATGAACCCCACCAAAGCCCAGGACGCCGGCGTCTACCAGTGCCTGGCCTCCAACCCAGTGGGCACCGTCGTCAGCAGGGAGGCTGTCCTCCGCTTTGGCTGTGAGCCCCACGGGGTGCCGGGACACTTTGGGGGTAGAGAAGACAGGGCTGGAAGAAGTGTCCAGAAGGGCGGGTGACTACTTCCCCATGGAGCCTGAGCTGGGGAGGGTCCCCCAGGCTTGGAGGACAGCGCCTGAGCACACGGTCTCCACCTCCAGTCCTGCAGGAATTCTCCAAGGAGGAGCGAGACCCAGTGAAAACCCACGAAGGTTGGGGTGTGATGTTGCCCTGTAACCCACCCGCCCACTACCCAGGTGAGTCAGGCCCCTGGGCGATGTTAGACAGAGGGCACAGGAGGGGCTTCTGGCCACTCAGCAGAAGAGGGATGGAACAAGAGGTGGTGAGTGACCCTTGGAAGCACTGATCCCAGGGTGCCCAACTCTAAATGATTCTGTGCCCCACCTCCCATCAGACTGGGAGGTCCCCAAGGGCAGGGGCTGTTTCCCCAGCAGACAGCACTCCCTGAGGGCAGAGATAAAGTCGCATCTTCCCTCTAGGTCTCCCCTCAGCCCCAGTTCAGAGCACAGGGGCTCTCAGGACAGGGTCTACAGATCCCCAGCAGCACGTTAAGGTCCTACCCAGAGTTGCTCCATTAGCCCAGCACCCCCGGTTTCCTCTAACTCCCCATTCCTAGGCTTGTCCTACCGCTGGCTCCTCAATGAGTTCCCCAACTTCATCCCTACGGACGGGCGTCACTTCGTGTCCCAGACCACAGGGAACCTGTACATTGCCCGGACCAATGCCTCAGACTTGGGCAACTACTCCTGCCTGGCCACAAGCCACATGGATTTCTCCACCAAGAGCGTCTTCAGCAAGTTTGCTCAGCTCAACCTGGCTGCGGAAGGTCAGGGTCAGCGGGCAAGGCGAGGAGGAGGGAGCTGAAGGGGTCAAGGGGCGTTGGGAAAGGGGGTCTTCGCTTTGAAGTTGTGAAGAGCAGCTCAAAGGGCACAGGGTCTGGGCCTGGACCCCAGGGTCTTCCTGCTATATGGCCTCAGACCCTTGCTGCATGCCCCCAAGGGGAAAGGGAGTCAAGAAAGTGTGGGCTCTGAGTTGTGCTGAGATCCTAAGCACAGGAGCACCTGATCTGGATCTGATGTGTGAACCCTCTCTCCCCAGACACCAGGCTCTTTGCCCCCAGCATCAAGGCCCGGTTCCCAGCAGAGACCTATGCGCTGGTGGGGCAGCAGGTCACCCTGGAGTGCTTCGCCTTCGGGAAGTGAGTGGTGGGGGAGGGAGGGGACAGGCCAGGGCACAGCCTCTCAGAGCCCCTCAGGGAGAGGGCAGGCAGGGCCGGCTCTCAGTCATCTTGGTGCCTTCGCAGGGTCTAGCAGAGTGCCGGACCCACAGTGGGTAGCAACCGCCACTCACTGGGCACTAACTCTCTGGGTGAGGCATCTTCCCAGCAACGGGCATGATAGGCTCAGGCAGCTTATACAACACCCCAGGCTGGGGGCAGGTAGCATGGTGCGTGGACCCCAACCCAGCCTGCCTCGTTCAGCTACTAGCTCTGTCACTTGCTGGCTGGGAGACCTTGGGTAAACCACTTAACCTCTCTGTGCCTCAGTTTCCCTATTTGTACATGGTGATAATAATAGTACCTACCTCATGGGGTTGTTATGAGGATTGGATGAGCCAATATATGTACAGTGCTTAGAATAGCATCTGGTATTTAGTAAGTATTCTATGGATGCTAACAGTTATCTCTTAAAATAGAAAATGTATCATAGAACTCTAACTCTCTCAGAAAAAGGACTCACTGGAACAGGGCTAAGCAAATAGCAGGTACTCAATAAATGTTTGTAGAATGAATGAAAGAATGTGATTTGTGCATTGGTCCCCTCCTCCCTCACATATCTCTCCTCACCCAAGATGCCCCCTGCTTTGTGGAAAGTTATTGGGCTTCCAGAAAATCCATATTTAAAACACATGAAGGGTAATACGTTACCTTGTAAGACTCACTGATACCTCAGTCCATTTTAGTACGCAGATTACTAACAACTTAATCCCCTTTGAAAAGTAGAGGCAAGGCCCTGTTGGGGAGAGGAGGAAGGGGACCCGTAAAGAACCAGGTTGCAGGCCACTGCTGAGGAGGGCAGGCCCAGAAGAGGCCAGGGCAGGGTGGGGGCAGGCAGGGAGGGCAAGTCAGCTTCAGGGAACAGACCACCTACACTCTGAGCCTCCCTGGGAGAGGCCCCTCCTCCTCTCCTGGCCGCTCTCCCTCTGTTTCTTCCCGGCCCTCCTCCCCGTCATCCCCACCTGCCCAGCATCTCAGGGGGGCCTGGGTTGGGGGAGGAGTTGCAGGCACAAGGGAGTCTGCCTAGCTCAGCCCACGCCCTCTGGCTTTGTCTCCCCTGCCAGCCCCGTCCCCAGGATCAAGTGGCGCAAAGTGGATGGCTCCTTGTCCCCACAGTGGGCCACGGCCGAGCCCACCCTGCAGATCCCCAGCGTAGGCTTCGAGGACGAAGGCACCTACGAGTGCGAGGCGGAGAACTCCAAGGGCCGCGACACCGTCCAGGGCCGCATCATCGTGCAGGGTACAGAGCCGGACACTCTCGCCCCCTGCCTTCCCCTGTCCTTGAGGAAGCCGACCCAAAAGCCAGGGAGGAGATTAGGCAGACCCTTGCTGAAAATTTCCTGCCCACGGGTTGCACTGGGTATGGGACCAGACGAGGCTGGTGCTGTGGTCAGCTCAGAGCTTCAGTCAAGGTTGCAGAAAGCACATGGAAAGCATTAGAATGACTTAAGTCGCTAAAACAGTTACTGGCACAGGCACGTAGTGCCAGTTGTCTTGAACCTGCTTCTCCCCAACCCCCCATCCCGGAATGCGGCTGGCGCCCTCTGCTGTCTGGCGCAGGAGCTGCAGCCCTGCAAATCCAGTCCAGTTAATTCGCGGAGCTCCTCCCAGCTCCTCCCCAGCCCCTCCCCAGCCTTGCTCTCCCTTGCTCCCCGCAGCTCAGCCCGAGTGGCTCAAGGTGATCTCAGACATGGAGGCTGACATCGGTTCCAACCTGCACTGGGAATGCGCAGCCGCCGGCAAGCCCCGGCCCACAGTGCGCTGGCTTCGGGATGGGGATCCTCTGGCCTCCCAGGTAGGAGACCCGGGGCTTCCTTCCACACACCCAGCACACCGTCCTCTGCTCACCTGGTTCCCTCACCCTCCAGATCTCCTCCCCTTCCGCACACTGGCAACCCTTCTGGGCCAATTAGGGTGCCACAGGGTAGTTCTAGGTGCTTCTCTCCATCCCAGAGTCACATGGCCTCAGGCTGGTCAACTGGATAGGGTCTGGAGGGTCCAGGGACCTGAGTCCAGGCCCAACTCAGCCACAAAAGCACTATGTGGTCCTGAGTGTGTCACTTGCCCCTCTGGCTTCCGTGTGCAGACGTGCGGGGAGGCCAGGGGGAATCTCTGTCCTGGGATTCCAGGTGGCCCTGGATAGGACCGGGCATACAGGCGCCCCCTCCAGGCAGCCCAGTCTCCACTGCATCCACCCCATAAGCCCCCACCCAGTGGTCCTGACCTTCTGCACAGGCCCGGGTAGAAGTGCTGGCCGGAGACTTGCGATTCTCCAAGCTGAGCCTGGAGGACTCAGGCATGTACCAGTGTGTGGCGGAGAACAAGCACGGCACCATCTACGCCAGTGCCGAGCTGGCCGTGCAAGGTAAGGGGCCCAGGGAGAGAGGACATCCCCGGGGACACCCAGGTGGGGGGCGTTAGGGGTTGTGAGTTGCAGCATTTCTAAACACACACACTCACCTGGCAGTTTTCCTTAGCTTTCCAACAGCTTCTGAGTAGAACTCAGGGATTTAAGACAGGAGATGAGACACTAGATGGAGCTCCCAGAGGACAGGGTCTCTGGCTTGACCCGCATCTGAAGTGGACAAAGTAAATGTCTGCTGCCATGAAAAAAAGGTGGCAAAAGTCACTGAAAACCAAATCAGCTAGATTTGGGTTTAATGCAGCCCCTTTGCCTGCGTGACCTTCGGCAAGTTATTAATCTCTTTGTGTTTCAGTTTCTTGAATAATAAAATGTGGGCAATAATAGCCCAGCCCTCATACAGCTGCTGTGGGGATTAAAGGAGATGATAGAGCTAAAGCATAAAGAACCTGCCCATCACATAACAGGTGCCCAGTAAATGTCAGCTAGTCCAGTATCCTTAGATGTGTGACTTAAGCTTGTAGTCTGTTTCCTCATCTGTAGAATGGACAGAACAGCACCTACCTCATCCAGTTGTAGTGAGGCTTAACTAAGACTCATTCATTCATTCAACCAATATTTCTTCAACACCTCCTAAGAAGTGAACATGAAAAATAAGGTCTCTGCCTTCAAGTATCTTACAATCCAGTGGAGAGCGGGGGGCAAATAAACAAAAAATCAAACAATTAAATAAGATAATGTCAGACAGCCATAAAATATACAGTATAAAGAAAATCCCACAGAGTGCTGTGGGTAAGATGGGCCAGTTAGAGGGGATGGTCAGGGAAGACCTCTCTGGAGAAGTTGCATTTGGGATGTGAACCAACCATGTGAAGATCTGGGGGCTTTCCAAGCAAAATGTATAGTAAGTGCAAAGGTCCTGAGGCAGGAAAAATCATGGCATCTTCACGGAACCAAAAAAAGAAGAAGAAAAAAATGGCCCAGGTGATAGAGCACAATAAGTGAGGGAAGGAATGGAGCAAGATGTGATCAGAGAGGTAGGGACTCCTTTGTGAGCCCTTGGGAGGCGTTGGACTTCATTCTGAGTGTCTGTTTTGTGTTTTTAAATTGATATTCCTGGCAGCTGGGTGGAGAAGAGATTGTAGAAAGAAAATGCAAAATCAGGAAGGCCAACCAGCGGAGATCTGGTGGCAGTGGGGGTGATGAGAAGGGGCTGGATTCTGGCTATTTTGGAAGTGGTGCTGCTAGGGGTCACTCGTGGATTGACCATAGAGGGAACATAAAATGTTTAACATGTAGCCAGGTGACATCTGACTCCAGGGCAACGAGTGCTGGTTTGATTCCCTGCGTGACTGTGGGGCACTCCCCCTTCCTTCCAGCACTTGCCCCTGACTTTAGGCTGAATCCTGTAAGGCGTCTGATCCCCGCAGCCCGAGGTGGAGAGATCGTTATCCCCTGTCAGCCCAGGGCAGCTCCGAAGGCCGTGGTGCTCTGGAGCAAAGGCACTGAGATTTTGGTCAACAGCAGCAGGTACGAGCCCCACCCCACCTGAGAAATTCCTGCTCACCCTCTCTCTCCTTGGAGGTGAGTCCCCTTCCCAGGACTGTAGTGTGTCACTGGGTTGGCCAGATCTGCTCTGTCCTTGCTGCAGAGTGACTGTAACTCCGGATGGCACCTTGATCATAAGAAACATCAGTCGGTCAGATGAAGGCAAATATACCTGCTTTGCTGAGAATTTCATGGGCAAAGCCAACAGCACGGGCATCCTGTCTGTGCGAGGTAAGGACCATGGTTCGGCTGAGGTTGGTGACTCAGCCACCACGGGGTGCCGTCCCTCCTCGCCATTGGGCTCTTGTGTTCCCATGTTCCTCCTAGTTTGGTTTTGAGGCTACCCCAGGATTCGGTTTCTCTTGGGACTGCCCCCAAACACCGCCATCCAGGATATGCTCCTGCCTCCCTCCCACGCACTCATGGGGCTGCTGGGAGGTCAGGATGCTGTTGGCCACGCTGCCTGTTCTCTTTCCTGGGGCTCAAGACAGAGCCTTTCACCCTGCCCTGCTGCCCCTGCCTGGGCCTACTTCCTCCCCTTCCACTCAGGGGCCCTTTGTCTTGGCAGATGCAACCAAGATCACTCTAGCCCCCTCGAGTGCCGACATCAACTTGGGAGATAACCTGACCCTGCAGTGCCACGCCTCCCACGACCCCACCATGGACCTCACCTTCATCTGGACCTTGGACGACTTCCCCATCGATTTCGACAAGCCTGGGGGTCACTACCGAAGGGCCAGTGTGGTAAGGCCAGAGAACCCAGGGCTCCTCCCTCCTTCTGGGCAGACAGGGGACCCACGAGAGCCATCAACACCCCCCAAAGCTTTTCCCCCTTCCCCCGGGAATGCCATGACGGCAAGCTCGTCCCTGGGTTCATAAGCACCCTCCCTTAGACGGGCAGTTCCCTGGATTCCACCCGACGTCTATGCATTTAGAAGAGGGTTAGGGTCAAACCTGGAATTCCAGACACCGAGCAAGACTCACTCCCGTACTCTTGTTATCCTGCCCCCCAGCGCAGATGATATCATTAACTTGAACCATCACTGACTGTCTTCTGTAAAAAAAATGTCGTTTAATCCCCAGTGGTACCAAGTAGAGAGTAGCTGATCCCTCCCATGGAACAGAGAGGAAGAGCGAGGTGCAAGGGGTCTGGGGAAGTAACAGAGCAGGGGACTCTGAGCCCTGCCTCCTGTCCCCTGACTCATGCACTAGCCAGGGCTGCTTCCTCTGACCCGCCCCGCTTCCTGTCCCCCGTGTGCAGAAGGAGGCGGTTGGGGATCTGACCATCCTGAACGCCCAGCTGCGCCACGGTGGGAAGTACACATGCATGGCCCAGACGGTGGTGGACAGTGCATCTAAGGAGGCCACAGTCCTGGTCCGAGGTGATGGGTTTCCCACCCCACCCCCTCCGTGACACCCTCAGAGGCCAGCTGGGCTATTCTGACCTTCGCTCCCTAACTAACTCCCACCTCTCCCTGAAAGCTGTGGGAAGGGCTCCTAACAAGTCTGTTGAGCTGAACTCATCCCGTGGTTCTTCGCAGGTCCTAAATGAATAAAATATTCTTCCTGCAAAGCCAAAATTGTAAAAAAAAATCCACTCCTAACACATCCCAAGACTGGAGAACTTGCTGAGGCCAGAAGTTTCAAAGCCTCATGCTGGGAAATCTATACACATCTCTGTGTGAGAGCCTCTGTGACCCCCCCAGCCTTGGACACATCCTTCCTCCTCAAAACACCCCGTCCGCCACTCACTACTGCCCCCATTCCTTGCCCTCCCAAACCGGTGTGTGTTTCCTGCGCCCTCTGCTGCTCCCTCTTGGTACTGCACCAGCCCAAGGGAGCCTGAAGGAGGTTGGCTCAAATTTGTTGCTCTGACCTCTTGGTGCAGGTCCGCCAGGTCCCCCAGGAGGCGTGGTTGTGAGAGACATCGGTGACACCACTGTCCAGCTCAGCTGGAGCCGTGGCTTTGACAACCACAGCCCCATTGCCAAGTACACCCTGCAAGCTCGCACTCTACCTGCAGGGAAGTGGAAGCAGGTTCGGACCAGTAAGTGTGAGGCCCCACCCAGGTCAGTACTGATTAGGCCTGGCTGTAGGGGGGGCGGGGGTGGTGGTGCTGGGGGTCAGACGCCAAGGCTGAGCCTGGAGCTTCGAAGAGGGACAAGTGTAGACTCCCTGCCTGCAGGGAGCTCCCAGGCCATTAGGGAAGATGGTCACACAGGCGGCAGAAGAATGGGGAGAGAGTTGGAGGGGGAGGCACTCAGTCTGCACCCCTGAAGCATTGGCAGGACTATTAATGGGGCAATGAAAACATTCGTGGGGGTGTGGGGTGCACACAACATCTTACAAAGGCTCCAAGGCAGGGAGGTCTACGAGTTTCCCAATCATTCCTGAAAAAGGTATTGAACTCTTAATATAGCGGGTACCGCCGTGAGAGCTGGGTATAAAAAAGTGATTCATACCCAGTCCCCGCCCTTTCCATCCAGATCAGTAAATGAAGTGCAGAACACTGACTCCCTGGTGCCTTGCAGATCCCGCCAACATCGAGGGCAACGCCGAGACCGCCCAGGTGCTGGGCCTCACGCCCTGGATGGACTATGAGTTCCGGGTCTTAGCCAGCAACATCCTGGGCACTGGGGAGCCCAGTGGGCCCTCCAGCAAAATCCGGACCAAGGAAGCAGGTCAGAGCCCTGGGTGAGAAGTAATGTCAGGGCACAGACCCTAGCCCCCTTAAAGGGAGCCCCAAGCAAGCAGCAATTACATGGAGTTCCAACCCTGCTCACCAGGCTGAGGACTCTAACAAAACAGATGAGAAAGGAACATAAGTCAGAGCGAGGCCGCAACACTGCACAACGTAATGTGTCTTGGGCCACAGCCTGTCAGGGCTGGAAGCCATCCAGTCCAAACCCCTCATTTAAAAAATAGGCCAACCTTACAACTGCATGTGAATCTACAATTGTCTCAAAGTAAAAAGTTTAATTTTTTAAAAAAATGGAAAAACCACTCCATGTGAAGGAAGGGTCACACTGGCAGAGCCTGGACTTGAACCCAGGACCATGGGGTGATGGGCAGATATCCTCCCTGGAAGTGCACGAGCTGCAGGAATCAGTTAATGAGGAAGGTGTGTGTGTGTGTGTGTGTGTGTGTGTGTGTGTGTGTGTGTGTTGTGCAGGGCACTAAGTAAGCAGCCGGTGCTCTAAGTCCTTCTTTAGATGGTTTCTTTGGGAGCAGGAGGAATGGACAATCTGCCCACAACCCTCCCTGAAAAGCAGGTAGGTGTCAGAACCTGAGTGGGGAAGGAAGGGAAGAGGTGAAGGTGAAGGCCCAGAACAAGAGCCCTGGGATCCTGAGACCAGCAGCATGGAATCAGGACCTGCCTCCCCTCCACACCCACCCAGGCCTGCCCCACTGGATGTGTAATGAGGGTCTGCCTTTTTGTGTCCATAAACATGGTTTCCTGTGTGCCCCATGCTGACTCTCCAGGCTCTTTCTGGAATCATTCAATATTTTTAACTGGTACCTCTCCTGAGTAAAGAATTCCAGAAGGAGCACTTTCTTTGATTGAACTTCTTGGACAGTCAAAGGGTGAGGAGTGGTCTCCTTCACTGTAGTATCTAGGAGTTGAGCACAAAGACAGCTATGATGCAGAAGAAAGATGATGAGATTTCAAATCAGAAGAGCTGAGTTCAAATTCAAACTGTGACATTTATTAGCTGTGTGACTTTAGGCAAGTCACTTAACTGCTCTGGGCCTCAATCTTTCCACTCTGGAAAGGGTAATATTAATGCCCACCTCACAGGATCAAATGGGTAATGTGTTTAAGTGCCCTTTGCAAATGAGAAGGCCCTAAAGTATCATCAGAACCAAGTGATAAGTCTCCAATTGCTGGATCATCTACAGAAATATTTTAACCCTCAGCCAAGTTACCCCCTGCCAAGCTTCATGATCTAATTAAATGCATTCTTGTTTTAATATCAGCCTTTTGAATACTAGAGACAATTAGGAAATTAAGTCTGCCATGAAAATAAAAGATAATAATATTAAAACAACCTGTAACCCAAAAGAAATGTTTTTTGGATTAACTGCAGTTCTGAATTATTTACTCCCCTTAATTTAAAGCAAATTGGAGTTGGTCTCTGCTACTTAGTTTAAACCAACAAGAGGGATCAGGATAATGATCATTTATGGAGTGTATACTATATATATTGCTAGCCACTGTCTTATTTAATTTTATTCTTCTTACAGCCTTTGAGAGAAATATTATTATCCTTATTTTACGGAGAGGGGAATCAGAGGCTCAGAGAGGTTAAGTAACTCGCCCAGAGAAACTCAGCTAGTAAGTGGCAGAGGTGGAATCTGATCTCAGGTCTGCTTGACTCCAAAGCCCATGTCCAGAGGGACTCTTGAAGGACAAAACCAGGTCCCATTGGAATAGTTTCAGAAGGATAGGTGTTAACTCTTCTCTAAATGTTTGGTAGAATTCACCTGTGAAGCCATCTGGTCCTGGACTTTTGTTTATTGGGAGTTTTTAAATTACTGATTCAATTTCAGTACTGGTAATTGATCTGTTCATAGTTTCTATTTCTCCCTGGTTCTGGTTCAGTCTTGGGAGATTTTACTTTTCTAAGAATTCATCCGTTTCTTCTAGGTTGTCCATTTTATTGGCATATAGCCAGGGCCCATTGGAAGGGTGTCCTTGTCCTAGGATGCTTTTCGGTCTCAGACTCAGAGCTTTTTTTCCCTCACTGCCCATTAACTGTCTGTATCCCTTGGCCCTGACAGCCCCCTCGGTGGCACCCTCAGGTCTCAGAGGAGGTGGTGGAGCCCCTGGAGAGCTCATTGTCAACTGGACGGTAAGCTGCAAGGACAGAGGCAGGACTATGCCTCCAGTTCTCTGGGGGGACAAGTTCTACCCCACCCTCACCCCCACCCGCACCTGGTGGGACTCGTCTCAGGAGTTGAGCGACATGCAGAGAGGACCCAGACAGAGCCACTGCACGGTCCTGACTCCAGAGCAGACAAGGTCCCTCCCCTCCCCTGGTACCCACTGCAGGATGGAACCACCGCAGTCCTGGGGTCACCCCTCTTGGTGAAGGCTGGGTGGGGCAGGAGGATGGGCAGGGAAACGCAGCCGCGGCCCCTCGCCCATGCCACGCTCTTGCCCCTCAGCCCATGTCCCGGGAGTACCAGAACGGAGACGGCTTCGGCTACCTGCTGTCCTTCCGCAGGCAGGGCAGCACTAGCTGGCAGACCGCGCGGGTGCCCGGCGCCGATGCCCAGTACTTCGTCTACAGCAACGAGAGCGTCCGGCCTTACACGCCCTTTGAGGTCAAGATCCGCAGCTACAACCACCGTGGGGATGGGCCTGAGAGCCTCACCGCGACTGTGTACTCGGCTGAGGAAGGTGGGCCACCCCGGGGCCCATGCGGCATCCCCACCCCAGCAGCTTGTCCACGGGGTGTAGGGTGGGGGAGCGCTCCTCACACCCCTGCTAGGTTCCCTAGGTGGGGTGGAGAGGGCACCAGGCTTCTAAGCCACTGGTTTCCTTCCTAGCCCTCGCTACCTCGTCTCCCCTCAGGCCTAGAGGAGGGAGGCTCTCTGGAAAGAGAAGTGGGCCCCGGGGGATGCTCTGCACCCTGCACCCTGGGCTCTTTAAAATCCTAAGAGAGGGCAGTCCCAGTTGGCAGCTGCTCTGTAGGGCACAGGGAGTGCCTGGGAATCCAAACCCATTCTGTGTCGGTCCCCAGAGCCCAGGGTGGCCCCTACCAAGGTCTGGGCCAAAGGGATCTCATCCTCAGAGATGAACGTGACCTGGGAACCGGTGCGGCAGGACATGAATGGTATCCTCCTGGGGTACGAGGTGAGCACTGACCTGGGCTGGGAGAGGAAGGGGTCGGGGGGTCAAGGCGTGGGGGCACCTCATGGCTTGCTACTCCTCCTCCTGGAATCACTCATTCACTAACCAGGCACACAGCACGCAGTCTATGCAGCACCATGGAAGCAACCTCGGCTAAGCCCCTATGGCTGATGCCTGTGGACAGCCTTGAAGTTACTGCTTGGCTCGAGCCGGCACTGGACGCTGTGGGAGCCCAGGGGAGGAGGAGTGGGTTCTGGAAGGGGCATAGCCTGCCCGTTTCATGCCAGAGCCCAGTTAGCCTGGCATCCTCAGGGCTGCAGAGAACAGCATGGCCTCCTCTGTGTACCAGCCGCTTATCCTGTCCCTGAGGAGCTCTGGGCCCGGCAGTTTCTGACCCAAGACTTGGGCCCACTGGTGACTCCACACTGGGGTACATGCCGGGGTGGATGGAGAGTGAGAGAAAGCGAGAGGAAGGGAAAGAAGGGCAAGCAGGAAATGTCATTGTCTAAGGGAGAATCATCACACTAACGATGTTGTAAATTCCATTCAGGAGAGTCAGCTCTGGGCTTTAGCACATGGGTTAGGCGAGCCCCACTGAGGAGATAGCTGTAAGCTTTGCCATTGATTTGGAAGAATATCTAGAAGGCCTTGGTGTTATGAGGTCTATGACAATGGGTTTGCATTTACTCGGCAGCCCTCATAAGCTTGCTGGAGTGAGGGCCGGGGGACAACTCTGCAAGTACAATATGCGTTTCATAGCCTTTAACAGAGTCCCCACGGGATTCCTTGAATTAATTAAATGGGGTTGGTTTCAGCAGGCCATCGCTAGGTTGAGTCAGTGCCCACACCCCCGCTCCCTCGTTCAGCCCACGTATTAAGTGCTCTCGTTGGACTGGGCACTCTGCTGGGCACCAGGAAGGGAGCAGCAACTTACACCAACTTGTCCCTTCTCCCTTGGAGCTCACGATCTAGTGTCTAGTTTCTGAGACCTGAGACTGAGTTACAAGCACCAGCGAGAGGAGCAGGATGCAGGTGTCCAGAGCCAGGGTCAGGTTAGCCCCGAGGTCCTGGGTTTGGCTGCTGACCCTAGGGTACCTCTGCCCCCTTCAGATCCGCTACTGGAAAGCCGGGGACAAAGAAGCAGCCGCTGACCGAGTGAGGACAGCAGGGCTAGACACCAGTGCCCTAGTCACCGGCCTACACTACAACACCAAGTACCACGTGACTGTGCGGGCCTACAACCGGGCTGGCACTGGGCCTGCCAGCCCTTCCGCCAATGCCACGACCGTGAAGCCCCGTGAGTCCGTCAGCCTGGGTGGGGGTGGAGGGGTGTATTTTGGAGCGGGCGCCTCTAGGATCACTCTTTCCCCGAAAGACAAATGCTCCAGCCCACAGGCCCTGGGCAGGACAGAAACAAGGCAGCACGTCTAATAATAATGAGGGAATGGAATTCATGGCCTCTGAAGTGCCTCCCTTTTCTCCAACCTTTGTTGGAGTTTGTTTCTCAGGCAGCGGTGACAGAATGTTCTGGGTACAACTGCTTTGGGCAGACATCTAGAAAAAGGCTGGCTAAAAGCAAGGGGGTGAGTGGTGGGGAAACATTGGGAAGTCTCCCCAACTCTCTCCCTCCTCTGGCAGCTCCACGGCGACCCCCTGGCAACATCTCCTGGACTTTCTCGAGCTCCAGTCTTAGTATTAAGTGGGACCCTGTGGTCCCGCTCCGAAACGAGTCTGCAGTCACAGGCTATAAGGTAAGGAGGGGATCAACCAGGCATTGAACGCTGAGGAAGAGCTCACTTGTATTTCCGGCAAACACAAGGGAGCTGCAGTTTCTAGCCAGAAGGATCAGAGTTAGATGTAAGCAAAGAGTTTGGGATTGTGAGAGGTGTGAAACTCATGAGCAGTTCTTCAGGGAGCATGTAGTAGCGACTAGAAGAAAATGGTATGACTGCGGAAGGGCAGGGTTCACGGGGGCAGCGATGGACTGGGTGAAGTCTGGGTCCTTCTGGTCTAAGGAGTCTGCAAAACCAGTTCAGCTGCTTGCAAGCTTTTCTCGTCCCAGTGAGGAGCTTGTTCAAGAGCCTGGACCTGGTCAACAGGGAACAGGAGGGGTGAGGAGGCAGGACCTCGAGGGCCCAGAACCATAGGGGCTCCTCCCATTCCTGGGGCTAGGGAAGAGGAGAATCAGTCCTGGTGTAAGGAAACTCTTCCCTGGCTAACCCCCTTCCCACAGATGCTGTACCAGAACGACTTACACCCGACTCCCACGCTCCACTTCACCAGCAAGAATTGGATAGAAATTGCGGTTCCTGATGACATTGGCCATGCCCTGGTGCAGATTCGGACCACAGGGCCAGGGGGGGATGGGGTCCCCGCAGAAGTCCACATCGTGAGGAATGGAGGTGCTGTCTCTCCCCTTATCCCCCAGGAGTATCAGGGTCCATCCAGATGCCTGATGCAGGAATCATTCCCACCCAAGCCAGACCCCAACCCAGCCAGTCCCCAAGGGGGAAAAAAGCAGGCAGGCAGGAACCAAGTGCAAAGTAGCCCTGGAACAACTGCCCTTGCTGCCCCCTCCTTCCCACTCCCAAACATCCCTGAGGGCCGAGAGGTGAGTGCGCTCCTTTCACGGGAACAAAAGCAAGGGTCCTACAAAACAGCGCAGGAGGAGGGCTTGAGAACACCTCCCCATCCTGAAGCCAGCCCTCTGTGAATCTCCTTAGGAAAGATCTGGATTCTGTCCTGAGGGTGGGACAGGGATGTGCAGGTCCCAGGCCCAGCTCACTTAGCCCATTTCCGCCTGCTGGTTTCAGGCACAAGCATGATGGTGGAGAACTCGGCAGTCTGTCCAGTCCCACATCCTGGCACCGTCCTTGGTCACTCCGTGGCGACGCTGATCCTCATAGGCTACCTGGAGCTCTGATCTCGGCACCCCTCCCTCTCTGCCACAGCTGGACACCCACCTCCGATGGACACAGCCAGCTGGCCCCAGTCCCTTCCCAATGCCAAGGTGGCCCAACTCTGTGCCTGAGAATGACTGGTTTTAAATACCTACTTTAAGCAGTGCCCTTTTCGTAGGAGGTAGGATATTTCATATTCTGCCACAGGATAGAACCCATGCGAGGAATTTTTTTCTTTAAAGCAAGAGGCACCAGACAGTAACTTCCATGATGATACTGAACCCTATGCCTGGGCCCTCTAGGGTGCCTGGATGGAAGGAAGGCCTACAGGAAGAAGGGGGTTTAAACAGGTATCTGCGCGTCAGCGGAGATAGCACTCTGGGACCGCATATGGACTCTGCTCCAGAGAGCGGAGTCCTAAGCCCGGGAACACTGGACAGGAACGGGACAAAGCTTAAACAGCAGCATCTCTCAGTCTAAGGAGAGGGCCAAGCCTGGGGACCAGGGACTCTCCTACTTTCTCCTCTTAAAGGACAGCACGGCTGGACCCTGACATTGTCCTGGATAACTCCCTGGAGGCCCCTGCCACCTGCCTTGATGGCTGAGAACCAGTGCTCTGGCGTCTGAGGCCGGGAGCCTGAGCCCCTGCAGCTCTGGGGGGCGAAGCTCCCAACTGCTGGGTGGGAGCCAAGAAGGGTTGAGAAGCTGAGACTCCTGGTGGAAAGGGGCACCAGACTTGGCCTGAGGCACAGTCACCATCAAGGTGACGCCCTCTTAGCCAATACTGCCAACCCAACCCTGTCACCCCACAGTGACAGAAGCCACTACAGGTGGCTGGGTGACTAAAGGGCTTGTATTGGGCAGGTACCCCACCACACCAAGCCCCAGCCTGCACGGTCCCTCGCGGGTTTGAGTGGGAGGCTGCCTCCACCGTCCTCCTCCAGCAGAATGCAGCTGTAATTCTGTGTGTCTGGAGTCAGGAGTCTTCTGAGAAGGGCAAAGGATAAATGCAGCCCTACCTGCTCGCAGGAATGCCCTGGGCCACCTGGCGACCCATCCCCCAGGCTGCCTCGGATGCTCTTTTGCATTCCCCCAGAAGAAGAAGGGGTAAATAAATGGGACGTCTTAGCTTGCGCTCTGGGTGTATTACCAGTCACAGCACGTCAGAGCTGGAAGAGGCTTTAGACCTCACTGGGCCCAAGCCACCACTCTACAGATGAGGTAACAGAGTTGGAAGGGGCAGGGTCTTCCTCAGGTCACACAGCCTGTCAATGATGGGGCTGGGATAGCACTCTTCTCCCACCTTCCTGTCCCAGGCTCTTTGTCTACCCAGAGGAAGGGGGCAGTGCTGAATGGCTATGACCTGGTTAAGAAGGTGGTTAAGAAGGGCACTGGGCTATCAAAATTCTGCTTCAAGAGGTTCAGGTGGGTGATGGTGGGGTGATGGGCATGGCTGGGTCCCAACCCAAGGCGCGTGCAGACTACAGGAGACCCAGTCCTTCTTTGCCTTCTGAGCCTAGCTTCTGCTGGGACCTCAATATGCAGTGCTAGCTTGAAGGCCCCTGCTCCCCTTGCCCTTGCTCCAAGAAAAGAGGCCAAAGCAAGGGCAGGGATTCCCCAAATCCAGGCAGCAGTGGTGGCACAACCAGGAAATTCCAAAGCCTATGTTGTGACAGGTGGCCCTTCACATATAGGAGCAGCGGGACAGGCATCTTGCAGGGCACAGGCCCCCTGAGCCTGGTTTCTGTAGTTTACAGTTAGAGCTCTATTTTGTTATGGTTTTTAAATTTTTCAAGTCCTGCTCTATTTTCCTGGGCAGGTTTATGTTGGTGTTTACCCACTACAATTTTTTAAAAATGTAAGCGCACATGCCTTCTCCCTGCCACCACTGAACCTACCACCCTACCCCTGGCCCAGGACTGCCTCCTTGGAGCCCTCCAATCAAACCCTCCTCACCTGCTCCCAACCTTCACGCCCATGCGAGGTGCTGGGGGCTCAGCTGAGTGACCATTCTTCCATTGCAGGGACCCAAACTTGGCCTAGCATCCATCCTGGTCCCCCATGGCTGTGATTTGGCCTGTACCCAGCTCTATCAGAAAGGGGATGCTGAAAGCAGAAAACCTTCTTCCAAGGTTTAGCTGATTCTTTCCTCACTGCCTTGGCTGCAGCAGGAGCAGCAAAGGGACAGGTGTCTAGATGCTGGGCCGAGAGGGCTGACCTGGACTGGCACAGGAACTCACCTGTGCAGCTGGCGGCTGCAGCCCCTAAGCTTGCTTGAGGCAAGGGAGAACGACTAAGAGTCTTAGTTCTGTGGAGGCAGACAGACCCCCTGGGAAACCCAGGAAGGGTTTTTCTAACTAGGAGAACTCAGCCTCAGGAAAACGTAAGCCCCGTGCAGGGAGAACTTGTTTGGGGGACACAGAGCTGGACTAAAATGGATGTTCCTGCAGGCCAAGACTCAGGCAGAGTGCTGATTAAGACTGAATAAGACAGCAGGTGGCTTGAGGACACGCAGGCATGTGAAGGGGAACAGCCTGCTGATGACGTGGCTGCACAGGAGCTGGTGTGGAGGCAGAAGAAGAGGTCAGACAGCTTCTCAGAGTCCCTTCCTGCCCAAGAGGCCTGTCTCCTTCGCTGCCCGCATGGGCTGAGGCTTGCTCCTGCTGTGGTAACGACTCAATCCTGGATCTCTCCCCTCTCACACGCCAAGCCCCAGACAGGCAACCAAGGGGAAACAGCCACAAACCAGTACTTCACCCCACAGCTCAGTGGCCAGCAAGTGCCTGAGGACTAGGGACAGGCAGCGCTTCAGGGCTCGGGAGTCTCCGTTCTGCGTACGTTGGGGCTCAGCCTATACAGCCCTTTGCCCCGGCCCTGGCTACTCGGCCCTGGTTGCTCCAACAGCCCAGATGTATACCTCACCCTCGGGGGGAGGGCAGCTCTCTTCAGATGGAGTCTCAGGGCCCAGCACGATTGGGTTACCTACTTTCATCCAGGGAATTAAATGATACAGTGGTCCCAGGGAACAGGAGGGCCATGGGGTGGGGGGGCTCTTTTTGATAAAATGACAGGAGAGACGTCAGAAAAAACGTCTGCAAGGAGACCCTGGACTGAGTAATTGAGAGGCTTCTTCCTCTTGTAGGGACCTCTGAGAAATTTTGGCAGCTGTTTGTCTTGGGGTCTAGGGTAGGCGAAGACTGGAGGGGACTCTGCAAGTGTCCTTCAGGGCTGGGATTCTTGGAATCAAAAGGTTCTCAGCACAGGAAGAGTCTTGGAGCTCCTGCCCGCTGGGGCCCCTGCAGCAAGCAGGGGGGAGTGACTGCAGTCACAGTCATTTACGGGGCAAGGCTCACCCCAGGCATTCTTTTTCCCAGCATACACTGCTGCCTCTTGGCAGTCGCAGGAGCCAGGCTAGTCTACTCTGGGCAAGAGCCCGAGCTGGCTCTAGAATGTTTCACTCCCTTCATCTCTTCCCCAGCTAGAGGACTGTGTGCTTCCTGATCTCAGAATACGACAGTCTACTGGGCTCCTCTGAATCGGAGGGATAGCAGTATCCTCAAACCTGGGTTTGAGGCATAGCTGTAGCTATTTCCATGGCTCAGACCTAACCTGAGCTTCATCCTGGAGATGAGCAAGGTTGCCAGAGAGGCTCCTGGAGTGGCACGAGGGATTAGATGGGCATTTTTAAGGAACTTCAAAGAGCTCCGTGGAAAGAGGTGCCTGGTAGCTGTATATATGGTCATAGGCTTTAGGAAGGCAGGACAATAAAGGGAAACTGGAGAGGAAAAAAAAAAAGGGTCTGATAGCTTTCCCCAGAGCCCTAGGAAGCCTCATGCCCTTAGATGGGGTGCACCCTGCTTTGGCCCCCAGACTCCAACTGACCCACCCCCTCCAGGGCCTGCATAGCTTAGAAAAGCTCACAGCTGGGCAAGGGTTGGGGCTTCATTGGACCACTGACTTAACTCAGTTTTTGTTAAAATGGACCCGCTCCTGCTGACCTATTGTCTGTCTCTCTTACACTTCTTATAATGGTAGTTATTTATTGACTCTGGTAGCGGGCAGTTCTTAAATAAAGACGGTTTCTCAACCTGCTGAGGCAGCTGGCACCGGCTGTGGGTGTTTTTATCCTCAGACTAAAGAGTATCTCCTTGTCCTGTTCTCTAACCCTAGGCTTTTACCCAACACCTTCAGCCTTCACACAGTCACCTCTAGGGAAGTCACAACCCACGGTCCATATTGCTTCGTTCAGTCCTGGAAGGGGAGAAAAATTAGGCCAAGCAACTTTAAGGCAGGCCTCAGCAGAGCAGAGCAGGCATTCTCCTAGGCTGGCTGGCTTTACCTAACAGGATGGGCAGTAAACAGTGCTCATCTGATGGTACTGCTCCGAGCTTCCCTGATTTTTAAGACATTGGAGGTACAGGTTTCTCCCGTCCTCAAAAGTAGAGTGTTCCTATGAAATCTTTCTTAAGCTGAAATGGTGTAAAGCAAAGAAGCAATTACCTTTTTTTTGAAACAGTGAAAATCCTTCAGATTTCTTTTCAGTTAGCAAAAACAGGTACTAACGTAGGTTTCTCGTAAAACCAAAGTAGTGGAAAGTAAACTTTCAAAAAGCGGGGGATACCTGTATTGACTCAACAGTACCAAAGGGAAGTCTTCTCCTTGTGGGGACATAGTGACCCCCACCTGGTGAGAAGGTGCCTCTAGCCTCTGTTCACAACAGCCAAAAGAATTTGAATTTCTAGTCACATTTTCCAGCTGCAACACTACCATGCATTCAACATTTATCACACCCTCTATTACACCTGAGATGCGTGATACACTTATGCAGCTGTGTAAGTGTTCAATTCTTTTGGTGCAAAGCAGGTCAGGCTCCGTGCTGACTGAGCCTGACAGCTTTCTTCAGGGAAGAGGGAAAGCAAGGTGAGCAGAGGCCCCACTACTCGGTGCTGAGCTTGTGCCCAGGGCCTGTTCAGCACAAGAAGCCCAGGCTGACAACGAGCCCCTGATGGGGCCACATAGATAGTGGTAGTTACCACACAGCCTCATCGGGAGCGCTGGCCACTCTGGAGCCCAAATCTTAGTCCAGGCAGCATCTCCTTGATCCTCCAGAGGCAGACCACATGCACAGAATTCAAAGAACTAAATTGGGTTTTGGTCTGCACTAACACATCTGAGGGAGTTTTGTTCTCTTCCCTGTTCAATCCCCTCACATCCTCAGAGTCAAAATTCAAGAGCCCAATGCACAGAGGGCTGTAAACCTAGAGCTGTACAGTATTCCATCCCCTGTTCGACTACCATCTTACAACAGTATGCTGGAGAAGTTATTTAGCTCTTCTTGGGTCTCAGTCTTTCCATCTGTAAAATGGGAAACACTGTACCCCTCAACCCTCCTCGGCAATGTAATATTAATGTTTAACAGTCCTCTCTCAAAGCAGAGCAAGCTCTCTCCTGACTGCTTCAGCAAAGTGTCCAAGTCTGAAGTAATGAGCTTCATTAGTGACATTTCCCAACTCATGCATGTCTGGTCCTTCACAGTTTACAGAGACGTTTTACTCACAGGATCTCATTTGATCCTCACAATCATGTGTTTCAAAGATAAGGCTCAGTTAGCTTGCTCCATTACACAGTCAATAGCAGGAACACGACAGGTCTTCTGAATAACATCCTGTCTGAGGTAGAGAGAATGGGTGAAAGGGTGTGTGGAAATTTTAAGATCTTTTCAAAATAAGAGCAATAGTTAAAGACTCCCTATGCATGAGTCTAAGCCAGTGGTTCTCAACCTTCGCTATATATGAGAATTATCTACAAAACTTCTGAAAAACAAAGATGCTTCTGAACTCATGATTTACATATACCTAGGACACTCAAACAGCCTAGAAGCAGTGACTCCCCAGTGGCAATGAGCACATCTAGCACCCAGACCATGGTTTCTAAATACTACTCCCCACACTAAAAGGAATAAGAGCCCGCTGGAGAAACAAGAGTCCCTCGGAGAATCTCCCTTGGAGATTCAGGTTTGGAGAAAGGAAAGTCCAAATGTGCATCTGAGGCATCTTGCTATAGCAAGGACATGCTCAAAGTCAAGTGGGACCACACCAAAAGGACAAAGGAGGGCTTCCCTGGTGGCGCAGTGGTTGAGAGTCCGCCTGCCGATGCAGGGGACGTGGGTTCGTGCCCCAGTCCGGGAGGATCCCACATGCCACGGAGCGGCTGGGCTCGTGAGCCATGGCCGCTGAGCCTGTGCGTCCGGAGCCTGTGCTCCGCAACAGGAGAGGCCACAGCAGAGAGAGGACCGTGTACAGCAAAAAAAAAAAAAAAAAAAAAAAGACAAAAGGACAAAGGAGTTGGCTTGAAGGGACTTCTGGCCAAAACTGGGAACAATTTGAACATCAAAAATATGACAACAGTAATGGATTATATATAATTCACTGAATAAAAAAGAGAATTCATTGAAACGTCAGAAGAATAAAAAGAATAGTATTTCTTTACAGAAAAATGCAGGGTAATAAATACAAAAATGAATTTAAAGAATCCATCATTTTGCAATCCCCAGCATGTAATAATAAGGCAAAGACCGTGAATGGATTCTAAAACGCCTGTGAACGTTTTTTAGAAACCAGATAATCACAAAGCATCACCCCACAGATTACAAAAGGAAAACATATACAGGTACACCACTGGAGAGATCTGGCAGTCACCACCTTACCCAAACGATCAAGCTTATCATCAACCATGGGTCACCCTGACATTGTGCCTCCCGAGGTCATGCAATAAGTACATAACATTTTCATTCGGCTCTTGTCAAAAATGTTTAAGATTCATTCCTCAGGAATCTAATCATGAGGAAATAATTGTGGGACACTATACAAGACAAATGGCCTCTTCAATATGAATGTCATGAAAAAAAAAAGTAGGGGATCTGTTGTAAAATAAGACTTAAAAGAAATAATAATCAAATGTAATACGTGGTGAACCTTCAGAGATCCATCGGTCATAATTTAAATTGAATTAGCATCCTCAGGTTAGGGCTGAGGAATCTTATTTTTCAAAAGCTCATTCGGGTGATTCAAACACACGGCCAGAGAAGATAACCACTGGTCCAAGTCTTTTTTCTGCCACTTCCTCTGTGCTGAGAAAAAAGTGAGGGGAAGAAATGCTAATTCTCTCATATAGAATTAGCTCAGCTGGTGGCCCAAGAGCAACTTCCCTGTTAATTCCACAAGCCAAGCCAATTATCTCACAGTCTGAATGGCCTCTGAAGGTCTTAAGATTGGATTTCCTGTTGAGGAAGGAAGGTACTAGTCCTCCGTTACGGGGCCTTGGCTGCTGTAAGAAACCTCCAGCAACACAAGCTTCAGGGCACTGAAAGAGCTAGAAGGACAGGAGCAGAGAGCAAGCCTAGGAACTGTTCAGGGGCAATCTACCAGCTGAAGAATCCAGTGTTTCACCAGGAATTCAACTTAGCACTGAGCACAAAGGCTTCACCTGGGAGGTATAGGGGTGCAAATAATTTATTAACGTTTAATGACTGTCTCTTACGTACCTGAGTCAGAAGTCATTACTAACACCCTCGGCTCTGTCACAAATGGGCATATGCCCCCAACAAAGCGATATGTTCAATGTCTATTCTAAAAACGCTGGTGTGAGTTTAACCCAAAACCAGACTGATTATGGGACAATTTAAACAACTGCAAGAAATTTTAAACTAAAGGGCAGAGAAGGTTAGGTTTCCATACAGCTACTGGGAATTGTTTTTATTGAAGAGGAAAAAAACACTTTCACTAGAAAAGCTATTATATCCTTCTACATGATTATACTGCTCAGAAGGGAGGTCAAGGTAGGGAGGCATACAAGTTGTAAAGGGTAGAAAATGAATGCAAACTTGGAAGACAGAACTCTTCCCAGGAGCAGGGAGATGCCTGCAGTCAGGTTTCCTGGGTACCTAGTGGGCAGGGAAGATCTGGAAGAGATCCATCTGGGACACAGAGTTGAAGAATATTGCCCACAGCTACCATCATGTTGACCGCATCACAACCCCCACTCACTCCTTTGGTAGTGGAAGCCCTCCTCTTAGTTAATCCACAATCAGGTAGCCAGAACACTCCCCTGAAAAGCTAGTTTGGCTTCCTGAGCAGCCAGCCCTTCCGCAGAAAGGTTTGTAAGGTCTCAAGGCTGGCACTGCTGTGGATCACCCTCAGCCCACCGCACAGGGCGATGCTCACCAACACGCCACCAGTCACACCACTGGCAATTCCTATTCCCACAGCTATGGTCACCTTCTTTTTCCACGGTGGGCGCTGAGGCCTGGAATAGTTGTCCAGATTCACTTCCAGGCCCTCATCTACTAACTTCTGATCCTCAGTAAGGGACTGATGGAAGTTCAGGTTCACCAAGTTAGGAGGAAGGACCCTCAGCCCAAAATAGAGCCTCTTAACAAGTCTCAAGTTTTTTAACAGCTGCACATCACACCGGTAGGTCCCAGAGTCATACTCCTGAGCAGACTGAAACTTTATAAAGTGGGAACTGGCTCGGAAGGGTTTGAAGACTTCATCATCAGTTGAGATGATACCCCGAGCAAGTCTCCAGGTGAATCGGAAAGCTTCCTGTCCAATCTCCAGGATGTCTGAACTCAGACAGCTCAGCTTAAATTCCTGCCCTATGAGAATGGTGAAATGGAGCATTCCACAGATCCAGTTGGTGAGACATTCCAAGCGCTGAGACTTACACTTCCTTCTCACTCCATCAGGGCCCACCTCACAGACGGTCTCCTCCTTATAGCCAAGGCCACAGGTGACAGTACAGGTTGTGGCATTGACAATAACCTTCCCCACAGCTTCTTGCAGTTTCTCAGGAATGGCCAGTGTTTTAGGTAAAGTCGCCACCAAAGGTAGATTGAAGGCCAACACCAGGTTCCCAAGGATGAAACTAGTGGCCAAAGTCTTCATGTCTTAGTAGGCATTTCACCACCCTCAGCCAACACCCGAGGGGTTCCGGCTAAATCCTCCACAACGTTAATTTAATTCCTTTGATGGGAGATAGCCTTCAAAGTCAAAAGATATGATGTATGCACTGTCAATAAAACAATACAACTTAATAAAAGTCCAGTCCTTATTAACAGGTGAGGCCACAAAGCAGAAAAAACGTCACAAGGCTGCTGCTTTACTATCACTGCTTGTTAACGACCACCTTACCAGTCTTCATTCTTTTCCCATCCTTTTAATGAATTTAAATCCACCTCTTGGGAAACAAAGATGAAAAGACTTCAGAAGCTGAAGTGAATTTCCAAATTACCTCGATGCATTGTAAAGCTGTACCATTCCACACCCTTTCCCCTCCCCTCCAAATTGTAGAATCTGAATTCAAAGGTTTCAAATACCAGCTAAATCTGCCCAAATAAGAAATCAAATACCAAGTCTAAAAAAAAAAAGAGGATTAACTTGAATTAAGTTAGTATTAACTTTAAATGCTCCTAAACCTTCTATAAAAAGGATTAAGAACTCTGGACTGAGAGGCAAGTGACTTACCCTTCCTGAATTTGTTTCCTCCTTTGTAAATTAAGACCTCCTTGCCTATTTCAGGAAAGTCACTTTGAGCATCAAAAGTGATAAACTGTACATGAAAACACTTTGTAAAGTGTGTATGGAATTTTAAATAGAAATGAAAATTCATGAAGGCAAGGGCCAAACGGGCTTTTAGAATCAATGCTTAGCAGCAAGACAGACGATGTTAAATGCAGCTCCTCTCCCACTTCTACCCTTCCCAAGGGTACCGAAGATATATTCTGGGGGAGAGGATACATAATTCTTCCTGCCTCTCAGCCCAGTCCCCCCACCCCATAGAATGAGGAAGGAGCCCATCATTCACTTGGGTCAAAGTTGCTATGAAACATCTATGATGTCAAAAAAGATTCTCAGTCACATAACAGGATTAATAAGTAGACACTCAGATTTGGAGATGATTAAAATCAAAGACTTAAATAGACTTTATGAAACATCTTATTCTTTAGGAGACAATAAGTATCGATGGATTTCAAGGCTATTTAATCTAGGGAGAAAAAGTGCTAATAAAGAGGAATTTATCTGTACTTACACTTTAAGAAAGATCCTTGGAAGGCAGGAACTTCCTGGCAAGCATTTTTGTAAGCTCCACAATGTCTCCTAGCACTGCAGCCTCTACAGAGTAGTTACACACTTACTGAGCTAAGGAACTGGAAGAGAAGTCATTCCTACATGATCCTTTTTTCACTAACTTTTTGCTTGAATTGTTTACCATCTTGTCCAAAGCAGGTATCTGGACTACCTGGCCACCCCTTAGCCCTTCCAGCTGTTATTTCTACACAGAGAAGATCTAACATCAACAAAGTAAGCTGCATTTTCTGTTGTACAGAGTGAAGTGGCCGGTGACTTTCAGAAGTGATCAGTGTCTACAAACACACACCTACACCTGTTCTTTAATAAACATCAGATTTTATTTACAAAGCATTAAAGCTTCAGCAAGAAGTACCCAAGGCTAAGTCTCATCTCGTACAAAACTACAGAACATTAGAAAACAAAACACTGGGGGGTGGGCAGATGACAAAAGGGAAAAAGAGAATATGCATATATTGTACAAATTGAGAAAATCAAACTGAAATAGACAGAAGGTTTTAGGAGCTGAAAAAAATTCCAAAAGCATAAATAATTATTAGGAGCTGCTGCCAGAGACACTCTGACAGGGCTGAAGTTGATTTTCTCAGTAGCCGGTTTAGGAGGTGGACAGAGCTTGAACATCCAAATGCTCAGGCAGAGGACACCCAGCTACTCTGCATGTGGAAATAAGGCAGAAACCTCTTGTATCACACAGTTTGCATACTACTGCACTGTACAGTACAAAGAGAAACAAAATGGCAATAACGTCTGCAAAACAAAAACATGTCTAGTGACCCACCTACCAATCTCAACCACTGGTCTAATATGAAATAGGAAATGAAATTCACAAAATGAGCATCTGAGGAAAAAGCAGTGGCATCTAAAAATATAGACATTTTGCCACTGACTCAGGGAGAGCTCTTGCTTCAACTACTGAACGTTTTGGTTCTAAAGATGGAATGGAAGAGGTTCTTGTTGATGTGTTCTACTTTGATTTCTATGCTAAAATCCAAAAGGTAATCACCTCGTTTGGCTACCTATCGGAGCAACCACCAACGGACAGAGATTTCCCAATAAGCACAGTGTTTCACTCTCCTTTGAAAATACTGTGAAAATGATGATCCAGATTAAGCACTTCCAGTCAGCTCAAAGCTCTACTCAAGAGAGGCTGGAGAGGCCCCTCCACACCTGGTTTCTTCACTCTGGATTTTCAGAGAATTTCAAACACCTAGTGTACACATCCATCCAATCTGCTACTTTTTATACAAAGAACAGCAAAAGCAAAAATTAAAATTTTTTTTTAAAAAAGCTAAGCAACCTTTCACAGAAAGGAAGTGACTGGAAACATGTAGGAAGGAAAAGGGGTGTGGATACAAGGAGGGGAAATGCAATGACTGATGGGAAGGACAGATGTCCACGAGCAATGATAAAATAAAAAGGTTCTTTGATTCTTTTTATTTGAACTGTGTTGTCTGTTGCTTTGATTTTGGACGGTTTTATTTTAGTCCTTGCATAGATTCCCCCACCCCCAGTAAAAAAGAAGCCTGCTGAGAGACACCTCGGTTTGTTTCTGGCTCTGGAAGCCAGTACAGGTAAAGCAATATAAACTACTGATGATTCTTTGCTGGAGACAAATGAACTAGCTATCTTCAAAAACCGTGATTAATGAGAATGAACCAACACTGGAGGGAAACATGCAATGAAAAGAATACAAAGAAAAACCTGACCCTCTTATAGCTCAACTTCTGGAGCAAAATGTTACAGTATGTGAAAAAAGAGAGGGCCTTTCTTATCTTTCTTTCCTTTTGGAAAATCTGAAATCTTTCCAGCACTTTCTTTTCTGCCCATCTTTGTAATACAATATGGAAATATAGGAGGTATCTGGTGAGTGGGCAAGTTTAAAAATGGAAGAAAGAATGTGCAACAGAAGTTTTTCTAGGATACAGGCAGCAAAATTTCAGATAAGAACAAGTCACTCAAGGACGTGCACTGTGGAAGAAAGGCAAGTAGGAAATAGGAAATGACAGGCCGAAATGATGCTGGGTACAGTAAAGACAGACGAGCAAAACAGGAATCTCTTCTCCAGCAACATAACAAGCATTAAAGTTTAAATGAGTCAAAACTCCTGTTTGATGTCTTCACAAATCCTCATTCCTGAGAGCCTATTTGGACTTATGCTTGAAAGGGAAGGGACATATATTCTTCTTCCATAATTCACTTCTTCATTCAAACATAAAACTCACTCCTTCCACCTCCTGGGTGGAAGACAGAGGCCTTTGTTTTAAATTAAAGTCAATCTCAAATAACTGACCACAGTGTCCAGAGGCCACACGATGGCAAAGTAGGGAAGAACCAAGAACTTCAAGGGCCTTCATAACAGTTCTGAGATCGCTCCCCCTGCTAAAGAGATGAGAAATAAAAAGATTTCTTTTAGCATCAACTTAGACCAGTTACTTTCAAGAACACAAATACGGATGCTGGGTGATGCATTACAAGCACACATGGGCTAAGAACTTCCCCCCTTTAAGTTAAAACCAACTCCAACTCCCAATTACTCTTTACTGAAGCAACAAATAATCCAAACCCCACCCCCTCCCTCAGTACTTTTCTCAGCACTGCCCCAAAGGGAGAAGAAAAGGCAAAATAATCAGACTTCTACACATTTTCCAAGCTTCTAACCATTCTCCAAGGTGTTAACATATAATGCTTCATATTCCAAAAAGTGCAGTAAGTGGAGAAAAGGAAATTCTAGGGTACTTCTGCCTCTTTCAATCTTTCACATACTAGACGAATTTGCCACTAAATGATTAACGGTGAGGAACAAACCCTTTTCCAAACACCCTTCTTCCTTAAATGATACTCTCAGCTCCTCAGAATCCCAAATATGGTGAAATGTGAATGAAAACTACTGTCGGCATGTCTATGAGCCAACAACTGATCAATAAATAAAATCCTAAACAGTAAAATCAAACAAACACTTCCCTGATTACTCCATAGAAGCTGTTCAATCTCTGAGGGACATCCTTAAATGGGTTGCTGTGAAATATTAACTAGGAAGTGTAAAAAGAGAACAAGGTGAAGAAAGTCCTCCCAGTGTCATCTGGAATGGGGAAGAACATGCCACTTGAAGGTAAAATGGTTAAAAATGATTGCCCAAGTTGTAAAAAAAAAAAAAAAAAAAAAAAAAAAGTACCCATTTATAAACCTTGCTTTTAACCTGATGTTAAATAAGTTCAAGCACAGATGAAAACCGGCAATAAAAATAAATTCCAATTTGCCTGAGAAGAGACTGAAATTATGAGATAACAACTCTCCTGGATGCTACATGTTAAAAATCAAATTTAAACTTTACATAGTTCAGTAAGATAAAAAGTATATCTAAGCATCTGTTTTTCAGATCTTTCAACATAAAATGTAATAATTAACCTCTTGAATTGATTTTTTTTTTAAATCGTGAGATAAAAGAATCTACTCCACAGGACTCAGTAACAGGCCTTTAACACTTTAAGGCTAGTTTCTCTGATTGTTTCCACAGGTACTCTGACCAATCTAGTTTAACAGTTTAAAAATAGACAACATTGACATTTTAAGCCTAACTCATGAGAGGAAAAAGTGGCTTGCATTAATAATGGGCACTCAAGATGACTAATGAGCTACATTATTATACTGATTATCTGAGGTCAGTTAATGTTTTTTCTTTATCACTCTCTTTCCTGTGAACAGACCAAAAACAAAGCTTGTTGAGGCATCAGGCAACAAACCAATACCAGAGCAAGCAAGTCTGTGAGCAAGATAAGATACACAGAAACAGCAACAAAGCAGATCTCCAGGTTACTTAAAAATCTGCCCCAAGTATTATTTAGCCGCAACATGACAGAAATCTCCAATAATATAAAATTAAGAAAAATTCAGCTTATGGTAAAACAGCTGTTACTGGTACCTCCCCAAAGCAGCCAAGCCAGGGTGGCTTAAGAAAACACTTCATTTTCAAACATTACCTTAGTCAGCTAATAAGACCACACAGAATAAGAATACCCAACTAGCCATCTAAAAATATGATTTTAGCAGGAATTCATAAATTAGCCTTTGAGAGACTGATCATTTTTCAAAAAGGGGGGTGGGGAAGCCCCTACCAATCATTTAAAACAATCAGATTCAGCAAGTGAACAGAATATGGTTCAGAGGCCCAGGGTGGGGGGCTAGCACCAGGAGGGCAGTGGCGCAGCCAAAGGCAGGGAAATCAGTGCAGGGCCTGTCAGCCCCCAGAAGTGGCACCTCTGCTCAGTTTGGCCTTTGCCACTCTCAACAGACCCAGGTGCCACCATTCCCTTCATGCCCACCATCCCACAAGGCCTTCAGACCACATATGTGACAGACCACAACTTTGTCACACTTGCTACCGATGGTGTTTACTGCCAAGGAGCCCTACTTCTAGGGCAATCTTTGAGCAGTCACAGGGCAACCGGGACACTGGTGGTTCCGCTCACATCTCAAGTTTCGATCCTGAGGACTGTCCTCTGGAGAGTATCTAATAAGGTAACCAGGGGGAATCTCATAGATGGTGCTATGTCGATCTGGACTTTCTGAAAAGTCCCCAGCTCAGGGTTACCCTTAAGCTTCACTGATGGGTCCTCACTCATCACAGAAAGTGTGTCTTCGTGGATGTGGGTCCACTGGTACTGTTCAATACTGAAGAGCTGTTTGATAGGGAAGAATTTTCTACAGCCTCAGATTCCAGATGGCTAGATTACTTCTATTGGCGGTCTATGTGTCTTCCAACTGTCGCCTGAAATGCATAATCTCCTGTTGCAACATGCAACAGACTATAGCAGCTTTGTGAGGCCTATCAGGGCTTACTGAACAGTTTCTTCAGTAACTGATAAATTGCAGATATTAACAAACAGTTGGCATTTATCTAACTTGAGCAGTAGCCTACACCTACAATCTGCCTTCAAATGATTTGGCTCTAATGCAAAAGCAGGGCATTTGCGGGGAGGTCCACAAAGCACTGAATCTATAAATATACCATCAGACTGAACTAATCTTTGAAGACGGTTCAGCCTCAGCCACTGAGGATCAGCATTCATTTCTTAATATCTGGTGGAAAATCCACAATGACAGCATGCTGCTTTTTATTGAAACTCTCCAAGGTGTGGAAGAACATGAGGCATAAGAGTTTTTATTACCTCAGAGGCCTGGGGGAGCCATGTGAAAATGAACAGCATGTGTCAGCCAGCCTCTGCCTGCTCTGGGCCCTCCAAGATGAAAATGGTATTGGATGAAGCGCCACCCTCGCCCAAAGAAACCCACACAAAAGGTATGACAGGTTGTCCTGAAACTGAGACTTCTAATGGCGCGCTATATGATACTCAGTTTCAGCACTCTCTCCCAGACTCACAGCCTTCATAAAGATCCAAACCACACTGCAGCTAGTGGCTAAAAGCCCTTCTGAGGAAGTGTCAGGACTAAACCACAATGCCTTTTTGGAGGTTTTTTAATGATCCTGCTCCTCAGCACACTCGGGAGTTTGATCTGGCCATTTCAGTTTTGGAGATTTCCATTCAGGAAAAGGCCAAGGAACCAAGGCAAGAGAAGGAGAAAATGGGAAGAAGGAAGTATAGATTACACGGGGAAGTATACGATGCAGACAATCATCAGAAGTTGGTAAAATGTTTGCAGTAATCTAGACAGTTGTTTTGTCTGTGTGTTATCAGAAAGCATATCATCATCCTGGCCTTGTTATGTAAAAGTCTCCTCTAGTCCTTTCAAAGGGTGAAGCCGTTAAAATAGCTGCCTCCATTTAAGGCTGGCCAACTCAAGTCCCTGATAACAATAGTGAAGAAAATAAAAATCCAGTCTGAAGCACCCTGCTGTTTCAAGACACAAGTTCTAGCCTTTAACGAGGTCAGTACCTTTTTTAACCTTGTCAGCTAAGTGAGTGGGAATAAACTTCTAATAGGCCATTGATAATGATATCCAGTCTTGCTAGAAGGGAGTTTTGAAATGCTGACATGTACAAACACTATGTATTTTACACATAGATCAAAATTTCAATGCAGTATTTTGAAAACTTCAGGGAATAAAAAGGCCCATTCCTTTATGGCTAAGTAAACTTTCTAACATCTCATTTAGATGTTTTTGAAGCATAGCTAAAAAATACCACTGCTGTTATACTCTAAGCTGTAAAATATAACAGTACTTCATGGCACCTTTGACAAAAACCCAATTTGAGAAATGCCAGAAATATTTAGTAACTGTTAGTGACCATATCAGCTATAATTAAAAGTTGAAATCACTGTATTATAGAGAGAAAATTTTAGTTTTTAAAAACTTCAAATGGTTTATTTGCCATACGCTTAGTATTAAAAAGCAAATGATTAATTACAGATAGATTCTGAAGATGCTGGGAAAGTATGTCTTAGAGTATTTCAATTAATTCAATATGTTTGCCTACATTTGAAATCACCCTGAAGCATTTCAGCTCTTGGGGCCAGGGAAATCTATTTGAATTTTAAATTGTTTCTTCTATAGTGGCATCCGCTTATGCAAGAAGTGGGTTATGGAAGGATGGTTTTTATTTACATTAGTCCATTACTGACATGCAATCTTTGCTGGCAATGCCCATATAACTCTTCCAGGCTATTTTTTTTTTTTTTTCTTTTTGCGGTATGCGGGCCTCTCACTGTTGTGGCCTCTCCCGTTGCGGAGCACAGGCTCCGGATGCGCAGGCCCAGCGGCCATGGCTCACGGGCCCAGCCGCTCCGTGGCATATGGGATCCTCCCAGACCGGGGCACGAACCCGTATCCCCTGCATCGGCAGGCGGACTCTCAACCACTGCGCCACCAGGGAGGCCCTTCCAGGCTATTTTTAAAAATATTCAGACATGGCCCTAAGTGGACTGAATGTGGAGGTGGTAACTGATTATCAGTGGAGTACCATAAATATTGTTGCTGGGAAAAAAAATGCTAGTGCTCCAATGGTATGGTGTTGGACTATGAAAGTCTAAATCTAGTGAACTTGAGGGGGAATACTCAAAATGATGAGTAATTGAGTCTGTTTCAGCTTCTCTGCAGAAGAGAATTCATGTTCACAATGATTAACTGGCTTAAGGAACTCTGTTTTGCATATCATCACATTTGGATTAACACAATTAAAATTTTAAAGTGGGGGAAAAAAACCCCTAAACACAAACACTGATATTTTGTTAGTCCTGCCTCTGAATCTACTGACCTAGCCACAGAAAACTGAGAGTAATGTATTAACTAAAGCAGTGCCTAAATATACAACAAAACAAAAAGTTTCCAAAACCCAACAATATTTGAGCAGAAATGAACTTGAGTTTGCTTACTATTTTCCAAACAAAAGACCATTTTAGCCTAGATTCACAAGTATTTGACTGGAAATTGAAACTGTTCTCCATCCTCCAATAAAAATCCCTCAGTTATACAGAAGTGAGAAAACAGTAAGTTTCAAGAGGCTTAGGTATTGAGAAGCTACAAAGTTTGTCTTTTTGGTAATCTCCTGTTTGAAAACACAAAACACCTCATCTTCTTCCTTAACGTGATGGTACTAGTAACAACTCCACCATTGCTTCTAGACTACTGAGAGAGAGAACACCACCACCTCTGGGACTTGAACAATTTGAAGAGAGAAAAAAAAGATGCTACAGTGAAATAGTCAAGGGCTGTAGAAAGAAGCTCCTATTTCTGGTTATCTGTCTAGATCTTTCATTTGAGACAAAACAAAAAACCTAGGAGCAAACACAGATTAAAAAAATGAATTGAACCAGGGGTTCTTACCCTTTTTCAGGTCATAGATTCCTACAGGAATCCAGTGAAATGTACAGGCATCTTCCCCCCCAAAATATTCATACAATATTTTGCATAAGACCAAGGGAATGGAGATCCCCTGAAACCTAGTTATAGACCCAAGTTTAAGAGCCACTGAATTAATTAAGTCAAATCTGGTTTAGCCTGCCCTCGGCAGTAGTTTAAAACTCAGAGAATATCTGCCACTGGGGAAAAGGAGGGAAGGAAGGAAAAAATGCTGCAGTTAAACGGAGTCAGGGGCTGTACAAAGCAAGGCCACGAAGCAAGCCAGACAGTGCTCCCAATGTGTCCTTACCTGTCAAGGGCTGGCTGAGCTCCGCCTGCACTTTACCCTTCGCTGATCCTTCCAGAGGTAAACCTCTGTCCCCTTTGTAGAGTTTCGGTTTAAATGGAGAATCTTTCTCTTTACCTTTTGATCCTTTAGGCCGGCCTGCTTGCTTCTTCTTGGATTTGCCATCCCCCTTCACACCCAGTAGTGGATGGACTTCTGTAAACGGACAGATAGGCACAGAAAGAAATCCACACATCACCCCAACTGAGCATGTGCCATGCCACCTATCCATGAGCAAAGAATTCTGCTCTTGTATCTCAGGTCCACTAATACAAGAAGAAAAGTTTGTTTTGTTTATTAATTATAAACTATAGAAGAGTGGCCATTAAATGAGAAATAGCTCCTTGGCCACATGGCCTATGTGGTTCATACGAAGCCACAGCAGCTCTAAATGGAAAAGGTAGCTCAAAGACACACTGATACTTTATCACACAAGCCACAACAGCAACACACATGTGCACACTGGCATGTGAGAGCAGAAAGGGAATGGGCTTTGGTACGCGACAGACCAGGGTAAGAATCCAGACTCAACCATGTAATTAAAAAGGCTTCTAGAGTCAGACTGTAAAAGTAGGTAGGAAGAATTAAGGTTGTCCAAGTCTGACTAGTACTTTACTACCTAATAAGAATCTTGGGGGAGAGGTAGGGTATTTAAACAAACTGAGCTAGATGTCAGAAAACTTAAAGTATGTCATCTTAGGCAAAGTACTGAGGGCAGAATCTCCCCATTTTAAAAGAGAAGTGAAAGCAGATGAAATTATTACAAAGTTGTAAAGCACTATAAAAAAGACTCATGGGAAAATTCCTTTAAGGGAAAATCACCCAAACAGGAAATTACCAGATTGTGCTGGAGAGTGGCGTCTGTCAGGCGAGGGAGAGAAAATGTGGCTCTTACCATCATTTGGTACTCCTTGCAGTTCAATATTGGTTGTTTTGGGTTTCTTCTTAGGTGGCTGGGACCCATCTGTTGAAGACTGCCTCTTCTTCTCTGAACTAGCCCCTTCGTCCATCAAGGAGGTTTGGACTGCATCCGGTGGGGGGCCATAAGGATTTTCTTCTGGGTCTTCTACCTCAGGGGCAATGGGTAAATATAATAGAGCCTTTGAATCTTCCAGCTCTTCATCACTATTTGGAACAGGATCAGAAAAGGGATAGGAAAAAAGAGGAGAAAGTTGCGTAAACCATGAACCCTTCCTCTAGGGCAGAATCATCTAACCATAAGCAACAGGTATGGATCTAAAATTTCAAGAAAGCCAAAACAAATAAAAAGAAATCAGACAGGGGCTTCCCTGGTGGCACAGTGGTTAAGAATCCACCTACCAATGCAGGGGACACAGGTTCGAGCCCTGGTCCGGGAAGATCCCACATGCCACACAGCAACTAAGCCCGTGCGCCACAACTACTGAGCCTGCGCTCTAGAGCCCGCGAGCCACAACTACTGAAGCCCATGCACCTAGAGCCCCGTGCTCCACAACAAGAGAAGCCACCGCAACGAGAAGCCCGCGCACCGCAACGAAGAGTAGCCCCCGCTCACCGCCACTAGAGAAAGCCCGCGCGCAGCAACGAAGACCCAACGCGGCCAAAAATAAATAAATTTTTAAAAAAGGAAATCAGACAACACGATTAATAAAATCAGTAGTAAAAATAAATGGCATAAACAAATTATTTCACTTTCTTAAGATTTTTCTATCAAGGGAGAAGGGAAGGGATTTCTTGCGCACCAAAGGAGTTATCTGAGGTCAAAGGCAGATGGGCCTGAAGGAAGAGCCGGGGAACTGAGCAGCACAACCAGAGACTGAGGAGGAGGAGCACCCCAGGCCCAGCCTTCAGCGGCAGCTCACCTGCTACAGAAGGCGGCAATAGGGTCCACACTGGTGACATCCACTTCCTCATCCTCTGCAGCATCAGCCCCTGCAGGACAAAAACACAGCAGAGGTGTGAGAAGAAGTAGAAAACTGCTTTTTACATATAGCTTATGGTTTTCATAAACTGAAATCCAGGAGAAACAAAGAAGGAAAACGAAACAGTTCGTTTTACTTAGTTGTTCTGCAAATATTTACTGAATTTCCACCACACGCTAGGCACTGGGAATAGAGCAATGCCCTAGAAAGTTGGGAACGGTTCTTCAATAAAAATTTTAGAAGTCTAATTGGGGAGACACATTCACACAGATAATTTCTGTTCCATACAGTAAGTGCTACAGTAAAGGTATGTGCAACGTGCCAAGGAGATGGGAAGGAGAAACAACTTCTGTGGAAGTTTGGGAAGGCTTCGTACAACACAGTCCAATAACACTAATACAATCCAGAATATACTGCAGCCCTGACGGTCTTCCTAAGACACAGGAGGCATGTAAGTTATCTAATATCACAAAAGTGAGGACCAGCACTTTCAAGCTGGAGAGAACTAATTTCAATCCCAATTCCCCGATTCCTGACACCATCAAGTGGCCCAGCAGTCAATGACCCGTGGCATTAATTACTCAAGCTGACAGTGCCAACTGGGCACATTAAGCATTCATACACACAAACCCCTGCCAGAAGCAAAGCCCTGTGTTTAGACAATGATGGGGCTATAAAGTGAAATCTTTATTCTCAAGTAACTTCCCATCTAGAAGTTCAGAAGCCAAGAGATAAAAATAACAATGATCACGATCATAATCATAGTAGAAGAAAACGTCTGAATTCTCATTATGGCCTAGACACTATAGTGAGCCCTTTACATGAATTATCTCATTTATTCCCCACAACCCTAAAAGGCAGGTACTACTGTTATCCTTATTTTACAGAAAAGGAAGTTTAGGTTTAAAGAATAAGTATTCTGCCCAAGGCAGTCTGACTCCAGAGCCCATGCTCTTTACCTTCATCTTACTGACAAAGGAGTGACAATACCCAAACAGCAGCTGAGCACCCAGCGTGTGTGGGTGGCTTTGTTAGGTGCCCCATGCAAATCCTCATTTAATCATCTGCAATTAGTCAGGAAATACAAAGTGAGATGTTAAGAGAGCTGCTTGAGCCCTAGTAATGCCCATGTAAGCCCCGAGTCAATGCCTTACAAATAAATATTCTAAGAACACTGTCAAAACTGTGTAAACTTAGGAAAAAAAATTAGACTAAGTGCTGAAGTGAATTTTCAACACAAATTAAGAATGAGTACTGAGTAAAACAATCATTTTTCCTTTGGGAAATACTACCTGCAACTGAGAAATATTACCTGTCTGTTCAGGCTCACTCTTATCTTCATCTTCAATATCAAACTCTGATTCCCTTTCTTCATATTCTACATTTTCATCCAATTCTTTGAAGTCTGGCGCAAATGCACTCCAATTTTCCTATGCCACAAACAAAACATACTACTTAACTGTATGAGAAAGCAGCGGTCTGTAACCTAGACATTAATGATATAAATAAAAGGATTGACCATGAATAAGACTCAAAATTCTGAGATCAAATTTGGCAGATAATAAAAATTAGGTATCTACAGTTTTATTACCTTAAGGCATTTCCTATCTTGAACATTCCATGTTATTAACTGTAGTTCTTTCATAAATAACTGCCTTCTTTAATCTTATTAAGATGTAATTCTGAGGTAAAGTGTTAAGTTTTCTTATGAGTACACTGATTACAAATATAATTAAAGGTGTTCAAAATAAAACCAAGATGTAAAACAGAAGCTAACTGAGCTGAAAATAAGAAAAGCACAAGAAAACTCTACCAGGAAGTACACTAGATTTTCTCCCTGAAAACAGAGCTGGTAAATTGATTTTGGACCAAGACCTTACCATTAAAATAAAGCAAAACTAGATGCACTGAACTATTTAATTAGAAGAATCATATGGAAAAGAAAGTATATAAGGTAATTTTGGGCTTACTATTTGTAAAGTTCTTTGATAAAAGGAAAGGGTATCTAGCTTCAAAGCAGTTAAACCACAAAAATACTTACTACTTGATTTTGTGCCCAGATAGATACCACTCCACTAGAAATGGATGCTATGATGGGTCGAACAGGATGCCACTAAATTTTAATGAAGCAAAGAACAATCAATTCTAAGAATGAATCCAAGATTTTCTGTATTACATAAGTAACAACAGCAACCTCTCATCCTACTCACAGCTACATCCAAGAGGAGTTCTCCTCTTGTCCCATGGAGAATCTTCACAAGGTTGCCAATACTCTTCTCCCAGATGTACAGGGCATGCTGCCGGGCTGACCCTGCCACTATGTATTCCCCATCGCCAGAGAAACAACATTTCTTCCATGGGGTCCTAAAGGACAAAGAAAGTACCCAAATAGAACCGGAACCTGACCCCAGGCCATGAATTAGCACATATTTTTCTAGGTTGTGATACATACCTATTCACCAAGTCCTGCAATTTCTGCATGGGTTCAGGCTCTCCATCTCTTCCACAGGTTAAGATTTCTCTACCATCATAAACTCTGATTATTCGATCTGCTGTGTTAATTAAAAAGCAACTACAGAAAGGATAAAAAAATATCAACACCAGAGGTCAGAATCTGTTCCTGTTAACGTTTTCCATGGCTACCAGTTACTTAGAACAGTACCATAAGACAACTAGCAAATCAAGGAGAGACTGAGTGAAAATCTAAGTAATAGACTAGACTACTTATGTATCTACTTGTCACCTTCCAAGCCAAAATATAACGTGGAGTGAGAAAACGCTTTACTTCCCTTCCTGTGTAATCCCTAAACCCTAGATGCACAAACTAATCAGCAGTATTTGACTAAAATCCAAAACCTCTAAATTGAAACCAGTTTCCTGAATTCACAAGCTTACAGTTAAATATATATAAATACTTCATTCCTCTGGCCTGCTTTATATACAATATATTCTTAATGAGTTAATAAACTAAATATATCATTCTGGATTGCCCAATTTTTTACTGTGATAACACTGAGTGTTGGATAAAATACAAGTTATTTTACCACCTTCTTACAGACCTCACTAACTGTCTCTTGCTTCAAGAGAATTTGAACATGAATGTCCTCTAAGTATGTATGGTGGTTCCCATACAAAATAGGATGACTGTTACTTCTCTTACTGACAACGTATTTTCTTCTTGTTTCTGTTGATACATAAATCTACTTCTAGCTGGGTAATCAAACTTATACTAAAAACATCTGAAATTAAAAGGGTAAATAAATAGGTTTTATGTAAGTAAAGTGCATATTCAGTTACTATGTGAATTTGTGATATCAATTCTGATTATAATACAACAGCTCATCTTTACCCAGTGCTTACCATATGCCAGGCATTTTGGTTCTATGCACAGACCACTCAGACATCTTTTCTGTAAAGGAACTGCCTGTTAACCTCCCGATAAGATGTGACTGCTGGCTCAAAGCAGTAAATCTTATAAACTTAAGAACCAGAGAGTGACAGTTTCTATAACTATTTTTTAAGTAAACTTAAAAGAAAATTAAGCATAATATACACAAAAACTGTGAATCTCAATGTATTTTTGCATTCCACTCACTTTTAAAACTGTCTCTAAAAAGACAGGTCTCACTTACCTGCCCTTCCGAGCAAACTCTATTGACTTAATGGCTGTGGTATTGCTTGTTCCAGTTGTTACTCTGAAGGAAGCAACAAGATCCTGAGAATCTGTTTTTAGGACCAAAATCTAAAGTTTAAAAGAGAAAAATAATAAGTATTCTGATAACTTACAGTAATTAGATTTGGCTTCTGTTTCTAAAACTGGGCAAAGACTGGGTGAAAATATTAATATAAATATCTCTATTCCCATGTATTCAACTTGATGAACTGCTATTGCCTTTTACCTCTTCAATTAAAGGACACTGTCTTAATCTATTGTTAAAAGATAATGTTTAACATTATCCAGAGTCAAAAAGTAGAAGCAACCCAAGTATCCATCAACAGATAAACAAAATGTGACACATACATACAATGGAATATTATTCAGACTTGAAAAGAAAGGAAATTCTGACACATGCTACAACATGAATGAACCTTAAGGACATTATGCTAAGTGAAGTAAGCCCATCACAAAACAACCAAATACTGGATGAGTCCATTTATACAGGTAGTAGAATAGCCAAATTCATAAAGATAGAAAGTAGAATGATGGTTTCCAAGGGGTGAAAGGGAGTAGGAAATAGCAAGTTATTATTTAATAAGTACAAGGTCAGTGCAAGATGAAAAGAGCTCTGGAGATAAACGATGGTGATGACTGCACGACAATGTGAACGTACTTTACACCACTGAACTGTACACTTAAGAATGGTTAAGACGGTAAATTTCGTTAACTGCATTTTACCACAATAAAAAAAAAAAATCTGCCACTCTCTAAAGCAGCCATGAAACTGTACTAGCCCATACGTCCCAGTCAAAAAAAAAAAAAATCAAAGTGCACTGGAACTCAAACTCTAATAAGCTTGAAAAGGACCCTAAAGCTCACCTAATCCAACTTCTTACTACACAAAACTATAGATTAAGCTAGCCTAAATTATACAATATTTGCAGACCAAGATATCAGACATTTTATCAGCAGTATTCCACTGATGATATGATTTTTAAATTTTATAATTTAGTAATGGCCTTTCATTACTAGCATCCAGTAAAGGCCCCCCATCCTTCTCTAGGTCAAATAACCTCTGACTGCTCTAAATCCAAAGAACAGAAATTATTAAGGCACGAGAGAAAAATAGGCTATATTTACCACAGGCAGGAGGCATGCTTAGTCAAGGGATAAAAGAAATTTCAAAGAAAGAACAAGCAAACATGAAATGAGCCAATGCACAGGATGACTGATGCATACTTCACCAGCTTCTAAGCTTCTACGCTTACCTTGCCTTTTGCATTTCCTGTATAGATATATTCTCCTCGCCTATCAAAAGATGCAACCACGTTCAAATCGGAGTCATCGTCTACGGGCAGAACAACATGTTTGGAATCTGAAAGGGTCAACATGACAGGAGCAGATTTCATGGGACACACGAGAACCTTGTTCCTGTTTAAAAATATGAATAGTACATTGGCTGTTGCTATGATATCAGAAGGCTGACTCTCTTCTCTTTTCTGTAATTCCTATCTACTAGCTCATCAACTCTCCCAGCCCAAGCATATTTAAAATAGTGAAAAAGCCTAAACTCTAAATTCCTAAGAATAGGGAAATGACTGAGTAAAGTTATGAGATCTTACCTTGACAAGATAAAATGTAATTATTAAAAATAAATATGAAGATGTAGCAAACTGGTAAAATATGTATGAAATAAAGTGAAAGGCAAAATACCAATTAAAACTATGTAAAAATACATATCTGTGTACATCTAATAGACAAATGCTTTGTGAGCTAGTAAGTGCTTTGTGAGTTATGAAGCACTATACAATAAGCTTTATACTTAAAGAGAACTTGACTAAAAGAAAACCTAGAGAAATGAAAATGGTTATATCTCAGTAATAGAATGATGGGTAACTCTTTTTCTTAAATATAGTTTTCATAATGAACTGTTTCCCCTACTAAAGAAATTCAAATTGGAGGAAAACTCCAGGTAAAGAACAGTTATTATACTTATTTCTACCTTTGCCCATTTCTGAAGTCTTAATTAATATAGGCCAGTTTTTAATTATATACTACAACAGTCTCTTTAAAATCTATTCACTAGATCCAGATAATCTGGAAAGATTATTTTATATAGAAGAGGTTTGAAGACATGTGGGCTTTTGCATCCTAAGACCTTAAACTGAAATAGTCATGAGCCTGGAGATAGAATTAGACCCACCCCAGGAGAGAATAGCACAGATTAAACATACTGATCTCGCGGATGATACTGGACTTTTAAGATGGGTGAAGGGAATCGAAACCTCTGGTCGCAGTCGCCTGAAAGGACATCCCACTGTGACACTATGTTATCAGTGGAAGCACTCACGAGCTTATGACCATCTCGACTCCAGCTGAGAAGGAAAAAGGGTAACTTAGCACACATTCTAAGTTAAAGTATATCATATCACCCTTATAGATAAAAAAGCATGAGTCACACTTATTGCCCTAACTGCATGGGTCACCAACGTTTCTTCTTCTTTATTTTTTAAACATACACTCAAATCCGCAACAAGCTTTCCTAACTAAGCAATAAAAAAGAATGTTTTCATGACATCTTCACATCTAGTAATAGAAGCTCTTAACAGTTCAAGATAACAGTACAAGTTGCTCAGTGAAAAAAGGGAGACTCGAACATTTTTAAAAAGTATAAAATCAGCTGGCCCTTAAGTGTTGATTTAATAAAAAACAGGTTTTCTTCCCCTTGGGGGGAGGGGGAGGAGTAGTTGAGCTTTCTGAAGTTGTCCCAGAAGTAGCACTATCATAGTATAACTGAACCAGTACAGATAGGTATCTGTTATTTAAAATCATTAAGAAAAGGGCCTCCCTGGTGGCGCAGTGGTTGAGAGTCCGCCTGCCGATGCAGGGGATGTGGGTTCGTGCCCCGGTCTGGGAGGATCCCACATGCTGCGGAGCGGCTGGGCCCGTGAGCCATGGCCGCTGGGCCTGCGCGTCCGGAGCCTGTGCTCCGCAACGGGAGAGGCCACAACAGTGAGAGGCCCGCATACCGCAAAAAGAAAAAAAAAAAAAAAAATCATTAAGAAAAGAATTAAGGAAGGAATTAATTCCTCCTGCTAAGAACAGTTAAACATCCTGAACGTTATATAGAAAACAAACATAAAAAGGTAAAGAGAAGACAGACTGTCTAGGGACTACAGGATACGAGAAACGACACAGCAGTGAGGTCCTTAGATTTTCTTTTTGCCTCATATATCCTGGACCGGGTGACGGAGATGCCAACAACCCATTAGCATCAATAGGCACACACACAAAAAGTCTCCAGAAGAGCCAAAGGACTAGGAAAGGACAATCAACAGATACTAACACACAGATGACACAGGTGTTAGTATTATCCGACAAGGATTTCAATGCAGCCATCATTAAAATGTTTCAACAAGCAATTACAAACATGCTTGAAACAAATGGAAAAAAAAGTCTCAGCAAAGAAATAGAAATATAGAGAAAAAAACCAAATGGGAATTTTAGAACTGAAAATTATAAAAACTGAAATAAAAAACTCGAAAGATGGGTTCAGCAGCCAATGGAAAAGAGGAAGACAGAATAAAAAATTCCCAATCTGAATAGGAGAAAAAATGGAATGAAAAAAATGAACAGAGCCTCAGGGACCTGTGGGACTATAACAAAAGATCTAATATCTAATATCCATGGCATCAGAGTCCTGGAAGGAGAGAAGAAAGAGAGTAAGGTTTAAAAGTATTTGAAGAAATAATGGTTGAGAGAGGATATGGGAATATATGTATACATATAGCTGATTCACTTTGTTGTACAGCAGAAACTAACACAATATTGTAAAGCAATTATACTCCAATAAACATGAAAAAAAAATAATGGTTGAAAATTTCCCAAATTTGGCAAAAGATATAAAACACACAGCCTCAAGAAGCTAAGCAAACTTCAAACAGGATAAGCTCAAAGAAATCCACTCCAAGACACAAACTTCTGAAAACTAAAGACAAAGAAAAAAATCTTGAAAGCAGAAAGAGGAATGACAGGTTACCTACGGGGAACAACAATTCACATGACAGCAGATTTCACATCAGAAACCATGAAGGTCCAAAGAAAGTGACAGTTTTTCAAGTACTGGAGGAAAAGACCTGTCATCCCCAATTCTACATCCAGAGAGACTAACTTTCAAGAACAAAGGGGTAATCAAGGCATTTGTCACCAGCAGATCTACCCTAAAAGAAAGGCTCGAAGAAGTTCTCTAAGCAGAAAGGAAACAATAAAAGAAGGAATCTTAGAACATCTGGAAGAAAGAATAATGAAAAGGGTTTTAAAAAATTAAATACTTTTTTCTAGAGTTTTGATGTTTGAAGCCAAAATTATAACTTATATAGGTATCAATATACATAAAGGAAATGTTTAAGACAATTATACTATAAACAAGGGAGGGTAAAGGGATGTAAAGGGAAGGTTTCTATACTTCACTTAAACTAGTAAAATGTCAACACCAGTAGACTATGATAGGTTATGTATATACCATGTAATACCTAGCAACCATTAAAAAGCTATACAAAGAAATACACTAAAAAATACTACAGGGGCTTCCCTGGTAGAGCAGTGGTTGAGATCTCGCCTGCCAATGCAGGGGACGTGGGTTCGAGCCCTGGTCTGGGAAGATCCCACATGCCATGGAGCAGCTGGGCCCATGCGCCACAACTACTGAGCCTGTGCTCTGGAGCCCTCGAGCCACAACTACTGAGCCTGCATGCTACAACTACTGAAGCCCGCGCACCTAGAGCCCGTGCTCCGCAACAAAGAGTAGCCCTCGCTCGTCGCAAATTGAGAAAGCCTGCGAGCAGCAACAAAGACCCAGTGCAGCCAAAAATAAATAAATTTTTTTAAAAAAGAATAAAAAATACCACAGATAAATCAAAATGGAATTCTAAAAATAGTTCAAGTAACCCACAGGAAGGCAAAAGAGAAAACAGAGAAATGAAAAACAGAAGAGACAAACAGAAAAAGAAACCCAAAATCAGTCTTTATTCAAATTTTGCAATGAGGAGTTGCTGCTGAGGAACTCAGAGGATGCAACACAGTTCCATAGTTAAGAACAGAGGCTCAGGTCAGATTTATGCTCAAGCCTAGAGATTACAACCTTCTAGCTGTGTGGTCTTGGGCAAGTTATACAGCTTTTCTGAGCTTCAATTTTCTCACTTATAACATGGAAATAATAATAGTATCTACCTGCAGACTCTTGAGAGACTTAATATTAATACATATAAAACTCTCAGTACAATACAGTAAGTGCTCAAAAACTATTAATTATATTAGAGACAAGATAAATGTATTCCCAGACTTGTAACTCACAGCACAGGAAGGCAGGAGTAAACTGAGGAAGTGAATGTGGAGGGACTAAGCTCAAGTCTGCATACAAAGGACTCAGGTGCCTCTCTCACACAACCTCTAGAACACTCCCAGTCAATTAGAAGATCCTTCTGGAGAATGTGAACCTAAAAAAGAAGATGCCTACAGATACTGTAACTTGAGGGTTGATAACAAAAAAGCCAATGGTCCACCCAATTTCAGTAGATGATGGGAGGGTAAAAGGGTGAGATAAAGCTCACATATACTGTAATAAAAAGTCACGGATAAGTTCTTGAAATTAAACTAAGAAGAAGTAATATGCATAAATACTTTAGAAATATGAAGACAAATATCAAGAGAAACAAACCAAAAGAATGGAAGTACACTGGGAATGGACATTATTGGAATATTGGGAATGGCAAGAAACAAGGGACAGCTTCTGCTGCTGTTCCCCTAAGCATTTTAGCACAATTTGACTATAAAACAGAATGTTAGCCATATTTCCATTTTTCCTTTAAACCCTCTGCATTTTAATAACTTTTTCTTTCATAGCAGGCTTGTATTTCTGTTATAATAGAGGGAAATCTATTTTTAGAAATTAAATTATAATCAGAGGTGAAACTAAGAGGGGTTTTCCCATTAAAACTAACAATATATTCTTCAATTCCAAATTCCACAAATTCAAGAATTAGGGATTCTCATACATCCTCACATCTGACAATACTGTTTCTTTCCAAAAAACAGACAGGTCTTTACTAAGCCTAATATCTTAGAGTCTTAAACATCATTTCGTTCTACCTATGGCCCCTATCCAGTGACTGAATATCTTCTGTAGTATCCCTATGAAGAGACAGCAAGCCGAAGCAGGGCCAGTCCCACTGGTAAGTTCTTTCCTGGGCAGTCCATCCCATCCATAGGCACCTTTGATTGGGAGCTCATCTCTATTCTAAGGTAACATTTGTTTCCCTACAAATCCCATTCACTACCTACTAGTCCTGCTTCTTCTCCTTAGGTCAATTTTTCTGTCTTGCACATGTCAGTTCTTTAATAGCTGAAGACAGCTATCATGCCTACCCAAAACTTATCTTTGGTGAAATTTTCTTAGTCCCTAACATGTTCAAATATTACACAACAATTAAAATAATACATAAAGTTATATACTAAATGAGGATGAATCAAAGAAAAATGCAAAATGCATATAACTACTGATCATAACTCTCATGTATACTTATATATACCAAAAATTAGGGAACAGTTAAATAATTATGATGCATACATACTAAGCAATACTATATATATATGTATATACACACACATATATCAACACAGAAAAACATCCACTATATACTAAGTGGAAGAGCAAGCTAAAAAACAAAATGTATAGTATGTCTCCCTTTTTAAAAAAACATACACATGTATATGTGTATGTGTATTTTTATACATGCTGAGGTAGACAGATACATCTTACAGATGAAAGATATATTCCATATACTCTAATACTACTTACCTTAAGGAGTAGACAGCTTTTGTTTTTTCCTCTATATATTCATATATTGTTTGAATGTTTTAAAGTTCTTAATAATCAAGTTTTGTGATAAAAAGATTTAAAATGTTGGGGGGAGAGGGGGAAAATTTCTCATTGTTCAAACCCTTTGAGCTAGCAGTAACATACTTTTGGAAGTCTACACTAATGAAAAAACATAGATCAAATGCCTATTGGGCATGTTCACTAAGATATCACCACCCATCCAACAAGTACCTGAATGCCTACTACATACCAGCTACAGTAAAATGGCAGACAAGGTTCATTTATCACAGCACCTACCATGTTCCAGGGAAGATACTCATAAAACAACTATTTGCAATAAAATACAACAGGAGACACCCAACCGTGATCTCAAATTCACCGTTATCACCCTCACATCTTACATTTAACATCTTCAGCCAAGCAGGAAACCTGAGGATCATCTTAACTTCTCTACTTCACTTACACCCCTTATCTAATTAATGCTTAAGACCTCTTATTTCTACTATTTCTCACATCTGTACCATTCAGCTCCATTCCTACTGCACCTATCCTCATCAGCTCTAGCCTAGGCCACTGCAATCCTATCTTCATTCACTGTCCCCTTCAATCTCTTTCCCACATGCTGTTCTAGAGATCTTTCTAAAATAAAAAGCTCATTGTGTCACTTTCCTTCCTAAAATCTTTTAATGGCTTCACAGTACCTACAGGATAAAGCTCAAATTCATAGTGTGGCACACAATGTGCTCCATGAGGACCTGTTTACCTTGGCTGTTGCCATGTCACATATCTGATACCACAATCCAGCTAATCTGAACTACCTGCAGTTCCCCATCTTACCATGCTTGTTTCAAGCTGATGTGCTTTTGCCTGTACAGCACCTTCTGCTTGGAATACAACTGGCAAACACCTAGTCATCTTACAAGTTTGAGATTAGAAATTACCTCATCTTTGAAGCCTTTTCTGACCACACTTCTCCTCCAATACAATTGATCATTTCCTCCTTTGCACTTTTGCCTCCACTAAATCTCAAATATAGTTCTTATGTAGGACCTACAAAGCTTTAGTACATATAGCTGTATGCACATGTACCTCCCCCTACCAATCAAGAATTTCTCCTTACTTGTTTTTGTGTCCCCAAAACCCTAACCCTAACCCTAATCGTAAATGCCTAAAGCAGTATCTGGTATATAATTCATGTTCAATGTTTGCTGAAGAAATGATTGTATGAGAGAAAAACTTTATGTAGCAGAGAAACAAAAATGGTTAAGTAAATTATGGTTTATCTATCAGAAGATATTTAGCCATTTAAAAAAAAGTTTTTAAAGGCTACATAAGCAGGAAAATGTCTGGTCACAGTGTTAGACGGGAAAAGACCAAAATATAAAATAAAACATAGCACACTTACAAACTATGCTTTTTATTTAATTTTTAAAATTAATTAATTTATTTATATTTTTTATTTTTGGCTGCGTTGGGTGTTCGTTGCTGCGCGCAGGCTTTCTCTAGTTGCGCAAGTGGGGGCTAGTCTTCACTGCGGTGCGTGGGCTTCTCATTGTGGTGGCTTCTCTTGTTGAGGAGCACGGGCTCTAAGTGCACGGGCTTCACTAGTTGTGGCACGTGGGCTCAGGAGTTCTGGCTCATGGGCTCTAGAGTGCAGGCTCAGTAATTGTGGCACACGGGCTTTGCTGCTATGTGGCATGTGGGATCTTCCCAGACCAGGGCTCAAGCCCGTGTCCCCTGCATTGGCAGGTGGATTCTTAACCACCATGCCACCAGGGAAGTCCTACGCTTTTCAAAAATGATATATAGTAACAAATCAAAATATTTACAGTAGTAATATCAGAGTGGTAAGACTATGGGAGATAGTCTTCTATCCTCTATTTTGCTGTATTTTCCATAATTTTCTAAATTATTATTATTTTATAATAAAAATACATGTATATTATTAGTGATAGTTCTAAAATTAGATTGTGATGATCGTTGCACAACTCTGAATATATAAAAAACAAGAAATGTACTTTTTTTTTTTTTTTTTTTTTTTTGCGGTATGCAGGCCTCTCACTGTTGTGGCCTCTCCCGTTGTGGAGCACAGGCTCTGGACGCGCAGGCTCAGTGGCCATGGCTCACGGGGCCCAGCCACTCTGCGGCACGTGGGGATCTTCCCGGACCGGGGCACGAACCCGTGTCCCCTGCATCGGCAGGCAGACTCTCAACCACTGCGCCACCAGGGAAGCCCCAAGAAATGTACATTTTAATTGGGTGGATTTTATAGCATGTGAATTATATGTATCTTAATAAAGCTGATAAAAATGTATGTATCTACTTAAATCTTTATTGCAAGAGCACAACAATAAAAAAATAAATAAAATGCAAAGGAACTGGAAAGAACCTAAGAAATCATACAGGCCAGTTCTCTCATTTTGCGTATTAGAGAAACGTTTTGGCCAAAGCTGCCAGTTCATTAGTGGCCAAAGCTAGACTGGGATTCAGGCCTCCTCCCAATCCAGTGCTTTATAATACCACTGCTGCTTATATTTCAACAAAAGGAAATATGTTAGTTTAATAAATCTAGATCTGATTAGGTGTTTTTGGTCCCAAGTTCATTTAAAAGAAGTGCTGCCCCAAAATAAAATTTTCTGAAACAGACAGTCCCTGAGAATAAGAATGAAATCAATGGGATTTATATAATACCTGATTTCAGCTCAATATATTTGATGGAAAGCCTTAATAACTACAATTCAATGAAGGAACAGGCATGTTTGTGATCACTAAAACTACTGCAATTCAAGAAGATGGACAAGGCTGGACACTTTGACCTCCAAGCTGCCCTCTTAACCAGGATTTTTTTATTCTAAATGAAAGGTCAATATCACAAATATACTACAGCTGCAATCTGTAAATGTCTCATTTCAGTACTTAAATATCCTCAGACAGAGCCTGATACAGATCCATATTACAATGAATTTGTCCCCCAAAGGTGTTGAAAGCAGCATGGATTCAAGGTCTCCATAAGCTATGAGAAATTATGTTACTAATGGCTGTATATTTAAGACTCTAAATATTAAAATTTATCTAATGAGACTGGCAACTACACAGTCACCGTTCATCCCCCCGACTTAACTCATATTTAATACATTAACTTTAAAACTCCTTACCATAAGGAACAGACTGGATGAATGTGCGCACTAATTATTTTAGCAATGCCTCTTGTCAAGAAATCCCAGATGACAATTCGGCCATCATTACAGCCAACTGCAAGCAGTGTGCCCCACCTGTTAAAGGTGCAAGTCAGGGCCATGCTGATACAATCCAAAGTTCCATCAGCTTCCTAAAGATTAAAATGAACATAAGAATATAGACAATAATACCCAGGTATCCAAATTATTTCTTAAAGTTTCTCTAACATCTATGATAATTCTCTTGAATTTAAATTATGATGTATACCAAAATAATCTCTATGTGTGTTCTCATATCTATTAAATTAGCCCAAATGGCAAAATATTTATAAAAGCTAACAGAGAATTTTTAGAAACAGATGTGACCAATCCCTTGCATTACTACTATAACTTCATACAAATTCTCTGGAAGGCAATTAGGCAAAATAAAACAGGATTCACTAAAAGAGTCATCTTACTGATCAAGTAATCATAGTTCTTGAAATTTATTCCAAGAAAAAAAAAAAAAAACGTGTGTAACATTAGGAAAGTCAAATAAATTTATATTAATATCAAGCCATTTAAAATAATCATGACTACATTAAACACACTCCAAGTATTACAAAATATTTTTACATGTAAAGCACACTTATAGCATACGTATTGATTATTACTATGCAAAAACACTGATCAAAACTATAAAAGCACACAGAAAAAAAATTTACATGAAGGTGACAGTACTGTTTGTGAAAAATGCTTCAATCAAAAGTATTTTTTTAATTTAAAGGGAAATGAACTGTAAGATTTACAACATTATGTTGAAATTTCCAGCCAACATTGCCTATCTATCTCCCCCCCTGCTCAAAATTAAAAATTTAGTTGCCTTTTATATCAAAAGATCATCATATTTAATGCTTCTACTGTCAAAAAAAAAAAAGATGAAAACGTAGTTTCCACTCAAACATAAAAGCTAGGGAGTTACCATTTTCTAAAATCACAATACAATACTCTTACCTCTGGATAATTCTGCCCAAAGGACTCTGCAACAAAGCAAAGGAAGAAAGTTGATGGAACATGTGCAACATACCAGGAATCCTACAGCTCACAACTACGGCTCACAAACAGTGTACAGCAGTGGCTTGCAAAGTGTGGATGGAGAACTGGCGCCCTTTCAGGGACTCCATGAGGTCACACCTATTTTCATTATCACACCAAGATGGTATGTGCCTTTTTACTCTCATTATTTCACAAGTTTACAGATGAGTTCTCCTGAGGCTATACGAGCTGTGATACTGAAACAGTATGAATGCAGAATCCAGCCAACTTCTATTGATATTTAGGCAAACATTAAAGAGATTTGTAAAAATGCAAAACAATGCCACTCTTCTCACTAAATAAGTTTTGTTTTGGAAAAGTTATTTTTCATAAAAACGTTATTAATGTAAACATGTAATAGGGTGTTTTTACGGTTATTTTTATGTAACAAACTTTAAAAAATCAAATCAGTCAACTTATCTTAAATCCCAACTACTCTCTTAAAACCTTTATTAAGAGCAGCCAACCAACAGGGTTCCCTTCCTAATAATAGCACTTAGGCTGTAACATAATCTGGTAGTTGGTTAAACACACAATTCTCTGTATTAATTTCTTTTTTTTTTTTTTTTTTTTCGGTACGCGGGCCTCTCACTGCCGTGGCCACCCCTGCCGCAGAGCACAGGCTCCGGACGCGCAGGCCCAGCGGCCATGGCTCACGGGCCCAGCCGCTCCGCGGCATGTGGGATCCTCCCAGACCGGGGCATGAACCCGTATCCCCTGCATCGGCAGGCGGACTCTCAACCACTGCGCCACCAGGGAAGCCCTGTATTAATTTCTTAAACAAATAACATTTTAGTACAGACATCCCTGGAATACTTTTCCTATATTAAATTTGGTATTTATACATTAGTGATAAACATTTTGAGCTATAGTACGATACTGCCTGCTTGTCAGAAGTTTAATGTTTAGAAGTTTAATGCAGTAGCAACATCTTTATCAGTATTTACTTATGTTATTACCTAAACATTTTATTAGCATGATATTTAAACTATACTCTGAGAACTACAGATCCAAGGAAGCTGTTTTACATTTAGGACATCCAAATAAGATTTCATCTAAAAAATAAGTTTACTATTTTTAGTTTTTTAACATATGATCCAGCAATTCCACTCCTGAGTATATATTCGAAGAAAATGAAAATACTAACTCAAAAAGATACATGCACCTGAACGTTAACAGCAGCATTATTTACAAGAGCCAAGATGTGGAAGCAAGCTAAGTGTCCATCAACAGATGAATGGGTAAAGAAGATATAGAGTATGTGTATATATATGAATATTTATATAACTATGAATATTTATATAAATAAAATATTTCTCAGCCATAAAAAAGAATAAAATTTTGCCATTTGCAACAACATGGATCAATCTGGAGGGTATTATACTTAGTGAAATAAGTCAGAGAAAGACAAATACTATATGTCACCACTTACATGTGGAATCTAAAAAATAAAACAAATGAAAGAATGTAACAAAACTGAAATACATTCACAGATATAGAGAACAAACTCATGGTTACCAGTGGAGAAAGGGGAGGGGGAGGGGCAATACAGGGATAGAGGATTAAGAGGTACAAACTACTATGTATAAAATAAATAAGCTATAAGGATATACTGTACAGCATGGGGAATATAGCCAATACTTTATACTAACTTTAAATGGAGTATAATCTACAAAAATATTGAATCACTATGTCATACACCTGAAACTAACATAATACTGTAAATCAATGTACTTTAATTTTTTTTAAAAAGACATTTGACTTTTAAAAAAAGTCTGAAAACCAGTTTTATTACATTTTGTCCTTTATAAAAATTAATAGAAATCAAAACAGTGAAAACATTAAAACTAATCAGAAGAAATACAGGCCCTAAAGTTAAGAAAACTAAAAGAAAGATGAAAACAATGATGAATAATTGCCCCCCCGCAAAAGGCAATTATTTTGGTTTCTCTAATGTGCACCAGACTTCAGTGTCTGATTGCATTCAAATACTAAAGAGAAGAATGAAATGAAAAGCTGAAACCAGATTAAGATAGGTTATTCTGAAAGAACCTTTTGAAAATTACTAAAGTCATACATGTAGGTAATACACATATGTGTAATTAAAAAATGACAGTTTCCTCCCTGCGACCCACTTACTAAGGTAAAAGCTTCCATATTTCTATATGCTTACACAAACATTAACATATTTAGAGTTTGTTCTTTAAACAAAATACTACACATATTATATGTATTATATGTAATATATGTATTATAATATGTATTATTAACAAAATATATATATTTCCAAAGCAATAATATAGATCTATATTCACATGATTGAGAGAAAAAAGGAGTATTCATTGAAAAATTAAAAACAAAACAAAAAACCACAACCTAAAAATATGAAGTACTCAGGAAGGAGGAGAGTATGACTTGCTGTGTTCAGAGATGGGAAAGCCATATTTAAAGTTCTGAGAGGAACTCCCTGGGCGTCCAGTGGTTAGGACTCTGAGCTTCCACTGAAGAGGGCACAGTTTCGATCCCTGTTCAGAGAACTGAGATCCGGCATGCTGCGCAGTGTGGCCAAAAAAGCAACAACAAAAAGATTCTGAGAGAATCCAGAATCCTGGGACCATTTTAATGTATGATTACCCTTCAACACAGATTACCCCTGATTTTGTACTTTTTTGTGGTTTTTTTTGTTTGTTTTTTGCGATACGCAGGCCTCTCACCACTGTGGCCTCTCCCGCCGCGGAGCACAGGCTCCGGACGTGCAGGCTCAGCGGCCATGGCTCACGGGCCCAGCCGCTCCGCGGCATGTGGGATCCTCCCGGACCGGGGCACGAACCCGTGTCCCCTGCATCGGCAGGCGGACTCTCAACCACCACGCCACCAGGGAAGCCCCTGATTTTGTATTTTTGTTTTATGTTTTAGGTGTTGGGTTTTTTTTTCCCCCTTTTTTGGAGGGGTCATCCTAGTTAACAGGATTATAACAAGAAGTTTAAAGGAACACAAAGAAAAAGTGTGTATAAAAAAGACTAAGCTCTGTGCTTCCCTGGTGGCGCAGAGGCTGAGAGTCCGCCTGCCGATGCAGGGGACACGGGTTCGTGCCCTGGTCCGGGAGGATCCCACATGCCACGGAGCGGCTGGGCCCGTGAGCCATGGCTGCTGAGCCTGTGTGTCCGGAGCCTGTGCTCCGCAAAGGGAGAGGCCACAACAGTGAGAGGCCCATGTACCGCAAAAAAAAAAAAAAAGACTAAGCTCGTCTGGGCCACTTTGGTCGAAGAGTCTGAGCAAGAATGCTGTCAAGAAGGGTTATGGTAGCACAAGGCCTCTTCCCCTAGATGTTCAAGGCCACTTTTATATTCTCTATCCTCCCACCATCTAACCACCCATCATCTAACATTTAACATTTTGTTACAGTTAGATTCTTAGGCTTGGTTCTAAAGACCATGAAAGGGGGAAAAAAGATACCCAAATGTAGCTGACAAAGAGAAATAAACCCTGGTCGGATTTAACTTCATAATATACTTGATAATTCAAAAAACATGAATGACACATTTCCAAAACTGATTACAGAAGAAAAGTCCTTGACTGGGTCAATGAGGAAAAAACACATTGAAAGGTTGTTAAAGACCTACCATTGAAATTTTTAAAAAATGTTTAATTATAAAAAAAAGGACAGCAGGCCCGTATGGTTTTATGAGCAATTTCTCCTAAATCTCAAGGTGCAGGTAATTACTATGTTATTCAAGCTATTTCTGAGCAGAAAAAAATATGTATTCGTGTTTTATAAAGCCAACATAGCTGATACCAAAACCTGATAAGATGATACAAAAAGAAAACAAGAGTCTCTTTCACTTAAGAATATAAATAGGGCTTCCCTGGTGGCGCAGTGGTTGAGAGTCCGCCTGCCGATGCAGGGGATACGGGTTCGTGCCCCAGTCTGGGAAGATCCCACATGCCGCAGAGCGGATAGGCCCGTGAGCCATGGCCGCTGAGCCTGCGCGTCCGGAGCCTGTGCTCCGCAACGGGAGAGGCCACATCAGTGAGAGGCCCACGTACCGCAAAAAAAAAAAAAAAAAAAAAAAGAATATAAATAGTGGGACTTCCCTAGTGGCACAGTGGTTAAGAATCTGCTTGCCAATGCAGGGGACATGGGTTCGATCCCTGGTCCACGAAGATCCCACATGTTGTGGAGAAACTATGCCTGTGTACCACAACTACTGAGCCTGCGCTCTAGAGCCCACGAGCCACAACTACTGAGCGTGCGTGCCACAACTACTGAAGCCTGCACGCCTGGAGCCCGGGCTCTGCAACAAGAGAAGCCAAAGCAATGAGAAGCCTGTGCACCGCAACAAAGAGTAGCCCCCCCACTCTCCGCAACTAGAGAAAGCCCGCATGCAGCAACAAAGACCCAATGCAACAAAAAATAAATTGATTCTTAAAAAAAAAACAAAAGAACACAAAGATTACAGGGTATTTCACCTCTAGATTCTGCAGAAATGAAAAGTAATTTCTAGCAGTGTATATAAGTATAACCAAATTCTAAACACAAAAAATCTGGAGTTTATTATTCTACCATGTAAGAAGGCATAATGGAATAGCAAGGGGGAAAAAAAAACGGCCTACTCCAAACTCGTTCCAAAGGAACAAGCAATAGCACAATGCACTCTAATTGTATTCAATATATCCTTGGACAAGAATGTTTAAGAGCCATACAATCCTATGAATAGATGCTGAAAAAACAAATTTGCTAAAACTCAATAGCTCATTCTAATAACAGCCAAATCTAATAGAAGACTACAATAAATGATAAAAACTATTAACCAAAAACACAACAATTATCATTCTAAAAGGTGAAATATTAAAACCATTTCAATTAGCATCAGCAACTAGAAAGGGATATATCACCATTATTAGTTAATATTCCTCTTGGAGGTTCCAGCCAATGGAATAAGAAAATGAAATAATTGGTTTAAACATTGACTATAAGAGATAAAACTATTTCTTTTGCTGATAACACTGAATACCTAGAAAACACAGAAATTCTAATTTTAAAAACCACCCAAGGGCTTCCCTGGTGGCGCAGTGGTTGAGAGTCCGCCTGCCGATGCAGGGGACACGGGTTCATGCCCCGGTCCGGGAAGATCCTGCATGCTGCAGAGAGGCTGGACCCGTGAGCCAATGGCCGTTGAGCCTGCGTGTCCAGAGCCTGTGCTCCGCAACGGGAGAGGCCACAACAGTGAGAGGCCCGCGTACCGAAAAAAAAAAAAACAAACCACCCAAATTAATAAGAAAATAAGGCAAGGTGGTTTGATACAAGAAAAACATTCAAACATTAACAGCTTTTCTTTAGATTAGCAATTAATATCCAGAAATGAAAATGAAGGGGAAAATTCCATTCACAATGGCTACAAACATAAATATTTAAGGAAAAAATGTAATAAGAAAGACATGCCATGTATGAAGAAGAAAACTATAAAATCTTAGTTAAGGCCGTAAAATATGAATAAGTGAAAAGACAATCTACATTCTGGGGTGGGAAAGCTTAATGGCTTTCTCCAAAACCTAGTAAATTTTATGAAATTCCAGATGGATTAAAGACAAATGTTAAAAAAAAAATCTAAATGTACTGTAACGTTGCTGATATATGATAAAGATAACATTTAAATTTAGTGGGAATTTATTTAATATATAGGGATGGACAACTGACTATCCACCTGAAAGAAAAAAATAGTTCCAGTTCCTCTCTCATACCACATATAAAAATAAATTTCAGGTAAATTAATGATTTTTTAAAATCAAAAATCTTCAAAGAAAACCTAGGAGATCCCATGTATAATCTAGGGTGGGGAAGACCTTAACCAAGTTAGGAAAACCGAAAGAAAAGAGAAATACATTTGATTATATAAAAACTGGAACATTTTGCATGGCACAAGTTCCCATAAACAGTCAAAAGATTTTAAAAAAACTGGCAATGCAGATGACAGACAGGAGTTGACATCTATACTATAAAGCAAGTCTATACACCAATAAAGAAAAATGATCAAAAAGAAAAGATAAAGAATATGAATAAACAAGTCACAGAAGAACAAAATGAGATGGCCTCTAAACAAAGGAAAACATCAAATTCAGAGAAATGTAAATCAAATGAAAAATGAGATGCCACTTTCATCCATCAGACAGGAAAATTTAGAGAGAACACCTGCTAGGGGGGAAGGGATATTGCCTATAAAAATGGGAACTGTTACAGCCGTTTGGAAAAGGAATCTGACAGCATCTATTAAAAGCAAAAATATACATAGTCCTCATCTCAGTAATCCTACAATTGGAAACCTAATCTCCATAGATGTAAACACAACAATGGGACGTAAGAACAAGGGTATTTAAACTATTGTTCTTGGTGGCAAAAAAAAAAAAAAAAAAAAAAGAACCACCCCCCTGCATTGGAAACAAGGTAAATACCCATTATTAGTGTAATGGATGAAAAAATTGTGGTATTCAAATATGGATAAATTACACTAATTCTCTTCAAAATTTTTATTGGTGTTACTTAAGTGAAAAAAAGCAAGACACAAAGTGTATATCTCATTTTTTTGTTAACATATGTATATACACACACACACATATAGGCATAGATAAAAATATGGAAGGAGATACATGGGATTAACAACAAAGAATGGAGGAGGCAAGGGAAAAAAAGAACACTTTTTTTAAAAAAACATTTATAGGGAATTCCCTGGCAGTCCAGTGGTTAGGACTCCATGCTTCCACGCAGAGGGCACAGGTTCAATCCCTGATCAGAGAACGAAGATCCCACAAGCTGCACGGCACAGCCAAAAAATAAAAAAAATAAAAAAGCATTTACAGTTAAGTTAAAATTTGATATCATGAGTGTGTATCTACATGAACGCATTAAAAATCATTAGTTCTATTATCTCCTAATGTGTAGGAATAGTATCTCGTAGCATTAAGTGAAGAAAGCAAGTTGCAAAAAATGTGTATAAAAAGTTCTATTTCTGTAAAAAAGCAAAAACAAAGCCCTTACAAATTGTATTTAAGTATACTTATATGACCAAGGAAAAGGTATAAAAGGATAAATTCCGACAGTTACCATTTGGAAAGGAGGAAAAAGGCAATTTTTTCTGTATGCATATTTGTATTGTTTCCACTGTTGTGCTAAATATGTACTGTACATGTTAATTTGAAAAGCATGAATTTAAAGAACTTTAATGAGTTTTCTAGACTTAAGCTCAAGCTGGCTTATCATTTCTTTGAAGTGCTCAAGCCTGCATTTATCATTAGCAGCTACCGCTTACTGAATGCTTATGTGTCAGACTCCATACTAAGGTCTTCTACATACTGTCTCATTTGATCCTCTCAATGCACTATTGAGTACTATCATACTCCCATTTCACAGATAAGAAAGTTAGGATTAAAGGTTATCCCCAAACTGACAGTTAAAAACTGGCAAAACTGGAACCCGACTAAGAAACCCTACTCTTAACTATAACTGCACTAAAAAGCCTCTATAATCTTGCCCAAATTTGACCTCAAGGTTACTAGTCTATGATTTGCAAAACACATCTGCCCTTTATTGAAAATAGTCAAAATTCTGCCCATCTTCTTTCTTTCAGCATGTCTTCTTTTCTCTCCCCAAATCTCAAAGATCACCGACATTATTTCATATGCCAAGTTCCTTCAAGGCCAAGGAATATAATTCGACCAAGAGAAGTGAGCTAAGTGACCCACCTAAAATCTCTACCTATTGAGGACTCTTCTTGGCAATAACCAATGATCACTTTATTTGTTCAAAAACAAACAAACAAACAAAAATCCTTTTCCCCAGAGAAGGCAAAAGAAAAATAAGAAGCATTCCTCATGGAAACAACCTAAATGCCCATCGACAGACAAATGGATAAAGAAGATGTGGTACATATATACAATGGAATATTACTCAGCCATAAAAAGGAATGAAATTGGGTCATTTGTAGAGACGTGAATGGACCTAGAGACTGTCATACAGAGTGAAGTAAGTCAGAAAGAGAAGAACAAATATTGTATATTAATGCATATATGTGGAACCTAGAAAAATGGTACAGATGAACTGGTTTGCAGGGCAGAAACAGCGACACAGATGTAGAGAACAAACGTATGGACACCAAGCGGGGAAAGCGGCGTGGGGTGGTGGTGTGATGAATTGGGAGATTGGGATTGACATGTATACACTAATTTGTATAAAATGGACAACTAATAACCTGCTGTATAAAACAATTTATAAAATAAAATTCAAAAAAAAGAAGTATTCCACTTCCCTTTTGCCTATAAACTATAAAAGCCCAGAGTAGGCACATGAAAGATATTTGTTGAGTGTTGAATGAATAATTTTGGTATTACACCATCCAGCCCAACCAAGCAGGAAACTTCTTTGCTCTTAGCACTCCACATAATGTTAAAAACCCTTTCTAGTTGCCTCATTTTTACAATCTTTGCCTTCAGTCACATTAGCTTTCCTGACACTATTCTTAAAAGCTAGTGCCACCCTCATATATTTACCTTCAGCAACGTGCCCTTCTTTTGTACGTGCCTTTTTGGAATCTGAGTTTAGACTGCTTTCAGTGCAAGCACACCAGTTCCCTCAGGTGCCTCCTCCTTTTTTCCCAGTTAGGACCCTTTCTCCAAACTGCCTTTTAGCTTTCTAGGTCTTGGAATAATATCTATTCTCTAAATTGCTGAACATCCACCTCCTTAAAAACTTGGTTACCATGAACTCTAAAATTTCGTGGTCCTTTTGTCCCAGTGGAAGTATGTTCGACTTGCCAACCAATTCCTCCCTACTGTAACAGTTAGGTCCAGAGTAGCAGTTTCCATTCCACTTCCTCAATCTAACAGGTGATGACACAATCCGCAGCATTTCTTTTTAGAGAAATGCAACTTGCAGGTGGCTAAATAACTCATCTTACCACACCCCAATCTGATGCCATCGCTACCATAATTACTATATTTCCTTGGCTCCAGTCTGGCCTCCCGCATCAATCCTTAAGAAAGCTGCTACAGCCAACTTTCTAAGCCCCAAATCTCATCATGTCACTTACCTGCTCAAAAATCTCCCTTGTTAAACAATATGCTGAACTTCTAAGTATAATTTTAAAAAGCAATAATCTGGCCCCAACCAGTATTTTCCATTTTATCTTTGACTAACTCCCCATTAGCACCTGGGACAGAAACTTGCATAATCCACCCTAAGCACCAGCTGTAAACTGCTAACCATTTCCAGAATATATATCACATGTTCATGCCTCAGAATGTTTGCCCCTACTGTTCTCTGCACTGGTAATTACCTTCTCCATTTGTCCCTCTGGAAAAATCCTCCTCCATGTTTACTGTCTGCGTTAAATGGCACTTCCTCTATAACGTCATCCCCAAATTCTACTGCCAACCCCAACAATGCAGAATTAATTGCTCTTTCAGCTGGATTCCCATAATGGGGTTCCCACTATTTACTGTGGTTCCATTTCATAGTTATTTGTTTATGCCCCTATCCTCCTAGTTTTATGTATTTATCCAGGGCAAAAACTGTATCACATTTCAGTGTTTATCAAACATTAGGAGCCAATCCACCACAAATGGATAAATCATTCGGTGAGCCATACCATACAAGTTTTTTTAATAGATCAGAAGATATCAGAGGACACTGAGCATAACAACAATTAGTATCATTTTCAGAAACAGTTATATGTGTATGTATATATATAATGGACTGTGATAGAAAATACATTTCTTACTATGAGCTGTAGCAAAAGTAAGTTTGAAAAACTCTTATTAACTTTTACCTCCAGTGCCTACTGCCTAATACACAGCAAGGGCTCAGAAAGTGGTTGCACAGGTAAAAGCATTTGAGTGTCCACATTAAGAACACATTATCATTCCTTTCCTTTATCTGGCCAGATACGGTTTAGTATGCTCCCACAATCACATTACTTCTGTTCCTTCCTCCTTTATATCTGCAATAATTAACTTTCTCGCTGTAAAACTCAAGTCATTCCCATAGAGATTTGTATCTTTTGAATCCAGCCAGCCTTCTTTTAAATTGTCTAACCTTCCAATGCTAAATATCGCTTCCTAAGTTTTACCCATATGAATCTTCTGTATCATACAAGGAAAATCTTTCCCATCTGCTCTTTCTTTCAAGGTATGAGCCTATCTATCACCTTTCCTCCATAGTTAAGTTTTTAAAAATAAGGATCAACCCTTTGCCTCCAGTCCACCTCACACATCTTCCTAAAATCATTGTAACCCAGCTTCTGTTCAAGTTGCTAAGGAGCCCCAAGATGTCCAAGAACTAAGTTGCCCACGAACTAAGTAGAGTAGCCCTTTCTCAGCTCTTAGCCTCAACTGCTCTACAACTGCTTCTATGGAAGACACCACACCAACCTGCACTCTCTTCTACCTCTACATGAATAAATATATGAAAAGCACTTGAAAATAGGCCTAGCTCATAGTAAGTACTATGTAACTGTTAGTTGATATATTATCATTTATTCCTCCTCTTATTCCCTAAATATAGATGACTGTCCAAGATTCTGTCCTCAGCAGTTTTCTTTTCTTCCCCTCCCACTTTCTCCCTGGGTCTTATCATCTCCTCACAAGGGTTTTTTTTTTTTTTTCTCCCCCCCCCACCGCAGGCTCAGCGGCCATGGCTCACGGGCCCAGCCGCTCCGCGGCATGTGGGATCTTCCCAGACCGAGGCACGAACCCGTGTCCCCTGCATCGGCAGGCGGACTCTCAACCACTGCGCCACCAGGGAAGCCCTCCTCACAAGGTTTTGACTAGCCCACCTGTAGGAAGGTTACACGTCTCTCTCATAAATCCAAACCCATCTCCTGAACCACAGGCCCACACTCAACATACCCAATGCTAACTGTCTTTTCCAAATGTCCTTAAATGTTTATGAACAGCACCATCACAGTTCCCATCATTTTTCACTTCACTCTCTTCCTCACCACCAGCGCCACTACCATCATATGTAGTCAGTTTTCAAATTGTCAGCCCTACCTTCTCAATGTCTGTTCTTTCCATTTTCTAGTTCAGACCTTCTTTATCCCTCATCTACTCTAGCCCTCCAAATTGACAGACTCAACTACACACTGCTGTCAGATAAATCTTTAAAAAAAAAAAAAATCACAGCTCTGATTGAGTTACTTACCAGGTCAAAACCCTTCAATGGATCTGCTCTACTTTCCTTAAAAAGCACAGCTTTTCAGCTGGGTATTCAAAAGCCTCCAAGGAGTAGATGGTACCAACCCCATCTCTTGGCCCTCTCCTTAGTCACAGTACCCACAACCTGGCCAAGCCGGAAAATATCTTTAGGACTCATCTCACTGATGTCTTAGCTCAAACGTATTCCTAATAAACACTCCTTCCAATATCTTCATACTTCAGTCTGTCAATATTTTACCAATCTTAAATATCCACTCAAAACTCCAAGTCCTCCACAGGTTTGGTTTTTTTTTTTGTTTTTGTTCTTTCTTGATTACCTTTCTTCCCCTGCCCCAAAGATATTCACTCCCTGTTCCAAATGTTCTTAGCCCTTAGTAAAGACTCTTTAAGGCTGGCCATATATACACTAATATGTATAAAACAGATAACTAATAAGAACTTACTGTACAAAAAGTAAATTTTTTTAAAAAAGGGTGACCTACGTTCTGCAATATAGTATGGCCATTTACATAAACACCTTATTCTCCACACTTAACAAAAAGCTCGTTAAAAGCAAAGACCATTCCTTAAATAGCTTTACAGTCTTTAAGACTGCCAGTATATCTTCTGAATTGAACTTTTTTAAAGAGAAACACAACCACTGAAAATAACAAGTCGCTTAGTTCTTGAAAACCTCAGACATCCTTAGGCTACGATGCTAAATATCACCTAATGAAAACCCAGAAGAACCAACAGTTTATAAACAACTTGGGTAAAGGGTAAGGAGGAAATGAATCAGAGAGGGTGACAAAAGGAAACTGCCTTGTAGTTCACCCCTCAGTGTTTTACACACCGTCCCTGATAAAGACCTTAAGTAGAAAGTCAAGGTAACTGGATTCCAGTGCCAACTACATGCCAACTATACCATTTACTTGCTTAGTGCCTTCAAGTCAGTACCCTCTGAGCCTTTTTAAATTTATTCAATGAGGGACTTGTACTAGAAGATAAACACGTTCCCCTCCTTAGGCACCCCTTGTTTCTTCAAAACCCCACGTCCCACCCAAAACCCTGACAAGTGTTCAAAGCTTTATTTACCTCAAGCCTCACTTCCTCAGATTCCTTCCCCAGTAACTCTGGTCCTGCCTGCTCTGGGCTACTTCAGCACCTGTGATCCTTGTAATCGAAACTAAGTCACAAACTATCTCTCCCTAACGCTTCACAATTGAACTGCAAAGTGGCCTCGGGAAAAGCAATGCATTCCGCTCAGGCAGAAGCTAGGCTTCCTCTCCCTGTTGCTGCTCCATACCAAGGCGCCCAAACATGCATCTAGAACTGTGTCCCTAATGTTGCAGCCTGAGTCCCCTCCGCCTAGGTTCCCTCCTTTCCAGAAGCAAAAGGTTCTCTAAGAAGCAGCCATAGTCCTCCTCACCCAGTAACTCGAGGTTCATCCCTGAGGACTCTGGCCGTCTGGTCTCAGCTCCAGCAACGACACCTTCTCTCCCGCCCGCTTCCAAACCCGGCGTCTAACTGAGGGGCGCCGCAAACAGCCTGGCGCAAGCTCCGGAGACTTTCTGGTTTAGAAGACCCCACGGCTTCCGCTTTCTTCCCTCGCCTTCCTTGTTCTTTCAAGTAGGCTGTCCATATATCTGCCTAACCAAAAAGAAGAAAAAACTCTCTCGGAATCACTTGACTATGATATTTTTTAATGGATAAAAATGCTATCGTCACTCAGGTTTTCTTTTAGGTGCAAGAATTTGGGGCTGTTTTCTCTCGGATCATGTAAGTGAGCTAGAGAGTTTAGGCACATAGTTAGACTACTAATCCTTCCCGTGTTGTGCGTTCAGCGGCGTTGTCCGGGCGGGCTGCCTCAGATGCCGCCGGAAGGGTTCCGGCCGAGTGTCTGAAGTTGCACAACAGGAAAGGTCGGTCCCAGAGCTCGAGTGTGGAGCGCAGCTGTACGCGGCAAGGCGGTACTCGCCCTGTATGTAGCCTAGTTATCGTGTTATCTGTCTCAGTCTCGTGAGAATTATTTCACTTTTGTAAAGGTATGCCATCGATCTCACAGAAACGTCCGATAGAATTTATTAAGGATTTACCGTGTACCCAGTGTTGACCAGGACCCTGGAAGTGAATTGGAATGGGAGGTGACTGAGTTCCCTGGAACTCAATCAGACAGAACTGTGATGAGATACCCAAAGCAACTAGAGGCCAGTTGATCTAACTAGCGAATGGGCAAATTCTGTGTAAACAGGTTTTGACTATGGATGCTGTGGGCTATGACAAAAAGGAAAGATGGGCGTAGGTTGGCTGCAAAAAAAATAGGACTGGAGCTAGATCCTCTTATGTAGATTATGGGGCCTCTTATGTAGCCAGTGATCCCAGCTCCTCTCTTAGTACTAACTTCACCCCTTGGGCAGTATTTTATCCTCTGTGTCTCAGTTTTCTTATATGTAAAATGGGGGTAGTGCTTACAGGGTTACTGTGAAGGTTAAATGAGTGAACACATATGAAATACTTAAAACAGCAAGTGCCCAGTAAATGTTAGCTATTACTACTTTCCCCTAAGTTTTCTCACTTCCAGACTTCCCTGGTGGTACAGTGGTTAACAGTCAGCCTGCCAATGCAGGGGACATGGGTTCAAGCCCTGATCCGGGAAGATCCCACGTGCCGCAGAGCAACTAAGCCCGTGTGCCACAACTACTGAGCCTGCGTGCCACAACTACTGAGCCTGCGTGCCACAACTACTGAAGCCCACGCACCTAGAGCCCATGCTCCACAACAAGATAAGCCACCGCAATGAGAAGCCCGCGCACCGCAAGGAAGAGTAGCTCCCGCTCGCTGCAACTAGAGAAAGCCCACACGCAGCAACAAAGACCCAGTGCAGCCAAAGATAAATAAATAATTTTTTTTTTTTTTTTTTTTTTTTTTTGCAGTACGCGGGCCTCTCACTGTTGCGGCCTCTCCCGTTGCGGAGCACAGGCTCCGGACGCGCAGGCTCAGCGGCCATGGCTCACGGGCCCAGCCGCTCCGCGGCATGTGGGATCCTCCCGGACCGGGGCACGAACCCGTGTCCCCTGCATCGGCAGGCGGACTCTCAACCACTGCGCCACCAGGGAAGCCCAAACAAATAAATTTATTTTAAAAAAGAAAAAATTATCTCACTTCCTTGAGAACATTAGGGTAGCTACTGGCCCCATTTGACCAAGTGCAGTAATTGAGGCTCAGAGAAATTAGACATGTTAAAGAGAAAACCACAGGCCCAAAATGGCGTCACTTGTGCTGAAGCCTGTGATACCAGATCTAGATCTAATACCTGATCTAAATGCAGTTTCAAACCTTCACCAGAAATGTAATCTTTATTGGCTAGTCTGGAATTTTCAGCACCAACGAGGTAATATGTCTCCTGGGCCCTCTCCACCTCTGCTTACCACCCAACACCCCCCAGAAGGGGTAATCTGCATGATAAAACCCTTGCCATTCCCTTCCTCCCAGAAAGAAAGTCTCTTGACCTAAAAATAATCCTTTCTTTTCTTTTGCTAATAACTCCCTTACCCTACCCTTCTTCCTATAAAAGGCTTCCATTTTGTACATCTCTCAGAGTGCCCTTCTGTTTACTAGATGGGATGCTGCCCATCCAGTTTAATAATGCCAATTACATCTTCAAACTTACTCGGTTGAATTTTGTTTTTTAACAGGCAGTTTGCGTTCCTTCACATATCCAAAACATGGCCAAAATGCATCTCAAATATTGTACTACCAACAATGGTATGTAGGAGTATTTCTGCACACCTTTGTAATCATTCGTTATTATCAGTTCTCTCAAACGCTGCCAACTGGGTGGGTGAAAAAAAAGTCATTGTTACATTTATTTCCTAATAAGGATAATCAGCTTTTCACATGTATAAGTGTATATTTTTCTCTTCTGTGAGGTGACCGGTTCATATCCTCTGTCTATTTTTTGGATGGAGTATTCATCTTGTTTGATTTTTAAGCAAGGAATAATATGATCAGATTGATGCTTAAAGAAAGAAAACAAGGACAGTGCGGAGCAGGGCTTGATTAGAGGGGTGGAAAGCAGTTAGGAGATTACTCTAGTAATCTTGTAGAGATGAGGAGGACCTAGGCAATGCATTCAAGAGAGAGGTACCAGACAGAACTGACTGAATGGGAAAGACCTTTTGCATGTGGAAAGTATTAGAAGGTCAGGAGGCTGGTGTGACTCCCATGTTTCTAGTTTGGTGGTTCCATTTGCCAAAGTAGAGAATGCAGGAAAAGGAATAGCTTTGGCAATGTAGATGAAGAGTACCCCACTGGGACAGGTTGGGTTTAAAGAGCCTGTGAGAAATTCAAGTGATCCTACAAGCGTGGAGTTCAAAGAAGAAGTCTAGGCTAAAGATCTACTGTATTTCATCAATTCTAATATGTACACTTTTTCACATTTAAAAATCTCTGAAATAGGGATATATCTTACATTTGATTATATCTCATATTTAGCAGTGGGTTTGTTAGTGCTAAGAATCACTAAGATAAGATAATCATGTGTCTTATAACTTGTGGCATCTTTGATTTGATGATAAACAGTGTTATTGGTCGACTTTTGCTTTACAAAGTCTTTTTTTTTTTTTTTTTGGCTGTGCCATGCGACATGCGGGATCCTAGTTCCCCATCCAGGGATCAAACCCATGCACCCTGCAATGGAAGTGCGAAGTCCCAACCACTGGACCACCAGGGAATTCCCTACAAAGTCTTATTAATACTACCAACTACAAAGGAAGGTACCCGTATTTGTGTGTTGACAGGAAGAAAGGGAAATTTAATATTCTTCCTTCTCGCCCTGAAGCAATTTGTACCTATCATTCAGATTCCATGTGAGAAAGAACTTTTTTTAGCTAGGCTGAACTTCTGTTTCATTAAAGGCTTTTACAGATCCTCCTGAAATTAGGCCAGCAGGTATTTACCTCTTCTCTAGGTAAAAATCAGGAATTCTCTGAGTGGAGCACCTCCCAATCAGCTAGGATACACTCCTGCAGCTGGCTCAAATCACAGGCAGTATGGTGAGGGCCAGGAGATTATTGTAACATTTCAAGGATATAACCAGTGGTTCTCAACTTTAGCCACACGTTGGACTTTCTGGGGTGCTTCAAAATAATATAGGTGCCTGGGTCCCACACCCAGAGATCCTGCATTAATTGCAGAATCTACCTAGAGCATTCCTAAGCATGGTATTTTAAAAGCTCCTAGGTGATTCTAATGTTCAGACAAGGTTGAAAACCACTACTGTAGTACAAGGCTGGGAGTGCCACCCAAATTATTGGCTGAGACAGAGGGTGAAGGCTTTCTCAGAAAGTGTACACTTGACCACAATCTGTGCTTATTGTAAGAGATTACAGACTTCAAAGGTAGAGCTAAGAAAGAAAACATTATATGGGCAGTAACATCAGCACAGCTCTTGGTTCCCTGGAGGAAAGAAGGATTGGAGGGGAAGAAAGATCTGTGCCATTCACTTGAATATACACCTCCAACAATGGAAAAATACACATACACAGGTTATTCATTGCAGTACTGTTTGTAATTGCAAAATATTGGAAACAACCTAAGTGTTCATACATTTATGGTATATAATACAATGGCATACTCAGCAGCTATTTTTAAAAATGAGGAAGAACTCTGTGAATTGATATAAAGTGGTTGCCAAGACATACTGCTAAAAGAAAAATGCAAACCACAAAAGATTTATCTATACAATGCTGGCCTAAGAAAGAAAGGAATATAAGAAAACATACTGCATTTGCCCATATGTGCAAAAGAAATACAGAAAAGATAAATCAGAAACTAAGGAGACAGGTTACCTATAGGGAACAGGTGTGAAAAGAATGGAAAAAAGGGGGGGGGCGGTAAACGAGAATCGGGTAACAGGGATGAGGAGGTAGTGATACTGTATATATTTTTTTAACATCTTTATTGGAGTATAATTGCTTTACAATGTTGTATTAGTTTCAGCTGTATAACAAAGTGAATCAGCTATATGCATACGTATATCCCCATATCCCCTTCCTCTTGCATCCCCCTCCCACCCTCCTTATCCCACCCCTCTAGGTGCTCGCAAAGCACCAAGCTGATTCCCCTATGCTATACAGCTGCTTCCCACTAGCTATCTATTTTACATTTGGTAGTGTATATATGTCCATGTCACTCTCTCACTTCGTCCCAGTTTACCCTTCCCCCACCACATGTCCACAAGTCCATTCTATAGTCTGTGTCTTTATTCCTGTCCTGCCCCTAGGTTCATCAGAACCATTTTTTTTCTTAGATTGCATAAATATGTTTAGCATATGGTATTTGTTTTTCTCTGTCTGACTTACTTCACTCTGTATGACAGACTCTAGGTCCATCCACCTCACTACAAATAACGCAGTTTCCTTTCTTTTTATGGCTGAATAATATTCCATTGTATAAATGTGCCACATCTTCTTTATCCATTCATCTGTCGATGGACACTTAGGTTGCTTCCATGTCCTGGCTACTGTAAATAGAGCTGCAATGAACATTGTGGTACGTGACTCTTTTTGAATTATGGTTTTCTCAGGGTATATGCCCAGCAGTGGAATTACCAGGCCGTATGGTAGTTCTATTTGTAGTTTTTTAAGGAACCTCCATACTGTTCTCCATAGTGGCTGTATCAATTTACATTCCCACCAACAGTGCAAGAGTGTTCCCTTTTCTCCACACCCTCTCCAGCATTTATTGCTTGTAGATTTTTTGATGATGGCCATTCTGACTGGTGTGAGGGGATACCTCATTGTAATTTTGACTTGCATTTCTCTAATGATTAGTGATGTTGAGCATCTTGTCATGTGTTTGTTGGCAATCTTTATATCTTCTTTGGAGAAATGTCTGTTTAGGTCTTCTGCCCATTTTGGGATTGGGTTTTTTGTTTTTTTGATATTGAGCTGCATGAGCTGCTTGTATATTTTGGAGATTAATCCTTTGTCAGTTGCTTTGTTTGCAAATATTTTCTGCCATTCTGAGGGTTCTCTTTTTGTCTTTTTTATGGTTTCCTTTGCTGTGCAAAAGCTTTTAAGTTTCATTAGGTCCCATTTGTTCATTTTTGTTTTTCTTTTCATTTCTCTAGGAGGTGGGTCAAAAAAGGATCTTGCTGTGATTTATGTCATAGAGTGTTCTGCCTATGTTTTCCTCTAAGGGTTTTATAGTGTCTGGCCTTACATTTAGGTCTTTAATCCATGTTGAGTTTATTTTTGTGTATGGTGGTACGAAGTGTTCTAATTTCATTGTTTTACATGTAGCTGTTCAGTTTTCCCAGCACCACTTATTGAAGAGGCTGTCTTTTCTCCACTGTGTATTCTTGCCTCCTTTATCAAAGATAAGGTGACCATATGTGCATGGATTTATCTCTGGGCTTTCTATCCTGTTCCATTGATCTATCTTTCTGTTTTTGTGCCAGTACCATACTGTCTTGATTACTGTAGCTTTGTAGTATAGTCTGAAGCCAGGGAGCCTGATTCCTCCAGCTCCATTTTTCTTTCTCAATATTGCTTTGGCTATTCAGGTTCCTTTGTGTTTCCATACTAATTGTGAATTTTTTTGTTCTAGTTCTGTGAAAAATGCCATTGGTAGTTTGATAGGGTTTGCATTGAATCTGTAGATTGCTTTGGGTAGTATAGTCATTTTCACAATGTTGATTCTTCCAATCCAAGAATCTGATATATCTCTCCATCTATTTGTATCATCTTTAATTTCTTTCATCAGTGTCTTATAGTTTTCTGCATACAGGTCTTTTGTCTCCTTAGGTAGGTTTATTCCTAGGTATTTTATTCTTTTTGCTTCAGTGGTAAATGGGAGTGTTTCCTTAATTTCTCTTTCAGATTTTTCATCATTAGTGTATAGGAATGTAAGAGATTTCTGTGCATTAATTTTGTATCCTGCTGCTCTACCAAATTCATTGATTAGCTCTTGTAGTTTTCTGGTAGCATCTTTAGGATTCTCTATGTATAGTATCATGTTATCTGCAAACCGTGGCAGTTTTACTTCTTCTTTTCTGATTTGGATTCCTTTTATTTCTTTTTCTTCTCTGATTGTCGTGGCTAAAGCTTCCAAACTATGTTGAATAATAGTGGTGAGACTGGACAACCTTGTCTTGTTCCTGGTCTTAGTGGAAATGCTTTCAGTTTTTCACCATTGAGAATGATGTTGGCTGTGGGTTTGTCATGTATGGCCTTTACTATGTTAAGGTGGGTTCCCTCTATGCCTGCTTTCTGGAGAGGTTTTTTCATAAATGGATGTTGAATTTTGTCAAAAGCTTTTTCTGCATCTACTGAGATCATCACATGGTTTTTCTCCTTCAATTTGTTAATATGGTGTATCACATTAATTGATTTGCATATATTGAAAAATCCTTGCATCCCTGGGATAAACCTCACTTGATCATGGTGTATGATCCTTTTAATGTGCTGTTGGTTTCTGTTTACTCGTATTTTGTTGAGGATTTTTGCATCTATGTTCATCAGAGATATTGGCCTCTAGTTTTCTTTTTCGGTGCCATCTTTGTCTTGTTTTGGTATCAGGGTGATGGTGGCCTAGTAGAATGAGTTTGGGAGTGTTCCTTCCTCTGCTATATTTTGGAAGAGTTTGAGAAGGTGAGGTGTTAGCTCTTCTCTAAATGTTTGATAGAATTCGCCTGTGAAGACATCTGGTCCTGGACTTTTGCTTGCTGGAAGATTTTTAATCACAGTCTCAATTTCAGTGCTTGTGATTGGTCTGTTTATATTTTCTGTTTCTTCCTGGTTCACTCTCAGAAGGTTGTGCTTTTCTAAGATTTTGTCCATTTCTTCCAGGTTGTCCATTTTATTGGCATATAGTTGCCTGTAGTAATCTCTCATGATCCTTTGTATTTCTGCAGTGTCAGTTGTTACTTCTCCTTTTCATTTCTAATTCTGTTCATTTGAGTCTTCTTCCTTTTTTTCTTGATGCGTCTGGCTAATGGTTTATTTTGTTTATCTTCTCAAAGAACCAGCTTTTAGTTTTATTGATTTTTGCTATTGTTTCCTTCATTTCTTTCCAATCTAATCTTTATGATTTCTTTCCTTCTGCTAACTTTGGGGGTTTTTTTGTTCTTCTTTTTCTAATTGCTTTAGGTGTAAGTTTAGGTTGTTTATTTGAGATTTTTCTTGTTTCTTGAAGTAGGATTGTATTGCTATAAACGTCCCTCTTAGACCTGCTTTTGCTGTATCCCATAGGTTTTGGGTCATCATGTTTTCATTGTCATTTGTTTCTAGGTATTTTTTCATTTCCTCTTTGATTTCTTCAGTTATCTATTGGTTATTTAGTAGCGTATTGTTTAGCCTCCATGTGTTTGTATTTTTTACATTTTTCTTTTACTGTAATTGATATCTAGTCTCATAGTGTTATGGTCGGAAAAGATAATTGATATGATTTAAATTTTCTTAAATTTACCAAGGCTTGATTTGTGACCCAAGATATGGTCTATCCTGGAGAATGTTCCATGAGCACTTGAGAAGAAGTGTATTCTGTTGTTTTTGGATGGAATGTCCTATAACTATCAATTAATTCCATCTTGTTTAATGTGTCATTTAAAGCTTGTGTTTTATTTATTTTCATTTTGGATGATCTGTCCATTGGTGAAAGTGGAGTGTTAAAGTCCCCTACTATTATTGTGTTACTGTCAATTTCCCCTTTTATGGCTGTTAGCATTTGCCTTATGTATTGAAGTGCTCCTATGTTGGCTGCATAAAGATTTACAATTGTTTTATCTTCTTCTTGGATTGATCCCTTGATCATTATATAGTGTCCTTCTTTGTCTCTTGTAATAGTCTTTATTTTCAAGTCTATTTTGTCTGTTATGAGAATTGCTACTCCAGCTTTCTTTTGATTTCCATTTGCATGGAATATCTTTTTCCATCCCCTCACTGTCAGTCTGTATGTGTCCCTAGGTCTGAAGTCCATCTCTTGTAGACAACATAGGTACGGGCCTTGTTTTTGTATCCATTCAACCTGTCTATGTCTTTTGGTTGGAGCATTTAATCCATTTACATTTAAGGTAATTATCGATATATATGTTCCTATAACCATTTTCTTAATTGTTTTCGGTTTGTTTTTGTAGGTCTTTTCCTTCTCTCGTGTTTCCTGCCCAGAGAAGTTCCTTTAGCATTTGTTGTAAAGGTGGTTTGGTGGTGCTGAATTCTCTTAACTTTTGCTTATCTGTAAAGGTTTTAATTTCTCCATCGAATCTGAATGAGATCCTTGCTGGGTAGAGTAATCTTGGTTGTAGGTTTTTCCCTTTCATCACTTTAAATATGTCCTGCCACTCCCTTCTGGCTTGCAGAGTTTCTGCTGAAAAATCAGCTGTTAACCTTATGGGGATTCCCTTGTATGTTATTTGTTGCTTTTCGCTTGCTGCCTTTAATATTTTTTTTGTATTTAATTTTTTTTTTTTTTTTTTTTTTTTTTCTTTTTGCGGTATGCGGGCCTCTCACTGTTGTGGCCTCCCCCGTTGCGGAGCACAGGCTCCGGATGCGCAGGCCCAGCGGCCATGGCTCACGGGCCCAGCCGCTCCGCGGCATATGGGATCCTCCCAGACCGGGGCACGAACCCGTATCCCCTGCATCGGCAGGCGGACTCTCAACCACTGCGCCACCAGGGAGGCCCTGTATTTAATTTTTGATAGTTTGATTAATATGTGTCTCGGCATGTTTCTCTTTGGGTTTATCCTGTATGGTACTCTCTGTGCTTCCTCAACTTGATTGACTATTTCCTTCCCTATGTTAGGGAAGTTTTTGACTATAGTGTCTTCAAATATTTTCTCAGACCCTTTCTTTTTCTCTTCTTCTTCTGGACCACTATAATTCGAATGTTGGGGCGTTTAATGTTGTCCCAGAGATCTCTGAGACTGTCCTCAATTCTTTTCATTCCTTTTTCTTTATTCTGCTCCCTGGCAGTTATTTCCACCATTTTATCTTCCAGGTCACTTATCCATTCTTCTGCCTCAGTTATTCTGCTATTGATTCTTTCTAGAGTATCTTTAATTTCAGTAATTGTGTTGTTCATCACTGTTTGTTTCCTCTTTAGTTCTTCTAGATCCTTGTTAAATGTTTCTTGTATTTTCTCCATTCTTTTTCCTAGATCTTTGATCATCTTTACTATGATTACTCTGAATTCTTTTTCAGGTAGGTTGCCTATTTCCTCTTCATTTATTTAGTCTTGTAGGTTTTTACCTTGCTCCTTCATCTGTAACATATTTTTTTGTCATTTCTTTTTTTTTTTTTTTTGATGGGTGGTGCTGTATTCCTATCTTACTGGTTGTTTGGCCTGAGGCGTCCAGCACTGGAGTTTGCAGGCAACTGGATAGAGCTACATCTTGGTGCTGAGATGAGGACCTCTGGGAGGAATCGGAGCTCCCACCACAGGAGCTCGGGGCTGACCTTCTGGCCTGGGAAGCAAGATCCTGCAAGCCTTGTAGCACAGTAAAAAAAAAGAAAAAAAGAAAAAAGAAAGAAAGAAAAAAAGGAGTGGTACAATATCAAAGAATAAAAAACAAAATTAAATTAGAAAGATAAAGTATATATTAGGAAAAATAAAACTATAATTGAAACAACTGCAACAAGGTAAAATAAAACCACAACAGAAAAAAAAAAAAGAAAAAGAAAAAAAGGGGGGTGGTGGAACAAGCCAAAAGGAGAGAACAATAACAAAGTATAAAGAATAAAATAAAATTCGAAAAATAAACATTTATTAGGAAAAATAAAAATATAAAAGAATCAACAACAGTGAATCAACAAGGTAAAACAGAACCCCAATCTAAAAGGAAAAAAAAACAGCCTTGGCTATGGTGGTGGAGTTTAGGCGGGGGTGGAATTTAGGCAGGGGTGGGGTTTATGGTGGGGCAGGACCTAGGCATGTGGTGGGTGACGTTTGAGCATGGGGCGGGGCCTAGGCTGGGCGACGTTCAAGCGTGGGGCGGTGCTTCTGCTTAGTACCTGCGGCAGAAGGGGAGAGGCAGCACGACAAAAGGAGGGCGTCTGGAGTGAGGAGTTCTGGAGTTTGGAGGTAGGACCTTGAGTGAGGGTGTGTCAGTGGGGTTGAGGTCCAGTGCGTTGGGGGTTTCCAAGTGTAGAGGTAGGGCCCTGGGTGCGAGTGTAGGGGCAGGGCTTAGGTTCTGAGCGGCAAGAGGGAGGCTCTGAGGGCAGGGGAATAGGCCTGGGAGGCCAACAGGCTCCCCAGTGCCTAAGTGGACAGGGAAAGCGCTGGCCGCGTTCCCTTCCATTCCTTCGTGCCTCTCCCCCACCATCTCCCCCAGGGTCTCCCCCGTCGCCACTGGACCCCTAACCGTGGGGGGGTCCCACTTGGTGTCAGAACACCTCCCCATCCTCAACCACCCCTCAGGGGTGCTGGTCCTGGACGTCCGGCCTTTACTTTTGCTCCCCCTTCCCCCCCTCCCACGTGCATCTGGAGGGGGCCTTGGTGGGCAGAGGATCAGGTCTGTGATCTCAGCAGAGGTTGCTGCGGGCCCAAATGGGCAGGGGAAACCTGGCCATGCTCCCTGTTGATTCTCTGCCCTCCCAGTTGTTCCCCAATTTTCCCCTTAGGGCGTGGGATCCCTTGCCCTCCTCCAGCTGCCCCTCAGGGGCGCCAGTCCCGTCCTGCCTCCACTTCTCCTCCCCCTTCACTCCCCCCACGCCCCACATCCTACCTGGTGGCTGGGGGTTCCTCCTGTCCCCTTAGGTGTCCGTGGTCCCCCACTGGTGCCTGGTAGATACCCTAGTTGTGAAGAGACACAAATTCTGTGTCCTCCTAGTACGCCATCTTGGATAGTGTAATTTTTGTTGCTTTGACCCTTAGAACCATAGTGGTGTATCATATACCCCCAAAATAAACAAACAACTAAAACCAGCTAGGATGTGGAGAGAACCCAAATGGAATAAAAATACTAACAAATGAATCTATTGTAAAGCAATAACATAACTACACTAAAAAGGATGGGAGGAAAAGAACTAAGATGAATTCTGGGAAACAGCATCTTGATGGAATACTATAAGCCTAAAGACAAAAAGAACTATAGAAAGTATCACCATTAGGTAAACACTAGTAATTGTTGCAGACAAGTTCCTTTAATGAGTGCTAAAATTAGTGGGCAGAAGTTTGAGAAGAAACAGAGTTTGCATAGTCTCAAAATATCTCCCACAAGATATTTATTAGCTATAAAGGAAAAGATAGTAATTTTACAGTGAGAAACCCAGTGTAAACCACCTTAAGTGATAAATGTCAATATCACCAGTAATAAGATACATAACATCATGAACCTGTGATATAATTCACTGAGGACACACATCATACCTGTAATATTCAGTCTAGCTGTTCTAAAACATCAGACACTCAAATTGAGGGACATTTGACAAAATAACTCACTAGTATTCTTCAAAAAAGTCAGTCATGAAAGACAAGGAAAGACTAAGGAGCTTTTACAGACTGCAACAAGACTAAGGAGAAATAACTAAATGCAATGTGGGATCCTGGACAGGATCCTAGAAAAAGAAAAAGCCATTAGTAGAAAAACTGGTAAAATTCAAAAAAGGCCTTTAGTTGGGCTTCCCTGGTGGCGCAGTGGTTGAGAATCCGCCTACCATTGCGGGGGACACGGGTTCGTGCCCCGGTCTGGGAAGATCCCACATGCTGTGGAGCGGCTGGGCCCGTGAGCCATGGCCCTGAGCCTGTGCGTCTGGAGCCTGTGCTCTGCAACGGGAGAGGCCACAACAGTGAGAGGCCCGCGTACCGCAAAACAAACAAAACAAACAAACAAACAAACAAAAGGCCTTTAGTTAGTAGTATTGCACCAATGTTAATTTTTTGGGTTCTGGTAACTGTACTGTAGTTATGTAAGATGGTAACATTAGGGGAAGATGGAGGAGAGATATATGGAAACTCTTAAGCCTATCTTTGCAACTTTTCTGTAAGTCTAAAATTAATTCAAGATAAAAAGTTAAAAAGAAAAAGGACAGGGACTACCCTGGCCGTCCAGTGGTTAAGACTCACGCTTCCACTGCAGGGGGCACGGGTTTGACCCCTGGTCGGGGAACTAAGATCCCGCATGCTAGGCAGCACGGCCAAAAAAAGAAAAAAAAAGGAAAGAAAAAGGACATTATCTTCTCCTTCAACTCTTCTCATGAAGGTGGTTAAGCCGAATCAAATTGTGCACAACCTTCCAGAAGATCATTGCCTAACAATAAAAGGAAAGGGCAAAAGACTTTTAAAAATACAGCTAACTTACGTTCAAGCAATTCCACATAAAGTTACTGGATCTGAAGAGGCGATAAGGAACTAGACAAATGGTGGAAAACATAAGTCAATCTAAAGTTACGATCTCCAAAAAACAGGAAACACTGGTTCTAGTTCCAACATATGGAGTCTAGAAACTCCTCTTGGAGACTCTTCCTCCAGGACCAGAGCGTGGAGCAGCTTCAGGGCATGAGACTTGTGCAGTCACATAGGACCCCACACTTAGAAGGGCCCCACACTTGGTTTAATGTCCTGCTGTTGCCATCTTGAAAGTCTTTTAATTTTTGAACAAGGGAGCCCTGCATTTTCATTTTGCACAGGGCCCCACAAATTACACAGCTAGTCCAGTTTGCCTTTACTCGTCAACCACAAGTTTGCAGAAAGAGAACCCCATGCACGTGGTGCATGCACCCTGTCCCCCCACCACAGTTGATTGCTCTATGGGTAAGATCCTGATCCAAACTGAACCCAATTAGACTCCTTTCATAAGAATTTGAAGTAGGAACTAATTGGCCTCCATAGTACATCTATTGACGAGAATAGATGTGTATTACAGGGCCATTGGCTCCTAAACCATGGTAGTTGGCTGCAGATTGAATAATAAAGGAGAGGTTCAGAAACAAGTCAACGATAATGCTCTCTGCATCCAACTTGTTTCCAGAACATGTTGCATTAAATTCCTCTCATTCTGTTAAATAGCCTTGGACCTTTATAAAAGACAACCTTTTTTTTGGCCACGTGGCATGTGGGATCTTAGTTCCCCGACCAGGGATTAAACCCGCGTACCCTGCATTGGAAGCACGGAGTCTTAACCACTGGGCCACCAGGAAAGTCCCAAAGACAACCCTTTTGCTTGTGCTATCCCGAAACATTTTTGTTGATTACAAGGGTCCTAACTAATTCCACTCCTTAACAACAGAGAACGTTCAAACCCCATTTGTGTTGGAAGGGGTTAGGGAAGGAAGTATCATTTTAAACTGAAAAGACTTACAAAACTATTTCTAAAACCAAACCCAGCCATTCAGAATCACTTTGATAAAGAAAATCCACAGTTGCTCCTCTTCAAAAACAGGAAAACATTGCATAAAGGAAAAAGCAACAAAGAAAAACCATATGAAAATAACAGGTTGGTTTCTTCTCAATCCTCTGACTTTTCCAATTCTAATTATTTTGATCATCTTTTGTGGACTGGATGCTAATATTCTTGATGAAGTTCAAATTAAAGCCCTTTAAGAACATTAGACAAAAACCTGATGGGATTTTCAATGCAGTTTTTTTCCCCGTTTACCCTCTCTACCCCCTAGTCCAACAGAGCCTTTTTTTTTTTTTTAAGGGAAGTTAGATAACTTGTTATAGAAGTCAGAGTTCAAGCTATGGGTGCTTCCAAAAAGAGAACAACTGTTCTGTTTGGCGATAAATCTTTATAGGAGGAAGAAGAAAAGTTTATTCCCCAATATCTCCACCCTCAGTGTTCTGTAAATGGAATCTGAAGTCCACCTCATGCCAGGCCAGAACCCAGTTTCTTTTTAAGTCATAAGTGAACATCTTTATTAATTTTAAATACACTTTTTAAAAAGTGTATTAAAAATTTTTTAGGTTTTTTTAGGTTCACAGCAATATTGAACAAAAGGTACAGGAATTTCCCACATACCCCCCTGTCCCCACACAGGCATAGCCTCCTCCATTATCAACATCCCCACCAGAGTGGTACTTTTGTTACAATTGGTAAACATACAGTGACACATCATTATCACTCAAAGTCCATAGTTTACCTTAGGGTTCACTCCTGTGTTGTATATTCTATGGATTTTGACAAATATATAATGTCATGTATCCATCATTATAGTATCAGAATAGCTTCATTGCTTTAACAATCCTCTGTGCTCCATTCATCCTGCCCTTCCCCCAACCCCTGGCAAACACTGATCTTTGCACTGTCTCCACTGTTTTGCCTTTTCCAGAATGTCATAAAGTTGGAATCATACAGTGAGTAGTCTCTTCACGTTGGCTTCTTTTACCTAGTAATATGTGTTTAGGTTCCCTCCATGTCTTTTCATGGCTTGATAGCTCATTTCATTTTAGCGCTAAATAGTATTCCATTGTTTGGATGTACCAGACAATGTTTATTTATCCACTCACCTACTAAAGGACGTCTTGGTTGCTTCCAAGTTTTGGCAATTGTCAATGAATCTTCTATAAACATCTGTGTGGAGGTTTTTGTGTGAACATAAGTTCTCAGTTCCTTTGGATAAATACCAAGGAGCATGATTACTGGTCTGTACCCTAAGAATATGTTTAGTTTTGTAAGAAACCACCAAACTGTCTTCCAAAGTGACTGGGACTGCACTGGGACTTCCCTGGTTGTCCAGTGGGTAAGACTTCACGCTCCCAATGTAGGGGGCCTGGGTTCAATCCCTGGTCGGGGAACTAGATTCCACATGCATGCTGCAACTAAGAAGTCCACATGCCACAACTAAAGACCCCACATGCCGCAACGAAGATCTGGCACAGCCTAAATAAATAAATAATAAATATTTTTAGAAACCCAAAAAACAAATGACTGTACCATTTTGCATTCCCACCAGCAATGGATGAGAGTTCCTGTTGCTTCATATCCTCATCAGCATTTGGTGGTGTCAATTTTCTGGTGTGTAGTGGTATCTCTTATTGTTTTAATTTGCATTTCCCTGATGACATATGATGTGGTGCATCTTTTCATATGCTTATCTGCCATCTGTATATCTTTGGTGAGGTGTCTGTTCAGATCTTTTGCCCATTTTTTAAAATATTTTTTAAGTTTATTATTTTGTTTTATTATTTATTTTGGCTGCACCGTCTCTTAGTCGTGGCACACGGGATCTTCTTTTAGTTGCGGCACGCAGACTTCTTAGTTGTGGCATGCGGGATCTTTTTTTAGTTGCGGCATGCAGGCTTCCTAGTAGCGGCATGAGTGTGGAATCTAGTTCCCTGAGGAGGGATCGAACGTGGGCCCCTGCATTGGGAGCACAGAGTCTTACCCACTGGTCCACCAGGGAAATCCCTTGCCCATTTTTTACTCAGGTTGAGTTTTAAGAGTTCTTTTCTTTTTTTCATGGATCATGGCTTTGGTGTTGTATCTAAAAGTCATCACCATATCCAAGGTCATCCAAATTTTCTCCTAGGAAAATGTTATATTCCGGGAATTTTATAATTTTTGCATTTTACATTTAGTTCTGTGATCCAGTTTGAGTTAACTTTTGTGAGGGTATAAGGTCTGAGTTTAAATTCATTTTTTTGCGTGTGGATGTCCAGCTGTTCCAGTACCATTTGTTGAAAAGACTATCTTTTGTCCATTGTATTGCCTTTGCTCCTTTTCGGAGATCAGTTGACAATATTCATGTGGGTCTATTTATCTATTCTTTCACTAGTATCGCACTGTCCTGATTAGTGTACATTTATAGTAAGTCTTGAAGTCAGGTAGTGTCAATCCTCTGACTTGGTTCTTTTCCTTCAGTGTTGTGTTGGTTGTTCTGGGTCTTTTGCCTCTCCATATAAACTTTAGAATCAGTTTGTCCATATCCACAAAATAACTTGCAGTTGATTGAATCCACAGATACAGAACCCGTGGATACAGAGGATCGATTATGGGACTTGTGCAACCGAGGGTTTTTGTGCCCGTGGCAAGTCCTAGGACCAATACCCCATGGATACTGAGGGATGACTGTACATTAATTGATTTTCAAATGTTGAGCCAGCCTTGAATATGTGGGATAAATCCCACTAAATCATGGTATAATTCTATAATTAATTAATTAATTAATTAATTAATTCTTTATAGACATTGTTGGTGCTAATATTTTGTTGACAATTTTTGCATCTATGTTCATGAGAAATATTGATCCGTTGTCTTCTTTTCATGTAATGTCTTTGTCTGGTTTTGGTATTAGGGAAATGCCCTGGTAGAATAAGTTGGGAAGCAGTCCCTCTGCTTCTGTCTCCTGGAAAAGACTGTAGAAAAATGATATAATTTCTTCCTTAAATGTTTAGCAGAATTCACCAGTGAGCCAGTATGAGCATGGTGCTTGCTATTTTGAAAGGTTATTAATTATTGATTCAATTTCTTTAATAGACACAGACCTATTCAGATTATCTGTTTCTTCTTGTGTGAGTTTTGGCAAAGTGTGTATTTCAAGGAATTGGTCCATTTCATCAAGGTTATCAGATTTGTGGGCATAGAGGTGTTCATAATATTCCTTTATTATCCTTTTAATGTCTATGTGATCAGTAGTCATGTCCCCTCTTTCATTTCTGGTATTAGTAATTTGTGTCTTCTCTCTTCTTTTCTTAGTTAGCCTAGCTAGAAGCTTATCACTTTTTTTTTTTTTTTTTCCGGCACGCGGGCCTCTCACTGTTGTGGCATCTCCCGTTGCGGAGCACAGGCTCCGGACGTGCAGGCTCAGCGGCCATGGCTCACGGGCCCAGCCGCTCCATGGCATGTGGGATCTTCCCGGACCGGGCACAAACCCGTGTCCATCGGCAGGCGGACTCTCAACCACTGCGTCACCAGGGAAGCCCGGAATATGAACTTTTTATCAGTTATATATTGCAATTATTCTCTCTAAACTAGTGATTAGTCTTAATTTTGGTTTTGGTGTCTTTGGCTCTTATATATGTTCTTTATATAATTTCTATCATTTTTTTTCCTTATGGCTTCTGGGTTCCTGATCATATTCAAGAAAGTTCTTCCTGCCCCCCCCAGCTATAAGTGAACATAGTTACATGCATTTTCTCCTAGAGGCAGCACAGTACAGTGGTCCTCTGTAGAAGCAGAGGTTCTGGTGCCAGACTCCTTAGTTTCACATCCCAGTTCAGCTGCATGACCCTTAATCTCTCTGTGCCTTAGTTTTCTCATCGGTAATATGGGGTTGTGGTGAGGATTAAGTCAGTGAGTACAGGTAAAGCATTTAGAATAGTGCCGAGCATATGGTAAATAATGTGTGTGCTATTATCTAGTTCCTTTACAGCCTTTTTTTCACATTTAGATCTTTGGTATACATTTTTTTGCATGATGATTTGAGTCTATTTTTTTCTCAGATGGATAGCCAGTTTTGTTAAATAGTCTATTTTCCCACTGATTTGAAATGCTACCTTTAGAACATGCTAAGGAACAGCCCATCCCTAGAAGTGCCCTAAGAGGTCTCAACCAGTACCTGTGATAACTACACTTGAAAGCAGGCTATTCAATTAGCACTTTGTGGACTCCTTGGGGACCTATTAAAGACAGAAATTCTGAAGTTGAATTTAATAATGTTCAGCAACTAGGCCTCTCCCCTCTGAGCCCCACCCAAACAGGGGTTTGGAAGGCCAGGAAGGCCACCCCGGTTGCTCTGCTTAAAGAACAAGGCTGCTGAGGACTGTGTTCTTGAAAAAGCATACCCAATCTAAAAATGTATATACCACAAACTATTTTCTCCAAAATAATAATGATGAGGAAGAGAACTCAGTCATTCTGAACTTTATAGTAGGAGAATATACGGGAAATATACGGGAAATACGAGAATATATGGTATATGCATAAAGATGGCATATATTTAGCTGTGAAGGATGGCTGGAGTTAGTGGAGAGTTTCACAAGTGTAACAGGCTTATCTACATTAGATGACTATTGTGTAGGGGAGGCTGAGAACCAGATTCAACTTTAGCTTTTTCTTTAGGACTTAATCACAGACACATCAACTGTTTAAGGTGTGCTGCCATCTCCTGGCCAAACTTGTGTTGCAGCCAGATCACAAGCAGTTACAGCAAAAAGCGAAGCAGCTCTGAGTATGACGTAGTAATCCAAATCAAAACAAAGGCGCACACCCTCTGGGAGAAGGCATGCTTCGTGCTGACTGACAGTCCCTGGTGGCTACAGATAGTGCTGCTCTGCTGGTAGAGGCCTATGATGGAGTTCATCAGGCACTGCCGAGCAAGCACATCTGAAGAACAGGCTGAGCCTAAAAAGAAAATTCAGATATTCCAAATGCAGATAGGCCCATATATGGATTCCATGCCCCAATTCTCTCACAGTGTAATGAAGAGTAGATAGGCTTGTGCACAAGTTCAGAATGTTGCAAGTTCGTGCTGAAAAGAGGCTGGCGGAAAGGGTGTGAACCCAGGAGAGGCTCTGAAAAATATATTGCTATCACTCCACTTTGCCCCCTTCTTCTTCGCTCTCCTACCTCCCATTCCCGGGCCCTACCCTCTGGTAGTGGTCAAGTGCCCAGAGACTGAGAGCAATCCATGGGGGAGAGTAACATGTTCCATCAGTCTCCAAGGCAAACTGAAAGACCTCTAGGGTCCCAGTGGAAATGGAATGGAATAGAGAGCATTCTGTAGACACAGTGAGGTTAAGGGAAAACAAAAGCCAAACAGATATAAACCTAAAACGTTAATGTGATCTTTATTATACAGCACATCTGGTGTCTGTGCACCCCAGAAGTATACACAGTACTCTATAAAACCAAACCCAGCCATTCAAAATTACACTAAATGAAGACTTAACCCATAGTCGCATCTCTTAAAAATATACACAATTAACACTGTCCTGCTGTAACAATATCATGGAAAGAGACAGGTAGCACAGGGAGGGAGAGAGTGTAAGAACTGAAGTTTGTGCCAAAGTAATTTTCTCTTGTTATTGCACTTTTATTCTACACACTTAGTATACTACACTTTTATTTAACACTGTAATAATAAACATTAGTCCTTTGAAACAAACAAAAACGTTACATAAAGACAAAAGACAACAAGCTGTCCAGACCAATTTCCTTTCCAACCCTCTGAGTAAGGTGTCTCCCCAGTGTCAGGTGTTCACACACAGTCTCTTCAGTCAGCTCTGTGGACTGGATGTTAACAAAGCAGATAAAGTTTAAAAAAAAACCCTTTTCAGAACAGTAGTGTACTTAAAACCCCCAAGGGAGTTTGCCATACAGGTTTCTCAAGGTGACTCCCTCCTAACCCACTTAAACATCACACTAGCCCTAACCCACCCCACCCCCATATTTAGAAGGATAAACCTTCTTTTTTTTTTTCTTTTAAAGAAAAAGTGGGTTATTTGAACCAGCAAATCCAAAAATCAAGCTTTGAAAACTCAAAGAAAGCAACTACCCTTTCGGCAATGGACTCTTCGAGGGCCATTTATTCCACTCTGATGCAGTATGAACTTAGGAGGTTCCCTGATTAGTCAGATGGAATACCACGCACACCTTCTCTCCAAAGCAAGGCCAGAGGGAGTCTATTCCCCAAAGTGCTGTTATAATCACCAATCCCTTTTGGCTTCTCAGTGCTAAATAATAAGCCAAAAAATAAAGTGTCATTCAGTGCAGTTATCACTTTGCAGCCCTGCTACCCCAAACCACTTTGCTGATCAGGAAAATACTTTGTCAACCCCTCTTTGGCAGCTCAAGTGAAAATGCAAAAAAATGCATTGGAGAGCTGACAGGTACTACTTGAGAGTTCTACCAGTCCCCTGTTTCTATCCGTAGTAGTAATATATCCCTCCCTTCACTCTTTCCTTGAATTTTAGTGTTAAAAATTAGGAGAAGCTGCTGCCTAGGCTCTGTCCCCTTGAAACTGATGGAGTCACAAATGACTTCTTTGGTCTGAGAAGAACCAGCACAGTCCTCCCCAGAGAAGTGAAAGGCTTTTGCTCAATCAATGAGCCACTCTCTGCAGAGGATCCAGGGAACTAGGGCATGCCTGTGGAAACCTCACCCCGACGTGCATTCCTCAACGCCCCCAGACTGACCTTGCCGCTGGCTCCCTAGGCACTAAGGCAGCTACTCTGGAGCCCCAGGCTCCACCGCGTCTTCTGATTGCTCTGCAGGAAGGTCGTCACTCAATTCTGAAGCAACAGAAGCGACCAGACCTCAAGCACATTAAAAATGGCCAGGTAATCATTTTCAGGCTGGGGTAAATGGCCCTAATTAAGTTGGTAAGAAGGATGGAACACAGTAGGGGTAACTCTTTCATCCCATCCTTCTTCCTCCCCCTGCCACAATCTCACCTTACCACGTGGGAGCACAGACAACCAGAGCTAGGAGGTAAAATCTTCAGGACTTTGGCCTTGTTGAGCCCTCTACAGCCCAAGTGCTGCCAGGCCTCTTTGAATATCTAGTGTCTTCCCAAGTAATATACAATACAGTACATTTCATGGCATTGCATCACTTAAATAATGGATGCCAAGCAACAAAAAAACCCAAATTAGCAGACACTGTTATTCAACAAAAGCAAAGTATACACACGTGTTATACATATGTATTCCTGTACTCAGCCTGCTGAGTGTTTAAATAACACTTCCAAATATCTACATGTGGACTCTGGCTGGCCTGCACCTTTTCTCAGAATACTTTTTTTAAAATGAACTGCAACCACTCCTCATCTCCTTACTAAGCATTAGCCCCTCCCTTGCTTCCCCCTACTCAGGCAAAATATGTGGGCAATCTGCTAGAAAACTGGTGTCTGAGAGCAGACTAAGCCACGGGGGATAAACTGAAAAGGGACTCTGGGTGGAGAAAAACCTAACCTCCCATGTGTAAATGGAGCTATGAACTAAGACTTCCAAAGAATGTTAGGAATGTGGGCTCCACAATGGGAGCACAGAGTCCTGATTACGGCTGGAGTTAAAAGACAGTCTGGAAAAGGGAACCAGGTAAGACTTTTCTTGAAATTTCATACAGAAGAGATTTATACTGACTTTTTGGCTAAAGAAACAGCTGGGGCATCAGTGAACTGTTGGATATGCTCACAGCCATCCAACTCTTCCCTATCCAGGAGTCATCTCTGCCTGGGAAGGTCTCAAGTTGCCCAGCAAGCATCAGTCCCCTTGGGAGCTCTCTGTAATGAATGTCAAATTCTTCCCATAGTCAAAAGGTGAGGGGAAGGAAAGAAATAAAGAGTGAAAGAGAAAGGTCTCCGCTTTCAAGTCGAATCATCGAGTCCTCTGTTTGGCCTCTCACAATGTGACTTGCATAGCCGGTCCATGATGCCCTGGAGCATGGGCTGGACAATGCCCAAGAGAGGTCTCTGAGAGGGGTCACCATCCCAGCAGGCTTCCATCAACTGCCAGCACTCCTCATCAAACACAGGAAGGCGTTCTGGACGGGCCCCTAGAGAAAGGAGCATGGGAATAAGACCAGAGGCAGCGAGAAGGGAACCAACACAATGAAGAGGCATGATCAGCTCACAGGCTGATTACCCAGTTGGGGCTCAGGATGCTAAACAATGCAGTGAGCTTTGGCTTCGACTGCAGATATCTAGGTTAGAACCTAATAGTAACTGTGATGAAAAACTGGAATACACTGGCATAGGATGTTGAAAAATTAGAAATTTTAAAGATAAAAACCTGTCTGAGAGTTCAGAACCACGCTGCCTGGAAGCAAAGGTTTGATTTAAATGTCTTTTCTGGATTCCGTGATGGTTTAAATGTGTGTGAGGTCCTGCTGTGGAGTGGCCAGAGAGGAGGACAGGAGGCCACTGCGGCAGTGCCTGGTCTCAGTCTGCTCCCTCCTGGGGAGTCAGGGCAAAGCAAGGCTCGTGGTTCTTACCTCTCCGCACATTGTTCCAGAGATGGTCTTTGCTGGCACACCTCTCAAATGCCTCAGGGAGCTTGACAGAGCCTGAGCAGATATACCAGAAAAGAATGCCAAAAGCGTAGACATCCACAGAATTATCATACTTCCCTACAGCAAGAAAGGGTGACAAGTAGTGAGCCAGGGAGGGAATCAACAGCATCACCACTAACTTGCATCTGCAGAAGGTCTTTACACATTTTGTCCTAAAGCCGTTAATACCCATCATCTCTTACAACAACCCTGTGAGGCAGGACACGTTTATAATGCCCAGTTTATAGTACAACAAACTATGGCACTGGGAGGACTAAAGATTAAAAGAGCCAAAACTAGAACTTGACAAAGGGGAAGGAAAACAGACCTTTTATTTTATTTTAATTTATTTATTCTTTCACTGATATTCATTATATTTTGTATTTGATTATTTGTGTGAAGTACTTTTTTATTTTTAAAATAAATAAATTTATTCATTTATTCTTTCATTCATTCATTTTTGGCTGTGTTGGGTCTTGGTTGCTGCGCACGGGCCCTCTCCAGTTGCAGCAAGTAGGGGCCACTCTTCGCTGCGGTGCACGGGCTTCTCATTGCGGTGGTTCCTCCTGTCACGGAGCACCGGCTCCAGGCATGCGGGCTTCAGTAGTTGCAGCACCTGGGCTCAGTTGTTGGGGCTCACGGGCTCTAGAGCACAGGCTCAGTAGTTGTGGCTCACGGGCTTAGTTGCTCTGCGGCATGTGGGATCTTCCCGGACCAGGGATTGAACCCATGTCCCCTGCGTTGGCAGGCAGATTCTTAACCACTGTGCCACCAGGGAAGTCCGGGCCTTTATTTTAACGGGACAATCAAAAAGATTAATCCTGTAAGGTCATGTTAGGGAAATAAAGTTGGGAAGTACAGGTGGGTAGATAGGTTGGAACCATAACATAAAGATTTTTAAAGTCAGACAGAAGAGTCTGGATTTGATGGGCAGCAAGAGTCATTTATCCTTTAGAGCAGGAGGTGACATGAAGAAAATATTTCAGAAAGATTATTTTTACAGCAGTAGGATGAACTGCAGTAGAAATAATCAAATGAATTTAAATATGAAGTAGCCAAGATAAAATAATAAAAGTGGGAATAGAAATTTTTTTAAAAGGGAAAGAAAAATGATGACTGTCTATTTCTTTTCAATGTGTGTAGGACTACAGCTATCCAACTAACTCCTAATCCTTATATGTATCACTCAGTGAAGGGTTGGGGGAAGACTTGTGGCTAATGAGAGAAATCCAAATATTATACATCCAAATATTATAATTTGCTAATTTTAAGTCTTACCAATACTAACAAGTGACCTGCCATTCCCTTTCCACCTTCCCTGGCAATGACGCAACCTTCCTCATCCATTCAGGCTCAAAACCTCAGAGTCATCTTTTAGTCATTCTTTTCTGTTCATCACCCATATCAAGTTAATTACAAAATCTTGCCCATCCTTCCTCTGAATTGATCTCAAATCTGTACCATTTTTTGTTTCAGCACTACTACCAACTTCATCCTAGGTCTGGTCTCCACCACTGGTCTCCCTACTCGGCTCTTGCCACTCAATCTGCCTTACCTACTGCTACTAAACATTTCCATGAACATCTCTTTTCATCCCTCACCTGTTCAAAAGCCCAATAGCTCTTTACTTCTTTCACATCAAGCCTTCACTCCACTGCATAAATTTCAAGCTCAAATATATCTTATCTCCAACTTGTTTGCTATTACTTCCTGAACTGATTTCTTTCCTGTCATGCTTATTTCTAATAGGAAATTTTGCTCCTATTTCCTCTCCCCCAGCCTCCAGAATTTTCTCTCCTACCTAACATGGTCGGACTCTAGAGACAGAAAGACCTAAATTCCAATCCCAGCCTCATTACTTCTAGCTCAAGTGTTTTGGGGTGGGTTTCTTCATCAATCTGGCCTCAATTTTATCCATGACATGGACATAAAAATGTATCAATATCACCACAGAATTGTCATGAGGATTAAATGGAACAAAATATATGACATAACATACCTACAGTGCCTAACTCAGAGAATATATTAATAAATATATTGAGTTCCCTTCCCACCTACCAAGTTTTCCAGATCTCATTCGGTTTCTATCCAGAATTTCACCTCTACCACAAAACCACCTAACATTTCTTCTCTGAACACCAACATTACATTATGTAGCACTTAATCACATGTTGTCTTATACTGCTTCTGAATTATTTTACCTCTCAATATATCTCTGTCAACTGTAAGTTCTTTAATGATAGAGGACAACTCTTATTATATAGGAGTTATTCAATCAATACTTTAGGATTAAATAATTGGTTGACTATGGCGATGATGGCACTAATAGCCCAGAGGGACATCCAAAAGAACAGCTGGTGGCTCCCATTTACACTTTTCTTTCCTGCCCCTTTACCTCTTCACTTGTCCCCCTACTTGTCTTAGGTTTCCCCTGTTCTGGTTTCTCCCCTGCCTGTGCCAGAACTGCCCGTAGTACTTGTGGATACTACTTAGCCCAAAGGGTAGCACTTGGTTAAAACACGGAGCCCTGCCCAAACCCACTCCCTGCCCTCCAGCTTACCTGTGAAAAGTTCAGGGGCCATATGAATTGGTGTCCCCACAATGCTGCCTGACATCATGGCCTCTGGCTTGCAGAATCCTAAGTCAGTGATCTTGGCACGGTTCTGCTTGTCCAACTGCCAACAAAGCAGGGTGAGAGTCATCCTATGCCTGGTCCTGCACATAGTGCTCAGCTGCATACCCAAGCTCAAAAGTAGGCATCTACGTCACAGCAGTACTTAATCAACTCTGCCTCTATTCTCCCTGTCTCCAGTTCACTCCCATTACTGTCTTCTCCCCATACTGTAAACAACCTGATGGCAAGGACTGTCTTTTTCATCTTTGTATCCCCAGCACTTAGCATAGTGCCTAGCACATATCAGGAGCTTAGCAAATCTTGGAAGAATGAATAAGTGAAGGACACTGAGGCAAGTATTATTAGTTCCTGATTATTCTCCTCTGACCTCCAGAACCCAGGGCAGAAAGTTGCTAAATAAGAAGGTTGAGGTCCTCTGGTCAGCTGAGGAGGGTTTTTAAATTCCCTCTAGTTTCCTTTCCTGAGGTCCAAGACAATAAATCTGTCCCAGGTGAATGGATAAAGAAGATGTATATTATATACAATGGAATACTACTCAGCCATAAAAAAAGAACAAAATAGTACAGTAACATGGATGGAACTAGAGATTATCAAAAGAAGTGAAGTGAGTCAGACAGAAAAAGACAAATATCATGTGGTATCACTTCTATGTGGAATCTAAAATATGACACAAATGAACTTATTTACAAAACAGAAGCAGACTCACAGATATAGAAAACAAACTTATGGTTACCAAAGGGGAAAGGGGGTAGGGGAGGGATAAATTAGGAGTTTGGGATTAGCATATACCAACTTCTATATATAAAACAGATAAACAAGATCCTATTGAATAGCACAGGGAACTACATTCAATATCTTGTAATAACATAAAATGGAAAAGAATACGAAAAGGAATATATACGTAGAACTGAATCATTTTGCTGTACACCAGAAACTAACACATTGTAAATCAACTATACTTCAATAAAAATTAAAATTTAAAAAAAAAATCTGTGTCATTTGGCTATTGACAAGCCTCTTAGGTTTCAGCCTAGAATTTTAGGAAGATATTTCCCTCCCCCCAAACTGCTATCATCTTTATATATCTTTTTTTTAAGTAAATTTATTTATTTATTTTTATTTTTTTGCTGTGTTGGGTCTTTATTGCTGCACGCAGGCTTTCTCTAGTTGCGGCGAGCGGGGGCTACTCTTCGTTCTGGTGCGTGGGCTTCTCATTGTGGTGGCTTCTCTTGTTTCGGAGTACGGGCTCTAGGCGCGTGGACTTCAGTAGTTGTGGCACGTGGGCTCAGTAGTTGTGGCTCGCAGGCTTAGTTGCTCCACGGCATGTGGGGTCTTCCCAGACCAGGGCTCGAACCTGTGTCCCCTGCATTGGCAGGCGGATTCTCAACCACTGCGCCACCAGGGAAGCCCTCTTTATATATCATTAAAGTGCTGCCAGAGACACTTCAGTGATAATCCAATATATTTTCAAAAGGAGTATGTCAAAAGATTCTTTATAATTTAGATAACAGGACTGGTAGGTTCATGACTATCTTACCTTTTAAGGTGTGTTTACCCATCTCAGTCCTCATCCAGCATCTCAAACCCTAAGCAATAACAAGACCTGGAATCCTCAAAAATATCAATGTCACAAAAGCAAAAAAAGGCAGGACTATTCTAGATTAAGAGGCTAAAGAAACACGACAAAATGCACTGTATGATCCTTGGATTGGATCCTGGGCCAAACAAACAAAGGATAGTTGAACATATTTGGGACAACTGGAAAATGTTAATATAGACTGTGTATTAACTAATAATATTGTATCAATTTAAACTTCTTGGGTGTGAATAATGGCATTTTAATTAAGTGGAAGAATGTTCTTTTCCTTAGAAGATACAAGCTGAAGTATATAGGAGTAAAGTTTTATCTGCAAGTTACCCTCGTATATAGTTCAGTAAAAAAATGTGTGTGTGTGTGAAGAAAGAGAGAGACAGAAACAAAGAGAGAATACACTAGGAAAGAGAATATGAATCTGGGTGAACAGTATGTGGGTCTTCATTGTACCACTCTTTTAGCTTTTCTGTAAGTTTAAATTTTCTCAACAGTGTTGGGAGAAAAAATCTTAAGCAATATAAGCTAGGCCTATGATGCAACTCCTCCCTAAGCTTCAAGTCCAAGATACCATCCATCCACTCTGCTGTTAACTGGTCACAGTCTTTTCCTGTGACCGAATTTACATCTATGTGTACCTCCCTCCAAAGGTCACTTACACATAGAGACAGGGAGTTATCTTGGGGAAACATCTCTTACTTACCAGCACATTTTTCAGTTTGATATCACGGTGGACAAGTCCCTGGCTGTGCAGGAAGCGGATTCCTTCCACCACATCTAGTGCTATCTGCAAACGGGTCTCCAGGGTCAGCCCAGCCTTGGGGAGACAAAAGGGTTTACTTGTCACTAAGAAGACAACTCCTCAATCCAACTTGCTTATACCAACTAAGAGTTCCTTCTGTGAGATACTGAAAGACTGACCACACTAGGGTACACAAGGACAGAAAAGTGGATGAGAATAAGGGAAGAAGAAAGCAGTCAGGAGAGGGAAATAAGGAAAAGCAAGGAAGGGCAAGCCATAAAGGCCAGATCAAATCCCTTGGAGGGAGCACTTAGGCCAGCTGGATGATCCCCAAATGTGACTAGGAGAGCCACAACCAAACGCCTGAAGGCATGAGTGCATCTCTAACCCTGAACAAACTCTAGAACTGCCTTAGAGGCTCAAAGTGAATGTTTCTAGGACTCTCAGGCAGATTTACTTCCATTGCTTTGTAGGACTGGTTAGCCTTTGGTTTTATGGATTCAAATACCACAGTCACTCATCTTACTTCTACCAAGCCTCCAATTTAGGGTCTCTTGAATTCTGGAGAATGTTATATCACTCATCCAAAAGCCCATATATGGTTCTAACCCCCTTATGGAAAAGCATCACATGGTGCTTAGCTTAACTCCCCTGAAATGAAGAAGGAAAGCCACTTGCAGAGTCATTTTATTCACCGTATTGATTTCTCATGGCTCCTGCAAGCATTTCTAAGGATTCTTCTGTTTTATTCCATATAAACTGGTACAAGAGGCACCTGTGAGAAGGGACCCACCAGATACTCTGAGGTTAGCTTTTCCAGCTCCAATGTAGAGGACAAACAAAAGAAACCTCTCTATTTCCCTGCGGGTGGCTGTTTTAGATGAGGGGAACTCAACATCCACCTGAGGGTATTTCACCTTCATTCAAAATCTTTCGCTTCTCACTGTCTACGGCAGAATTTGAATGCTATGGAACTTTTAACATTTTTGGTCTTCTATAATTTGTTCCCAACATGTCTTTGCATATTATCTCCCCTCTATTCCCCAAATGAACCAGCTGCTCCAACACAGTCAGTGTCCTTCAAATGTTCTGGGCACTAAGCTATTCCTTCCCCTAGTATGACCTCTTCTTTCCATCTGCCCAAATTTTACCCATCAGGGTTCACTTATCCAACCCAAATGCCACCTGTTCATGAAATATTCACCGACTACAATTATTTTATTTTATTTTTTTAATTTTTTTTTAAATTTATTTTTGGCTGTGTTGGGTCTTCATTGCTACGTGCGGGCTTTCTCTAGTTGTGGTGAGCAGGGGCTACTCTTCATTGTGGTGCGCGGGCTTCTCACTGCGGTGGCTTCTCTTGTTGCAGAGCACGGGCTCTAGGCGCACGGGCTTCAGTAGTTGCAGCACACGGGCTCAGTAGTTGTGGCATGGGGGCTTAGTTGCTCCGCGGCATGTGGGATCTTCCCAGACCAGGGATCGAATCCATGTCCCCTGCACTGGCAGGCGGATTCTTAACCATTGCGCCACCAGGGAAGTCCTTACAAGTCTTTTAAAAGCCCCTGGCCAATTATACTTTTTGATATCCCCTTACGTTTCTTAATACAGGGCCTTGTACAAAGTAGTCACTAATAAATATTTGTTGACAATAAAAACTAGCTTAATTCACTGAGAACAAAAAAAGAGAAAGAATAGCAGAGTTATAGGAAGCTTTTCTGCTCTTCTGTATAGTCTAGATTTTTACAGTACCACGAGGGGTAAAAGTGGTGAACTGCAGTATTCTGGATATAAGCTGGGCAAAGAAACATGTTCTGAGACATTTTTAAGGCTTTTTGGAAATGAAGGTAATAAAGCTTGATTACTCCAACATTGTCTTATGAGAGCTAGAGGCTCTGAATAAAGAAGAAAGGAGGAAAGGCCAGAAAGGAACCTGTGGATCTGGCTGCCAGCTGGACCTCACTCCCTCCTTGCCCTGCCTCACCTTCAGCCCACTGTAGAGGTCCCGGTGCAGCCGCTCCATAATGAGCAGCACAGCGATGCTGGAGCCACCACCATAGTTGTAGTCGATGACGGAACCGTGCAGATCCACCAATCGCTCATGCTTCGGCAGAGACCTGGTGAGAAGCGGAAAGGTCTGGGCTAGAGGTAACCTTGCACAGCATGTCACTACAGTGGAAGAAATAACCCTGAGACCGTGCATAGTCCAGGCCCAGAGGTAAGAGCCCTCAGTACAGAGAGAGGGCAAAGAGAATGGCCTCTCTAACGAGGACAGAGAATTATGGAATCTAAAAACTGACAGGCCTTAAGGACTAAGGAAGAAAGTCAAATGGAAGGATGGGTCTGAGAAATTAGGATGGTGGGGAAAGGGCAGGTAAAGGCAGGAAAGGCACATTTCTGGGCCAGACACTGGAATACTGGTCTACAACATTTTGTGACATAGGAATGGAGAGACAAGGTATACTATAGCTCTTGGTACAAAATTTATACCAGGCTTCTAGCTTCTTCTCTGGATTGTTCCCCACAAAGAAGAATGAGACCAGAACCTACCTCATGTAGTGGAACTCCAAAGCTAGGTCATTCCAGTGCTTCTCATCTGGAGGGACAACCGACTTGAGGGCACAAGGGAAGTGTCCCCCCCAATTGTCACACAGGTACACCACACCATACTGGCCCCGGCCCAGTTCCTGTCCCAGTTTAGGTTTACCTATAAGGTACAGAGACAGAGATAAGGCAGGAAGGATGGGAACTTGCTGGGCAACCTCTCTAAGATTCTTAGACGTGGACCTACCTAGAAGCAGGAAGTCATAATTATGCCAGGGGAAGAAATCTGGATGTTTTCTAAACCAGTAGTAACCTAACTGGTTTAATTTAAATAAACTTTGGTTGTGTTATTGAACTATACAAATAGCAGGACCAAACAGACTTCATCAGAAATTCAAAAATACATCAATGGGTGTTTAGGCAGCTTTGCAAGGAAGCAGCTTTAGACACTGGGGTTCTCCAGGGTTGGACATGAGGATGTCAGGTATCCAGAACCTTCCTCCTCCAATTTACTAGGGAAAAAAAATAAGGACTCACGATGCAGCAAGACATCCTGTAAAGAACGGCTTTCCAGCGAAAGGCGGGCCAGGCGGGGAGCATGATCTTTCCGAACCTTCAGCCATAGATCTTCAGTTTTCTCCAACCGGCCTGAGTGGCCAGCTTCCAGCTGGGAAGGAAAAAGAAGAAGGAAATATGACTTATCAGGTCCCCAGCTTTGGCTTCCTCACCTATTATACAGGGATAATAATATCTACCTCATGAGGATACCTGTGAGAATTAAATAAGATATATGTAACATAGCTCAGAGATTGGCAGATAGTGAGCATTCATTAAGTAATACTTTTTCTTCCTGGATGCATAATCACAGCTACCCACCCTCCCCTCCACACACATGTACACATGCACACGCGCACACCCCAAAGGGATAAGCAGATGTCACATAACTGCAAACTACTATGGAAGTTGGAATGTCATCCCTGTCACTCATTCCTAAAATACTATATAAACTCATATAAAATTCCTACCCCTCGATTTTCATTCCTCACTCAGTGAAGTGGGGAGAAATTAATTGAGTTCCTTCCATTCTCTCTAGAGTTAGAAAAATATCCACATGAAAAATTTACTGATGAAACAACCTGTAACTTAGTATTATCCTTTAACAGAATAGAAAGGAAATATACTGATGATTTTTTAAAAATTATGTAGACAGCAGTAGACAAAACATTCCACAGTGGATGAGGTTCCTCTCCGACTGATCCAGCTATACGTCCTTTCCTATATACCCACCTGCCGCAAGGAGGCTGCAAAGGCCTCATGAGAACTGTTGAGCCGAGTCCGGAATTGGCTGCAAATGCTCTTGGCCAACTTGGAGGCACTGAGGCTCTCAATGGCTTCCTGGGCCACCTTTCTCTTCCACTCTAGTGTGATGGCAGGTGGGCTCACCCATGTGATGCGCTGGATGATCTGTCAGGATGAGGACAGTGAGAACAGTGAGGGATGGGAGACAGGAACCACTAGGAAGAACCAACACCCCTCCCTCGCTGGGTTGCCCACTCATTAGGCCAGGATCTTAAGATAAGAGCTGTATGAAGTCCAGCACTCCTCTCCAATTCCATCTACCTCAAAATCAGGGCTCAGCCCAATGGAAAGCATCAAAGAACACTAGGCCTAGTCTGCATGCTCACAAATCAACACATTACATTCAGTACTGGGGGTGCCTGATAAATCCCTTTCTAGATACAGCAAATAACTCTACATAAGAGTCAGATGGAACATCAGAAAGGAAACCACACTCATGGCCTCTGGCAACAAAGCCTGGTTCTGAGAAAATACTTAGGTTGGGAAAAAGAAATATGAAGAAGCTAGTGAAGCAGGGTTTTATGGCTCCATAAAATATCATTTAGACACATCACTTTTAAGAGTTAAAGGGGGCACTGTTAATAATTATTTCAGAACAGGCATAAACCAGGATTCTCCCAGGCAGGCAAACCACGACAAATGGCCACCTGCCCTGACAGACATCAGTTTGTTTAGGACAGACATCCTAGACATCAGTTTCTGTTGGAGCGACCAAGATTCACCTAAGCCAACTAGGGGCTGAAAAACACTTCCCTAAACAACCTCTACCTGTTTGATTTGCTCCCACAGCATCCTTGTAACTGAGGACCCTGAGTGAAATGTGACTTCAACATGATAGGCAGCATTTAAGATCTGAAAGAGAGTACACAAACGAAAGTCAGTATTTCCTGAGTGGCTAATTAAAAATGCAATAATTGATATTTATTTCAAGAACATGGTCCAGTTTCAAGGTTCCCAAATCTATCCCTCAGTATATGTGCAGAGTCAACGCAGGCTGATCATCTATTTGGTGACTATTTGGGCTCCTTTACTTCATCTTCATCTTCTTGCTCATTGACTTAACTGCAATTTGACAGTTCACAAGCACCTCCCACAGACAGTGGTCATGAGATAGGAAAACAAAATAAAATTCAAACTGGACTGGCAAAAAGTTGAAAGGGAAATTCTTGACTAACTTGAAGCTGGGTTCGTGGGTGGATTCTGTTTCATGTGTTATCTGTGACACGCTCTTAACTACCCTTTGAGTACCTGTTTGAGATAATTACTGGTGATGTGAACCGAGACATCCTGAGACTTCTCTAGGCTCTGCAGACACCGTTCCAGGGTTCCGACGAAGCTCTCACGTAGGTAATCCACAGAGCTGATCAGCTTGTTAGCCACTGCTTGATTAAGCCGGGAGATGATGAGTTCCTGGATCTGTCGGATGCAGCATTTGATCTCTCTGGTGCCCACTGGTTCTCCATTCTCAGGGACAATGACATCTATGGAGGCAGAGCAAAAAGCTAGTTGGCTGTGAGGGGAAGGGGCAGGCACACTGAATAAAGGCAGCTCCCAAGTCAGACCCAAGGAGCTACCAGGAACAACAGCTACTAAACACATATGGCTGACAAACTGACTCTCAGTATGACCATGGGCCATGCAACCCTCAACTACTTAAGGCATCTAAGAATCGTGAGAAGGAGCAACTGTGTACAGAATGAACCTATTGATTTTGTCAGCTCTTATGTCACATTTATAGAAGAGGAGAAACAACATGTATTGACTGCAGACTATTTGAAATACACAGTAGGAATTTTTCATATGTAATCTAATTTAATCCCAACAACAACACTGTCAGGGGTATATTACTGGTTATATTTTACATGTCAGGAAAAAGCCTCAAAGAGAGAATAAAGCAGGCACTGGGAAGGGATGGTACAGTTAGGAAGGAATATAGCTAGCATTTGAACCCAAAGCGCATGGATTCCAAAGCCTCTTATCTTTGTAATAATTCACACTTCCTAGCATATTAATGAGAAAAATCCAAGAGTCAAGAATTCAATTTTAATCAACTACTAGAGAAATAAAAAGTAAAACTGGAACACTGTCCCCACTACGCTACTAGCTCTCAGGATTAGAAAAGTCTGTTGTGCAAACCAGAGGACAGAAGAACTTAAGAGAAGACAAATCACCTATAAAAATTCCACTCCTAAAAAGGCCCTCTCTAATGTTAGAAACTTATATTGGTGCCACCTCTTTGGAAGAAATCTGGCAATATCTATCAAAAATTTAAGCTAGGGCTTCCCTGGTGGCGCAGTGGTTGAGAATCTGCCTGCCAATGCAGGGGACACGGGTTTGAGCCCTGGTCTGGGAGGATCCCACATGCTGCGGAGCAACTGGGCCCGTGAGCCACAACTACTGAGCTTGCGCATCTGGAGCCTGTGCTCCGCAACAAGAGAGGCCACGACAGTGAGAGGCCTGCGCACCGCGATGAAGAGTGGCCCCCGCTCGCAGCAACGAGAAAAAGCCCTCGCACAGAAACAAAGACCCAACACAGCACCCCCACCAAATTAATTAATTAATTTAAAAAAATTTAAGCTAACCAACCAATAAACAAAAGAAATCTATACACCCTTTGACCCAACTACTGTTTCTGCTTCTAGGAACTATTTTTCTAGAAATATACCTTTACAAGTCTCAAATACATGCATGCACAATGATGATCAATGTAGTATACTCTGAGAAAGAAAGAGAGAAAGAAAGAAAGAGAAAGAAAGGGAGGAAGGAAGAGAAGGAAGGAAGGAAGGAAAGGAGGGAGGGAGGGAGGAAAGGAAAGGAGGAAAGAAAGGAAGGGAGGAAGGAAAGGAAGAAAGGAAGGAAGAAAGGGGCTTCCCTGGTGGCACAGTGGATAAGAATCCACCTGCCAATGCAGGGGACCCAGGTTTGAGCCCTGGCCCGGGATGATCCCACATGGCTGTGGAGCAGCTGGGCCCGTGAGCCACAACTACTGAGCCTGCACTCTGGAGCCCACGAGCCACAACTACTGAGCCCGTGTGCTACAGCTGCTGAGGTCTGTGCACCTGAAGCCCATGCTCCGCCAACAGGAGAGGCCACCGCAATGAGAGGCCCGTGCACCACAATGAAGAGTGGCCCCCGCTTGCCACAACTAGAGAGAGCCCGCGCGCAGCAACAAAGACTCAATGCAGCCAAAAATAAATAAATAAAATAAATAAATTTATTTTAAAAAAAAAGAAAGCAAGAAACAGCCTACATATCCAGCAGTAGGGGAACAGTTAAATAAATTAAGGTATATCCATTAGAAGAAGACAAGTTTCTCTGCACATTTATGGAAAGATCTCTAAGATATAGGGTAAGTGAAAAAGCAAGGGCAGAAGAACATATAGAGGAAAACTAGATGACTAGGAGACAGTATCTTTTTATCTTTGAGTAAAGTACCATGGTTATAGGTACTATCTGTTCAAAAAATAAATAATTTATAAAGTATGTATGTCATGATACCTAGGGTGCATGCATTACCTTTATTTTAAAACAAACAAAAATCAGTAATAAAAATCTGGCTCCATAGGATATGTGGCAGCTCTCTTCTAAATCTACTTATCATTGCCTCAAGGATACCCAGAATGTATCAGAACAAGGTAAGAAGCAGCACGTAAGTCCTGTCTAAGATGTAGCCAACTAGGTAAGTAGAACCACAAGTCCACGATGTAGTTAACAGAGCCAGACATTTGATGTACTTGTTCCCAGTTACTCCACATCTGAGCTAACCACTGTGCCCCAGGTACCAAACATGGTATACCTGGTACATGATAGACAATTAAATGTTTCATTGACTGCTCAGCCTACCTGCCCTGACAACCCTTTATCATGGCTACTCTGATGCTGGCATTGATGCTCCAGTGTCTTTTATTCAGGCACTGAATTAAATTAAACATTCAGAAGATTTCCTAGGATTTCCACTGCAAGTGAGCACTTCTCAGCAACTCCTCCCTACAATGGGAATTCGCCAAAGAGGTATCTTTGTTCATCTTTAGAAAGACCTATAAGAAATCAAGCATGCTATGCTTGCTAAAGTATATTTCCTTTGTATCTATAAGTGTGACAAACATATACCATCACTTACACACTCATTCATTCTCCAAAGATATACCTTACACAGACTCTGTTATTTGCTGCAAGGGATATAGTGATGAATAAAGACCCAGATCCTGTTCTTCATTTCTAGGATTTTAGAAAATAGAGGAACATAAATAACTATAATAATAAGATAAAAAGTGAAATACACCAGAAATTTCAGTTCCAGATGAAATTCTATGGGAGTTCAGATGAACTGCAGTCATTATTAGCTAAGAAAATTAAAGACAACTTCATGAAAAATGTTATTTGGAAGACGCCTTGAAGGGTAGGTAGGATTTGAAAATTCACAAATAAAAGACATTCAGGTTTAGGGCAGGGCATAAGCAAAAAAAAAAAAGTAAAGGAAGCATACAGAGGACAGGAAGCAGTTGAGACCAACCAAAAAAGAAATTACAGGAAGGTGCATAGTGGGAAATAAGACTGAGAAAGTTGGAAAGGGTTAGGCTTTGGAAGATCTTGAATACTAGGCTAAGGAGTCTTAACTCAGTCTGTAGAAAGAGAGCCAATAAAGATGAACTGGAGAAAGGAGAGAAAGATGTCAGTGAGATCAGTCAGGTAACAATAGTTCAGTTAGACTAAAGAGGAAGGAATAGAGAAGCAAATGTATGTATGAAATAGGGAAGAAGACTCAGCAGGACTTGGCGACTGACTGGATACGGGGACAAGAGAAAGAAAACAGTTAAAGACCATGCTGAGGTTTTTGTTTAAGACTATTTTTTTTACTTTAAAAATTTATTTTTATTTTTATTTTTTTTATTTGGCCGAGCCACGCAGCACGTGGGATCTTAGCTCCCCGACCAGGGATCAAACCCGTGCCCCCTGCATTGGAAGCGCAGAGTCTTAACCACTGGACCACCAGGGAAGTCTCCATGCTGAGGTTTTGAAGCTGGTTCCCAGGAAGATGGTAGCATCGGTAACTGGGAACAGATTAAGAAGCAGTAAAGCATGGAAATTAAGAGTATGGGCTCAGGAATCAGACCGTCTAGATTCAAATTCTGCCTCTACTATTTAGTAGCTGTGTGACCTTGAGCAAACTACTTAACCTGTCTGAGCCTGAGTTTCCTCATCTAGAAAATGGCAATAAGCAGAATCCACCTAGGGAGGTTGTTTTAGAAAAAAACAAAAACAAAAAACTGATGGTCATCAGGTCCCATGTCAGAAATGCTGATTAGTAGGTCTGGAGTGGTCTTTAATGGTCTCAAGCATCTACATTTTCAAAAAGCCTCCCAGGTTATTTGGATGCATAGCCATGACTGAGAACCTAAAGGGTAACTTGCAAACCATGTACTTTAATTAATAGGTAGTAGAGCTAATGTTCATGCAGAAATCAGTGTACTAAGTCAGTAGCATCTAAACCTCAGACACCAAAAGACCAGACTAAGCACTTGGCCCAGTTTTGTTAACGGTCATTCATGAAGAATGGGAATGCCAGAAAAGCTAAAACCGCTACTTTGGGAAATCCTTCTGAGTTAGGTCTCAGGAGCAGCCTGAAAAGAAAATGAGACCATGACACACAAAAAAGAGCCAACAAAGAAGCATGGGCCATGCCAAAGGAGCCAGGGTTAAAGCATGACTTAGTGACATTCTTCAAGCAGCTCTTCTCCAGTTTTATCAAGGCCAAGGGGATACAGATATAAACTGGAGACTAAAGAGCACTACTGGGATGAATTTACCAAAAGCTGGACTAACAGTCTTAGGAAGGAATGATGGTGGCATCTTCCAGGAAGGTCTCTCAGAACAAGAGAGGCCACCTTGGCTAAATGATTTAAGGTGGGCTCCTGCTAATGACGGTGGGGGTAGGTGAGATGATCTTGAGGTTCCTTTGGGCTTCAGAATTAATGTCCTCAACTTCCAGCTGGAAGAGAGTTAGAGGATGCTGTAGTCCCCGCACCCTACCAAGTTCTCTAGGACCTACCTTTAAACTCCATGCTGGCAGCATCATCCAGAAGTTCCTCCTTCATGGTGTTCAGCGTCTCAACGATCATGTCCTTCATTTCCTCCTGCTTTCGGTTGGCAATATTCATCAGTGATTCGTACAACTCATTCTCCTTTTTTCGTGTATATTCTAGACGTTTGGGAGTAATCTGCAGGTCCCGCTGCATGTCAAAGGCCTGGTTAATAAAGATGTCGAGGCAGCGGCAGTGCACCAGGTTCAGGGCCTTGGCTGCGTCCACCAGGTGAGTCTGTAGCACCTGGTGAGAAAATGTGTTCAAGTGTCTCAGCTTCTCACTTTGCTCCACCAACATGCTCTGAGCTTTGGTGTCCTGGCTGGGGGTCCCACAGTTACAGTGACTGCTGCTCAGATAGCCCAGGTCAGTTAGCTGGCGATGGAGTGGTGATCTTTCATTCTCCATTCTTCTGGTGGAGGAGCTGATTATCTCCGAGCCCAGCTTTGGAACTTTGAAAAAGAATACAGGAAAGGAGAAATACTTTCGGATTTCCTGAAGCTCTTGCTCATCCCTTTCAGAGAGTTCATCTTTGTGGACTGCATAGGTTATCACAGGCAAGAAATCATTCACCAAGTCACCCAGAACATCCACTGTGGGCCGGAGGCCTTGGCACGGTGCTACCACAATGTCCACTTCCTAGAAGGGGAAGGGGGTCATATCAGCACTTCAGGGTCAGAACCAATCCTTGCCTCCCCAAAGTCCCACACTGAGACCAAAATCCAGATCTATGATGGGGCAACTGAACTTTGGTATGCCCCAATCATTTGTCCACCTCCTTCCTCGGTTACCAGCACTCCCTGGTGCAGCCTATGCAGGCAGGCACTCGTCTAGAGAGAGTGAAAAAACAAATAAGTAGAAAGGATGGCAGTCCTTTTAGCCATTTTATTTTATTTATTTATTTTCTTTTAGCCATTTTAGATAAAAAAGAATATTTAGGGCTTCCCTGGTGGTGCAGTGGTTGAGAGTCCGCCTGCCAATGCAGGGGACATCGGTTCGTGCCCTGGTCTGGGAAGATCCCACATGCCGCGGAGCAGCTGGGCCCGTGAGCCATGGTTGCTGAGCCTGCGCGTCCAGAGCCTGTGCTCCGCAACGGGAGAGGCCACAACCGGGAAAGGCCCGCGTACCGCAAAAAAAAAAAAAAAAAAAAAAGAATATTTAGTCCCTTTTGTTGCTTTGGAAACTCCCATTAATTCCCTCTGATGAAGAAATAAGACAAATAGTAGATGAAGAAAGAACTCTTAACAGATTGGGAGTGAATCTGCCTAGAACATTCCTCCCCCTCTTTCTAACCTAACTCATCCCTATCTTTCTAACAGGGCTAATTCCTAAGGTCCTTTAAATTTCAATGTATACATCATGTCATACTCCTCGGGAGTCTTTCCTATTACACAATCCCAAGCACTCTCTACTTCTCCTTAATGTTCAACACATTTATAATTTATTTATTTAAAACCTAATTTTTTCCCATTAGCCTATAAACTCTTTGAGGACAGGGACCATGTCTATCTTGTTCACTTCTATAACTCCAGTGCCTAGTACAGAGTAAGTCCTTAACTCTGTTGAATCAATCAATCAAGCAGCAAACTAAAGGCTAGATCTGCCAAACATTACCGTCCTATTCTAGGAGTTGGCAGGCATCCCAAAGTCTTAGCCACCTAAGTCTTTACCACCTAAGTAATACCTTTATGCTCATGTTCACTTGGTCTGGCAGAGATTAAGATTTGCCTATCCAATATTTAACCTCTGCATTATTGGGAAGGCAATGTCTTTTATAGACAGGGGTGGCCAATAATAGGTGGGGCAACAGGAAAGCTCTTTAAAGGGTTGATTCTACTAGTAAGTACACCCTTTGGACTTGCCCTTCTTGCTTGGAGCACAGATGTGACAGACAGAGCAGCAGTGATCATCCTGCAGTCCTTGGGCAAACGTGAGAGTAGAAGCCAGCCCTGAGGATGATGAAGCAAAAAGAAATAGGGGAGGGGGCTTCCCTGGTGGCGCAGTGGTTGGGAGTCCGCCTGCCGATGCAGGGGACACGGGTTCGTGCCCCGGTCCGGGAAGATCCCACATGCCGCGGAGTGGCTAGGCCTGTGAGCCATGGCCGCTGAGCCTGGGCGTCCGGAGCCTGCGCGTCCGGAGCCTGTGCTCCACAACGGGAGAGGCCGCAACAGTGAGAGGCCCACGTACCGCAAAAAACAAACAAACAAAAAAAAACCACACACACACACACAAAAAAAGAAATAGGGGGACTTATCTGTGGCGCAGTGGTTGGGAATCTGCCTGCCAATGCAGGGTACATGGGTTCAAGCCCTGGTCCAGGAAGATCCCACATGCCGCAGAGCAACTAAGCCCATGCACCACAACTACCGAGCCTGCGCTCTAGAGCCCACGAGCCACAAATACTGAGCCCGCGTGCCACAGCTACTGAGGTCTGCGCGCCTAGAGCCTGTGCTCCGCAACAAGAAAGGCCACTGCAATGAGAGGCCCATGCACCACAACGAGGAGTGGTCCCCGCTAGCCGCAACTGGGGAAAGCCTGCGTGCAGCAACGAGGACCCAATGCGGCCAAAATAAATAAATAAATAAATAAATAAATTTTTTTTAAAAAGAAAGAAATAGGGAGCTTGGATCTCTGATGACTACAGAGCTGCCACACCAGCCCTCAACTACCTAGCTTTAGACTTCTTTTATGTGAGGGAAAAAAAGTAACCTTAATCAAGCCCCTACTTTTCTGATTGGTACATACGATGAATCCAATCATAACTGATAAACCCAACGCCTAAAGTGGGTGTCAAGAATGATCTTTGGTTTAGAAACAACTTTCCACAGGTCCTTTCCCTAGCTAGTAGTTTCTTTTTATTGTTCTACTTCTTTCCTAAGGATCTTGAAGCACTTAAGAGCACGTATTTCCATCCATGCATAGGTTCCTCCAAATCTCTGAAATTGCCTACTTTGCCTGGCACTCCAGACATAAGTTTTGACCTGGAGACTTGTGCCTATATCACCATTGCAGGCACACCAACTCCAAAGTCTGCAGACTCAAAATCAATCCTCTGCAGAATTCTAGTACATTTTAAAGAGTTATGAAAGAACTCAACACAAATCTGCTCAAGTCTGTGTCCTTAACAGTTATCAGATGTTGCAAATTTACTTTATTTGAAATCTAAGCTATGCAATTTGTTTATTTTCTTTCAGACTAATACTCTGTTTTTATTCCTTTTTTGAGCAATAGGTATTATTGATGAAAGATTTTTAAAAATCAAAACCTGGGATCTTTTCCTTTCTGATCTCCTCCAGATAAGGAAGAAAGGGCTGGGAAATGCCAGCCTATTGTTTCTTATAGTGTGTGTGTGTGTGTGTGTGTGTTGTTTCTTGTAGTGTGTGTGTGTGTGTGTGTGTGTGTGTGTGTGTTGAAGGACAGAGAGACAGAGAGAGAGAGCGCTCTCCTATTTCCAGCAAAGCACAAAGGTCTCACCTTCTTCCTCAACAAAGAACTCATAAATTTTATTCTCAGGTAGGTCACAGAACTTTCATTTGGCTGGCCACTTTGAACTCCCTAAAGCTAAAAGTGCTTTTACCATCTCAGCATTTGTAATTTGAGCAAACACTGTATAAATCCATGTGCTTTCTACCCAAGCCTAGGCCAAGAAGAAATCTGCTGTTTCATGTGTGCCTCGAATTGCATGGAATGTTTTCTGATTGGAAGACTAGTGTGACACTCACCCTGCTATTCAAAACAAGCCCCTTCACTACACTGAGTCACACTGCTGGAGTATCAGTCACTTCATGAGGCACATTCAAAAAGTGGGTAAGAACTTTTAGGGTTTAGAGTACCACATGCAATTGCCTAAATGCCCAAACTTTAATTACATATAATAATTAGATAGGCTAGAAGAGAATCCCAAGAACTGAAAATTTATAACAAGATAATTATAGATGACAGTGGTTTTTTAAAAATATTTTTTAAATTGCTTGTCTTAAGTATATATCTTTTTAAAGGTATAAATCAATCAGACTTATTGTAGAAATATTAAGGGAAGAAAGCCTAAATATTCAAAACCAAAGTTAAGTGTTGCTTAGAAAGTTTTCAGGAAGAATTTTGTTGGCTTGTTTATTTGATGGATTTTTAAAAAATTCTAAAATAAACTTCCAGGTTTTCCTCAAAGGACCATTTTGTGTGTGTAACACAACCATCAGCCAAAGCTGCCAAGTCCATTTGTAGAACCAATATCCTTTGTAAGGGACAGTTGACTTTATTTGCTCATAGTTGCAAATTCATTTTTTAAAAAATAGATTCAGTGGATAAAGAAGATATGGCATATATGTATATATATATATATATATATATACACACACACACACACAGTGGAATACTACTCAGCCATAAAAAGAATAAAATTTGGCTGTTTGCAGTAACATGGATGGACTTGGAGAGCATTATGCTAAGTGAAATTAATCAGAGAAAGACAAATACTGTATGATATCACTTACATGTGCTATCTAAAAAATAAAACAAACTAGTGACTATAACAAAAAAGAAACAGACTCACAGATACAGAGAACAAACTAGTGGTTACCAGTGGGGAAAGGGAAGGAGCGAGGGGCAAGATAGGGGTTATGAGGTACAAACTACTATGTATAAAATAAATAAGCTACATGGATATATTGTACAATACAGGGAATATAGCCCATATTTTATAATAACTATAAAGGAATATAACCTTTAAAAATTATGAATTACTATGTTTTACACCTGTAACATATAATATTATATATCAACTATACTTCAATTTTTTAAAATTCCCCCAAAATGAATTCTGATGGTAGGTACTACCTGGTACATTGGCACCTTGAAAGAAGTTGACTACTCCTAAATACATCTTGTACTAAACAAAAATGGATAGAAAACAAGTACCATGCTCTCTCTTCTCCGTTCCCCAGTTAATTAACTTGTGCAGTCGGTCTCACTGTTCTGACTATCAAGACTGTTGGAAGACAGGCAAAAAGAGCTGCTGGCTGAGACCCTGGCAGCAGCACAAGTTAGACTGGAATGTGATATGTGCTTCTGCAATACTCACAGCAAAGGGATGACTCATGCCTGACGGTTATAAACAAAAAGGGAAGCCATCACTGTCTCCTGGAGACCGGGAGTGAAAACAATTCACAGAGAGGATGAGCCCTGTTCTGGGTCCTATTATGGCCACCTGAGAGGGAAGACTGACCTAAAACTGTTTCATGGAAGGCTGTATTCCTTCCTGGCACTTAGAACAGTGTCTGGCACTTAATGAGCATCCAATAAATAAATGTGCAGTTGGACTTCCCTGGTGGTCCAGTGGTTAAGACTCTGTGCTTCCACTGCAGGGCGTGTGGGTTCGATCCCTGGTCGGGGAACTAAGATCCCACCTGCTGCTTGGCATGACCAAAAAAATAGTAACAGTAAATAAATAAATAAATGTGCAATTACTGGATGAATAAATGATGCCTTTACTACTTGCTCAAAACCACTTTCAATCATCCTATATAAAATTTTCTATTTTTAACCCATATCCACACATTTATCTGGAACTGCTATTTGCATCTACTCCAAGAATGAAGCAGTGAGTAAACATTTGGCTCCTAACTCAATCAAGGAAGAAGAATTCCAGGGAATCATGAGAGTACACCATAATTCCCATTTTGAGTCACAGCAAATTCCTAAAGAGATTTCTCTTTTAGAATACATCTGCACAAATCTGTCGAATCTACATAAGTTGATACATTACCATCAATTTTCTTGGCAAGATTAAGAGAATGTAATAGAAAGGAGATTGCTACTCTGTTTCTGCAGTATGCGGGCCTCCCACTGTTGTGGCCTCTCCCGTTGCGAAGCACAGGCTCCGGACACGCAGGCTCAGTGGCCATGGCTCACGGGCCCAGCCGCTCTGCAGCATGTGGGATCTTCCCGGACCGGGGCACGAACCCGTGTCCCCTGCATCGGCAAGCGGACTCTCAACCACTGCGCCACCAGGGAAGCCCTCTGGTTTTGTTTTTTATGTAAAAGCTTTTTATGTAAAATGACACTACCTTAAGTGCCAAGAAGAAATGGCTCAATCACTGAAGCCTGACCACTTCCTAAGAATATTGGCTCTTACTGGTGAGGACTCCTTACTCTATGGCTCATGGCATGTTACTGAAACTCAGTGATAGCTAAGGATGATTATCTTAACTGATGGTTCAAACAGAAGATGATCACGTACTCAGGTAGGTCATAAATATCTTTGTTTTCCCTATAGTTCTGAAGCCTCATTACATCACACAGAAGAGAAGTACATAACTATATAAGAGTCCTGCCCTTGCCCAGCAACTGACACAGTCTCGACTCCAATCCCTGTCTCTGTATTCTACCTATCGTCACTATCAATTCTCCTCCCATGCCCACTCTCACAGGGCAATGGGAGGTTTTTCCCATCTGTTTTTACACAGGATTGATTTTTCCTCATTTTTATACAGTTCCCTGAATTATCACTCTTAAATGTCAATTACATATTAAGGCAAATACCTCCCTCTTCTTGTTACATTGTAGAAAATCCCTTTACTCTTGGTACAAACACTCTCCATTGGGGAGCTGCGACTGACTGAGCTGCTTTCTAGAATATAACAGGCCACAAGCAGCTGTGTCAACCCAGAGCTTTACCCCAGCAGTCAGCATAGAACACATACAAGCTCATCTCCCTACCTAGTAAAAAGTAGGGAGTGGTAACTCAGAGGCCATAACAAGACTTGGGAAAAACCATAATCCCAACCAAAGCCCTGAACTAGCCACAGAAAGCATGAGACCATCATGCTAAAAGTGGAAATATGTTTACAATCCCAAACATCCCAAAGTAAAGGCTTTAGGTCTGTGTCTCAACTCATAAGCATGAAGCCCTTAAGGATCAGAACTATCTGATTTCATACTGTGATGAATGAGATAACAGACAAATTGACAACAATATACTGAATAGCCTCTGTGTGGTCTATTGGCTTGGCCAAAAAGTTCGTTCGGTGACGGAATACATTGTTTAATAAAATTCTTGGTGAAAATGAAAAACGTGTCTTTTGTTTTTACTTAAAACCAAATGAACTTTTTGGACAACTCAATACCTTGTGGATATTCAAACATCCAGGTACCCACATATACAGATAAAAGTAGGAAAGTGAAGCTTTATTCTCTTATCACTTACTAGACCCATCAAGAGACCACAGTAGAATGGAGAAGAAGGAAGAAGGGGAAACTTTACCTTTTAACTTTATAACTTTAACTTTTGTATTTTTTACCTTTTTATAACATCTCTCGTTTTATTACAAAAGTATTTCATAATAATTATGAAGAACTTTGCTTCTAACTAGAGCAGAATAACTCTAAGCTGGAACCAGAAGGACTTAAGTTTGACAAAAGGAAGGAGTTCCACCGTGGATGGCTGTCAGGGAAGGGACAGGTGACTGAGAGAATAGGAAATCCTCTTCTCAAGGACACTAATTAATTCATTCAAAGAGAGACTTGCTAAGTGCCTGACACTGTTCTAGATGCTTTACACTTAGTCTCTTATTTAAGCCTCACACCAGTCCTAAAAGATACAGATTACTACTTCTATTTTACAAATGGGGGACACCCCAGCACCACAGTCACACAGTTAGTTAAGTAACCAAGCCAGGATGTAAGTCCAGGCCCACCTAACTACAAAGACGGTGTTTAGGGCTTCCCTGGTGGCGCAGTGGTTGACAGTCCGCCTGCCGATGCAGGGGACATGGGTTCGTGCCCCGGTCCAGGAAGATCCCACATGCCGTGGAGCAGCTGGGCCCGTGAGCCATGGCTGCTGAGCCTGCGCGTCTGGAGCCTGTGCTCCGCAACGGGAGAGGCCACAACAGTGAGAGGCCCGTGTACCGCAAAAAAAAAAAAAAAAGACGGTGTTTAAACAGTAACTGAAGGTCCACTGTGTCAGGAACTGTCTGGGCTGGTGTTAGGAAAGTTCTGAAAGAAGAATAAAGGATGGACAAGATGATTTCAGGGACCCTAACAGTCCTACTGTCTATGTTAAAAAGTATACGCTGGCTATAAGTAAAAGCCTTGCTCTGCTATGAAACAATGCTGCAAAAGAAGTCGAAAAGAGAATATTTTTAATTGCCCGAATAACAGAATTTCTGCCTGCTGACAGTACTTTCAACCTCTGCATCTCTGAATCAGGGAGGATTCCCTACCGCCACCATCCATTACCGAAAGGGAAACACAAACAGATCTTTGAGACAGTGAAAATAGAAAGAGATGCCATTTGGTGCAGGAAAGAGGTAGATAGGATCCTTAAAAAAGGGAGAAAACAAAAGAGGAAGATTAAGACCATAATCTCTTGCCAGATTTTCCCCCAAAGAGCTAATCTTAGAAGGCCAAAAATGAATCAGTGGTGGTGAATTGAGAAAATATAGCCTCAGCTTTAAGCTGTTCTTTTTAAGAGGGATCAAGGCTACTATAGTGAGCATAGGGATTTTAAAAAGAATCTTACCTCTAAACCACATATATCCTTAATAGGTAAAATTAACCTATTAAAAGCATTACCAGGTTTCTTGGCAAAGAGCAATGTATTGGTTATATTTCACTATGTATGTTAGTGTGTGTTAGGGGAAAGGCAAGAGTGATGTTGAATTCAAAGAACATAGAATTACTGCCTAGAAGGAACTTATAATTTAGCATTTGCCTGAACTTCCCATATCCTTTTTTAACACATCACTTTAGTTCCCCTTTCTTTTTGCCCCATAAAATCAGGGTTTCTTTAATTATGTTTCTAGAATAGCATTATTTCTCTTATACATATTACCCCAACTTTGTTTCTTTTCCCTTAGAAACGGCCATCTTTAACCTAATTCCATATACTCTCTCCTCCCAAAAGTATCTGCTTACCTTGAAGATAGTCACCCAAGCTTCTTTCCAACTTTTTACCAGTCAACTGTTATCTTTCAATCTAAATACACTAAAGAGAAGACATGGTATCTAACTAAAAGTAAGCAACACATAAATTTAGTTTCATAAGGTACCAAAACAAATACCAAAAACTAGACAAAAATTGAGAGAAGCTAGTTTTCTAGCAACAAACAATGTTTAGTAAATTTGGGGGTTAAAATTTTGCATAAATTTGTGATTTTTAGTAAGATACTTTGATTTGGGATTATGAAAGTATTAACTGCTGATAAATTAAAACTAACAGTGTCTGTATGGATCAACAGAATAGAAAGCCCAGAAATAAACCCACACACCTATGGGCAATTAGTTTCCGACAAAGGAGGCAAGAGTATACAATGGAGAAAAGACAGTCTCTTCAGCAAGTAGTGTTGGGAAAGCTGGTAGGTCAGTCGCCCAAGGCAATAGAAATAAAAGCAAAAATAAACAAATGGGACCTAATCAAACTTATAAGATTTTGCACAGCAAAGGAAAGGATAAAGAAAACGAAAAGACAACCTACAGCCTGAGAGAAAATATTTGCAAATGATGTGACTGACAAGGGCTTAATTTCCAAAATATACAGCTTGTATAGCTCAATAACAAAAAAACAAACAACCCAATCAAAAAATGGGCAGAAAATCTAAATAGATATTTTTCCAAAGAAGACATACAGATGGCCAATAGGCACATGAAAAGATGCTCAACATCACTAATTATTAGAGAAATGCAAATCAAAACTATAAGGAGGCGACAGAGGAATGGATAAAGAAGATATGGTACATATATATAATGGAATATTACTCGGCCATAAAAGAGAACAAAATAATGCCATTTGCAGCAACATGGATGGTCCTAGAGATTGTCATACTGAGTGAAGTAAGTCAGACAGAGAAAGACAAATATCATATGATATCACTTATATGTGGAATCTAAAAAAATGGTACAATTAAACTTATTTACAAAACAGAAATAGAGTCACAGATATAGAAAACAAACTTATAGTTACCAGCGGGGGGAATAGGGAGGAGAGATAAATTGGGAGACTGGGATTGACATATATACACTACTATATGTAAAATAGATAACTAATAAGGACCTACTGTATAGCACAGGGAACTCTACTCATTACTCTGTAATGACCTATATGGGAAAAGAATCTAAAAAAGAGTGGAGATATATATGTATAACTGATTCACTTTGCTGTACACCTGAAAGTAATACAACATTGTAAATCAACTATATTCCAATAAAAATTTTTAAAAATAAGTGAATAAAATAGATAACAACAGCAAAACAAAACTGTAATGAGGTACCACCTCATACCAGTCAGAATGGCCATCATTAAAAAGTCTACAAATAACAAATGCTGGAGAGAGTGTGGAAAAAAGAGAACCCTCCTACACTGTTGGTGGGAATGTAAATTAGTACAGCCACTATGGAGAACAGTATGGAAGTTCCTTAAAAAACTAAAAAGAGAGTTGCCATATGATCCAGCAATCCCACTCCTGGGCATATATCCAAAGAAAACTATAATTTGAAAAGATACATGCACCCTAATGTTCATAGCAGCACTATTTACAATAGCTAAGACATGGAAGCAACCTAAGTGTCCATGGACAGATGGATAGATAAAGAAGATGTGGTATATATACACAATGGACTACTACTCAGCCATAAAAAAAGAACTAAATAATGCCATTTGCAGCAACATAGATGGACCTAGAGATTATCATACTAAGTGAAGTAAGTTAGAAAGATAAATACCATATGATATCACTTACATATGGAATCTAAAATATGACACAGATGAACTTATTTATGAAATATAAACAGACTCACAGACAAAGAAAACAAACTTCTGGTCACCAAGGGGGAAAGAGGGTGGGGGAGGGATTAGGAGTTTGGGATTAGCAGATACAAACAACTATATATAACACAGATAAATAACAAGCTCCTACTGTATAGCACAGAGAACTATATTCAATATCCTGTAGTAAACCATAATGGAAAAGAATTTGAAAAAATATACATATATAACTGAATCACTTTGCTGTACAATACTGTAAATAACTAAAAAATTATAAATCAAATTAAAAACTTTTAATTTTTAAAAATTAAAAAATAAAAATATCAATGTCTGTATGAAATTACAAACAGATTATTTCCATTGATGGCTACTGACTGAGGGTTATAAAGAGAAAATTTTACTACTCCAAATGGTTAAGAGTTCAAAGTAGTAAAAAAAATAAAAGTTTATTTGCAAGTCATTAGACCTTTCCTGGAAACATTAGTCTACTTTAGTTCCCTGAAATACACCCTACCAGACATTACCATGAGCCAGTAACCATGACAGTGTGTGGCAGCCTGGCTGCCAGGTGACATGTACATTTGTCCAAAGGGCCAGAAAACACCTGGTACGGATAAACAGGCTATTGATTAGAGCAGAAAACTGAGAGCTATGAAACTGCCACAGAAAATGAAATGCCACTGCTAGGCTGCAGGAATCCCATCTTAGGCTGAGGAAGTTTAATCATCTCTGCTTCTTTTTATTCCTTTTCTTATACGTGTTCACAGGGAAAAACATATACACACTCACACATCAGATTGAGGCAACTCTAAGGCAGACAGCTGTGTTCCACTGGACTTGTAAAAGGAACAAAAAAGAAAAGGAGGTGATGTATGTACCAGAAAGGGGGTGAAGGTTAGGAAGGGGAAGTATGTAAATGAAGACAGAACTAGCAAATATGGTGAATGGTAAAATGTGTTGCCAGCTGGAAGATGACTATGTTTTAACACTAAATGAGGTTTCAGAAACTAACAGCTTGATAGTATTCCTCTATTATTGAATTATGAACTGAGAATCTCAGGGGACCCAGAGCTAAAAAGCTGGGAATACTGTGGTATTCCATGTGGGTACCACGTGAGTTGGCCTATTCCAGAACAAACTGAAAATGGCTAATTTATGAGGCCTTTAAAGTAACGTATTAGAAGAATGACCATTGTATAAGTATTAGAAGAATGACCATTGCATAAGAGGGTAAGGGGAAATTCTGTTTTAATAATTTGACAGTTAAAAATGAACATCTCACTTCCCCTATTTCAATCTTGGTTTCCTTTAGCTAAATGTTTCCTTTCTTTACCACTCCCTTTACAAACCAAATGGAAGGGCTGTTTAGAGCTAACTCCCTGGCCACAACCCTGGCTGTTTAGAGCTAATATAACTGGGGCTAAAAAAAAAAGATCTTTCTCACTGGCACAAAGAATCTTCAAGGTAGTTAGGAAATGCTCCCAGCAGTAAGCTGAGCATCCCTGATACACTAAATGGAGACAGGAGTCTGACTATAGTGACTGAGCACGGCCTGAGGACCCCAAAGGCTGCTAAGGCCCCTCTGAGGCTCAGCATCAAGGGATTCTAAAGTTAGAAATGCTGTTTCCACATCAAAACCACTGGAGTATAAAGCAGATCCGGAGAAACACTGGCTAAGGAAGCCTCACAAACCACATGAAACAGAACAATGAGAGGCTGGAGAATTCCACAAGAAAAGAGAAGAATATTTCTCAAGAAAGAGAATATATATTTCAACTGTGCAGAGAGAAAGTTAATTAGGTATCTCAACTTCCCTCCCAGCCAAGTAGGCTCCTTAACTGTTAACTCAGTTTGAGTGCTTACTACATATACCTGGAGCAGCGATGGGAACTCTCACCAGTAAGATACGTGCTCAGGTATGCACTTGGGAAATGGCTCTCACTTTCTTTTCTGTGACTTTATTTTATCGCCTCAATTCATGGGACAAAAGTAAATGAGCATTAAAAATTAAAACCAATAAAATGAAGGGACACAGAAAAATCAATCAGATAAGGTGCCTGTCCTGCAGATGGCTTTGTTCACATTCCAAGACTCTTTACAAAAGGCAAGAACAGGAAAAATCACCACCCAACCAACAGCAGTCGTTTCAGCTATTTAACAGTGTTTTTTAAGTTGCAGGTCACAATACATTAAGTCAGATGATCAATTCAGTGGGCTGCTACCATCACTTTTTTTAAAAAGGAAGTCAAATAGAATAGAGAAGAAAATATCAGTGTGTTTTGCAAGAAGTAAAAGAATTGTCTCATGAAACTTTATTTCAAATGTATGCGTGTATATATGTACTGGGTCCTGATAATAAAATGTTATTTCTTAGAGTGAATTAAAATCTAAAAAAGTTTGAAAACCACCAAGCTATTGGAAACTGAAAGAACTAGACCAGAGCAGAATACTATAGAGATTGTGTATGGATCAAATACTTATGAATTGTGAAGAAGTTTGTGGGTCAACTGAGCAGGCTCAGTCAATAAACAAAGATCACTGTCAGAGCTACTGTCAGAGTTATCCAAGAACTCTAACATCGTCCTGGAGCTAAGCAGTACACGCTCCCAGTCTGAACACAGAGGAAAGCCACCACTGAAACTGAGCTGAGAGGAAATGCTGGCTGGTATACGTAGCCCCCTCCACATTTGTCAAGATAAAAGAAATCTGGACTCTGGAAGGAAATGAGATGACAGTTTCTACTTCTAGAGGATCATAGGCCGAGGCCACAACCAAAGGACTCACTCACTGGCTGAGAGATCAAGCCTTCTAGAACAGGGGTAGGTGAAGAGAAGAAGAAACCGTTCTCCTAGTCCTGCCAAACCAGCCCTTCCTTCCTGGCACAGCTAACCAAGGTGATGGACGCTCTGTTTTGAGCACGTCTGCATTCTTTTATTCCTACCAGCTCCTGATCCCTGACATAGTCACCTTCCCTGCCCATCTCCCCCCTATTCTCTTGACCCCCAACATAGTCACATCCTCTGCTCATCCCCATTTGGCCTAATCAAATAGCCCAGTCCTAGCTATACAGTAGCAAGGGAAGCCCTGCACAAGAGACGAGTCCTTCCTAAATGGAGATCTGAATACCAGATAGACAATATGATCTTTTAGGAGATGCCGCAAGACCTGTGTTCTGTTTGGGAGTTGGAAGAATATCTTTGAGAAAAGCAAAGATATTCTTCAGATGACGGGATCTCCATATCTCCTTACATTGAGCCAGACCTGTCCTCAAGTTCTGAAGTCCCTTAGAAAGTAGGAGACATGATCTGCCTCACTTAGTAAATAATGGCAGGTCTAAGGAAAACTTCAAAAGTTCTTCACTTGTTCTCAACTCAAATAAGAACATTAATCATCTTATTTGCACCTTTCAGAAAGGGATGGCTAGAGACAATTCTAGCAACACCTTCCTGCTAAGAAATGAAAAAAGGATTTCTAACCCTGATCCTAATTCTGTCAAAGCACAGTTGAGATGCAAGTAACACACTCCTTCCATTTTAGACAGGGATGAAGCAAATCGCCCAGGGCCTTGCAGCATGGCAGTAGAGGCAGCGATGGGTACTGCTACAGCCTTGTCTGGTTTTCAACTTCCTAGATCATGTTCCTTGGATTCTATCAGCTGATGCTCAGAGCCCAGAGTACATATTGCCAAATTACTTTCTGAGAAAGCTCAAATACAAGGAAAGCTGGTATATATCTGTGCAACTATATAAGTATGAGTTTGGTACCTGTAAGAGAGCATGGTGCATCGTCACCTCCAGTTCGGCTAAAACATGGGCAGCATCCTCACTGTCCTCTTGGACCTCCAGGTCCTCCTCAGGGATGGTGTCCCAGTTGCCCTGGTGAGCAACCAGCGTGTGCACTAGTTCATACTGGCCAGGGAGTGCCAGGCTGACCCGAGTCTGAGTCCCATAGGTGAAGCGGAGGCGCCGAAGCTTACAGTTCTCCTCACTGCCCAGCTTGGTGGTGGGAAGCACCTGCACCCCCAAGAGCAGGTTCAACAGCTGGCACTTGACATTACAGTCCTGGCCGAGGATCAAGATGCAGGGGAGGCAGTCCACAATCTGCTGGAGGTACTTCTCTTCCTTAGGTGGGAAGGAAATGCAGCTCAGCTGGCCTGGTTGGGGAAGGGGAGGGTGGAGAAGGAGAAAGGAGTACAGAGAGAAGAGTGAGGAGGGGTAGGGAGAGACTTCCAGGGAGATCCCATTAGGATGTCAGGCTCCTAGAAAAGAAATTTCTAGGAAGCTGTTGGCTGAAGGAGATACCAGGAAAACATCCCAGTCAGAAAAGGTTCCTCAAATATCAAACAGGATTCCCCTCGCTGGCTCATTCCCAGAACAGTTGTTTCTATCCAGAAAGGTGGCAGTGACCTGAGCTACCCTCCCCTCTTGTTTTTCAACCAGTGGAGGGACAGCCTAAGGAGTTTACAAGGACTCAAGTACAAGATGATTAAATTGACAAAGCCAGAAAAGACTACACTAACTGGGATGTGAATCCAAGAACCGAATATATCAAAATGAAAACCTTCCTTGTGACATAAGACCTAATACTTGAACATATAAAGGCCCTTTCAAATGACTCTACCACATGCAGTTTGAGCTTGTTTTCCTCATTTATAACATATTTTATAACTAAACGTATCAGCCAGTCTTTAAATACGCATGTATTGAAATAAAATGTTATTCAAGTGTGCACGAGCTCTAGAACCTCTTCCGGTTCATTTCACTGATGGCTGGTGACAGCATCCCAGCTGCCACATCATCTGTTTCCTTACAACACTGGGCGCTCAAGATCAATATCCCCTAATCAAAGCACATGCTTTCCGTTTGTGGAGGACGAGACCCTGAATACGACAAAGGGAAAGAGCTACCTGTTAGGGTAAAATCCAGGCAAATCTAGGAAGAGATGTGATCCATCTCAGAAATATCCTTTCAGGACACCACACTCATCTAAACAGATCAAATAATACTCAAGAGAAAACAAGGGACTTCCCTGGTGGCACAGTGATTAAGAATCTGCCTGCCAATGCAGGGGACACGGGTTTGAGCCCTGGTCCGGGAAGATCCCACATGCCTCGGAGCAACTAACCCCGTGCGCCACAACTACTGAGCCTGTGCTCTAGAGCCCGTGAGCCACAGCTAGTGAGCCTGCGTGCCACAACTGAAGCCCGCGCTCCGCAACAAGAGAAGCCACCACAATGAGAAGCCCGTGCACCGCAATGAAGAGTAGCCCACGCTAACTGCAGCTAGAGAAAGCCCGTGTGCAGCAACGAAGACCCAATGCAGCCAGAAATAAATAAATGAAAATAAAAAATAAATTAAAAAAAGTTTTTTAAAGAGAGAAAACAAAAGTCTTCCTAAAGTATGAGAACATCTATTTGGGAAAAAGAACCAGAAATTAGTTGACTAGAACTCTCATATTCTGAACTCGATCACTCCCCAGCTTGTTCAGTGCCAGTGCCTGCCCAAGTCTAAGATTCAGGCAACTTTGTGTTTGTCCAGAAAGGCACAGACACACGGTTCTTAGGCTGTTAGAAGTCCAATCTCGGAGCCAAATACATACATCTTAATTGAAATTTAGGGTGGCACCAAGTGAAACAGTATTTGCTTTAGTCACTTAACCATGAGCTATTCATTTTGTTTATGTAATTGAAGAGAGGCCTGATTCATTTAAGAGGTTGTCCTACTTCAGACTCTACCTATCCTTCTTCAAACTCAGTATTTCAAATCCTCAAATATTTTCCTCTCCCACAAATGGTACCACCAAAAGATTTAAGGAAGTTGGCTTTCACCAAGCCCCCTTTATGAATTTCATTAAGCCCTTCCTTTCATGTCGGCCTATAAGTACATCACCTGGCCAGCACATGTAAACCAGTAATACGAGACACTGAAAGAGGAAATCTCTCCTCCTGGGACAGATGAGAAAGCAAAGTGTTAACTGAGTGCCCAATTCTGTGCAAGGTATTTACTAAGCTCGAGAGTAAAACACCAGACAACTGGTCTAATATTTGACCCACTGATACAATCTAAAAGCAAGGGGACACAGCCAATTGCTGTGCGACCACTTAACAAGTAGTGAGTCCTGAGTCCCTTCATATCTTATTGACAACTAAACAACACTTACCACAGTTGTCAGGGAGGAAAAACAATTTTCCTCTACCCTTTTAAGTTTCCTCTGGCTGGGTCTAAGAATTAAATTGACATGAGACAGATTACCAGGAGAAAATGAAATTTAATTAGGTACACACGGGGAATCCGAACATGAGATTCCAAAGACGGGTTAAATGAGATACATATGTCATCCTGGACTAAGGAGAGGGGGTAGGGGGCTGGGTTTTCAAAGGGAAACAAGGCAATTCACAGTAAGAATGAAGAGTAAATGTTTGGTAAACAAATGTTTGCTGGGCCATCCAGAAACAATGGGACATAGAGAGGACTTTGACCAAACAGGCCTTGCTAGGTTCCTCCCCTGACTACTACACCTGGTTCATATTATACCGTAGCTAGCCCTGGTGATAGTTCTCTTCCTGGGATAGGCCCTCTATCTAAATTCTTTTGGGCTTTTAAGGCAGAGGAGATAAAAGCTCTTCCTGAGCCTTTTGTTTCTTTAAAACAACCAAGCCTAAAGTAATCTTCATACCACAGAGACAAATTTTAAGATGGCAAATTTTGCTCCCCTATACAGACTATTCTAGTTGTATGTTTATAATTACCAAAAGCAGGAAGAACCATCATATTTCCCTCTGTATCCTCAACACCCAACACAATGACTAAAAAATAGTTAGTGCTTTGTTACACGCTTGCTTGCTCTGTGTAAGAATCCATTTACCATGGAGAATTGTCTACAGAAAGCCGTAAGTGGTTCTACTAAGTACTAAGAAAAGTCCAGTAGCATGATGAACAGTCCGGTACCATGAATAGCATAGGAGCAACTGTCATTCCTAAAAACCTCCTTCATCTCAACATGGAGAGTAGAAATGGACAACAGAATAGTACCTCCCCATTCACCTGCAGACCAGTCTCAGCCTGAGCAGTGAGAAGTCCAGTTAGATTCACTCTTATCTACCCTTCCTGTTCTTTCTCTTTTCCCAGTCTTCCTCAGATCTCAGACGGGTGTCCAAACTCCCATTAACAAAAGTTATAAAAATAAGCCTAAATAAAAGCCATAATAAAAATAAGCTTAAATGAGTTTTGTGACTGCTGCTGTTGGGAGAGCAGGTAACAGAGAACAAAAACCAACTAACCATTTTTCAGGACCAGAGGGAGAGATCTCAACACCTCTGAGACCTCAGGGTCAACTATAGGAAAGCCAGTAAACCATGCTGCATTGGCCAAAACCACAGCAGACATACCCCATTACTCATCTGGTCCAAATTATCACACCCCCATCTCTGTAGTGACAAAAACAGTCACTATAAATAAACCCGCTAGAGTCAAACAACCATAGGCCAGTGCAATGGGAGAGGGGGCTGACAGCGAAACCAGTTCTAATTTTCGTTTCCACGCATTCTGCTAGGGTTCTGCGTGCAACCCACTGGACTGAGAAAAGGTCTTCAAAATGGATATCGCCATCTGTTTTTCAAAACGTCATTATCCAAGGCCTTTGCTTCTCCCACTAATCTTTAGCTTTTTCCTTGCTCTTCAACGTGTCTACAAGATTTGAACAAGAGCATGGAGAGAAATGAAGCTGAAACGAGATCGTTTCACTCCTTGCTACTCTCTCGGCAAATGCGTTGCTGAGGGAGGAGCGCAGCGAGGGAGTGGTCAGAGCACCAGCCGAGGGCAGACGCTCTGATCCCGGGCTTCACCACTGACTGGCAATCTACTTGTTTCTCTCAGCCTTGGATTTCTCATCTGTGAACTAAGGGACTTGGATTAGATCATCTTTAACACCCCTTCCAGTTCTGAAATTCCAGGATTCCATCAGGTTTTAACTGTTGAAAGAAAAAATAACTGAGCGGGATGGGCAGTTGGTCTGATTGTTTTTATTTTAAACTGTACGTGAATTTAATTACTCGAGCTCTCCCTGGACTACTATAAAGGCAGATCAAAAGCTGACTGAACTAGCCAGGGGCTCTGAGGACCTACCAGGCAGTTTTAGCAGTTTTCTTAAGAAGAGATTAAAAACTGTAGACTGACGGTAGGAGGGAGGAAGAAAATCTGTTTCAGAGTTAGAGCAGCTGCCTCACTGACAGTTAAAGGACTTTCGAGTTAATCAGATTTTCTTTTGTAATTAATATAACAGCATCTGCATATGGGGCTGCCGGAAGGTAACAGCATGGCCTCTCAGCTGGAGCACAACCCTGCCAACTCTGGCTGCAGGAAAATTCAAATTGTCTTAAATGTAAGCCAAGACTTTTTTTCTTGATTCGTAAAAACAGATTATCTTGATTTGGGTTACTTCTTTTTTTTTTTTTTTTTTTTTTTTTTTTTGCTGTATGCGGGCCTCTCACTGCTGTGGCCTCTCCCGTTGCGGAGTACAGGCTCCAGACACGCAGGCCCAGCGGCCATGGCTCACGGGCCCAGCCGCTCTGCGGCATGTGGGATCCTCCCGGACCGGGGCACGAACCTGCGTCCCCTGCATCAGCAGGCGGACTCTCAACCACTGCGCCACCAGGGAAGCCCTGGGTTACTTCTAAACAAACGTTTCAAACTACAAGGAGGAGAGCAGCTAAAGCAGCAACGCATTTTGTTTATCTGTTTTAGATAATGAAGGGGAATGAAATATATCATCCCAAAATATGCCTCTTTGACATATTATTTTGAACAGGTTATTTTTAAGAAACAGCAGACACAGGTGAAGCTCTGGAAACTGAGAAGTTACTCTTTCATAAGAGACATATTTAAAAGAGAAATCTCCATTTGTAAGGGTGTCTTCCTCCAGTACCAGGAAGAGGAGGGCTCAAAATCTCTAGAAACTCTTATCAATGCAGAAAGCAACCACTTAAAACTGCATAACAACCTCACCCTTCTTTACTATGCTTTTCCTGATAACTGCCCATAAATGACTCCCCCCACCTCACTCCACCCCAGTAGTGTTTTATCTTTAGCTGGAAATAGTATTTAAGGTAGTGGCTTGGGCCATTTTGGAGTCACGCAGTTTTTCCAGGGTATCTCCCATGTGTCCAGGAGGTACACGTTATAAAATTTCTGGTTGTTTCTCTCCCATTAATCTTTTTATAACGGGTGTCTCAGCCAAGAACCTAGAAGGGTAGAGGGAAAATTATTTTTCCTCCCCCACAATAATATTTACTGAGCCCTTTCTAAGTACATCACTTTATTTGCCCCATTTCATTTAATGTTCACAATTCTACCAGACATAAACTATTATTATCCCCATTTGTAGATGAGGAAGCAGTAGCTTAAAAGGCAAAACAGAACAAAAAAGAAGCCATGTTTCTCCATTTCTCTAAGCAGATAAAAAGTGGAACACAGGGCAGAGCAGGAACTGTTCTTAAGTCTCAGGGGGCCAGGTGAATACTTAATGGTAAACAATGTCCCTGAAGGGTGGCAGAATATGCCATCCCCCAAAATGCCACTTTGGCATAAGGATTATTTTGAGCTAAAGGCACTCGACAAACAGCAGGTATAAGACGGGCACTCTGACCTCCCTGTATCTTCCTGAAAGCAAGAGATAAAACCCCCATTGGGAAGATGTCCTCCCTACAACAGAAGGAAAGCAACATTCTTATCACCAGAGACTGGGAGTCGAGATCAAGAAAAATCTGTACAAATAAGCCTTGTTAAAGTAGCCAGTACCTTCCTAGTTACTTTCCCACCGTTAACTGCCCTAGCCCGAGCCCCTTTGTCTTGTCACGCTTTCATAATTTACTTCTTTGTCCAGTTCAACTCTGTTTCTTTGGGTCTTCATTCTTTTGTGAGGACTCCCATGGATATGTAAAATTTAACAAAGTGCTTATGCTTTTCTCCTGTTTATCTGTCTTATGTCAGTTTAATTCTTAGGCCCAGCTGCAGATAATAAGATAGAGGAGAAATTCTTCCTCCTCTACCTGCCCTACCACACTTTCTCCCAATGTGGGGACAAACACAACTCAGTAGTTGTAGGACCCCAATTTAAAGCAGACTGACAGAGTCCTTACAAAAACTGCCCAAGATGATGAGGCCTGGGAGAAAAAAACAGCATTACCACTAGCTGGTGAACAACTTTTTAAAAATGTTATTGTTATTCTACCTAAGAGCTCTAGAGTCCCTTTTCTAAAAGAAACAGTCGGTAATTTTCAGAGAAACTTTTATTAATGTTCCTCTCATCAGTTAGTCTGTATTACCCTTTGGGTTGAGGTTAAGATTATTCTAAAAAGGGAGAATTGGCAGGAAGTAATGTTAATGATGTTTCATTTATTTATTTATTTATCGAATGCTTGAATTTTATTTTTTTATACAGCAGATTCTGTTTTTTCTTTCTTTTTTTTTTTTTTTCAGGACGCGCAGGCTCAACGGCCATGGCTCACGGGCCCAGCCACCGGATTTTCCCAGACCGGGGCACGAACCCGTGTCCCCTGAATCGGCAGGCGGACTCTCAACCACTGCGCCACCAGGGAAGCCCAGTAGGTTCTTATTAGTCATCAATTTTATACACATCAGTGTATACATGTCAATCCCAAGCGCCCAATTCATCCCACCCCCACCCCCACCCCTGCCGCTTTCCCCCCTTGGTGCCCATACTTTTGTTCTCTACATCTGTCTCTCAATTTCTGCCCTGCAAACCGATTCATCTGTACCATTTTCCTAGGTTCCACATATATGCGTTAATATACGATATTTGTTTTTCTCTTTCTGACTTACTTCACTCTGTATGACACTCTCTAGATCCTCCCACGTCTCAACAAATGACCCAATTTCGTTCCTTTTTATGGCTGAGTAATATTCCATCGTATATATGTACCACTTCTTCTTTATCCATTCGTCTGTCAATGGGCATTTAGGTTGCTTCCATGACCTGGCTATTGTAAATAGTGCTGCAATGAACATTGGGACGCATGTGTCTTTTTGAATTATGGTTTTCTCTGGGTATATACCCAGTAGCGGGATTGCTGGATCATATGGTAATTCTGTTTTTAGTTTTTTAAGGAACCTCCATACTGTTCTCCATAGTGGCTGTATCAATTTACATTCCCATCAACAGTGCAGGAGGGTTCCCTTTGCATTTGTTGTTTGTAGACTTTCTGATGATGCCCATTCTAACTGGTGTGAGGTGATACCTCATTGTAGTTTTGATTTGCATTTCTCTAATAATTAGTGATGTTGAGCAGCTTTTCATTTGCTTCTTGGCCATATGTATGTCTTCTTTGGAGAAATGTCTATTTAGGTCTTCTGCCCATTTTTGGATTGGGTTTTTTTTTTTTTTTTTAATATTGAGCTGCAAGAGCTGTTTATATACCTTAGGGATTAATCCTTTGTCCATTGATTCATTTGCAAATATTTTCTCCCATTCTGAAGGCTGTCTTTTCATCTTGTTTATGGCTTCCTTTGCTGTGCAAAAGCTTTTAAGTTTCATTAGGTCCCATTTGCTCATTTTTGTTTTTATTTCCATTACTCTAGGAGGTGGATCAAAAAAGATCTTGCATGATTTATGTCAAAGAGTGTTCTTCCTATGTTTTCCTCTAAGAGTTTTATAGTGTCCGGTCTTACATTTAGGTCTCTAATCCATTTTGAGTTTATTTTTGTGTATGGTGTTAGGCAGCGTTCTAATTTCATTCTTTTACATGTAGCTGTCCAGTTTTCATAGCACCACTTATTGAAGAGACTGTCTTTTCTCCATTGTATATCCTTGCCTCCTTTGTCATAGATGAGTTGACCATAGGTGCATGGGTTTATCTCGGGGCTTTCTATCTTGTTCCATTGATCTATGTTTCTGTTTTTGTGCCAGTACCATATTGTCTTGATTACTGTAGCTTTGTAGTATAGTCTGAAGTCAGGGAGTCTGATTCCTCCAGCTGTTTTTTTCCCTCAAGGCTGCTTTGGCTATTTGGGGTCTTTTGTGTCACCATACAAATTTTAAGATTTTTTTGTTCTAGTTCTGTAAAAAATGCCATTGGTAATTTGATAGGGATTGCATTCAATCTGTAGATTGCTTTGGATAGTACAGTCATTTTCACAATGTTGATTCTTCCAATCCAAGAACATGGTATATCTCTCCATCTGTTGGTATCATCTTTAATTTCTTTCATCAGTGTCTTATAGTTTTCTGCATACAGCTCTTTCGTCTCCCTAGGTAGGTTTATTCCTAGGTATTTTATTCTTTTTGTTGCAGTGGTAAATGGGAGTGTTTCCTTTATTTCTCTTTCAGATTTTTCATCATTAGTGTATAGGAATGCATTAATTTTGATACTGCAACTTTACCAAATTCATTGATTAGCTCTAGTAGTTTTCTGGTGGCATCTTTAGGATTCTCTATGTATATTATCATGTCATCTGCAAATAGTGACAGTTTTACTTCTTCTTTTCCAATTTGTATTCCTTTTCTTTTTCTTCTCTGATTGCCGTGGCTAGGACTTCCAAAACTATGTTGAATAATAGCGGTGAGAGTGGACATTCTTGTCTTGTTCCTGATCTTAGAGGAAATGCTTTCAGTTTTTCACCATTGAGACTGATGTTTCCTGTGGGTTTGTCGTATATGGCCTTTATTATGTTGAGGTAGGTTCCCTCTATGCCCACTTTCTGGAGAGTTTTTATCATAAGTGGGTGTTGAATTTTGTAAAAAGCTTCTTCTGCATCTATTGAGATGATCATATGGTTTTTATTCTTCAATTTGTTAATATGCTGTATCACACTGATTGATTTGCATATATTGAAGAATGCTTGCATCCCTGGGATAAATCCCACTTGATCATGGTATATGATCCTTTCAATGTGTTGTTGGATTCTGTTTGCTAGTATTTAGTTGAGGATTTTTGCATCTATATTCATCAGTGATATTGGTCTGTAATTTTTTTGTAGTATCTTTGTCTTGTTTTGGTATTAGGTTGATGGTGGCCTCATAGTATGAGTTTGGGAGGGTTCCTTCCTCTGCAGTTTTTTGGAAGAGTTTGAGAAAGATGGGTGTTAGCTATTCTCTAAATATTTGATAGAATTCACCTGTGAAGCCGTCTGGTCCTGGACTTTTGTTTGCTGGGAGATTCTTAATCACAGTTTCAATTTCATTACTTGTGACTGGTCTGTTCATATTTTCTATTTCTCCTGGTTCAGCCTTGGAAGGTTATACCTTTCTAAGAATTTGTCCATTTCTTCCAGGTTGTCCATTTTACTGGCATAGAGTTGCCTGTAGTAGTCTCTTAGGATGCTTTGTATTTCTGCGGTGTCTGTTGTAACTTCTCCTTTTTCATTTCTAATTTTATTGATTTGAGTCCTCTCCCTCTTTTTCTTGATGAGTCTGGCTAACGGTTTATCAATTTTGTTTATCTTCTCAAAGAACCAGCTTTTAGTTTTATTGATCTTTGCTATTGTTTTCTTTGTTTCTATTTCATTTATTTCTGCTCTGATCTTTATGATTTCTTTCCTTCTGCTAACTTTGGGTTTTGTTTGTTCTTCTTTCTCTAGTCCCTTTAGGTATAAGGTTAGATTGTTTATTTGAGACTTTTCTTGTTTCTTGAGGTAGGCTTGTATAGCTATAAACTTCCCTCTTAGAACTGCTTTTGCTGCATCCCATAGGTTTTGGATCGTCATGTTTTCATTGTCATATGTCTCTAGGTATTTTTTGATTGCCTCTTTGATTTCTTCAGTGATATCTTGGTTATTTAGTAACGTATTGTTTAGCCTCCATGTGTTTGTGTTTTTATGGTTTTTTCCCAGTAATTCATTTCTAATCTCATAATGTTGTGGTCAGAAAACATGCTTGATATGATTTCAATTTTCTTAAATTCTGAGGCTTGATTTGTGACCCAAGATGTGATCTATCCTGGAGAATGTTCCATGCGCACTTGAGAAGAAAGTATATTCTGTTGTTTTTGGATGGAATGTCCTATAAATACCAATTAAATCTATCTGGACTATTGTGTCATTTAAAGCTTGTGTTTCCTTATTAATTTTATGTTTGGATGATCTGTCCATTGGTGTGAGGTGTTAAAGTCCCCCACTATTATTGTGTTACTGTCGATTTCCTCTTTTATAGCTGTTAGCAGTTGCCTTATGTACTGAGGTGCTCCTATGTTGGGTGCATATATAATTGTTATATCTTCTTCTTGGATTGATCCTTTGATCATTATGTAGTGTCCTTCCTTGTCTCTTGTAACATTCTTAATTTTAAAGTCTATTTTATCTGATATGAGTATTGCTACCCCAGCTTTCTTTTGATTTCCATTTGCATGGAATATCTTTTTCCATCCCCTCACTGTCAGTCTGTATGTGTCCCTAGGTCTGAAGTGGGTCTCTTGTAGACAGTATATATATGGGTCTTGTTTTTGTATCCATTCAGCAAGCCTGTGTCTTTTGGTTGGAGCATTTAATCCATTCACGTTTAAGGTAATTATCGATATGTATGTTCCTATTACCATTTTCTGAATTATTTTGGGTTTGTTTTTGTAGGCCCTTTTCTTCTCTTGTGTTTCCCACTTAGAGAAGTTCCCTTAGCATTTGTTGTAGAGCTGGTTTGGTGGTGCTGAATTCTCTTAGCTTTTGCTTGTCTGTAAAGCTTTTGATTTCTCCATCGAATCTGAATGAGATCCTTGCCGGGTAGAGTAATCTTGGTTGTAGGTTCTTCCCTTTCATCACTTTAAGTAAATCATACCACTCCCTCCTGGCTTGTAGAGTTTCTCCTGAGAAATCAGCTGTTAACCTTCTGGGAGTTCCCTTGTATGTTATTTGTCATTTTTTCCTTGCTGCTTTCAGTAATTTTTCTTTGTCTTTAATTTTTGCCAGTTTGATTACTATGTGTCTCCACGTGTTTCTCCTTGGGTTTATCCTGTATGGCACTCTCTGTGCTTCCTGCACTTGGGTGGCTATTTCCTTCCCCATATTAGGGAAGTTTTTGACTATAATCTCCTCAAATATTTTCTCGGGTCCTTTCTCCCTCTCTTCTCTTTCTGGGACCCCTATAATGCGAATGTTGTTGCGTTTAATGTTGTCCCAGAGGTTTCTTAGGCTGTCTTCATTTCTTTTCATTCTTTTTTCTTTATTCTGTTCCACAGCAGTGAATTCCACCATTCTGTCTTCCAGGTCACTTATCCGTTCTTCTGCCTCAGTTATTCTGCTATTGATTCCTTCTAGTGTAGTTTTCATTTCAGTTATTGTATTGTTCATCTCTGTTTGCTTGTTGTTTAATTCTTCTTGGTCTTTGTTAAACATTTCTTGCATCTTCTCGATCTTTGCCTCCATTCTTTTTCCGAGGTCCTGAATCATGTTCACTATCATTATTCTGAATTCTTTTTTTGAAAGGCTGCCTACCTCCACTTTAGTTGTTTTTCTGGGGTTTTATCATGTTCCTTCATCTGGTACATAGCCCTCTGCCTTTTCATCTTGTCTTTCTGTGAATGTGGTTTTTGTTCCACAGGCTGTAGGGTTGTAGTTCTTCTTGCTTCTGCTGTCTGCCCTCTGGTGGATGAGGCTATCTAAGAGGCTTGTGCAAGTTTCCCGATGGGAGGGACTGGTGGTGGGTAGAGCTGGCTGTTGCTCTGGTGGGCAGAGCTCAGTAAAACTTTAATCCGCTTGACTGCTGATGGGTGGGGCTGGGTTCCCTCCCTGTTGGTTGTTTGGCCTGAGGCAACCCAACACTGGAGCCTACCTGGGCTCTTTGGCAGACTCTGGGAGGGCTCACCCCAAGGAGTACTTCCCAGAACTTCTGCTGTCCTTGTCCTCACGGTGAGACAGAGCCACCCCCTGCCTCTGCAGGAGACCCTCCAACACTAGCAGGTAGGTCTGGTTCAGTCTCCCCTGGGGTCACTGCTCCTTCCCCTGGGTCCCGATGCACACACTACTTTGTGTGTGCCCTCCAACAGTGGAGTCTCTGTTTCCCCCAGTCCCGTCGAAGTCCTGCAGTCAAATCCCACTAGCCTTCAAAGTCTGGTTCTCTAGGAATTCCTCCTCCCGTTGCCAGACCCCCAGGTTTGGAAGCCTGACGTGGGGCTCAGAACCTTCACTCCAGTGGGTGGACGTCTGTGGTATGAGTGTTCTCCAGGTTGTGAGTCACCCACCCAGCAGTTATGGGATTTGATTTTATTGTGATTGTGCCCCTCCTACCATCTCATTGTGGCTTCTCCTTTGTCTTTGGATACGGGGTATCTTTTTTGGTGAGTTCCCATGTCTTCCTGTCAATGATCGTTCAGCAATTAGTTGTGATTTTGGTGTTCTCGCAAGAGGGAGTGAGAGCACATCCTTCTACTCCGCCATCTTGAACCAATCTCTCATTAATGAACTTTTGATGTCTCTAGTGACCCATTAGGTTAGATACGTTGTTTAAATTGTTTTTGGAGTAATGGATTTATATCATCACACTCTTCTTCTTGCCTGTTTTCCATCCCTGTCAATAATATGAGTGAAGGCCAGGGTAAGGTATAGTCCATGGCCAAGGAGGGAAGGCACTATGGAATAAGTGAAGGCACTATGGAATAAGTGAAGTGGAACTCTATCTTTGCCTTATCCTATTCTTGAAACTCATAAGGTTGATGGGGCTTCAGAGTCAATTCAGGTCTCAACAGAGTTACTAGTGCAATACTTGTTCCTGATACCCAAGGATTTCCCTCCTTTGGTAAAATTTTTTACCTCACCTTTAACACTGAACTTGAAGTCCTCTCTGAAAGTGAGTTAAATACAAAGGATTTTACAAGTCACTGAAGTAATCAGTGACACAAATATGCATTTCCACAAATAAGTAGTGATGTTTTATTTAACTACATTTGCCAAGAGTACAGAACAAATCCTAAACTGAGAAATGAACGTTAATAGTCTTTCTACTACAATCAATTCTACTACAAGCTTCAAAGTATTGAGCTACAAAAACCCCAGGAGCTGAGAGAGAAATAATTCTGCCAAGAAACATTTATCATTCCCAAACAAGCTCTCTGACCTTCAGCTAAATTTAAAGGATTCTGAATTTTAGAGGGGGCATCCCCATTTAAGGAAAACATATGCTTAGGGAGTCTGGGTTTCAGAATCTTCAGGACCAAATAATACAAGGTATTTTGGTTGAAGGGGATCGTTTTTGGAGATTAGAGATGGAAATGTACTCAAGCAGCTAAAGCTCTTGTTGGAAGCTGAAAGTCAAGTTGGCAGAAATGTCACCGAAGTTATCCTACCTGGTGGTCATGTTAAGATCTTGAACAGCTTTTGAAAAGCAGACTGTACTGGTACCTGGGAAGAGGGGCATAATCTCCCCCCAACCCTTTCCCCTGCCCATCCCCTCCCCAGGGCTTATATCTCCTGGGAGCCATGTGACATGAAGAGACCATACTCAGCAGCCTGCTGACAAGTTCCCTTCTGGGAGAAACTGCTCCTGAGGCTGGTCGAGCTGCAGAGGGAATAGAAAGGCAGCTGGCAGCTGAAGCTGTAATTTATGCGATGCAGAGATGGAAGCAGTTCTTCGAGGAAGCCGACCCCATGCTTCACTCAGGGCTTAGTTTCTGTCATTTGGAAGGCAGCTTCTTTCAGCTAGTTACCATTAAGAATGATCGAGGGGCTTCCCTGGTGGCGCAGTGGTTGAGAGTCCGCCTGCTGATTCAGGGGACATGGGTTCATGCCCCGGTCCGGGAAGATCCCACATGCCGCGGAGTGGCTGGGCCCGTGAGCCATGGCTGCTGAGCCTGTGCGTCTGGAGCCCGTGCTCCGCAACGGGAGAGGCCACAACAGTGAGAGGCCCGCATACCGCAAAAAAAAAAAAAAAAAAAGGAATGATCCAATGGTGGGAATGTGTTAAAAAGACACAGGAACCACCTCAAAGGGGGGCTTACTCACCGGACTGGGGACAATTTAAGCATAAAATTTTTTTTAAATGATAATAAGAAATTATAATCCATTGAAAAATTCAGAAGTCCCACACTGATATAAATAAATAATAAACAAACAATGGAAAAGGAATGCTCTAACTCTGCAAATACCAACTAAGAAATATAGAAGAAATAGTGGATAGAAAAACCACCGCTGAGGCAGGTGGGCGTTGTCAATGGACGCTAGGTCTAGTGGAGGGAGGCATTTTCAGGAACAAGATCATCAGTGAAATCTTAGAACACCTTCCCACAAAAGACTAATCAATTGCAAAAGGAAAAGCTGTGACTTTAAGGTGGAGAAATCTAAAGGACACCAACATGACCAGAGATCAAGCTTAACATCTCCAAGGGTGGGTGGGCCGACAACATGTACCCCTGATGTGACTGCATATCATGTCATTTCTGTGCCTAGTCCTGCTGAGAGCTCATGACCTGAGTCTAGTCATGAGGAAGCAGCTAGATCCAGGCTGAGGGTCATCCCATAGAATGTAAAGCCTGCTCTTTAAACCTGCCAAAGATATAAATGCCAGGGAAAGGCCAAGAGACTGTCCACATTCAGGGAGTCTGAAGACACATGATAACTAAATGCTACATGTGCTCCTGGACAGGATCCTGGATCAAAAGAAAAAGACACTACTGGGACAGTTGGCAAAAGTTAAATGGGGTCCGTAGACTGGATGGTAATACTGACTCAATGTTGATTTCCTGATTTGGGAAGTTGCATGCTGATAGCATGTCCTGGTTTGGGAGAAATGCACACTGGAAGTGTTTAGAAGAGATAAGACAACCTATCTAGCGCTCACTTTCACAAGGTTCCGAAAAATATATACATATATTATAATAGAAAGAGAGAGATTAGGTGATGGGGCAAATGCAATAAAATCTTAACAACTGGAGAACCTGCGTGGAGTGGGTATGAGAACTCTTTGTACTGTTCTGGTGACATTTACATAAATTTGAAATTATTTCAAAATAATTTTTAAAATATTGGCCAAAAAGATAACCAGCAAAATGTATCCAGGTCTGGATCTCAGAGAAAAGAGATTAAGAAATAGAATTTTATTCATCAAAAAAACCCAGCAGGTAAAAAATACATCATATACAGTAATAATACAATTTAAACAATAAGTTTCTTCACTGTCCCCACTTCTGCCCTGCACATTACCTTCTTTCTCCTCAATCTTCCTGTGATCATTTTCTGATGCCAGTTCTGAGTCTGGGGAGTCCAAGGCACTCATCTAAACAAGTAGTTCAGGATCAGATTTAGAACCCAAGTCCTCAAGACTAAGCAGTATAGACAAACACCCACTCCAGGACAGGACACTTTGATGAAAGTTACCTATAACCATCCAGTTCATTGAACAAGAAGCCACCAGAAGAAGCTTGACCTTGCACTGCCTGCAGCGGCCTCCTGATGACTCAGCAATGGGGAACACACCTCCACCTCTTCTGCAGCTCAGGCCTCTTTATCACATGCCAACTAACTACTTTTATCCTCGACTAAGCAACCACGTTTCCAAGTTGCAACAGCAGAACTTCTCCACTTCTCTCCATGGAATATGAGCCTGCAGAGCAGGCCAATTGTTCAATCAGGAGAAACTGAGATAGGTTTCCCCAGGGGGCTTCTTACATGCCAAAAGAGTAAGAATGACTTTTCTCCTATTAGCTGTTTTCCCCCAAGTTCTTCATTCCTTCTTGCCCCTACATATCTCCATAATATTAAAAGTTAAGGCTACAGTATATTGCACAGAATATTCCTAAAAAGTAAGCTCCATATTGGTTCAGTCACTGTCCCTCTAATTTGAATAAAAACAGAGCTTTTATTCAAATTAGTCTTGTTATCCAGTTGCTTTTATGATACGGCCTTACTTAGTCTTTAGTCTGGAAAGTTTGGCTTAACCAAGAAAACCCTGGGAAATGTAATTCTCTCCCATTATATAAACTAGAAAGGGTAAAATCTGTCTGGCATAAATAACACACCGAAGTCTTAATCTGATGAAGCTAAAATTAGACCTTTTTTTATATCTGAGTAAAATAAAAGTGATAAAAGCATTTTTTTAAAAGAAGTATGAGGGTTTTTTTTTTAATAGTCAAGGACTTTTATGAATACATAAGCTATTACTATTCTTTGGGATAGTTTTGATGTCTTATTAAACAAGTGAAAAGCACAACAATCCTCAAGTTCTACTTCCCATCTTCCTGCCCAGAGAACACCACCCCAGGGAACGGAAGCACATTATAAAGCCCAACTCCAAAGACTTGCGGTCAAAAGGTTCCCACAGCCACATGGCACCCCACAGGCTGGGGACATGTCCAAACCACTCACACTGCACACTGCCTACTAAATACGACAGAAGAAGGCACCGCATGTGATGGGCAATTCAACCAGGGTCCCACAGGGGATTCTGATGAGTCCCCATGCTCTGACCAACTTTCCTTCAGAGAGTTTTGGTTTGGACTTTGGAGGAATACTATCTATAAGGAGACTTTCTCAGAGAGGCTGATTTACAGCTTTAAGCAAGGGGGCACATAACTACTGCTACATCTGTTCTCCTCTGTTAAAGTGTCAAGTTCCAGGATCCCCAAGATTACCAGACTCCCCATTTGGCAAAGAATGGAATCAATTTTCAAGCATGGGGTGGCCTATATTTAGACTGAAAATCCTACAGGGGACTCCAGTCAGACCTCTGAGAGTCATGAAAGAAAAGCTACATCTTTCACAGGGACTCTACACTCTTGTTATGAATGACACCATTCAGATTCCCTGGACCACGTAGGAAGCAAAACCCACTATCCCTAGAGGTGAATTATTTTCCTACATAAAGTAAAGAGCAAATTCACCTTAGGTCCTTTTTTTTTTTTGCGGTACGCGGGCCTCTCACTGCTGTGGCCTCTCCCGTTGCGGAGCACAGGCTCCGGACGCGCAGGCTCAGTGGCCATGGCTCACAGACCCAGCCGCTCCGCGGCATGTGGGATCTTCCCGGACCGGAGCACGAACCGTGTCCCCTGCATCGGCAGGCGGACTCTCAACCACTGCGCCACCAGGGAAGCCCTTACCTTAGGTCTTAAAACTGTTAGGGAAAAAACCGCATCCACCCACATTCCTCACACGCTTCATATTGGCATCCCTGTGAGTAACCTCTGATGAAGATAAAAGATACCCTAACAACAATCTTCATGAATGCATTATGATTTTGAACCATGCAAACAAGACAATTATAGTTATTCCATCCCAGAGACGGACTGGGGCTAGTTTTCCTGTACTGTCAGAAAGCTAGTAAAGCATCTCAACACCTGTTTTTATCAATGCCATTTAATCTTAGAATTTCTCATATGCCTTATCCTCCTGTCCTCAAAGACCAATGGTTAAGCAGGAAACCAATGTGTAGGAAATCCTCTAGAGGGAACATGATGAAACACAAATCCTCTTTCTTTCATAACATCAGCTTAGAATTAAAAATATCAATTAGTTGGGCAATGTTTCACCATTGTGTGTCCTGTACCCCGTACAAAGTTAGGCATTAATAAAGATTTGTTGAGTGAATGAATATTTACTTCCCATATCATGGTGAAGCTCCGGTATTGCATGCACACATTCTTTGGGACATGAAAATCATTCTTTGGGATACTGGCAGCTCCAGCCTAATTAGTCATCTATCAAATGCTTATCATTGTTCTGTTTTAGGGGCCCAGACAGGAAAATGTGGGCAAAGATACAAAATCCCATATCTTTCATGGGGGAAAAATTGTCCTTCTGGAGTGGAAAAAAACATCATTCCAGTATCTACCAGATATGTAAACGATCTAACAGATACTTGCCTGTTATGTACAAAGCACTATGGTAGGCATTGCAGGGGATACAAAGATGAATAAAACAGCCTTTACCCTTAGGAGTTCATGATCTAGTAAGCAAGATAAGACAAATCTATCCATAGCTATCACATGAATAAGTAAATAAAAACATGATCTGTATGTCCTGAGCCTATAGGAATTGAGCAATAGGTTTAAGGTGAAATTCATATTTCCCTTTACTTTAGTAACATATTTTCAAAAGATTGCTTTTGAGAAGTGCATTTATTGCAGGAAGATTCTTTGTTGACTTAACATAGTGAGACAGAGAAGCATGGAGAAATAAATGCTGATGCTTGGAAAGTGGACAGAGCATAACAAAATCTAAAGACAAGATGGATTTTTATTTAAATACATGCTTTCTTTAAATGCTACTTGCAAGGCTGAAGAACTAACCATATTGAAATCAGTAATGCCTTTTAAGACTAAACTAAACATATTGCAAATGATAATAATCTTAAAGGTAATAATGTCTTTTCTTTCAAGAGCAGGCAGAATTATCCAAGCCTTTTTAATAGTGCGCTGCCCCATGCCATGGGAAACAGATTATCCTAGCCAAGGAAGATTAGGAAGGGGAAAGGAAAGGGACTGGAAATTGGAATAAAAGGCTTGAGTAGGTAGTGTCACATTATACTCACTCAATCAGATAAAATCTCCCACTGAAGTAGATTATGGTTCCATGTCAAGCTATGGAGCCTGGGTTATGACTCACTTGTAACGTAATCTCTCCATTGCCAGGGTGCGTTTTCTACTCCATGGCCAGATCAGGAAAGAACAAGGGAGGAGTCACAGAAGCAGAACGGGAATTGGGAGCTTAGAGACCTGGGCCTAAATCTGGCTTCAGCTCAAAACTGTTCTGTCCCTCATTCCATTCGTCACTCCTCTTATTCTTCCCCCGACCCCCCTGTTCCAGCCTCCTAATCTAATGTTCACCAAGTACATACACACATACACACACACACTCAAATGTCACATATGTTTAGTACTATATGCCTGTGCTAAGTGCTTTAATGTATATTATCTCTAAATATCACAACAACTTTGTGAGGTAGACATTATCACTCCCATTCTATTTATTTATTTAGATATAATTCACATATCATAAAACTCACACTTTTAAACCACACAATGTAGTGGTTGCTAGCATATTCACAAAGTTGTACAACCATGACCACTATCTAATTCTAGAACATTTTTATTCCCCAGGAAGAAATCCCATACCCATTAGCAGTTATTCCTCATTCTCCTCTCCTCCCATCCCCTGGCAATCACTAATCTACTTTCTGTCTTTATGAATTTGCCTGTTCTGGACATTTCAAATAGATGGACTCATACAATATGTGGCATTCTGTATCACTCCCATTTTACATATGAAGAAACCAAGACTCCAATAGGTTAAGTAACTTGCCCCAAGTCCCACGGTTAATAAAAGGCTGAACTAGAAGAGGAACTCAGGTCTGATTCAAGTGCTTGTGCTTGCTTTTGACTACTTTTTTTTTTTCCACTTGTTACACCAGAAAACAATGGTGGTTAAACCTTTTGACTACTATATGCTTCTTTCATACAGGAAGAAAATTGAGAGAAAGTGAAAGTTTTAGATATAATTGGGGAAATGGGGTTTTGTTCATCTAAGGTAATAAAAGTAACAAATAAGAATCACAGTTATAGCACCATCTCTGCTAAGCTTCTGTTGAAATGCTGAGGCAGCTCTTCTAAACAGATCATGGCAAGTTACTAGAAGGCACACCCATCCCAGTCTCTGGCTGTTTTACCCCAGAACCAACTTCCCTCCACCCCTCAGCCCCATGAAGATGGCAACTATAAGAAACCAGGCTGTAAAGAATGTCCTCTTTCCCAACTTTCCATCCCTTGCCCAGATGTCACTCTGCCACTTAAACTGTATTATCCATACAAATTTCTGTCTAACAAGTCCAAGAAAAATGTGCACTAGGGCTTTTCTTAAATAAATAAGTACACTAGTGCTTTTCTTCTCCCTTTTAATTCTGGCAACCAAAAGAGGGTGAAGGATGTTGGAGAAACAAAGTTGTTAGCAAACCAACGGCAAAGAGCTATAAAAACCTAAGAACTGCAACTCACATAAAATGCCTATAATCTACCTTTAGCTTTTTCCAGATTTTCTACTTTATATGTTGCATATGCATATGGCTGAGATTAGATTATCCCTTTCTAGAGGGCCAGGTTCAGATCTTCCTAGTCCTTTTCCTCCCTCATCCAATGTAAACAAACAGGTGCACTGTAATGATAATTATAATTTTTTTTCTTTCTTAGCAGAAAACTATAGAAGGGGAAGACTGATCTCCACTAACCCAAGGCCAAGACCAATGTTTGTATTTACTCTTTAACCCCATTACCAGGTGCTCAAATGTTTATTGACTAGTAATAGCTAATACTTGCATAGCACCTTACCAGGCACTGTTCTAAACACATATATTAACTCCCAACAACCCTAGAGGCAACTACTATTATTATAATCCTCATTTCCAGATGAGGAAACTGTGGCACAGCGCCGTTGTGATCTGCCCAAGGTCACTCCGTTAGTAAGGAGTGGAACCAGGAAGAAAGGAATGTAGCACAGACTAAAGCATTCCAACTAAGTACATTTGAGTCATTCCAATTTCTTAAAATTGAGTGGTTTATGATACACTGCAACAGCTTGGAACTCTACTAGATCATAAAACAAGAAAAAGACTTCTCCCTCTGCTACTTTGTAGTACTCCACTCTGCCTGTCTTCAGAAGTGCTCAAAGCCTTTATCTCATGACTTCTGAACCCTCTGACAGAGGAAAATCAACAGATAGAGGGGCTCTCATTCCCTATGGTTAAGTGAAAAGAAGGCCAATGCTTTGGGAAGAAAAGGAGGAACTGAATCAAGGCAGTTTCACTTATAATTCAGTTTTCCCTGTACAGGCCGAGCTACTCTCATTTTAGATTCCACCTACTTTTTAACTTCTAAAACATCATGTACATTATATACTCACTACACTGTCCTCAGTGGATTCAAAACTGTGAAAATTAAGAAGGAAGCATTATTTGGGGGTCCTTCCCATCTCTTTTGTGGTTAAAAGTGAAATAATAAAAATTTACAGTTAATCCATGATCTTCAATTGCTCAAATACCATACTACATCCAACCTAGAAGACACTTCCTTTCTGAAACGATGATAAAAACCTTCAAAAGAGGTTTTAAGAATTGAGGTTAAGAATTGAGTGTTCCTTTGCTTAACATTTCAAGTTCCTATTAATCAGAAACCAACATTCACAGAAGAAAGTTGAGACGGTCTCTGAATGAACTTGACCTTGTAAAGATAGTCTGTAAAGGGAGAGAACAAGAGCTGGTTGTCTTTTAAGGAATGGTTTCTACTTTCTAACACAATCACCTAAACAGCTGGGAAAATGGCATCCCCAAAATATACATAGTAAGTGCCACTTCACTAATTTCTCCTGATGTTCCTTTTCACCTCCAAAAATAAAACTCCCCACACTAAAGGAATGGAAGCATTTCATGGAACAAAATCAAATGGCTCCCAGTCCTGTCATCTGTACCCTCCCCTGGTTTTTATTTCAGATGGACAGACTCCAGAGGGTGAAGAGAGTTAAATACGAAAAGATTAGTTCATGATGCAGTCAACTAGAAAAGCCAATGAGGCAAAATACAAAGGTGCATTTGTATTTCTTAAGTTGGCTTTTAAAGAATAAAAACAAGAGCCAGCCAAGGTGCCTTGAAAACCTCCATTTCTCTGAGGTGAATCTACTCTCTGATTTTTTATCAGTAGTAATTCTAAAATAGTTGTTATAAAATTACAGCAACAGAGGGCTTTTTAAGATAAGCTGTAAGAAAAACTTGTGAGCAGGGAAAGCCGCTGGAAAGCATTGCTGAGGGAGAGGGTGAAAGTACACGTTCTGGGGCTCATCCCTGAAAACATCTGCCCTTCTCACCAACTGTTTTTGATAGCCTCACAGAAATTAGTCCCCTCTATGGGTCCATTTTAAGAATAACAAATCTCTGGGCAGAAGATGGCAAAACCACAACTTCAGAAAAGCTAGTCATCCCCCCTCGTCCCACTTATCCCATGAGGTAAAATAAAAGCTTTTTTATTTACATCCAGGCCAAATAAGTGGAATATCATCAATCCGAATCTTATTTTTATCACCATTTCTGGAGTCTCAGACAAATTTAGGATATTAAACATGCAACTTTGGAAATATAGGGCCCAACACACAAACTCTGAAGAGTTTAAGAATTCACTGCATTCTACGCCTCATGTTCAAATTTGCTGTCAGCATCTAAATTAGTGTTTCTGAACATGTGCTTGCTGGCCCACTTGCGTCAGAATCCCTACCCATGGCTTGCGTTTAGATTCTTAGGACCCACCCACTAGACATAATCAATCTGTGGGATAGAGCCTGAGATATTTTCAACATTAATCTTAATACACACTTTAGTTAGAGAATCACTCAGTGAAACCCACTGACTGCTATACTGTCCCAAGGTGTCTGTCTGCATGGGATGCCAGTCCCTTCTTCCAACCAACCTGTTATTTCCTAATTAGACCAAGTAGTTATCAAACCCTCCAGTTCCCCACCAACAGCAGTTTAAGAGGAAGCAAGAAATTAGGAAAGATCAAAGACGCACGATTTTAAATGCTTTAGGGCCTCTAACACTTCCCAGAGAGAATCAAGTCAAGTTTCAGGACCAAAAAACGATCCTTTCCCTATCTAACTTCTTCACCCTAAACACAATCCGCATCTCTGGCAATTCCCTGGCACCCATCAGACATCCTTTCCTTTAGCGACCCCAGCCCCATTCCCCAGTACATTCGTTTCACAGAGTTGCCACAGGATCTATGTAAGCGTATTTCACATACATAATCAAACACACAGACGCGCGGGCACACACACACACCGGACACACAAAATCCACTACAGTTCCCTGGCCTCCTAGGGCTCCCTGCCTACCGCCCGTCCTCCATCCTTCCATTCCACCACCCCTAACTGGGACTCTGACCACAACTGCTCATCCCCGAACTCAGAGCAACTTTCCTCACTCCGAGGCTTAACCTCCGCCCTCTCAAACTGGGGCCCTCCGCGCTCCCGCCCGTGCACAGCCCGGTCCCCTGGATCCTGCTCCTGGCACTCCTGCCTTCGGGCGCCCCTTGCCCCCTGGTCCCCGCGGCCGAGTCCCTGGAGCCCCTCCCCTCCCCCACCCCGAGAGATGCCCTCCCACGGCATCTCGGATCCGGCCAGCTCAGGCCCGGGGGCCCCGCCACGCGGCCCTTCTTCCACTTTCCGCCTCTTCCCGGGGTTGTTTTGCAGGGGCAGGGGTGCGGCCCACCCTCAGTTTGCCTCTCCAGCCCTGTCTTCCTCACGGCTACCCTCCTTACCCGCCTGCAGCCCGATCTCGGCGACATCGCCGGCAGGGCCGCGCTCAGCCCCGCCGCCTTCCGTGGGGGAGGAGGGACAGCTGTGGTTGTGGGAGCCCTTGATGTCGCGGAAGAACTTCTGCGTTTCGCGCAGGTTCTGCCTCAGCCGTCCCAGGTAGCGGCGGTAGCGGCCAAAGCCCCGGCACAGCTCGCGGATCATTCCGCCGCCTCCCGGGCCAGGACCCGAGACTGGCTCGCTCCCCCACGGCACCCCGTCGCCCTCCATCGCCTCAGCCTGCTCTGCCTTCGCGGCTTGGTGCCCGGCCCTCTGGTCCGGCTCCCCTCCTCCCGCCCCCCAGTGCTTAGGGCAGGAGGAATCCGCCTCCTGACGCCCCCGCCTGCAGTCGGCCGTGTTCCCAAGCTCCGTCACCACCGTTGAAAACAAACCAAACCGCAGTGCGCCGCGAACGGAACCTTTATCTCCACTATCCAGAGGAGTGAGGGAACGATCACCGGAGCACCCCGTCACTGCGGGGTCTCCTGGGACTTGTAGTCTGGGCTGGGGCCGAGCTCCAAAACCTGGAGACTGTGGATGCGACCGACCGCCCTTTGGTATACATCTCCCCCGTTCTCATACAGAGCTCACATGCTCTTCCCGATTTAAAAACATGTTCCTACTCCCTACAGAAGTGTCCCTGAGGAGAGAGAGCACCTGCAGAGCCCGGACTCCTGCAGAAGTAGGGGTGCCTTACTGAAATCAGAGCGAAAGATTTTAATAGCAAAGAAAAGTAAGGAAACAAGACTGAGGCTAGTACTGTCTCCATGGCTACCCTAAATGGCTCTCACTTTCCAATACAGTAGATAATGGGGAAGCGGTTGAAAATACCACGGAAATAGGGAAACCCCTCATGTTTGCATTGCATTCTCCTTTTCAGACTTTCCTTCTCCAGGTGTGGAAGGGGGGTTGTAGAAGGGTCGTTAAAGAGCTGTAAGCTGAAGTTTAGTTGGTTTCTTGAGTAGAGAGACCGAGCTGGGTAAGGGGAAGTTGAGGTTAGTAGCCTTCCAAACCAGTTCTGATTATCTTAATTTGGCTTCTGCTAATATGGAAGACTCCTAGTGACATGTACTGTGACGGAGCCTGGGACACAATTAGGAAGAAAACAAAACTTGACAACCACTTCTTTTTAACTTCCTGCTTTCTTTCTCCTCTTCTCCAGGCACAGAGCCCTCCTGTCTTTCTTGCTGTGGAAAGACCCCATCTTCTACCCAGGCCAGATGTCTTTTCCCACAGGCTGGATAGTGTAGTTCCCCAACAGAATTTAAGAGGAGACTTGAGTTTGAGTCTGAACTTCCCCAATGCCTTGCGTTGAGACCTGTGAAGTAAGGGTTTGGGCTAGTTGATCTTTATGCCCTCTAAAATTTTGTGAGTTTTGCTTCAAAATGTTTGCTTTAGTCTTCCAACCTCTCATTCCTTGAGTGCAAGTGCTCTTAGCTAATTGATGTTTTAATAATTGGGTTAATTCCATGTAAAATGGGAAGGTTTTACCTATCCAGGGGCTTTTAGTTTTGTATAAAAAGGGGTCACTGGCTCACATGAATCTCTACTTGGTAAATGCGTGGAAGTCTGCCCCTAAGGAGGAACTTCAAATTCCTTCTCATGTTCTCCTTCCCTTTTACTTGCTCACGTATTCTCCATTTGTCATTCTTTATCTTTGAAGACCCCTTCAAAGACCATTGCAACCCCTAAAAGGCTCAGTGAAACAAATGAAAATACAAAATGAAAAGTTTAATGCAAGATGGTTTATACTACTTTTTAGAAGAAGTGGTGTCACAAAGCAATGTGTGATGATTTGCCACACACAGTAATTTTTAGCAAAGGAGATCAGATGAGAGAGTAGTTGAGCTGGAGTTGTCCAAAAAAGGAATTGGGAATTAACATCTTGAAGAAGGGGTGAAACATGGCTAGGTGGAAGTAATCAGGGAGAGCATTCTGTAAGGTAAAGTTCATGGAGCTCATCCTTTTAAAAACTATTCATTAGTTCTTTATTTCTAAAGTAAGTACAGTAAGTCCCCTACATACCAATGAGTTCTGTTCTGAGAGCACGTTCGTAAGTCCAATTTGTTTGCAAGTCCAACAAAGTTAGCCTAGGTACCCAACTAACACAATCAGCTATATAGTACTGTACTGTAATAGGTTTATAGTACTTTTCACACAAATAATATATAAAAAACAAACAAACAAAAAATAAAACATTTTTAATCTTACAGTACAGTACCTTGAAAAGTACACTAGTATAGTTCAACAGCTGGCATACAGGGGCTGGCATTGAGTGAACAGGCAATAAGAATTATTGACTGGAGGAGGGAGAGGAGGTGGGAGGTGGGAGATGGTAGAGCTGAAAGATCATCAGCAATAGGAGACGGAGGGCAAGCTGCAATTTCACTCACGCCTGACATTGATGGAATGTCACATTCGCATCTTTGAAAGTTCGCAACTTGAAGGTTCGTATGTAGGGAACTTACTGTAATATAGGACTATGGTATAAAATTCAAATGGTGGGAAAGGTATGCAGGGGAAAACTAAGTCGTCCTATTACTCCCTGTCTCCCAGTCACTTAGTTCCCCTCCCAGGAGGTAACTACTGTTGCAGATGTAGATACTATATAAATATATTTTTTAAAACACAAATACAGCATACTATACTTACTCTATTCTGCCCTTACAGACTCTTCCACAGCAGAACATAAAGATCTGCCTCATCCTTTTTGACTGTATATTATACTACCATATGGATTGGGATGTTTTAATTAACAGGTCCTCTGTTGATGGACCGTTAGGTTTTGTGCAGTCTTCTGGTATTATGAACAATGCTGCAGTAACTAACCTTTTACATACATAATTTTTAATATGTGTATGTCTCATCTCCATTTTTGATCTGCTGGGGAAAGTGATCAATTTTTTCCTGCTATTTAAAACTTTAAAGGGTGTGAATGACAGTGAACTCTTCCTAAATTACAATCACCTACAAGTAAAAATACATATTTTATTCCAATATCTAATTCTAAGGACAAATGTGGGAGAATAAGGGTTTGAATGATAATGAGAGAGGATTTAAGTTTAGTATAGGAAAGTGTTTCCTGCAAGTGATGAGTGTTAAACACTTAAACACACAGAACTACTTTTGTTCCCTCCTAGGACACCACTAAAATGACAGTAATGGAATTTTTTTAAAAGCATAAGCACCCAATAATGAGAGGAGCCAGTAGCAAAAACAAAGAACAAAGTAGAAGCTGGAAAGCAAATGGACAAGTGTTAACTAAGTTACTACCCTGGAAAAACCTGAATCCGAAACCCAAAGTGGGAAAAGCTGAGACCCAACCTGATGTAAACTGCAGAATCCCTCAAGTCTCAGGAATTGGTAACAGTAGTTCCCCTCCTAGCTACTGTGTATAGGACAACAGGGCTGCCATGTACATCTTGTACCATGGGCAGGGATTAAAACAAGGATTTTGAAAGCTGTTTAAGAGCAGTTAGATCTCCAAGTCACCTTCCCCTTCTTCAACTGTCCCCCTGACCCCACTCCTCCAAAAGAAGACTGAAGTATTTATTCTCCAGAGAGGGCTGAATCAGAGGTCTCTGTATAAAATGGGAGATTGAATGAACTAATGGATACTGGATGTGAAGATTCCCAACCCTCCTCCTGCATTCAATTCCTAGATCTCTAGCTATAAGATGTTTACTCTCCAGAGAGGAAACTTGCAGTGTCTTCTTTAAGGAATCTGACCAGCCCAAGAGGAAAGGCCCAAAGATACTGACATCAGAACCAAGATTTTGGGTTTTATTAAGGTATAATTAACATACATTACATTAGTTTCAGGTATATAGCATAATGATTTGATATTTGTACATATTGCAAAATGATCATGACAGTGAGCCTAGTTAACATATGTCACCATCCATAGTTAAAAAATTTTTTTTCTTGTGATGAGAAATTTTAAGATTTACTCTCTTGGAAACTTTCAAATGTGCAGTACAGTATTATTAACTCTAGTAGCCATGCTGTACGTTACATCCCAGGACTTATTTATTTTGTAACTGGAAGTTGGTACATTTTGACTCCCTTCATCCGTTTTGCCCCCGACCCTCATCCTCACCCTCACCCCAGCCTCTGGCAACCACCAATCCAGAAGAGAAATTTTTGTCTGGCTTGTTCATTGCTGTGTCTCCAGCACCTAAAAGAGTGCCTGTCATTTAGTAAGTGTTCATTAGGTATTTGTTGGATGTTCACTCTAGATATTTTTGAATATTTAAAAAAACACAGAGGAGAATATGGCTTAAAAACCACTCATATTTCTATTCGGAAAGAACCAGTAGGTTATATTTGTATCTATTAATGTTGATCCTCTTTGAAGGAAGAGGACTAGGTGAGACATACGTTACTCTTTCTAACTTTACTTTCCTATGGCAAGTCCCTCTAGGTTAGATGATTTCTAGAGAGATTCTGAAGACTTGATCCTCATGTTCATATAGGTGGGAATCAGGTGCTTTTTGTGGAACACCAAAAGACATTAACATTGAATTCTGTAATGTGAGTTAGGAACAAGTTTATTATGAGAAAATATGACTATTCTCTGTTATGCACCATAAAATCACAATCACAAGTCCAAGAATTAAAAAACCCACAAATTAAAGAAAAAAATACAACAAACAATTAAACAACATTTCTGAGCTTTCCATAGGTATTTCTTTACTACTGTTCAATTGTCATCATCTAAACTTACTAACAGGCAAGTGATATTCAACTACAAAGAAGAGAGGAAAAATTATGGAAGATCTGAAAACATAATTCATTAACTTAATTTTGTTTGTGAATTGGAAAAGATCACCGTTATCGAGTTGAGCAGCAGAACATACCTCTTTCCAGCTCAAAACTGATTTCCAAGGGAACTTGTTTGAGAAGCCCTATTCTAGACAATCTTCCTCCCTTCTCTGCTTATTCTGTATGTTGCTGGTGTGTTGCAGGGCAGTGCCTCTCAAACTTTAATGTGCACAAGACTCATGTGGGCATCTTGTTAAAATACACATCTGATTCAGTAGGTCTGGGGTAGGGCTTGGGATTCCACATTTATGACAAGCTCTCATGTGATGCCAATGCTGCTGGTCTGTGGACCACACTTTGGGTAGAAAAAGTGTACAGAGACAGAACAGGAATCAGCAAAGCCTGAGGATTAAGGAAACAGAATTGGAGTCAAAGAGACCTGTGTTCAAATCCTAGTTCTACCCCTTCCCTTTTGTATGCCCTTGGAGACATTACTTATTATCTATAAGTCTTAGTTCCTCATCTGTAAGATGGGAATAATAGTACCTTCTTCATAGGGTTATTGTGAGCATTTAAAACAACAATGCCGGGACTTCCCTGGTGGGCCAGTGGGTAAGACTCCACGCTCCCAATGCAGGGGGCCTGGGTTCGACCCCTGGTCAGGGAACTAGATCCTGCATGCATGCCGCAACTAAGAATCCAGACCTGGCGCAGCCTAAATAAATAGATAAATAAATATTTTAATAAATCAATGCCAATTATAAATCTCAAAGTACTTAGAAATAAAAAGTCTTTTTAAGAAACAGTATCTGACACATGATGTGTTTAATAGATGACAACTGCTTTTATCAATTGTGGTATCATTTTTACAAACCCGATTTCTAGTCCTGACTTGCTACTGTATAATCTTGGGCAAGTCATTGGCCCCTCGGAGTCTTGGTCTTCTCATCCATCAAATGCGATAATAATTATGACCACCTCATAAGGTTATTATGAGAATTGAAACAGGGAAAAAAGTATTAAAAATGCTTAGTACAGAGGCTTGCACATAGAAAGCATTCAATAATAGAAAACTGAGATGCTGATGATTGCTACAAGCTTAGGTTCTTATCCTGGCTCTGTGACTTGCTACAAGGGAGAATTCTATGATTGTGTTTAAGCTCACTGTGTTTTGGGGAGGATGGAATGAGCCATAGGAAGAGAAAGTGCTTTGGAAATGAAATCCTGTAAAAATATAGGAAAAAGCACGGGAGTCAGAATCTGACCTGAGTTCTGGTCTGAGCTGTCATGCTACTTACTTTGTGATCCTGGGCAAATCACTTAACTTTTTGGAGCCTCAGTTACTTCATCTGTATAGTGAAGCTAATGCCTACCTCACAGGGTTGGGAAGACTAAATGACATAATGTGTAAAGCAGTTAGTAACTTTCCTGGCACATAAGAGTGCTTAATAAATGTTTTCTTTCCTCCCTGTAGTAAATACATTCAGGATTATGTATTTTTCCAAGGAAATTATGTATTTCCAAGAATGTTTTGGTTTTGTTTATGAGATTCTCTACATGCAGGTTCATTAACTTGAAGATTAAAGGTCTATAAAACAGAATTGCTAAATGTATTCTATTTAATTATACATCAAGTATCATTCCAATGTTGAATATTTCATCAGTGGCATCCCTGGCTGTTAGGATGAAGAGTATGGGAAGGAAAAACAATCAAAAGAAATTTAGTATAACCCCAAACAGAGGTAATCTTTGTTTTACTGCCAAGAAAAAGAACAAGTAGAAGAACAAAGTAGAACAAAGTTTCCAGAAATTTTTTAGAGTAACTGACCCAAAGCTTTCCAGAAGAAGCGCTGAACATTGCCACAATTCATTTCTCATCAGTAAGATTGGAAGACTGGTAATGCTTTTCCAAGTCTAAATGTTTTTGATCCTTTTTCCACTATGTTGCCTGGCATTTTGGTGGAACTCGTTTTTGGTTAATTTCTTTACCTGCCCAGAATAAGACCTTGTAACACATGTTTTTATCTTTCTGGGCTGATCCTGGAAGGAGAAAGATGGATAGCTGAAAACCTATCAACACCCTTTTCTTTGTCTATATTATCTTTTTATTTTTATTTTTTAAATTTATTTTTTAAAGCATTTAAAAAATTATTTATTTATTCTTGGCTGCGTTGGGTCTTTGTTGCTGCACGCGGGCTTTCTCTAGTTGCAGCGAGCGGGGCTACTCTTCGCTGTGGTTCACGGACTTCTCAATGCAGTGGCTTCTCTTGTTGCAGAGCACAGGCTCTAAGTGCATGACCTTCAGTAGTTGTGGCACACGGGCTCAGTAGTTGTGGCTTGCAGGCTCTAGAGTGCAGGCTCAGTGGTGGCGCACAGGCTTAGTTGCTCCGCTGCATGTGGGATCTTCCCGGACCAGGGATGGAACCCATGGCCCCTGAATTGGCAGGCAGATTCTTAAACCACTGTGCCACCAAGAAAGTCCCTGTCTGTATTATTTTGGTAGACATTTTCTGGAAAATTCTGAAACCTGAGCTCCAAAACATTTTTCCAACTGGCTTAGTATGTATCTATCCACATGTGCGAAACACAATGCCTGACACAAAGAGTATGCTCAATATATTTTAGCCAAAAGAAAATATTTCATATCATCCTCCAGCCTATCCCCTTTCTCAGGAATCAAGCTCTGCAAGGTGGAGGTTTAATGCAGGTGAGGGTTAGGATTCTGAAACAAAGGTGGGTGGAAGGCATTCTGGTCATGAGAACATTCCTCATCCCCAAACTGTAGAGGAGAGAGGGAACACTACCCAACAAGCTTCACATATATCTCTACATGTGAAAAGGGAACCCTCTTGCACTGTTGGTGGGAATGTAAATTGATACAGCCACTATGGAGAACATAGTATGGAGGTTACTTAAAAAACTAAAAATAGGGCTTCCCTGGTGGCGCAGTGGTTGAGTCTGCCTGCCGATGCAGGGGACACGGGTTCGTGCCCCGGTCCGGGAAGATCCCACATGCCGCGGAGCGGCTGGGCCCATGAGCCATGGCCGCTGAGCGTCCGGAGCCTGTTCTCTGCAACGGGAGAGGCCACGGCAGTGAGAGGCCTGCGTACCACACACACACACACACACACACACACACACACAAACAACTAAAAATAGAACTACTGGGCTTCCCTGGTGGCGCAGTGGTTGAGAGTCCGCCTGCAGATGCAGGGGACACGGGTTCGTGCCCCGGTCCGGGAGGATCCCACATGCCACGGAGCGGCTGGGCCCGTGAGCCATGGCCGCTGAGCCTGCGCGTCCGGAGCCTGTGGTTCGCAATGGGGGGGGGCCACAACAGTGAGAGGCCCGCATACCGCAAAAAAAAAAAAAAAAAAAAAAATAGAACTACCATACGAGCCAGCAATCCCACTACTGGGCATATACCCTGAGAAAACCATAATTCAAAAAGAGTCATGTACCACAATGTTCATCGCAGCTCTATTTACAGTAGCCAGGACATGGAAGCAACCTAAGTGTCCATCAACAGATGAATGGATAAAGAAGATGTGGCACATATATACAATGAAATATTACTCAGCCATAAAAAGGAACGAAACTGCGTTATTTGTAGTGAGGTGGATGGACCTAGAGACTGTCATTCAGAGTGAAGTAAGTCAGAAAAAGAAAAACAAATACCGTATGCTAAAACATATATATGGAATCTAAAAAAAAAAAAAGGTTCTGAAGAACCTAGGGGCAAGACGGGAATAAAGATGCAGACCTACTAGAGAATGGACACTTCAGGGTATGGGGAGGGGGAAGGGTAAGCTGGGACAAAGTGGCATGGACATATATATACTACCAAACGTAAAATAGATAGCTAGTGGGAAGCAGCCGCATAGCACAGGGAGATCAGCTCAGTGCTTTGTGACCACCTCGAGGGGTGGGATAGTGAGGGTGGGAGGGAGGGAGATGCAAGAGGGAAGAGATATGAGGATATATGTATATGTATAACTGATTCACTTTGTTATATAGCAGAAACTAACACACCATTGTAAAGCAATTATACTCCAAGAAAGATGTTAAAAAAAAAACAACTCTAAGTGCCTGGAAAGCAGGCCTTGAACCTAGCTGAGTGACTTCCTGTGTGTCAGTGTTTAGGGTTCCTGTCATCTTCCTGGAGCTGATTTCAGAAACACTGATCTAGAACTTTCTCAAAATAGGGCTTAGTGATCCATTAGCAGGTTTCCAGATGACATGGACACACATATCCTGGGAGTATGACTTTTTTTTAAGGGTGAGGAGGAATAAAGGGAAAAAATAGTATTAAATTTAAAATATCATAAAAAATAATTCATTTCAAATAGAATTTTCAATAGTCCCATATCTTGGCTTAAAATTTATGATTATTTCTTACCACTCCTCTCCCATCTTTATCCAGGCTTTATCCAAAATTTTATCATTTCGTTTATATCATCTTTAATTTTTACAACAACACTGGAAAGATATATATTTCTATCCCTATTTTATAGATGAGGATATTGAGACTCAGGTTAAGTGACTTGTCTAAGTTCATCCAGCTAGTAACACAGGTTCATCCAACCACAAAGCCCTTATTCTAGCTCAACACAATTTTGCCTTCTAATGCTTTCCTTTTATATTATTTAAAGGAGGCTTTTCGTGTCTCTAAATACTCTCCATATTTCTCTCTTTTAACAGCAGCTTGATATTCCATTACACTGCTATGCCACTATTAGTCATTCACTCCCTATTTTTGGGCATTTAGTTTGCTTCAGGTTTTTCACTGTTATAAACATTTTTTGGTGTGTTGTTGCCTGTTTTCTTCTTTTGAATTATTTCCCGGGATAATTCCCAGGAGGGTTTTACTGGGTGAAAGGGTACAGACATTTATATGGCTCTAGCTATATATTACTGAATTGTGCTATGTCATTGTATCTTGAAAGAGAGTACTGTCTTCTTTCACCAGCACCCTGTGAGAGGTTTAAGGCACGCCTGGAAGATTCACCAATGAAAACAGCCCTTTGTCCCTCTATCTGCTTGGATATGCCCCAAGGCCATATGAGACTCCCTGAAAATGATTTATAACACAAGCATGCATGCTCCAGAATAAGATCTCACATGGGATAGTGTGATTCCCCCTTCCCAGGAAAGGTTTCCTTGATTAAGTTGTCTTTTTCTCTTTGCAGTCACAAGATCAGCAGAAGGTTTTTCAAGCAACTGACATTTCCCTCTTGATTCAGACAGACTGGAGCTCTCCATTCCTGTGTCGGGAAGAGGTGTGGTAGCTATTAAAAACGAAGCATAGACTTCAACTTATGGTTTGCTATTCCGAACTAGGTGCAAAGGGTCAGGACAAATAACAACAAGGAAAGGAAGCCCCAATAGTCAGAGCTGAAAAAGGTTTTAGGAACTGTCAGGAGGAAGTAAAATTGAGGAAAAGTCATACTAGAATAAGAAGCTCTGTTCCAACTGGTGGAATGTAATTTTGAGATATATATTAATATCTCTGAATCTTAGTTATCTTACATGGCAAGAGTACCATTGGAGGGTATTGAAAGGTTTAGAATGAAATTATATGACATATAATAGGCACTCAATCCCAAAGTAACAGTGCAGTAGGCACTGTGGGAAAAGTATAGACATTGAAGTCAAACAAAACTGGTTTGGCTAGCTCTTTCTAGCCAGGTGACATGGGGCAAATTTTTAATCCTCTTTGAGCCTCAGTTTCCTTTACTGTAAAATGGAGATTATGATACTTATCTACAAAGTTTGTTTTACAGACTAAGAAGGAGTGTGTTCCAAACATATAGTAAGTGCTTGATAAAAAAGGAGCTATTACTAGTTCACAAATCTATCAATAAATGTGATCAACCAAGTCTTCACCTACATCTGTGGTTCTCAAACTTAGTGAGCATAATAACCACCTAGGTGGGCTTCCCTGGTGGCGCAGTGGTTGAGAGTCCGCCTGCAGATGCAGGGGACACGGGTTCGTGCCCAGGTCCGGGAAGATCCCACATGCCGCGGAGCGGCTAGGCCCGTGAGCCATGGCCGCTGAGCCTGCGCGTCCGGAGCCTGTGCTCAGCAACGGGAGAGGCCACAACAGTGAGAGGCCCGCCTACCGCAAAAAAAAAGGACCACCTAGGATACTTGTTTCAAGTGCAGATTTTCAAGCTCCACCCCTGGAAATTCTGTTTCCATTAGTTTGGGGTGGGGTCCAGGAATCGGCATGTGTAACTAAATTCCAAGGTGATTTATGTTGCTGATAGTCCATGAACCATACTTTGAGAAACACTGCTCTATGGTCTCAGGGAATAAAAAGAAAAAAGAAGTTTTTCCCATCACTAATGTGCCACAAAAATTCTATAACATGCAGATGTAAAATTAAAGAGATTCAAATATTGAGTGATTCTATATTCAAGATGATTTATATAGTTCTTACCTACTTCAAGGCTTCAGAATCATTCTAAAGTAATACTTTATCCTTTTAACGCTTGTGATATGGATGAATGTGCATAAAACTCTTCCTTGGAGTCATCTTAATCCCTCACAGAGATCTCTCTCTCTCTGGACTGTGGTACTTATCTCCCCCTTGGAGTACTGACAGACATTACCACTTCAATCTTATGTTGCTGTTTTACATTTCATTTGTGTCTCATTTCCCCAACTGGACTTTAAGTCCAAAGGCAGGGACCAATGTCTTTTTTTGTTCTCTATCTTCCACAAGCATCTTGTAAAGCCTTTGTAAATGATATTTATTTCCTAAATATATTTGAATGAATGGAGATACATTTAATTGTAGTCTAATACTCATTGATAAATTCTTTACCACAAGAGTGGCTCAAAATTACAGTTGTGAAAGGACTATTAGGCTATTAGGCTTTTAGCTTTAGAGTCAGACAGAGCAGTGTGTAGCTCTCAGGCCTATGAAAGTGGTATAATCTCTCTGAGCCTGTTTTCTCATTTGTAGAGTGAATAACCCTTACCTTGCAGATTTGACATGGGGATTAAGAGAGAGTTCACAAGGTTCCTAGCAAAATGGCTAACACCTATGGTTCTCTTTAAACACCTATAGTTTTCTGTGCTTGCTCTTATTATTATATTTAAAAGTACCACATAGAATAATAGATGGAACTGCCATAGATATTTATCTTCAGATGTAAAATAATAAACAACTGATTCTCTCTGAGCAAAGCTGATATTTTCTCTTCTTTTTTCTGATTTTTTAAGGTCTAGCATTTTCAGCTTTAAGTAACAGACTGTCCAGAGGTTTGTATGGATTCCCTATGGAGATGGGAAAGGACACAAAGCAGCCATTTTACCAGTCCCAGGCTCTCACAGAGAGCAGTACAATCAGGGTTTAAGTTTACGCTTCACAAACCTCCTCTGTTCATGGCCATGATGCTTGTGACTTTTCTCCCATTACTAAGAAGTAACAAGCACCCAGAATGAAGAATATGCATCCTACCTGAAATGAGAAGCAGGAACTTCCCCTTTTTTTGTATTACAGATAGGAGATTCACCGCTCCAAGGAAAGAGTCAAACTTTGGATCTCCCATGCCAAGTCTTAGGAAAGCTGCTAGAAAAATGTTTACAAAAGTGGCAATCTGGGTTTGTTTACTCCTTTATAGCATTGCTAGTTAGGTATCAGAGAGTCTACGCTATGGAGGAAATAATATATATTATTTCTCAATAAAAATAGTAATTACAGTTTTATACCTGAAGGCAAAAAATTGAAACAAATAGCTAAGAATAAAGTGGATAGTGGTTAAATAAACCATGATACACTCACTTGACAGGATGGTAAACAATCATTTACAATGTTTACCAAGACATGGAAATATGTCTAAGTAACAGCATATGGAATAACATGGAAAAATATAATAACATATTGGAAAATGCTTCTGAATACATTTTAAGTAAAAAACAGGGTAAAATTTAGTTTAGACTCAAGAGATTTCTCCAACTCACGAGTGATGCACAGCCTTCCCAGTCCTGCCTGCCTCTTACAATAGCCAATAAAAAGCCTGTACTTAGGTGGTGGGACTGTGACATCAGCAACAAACCAGCCAATCTCCCTGACGATTATTTGCGTAGTTTACACCTCCTAATCCAACGGAACCCAGTTTCTTTTAGGGAGAGCATTGAGTGGAAGTGGAAATCTCCAAAAGAAAGGGAAGAAAATTACATTAACAAAGGAATACTTGTAATGATGTTGGTATCAAAATACAGTGATCAAAATTATGATATCTGGTTTCTCAAGAGAGTACTTTTACCTTCTAAGCAAAGCACTCTAGTTACTATGTTAAATCTTAAAATAGCTCCCTGACAACTCATTTGATGTTTAAATTTTTTTAAAGAATTTTTGCAGAATAGGATAATTAATTATCCTTGGATAATCTATAAGACTCTTGCTATTGGAAAAAGAGAAGACTTTTATTTCTTAGAGTTAGTTGCTCTTACAAAAAGAAAAAAAAATCTACTTTATGCTTACCTGTTGATCTTGGCACCTTATCTTCTACAATTAAAGCTGCATCAGTTTTTCAAGGTAAATGAAGTGGCTGTCGACAAGGATAACAGGATTCCATAACCCTAATCTTTATCCTCCTTGTTTATACACTTACTGGTTTAGCAAATTTGATATTAGCAGGATTGCCCCCTTCCATTAGCCTAACTGGGATTTCCTTTCCCAAAAAGCACTAAATTTAGTGGGATAATCCTGCCTTTCTAATTTGGCAGGCAGTGGGTTTGGACAAGTTTGTTAATTATTTTTGTTTCATTCAGGTTTACTGAGCACATACTATGTGTCAAGTGTTTTCACATGCATTGTCTAATTTAATCCTTAAAATAACCATATGAGGATAGATATTATTAGCCCCTGTTTACAGATGAGAAACCCAAGGATGAGAGAGGTTAAGTGATTTGGTTGCCCAAGAACACACAGGGAGTAACAGAACCAGAATTCTTACATGTATTTTCTAACACCAAGACCAGTGTCCTTCCCACTACACCATGTTATTTATTTATAATTAACCAGTGGTGCCAAAGCAAAATGGAAAATGCTACTCCTACATACTGAATATAATCTCTTGTATTGTAAACCTGTAAATTTTTGTCTTATCTTGAACGTCAAAATATAGTATATGCCTATATTTTCCCAAGAAACCTAGAATGATAGAATGATTTAATCCTTTAAACAAAATTTCAGTCAAAGTATTTTCAAGTTCTCTTTATTTTAGGTACTCAAGAATCAACTATGACTGATGAAAGTTTGTCATCAGCTTCAAACTGGTGATGGCAGGTCACACAGCTCTCTACACAACTTCTCACCCAAACTTCTTTGGCAGTAGCATATTTGTTCTATAATATGACACTCAGTGAAAGTCAGAAATGGGTGAGACACATTTGAACTCCCAAGGATAGAACCACTGGAGTGGAATGTTCAACTTTTTGAAGCTGGATGACATCTCTGTTTAAAGCCATGGCCCTCACTCTGTGCCAGGCAATGTCTAAGTGCTTTACATACATTACCCAACACCCTATAAGGTTGGTATCCCCACTTCTGAAAGAAGAAACTGGGGCTTAAAGAGGTTAGACAACTTGCCTCCAATCACACGGTCAGTGGAGAGCAGAGCCAGGATCTGTCCCCAAGCAGTCTGGCCACAGAGTCTGAGCTCTTAATCTCTGCACAACGCTGCCTCTCCAAAATGGAATGTAAAGTATTGGCTGATTCATGAAACCCACCACTTTTTTGTTGACCTGCTAACTATGCCCACAAACAGGAAATCTGTCCATCATGCTATGGGTACATGAAAATATTATAAACATCAAACTCAAGGTCAACTTCAACCTAGTATGGAAATGAGACATAATTCAAAATGATTATGGCCTCTGCTCCCTTAAAGCTTCACACCGACTGCCTCCACTTTTCTTCAGCCTAGAGTCAGGTCATGAACATGTGTCCACATGTGCTCACCATTTGCCACCCAGGGTCTGTAGGGCCCCTGCACTTCACTGGGGCAAGTCAGGCAGGGGACAGTAGACTCTGACATCTTGCACTGAGGTCATCTGCCCCCACTGGTTCTGTCTACTCCTGCCACCGACTTCAAAGGCACATTCTGCCTTTCCCTCACCATTGAAAATGCTCAAGGTTTGTGGCCTTGTGTTTCCACATTGTGCCTGATACTGTGTAGCGGAGGTGGGGGTGGTTCTACATTTCCAGCCCATCCTAAATTCCTGTTTTCTAGAAATGGAGCTGCCTTGTTTAGAAAGTAGCTGCTAGACTGAAGTAAATTCTTAACAACTTAGGCTCTTCTAGGACACACATTAAAATGAGTGGGAAAAAGACAGAACAGAGTCAGGAGACTTGCAGACTAGTAGGACTGAACTGAGGCCAGAATGGTATGATGGGTGTGAAAGAGTCTGGGAAACTGTGAAACACTTTAGAGATCACTGTGACTCACTGACTGAGTGGCCCCTTCACTACAGTCTAGGCCACTGCTTTTCAAATGTTAGCCTGCATCAGAATTACCTGGAGGACTTGTTAAAACAGATTTTGGGGCCCACTATTTTTGATTCAGTAGGTCTGGATGGTGTCCAATAATTTGCATTTCCATCAAGTTTCCAGGTGATGCTGATGCTGCTGGTCCCAGGACCCTACTTTTAGAACTGTTCGTCTAGGCTGCTGGGTGGACAAAAACCATGGTATCCACAGTAAGCACAGGGTAGGCACTCATATGGGGTTGTTATTATTACTAGGCTGAATATCTTGGTAACCCCAGTATTTGCTCTCTTGTGCCTCCAGATTAGTCAGTGCAGTTTGGCCGAGATTTATGGGAAAAAGAGATTTCCTTTCCTCTCTTCCATGTCTCAACCTCCTGCCATAAATACCCCTTCTTATTTAAAAGCTGCTTCACAGTTTGCAAAAAACTCTCACATACATTATTGTGTTAAAAAATGAAATACTTTCTCATTTCTGAGCATAAAGCTTAGACTCATTGAGATAGTTTACTTAAAGTGGGGGGAAGGGAAGGGGCGATCGGGCAGAACACCCGCTTTCTTCTTGCATTCGCAGCTCTGAATGTAGGCATTGGTAGGTGTTTCAGGTCAAGTGTCAGAGGGGATCCGCGTCTTCCTCATTGAAGAGATGTTATGATGTGCAAAGTTAGAGCAAAAAAGCAGCGATGATAAGCATCCCTATTCGTCTCCTCCCCGCCAAATAAAATGAGTGGGTGGGGGGAACCCCGATAGAGTCCTTCCTGGAAGACTCACGCATCTGAGTGAGTTTTAGCAGATCCTCACGCATCTGCTAAAACCGCGTTCCATTGGCCAGCCGCCCCTAGTATCTACTCCGCAGCCCGCTCTCCGCAATGCTAAAACACAGCAGCCTTGCCCTCCAGACCTCTCCTGGGGGATCGCACGATGCAACCAACCCTAAAAACGTGGCCGCGCGACACCCCCTCAGCCCTCCGGGCTTCCCATTGGCCCGTTGCCGTTGTCACTCCCTCCTTGCCTCGCCTTCCCCCTCCCGGGCCGAGGCACTGGGCGGGGTAGGTTGCGCGCTCGCCGCTGGCTCTGGCGGCGGTTGAGGCTTTGCAGCAGGCGGCGCGGAGGGCGGGGAGTGGGTCTAGCGCGCGCGCGCGGGGGAGGGGCGGGGCGCGGCGAGCTGCGGGCTGCGCTGCCGGCCAGTGTGGGGCGGGTGCCCGCGGCAGGGCTGGGGGCCGCAGTCGGCGCCAAGGGCTGCCGACGAGGACCTGCCCGGCCGGCCGCGCCATGCCTGCCGCGCCCAGCAGCCCGGCCCGCCGGGAGGTCTGCGCTGTGCCGCCCAGCTCCCCTCCGCCCGGCCCTTGCCCTGAAGCAGAAAGTTTGGGGGCTGGGGGCTATCTCCTCCCGCTCCAATGACTGCCCAAGGACTCCTGCTGCCCAGCCTCGATTGTGACCTGTCTCCGCTCCCCAGGTCGTAATGAACTATTCCAAGCTGTAACCAAGGCTCCCCCTCCTCTCCCCTCTCTCACCCTCCTTTAAAAAGGTTTATTTTTTTAATTCAAGAAATTGTGATCCGCCGACTCCCCTCCTCGTTAATAATTTAGACCCCGAGCCTCGTTTCTGAGTGTAAGAGGGGGTGCGGTCTCCCCCAAGAAGGCGCGCTGGAAGGACAGATTCCCCTTGCCGACCCACATACACCATGAAGAGGTGCAAATCGGACGAGCTGCAGCAACAACAGGGTGAGGAGGATGGAGCTGGGCTGGAAGATGCAGCTTGCCACCTGCCGGGCGCGGACCTCCGGCCTGGGGAGGCCACGGGTGCTAACTCTGCTGGCGGGCCAACTTCGGATGCGGGCGCTGCCGCGGCGCCCAACCCGGGTCCCCGAAGCAAGCCTCCCGATTTAAAGGTGAGCGCAGACCCTCCCCTTACGAGTCCAGCCGGCGACTTAGCTTTCCCCGCCCCACTCAGAAGTGCTTTAACAGGATAAAAGTGATGGGGAAGCCAGACAAAGGTCAGAGAGAATGAGCAGATGTTGGGCCAGACCCTGTGCTGGACGTCAGGTACCATTTGTGCCTCTGTCTTTCAGCTTATTTCGGGCCTCTGTGTCTGTTCCTCATTATTCAGCAGACGTTCTAGTGACTTACGCATCCGAGATTGTGTGTGAAGTGCTATTCGCAGACAAAGGGCTGGAGAAATCCAGGATGCTAACTAAAAAGTTGACATCACTTTCCCTCCTGTAAAATGGCAGGGGAAGAAAATGACAGCGTGGGAGCCCAAGCAGAAGACCGTTAGTTTCCTTTGCTGAATTAGCTTCCTCCTTTTGGGACCTTCCTGGAGTGAAGCTCAGTTTGTCCGTCTGTGAAAGGGGAGTGTGGGTTTCTTGCCGTTAGGTGGAGCCAGAGGTTAAGCTAGTGCTTGGAGATCCCTGCCCGCTTGCTAAACCAACCCCAGGGTGGAGAACTGACAGGTGGCTGCTTAGTGCTTAGGCTGGTTTGGGGCCTCGGTTCAAGTTGCACACACGCAGAGCCGGCATTTAGAACCAGGATCCGAAAGAGGCGATTGCATGCAGCTGGGAGTCCTTTATTTTCCAGCCTGAGGTTGCCGAGACAATTATTGAGCTGTATTGGATGTCTCTATATTAATTAAAACAGCAGCTGTGATAAATAATGCACCTTCGCTGGAGCTGCCACAGGGACTGCAGGCTCAGGCTTCTCAAGCCAGCTCACCACAGGGCTGAGAGAGATGTCAGCCCAAGGAAGGAACTTAGATGCATCGGAGATTGATGCCTGGGGGACATTTTCTCCAGAGTGGGTGCAAGGTCTTAGCTAGGGGAGCAAAAGGACTCCGTTGTGTTAAATAAAGCCTGTATCCTATGGCAGCAGCCACTAAGGAGCTCACCAGAATAAACCAATGACATTCCTCGTTTGGCCTGAACGGCACAGTCAGGAAGTTAGAGCGCAGGTGAGTGTGCTCTTACCTGTGTGTTACCTGTCTGTGTTTCTTGGGGAGGGGTGAGAAGGTGACTGCTACCTCCATGTGTGTACTTTAAAAATTTGTGGTAGTTATTCAAATGTGACCTCTGGTTTTGCTGCTGTCCTTTTCAGAGTTTTGGGGCTAGCCTTATGTCTAAGATGAGCTCCACTGGGTAGGCTGTGCACAGGAAGTCCTTGGTACCTGGCACACCTGCTACTTCCGAGCCCACCCTGTGTGGTCAGGAGGTGTGGTTCCTATTTTAACTGAGATGGTGAAGGAAAAGAGCTGCTCTTATGCTGATGTGGGGAGGGGGCCAGCTTTCTGCTGCAGACTTCACCTTCATTCTGGGCCGATCCAGATGGGTTTGGCTAGCAAACCCTGATTCCTTGACCAGGTGGGATTCTCACGCTGAGTCCATGAGCAGCAGCCTTGGAAACTCCCCGACTCTTCAGCTCAGGCAGCAGTGGAAACGGCCAGCTCCATTCATTCCCCCAGCTGCCTTCGTGAGGGAAGGTGGACTGGTTGTGGTGTGGGGCTGCAGTGTCTTTGTAGATAAAGCTGCTTAAAGAAGCTCGTTCATCTCCACCCTCTTATACTCCCTCTCTTTCTCTCTCTTTTTATTTTTTTTTTGTGACACTCTCATTCTGGTTGGGGCAGACAAAGCAACAACTCTACATTCGATATTAAATGCTGACTTTCCCTGAACCAAAATTGAGATCAGGTGTGAGAAAAGATGTTGTCCTTACAAGTTATCCTCCACCCCCACCAGAAAGCGTATCACCGAGGTGACCACCGCCATGTGGACCCAGGCTGGCAGCCCAGAGAAAACCTAGCTGCTGCCTGCTCAGTGGGAGCACAGGGAGACAATCAGGGCCTTTTCCTGTTTATCTCTGTCTGCTTTATCACATGTTTACAGTGTAGGGACTTCAGAACCAGGCATGAACTTGGGGGCTATCGCAATTTGATTTGCTCTTTGATCTCAGGCACATCACTCAACTTTTCTGAGCCTTTTTCTGGGGGAAAGGGACCAGGAATAGTGAAGTGTGTTCAAACTTGTTTACCAGCGCTGGCACAGTTTTCCAATGATGGAAAAATTCCATCTTTGGCTCTAGCACTGGGTTGAAGCTAACTTGTTTTAGATTTGATGGTGGTACCAGAACGGGGTAAGTTTGATTTTTAACACCCCCCTGTCTCATACCTGTGTTTGCCCTGGAGCAACCAGCAGTTCTGGCTTGCTTTTGTTTTCATTTTAAACTTTGGAGATAGGAACTTTTGGTCCCTTAAGTCCCACTTCTGTTTTCTTGTGACAGCTCCAGGCATTGTGATGGACTAGGTGCAATGGAGGAAATCATCTTGAGAAAGGGGGAAAAAAAAAAGGCTTTGTGTGAAGCACCTTCGTGGAAGTTGTGCAGAGGGAGAGGAGAGAATTTTGGTCTGAATGTGCCCTAGCTAGTGGCAGCCAGAGCTTTCAGAGACTCCCGTGGTCTCCCTCCATGGTCCTTCAGTGTAGTGGAGAACTGCACTGTAAATTTCTCCTATGGTGGCCCGGGATCCGTGATTATGGGGTGGGGAGGATCAGTGAAAAGAAGGAAAAATAATTAAGCAGCAGTCTTAAAGGAGCACTCATAAAACTGTAACTGAAAAATAGCCTGAAAATGGACCTTGCCCCACAGGCAGCTTATGCAGGTACTTTGGGGGCCTTCTCAGCTACTCCACACATTTGATGTGACCTTCAGGGGCTATCTCAGCAGACGCTCCTGCAACAGGAGCCCAACAATTCAGAGTCACATCCCCTGCCCCCTGTGGCTTGGATTCCTGTGAACCACTTGAGTTCATGTCTTGATTCATTTGTGATCATTATCCAGTCCTTTGCTGCTGCCAGGTTCCTTGCTAGTTGGGAGGAGAGGCTAGATTGCTGGTCACAGACAGTGTCGGCTGACCAAAAGTACACCAAGATTTTCCGGCAAGTAAATGCAGTGCCTGCGAGAGTGGGAGTGGGAGGGGCTCAGGGGAAAACTGCAGAAAGGGACACGGAGCACACGTTCCTGTTAAAAATACAGCATGTGGTAGATGTTGCTGAGGCCTGGGATGAGTGGCTAAGCACGAGAGTCAGCTGGCTCTGTCCTGACGCCTCTTAGAAGCCCGAGGGCAGGGGAGGAAATCGCAGACCTCTCCGCCTCTCCCCAGCCTTTCCTGAAAGGAAGGCTATGGGTTTGCTGGCTGGAGGCCTTCCCCTAGACTTCCCCTGAGGTTCTCTTTCCTCTCACAAAAGCCCCTGCAAACAATTTCTCCAGAGATTTCTGAACCATACTAATATTTTTTCCTGGAAGAAGAAGGGGGTGCTCTGAATTGCACCATTCCAGTCCTGGTTCGAAGTGCTTTTTTTTTTTTTTAAATTTTATGTATTTATTTATTTATTTATTTTTGGCTGCACTGGGTCTTCGTTGCTGCACGCGGGCTTTCTCTAGTTGCGGTGAGCAGGGGCTACTCTTCGTTGCGGTGCACGGGCTTCTCATTGCGGTGGCTCCTCTTGTTGCGGAGCACGGGCTCTAGTCACGCGGGCTTCAGTAGTTGTGGCACACAGGCTCAGTAGTTGTGGCACACAGGCTCAGTAGTTGTGGCTCTGGGGCTCTAGAATGCAGGCTCAGTAGTTGTGGCGCACGGGCTTAGTTGCTCCGCGGCATGTGGGATCTTCCTGGACCAGGGCTCGAACCTGTGTTACCTTCACTGGCAGGCGGATTCTTAACCACTGTGCCACCAGGGAAGCCCCTCGAAGTGCTTTTGACTCAGGACTCATTTGGGTTCTTTCATCCACACCATTCAGTGGTCTTTCTGTCTGCTCAGAGTGAAGAGCGATTAGAAACCAAAGAGCTGAGGGAAAGTTGCAACTGAATCCTATATGATTCTCCTTGCTGGCTTGCAGCCTGTGCTGATCACAGGTGCGTCACCTGCACCCGATGCCCCTTGTTCGTGCAGCGGTCCAGTAGAGAGCCTGCCGGCAAAGCGTTCATGGGTTAACAGATACTGATGCCTTCAGCAGGGAAGGCATTTTTTTTTTTTTTTTTTTTTTTTTTGCGGTACGCGGGCCTCTCACCGCTGTGGCCTCTCCCGTTGTGGAGCACAGGCTCTGGACGCGCAGGCTTAGCGGCCATGGCTCACCGGCCCAGCCTCCGCGGCATGTGGGATCTTCCCGGACCAGGGCACGAACCCGTGTCCCCGGCATCGGCAGGCGGACTCTCAACCACTGCGCCAGCAGGGAAGCCCTCCCCCTACTATTGGGGGCACAAAGATAATAGATGTTATAGCTCCTGCCCTCCATTTGCTCATGGAGGATTCCATCCAGAAGCAGGTGAAAAGTTGGATAACAGTTTGACAGAGCCGTGTCACCAGGGAGAACATGATTAATTGCGAGATGAGTGGTGCGGATGACGAGCTTTCTGGAGTTCAGAGCAGGGTGGTAAGGTCACTTTAGACCGGCATGGTCAGACAGGGCTGTATGGGGCAGGAAGCAGTGAACGGGGTGTAGGATAAGAGGCAGAGAAAGGGCACACCGTGAAGATAACTTTAATCAGAATCTTTTGGGACTTCCCTGGTGGTCCAGTGGTTATGACTTCACCTTCCAGTGAGGGGGGTGTGGGTTCAATCCCTGGTCGGGGAGCTAAGATCCCACATGCCTCGTGGCCAAAAAAACCAAAACATAAAATGGAAGCAACACTGTAACAAATTCAATAAAGACTTTAAAAATGGTCCACATCAAAAAAAAATCATTAAAAAGAAAAAAGAATCTTTTATGCTGATAAATGTTGAGCCGATTCTGCCTTAAGATCCGCTGCATGAGGTCACCTTGCCTGACTTGCATTGGCTCAGGCAGAATTCTCCGAGCAATAAAGGAACGAGGAATTAAAATAAAATTGAGAATGGGGAAATCACTTGCCCCTGAGTGGAGATCTGTTTGTTTAATGTCAGCTGGGATGCTGGGGAAGAAAACAAATGCTTCCAAAAATCTTTCATCACTGTGTTTCTAAGAGAAACAGTTGCATCCGCTCACTCTTCATCATTGTGGCTGTCAGTGCCAAACCTGGGGTGGCAGTTCCTCTCCCGCTCCAACCCCAGGCTCCCCACCCAAGGCCTCTTAAGGGCAGTTGAAGACTTCTGCAATCCACTTTGTATCTCGAGAGTAGGACTCTGTGGGTTTTTTACAGCGATTAGCTCTCTAATGCTGGCCCTGTTTCCATAGAGACCCTATAAATAGAGGAACGTTGGCGACCTAGGCTTGCTAAGGCTCACGGTAACCCAATCCCCCCCTAACCCTCCCAGCCGGACCTGTGGTGGGGCAGAGGGAGTTTCAAACCCAGGCAGGCGGAGGGGATGTTCAGTCAGCTATGCAGTCAGCTGCCAGGTGGGATAATTAACTCTAGGTTAGTGTCACTTTTAAAGGTCCTTTCAGCTCTAATGGGAGTTGTTAAGAACACAGGGACTTGGAGGAATTAGAAGCTGCTTTTGGCTATTTTTAACCAGATGGTGCCCAAGTCACTGCACCCCGAAGCATTTTACTTTTGACCTCATGCAGCTGTGTTTGCAGCTTTTGGAGCAGACTTCCCCTTTGGGAGACCCACACCCAGGGAGGAAAGGGGATGAAGCCTAACTGTTCAGAGACCACAGCCTTCTCAGGAAGGAGCTTTTGGAAACCATCTAGTCTACACTTTCTTCCTGAGACGATGATGGCACTCCAAGGAGACGGCACCCTTTCTGCCCTTAAGGATAGTTCAGGGAAAGACAGCAAACTTCTCTCCTTTACCTCCCCAGGTACAGGCACCTGGCCCCAGGATGCTCTCCATTCTGCCTTGCTTCTGGCCTCTGGGCAGTTCTGGGACAGACCTTGCTTGTTCTCATGGATCAGGAGAGCTGTTTGTGTCGCATCTCTAGCTCTGAAACATCTCAGCTCCCTTTTCCTAATAAATACATGGCTTCGTTTGGCCACCAAAATGGTTTCTGGCAGCTGGGGAAAAGCAATAGTCAGTGTGGAGAAGCAAGTGACATTTAGTAGCTGGAACCTGTTAGTCAGAGCAGGTGGTGCTTTCTGCCGCGTTGGTGGCTGAGTTCCCTCAAGCTAGTCACCATGGTTTTCCTCATTTCCAAAACTTGTGGCTGGTTATGTGTATGTGCTGGTTTCTTTCTTTCTTTCTTTCTTTTTTTTTTTTTGAACACTTACTTACCGTGTTATGTCAAAAACTCCTTAACTCTCTCCTCCCTGACACCCACATGCAGAAACAGCCCAGCCCATGTGTTACCCTGCTTTCTTGCCTTGCACCTTCTAAGTGAGGAAAAACCCCTGCATTTGGAGCCATCTCTCTCCCCCCATTATTCTTTGTCTTCTTTTTTGTTCTTTTCCCTCATCTCTACCATAGACTTTGGCAGACTCCTCAGCGCTGCTGGGGCAAAGGTCCTGGGGTCACCCTGGCTTTCCTTTACCTGCAGAACAGACGGGAAGGTGGGAAAGGAAGACCCACACTGGTTACAGGTCTTGCCCCAGTCCTACAATGTGGCACGGGAAGATTCACCCCTGCAGTTCAGGGGGCGGAACCCCCCCCCCTTGGCCCAGGCATTTTTGTTTTGTTTTGATCCTGCTTCTGATACTGTTCTGGGACACATGTAAATACTGTATCTGCTTTAGTCTCGGAATCAGTGTGTGAGCCAGTGAAGGTAACTTAGACTAGAAGTTGGAGGTTCTTCTGTGTGACTGGGATGAGCCCCTTAACTGTGCTGTGCTTCAGTTTCTTCATCTGCAAAATGGAGACACTGATGCTCTGTGACATCCTGCCTCCTGGGGTTAGGCTAGCGTCAGGTTAGAGTGACAACATACATTGGAAAGCACTTTGAAAAATGCTGTTGTATGATATTAAAAGTAATTTGACCAAGGACTTTAGGATTCAGTGCAGTATAGCAGACAGTGGTGGCTGCTGTCCCCAGTGCCTGCCCCCTTCTCCTGGGACTCAGGGAGAGGAAATGCCTTGGGACTCTGGTGCCGTCTTTTGAAGGGAACCCTGTATCTGAGTGGATGTGGAAGAGGGGCCTCAGTGTTGGAGAAACTAGGCTAGGAATGGTGGGGAGAGGAGAAAGAGGCTTGGAATAGAATGCTAGAAAGACAATTTGTAATATGTAATGTGACCATTTGGCAGAAGTTGCTGGGCAAATGCCAGAGCCAGCTGGTCCCATCTACGATGCCTGGAGGATGGTCTGCTATCAGCTTGGGCCCGACGAGGAGGAGGGTGTCCTGGCCTGTCCCTGGTCCAGAGGCTGCAGGATCTGGCCATTTCCAAGTCTGGCGGAGTGCACTCCTCAGTCCGGCCTACCTTGGACGTGGTGGCTTTACCCTGAGCAGACTCTGCCTCAGGCTGGCCCCGAGGAGATGGTAGCTCCCATCGGGAGACCTGGCACTGTGAAACCTAGCATCTGCGGGGCTGCCCCAGGATTAAATTCTTGAGAAGGAGTAATGGTCACCTTAATTTCCTCACCTAAAAATGGAAATGTTGCTGCTGTTGCCTTTATTCGTTTCTGGGAAAAGCAAGTGAGAGAATGCAGGAGAAAGAGCATATTGAAAACTGTAAACCGTTAGTTCACGGTGAGCTGTGATGATATAACTTATCTGGCCTGTAAAATGGGTTGTAGAAGGCCCCCACCTACTTTGAGGATTGTGGGGCTACTCAAACGAGGTGAAAAATGACAATCCTGCACTTTGACGTAATCCACAGTAGTGTGCGTTGTTATTGACATCAGATGTAAGTGCAGCTTACATCTTAACAGTAGTGTCTGCACAAAGCACGCTGAGGTGTAAAGTTAACAGTGAGAGTGGGGTCAGCTAATTCAGAAGATCTGAAGTTGGTTTTCTCCTTGGTGTCTGCATGGTTCAAGTTTTCTGCTCTGTAGGTTTGTTTCTAGAAAAAAAAGAAAAGCCAGTACTTGTAATTCTTTGCAAGGTTTCATAGCTGACCGAGGCTGCCTCCTGAGGTGATGAGTTGTTCCTTACAGATGAAGACATTGAACCCCATGTGGCTGGGTTCTGAGTTTCCCTCTCAGGAGTTACAGAGTGGGCGTTCTCACCTGGTCCTCAAAGTCCCACCCCTCCTCCTGTTGGCTCTGAGGCTTTCTGCCGAGGGTTCGGCTCCACCACATGAGCCGACCCCCTGACAGAAGCAGCTGTCTGGAGTAATCCCACAGGTTGCCTCGCCCTGGCCGGGTGGTTGGGCTGCCTCTCGCTGAGCAGTGCTGCCTGGGGAGCAGGTGGAACTCCTCAGCGGCAGAGCTAAGAGGGAAGGCTGGAGCCAGTGCAGCACTGGGCTCCAGAGCCCCTTTGGTTTGTTCCAGTCTGAGTGGAAAGACACTAAGACTGTATTCTGATTGTATTCTAAAGAAGTGGTCACATTACTGACCGCACTACAAGGTATGCCCATTGAGGTAGTTTATTTACTTTTCTAACATTTACCAGTTTATTATACAGGATACAGATGAACAGCCAGATGAAGAGGCACATACGGTGAGGTTTGGAAGGTCTTGAGTACAGGAGTTTCTGTGGCCCTGGGACTGGGATGTGTCACCCTCCTGGCATGGAAGTATTCACCAACTCGGAAGCTTCAGAAAATTTATTTTATTGCTATGTCAGGAATGAGATTGGCTATAAATAAGAGGAAATTATTCTAGAATTGTATAGATAAAGATAGACTTGTTTATTTCATGAACCAAGAATCCCAGGGTAGACATTCACAGCTGGGTTGGTGATTCCATAGGGCCTTCAAGTTCCCAGGCCTGTTGTTGGGGGCTTTACCATCTGTGTGTAGGTCTTCATCATCGTGCCAGTTACTGGCAGTTGCAAGACGGCTGCTGCATCTCCAGGCATTACCTCCACATTCCAGATGGGAAGAAGTAAAAAGGGCTAGTACCTTTATTAGGTAAGCAAAAGTTTCCCCAGAAACGCTCACCTTGCTTTTCATTGGCCCAAACTATGTCACGTGTCTACTCCTAGCTGCAAGGGGGTCTGATGAAGCAAGAATTTTTAGCATGGCACAATAAGGCCATGCAATTTGGTAAGAAAGAAAGGAGAATAGTTATTGGTAGGTCATTAGCAATATCTGCTACAATTTTATAACCTGATTGTATGACCCTGATTTTCCCAGGGAGTGTTGTGATGAGGTGTCTTTGGAAATGGATGCTTGGTGGGCCAAAAGAGCATCTGGAGGAAGGACCTAATTGGAAGGAGAAAGGGACTAGGGGATGGAGGGAGGATCAGTCCAGAGGGATAAACCTCATGAGCCAAGTGCTGCCCGCATGTGCCACTAAGCCCCAGACTATAGCCACAAGGATATCATGACCAGTAATCCTGAACCATGTGTGGATTTGGAATGTCCTGTGGGAAGCCATACAGGTACATTTCTTTGTGAATGAGAGGAATTGGTCTGGGTTGCCACCTTTCTGCAAGGTGACCTTTAAGGCATGACAGGACATTCATGGGGGATCTTCCAGATTCAGATGGCTGTAGGAGCTACACTCATATCCCAGGAATGGACCCCTCACCTCTGCCCGCAACCGACTAGGCATTCGAGAGCTTTCCGCTCACCAGATTCTTCATCTTTCCTCCTTAAGAAAATCCAGCAGCTCTCAGAGGGCTCCATGTTTGGCCACGGCTTCAAGCACCTGTTCCACGGCCGCCGCCGGTCACGGGAGAGGGAGCACCAGACGTCTCAGGATTCCCATCAGCAGCAGCATCAGCAGGGCATGTCCGACCATGACTCCCCGGACGAGAAGGAGCGCTCCCCGGAGATGCACCGCGTCTCCTACGCCATGTCCCTGCACGACCTGCCCGCCAGACCCACTGCCTTCAACCGCGTGCTGCAGCAGATCCGCTCCCGGCCCTCCATCAAGCGGGGTGCTAGCCTGCACAGCAGCAGTGGGAGTGGCGGCAGCGGGGGCCGGCGCACCAAGAGCAGCTCCCTGGAGCCTCAGCGTGGCAGCCCCCACCTGCTGCGCAAGGCCCCCCAGGACAGCAGCCTGGCCGCCATCCTGCACCAGCACCAGTGCCGCCCCCGGTCTTCTTCCACCACTGACACGTCCCTGCTGCTGGCTGATGGTGGCAACCTCTTGGCCGAGGAGGCCGAGGGTCTCAGCGACAAGGTGAGGCGGGGCAAGAGGAGGGCCTTCCGGGTCGGGGATACTCAGAGGCAGGAGCCACCTGCGCAGGGGCCTCTGGCCTTGAGGACCTGAGCTGGGGCCTGGCCTGGTGGGTGTGGACACGCTGCCGCCTGCAGAGCTGTGTGTCTGATTGAAGGAGCCAGAGGTAGGACAAGCCAAAAGCAAGAGATGATCCCCAAAAGGCTGATTTTTGTTTGTTGGGGGATTTGTTTTTGAAAATTATCTTTTGCTCAGGCCGATAGTAATTTTGGTTTGTTTTCCTTAAACATGCTCTCAAGAGGCAATACGTGCAGTGGTTGAGAGCACAGACTAGCATCAACCCTGGTTCTGTCACTTACAGCCTGAGTCACTTAATTTGTTTGTACTTCAGTTTTCCCAGTTGAAGATGGGGATAATAATAGTAGAATTGCTCTGGGATTAACTGGGTTCATATATGTCAAATACTTGGAATGGAGCCTGGCACAGTATGGTTTTTAATATTGTTACCAACCAAAGAAGATAGAGGAGGAATCCATGAAGGGCTGTTTGGTAAGGAGAAAATCTAGTTTGGTACTTTCTGAATCTCTGTATTCATTCTTTTATTCATATAATAAGTATTGATATTTCTTGCATACTTGTTATGTGCTATAAGAATGAATAAGCCGGAGGTACAGTCCTCCCTGAATAGAGGGGAGACAGACTGGTGAATGGACAAGATAGGGTGATGAGGCTGTGTTGAGGATATGGGAGCTTGTTGGAAAAGACCTTCTAGAGGAAGCCATTGAGCTGACTCTTGAAGAAGGAGTATAATTTAGCCAGTGAATTGGGAGGAAGGGTGGGGGGAGGAACAGTATAGTGTGTACAAAGGCAAGCGAGCTGATGCCAGGGACTACCCGGGGTTCCTTGGCGTTGGAGGGTCCAGCACTTTTGGGGGCTGACAGGTAGGTAGAGGTTAGATCACAAAAAGCCTTGCCATGTTGAGTCTGGGGTAGTGTGAAGTTATCAAAGGGTGTTAGGCAGGAAAATGGCAGGAGGAGGTCCCTTTGGGTCTTAGTGTGGACAGTATAGATTAAGAAGCGGGACAGGAGTGGAGTCAAAGAAACCGTCATTGGAGCTATTGCCGGAGTCTAGGCTTCAGCAGTGAGGATGGAAAGGCAGAGATATAAATTCAGAAGACCTTTGGCAGTTCTCCTCAATAGTATAGGCGAGAAGGTGGACATGGAAGACGAAGGAAGAGGAGTAGAGAAGGACTTTAGTTTTCTGGCTTAGCAACTTTAGGAATGGGGCATTCTTTAGTTGAGGAAACACAGAAGGAGCATGTTTTGGCAGCCAAGTGATGCATTCACTTTTGGACATGTTGAGTTGCAGGTGCCTTTGGGAGCTGTCCATCTAAAGAGCACCAACTGGCAGTTGGGTTCTTGGGGGAGAGGTCTGGGCTGGGGCGAGCACTCTGGGAGCCGGTACTGAGCTCGAAATCCTGGGTGCGGATGAGACGGTCAAAGGGCATGTGTCGAGGGGGCTGAGACCAAGGACAGAGACGACGTATAAGGGGCAGAGCAGCCAGGTCTGCAGGAGTGAACCTGGAGAGAAATGATGCCGAAGTATAAGGAGAAAGGAGTTTAAAGAGGGAGGAAGTAAGTATTCAACAGAGTGAAATGCAGCAGGAGTGACAAGTCAGATCTGGATTTGGAAATGTACATAGATAGTATCAAGCAGTGGGGGTCATAGATAACCGTGGCAAGTAACCAGTTTTAGTAGATTGAGGAGATGGTGGAAGTGGAGGGTCAGCTCTTCCGGGGAGGAGAAAGGAGGCCAATATTGGTTGAGGCAGTCTGGTTTTTGTTAGTTTTTAAAAGATGCAGGGAGGGCTACAGATCACTAGTAGCCCAGGAAAAGGGCTTTTGACTTTTTTCTCTAGTGAGATGAGAAGTCATTAGGTTTTGTACAGGTGAGTGACACCCTTGAAGAAGCCCGCTCGGGCTGCTCTGTGGAGACTAGGCTATGAGCCACAGCGTGAGCAGGGAGTCTGGCTAGGAAGCTGTCGGAAGCCTCCAGGGGTGAGGTGGCAGTGGCTTGCTGCAGAGTGAGAGTGGGGGAAGTGGCTGGATTCTGGATTTGCTTCAGAGATCAAGCTGCAAAGGCTCCTGATGAATGTGGGGCACAGCAGAAGGGGAGCAGGCAGCGATGGCTCACAGGTTTTTGGCCTGGCGGCTGGAAAGAAGAAATTGCCATTAACTGAGTTGGGGAAGACAGCACATGGACCAGATATCTGGAGGGGCCGTGGGGCATCAATAAGAGCTAGCCTTTGGACACGTTGAGTTTGAGATGGTTGTTAAACATCCACGTGGAGAGGCCAAATAAGCAGTCAGATGTTGGAGTCTGGAGTCTTGGGAAGAAACCCAGGCTGGAGGCAGACACTTGGGGGTTGTCAGCATATAGAGAGTATTTAAAACGATGGCACTGGACCATCTGCAAGCTTAGTTTTAACTACAGGGAAGTCTGTGCCAAGAGTGAGATCTGGATGTGTCGGCTAAAAGGGAAACGTGGCCTTGTGGAGGGAAGGGAGACCCAGAGGGACCCACAGGGTGAACCAGTTGTTCAGCCCTTAATGAGCAAGTGTTTTTTTTTTTTTTTGGCCGCATAGCCTGGCTCGTGGGGTCTTAGTTCCCCGACCAGGGATTGAATCGGGGCCATGGCAGTGAAAGGTGCCGAGCCCTAACCACTGGACTGCAGGGAATTCTCAGTGAGCAAGTATTTTGTTTGCAGCAGCTGCCAAGCCCGCCTCTCACTGCTGAGTCAGCGGATACATTTTTAAAGTCCAATTAGTACAGTCCTGTCAAGCCAGGGTCTCTGGTCCTAGAGCTGTTTGGCGAGGAGGGAGAATGGGAACCTTGTAGTCCTGAGGCTGTGTGAGCGGGTGCGCGGTGGGCACTTTCGGAGGCTGGTGAGGGGTTGTTGATGTTTGCTGACTGGGAATGCAGGGGGGAGGGGGTGGGGAGCCCATCAGCTGGGGAGCTTCTCCGCAGGCTCCTTTTTGGTCTTTACACTGCCCCCACGGTATCCAGGAGGTGACAGTGGCAGGATTCTGTTCTTGTTGCTGGTGGAAGACAGGCCAGGAGACTCTTGGGTGAGCTCACTGGGGGAAGGGTCCCTGGGTTCAGGGTGGGAATGGGGAAAATGGTTATTCCTATGACTGTTTTATATCCTTATTTGGAAATTTCATCTTTCCAAAGCTTTGTCATACATATACTCCCCGGTTACTCCTAGTAACATCCCTGTGAAGTTGTCAGAGCAGGTACTGTTATCTCCATTTTACACATGAGCAGACTGAGGCCTACAGGAATCAGGAAGCTGCTTGCCTAAGGGCACCCAGCCAGTTCATGGCAGAGAGGAGACTAGACCCCATGTTTCTAGCATGTCCACAAGACCAGACTGAGATCTGAAGTCACTAAAACCACCAGGGACCATTTTATGCAATTTCCACCATGAGTGGGTTGCCTCAGCCCAAGGACGGTGGCTTTATCTCTTGGTTGCAATTTCCCCTTCAGTTATACATCCTTTCTGATCTGGCGCTGTCCCCCCAGGGATGGGCGTGGCCCTGGGGGATGCTGAGAAGAGGGGGTGCCTCCATGTCCTGAGGAAGGGGGTCTTCCAGCCATCAGTAAACCCTGCATGGTCAGCTAACTCCCCCAAACCCAGAGGCCGGTGGCTGGTGTGATAAGCTGGTGGTGGTTCCACCCTGGTCTCTGGGCATGAATAGAAGGGATTCTTCTCTCTCTAGTAAACATAGCCCCACATGCTCTCTGCAAGCTCCCTGGTGATTACTAACATCTATTTTTAATTCATAAGCCTTCCCCCACTACCCACACCCCTTGCCATTGTTTAGAACTTAGCAGCTGACTTTCAGACCAGAGCTGGCCCTCTCAGGGGTTGAATTACTGAAACACCCTGGAGGCAGCTAAAGTTCCTTAGCTGTCCTATGAGGCTCACTCTGGCCCCTCCCTAAGAAAGTAGGGGACCTGGAGCCCCACGGAGAGCAGGGGTGCAGCAGAGGCACAGAGAAGGGTTCACAGTCCCAGGAAGCAGCTCAGTCTTAGTGACGTTGTTCGCCTGTCATTTGTTCCCTCCAGGTCTACTTGGTTGTCTTCAAGGTTGTGTCTTAAATGATTCCCCTTTCAAAACAAAAACTGATTGTTATCTCAACCTCGCCATTCTGCTTTCTTCTATTTGTGTGACACCGAGCAAGATAACCACTCTCTGTCTTATGTCTCTAAAGTGGAAAAGTTAAGTCATCATTATTGGTGCACTGGGGCATTGGCAGGTAAATAGAGAATGCAGGTGACATCTGGGTTCCCCATCTGTGTGTGGCCTTAACCTCTGGAAATCTGGGCCCTGGAGTCCTCAGCAGGAACCACTGGTTATATGTGCAGTGGCAGTGGCATTGGACGTCCTGGTTCCTCAGCAGATAAGTCTCACCCCCCTTCCCGGTCTCTCTTTTACTGAGCAGCAGTTCCTAGAAGACGTAGTGTACGCTCAGGAAAATCTAGCAACTCTTCTGTCCTGCCTTGATAACCTGCTCCCAGACTTTCAGAGAGTGGATTAGCCCCTGCAGGGGTCAGAGGCTTGTTTTCCCTTTCTCCCACGTTTGGCTTGGCCATTGATTCGCTCTCGGCCTTGTTCAAAAGCTCTCTCCAGCTGTCTCCGCATTCAGAAGGCTTGCGCGAGGTGCTCCAGCTGGAGGGTCTTGGGAGAGGAAGAAGCAGGAGTGCCGAGTTCACAGCCAGCTCTACCAGCCTGGCCCCTGACCTTGCCCTGGTCATCCTTCCCCATCTGTGCAGTGTGGCTGGTCCCAAGAGGATGAGGAGCAGCACGGGTTGGGGTGGTGGGAGCCTGAAGCTCACAGAGGATGTCCAGAGCCTTAGGAGACCGGCACGGAGTACTCCGTGGCAGGAGGACTTTACCGACAGGCCAGCCTGCTGCCCCCTGGCTTCGAGGGCAGGCAGGGCCGGAGAGAGGACCAGGTGCTGAGGGGTGAGGGGGAGAGCGTGGAGATGATGCCACGATGGTCGTTCCCCCGTGGCCTCATGGAGGTGTTATCTCCAGGCCCCAGACGGGGAGACCAGGGACGTTCCGCTCATCACGTAAACCAGAGCAGACTCTGGGCAGCCTGTCCTGTACACTCCCCTGACGGATTTCTCCAACAACAAGATTTTCTCCAACAACAAGATTTCTCCTCTGCCCTAATAAATTAGGGGCATAAATAAGCACCCCTGTTTACTCTGAGGAATGGCAGGTGAGGGGCTGCCCTTAGCCCTAGGCTCTTGCCAAGAAGACAGATCTTGGCAGGTGTCGAGGAACCCGGTTTTTTTATGTGTGGAAGCCTACCGGTTCAGAGGTGGGTGGGGCCCGCTCTGCTGAGAGAGGTTTCCAAACAGGTTCCCTCGGCAGCTGGGGGAAGCTGGACCGTCCATCTGTGAGGCCTCCTGATGTGTCTGAGCTTGTCGCCCAGGTTCCGTGGGAGGCCGACAGGGCCCTGTCCGGCTGGCCCATTGGCCTGTCCACACAAACGCATCCACCTTTAGAGCTGTGTTACACTCTTTACGTTCAGTCGCTCGTGTACATGCGTCGGTCTGTGCCAGCCTGGACTCACACCCAGTGGCTGGGGAGGACAGCTGCCTTCTCCGTTCCCCTCTTCCACCCTCTCTCATCCCCTCTTCCCTTCTCTCTTCCTCTGTGTGGAAAGGCTCCTTAGGCAGAGGGGCAGCCAGCCCAGCGGCCTCAGGAGGGCCTCCCAACGCAGTGCCCACACTGCCAGCCGCCCGCCAGTCCAAGGCAGGGCAGCTCTGTGCTTCACCATGAACTGCCGCTCCCTGTCTCAGTGATTAAAGGCCCCTGTTGCCCAGTATATCTGAGGTACCTGGTGAGTTAAGTTCTTCCTTTAGTCCGATTTGAGTTCCTCATGTTCAGGTGAAGCCCCCTTGCTTTTTAGGGGTCCTGTCCAATCAGGAGAGGGGCCGAAGAAATGACTCTGCCCATTACCTAAAGCTCTGACACCAGAGATCATAAACAGCAGCAGCCTCTTGACTTTAGAGTAGGGTTTTGGACGCAGTTGCCCCAGCAGGCAGCTGGCCTCTGGAACTAGCCTTTATTCGTCTTTTCCCTACTGACATCCATGACTTTCTTTCTAGATAGAAAGTACCCAGTGCTCTCCAGATTAGCTCTGGCTTCTGGGAGTACAAAATTCCCCTAGGTACAGGGGGTGAAGTTAGATAACGTCCAAGGTACCTACCAAGACCTGATGTCATGCCTTCTCTACCCACCTGACTCTAAGCACAACCCCAGGGGTGGGGGGGGTGAGACGCTGCCAACCCAGACAAGGGTGGGAGACACCAGTCAGGCCCCCAGCCTTCCCCCCAGGAGCCTCAGCCCCCTCAGACACACCCCAGTGGAAGGTGTGCTCAAGGTTTGGGTGATAACAGAGCTGATAAAAGAGGCAAGAGGAGCTCTCTGTCATCGGTTCCAGATGACAAGGAGCCAGCGCTGGCGATGTGGGCATGGGTCCTGGCAGCTAGCACAGGGCTCCCCAGCCACCGAGCACATTCCTCTCTGGATTCACCACATCCCTGAGATGCGAAACATGACCCTGGTCTCTTCTGGTGCCAGATGAGGCAATGGAAATACAGTATCGCTTACCTGATCCCTGCTCTGCTGCTGCTTTCTTTTCACAGGCACAGTTTGGGCTTTCTCTATGCGCCACAGGGCAGAGGACTCTGAAACAGGAGCAGTGACGAGTGCACACACCCCACTGCATTCCTTCTAGGCTCCTAGGGAACCGAGGGCTCCCCTGAACTGCAGTGAGGGCTGGAGGCAGTGAGCAAAGTTCCTGGGAACAGAAGCCTTCTCTGACCTCCCTTCTCTCTCCAGTGGCAGGCGCTGGGGTGTTGCAGGCAGCTTGTCTGACTATTCTTTGCCTCCAGCCCTCCCGCCGCCCCAGCTCCTGCACCCACATCCTCTGCATCCTGAGTCTGATGCCCCTGATTCTTTTGCCCCTTTGACCTTCCTCCAAGTCTGGATTTGGGGAGTGTGCTCACTTCAGGTACCCCACCACTGGGACCCCAGAGCTGGGCCAGTATCCATAGCTAGTGAATAATTCAGCATGATCCGCAGAAGCTAAATCAGATTCTAAGTGATACTGTGACCAGGAGGCCTCCTCTGGGTGGCCGGAAAGGCGAACCCTGCCCTGGAAAGAAAAGCGCTCTGTAATATTAACTTCATTATATAAGGTTTCTTTGCTGCCTGAGAAGGCAGCTTCAGACCCAAATATTATCTGGGTGCCATGCCTGTCTGCTGGCTCCTCAAGGGTTCAGGGCATTGTGGGCACCCCCAGGCCATGCCAACCATGGCCTTTGACATGTCCCTTTGAGCCCAATATTGGGCAGCATGCTGCAGTTTGCAGACTGCTTTGCTTTCACATACATTTCTCGTTGAATCACGTCAGCTCATGGTAAGCTCTGAGCCCTTGAGTCAGCAGGACGCCCCAAGAGTTCTATGTTTCAGTCCTCTGCTTTTAGAAGGGAGTCGTTCTAAATTATTCTTTGCAAATAGGGTGGGGTGGAGGGCGCTTTGCTTCCTAAAAACTGCCCAAAAAGGAGACACTGCTTCCTCTCTGGGTCACTTTCTCCCAGGCCTGTTCCCAGTGTCGCCTCCCCCAGGGAAATAGAGTGGCTATAGAATGCATGGAAATCATCCCTCTTTCCTACCCAGCTGGCACCAGATTTGATTTTCCTAAAAGGGACCTAGGTGTGTGATCTCTCCACTGCCCGGCATCTGGCTCATGACCTTGAACTCTGTAACAGGAGTGTCCATGGCATTAGACAGGCCGAGGACCCATGGGCGAAAGAGATGGCCTCCTCCCTCCATGGAAGCAGCTGCAAGGTGGTGTGGTGTGTGCACGCCCCGCATCGCTCTCTACTCTGGCCTTCCCTGTCTGTTTTTCCAGCTCATGTGGCCGAGCCTCTCCACAAGCTCCTAAGGAAATGCGCCCACCTTAGTTGCTCTAGTTCACCCTGAAGAAGATAGCCCTTCCTCCTGTGTGTCCCCAGAGGGAAGCAGGGCTCCTTGGTGACGTGAGTTTCTAAGAAAATGCACCAAATGGCTGGCTCTAAGAGTGAGTGTTAGGGGAGGGACCTCTGAGTACTGACCAGTTCCCAAACCCCCATTTCCAAGAGGTGAGCATTGGGGCAGCTGCCAGCCTTTCATGGAGGAATCCTAACAGGGAGATTTTCACAGCACGTTTGGAGCCTGAAATTTTTTGAAGACATCACCTTGTATTTGAAGCTACTAAATTTAGCTGCTCTTCAGCATTAGTCTTTGCTCCTGAAGCCTATGACTTCTCAGGTTTCCCACTCTTCAGAATGTGGTGTGTGCTTCCCCCCCAACCCCGCAGGAGAAAGAAAACTGAGAAGGAAGATTTTTTTAAAGAATGTGTGTTGGGGGGGCGGGTGTGGGCACCTGAAGAGTAATAACAATGGCAAAGGAAGAGACAAGAAAAAACTTAATATTTAAGAGTATTAAAGAAAGAAGGGGCACTGCATGAAAACGAGGGGAAGAAGAAGAAAAAACTTAATTAAGGGGAACCCAGGGCAAGAGAGGGCTGAAACCTGCTGGGCATGCAGAGGAGAGCCTGGCGTACAGGACCTGGGCTTCCTTCAGGGTCCAGGCTTCCTTCCGGGGTCCCCTCCCAGGATGACGGGAGCCCATCTGTCGCCCTGGACTCAGGCTAACTTGTGAGAACGGAAAGAGTGTGGCCGGAGACGCCTGCCTTGGCTCAGCTGCCTGAGCCTGCGAAGGGCCAGCGACTGCCCTGTCCCCTGCTCAGATGGAGCCTGTCTCTGCCAGGCCAAAGAGGAGGTGGCAGGGCAGCCAGGACTTGCCAGGAAGCACACTTGGTGGCAGTTACCCAGCAGCACTTCTCTCTGCACAAGGACAGGTGCTTGGTGGCTAATGTCTTTCCACAACCTGTCGCTTCAGTGCAGCTGCAGCTCCTCCTGTGTCCGCCTGCCACTCTCAACTTTGCTCCGTATGTAGCTACTTTTTGGGTTTTTCTGTCCCAGGCGGAGTCTTCCAGGCACCTCCTAGAATAACTGTGGTGTGGGTGTGTGTGTGTGTGTGTGTGTGTACATACGCATGTGAAGGAGCCTCAGGACTAGTCATTTTTCTCTTTTTTTTTTTAACATCTTTATTGGAGTATAATTGCTTTACAATGGTGTGTTAGTTTCTGCTTTATAACAAAGTGAATCAGCCATACATATACGTATGTCCCCATATCTCCTCCCTCTTGCATCTCCCTCCCACCCTCCCTATCCCACCCCTCTAGGTGGTCACAAAGCACCAAGCTGATCTCCCTGTGCTATGTGGCTGCTTCCCACTAGCTATCTACTTTACATTTGGTAGTGTATATGTATACATGCCACTCTCTCACCTCGTCCCAGCTTACCCTTCCCCCTCCCCCTGTCCTCAAGTCCATTCTCTACGTCTGCGTCTTTATTCCTGTCCTGCCCCTAGGTTCTTCAGAACCTTTTTTTTTTTTTTTTTTAAAGCAAGCCTGTAATTTTTATTTTATTTTATTATTTATTTTATTTTATTTTTTTATTAGTTTCTGCTTTATAACAAAGTGAATCAGTCATACATATACATCTGTTCCCACATCCCTTCCCTCATGCATCTCCCTCCCTCCCACCCTCCCCATCCCACCCCTCCAGGCGGTCACAAAGCACCGAGCTGATCTCCCTGTGCTCTGCGGCTGCTTCCCACTATCTATCTACCTTACGTTTGGTAGTGTATATATGTCCATGCCTCTCTTTCGCTTTGTCACAGCTTACCCTTCCCCCTCCCCATATCCTCAAGTCCATTCTCAAGTAGGTCTGTGTCTTTATTCCTGTTTTACCCCTAGGTTCTTCATGACATTTTTTTCTTCTTAAATTCCATATATGTGTGTTAGCATACGGTATTTGTCTTTCTCTTTCTGACTTACTTCACTCTGTATGACAGTCTCTAGGTCCATCCACCTCACTACAAATAACTCAGTTTTGTTTCTTTTTATGGCTGAGTAATATTCCATTGTATATATGTATCACATCTTCTTTATCCATTCATCTGTCGATGGACAGTTAGGTTGCTTCCGTGTCCTGGCTATTGTAAATAGAGCTGCAATGAACATTGGGATGCATGTGTCTTTTTGAATTATGGTTTTCTCAGGGTATATGCCCAGTAGTGGGATTGCTGGCTCTTTAGTCATTTATTTCAATAAAACCTATGATGTGTCAGGCATTTTTACTCATCTTCCCATTTGATCCTCCCCTCCCTACAGCCCTGGGAGATAAGGATCATATGTACGATTTTGCAGCTGAGCTGCAGAGAATCTCCAGGGCTCAGCTCACCCACCCTTTCCTCCAGCTCCGGATGCCGCCGGTCTCATCCCTGAGGCCTTTTTCTCCAGACTGCTGCTTTGTGGGTGCTGCCGCCTCCTCTTGCAGCTGTGAAGAGGCGTGTACAGGGCCTGTGGAGGCCGCATTGCTAGCGGGGTGAGGAGTCACAGCAGGCCTTCTGACCCGAGCCCTCTGCCGTGGGCCGAAAGGTGTAACCTGCCCCCAGGGAGCGAGGTGTCTTCCTGCAACACACTCCTCTCCTGCCAGGGCTTTCCGAGCCCCCCCCCCCCCCCCCCGCCTTCATGCACTCCTCCCAGTGCAGTGGTAGACACTGAGTCTCAGAGCCTGTGCTCACTCGACCAAGCTCCCATAGCAGGTATGGAGCTGTGATCCAGACCCTTTTCATCACCTTTTCCACGGCGTCATGGCGCCTTGGGCTCCTGCTTCCCACCCCCAGAGCAGGAAGCTCTGCATCCTTGGCAGATTTGGGAACGTTTCAGACATGTTAAGACAAGAACATACTCTAGAGGAAAAGGGATCTCTCTTCCTGCTGGTTTGCCTGGCAGACATCCCCCTGGTTCCTGTTTGTCCCTTTTCTCTTAGCAGACTAATGGTTCACCCTGAGCTCCACCCCGCTTTTTCCTGCTCTTCAGTTATTGCGCTGATGGCTGAGTTGTCCCTGGAGGGGAGCTGAACCCTCCCATTAGGGAGATGCCAGATACCACCTCATGGTCATCTTGGTGGTGCAGTGAGGCCTCGAAGGAACCTCTTTATGGTGCTTCTGAGCCTTCATGATCCTGGGCAGCTGGGGAGTGAGACCTTGTGAGGCGTCATGAGAGCCCCAGGGCTCGGCTTACTCAGCCCCCTCCTTGCCTCTGGGCTCCTGCTGCTACTGCCTTCTCCTTTTTCTCCGCCCCCCCACCCCCTGTTTTGCTTGTAAGAAAAGGTTACAAATGTTAGCTTGGCGGAGCCTAGAAGGGGGTGGGGGGCAGAGGAGGGATGTCTTGAGTGTGAGAAGACCAGGCTGCCTCTGTGGCTACCTAGGACAGACTGCAGTAGATGGACTGCCTTCCATCTCAGCTCAGTGGGATAGATCAGGCAGTCATCTACAGACGTCAGTACTAGGGAGGGTCAGTCTTATGCTAGACACAGTGAAGGGCTCGGATATAGTTAAGATCTGATCCCTGCCTTCCTGGGATCATTAAGACTTAAGACTTGTTTATGCAAGAGGAACAGTGCACATGCCCAAAGCATAAAGAAAAAAATCAAGTACCATAGGCGGGAGGTCAGTTACAGATGTGGGAAGCTGCCACAAGTGTCCCTGACCCCACATGTCCCTGACTGCTTATGCTTGAGCCGGCCCCAGAACTTGGGACCTCAGTGTTGTGCCCTTGCTAGGCCCCTGTCCTCACAAACCCCAAGTCATTGCCACCACAAATGTTTGTAAGGTTTCCACGAGCCTAGGGTGTGGGGACTTCTGCTCTTGGTGTTCTGGCTGAGGGCCCTGGCATTGGGCCCTAGAGATAGCACTGGGCCCTTATCTCCGTGCACCTTCTTGAATTTGGGCTGCCCCGTCAGCGTGATCCATGCCGATCCTTAATATTTAAGCCCTGAGTCTCTCACCAGGCTCAAGTGGGTGCAGACTCTGCGTCGTCTTTGGTGATTCTGCTGTGGGAAGCTGCCCTTAGAGAGACCCAGCAGACCCCTGAACTCTGCTGGCCACCCCAGCACCCTCCTCACAGCTTGCTCTCCGCAACTGTGGGTCTCTGGCCCCCTCTGCTGGCCGCTCACGGGATTTCTTGCTGGGACTGTCAAGATGAAGTCCAAGGAGGAAGAGACGGCTGTGAGTTTGCCATCCATGTTTTATCTTGGGTGTTTTTGCTGGGGGGGTGGCGGGGGCGGGCTGGAGGGGGTGTGTGACGAATGGGAAGCAGAAGCTAGCGGGGAAGTAGCTGGCAGCGGTGTCCAGAGCAGAAAGTCGATTTCTAGGATCTCAGAGAAGAGGAAATACCCTGGTGAGGCTGGCTGCTGTCTGCTTCCTCCAGGCAGTTGTTAGAGTAGGGAGGAAGCCTTGGGAGTGATGGTGCCTTCAGCCTGTGGGCAGGGCAGCAGGGAAAGAGGCAGAAGACTGCAGGCTGAGCTGGCTGTGTTAGCATCTGCCAAGGAGTCCCCTCCAGGCTCCAGCCTTTTTGGCTTTGAAGAGCTCGCCTCCATCCTGGAAGCCTGGCTAGGAGGTCCACTTCTGTTCTGAGGCTGAAGAAGGGAGTTGATGGGACTGTGCCTGTTTGTGAGAGGGGCTTCTGACGGTGAGAGGCATTTGTGTGCGAGGCATTTGTGTGCATGCATGACGGGAGGGGAGAGGAGGGGAGGGGAAGGGAGGGGACGGGCGGAGCATCCATCTGGTTGGGTGAAAGATGCAGGTGCACGTGTTGCCACGTGCTTCCCCGACCTGCCTCCCAGGCAGGAGTTGCTGTCTGTCACACCTGGATGTCCTCATGAACACTGGATTCATAGTGGCAACAGCTGGACTTGGGGATGGGCAGGGTGGAGGAGGGCACCCGCTTGGTGATCCTCCCTTTCTCCTCCCAGATGGGAAGGAGCAGCCATGAGCCCCAGGGAGGGGAAAATCTCCCAGCGCAATCCGTCCCTAATCCCCAGGCTGGGCCTCAGACTGGAGATGGCGGCTGCAGAGCCTGGGAGCTCTGGCACACCTGCTCGCAGACCCCGGCTTCCCTTGGCAAGCCCAGTGCTGCCCAGGGACTGTGATCCCGGGGGCCTGGCACAGCCTGCTGAAAGCTGGGGCCTCAGGGCCCCTGGTACCCCATCACCAGCACGGCTTTGGGAAACGGTACCTACACAGGTGAGGCCCTGGTAGGGATGGGGGTGGGGGTGGGGGGTGGAAGAAAGACATTTCTGGAGTTCGTCAGGCGGGCTGTGCTCCCCTCCAGTCTCTTGGGTTGTGGCCCCCTCTCCTCTCTCCATTATAGAGATGGGAGAAGGGAGGAGGGGTGAACACCAGGCCTCCAGGCTTTAGGCTGACGGGTGCTGGCAGGGCCGTTGGGGTTGGGTGAGGGAGCCCTGGCACAGAAACCTACAGAAACCAGTGGCCAGACGTCACTCCGCGTGGGGCCAGAGGAGCTGACATGAAATTAAGCGGAAGGGGTGTTCCTGGTTGTGGTTGCCTCTGTCTACGGAGAAACAGTGACCGGGAGGGAGGAATGTGAAGGGCCAGTGAGCACGATCCCAGTAGGAGGGTCCAGAAGGAGCAAAGTGCTGGGTGCTTGGAGCTTTGGGAGAATTTGGAGGATTGAGAATAGAGGAGGCGCCAAGGTGGGAGGGCAGCTCCGGGGTTCCAGCCAGGGTGTGGGTATGAGAGGCAGAGGGAACAGCACAGCAGGGCATTTGTGTGGACAAAAGGGCATTGTTCTCAGCAGGGCAGGGAATGAGGCGGCTGAGCCGAGGATGTAGTTTTGACCAGAACCAAGGGGTGGACCTATCAGAAAGGACTGGAATCCGAGGGCTAGATGAGAGGATTGTCGCTCTGCCAGGAAGAGTCACCCTTAGGATCAGGGCGGGAGGAAGCACTTGCTGGCTGCAGGAGGAAGCTGATTGAAGCCTCCACCCAGTGCCCAGCTGCCTGGAGATCGTAGGTGCTGCATGAAAGGATGCGAGAGTGAGTTTCCTCATCTGTATGGACTCTGCACCCTGCAATCCCTTGTAGCAGCGTAAAATTCCTTGTAAAGCTGCTGAGGGCACTCATGCAACAAGGAAGGGGCACTGCAGGAAGAGCCAGGTCCCTCACGCACCTGCCCTTGAATCCCTTGTGTGGCAGCTGGGGTCTCACTGCAGGAGTTTTTCATCTTACTCTTCCCCAGTGAACAGCCCCAGGTGTATATATATAATATATCCTCCTCCACGTGTACCCCTTTATCTAAGCATTTGCCTCCCTGCCCTCTGGAGAAAAGCCACTTGGGCTCCCAGGCACCAATGGAACCACTGGATGGGCTGGTGCCTTCCCCTCCCCACCGCCCCTGCCCGTTCCTGCCCCTCCCCGCCCCTCCCCCACCTGGCTTGGGTTAGCTGTGATGATGCCTCCAGAGCCGGGGTTGAGTGGCTTCATAGCGCCTGCATTATCTGGAAGAATGGGAGCAGCCCCTGGCTAAGGACCAAGGGTTGGCGTAATCTTCCCAGTCTGCTCTGGCTGGAACATCAGGTTGGTGTGGAAGATGTCAGGTTGCCTCCCTCCCAGCTTCACTGTAGGGTCACACTGCCTCTTTGGGCAGGGGACGGGGTGTTAGCTGGCCATGGCTGTTCTTCTCCATCCTGGCCTGGCTTACCTCCCTTTCCCTCGGGGAACTAGTAGAAGAGGGGAATCTGTGTGTTCTCCATCCTGAGAAGGGTGCTCAAATCAGAGTCACAGGGCCAGAAGTCAGCAGATGGAAGCATCTCTGCTGAGTCACCCGGGCCTGACAGGCCTGTCACACTCACCTGCGGGGCTCTTAGTCACTGCAGCCCAGGAGCAGCACCCTGCATGGACCTCAGCCCATCTGGTCAGACCCACAGACAAAGCAGGGTTGACACCTGACTCCATTGCTCTCCACCCTGGGAGGGGACACACAGGCCACCTGTCCCGGGATGACAGGGCCACCCTGCTCTGCTAAAGGGAAGCATAGGAGCCCCAAAGCTCTTTTCTTTCCTTTTTTTTTTTTCCAAGAGTGACCTTAGTGTTGGCTTTCCAACCCCTGAGCAGGTAGCTAGGACAGGGATCATCTTCTGTGTCAGCTTGCTCTGGGGACCCTGACAGGAGCACTTTGTAAATGTAGGAACGGGCTGCCTGTCCCTGGGGGAGGGGAGTCACAGGCTGGGGGCCATCTGCGGTCTCCTGGGGACCTGGGAGCGCATGTGTGGAGCACGCATTCCTTGCAAGTGTGATTGTTGATATGGTCCATCTTGAAGCATGTTTATAATGTGTTTGTACTGTTGCTGGAGAAATAGACCCATGATTCACATCTCACAGTTTACACGGCTAGCGTCCTTCCCCTTTGCACTGAGGAGCTTCATGTAAGCCTGGATGCTTCTTTCCCAAGTGTCTGCCTCAGGGACCAGGCTGCTGGGCTAGTGTGTGAGAGGAAGACCCATGTCCCGTGTCTGGCCGGGTTAACCTGGAGATGTGAGCTCAGGCCCCGGAGGAGGTGGGAGCCCTGTAATCTGGCAGAGCGCCTAATCCGGCTTCGCTCAGCTCTGCTGGAAGCGGGCAGGGAGAAGAGTCTGAGGGGCTGTAAAGCCTCGTGGAGGGGGTGCTCCCAGGGGTGTGTCTCGCCAGAGCAGGGAGAGGAATAGGGAAAGTTGTGCCCCGGACACTTCTGACAACGTCCCAGCTCTGGCTCTTCCAGAACATTCATCAGCACTTCTCGGACATCAGTGTCTGTGTAGAACAGGGTCAGTGACCTCAGCCCTGGCTGGTGGGCACCCTGAGCAGGGAGCATGACCTGGCCTCCGGGTTGCCTTGTGTGTATAGGGGTCATGGAAGAAGCGTGGGCCACTCTCCACGGTTCTCTTCTTAGAACTTGCCCCCTTGTGCACAGGGATTCATCCTGGGGTCAGGTACCTGCAGAGTGTCTGGCCCCTCTCAGGCAGGAGAGTGGGGTGAGGAGGCCATGGTGCTGGTGGCTAGGCATGGACAGAGGACTGGGTGGCCTGGGCCGTGTGAGGCTCTGTGACAGTTTCGAGAGAGGAACAGCAGTGCCTGTGTAGCCCACCCACTGCCGTGCTCCAGGCTGGGGGACCCTGGGAGTTTTCACCTGCTAGTGACCGGGAGTTCAGTGATCTGTATTGCTGCTCTTTTTAGTGAGTGAGTTAGAGCTTCTTCTTCTCTTTTTTTTTTTTTTTTGTTTTGGCTGTGCTGAGCAGCATGTGGGATCTTAGTTCCCTGATCAGGGATCGAACCTGTGCCCCATGCCTGCAGTGGAAGCACAGAGTCTTAACCACTGGACCGCCAGGGAAGTCCCAGCTAGAGCTTCTGCTCTGTTAAAAATGAGCCCATAAGATGAAGGACTCAGATACCCTCCCGCAGACCCACTCTGGGCTGGCCCTGCAACCTAGGCCAGCAGATTGAGGGCCCTGGCCTTCCACACCCAGGTTGTGCAACCACCACCTCTTTCTAGTTCCAGAACATTTTCATTATCCCTAAAGGAAACCTGTACCCATTAAGCAGTCACTCCCCATTTCTCCCTTCCCCAGCCCCTGGCAACCACTAGTCTGCCTTCTGTCTCTATGAATTTAACTATTCTGGACATTTCATATAAATGGAATTGGACGATATGTGGCCTTTAGTATCTGTTTTCTTTTACTTAGTGTAGTGCTCTTGAGATTCATCCACGTTGTAGCCTCTATCAGTACTTCATTCATTTTATAATCAAATAAGATTCCATTGTGTGACTCTACCAATTTTGCTTACCCATTATCCAACAATCAGTGGACATTTGAGTTGTGTCCACCCTTTGGCTATTGTAAATAGTGTTGCTGTGAACATACGTGTACAAGTACTTGTTTAATACCCGCTTTCCATTCCTTGGGGCTGCACCTAGGAGTGAAATTGCTGGGTCATAAAGTAAATCCATGTTTAATGTTTTAAGGAACCTCCAAACTGTTTTCCACAGCAGCTGCGCCATCTTGCATTCCCGCCAGCCAAGGTGTGAAGCTTCTGATTTCCCCACATCCTCGCCAACACTTGTTATTTTCCTTTTTAAATTATAGCCGTCCTAGTGGATGTGAAGTGTCAGTTGACTGTGATTTGTTTTTGAGCACCTGCTGTGTGCCCTGAGATTGTACTGTGATCGTTGCCTTCATGGTCTCATTGTATCCTCCTGACAATCCGTTGAGGTGGGTAGAAATACCCCCTTTTTCTAGATGAGAAAGCTGAGTCCCAGAAAAGTTAATGACATATCTAAGGGCACACAGCTGGTAAGTGACAGAGCCAGGCTTCTAAACCGGTGTTTGCTTCCACACCTAGTGCCCTTTCCATTGCCCTGCATGGGCCTTGTATCCTGTCTCATTGCGATTCTTCTTTTATTTTTTGTGAGCAAATCTCATTCTCCTCATGCTCTGCTTGATTCATCCCTCTTAACAGCTTTCTCATCTTTTTTTTCTTCTAATGCTCTAATTTTCCTTCCTTTGTTAAAGCATAATCCCTCTTTGTACCTCTGCCTGTCTGTCTGCAGCCTCCTTGGCTCTTTTTCCCTGGTCACCCTGTCTCCCTTTCGTCCTGAAAGGGCGCTGCGGCCTTGGGGTGGGGGGAGCTTGGGGAGAGGAGGGAGTGGAGAACTCCCTGGGGGCAGGGACAAAGCGGCATGTTCTGTGACTGGAGCCAGCCAGAGGCTCCAGGCACTGTAGACCCAATGGAGGGGCAGGAACCCCAGGCTTGAGTCTGGGCCCCAGGGCAGAGAAGAGGGGCGGGTGGCGGGGAAACGGGTGGGACCCCAGCCCACTTCAGCTCACCACCAGGCCCTGCTGATTTTCCCCCACTTCAGCTCACCACCAGGCCCTGCTGATTTTCCCGGAGTGTCTGTTCTCTCATTCATGGGGATTTCACAGCCAGCTTCAACTCTGCTTTTCCATTTGTAAGCCAGACAGCCACCAAATTGAGGGGTAAAAGGCTCTAAGCTGCCAGACTGGAGCCAGGACAGGCAGGGAATTTGCTCTTTTACACTCCCTTGTAGGCCAAAGCACTTTTGCTTTTCACAGCGAGCCCGTGTCTCATTAGGTCCTCCCACACTCCTCCAAGTAGGTGGGACCGACGCCCTCCTCTTTATAAAGATGAGGCCACGACCTAGCTGAGCATCAGGCAGTGAGGCAGCCAGATCCCAACTCATTTTCTGAATATTCTTTCTCCCACAAAGAGAGTGGAAGAGAGGGAAAGTGTTGACTCTCTTTGGAAAGCACAGCGGCCTTATAAAGGGGTCAAGTTCTTTAATATTAAAAACTGTGTGTTGCATATAGAATGAAATTTTGTCTCATGGTATCAATGTTGAGCAAATTTTTTGGTATAATCTTTTAAATAAACTTCATTTCCTCTGCCACACACAAAAAATGTTGTGCTGCCAGATCCAGACAGCACCGATGGGTGCCTCTGTCTGTGCCATGCCGAGTGCTCGCTGGACATCATCTCGTGTAACCCTCACCAAAGGCCTGAGAGTAGATATGATTATCCCCATTTTACAGGGGGGGATACTGAGGGTCAGGAAAATCGACAGATGTGGTGTTTGCCGTCACTGCAGGGAACAGCACAGGAAGAAGGGGTTTCACTGCACGAGGCAGTTTGAAATCAGATTGCTGCAACGAGTAGACCTTGGGACGGGTCATTAAGGGAGACTGTGGAATTGGCTCCTCTGATATACAAGGTCCTGAAGGTATCAGCACCTGGCAAAGGGCAAAGGGACATGCGGGGAGACCTAAAACACATGTCAGAGGAAAGTCCTGACTTCAGGAGGTATGGGAAGGGATGGGTTTTGTACCCAGCATCCCCAGTCGAACTGGGACCTGAAAAGGCCGAAGAGGAAGCCCACAGAGGAGACACCCTCCCCTGGCTCCTGAGTTTGGCAGGGCTATTGTTTTTAACAGTGTTTGCCAATAATTTTGCACCTCAGCAGAAATGGAGCCCAGTGACTTCTGCCTGTAATTGGCACGGGCTGCTTCCGGTGCGTGAGCTGTGAGCTGGGGCCACTTTCTTTGTGTTTAACCCCTTCCCCCATGTGTGCCTCACCCTGCCCCCACCCCCACATACACAAAAAGAGCAAATATCTGACCCGGCCCGGGGTGTGCTGGGTGTAAAAATACATGGGGTTGAGCCATTTCCTGCTGCTTCCGTTGTTGCATGGAGATAAGACACTGGGGCTCAGCTGTGGACAGTGGTCCTCCAACAGGCTGAGGCGGGTCCGGCTCTGGGAGAGTGGGGCTCCAGGCCCGCCTGCTTTCATCCGACCTGGCTTCCCATCTTTCCTATCTTCTGTGACCTTTCCTTCCCCTCTCTCCCTGCCCCCTATCCTTTCTCAGTCTCTCTGCTCCATTCTTTGTGCCACCCTGATGCATTCAGGAAGCCTGCCTGCCTGCGAGGAAAAGGCGCTGTCCTCTCCCTCCTGCACATTCACCTCCTTCCACGCTGGCTGGCTGGTACCCCCAGGCCCCCAGCCTGGGCCCTGCTTCCCTCGGCCTGTGGGTTACTTCTGGGACTCGAGCCCTTGGGGACCCAACCAGCAGGCAGGTGGGGGTGTGCTCCTCTCCCTGTCCTGGGAGACCGGGCAGGGCCGGGCGCTCCAGCCATCATGAAGCGGAAGAGGTTGCCGACGACCCCAGGGAGCTGGAAGGTAAGGGCAGGGCTGGGAGAGGTGTGCACTGAGGCAGGTGGCCCGCTGAGCTGCACAGGGGAAGCCCAGGTGGGGAGGGTGCAGGGGAGTGCTTCCTGTGCCTGCATGGGGCCCAAGTGTAGGCTCTGGTCAGCTCTGAGGGAGAGGCCTGCTCCAGGCAGGAGCCTTATGGAGGGCTGAGTCCAGAGGGACAGTGTGTCTCATCCCTGAGAAATAATCCCGTGACTGCAGTGAAGCCTCAGACCTGCTTGGTCCATGTGATGGGGCAAAAAGAGTTCTGGGCTGCCAGTTCTGTCTTCCTGAAGCTGTTTGTCCCTGAGCAACTTGCTTGAACTCTCTGGGCCAAAGGAGGAGCAGGTCTGCCTAGACTGCATTTTAGGGTTGTTGTGGGGATTGGGTAAGTAGCAGATGTGCAAGCCCTTCCTAAATGGCAGCTGTGAGGGAACACTGTTGTCATGGCCCTTATTCTTTCGGACTCTTAAAGTTTCCTGTTCATCCTGCATCCGTTTTCCAGGCAGTGAAACCAAGTCCAGAGTTGTCCAGGGACACACGAGAGACTCCTGTGGGCCCCCTCCCTTGGTTTCCTGATTGACTTAACGCTTCTTCTGCTTGCCTTCTTCCCCAGGTCGACAAGGGGGACCTCGCGGCCCTGAGCCTCCCTGGCGGCCCTGGCCATGGTGACCCCGATGGCCCCATCAGCCTGGATGTGCCAGACGGGGCCCCGGACCCCCAGCGGACCAAGGCCGCCATCGACCACCTGCACCAGAAGATCCTGAAGATCACAGAGCAGATCAAGATCGAGCAGGAGGCGCGGGACGACAACGTGGCCGAGTACCTGAAGCTGGCCAACAACGCCGACAAGCAGCAGGTGTCCCGCATCAAGCAGGTGTTCGAGAAGAAGAACCAGAAGTCGGCCCAGACCATCGCCCAGCTGCACAAGAAGCTGGAGCACTACCGCCGGCGCCTGAAGGAGATCGAGCAGAACGGGCCGTCGCGGCAGCCCAAGGATGTGCTGCGGGACATGCAGCAGGGCCTGAAGGACGTGGGCGCCAACATGCGCGCCGGCATCAGCGGCTTTGGGGGGGGCGTGGTGGAGGGCGTGAAGGGCAGCCTCTCCGGCCTCTCACAGGCCACCCACACCGCCGTGGTGTCCAAGCCCCGGGAGTTCGCCAGCCTCATCCGGAACAAGTTTGGCAGCGCTGACAACATCGCCCACCTGAAGGACCCTCTGGACGACGGGCCCCCCGAGGAGGGGGCCCGGGCGCTGAGCGGCAGTGCCACGCTCGTGTCCAGCCCCAAGTACGGCAGCGATGATGAGTGCTCCAGCGCCAGCGCCAGCTCGGCCGGGGCGGGCAGCAACTCGGGGGCCGGGCCAGCTGCGGCGCTGGGGAGCCCCAAGTCTAACATGCTGTACGGCGCCCCCGGAAACCTGGATGCTGTGCTGGAAGAGCTGCGGGAGATCAAGGAGGGCCAGTCCCACCTGGAGGACTCGATGGAGGACCTGAAGGCTCAGCTGCAGAGGGACTATACCTACATGACCCAGTGCCTGCAGGAGGAGCGCTACAGGTGTGTGCCGCCCGGCCCGGCCCTGGGGAGAGGGGCCGAGCACCGGCTTTCACACTTGGTGGTAGCAGCAGACGGGGGGAGCATCTAGAAGGGCCCTGGGCTGCTGCAAGGGGCCAGGAAGAGGCTCCGAGGACCCTTCCACCAGCTTTCAGGGCAGCTGGAAGTTAGGATTATGGGGCCTGTGGAGGGAAGGCTCTGCCTGTCTCAGTAGCTCTGAGCATCCCTATTTGATGATTACATGGTTGTTGTACAAAAGGGGAAACCGAGGCAGGAGCCAGATACATGGCCTTTTATCTGGAGAGACTCTGGCTAAGAGCACTGACTCTGGAGCCAGGTTACCTGGGTTCAGATCCCAGCTCTACTATTTACTCTTTACCTTGAACAAAGTTCTTCATACTCTTCATACCCGGTGTCCTCATCTGTGAAGTGGGAATAACGTGAATCCCTGTTCGTAGGGTTTGTGAGGACTGAGTCCAAACCTGTAAGGTCACCGTATGTAGGTGTCTGGCATGGTCCACGTGAACATCCAGCCGAGGCTCCTGAGTCAGCCTGTCCCCTCCTTTCCTTCTGTCTGCTCTGCGCCTCTCGTGTGGCATTTGGCACTTGCTCCTTGGGATTCTTAGGGATCTTTTCTTTAGTTAGCACTTTTTCTTCTTTATATATGTGAAGACATTTTGGGAAATTGAGAGGGAAACCTGCCTGAAAGCTAACTACTACCCGTCACCCCGCATAGTAGTCATCTTCTGATATTTTGTGCCTTCGGAGCAGGAACTGTGTCTCTATATCCCTGTGTCCCTGGTACCCAGGAGAGCCTATTAGCCCAGGGCTTAAGGGCCGAGGTTGTTGAAGTCAGTCAATCCCTGACTCCTCCATTCATGAGCTCTGTGATCTCAGGCAATTTCCTCAACCTCTCTATGCCTCAGTCTTCTCATCCGTAAAATGGGGATGACACTAGTACTTAGCTTGAAGGCTTGTGGGGAGGATCCTATGAGATAATGTGGCTAAAGTGCCTAGCCCAGGGCCTGCATATAAGAAGTGCTGTGTACGTAGTAGCTTTCATTGTTGTTGCTGTTAAAATTGGACAGGGCTGGACACCCGGGGTGGGTTGAGTCATTGTTGAGAATGAGTGCAGTTGATCCTGGGGGGAGACAGGAGGCTTGGGGAGCTGGGACTGGTGTCATACCTTCTCCCTCCGCCAGGTATGAGCGGCTGGAGGAGCAGCTCAACGACCTGACTGAGCTTCACCAGAATGAGATGACCAACCTGAAGCAGGAGCTGGCCAGCATGGAGGAGAAGGTGGCCTACCAGTCCTATGAAAGGGCCCGGGACATCCAGGTACAGCGGCCTCAAGAGGAATCTGGGAGTGGGCTGGTTCCACCGCTTCCCCTTACTCAAGACTTCCACGTCCCACCGTCCTCCCCAAATCGTCATCATTAAGGACTCAGGCCTCTAGCTGCGGCTGATCACCCTCTACCCTGCCCGGCCTTCGGAGGGGGCACCCTGTGCACTGTCGCCTCCTCTGGGGGGCGGGTAGGGTTTAGGCTGGGGGTCTGCCCGCCCTGAGCTCCAGTGCGCCCGACGCCCGTGTCCCTGCAGGAGGCTGTGGAGTCGTGCCTGACCCGGGTCACCAAGCTGGAGCTGCAGCAGCAACAGCAGCAGGTGGTGCAGCTGGAGGGCGTGGAGAACGCCAACGCGCGGGCGCTGCTGGGCAAGTTCATCAACGTGATCCTGGCGCTCATGGCCGTGCTGCTGGTGTTCGTGTCCACGCTCGCCAACTTCATCACACCCCTCGTGAAGACCCGCCTGCGCGTCACCAGCACCGCCCTCCTGGTCCTCGTCCTCTTCCTCCTCTGGAAGCACTGGGACTCCCTCACCTACCTCCTGCAGCACGTGCTACTGCCCAGCTGAGCGGCCGGCCTGTCCCGACCCCGTGCTCTCCCCAGCCCCCAGCTGGCCATGCTTCTCCGGGGGGACCCTGGGACTCCCGAGTCCTTGGACTTCTTCATGTGTCCGGTTTGGCCTCCTGCCCAAACTGTCCATTCCAGCAACTTCTGCCCCCTTCTCTGTCCTTGCTGCTTCTGTCCAGTGCCTCCTCCCTGTTGGCCTGAAGGGAGCCGTTAAGTATAGCCCTGGCTGGAGGTGGTGGGGGCGTCGGTGGCCAAATGGAGCAGAGGACACCCGGATGGACTGTTTTCATTATTTACAGTCACACAAGGGCTCCTCCCAGCTGACGCAGATGCCATGGGTCAGGAGGGCCAATGAGAAGAGGGGCAGGAGAGGGCCATGCCTCGGCTTTCCTAGGGAAGAGCCCACGCTTCAGGCAGCTCCGGCTCCCTCTTTGTGGAGATGGTCAGGATGAAGGCAACAGTTTCCACTGGCCCCGGGGAAGCTCCCCAGCTCACCCCTCCCTCCTCCAGAGCTGGGTTGAGGCTGGGTTCTGGGTTGGGTCCTTCTGGGATCTGAAGGATGCAGGCTCTGGAGGCCAGTTGGGTGTGGCTTTGGATTTGTGTGTTCCCTGTTATTCTTTCTGCCTGTCCCTGGATCTGCTCTTTTCAGGGAAAGAGGCCCCAGGGGTCCCAAGCCTCAGCCCAAGCTCTTAGGGTTCTGTTTATTTATTTATTTATTTGTTCCTTTGTCCCTTATTCCCCTGAGCTCCAGGGAGAGGTCCCCCCCCCCCTCCCCGGTCCTCTCTCTGAAGCCAGGGCTGCTGCTTGGCTGTCAGGCACTTCCATGCCATCAGATCCGGAGACTCCTGGCTGGGGGCAGCGGGGCAGAGCCACCCAGCCCCACTCGCCCAAGCAGCGCCTCAGCCTCTTTTATATGTCTGTTTATTCTGTATGCGTGTATTTGTGTGGGGGAGGTTGTCTGTTGCTTTCCTTTTTTTAAGGCTCTGGAGTGTTGTGTATGGTTTCTCTTCACATCCCAGCCTCCCCAAGGGCACTTCCAAGAAGAGAGGGGATTTCTCGGAAAAGGAGAGAGAAATCCCCTGGAACAGGGGAGGGCAGTGCCTGCCAGCTGTTGTGGACCTTCCCGAGAAATAAATATCCTCTAAATTTTCAAACCATCCCGTCTAGCGTTGGTTGATTAGGCTGTTTCCATGGAAACCACCGAGTCTCTCCCAACACTCAAGCATTCTGGGTAACACAGACTGGGCCTCACCTATTGGCCTGTGGCCTTCGTCCTCCAGGATCTGACATTGAGCAAAGCGTCATCCACCCTTCCCATCTGCTTTCCACAGCCAAAGCTCTGGCCTGGGTGATAGGGAGGTGAGATGATGTCCACCCCGTCCAGCCCCCCTGGAGTGCTTTCTAGGAGGAGGGAAATTGGGAGAGATTTCCTTAGTTTGGAGAACATAAGCCGCTGGAGGCCTCGATGACAGCAGTCATGCCCAGGTATGGCCACAGGAGGGCAGCAGAGTCCTTATTAAGCACTTTCTTAGGGTTCAGCTCCAAAGACTAGCATCTGTTGGCGTGTTAGCTTGGCCTTTCAATTCTGTCCAGCCAGAGCAGAGATCACCTGCCTTGAGCATAGAAGACAGGCCCTCAGTGTCTGCTCTGTGACTGTATTTCCCACCCCTGACAGTTAAGGGCACCCACAGAAGGCACTGGATTCCCAGCGGGAACCCTGTGGGAGCTCAGTGGGCCCACCTGAGTCTCCCTACTGCTAGAAGGAGATGCCCCCAGTTCGTGAAAGCAGGAGGGCTGTAGGGAAAGCACCTACCCCAGAGCCCTGGCCCATAATTAGCGCACCTGTGGCCAATTCCCATCTCTGGGCCTCAGTTTCTACATCTGTAATATGGATGGATGCAGTAGCTGCTAATTTCAAAGGGCTCTGACATTCTGTGTTTCTGTAGATCTGAGAAGTCAAGTTACAGATGTATCCATGACCTTGGGCTTCAGGGGACTTTAGGAGTCAGGGACTGTGCCCTTAACTGGATCAGAGAGGGTGCTGTGCTGGTGCTGGCAGGAGGGCAGCATTGATGGTTCATCTTCATCCTCTATAACTGGGTAGGAGTTTCACCAGATGACCTTACAGGGCCTTCCAACAATGTCACTCCTGGGCCCTGCACCCCCCCATTTCTTCCAACCACACGCACACCTCCCTTGGGGGCCACGGGCTCTGGGCCAGGAGCCCACATTCCTGGGCCCCAGGTTGGGGGTGGCTGCTCCAGGCTGCAGACATTTCCCACATTCCTCCCCAAGGTCAGGTGCCTTCCCTGCGTTGGTTCTTAAATGTCACTGCCAGCCACGGTCCACACTGAAAGGGAGGAGGGAAGAGGGAGGCTGGGGCGTGACATTCTCAGCTGATCCTGAGGCTGCAAAGTAAACAGCCCTAGGAGAGGGGAACATCAGCCCCCCTCCCCACCGGCTACAGAGCCATCTTCTGCAAAAAAGGACGGAACAGGCAGACCCTATATTTGCCTCTTTGTGACAAGGTGCTTCTCGCTAAGTCCAGGCCCCGACTAGGAGTTGGGTTTCATTCCTCTGACAGTCACTGCCCTTCCTTGTTCATGTCTGAGCCTCTCTCCACTCTGTAAAAAGGGGACAAATTGCTCCAATCTGGACCTGCCTGCCTCTCCCGCCAGGGGTCACAGGGTGAGACACCGAGTCAGGGTGGCCTCTGCAGGGGACCACCCTCCTTTAGACTGCAGGACCAACAGGCAGGCTTTCTCCCCGGGGGTCCGTCCTGCAGGTCCCAGCCCCACACCTGGGGTTCAGAGGGCCCAGCCAGGCCAGCACACTCCCACAGCCTCAGTGGCCCAGGCTGGGGGCAGCTGAGAACTCATCTCTGCTTGGACTTGGTGCGGTAGTGCTCCAGCAGCACTTGGTGGGCAGCTGGCTGGCCTGGAGCCGACATATTTGCTGTGCCATGTTGGCTGTGCCCGTGCAGAGCTGGTGCTCCCTGCCAGCCTCGTGGAAACGGTGGTGCTGCAGCAGGTACAGCCTGGGCCCACACCAAAGCCTTCAGACGGCACGGGGCAGAGGGCAGTGACCTGACCCCGGCCACTCCAGGCGACTCAAGGGTGATTCTGGGGGGAAGCGGGGGGGGAAGGAGGAAAGACCTGGGGCCACAGGGTGGAAAAGGAGGGGAACTTCAGCCGGGACGCCTGGATGGATCCACGTGGCAGGCCCCCGTCAGTGACGGGGCCCTTAAGTGAGGTCAAGTTTCCAATGTAAGAGCCTGGGCTTTGGAGCCTGCAGCTCTGGGCTCCAGTCCCAGTGCTGCCACCCACCTCAGACAAGGTTCCAGTCTCAGATTAGCCTCCTCCGCTGCCCATAGGAAAGCAAATGGCATCTGGCTCACAGGTTTGGGGTGCAGGAGAGAGGACATTCTGCGTGTCACACCTTAGCCTGGTGCCTAGAACCTAATAAGGGACTAACCAAGGCAAGTTATGACTCCTCCCCCTTCCTGAAGCCAAGGGGATGTTCAAGTGCAGAACTGCTCAGAGACGTCTAAGGCAGACCCTACAGAAACGAGCAAGGCTGAGGGCGACTGAGGAGGTCTTGACCTCCAACTCCTGAAGGCTCAGTAGAGGCCCTCACAGCTCCCCTTCCCTGCGAGCTGGGAGCCTGCTTATTCCAGACACCTTTCCTCTAGGACTTGCAGACAAAGCCGGCCCAGTCCCAGGGAGTCAGGCCCCAGCTTGAGACAGGACTGGATGAGGCCTGCCTGGCCCAGGCCGGCTGCCTCCACCCGGGTCCTGTGAGTATATCGGTGCTTGGGGCCCAGCCTCCTCCAGACCACGGGCCCAGGTGTGTGCTCAGGAATCAGCATCAGGAGGCCCAGGTCTGAGTGGAGGCTCAGCCGCTCAGCGCTGGCTGTGAGGTTGCAGGTGTCTGTCTCCTCGTCAAAATAAGGGTGCCTGGGCTGCCCAAGTGGCAGGGCATTTGTGAGGCTCAGAGGCGATGTCAAATCTGGGTGCCTGCACCCCAGGTTCCCAGATCTCTCTCCCTAAGGGATACAACTGTCAGGATGCTGCTGGGCCATCTGGGGTCCCCACAGAGGGCTCTGACCTGCTTGGGGCCAGGCCTGGGGCAGGGCTTGAGAAAGTGGCTGGCAGTGGCCCCTCAAGCTGAAGGGTTGTAGCCAACCCCCCAGTGGAGCTGGAAGGAGGAGGCTCGGCCTCCACCAGGTGAGCTGGGACAGAGGTGGAGAGGGAGGGAAGGCTGGGACTTGTCCCAGCACATCCAGACCTGCCAGCAGGACCTGAGTCACCCAGCTAGCTAGAAGGACAGTCTAGGTCGGTGACAGCGGCACTGCTTCCCACACTCGGGTCCTCCCAGAAGAGCCCTCCTTCCCCGGTAGCCGATCCCTGTCTTTGGTTCCCCCACCCTCCAAAGTCTAACTCAAGATGAGGGATCCAGGGGTACTCGATAGACCACCTTGGCCGTGCCCCTGCCCCCAGGCAGCCACCCACCAAGTTGGCTCTGCTTCCAAAAGCACCCGGAGGAGATTCCACAAGCTCTGGGTGCCTGGACCCTGGGTTGCCCGCCAACCTCCCAGCCTAAATGTCCTTTGATTGCCTCACTCTGGTTGTTCTTGTAGCGATTTCAGCTCACTGAAGAGAAGACTAAAGTAAACCCTTTAGAAAGATCTGGGTCTCCAGCTGGTTTGGGCGCTCTGATCTCTGGGCTCCTACAAGAAGGCTGAGTTCTCTCTGTACCACTCTCTTGGGTCCCTTTGTTCTTTTTCTACTTGAGCCCAGCCCCAAGCACCCAGAGTTGAGGTGGAGGTGAGGAGGAGAAGATTTCCCACGAAATTGGGCATTAAATAAACTCACGCAAGAGACAAGTCACCAGCACAGACCTGTTATATGTCTCTGGCTGGTCCCCACCTCATCTTCTCAGCCAGGCAGGGCCACGCCAGGCCAAGGATGGGAAGACCTGAGCAATGGCAGCGTGGATGCTGAGGAAGAAGGGGCTGACCAGGGGTCCCGTTCCTTCCTCTCCATTCCCTTCTCTGCTGGTCTTGGAGCTCTCATCAGAGATGGGCAGCCTGTAGTCCAGGTAGCCTGTAGCGCAAACCACTAGGCTTAGGTTCAATGAAATTCAAGAAATGCAGTTTTGAACACCTGCTCTGTGGCAGGCACGCAGACACAAAGAAAAGTAAGACATGGTCCATGCCCTCATGGAGCTCTCAGCCTAGTGGCGACACATACACACACAGCCCTCTAACACAGAGGCAGGAAGAGATAAGTGCTGCAGCAGGGGACGGGGTGGGAAGTCCAGGGAGGGAGAGCTCCACTCTGATAGGGACCTTTGGGGAGGCTTCTCAGAGCACTGAAGGATGGGCAAGAGGCAAGATGGGAGAGTGTCCCAAGCAGATAGTTTTGGTCAGGTTCTGGGCTTGCAGGTGAGACAGAGGCATCGTTACATGGTTTGAAGGGATATGCAGTGTTTCAGGCATCAATACTGCCCAGCCTACACCCCAGAGGGCAGGATACCTGGGGAAGGGGCTTCTAAGGCCACTCCAGTGAGAGGGAGAGGGAAGAGGGGAAGGGAACCCCTACTCCAGAACTTATGGGACTTGGGGGTTTCAGAGGGGTTGTTTGTGCTTGAAAGAGAAAGGGAAGGTGAGGGGAGTTTGGGGAGAGAAGGGAAAGGGTGAGCATTCTCCTCAGGAAGATCTGGGACCATCTGGAAGTCTAGGGACTTGGGGGCTAACACTCAACTATGCTGTGTGATACTGAGAAGGTCATGCAACCTCTCTGGGCCTTAGGGTCCCCACCTCCACACAAATGGAGAATTTAGGATGGAGAGATTGACGAGGCTAGTGAGTTTCTGGGAAATCCAGAAAGTATCTCTGTGAAGCAGACTCAAGGGCAGGCTCCCGGTGTGGTGGAGAGGCGGCTTGGTTTGGGTGAGGTCTGTGAGCAGGAACGCATGCAGACAGAGGAGTCGGGATGGTGTTCTAACCGTGGGGAGTCCTCACTGCTGGATGCCTAGGTTGGGGGGAGGGCACCTGAAGGTGAGTCGGAGAGCAAGGTTGGCTCCAAAGGCTCTCCTGGCCTCCCTCTCACCTTCCCCCGGGAGCGGGGCAAAAGATGAAAGAATGCCAGGGTTCTCTTCTCCACTTGGCAGCTGTGAGATGAAAAGGGAGGTGGCTTCCACGCACAGCCGTCGTCTGCTCAGGTATGATTTTGAGGGTGTGGGGAGACCCCTCCCTCCTGGCCCAGAGTCATGGCAATATCAATCCCTTTTCCTATCCAAGACCTCACAGCTAACAATGCTTTGTGTACATGGATTCATTTTATCTCCACCATAACCCTAGTGGGTAGCTAGAGAGGTGATATAAGACTCCACTTCCAGATAGCAAACCGAGTCTCAGAAAGATGAGGGGAACTTACTCAGGGACACAGCTGGTGAATGGCCGCCCCAGGACAAACCCAGGCTTGCTGACAACGCCGCCGCAGCCGTAGCTGAAGTCTGACACCCACAGGTAGGCTAAGCGTTGCTTGTTACATGTACAAATGCAGGTAAACCTTGAGCCATTCACACCTTAGTATGAATTCGTTTATCCCATTGAACACTTTCTTTACTCTGCCAGAGAAAGAGAAGGTTAGGGTTTGAGAGGTTGAAGAAAAAACATTTTCAAGGAGGCAGAAAGGGAAAAACAATTTTCTACAAATTCCATTGACTTCCTATTTTTTCCCAAGGCTGTCCTTTGAGCCACAGAGCTTAGTGCCAACCCCAGAGGGAAAAGTCTAGGGAGGATCCAAAGGAACAATTTATTCATCTGTTCATCAAACGTACATGAACATCTGTTTTATGTAAGAGATGGAGGATACTGAGGTGAACTAGACAAACTCTTTCTCTTCGAACATCTCAAAATCTATCCAGGAAGACAGGTAAAAAAATGGCAACGGAGCTTGGTAACTGCTAAAACGAAGTTATGATCTAAGAAAGAGCAGCTAGTTGCTGGAGGGGAGCTGGATTAGCAAAGTTCTCTTCCCTCGATGACACATCTTTCATCACACATTTTTCGCCCGTCCCAGCACCTCATAAGCCTTCCAGCCAGACAGTCCTTTCTTTCACCTCACTTAAGTCCCTCTTGCTCAGCAGTGCCCAGTACCCCTGGCCATGCCCAGTAATCCCAGCCTGTGACCTCAGCAGCTAGGTGAAGGGCCGTGGGGCCTTTATGGAATCTCTGGCCAAGACTCCCATTATACACATGAGGAAACTGAGGCCCAGATAGAGGCGGTGACCTGCTCGAATTTGCCACAGTGAGGTCGTGCTGAGCCTGGGCTCTCACCGGCAGATGTGCACATTACGACAAGCACACCTGGAGGGGTTTGACCGAGGAATCCCTGCGCTCTGTACAGGGTCGGAGAAGGAAGGTAAGGTGGCTGAGGGGGAGGCAGTAGAGGAAGGTAGAGGAAGCTCTGAAGCCGGGGAGGAAAGAGAGGGCAGTGAAGAGGGCACTCATCAGGAAGGGCTCAGATGGTGACAGGGCAGCAAACTTTCTTCTAGAGGCCAGCATCAGGAGTTCCCTGGTGGCCTAGTGGTTAGGACTCCAGGCTTTCACTGCCGCAGCCCGGGTTCAGTCAATCCCTAGTCGGGGAACTGAGATCCCGAAAGCTGCGTGGCGTGGCCAAAATAAATAAATAAAGCCCAGCATCATCATCCACAGTCTGTCTTATTGAACTCTCAAAGGCCAGGCCTACTTAAAATTAAATGTAAGTTAATTAAAATTCAATAAAATTAAAAATTCATTTCCTCGGCTGCACTAGCTACATTTCAAGTGCTCAGGAGCTACGTGTGGCTGGTGTCTGCTGTACTGGATGGCACAGATGGAACGCATTTCCATCATGGCAGAAGTGCTGTTCTAGACACTTTACATGTATAATCTCATTTAAATAATATCTTCTGAGAATGATTAATACATGTTTGTCGTAGAAAATTTGAGGGAACTTCAGTCACAGATGATGCCCTCCACCCCCTATTAGCATTTGACATACATCTTTCTAGCCTTTACTTTTCCTTTAAAAGAAAATTCAAATAACGCACAGTCGGTGTAAAAAATGCAAACGATATGGGGGCTAGAGAGTAAAAATGCTGTCCCTCCGCAGGGGAAAGCACTGTCAGCAGCTTGGCACGTGTTCCTCCTGAGTCTGCGTTTCCCTCAGCCCCACGATCTCAGGAACACTGGGGGGCTGCTTTAACCACAGAATCTCTATTTCACTGGCTCTGCCCTCATCCACCTTTGAGAAGACTTCCGGTCCCTCCCCTTCCACTAACGCGAAGTGCCACAGGCCTGGGACCCTCGCGGTGGCCTCTGCTTTGGACCCAGAAGCCCCTCTCTCCTCTTCCCTCACCCAGCCCTGCTCCTTGCGACACCTCATCAGGGCCTGGGGAAGGGACGCTCTATCCTGTTACCTCACCCCCGTCATTTCTCCCAGCCATCCTCGGAGGCCACGGCAGAATAGCAGAGTGGTCCAGAGCACGGGCCCTGGGATCAGACAGTCACAGGTTATGTCCCAGCTCTACCACCTATCAGGATTCCCAAGATCCTGCACGATGTATCTGAACCTCAGTTTTCTCATCTGAACGTTGGAGATAATATCTACCTCAAACTGTTTGCTGTGAGAGTTAAATGAGATAATAAATGTAACACATTCTGCATTTCGAGATAGCAATTATTGTCATTTTGCAGATGAGAAAACTGAGGCTCAGTGAGACCTAGGTACTTCTCAAGGTCCTGCTGGCAGGAACCAGGGTTCTAACCTATGCCTGTCTGGCTCCAAAGCCCACGTTGCTGACCCCACAGGGCCATCCCTTTCTTAACCTCGCTCCTACGCTCCAGAACACCTTCATATGGGTCCAGAATAGCAAAGAAGCAAGGGAGGCAGCAGGAGAACTGTCAGGCGGCTCTAAACCTCAGACTTCTCCCAAGTCAGAGGCCTGCCGGGGCCAGGAGGGCAGCAGTCCCCTGCCATGCGGTCCCCCAGCTTCCCACTGCAGACTGGGCATCCTGCTGCTTGTGTCTGCTCTCTGCAGGCCTCAGTTTCCCCATATATATAACAACCCTGACAGTCTGTCATTTTGCACTTCCGTGACCTCCAACCCCAGAAGTCATCAGGGACCCAGACTCGACTGGAGGCAGGAGGCCAGCCCTGCCCCTCAGACCAGACCAGGCCCTGGTGAGGGGCTGACCCGCAGTTACCTCACTCTCCCTAGGCTCCCCTGGGGCCCTGAGGTGGGGCGTGGTGCTCGACAGGCCTGCTGGGTGAGGGCAGGTTTGGAAAGAGGTTTAGGAAGGGTGTGGCAGTGAGGGTGCGCCTGGCAGGCTCAGGTGAGGTCACTAGAGAGAGGGCACGCCTGCCAGCTTCCTCGGCTGTGCCAGACAGGGCCGGGCAGCTTCCCCCTCAGACCACGTCTCTGGGCTCCTCTGTGGGACCCCCATCCTTTGTGAAGTGTGAGCGGAGTTGGACAAACTCCCCTCAACATCCATCCAAGGCCAACTCACGGGACCTGCCCTGCTGGGTGGTGGGCCAGGAGGGCCCCAAGAGCTGTGAGGGCAGGAGTGGGAAACCTGTGTGCAAGCTGTGTGCAAGACAGCAGGGTCCATGGAGGAAGGGATTTGACCACAGTTGATCCAGGCAGTCAGAGAAGACTCCTTTGTGAAAGCAGGCAGAGGCCACAGGGGCCCAGATCTGGCTTGCTGTTCCCTGCCCTGCCCCTTCTCCCCTCTACAAGGCAACACCCATTCTCCCTGAGTCCCAGGGGAGGAATGGTCATTGTCTCTTCTTCCTCTTCTTCTGGGATAGAGCTTAGACCCTGCAATTTATTCCCTTCCAAAAGACCAAATATGTGGGGTAGTGGGGAGTTCCAGTCCATCCACTCCATGAAGCTCACTGTTAGAAAGTATTTCCTTTTACTGAGTTACTCTCTGCCTCCCTATAGAATCCACTAGAGAGCACTTCAAGAATTTAATGTCCACTCCCAGTCTCCATGTACTCTGTAATTCTTTGCTCTGAGCCAAATACCCTCAGTTCTTTTAGTCATTCCTCCTAAGACTGGTTTCAAGACATTTTGACAGCTTGGCCTGTGTCCCCTGGAAATATTTCCGTTTATCTGCATTCTTATAGTAACATGGTATCTAGAATGGGACTTGGCTTTCCAGTCAAAATCAGGCCAACATAGAGAACAGTACAGAACAATCACCTCCTCGACTTTGGCATGATATAGATCCCATGAGCTCTATTGTCTTGCTGGCCTGCATAGAACTTGGGCTCAGCAAACACCTCCTTGGCGATTTTGGACTCATGTGGCTGTTTAGACATGTCCTTGTTGAGTGGGTACACATAGGTCACTCAGCCTGCATGACTGTTGCCTCCAACGATTCAGAGGCCCCTCGGCCTTCCTGGGTCGGGGTTCCCTGGCAGATGACCCCCAGGGATGAAGCCCAAGGCTCAGGCAGTGGCTCTCAACAGGTCTTCACTTGTCCACTCTCTTGAGGGTCTGATGAAAAGCTCTGCATTATCTTCCCAGAAAATGTACCTTCTCAAAAAACCTACAAATGCCACCAGGACTCCCTGCAGAACACTGGGACCCCAGGTTAGGAATCCCCATGTGGAAGATGATGCCTGAAAAGTAAACTCTGAGACAGCCTCCCTGTTCTAACCATGGGGGCTCAGGACTCCCACAAAGTAACAGCCTTTCACACCAGTGCTGTGCCTTATAGCTCACAAAGTGTGTTCACACATATTGCCTCGGACAGACCCTAGAGTACAGATTATACTTGAACAAATAGGAGGTCAACGTCCACTGACTTGCCCAAGGTCACACAGCCAATCTGGGCAGAGCCAACACTCTCCTTCTCACATGGGGCCTCAGAGGAGCCAACACCGTCTGTCTGACGGTGGGGAAGACACAACAGAGAAACGGTTGCACTTGGCCGCAGGGGAGATTGGTCCTGACCGTGCCCAGCGGGCTCCTGCTGCAGCTCCAGAGAGACACACCCAACCTGCCCCCGTGCTGAGCTGTGCTTCTAACAGCCTCCCTCCTGGCACAGCAGTGAGGGGCCAAGCTACCAGGCTGCAGCTTGTGAGACAGGAGAGACAAGGGCAGAAACCAGGCCTGGAGCCTGAACCTCAGGAACCCGGGGGACAGAGAAAGAGCCCCTGGACTTGCCTCTCCCTAGAGAGCAGATACCTTACCTGGCAGGAGCACATCCGAGGATAAAATGGGGCTGGAGAGGGGGTGGCAGTCGGGATATGGAGCACAACTGAGTGAATGAGGTTTACATACAGGCACCAGACTTGACTGTTTGAAGTCAGTGTTTAAGTTTTCAAGGAATTCTTGCTCCTTAAAAACCCCTCTACTTGACCCAGAAAACTCAGCCTGCGACACGCAGCTCACTCCCTCCACGAAGCTTTCCCCAGTGTCCTGTGTAATGACGGTGCCCCTAGCAGGCTGGAGCTCTGGACTCAACATCCCACCCTGGTCCCTGGCAATAGGGGCTCAATCCATGTTTGTTCAGTAAGCTCTAGACACCAGAAATGACAGACTGTCTTTTGTCTCTACCTGTTCTGTGACTTCGAACTGGGTCCCAAACCTCCATGGTCAACGAAGGCCAGCCTGCCTCATACACACAATCACCCACTTTAACTGGAAGCCAATCATGGCCTTTAGAAACCCTCTCAAGAAGCATCTAACAGGTTTTCCCAGGATGGGATGGGGTGAGGGAGAAGGTTCAAGAAAGAAAACTGTCATTTTTATATCTTTCCCCAAACTGGGTTATTTTCCTTTGCTCCAAACAGTTGGCAGAGATGTGTGGGCAGAGAAAGGGTCTGGAACTTGGAGTGTTGCTCTGCAGGCATCTGGGTGGTTCTCCACCCTCAGCTGGTTTGCAGCCCGGGCTGGGGCTGGGGGTTGCTAAAGGGAGGGGGCTGGTTTGCAGTGGGTGGGTTGCTGCTCGGGCCTTTGATCATTAACCCTTATCAAAAAGAATTCATAAATTTGTGTTGGTTTTATGCATCTGTCTCCTCCACCGGACTCTGGAGGGTGGGAACCACATTTATTCAATTCAGAATCCTCAGGGCTGGGTACAATGCCAAGTATAGAGTAATGCTAAATACATGTTGAAGGCAAAAAAATAAAATAATTTTTAAAAAAAGCACCAAAACCTCCCTGCTAGTTTTATTTCTGGGGCACCCCTGCCTCTTTTTTTTTTTTTTTTTTTTTTTTTTGCGGTACGCAGGCCTCTCACTGTTGTGGCCTCTCCCGTTGCGGAGCACAGGCTCCGGACACGCAGGCTCCGCGGCCATGGCTCACGGGCCCAGCCGCTCCGTGGCATATGGGATCTTCTAGGACGGGGGCACGAACCCGTGTCCCCTGCATCGGCAGGCAGACTCTCAACCACTGCGCCACCAGCGAAGCCCCTACCCCTTCCTCTCTTAAAGGAAAGAGCTTCTTAGAGCTTCCCTATGCTGATGGGAGGAGAGACACGTCATTGGCCTCCATTCTAGCTGAAGGTGTGGGCCCTTCTCCCCTGGGCTGCTCCTAAGACTAATTCTTTGTCTCTGTTATTTCTAGCCCCAAACGTGTGTCTTAGGTTTCCTGCCACCTGGCCTGACGGCCCAACCGCCCCAGCTATATCTCTGCCCAGCCCCAACCAGACATGGAGATTCACCCCTGGCTTCCTGACAGCTCTCACCCCTATGGCAACCACAACTATTTTTAGCAGAGCTCAGGGGCAGCTGAATGACCTCACTGCCTCATGTTTTTGACATCCTTCAGAGACCTCAGTCCTCCCGACGGTGGGTTTCACTTTCCACTGCTTTTGCTAATCCTCCAGCTGCCTGGGTTTCTTAGAGTGAGTCTTGGGCCCAGCTCAGGGAAGACCCTTTGTCCCCGCCCCCCGCTCCTGGCTGTAACCCCTAGCCCTAAGCATTTATGGCCCTCAGACCCAGTCGTTTTTCTCAAAGCTGTCAGAAATTCTCCATCCTTTCCTGGGTCAGAATCCTAACATCTGACTCAAGTTCTCAGTCTAACCTAAATCTTTCCCGCTGTCAGGGTTGCCAGATTTAGCAAATAAAAATACAGAATACCCAGTTAAATTTGAATTTCACATAAACAACAAATAATTTTTTAGTTCAGCATGTTTTAGGTAATATTACACTAAAAAATTATTCATTGTTTATGTGAAATTCAAATTTAACTGGGTATCCTGTATTTTATCTGGCAACCCTACCTGCTGTATTCCTTCTCAGTAGAGCAGCAGTTATTAAATGTTTTGGTTTCAGGATCCCTTTATACTCTAAAAACTTATTGAGGACCCTCAAAGAGCATTTATGTGGGTGAACTGATGTTTATCATATTAGAAATTAAAACATAAATTTAAAATATTTATTAATTTATTTTAAAATAAGTTTTAAGAAGTGACAGTAATAACTCATTACACATTTACATATATAAAACATTTTTACAAAACCTTGCTATATTTTCCAAAACAAACCAAAAAAATAGTGAGAAGAGTGGCATTGTTCTACATGCTTTGCAAATGTTTTTAATGTTTGGCTTAATGAAAAAGAGACAGATTCTTTTCTTTAAAATTAAAAAATTTAATTGTGGTAACAAAATACATAACATAAAATTTACTATCCGAACTGTTTTAAGTGTGTAGTTTGATTGTATTAAGTATGTTCACATTGCTGTGCAGAGTTGGATTCTTATGTCTCCTTCAGCATCCGGTCTGTTATAATATCACACACCATGAAGCTTCTGGAAAATTCCACTGTGCACTCATGAGAGAATGACAGTAAAAAGGCAAATGATGTTTTCATATTATGATGAAAACAGTTTTGACCTTGTTTTCCTCTGAAAGGACATGGGGAACCCCCAGGGGTCCCTGACCACACTTTGAGAGCTGGTGCTCTAGAGCAACACCAGAGACTTCAGTGCCGATCAGTAGCAGCAACCTTGCCCCTGACATTGATTTTGGGTGGGTATGACACACTGCACACATAATTTAATGTGATTCCAAGCTGGTTCTTATTTCTGAGATAGGTAGTGGGGGTAGGAGGAGGCTGAGGCTGGATCTTCCCTAGTGCCTTAGCAGGGATGAAAAAAATGGGTCTAGAAAGACTCGGACCCAAGGGACCTAGGGGTGGCACACAAGTTATGAAGTGGACCAAGCTGACTCAGAGACAGAGTTACAATTCTGCCTCATCTTGAGGCTCTGAGAGGCTCTAAAGAAGGTAAACTCCTCCAGGTAGGGAGAAAAGAATGGATGGGCTCCTGGGGACAGGGTCAAAGAACCAATGTGCTCGCTGCCCCAACCGGCCCCAACCATGGCTGGCAAGGAGGGAGCTGACCACCTTACTACCCCGTCCCTCCTTGGTGCTCATCTGCTCATTCTGACCGTGTCTCTCATTTCCTGCCACGGCTAGTGGTTGTGAGGAAGGACAGCTGGGCCCTCACATTTCAACTGAGTGGACTCAAGTGAGACCCTGCCTTGGGGCCTAGACACCTAGAGACTTAGTTAGTGGGGGGCTTATTCCTTTACTGACCAATCTAGTGACAAAAGAGTGGGGACCCAAAACAGCCAGTGGTCCATCCCTCGTCCACACAAGTGGTCCCATTACAACCAAGTCCAATGGAACATGAGCGTCCTACACATTTTTTGTACCAGACATACACCCTTAGCACACTCACCTCTGGGCTGTTCACGATCATCCTGTAGATGTTATTTTATAGCTTCAACTTTATTATACACAAATTCCTTGAGGGAGGGAACCATGCCTTTATTGCTTCTGTATTTTCCACAGCACCTAGAACAAAGTAAGGTCTCAATACACATTGATGGGTTTATTAGGGGATGGCTTTTCACTGATTCAGCTATCAGATTCCCATTTCTAAGGGGCTGGGGCCGGGAGAGCAGGTGGAGGCCCTTTATTAAACATTTATTGAGTACCTTCTCCCACTCCTTAGTTTCTTTGGGGAGGTGTTGCTTACAAAGCACATTCATGAGTCATCCAGTTTAATCCTTGGGGCAACAGGACTGGTGTGAGTGTACTGTGAAAGGGGCTTTCTAAGTGACTGCACTGTGTTCTGCCTAAAGGAGGAATGTGCTAAGCCAGGAGCTTGTCTCTGGGGCAACAAATACATGTGTGGGATGTCCTCCAGAGCTGTACTGGGGAAGCGCGTCCTGAACACGGCCACCTGGCGCGTCCTGGCTGAGAGGCTGGTACTCCACGAAGACCATTCATGGCCACAGTGTTCCCTGCCCAGCTCCCATGCTGCCTGAGTAACCGTCCCACTGAATCTCGGCTTCCCCTCATGTGAAATGGCCAACAGACAGCGAACGTGCTCATCAGCAAACCCGAGTGTCTGGTTGGTTTCACAGCAGTTATATTTTTCATTATAAATCAACAAATTGGCATTCTGGCTGTGTCTGTTCATCTCCTGGAGCTTTGTGAGTCTGCCCCCTAGTCTCCTGGGCCTGTTGCAAGCAAGGTTTCTGAGCAGCCACCTGAGGCCCAGACCCTGAATTGTGAAAGGGTCTCAAGGGAGACCTGGCCAGTGTGTGAGGTTCTGAGGAGGAGACAGCCAGCTCTCCCCAGGTGCCACCTGGCCAGTGGCTTTTCCATTCACAGAGAACTGGGCACTGGGCTGGGAGGCAGAGCAAGCCAGGGGTCCCTTAGCAGAGGGGGGCTCCATGCCAGCGGCTGGCCTGCTACCAACCAGGGGCCCACCTGCTTGATGGGCACAGCCAAGGATCAGGAAGACACTGCAGGCCAGGCTGGAGGGTGATTCAGAATCCAGCCGGGGAACTTTAAAAGGTCACTGCACCCTTTCCCCGGGGTCTGGGTGAGGCATGTGGTCAGCCCTGCTGGGATAGCTGAGCGCCTGTGCTGTCCAGAGCCTGGGTCAGCGCCGCCTGGAGCTGCGTTCTCCTAGGAGGGGAAAGCAGTGAGGAGTAGGGAGGGGGTGGTGCTGGCTGGGCCCTCGTTTCCGCCCGGAAATGGGATTTTGGCCTCTTGGGCTGGGAAAATCCTGGCCGGCACTGTCTGTTTATCAGGGAAGCTGAGTCAGTCTCCTATCTCCTAAAAAACTGCTGTTTCTAGAATTTCATTGGTTAGCACCTCTCCCGATGCCTTCCTTTTCTCTGGGGAATTCCTTTGGGGGCAGGGGACAGTGGGGAGAAATTGGCTCTTTCCTAGAGACTGAGACCTGAAATCAGAGTTTTTGCCCATTTATGGACTTAAAGCCCCCCTCCCCAACCCTAGGATGACTCATTCCCCCAACTTGACCTAAATGCCCCCAGAGGGGAAAAGGTGAAATTGAGAAGGTGGGATTAGCTGCCTGGAGTGAGCAGAGAAGAGCCTGAAAAGCAGAGGGAATTCTTCCGAGAAACAATCAGTGAGGGGAGGATTTTAGAGCCAAAAGGAGGCAGAATAAGTGCGAGAGGGGGCTTCCCTGGGGGCTTCCCTGGTGGCGCAGTGGTTGAGAGTCCGCCTGCCGATGCAGGGGACACGGGTTTGTGCCCCGGTCTGGGAAGATCCCACATGCCGCGGAGCGGCTGGGCCCGTGAGCCAGGGCTGCTGAGCCTGCGCGTCCGGAGCCTGTGCTCCGCAACGGGAGAGGCCGCAACAGTGAGAGGCCCGCGTACCGCAAAAAATGTAGATTACCAGGCCCCTGTGGGCTACGCTCAAGCTCCCCAGTGATCTGAAGCAGGAAGCTCTGAAACACAGGAAGAGAACTGGGAATCTGGGAGCCGGCTTGCTCTCTGGGGCCTGGGTTGTACAAGGCAACTCCCACCCCCTCTGCCAGTTTCAGAGGCAGAGCCCTGGCCCAAGGGTGAACTTTCCAATGTTCTTATAAAACCTGTAAAAGCCTTAGAAGATGCACGGTCGTAAAGTTTCAGAGCGGGAGGGTCCTGAGAAGTCTTTTAGTACAACCCTCTCGTACAGGAAGACTCGGTTCTACAATGGACCTTCCCCCCCACCCCGCCCCCCAGCCTTCTCCCAAGGATGGGAGAAGCCCCGTTGTCTTCCTCAGGAGGAGAAAGCCAGTTGCAAACAGGCAGAACTGCCTTCCCAACTCAGCAACATCCACCTCACCCGCTGTCAAGCTTTCACAGACAACTGGTCACTTATACAAATAGCTGCTTTCCTATTCAATAAAATCCTAGAACCTTTAGAACTCAGGGACTTCAGAGATCAACTAAGGTGATTTTCCACCCAAAGCAGAAATTCTTTCCTAGCAACAACTCCTAAATCTCTATCTCCAACTCACATCTCTTTCCCAAATTCCAGACTCCTTATACCTCTTATTCTACTGCTGGAGGTCGAAGTGCTCCCCAGCTTCCCCTACCACCCCCCCGCCACCTGCCACCTTTCCCCCTCTTGAATACTGGACGTACCATCCCTCAAGTCCTCCAGGTCACCCCCACCCGCTCGCTGTTCTCAACGAGCAGCCAGAGGAATTAACAAAAAAAATCCATAGTCAGATTACGCCATTCCTTTTGCTCAAAACCTCCCACTGGCTCCCCATTTCACTCAGAAAAAAACCATAACCTGTATAATGGCTCACAAGGCCCTAGATGCTCTACTGCCCGACCCCTGCTACCTATCTTGACCCCCTAGTCTGCTACTTTCTCCTTCACTCACTCTGTTCCAGCCTCAATGGCTGTTTTTGTTTTAAAGTGCCATACAAAGGCAATTTTAATTTGCTAAAACAAACAAACAAAAAAACCCAAACAGAACGAACTTTTTCTTCCTGCTACATCTACCCTCTTAAAAAAGCGATACCCAGAATTTAAATAACCTATTTTCAGGTGTTACTTAAACAAAAGCACTTGTGTAACTATTCCTGTTTTTTTGTTTGTTTGTTTTTTGCGGTACGCGGGCCTCTCACTGTTGTGGCCTCTCCCGTTGCGGAGCACAGGCTCCGGACGCGCAGGCTCAGCAGCCATGGCTCACGGGCCCAGCCGCTCCGCGGCATGTGGGATCTTCCCGGACCAGGGCACGAACCTGTGTCCCCTGCATCGGCAGGCGGACTCTCAACCACTGCACCACCAGGGAAGCCCTGTGTAAGTATTCTTGTAAGAAAAACCAGTGGCAAACAAAACCAGAGCCCAGACGCATAATTCTGGCTACGAATTTTAAATCAGGTTTTATTCTTCTGTCCTGAAAATTCTGTTTACTAAAACTTCATAGTATAATAGAAACAGACACATAAATCCATTGAGCCTCTGCATGAACAAACATTTTCAGACTTTACTCCTGATGCATTCTTCAAATTACCCGCAAAAAACTAACTGCTTATAAAGAATGTTTTAGGCTATGCTGATGATTTAAAAACAAGCACACAACCAACATAAAAACAAAGAATCTTCCTCTTTTTCAGGAGAAACGTCTTATGTGAAGTTATCCTCTCGAAACATGTTTGGAGTCAATTCTGGGTGAACCAGGATGGCCGCTTCTGTTCTCTCTCAATGATCCTCTTGCCCTGATCTTGCTTGGAGGGTGTCTCCTCCAAGTACAGCACCATGGTCTTCATGGTAGGAGCCTTGAAAGGGCCTCCCTCTTGCTTCCCTATCTGTCGTCTGATTTCCACTGTCTCTTTACACCCCTTCTCATAGCAATAGCCACAGAGGACGTGTTTCTGTTTCAGGTGACCACATTCAGGACAAACGTCTATATTGTTTTTTTTTTTTTTTTTTTTTTTTTGCGGTACGCGGGCCTCTCACTGTTGTGGCCTCTCCCGTTGCGGAGCACAGGCTCCGGACGCGCAGGCTCAGCAGCCATGGCTCACGGGCCCAGCCGCTCCGCGGCACGTAGGATCCTCCTGGACCGGGACACGAACCTGTGTCCCCTGCATCGGCAGGCGGACTCTCAACCACTGTGCCACCAGGAAAGCCCTTATATTGTTCTTAACTTTAATAAGCTTATGAGGGTTTCTTCTCCTATACCTGTTAACTTCAATGCTGCGTCTGCTTTTGGGAGCTGCCATCCAAAAGATGCTCTCCAAAAAGCTGGAAATCTCCTTACTTCCATTGGTATCATTTGCTGGTTCTGTAAATACAGCTGGACCTTGGACCGCTAATGCTGGTCCCCATTGAGGACTGGGAAAGCCTGGCCAGCTCTGCCGAAGTTTCCGCTGCAGTTGCTCCCAACAGTTCCGGAGGAGTCCCTGGGCTGCGGGCCATGGCGCGGAACGGCAGAACCATTAGCATCGGCATGGCAGGTGCCATGTTGCTCGCCCGAAAACCTCAATGGCTGTTTTAGAACTAGCCTGACCTGCTCCCACCTTAAGGCATTTCTATTGTCTGTTCCCTCCACCTGGAACACTGTTTCCCCAAATATCTATGTGGTTAGCACCTCCCTCCTTCAGGTCTTTGCACAAATGCCACCTTCTTGATGAGCCCTTCTCTGATCACCCCAATTTAAAACGTTATTCCCTGTCCCCTTCCCATTATCCTCATGCTTATGACCTGTTAATATACTATATAATTCACCTATTTATTATATCTATTGCTTTGTCTATCTTCCTCTGCTAGAATGGAAACCCCATAAGGGCAGAGATTTTTTGTCCGTTTTGTATACAAATGTATCCCCCCAACCCCAGTCTCCTCTTAAAAATGCCCAGGCTCCTCAGCTAGCCCTTTGTCCTGGCTTCATCGCAGTCCAGACATGCTCTGGCTGTCAGTGAGTCTCTGGATTCTGGCTTGCAGAGCTGAGCAGAAGCTCTAGTGGGATGTGGGCGCTGTGCCATGCAGGGGACAGTTGCATTGCCATTTCCCCTTCCCACCAGCCCATCAGAAGGTCCAAGGCAGCCTGACTGGATGGCGTCCGGGGAGAAGGGAAGGGCTCCTCCTGACATGTCTGCCGTGGGGGTCTCCCCGCTCTGCACAGAGGAGCCTCTGTACTACCCAGTGAGGGGGTTTCCACTCAGGGACAGCCTGGATGGACTTGCCCCAGGAAAGGGCTGAGGGTAAGATGAGAATTCTGACTAAGACTTTCTTGTCTTGGTTTCTGAAGGCCCTTTCCTGTCTCCCAAAGTTGCCCCCGGTGGTTGTCTGGGTTATTCACATTCCAGAAGCACTGATGTGGCACTAAATATTCCTAGGGCTCCAGCCTTCCCCCCTGGGGCCCGGAGTCATCTCTTTGAGCCTGCTTTCTGGAATGTTTTTGGTATGAAGCATCCTGGCAAGTGAGGGGAAGTTCCGTGCAAATGGAATCCCCGAGCCTGGGTCTCTAGGGGCTGGAGTAATAGACATTCTCTTCCCACCCAGAGTCTCTTTCCCCAGCGGGCTTCCGCCACATCCATCCCCTCTCCTGCCCACCCCTCCCATCCCCTCTCCTGCCCACCCCTCCCAGCCCCTGGCTTGGAAGAGGTTAAGCAAACAGACCTCAAAGAGGACAAAGATCTCAGAACCAAGTACCTTTGTGTCCCCCCCTCTTCCTAGAAATCCGCCCCGCCAACAGTGCTAGTAGGATGGGCTGCAGGGGTTTGGCGTCCCTTCTCTCCCCCCATCCTGTCTCCCCACTCTAGCTTCTCCGTGTTCTCACTCAGTGCTAGTAGGATGGGCTGCAGGGGTTTGGCGTCCCTTCTCTCCTCCCATCCTGTCTCCCCACTCTAGCTTCTCCGTGTTCTCACTCACCCTTTATTTCCCAGCTCCCTTTTGGGGCTTTGGAGGTAAGGGGAAGGCATTTGGGGCAGAAGGAATTGCCATACTCCTTGTGCCTGGACAAGAGTGTGGCATGTCATAGTGTCTCAATAAGTATTTGTAGTTCCATTCACTGATATTCTCCCAACCCTCCAAACCCCATCTAGTTTAAATGAGCCCTCCATCGCCCACTCTGCTAAGATTTGGCATCCCTCAGACCTGGATTTGAGTTGAGTTTTCCCACCTGCTAACTAGGCAAGTTACTTTATGTTTTTGAGTCTCAATTTCTTCCTCTGTGACCCGAGAATGATAAAGATTGTACCGAACTAACAAGGCTTTCCTGGGCATTACATAACATCAGGTCTTTGATACGTAAGCACTTAATAAATGGTAGCTCTGTTATCTCCTAAGTTGCAATTCTTCTCTCTCATCATCCCAACTCCCCTTCAACATTCTCTGAACTAAAACTTTTTCTGTTGAATTTTACTTATTTTTATGCATGCTGGCTTGCTGTTCAGTCTGCAGCCTCTCTGAGGTTAGGATCTTATGCGTTGCACCAGAAACAGAGCAATTAATTACCTCTGTCTTCCATGGAGCTTAGCACACAATAGGGCTTGATTCCAGAGTCAATGAATAAATGAACACAGTTAGCTCCACATCTGAACTCTATGCTTCTTGGGTAAAGACCCTCATATTTTTCCTGTGTCTACCCACAGTCTAGCCCAGAGCTCCAGCACTCAGTTGGACCTGCCTTGTTTTCAAGTGGTAGAGCCTCGGGGCTGGAAGAGCTGTGAAAAGTCTCCATGAAAAGGCTGGAGGTGGGAACCCCATCACCAGGAGACATGGAGCCTTTTCAAAATTATCAGACTGAAATACCCCATTTGTAGCCTAAACGGTTTCTTGTTTACTCTCCCATCCTGATCCCATAGTTGCCTGGCCTCCCCGCTTCTTCCCCAGACTCAGCAACTTTGCCGGCTCCCCACGAGCAGGGAGGGGGAGGGCAGTGCAGATACTCCAAACCGGCAGGCACCGAAGGCTGGTAGGAGGGCAGGTGTACGGGGAGCAGACTGTTTGGGGGCCTTCGAACACCAGAGCCGGGTGAGGTATGGGGGAGGGAGCCTGCTTGAAGCTGGAGCCAGGCGGCTGCCTGCCTGCACTTTGTCCTTATCCTCCCTTTCATCCTGGCCCTCAGAGCCTGGGAGTTTCTCAATGGAGCGGGAGTCCGGGGAATGCTCTGCAGGGGGTGGAGAGGGACGGCCAACGAGGGGGGCATTCCAAGCATTCTTTACTTCCTTTAAGAGTCAGGCGGTTGGGGGGGCGGAGTGGGGAGCAGCTGCCTGCACTGGAGGGAAAGGGATTTCTTTGGAGGGAGAGAATAAAGGCGGTGGAGGTGCCTACAAGCAGCAGGGGACGTAGCTAGATGGGGGAGGGATGGGAGAGGGGGGGGAAGGGTGGGGGCAGGGCTGTATAATCTGCCAAACCCAGTTCTTCAGTGCTAAAGGCAGGAGGAGCAAATTGGGACCCTTAACCCAGGGCACCCTCCCCGCTGTGTGTTTACAAGGGCAGAACCGCTGATGGAGGTATAACAGGGAGTCCTTTGGAGCTAAGAGCTCGGTTTTTGGTGTGTGTTTTGTTTTTATGAAGCAGGTTCTCTTTTTTCCACCTGTGAGAGCCCAAGGGAGTGTGTGTTAAGAGAAAACCCAAAGACCTGTGCCCCACTCCCCCAAACAGAACCACAGAAGCTATTTTCCAATCATCGTTCTGGTTTTTAATGGGGTGGCTCTTTCTAGCCACCACAGAAGGGAAGAGGGACCATCAGGTAGATGGAAACAGGGCGTGGAGTGAGGGAGCCAGAGACCCCTTCCAGATAGTGCGATGGGACATGTAGATTTATAAAAGGCCCCCGGCTTCCCCTTGATCAGTAGGGAATCATTGCAAAAATATCTCCCTTTACACAAAACTTAGATGTCATAGTGCATTTCCCCAGAACATAGTATTCACATTATTGAAAACAGTAAGATTCACTATTTTTAAAATGCAGAGCTGAAAACATAAAAATAAATAAGAACATTCTAGGCCCTGAAAGCCCAGAGAAACAGATACATCCATTCTCAGTAGCAGGAGCAGCTTGGAGGCTAGAGAAGTTCAGAGTCTTTGAGGTCCAAGGTGGGGTCCAGGGGAATCTGGGCCCCTTGAGATGATGTCCAATAGCAGCCTGAGGCTTTTCAAGTCTTTCAGATTCATAGCAGCGACTCCAGGAGGCTTGGGCCAGGTTTGGAGGATGAGAAAGGGGAGAGAACCTTTGAGGAAACAGAGGCTGTGTTCTCTTACTGCTCAGATAAATAAGGAAGGGCACACTCTAGAAGACAATTCCCAGGACACCCCAGGCACATTAGGGGGGTGCCACACTCCAGTTTGAGTGGTTGGTGGAGATGGGAATGTGTATGTGAATAAAGAGTTTCCATCCCCACCTTGGCAGGAAGGCACCAATCACAAAACTTCCTCTTTATAGGAGCTGGGCGCTGAGAGTGCTCTTTCCAGCTCTCTGTGGCCCTACTATGTGTACAAGAAACAGGCAACCTGGACTCAGCCTTGGGCCTTCCTCTCTACTTCTCTACTCATTTCCCTTCTACTACCTTCTTGGTTCCATGCGGCTGAAGACATTGAACCGTCAGTGTACTTCACTTGCCCACTTCCCACATCCAGCCCTCCCCAGGGCTCAATTGCAAACCATCCCAGCCTTCTGGGCTGGGATGCTGGTCCTGGGAGGCAGGGAAGAAGGCATTTTCCCCTCAGGGTGCAGCCAGCTGCGTCTTAGAGCCAGCCAGGATGGGGCAATGCCCCACACCTTCAGCTGAGCTTTGAGCGGACCCCCAGTGCCTGTTGGTAGGTCTCTGTCACCTCCTGGCAGTCCATCAGGGAAAAGCAGCTGTCCCCCAGGGGGTCCTGCCGCCAGCACCTCACGCCCCTGCTTCCAGGGCCCTCTGAGGGGGGCTCCTCAAGCCCCATGAGGTTGTCCACAGACACACAGCCCCGCAGTGGGGGCTCAGGGAGCCGTTCGGGCAAGTCCAACTGGTCAAAGGACTCAGAGGACAGGATGCTCTCCTCACTCACTGCCCCCGAGGGGCGGCTGGCCCGGGCTGGAGGGTGAGGTGAGGCCAGTTCATCCAAAGAACCGAAAGTGGTGTGGGTTGTGAGCTCCAGGGCTGCGTGGGAGAACTTGCCGTTATGTTTGAGGATGCCCTTGCGATGGAGCAGCAGCCCTGAGGCTTGGGGGGGCGTGTGCTCCATGGCGTCCCCACTTACAAACACGTCCCCTGCATCCAAGAGCTCCCCAGACTCACTGGGTTCAGGAGAGGAGTAGTAGCCGGATTCCCGCTGGCGAGGCTTCTTGAGGATGCCCTTCTTGGGGAGGAGGGGGGCAGCCTGTCCTGAGCTCGCAGGGACGGGGCCAAGCTCAGGGTCCTCCCTTGCCCCTTCCGAGGAGGTTGATGCCTTCTTCTTGAGAATGCTTTTCGGCAGCTTGAGGTTGCCCTTGCCAGGGCGAGGGGAGGCATCAGCAGCTGGGTCCCCCTGGAGAGTCTGGGCCATGTCATTCTCTTTGCGGGACTTCTTGAGCGAATGCTGGCGCTCCAGGCCAGGGGCGAGACTCCCGCCTCCAGGTGCATGCTGCTTGAAGAAGCTGCAGACCTTGGCCCCGTTCTCCAGGAGGGGGCGGGAGGACCGCCGGAGCCAGTCAGCCACGGAGGCCCGGCCAGAGTCGCTGCCGGTGCGCCTTCCCTCGTGCACAGCTTCCTGCTCCCCGACACGGGTGGCGTAGCCCCAGTTGACCCACCAGTGACTGGCCACATCCTCCAGGGTGGCCCGGCGGGTAGGGTTCACCATTAATAGCCACCGGATCAGGCCACAGGCATCTAAAAGAAGAAGGAGAAGGGTTTCAGATCCATAGCCATGAGCATGGGCACCCACAGTCCCCCTCACTGGCTTACCCCCATTTGTGCTACGACACTGCTCACTCCTGTGTCAGATATGCCACTCCCACCTAGGGCTCCATACACGCCGCAGCCCAGGCCGGTTCCCCAGTCTCCAGCTTTTCTGGATTGACTGTCGGATTTCCTCTTCCATCCCACCACCCCTCAGGACCACCGCCATGTTTATGTGTTAGTGTGTATCCTCCTTTGCTCCACTGACATGCAACCCTCTGAGGGCAGGGACTGCTCAAGAGTAAACCAACGTCCTCACACCTTTCTTCTTGCCTTAAACATCGTACGTGAAAGGACAAAAAGATTTCTAAGGACAAGGACAAAAGCAGTAGGAAATGAGACAATTGTAGCAAAGAGGATCTAAGCTAGACCTTAGGAAGCACATTCCAAATATGATAAAGCTTGTCCATAAAGGAAGGAAGGAGCTATCCCTTCCTTCCTCGGAGGTCACAGACATAGGAGGCAAAGAGATGACAGCAGGAGTTGAGGTGGAAGGTATGCTCCATCTACAGTGGGCTGCCCTCTTCACTTTACTGTCACTGTTTAATTCCTGCCTCAGGAATGAGCAAAGGACACCCAGCACCTAGATGAGAACACCTACACCTCTCACTCACCAGAGGGTTTAGGCGGCTGCCGGTAGGCCCCATTGCTGATCTGTTTCACCAGCGTCTTATGGTCCTGCCCATCAAAGGGCATGGAGCCATGCACCAGGATGTACAGGAGAACACCCAGGGACCAGCTGTCCACCTGAGGGAGAGAGAGGATCAGCCAGGACCTCCTCATGCCACAGGCTAGAGGGCTTCCAGCCTCACCTTCATTCAATACCATGGGGAAAAGGGAGCCCATGTTGGAGAACTCAAGAGCCCAGTGTAGCTGAGGACCACCTCCTTCTAGTACCCAGGGGCAGAGAGGGTGACACTGCAGAAGGGACTGAGGTTCATGGGGAGAGCTGCCGTCATTTGCCTCCCCTTGGGAGGAGCAGCCACAAACACAAGATCAGTGACGAGGTCATCCCTTCTGGGCCAGGAGTGGTGGTTGTGACAGATACCATCCCTCCAGGGAGGCTGGCTGGGGGCTGGGAAAGGAAATGGGAATGTGGAAGGTGAGGCACAGAACCAGACTGGGGGTCAGAAGACTTAAGCTCTTGTTCCAGTTTTGCCACTCCCGCTAGAGACCTGGCCACACACTACTTTGGTGGGGAAGTGAGTTTTTTGATCTGAGAAAGGGAATAACTAGAAAGCCAGAGCATCCCTCTCTCAGGATCTAAGCTGAGGCAGGCTGGCGGAGGAGTCCAGACACTTACCTCTGGGCCCGTGTAGGGCTTCCCGTTGACGATTTCGGGCGAGGCGTAGAGGGGGCTCCCACAGAATGTCTGCAGGAACTTGCCTTGGTGGTAGAGGTTGGAGAGGCCAAAGTCAGCGATCTGCAGAATTGGGTCAAACACAGGCAGGGGTCACACCGAGGCCTGTGTTGTTCTATAGCTCCTGGTCTGCCCCCCGCCAGACCCCAGGGAAACCCAGGCCCTAGCAGGAGGAAAGGGTGCCCATGACCCCTACCCCATACCGGGCACCACCAACACAGCTCAGGCCGTGGAAGAAAGAGCCCTTTGGAGGTTGTGTCAATGAGGAAAGCCTAGGCAGAGGTGTCGGGGAGCTCCAGGGTCCTCACTGTTCCCCAGGCCCCTTTGCTCACGCTGTACTCTACTCCAGGGATGCTCTCTCTGCCTGCACACATCCTCCTGACCCAGCAAGCCCACCTCCTCCAGGAAGCCTTCCATTGCCCTGAGATCTCCTCCTCCCATGAAGCCCTACAATTTGCAGCGGCTCACGGTGGCCCCTGCTTGTCAGTTCCGTCTCCTCACACTGCCACATCAATATGCTTCCCATGCTGACCTCCTGCCCCCACCCCCCTGCAATTCCTAGCACAGCTGTGACCCATGGGTGGGACTAATGGCCACTTATTGACTGAAGGAAGGGTCTACCAGTTGGAGGGGGACAGACAATGTCTCATGCCAATGCCATGAACCTCAGAAGCGAGCTACCCCATGACTTGGGCTTGGGCTGCCCTTCCCAGCAAAGGATGCATCTCTCTTCCCACACCCGGGCAGGAACGTAGTGGCGGGACTGGGGTCAGCCCAGTATAGCTGAGAAGCAGTACTGAAGGAAGAACAAAGATTACGGCCATGGTTATAGCCCAGGAGAAGGGATCTTCTTACAGGACTTCCTGAGCCCTCTGATATTGAGGGTTTGAGGGGCCCCAAGCCCATCTTCTCATTCCTCAGAAAGACCCTTCCGCCAGCTATCCTCAGACAAAGGCTCAGGTCAATGCCCTTTTGCTCCCAACCTCTTCATCCCCAGCAGGGGGTCATGTGTGCCCAGGGTGGGGAGAAGTTGTTTATGAACTCTGGCTCCTTCATTTATGGGTTTTATTGGCCTCCTATCAAGCAGTTATCAGTTGAAGCTTATAATGAGGCAGATGATTGGTGCAGATGGGAAGGTTCATGCCTGCCTGGGTTGTGTAGATTTATTGGCTCTGGCTTCCCCCTCCCTGGTCAGCATCAAAGAGAGCCCCACCTACTCCAGGAATTGGTAAGAAAAATGAACTCAGTGCCAGGGCACCTCAGGGCACAGGTCAGGGGCCACTGGGGAAAGGACTATGATCTGGGTTCGGGAAGATTCTGAGGAGGGTCCGACTGCAGAGTCAGAGCCCTTCCAGGTATTTGCAGGGGCCAGCCCTTGCCATCTCCCCTTCCAGCCCTGAGACCTGAGTTTATCACATCAACCTGAACTTCTCAGGCCTAAATTTAACTACTTAGACATGGGAATTCAGCAGCTGCAGAAAGCAGGAAGCTGGCTCTGGAGTGCTTGCTGTGGTGAAAGGTGCTAAAGGGCTACCTAAATTGCGGCAGATTAAAGTGCACGTGCGTGCGTGCATGCATGTGCATGCATGCAGGTGGGGAGAACTCAGGCCATGGCCTCTCCGTGCTAGTCCCAAGGCTGTGAGCAGAAGCCAACCTTAGATCTAGACTCCTTCAGCCCTGTGACGTTAAGAGCACTGGTCAGGGAGTCAGAAGACTGGTTCTAGCTGAGGCTCAGCCACTCGCTAGCCATGGGACCTTATGCAAATCACTGCTTATCGCAAGGCCTCAGCTTTCAATCCATAGAATGAGGTACTGAAATGGATGATGGCTAAGGTCCTTATCAGTACCCATATAAGAGTCTGAGCTTTGCTCAACTCCTTCTGGAACCCCCTAGGGGCTTAGAGATGCTTGGCAAGGGACAGTGCAGACAGGCTAGGGAGGGGTAGGGAAGCAGCTTTAAACAAGAAGTGAGGCTCACCTTGATATTTCCACTGGCATCTAAGAGGATGTTCTCCAGCTTGAGATCCCGGTGGACAACCCTGTTCTGAAAGAGGGAGGGAAGAGGCTCAGGGGAAGGCCACCAGGGAGGGAAGGACATGAGGACCTGGTCTGGACAGTGAGGGAAACACAAAGGGGGCCGAGTGGGGGTGAGCACAGGTAGGTGGGGCGGCCCATCTTTACTGGTACATACTACAACAAATCATGGTCCTTCCAACCCCAGCCAAGAGACTTGAAGCCAGAGACACCAACATTCCCTAGGCTGAGTCCAGAATTGAGTCTTGCCTCTTTCGATCTCCCTGTGTGATCCTGGACCAGCCATGGAATCTCTCTGGTGAAACCAGCCCCCGAGCCCCAGGGACCACCCCCTCAGCACAGGGCTGAGGCGGGTGCCGCTCACCTGGTGGCAGAAGTGCACGGCGGAGACAATCTGCCGGAAGAAATGCCGGGCTTCGCGCTCGCTGAGCCGCTGCCGCTCACTGATGTAGTCGTATAGGTCGCCCCGGCTGGCGTACTCCATGACGATCACGATCTTGCTGCTGCTCTCAAACACTGGGGCAGAGCAAGGCAGGAATGTCAGGCCCCTCCAGAGTGCACTGCTCCCAGGCCCCCAAACCAGACAGGACCTCCCACCAGAGACATCTGCTAATGAGGCAGGACAGTGCCCTCTGATGCTCCCCACACCTTCCAGTAGCAACGAATTAAGGCCAAGGGAACTGGCTCACCCTCCCTTTCCTTGGAAGTTCAGGCTTCTGAGGATTCTTAACACTACCTTGGAAATTCTGAGACATCACTGGATGAGAATGAAAAACGAGGCTCTCTGGTTCAGAAGCCAGTACTTTTTTGTCTCGTGACCTTGGGCAAATCTCTTCTGGATACATCAGTAAGAACGTAGGTTTGGGATTTGAATCCTGGCCCCATCGTTTACTAGCTGGGTGACCACGGCAAGTTATTCAATCAGTGTGCCTCAGTTTCCTCATCTGAAGAGGGATAATGATATCCCTCTTCAGTCACAGAGCTGGGGCGAGGAATAGATAAAAGTTAGTCACAGCTCTCAGGCTGGCTGAGCAAGCAGGTGTGGGCTCTGACATACAAGCAAGCACTCAATAGACTGTACCTACTGTTATATTTATTATCAGCATCCTCATGCATAAACTTGAAAAATAATGCCCATAATAATGCCTGACTTGAGGATCAGAAGAGGGATAAAAGTATGAAAGTGCTTTGTAAACTGTAAAGTACCATGGAGAGCTGAGATATTTATCACCCTTAACATCTTTGACTTCCCATCCAGAATATCCAGGCTGGGGCTTTGTACATAGAAATGATCAATAAATATTTGGTAATTAATTGACTGGCCGGGCTCCTGGCAGCCAGCCTACTCCAGCTGGCTCATCTCCATGTGAGGAAGGGGCCCTATTGCCACCTCAGGCCTTGTCTTGCCTCCTGGAAAAGTAGGGAATGTCTGGTTCACCAAACTGGCCCTTCAGCAGGGTGTGTGTCAAAACATGTATGTCTGTGACATTGCATCTTTGTGTCAAACGAGTCCTATGAGTTTGGCTTGCTCAGCCAGCCCCAGAGAGATTACTGTCTAACCTGTGAGAAGGAGCTAAGAGAGGAGGCTTCTCCCAAGAAGAGTCCCAGCTCCCAGGAAGTTGTATACATGGTTAGGAGGACTGTGCTTTTTCCTAGGGGAGCACAGTGGCCCAGACTGCTGGGGGATGCCTAGCTGAGGCTCCACCCCTGTGGTTCTCCACATCTCTGCAGGATGTGTGCAAACTTTGTGCTGTAAAATTGGGGGTCAGGAGCCAGCCAGGGCACATTCTGGAGAGCAGCTATGTTAGAAGTCAGTTCTCAGGACTGCAGCCTTCCCCCCAGTCCATATCTCTTGAAGTCTGTGGATGGGGATGGATCTGGGGGAGCTCTACCAGATACACAGTAACTATGACACCCCAACATCTGCTGAACCTGAAGGTGCAGTAAGTAGCAGCTACATCCTAAGCTTCAGAGCTCAGTTCCCAGACCTAGCTGTAGATATGGGTGGGGGGAAGAATTCACACACACACACAGCCCAATCACCAAGGTTAGCCTGGCTTAACCAATATTCTGTCATCTGCCCACTCCTCCCTGGGGGAAATAAACAGAGAAACAATTAGCCTTCCAGCCACCTGCTGGGGCTCCTCATGGGAAAGGCTCAGGCCACAGGGCCATATCAGTGGCTCTGCCCTTAGTCTTTATCTAAACAGAACTGGAGAGAGGAGACCTCTCTTTCTTCCTACCAGGAATATTCAGACTGAGGGCAAAGCCACAGGCTCCCTTTCCTCCTTCCTGCTGTTCCTGCCATTCCTCACTTCCTGTCTCACTGATATTACGTAAAGGCTGGAAGCAGACAGGTGTGTGTGGGAGGCTGCTCCCCCTCTCTCCCTCATCACCCTCTCTTGCTCACTTTGTTGTCTGGGTCACAGGGAACAAGGCAGCTGGAGTGGAAAGCCAGCACCGATGTCAGAGCAAGAGGAGGCTTCAAGAGACGAGGAGAAGTAGGAGCCAGCCCCATGGCGGGAATGATTCAGAGGACAGGAGGCCTGGCTCTTGGATGTATGAAGAAAAACAGCACCCACACACCTGAGACGCGTGCAGGTCCCCGTATGTTTCATCCTCCCCCAGATTGCTAAGGATCTCATTGGTCTGGGGAGACAGTGTTCCAGTACGGAAAACCTAAGAACAAAAATGCCTACAATCTGTGGAGTTCCTCCCATGAGCGGAGCACTTGGTGACATTTAATGTGAATATTTTTTTTCCGGCAGTGCCACAGGGCATGCGGGATCTTAGTTCCCTGACCAGGGATCAAACCCGTGCCCTCTCAGGTGGAAGCACAGAGTCCTAGCCACTGGACCACCAGGGAATTCCCTGGTGACATTTAATTTGATCTTTGCAACAACCCTGTGATGTAGGTGGGATTATCCCATTTTACAAATGAGGAACTGAGGCCCAGAGACTAAATTAAATGAGTTGCCCAAAGTCATATAGCTGGGTTTCAAATCCAGCTTTTGCCCAAGCCTAAAGCCTGTGTCTTTTTTACCTCTGTGTCATCTGTTCCGACTGGACACACACACACACACACACCACACACACACACACACACACACACACACGGCTTCAAATGCTCTGTCTCTGTACCTTCGTGGATGGCAATGACGTGGGGGTGGTTGAGTGACGACATGATCTCAATCTCTCGCCGAATGTGCATCAGATCTTGCTCATCTTTGATTTTGTCTTTCTGGATCAACTTGATGGCCACCTGGGAGCAGAGAATGGAGGAGAGTGAGGAGAAAGGTCTGGCACATAAAGGTGTCCCTGAGGACAGTATGGGAGCCCTGACCCTGGTGATCTGCCTACAGCTGCTACAAAGGCCACAGCGTGCACGCAGAGAAGCCTCTCCATCCTTCACTGGGGCGGGCGGCAGAGAGGCTGGAGGGAACCTTTTATGTTATATATGTTTTACCACACACAAAAAAATCACCCAAAAAAGTTATGAAAAAAATGCTAGTCTCTTCGGTCTAGGTAAGTACTGTCTCTCCCCCTGCAACAAACAAACAACTAGACAGTTAAACAGAGTCCTCCGGGCTTTGCTATCTTGTCCGTAAAGGTGAAAATGCCATTTAAGGATTAAACTCTCTGGCTGGTACATGTGGTGGGTTCAGGAAGGGTGGAGGGAGGCAAGAGGAAGTGGAGAATGAACTGCCAAGAAGCAGTTTAAGCAAAGCTCTTAGAGACTGAGGCATCTCGCCCCCTTCTCTGTTCTACCGCACTGAGCAGCGATGGTGACAGAGTACCAACAGCGCGTGCAGTGTGTGGGGAGGACACCGCGTGGTGAGTCAGGGGACCTGGGCCCTCCAGGCTCTGTTGCTGTGCTCATGGGCAAGGCCCATGCCCTCTCCCAGACTCGTTTTCTGTGAAATAAACAGGTTGGACTAAGATGTCTGGAGTGCTTTCCTGCTTTGACTCTGTGAAATGACCATATAAATGCCCTGGGGCCCTCGGAGGCTACAACGCTGGCATCAGGTGCTGGGCGGGTATGGGGTGGGGTGTCACAGGGCTGGTCAGTTCCTGACAAGTCCTGTCCAAGGACACAAATGGTAAATACAAGACTTCCCCTTCACAGGAGCCGGGCAAGTTATGAGAAATCCCAAGGCATAGGCTGAGGAAAACAGCTCCTCGTTCATTTCCCAGAAGGGTTCACCTCCCCTCAAGGTTCAAAAGGAGGCGGAAAAAAGGGAACCCAGAGCCCAAGGGGCGGGGCCTCTAATCCCCCTTTCACAGGGCTCTGGAGGCAGACAAAGGCTTCCGGCTCCGCTCCGGACCGCGGGCCTCGGGCCTATGTCCCCCTCAGACAAGAATGCGGAACAGCCGTAATCCTGTAAGAGGAGCAGCTCACAATGCCCTGGGCCTGGTCACCCCGGCAACGGGCCAGGGATGGCGTGCCCTCCACCCCGCTCCTCCCCTGGAGCTGCATCCATGAAAGAGGGGAGGCCCGGCTCTCTCGCCCTCCCAGAGCAGGGCAGGGAGGACAATGGCAGCAGGAGGGACGGTCACCATGGAGTCTCCTGCCCAAGCCCCTGGAGGGGCCCACGCTGCAGCTGCAGGGACCAGGCTGCACCTCAGGAGCTCTCTTCACGCCCCCCACCCCTTCTGCTCCAAACCACCCCAATGAGCTAAGCAGAAAAATCCCTGGCTTAGAATTGACCAGGGGGTGGGGATGGGGGGAAGGGGCTTAAATCCTCCTCCACCCAGCCTGGAGCTTGGTTCCTGAACACCTCTCCATACCCTTTTTCTCTCCCTGAAGGGGAGATTTTATGGATTAGTTCTTTTCTCTCTGAATTCTTTGTTTTAAAAATCAGACAATACAGTGAAGCTTCAAGACAACTCTTGTTGCTCCTAATTCCAACCCACTAGAGCCACTAAAGTCTCTCCCACATAGAAACTCCAGAGCTGCAACTGTCTTGATATATCAGATAATGTTCTAATAATTTTTCAGTTATGAATTATCACTGCAGAAAAGAATTATGGTCTTATAACTGCAAAAAATGAACTCTAAGTACCAATGAAAGAGAGTTGTCATTTGTACATGAGGACACACCAATCCAGTGGCAACTAAACGTGTTTGCCAAGACTTTAAAGGTTATGATGATTATAAATATGAACATAAATGCCTGCACTGAAACGTAATTGCATTACTTGGTGGTGGGGCTCAGGGCAGGCTACCCCAAACTGTCACTTTGGCATGTGGATGATTTCGAGCTGAAGACAATGAAGGCTCAGCAGACTCAAGAAGAGCTTTTCATCCCTCCCTTAACTGCATTAAAGAATTTAGATAGGAGGCTTGTACCGGAGAGAGCGCTATTAGCAGAGATAATTTTTTTCATCAGGAAGACTTATCTGCATGGCCCAGCAAACATTCATCTACCAAGCATTTGCTCTTCCCATCTTTCTGTGAATTGCCTTCCTCCCCTTTCAAGTGCCAGACCCCTACCCCCTTCTCCTTAGCTCAGGATGGCATGTAAGCCTCAATTGCCAGACTGTTGGGGAGCCACATATTTGGGGGGGTTCCTGTACATGTGAAATTAAATTTGTTTTTCTCCTGTTAAAAAAAAAATCAGACAATAGATAAAATGTCATGAGCTCTTCACATAAATGCCCATAAGACTGAATTAACAGATAGTAAAAAAAAAAAATCACACATAAATCACATACCTAGATAATGAAACAAACATCTGAGAGCTTAAGATACACACATATGCACAAACTAGGCATATCTTGGATGTACAATTGTACACATACAAACATATACAATGAGATAAATCATCGTGGGCCAGGGAGCAGAGCTCTAAAGAAGACAAGGCCTAAAAGAAATGAGGTTTCCGGGCTTCCCTGGTGGCGCAGTGGTTGAGAGCCCGCCTGCCGATGCAGGGGACGCGGGTTCGTGCCCTGGTCCGGGAAGATCCCACATGCCGCGGAGCGGCTGGGCCCGTGAGCCATGGCCGCTGAGCCTGCGCGTCCGGAGCCTGTGCTCCGCAACGGGAGAGGCCACAGCAGTGAGAAGCCCGCGTACCGCAAAAAAAAAAAAAAAAAAGAAATGAGGTTTCAAAAAAATAAAGGGCTCTGAGGGGTTCTAGAAGGAGTCCCTGCATGGGTAGAGGGTGTACAAGTTGAATCCTGAGATCTATTTCTTTCAACTTTGGAAGTGTACGATTTTAAATCAGAATTGTTAATCCTTAGTGGACAGTTCTGTCCTCCTGCAAGCTCATGCTCTGGCCTCAGGGGGTGAGGTCAAGGACCGCCCCCACCCCCCGCATTGTCTATATTAGGTCTTAGGAGACCACAGCTTGGCTGGCACTTTCCAGGAAAGAAACAACTTAGGTCATCATGCCTCCACAAGTCCCCAAGCAGGTGACAGACAAGAAGAGCCATGTATCACTGCCCTGGTGGGGCTGGGCCACTGTTCCCCCATCTATCCTAGTCTCACTGGACAGACCTCAACTGTTTACTGGTGAACACAAATCACAAATACATATTTATTGGTTAAGTCATTGGGCTGATCCCTGACTGATGGGACCAGTGCCCAGATAAGACTTTCTGCCCTTTTTCCAAGGCATGGGTGGAGAGTCACCCATGTTTATGAGAACTCATTTTCAGGGACCTTTGTTCTCATCTGCAATATAGTTGAGCAACCACTCTTTAGAATTAAAATATAGTGACTAGAGGAAAGGAAGAGAAAAACAATCGTTGAATGGATCACCCAGAGGTAGGAAGGCCACCTCCCTGGGGACAATCCTGGGTCATCCCGTATAATTATTAATAGTGCCCCTTTTACTCCACAAAGTATTCAAGTTGAGATGTTATATTATACAGCCACCCTACTCAGAGGGGGCAGGAAACAGAGGCACAACAATGACAATATAAATGTGAACACCAGATCAGTGGAGGGGTGTCAAGAGCCCAGGTATCTAGTCTTTATTTGCCCCTTTGGAGCTACGTAACTCAAGACAAGTCATTTAAATGATCCTGTTAACTGGCCTGGCTAGTTTTAATGTCCTCATCTGAAAAATAAAAGGACATTTATCCTCCAAACATTTGCTGAATGCCTACTACGTGCCTGGCGCTATGGTAGGTGCCTGGCGCTATGGTAGGTGTTGGGGATTCAGACAAAAATTGGATAGTCCCCGCGCCAAGGCCCTTGGTCCAGTCTCGTGTGATGAACATGACGGTTGAGATCCCTGCCTGCCCAGGGGCTCCAGGAGCACTGGAGAGCTTCCTTTGCCTGGAGGGGCAGGGCAAATCACCCCTGGGAGAAAACTCTGTTTTAGATCTTGAAGGAAGAGTGGGGTTTGCCAAGCCGAGGTGGGCAGGCCTTGGAGAGGGGCAGTGCAACAAGGGCAGAGAGAAAGGTTTGAGCACAGGCCAGAAAGAAAGGAAAGGAACTATATACGAATTTGCACATTAGGATCTCTAAGCTCCCTTCCAAACTCTAGCATTCTCTGCTGAGCTTCTTCAGAAATGGGTCACGTGCTACTATGCCAGGAAGGTGCTAGCCAAGGATTGTTATAATAGGTTTATTCAGAGGCCCCATGCTATATCTATGTTTACCTGCCTGAGCAAAATTCCTACTGATACCAGCCCAGTGATTTTCTTGCCCCTGTGGCCCTGCATGCTGGAAAGGCAGCAGGGCTAACTCCTTATCCCATTTTGTAAATGGCAAACACTAAAGTCCAGAAAGGTGACTCTTCCGAGGTTCCTCAACATATCAAGGCTGTCAGGACCCAAGATGGAGGAGTGTTGCCTGGAGAAGCCAACCACCTCAGAAGACAAAAGTTCCTTGCAGATGCTCTGCCCTGCCTCCAGCTCCCTGCCTCCTACCCCTGGAGAAGAGAATGCCCCACACCCTGCCATGGGCCAGGCTGTGCAGTACCACCAGCCACCCTCATCCCACTTACAGATACACAAAGACGCTGGAGAGATGGGCACTGGGGCTCAATTGGTTAAACACTGCCTTCTCTCCTCCCAGTCCCCACAGGAACTCAGATCAAGAATAATCTGGGGCTTCCCTGGTGGCGCAGTGGTTGAGAGTCCGCCTGCCGATGCAGGGGACACGGGTTCATGTCCCGGTCCGGGAAGATCCCACATGCCGCGGAGCGGCTGGGCCCGTGAGCCATGGTTGCTGAGCCTGCGCGTCCGGAGCCTGTGCTCCACAACGGGAGAGGCCATAGCAGTGAGAGGCCCGCGTACCACAAAAAAAAAAAAAAAAAAAAAAGAATAATCTGGATTCAGGAGAGGATGGCAGAAAGGTCTTAGAAAAAGAAGATCTAGAGGTACTGGTTTCAGGTGCCGGGAGAGAGGGTACAAGCTGGGCATCTCTGGTCATAGCTATCACCCAGAGTTGGAGCCAAGATCCTTGACTCCTTTTTGGCCTTTCACGGAGCAGCTGCCTCTGGGAGGTGGGGCAAGGAGCTGGAGGATGACCCATTTAGATAATGGAGGAGAGGTTGGGCTGGGCTGGCCAGGGCTGGCAGAGTGGGGATGGCTCACCATCCCACCAAGTCTGCCAGAGAAACAGGCTGGGAGCAGGAATGGGCTCTGAGGGGAGGCTGAGCTGCTTCCCCTAAACCCCATGCTGTGCCCACCCTTTCTTTGCCCACTCTGCCAGGCTGCCAGGCAAGGTGCTTCCCTGCCCAGCCCTCTTGTGTGGTTTGGCCAGAGCCCAAGGACAAGAGTCACCTTTAGCTGGAGTCTCCCTCCCTGCTGCTGAGCAGGCAGATGCAGGAGGAGCTGGGAGGGCAGCACCACACAGAAGAGGCCGCTGGCAGCTGGCCAGGCGGGAGCCCTTCTCTGGATCAGGGGCTAAAGGAGAGGCTGGGACTTTAAACAAAGTAGAGACCAAAGGGCTTAGGGAAGCTGAGCACAAGCCATTCTCTTGCTCAGGGCAGGACAGACCCAGGGTGGGGGGACTCTCCCTCCCCCAAGAGAGGGAGGGTAGGACCTCAACAAAGCCAGCCTTGCTGGGATAATAACACTGTGTGTGTCAGCTACTGTGCTGAGCACTTTACAATATATTATCTTATTTAATCCTATGAGGATCCCACGAGGTAAGAATTATTATAATCCCCACTTTACAGATGAGGAAACTGAGATACACAGAGGTCACAGAGCTGGTAAGCAGTAGAGCCAGGATTTTGAATGCTTGCACTCTGATGCTGAGCTGAGCAGTCTTCCTGACAAAGTAAAAGCCTTGAATGTAGTGTAGCTCACCTACTCGGGATCTCTCGACATTGTCAGTATGTATGGGGTTGGGGGTTGTTCCCAGTGACTCCTCCCACCCTCAGCGCGCCTGGAGCTCTGGGAAAGAGCTAGCTGTTGGAATGACAAAGCACACTGAGGCAAGCCTGGGCTCAGCCCAAAGCCAACTCCCAGTCCAAGACTCAGTATTGGTCATCTAGCGCCTGGGGTGGTCAAGTCAGGAGCCTATGTTGCAGGCATGCCACTAGCCAGCCACAGAACATGTCACCTTCCCTCTCTGGATCTCAGTGTCCCCATCTGTCAATGAAGGAATCAGACCATCTCAGTCATTTTCAAACATTTTGAAATCCCACACAACAATCCAATATATGAGACAGAAGCACCCCTGTCCCAGATCACTGTCCCCTTGGACTTCCCTGTGCTCCTCATGGAGTAAAAATTCCATGCAGATCAACCTAAAGGCTTTGGGGGACGCCACCGTTCCAGGGACCCTAGCAGGTGCTTTTCTTTTTAGGGGAGGGGTTGTCAGGAGAGCTGTGAGAGTCAAAGGAGGAAATGCCATGTGGCTAACAGGAGTGTAGTCAGAGCTAGAAGATCCAGAGCAAATATTGGTTTTTCCTTTAATGCCCTCCTGGAGGAGCCATTAGTCCTGCCCACCTGCCCCTCCCTCCGGACAATCCCATCTGGCCCGAGAATCCTATCCAGGCAGGGTGGGAATACGAAATGTGGTGGAGAGAAATTGAAATGGAAGTCACCCAGCGGGCTTTCCTCTGAACCCTCAGTTCAGTTTGAGGGGAGGCTGTGGGCTGCTCCCAAACCCCTCTCCCCCACTGAAGATCCTGAGGCACCAGGTTGGTCTCTCTTCAGGGAGAAGAGTGAAGAGACAGGAATGGGGGTGTGGTGGGGGGAGGATTCCTCTCCAGAATTTTGAGAAACCGTTAGCAGCGCGTACAGCTGCTCTCCAAGGAGGAGGGAGACCCTGAGCAAGCTCCCAGCAGAAGTGCAGGGTGGTCTATGGATCAGGGAGCTTTAGGGCAGGTCCCACTCCTCCTGATATTGGCTCCCTGCATACAACAAGAGACATGAAGCCAGGGAGAACCTTCTGAATTCTCTCTGTTCTGATGTAATAAGAGCTGGAATCCCTGCCTACAGCCACTGAGGTCTGAAAACTGAAAGCTGGTTTATCTCATTCCAGAATCAATGATCTCTCTTTCTCTTTCATACACACACAGAGACACACATGTGGTGACCCAGGTCAAGAGCTTAATGGGATTTCTGAACTTCAATCTCAGTTTCCAGGCCACCCCAGTCCCCCCAATCCTGTCTGCCCCCCAAAAGAGGCACGAGCCACAAGCAGCTATTTTCCAGCTGAGCCCCTGACAAAGCCTGGGCCCAGCTGTCTCCTGCCTGGAGCCTCACCGGGCCCTCACACTTTATAGAAAGAGAAAGAAAAGGAAAGCCAGGAAGTACATGATTGCCCAATAGCTGAACCTGGCAGCAGGCAACTCGGGACCGTGCCAGGTGTTAGCAGGAAAAACATACTGGGTCCTATTTATGAGGCCATAATCCACTCCCTTTCCCCAGCATCCACTCTCCTTCACCAATGAAATGACTCCTTGAATTTCAAACCAGCTACTGGCTGCAAAAGCAAACAATCTGGGGAGGTAACTGCTGCCATAGCTGATAGGGCAAACCATGGCCACCCACGCAGTCACAGACACACATACATGCACATCTCATAACCAGCACCCATCTGGATTTGGCAAAACAATCCCTAAACCACCTGCCCTAAAAGGCTTGTTAAAATACAGAGTATTTAGGGCCTTCCCTGGCGGTCCAGTGATTAAGGTTCTGCGATTCCACTGCAGGGGCCACAGGTTTGATCTGCATCCTGATCCCACATGCCAAGCCTGCAGGGCACAGCCGTCCCCCCAAATACAGGTTATTTGGCCCCATCCTACACCTTCAGAATAAAATCCTCTGGGTGTGGAACTAGAGAAGAAGTATTTTAAACAAGCACCCAGGTGATTCCTATGCACATTAAACTCAAGTTTGGGGACCACTGTTAACTTTTGGCAAAACTGCTATCCCTCCGGGGCTGGCCTTTTCAAATATAAATACCAGTTCTCATGGCGGTTTCTATTGTCAGCAACAATTTAAATTCATATTTGTATCTCATTCTATCCTCATAGCAGCTGTGAGGGAGGCTGTGTTTTCTTCATTTTTGCAGAAGGGGAAACAGAGTACAGAGATAAAGTAAATTACACAAGGTTCCACAGATTACTACTACTATACACACACACACGTCCCAAATTAACAGGACACATACCTGAAAAGGCCCCAAACCCAAAGGTATCTTGGGGCACAGTGGATCTTTCACCAGAGCCTGGTTTCACATTTACCAGAATTAAAAACCCATCATAATGAAACTCTGACTCAATCTTAGACTTGGAAAGGACCTAAATGTCAAACCCACCCGCGCCCCCCGGGAGGGGGTGATATCTCCACAGTATGCTGGGCTGCCAGACTATTAGAACTGAATTGAGGAACTGGACACTTCATTCACTATTTCATTCAACTACACTCATTTACTAACCCCTTGCTAAGATCAGGTGCCTTCTACCTTCTCTTCCCCTCCCACTCTATTGGATAGTCTGTTACAAGCAAAATTCCACTTAAGTCTCATCGTCTTTAGGAAGCCTTCTCATCTCAGGACACCTTTCGTCCTCTATGCACCCCGCCTCACTTATTAGGCAATCATCACTTGCTGACCGGAGTTGGTGGGGTTCTCAGGTCCACGACCATTGTCCCTACAACCATGGACAATTTCTACAGTGAACACTACCAGCACCCCATACACATACGCAACCTCAGCGCGGTAAAGACTGAGCGCGGGCAAGTCCACCGAGCAAGGCACTAGCTCCCGGCCCACCCTCCATCACCCGCCGCCTGCGGCTAAGTCCCGAGCCCGGCCGGCTGGCGCCGCGAGAGGGAGCCGCACTCACCAGGCGCCCCGAGCTCTCCCGCGCCTTCTTCACCTTCCCGTAGGTCCCCTTGCCCAGGGTCTCCAGGAACTCGTAGCGGTGTCGCAGGTTGTGCTTGTGGTGGTGCCGCTTCACTGCCTGCTTCTTCATTAGGGGCTTGGGCGACTTGAGGAGCCCTTCGGCCAAAGGCCGAACGAGCTCCGCGGCCAGGGCAGCGGTGGCCGAGGGGGCCGGGCCGAGGCGCCGGGGGAAAGCCAAGGACTCCATGGCGAGCAGGTGAGCGAGGGCGGAGGAGGAATCGGCTGCGCGGAGAGAGCTAGAGCCCGGGGCGCCTGCCCACTCCCGGCGCGAGAATCCACAGCCCTACCAACGCGCGCGACCAGGCGCCGAATTCCAAGTTGTTATAAACGCCCTGAACTAGAGGCTCTGGCCACACCCGCCGGCGCCCATTGGCCTGATCGCTGGCTGCGCGTGACCAGGACCGCCAGCATTGGCTTGCCGGGTCCCCGGCTCCGCCTCCTCCCGGAGCGGCTGGGAAAGGTGTCAATGGAGCCCCTCCCACCTGGGCCCCTGAGGGGCAGGCAAGGGGGAATACCTTACGCCATAGGCGGCTACGCTGGGCAGGGCGGAGATGTTGGGGGGTTGTTGAGGGGGGTTGGGTGAGTGGCGGCGGGGGTTGATACCACTGGGGTCCAGAAATTTTGAGGGGCCCTGGAACAGCTCTTGCCCCTGAGAGGCTCTTGGTCCTGGTTAGAGGCACCTGTTGTCTTTCCATTGTGCTGTTCTCAGTTAGCAAGGGGCAATCTGACGGTACTAGAGGTCACCAAAGTATTTCCCCATCCTGAGTAATTTGCTTCTCTCAAGTCAAAATCTGTAAAGTCACTTGACCACTTCTTTAAGACCATAAGGAGGAAGGAGGGATGGAATGGGATGGAGGCAGACTCTCAAGTTGGAGGGCTAGGGGAGAGCTGTCTCAGGGTTCTGAATTCAACTGTCTTCAGTTGGATCAACCTTAATTGTATCCCAGAAATGCAGTTCTGGAAAGTTCTTACTTCTTCAGCAAATAAGGCTTCTAAATTTGAGTGGGTCCCTCAAGATGTGGTGGAATTTACGAAGCATTGGGAGGAGGTGGAGAGAAACAAAGGGAAACATTCATTCATTAAAAAATATATTACACTCCTACTATTTAACTTGTGTCCCTAAACCTGTAAATAGCTGCCCACTCAAGTTTTCCTTTCTGTGACTTTGGAGCCAGGTAGGTCATGACATATGGCTTGGTTTTTAAGGCCTGGAGCAGAATCCCCAGGTCCAAAATCCCCATACTGAGTGTCATTTAGAGTGAAATGAGGATATCCACAGGCTCTCCTGCTTCATCTAGATGTGGAGTGTAATGGGGAGAAAGGAACATTTCCCCTTGAGTCTTCATGGTAGCTCAATCCTGTGCCCAAGGCCACACAACTGGTGAGAAACTGGCATAGCTGGGATTCAGAGGCCTCAGGAGGATGGTGCCTCCAGCTGTGTATTCAGGACATGCTGAAGATCAAGAAGGACTAGATCCCCAGTGACTGAAATTTATATTTAGTGTCTGCCCACTTTCCCACTTCCACTGATCCTTTCTATTGTGAGTTAGGGATGGAGAATGGGGCCGTTGGCTTCCTTTATAGCTGGAGAGGATACACTTATGCAGGAAACCAACACTGCTTCCCCAAATCTGGAGACCACAGGAGGTGGTAGCCAGTTTGGCGTTCTTCTCTCTGCCGACCTCCCCTGGGTTATCTGTGAAAATAGAATGAGGCCCAGGTGAAAGTTCCCCCGATGTGCTCTTTCCTTTCCCCAATGAGATCTGCATCCATTCCTGGGGCCCAGGTACCTGGGGCCATCTAGATAGATTAGGGCTCTCAAGAGGAAGCATGGGTAATATAAGAGCAAGTAAAGGACTGAGTGTTAGGAGCCCTGAGTTCTAGTTCTGACTGACACCAACCATGTCTGTGGCCTTTTACCCTATCACTTAGTAATTCTACAAATACTGGTGCCCACTAGGTGCTGGCCTATGGATATGATGGTGCCAGGGTGGACATGGTCTCTGAGAGTTCTCAGTCTAGTGAGAAATAAGCAAGTCCTAGACAGAGGAAGATGTGTCCACAATGGGGGAAGAACAGAATGCCCTTGGGGTATATAACAGGAGGGAGCCCCTAGCCCAGAGAGGAGGAGGTTGGTCTGGGGCAGTTCCCTGCAGACAGAGCCTTTTAAGCTGAGACCTGAAAGATGTGAGACAGTTAGCCAGATGAATCAATATTTTCTCATAAGTAAGATGAAAGAATCATACAGATGAGCCTAAAATTCCCTTTCAAGCTTAATCAAGACTTCTATGAAATCTAGATTAATCTAGACCTAATCTAGATTCCAGGTATCCCTAACACTTAGCCCACTGCTAGGCACAAAAAAGGCACTCAAAAGATGTTTATGAACTAAAGGAATGCATGTGCAGTGGAATTCAAAGGCTAAAGTGATTTCCCTCTGTTCCCAGCTAAACTGACTATTGCGGGGGGGAGGGGGGGAGTTGGGGGTAGATCTTCCGTACCTCTTGGACCTGCCCCACCCTCACTTCAGCTTCCTTTGATCAGAATGTGAATCCCCATTTAGGGGGCAAGCCATGATAGCCAAAGTCTGCAGAGAAAAGAGATCTCAGTTCCAGTCAAGATGCAGCCTGCCGGCCTCTAAGGAACTACAAGAGAGGGCTTTAGTGATGAATGGACCTGGCTGCTGTCTGCCTACAGCAGACAGGCCAGGGAGGCAGACAAACAGACACAGAGCCGGAACAGCATACAACTCGGAAGTGATCTTAACTGTTGAAACTCAATGCTCAGATTCCTTAAAGGGAGACCTGGTCTGTCTCAGAGTGAGAATGCCTGACAGAGAATCTGATTACGTCAGGGGACTTGGCTGCCGGCAGGTATTGGGGAATTCCTGGGTCATGTGCTTGGATGTGCCCAGGAATCTGGGCTGAGCTGAGCCATCTCAATCCTGCCTGCCCCACCAGCCAGTTGCGGGGTGTTGGGGGGAAGCCTACTATTGGTGATCACTGTGTGAGGGGCTCTGGGATTAACCATTTATTGAGCCTACTAGGTGCCTCGCTGGGGAGACAGTTAGGAACAAATATCTGTGCCAGTCCTTGCACACTTCACAATCTGTGTGTGTCTGTGTGTGTCCAGACCAGCAGAAGAGGATGTTAACATGGCTCAGAATAAGGACTGCTGTGATGTGTGAAGTGCAGGGTGCACGTGGGAGGGCAGGTGAGGGATACCAAGGCCACGCTTTGGGGTATTTCTACTGAAAAAGAAATACATCTAAGATGACCCTTGAGGGGCAACTAAGAATTAGCTCCCTGCTCTCAGGAAGTTTACAGGTTAGTAAGGGAAATAAGATAAATAAAGTACCATCTAATCCAAAGCAGGAAGCGGGAAGGCTGGGGCTTCCCTGGTGGCGCAGTGGTTGGGGGTCCACCTGCTGATGCAGGGGACACGGGTTCATGCCCCGGTCCGGGGGGATCCCACGTGCCACGGAGCGGCTGGGCCCGTGAGCCATGGCCGCTGGGCCTGAGCGTCTGGAGCCTGTGCTCCGCAACGGGAGAGGCCACAACAGTGAGAGGCCTGTGTACCGCAAAAAAAAAAAAAAAAGTGGGAAGGCTCTCAAGACACAACATTGTAAGTCAACTATACTCCAATAAAATTTTTTAAAAAGTAAAATAAAAGCTAAGAAGAAGGTTAGATAGGTGGTTTGGTCAGTAGCACAAATTTAGGGCACAAGAGAGGCACTTAAATTCTTGAAGGAACTTCCCTGGTGGCGCACTGGTTAAGAATCTGCCTGCCAATGTAAGGGACACAGGTTTGAGCCCTGGTCCAGGAAGATCCCACATGCCACGGAGCAACTAAGCCAGTGCGCCACAACTACTGAAGCCCGCGCACTGCAACGAAGAGTAGCTCCCCCCAACCCCCGGCTCGCTGCAACTAGAGAAAGCCCGTGCACAGCAACGAAGACCCAATACAGCCAAAATTAAATAAATAAATAAATTTATTTTAAAAAATGCTTGAAGAAAATATGAAAGAAAAAGTTTTGAGTGTTAACCAAAAAATAAGCAGCTTCTTGCAACTACACTATGTCTGGTCTCATACCATAAATTTCACATCCCCATATCTACACTGTTAATCCAGTCATTCCCTTGGAGAGATGAAAACAAACTATAATAAATTTAAACTATGTATGTATTAAAAAAAAAAGACAGGTACAAAATGCCACGTGGGGCTGAAAGGATGGGTCTTATTCTGGCTCAGGGGTTTGAGGGAGGGCCTCACAGGAGGCCAGTTGGACCTTGAAGGGAGGGTAAACTGTGATGAAAGACCTTCTGGGATGGGGTGGGGGTGGGGTAGGAGTGAGGGGAGATGCTGAGAGAGTAGTGGGGGCAGGAAAGTAGAGGGCCAGCTAAGCACTTTCTGGATCTGATGATCTGCAGGGGAGCTCCCAGGCCCTAGAGCATCTCCTGCCTTGGGATTTATCTCAGTATAGATGCCTTGGCCCCTCTTTCCTTTTCTCTGGAGAAAGGGCTGCTGCAAGCTAAAGGGCTCAGCTTACCACCTCTTGGCCTGAGACCTCAACCATTATATTTCCCTTCCTCAGAGCTCTGAGCTACAGCCCTCAGTAACTGACACTCTCGGGTGGTGGACAATATGGCCTTGAAGGTGCTGACCTTTCTTTCTCAGGGGCTGGTGGAACTGCTTGGTTAGGAACCTGCACGTTAGAAGTGGCCCTCCAAGATTGGGAGCTGGGCAGCCGAAAACAGGATTGTGAATTCTGAAAGTCTCTGGCAAATTGAGATGCTTGACTCAATGCTGCCCTCTGCTGACCGAACTAAGCCTAGCAAGTTTTATGGGATGCCCGATGCTGTGACCACAAGTGGTCTGCTTAGGCAATTTGTTCATTTAATGAGAAATTTGTTCATTTCATTCATTCATTCATTCAACAAATATGTACTGAGCAACTACAATAATAGGTATAATGTTATCCGACATTTATTGAGCCAGCCCTGGTTCTAAGCATCTTAGATATAGTGTCATGTCCAAGACCACTCAGTCCTAGCTATGAGTAACACAGCTGGGAGGCAAACCCTGTCAGTCTTACATCACAACTCAAGTCCCTAAGAATCACATTGTCTTGTGGTGCCCACATGGGCTTTGGAAACACAAGATGGAACTGGTGAGCCGCTTACAATATAAATTTAGTAAGCCTTACCAGGAGTTTGGGGAATTTTGTGCTGCAAACACTGAAAACAGTCCCCAAGCTCTCAATTACAATGGGAAATTGAATGTTATTCACAGGCCAGTCCTGAGAGGGATGTGACCAAGGAGAAGCTAGCTCTTCTCCCCAAGCCAGAGAGTTTGCACTGTCTCCCACCTGGAGCAGCAGGGAAATTACACACAGACGGACAGGAGTCACGAGTCCTGGGTTCCAGGGAATTCCCTGGTGGTCCAATGGTTAAGAGTCCGTGCTTTCACTGCCGAGGGCCCGGGTTCAATCCCTGGTCAGGGAACCCCGCAAGTTGTGTGGTACAGCCAAAAAAAAAAGGAGTCCTGGGTTCCAGCTCCTCTTTTACCGCTACCCACATTGTTGGTCATGGCCAAGGACTTTCTCTTTGGGGTGCAGTTTCCTCATCTATAGAAAGGGATTTGGATAAATCAACTCTGAGTTCCATTTCAACTCTGCTGTAACTTCTCTGCAATGTTTACGTAGGGACAAATTAGAAATCTCAGTCATGCCTGTTCTTTTGCCCACCTGGCAACTGATTCCCTCACTACAGGACACTCAGGAGCCCCATTCCCGCTCCCACCCCTGGCATGATGTTTTGGCTCAGGAGTCTGACACCCTGGGCTCCAGGCTCTGCTCTGCCACTAACTGACTATGACTATCCCTTATCTCTCAGCAACTCTCTGGATAAGAATTATTCTCTTTTGCACAGCTAACACACTTACTGTGTGCTAGTCACTGTATGAATGAATTCAGTCCTCACCACAATTCTATGAAATAGGTTCTAACATATGATTATCCCCATTGCACAGATGAGGAAACTGAGACCCAGAGAAATTAAATACCTGCCCACGTGGGGTTACAGAGCTGGCAAGTGGTGGAGCCAGATTGGAGCCTAGGCAATCTGGCTCCAGAAATAGCATTCTCAGCCATCATACTTTGGCTTGGAGAAGATTCTTAATTTGCCCAAGTCTCAAGTAGACTAAGCTCTCTACGTCATAGTTCACTCAACCTGAAACATGCCTCAGGACCCCTCGTGGGCTTGCTGTGGGATGAAACAAGATGTGAAGCTGTCAGACTGACGGTTTCCTCTCAGTCTGCTTGGGGTTTTGCTGGGCTCTGGTCCTCCCAAGTCCGCTCCCCCCAACCCCCATTCTGGCTGAGACCCAAGTGTGTGTTTTTGTGGATGGGAGCTATGACAGCAAGGGGCTGTCCCCCTGAGCTACAGCTGATCTGATCTAGGACAAAGGACTGTTAAGATAAGTTCAGCGCTAGGAAGTGGTCATTGAAACCACCCAAGGCTGGAGCTCTGTGCTGGGGGAGGGAGGGAGCAGCCCCTCTTGGGGGAGAAAAGGAAGGGCCTTTGAATTACTCTCACTGCTTGCTTTTTAATGCCAGACAAGGGTTCTTGCTGAGAGTTGGGAGGTGGGGTGGGTGGATATTTGTGTAGCCTTAAAGTCTAGGGCTTCTAGTCAGTACTTTGGAAAGGGGTCTCATTAACCCATTGTTAACAGCAAAACAAAAAGAGCTCCTTTTCTGCCCCTCACTTCTATATTCTTTTCTCAGTCTCTGAGGTTGTGTAATTCCCATTGCTGTGGGGTTGGGATGTAGAGGGGGGCACCTATGCTTATAACTGGGACAAAAGCTTTCATGGGATTCCTCCACTGGGTACCCAGTCACCAAGTACTTTCCACCAGCTAACCCTGGTGTACTGTTGCCATTAGCCATCTGAGATCCTTGATGGACCGAGATGGAGAATAAGCAAATAAAAATAAACCCCTATCATTACAGTGGTCAATACTTTCATACCCACTGATCCTTCACTGACCCTGTGAAGTCAGGGCCTTGGGTTAGATTCTGGGGTACAAAGGCTGTTGATATAGATGAAGAAGGGGGTACATGAGCCTCAGAATGGCTGTCAGAGGATGGGTTTCCATACCGAGCTCTGCCCCTTGCTGGCCACATGACCTGGGGTGGGTGACTCAGTCCCTTCAGGCCTCAGTTCCTATTGGCCAAAGGAGATCCTGAACGTGGAGCCTCTTTGTAAACTGGAAAAGGCTCCCCAGCAGCTGGGGATTTATGGCTGTGGGTACTGTGGCTTAGAACTCAGGACTTTATACTCCATTTAAATGCTGCTCCCTTGAGGGGGCTGAGCATCTTCCTGCTCCTGGCCCTGCCTCCACAGCTGCCACCCTGCACTCAGGGAGGTCCAAAGAGGTCCAGGCAAGACCAGAAAGGGCAGGGCATGGGAGGTGTGCCCAGGAGGGACGAGGGAGGAAGGTCTGCCCAGTGCCGCCTCCCTGCCCATGCTTGGCTCCCACTGGCAACCTAAGCCCTTCGCCTCCCAAACTGATCCTGGAATGTAAACCCCTAGCCAAGCACATTCTTTAGCCGGGTCACCAGCTCCTGGCCCTTGGGAAGGGAAGGCAGGAGCCAGCATTTCTCTTGGCCCTGAACGACACTAGCACAGTCTGGTGCTGGGGCTGCTACCACCCGCCTGGATTAATAGGCTGGCTGTCACCCACAGTTTATGAAAAGCCCAATTCTGACCTACCACTCCTGTCAGAGCCCGGGGAGAAGGGGAGAGAGAACCCACCCCGTAAGCAGGGGGATTTGAAATACTGCTGATTTCCTGGCTCTGGTTCCTCATACCAGCCAGATGCGCTCAGAAGAAGGGGGGCTTTGTAAAGGTTACTCTCAAAGCTGGTGCTCTCTGGGCCCTTGGTTGTCTGACTTTCCTTCTGTTCGGTCGTTTGCTACACATTTATTCCATTCAGCCACTTGTTACACATTTAGGCTCTGGTGCCCAGCGCGGTGATGCTCTGGGCCCACGAGGGTTAACGATCTCACCGTGTCCTGTGGAGCCCTGTGTGTATGGGGGTGAGGTGGGGGTACACAAGGAGGGGGTATTCTGCATTCTGCGGGGAGGGATGGGCTGGGGCGGGGTAGTGGGGGGAGCAGCAGGGACAGGTTAGGGAACTGCCTGCTCCAGCGGTCTCCCACAAGCTACACTTGGCAGAGGTGAGGAGGGGGGCTGGAAGGGCAGGACTTTGGTGAAGGGTCTTAGAAGTCAAGACGGAGGACGGGACAGCTGGGGGAGGGTGTTTCAGCTCTGTGAGGGTGTAGGCAGGTTTGCAGATGAGAACGATTTCTGAAAGGGCGAGGAATCCAGCCGCCATGTGGAGGGGGCCGGAGGTGTGGAACAAGGCGGTCGTTTTCCACCCAGGGTTGAGCTGCCTTCCTCGAGGTTCTGGGACTTGAGTCTGAGGCAGAGTAAGACCAGTTTGGAAGGGCAGCTCCAATCCAGTCCCTTCTCCTACAGATGGGGACGCTGCATCTGGAGTGGGGAGCCTGGGAAAGGGATTTGTACATTATTATTGCCTTATAAACGTTTGTTTTTAAGAATGTGAATTGCTAAACTGAGATTAGGACCAAGGCCCATTGTCTGTTGAATGGGAGGCTGGTCGCCCCAAAGTCCTCCTTCTGGTGCTCCAGATAAGGCAGGCAAGGTGGGCCACCTTCTGGAGACAGTGAATGGGGCCTCAGGGGTCCCTCACCTCCTGGTACATCCACATCCTCCCTTCCGAGGCTGACCAAGGCTGGAGCCTGGACAGCCTGGTTAGGGCCCAAGAGGGTCAGAAGGCCACCAACCGCAAGCCCGGAGTTCCTCGCCCACCCCGTCTCCACACTGCAGCAACGTGGAGGGTGCGGGGAGGGGGAGGCAGACCCCACGAGCCTGGGGGAGACAGAGTTCTCCCTGAACCACCTACACAAGCCACCACTTCTAAAGTGTCACCTCAGGCATCAAGTCTTCAGACACTTCCGGGCCTCCAGCCCCTCACCCCATTGACCTTCTGAGTCATCTGCCAGATATTTCCTCTTCAGAGGAGGTAGGCGGGTGGGAGATTTTGCATGAAAAAAAAGAAAAGAAAAGTCTCAAGAGCCAGGAGAATTCAGTCTGGCTAAATTAGGAATGGGACTGGGGCACCAGGATCTTTCCCCTGTTCTTTCCCTTCACACATTCACTGTCCCAGTCCAGGCTTATCAAGTGCTGGCTGCGTGCCGGGCACGGACCAGGTGCTGAGCACGTGAAGGTAAGCAGGGAAACCATAAACGGTTCCCCCCCGACACCGTCCCCCCCCCCCGCCCCGTTTACGGAACTCGTGACAGCTTGGGGAAGCCACAGGACTCCTTTGGGTCTCAGTTTCCTCCCCTGTAAAATAGACGGATCCCAGTCTTTCCTAAGGTCCTAGGGAAATGAGGGTGCAAAGGCCCCCCTGGCTGTTTACAGCAAACTGTGCACGAGGTTCTGGAGGGGCCAGCAGTGTGGATGTCAAAGCAGTGGATGCTTCTGAGCTGGCAACTCACCGTCTACACTGAAGGGGTTCTGAGCCCAGGCACCTGCTCCCAGTGCGTGTACCAGAGTGTAAGTGTGAGGGGTATATGTGTGAGTGCAAGGCGTGCGTAAGAGCATAAACATGTGCATGAACGGGTGTGCACATGCGTGTGAAGTGCGTGCAAATGTGTAAAAGTGTGGGGTGTATTTGAAGTGTGTGGGTATAAGAGTTTAAGGCACGTGTGAGTGTGAGCTATATTGTAAGGGTGTGAGGCAAGTGTGAAGCATAAGAGTGAGGCGTGTAAGTTGTGTATGTGAGCATGAGTGGTTATGTGAGTGTAAATCTGCGAGTGTACATGTAAGGTCTGTGTAAGAGTGGGGTATGTGGCTGTGTGAGGTGTGTGTGAGCATGAAAGAGAGAGGGGAGGGGAAAGGGAGAGAGGTGAGTGTGTGTGTGTGTGTGTGTATGTTTGTCAGTGTGCGCATGTGCAGGGGTCAGGCTGGCCCAGAGCATGCTGGGTGGAGTCGCAGGAAGTTTGTCTGGTATGAAATACCAACTGCACGTAATCTGTAAAGGGGTCCATCACTCTTGGAAACAGGGACACTGTGGCCTCTGGGCTGCGGACGGTGGTTCCTTGGTGCTCTGCTTCATGCCGTCAGGAACACGTGGGCTCTGGGGGTTCTTTGAACCAGGCACACACCTGCCGGGGGAGCTCAAATGAACTGGATATTTGGGAAAACACCCCACAGTTTAAATTATGAAAGGGTCACATCCTGAGGGAGAAGGCAGACTCTGCAAGAACGTAACACAGGGCACTCTAGAGACATTGTGCCCTTGCAGCCAGCTGGCTCGCCACCCTTTCCCAGAGATGGGCTCCTCCCCCCTACTCCCCACCCCCTCCCCCGTCACTCCTGGCACCGCTGATGGAGAGGGGTGTGCTCGGAGAGGCGGCCACAACCATCATATCACACTGATGCCCACCTTCCTCAAACCCTTCTTCTCGAGGCATCGACCCCCTATTCAGGGTCGGCACAGGCTCCAACTTGCCTTCTAATCTTTTTTCACATCACTCCCCACTCCTGTGTGCACTTTGGCACCCAAGTCTCCCTTCCCTTGAGGCCCAGTTATAACAGCAGTCTCCTCCAGGAAGCCTTCCCAGATCAGCTCAGTCCTCAGAGCCAGGAAGAGGCAAGGAAGATTCCCCCTCCCTCTTGATTTCAGACTTCTAGCATTGTGAGGCAATACATTTCTGTTGTTTCTGAAGCCACCAGTCTGCAGTATTTTGGTCTGGCAGCCCTAGGAACCTAATAAAATGGAAGCTTACCTGCCCAACCTGTCTGGGTCCTTTTCTGTGCCTGTCTCTTCAGCTCTTGCCTGTGCTCTACCTCATGCCTTCACTTCTGCAGTTGTCTAATGCCAACAAGAAGCGCCTGCCCACGCAGCTCTTTGATCTCACCAAGCCTGACCTGAGGCTTTGATCCTGTTCTGCCGCTACCCAGGGGCAGGGATGCCATCTCTTACTGCAGAGCTCAGAATGGTGGGTGGTGGGGGTAGGCACTACCCTCCACCCCGGCAGCTGGATTAGAGTCTCCGTTCCCTCCCTTGTTAGCTGTGCCACTTGGGTTAGTCATAGGGTTCCCGGTTCTATTTCTACGAGATGGGAGTTGGAAAAGGCCGATGGTACCCCACCTCCTGTTCAGGGTATCTGTGGGCCAGAAAGCTCAACGCAAATGCAAGAGATCACTAGAAATTCTGGGGGAGAAGAAGACATGGAAGGGAGGGACTTGTCCACTTTCTGTGGTTCTAAACCCTTCTGGCACTTTAATTGCCCAGCAGATGCACCTTCCTCCAGAGGAGGCCTGACAAGCTTAGCCCATGTGTTTTTCTGAGGATTCCAACCCCAACTGGAGTTCTTTCTTTTAAAAAAAATTTTTTTTGGTTGTTTATTTATTTATTTATTTATTTATTGGCTGTGTTGGGTCTTCATCGTTGCACGCGGGCTTTCTCTAGTTGCCGTGAGCGGGGGCTGCTCTTTGTTGCGGCGCGCGGGCTTCTCATTACGATGGCTTCCCTTGTTGTGGAGCGCGGGCTCTAGGCGCTTGGGCTTCAGTAGTTGTGGTGCACGGGCTTAATTGCTCTGCCGCATGTGGGATCTTCTTGGACCCGGGTCCCCTGCATTGGCAGGCAGATTCTTAACCACTATGCAACCAGGGAAGTCGCTGGGGTTCTTTCTGATCTTAGATGGTGCCTTGGTGATTTTACTTACTTTGTCTTCCTCAGAAGAGGAACTTGGCTGATCCTATGTTCCAATGGCACAAATCTGATCATGATGCTTCTCCACTTAAAATCCTTAATTTGCTCCCAGTTTCCCATATGGATAAAGTCCAGACTCCTTAGCAAGGCACGTAAGGCCTCTTGATCTGCCCTGCCTGTATACTTCCAGTCCATCTCCCTAGACTCTGCAACGTGCATATTGTCCCTCAGTGGACTTGAGTACACCTCTGTCTCTCTCTCAACGACAAAAAATAATAGTGCAGCTACTCACCTTGTATATGCAAATCATTTTGTGTATAGTAGGTAGCTCTTAACCTCAGTGAGGCCTTATTTTGTTCATTTTACAAATAAGGAAACTGAGATTCAGGGGTTAACAGTGTACCCAAGATCAATCCGCACATGACAATTATGATTTGAACCCATATTTCTTGCTTCAAAGCCTGGGGTCATCCTCCTCTGCCTGGTTGTTCTCCCTCTTCTTTCAAAGTGCAGTTTGAGATTTGTTTTCTGGAAACCTCTCTGATCCCCTCAATTCCTCTCAGTTCTCTGTAGCCAGTAAGGATGGGGCACCTCTGGGTTACACTAGCAAAGGCTGACACTTGTCTCCTCATATACTAACTGCAGATTTAGTCCCCGTCTCCCTCCCAAGACTGCAACTACTGGAGGGCAGGAATCCCAAGTCCAGCACCATGCCAGACACATAACTGGAGTTCAGTGTCAAACAATGCTTTGGAATAGCTGACACAGTCAAAGAGCCAGAAGGGAACTTTCCTGGGGTGTAAATTTAGGAATATTCTATGCTCATTTCACATTAGGGAGCCCTTCCCAATCTTTCCTTGCTAATCCTCATACTCATTCCTTGGGAAACAAAAGGCATATTTGGAGACCTCCATCTTTCCAGGTTTGACATTCTGAGCCCTTACAAAGTACGGAGCAGCTGATTTTCTTCCCTTTCCTATGTGCTATTCCATTTGAGGCAATGCAGTACTGTGGTCACAGGTTTTAGAATCAGATTTGCTTCAGTCACTTACTAGCTTGTGACCTTGGACAAGTTATATAACCTCTTGAAGGCTTAGTTGTTTCATGTGCAAAATATGAGGATACTGCCTTCTCCACAGAGTTGATCTGAGGATTGAAGCGAGTGATTGCCAACTTGTGAGATGGCATTGTCATTGCTTTTGTTTTACAGATTGGGAAATGAAGACAAGAGAGGGGAGGGACCCTCCCAGAGAGGGATGGGGATGGGAAGGCCTATGGCAGGGAGGGGATTGAGGCCCGAAGCCAGGCCATTGGACCCCAGATCCTGAGTGGCCTCTGCAGCACCATGAGGTACAGCCATGAGGTGTGCCGCTGACACCCCCTATTTTCCTGGCTCCTCGGTGAGCCACACCCAAAGTCTTCCCAGCATGGACCTCCAAGAGGTGAGTCCTCAGCAGATACCAGCTTGAGCCCTGAGTGGCCCTCACAGGTTGCAGCAGTCAGTCCCCCATTCTCATAATGGGAAGAACCTTTAGGGCTGGCTACAGCCCTAAGGTACCCCAACTATTTAAAATGCCTCAGTCCCATCCACATGTCTGGTGTCATTTTGTGTGCTTGGAAAGCCTCCTACACACAAAGCTAAGCTTCCTGTTAGAAGGGGTGGAGGGACCCCATTTGTAACTGCCTTTCTTGGGGAGGGGTTGGGGAGGGTGGGAGCAGGCAGTGCAGAGACAGAAGTGGAATGGAGGGCTGGGCTTTGCGATGCTTCCCCTAACCTGTTCCCCCAGCCTCTCTTTCTAACAGTCACTTCAGGGGGCTCAACGGAAATGGGCTGGGGGTGGAGGTCTGGAAGCAGTAGGGAAGGCCTCTCTGCAGTCTGCTCTGTAGGGGACACCCGTGGCCACAGGATGCCAAGGTGGGAGGGAAAGGCTGGGCCAGCAGGTGGCAGTGTCCTTCCAGTGCCCAAGTAAAGAAAAAGATCAGGTACAAGAGAAAGGGAGGTAAAATGTCCCATAAAGACCCTGGTTCCACTTGTCTGTGAAGGTTCAGTGGAGGTGTTACCTCTTCTAGGAGGCTCCCCATGACCCCTCAAGACGGGTGTTCCTGCTTCAGGAGAAATAATCATACCAGCGCGTGGTGAGTGCTCTCTGACTCCCCCACCGCCCCTCCAGGACGTGTATTTTTTCATCTTTGTATCCCCCGTGTTAGCACAGCTTTTAAAAATAACTTGGAATCAGAAAGCGGTGTTATACCAGCTAAAAGGAGGCATGTCCTTCATGTTTTTACATTAGTGAGGAATTCCTTTTCTACTGTGGGCAAGACAGAAATGAGCTCGAGCTGAATGAACTGAGGCCAGTCACAAGGAGTAACCCAACGAAGAAGTCAGTTAATGAGTGCAGCCTTTTCCCAACACGCCTGTGGGGCATCAATGCTCAGGAGACAGAAAATGTGCTGTTTTCCTAGGAGTCAGGTGACTGGTCAGGGCAGGGTGGTTTGAAGGTGGAACCTCCTCAGAAGGAACAGCCAAGAACAAGTGGTCCCTTGGGGCCCCATTCAGCCTGAGAATGTCAGAGGGACTGTTTCATGCGGTCCCCTCCGCATATCAAGACACCGCCCACCCCACCCCTGCATCAGGGTGCCAGAGAAGATAGGAATATAGATTTTAATCATTGTGCTGCTGCTGTTAACCAGAGTGCATCCTTTGTGGCTTTTGATGCCACAGTGTAAATAAGAAGGTTTCACACAGAAACACTCTGGGGCTGTCGGTGACAAAGGGGAGGGATGCCTCTGGTGCCTCTGGTGGGGAGGGGTGACCGAAGGAGAAATGAAGTGAGGAGAGGAGTGGGGAGCAGACCCTGGGCTGGGAGTCGGCTCCATTCCCATCATTACGTTCCCATCAGGACCCAGAGAGGCATGGGTCCTTCCTGGCCAGGGCTTCTGACCTGGACCAGTGCACGTGAACCCGACTTCCCTTCCAAATCAGCCGCCTCCAGCTTCAGGAACAATTCTTGCTGAGTAGATGAGGTCCAGGGCAGGCCCACAGTTGGTCACCAAAGGGGGAAGGGATGTAGACCAATGGAGAGAAGAGGGGTTGGGATCCCTGCAACCCTTCTCCATCTTCCAGCCCAAGAGACCTTCAGACTAGCGCAGATCCAGGGAAAGGACAGCTACAAGTAGCTATCCTCTGGGTCAGAACTGCCCTGCCTACCCCCTATCCTGGAGATGGGAGAGGTAAACCCACAGGAAGGGAGGTAGCATATACTCCTGCTACCCACCTTTCTCTGCCTGAGCAGTAAGTGAGGACTCTCCCCAGAAGTCACCTGAGCTCCAACAGGGGAAGGGGGATGGCAGAGTCATCGAGACTTCTTACAGTTTTCTCAGGTTGGTAGGGTTTGGAGGTGCAGAGGTCACTTAGAGCCCTAGGGCCTAACCCCACTGGCTGCTGACAGGAGCTGGCATCCGGGGAAGCAGCCCAAGCTACTTTGATGAGATCATTCCTCTTGTCCAGAGTGGGGTGATCCGGTCCAGGACACGGTGGCTGGGCCCAGAGCCAGCTAGGAGTCAGAGACACACAGGGCTTCCACCGCATCGCTCAGACCCTGGTTGACGCCCCCCACGGCCAGGAGGCAGTTCTTGACAACGATGCTGGAGCAGGCACAGCGGGGCGTGGGCATGGCGGGGAGGACCTCCCACTTGTTCTTCCCCGGGTGGAACGCCTCTGCCGTCTCCAGGACAGTGGGTTGGTTCCCTGAAAGTGCCAAGGGAACCGGACCTTACAAAGGAGTCCAGTCTCCAATCTGCCCCAGGGAAGTCCCCCCATCTTGCTCCCCCGCCTCTGGAACACAAGCAGATGCCAATCAACCTCAACTTCCTTGGCTACAGAATTGCTCCTTCCCCACCCTTTTGTCAAACAGCTGCTTTGTCCTTCCTGCCTTCTCTGTCTTTTCATCTCAAGAGTAACTTTCTTTCCCCACCGCCTGCTTTCACCAGAAGTTTCTAGACACTACTGCCGCTCTTCTGCCCTTTACTAAGAAAGCTGCTCACATGGTCTAGCTTACATCAAGCTGCTTTCCTGTGTGGGTAAATAGCGTGTCTGTCCACACTGAGTAAACTCTGGGTTCCTGGAAGCTCTGCTGCTCATATGTCTCTCCCCTGTTGATGTTGGGGTCCCGCCTTCAAAATACCCTAATCTCTGGGAGGTCTTATATAGCAAATCCTGAATTCATTAGAATAACTGATTTGATCAGACTGCTTTTCTACTCCATGACAGAGTTGGGTATCCAGGGAGAAGAGAAAGAGGACCAAGGCCAATCCCTGCCACACTTTCACCTCCAGTCATTCCTGGACAGGGGCCCAGGGACCTGTGCTTGGCAAGCCTGTGGCACATGGTTATCAGTATGTCCCTTATGCTCTCTGGGCCTCAGTTTCTCCTGTGTAAAAGGACAGATAGACCATAACTGAGGCCCGTCCACGGAGACATGACATCTAGGCTGGGACGAGGGGAGTGCTTTGAAATTCTTTGGAATAAAGCAGTAGGCAGGCAGTGTGCAAGGAGCCAGCACCCTCTCCTGCTCATGCAGAGTGCCTAGAATCCACCAAGCACCAGACCACAGCGCCAGACCGGAAGCTCTATCCTTACCAAGTCCTCCAGCCACTATGATCCGTCCACTCAGAGAGCCGGCCACAAAGTCTGCCCGCCGCTTCTTAAGGAAGAATGAGCGCTCCATCTTCAGCCATCCCCCTACAGGCCATGGGTGATGGCAGGAGATACACAGAGAGAATTAGATGCTGACCACCCGCCCCTCCAAATACACATCAGTCCCAAACTGCTCTCACCCTAGGCAGCATCTCCACTCCATCTACCCTGTGTGCTCAGCGCATATACAATGTCTCCTGCTGTTTGAAATGACACTCTACCCTCTCCCATGCTTGCTGCAATCCAAGGAACCATAACCTCTTTGACAAATCACCTTGTTCTACCTCTGTTCTCACGGGCTTTAAGCTGGAAAGGAGGCTGACTAGAGGCAGAGGGCGTCAGAGTCAGGATCCTTCTGTTTTTCCACGAGTAAAAAACAGGAAAAAGCCCTTCCTCACCTGGCGCTGGCTGGATGTTGTAAGAATGGACAATAGGTGGAAAAGGCTTTGATAAAAACAACTAACCAATCAAAGGGAACCCTGTACAGATGAAAGAACTTGATCCCAAGAGTAGCCCTGAATGGAGAAGGGTGTTCAGACTCTGAAAGGCTCACCCAGCTGAGTAAGTGAGCCTGGGTGGATGGATGGGATGGGGGTAAGGTGGGGGATTCAGCCAGAAGGGAGGTGTGCAGCCGGGGACTGGTGCCCAGCTTACCCTGTTCCATGTCGAACATGTCCATCGTCCGGAGGAACTTGGGCTGCTGGTAGAGCCGACCCTGCCGCAGGCCACCCAGGCTGTACAAGCGGTCATCTAGGGTCACAAAGCTGGAGAAGGCCCGCTTGCAGGGAATGTTGGGGAACTTGGTCCAGGAGCGAGTCTCGATGTCAAAGACTTCGAAGGCATTGACCGCGTACTTGGACTGTCGTCCCCCTGGAGGCCAGAGTAGGGCGAAGGTTGGGCAGAAGAGTAAGTCTCTGAGGACTGGGGCTGGGTTTCCCCTTCTGACTGTTATCAGATCATATAGGAAGCTCCCTGAGGGGTGGGGCAGCCTGATTAACCCCCAGTGCCCAGGAGGTGCTCAGCACACAGGCACTGCTTCCAACAGGAACTGACCCGGGGGAGGGAAGAAGGGCCAGATATGGGCCAGACAACCCGTCCTTACCCAGAACATAGATCTTGGAACCTCGGATGAATGAGGTGGCAGCATATCTCGGGGTGGGCATGGGTGCTAGAGACACCCACATGTCCTTGAGCATGTCATAGTGTTGGAGGTGGTTGTGTGGACGGAGGTCCAGGCCCATCCCGCCTGCCGCGTACACTCGGTAATCTAAGGAGAAAGGCCATACAACAGACACTATGAGACAGGCCCGTCGTACTCAGCTCCCACCATGGCCAGGCTCTGTTAACCCCTGGAACACAAGCACTGAAGCCTGGCCAGGTCCCAACCACCGCTCTGCCCGAGAATGGGTTGGTGGCACCATTAAAAGTCCCTGCCACAGTCAAGCCTGGGTCTTCTTGAAGCCATGTCAGGCCTACATGCCTTAGCCTTCCTTGGTGGCTGGCCCTTGGTTAAACCCGAAATACTAAGGCTTGCACAGAGGTAGACTGCAGTGGAGTCTAGGCCTGGACAACCCTTTGCAGGTCTTATCCCCTCCATTCTCCTCCTCCCTGGGCAGCCAGAGGGATGCCAAAGAGGAGGGGTATTCCTCTGATACCCTCCAATAGTGGCCTCTTCCCCAGGCACTCCCAGATCAGAACTCTCTAGACCTAGCAGGAGCCTTTGGAAATGAGGTCAGCCCTGCTGTCATTGGACTTGTGGGACACTGGCCTGCTGCTATCTCTTTCTTTGTCCAGATAGGGGAAGGCCATCCTCCTTCATGCACAGGAAAGCTCTGGGCTCCAGGAGGCACCCTGCACTGAATGGGCTAGGGGTGAATGAGGGAGAGGCTTTGGAGGAGAGAAAACTGGCCCCTATAAGAAGCCCTGCCCAGAGAAGTGAGTTGCCCCCCACTCTCTACTGCTCTTGGCTGCAGGTGACACAGTGCAGCAGAGAGGATGGGCAACGCCTCCATGTTTCCCTGGGCCTCACCCCAGTACCTCACGCAGCCTGTTAAGGACACAGCCCTACCCCCAGGGCCCTCTTTTTCCCAGGGACTCACCCCTGCCCGGGATTCTGTCTCCTAGTAGCCAGTCCTCACCGCTTCTGGCTCTATGAGACTTTCATTCTTCAAGGGGATTGCAGGGGTGAGTACTACTTCTTTCTACTTTCCAATCTTACTAAAGAGAGGGAAAAAAAATCCCAACCCTAGCCTGTGGCTGGGAGACGGGGCCTGCTAATGAGAAATTTACCTTACACAAACTCCGCCTCTTCTATTCCTGTTTTCACCCACACAACTCCAGCTGGGAACCCTCACATCCAGTCCACACTACCATTCCTGCACCCAATTCTTTTTTTTTTTTTTTGCAGTATGTGGGCCTCTCACTGTTGTGGCCTCTCCTGCTGCGGAGCACAGGCTCTGGACGCGCAGGCTCAGCGGCCATGGCTCACGGGCCCAGCCGCTCCGCGGCACGTGGGATCTTCCCGGACCAGGGCACGAACCCGTGTCCCCTGCATCGGCAGGCGGACTCTCACCCACTGCGCCACCCGGGAAGCCCTGCACCCAATTCTTACTCATCCTTTCAGAGTCACCTGAGTGTCCCTGGACTGCAAGGCTGGGCTGAGAGCGGCGACTCAGGACCTCCTGTGGCACCTGCATCATCCTACTTGCCACACGTTACTGAAATAACCTTTGTATGTTTCTTTCAATAGATTGTTTGGTTCTTGAGATTTGTTAATCTGTGGCCCCAGCATCTGCTAGAAAGCGTGGCACACAGGCATGTAAAGTCTTAGTAGACTAACTGTTGAACCCATTCAATGCCATAGTTAAGAGCACAGACTCGACCATCACCTGCTGGCTGCGTAACCTTGGGCAAGTTACTTAATCTCGCTGGGCCTCACATTGCTTCTCTCTAAAATGAAGATAATAATAGCACTTACCTCATCAGACAGGTTGTGAGGGTCAAAGGGGTTAATACCTATAAGGCACCTACGGTAAGGACTCAATAAATGTTGGTTCTTAATCTTTCAGCCCCACTTATTGAGATCTGCGGATAAAGGACTACCCTTTCCCTCTCTATTTCCCCATGGGCCTCCATGCTTTCCATCTTTCTTACTGGAAGTTCAGGAGGCCCCATTGGCTACTCTGCCCTCAGGGATTTTGAGTTAGAGTTTCTCTTTCTGACCTTCATTGGTAAGACCCGGGCTCCTAAAGGCAGGGATCAGATCTTCTGCCTCTTTCCTTCCTCCCTGGGACCTAGAACTGTGCCAGGGACAGAGCAGGTGCTCAAGAAATACTGGTTTCTGATCTACAGTAGACCTGACAGGCAGCTGAAATGGTTTTGCAAGAGAAGGAGGGAAGGTCTCATCCCACTAAGCCTGTCTGATCTGAACTTGGGGTCTCCTAACTCCTGCTGGGCCATTTTCCATAAAACCCTGTGTGTTTTAGCAAAAGAGCTTTCAGAGCCCCCTCTGTGCTCTGGGCTGTACCAGGCCTGAAAAGAAAGAGATGGGCTTGGAAAAAGCGAAATGAGAATTAAAGCTACCTGATCAGCACATGCATGCCCTGAGAACCTAGTGAACCTGGGCAAGATGCCGCAGAAGCACGACCCTCAGGAACGTTATGGTGTCCACTCATCAGTGTCTCTGAGATTAGGAGGCAGATGGTGGTGAGAAGGTCCTGGAATCAGGTCCCAAAGCCCTCCCAGTGGGGCCTGGTGATGGTACGAGGATGGCATGAACATCCCCAGGGCCCCAAATATGTGTCTGGAGGTGGTGGCACTTGCAAGGAAGATTTCAGGGGATTTGGTGCTGTGGGTGGAAGGCCCAATCATTCTGCTGAATGAAGGAATGTACAGGGACATTGCACTAACCTCCTTTGGCTCTCCCCTCTGGCCCGGCCTGCCCAGCTTGCTGGGAGGAACCTGGTGGGGTGGAGGGGAGCTCTGGCATCATATGGATTTACTAGACACTTCACTTGCCGAGTCTCTATTTTCCCATCTGTAAAATAAGGCCAGCGGGTCTCCAGTTTTAGTGTCCATTGTAAAGATCAACTGGGGATCAGGAATGTGACAGTGGCCTCCAACTCAGTGTTGGCTTCCATCCCTTTCCCCGTGGCCCCCCACTCCCTTCTCTCTGCCCGCCCTCAGCCCTGGCCCCACTCGCCTTTGGCCGTGACAGAAATGCCCATGGCGGCCTCGCGCAGCATGCTCCTCTTCTTCCACTTGCCCTCATCGATGTTGTACATCTCCACGACCTTCAGAGGCAGCTGATTGGTGCCCACACCCCCGATCACCATGATCCGCTTCCCCAGGGCGGTGACAGCCACCCCGGCCCGGGCTGTGGGCAGGGGGCACAGGTCGGTCCACTGGTCGGCCTCGGGGGAATAGACCTCAAAGCAGTCCACGGGGACGCCGTTGTCGTCACATCCCCCGATGGCATAGACCTGCCCCCCGGTTTCCAGCAGGGAGCAGTAGACCCGGCGGCTGGGCAGTGGCGCCAGGCGCTTCCACTGGAAGTCCTTGACGTTGGGCACCTCCATGGCAGCCCGGGGACCCCGCCCGCCGCGCCCCCGCGGAGCGCCGTGGGAGGTGAGAGCCCGGGAATCCGCCGGCTACTCCGCGCCCCCTCTCGCCGCCTCCATCTCGCTCCGGTTCGCCTGCTCCCGCCCGACCCCCGGCAAGGGCCCCGACGCCGGCCAGCGCTTCACCGTCCCTCAAGACTCAGCGGTCCGGAGGCGTCCGAGCCCGGCCCTGCGGGAGGAATGGGGGGCGAATCAAGGGCAGCCGGGCCCGGCGCCCTGGCCTCCTGGCGTGTGGGCGGGCGAGCGGGCTCCCAGCCCCCCGCCAACTTTCAAGGGAAAACGCGGCGGCGAGGGCGCCACCCCGCGGCGGCATCAAACCCGCACCGCTTTGTCCCCCGCCGCTCCCAGCCAGCTGGTCGGAAACCCGCGGAACGCGTCGGGGGCCGGGGGCGTTCCGGGGTTCAGGTGCCAGGCTGCCTCCCGGCGACGCAAGGAGTTAACACCTTTCGGCGCCGCCGCCTGCCTCCCCCGGCTCTCCCTCCCAGCCAACTCCCGTCCCTGCCCCCGCGCCACTTACACAGTGCGGCGGCGAGGCGCAGGCAGCGCATTTCCCGAGAGCGGCGCGGGGAGCAGGGGAGAGGGCGCTCTGTCCTTCCCCGGTCCGCACACCGCTGTCACACACCCAGAAGAGGAGAATAAATGAGCAGCAGGAAGGAGAAGCGGAGCCGCCGCCGGAGGGTGGGGTGGGGGGAGGCCGGCGAGCTGGCTCCACGCACATCCCCACCATCAGCCGCCACACCTGTGCAGGAACCCGCGTGCGCCCCGCGGCGAAGCGAGCCCTGACCTCTTTACAGAAGCCCTGGCTGCGCCCGGCCTGCGGGGGAGGAAAAGGGCCCGGCGGGAGACGCTCACCTTGCCCACTGTTCAGGGAAAGCGGGGCACTAGAGCCAAGTACCCAGATGACGGGGACTAGACTCCCTCCAGTGTGGGAGTGGGCGGTTTGTGAGTGTTTGTTTCGGATGAGGAGGCGGAGAGTCCAATTACCCAGTTTATCTACAGTACACAGACCCAGTTCGTGACAGCCTGGCTTAACAGTCGGCTTTGCTTTGGGGGAGGTATTATCAAATGGTTTAACCTAAGAGAAACAAGTTATGTGGGTGTGACACACGTAGACCTGACACGGGTGCATCCAAACAATGTACACACCGACCTGCGCACATTTGCATAATTTACACATCACCTCACCCTCCACCCGGAAATGGTCATATCCACGGAGAAACTGACAGAAAATGCACAGTAATGCGGACACACAGCCAGAGACAAAAGTGGAAAGGCAAACACGTGAGTGGTCCCTCCCACATCACACCTTAGGAAGGGAAAACCTGGTTATCAAATCTTAGCCCTCAGCACCAACCCACAGGTCTTGCCAAATAATTCTTTCAAGCCATTCTGTAATGGCCTTATCAGGACAGTAGTCCCCAGTAACAAAAGTGCCCATGACACCAGTGAGCCACCTGGTGTGATGAACTGCAGGCTTGTGGGGTCCTCCTACATGGTTCCCTTGAATAGAGCCAAGTGTTGAAACGCTCAGGCTTGGGAGTCTGACAGACCTCGGTTTGAATTCTGGCTCTGAAATTATTTAACTACTTCGAGGCTCAGTTTCCTTATTTTAGTTAGATTAAACTTTGTATTTTGAGATAAATTGTGGATTCACATGCAGTTGTAAGAAATAACACCTTTTACCCAATTTCTCTCAATGGTAACATCTTGCAAAACATATAGTACAATAATACCATAGCCAGGATATGGAAATTGATCAGTCAAGATTTAGACTATTTCCATCACCACAAGAACACTTCACGTTGCCTTTTTTTTTAATTGAAGTATAGTTGATTTACAACACTGTGTTAGTTTCAGGTGTACATATTGCCTTTTTATACCCATACCTTCTTCCCTCTCACCCCTCTCTCTCCAACTGCTGGCAACCACTAATCTGTTCTCCGTTTCCATAATTTTGTCATTTTAAGAATGTTATATAAATAGAAACTTACAGTATGTAACCTTTGGATATTGGCTTTTTTTGTTCCCAGCATAATTCTGTGGAGATTCATCCAAGTTGTTGCATGTATCACTAGTTCATTCCTTTTTATTTCTGAGTAGCATTCCATGGTATAGATATATCCTTGTAGATTTTTGTGAAGATTAAATAAGATGATATTTTGGGGACTTCCCTGGTGGTGCAGCAGTTAAGAATCTACCTGCCTATGCAGGGGACACCAGTTCGAGCCCTGGTCCGGGAAGATCCCACATGCCGCGGAGCAACTAAGCCCGTGTGCCACAACTACTGAAGCCCGCATGCCTAGAGCCCGTGCTCCGCAACAAGAGAAGCCACTGCAGTGAGAGGCCCGAGCACCACAACGAAGAGTAGCCCCTGCTCGCCGCAACTAGAGAAAGCCCTCGTGCAGCAACGAAGACCCAACGCAGCCAAAAATAAATAAATAAATAAATTTATTTACTTATTTATTTATTTAAAAAATGAGATGATATTTGTGAAGTGTTCAGTTCAGCTTCTGACACACAGCAAGGGGCTGGTAAATCACTATGAATACCATTACTACTAAGACTACTGTCAACAAAACCAAGAAAAAGGAAAACTGAGAACAAGCACAAACATTTTGCCCCTCACTGAGAAATGACTTCCTGTGAGAAACAGAAGTCACAGTACCTCTTAACAGTTCATAGGCCCACCTTAACATCTTGAGTTCTTGGTTTAGAAATTCCACTGCTTTTTAGTTTGAATTCTCTGTACTTACATAGTAAGTACCTCTAAGAACCTTCACAGAGGACAGTTGTGTTGGGGCTCAGAGCAGGCCACCCCAAGGTATACCACAATGGCATATTTATTATTTTAAGTTAAAGTTACTTGAGAAACAGCCGTTAGGAAAAAACATTTGATATTAAAAAAACACTCTGTACCTCTTCTTTCCCCCAAAAGCGGGAAATAAATCTCCCATGTGATAGTATCCTCCCCATATCAGGAGAGAGAGAGCATCCTTACTTATCACTACAGTTAGGGAATTCAAGGCTAAGAAAACTGTATAAACAGATTTTGTTACTTCATTAGTCTGTATCCTAAGCGCAAGCCCCTTTGGTAAGTCTTCACAAATAACTGTTTGTCTAAAAATGACATATAAACAGCCTGCTGTGGCACTTCGGGGGTCCCATTTCTATGGGACCTCTGTGCATGTGAATTAAATTGGTTTTTTTCCCCCTCCTGATAATCTTGTCAATTTAATTATTAGACTAGCCAAAAGAACTCAAGAGGAGTAATAAGGGGGGAAATTTCCCCCTCCCTGAAATTTGTGTTTTGTTTATTCAATAAAAACACAAATTCCAAAAAATGTGGTCTGAATTAATGAAGTTTCACAGGAAACATCAAACATTTCTCTTCTTCCTGGAGATCACAGTCTGCCCAGAGGAATAGGGAACAAACCCTCAACCATCATTTTAAACTGTCTTCACAAAATCACGACAGGGTGATCCGGAGGATTGAAAGCCATACGCATTCCTCAGGGGGGCTTGTTGAGGGTCCACCTTCAGCCTCTCTTGACCATGGAGCCTTCTCCCAAAGCAGTGAGGCAAAGCTTCTTGTGCCTCCACCCACCCCAGCTGGGACAGCTTAGTGAGCAGGTATATAAAGTTCATACTACTTTATGTTTGCATAACTTGAGCTAAACTAAGCCCTCGCACATCCACTTTCTCGTAATCTTGAAAACCCTAGGAAAGGTTGTCGGGCAGGTATTAGCACCCTTTTTTACAGATGAGGACTCTGAGACTTAGTGAAATGAAGTAACTGACTTATGACCATGTGAACCATTCAGGGTGGGTCTAGTTTGTGAATTCCAAATCCAGTGCTCTTTCGCTTTATCATAATTAAATCACAAATGAAAGAATTGTGCATTATCAAGGACATCAAACCTCACTACTCACACCTGGCTTTCTGTCCAATTACAGTGAAGGAAGGAGCCCAGACCTCAAAGCTTTCAGTGACTGTCCTCTCCCTGTTGCCACACTGTCTGTGCCCAGGCAGCATAGCTGGGAAAGGACTAGAATCCAGGCCCAGAATAGGCCCCATTCTAACCTAGTGTTCATGTCCTGCAAGCAACACCCTCTGTGAGGACTATGGGACTCAGACCCTTGGAAAAGTACTAAGAACAGGATGCCTTCCAGGCCATGGCCTAATTCCTTGTTTTGGAAGTCCTGGCTTTTCTCCATCTCCCCCACTCCTTCCCCCATAGCTCTTCCTCCCAGCCAGGTGACATCCTTTAGTCTTTACACTGAATGCACATAGAGGAAGCTTGTAACCTAGCAACCGCCACTTAAGATTCCCTGAGTCACCTGCGGTTTCCATGTCTGGGCTGAGTGCACCAAGCTGGGGACTTGTGGAGTGCCAAGCAGGGGTGGGGAGTCCAGTGACCCCCTTTAATTCTTCCCCAGCTCGTTCCAGTGGGTAACCACTTTCCCCGTCAGGAAGTTCTTCCTCCTGTCAAGACTAAATCCTTCTGCTTTAAGACCTTGTGTTGCATCGGGTCTGGGTTTCTCTTCTCGCTTAGAAAGTGTTTGAGTTTTTGCCTTGGTTACAAGGTGGTACTGGGAAGGTAGGAAAGTGGGGAGAGGAAAGTTCATGGAAGCCTCTAAAGATGAAGCCTTTGGTACTTTGGAGGCTTAATTATTGTGATATTAGTGCATCAGTCAAATTGGTTGAAGGGGTGCTCAGCCCCAGAAATACTTCGTATTTTTTTTTTAAGTCTCAATTTGGGTTTATTAAGGCCTAATTTACATACATGAAAATGCACAGTCTGACTCAGCATCGATTGAGTTTATTAGCTATTCAGGGGCCGGCCTTCACTGAACTCTGTGGTAGGTTTTGGGGAAGCTGAGGGTGTGGTGAGGTAACAGTCTCTTCCCAGTAAACTAGGCAGATTCCCAGTGTGGCAGACTATGGATGGAGTATCTGCCTCAAGGGACTGGTGGGATTCCAAGTGTAGAGCACACTGGGGTGGGGGTGGGGAAAGAGGGGTTGTTTAGCTATTAAATTCTACAGTAGCTCCTTTCTCCCTCCTCAGAAATACAGCTTACCCTCCTGTCAGTGGATACCATGGAACTCTCTCTATGGGTACCATTCTGGGGGAGGGGTGCACCTGGAGCCCCCTGAGGTTGAGTCACCTCCCCTGTGCAGTTCTCTCTCTGCAGTGCGCCCCACAGTCACAGGGCAGTGGGAAGGTGTGTGGACTTTGGAATCAGACAGACGCTTGAATCCTGGCTCAGCCGTCCCCTGGCTGTGTGACCATGAATAAATCACTTACATCCTGAATCTCAGTTCCTCATCTGTGAAAAAGGGAAGAAGAAAATCTACTTTCTAGCATTATGGGGGGAACGAGATGCCAGGCATGGCTCCTGGGCAGGCATTAGGTCCTCTATAAAGAGTAGAGCTTTCCTCCCTTTGTGACGGCAGGTTTCCATACCTCTGACTTTCTGTGTATTGCAGGCAGTGTGTCCAATAGCACGTGCCAATCTCACGAGGTAGGCACCTTACCAGGGCCCACACCCTCCTGTATCCAACCATTTCTGGGCCTATGTCTTGGACAGGATATTTCCTCCTAGCTAACTGGAATTCCTTCCACTGCAGCCTAAACAGCATTGTGACCTGGAGAACAGCTGGTGCCCCTCCTTTAGATAATCACATTCTTATTCCTCACCAGAAGCTTGGGCTTCTGGTATTCAGGGGCTGGGGAGGGAAGGTGACTCATCCAATTAGGACTGAGGCTGCCAGAAGACCAAGGGAAGGGTAGATTCCTCCCCCAACATGGAAAAACCTCATTAGAGCCCCCCCGCTGCCCAGTCCTGACATCAGCCCAGAGGAAGGATTTAGGGCTCAAGAGGACTTGATTGGAGCTGGTGCAACACAGGTGCCAGCAGTCACAACCATAATCTGCATCTGTTCATATGGCACTGCCACCCTTAGGGTGTCAGTCTGAGGTCCCACAGGATGGCCTCAGACAGCGGGGCTTCCCCTCCTGACCATGCAGCCTTGATTAGAGAGTTGAGTTAGCCACACTCCTTCCACTACCCACCTTGCTCCCTCCTCCTACTCCAAAGTATATCACAGAGCACAGAGCACACAGCCTAGAGCCTAGAGCCTAGAGGGACTTACTGGGTATCAGTTTTAAATGCATCTGTCCACCCACTAGCAACTTCTGCCTATTTAGGTAAAATTGGGACATTTTATCTAATTGTAAAATGGATCACAGGTAACGGATTGGCAGGCCGGGGTGGGGGGTGATCATCTTGATTTTCAGACTCACAAAATGCACGATTTAGAAGAAAGAATTGGGAGGCGCATACTCTTCTGTTTAATGCATAAGATGACAATGACAGCAGGAAGAGAAACCTTCTCTGAAAGACCTTGGCGATTCCCTGTGTTTACTGAGGAAATTGTAAGAGGAAATGGGGCTTATAATAAAGCCTGAGGATCTGGGTTATAAAGAAGGAAGAATTTCCTGCCTGGGAGCATCAGAAAATTAAAACACCAGCAGGAGGTGAGGTGAGAGACCATGGTGTCACCTCCCCTGGGAGGTACTGGAAACAGGAAAGACACAGGACTGCAAGTCAGGAAACCTTTGTTCCAGCCCATTGTCTTGTCATAACCGGGCTGTGCGCCTCTGGGCGAGTCATATCCATTCTGGCGTCTGTAAAATTAGAAAGAAGAGGAAGAAGACGGCAGCCTGAGGTCTCTCCCAGCTGGAGTGTTCTTCCACAGAGGGCGTGCAGGGTGGCAAGCCCTAGAGAAAGAATCGTTTAACCATAGTGACAAAGCAGCAGTTTCCAGAATGGACATCCTCACATCCTTCTGAGCGGTGCAAACACACAGAGGTCTGGCCTCACCGACTCTCGTAGGCACTGCCCACTACCCAAGGTTCTGTCACCGGAAGGGACTTTACTGGGGGCCTTCCCCTGGCGTTGTTGTTGCCACCACCTGCATTTTCCCCCAGCTCAGCCGGGAACACAGGGACCTGTGATAGCTGCAGCTATGGCTGATGGGTCTTGTAGACCTTGGGCACCCATCTGGAAGCCTAATCATGCTTCCTGCTGGGCCCTGACATTTCCGGGGTGCCTGTTGCCCTCCCACAAGCTGCAAGAAGAGGAGGCAGAGGACTCAGGGCTCAAGTCATTCCAGTTCTGGCCCTTCCTCTAAAAGCAAAAATGGGCCTGTGTGTCCCAGGTCACCAGGCCAGGGCCTGGCTGGGCACTAGGGGGGGCTTATCTGCTACCCCTTCTAACGTAGAGGATAGCAGAGCCTTGACGGGGCTCTGGGTGGCTCTGCAGAGGAGCAAGAGGCTGTAGGCTAGGGAAGGTAGCAGCAGGGCTCTCAAACACAGCTCTTTAAATGCCCATTAGTAAGTTAATACCGCCATCTCCAGAGCCAACATCACCTTCCATTCTTCTTAATTAAAAAAAGCTCCATGTCCTGGCAGAGCTGAGAGAGGGCTCTGAATGATTTACACACCAGCCCCGCTGTTCCAGCTGGGAAATCGGCAAGGGAGATTGATTGGCAGATGGGCCAGCCTGCCTGTCATGGATGGTGCCTGCGTGTGTGCACTTAGGGGGCAAGGTCGGGGGGGCTGGCTCTCCTGCTGACAGGTTCTGAGTGAGCAGGGTGGTGGACACACAGCCCAGTCCACAGAGCTCTGAGGCCCAAGAATAAGGCCTTCCTCAAACAAAAGCCTCACCTGCTCACCTCCTGCACAGGCCCCCACTTCCCAGCAAAGCTGTCTCATCCGGAGGACAAAAGCTCAGGCTGCAAGGCTGCCGTCTCATCTTCATCCTGGCGCACTCCCTGGAGAGTCCCCTTGTTTCCAGGTGGATATTGCTCACCTGGTAAATCACACTTACTGGTTTTCTATTGATCATCACTGCTTACATTAGGAGGAGGGTTTCTCATGGCCTGACTCTCTTTCCCTGCCTCCCTGTTAGCAGCAGATTTTGGCTGAACCTGATGTGCCGTGGGATCCAAGGCTCCAGGCCCTTTTAAGGGGCTGGGAGGAGGAGGGGGACCCACAAGTTGGACTGGTGTGAGATGACACTCAGCCTGGGGCCTCTAGAGAGCCAGGAACTGAGAGCAGTTACCCTCAGAGGTGCTAGCCCTCTTTGCCTCTCTCTTCCTGCCAGGCCTCGGGCAGCTTCTAACAGAGCAGCCTCATTCTCCAGCCTGTGGCTCTGCTCACCTCCACCTCTGGGAGCCCACGATCCTCCATGGGTGCCAGAGAAGCAGGTCTGGCTCATCTTCCAGCTGGAAAGAGGTGTCTGTTCACCCTGGTTGGGACCTTTATAGACGTACAGGGTGGTTTTCCCTCTGGCACTGTCTCTCCTCACCTCTCCCTCTTGTCCTCTGGTGAGTCACATCTCTCTCTCTCACACACACACACACACACACACACACACACACACACACACATGCCCTCCTCCCCAGAGGTTCTGGAGAAGGGACCAGGCAGAGGCACACATTAAAGAGGAAGGGGTGGGGACTGCGGAGCTGGCGTCATCCATTCCCCTGCTTTAACCCTTCCTCCCATGGGTTGCCATCTGGTGTAGTGACCTGTGTTCTCTCTGTGCTAGAGACAGAGAGAAGGGGGAGAGGCATGACAGGCTGGCTGTAAGTGGGCTTTGTGTGTATGTGTGTGTTTGTGTGTGTGTGTTTAACAATAGATGTAAGAGAGCCTAGGAAAGGGGAGAAACAGACCGAGCCTTGGGTGAATCAGAGGTCCGGCCTGTCCTCAGCAGGCGTGCCCCTGGGAGGTCTGGGGAGCCCAAGGAGCTTGCACTGCTTTCCCGGTTGAGGATACAGCCCTTGAGCATGCATCCCTAGCCTGTCAGCAGGAGCTGGCGGCCTGCTCAGCGCCCACGAGCCCTCAGTCCTTCCTGGACATCACTAGGCAAGAAGTAGAATGACACCTCTATTCATGCCTTGACCCAATGGCTGCCACTCCAGCAGAGACCATCACCAGGGATCCTGGGCATCCTTTAGTCCTTGGAAGTCCTGGCCCAAAGGGCTATTTTCTTCCTTGGGTGACATCCCTCCCCTGTGGTCCCAGCCTCAGGAGTTATGTTCTGAGAGGTTCCTTGGTGCAGAGTCTCCTAAATCTTAGGTGAAGGCCCCTTGTAATACTTTAGGGCAGGGGTGAGCAAACATGACTCGTGGGCCAAATCCAGCCCTCCACCTGTTTTTGTATGGCATGTGATCTAAGAACGGTTTTTACATTTTTAAATCGTTGGAAAAAAATCCAAAGAAAAATATTTTGTGATATGTGAAAATTATGTGAAATTCACATTTCATCATCTATAAATAAGGTTATATTGGAACACAGCCATGCTCATTCACTCATTCGTTTATGTGTTGTCTGTGGCTGCTTTCCCACTACAATGGTGGAGTGGAATAGTTGCAACAGAGAGCGTATGGCCCGAAAAGTGTGAAATATTTCCTACCTGGCCCTTTACAGAAAAAGTTTGTGCCCCTTCCCACCACTTACGCTACTTTAAAGGGAAATAGAGGTATACCACCTTTTTCTTGACAGCCTGCTTCTCTGTTACCTTGACGTGTTAAGTTTGCATAGCAATATCTTATGACAATGGAAGGAAACTAACATTTGCTGGGCACCTACTGTATACCTGGCACATTTTCTCTGTTTATCACATAATCTTTACAGCAATCTTGAGAGGAACAAGCACTAATGGCTGCTTACATTATGAAGGCTTGGAGGCTCAGAGGAATTCGGAAACTCGGTTCTGTCTGAAAAATATCTTCTTCCAAAGCCAATATCTTCTCCAGGCCACCATGATGCTAAGATGACTTCCAGCAGCCCAGTGTGAGGACCCGCCCAAATGGCTGCTGATTTGGGCATCCCCACAAACAGTAGGCTTGAGACTCAGGCTCCAGCGACACAAACCCCACCTCAGGCTCCCTTAGCCTCAGGGCCTGGGTGTGGGCAGTGCGTGTGGGCAGTGTGGGCCACAGGCAGCAGGTCAACAAAACAATGTCAGCACCACCTCCCTCCACCTGCTTCCTCATCTCTTGCTATCTACTTTCATCACTTATTAGCTTTCCTTCGGGAAGATTCAATTTGCATTTAAATAGAAAATCTCCAGAATGGCTCAGATATAACAGTTAAGGTGCTAATTACAAATTCATTTCTCTTTAAATATTAAAGCATTTCAGTTCGTCTCAGGGGTGATGGAAGGCAGCAGGAATGCATGGTATTTGTAAGTAATGAACATTGAGCTGTTTATTGCAAAGCCCTTACAACTCCCCACCAGCAGAGGGCAGAGAGGAGGTGTTCTCAAGACCCATGGAGGGTGTGTGTGTCTCAGGAGCCTAAAATCAATGAAAAAGAAACATCCAGGGGCTTCCCTTGTGGTGCAGTGGTTAAGAATCTGCTTGCCAACGCAGGAGGGGCACGGGTTCGAGCCCTGGTACGCAAAGATCTCACATGCTGCGGAGCGACTAAGCCCGTGCACCACAACTACTGAGCCTGTGCTCTAAACCCTGCAAGCCACAACTACTGAGCCTGCATAACACAACTACTGAAGCCCTGCGTGCCCTAGAGCCCGTGCTCTGCAACAAGAGAAGCCACTGCAATGAGAAGCCTGCACACAGCAATGAAGAGTAGGCCCTGCTCACCGCAACTAGAGAAAGCCCCAGCGCAGCAACGAAGACCCAACACAGCCAAAAATAAATAAAATAAATTAATAGTTTTTAAAAAAGAACATTGATTTAAAAATAAATAAAATAAATGTCCAATAGCGATAATCCTTGAAAGAAACTAGAAGATGGCCAGCAGGATGGAAGCTGCTAGTACGGGGCAGAGGGACATCCTCAGGTTGCCAGTTCCCTGAATTGCTTATAAGGGTCTCAGGGCAGGGTCTGTGCCTCTCTTATATACCACTCTCTCCCATCACCAAGCCTAAAGCCTGGCATGCAGTGGAGACTCCAGGAATACTTGTTGAATTAATGAATGAATAAGTTAACCAATCAGTCAGTTATGGGAGAGATCATTCATTCAACTACTGTTATGAGTCAGGTGTTATGCTAGATGATTTTCATGTCTCCTTGTTAAATGATTTATTCCTCTGCATTTCCCCCAGAGCTGTGCAGATGATACACTAATTCTTCTTTATCTTGAAGAATAGTACTTTGTACTTTACATATTGATTTATACTTTCACATTCATATGCCATGGTTAATAATTATAACAAAATTGAGAAGTGTACCAAGTTTTATTATTCCCAGTTTACAGGTGAGAAAACAAACCCAGAGGAGGAGAAGACATGAGCCTCAGAGCACCCAATTCAACTGGAAGCTCAGCCAGGACCTGAACCTTGGTCTTGGGGTTCCCAGCCTGGATCTCTTTCAAGTGTCACACTCTCCCTCCTCCCGGGGCTGGGCTAGTTGCTCCGGTATTCACAGTGTCACACCCCAAACTTGGCCCTTGTCCTCAAGATGCTGGGGCCCAAAGTCCAGCTCAGCCTCTCGGCCAGCCTCGGTGCCTGGTCTCCAGCCAAAGTGCTCTAGAGCTGACACCCAATAGAACTCTCATTTCTTAGTGCCGCACCATGGCTTGGTGCTCTCTGCTACATTTATGCATCCCTGCTTGTTGAGATCCTATTCCCTCTTCAGTGCTCAAACTCAATGCCACCTCCTCCAGGAGCCTTGCATGATCCTGGCAGGCAAGAACGACCTTCTCATGTTTCCTAGAACTTTATCTGTAACTGTGTGAGCACTTACAACTGCTTCCCATGATAATAACCACCACTGCTATTCAGAGAACTATTCCAAATTCTTTACATATTTTATATAATTTAAATTTCAAATGAGTTTAATAATAATAGTTAACAAATACATGGTGATTATTAATGTCATGAATGGATCTAAGTTTTATATATATATGTGTGTATAATTTAGCCTATAAGGTAGGCACTATTATCCCCATTTTGCAGATGAGGAAACTGAGACTTAGAGAGGTTAAGTGACCTGCTCAAGGTCACAGAGCCAGAATAGGGTGTGAAATCAAGATTGTCTGACCCCAGAGTCCACATACCATTTGTGTAGAGGTTCTATCTGTCTCACCAGGTGGTAAGCAGTTTGAAGGTGGGAACCGCTGTTGTGTGTCATTCTTGCAATTCCTTTGAAGCCAAGCACAGCAATTTGTACATAGTTCATACTCAATAAGTTGAGCTTAATTCAGACCAGAACTAGAAGTTCTGGATGTTGGCTGTATGTTGGTCAGTCTGTGCCCAAGACAGTGATCTTGGAAGTTAATTAGGTTAGAACCAGCTGGGAAGGAAACTTTAACTGCAAAACCAGAGTGGCCGAGCTGAGGAAGAAAGGCACTTAGAGACCCTCACCCTTCCCAATCCCATGCCAGTCTGTCTCTAACACTGCTACCTGTCTCCCCAGCAGCAGACACTGAGAATGCCAAGGTGACACTCTGCATACATGGATTGAAATAAAACTTACCTGACCAGGGGAAAAGGACATCAAGTGATCATCTGCCAAAGGCAAAGGAGGAGAGGGGGCTGGAGAGGACCCGGTAGGGGTTGGCTCGAGGTTCCTCCTAGGAGCAGGCTGGGGGCAGGGACTACAGTGTCCCCAGGATCCCAAGGGCTTCCTCCAGGATTACGAGTCCCCTGCTGCTGCCTCTGGCTGATGAACTGGGATGCAGCCAGGCCCTATGCAGGGGGCCCCATCCTGAATGCACGGAAGCTTGGGGGTCTCTGAGCTCAGGAGGTGTGATCCCCCCACCAAGAGGAACTCAGCCTGCTTGCAGAGCCCTGGCGGCTTTGCCTGCCTCTGTCTCTACCGAGCCTCAGCTGTGAGGGCCTGCTCTGTAGGGAGAGAGGGTGAGGGGGTGGACATGTTCACACACACACACAATAACTGCCATGGAAACTAACCAACAAAAAGATTTAGGGAGCCGGACTCCGCTGCCAGATGGGAGAGAAAGGAGGGAAGAGAGAAAGGGGCCGTCCTTAGCCTCATTGCCAGGGCTTTTATGCAAAGAGCAAAGGTCTACCTCAGCCCTTATCCAACCATTGCCAGTTTCCCTGTTCTGGAGTGCTGGGACTGTGAGTAAAAGGCAGAGGCGTGGGTTGACCTTTCGGTATTAGAGTCCCACATAGCCACCCCACACCTTTGTCCTTCTGTGCATAGAGTGGGCATCAGCGTTCAGAGAGGGAGAGCAGCTCCCTCGAAAAGCTCGGCACTGCTAGCAGAGCTAGGCACATTCTACCAGTCCACGCCCAACATTTTAGAGCAATTTGGATCACTTTGCTTGAGGAGATGGCTCACAGAAATTTCTTAGATGAAAAGTGCAGGGTTTCAAGGGGTAACCAAACAAGGCTGCATTTTAAGACCCATCTCCTCTGTCCATGAGGTTAGAGCAGACTGTCCAGAGCTTAAAGAAAGCCAGTGGGGGGAATGGCAGAGATGTGGTACGTGTGGCTTCTCCATTCTATGACTCTGAGTTCTGTTTTGGGGGGATTGTCTCTCTGGAGTAAAAGAAAATCTAACTAGGGGAAATTTTTTTATTCTCTGAGGTAAGACCGTCAACTGAGCACCAGAAATCCCACTCCAGTTATTCAGCTGTGAGACTTTGGACAAGTTTCTTCATCTGTAAAATGGGACTAATGGGATTGTGGAGAGGATTAAGTGAGGTAATATGTGTGTAAAGTACATGGAACAGTGCCCAGCCCTTGGTGTTTACCATTCTTATTGCTGCTGTTATTAATCTTTCTGGTCCTCTGTTTCTGCAGCTATAAAAGTGAGCCACGGGGCTTCCCTGGTGGCACAGTGGTTGAGAGTCTGCCTGCTGATGCAGGGGACACGGGTTCGTGCCCCAGTCCGGGAAGATCCCACATGCTGCGGAGCGGCTGGGCCCGTGAGCCATGGCCGCTGAGCCTGCGCGTCCGGAGCCTGTGCTCCGCAACGGGAGAGGTCACAACAGTGAGAGGCCCGCGTACCAAAAAAAAAAAAAGAAAGAAAGAAAAAGTGAGCCAATAACATCAATCTATCTCACGGGGATTAAATGTGAGGGTTATGAGATTATACTTTATGGTGTGGTGGTTATCAGGGTGTATGCATTTGTCAAAACCCATCAAACTGTGGATTTTATTGTATGTAAATGACACTCTGATTTTTATATGTTTATATAAACAAGTATATCAGTAATAAGTGTCTAGAACATAGGAGATATTCTTATTCCCTGACCTCTCCCCACAAAGACAGGAAAGAGAGAGTGAGTGCTAGAAGTAAAAGAGGGGGATTACACAGGAAGGAGGTGTTCGTACACAGGCCACATTGATTTTGCAGGTAGTGGGTCACCTATGAAGACTCAGCTATTCTGGATATTTCCTGAGGCTTGAACGTCAATCTCTCGGTTACAGTGGCAACACCTGGGTAACCGACTTTCCTTTATTAACCCAGCTCCTAATTTCATAACCTGGTGTAAGAAAGTGAACTGCACTCCAGTTTGCTTTATACATCTGCTCCAGGGGCCATCCCACCACCACTGCCTCTGCCCTTTGTCTCCCAAACTCCCTCCTGAGCTGCACCTGAGCCCCTGAGCAGAGTGGCATGGTGACTATTGGCTGCAGGCTGTCACACCTAATGAAGCATTGGCCCGGGGAGACAGCTGTCCATTAAAGCAGCCCAAGAATGAACTGTCTGCCACATTAGAAGCCCCTGAGAGGGATTGCTGCAGCCCAATTAAAGAGGAATTGTGTGTGTATATGCATGTGTGAGCACACGGGCACATGTATAAAGGGACTGGAGGGGGTGGAAAGTAGAATATAATTAAGAATCAAGTAAAACTGATCCCTGGGGACAGATGATAGACCGCAAGCAAAGAGCTTGCCTGAACTACAGCTGCTCGGAGGATGCTGGAGATGGAAGCCGTGCTGCCAAACGGCCCCAGACCAAAGGGGAGCTTCCTTGTTTGTTTGTCCTATGGAGTGATGTGTATAAATAAGTACATCCCATAATCCATAATCTGAGAATAACTTTAAACTCAATCTGTGGCTATCCATTCTGAGCAAATGTTTGGGGATACTGGCTCTTCTTCCTTCCCTGTATTGTTTGGGGATACAAGACTGAGTGAGAGACAAATGCAAAGATGATGATACGGTGAAGATGTTTCAAATGTGAAATCCTTTCAGGACTACTTCCCTCATCTCTCCAAAGCTGCTCACATCTAGGGACAGGGAAGAGAAGGGGATGAGTTGGGATTGTGACAACTAAGATAGCCATTAACAAGATCATAGCCCTACATTGCCGTTCTGAATGTGAAATCCTAGTGACGAGAGGGTCTAATGTTCAGCCCGGAACCTTTCCAATGATGAAAATGAGCAACGGCTCTTTTGGCAGTGGTCTGATGAACTAAAGAAAGCGTGTTCCAGTTGAAATTAGCAGGCTGGGGTCCAGGTTAAAGAGCAAATGAAGGAAGGTAGCCCAGAACCAGCTGGGGTTCTGGGATACAGATAAGTCACAAAGCTGGGTTTATCTGCAGGTGTCAGGATTGATCAGCCCAGGGTCTATTTCCAAGGCTCTTCTCAACTTAGCCACCCTCCTCTTCCCAAAAAGAGGAGGCCCAAACTGGAATATAAAAAGGTGCTGGATCTGAAATCCTGCCTGATTTAAGCTCTGCTCACAAAGGAGGCCAGAGAGGACAGGGAAGGGTGGAAATCAAGTAAGTAAATGTCAGCTCTGCAGCTGGGAAGAAGCCATTAGCCAGGCAGAACCTCCAATAAGAAGCCATTGAATTAGAGCAGTAAAATAGGGGGCCTGACATCAGAGGGCACTGCAGGGAAGCACAGTCTAAGTGGGCAGGAAGGAGCGCCAGGCGGCTGTCGATAGAGGATTACTTGAGATTTGCAAATGGCAGGAGCAGATGCCTTCCAAATGACAGGCCCCCAGTCCAGACACCCTTCACAAAATACCCACACGATTCCTTTGTCCTTCCCCAAATCCTGTCTCAGGGAGCCCAGCCATCTCATGGGCTATTTTGAAAAATATTTCTCCCTTCTGCCTGAACCCAGAGACAAAATGGGCAGCTCTCAGCCACTCTGGGATTAGTCAGAACAGACAAAGAAGGGGAGTAAATCCCTTGGCAAATAGTGCCCGGGGGATTTCATTTTTCCTCTTTTCAGTGCAAACCTACTCAGACAGATGCTGGAATACATCTGTCTGCCTGTGTACGCAAGAAAAGAGAACTTTGTTCACATGGAGACGTTTTCCTTTAACGCTGTAATTATTTTATTTTGTAACCAGTGGTTTGCCAATTCTGTCTTTTTTTTTTCTTTTTCATAAACTCTCATGTCCTTGTCCAGAGAAGAAAAAGATGAACATTTCTCCCCTTTATCCTAAATTGGAAGATTTCAGTAAAGTCTCTTAAAAGCCCCATATGCCAGTGATGCCCAGATTCCAGGATTTAAAAGGGGAAATCTACTCTGAAAATGAAAATAGAAAGTAGCTCTGATTTAGGACAATCGAGTCTCATTTTTTTCATTTAACAAATAGCTATGGGGCACCTTTGAGTGCAAAGCATGAGGTGGCATACCAGGCCTGGTTTGTGGGCTCAGGAAGCTTCCAGGCTCCAGGGGGAATAAGGCACAGGACATACATGTCCAGAGTAGAAGGAAGCATGTAAGTGACACATGATCAGTGTGCTCTTTGCACTTTGGGAGTGGAGAGGAAGAAGAAAGCATAACTCTCTAAGGGTGCCAGAGAAGTCTTCTGGAGCAAGGAGGTGTTTGAGCCCGTCCTTCAAATGGGTGGCAGATTTTGGCAAAGTAGAGTGGAGGGCATTCAAGCAGAGACACAGTAGATCCACGTTTGCAGACTGGGGTGTGGTTGATAAACCACACATCGGGGATGGACAGATAAGATGCAGAAAGCCCAGTTAAATTTGAATATTTAGGATTACTTATTCTAGAAAATTTTGGTCATTTATCTGAAATTCTGATTTAACTGGGTATCCTGTATTTTTATTTGCTAAATCTGGTAACCCTATGACAGGAGCAAATGACCACTCTCATACGTTAAGTCCCTGCAATATTCCAGATGCTTAAATGTATTATTTGTAACCCGCTGCAACTACCTCTGTAAAGTGAGTATCAGCACTCCCATTTCAAAGGTGAGAAAACTAAGGCTTCTAGGGTTTAAGCAACTTGTGGCTCTAGTCAAGCAGTTAACACGTGGCAGTGACAGGATTTCACCCTAGGTCTGACTAGCTCCAAAGATGCCTTGGAGTACTGAAAGGTCAGGTGAAAGGAAGACTGGTAGAGCCAGAGACAGACCTTGCTTGAATGCCAGGCTAAGGAGTTAGGCTTCTCAGAAGGCAATGGAGAGTCCTTGAAGGTTTTTGAGCCAGGGGTGAAATGATCAGAGCAGTGTTTGGAATATTAACTTGGCAGCAGACTGTAAAACTGGTTTGGTCCAGCTGAAGTGTTTAGAGATGAGGAGCCCATGCAGCCTTCCTTTCCACAGGGATGTGTGGAGCCCCTAACAAGTGCCAGGCACTATGCTGGGCACTGAAGGCACGATGGTGAAAAGGAAAGGCACAGTCTCTGTCTTATAGCCTAATGAATTAACATGCAACTGATTTCAATAAAGGGTAATGTTTTTTTGTTTGTTTGTTTGTTTTGCGGTACGCGGGCCTCTCACTGTTGTGGCCTCTCCTGTTGCGGAGCACAGGCTCCGGACGCGCAGGCTCAGCGGCCATGGCTCACGGGCCCAGCCGCTCCGCGGCACGTGGGATCTTCCCGGACCAGGGCACGAACCTGCGTCCCCTGCATCGTCAGGCAGACTCTCAACCACGGCGCCACCAGGGAAGCCCGGGTAATGGGTTTTATAGGAGAGGAAATTGCTCTACTTAGAAGATTATCAGCACAGTCTTGGGAGTGATGAGGACCTAGGGTCATGGAAATGGGAACGTAGAGTGCTTTTTGTGAATAAGATTTTAAAATATACTCAGGACATGACCAAGTGATTTAATTCTTAATTATAAGCATAGTTGGCATGGGACAAATGCAGATCATTAAGATCCAGAGATAACTTTACCTTCCAACTACTCAGTTGCCTCATTCTTTCTACCCCCTCCTCAATGGGCTGTAGACATATTTTTGTCCATTCACACACAAAACAGTAAAGTGTAGTGGCTAAGAGTAAAAGCTTTGGACCTAAATATAAGAACTAAAACTATTCAATAAAAGATAAATTTAATAAAAGAAAAAAAACTCTTAGAAGAAAGCATAGGCACAAATCTTCTTGGCTATGGTTTCTTTCTTTTTTTTTTTCAACTTTGTTGAGATATAGTTGATATATAACATATGTAAGTTTAAGGTGTACAGGTGATTTAATACATGTATAAATTGCAAAATGATTACCACAATAAGGTTAGTTAAGACTTCCAACACCTCACATTAATTATCTTTCCTTTTGTGCGTGTGTGTGGTGATAACATTTAAAATCTACTCTTTTACCAACTATCAAGGGTATAATACAGTATTGTTAACTATGGTCAGACAATGGTTTCTTAGATATGACACCAAAAGCAGAATCAAAAGAAAAAAATCTTTTATATCAGAACTTCATTTCTTTTTTTCCCCCTAATAACATTCTATTGTATGGATGTGACACACATTTTTAAAAAAATTTAATTAATTAATTAATTATTTTATATTTGGCTGCATTGGGTCTTCATTGCTGTGCACGGGCTTTCTCTAGTTGCGGCGAGCGGGGGCTACTCTTCGTTGCAGTGCGCGGGCTTCTCATTGCGGTAGCTTCTCTCGTTGGGGAGCATGGGCTCTAGGCGCATGAGCTCAGTTGTTGTGGCTCGCAGGCTCTAGAGCGCAGGCTGGGTAGTTGTGGTGCACTGGCTTAGTTGCTCCGTGGCTTGTGGGATCTCCCCAGGCCAGGGATCGAACTGTGTCCCCTGAACTGGCAGGCGGATTCTTAACCAGTGCGCCACCAGGGAAGCGCCCAACACACATTTTTTATCCATTCATTAATTGATAAGAGTTTCTTTTTGGATTGATGAGAATGTTCTAAAATTGATTGTTGTGAGGATTACACAACTCTGGTAAAAGCCATTGAACTGTACGCTTTAAGTGGTTGGATTGTATGGTATGTTAATCGTATCTCAATAAAGCTTTTTTTTTTTTAAGTGAAGTCTTTAGCATCAGATGGATATGGGTTTGTATCCCAGTTCTCCACTTGATCTTGAATAAATCAACTTTCTGGGTCTCAATGGCTTTAGCTATAAAATCAGGGTCGTTATAATAATATAATATATATTTATTATTATATTATTATTTCACGGGGTTGCTGAAAGAATTAAGTGAGATAATGCATGTAAAATACTTAGCACAGTTCCAGGCATATAATAAGATTTTAATGTTACTTATGCCACTACGTTTAGTGGCAAATTTTGTGCGTGACCACAGACCATGCTTAATTCTAGCATCTTAATTTACACAAAAGTGTCCTCTGAAAACTTCATGGGACTGTGTACACATCTGAGGAAGTTACAACTGTGCAATTCCATACAGCGTTTCAAAATTAGGAAATATACCTCTCAATTGTTGAAACACAATCCTCAGAATTAAAAACAACAAACCCAGAAGACATCCTGAGTTAAACTAATTTTGGTTAAAGGTTTCACAGCAAAATTAGCAGGCCGTATTTATATTAACTTCACATCCTTTGAGAGGAACGCTATGAAGGTATCTTCGGTGGGTATGTGATTGACTAAAAGAGGGTATAACCAGGACCAGAAAAGCAAGGAAAAGTCCAACCACAATCTCTGTAGCCTCCACATAGGTTTATTTTTCTGTCATTTAAATGAACTGTGAAAATTAATTACCTGTCATGCCATGAAAGAATAACTGCCTGTGAACATATGGAAAGACGTTGTTAACTAGGTCGATCGGAAAACAATGTAAAAAAGTATATAGCAAAAAAGAAGTCATCTAGAATAGCAACTTTAACAATTTAAATTTCTTCTAATCTTCCTTCCCAACTTACATGGGGAAAGGCTTGCATGTGGAGAAAAGACAACCAAGAAAAGGTTCTCGATCTGGCTAAGGAAGCACTGCCTGTGTTAATAATAACTACTACTTTTTAAAAATATATATCCTCTTCTTGTCTCCTTTTATTTTCTTAAGTCAATTTTTATTTTATTTTGGAGTACAGTTGATTTACAGTGTTGTGTTAGTTTCAAGTGTACAGCAAAGTGACTCACATACATATACACATATACACACATATATATATCCATTCTTTTTCAGATTCTTTTCCCATATAGGTTATTACAGAATATTGAGTAGATTTCCCTGTGCTATACGGTAGGTCCTTGTTGATTATCTATTTTATATACAGTAGTGTGTATATGTTAATCCCAAACTTCTAATTTATGCTCCCCCCACCGTCTTTCCCCTTTGGTAACCATAAGTTTGTTTTCTATGTCTGTGAGTCTAGTAACTACTACTTTTTGAATACCTGTTATGTACAGGTATTCTCTTTGTATTATCTACCACACAAAATCCATTTTATAGATGAGAAAATGGAAGCCCAGAGTTAGTTTCCCAAGATCTAGAGGTAGTAGGTGGCAACACCAGAGCTCAAGCCCCATGAGTTGATATCATGTAGAAGTTTCTTTTACTACATCACTGGGGCCTTCACGAATCTTAAGGTCACACTCTTTCCTCTTCTCTGAGCTTAATCATTTGAAATCTTTTAACCTTCTCTGCAGTGGTCTTCACCCAAGGCAGTTCATTTCCAAACTTGGCTGCACTGATGCCTGTGTCCCTCCCCCAGAGATTCTGAGGTTGCTGGTCTGGGGGACGGCCTGGGCACCAGACAGCACTTAAAAGGTCCCCGGATGATTCTGATGGGCTGTCAGGTTGAGGACCACTGGATTTGGGGAATCTGTCTGGTAATGATTCTGAGAGGAGATGCTCCAATTTCCACTGAGCTATGGCCAGATGAGTTTTGCACAGAGGCTGCTGGGCCTTTAAGATAAGGAAGAAATATACCTCCTTACTTGGCCTAAAGGCAGCCCAGAAGGACTCTTGCTTTGTAGGCTCCTGTTAGACAGATAAGAAGACCAAACCCGGGCCCCCAGCCAGCAATCCCAGGGTCAGGCAGTGTTTAACCAGTTTAATTGTTGTGTGAACAAAATGTACCACTGCAGCACTTTGTAGAATTTGATCTCAGAGGGGCTGTCTCTCCTCCCATCCCTGCCTGATGGCCTGAGCAGTAAAGAGGGCTGATTAAGCATCTTAGCTCTCTCTCATCTGGCTCCTGTCTGACTCTCCAAGAGCAAGAAACAACTCTGCCCAGAAACAGGCCGGGAGTATCTGTGTCATTTAGGGCAACAGACAAGGAAGACATCAAAGGAGAATGACAGGAGGATGATTAGGAGCTACAGGGGACAAACACCATGTGGCTTTTCCCTTGGGTTTCTCTATTGTTTGCAAAGCCCATAGTATTAAGACACTGTGCCCATCATGGGGATTGTGGAAGAGAAAAGCAGAATTTTAACATTCAGAATTTTAGTCCTCCTATTAACATTAATTGGAAGATAAAATTCACCCTCTCCTTTCCCCTTACATTGTCCACTTATGTAATAAAACCTTTTTCAATCTCAAAATCTTTTACCTAGAAGTCTCAACTATCCAGAACAAAAATTTATGGCCTTGACTTTGTAGCAGAGGTTTAGGCCCTCACTTTGAGCCTCTTTACTTACATTTTAGTTTCAATCCTTATTAAGAGTGTATTCCAACTTGAATTTATTAGATCCCATTTATTGGTTCTGCTGGCACTAGACTAGGTGTTAGAGACTGATGATTAAGACATCGTCCTCGAGCTCCAAGAGGCCACAATCTAGTTGAAAGCTGCCCATCTACAACTTACCATGAGACGAGTCAGACAGGCCAATAAATTTAATAAAATAATAATAATAATAATAACCCAGTCAATTCTAATAAGTCTGGTTAGAGGGTTTCTCCAATCTATAGCAGATTAGTCAGAAAATTCAAATGCAGGAAAGAATTGTTCAAGATAGTTGACAGCCTGAAGGCAGAGGAAAAACAAACAAATCCAACAACTCAGAGAGCACAGCAGTCTGGGACCATGTAGTGTAGGGCAAGCTGTCTTATAGGCCTATTTAGGTGTCCCTATTTTACTAGAGAAGTAAAATATTAGTAATAATAACAGTATGATTTATTGCTAGGTGCTACACCATGTGCTTCAGTATAGATTATTTCATTAGTCCTCACAACAATGCTGAGATAGATATCACTTCCCATTCAGCAGATGAAGGAAGGCTCAGCAAGGCCAAGCAGCTTGCAAGGACCCTCAGCTGTTAGATGTGGGGTCAGAATTTGAACCCAGGTCTCTCTCTTTCCACTTCATCCCCAAAGTGATGCTCGTGGTTACAAAGTCAAAGACACATAAGATTTTGCAGAGAGAGCATCTCATTCAATGTCCTCATTTTACTGAGGAAACAAAAGGTGACGTCATTCCAAAATATGCAAAATTATACTTATATATATTTTACTGAGGCATAATTAATTTCAGGTGTACAACATAATGATCAATATTTGTGTGTATTGTGAAATGACCCCCATAATAAGTCTGTTCCTATATAGTTATAAAAAAAATTTTTTCCTGTGATGAGTGCTTTTAAAAACTACTCTCTTAACAACTTTCAAATATGCAATATAGTATTATTAACTATAGTCACATTGCCCATGACATTTATTTTATAACTGGAAGTTGTACCTTTTGACCCTCTTCACCCATTTTGCCCACCATGCACCCCCCCACACACACAGCTCTGGTAATGACCAATTGGTTCTCTATATTTAGGAACTTGGTTTTTTTGTGTTGTTTTTAAAAGTCTACATATAAGTGAGATAATACTGTATTTGTCTTTATCTGTCTGACTTATTTCACTTAGCATAATGCCTTCTAGGTCCATCCATGTTGTTGCAGATGGCAAGGTTTCATTATTTTTTACGGCTGAATAGTACTCCATTGTATATATACACCACATTTTCTTTACCCAGTCATCCACCAATGGAGATGTAGGTTGTTTCCATATCTTGGCTATTGTAAATAATGCTGCAATGAACATAGGGGTGCATGTATCTTTCCAAATTAGTGTTTTTGTTTCTTCAGATAAATACCTAGAGGTGGATTGCTGGATCATATGGTAGCTCTATTTTTAATTTTTTGAGGAATCTCCACACTGTTTTCCATAGTCGCTGCAATTATTTACATTCCCACCAATAGTGCACAAGGATTCCCTTTTCTCCACATACTTGCCAACACTTGTTATTGCTTGTCTTTTTGATAATAGCCATTTTAACAGGGGTGAAGTTATATTTCGTTGTGGTTTTGGTTTGCATTTCCCTGATGCTTAGTGATGTTGAGCATCTCTTCATGTGCTTCTTGGCCATCTGTATGTCTTCTTTGGAAAAATATCTATTCAGGCCCTCTGCCCATTTTTTAGTCATATTGGTTTTGTTTTGGTTTTTTTTTTTTGCGGTACGCAGGCCTCTCACTGCTGTGGCCTCTCCTGTTGCGGAGCACAGGCTCCGGACGCGCAGGCTCAGCAGCCATGGCTCACGGGCCCAGCTGCTCCGCAGCATGTGGGATCTTCCCGGACCGGGGCACAAACCCGTGTCCCCTGCATCGGCAGGCGGACTCTCAACCACTGCACCACCAGGGAAGCCCCTGGTTTTGTTTTTTTGCTGTTGGGTTCTATTAGTTCTTTATATATTTTGGATATTAACACCTTATCAGATATGCGATTCACAAATATTTTCTCCTGAAAAATTATATACTCAGATTCTTTGCTTAAAAAGGCAAAGAAAGGTATAACATTTCATGAAGATTCCTGTAAAATATCGTCTTCATAACCCTGTCACAGATTGGGCTTCCTAGAAGCAGAGTCTGAGGCCTGTGACTTATTGCAGAAGTGCTCTTCAGAAAACCTGCAAGGGTCTGAAACAGGATAAGGGGAAAGAGCCACATGGAACTCAAGCTCTTGTGGTCTCATCAAGCCCTGGCCTGATTCAAGGTGGATGGGTGGGAAGTGGAGCCTCTGGAACACAATTAGCATCACAGAGGTGTCTTCTCCCCACCTTGATGCCACAGGTCTGGTCTTTTGTTTTTCCAGATCAGTTGGTCTTTGGCTGTGGGCTACGCTGGGTGGGTCTGACTGGTCAGGAGAAGCAGCCCCCATCAGCTGAGGACAATGCTCAGGATGAGAGTGGTACCCATGAGCCTTTGGCAGCCAACCCACACAGCAGGGGTGGGTACACTGGGCAAGGGAAGGGGACCTGGGCAGAGCACCAAAGCAGCATCCATTCACACAGACTCCGGACAAGTTATAATCCACTGTTTATGACTCTGCTTCTCCCACTAGATCGTCATTATATCCCAGCTCCTAGTACAGGGCCTGGTACATAGTAAGCCCTTCATAAATGTCAACAAAAAGACACACCATTAGGAAGGAAATTGCCACCGTTCTCAAAGAGGCAAACTGAAGTTATCTGGAAAAAATTGCCAGCTGAATGAGGAATCACTTGGCATAAGGCCATGCTGGACCACAGGAATAGACAGGCAGAAAGACTCACTGAATACAGAGCCACAACCTTCCCATCACCAGCAGGATTTGCTGAGAATGCAGATCTGTTCATCTAAGCAATACTTCTGCTTCCCCACTTTGGGAGAGCATATCACATCAAAAAGAACCTTTTGATGGCTTTTCACAAGCGGGAGACATCTGTGCTGTCACTGAGAATTAATTGTAGAAAACCTCGCCTAAGGAAATGCCCAGATTTCTCCTTTTTTTTGCCACCAGTTTTGGTATAAGCAAGAAATAGACTGGCAGGTGATTAGCGATGTGTTCCTTACACCTCTTCAAATGGCCTACTTTTGCAAGCAATGTCCCACCTTTAAATAAAGCCGCTAGCAGACGCGGAAAACTGCCTATGTTCTTCTGCCAAGTTGCAATATCGGGCTTATAAGTGAAATACAGTACAGGCAACCTCTAGCATCTACATGACTGTTACTACTCTGATAACATAAAATCCCTTTACCCTGAGGTCTCACGTACTGTGATGTATTGATATTTTCCACAGTCGTCAAAAATCAAGAAATATGCATGATATCATCTGACTTCTGAATACGTTAATGAGAATGGACACCAGATATAGCGAGGAAGTTGATCAGTTTCAAAACAGAAATGAAGAGATGGAAGGCATCAAGTGTGATGGGAGAGTCAGGGACTATTTCACTAGGTCTCCATTAAGGAAAGTAAACAAAAAAATGATAGAGTTAGTGGAGTTTGGAGCTAGAATATGTACATAAGTGCCCCCCACATCTCTGATGGACCCTGTTAGGATCACCACAATGTTGACGCCAGTGTACCCACCTGTTACAGGTGGAGTATATGCTGCCTGTTCTGGCATATTCTGGTTGGGTTTCCATGGGCACACAGTGGAAAGTCAAGGGACTTATCCAGATACAGCTTGTCTTGGCCACAATGTGTTATTGAGGGGGAAGCGAGGAGTGGGATGCAAAGAAGAAAGGAAAGCAGATGATACAGATGGGCTATCCACACAGAGGGAGAAAATTAGAGGCCTGCAAGCAGAATCGAATTCGTCTGGCCCACAGTTTTGTGGGTTTAAAAAAATTTTTTAGATTAGTTGCCAATTTGAAGAATTCAGAGATTTCACCTAAATATCCAGAATTTTCACTCTTCTTGAAAAATCTACCCACATTCGTACATGGCCAGTCTTGGCTGGGCTGGGGAGTTGCTGCCCCCTCCAGAGTGATGTGCATCCTGCAAGTCACAGGGCTCACTCATTCATTTACACAATTTGCCTGGGCCTGTGGATGTTTGAGTTTGAGAACCCCTGCTATTGTGCACTAATGCTGTGAATAATTGCTTCGTTTCTTTCTTATTCTTTTAAATTGTGACAAAATATACATAACACAAAATGTACCACTTTAACCATTTTTAGCTGTGTGGCTCAGTGATCCTGAACACCCATACTGCTGTGCAACCATCACCACCATCCATCTCCAGAACTCCTTTTATCCTCCCAAACAGAATCTCTGTACCCATCAAACAACAACTCTCCAGTCCGCCTCCCTCCAGACACTGGCAACCATCATTCTGCTTTCAGTCTCTATGAATCTGATTAGTCTAGGTAACTCATAGCAGTGGAATCATACAGCTTTCGCCCTTTTGTGATTGGGTTATTTTACTTAGCACACTGTCTTTAAGGTTCATCAATGTAGTTTCTAACTTAGAATTCTCGTGCTCATTTTACAGGGGAGGAAACTGAGGCCCCAGGGAAGCCCTACATGTCCACAGGTAGCTGGGGGCAGAGGTGGGATTTGAACCTGGATCCCCTGAGTTCCTGCTCAGTCACCTTCCCCTGTGTTGTCCTCCTTAGACTAGGCTTCAACTCTCCAGTACCATCAGTTAGAAAGACGTGTTCTTCGTGGCAGCAGAGCCATCCTTACCCAGGCAGGTTGCAAACTTGCCCTTCTTTTTTGCTTGACATCAGTCTTGTGAAAAGCAAAAGAGCTGCCCTCTAATCAGAACAGTAGTGGACATTAGTAACCCATTTTCCACAAGAGGCCAAAAAACCCTAGTCGAAACAACAACAACAAGAACAAAAAAGGCAAACTCATCCTGTCCCCTCAACATATTTTTAGCTAATCCCTCAACTCCAAAGAGGATTTTAACAGTGGCTCTCTAGGAACTGGAGTCGTCACAGCATTCTCCTGTTGCCAGGAAATGAGGAGAGGCATCCTCATCCACATCGGCAGTATACCTAGAATAGCCCCTTTCTGGCTCTCCAGAGAGTGATTCATTAGGCAGGGTTGTGTTTAGGTTACACCCACACGCGAGAACATTCATGGGAGTCATCATTTTTCAGTGAACATGGTCCTGTAACGCCGGAGGGCCCGTGGAAGCAATGCTGGTTGGTGTGTAGCTACAACGCCTCTGCATGTTTTTTCCTGCTCTCCACTCACCTGCTTTGCCAGCAGGAAACGGACAGGAAGCTGTCTGTGCTCACGAGGAGGGAAGAAGCCTGGATGGCAGTTGTGCTTACTTTTTTGTACCTTCTTAACGGGTGCATTTCTTCTGGAGCAAGCTAGTTCAAAGTTAGCATGGCTTCACACAAGCTAATTGGCTTCCCTTTCATTTTCTGCCATCCAAGTTCCTTGGGGGAATCTTCCTCAGAATCAAATGCCAAGTTGGTTTGGCACTTTCTTATTTTAGTCTTGAGATTATTTCTTGATTCGGGAAAGAGTAAAGTTTAATTTTACTTCAAAGATCAGCCTCTTCACTTTCATCAACAAGACTTTTCTTGGCTGGGTGGGGTACGGGTGGGGTTTGAGGACTGAAGGAAAGGGGAAAAAAAAGCAAAAAAAGACAACCTCCCAAACATCAGTAATCCTTTTTCTTGCGTGTAAGAATCATTATCAATATTCTAGATGTGAATAATGTGGTCTAGCACTTCTTTATTTATGACTGTGGCAATGAATATAACTTGGTGCTTAAGCAATTATTTTTAAGAAGTGGCAGCACACTGTTTCTTTGAATGTTGAAAACCAGAAATAGAGCCTTTAAGAATTTCTTCCATCTGCCAGCCTGAATTTTGGCTGGGTAGAGATTTCGACAGCACACGTGATAGAATAGGCCTTGTTGCCCCATATGCAGAACACATGCCCACAAAATCCAATGCCCCGTGGGACGTGCAATTAGCTGAATCCTGTTTCGCCAGCCAGCACTTCCCTTAACTGCTTGGCAATCAGAGGGAGAACATCCTCTCTGGGTGGCAGGTCTTAACCCGAGGTAAATAGTGACATTTACCCGCATGAACACTACCCATGCCCAGAAAGGACAGACTGTTAAGGGATAAACACGCATAATGAGGTTGATGGGGACGCCTTTCAGCAGCCGTTTGCTCATTTTAGGAACTTCTCCTCTTAGGAATAAGTAGGAGGTGATATCTAGGTTATTGGTTTTGTGGTTTCAAATGTCTATTTGGGTGGGAAATGGCTTGAAAAGGAAGTGGGCTCATTCTGGATGGAGTTAAGACTTTGAGAAAAGATTCAGAGATGATTAAGATACAGTCCCCAACCCAAGGAACTCCAGAATTTGTAGGGAAGGCTGACTAGTAGTTAGAACTGGAAAAATAAAACACCCTGATGGCTGGGAGTTTGCCCTTGACAAGAGAATAAATCACTATACCAATTCCCTTCCTATTGCTGAGACTAGTGGGGGAGGGAGCCCTGCCTGGGAATTTGATTTGACCCAAAGTCAAGAAAATCTCGGGGCTTCCCTGGTGGTGCAGTTGTTAAGAATCCACCTGCCAATGCAGGGCACATGGGTTCGAGCCCTAGTCCGGGAAGATCCCACATGCCGCGGAGCAACTAAGCCTGTGCACCACAACTACTGAGCCTGCGCTCCAGAGCCTGTGCTCTAGAGCCTGTGAGCCACAACTACTGAGGCCATGTGACACAACTACTGAAGCCCGCGTGCCACAACTACTGAAGCCCGCGTGCCTAGAGCCCATGCTCCACAACAAGAGAGGCCACTGCAATGAGAAGGCTGTGCACTGCAATGAAGACTAGCCCCCGCTCGCCACAACTAGAGAAAACCTGCCTGCAGCAACGAAGACCCAACGCAGCCAAAAATAAAATAAATTAATTAATTTAAAAAAAAAAAGAAAATCTCAGTGTCATGGCTTCTGCTGCATCAGTGGGTAGCTGAAGGTGGAGTGGGGGTGGGTAGATGACTGTGTTAGGAAAGGCACCAGAGTAGGCCCAATTCTTTCCTCCCCACATTTCAGTTTCCTCATTATGTCAAAAATTTCAGAAAAGCCTGTTACACACCCAACTTCCCTGCATCAGCCCTCTGCTGAGGTCAGCTTGGTGGCAGCAGCTTCCGAGGGATGGAGGACAGTGGTCCTGGGAGGACAGTAGCCCCACTCCCCATACACACTTTCCCCGGATTACCAGGGAAAGGTGAGCCTTAAAGAAAGGGTCAAGAAATACTTGTGTCACATCATGAATATTCACAAGACAAGGCAGTGCAGTTTTAGAGTTCTCTACGCAGAGGGGTTTCAACAGCTCGCCTTCACGCCCCCCCACCCTTTATGCGCGGGGCAGTTGCAGCTACTCCTTCCTTCCCTCTCCGGGGGTCCCATAAATGTGCTTCATGTCTGCTCACCAACACCGGGGAGCATCTCCCGACTTCCCCTCTGCTGCCTTTGCTCCTGCAGCATTGCTACGTTTGCTGCCCTTGTCAAGGGCACACATGTTGAAGAGCATGTCAGAGTGTGCTCCCTCCCTCCCACGGATGCTGGGCTACCCACTCCTGTGGCTATCAGGGCCCACCACAGAGAACCGCCCTGCGCGCCCAACGTCCCTCAGGGGGCTGGGCCAACAGCTTCTTAGGTTTGGTACCTCTTTAGAAGCCCTCTCTCCGCAGCTCTCAGGGGAAGCTGTGAAAACTGATGTGGAAGACAATCAGGGAGGCGGGGACGGTTAGTTCTTAGGAGAGTTCCTCTTCTGCATTAGCCTCAGGATTAAAGTTAGGACTCCTTAATATGGCCCCCAAGACCTGCATGATTTGAACCCTGCCTTCCTTTCCAGCCCTATCCCTCACCACCACCTTCATTTTCCCTAGTGGTTCCAAGCTTGCCTGCTCTCTTTCACATACCAATCTCTGTAAACACTGTGCCCTTGGCCTGGAGACAGTCCCTTCACCTTTAGCCTCACCCATTTTCCTCTCCCTGCTGTTGATTTATTCTGCTGGATTCAGCTATGATACCACTTGCTCTAGGAAGCCACCCATGTCCACTCCCAACATGTGAGAAAGTTGCCCTCTTGTTGCTCCCAGGGCCCCCTGTCCTATCATCAAGGAGATCACTTAACACTGCAATGTCAGTTGGCATCTCCATCTCCCCTACCAGTTCTTTAAGAGCAGGGATTGTATCTTATATTGATTTTATTTGCCATTCTATTGAGGGTATACAGGAGACAAATTATTGGATGGATGAATAGTGAAACATTTACTGTTTACAAACAAACTTGTATGCCTGAGTGTCTTCCTTTAAGACACACTTCTGAAAGAGGGAAGCAGTCCCCAGTGTGCATAGACCCCTGATGGACCTACCCTACTGGTCCTCTGGCCTGACACTCCTAAGTGGACTCCAGGTCCTCAGGCTGGCTTAGGCTTGAGCTAGGATTCCTCCTACATAAGCGTCTGATGGGCAGGGACCACAGCAATGCTTCTCAAGCTTTTATACATATAGGAATCCTGGGATCCTGTTAAAATGTAGACTCCAGCTTGGTAGGTTGGGGTAGGGCCCGAAATGCTAATACTACTGGTTGGGGGACCCACACCTTGAGTGGTAAGGCACTAACTAGAAGTCTTGTGCAGTCCAGGATTCCAGGATTCTGATTTAAAAGAACTAATTGGCAAAAATTCAAAGTACTGAAGAACCCTGTCTAGGAGGTTTATTTATTTTTTATAATGCTTGATCTTATTAACAACTGAACATGTGGCTGTCACTACAGGTTGCTTTCTCCTATTCTTTTGCCCAATCCTCTTCTCCCTTGTCTGAAATAGAGGCTGCAAAAGCTCAAGTGCCCACTCTCCCAGCCTCTCTTACTATTCTGGATGAAATATGTAACACAGAGCTGGTGATGGGATGTGGTGAGCCCTTAAGTTCTGCCTTAAATGCTAATGCAATGGCCTGAGTTGCAGAACTAATTTCAGGAGTTCAAAGATAGCAGGCCAGGGAATTCCCTGGTGGCCCAATGGTTGGGATTCCGTGCTTTCATTGCCGAGGGCCTAGGTTCAATCCCTGGTCAGGGAACTAGGATCCCACAAGCCTCGCGGCATGGCCAAAAACAAAAAAACAGAACAAAGATAGCAGGCCAATGTCTTTGTGATTCTCTTTGCCTTCCTCTTATGCTTTTTAACTCATGGTCACAGAATAGCTGCTGATGCTCAATAAGATCAAGCATCTCTAAATATCACCAAATATCTAGTCAGTTTCAAATTTCCTTGAACATAATTTTTCTACAGTTCATTTATTTGAATCAGGCTCATATTATATTTAGTTATTTTTAACAATATTATATGCTTAAACCCCAAATTTCTTTTTATGAGATAAAAATAAATCCCTGTTTGTTTAAGCCAGTTTTCCCAGAGTTTTTACGTTCCCTGCAGCCAAACTGTAATATGGTATACAATTTGTTAAAATTAAAATTTCCTCACATTAGCAAATTAACATGCCCTGCTTATAGAAATCTTTAAAAACATGGAAAAATAGAAATAAGGAAAAGAAAATCAGAGTCCCATCACTGAAGTACTGTTAACATTTTGACATATTTTCTTCCAGTGTTGTCTGTATAGTTGTGATAATACAGTAGTAACAAATTTCTGTCCTTTTTTGCTTACCATTAAAAAAAAACATTTTAGGTGTGATGAAAATATTCTAAAATTGATTGTGGTGGTGGTTGTACAATCCTATGAATATTCTAAAAATCATTGAATTGTACACTTTAGGTGAATTGTATGGCGTGTAAATTACATCTCAATAAAGCTGCTATAAAATTTTTTATATAAGCATTTTCTGTCATGATAAACTAATATTTTTAATTCTTGCATAGTCATCTATCAAGAGGCTATACTTCAACTTATTAAAGCATTCCCCTATTGTTGGATATTTGGGTTGGTTCTACATTTTGGTTGCCAGGAAAATTGCTACAGTCAACTTCCTGGTACCTAAGACTTCTCTGTATCTAGAATTAGCTCCTCCCAGGAGCCAAAATATTATGCCAAAGTGTAACATTGCTTAAGCATTTATTGAGGGTTTACTACCAGTCAGGTGTGAACCACACTAAGTACTTTATATGCATATCATTTCTTCAAATTCTTCATCACCCTAAGAGGTCTATTTTATCCCTATTTTCAGAAGTTGAACTGAAGCTCAGAGAAGAAACGAATTCACCCAAGGTCACAAAGCCAATAAACAGAAGAGCTCAGGTGCCTACTCAGCTCTACCTGCTCCCAGGGGCCATGATCATTACACTCCCTCACCAGGCCTCAATTTTTTCAAACCTTGCTAAGTTTCAGTGACGAATATGTGATCTTGTTCTAAGTGGTTTTCCTTTCATTACTGGTGATGTTGGCTAGTTCTTTGTTTGCCAAACCAGATAATTCCTTTTTTGTTAATTACCTGTTGTGGCCTTTCCCATAAATGACTATACAATTTGACAGGTGAATAAAATGTGATCCATGGCTTATTGCCATAGTTAAAGAGAAAAACTCCAGGCACAGTTTCCTTTCTAGAGGTCTTCACAAACATGAAAGTACCTTTAATGGTAGCCAACCTGACTCGGGGAATTTCCTACTATCAAGCCCTTTGACACAAGTGCCTTGTTCTCTCCCTCATTGCTTCTACCTGTCTGAGCCTGGCTACAGATCCTTGAGAGCAACACAGTGCAAGGCTATGGGGCTGGGCCCATCCCTTTAAGAGCAGCCTCTCTTTTTTCCTGAAGCAAGAGGGCTTGGAGCAGTTCTCAGGCACGCGCTCATCACTCTGCTTCTAAAGCACTTAACAATACAGTGGCTTCATTTCCACAATTATGTAGACAAATATCACAATGATGAAGATGCCCAACACAGCAAGTTTCAAGCATACTGGAAACGTTTCTAGGTTCCTGCTCCCAGCTCTCCTGTTCACTATGCAGGAGGCGTTCTCTCTGATGTTATTCCGTGCTTTGAATCTGAGGCTTGATGCTCTCGCAGCACACCTGTGAAAACAGTAGTGGCTCTTAGGGTTGTGTACTACTGCTACTTGAGCACCCCTTAAAATCTGTGGGCCTTTGGGCCCAAGGGAGTAACCACGGTGGGGCTTTAGGGAAGAGCGCCCCTCATTTAAAACCTGTGCTAATTTCAACGGGTAATGTTAACAGGGTATCACCAGGATGTGAGATCTCTAAAATCCCACAGAGTATTTATTTATCACCTACTGTGTAAGGTCTTTCAATGCTGGTGCAAGGCCAGCTTAGGGACTTACAGATCCCCTGGTCCCCAGTGGGGATGGGTACAAGCTGATGGGGGGCATCAGTTCACTGGCCCTCTTCCTTCTCTCTCCACAGGTATAAGCACTGCCTTTCATGGTGGAGATGGGAACTATTTCTGAAATCTGCTTATTTTGCATTTAAAAGGGCAAGAGGGTACTTTCTGATCTGCTAGTCAAATCCTGGAAATCGGCCAAAGTTTATTCAGAAGTAAGGGAACTTTCCAGAAGGCTTTACTCTCTGACCCATAAAATGTCCTGTCTTGAGCTCTTATTTCAACTACTTGCTCTTTTTTTTTTTTTCTTCTCTTTTCCCTTTACCACAAATAGGAATAAATGTCTCTAAATGACTACAAATCAAGAAACTTGGGATCTGGTCTCAGCTCACTGTGATTTATGGCATCCTCCTCAGCCTCTCTGGCCTGTTTCCTTATCTCTAAACATGGGTGGTGAACTGGACAGTACGTAAGGCCCCTTCGGCTTCGAAATTGTGAGATATCACCAATCTTTCTTCTTTCTCAACACATTCTTTACAGACTCAAACCCTTCACAGAAATCTGAATAATGAATTTTTTTCCCAGAGTTACATAAGACAATAATATCTCCTCATATGTTAAGAAAAGCATTACCTGCTTCCCTCAGAATGCTTAGAATCCAGGCAGAAGCCTTCTAGGGCTTTTGGTTTACTGGTGGAAGCCTTGCATCTCTAATGAATCAAAAATATATATATATATATCAAGAAGAATTTATTGTTTCCGATGTTTTGTACAAAGAATCTTTTTTTTTCTAGAAAAAGTCACATACTCTGAGAACTGATAAGTTTTTGGTATATCAGGTTGTTTAGTACTTCATAACACAGACTTTAACTTTGCCTTCCTTTATTCAGTAATTAGTAAAAACATCCAAGTTCCGCAGAGTAATATTTTACTTCAGTGATTCACACACAATAGACATGCCAGTGACGAGGGTCACATGATGCCAGCAGCATTCTGTTCTTAAATATCAACTCTTTCTTTTGCTCTCTTATTTGTACTTTTTTATTGCTTGGAACTTTTTTTATGAGCCTGCGCCATTTTTATATAAAGAATAAAGTTATTTTAAAAAAACAAGTTGGCGATGAATGAGGACTAGATAATAATTTAGGAAAGTGAAAATGTTCTGTAAGAGGGGTAGAAGGAGAGACAGTCGTGGCTTTTTTCTTTTTTCCTTTTCCCCCAAATTTCTTTCATGATGGTATTTTTTTCAGTAAAGTGAAAAGGTATAGCTCTTTAGGCCTTTGTTTCCTCCCTGTGAAATAGAGTTGTAAAGATTAAATGATTTAATATATGTGAAGTGATGAAAACATCTCCTGGCACATAGTAAGCATTCAATAAACATTAGTCCTAATGATTGTGATAATGATAATTGTTATTAATTTCATGTTGCTGTTTCTCCTCATATGTCTGGTTTTCCTTGACAGTCCATTCATATTTAAGATTCAGACCTTATAATCCTCAAATGTCTGCAGTGTCCAGGGTGACCCCTAAGAATGTAAAGATGTGGTATCAGATGATGTTGCTGACCGCTGTTTATCAAGTTCCAGATCCCATTTCCCATGAATTCACTGAGACTCCTAGACCACCCTGCTCCCATCTGGTAGGCACTCTCATTGCTCCATTTTGAAGATAAGTTTGAGGCACAGAAAGGTTAGGTAACTTGTCTAAGGTCATACAGTATTATCAATGGAACTCTACACTAGACTCCTCTCTACCCTTCAGTTTCTAAAAATAATTTCCCTCCTACAAGAAGTCTTCTTTATTACTCTCTCCACTCAGATCACTCATCTGGTCTATACTTCTTTGGCGCTCATATACATGTTCTGTACCTGACTTTATTGACCTTAAATTTTATTTATTCATTCAACAAACATTTGTACTGTGCTGCTGAGTACCAGTCCCCATGCTGGCAGTGAGGATTTCTGAAGGGACCACCACACCATCCCTGTCCTAAACAGCTGACCATTGAGCATGGGGATTTTGTTAAGTATTCTGCACTGACTTCCTTCTCTCCAATCAGACCATCTGTTGGATCTCACAGAGCTGTTTTCTATTTCTCTTTTTCCCCCTGTTTTATTGAAGTAATTGACACACGTCACTGTATAAATTTAAAATGTACAACATGATGGTTTGATTTTCCATTTCTCTTTAATCAACCCATAATACCTACCACTGGGTGTAGATATTTGCCCCCCTCCCAGGGGCTCAGGACCCCTAAACACAACAGGAGCCTCTGACACCTGCCATGCTGCCAGAGGCCTCATGATACTGCCAGAGGCTGAGGGCAAAGGAGTCAGGCACCAAGAACTCCCAGATATACGGGAGCAAGATGGGACTTGCCTCAGACAGGGAAAGGACTGACCGACACCAGCATAGAACAAGAACCAGAAGGAAAATCAAAAGGAGACATTTTTTTTTAATGTAATTAAAAAAAATATTTTTATTTATTTATTTTTGGCTGCGTTGGGCCTCAGTGGCGGCACGTGAGATCTTTCGTTGCAGTGCGAGGGGTTCTCTCTAGTTGTGGTGTGCGGGCTCCAGAGGGCCTGGGCTCAGTAGTTGCAGCACACGGGCTTAGTTGCCTGTCAGCATGTGGGATCTCAGTTCCCTGACCAGGGATTGAACCTGTGTCCCCTGCATTGGAAGGCAGATTCTTAACCCGCGTTCCCTGCATTGAAAGGCGGATTCTTAACCCCTGGACCACCAGGGAAGTCCCAAAAGGAGATGTTCTGACAGCAATATTGAGAAAGACTGACTAGGATGTGATGGAGGGTACCTGGGCATTCACGTGAGTCACAGAGTTACCAGGAGAAAGGAGAGCCCTGGTCTTCGCAAGTGTGTCGTCAGGACACCCCAAAAGAGCATGTAACTCTAATGAGTCTGGACAATCACCTCCAGGGTGTGTTGTATCAGCAGGTGTGATGGTCTCGGCGCAAGGTGGGGTAGAGAGGGCATGGCCTGCTCTACGACCATTTACTACGGGTCACGCCTTCCCAGCCTAGGCCACCAATGAGGAGTCGGCTACTGCCTCCACCCCTTCCCCTCTACTCCCTGCCCCACCCTCTTAAAGATGTTCTCAACAGTGGTTTAGTGGTACCCGGGCAGGGTCTCTGCAGGTGGTGGGAGCTGTGCCAGGCACAAGAGCGCCACATCTGAGGGAGCACTGTTCCCAGCATGGACATCTCTGCACATACACTATATCAATTTCCTGGAAGAAGGAAGCAACGACTCTTGAGGTAGAGAGACTTTGAAAATTCCCACGTGCGTGGGCTGTGGGGGTCTGCTCACCAAGAGACACCCCAAATGATTTCCAAGGGTGTCGGAAAAAGCCTTTATAAGCACATTCTTTTCTTTTTAATTACAGAAAGTTTCAAACATATACAAAAGTAGACAGTAGTAAAATGAACCTCCACGTACCTGTCACATGCAACTTCTTTTTAATTCTCTTAAATTTAAAAATAGATATGTTAAGTAAAGCATTAGGGTAGAAGTCTGTTGCAAAATCAAATTATAGGATTTCACAGCTCTTAGGCAATCAGATACTCCCTCCCTCTCTTTCCTCCTGCCATAAAGAGGTATAGGTCTTTGATTTCCTTTTCTTCTATAATTTATTGCTCTTACTAACATTCCTAGAGTTCTACTACCGTATGTAAAAGGTAGATATTTTGATTTTCAAACAAAGAGTAATTATGGCCTATCAACATGACTCTGCAGACATCAATAATAATAATAATAATTATAGGGGCTTCCCTGGTGGCACAGTGGTTAAGAATCCGCCTGCCAATGCAGGGGACACGGGTTTGAGCCCTGGTCTGGGAAGATCCCACATGCCGCGGAGCAACTAAACCCATGCGTCACAACTACTGAGCCTGCGCTCTAGAGCCCGTGAGCCACAACTACTGAAGCCCGTGTGCCACAAGAACTGAAGCCCGCACGCCTAGAGCCTGTGCTCCACAACAAGAGAAGCCACTGCAGTGAGAAGCCTGCGCCACACAACAAAGAGTAGGCCCCGCTCACTGCAACTAGAGAAAGCCCGCGTGCAGCAGCGAAGACCCAATGCAGCCAAAAATTAAATAAATGAATAAATAAATAAATTTATATAAAAAATAATAATTATAATGACTATATAACAGGGAAAAGGTTATCGATTAATGTTAAACACAGTAAACAGTATAAAATTGTATGTACACAGTGATGGCAACTGTGTAAATACATACTGCATATGCACATAAACAAAACCTAGAGAGAAAAAAATTAAATCAGAAAAAATTAAATCAGTTTTTGCGTCAGGTGGCATATTTGTAGCTGATTTATTTTTCATCTTTAAACAATTCCTTTAATGTTGTTGTAATACGATTTTCACTATAAACACCATTTACAATGGCACTAAAAAATATTGGTTTTCATTAAAGCAGTGGCTTAGTGAGAGTAAATGGCACCCATGGGGAAATGGAATATTTCTGCTCCTTTCTCCCCATGCTCAGAGTTAGATTCTGCAAACACAGCTGTTTTTTTTTGTTTTTGTTTTTGTTTTTGCGGTACGCGGGCCTCTCACTGTTGTGGTCTCTCCCGTTGCGGAGCACAGGCTCCGGACGCGCAGGCTCAGCGGCCATGGCTCACGGGCCCAGCCGCTCCTAGGCATGTGGGATCCTCCCGGATCCAGGCACGAACCCGCATCCCCTGCATCGGCAGGCAGACTCTCAACCACTGCGTCACCAGGGAAGCCCCAAACACAGCTGTTTTTGCAAAGCATTCACAGCAGAGAGCAAGGGAATGCGTGGTCTCCTCTGCTGCTCCACCCTCTTCAGGACATCCCTGGCATTCAAGTCAGAAAAGTATACCCATCCACCTATTACTGATCAGCTGTAGTTATAAATGTGGTAGTTCTGGGTATACCAGTACAATAAACCATGAGTGTCTCACTACAATACTAGCTAACACTTAAATAGCATTTCCTGGGTGTCAGGCCCCACTCTAAGCATTTTACATAAATAAACTCACTTAATCCTACCACCCTATGAGGAAGATGTTTTTATAATGACCATCTTACAGATGAGAAAACTGAGGCATGGAGAGTTTAAGTAGTGTGCCCATGGTCACACAGCTGGTGAGATGGTGGAGCCAGGAGTCAACCCAGGCTATGCAGTCTCGGAGTCCTTCCCCCTCATACCATGCTGTACTGCAGGATGATGGTGTTGCTTTACTAGAAGGGAGTTAGAAATACCATGCCTGAATGTTTAACATCTTGGGCATTGAACGTGCCTCAATTCGGTTGATCTTTCTAACAACTCTAAGAGCTAATCATCACCATTTTATAGATGAGGAAAGAGAGACTTGAGGAGCTAAATTATTTGCCCCAGACTACACAATTAGTGAAAGGAATAGCTGTAATTTAAATCCAGATATTCTGGCTTCAACGTCTATGCTTTTGGGGTTTTGTTTTGGAATCTTTCTATTGGGGATATTTATCATTACAAATATATCAAAACATATTTGTAAAAACTGTTTTTGTTCATTGATAAATTATCTAATCATCAATTAATTTCTTGTAGAAGTAGCACTTGCAGCCAGATCTCTTCTTAAGTATTTGGGAAATTGGCTTTTTATTAAGATTTCTCCAGGTAGACTATTCTGTGCTAATTCTGGCCTACTTATGTATATCATACTGAATCTGAGAGTGGATTGTGTATGAACTATTATGTCATACTGTATTATGGTTAACTACAAAACACTGGGCTGATATCCAGAGCCAGAAAGAATAATAATCATTTTGTATTCTCATTAAATCATTACTCATCCGAAAATATATTCGGTTTTTGAAAAATAATCTACCTTGACTAAAGCCATTCATGTTTTCCCATAAAGAAATACAAGTTTGTTTGCATATCCACGAGAAGTATATTTTACACTGTAGACCCAAACCTAGCCAGAAATGTCCTAGGCTGATAGCTACAATTACAGGCAATCAAAGGGGTGCTGCAGGGGTTCCCCACCCATTCTTTCTCTTATTCTTCCAGGACTTCTTACTGTTGGATTCTGGGCAGTCAGGAGCAGTGAAGCTCCAGGGGGTGGGAATGAAATTCTCTCCTAACTAAAATGTGTTACATTTTCCAATTACTTTATTTCACTACCAGACATTTTTACCAATGACTTGGCAAACTGGCAGTTGCAACCCTGATTACAGGCAGAAAACACCTTTTGATTTAGAACAGTTTAAAATTGAGTTAGCCCAAATCCCTTTATTGACTAAAATGATTAAGTTAATAAAAGATTTTAAAATAATTTCAGACCCTTACTTCACTGTTTTTACCTCAACCTTGATTTAATAAAGCTCTCATCTAAAACATTGTGTTTTTGAATTAATATAAAGCCTTTTAAAATAATCTGCATCACATTAACAAAAGAAAGGTTAAAAACCTTGTGATCATTCTCATTTCTGATTTTGAAAAAAATTCTCTAGCAAACCAGGAATAGAATGGGAACTTCCTTAACTTGATAAAAGGTGTCTTTAACACCTATACCAAATATCATACTCATATCATACTCAAAGGGAAAATATTAAAAGCATTTTCTTTAGAATAAGAACCAAGGAAAGAATTCCTACTATTATCCCTCTGATTTAATATTGTAATAAAGAGATCTTAGCCAGCACAGTAAAACAAAAAGAAATTAAAGATAATCAAACTGGACTAAAAAGAATCTACAGAAAAATTATTGTAATTGCAAAGAGTTCATTTTTAGAAGATCAATATACAAAATCAACTGCATTTCTATTTATTAGCAACAAACCATTTAAAACATAATTTTAAAAGGATACTATTCCCAATAGCAACAAAAATTAAAAGCCTACCTAACAAAGCTACCTAATAAAGCTAACAAAAGATGAACCTGACCTTCACTGAGAAAATAATAAAATCTTGCTGAAGGACATTAAAGAAAATTTCAATAAACATAAAGAACATGAACAGGGGCTTCCCTGGTGGCGCAGTGGTTGAGAGTCTGCCTGCCTTTGCAGGGGACACAGGTTCGTGCCCCAGTCCGGGAAGATTCCACATGCCGCGGAGCGGCTGGGCCTGTGAGCCATGGCCGCTGAGCCTGTGCGCCCGAACAGAATGAAAATCCAGCTCTTTCCAAATTAATTTATAAAGTCAATAAAATGTCAATCAAAATTCCAATCTGAATTTTTTTGTGGAACTTGATAAACATTCTAAAATTTATATGGAAGAACAAAGGGACAAGTAAAATAAAGACACCATTTAAAAACAATGGCAAGGTGGGGGAAGGGTTGCTATGGGAATTAAGACATTCTGCTCTCAGCACAGGCTAGATGAATTAATCAGAGTAGAGACCCCATTGTATTAATCATAGTTTTTATTTTCTGTATTTTATGCTTTGACATTTTGGGGCCTTATTAATCCTTGAGAGACTGCCTCTCAAAGGGCTAGCTAATTCCTAAAAATAGTAAAGCAAGCCTTTCATATGCAAACCAAACAATCCAAAACACATACCCAAACACCTTCCTACCTAACTCTCACACTCCAAGCCATTATTTCTCCTAGTTGGCCAGATATTGGACAACTAGGGACCACACTTATAGCCCAGAGCCCACTAAAATTATTCAAACTAGCTAATCCTAAAATGTTTACCTTGCTTGACCCACTCCTTCCTGCAAACATCACACTAAAGGCATGAGCCCATGCTTTCTTTCACTCCTGCTTCCTGCCTGACCCTGATACTTCCCCATGTGGCCCTGCATGGCATGATGTGCCTGCTCCTCTTGGGAACTGTAGGTAATAAACTCTTCTTTCAAAGGCAGTTGTCTCCATGTCTATCACCTTACCATACTTGATTAAAACAAATCCTAGGTACATTTTAAAACACCCATGTATGTATAGAAATTTGATATATGTCAAGAGTTAACACTGCAGATAAGAAGAGAAAGGACAGACTGCTCAAAAATGGTTTTGGGAACAAGATGAGATAGATGTGCTTCTCCCAGTTCCTTCTGCTAAGTACAGCCAAAAACCTGGATGTTATATACAAAGCAAACATAAAAAGACTCTGAAAGATGGAGAGAAGCAGATGGGCTAGGGACGTTGGGACCTGAGGAATGACATGTGTTGAGTGCTCTGAGTTTTCTTTTTACCTCACAAATCCTGGACTGGGTGCTGGAGAAGCCGTAACCTGGAAACATCAATGGGTTCAGACAAAAAAAGCCCCCCAAAAGCCAAAGGGCAAAGAAAGGGAAAAGGAGCAGCCTAGCAAGACAGAAACCTTTTTGACAGTAACTGCTCTACTTCAGCCAAATGGCACACTCCACCCCCAACATAAAGGCACATGGGAAGCTTGGATTTCCACTTCCATGTGTCAGAAGCCCCCTCCCCAGCTGGGTGGTGTCAGTGGAGGCCATGTGGGAGCCCCTGCAGCAGCCCAGCAATAATAAGGCACACATACACACACCAGGGCATCAGTGGAGGCCCAGTGGGGGAACTGGACTTCTACCCCCACATGAGAGCAAAGAGTTGGCACCCCTCTTCCCCACCAGTGTGGAGTATGAGGAGGTCAGCTAAAGCAAAAGGTTTAAATAAGATCTGGAGTCTCATAACTCAAGTGAGAAAAAACAATAACAGATGCCAACACCAAGATGACAAAAATATTAAAATCATCTGACCAGGATTTTAGAGCAACCCTCATAAAATGTTTCAAGGAACAATATGAGACATGTTTGAAACAAATGAAAAATATTAATTCTCTGCAGATAGTACAATATATACAGAAAAACCAAATGTAAATTTTAAAATTGAAAAAAATTCAACGACCAAAATAAAAAATTTATTTAGATGGGCTTGACAGCAGAATGTAGAAAACAGAGGAAAGAATCAATGTACTTGGAGACAGACGTATATAAATCATCCAAACCAAACAAGAGAGAGAAAATAATAGACTAAAAACAAAACAAAAACAGACTCTCAGAGTCTTCAGGGACTAGAAGATCTAACACGTATGTAATCAGAGTCCCTAAAGCAGACGAAGATGGTCAGGCTAAAAAAGGTATCTGGAGAAATAATGGCTGACAATGTTCCAAATTTGGTAAAAAGCAGTAATCTACAGATTCAAGAAGCTGAATGAATTCCAAACAGGATAAACCTAAAGAAATCTATGCCAAGACTTGTCATAGACAAACTTCTGAAAACTTTTGTGATCTCAAAGGACATCATCAAGAAAGGCAACATACAGAATGGGAAAAAAAATATTGGCAAATCATATATCTGATAACAGTCTAGTATTCAGAATATATAAAGAACTCTTACAACTCAACAACAAAAAGACAAACTAACTTGTTAAAATATAGCCATATGGCTTGAATAGACGTTTCTGCGAAGAAGATATACAAAAGGGGAGTAAGCACATGAAAAGATGTTCAACATCATTAATCATTAAGGAAATGCAAATCAAAACCACAATGAGATACTACTTTACACCCACCAGGTTGGCTTTTAAAAAAAAAGTTGGGAAGTCTAAGTTCTGCTCGGAGTCTGACGTGGCCGACTTCAGGGAGCTCCGCGACCCGTCCGTACCGAACCACTCCCCTCGAAAATATGAATGGACAAAGAAGATATGTACATATATACAAAGGAATATTACTCCGCCTTAAAAAGAATGAAATAATGCCATTTGCAGCAACGTGGATGGACGTGGAGATTCTTTTCCACTTTGGATAATGGTTAAGAAAGGAATTTTTTAAAAGATCACTTCTACTAATTCTGTGGGCATAACAGTTTTGTCATGCTAGATAATAGAAACCTCTAAGTAAAGCACTTCCTTGGCCCTTTACAACAAACCAGTTAAATTGGCAGTGTAATTCCTAATTTAGAAGAGAAAGAAGAAGGAAGACCTAGTAAAAATAACTTGTATGAATGCACATAGTTAAATAATAGTGAAGGTGGTAGGGGTCAAAATTTCTACCCAGGGATTCTGACTCCTGTTATGGGTTGAATTGGGTCTTCCCCCAAAGTTATGTTGAAGTCTTACTCCCAGGACTTCAGGCTGTGACTCTCTCAAGAAATAGGGTGGTTGAAGAGGTAATTGGTTAAGACGAAGTCCTACTATAGTAGGATGAGCCTTCTTCAACCCAGCATGACTGGCGTCCTCATAAAAAGAGGGTAGAGACACACAAGGACAAAGTGTCTCTGTGACAAGATATTGGAATGATGCATCCTCAAGCAGGGAACTTCAGGGATGGCAGGAAACACCAGAAGCCAGAAGAAGCAAAGATGGAGTCACCTTCTACAGGTTTCAGAGGAAGCAGGGGGCTGTCGACACCTTGATTTCAGAGTTTTGGCCTCCAGAACTGTGTGGTTTTCCAAAGGACATGATATTTAATCCAAAACCTTAAGAAAGAATAAGGATGTTCCAGGTGAAGTAAGTTTAAAGTCAGATTACTGTTTTATTTCTGTTGTTGGAGATGAAGTTGGTAGTGATGGTGGTGTTTGAATAGCAGTAAGCTCAGTATGGTTTCCTTAAATTATGGAGTGTATTCTAGGGATACATGTGAGAATAAGTAAACAAGGATCTCAGCCATATGGCTGAGGCTGGAGAGAACCTAGGCAAAGCCAAACATCCAGGCAGAGGAGGAGCGGGAACCAAGCAAAACTAAGGCCCCTGAGGTTGGACAAGGGAGGTCATTTAACATTCAAAGCAGATCTAGGAATCTTGGAAGCAAAACTTCTGAGGTTTCACTTTAGTTTTCTACCATTAATTCAAATCTGCCTCTGTGTCCACTTACTTTTCTGTTATTAATTTGCTAATTTCTCCCCATATTTTCTAGCACAAACTCCAAGAAGGGAATCAGATTGGCTCACCTCATAATCATCATTTACATTTGGGCAGTATTTTTCCCACCAAGCCATGTCATAGGCTACTGGTCATCCTGTTCCGTCTTTCCAAGTCTGTCCCTCAGGAAGAGATAACAGGTGGGACAATCTTAGGAGAGGCTGTATAGGGACATTTGTAATAACAGTTGTGAAGGGCTTTCCAAAGGACATTTGTAATAACAGTTGTGAAGGGCTTTCCATGTCTATCTAAGGAATTCTAATTTTATTATTTGGATTGCAATTAAAAGATGCTTTTACACAGGGAAAAAAAAAGTTGGAGTGGAATAAGAAATGTTGGCAAGGATATGAGAAATTAGAATCCTCATATATAGGTAGTAGGAATGTAAAATGCTGCAGCCACTGTGGAAAACAACTAGCCATTACTAAAAAAGTTAAACATAGAATTACCATAAGACCTAGCAATTCCACTCTTAGGTATATATCCAAAAGAACTGAAAACACGTACTCAAATATTTGTATGTGAATGTTCAAGGTAGCACTATTCCCAATATCCAAGAGGTGGAAAGAATCCACGTGTCCATCAATGAATGAATGAATAGCAAATTGTGGTATATCCATACAATGAACTCTTAGTCATAAAAAGCTACAGATACATGCTGCAACATGGATGAACCTTGAAAATCTTAAGCTAAGTGAAAGAAGTCAGTCATAAAACATCACATACTGAATGATTCTATTCAAATTAAAAATCCAAAAGTAAATTCATTGAAATAGAAAATAGATTAGTAGTTGCCAGAAGGGAATTGGGGAATAACTGCTTAATGGGTAATGAGTTTTATTTTGGGGTGATGAAAATGTTTTGAAACTAGATAGAGGTAGTAGTTTCACAGCATTATGAATGTCCTAAATGCCACTAAAGTGTTCATTTTAAAATAGTAAATTTTATGTTAAGTGAATTTAATTTCAATTAAAAATTTTTCTGATTCCTGTCATTGTACTGTGAATGTTCTTATGTCTTTTGTCTAAGGAAATACATACTAAAGTTTTGGGGAGGGAGTAAAAGGTCATGATGTCTACAGTTTAGTCTGGGAAAAAATAATAGATAAAATTATGAAACAAATGTGGTAAAAAGTTAAGACTTGGTAAACCTAGGTTAAGCCCACACAGGAACTTTTTGTTGGAAACATTCTGTAAGTTTGAAATCATTTTTTTAAATTACATTAAAAAAAAAAAAAAAAGACACCAAAGGGGAGTTCCCTGGTGGTCTAGTGGTTAGGATTCTGGGCTCTCAATGCAAAAAAAAAAAAAAAAAAGCCACCAAGAAAAGAGTGAAAAGATAAGCCCACTGGTGGGGGATGTTAGTAATGGGAGAGGCTATGCATATGTGGGGGGCAGGGGTTATATGGGAAATCTCTGTACCTTCCTCTCCATTTTGCTATGAACCTAAGACTACTGCAAAAAAATCTTTTTCTCAAAAAAAAAAAAAAATCCCAAGCTACTAGAAGATATGTTCTACACTTAATGACTAACAAAGGATTAGTATCCAAAATATATAGAGCTCTTATAATTTAACAAGAAAAGGGTAAACAATAGAAAAATGGGCAAGAGAAATGAACAGGCATTTCACAGATGAGAAAACACAAATGACCAACAAACACGTGAAAAGATGCTCAACTTATTAATAATAAGAAAAATACAAATTATAATCATAATGAACTACCATCTTCCAACCACTACATTGACAAAAATGAAATCTGGCAATACTAAAGTCTGAAGAAGATTTAGAACAATGGAGCTCTTAATATGTTGCTGGTAGGAACATAAAATGCTGCAGCTTCTTTGCAGAGCAATTTAGCATGTTGTGTTAAGTTGAAGAGAGATATATCCTTTGATTCTACTAATAGTGGAGCAGTTCCACTCCTAGATCATTCATTCAGTCAGAAAAAGATTTCTTGTACATTTACACAATGGATCATTTGATGATTTACACAATCATCATTGCTTGTATTAGAAAAACTTGGAAATGATCCAGATGTCCAATAAATAAAGAATGGAGAGATATATTTTCATAATAAGTATATAACAGTAAAAATGAATGAACTAGAGCTACAAATATGGGATGAAGCTCACAACATAATACTGAATGATAAAGGAAAGTGACAGAAGAATACTTACATTACATTATAATTTAAATAAAATCCATAATCATGAGAAACTAATGTCTGTGGATACTGCAAAGAAAAGGAAAAGAATGAAAACTAGAAAATTGAGGTCAGTGGTTACCTTGGGGGAAAGGAAAGAAGGGAATATGATCAGGGAGGGATACATTGGGGTCTTCAACTGAATTAGCAATGATTTTTTTTTAAATCTCTGGAGGGGGACTCTAACTACTCATTATGTGATTCTTTATAAATTTTTAGATGCATAAGATATGTTATAATAAAATGTCAAAAAAAGTTCTCCAGGTTTGAGATTTTTTTTTGTCCACTTGGGCAAATTCCAGGTACCCATATGCATATGTGTCAGCCCATTTTAGCTCTCATGATTTCTGTAGCATGGTTTAATGTGTGAATGGAAGGGTCACCAACAAGTGCCTAGCAAGGATTTTCTTTGCAAAGCAATCATCAGAAAGAAAGCCTTTGCTTCCATGGGTGAACAGATGTTCTAGAGTCCTTCTGCGATATAAAAAAAAGGGACACTGGGGGGAGCTGTTTCACTACTCAGGTGCGTGGTTGTTTTTCCGCCCCTTTGGCAGCTTGATATACTGGAAAGGGCAATAGAATGGAAACTGGGAGACTGGAATTCTATTCCAATTTTTCTTCTAACTCTCTGTGCTTTGGGCAAGTCATATGCCCTCTCTGCTTGTTTCCTCATCTATAAAATGAACCATATAGCCTCCTCCAAGAAGCCTTTCGGATAGTAAATTCCATAATCAATAATTATCTATAGTAAATCATGCCTGGACTCATGAATTGCGATGAATAGTGCCTGGTGCTCACAAAGCCCCAACAAGTCCCAAGAGATTAAAATAACTCAGGGATCCTCATGTGAGAGGTACAACAGGAAAATCCTGTCCCTAAAATGGATACATATATCTATACTCATAATGCTAATTATAAATTAGCTAAAGTCAGTATGGTTATATTCTTAGATGAAAGGGAAAGGAAAGCTGCGTTTCCTAAACAAATTCATATTTTTCCTACAGAAAAAGACCACCACTGCTCATAATTTGGTTTTATGAAAATAAATAAGTTTACCTTTAGTATCATCTTAGACTCATTGTAATCAGAGTTTGGTTTCACTATCTCTTCCTGCTGCTCCTGTATTTTAAAACTGGGTTCTACTACACAGAAAGGATCAGCATGTAATCAATAATATAAAAGTATATTGATCATTAGGCATATTTAAGCATATCTACCAGGAGGTCAGTATTTTTACAAGAAGAGTTTTAAATTACATTCCTTGTAAGGATGGCATTTAGCTCCCATTACCACATGTCATAGATAAGAACAAAGGGCTTATTAAGTAGTTATGGAATATGTAATTTACTCTTCACTTTGATCCAACTGTAATATATAACTACTACTGGGAATAAGGATGTTTTTCAATTAATTAAGAAACTATTGTAGAGATATTTAACCTGATCAGGTCTCCTAAAATCTTTACATGCAACTCAAACCACACATTTAATGGTAGTCTTAATGGTAGTATATTCCCTTGGTACATTGGGCCTTCCGATTGCAGCACTTGAGGTAGGCCCTGCACATGATAATTATAGGCCTACAAGGTATATTATCAGCAACAGTAGCAACTGAGACACAGAGAGTAAAAATCCTATTAAACTCCTGGCACAAAGACAATGAAACAGACCTCAGAACTGGAAACGAAAAAGAGACATGAAGCTTTCTTTCTCTTCCTTTTCCTTCCCTGGAATGTCAGTGTGTCCTGCACTGGAAATGTGGCAGAGGGGACATGGACTCAGAGTGTCAGCATGCCTGGAGGACAATGAAATGGGGTAGGGAGCTATGGATATGGAGGGTACTTTGGGGTGCCTGGTGGTTGAAGAACAAGAGCAGTAGGGGAGGGGACCGCATGGAGGCTTTAGTGTGCCCTGTGTCCAAGGAGGACAGTAAGGGGAGGGCCACATAGAGGTGCTGGCACGTCCAGGGGTCAAGGAAGTGATGATGGGGACCATGCAGAGGAGGAGCGGGCTACTATGATTGTGAGATTGGTTACACTGAGAAAAGTAGAAAATTGAGCAAAGATGTAAACATATTGAGGATAATGGAAGGCAGGTTTCTCACTGTCAGAGAAGTGACTTACAAAAACACAGAAAGGGGAAAGGTTAGAAAGAACACTGCAACACTGGATTGTAACTGGAGGTCAATATGGACACATGGTTTAAAACTACATAGAGAGAGAGATATAAAAATAGTGATAGAGGGGCTTCCCTGGTGGCGCAGTGGTTGGGAGTCCGCCTGCTGGTTCAGGGGACGCGGGTTCGTGCCCCGGTCCAGGAGGATCCCACATGCCGTGGAGCGGCTGGGCCCGTGAGCCATGGCCACTGAGCCTGCGTGTCTGGAGCCTGTGCTCCGCGACGGGAGAGGCCACAACAGTGAGAGGCTCCGCGTACCGCAAAAAAAAAAAAAAAAAAAAAAAAAAAAAAATAGTGATAGATGCATATGTGTATGTGTACATATACACAAACATTTATTTTCTAGCTCTGTCCACTGAGAAGGCCTAGAAGCAACCACTCTCCAGCAACCAGGAGCTCACTGAAGGCCTAGATCTTGGTTTCTGAATTGATATCCTGCAGTAAAAGGAAGTTCCTGGGGCAGAAAAAGCACAAGATGGGTCTGAAACATCTTGTTGGGCCAGAAATTAAGGAAATGCTCAAGGAATGATGAGGACACATCAAAAGGACACAGTATCCATCTTTTTTTTTTTTTTTTTTTTTTTTGCCGCATGGCATGTGGCATCTTAGTTCCCTGACCAGGAATTGAACCCACGCCCCCTGCAGTGGAAGCATGGAGTCTTCACCACTGGACTGCCAGGGCTCCCACTAGCCAAATCTGGGACAAATTGAGCATTAGGATAAATAATCATATCAACGGATACAACCACTGAAATGAAGAGTCAATGAACTCATACTAGTATGAATGAATGAATGAACGGACATATGAACAAACCAACCAACCAATCAACCAACAAATAAATAAATAAATGAGGGTGAAGGGAAAGTCTTCCTCACAGTAGAATACCAACTAATAAATTTAGAAGAAATAATAGAAATAAAAACTTCCAATGGGCCATCTTGATGATGGAAGTTGAATTAGGCAGTCACTTATGGGTACTGGGCTAATGGATAAGGTGTGATGAGGTGTCATTTCAGAATATCTCCCCACAAAATACTGTTCAGTTCCAAAGGGGAAAATGATGGCTTTATGGAGGAATCTGAGAGACACCAACTTTTCCAGGTGATTAAGGCTGGCATTACCAGCGGTGGAACAGAATGAGAAGAGCACAGCATCATTTCTGAGGAATTCCTGTCTGGATGCATGGCCTCTATGAAGAGTCAAAAGAAAAATCAGAAAAATCACCTGCAGAATGAAAGGTCTATGCTCTTTAAAACAGTCGAGGGCATTTGACAGGGAAAGACTGAGGCACTGTTGTCCCAGACTGAAGGAGGCTGAAAAGGCCTGACAACTAAAGGCAACACATGTTCCTGGATTGGCCTTGGACCAGAAAGCAAAAGATATTATTGGAACAGTTGATGAAATCTGAATGGGGTCTGAACATTGGATGTTAGCATTGAATCAATGTAAATTTCATTATTTGGAGTGTTATACGGTGGTTATGTGGGAAAGTATCCTTTGGGGGTAGCAGAATACATGCTGGAAGGCTGAGGGGCTTCATGTCTACAGTTTTCTCTCAGTGGTTCAGAAAGACATAATGGTAGGGTACCTGCATGCATGCACACACACACAAACACACACACACTAAGGACCTACTGTATAACACAGGGAACTATACTCAATATTTTGTAATAAGCTATAAGGGAAAAGAAGCTGTAAAAGAATATATATATATGTATAACTGAATCACTGTGCTGTACACCTGAAACTAACACATTATAAATCAACTATAGTTCAATAAAAAAAAAAGTGTGGTAAAAGATAACAATTAGATTATCTGGGATATGGGAATTCTATGTACTATTCTGGCAACTTTCCCTAAGTTTGAACTTATCTCAAAATAAATTATTCAAAAAAATGTTTAGGGGCTTCCCTGGTGGCGCAGTGGTTGAGAGTCCGCCTGCCGGTGCAGGGGACACGGGTTCGTGCCCGGGTCTGGGAGGATCCCGCATGCCGCGGAGCGACTGGGCCCGTGAGCCAAAATTGCTGAGCCTGCGCGTCTGGAGCCTGTGCTCCGCAACGAGAGAGGCCGCGATGGTGAGAGGCCCGCGCACCGCGATGAAGAGTGGCCCCCGCTCTCCACAGCTGGAGAAAGCCCTCGCACAGAAACGAAGACCCAACACAGCCAAAAATAAATAAATAAAGCAAACTGTCAACAAGTAAAAATAAACACTATTATATTAAAAAAAAATGTTTAAAGGGGCATGGGATGGATTTAAACCTAAGATTGAGAAGAAGGAATCCTATATACTGGGAGGGCACATATGAGTTTTTTTAAAAGCTTGGTCTGCCTCATTCAACACACAGCGCTCACAGAGAACAATCTTCAGTTATATCTGTACATTTAACTATATAAATATATCTGTAGGCACCTGTAAATCACATTCTATGGCACTTGGGAGTTCAATACTAAAGATTCAATTTCCATTATATTATTTTTCACTAAGTATATTGCTTTGTATTGCAGATAGTTAAAGATCATGCTTTTTATATAATAGTAATATTAATGATAGAACAATACTTATTGCACTTATATAACTCGTATTATATGTCATCACTACTCTATTTTACATATGTCTACTGAGTGCTCACAACACTCTACGAAGTTGAGACTATTATTAGCCGTATTTATAGATGACGAAACTAAGACACAGAGAGGGCAAGTGTCTTGTCAAAGTTAGTGGCAGAACTGGGATTTGAACCCAGGCAGTCAGGCTCTAGAGTCCATATTTTTGATACACATATTCTTTGTTTACAGAGCTCCATTTAAATTTCTTCAGGACAGAAACTACAGCTCCTTTTGCTCCTATTTTCTTCCTGAAGAAGGTCTAGCATAACGCCCTGTACACAATAAATAGTTGTTAACTCACAGGCTGAGATCCAGGGGTGGAAGCTCTGCTACAACCATTCCCTGGATGGTCATCAATTTGTGATGACCTAAGCATTGTCTCTCAAGAGAATACATCAAGGTATGTCCAGGAGATGCCACAGACTAGGAAGTCAGAAAGTGAGATCTTCAGCATCAGTGTAGGGTAAAGTTTCCTTTCAGTTTGGCCAACAGGGACTGAGTAACTCCCTCTCCCCCCATATTCCTGGCATTGAATTAAACATAGAGGATTCAGACATAGGTTTTTACCCTCAAAAGTTTACAGCCTAGAGCAAAAGCTCCTGAGCAGAGGGTGGAAGTAGGGGTTGATTGAAAAGGCAGATTCTTAGAACCAGACCCACAGAATCCATTTTGAGAAACTCCTAGTGGAATGTAGTATAGGACAGGTGGCAAGATGAGAAGAAGGCATTCCAGGATGGGAGAACAGAATGAACGGAGATTCTGGCAGGAAACAGCATGCTCTGTCTGGGAGAGAATAAGGAAACACCCAGATGGGACCAGGAGCGCACAACTCCCTGGGTCAGCTGCCCTCAGGGTGTTGCTTGCATCATCCAGAGTCCCTTCTGGTTAGTCTCCCCTTTCATTCTCAAAAGCATCCTGTTTGGGATGATAAATTATATGGTCACCCTACTTAAACCCCACTTTATGCAATCTCGATGTTGTAGATTATTTTGCCCCCCTACTACCCCCAAACCCTATTTTTTTCCTCTTTGGGGGAAGGGGACTTAGAACCTGAGTTATACACATTGGCTTAACTCTCTCCTCCATCAGTGGAAACATAAGCTGTGTCTAGAGTCTATCTGATGAAAAAAAAAAACAATTAAAAAAAATAATGACCTGGCTTTCTGGTGGTCTTAATCATCAAATCAAATGGCCCATATATATGACTTGATAAAACACACAGAGTATGAAAAAGTGTCCAGAAATCGACATAATCCAAATCTCAAAGTGGTTTGTAGTCCACTAGAAACCTACTAAAATGAGAGGAAAATGTGTGTTCATTGGTGTTTCAAAGAAATGCATATACTACCTTTGCAGGTACTTAGAGGACTGTTAGGTACAGACCACTGCTTTTAAGTAATTAAAGTCTACGGTGTTCGACAAGTGTCTCAATAAACACATGTTCTACCACCTTTTACATGGAAATTTAAGTGCTTATTTACATTTACTTTCAGATTTAAAGTTGAACAGCTGTCTTGGGGCCCTTCCGAGAATCAAAATGGCTTATACAAATCCTTCAGATCAAAACATTTTATGCCATTACAAACTTTCTATTAAATTCTATTGCCAATTCAAAATATTGATGTGGTTTTATTTCGGGTTTATGTAAAGCAAAGACTGAAGGGCACTGGTCCCACCTGATGCATTTTTAAATGCTCAGGCTGCTGTTTCTCCTGTAAATGTCTTTGCAGGAACTATACAAAAGGGTTTTCTGTGGAAACGAGGTTTAATGAATGGAAAGGATTCCTTTAATGAGCCATTTAGAAGATTTTAAAAATCCTTTTAGAAAATTTATAAGATATCTGAATTCCTTCATCTAATTTGAATTATGTTTAAATGGGAAGTTAAAGCTACAGCGTACTGCAGGAGTGTTTACTTGGGGGCTCCTTTTCATTTGGTATTTAAACTCAGCAAGTAGTTTAAATACTGGATCACATTTGTAAACTTAACCTGTTTGTCACTAGAGTGTTTGATGAGGTGAGCTTTGGGACCCTACTATGTGCAAGAGCCCGTGACAGCCAATGAAGGGAATGAAAGGCAACTGTAAAGGGAGGCACAGGATTGGCCTTTGAGACATTCCTTAAATGATCACAGTATTTTAACAGGAAGAAAAATGGGGAGGGGGTGGGAAAATGAAAGGAATTCCAGGAATAAAGGACAGTTGAGGCAAAGGCACATGGGAAGAAAGTGTGAGAGGTGCAGAAACAAGTAATTATGGTTTGGATCTGACGATGAGGGAGATAAAGTTACAGGAGACATTGGTGTCTCCTCATGGTGCATAGTAAGTTTGCCTCTTGTTGTAAAGTCTCCAGGCAAATTAATAATGTGATTCAATCTCTGCTGATAGATTTGAACCTGAATTGGGAAAAGTTGGAGGAAGAGGCCAGTTAGGAGGATTTTGCAATTGTTCAAAAAAAAGATTTTTTTAAGTAGTTGAATGCAAGCTAAGATAGCAGCAGTGGGAAGAGAAGGAGGGATAATTTTTTAAAAACTCATAATTCTAATCCATGGGACTTGGCGATTGTTTATACCTAAGGAGCTGAGGGGCGTGGAATCCCAAGACAACTCAGAGGCTTTGAGCCTGGACAGTGGGAAGGCAGTAAACCACCAGGATAAACAGAGGCCACAAATGCAGGTTGGGGTGAGTGAAAATGAGCTTGATCCTGGATACCCTGAATGTGAAGTGCTGGAATATAACCACAGGGGGAAGTATAAATACATATATCTAATCTTTGAAATGTTCATGATGACAAACATTTGTTGGGTGAATGCAGGAAGGAGGGAAAGCAGGAGGGGAAGAGAAGGAGAAGGAAGGAGCTCTCCAGGACAGAAAACAACTGGATATGCAGGCCTACGCCTAGGAGGGGTGTCCTGTGTGGAGTCATGGCATAGAGGCGGGAAGTGAGGAGACAGCAAGGGAAACGATGCAGAGCGGAAGGGAAGAGGGCTGAAGACAGACCTCAGGCACAAGCTTCTTTAGGGGCCAAAAGACGAAGACTCAGCACAGAACAGGAAGAGGGTAGAAGCAAGAACCTAGAGAGCACAGAGCTGCCAAAATCAAAGAAAGCAGGTGTCTCTAAATAAGGAGGGACAGTGGTCAGAAGACTGAGAAAGAGTCCCTAGAGTTGATGACCTGGAGTTTATTATGTGAGCTAATGATGTGCCAGGTCCAAGGCTAAGAGCGTTACCGGCCTTTCCCTTCCCAGCCACCCTGTAAGCGGGCGCTGCTATTAAGCGCTGCACTAGGGGAGGCTTAGATCTGTTAAGGTCGCACAACTAGCAAGTGGAAGGGCAGGGTCTCTAAGCCAGCTGGGCTTACCCAAACCTGTTACTCTCACACACCTGGCCTTGTGCTTCAATGACCGCAGTGTCCGGGAGAGAGAGAGAGAGGGAAGGGAACAGGAACGCACAGTTATTCCATGCTCACTGTGGGTCTATGTGAGACCACGGGTGGCAAAAGGAGAGAGAGGGGACAACAGCTAGAGGGGAGAGAGGGTGGCTATCTCAGGGTGAGGAGATGGCGCAGGAGGACACTGTGACTCTGGGTCCTTTCTAGAACGTGGAAATAGTTTCAGAAAACAGAAACCTTCATTAAAATGAGCTGTTTTAAACTAGGATTTTACCATTGTAACAGAATGTAGTGACTCTCTATTTCCCTTCTTAATACACATGAAAAGTGCTATTTTCTATATTTAATATACGTGTAAAAGTATTCATGCATTAGAATTGTACATACTTTTTTGGGTCCCTTGTTTTTTCCTGATGAGAATATATTTCCTTTCAAAACGATAGTGACATTAAACTCTGGATCATGTGAAACAAAAGGAAAATAGGTCATGAGAAAATATGAGCTAGCAAAGGGAATACACACCAATGGTAGGACTGAATTCTCTCAATTGTAGGGCAAAAGATTTTTGTGAGGGGAAGAAAATTCACTTTGCCCTTCTGAGGGAAAAGAGCATTTCTACAGTGGCCTTTGTGGAACACACAGGCCTTCCCCTGGGAGCACAGGGAGGGCTTCTACCAGGAAGGCTGTCACACTTGTACGCCTCTGAGAGAAATACATTGCAGAGTCTGGGCTGGCTGCTCATCTGGGCGCGTTTTTAGTCTAGTCATTGCCCCTTCAAAGCAGCTGTAAGCCTCATGCATCCCTGATTGTCAGGATAGGGCAGGAGGATTTCTTCTGTATCCCAAGGAGCATCCAGGGGAGGGAAGGCCAAACCTGTGCAAAAAGGCTTTAAAATCAGTGGAACCGCCAGGAGCAGAAAAGGTTGTTAATCAACCCTCGGCTTCAGTCTGTGAAGAAGCATTTTGATAAACTTGGAGCAGTTGTGTGCTGTTGGACATTCAGCAGAGGTTTTAATGCAGGGGATTTTATTAATTTATTTATTTTTATTTTTTGCTGCATTGAGTCTTCTTTGCTGCACACAGGCTTTCTACAGTTGCGGTGAGCAGGGGCCACCGTTCCTTGCGGTGCACAGCCCTCTCATTGCGGTGGCTTCTCTTGTTGCGGAGCACGGGCTCTAGGCGCGTGGGCTTCAGTAATTGTGGCACGCGTGCTCAATAGTTGTGGCATGTGGGCTAGAGCGCAGGCTCAGCAGTTGTGGCACATGGGCCTAGCTGCTCCGCAGCATGTGGGATCCTCCCGGACACGGGGTCAAACCCATGTCTCCTGCATTGGCAGGCAGATTCCCAACCACTGCGCCACCAGAGAAGCCCTAATGCAGTGGATTTTAAATGAGTTCTCCAAGTCACAGATATTTGGGAAGTTTGAAAAGAGGTGAGATCATTAACGCTATGTCCACCTAGTGACAAAACAATGAGTGAAAATGAGAAAAGTCGAATCCACCCATTGTTTGGATGACCTAATGCTCAGCCTCAGGTCTGGAACTGCCCTGCCCCTCCACCACAACCCCACCCCAGGCCTGGATGTCTCTGTGAAATGCCCAAGGTTGAATTCCACAAGCTCCCATGAGTTCCATGACAACCCCTCCATTCTAATGGCACTAGTGTCTTATTGAGGGTCCTCAACGAGCAGATTCAAACATCCAATTCAGACCTGACCTTGAGAAGCAGGTTTTCTGTTTGTACTAACCACCGGCCATTGACGTTGCAGAATAGCATTACAAGAGTAGGACTGAACCAGAGCTTCCCCCTCTGACCTGATTGCCCGCAGTTGGCTAGCATCAGGTAGACAGTCTAAAGCAATGGCAAAGCTTGCAAAGCCAAGGACCAGCTTTCTCCTAGCCCTCGCATAAATGCACCTCTGTGGAGGGCTACATGCTGGGAACCAGGATGGCTTGAGACCACAACAGCTTGCTTGTGCAGATCTGACCTGCAGTCCTGGGCAGTCGTGAGCAGTGAGTGTACAAGCCTTCCTCTCTGGAATCTTCTAGTCTGACACTGCTTTTCATCAGAGGGCTGGTCTAGTCCCCTCAGCTCATATCTTTGGCAGGGAACAGAGGCAGCCCCAGGTCTGGGTCAAGACTTTGAACGCATCCCACATCCAGAAAGGGTCTGGGGTCGCCACTTGCCTTGAGATACCCCCATGCTAACTGTTCTGCTCAGGGGCCAGTGGGGTCTGTCCCCAAACTCTGCTGCCATTTCCAAATGAGGCCATGCCAGAATCTCGGGGAAAGCTCTCAGTGCCTGCGCCACCACCAATACCAGGCATTTACAGGGGATTTTTCAGAGGGCCCTAGGTACTTACATTGTTTGTTGAGCTCTTAACTTGAACTATATGAAACTGCCATTTTTTTTGTAGATCAGACATGGACAAAAATGTCATATGTTCATCCTCATAATAGAAATTATGAGAAAAGTGTAGAGTATGTGGTAGAAAGAGCACAATTATGACAGCCAGACCCGGGTTCAAATCTCAGTTCTGTCACTTTTCTGTCGCAGTATATTCAATATATGCGAATTCCTGCTATGTGCCTAGTACTGTTCTAGGACCTGGACACGTAGTGGTAATGAAGACAGACGGACCTTACTCTTCATGGCACATTCTAATGGAAGCTTATCTTTGGGGGCTACTTCCTAGCTATATGATGTTGGGCCAGTCACCTGGCCTGTCTGAACTTCACCTAAGTATTGTGAAGGTTAAATGAGATAATGCCTGTTAGGCCAGAAATGCACTGATGGCCTTCAATAAGTGATAGTTTCTGTTATTTTACTGTGGCTCACATAGGACTCCTAATAAATATTTATTGGATGAAAGAGCCTCGGAATGCATTGTGGGAATCTTCAAGCCCACCCCTAAGAGCCCAAACTGGACACCCCTGCAGGAGAACGGTGCAGCTGGGGCAAGTGCCACTGAAAGGGAAACCCACGGATCCCAGAGTTCACCACTCCCGCCCTCCCTGGGACCTGGAAGAGACCAGCTGTGGTCAGCCCCCATTAAATCAGGAAGGCAGTAGGCACAGGAGGAGTTTGGGGAGGTGCAACCGAGTTCATATTTCATTTTGGTTTTTAAATTTTTTAAAAAATTTATTTATATTTTATTTTTGGCTGCGTTGGGTCTTTGTTGCTGCGTGCGGGCTTTCTCTAGTTGCGGCGAGCGGGGGCTGCTCTTCGTTGCGGCGCGCGGGCTACTCAGTGCGGTGGCTTCTCTTGTTGCGGAGCATGGGCTTTAGGCATGCAGGCTTCAGTAGTTGTGGTACGTGGGCTCAGTAGTTGTGGCTCGCAGGCTCTAGAGCGCAGGCTCATTAGTTGTGGTGCACAGGCTTAGTTGCTCCACGACATGTGGGATCTTCCTGGACCAGGGCTCAAACCCATGTCCCCTGCATTGGCAGGCAGACTCTTAACCACTGCACCACCAGGGAAGTCCCTAGTTCATATTTCTTAATGGATGTGCAATCGTTTAATCTGAAGAAAATAATTGTCGAATTTATTGATTGAGGCAAAGCAGAGGTTGAGACCTCAAAAGAGACCTGGAAATAACCTGTAGGAACTTCCAGTTTTAGAAATCAAACACAGAGTTGGCTCTGTTTAGTAAGAGAACGTGAAGAATGACCAGTCCTTCCCCTGACAGTCTACCCCACTGAGGCACTGGCATGAATGTAGACATGGAGTTAACAGATTCCTTTTGCAGCCCAAGGGCCTATTTTCCAGGCTCTGTGTGCAAAGAGCCCGTAGGGATATTTCACAGGTCACCCTGCCTGCCATTTAAAGCTGCATAAATCATGCCGGACAAGGTATGAGTAAGCACACAGTTGCTATGTACGGTACAGCTTCTGACGGTACCTTCACTGTCATCATAGTCCTGAGCTCTGTCCAGTTCTCTGGGTCCGTTCATCTCGGATGATGAACCAGGAGTTGAGACCAACAATTTCAGTAACTTCTTTTCATACACTTTTCTGGTGGAAGCTGAGGAGGAATGTGGAGAGCAGTTAAGCTGCTCTGTTTGTGTATGTGATCTCACTGGATTCAAAATATTTCACAGGGGCTTCCCTGGTGGCGCAGTGGTTGAGAGTCCGCCTGCCGATGCAGGGGACACGGGTTCGTGCCCCGGTCTGGGAAGATCCCACATGCCGCGGAGCGGCTGGGCCCGTGAGCCATGGCCGTTGAGCCTGCGCGTCCGGAGCCTGTGCCCCACAACGGGAGAGGCCACAGCAGTGAGAGGCCCGTGTACCGCAAAAAAAGAAAAAAAAAAAAGAAAAAGAAAAAAATTTCACAGTTCAGGTCCTTATTCTTGTATCTTACATTATTGGCTAATTATGGCTTTTACAATAAGGTAGACCCCACAACTACTTAACTCACTCCTTTCCTTCCACCATCACTTAAGGTGGGGTCTCTGTGGATTGGCCATGGAGTCAGGCATTGGGTACATTGGGGAACAAGACTGATGAAGTTGTACATCCTATCTATGGGAAATATGGACAATAAGTACATAAACAGTTGACACAGTGCACATAGTAGAAATGCAAACAGAGCCCAGGGTGATATAATCACGAGTAACTGGTGTTTCACTATTGTAAAAAAAACAATCCTTTCTCTTTGGCACCAAATTTACTAATCCGTGAGTAAGAGCTGGGTTTTAAATTTTTTTTTCCTATTTCTATTTTAATGGTTTTTATTGCATAGGTTCCTTCTTCCACTGTAAATAATTTTCAATCTTTGGAGGTAGCTTATAGGTAATCATTGAGCAGTCTCTAATACTTGCTGCATACGTACGTAGTATTGGGCCAGGTTAAAATCCAAACATGTGAAGTTCGTTCTGTAATTCATCGTCACTCAGACACTTCACATCCACCATGGTGATAAAAGTTTGGTCTCTTTTCTGACAGTGGAATCCTTGAAATAGCAAAACATTAAGTTCCTTAAGACAGACTTACAAATGAGAACTAAAACTTTACCAGTCCACAGAAGTGTTTACGACCCCAGCTCCCCAGTCTTGAAGGCACACAAGCAATAAAGCAAAAATCACCATTTTCTGCTGTTTTTCTGTCATAAATCTCTTCTGGATTTAGTGGCCTCAGTGAAAATCTTTGGATGGGTGTCACTTTTCCCAGTGTCTTTGGGGTTCAATTATTTCTAACTTTTCTACTCAACTAATGGAAGAAAAATCTTCTGCACAAAGTGAACAAATATTTCCATTACTGCTTAGGAACTCTAAGTTAAGACCCAAGCTCTGAGAAGAAGTTAATTAAACATGAAAGAGCTGAGAGAGATTTTTCAGTGAGTTAAATAAAAGTTATTTATCCCTGCCCTCCTTTTGATGAGAGCACAGAGAGTACAGAGCATTCAGTTATTGCAAACAGTAGTCTTTTCACACTTGTAATTTAACTCTGAACATAATGAGATGGTAGTTTTTAATTAACCGCCAGCAGACTTTGTAATTGCTGAATTGGCATTTGAAAAAAGTCAGCTATTCATTCTCTGGCACACAAATTGATTTATATAGATTTAGGCAAGTCTTGATATGGCTTTCCAAATCTGCACAGCCTCAAGTTCAATCAGTTTTATTCCGTTGATCCCTTTATCCCCTAAAAGTGACCCCTCCACCTACTTAACAAGATCCTAAAAAGACAGATGCATTTGTCAAACCTTTTAACAAACCTTTTAATTCAGGAGTTTATTTATCGTACCTCGTTTTTTTCTGTTTCCAGTCTTTTTAATATTGCAGTGAAAATGACTGCAAGACATTTACTCAGCATAGGAGGATCTGGACCAATTTCAAGTGATGACTTTGCCTTTATTGGTGGTCAGTCAATGTCCGATTAGGAAGAACATTGTATACAAGCTGGAAAAAGCTGCGAATTGTCGTGTATAACAGGGTTGTTCAAGAACACCTAGCTTACCAGTTCTCCACCTTAAAGCTATACTTTGACCAGAGTCACATTCTGGCACATAGTAGGTTCTTAGTAAATGTAAGTTTCCTTCTTTCCTATGTGTTTGGGAAGCTGAATTGACACTTTCAGGCCACTAGTAAACAACCTAACGTTATGAAGGAAAAGGACAATGCACCTCAGACTTTTTTTTAACTGGAAGCTAGCTTAGGCAGATCCTATGACACTTGTTCCCAAGAACAGCTGTCTGTTGTTTCACCACCTTCCCAAAAATAACCTCCAAAAGAGCCCTCATCAGTTTCAAGTGACACTAGACGATTGCTTAAAGGGAACACACATATGGAAGAAAAATATTCAAATGGAATCCAACTGAATGATTAATCCCTTACCCATTTACATGGTTGTCTAAAGTCTATGCAGTTGGGTTGGTTACTTAAACTGTGTGAGTTTCACCCAAGGGTTTCCACTAGCAGCCAATCCCTTTTTGCCTGTTAGGTATTATGGTAATCATAATACTGACAGTGTGACATCAGAAGCCCCACGGCAACAGACTGATGTAAAAGTCAGATGATTAATTTAACCTGAGTTCAAACAGAAGGAGGCACTGGTCGACTTCACAGACAGACTGCCATGGTAAAATGTCAAGAGACACAGAGAAGTTATCATTATGCACGGGGGGTAAGAAGGAGCTGCTACCAAACCAAATGGTGCCAAGAAACTGGGAAGATAAAGGAGAAATCAAACAGACTCAAGTGACTAGGCCGTTATCAAAAGACTTACAGTAGTAGTTGGGTAATTTGGCCTTATTACTCTAGAGGACAAGAGAAAGTGGCAGAAACCCATATTAACTTGTTAAGGAACTGCTCATGTAGGAATAAGAATCAGTATAGACTATAGATAAATAATAATATGTTGCAGAATTCTGATGGCTTTGGCCTTTTCAAAGCATTCTCAGATCATCTCATTTCATCCTCTGCACACTCCTGTAAGACCTCCAGCACAGATATTATTATCCATATTGCAGAGGCTAGTTTTTGTTATTGTTGCTTTATTTTGTTTAAGGAAAATCCCTCAGACAATTAGCTTGGGTATTTCAAAAAAGACTGCTCAGACTTTAAAAACAATTATGCAAGACAATATAACTTTGTGAAAACCCAATGCTTTCATTAAATACCAGAGATAGGAGGAAATCACTGGAAGGGGTTAAGGGGACAGTGGAGCCAGTCTGGCTAGAGTCGAATCCCAGCTCTGTCTCTTACCGGCTGGGTGACATTGGGTGGGGTGAGTTACTAACCTCACTGTGTCTCCTTTACTTCATCTGTAATGGGGATGAAAACTGTACCTATCTCACAGGGATGTTATGTGGATTCACTGAGTTATAATACACATGAAGTGCTTGGCACATAGTAAGTACTATATAGATGTTTTCCATTGTTCTAATTTTTCATGAGCCCTACCCTCAGAAAAATTCTACATCCAGTCTCTTTCTTAGGAGGCTCCATCCCATTTGCACTTGCCCATGGGAGTCTATCATTTCAACACTTTCCAGATACTGGGAAAGGACTGACCATCTTTGCATGCATAGTCAGGGAGGCTCATTGGGTGATCCCAGGCTGTGGTTCCAAGGTCTATGGCTCTAGAGTTTCTGAATAGAGCATCAGTTTCCAAAAAAACATGCAGTGCAAACATTTGCCAACATCTGAACACTGGATTTACCAAACAAAGACTTTGAAAATTGACACATTTGTTTCAATCAAAGCAAACAAATGATAGGCTTGGGTTATTAGGATGCACAAGCGTTTTATCCACATTTCCCAGAATTGCTTTCAACAAAAAAGCAGCCAGCAGGTGGGACCGCTTCCATTTAAACAGACTATTGGGATGAAACCGGCATTTCTAAAATATTTTCTTGGTCAGGCCTGTGGGGTTTAAAACCAAGCTAGGCTGACAAAGGATTCAATCAGATGATCTGATTGGGTTGAGCCCCCTATTATTTGCAAACCATTCTATCTGAAGTTATTCTCTTGAGGATCCCACCAGCATATCCATGATTCTATTCTCAGTGTTATTCTGTTTAAGAATTCCTGTACTCTGCAGTATCCTGAAATATTTGGTTTTGATGTTTATAGCACCCGTTTCCCTTGGTTTTATCTGTGAATTCCTGGTCATTAGCTTGTTTTTCGTTTTATCCTCTCCAGGGCTGCAAAGATGTTTTATTCCATTTCTCCAGGGAAACAAGTTTTAATTGCCAATCGACTAGGTATTCAACATGATAAGGTATCTAAACCCTGAGAGCTTCCTCCTTTCATTAAAATGTAGATCCAATTTCTTTTCCCTTAATGCCACATGCTGTTATTAAACTGAAATAACGGAAATAGTAAAAGCCAGATGTCACTTCAGTCTCAGGTTTGACATGGGGCACAATTTCCTCTCCTCAAGTTTAATCTGCTGTTATTTACTAACCCCATCCTTTGGAAGGAGGAACAATTTAAATGTAAATGCAATTTACATAGGGGAGCAGATAGTAGATTTGCAGTTTCAATTGCCAATAACCATTTGCAAAGGGGGAAGTCAACTAAAGCAAATATCAGGAGCTGTCAGGCTGAAGTCTGCATCACTTGCCAATCTCCTGCAACTTCCCTCCAGAATCCACTGGCCTCTGAACCTCAGCTAGGCAGGTACAAGGAAATGGAGAACTGAGGCATTTCCCCAGATATTTCAAGCTGTACTTACTATCGACTGGAGGAGAAAGAAGGAAGTTTGAGTTTCAGTGAGCTAATCCAGTTGGCATCATTGTTGAAACCATTAACTGACCAATTTATTTCAACAAATATTTATTGATCATCTCCTATGGGACAGACTTTATGCTTGGCCTAAATTAGGGGAGAAAGAAGAGAACACAAAGATACAAAAGCTACAGTCCGGGCTTCCCTGGTGGCGCAGTGGTTGAGAATCTGCCTGCTAATGCAGGGGACACGGGTTCGAGCCCTGGTCTGGGAAGATCCCACATGCCGCGGAGCAACTGGGCCCGTGAGCCACAACTACTGAGCCTGTGCGTCTGGAGCCTGTGCTCCGCAACAAGAGAGGCCGCGATGGTGAGAGGCCCGCGCACCGCGATGAAGGGAGTGGCCCCCGCTTGCCACAACTAGAGAAAGCCCTTGCACAGAAACAAAGACCCACCACAGCCAAAAATAAATAAATAAACAAATGTGGGGTTAAAAAAAAAAAAAAAAAAACAGCTTCTTCTCTAAAAAGTTATGTCTTCTAATTGGAGCATTATTAAAAAAAAAAAAAAAAAAGCTACAGTCCTTCTTTTAAGGAGCTCATTTCCTTAGAGAGAAAAGAAAGCAAATAACTACAAGAAAATAAGATACGCTGTTAACAGAGTGCTCCAGGAGCCCAGAATTGGAAGGTTCTAAGGGTTGAAAGTTTCATTTGGGCTTAGACTTCTAGAATGAACAGTAGTTTGCCCTGTAACAAGGGGGCTGGGGACAGTCGTTCTAGGATGTGGTGAGCAAGAGGGAAATCAACCAGGTGGACAGGTCTGGCCACTCTATGAAGAGTTCTGTGGGCCAGGCTAAGGACTTAATCACCTCTAGGCACATTTGGAAGTTTGTAAGTGGCACATGGCATGACCAAATTTATGTTTGACACTAGGCAGAGGACGATGTATTTATGCATTTCATACAATTTCAGTTTGATTCTGAGTGGAGAATGAGTTGGTAGGGCAGAGTCTGGAGGCGACTTGGGGGAGTTATTGCAACAGTCCAGAAAAGAGTTGACACAGACCTGGACCAGGCCAGTCTGTGGGAGGACAAGAGAGGAAGACACATGATTCGTGAATGATTTAGGAGCTGGAACAGCCCAGACAGGATGTCTGATTGGAGGTTTCCTCTTTGTCTCACTTGCACAGGCACCACCTCAGTCTAAATCTTTTGTCTCAGCCATAAGCCTGCTTCACAGGGAACTATCTGGAGTTTAGTCTACACAGCACTGACACTTAAAAAATTATTCTGTGCTCCTTTAGTCGGCCCTTGATTCTCCACACTACTTTAAGGCAGCAGCGATGCAGATAATCCATAGCTCTCTTCTATTTGGCTTTGGAATTAATTACACTTTTAAGAGCAAATTTGCCTTCCTAATTAATCTTTCTTAGGCTAATATTAAAATTAACTAATATTCGCAGAGCCCGTGACAGTCAGGCAGGGGAAGAGGGGAGCAGGGGAGGGGAGGGCAGTGTGGCTCAGCTCAGTCTCAGGCTGAGCAGCAGGAGAAAGCCACGCCACACTAAGATCCCACGTGGACCATCCACGGAGGCCACAAGCTGGGCCTGGCTCATTGAGAGGTGGCTGTGTAACTAGAGAGTCAGATCCCCTGGGAGTTCAGTTACTGAGCACCTACTACACACCCGGCACCCTGCTAAGACTGAAGATGAGCAGTTGGATAAAGCAGAGTGTCTGCTTTCAAGGAGCCGCCTGTTTAATGGGGACAACAGAGGAGTGAACGGATCGTTTAATCAAATGCAGTGAGGGCTCTGGCAGAAGCATCTTCTCAAGAGAATAAGGCATGAACAAGGTTAATGGGAAAAAAACAACGAAATTTGTGTGAAACAAAGAGAAGAAAGTCGCTTAATTGCCATTTTATAAACACAACAGCAAATATCCTTTCAATAAGATTGAGTGCATACAGTTTCTTCTTTCAGCACCCAAATTAGTAAATGCTGCTTATGTGAAGTACAATAAGACATGATCTTCCCTAGTGGTTTTCAAGCTATGATACTCCAGCCCCAAGATTTCCTCTAACCTGCCATGGAGGGGTGGGGGGCACAGGACAGCCCCACTCTAGGGCAGCCAGAACTACTCCACCCCTGCAAGCTTTACATGTTGGGCTCCTATGAGGATTGCCTTTAAAGGCAGAATTTCACTGCTATTCAAAGTTAGGAAGCTACTCATCTACCCTGTTCTCTGTGCTGCTTCTTAAAACCAAAATGGATCTATCTTCTAGTCCTGTTATGAAGACAAACCAACCCTTAGATGCTGACAAATTATTATCTTGAGGGTTCCCTTTCTGGTATCCTATAGGTCCTGTACAGGGAGATTTATTGTGCATAACCCAAGTGAAAGAAACTTTGGATAATCTGTGGACAATAGAAAGACATCTAAAATGTGGTTTTTGTTCTCAAAGGGATTACATTCTAAATGGAGAAACAAACAAAAAACACGTAAGATAAAAGGTAAGAAGTCAAAGGTCATAATCAGATACCAACACAGTACCCATAAACGCTGTAGAAGTTCAGAAGCAGAGAAAAAAAGTCACCCCTGGTTAGGGGTGGGAGGTGTTCAGGGAGAGCTTCCTGGAGGAGGTGGAACTCGGAGTGGGACATACCGAACAAGTGAAGTCTGGATACGCAGAAGTAGAAGGATGGGCATTACAGGCAAGGACAGACACATCATGAACAAAGGCCTGGAGTAGTGATGGGGATGAGAGCAGTCTAGCTTCAGCAAAGGATTCGCTTTACATAAGTGGATGGACACGCTTGGACCAGATGAGGCCTAGGATTTCCTAGGAGGGTATAGGGCCTCAGGTCCCTTATGCCTCCAGCATCCTCCCATGGTGGGGCCCTCGGATGCCAACGATGGGTTGCCCCTAGAGGCCTCTGACAGGGTGCTCAGTGATGACAGCAGGGCCATGAGGAAGACTAATCTGACAGTGCAGGGCAAGATGCACTGCAGGGGAAGAGAGGCCAGTAGGGAGGGAGATGCAGGGGTCCTTCACCCTAGTCTCCCCATGGAATGATAATAAACAGTAGTAGAGGGAATTCAGGGAGGCTGTGGATTGCCAGAGTCTCAACCAGGAGCTCAGGACCCTCCAGAGGACCTCAGAGGCAAATGCAGAGTGGTTCAGAGCAGACTCTGGGGCCAGACTGCCTCTGTCTCTACCCTGGACCTGCCACTTACTATAAGCTCTGTTACCCTGGGCCTTGGCTTTCACATTTGTGAAATGCAAATATAATAATAGTATATTCTTCATAGAATGACTGAGGACTGAGTTAATGCACCTCAAGCGCTTAATACACTATTTTCAGTAGTGCCCATAGTAAGGGCTCAAAAGTGCGGGCTGTGAGTAAAACCTCATTATTCTGCTGGGGCACCGGTGTCCTATCCCAGGGTTCTTGGTGGGGAGGGGACACAGGTGTGATAGGGCATCTCTCAACCTCATTTAGTATCATAGCCTACCTTTCCCTGTGAACTAGGGGAAGCTGAAAGTATATAGCTTGTCCTCCTATAAAAACCAGTCAGGGATCTGCTTTTCCTCTAAGGACATTTGAGGGAGAGAGAATGCACAGGAGGGAATGGGCTCACACCGTAGGAAGAGAAAAACCCACAAAAGAATAGCCAAATTTAATAAAAGATGACAAACCAAGATGGAAAGGGCATGGTGGGACATCCATTCCTGCCCTTAAAACCCAGGAGAAGTGAATTCCCATAGCTTAAAGGAGAGTCTGTGCCAGCAAGGGTTTGAAGACAGGCACAGAAAGATAATCAAGGTAGGAGCAAAAGAAGAAAGAACAAGCAGGAGCATAAAATGGAGCCAAGAATGAGGCTAAGAGAGATGGAAACCCCAGTGGCCTAAATGTACATTTACTGTCCTTGAAGGAGGAGCTTCAAGCTGACCCAGCTTTCCAGCAGCCACACGCACACAAATCTACAATTCTATACTCATAAAATGAAAACAAAACTACTGTTCCGGAGAATTCTAACTGTTCCTGGTGCTAAGAAGTGTGGATGGGGACTTCCTTGGCGGTCCAGTGGTTAAGACTCCGTGCTTCCACTGCAGGGGGCGTGGGTTCTATCCTTGGTCGGAGAACAAGGATCCCACATGCCGTGGGGCATGGCCAAAAAGAAAAAAAAGAAGTGTGGATGTTTCACGGGGATCCTCTCAGTGTGCAAAGCAATGGGGTGACAGGCAAAGGGTGAGGCTGGAAGACTCAGGGGCTGGTGAGTGAAGGGCATGAGAAGGAGCTCCAAGGCTTTATCCTGAGGACAGTGGAAGCCACTGAAGGTTTTATGATGGTTTTTTGCTTCCACAGTTTTCAAATTCAATTTATTTTAAATGGTTTCCAGCAGAAATAAATTACAAGCAAGTAGAGTGAAAGTATAATGAAATCCACACATACCCTTCACTCTGCTTCAACAGTTGCCAACATTTTGCCTGTCACCGAAGGGCTTTGAGCCAGGGAGTGGCATGAGGACATCTGTTTGAGGAAGATGCCTCTAGATGCGATGGAGACAATGACAGGAGTGGTGCAGGGACAGGGTACCATTAGGTTGTGGCAACGCATTCATTCATTTGCTCATTCATTCCTTCAACGAATACTTCCTGAGTCCCACCACGTGCCTGGCACAGTTCTTGGTGCTGTGGATTTAAGGGTAAACAAAGCAGAAGGGGTTCCTGCCCTGCTAGAGCTTATGCCTCTGAAGGGGAAAGTACACAAACAAGCAAATGAAGTGAACAAGAGAATTTCAGAGTGTGATAATGAGACTGACATGGAACAGAGAAGGACTTGGGAGGGAGGGGTCTAATTTTTAGAATGGGTGGTCAGGGAGGGTCATCTGTACCTGGAACAGCAAGAAAGTCAGGGTGGCATGAGCAGCATCAGTGAGAGGGTGGTAGAGGTGAGACTGGAGGGCAAGGTGAGAAGGGATGACAGCTTGGACTAACGTGGTAGCCGTGGAGGTGGAAGTAAGTAGATTTGAGGGAGATTTAGGATGGAGAGCCAACAGGATGTGGTGATGGATCGAATGTGGGGTGGAGAGTGGGGGGTGTCAAGATGACTCTCTGGCTTGAATTGAAGGATGATTTCTGGCTCGAATATCTAGGTGGTCAAGGGTGCTGTTCACTGAGTCAGGGAAGAGGAGTAATGGGAAGAGCCTAGACCCCCAAGCGGCCCCCTCACAGCCTTTCAAAATGAGGGCCTGGCAAAGTGAAGCCACTTCTACCACCAGCCCCAGTCAAGAAACCAACTAGCTGTGTAACTTTTGGATGAGACAGTTCCTCAGGCAATTCTGAATGATCATCACCGCCACTCCTAACCCTCCAAAGCAGGACCAACCCACCTTCACCTCCAACACACAGACAAGTACAGAAGGACGCTTGTGAGTCCAGCTTAACTTGCTTGGCCAGTAAAGGAGACAAAGGAGATGCCACAGTGATGATATAACCGCAGGGGAAGGGGGAGCACTGAGCCCACCCAGTGAAATACGGTATCCGTGGTGATGTTTTTATCATGATAGCAGGGGTCCTCTGAAGCCATGTCAGTATCTCATGCCATTTTGAGGCTTGGCTCATTTCAATGTCCCCTGTCTCAGGAGGACATTAGGGCTGAGGTTTAAAGGCAGCAGGATTTTGCTGGGAGGCAATATACAGGTCTGCCTAGAGGGAAGTCTGGAATTAGAACAGCGTTACACCCTCACCCTGTGACTTTGCATGGTGCATGGATTTACTAGAAGGGACATAAAAAGTGGCCTGTGAAGACAGCTGGGTGGGGGAGGGGAAGACCCTAAAATGCAATCTGGACAGGAGACCACAGGGGCTAGGGCAGGTGTCTGTTTCTGGAAATGACTCCTCCACTCTCTTTTGCCTGATTTTCAGCTATTATCTATCCTTGCCGCACCTTGCCCTAGAAGGGCATTTTTCCCAGCTGTCTCTTGGGGGAGGGGGCCGGCAGGGACGGGCATTCGGGGTCATTGTCTGGGAACGAATCCTGGACAGCAGGAGGCCGCTGCTCTCACTCCTCATCCCGTCATCTGTCACCCAGCGAGGGCAGCCGGCCGCCAGGCTGCGGATTGCCTAATGAAGACAGAGAGGTGGCTCCGGCTGTGTGCAGGTGCCGCTTCCCCATTAACAGAGGTGACATTCCGAAACAGTACTCATTATAGAGCAGACATTGGACAGGGCTGGGACACATACTGATGGCAGCAGAGACAGCCAGCGTCTGTCTCAAATCCCACTGCCCCTGAGAGAGCGAGTGAGAGCCAGAAAGAAGCGTCACAAGCGTCAAACCCACAGGCCCTTCACTTTGCAGAGAAAAATGAATTCCTGCCTTCCCTGACATTTAAGGCTAAGTCATTCTCTCCACTGCTTGCAGACCCAGGGGGCCTTAGCTTCAGGCCCACCCAAACGTTGACCAGCTCCTGATGAATGCCCCAGCCCCTTCCTTCCTGGGAAGGGCTCTGGTATGGATGGCTGTGTGTGTGTGTGGATGGGGGAACTGGTCCTCAAAATGAGACCTAGATCTGGAGCCCGTGAGGTCTTGCTTTAGAGTTAGAATGGGCCCAAGGTGTAGCTAGGAGAGCTGATGGTAGGCTAGGGAGAAGAACTTCCAGGCTGAGGTTATCAGGGACTGGGGAGGGTGGACAAGCAAAGCCGTGGAATCTCCTTCCCACTGAACCGTAAGAACAGGACAGATCTCCATCTTGGCTACGATAGGATGCGCGGTTTCCCTTGGGACTGGGGGAGCCTTCCCATCAGCTCCGGAGAGGCAGGAATGGCAGATTTGGGTTTCCGCGCCTACCAAAGCTCGGTGCAAAGTGGCGAAAGGAAGAGGCTGCACCCACGCACGCACCGCCTTATGTACAAGCATCGCCAGGGAGCCCCAGCACCCCCGAGCCGCTCTGCGCGCGCGCACTAGGCCCGCCGTGCCCGCCGCCCCCGCTCCCCAGCAGGGCGCCCCCGCCCCCGCCCTGCTTGATTTTAAACCCGCAGCAGACGGAACTCGACTTAAAATAACTATTTTGACAGTTCAGATGTAAATATGTGAGCGATGCGTGGGGCTGTTTTTCCTTCACACTTCCCCTCACCCCTCGCTCCCTACGGCAGCCCCAACTCTGCTGACGCGGAAGTGATGGGAGAGCGCCGCCTGCAGGATGCTCCCCAAATGTGGCCAGGGAAGTGACTCGTCCTAGACCGCTCAGCCCTGGGGGGACGGGGAGAATCAGAAGTTAGAGGAACCCCTGCTGACTTTCACCACACCACACTACTGTGCTAGATAGAGTCAGTACGATATGTGAGATATGCAAAATCTCCTGCCACTTTTAATTCTTTCAACTAACCCCCTCAGTAACTCATTGGACTCCTGCTTTGTGCCAGGCACTGAGCTAAGTAAGCATTTTAGCCCATGCTGTCTTATTTGATTCTCAAAAAAATGGGGCGAGCATTATTATCTGTATTTTACATATGGAAAACAGAGGTTTGGGGAGATTGAGTTCTCTAGGCTGCCATAGCTAGCGAAGAGAATTGAGATCAGAACCCATGTCCTGTGCTCTTCCTCACCATAGCCAGTTGAGAGGAAGGAAGGTGGAGGCAGAGATCCATCCATTCTATAAGGAGGGAAACCAGAGTTTAGACAGATGAAGTCACATGTCTTTCCGGCCACTAACAAGCATCTTAGCTGGGGCAGATCCAGGACAAAAACACAGCATCTTTAGGACAGCCAGCCCATGCCTCTCTCCTCAGTCTGGACCCAGGCAGTGTGCTGGGACATGATGGGACATCCTTTGGAAAGAGGGTAGGAGAAAAGGTACTTGGAGAAAGAAAAGAGGAGGAAGGGAAAAGGAGGGAGGAGGTCTAGAGAGTGAAGGAGCTTAAGTAGTCATAGACTGCATAGCCTGGCCAGGCAGAGCTGTGAAGTAGGGGAAGTTCATTGTCAGAGCTCCCAGCTACCCCTTTCTTTGCCCCCTTTTGCCCACCAGGTGCCCTCTCCCCCCACCAACCCATGCTGCCCCGGGGCCAGATGCCCACTGATACTCCCATGCTTTTCTCCCATCCTAATGAAACCTGCTCCGGGAGGGAATCCAATGTATTCTTTGATGCTGTGGGGCAAATGCCTGATAACTGCCCAGTGTTCACCATCCTCCTGGATGACAAGCCCCAGGGAATCAAATCCTGAAGTAAAAGAAAGGAAGCACTACGGAAATGTCAGACTCCTGGAGAGGAAAGGAATTTGGGAGCAATAGTGCCCACCTGTGACAGGAGAGGCTACGTATAGCACCTGTTCGCAAGGTGACTGCTGGCTTTGCATGTGCATACAGCTATGGGCAAATGTCGTAGGCGTTAGCAAAGTGGAGAGAGGGTTCCTGGGATCTGTGCTTCGAACACGCCTTCTGCTCCATCCTTCAAGCCTCAGCTCAAATTCCACCTCGCTGTGAAACCTTCCCTGATCCCTCCCCACTCTCCAAACACTTTGCTTGTACTCTACATCTTGCATGTCTCATCCTTCAACCCTTTGCACGTTGCTGTTTATTAAATCGTGAGTTCCTCAAGGGGCAGGGCAATGTCTGATTTCCCTGTGTTTCTCCTACAGCTCTTCCCAGAGGGCTTTGCACAGTCAGGACTCAATATTGATTGGACGGATTGAATTGACAGGAGTGCACAGCACACATTTCCCCACACAAGGGGTAAGGACTGGGATACTGACAGCAGAAGGGCCAGGAGCAGGCACCCCAGCTGACTTCTGGAAACTGAAAGGTGTGGGGCACTTATTTGTCCCAGACCATCAGCGACCACTATTGAGTGCTTATGTACTAGCACTGTGGTGGCTGCTCCGGGAGAAGGGGCAGCCCCTCCCAGGAGCAGTCAATCCACCCTCTAAACTATGGAGCAGCATGTGACTTCAGCCACATCCTGCCCCAGCTACTCCATGCCTTACAGGATGCTGGCTTTGGGATTAAACCTGATGGCTCTAGCTCTCTGGCCCCCTCAGAGCCTCTTGCTTCAGTGATAATTTGGAATTGCTGGCCCTCCAGTCAAAGTGGAGTTATGATATAATAATTCTTTTAAAAGGTAGTTTTATTGATATATAATTCACATACTGTATGATATAATCATTCTTGTTCCTAACATTATGCCGTCTTACAGCATCTGTCTCTCCCTTAAGTCTGAAAATTCCCATTTGTTACATCACTAGTCTTGAGAAGTACAACTAAAGGTCTTTAGTTTCCTGTAAAAAATAAATGCATCTTTATATCTGTGTGATCATATTGTAGTCCTAAACCACCTTCCCTGTTCTCCACCTCATCTCCTCCAGCTTTTTTTTTTTTTCAGGCTTTAATAGTTATTTATTTCTCTGAAGGAAATCGAACTCCTCCAGCTTTATCCCACCATTTCTCTGAGGTGCTAGGAGGCAGGAGGCTGGCCTTCCCCCAGCTTCTAGATAGCACAAGTGAGGCTCACAGCCCCAGGGGCTCAGTGTATCTCCTGAAGCCACCTCCTAGGCCCCATCACCTCACTTTATGTTCACGCTCTTCTTCCTCCCAGTCTCCCTTCTCCACAACAGAGTTGGTGGAAATAAATGTTTAGCTTCTGCTGCTGCCGTGTATCACAGTGCAAAAATAAACACTAGGGTAGATGCCCCATCTACTCTGACAACATAATTCATTTACTGCAGAGGGATATAATAAAGTCTGTTTATTACAGCAATTAACAGAGCAGCATTTGCCGGCATGCTTTTCAGAGGCAACCAGAAAAGCGCTTACTCCAGGTGCATAGATTTCGGAAACCATGCATCTTGAGCCAAAATGAAACCAGTTAGAGGCTTGGTGAATGGGTCCCAGCCCCCCTAGAAAAATTAGCCATCCAGGAGTCAGTTCACCTCAGTGCAGGAGCCCAACACAATATGATCGTACTTTACTGGGTTAAGACCTGGACCTGTCTCCAGGGTCATGGTCTTAAGGACATGCATGAAATGCTCCCTCTGAACCAAACCACCCCAGCTGTTGGGCTCAAATCTCACTGACCATCAAAGCATATAGATGGGGAAGGTTAGCACCATTGGCTCTCAGGGGTACCTTGCCACTGAGGTGGGTGGTGCATAGGGAGAGGACCAGAGGCTGGGCCAGGGAGAGAGGCTAAGAAGTCCTTTCATCAAACCCTGCCTTCAAGAGCATCATCAAAGTTTAAGACCTCAAGCCTCTGGAAAGAAACGGCTGTTGGGGGGTGGGGGGAGGGAAGGAGAGAAACTCATGAGTCTGCTCTCCGGCCTGGAGAATATATGCTCACTGGCTTTGGGCATAAAAACTGGACAAAGGCATGAAGGAAGCCCAGTTGCCCCAGTTCTTTGGTGGAGGGGCAAAGGAAAGGGAGGTACCGGTTTGGGTTCCCTAGTGATGTTAAGTATATCTGATTACTAATAAACCAAACTTAGCTCTCCAGCCCCCTTCAAGGGGCCAGGGGTTGGCTTGTACCAACAGGAAATTCTTCAGAACCAGCTCTGGTTTTCCCAAAAAGGGCAGCAGCCCCAGTGTCATAGCTTTGTGGGAAAAACTCATTGCAAGCGCAGCGTTTCCTTTTTTCTCTGGAGCGGACTATCAGGAAGACGATGGGGAGTTTGGATCTCCTTAAAAACATAAAACTGAGCACCTAAGCCACTAGAAAACCAAAGGCTCAAAAGCACAGAGGCAAACCGCTGTCAGACAGTTCCCCTGGTTGAGGGGTGACCCAGTGGGTTCCTGTTTCCTCCATTACTCTTTTCCCCCCTCAGGCCTCTGGGAGAAGGTACTGCATTGAAGGATGAGGGCAGAAGCCAGCCTGGCCTCTCTGGAACACAGAAAGTCAGACCTTTGAGCATCATGAACAATGGGATAAAAATAGCAGTGTTGCCATGGCAATGAAGGCTGGGAGAGTCCTGAGGATCTCTGGGTCCTGCCATCTTCCCCTTCAGCCTTCCTCCCGCCTCTCGATGGAGCACAGGAATAAGCTGAGGGAGAAGGGAAGACTGCCCAAGGGGAGGGAGACAGACCAGTAACCCACTAGGAAACCCTTAAACTCCAAAGCCTGAGGCTTCTGCCAGAGCCTGGGCTCCCAAGTCTTGGGGCTCCTGGGTTTTAGAATTTCTCCCTCAGTATAACAAGTTCATCCAGGGATGTCCAGGGTACCCCCCACACTTCACCCTCCTGGTGGATGGTCCTGACATCCTGGGCTCCCCTGTGAACAGCCAAGGTCACTGTTTAGTCTTCATGGTCTGTGGTTCTGATCCCAGATAGGACTGGCCACAAAAGCCCAGCACAGGGCCACTGACTTGGGAGTATGGCCTGAGGGATAGAGGATTAACTCCCATGTTCCTCCATTATTCACGACTTGGCCTTAGGGAGCTGTTTGTATTGGGAACAGGGTTATGGCGGGGACAGCTATCTCTTGCTCTTGCTTTTGTGTCCGAGGGATGGAGCATTCACCCTTTGGGAACAGCTTCTGGTTCTTGGTTCTCGTGGTGTCAGCCCCATCCCCTGCTGGACACAGCAGCCACCTTCAGGGTGAACACCACGCTTTCTGGGCCAGCATGCAAGGAGCCCACCAAACACAGCAGCCTGAGATTTTCTTCTCTGGTGCAATCGCATCTTCATGGTTGTGGAAGACACTTGTGTCTGTCTCCAAAAGTTGAAGCCACACCTGGGCACATCTGATCCAATGTACCCTTGCAATGTATGCCTTCCTGTGAGGTAGGGAGGAAATGGGTCTTGTCGCCACCTTTTATAGAGGCTGGGAGAGAGGAAGCAAGTTGCCAAGGTCAGGAGTCAGCCATGGCGGAGCTCTGGGAGACTGGGGGCTGCAGCTCTCTATCCAAAGACGGTCATCAGCCCATCCCACCGCCGGCACATCTCAGACCACCGGGCAAAATGCACATTCAGTCTGTAGACAGCAGATTGCAGCCTGAGGCACTTCCCCTTGCAGAAGGCAAGGTAATAAGGTGGGGTGGGTCAGTCAGCTTGGAGATGGGCTCACCAGCAGCTGTGCAAAAGGGTTACATAAACTGGGGCAGGGAGCAGGTCCTTGAGTTCTATCTGCAAAGTGTGCGTGTGTGTGTGTATAAGAGAGACCGTGCACAAAAGTGGCATTTGGCATGGCCCCAACAGGGCCTGGAATTGGAGTCCTGGCTACAAGAAGGAGAGACAGAACTTCAGGGCATCCTGGTTCCCTGAGCAGGGAGTGCTGGGTAGGATTCTAGCAGGAGAAGCTCTGGGTGCCTTGGCTTTCCTTCTTACTCCTCCCACCCTTTCTTGGATCTACCATATCACTCCCATCCACCCTCCCCGCACATTTGCTGCACGCACAAAGCACACCAGCTGGGGCACAGGAAACCTGCAACCCCTCTGGCTCCATAGCCTTGAGCCCCACTGAGGTTCAACTTCCCAGACCCACAGAGCCCTGGACTCTGGAGGGGACTTAGAGGACATTAGTGCAGTCCCTTCTTTATAGTTGAGGAAACTGAATCCCAGAAATAGGATATAATTAGCCTAAGGTTAGGCCATCATCAGTGACAAAGCAGGGCTAGAACCCAGGAGAGCTGGTTCCCGGCTCAATGCTCTTTTCATCCCACTGTGCTACTTTGTGCATATTTCGGTTAGTTAAATTATTGCTGTTTTTTTTTTTTTTCCAAAAATAACAATCTCCCTATATATTCCCATTGACCCATATGCTACATGCAAAAAGCCCTTCTCTGGGAATGGAGAAGGAAATGACATTCTAATAAAAAAAGACCTGAGGCAAGAAGTTCCTCGGGACCCCTCCGGCCAGGGTCCCGGACAACACTCAAGTCATAAGAGCCTCAAGCACCCTTCACATCTCTTTACCCCACCACACAACAGCCCACATAACTAGAGGGGAAATGAGCCAGCGGAGTTCTCCCTTTTATAGATGGGAAAACTAAGCCGTCTCACCTGTCTGCGAGGAGGACTCGGTGCCACGCAGCAAGACCGGGAGGCCCGACCCCTCCTCAGAACCGTCTACTCATGTTGCCACCTGCCTCACCCCTGGAGCTCCTGGTCCCCACCTCAAGGCAGGGTCTGGGAGAGAACATTGGAGTGGAGGGAATTAGAAACAGGGAGGACAAAACAGTCCAACCTGACCTCTGGGAAGGAGTGAGACTCAGGGCAGGAAACAAGGCAGCCAGACCCCACCCCCAGCCCCTAAAAGGAACGGGAGGAAGAAGAGCCTGGGCTACAAGTCAAGTGCTTGGGGCACATGGTCTGTGGATGCGGGGGCTGCTTCTGCCTTTTTGGGTTAAACTTCTCCCCTGGGCTCCCCTTCGAGATGCTGAGAGGGGCCAAGTCCCCATTTCCCTGAGAAGGAAACTGAGGGAGAATAGACTGTGGGGTGAGCTGGCTAGAAGCTGCTGTCGCCTCCTACTCAGCTGCAGTGTTGGCCCCAACCTTAGCCCTGCATGAAAAAGGGGCCACAGCTTGGAGGCCAAGGGCAGCTGTCTGCAGATACAGCTGGGCCTTGACCTTGGGACCTCTCCATGTTCCCATAGCAGGGGCTCAAGATATCCAGTATCCCTCCGGAGCCAATGGAGTTCCCCTGGGGGAAGCAGCTCTCTGAACTGGCTCACTGCCAAACCCCTGCAGCTGAAATCCCTGCCAAGCCTGAGAGCACAGGGGAAAGCTCTCGTTCGCCACCCCTCGCGCATGTTTTCCACTCTCCTGACCTTTCCTCCAGGTGAGCCCATGTGGTCAGGACAGAACACCCAACACCTCCGTCTCCAGGGATACAATTTCATCCTCCACCACAGGAGTGACTTCGCTGGGGCTGCAGCCTTGCAGGCAACTGCTAGAGACGTACCTGGCCTCCAGGTGGGCTCTCCCACCTATCAAGGAACGCTTGAAAGCGTTTCTGCCCATCTCTTTGCCTCACCGAGGCCTCTGCTGTCCAAGAGGCTGAAGAACCAGGGGGGGTTTCTTCTGTCTCTTGTGACCCCACTGGCCTTTATTGCTCCTTCCTCGAGGGAAGGACTTCTGTTTATAATTCTTTGGATATAAAAGGAAATAACAGATTGCAGAAGGCTGGGGCTGGGCAGTAAGGGCAAAGGAGGGGGTTGGAGGATGGGAGGAGAGAAATCTTAAGCTGTGCTCTAGCTTTGCAAAGAGGACCTGGATCCCACCAAATCCGCCCAAAGCCCAGGAAATGCCCCTGAGTGTGGGGCTTGAGGGAGACAGGCAAAGGCTGCCAGGATAGAATGTGCCCTTGCTTCTGGAGGAAACAGTGGAGGAGGTGTCCTGTCCTCCCTAACTACCCAGAGAGGTCCACATTCCAAGGAGAGGGGTACACAGCCTCTCCTGTCCTGGGGCCTGACCTCCTCTACCCAGGTCACTTGTTATGTTTCAGAAAGGTTATTCTGTCCCTGGATGCCAGAGGGGATGTGACTTTGTTCCTGGGCTGAATTGTTCCTGGGATGAAGTAGAGGGCAGACTTGCTAAAGCTACAGAATCTGCCTAAAGTGTCTCTGCCTCTGGCATTGCTGCGCGACCCTCTAGCACCTGAGAGGTCCAGGCACAGGGACAGTTTCATCTGAAGGCCGAGTTTCATCAACACGGGAGGCAAGGAAGGAAGGAAATGTTTTTTTGTTTGCTTCCTACCTCCTGGAAGTAGGCTGCGAGTGGGGACAGATTCTGACCCTGAAGGTTGCTGGAGGTAAGGAGATTAGGGGACAAGTCAAGGAAAGTCTTAGAGGGCCCCCTCCTCCCAGAGTGTCCCCTAAAGGCACCACATGCCAGCATTTCCACCTCTATGGCTTCTGAGAAGAGAAGGAAGGGGCAAGGAGGTGGGAGAACAAAGGGAGGGCTCAGATTAGTTCAGGAAAGGGATCCCCCGGTCTGGCCCCGGAAGGCAGTCCCTGAGGAGGGGAGTCAGGGCCTGGGAAAGAGGCCGCCCACATCTGAGCTGCTGCCGAGGAGACATAGTGGAGATGAGTGGGCAGAGAGGCCAGGCTGGAGGGAAGGCTGCTTTCTGGGGTGTGGGAGAGAGCAGTGCAGAGGGAGACACAGAGCCTGCTGTGAGCTGGGGCAAGGCGAGGACAGGCGTCTGCCCGGCCTCTCACTGTCCCTGCACAGCCACGCTACTCACAGCCAGGTGGCCTCCCTCAGGCCTGGCCCAAAGGGACGCTGGGAGGGGACAGACGGTAAAGGACTCATCTCCCGGCCGCATTCCTGTGGACTCGGCTCTGGGCTCTGTGGAGGCTCCCGCCTCAGGTCCTGGCATCCCAGGAGAGACTCCATCCTGGGCTTGGAGCGGGTCTGTCTCACACGTCTACCTGCCTGAGGCCTCTCCCACGGTCAAGGCTGCTGGGAGTTTCTCCGGCAGAGCAGCCAGTTTCCCATTTAGCAACAGCTCCCCTGGCCCAAGGCAGCGTGTCCCTCATGGGAGTGGTTACCCTGAGCAGAGTCCCAGAACCCTCCGGACCTCAGGACAGGAAGAAGCTCCGTTCCTGGGGCCTCCCTGGGGCTTCTCAGTCTCTGGAAGGCACACGGCAGGTCCTGGGCTTCCCCTGGTGTGACTGGGGCCTCTCTCCAGGGAGGTCTCAGGATTGGAAACCCAGGGGCAGGAGGAGGCCAGGGCACACAGGAGGCTGATGCTCGCAGGTTAGACGGGGTCAGGTGGTCGGGTCGCCTGAGAAGAGCCCTGGCCAGATGGAAACTTCCTGCTCCAAGCCTCAGACAGAAGCAGGCGCCTCAGGCCTAGGACCTGCTGGAGGCTGAAGAAGGGGCCCTGGTTCCGCTCACACCGCCGTTTCCCGCTCTCTGTGAACTTCCTCCTTCTTCCTCTTCATCTTGCAGAAACCGTGGAGGCCACAGAAGCAAGCGAAAGTGAACTGGGGCATGCCCTGGGCCAGGCTGGGGGCTGCTCACCAGAGAAGATCTGCAGGGAAAGGCAGAGGAGGAAGAGGGGGCAGGAGAAAGGCAGGAGAGAGAAGCAAGCTGGGGTTAACATCCTGGAGCCCTCCTGAGGCTGCCCAGGCCCCGCTAGACCTCTCACACCGCTGGCGGACCGGGCGCGCCACCAAACAAAGGCCTCTTTGAAATCTCAGTGTTTCCCGGTCTCGGTGGAGTTGATGTCATTCCTAAAATTGGAGCCTGGGTGAGTCCAGGGTAGAGAAGAGAAGGCCCCGGCTGTGGCCACCTTTGTCCCCCTCCCGCCCCCCTGCCTCCCCTCGTCACCACACACCTATGCTTGGGAACAGGAAGCAAGCCAGCTCAAAATAAGCTCTGTCTTGTGCCACCTTGCACAGGTTAGAGGTGGGGGGTTCCCACTGGATCCTTTAGATCACACAGTCCGATAATCCAAGTGTGGGGCTTTGGGGACCTTGAAGGAAGTCCCTCATCCAGCACAGCCTCTACCCTGACACCTGGGTCTGAGTCTCAGATTCCTCCCTTCCCTAACAGCCCCAATTTGTCTGAAATCCTTAGGGAAATCTATAGGGAACATAAGGCACTTCCTTTGACCACTCCGGGCAACACAAATCCCCAGCCTCCTCAGTAGAGAACAGACAGCACAGAGTTCTTTTAGCCAACAGGCTATTTTATTGAGCACCTAGGCTGGGCAGAGGGGTTGGGGGGTAAGAATATAAGGGTAAGGGTATGCTTTCTTCCCTGGCACAAAAGTCAGTCTGAGGTAGGGGCTGAGGCTAGATTTACCCCAGCTGGGCATGTTGTCCCCCACCTCTGGCTGACACGACCCTCATCACAGGAAGCAGGGGCCCCTCTGGTATCTGCGGCATGGGAGGGGGCTTCAGAAGACCAGCTCTCAGTCTGTGAAAGTGTCCCTTTCTCCAAACACTCACTGAGGTCTCCTTGGCCTCAGCCATCCGCAGATGCCTCCAGCTCACTTCTCTGCCCTTCCTCTGCCCCTGGGCCTGCCCTGGAGGGAGCAGAAATACATTCAAGTCAGCTCCAGCAGGGCAGCTGGGACAAAAGAAAGCACACTGCATTGAGGTCACGCCTGCATCCTGGGCCTGGTTTGATCACTCGTCTCTCTGGGAAGAACACCAGGGACAGCCCAGATGCTGAGAGGAAGGGATTTGGAATAAGGAAGCATGAGCCATGTCCCTGGCCCAGCCCCTCCTACAAAGAGACCCCCCCTCCCAGCCCCTCTATGCAAATAGAGATTGCATAGTGTCCAATGCCCCAGATGCTAGGCACACCTGCAAAGTGCTTCCATTGTCTTTGAGGAACTTGGCAGGGCCCGGCTGGTGGCTCTCTGGATAGTTCCACAGGCCTGGCCAACCTGGTTCCTTTGGACAAACTTCCTTCATGTTTCTCCAGGCAGAGCAGAGGGCCCAGCTGGTAGGCCCTCACCAAGCACAGTGCCCACAGTGGAGTGGGTCCTGTCAGGATTCTCCCCTCCCTCCCCCTCTCAGTGTCCTGGTAATCCAGCTAATGACTGTAATTAATAGGTGCAATGCATTTCCAATGGCCAGCTGGGTGGGCAGGAAGCCCAGCTTGAGTCAGCATGGGTAGGTAGACTGGTTATTTAAATACCCGCTTTCTAGCACCATCCACACACCCACTCTCCTGGAGTATATATAGAGAGCAGAGAGCAATCTCCAGGATATATATAGACAGAGCCAAGACACAACTACTATATTTCTAGATCTATCCACTGAAGCTATCTCTGGATCCCTCCCGTGACAAACCTAGAGGAAGACGGGGATCTTAATGGGGGCTTAGGTGGCCTGGGTTCTATTCTTGGCTCTGACGCCGGCATGCTGTGTCACCCTAGGCAAGTGACTGTGCCTCTCTGGGCCTTCATTTCCTCATTTCAGGGTTCCAGGAGATTAATCAAGGTTTAACACTTAGACCCCAAAGCTAAGGGGCTGAAAGGGCACTAGGAATCCTAGCCTGATTAGGAAGAAGGGAGGGCGGGCCGTGGGTTTCCTTGTGATCAGTAATTGTTAACGCATACGCTTTCTTTGCTGCAGGAGGTGGGGTATATCAAGGGTACTATCGACAAAGCATTCCCACAAGTACAGGAAAAGTATTTGGGGAGGAATCAGTAGGCACAACACGTTTGATCCGGGGAAGGAATTCACAATTAAAGCAAGTCCAGCAGGTAGCTGTGACCATCCCTCCCCCATCACCACCCTCACAGTCTCTGGTCCCAGGGTTCAGAGATCCTCTTCCGTCCCCACCCTACTTCCCATCCAATGCCTGCTTTCTTAAAAACAGCAAAATGTACACAAAAACACCCCCTACATTCCCCTCTCCCTTGCCAGGCCAGTGACTGTGCCTCCCAGGGATCCTTTGGGAAAGATGAGAACGTGCCGAGAGTTTTCTGTTCACTGTGAGGACGGTGGGGGCTGGGAGAAGGAACCAGGACCTACACATCAGAGGAGAGGAGGGTTAAGTGAAGCCGCTCAAAGCTGGGCTACGGGCTGCAACCGGGCTGCAACCTGGCTCCCGAGGTGTATCTGAGAGGTATATCTGAAAGCCAACTGCCTCACTGGCAGTCCTGGGTCCTTGTTTCTAAGGGCAGAGAGTATACCCAGGGGAGCTCAGGTCTTTGATCTGAAGTGCCTGGCTATCCTCCGACTCTCTACCAGGGAGTGACGGGAGTGACGGGGTCTTCACCGCAAGGTGCACGACTCCAAGCCCTGGTGGCACACAGGTCCCTGGGTCAGCCCCTGCACTGGACAGACCTGGGGCAGAGAGCCCCATCCCACTTTCAGGCCTGCTGTGAGCCCCCTTCCTTCTCCCTCAGAATCCCTCTGCCCTACCAGCAGGAACCTGGGGACCCCCTTTGCCTGGGCTGTGGTCTCTGCTCCTCTCTCTGCTCTGTGCCCCCTGCCTTATTCTCTTCACACTAGCTGGGGGTCTCCCTGGAGAAGTCAGATCCTGAAGAACCTCCTCTAACTGTTTCTACTTGAGGGGAAAGGGGTCTGAATGTTTGATATGAACAGTCTGGGAGTCTCAGTGAAGCCAGTGGACTGACTGGGGGCACTCCCCACTCGCCCCCCGCCCCCCCCCCCGGCTCATCCGTGGTCCGTGCTCGCTATGGAAACTTCCCCTCCCACTCTGCAGCTTTCCCCTCTAACCTTAATTTCCATGCCCAGGAGGGGCTAAGGATTTGAAAAACAGTCCCCCAAAACCCAGAATAGGAAGGAAAGGGAGGTGAACACTGGACAAACGGCTGCTGTCCCACGGTTGGCTGCATCTGACTGCAAGCTGTTGGCCCTGGTTTCTTTCGCATCCTCCTCTCTGGCCTGGCCCCAGCTCAGGTCCAGATGAGATGGTGTGGGGTACGGGGGCATTAAATATCCTCTGCCGGTCCGCTTTGTGGGGGTCAAGCAGAAGCGCTGCCAAGCCACAGAGCATCATCCCCAGCCACCAGGAGTTTCCCCGGCCTCCCTGCTGCCCCCTCCCCAAGCCTCTCACCCCCACTTCTCCTCTCTTAGAGGACCCTGCAGGCACCCTCCAGGGTCCTCCGATTCTAGCCCCTTCAGCAAAAATGGGGCAGTGGGTCAGAGACTGCTTGAATGGTGGAAGAACCAAGAGGAAGAAGGGAGTCAGGGCTGGCTAGAAACTAAGGTAAGGAAGAAGCTGGGGTTCCAGGCTTGCAGACCACAAACTCCTAGGTGTCTCAAATTTTGGCAACGTCCTTCATCAACGTGGGCGGCAGTAGGGGTTGGAAAGATAGGGAGATATTTACAAGTGTTGGGACAAGCCTGGAATTCTCTGACAGACAAAAAAGGAACATATTCCTTCCCCTGCCCCCCACCCCAATCCCCTCACCTCCCGAAGCAGAGTAGCTTCCAGCAAGGCCCTCCCATCTTCACTCTGCCCCACCGCCACCTCAGGTAAAGGGCAAAAGAGAAGTGACCCAGAGAGGAGGGGTGCCCTCAGCCTCGAGGACAATGCTGAGCCCCCGCCCCCTCCCCAGCTTCCCTTAGCACCGCGCCTCAGTAATTAAAATATGAATTCACCTTCCCTCCCCGAGCCATTCATCACTGCGAAGGGAAGCAGCTGCGGCTTAGGAGACCGGATTTGGGGGATTAGCTCCGGCGGTGGAGCAGACACACCAGGAGAAAGAATTAAAAAGCGAGTGAATTGGGTTTTCTCTCCCCACCTCCTCCCCTCTCCCTCTCCCTCGGGCCTCCTCGGAGCCTCACACCCCACCCCTTTCCCCAAAGCCTGGCCTCGGTAGGTTTCTGGGAACTGTAGTCTCCAACACTGTGTTGATAAACAGGCAGGCCAGGGGTGGGTGGTGGCACAAACTACAGATCCCAGGCCTTCTTCCCAGGGTTGGCAGCAGCAAAACTGGGCACAGGCTTCCAGTCTGGGAGAAGCCCAGTTCTCCTTGGAGATTAACTCCTTCTTGGCCTGCTTGAGACTGAGTTCCAGCCTCTGGCTTACTGAGTGCCTGGAATCTGGAGCCTAGGTCCCATCTGCCTTTGATGGCTTGCCTAAGCCAATCCTCCCCCCTTTTCTTGCTTGCCCACTTATGGAGAAAGAGGGAAACTGCCCTCACCTTTCAAAAGTACAAGGGCAGCCTCACATTTACCAGTGGTTCTGGGGGACTTGGGGGCCTTGGGAGCTCAAGGGGTCAAAACACTAAAAGTCTTGAAATGTCTTTACCCTGGCTTCCAGGGTCTTCCAGGCCTGCTTGTCTGAGGCTGGCCCATCACAAGGGTCATCACAAGCATGACTGGGGTCATCAGCTTGACATGGTGACGTGGTGGTCCAGACCATCAGTGCTATAAGGGCCCCAGAAGTCAAACGTTAGTGCCATCCCCTTCTAAAGATGGGATAGAGATTTTTTTCAATAGTCTTTGCATTTAGAAAGCAGAGTTTTAGCAGTCCAACTCCATTTCCATGGGACGAATACAACCAGAGAGATTCACTCGAATCACAGCAGTGTGAAACACGGGCCCACTCTCCTAAAGGAGGCCTTATGCTGGGTATCTCTGAAGACTGTGAAAAAGACTTAGATGGCTCAGAATATTTTAGGTTTCAGCTGTCTGCAGGCAGGTGACAGGATATACGCAGCCCTCTGTGAATCCTCCGGGAGGGGGCATGAGGACAGCTTGCCTATTCAATTCAGTTCAACAATTATGTGAAATATATAACTGCATATCTCCTCTAGGCCTGCCCCAGTGGGCAGAGTCAAAGAAGAGAAAGGAGCTGCAACTTTTTAACCCCAGAAGCACCCCAGGCCCAGGCGCAGCAAGGTAGGACTGTCTCAGGTGAGTTGTGGGCTTGGACTTGTGCCCCTGCTTGCGGCAGCTGACTGCTTTTACCCCAGCCACCTTTTCTCCCAGTTCACAATTTATTCAACAAACATTTACCCAGCAACCCCTACTGAGAGCCTTGCCTTGCTGGAGCTTCACAGAGAAATAATAATCCTTGAAGGGGTCATCTGTCCCCTTCTTCCCAGGCCCAGCCCAGTGCCGGGGCCTTCCTGGCAAATTGTGCAACAGGATTCCTGGAAGGGACTCAGCTGTAGGCAGGAAGGGGGCACTGCTTCAACCTGATTTTCAGTTAGGACTTGGGGAGCTAAGGGGAGCAAATCAGGTGCCTGGATGTCCTTGTAGGAATAGGATAGGCTCATTCTGAGCAGGAGTGGGCAGCGGGACAAGGAGGGAGGTGGGGGAAGGTACCAGCCACCTCTGATCTCTGGCCAAGAGAACCCAGAGGGAAAGTGGGGAAACCCTGGCAAATTCTCATCCCTGTTCTTGCACCATCTAAGCTGGGGCAAGAGGGGAAGTGGCTTGGATAAGCCCCAGCAAAAAGCCAGCTGGCTCAGGCTCTTTGCTTCTCCTATTGTTTTCATTTTCCCCCCTCTGCTCCTGCTGGAAAAGGAAAACCTGTGATGGACAAAGGGTGATTAGAGTTGGACCACAGGGCCATTTGTGGACATATATCAATAGAGACCTGGGGAGAAGAGGCCCTGGTGTGAGAACAGCACTTTCCCATGCATCTGCCTGTTGGCTCTCCCAACACCCAGCATGACATGGCAAGAGCACAGATTCGAATTCCAGCCCTGCCTCTTTCTAACCATATGAACTTGGGCCAGTTTCTTAGCTCCCTTGTGCCTCGGATTTCCCATAAGTAAAATGGGATAATGATAGTATCCTTTTCATAGGGCTGTTTCCAGGATTAGATGAGTTAGTACAGGTGAGACAGATCGAATCATGCCTGGTAAATGTCGGCAGGGGAAATTAAGAGCTCTGAGACATTCTAAGTAACTTGCCTTCTGATTCTCAATACCAAATATAGTACCCTCTGATTCTTCAGTGGTCTTAGGCAGACGGGGGGCTGGAAGGAAAGGGGAGGCAAGGGTTGTTCCTCGGCTGCTCTAGCCAGACTGCCTTATTTGCATCTGCTAGAGGCTTCCAGGATGGCTGGGATGGAGTTAGGCAGATTTAAACGTGAGAGCAGAAATAGGCATGGGGAGCTCGGCCAGATGAGTGGCAGGCAGGCAGGAATAGGGAGAGCAGGTACCATTCACAGACCCAGAAGGAGGGAGGCAAATGCCTGGACTGGGCAGCAGACCAGAGGCTGGGGACCCTGGGCTCCAACTTGCAGCCCATGGGGAACAGCTGCCTTCCTAGTTTCACTCTGTTGCCTGAGCTCTCTCATTTCAGCCACTGAGAAGTCCCGAGGTCTCTCTCACACAGAAAAAGGTTGAGGATTCCGAGCTGGCCACAGAGACGTGAGCAAGGCCGAGAAGCAGAGGCTGTCCGGGAGGCACCGAGCAAAGGCCTGAGTGCAGTGCTGTGTGGTCCAGTGCCCCTGACTCCAGCCCCCAAAGCTCTGATACAAGACACACCTCAGTAACCTGGCAAGGGGAAAGGAACCAACTCAGAAATCCCAGCACCCCCTGAATGTTTCCCTCCATCCTAAGGGAATTTCCCTCTGGAATCACTCATCCAGCCTCTTCATCTCAGAGTGAGAGACCAAGTCCAGAGAGGGGAAGTGACTTGGCCAAGGTCACACAGCCTAACCTCGATCCCGGGTTACCAGATCCCCTGCATGCACAGCCCCCAAGCGGAGCCCCCTTTGTGGCTGCCTCCTAGCCTGGTCCTGGGGGGAGATGCAGGTGCTGCAGGAGTAGGAGCGCGCCCCTCACTGTAGCCCATGGCTTTTAGCCCTACATGAGTTTGGAACAGTAATCACATAGGAATGAAAAGCCATAGGCCACAGCAGAGCTGAGGGGGTCCAGCGGCAGGAATCTCAAAAGGATGCAGGGAGCTGGGGGTACCTGGGGAGCCCTCACTCACCTTCCCACCAACCCCACCCACACACCCACACTGCCTCCCTGGAAGTACCCGGCCCCCCAGGTCACATTCTCTTACCATCCCCCACCACCTGCCCGGGCCCCTGAAGCATTAAAGCCATCGCAGTAATGAGTTTCCAGTTCTTGCCCTACAAAAGCCCCGCACAATGGGCCTCACTCTGGGATATGAGGAGGGGTGGCTTCCTGGCCATAAAGGACCTCCTCAAATTTCCTTGATTAGCCTCCAGCCCCCCGCCCAGGGTCCTTAACTACCTCCTCCTCTAGAGAATAAGGCCGGATCTTTTCAAAGCTTCTTGCTGCTGGTGCCCAAGACCGGCCCCATATTAGGCTCTGTCCTTACAAAGCTTAACCCTTTCTAGTCCAGCCACAGGAAGCAAAGAGGGCCGAGGAAGGCCTGGGCTTAGAGGGGTGAACGAGTTTCCTGAGCACCCCCAAGGCTGGGGGTTGGCCTGCACTTCCTAGACTAGTCCAGGTGGCTACCAACTGCACCCATGCTTGCATGACACAAGGGCAGGAGTGGTCGGAAGGATCTCTGTCTTCAGACCTAAGTGGAGGCAGGAAAAGGGCCTGACCTTGAAATCCCCACCAGCTGAGGGCAGCCAGCTTTGGAGCCATCCCTGGGCGATGCCGTGGTGGTGGTGGTGGGGGGGGCTCTTGGCGCTCCGCCTCCCTCATCGGCAGGATATGGTGGTCGGTACAGGCACCTCTAGGACTAGGGTGAAGAGCTGAGTCGAGGTGAACCAAGGTCTCAGGACCCTGGGAAAGATGTGCTCTAAGCACAAGTACTGTCTCTTTACTCCCTCTCCTGTGATGCGTCAGTTGTGGGCATGCATCAGCCTCAGAGAAAAGGAGTTCAGGGAAGCCCCAGGGGATTCAGATCCCTGCACATGGCCTTGACCTCTCTCAGGGACCCCCAACAGAACGGTAAGAGGCCTTAGGACCAGATCAGGCCCCAGCTCTGCCAGGGAGCAGCTGCAATCCCCACCTGAGCCCTCCCCCCACGGCTCAGAGGCCCTGGATCTCTGCAGGACCCTGGCTGGAGCAACCTCCTTCAACTGGGCCATGCACACTCCCCAGCAACACCACACAGCACACCCCAGTCTTGCCCAAACGTAGGGCCAAACTTCCCACCTGAACTTTGGGTCATCAGCCCCCAACCCCAGAAGCCTTTGGTTTTCCTTCCCTTCCTCTCCCATGGGTCCCCAAACCCCAGACTCAGGACTTGTAAAAAACCGTGGGCTCCAAGCAGAATGACCACAGTCCCCTCCCAAGGGACGCTGGGCTCTGGGCGGGGGTCCAAGGGGCTGCTCACCTGGTGGGCCCAGCGAGGGCCCCTCTCCCTCGCGGTCTCCCTCACATTCCCGCAGAGCCACTTCCTGACTTCCAGGCAGCCACTCACTCCTCCACTTACCCCCAGAAGCTCCAGGCCCAGCCCTGAGAGGGCAGGCCTCCTCCCGCTTCCCGCCCACCACTGGCCTGGTCTGAGCTGTGCCCAACTCAACTTGACTCACTAGTGAAGACCTGGCCGCCCCTCCCCCAGCCGGTAGCCGGTGGGTGAGGGCAGGCCGGGCAGGCAGGGGAGGTCAGGTATTCCTTCAACCCTGACTTGGGCCTGGGTAACAAAGGTCTCATTGAGCCTCTGGCTGTCTGGTTGGTGAAGCACAAACCTCTTGTATCTACTCGCTTTTGATCTCACTCCCTCTGAACCAGCCATGTATTACTCACATCCCCCTGCTGGGCTATTGGTGTGGAGGGGCTGTTTTGTCTCCTCCCTCCCGCCCCATCTCTTTTCTCTCCTTCCTTCCCCTGCTGCTCCCCTCCAGCGTTTTTATGGTTTAATTTTTGGCAGGAGACCTGAGGCGGCTCCCTGGAGGCCCCCTCTTCTGCCTGACTGCCCCTCCCCATCTCTGCAGGCCTAGCTCCCCTCTACACTCCCCCCTGCCCCCCACTCTGTGTCCCTCCACATCCCCTGCTCCCGCACTCGGCCCCGCCTTCTATTTCGAAGATCCTCAGACCAAGCGGTCTGGTCCTTCCCTCGGATTCCTGGCCGCAGCTGGGATCCAATCCTGGCTTCCGGGCACTGAGCACAGGAAAGGCTCAGCCTGCCTGCCAGCTCCAGCCCACCTGACAAGCCCAGGGAAGCTCCAGAGCGGGGCAGCCTCTCTCCACGATGTTTCTGGGGCCAGAAGCACTGGAGGGTGAGGGGCAAGAACAGCTATCAAGTCTCAGGTATTCGCCTGTCCAAGACCTCCTTGGAATGTGGAGTAAGGCAAAGAGGTCACTAGGCCTCACCTCCTTTTCTGCTTCCTCCAGTCCTGAGAATCTGCTTTCTAGTGAAAGGCCACCACTTGGTGAGAACCCCAAGGATTCACCCTCTCAAGCTAGGACCAACACCCGCCCCCCCCCCCCAGTTCCTGTCTCCTCTGTGGCTGCCTCTGAGCCTTCTACAGCTCTCCTGAGGGTGAGGACTGGGTGGGACTCAGGCAGCTCAAGGAGCAGTGCATATAGGCCACCCCACAGGGTCACTGGTATGACCTCTCTCTGGCTTCCCTGGTCCTGTTCCCCAGGAGAGACCACTCCAGGGAAAGAGACAGTCACATCTGAGGTCTGAGCTCTCCCTGGAAAAGCCAACAAATGCTAAGAATCCCCATGCTAGTGACCCCAGAGAGCTCTGCCAGGTCCCCCATGCCTACCACCTGTGGCCATCTCTCCACCTCTGGGAGTCTCCACCCCTCCCTGGCCCCCAGGTACTCCCATTCAGCTGAGCTGAGGATTTGGGAAACTTCTGCCCTGACAGAGGCCCCATTCTTCCTGCTGCTGGCTCCCCTTGTCCCTCATGACTCCACACATTCTTGGGCCTCTAATGAGAAGCCGAGACAACACTTCCAGCCCTGCTGCTGTTGTCAGCACAGCCTGGGCCCAGCCACCAGCCTGTGGCAGGAATTGGGGGGTGGGGGTGGAAATAAGAGGGAGTAAATGGAGGTTGGAGACAGAACAGAGGAGGGGAGGAGACAACTGGGAGAGACAGAACAGAGACGCTGAGAGAAACTGTGAAAGAGGAAAGGAAGTGATATAGGAGAAAAAGGGAAAGGAACTAATATTTCACTGAGTGAAAACTATGTGTCATGCACATGCTAGGCCCCTGTTATTTATAATCACTAAGTTAATGCAAACACTATCATTATTATTCCCATTTGGTAGATGAGAAAACTGAGGCTTGCAGAGGCTCGGGGGGCATTTTGCTCTTAGAGAAGAGGGCAGGAGAAGGCTGAGAGAGAGAAAGGAGAGAGCTGGCAAAGGAAGAATGCTGACCACGAGGAAAGTGGAGGAGTGCAGTGGAAAACAGGCAGAACAGGAGGAAGCAGAGAGGGATGGGGGAGCCGGCTGGTGGCTGATGGCTCGTGAAAGCAGACCTGACGTATTCCTGACCTCCTGCCCTCCCCTCAGGGTTGTCTGCCTGACTGGAGAGCAGACACCCTGAGGCCCTGCAGGTGTGCTGTCCCCTCTCCACTAATAAGTTCCTTGATGCCCACACATGCCAGAGAACAGAAGTCCAGCCTGGAAACTGAAGGCTGTTTCACTGGGGAATAGGCTGCAGCAGCTCCCGTTCTGGAAGCCCCCGGTCCCACCATTCCCTTCGAGGGCACACAGTCACCCTGGATCTCAGCCTACATCAGGGCACTGGGGCTGGAGATGGTTCCAAGCTGAAGGTAAGCCAGCTGGGGAACACACTCTTCTGCAAGGAGAGGAGTGGGGACGGGGCTGGTGAGCCACTCACTCTCCAGAGACAAAGCCACAGAGAAAGGGGCGAGGGGCGCAGACTGGGCTCAGCCCGAGAAAGGAATGGAAAACTAGAACTGCTCCAGTGCGGGCCAGTGTGCTCCCTGCCACCGAAGGATGTCAAACACAGGGTGTACAACCACTTCTCAGACCAAGGCCAGGCACACAGCAGGTGCTCAGAAATAGAACACTAGTGTGGAAGGGATTTTTGCACCTGGAAGTAAGTTAGAGCAAAACTTACGTCCTGTCAACTCCAAGACAATGAATCTACATTGGAGCTGACTTCTCCTCTCAGAGCTTTTCATAGACTTTTGGGGGGCAGCGTGGAGCCCAGCAGCCCTGCCTCTTTGTCCATAGTGGCAACAAATCGGGACATTAGGAAGGCACTGAAAAGGAGGCACTCACTCTCACCTGGAAGAGAGTAAACCGGAAGCATATCCACTATTATAAGGATGTTGGTTGAATGATATGGTTATGGATTTGTTGAATGAATGAATGAATGAATGATGAAGCCTGGAAACAAGGGCAAGAGATATCTAGGTTGCTCCATATTTCAGGCTTTGTGTGTGCCTGGAGTGCCCTCATGCCTGTGCTCTCTGGGAGGAGGGTCCTTGTACTGGAGCAGGTTGTGGGTAGGAAACACACCCTGGCATCTGACTCCACCCACAGAGGATGGGGGGTGAAGTACTGTTGAAACTTCAGAGGAGTCTTAGGGGGTTTGATTCTGCTGCCTCTATCCTAAATAGGCCTCCAGATTTGGAGTTGCAATTGGACTGTTGCAGTCCCTGGCGCAGAACTGACCCAGGAAAAGACTAGTTCCAGATGGACCTGGAAGTCTCCCATATATTGTCCTCCAGACCTGAGCCAGACCAGTGGTATGCTTGCCACCAAGAGCAGGATGACCATCCTATTTCTGGACCCCTAGGTAGTAGCCTTTCCCATGGCTCAAATTTCCTGTTTCCCAGCTCCATCTCTACTTCAAAGTATGATCAGCTCAGGTTCCTGCTCAGTCACTGACTTAGGAGCCCCAGCCCCACTCCGGGAGGGGGGCAGGGCACAGGGGGTGCTGCTCCACTGAGCAAGAAAGCAGAGAGGTCAGGCAGGAATTTTCTTTTTCCCAAAGGCTTTTTCTAGTTGTCTCAGGAGCCTCAGTTCTGAGCCTTCTCAGGCAAACAGAGAGAGCTCCTTGCCTGGCGGCAGGGTCCCTGGGCTCTTAAGGAAGGAGAAGGGAGGCCTGGTGATAGCCTCAGGCAATGAAGGCAGAGAGAGACTAGGGAAGGAGAGAGACTGGGCAGAAGCTGGGGGCAGGAGGTGGTCCCTACAGGCTTAACTCCTCCAGTGCCTGCATCTGATCTCTACTAAGCTCCAGTGCTGGGCTGTGAGAGGGAGAACACAGGGAAGCGCTGTGTCACCAGAATCCAGCCTCCCCAAGCACAGGACCCCGGCCACAGTTTTGCCTCTCAGAGCAGTCAAGCTGTTAAAGAAAAATACAATAACACGGGTCATTGGCAAACTCTCATTCATTTCAACCTGAGCAGTTTGTTAATGTCAAAAGGTTCCAGTGCCCTGCCCAGGCCCTATTCCTCCCTTGACCCCTTTTCTCCTATGCCCTCCTCAACTCACATAGGGCAACTGTGGTCCAGTCTAAAGAATTACACAGCTGGGCTCTTCCAAGCCCCAGTGGAGTACCTCTCAAAGGAGGAGGCAAGCAGAGATCAAGGGTGGGGAGAAGGTCTTCGGGCAGCCCCTCATTTAGCAAACATGCACTGAGCATATACAATGGGACAGGCACTGTGCTGGACACTGGGAGACAGCACTCACTAAGGCACGGCCACCAAGCAGGCAGTCCTGTGGCAAGACAGGCCCAGATATGGATGTATATGATTGCATTCAGAGCAGTCCTACCGCCCTGCCCCTGGTCTTCCCCACCAACAAGAACCTTCACAATGCCTTTTGGGAGTTAAACTGAACTTGCCCTCCCCCCTATTTGATGGTCAGTCCTTCCTCTTCATGCCTTTAGGAGAGTGGCCTCAGCTGGGTATTGTGTGTGTGTGTGTGTGTGTGTGAGGCAGATCTTCCTCTTTCTCCTGACTGTATCGGGCGATCGGGAGTTGGAACTGAGTGACAGAGACAGAAGCAGTTCCCAGCCCCAAGCCCCAGCTGTGTCCTCCTGGAGGATGTAAGCAGGGTTTGCAGGCCACCAAAACTGCTCCCCAAGGGGGCTTCTTAGAGGACAATCAATTCAGAGCTTTCTGATCCTGGGGCTCCCATCTCGGCCTCAGAAGAGCCGAATTTCTCTCCAAAGTCAGCTTAAGGCTTACTTAAGTTGGGCTAGGTTGTCCACTGGCAGATGAAGGTACATTGAAAAACCACCAGGAAAAAGTAAATTCAAACCTGAAGAAGAATTTGTCAATGAGGGTTGAGAGAAGAGCAGGATACTAGTGCTTCCAAAAGAAGGCTGTGGAATGTCGGTCAGGAAGGGAGGGCTCTCCCTCCAGCCCCAGGCGCCCTCTCCTGACCAGTTTGGTAGAGGCAGGGGCTGGTGGCCAGCCAGGTTCCCTAGGGGCACCCTGTCACGGACACTTTCTCAGGAAAGGGAGCAGCCATCCTCTCCATAGCTGCCTCCCCCACCCCCACCCAGGCCAGCGTTCCTGCTCCCTGGCTCGCCTCCAGCTCCAGCCCCTCTAAGGATGCCAGGGCCCTAGGTTGAGGAAGGAGGTGAGAGAAGGACCTAGGGCTAAGAGTTGATGGTTTTGCCCAAGGAAATGGCTTCTCCACCCTCCCAAGCTGGCTCCTGAGGACTTCTGCCCCAGGGGTACCGGACACCTCTGCTTTTCCCGTCTTAGTGCCAAGCAAATGCACAAGTGTCACAAAGTCCTAATCCCCGCCTCGTTTATAGCCCCTTCTCCGTCCCACCCCATACCACGGGGTAAAGGAAAGCGGGGAGGCACCCAAAGCGGGTTTCTCCCAGCCGGGAGAGGGAGACTCGGCTCCCTCCTGAACCAGGGCTCTAGCTCCCTCTCACACTCCCCCCCTGAATCCCACCAGCAGCAAAAACCTTTAAAGGGAACAAAGACAATGGGGTCGGAGTGGGGGGCTTCCCTTCGGCGGACCTGGGGCGGCAGGTTGACGCAGCCCGAGGCTTGTCAGAGCTGGCTTTCAGGTGAGTGCCTGAACCCGCATCCTGGGGTCCGCCCAAGGCTCAAGGACACCTCATCGCCCAGCCAAACCACCCCCGGCGAAGAGGAGGGTCCTCAGCCGCTCGGCCCTCAACCCGGCCCAGAGGTTTGCGGCACTTTCGGCCTATTTGTTTTCGCTCAGTACTCACAGTTCGGATGCTAAGCCGTCTCCTCTCTCGCACTCACTTCCTTTGTCTCTTTCTCTCTCTCTCTCTCTCTCTCCCTCTCCAATCTCTTTCTCTCTCTCTTCACTCCTTGTCTGATTCTCTGCTGTAGCTTCCAGTGGAGAAAAATAATTATTCTTCTCAATGGGTTCGCACGGGGCGCACGCACACACACGCGCGCGCGCACACACACATACACACACCGCCGTGGTACCCAATCAATGCACAAATCTTCGGGGTCCCTTTAACCTCTGCGGATGCTCCGGGAGTTAATTATGAAGCCTATTTCGGCGCCGCATAAATATGCATTAAGGTATGAAATGACAACCGATGCGCTGAACTTCAGGGAATTGGCATTTAGACAGACTTCGTCTCGCCGCCTCCCATTCCCTCCATAGCCCCACGAGCCACCTTCGCAGCCTCGCCCCTTCCCCGGGCTCGCAGTAGCCATCGCGAGCGCCCACCCCGGGGCCGGGGGGCAACGTAACGGCGTCGGCGCCGCGCTCGGTGCCCGGAGACCCCCTGGTGCGCCCCCTGCGGTCGGGGCAGATCCTTTGCGGGAGGTTCCACTCCCCCAACATCCGGGGGCCCGGCCCAGGCCAGCGCGCCGCCCCCCCCTCCCGCACAGTGCCTGTCTAACAACAAACTCCGAGCTCAGTCCTTTGAGAAGCTGGCGAGAGCGGGACGGCTACCTGCTCGCTCGCCCGAGTTCCGGGCAGAGCTAGAAAGACCCGGGACGCGATTCAACTCCCCTTCGGACAAAGCAGCCTGGCGCCCTCGGGTCCCGCCACCCCCGGCCGGTCCCGACCCGCACACGCAGGCATGCATTTGCACACGCGCGCGCACACAGGCACGCACACACAGATGCACACACTCGCGCACAGACACTCCCGCGCGCGCTCACGCCCGCACACACTCAGGGTTATAACAAAGGAAGAGGGGGCAGCGCTGCCTTACTTTTTCCTTTCTCTTCTCCTCTCTTTGGCAGCCCCCCAGCCACGGGGTCGGCGTGCTCGACGCCCCCACCCCGCCCTCCGCGCCCCCCGACGGCAGCGGGCGGCCGGCATTCCGGAGCAGCGCGTCCGCAACTTCGCGCCCAGGCGCCCGCGCCTCGCAGCCCGGCGGGCGGGAGACAAAAGCTGCGGCGGCGCCAGAGGCCGCGCGGCCAAGGTGTGCTCGCTAATTGTCAGGAAATGTGTGTGTGTGCGCGCAGGGAGCCGGCAGGGGCGGGGAGGGGGCTACCGGCGGGAGGGGAAGAGAAGAAGAGGAGACTCCCCCCCTCCCCAGCCCCCGCCACTCGCCAGCGCCCGGCACCCGAACCGGGATTAGAGAATAAATTATCTGCTCTCTTCTCATTGGGCTGTGGCTGAGGACGCCGTCGGCGGCGCGGGGCTGGGAGCTCGCCCGGCTCTTTGCATTCACCGCACAGCTCCGGCTCGCCTCGCTTCGCGGGCGCCGTGAGCCCCAGGCCTCAGCTCCACACGCCAGAGGACACCAGCCGGCTGGCCGCGCCGCCCCTCCCCCGCCGCCCGGCTCGGCCCGACCCCTCTCTCATCCCAGTTCTGGCTGGTGTCTTGGGGATGGGGAGACTGGGGAAAAGAAGCCCAGAGGGTGGCGATCTCCGAGTACCCTACCTCTTCGCTCGTTTCACCTCCTCCCCAAGGAGAAAGGCGAGGGCAGCTGGGGTCAGTCACCTGATCCAAGCCCACCTCAGTGAGAGAGGACTTTGAGAGCCCTTGGAGAGGATCCCTTCGATGACTAAGTCCCCTCCCTTGGGGCCATCTCCTGCCCTCTACACCGCAACAATAACACGGAGGAGATGGCACTCAGGCTGTTTGCTTTCTCTCTCCAGCCCCATCAGCTCCTGCCTAATCCTGCTCCCCATTTCCTGGGCCTTCTGTTGGCCAACCTGGGAAGACAGCTCATTAACTGACTGCAAAGGAAATGCCCTCTGGTTCAAAGCAGCTCCCTGCCAAGAATTCACTCATTCATTCCTTCAGCAAGCAAGCAGTGTTCAGGACCACCCCTGTGCCACAATGTGGGCCAGGCACCAGGAATATAAAGGGAAAAGATTCAGATGAGACCGTCATGTAAAAAAAGAGGACCGTAACTGGTGCTGTACCAAGATAGAGGCAAGTTTTGAACCCAAAGGTAGGAGTGACTAACTTCAGACATTTATTCAACCAGTACTTTAGCATGCCGTAAGTGCTAGGCTCCACACTAGTGTGTGCTGTGCTGGGTATTGGGGCTACACAGGCGAACTGATGGGCTTGGTGCCCACTTCCCTGGAGCTGACAGGCTGGTGGACAAGATGGGTACTGACTGGCGTGATAGGAGTTAATCAGGAGACACTGGGGGTAGGGTGGGGATGGTGAATAGCAGGGGCTCTTAACCTACTCTGGGGAGTCCAGAAAGCCTTCTCTGAGGAAATGAGATCTACGTGGAGGCCTGAAGGATGAAAAAGAGATAGCTAGGTTAAGATGGGCTGGGAGGGGCACCGGAAGAATTCTGGGCAGAAGGAAGTTGTAGAAAAGCCCTTGATCTGCTGGTAACAGGCCCTGTAGAAGGCAGGTAAACGTCCACCGTGCAGAGAGGGAGGTGGGTCTGAAGACTCAGACCCTACAGGCTAATGTTCTGGAAAAGGCTCACTTGTGTGTTGTTTCTCATTCTAGGCCAACCTCACACCCTACCCCCATTTTACTTCCAGTCACTGTCTGCTGCAACTGGACTAACTCTATGCCTGCTAAAGACAACCCTGAAATAAAGAACATAGATGATGATAACTCTACTTCAGTTTATCACATCCCAGCCGCTTGTATTGGGTTGGCTAAAAAGTTCATTTGGGTTTTTGCGCACTGTCTTATGGAAAACCCGAATGAACTTTTTGGTCAACCCAATTCCACGCTGGCCATAGGAGCCCCCTAAACTCCTTCCCATATGCTGGGATTGTATGCTTTCTAAGAACTTCTGCATTTATTATCCCTAGATTCTCACAACAGCCCTTTGGGTTAAGTTTATTGGACGGTTAAGCTTATTCCCATCAGACAGATAGGGAAACTGAGAGTCAGAAAGGGAGAATGGCCTGCTTAAGTGCCATATACAAATTCTGTGGCCAAGCAGCGTTTGTGAAATTTCGACTAGACTTCAGGTTATTTGTCGGCCTCCTCAAGCTCCTCCATGAGCCTGGTGAGGGGAGGGGCTAAAGTGATCCCCTGCCTCTACAAGAGCCTTCAGCACCTAGGACAGGGCCCTGCACACCCAGGTTCTCGAGCCAACCCTGCTGAGAGAATGGCTGTGGAAGGGAAGCGAAGGGAAGGGAAGGGTGAAACGGCGAAACTGGGAACATGTTAGAACAGAAACTGTGTGGGCTTTGGACTCACACATACCTTGAGTGGAATTGCCACTGTTACTAACACACTCTGTGCACTTTACTTAGCCTTTCTGAGCCACAGTGCCCTCATCTTCCAAAGAGGATTCGCAGTACCCACCTGAGAAGGCTGCTGCGAAGATTAAGTGAAATTAGATATACGTGGAATATCTATAGAGAAATACACAAGACATTGGTAACAGTAGTCACTTCTGGGAAGTGGATCTGAGTGGATGGGACACAGGAATAAGTAGAGAAACTCACATTTCATGGTTTACCCTCCAGTAGTTCTGATATTGCACCCTGTGTGTGTATTACCTGTCCAAAATGATTAATGAAATATCTTAATGAGGTAATACGTGAAGCAACATGACAACAAAAATAAAATAGGCACTCCATACACATTTGTTGAACTGAATTGAGTTTTACAGTGTGAAACACCAGGATGTGTTATCAAGGAAAACCACAGAGTCACTTTCAAAAAGTGACTCTGGCCTGAAGGTTTGCACGCTGTTCTGTCTACAGGCAAAGGCGAAGATGTCTAACTGGGTGAGATATTTTCCAGTCCAGAAATTCTGTAGTTCAAACTCTCAGTCACAGAGGGAAATAGCATCCCAGCAGGCTCATTGTTCTACTGGGAGACCAAATCCCTGCAAGAAACATGAGGTGGATGGGGATGGAGCAGAGGTGATGAGGGGGAAGGGCCATGGAGTCTGGGCAGCCTCTCAGCAGGCCCCATTCTGTCCAGAGAGGATAGGGCAGGAAGGACTCCTGGACCTGCTTCCTAGTGTTGCTCTTCTAAGGCTTAGCAAGCAAGCGAGTTACCTGCCCGGGCACCCTGTGGCCCCCAAGGAAAGCTGAGAGCAGCAGGTGCAGAGCCTAAGGAGGGGAGTGGGCTTTCTCCTGTTACCTTCCAGGTATTGAGGTCCCGGACAGGACAGGGCAGCCATTCATCAACCAACACAAAGAGACACTCTCTCAGCCACACAGAGACCAGGCCAGGTCACCTCAGACACTGGGGCATAACATCAGTGGGAACTTTAGAGGCCTCTTAGAAAAAGCTTTGGACTCATATCTAGTGGTATTGGGGGAGGGGTTAGGACAGGAGGGAAGCATTTTGTGGGATATTCTGGGGAAGAAAAGACAGAGATAGTGGCCCCAGACTCAATGAAACAAAGAGGAGGCAAATGAGATCAGAGAGGCTAGAAAAATAGGAGTAAAAAAATAGAAATCATTTATTCTGGAGGAAAAGCACCTAGAGGGAAAAGGAAGGAATGCAAAAAGCCCAGGGCTGGTTTGGCCATCTTCATTCTAACGGAAGGATGTGGCTACTCTTTTTTCTGCGCTGAGTTTCCAGAGAAGGACCTGCAGTGATGGTGCTGGGTTTTAGTCTGGAGCAGGGGCTAGGGGACAGGGATGTCCTGAATCTCCAACTTGGAACAGGTCACCATCCTATCCCCACCTCTGCCTCCTGTCCACACCTTGCTAATTAAGGCAGAACACAACTACACTCCAGCCCCTGGTCAGTCTAAATACAGGAATGACTTTCATCAGAAGGGACAAAGTGCAAACTATTTCCATATTAAGCAATCAAAGGTACTTAGAGATTATCATCACCCACAGGATTCAGAGCACTTACTGTGTGCAGTGCTCTGGATTATGACTTGCTCCTATTACGGTCACCAGAGCATCAAATATATGCAGTTTTAATCAATGAATATGTGCCATGTGCCTGGCACAGCACTGCATCTCAAGGATACAAGAGTTCATTTCATTCATCTTTTTCTTCTTATACTTGCCAGCTAAATACTCTGGACTGTATGTAGCTTTAACTGACCGCCCATGTTTCCTCAATGACAATGTCAGAACATGCCCCATCACGCCTCATATCACAAGTCCTAGCTTCCCATATCGTCCATAATCCCATAGACCAGAGTCCCCAAACCACTCTGCATAGCTACTAATTTAATCCCGTCTCCCACCTCTCTCCACCCTCCTAAACCTTTCCCCTGTATCCTCTGGCACTCAGTCTGCCACCAGTCAATGCCCCCCTATCCTGAAACCCTTGCCTGAGCATTCCCTTCACTGTCTCGCTCTACCGACATCTGGCTGTCCCCTGAAGATACTGCCTCCTCGACAGCCCTACCTACAGGCAAGGATGAAGGGAAAAGAAAACAGTGAAGGGTGTTTTTTTCTCTTGCACCCCACATATCTCAGGGTCTATGGAGGTGCTTCCAAACTACTTCTCCTTCCTCCTGCAAAAACTCCAGCATCTTTGATATGAAAGGGGTTAGGCCCCATCCCTTGCTACCTTTTTGCTGTCTTCTCCACTGACTTACATGATCATACCCTAAATGTTGCCCTCACCAATACCTGCACCTCCAATAATCTCCTTTCAGGCATCTCAGTCACTGATGCCTCCTACCCTTCCAATTAACTTTCTGTGGGACCCTCCTTCCAAATATTCTTTGACCTCATAGGGACCTTATCCACCAAATAAGTTTCTGTTGTATTCCATGCTCTACATGTGACCACTTCTTCCTTATCGAGCTTAATCTCCATGGTTCATTACTATGATCTGTCTCTTACAAACACCCTCATCTTCCTTGCCTCTCTCCCTTTGGAAACTCCCTTGTATTTATCTGGTAAAACTCCAATCCTAGTTAAATCCTGCTAGCCACCTACCCTTCACCTGTACCTAAGCAGTTGAACATTACTGAAGAAAATCGCACAACCATGCCTATTGACTGTTCTCACTCGAAACTTAGGACTTTAAAATCTCAAAAAAGCACTCAACTCTACCCAGCAACCTTCTACGTTTCCAAGGTGTGTTCATCTTCCCTTCCTCTCAAAGGACTGTTTCATACCTCCTCTTTCTCCTCTCTCTCTTCAAACCTCCAACACTATCCCTCCATATGACTCTGCCCCATACGTCACTGATGTAATAAATACAAAGAAATGCAGACAAACGAGAAGTACTTCATCTGCCCACCACCAAATCTGCCAACCCGCCTGCATGATCTCTACTCATGTTCTCTGCCATCCCTGCAGTTATAACAGATGAAGAGGCTCTGTTCTTATCTAAGGCCAGTTCCCCCATGATTGCACTGGACTCCATCCACTCTTGCCATGACTTTGCTCCTAGCAATTATCCCATCTCTCTTCTAAACCATTCGTCTTCCCTTAGATCATACCCACCAACAAAAAAATATGCCTTAACATTGTCTGCCTTTAAAAATAAAAAAACTTCCCTTGGGAGATCAGCTCGGTGCTTTGTGACCGCCTGGAGGGGTGGGATAGGGAGGGTGGGAGGGAGGGAGATGCAAGAGGGAAGGGATGGGGGAACAGATGTATATGTGTGACTGATTCACTTTGTTATAAAGCAGAAACTAATAAAAAAAAAGTAAATGAATAAATGAACCCAGGAAAAAGTAAAAAAAAAAAAAAGATTTTAATTCACTGAGTCATAATGCAAATCAGAGAGGGTGGAACATTATTATGGCACGCTATGTGGGCAGGCATTGCGTGAGCAAACCTAGGGAGAAACATAAATCACACTTCTTAGACTTACAGTTCTGGTATAAAAGGGGGTCACCTTGTCTACATGTTGAAATCAGTGATATTTGCAATAAAGAGTTATTTGATCAGAAAAAAAAAAACCTTCCCTTGACCCCTACACCTTTTTTTTCAAGTAAGTCCCCATTTCTTTGTTATTTCATAGCAAAATTCAAAAGAGTTCTCTGTAATTACTCTGGACTTCTTTACTTACACCCTCTCCTCAGTTCTCTCCAGCTTGGCTTTTGTTTCCACCACCTGCTGACATCTCTCTTGTCAAGGTCAGCAGTAGCCTCCCTCTTTTATTATTATTATTATTATTTTCAACTTCTCTCTTACCAAATCCAAAGGCCAAACAAAGCCAGTCTGACTTGACTTATCATCAGTCTTTGACACAATTGACTACACTCTCCTCCTTGAAACACTCTCTTCCCTTGAGACACGTCCACACCCCTCCACCCCACTGGCCACTCCCTCATCTCTCCAAAGCTCCCCCTCTCAACTCTCTCTAATTCACACTCAAGGACAACTCATCTAGTCCTATGGCTTTAAAAACGCTGAACTCCAGGTGTGCATATCCAAATCCCCACTTGACCTTTCCACTTAGATGCTGTATTAGTTTCCTAGGGCTGTTATAAGAAAGTACCACAAACTGAGTGGCTTAAAATAAGAGAAATTTATTTTCTCACAGTTCTGAAGTCTAGAAGTCCAAAATCAAGGTGTCAGTAGGGCCATGCTCCCTTGGAATCCTCTAGGGGAGGATCCTTCCTTGCCACTTCCGGTTTCTGGTAGCCCCAAACGTTCCTTGGCTTGTAACAGCATCACTCCAAATCTCTGCTTCCATCTTCACATGGCCATGTTCCCTCTGAATCTGTGTCTTCACATGGTGTTTTCCTCTGAGCGTGTTTGTCCCAAAATTTTCTCTTCTTATAAGGACACTAGTTATATTGGAGGAGGGCCACCCTAATGACTTCATCTTAACTTATATCTGCAAAGACCCTATTTCCAAATAAGATCACGGGTATTGGGGATTAGGATTTCGATATATTTTTTGGGGGGAAACACAAGTCAGCCCATAACAGATATTTACCAGATATTTCAAACTTAACAGGTCCACAGTGGACTTCTTGATTTCTATACCTCTTGCCTCCCAACTGTTCCTCCTCCGTTTTTCCCATATCAGTTAACAGTGCCATGAGCTCTGTCCAAACACCTAAAGAACATCCTTGATTCCTCTCTTTTCCTCACACTGTATATCTAATCCATCAGCAAGACCCATTGCCCAAACCCAACCCTCTCTCCCTGTCTCCCCCTCCTGTCTGCTTCCACTCCTCCTTCCCACCTTGGTCTATTTTCCATCTCAACACCAGAGTGATTACTTTAAATCAGATCACATCCCTCCCGTTTCTTAAAACCTTCCAAAGACTTCTTACTGGAATTATAATAAAATCCAAGCTTCTTAACTTGGCTTATGAGGTTTTATATGATCTGACCCCTCTTCTCTCTTTCCTACAGCTCTCCACTACACCGCCTCCTCTCTACCGCACAAGCCTCCTTCTGCCTCCCTCAAACATTCTGAGCTTCTCCCTGCCTCAGGGCTTTGCACTTGCCGTTCCTTTTGCCTGGAACACCTTTCCCCCATCTTGGCACGAAGAGCTTTTTCTCTCATTCCAGTCACATCACAAATGTCACCTCCTGAGAAAAATCCCCACTGCAACAGACACTCTCTCTCCCTTTACTCTGCCTTTTTAAATTCAGAACTTTATTCCCATCTGAGGTTATTTTATTTGCTGGTTTCTGTGTTTACTATCTGATTCTCCCGTTGGACTGCAAATGTCATAAGGGCAGGGGTCTAATCTGCCTTTGTCACTGCTGAATCCCCGACACCTACAGCAGAGCCAGTGCAGAGTAGGTGCTCCATATTTATTAAATAAATAAATGTACTACTGTATGCCAGGCACTGTACTAGGGTCTAGGTATTCAGTGATGAATGAAAAACAAAATCTGTTCCTTTTCCATGTATTGGACAGTGACCATCCCTCCGAGAAGCATATCACAGAGACAACCATCTCCTGACCAACCTCTTAGCAACACAATCTATAAGGATGGGTAGGCACCCTCTCTCTAGCCAAAGAAGCTTCTACAAACCTACACCACTCCTGAGACTTCACTGCCTCCTCATTGCAGTGGATGACTTTGTTTTCTATTTCACAGAGAAAAGTGAGGCCTAGACCAGGAACTCCTGCCTTTACCTTCCCTTTCCTGCCTACCCTTCTGGAAAGAGTGTGGCTTTGTGTTTAGGCAGGACGTGGGTGCCAGCCCTGGGTCTGTGAGAACTGGGGACAGATCATGTAACCCACGAGTCTCAGTTTCCTCATCCGTAAAATGGTCATAATGACACCAGCCTCATTAGCTTATCCTGAGAACTAAACGACATCCTATGTCACATGCCTGTCTATTCATAGATGCTCATTAAATGTTTCATTTCCTTCCCAGCCCCTCTCCCCGACACCCTATGAGGTAAGTGTTATCGTTTCTGTTTGACGGATGGAGAAACTGAAGGCAAGTCTACTGATGTTCAAGCGTGCTGTTTAATCTACCCACAGTCACACCCTGCTAAGTGGCAGACCCCAAGTGAAATCCCAGATCTCCGAATCTGGGCCCAGGTCTTCTTGCTCTGCTGTAAGAAGCAAACATAAAGACAATCTTGTGACTTTTTAATAAAGCCAAATTAATTCCATCTAAAGGATTGTCCTTCAGTCTGACATTTTGTCTTCTCTCCTTTAGTGTTAATATGTCCTTCATCCTAAGAAATTATTGTTGTATTTTTTTATCCTCACTTGAAAAGAAGCCAGCTACACACACTATTACAAAACTGCCTCAAATATGCCATGTAGGCAGCCCCTCACTCCCCTCTGGCAGAGGCGTTCGATGGGGCTGAAAGGGATAGTTTGGTTGGAGGGAGGGGGTTTAGGAATTGAGTCGAAGCTCATTGCTATTAACTTTGGTTTGGAAAGATTAACGGAGATTTCAAGAAGTTAGAGTCCCACCCCAGCCACCCTCTGTGACTGCGGTGTCATGCTTACACAGGCACAGACTCTTCTGAGAAGGAGCACCAAGCTGCTTGGATGTGCTGCACCCTCCCTGTAGTCCTCCTTCCCTGGCTGGTCCTAGAATGGTCTCTTCCTTTTTCCTCTGAATGTTTTCCAGCCTGTCCCATGGGGAAAATTTTGGATTTGGATGAGGAGCATAAAAATGGAGTCAGCATATTGGCCCTGGTATTTTATTTTCTTTATTCCAAGCAACTGACCCCTGGAGGTGACTGACAAGTTGGGCAAAGTGCACGGAAAGCCCAGTCTCTGTGAGCCCATAACTCCTGAGCCGCACAGACCCCTGAGGACCCCACAAGATGGCAGAGAGCCATAAATCCAGCAAGCTGCAGGTTGGGAGCTCACTGATTGCACTGGGGGAAAAGCAGCCCTATCTGATTGCTACGTGAGCTGGAGAGAGAAAAGGTGGTAACTGGAGTGCTGGAAATACAACCCCTTTGGAACAAAATGAAGCAACAGAGGGATGGCAGGGGGGACTGTGGTTTTTTCATCTGCACAACAAAGGGGCTGCATTAGACTGCATCTAAGGCACTTTCATCACAGAAATTCTGGGTCCCACTTTGTAACCAAGGTCAAGTGTGATCAAGCAAATGTAGGAGAGGTCAGGGCAGGAAAGCAGGATTGGGGGACCCAGAGAGGCCAGAAGGAGGCAAGGAGGAAGAGGAGACATTGTTAACCAATTGCTATCACTTTTAATCCCCCAGATAACAAGGAAGTTAGATACAGTTATCCCCACTTTGCAGGGAAGAACCCTGAGGCACAGAGGCTTAATTAATTTTCCAGGGTCACATTGCCAAGTGCTCGGGCTGGGATTCTAGCCCAGCCAGTCTGACCCAGAGCCTCTCCTCTTGGGCATGGAGCTGTCTTGCCCGAGTATGTGGTGTGACCAGGAGAACACTGGAAGAAGCGTGTCATAACCCCTGCTTCTCCACTCTGCAAAAGAGGAATGGAAAACAGACAGCCATCAAGGAGTGGACTGTCCAAAATGTGTGCTTGTCTTCTAGAGGACAGGAGTGTGAGTGTGTGTGTGTGTGTCTGTCTATCTGTCTATAAGGGATATGGCAGATAGAACCACAAATGATATAGGTGAAAATATTCAGTAGGGATGAATGTAAACTTCTGTCCCTGGGCACAGCATCCTGATTCTATAAGAATAGGATGGGGACGTTAGGATCAAAAAACATCAAGTTAGGGGTTTCACCTGGCAGTGATCTCAAAATGAGTCACCAGTGTGGTAATGCTTCCAGAAAAGCCCACCATAGGGCTGCATCAACAGAAGGACAGTGTCTTGAACCGGAGAGGTGAGAGCCCCCGTGCTGGGCTGAGTCCCAGACCCCTTGCTGTAAGAAGGGCGGGGATGGGCTGTGGAGGATGCAGAAAAGAGCAACGGGGACGAAGATGGATGCCTAAGGCAGTGGTAAAACACCCACCAGTTGAAAGAACTAAGTGACCTTGTGCAAGTTATGCAATATATAACAGTCCCAGTTTTCTTTCTTTTTTAATTAATTTATTTTATTTATATTTATTTTTGGCTGTGTTAGGTCTTCATTGCTGCGTGTGGGCTTTCTCTAGTTGCGGTGAGCGGGGCCTACTCTTTGTTGCGGTGCGTGGGCTTCTCATTGCGGTGGCTTCTCTTGTTGTGGAGCACAGGCTCTAGGTGCACAGGCTTCAGTAGTTATGGCACACGGGCTCTCCTGCACTGGCAGGTGGATTATTAACCACTGCACCACCAGGGAAGCGCAGTCCCAGTTTTCTTCTCTGTAAAGGGGTTTAAGAGTAGGAGTGGCATAAAGAATAAGTGAGGTAATACATGTGAAGTGCTTAGCTCAGGGCCTGACACAATAAACGTTAGCTGCAGGAGCTGTTACTAAACACTGGACATGCTCATCTCAGACAAGGGGAACCATCAGAGAGAGGCTGGAGGGTCAAGGACAGGGGTCTCCATGTCATCAGTGTGTTCAGAGACACTAGCTTTGTGGAGTAGATGAGGCTATCCAAAGGCCTGGGGTCTTGTTTCTCATCCTCTGACATTAGCCCTGTTAAACCTCAACAGCCCATTCTTCTTTGTGGCCTGGTGAGCCCTCGTGGTGATTAAAGCAGAGAGGTGTCTAGGTAGCAGTGTTCCCTGTTTCCAGGCAGCCTGTTTGGGTGGGCAGGGCAGTGGGAGGGCATGGGACCAGCAGGCAGCCAGTTACTTCCAGGGTCTGAGTGCACCTCCTGTTTGCCCACTCAGCCCTTCCCACCCTGGTCTCTCCCCATCCTCAGCCCACTGCCCCATCTCACCCTCAACCCCACCCTCCCCACTTTCTTGCTGGGAGCAAGGACAATGTTGCTAGTCTACTCTTTGGCTAGTCCCCTGAGCCCTGGCTGAGCTTCAAGTCTCCTACATTGGCAAGAGCGAGGCACGCAGTAGGCTCATAATGGCTAGGAAGATAGAGACTGAATGCTTAGGAGATGGAGATGTATGTCACAGGCTGTCACATTGGAAACACCTATGGGATCACCTAGTTTCCTCCTTAGTCTGGATGGTTTTCTAACTTTACAGAGCATAGGATTCTTTGAAAATATTGTTAAAATGCAGATGCATGGCCCCCACCTGCCTCCTCTACTGAAATACAATCTCTTGGGTGGCTACCTGGGAAGGTCATTTGTAACCAGCTCCAGCAGGAGGTAGTCCGTGCAGGTGGTCTGGGTGGATACTTTGAGAATCACTGCTCTGATTCATGACTCCTCTCTGTATTTCTACTACATACCTGGACCCATGGGGAAACCATAGCAGCTACAAAAGGCACCAGCCCCAAATGGTTCACAGTCCAGCTCGATAAAGAAGACAGCCACGGGAGCAATCAGTGCTAAGGTCCTGACTGATGGCAACTGCTGTGAGAGTTTAGAGGAGGCAAGGTTTGAGTGGGGCAAGGACAACCAGGTACAGTTTCCTTCCCCAAGCAGCTAAGATGTGTTCCGCCGTGGAGGTGCTCAGCTAGCCACACTCATGAATTCCGTATATCTAGCCTGACTTCCATGGGCTTCCCCTCCTCCCTTCAGATGGGACCCGCTGCTCCTTGGGACATAATTACAACATCCAGCCTGTTTTCTTCAGGTCTTTTGTTTTTTTTCAGGCCGCACCTTGGGGCATGTGGGATCTTTGTTCCCCCTGACCAGGGATGGAACCCGCGCCCCCTGCCTTGGAAGCGCAGAGCCTTAACTACTGGACTGCCAGGGAATTCCCTATCTGGCCTCTTTTAATGAAAGCAAACACATTCAGTATCTGTATGTGGCTTCTCCTGTGTTGGAGAGGGTGGGAAGGGGCGGGGCAGGCAGTTCTTTGGGAGAACGAGAGACTGATAACCCCACCTGACACTTCCATCAAGCATCTCAGTTCACGAGCCCCATTCACATATATCTTCTTCTTTTTTTTTTTTAACTTTTCATTTTGAAATAATCATGGATTACAGAAAAGTTGTAAAAATAGTACAGAGAGTTCCTGCATAATCTTCACTCAGCTTCCCCTACTGCTAATAAATTACATCACTACAGTATAATTATCAAAACCCAGAATTTAACATTGGTGCAATAACTAAAAAGCTATAGACTTATGGAGAATTTTACTAGTTTTCCCACAAATGTCTTCCTGTCTTGGGATTCAATCTAGCATCCCACATTGCATTTAGTAACCATATCTCCTTAGTCTCCTCCATCTGTGACATTTCCTCAATCTTCTCTTGTTTTTCATGATCTTGATACTTTTGAAAAATAACAGCAAGTTGTTTTGTGAAATGTCCCACTGTTTTCTTTTTTTTTTTTTTAACATCTTTTTTGGAGTATAATTGCTTTACAATGTTATGTTAGTTTCTGCTGTATGACAAAGTGAATCAGTTATGGATATATGTGAATCAGCTATGTATACATACAGCTGCTTCATATATATCTTCTCATCCACTCCCCCACCCTATCACTGTGGCCAAGCATTTTAGAGCCATTTGTGCCAGCAACATGTGCCCACATGGTTTTTACAATGATGTCGAAGTTATGTCAGTTGAAGTAAATCAGTATTTCCATCTCAATTAACTTTTTTAGCTGGGAGTTCACATACCAGGACATGGGTTAACTCACATGACCCCACCATCAAAAATAAGTCATTGGGCTTCCCTGGTGACGCAGTGGTTGAGAGTCCGCCTGCCGATGCAGGGGACACGGGTTCGTGTCCCAGTGCCCCGGTCCGGGAAGATCCCACATGCCGCGGAGTGGCTGGGCCCGTGAGCCATGGCCGCTGAGCCTGCGTGTCCGGAGCCTGTGCTCCGCAACGGGAGAGGCCCGCGTACCGCACAAAAAAAAAAAAGTCATTAAGGAGTCTGTTTTGTTTTTTTTTGGCTGTGTTGGGTCTTTGTTGCTGTGTGTGGGTTTTCTCTAGTTGCAGTGAGCGGGGGCTACTCTTGGTTGCGGTGTGCGGGCTTCTCATTGCGGTGACTTCTCTTGCTGCAGAGCATGGGCTCTAGGCGCCCGGGCTTCAGGAGTTGTGGCTCGCAGGCTCTGGAGTGCAGGCTCAGTAGTTGTGGCACACGAGCTTAGTTGTTCCGCGGCATGTGGGATCTTCCTGGAAGGAAGGGCTCAAACCCGTGTCCTCTGCATTGGCAGGCGGATTCTTAACCAGTGTGCCACCAGGGAAGCCCAAGGAGTCTGTTTTTACTTCTCTTATTGTTCATAGTGATATTCACCAACCTCTGCCTAGCATACTATGCAAACCTTGGACCACTGATTGTAATGAACACAATTATTTTACAAACCACTAAGAAAATAAATAGCACTGCCAATTACTACACAACTACTGGTTGAATGGTGCGTGTTGATCTCAAAGATACTAAAATCTGAAAAATAGTGCATGTTAAGACCAGTGAAATGGAATGAATGACAGAGAACACAACAGTATACATCAGTCCATCCAGCCTTGGCATATAGAGTTTTTTATTGACCATGTATCCCAAATTCAATAGCAAATGGGTAATGGGTACAGGAAGAGAAAAATGAGAGGCGGTGCTTCCCTGGTGACACAGTGGTTAAGAATCTCCCTGCCAATGCAGGGGACACGGTTTTGAGCCCTGGTCCAGGAAGATCCCACATGCCACGTGCTCCGCAACAAAAGAAGCCACAACAATGAGCCGCGCACCGCAAAAAAGACCCCACACAGTCAAAAATAAATAAATAAATAAATTTATAAAAACAAGAAAAAAGAAATGAGAGGCAGTTTCCAATTTTTCAAGCTAAAGGACCAGCTCATTTTTCTTATCCTCTGAAAGGGCATGAGAGGTTTAAATATTTACAGTTCCATTTTACAGGTGAAATTGTCAGGCTCAAAGACATTCCATGGCTGCTTAAGGCCACACAGGTAGGAGTGGTGTGGGACTCAGTGCAAGGGCTTCTGTTTCAAAATTCAATGCCTAAACAACCCGTGTCCATCAGCTGATAAACAAAATGTGGTCTAACCATATGGTGGAATATTATTTAGCCAAAAAAAAGAATGATGTACTGTTACATGCTCAACATGGATGAACCTTGAAAATATGCTAAGTGAAAGAAGTCAGATACAAAAAGGGCACATATTGTATGATTTTATTCATATGAAATGTCCAGAATAGCAAATCTATAGACACAGAAAGCAGATTAATCATTGCCGGGGGCTGGGGGGAGGGCAGAGAGACTGTTAATGAGTAACTAGTGGTGATGGTGCACAATCTTGTGAATGTACTAAAGGTCTCTAATGATAAATTTTTATGTTATGTGTATTTTACCACATTAAGAAAGAAAGCGAGAGAGGGAGGGAGGGAGGGAGGAAGAAAGAGGTACAATCAGGCAAAAAATATATATATATCCGTTCCCTTTCTTCCCTGGAACTGCTGTAGCCACAGTCTATAGGCTGGCATGGTTAGTGCCTAGCACATAGTGGGCACTCAGTAAATTGTGATAAAATGGGGCGAGGGGGTGGCTTCTATTTAGAGAGTTGCCAGGGGACAGGAAACCCCAGAGAGAGAACCGCACGCTGTTCTGGAAGCCACAGTCGGAGAGGCTGGGGATGGAGGGGGCAAAGAAAGAGAGAAGGGAGAAGGGAGAGCTGCAGAGAGATGGGCAAAGGGAGAAAAGGGGAAGAGAGAGGAAGGAAAAATGGAGAAAGGGGAAAGGGACTTGTCCCAAGAGTAAGGAGGGGGCAGGAAGGAGAGGAAAAAGGACTAAGGTGAGAGGAGGGCAGGGACAGGGGGATGGCAGAGAAGGAGAGAGGATGGGGTGCTATGGGCTAGCCACAGCGCCAGAGCAGAGCGTCTCCCCCGCTCTCCCCAGGGCACTTGGCAAGCCCTCCCACCCCCTTCCCCCCACCTGGTTGTAACTCTCCCTCCTCCAGCAGGAAGATGAGCTGAGCTGGCCTGGGATCATCTGTCTTCATTACACCATCCCCACCAGCTCCATCACTTCTTGCCAGAAAGCTCATCAATATTCCCCTGTGGCTTGGCAGACTCAGCCCCCTCCTCTCCTGCCCCGACTCTGGTTCCTCCTCCCCCTCCCAGGCTGTGTGTCTGGACCAGCTGAGGAGCACACCCCAGTCTTCCACTCTGGGGTCCCTCTGCCTCCTCGGAGATCCAGCTGTGCCCTCCCTCCAGCTGTGAGGTCCCTGGATACATTCTCTGGAGGCGGGGAGGGGGGTTCCGGGAGCCAGGCTGAGAGTGCTGTCTCAGTGTTATCAGCCCCTTCAGAAGCCATACTGACCCTTCTACTTGAAATATCTAAGCCCCCCAGCACTCTGTATTCCTTGTGTCCACTTTTCCCCGTAGTCTAAAACCTTGATAATTTTCTAATGTTATATGTTTATAACTTATAGTACATATTTATGTTGTTTACTTGTCTCCTCCTATTAGAATGTATGCTTCGTGAGGGCAGAGCTTAGGTCAGATGTTCACTGATGCATACTCAGCGCCTAGACCAATGCCAGGAACTAATAAGTGAATGAATGAATGTTTGGGGACTGGGTTTGAATGCCCAGCAGTAGGTGTTAGCACCTCTGGGAGCCTAACAGGCTCACTAAATGTTGGGTTACGCAGTTGCAATACTTCTGGAACCCAATGGCTTTGACAGAAAGAAACAAGTGTAAATTAGATCAGAATTCTCCTGCTCTCACCCATTCAGTGGCCTCCGTTAAGCCTTAGGACAAAATCCAAAATTCTTTTCCAGTTTGGCCCCCGGCTGTATTTCTGTTTTTTCCTACTGTTCTCTGTCTGCCTCGTTCACTCTGAATCTCTTGCTGTTCCTCCAGCACGTCAAGATTATTCCCCGCTCAGGGGTTGAACACTTGTTGATCCCACAGTCCAGATTCCAATGCTCTTTCCACCAGACATTTAACTGGCCTCCAGATAGCCTGTCCCTTGCTTCATTCAGGTGTCAGCTGAAATCTCTTCTCCTCTGAGATGTCTGTCCTGACCACCTGAGCTGACACAGCTATCTTCATCCCCCTCCATCCCCTTACCCTGCTTTATTCCCCTTATGGTGCTACCTGGGTACTACATATATCTGTTAATATCTCTCTCATTGAAGGGTAAGCTCCGTGAGGGCCGGAACTTTGGTTCACCCAAGGGGCAGGTGTTGTCGATGCCCTTTCTTCCCTACCACTGTCATTGGCCAACAGGCTTGACTCCAGCTGCCAGCATCTGCATTTCTTTGCTTTCTCCTGCTGCACTTGCTTTGCTTGCTTCTGCATCGAGCAAAGGGGAATTGACAGGAAATTCACACACACACACACACACACACACACACACACACACACTCAACCAAGGCTGCTGGGAAGTGGTGTATACATACCCCTTCCCCCTTGCTCCTCAGGTGGGATGACTCTAAAGTGCTAGTTCTGTACTGACTCCCAGAATTACTTGAAATGGTCTTAAGCTTCAATTACTCTCAGTGGTAATTTGCTTTATAGTGATCCTTTATTGGCTGCCTTCCTTCCTTTTTTCTCCCTTCCCTTTTTTCCTACTGGTGTTTCCTGGGCCCACTTTCCAAATAAAATCTTATCTCAGGTTGGAATGCTCATGCATTGATGTTGGGGGTGTAAAATGGTACAGCTGCTTTAGAAAACAGTTTAGCAGTTTCTCAAAATGTTGAACACAGAGTTACCATATAACCCAGAAATTCCATTCCTAGGTAGATACCTAAAAGAACTGGAAACATGTGTCCACACAAAAACTTGTACACAAATGTTCATAGCAGCATAATATGTAATAGCCAAAAAGTGGAAACAACCTAAATGACCATCAACTGACGAATGGACAAGGAAAATGTGGTCTATCCATACAAAAGAATGGTATTCAGCCACAAAAAGGAATGAAATGCTGACATATGCTACAACATGGGTGAACCTTGAAAACATTATGCTAAGTGAAAGAAACCAGTCTCGGGACTTCCCTGGTGGTTCAGCGGTAAAAAATCCGCCTTCCAATGCAGGGTACGTGGGTTTGATCCCTGGTCGGGGAACTATGATCCCACATGCCACGGGATAAGTAAGCCCATGCGTCATAACTAGAGAGAGAGAAAACCTGCATGCCACAACTAGAGAGAAGCTCGAGTGGACCACGTGCTGTAATGAAAAGATCCCACCTGCCTCAACAAAGGTCCTGTGTGCTTTCGCTAAGACAAAATGCAGTCAAAAAAAAAAAAGGAAAATAAATTTTTTTTAAAAAGCCAGTCTCAAAATACCACATACTGTATGATTCCATTTATATGAAATATCCAGAATAGGTAAATCTATAGACAAAAAGTAGATTCATGGCTGCCATGGAGCAGGGAAAGAGGAAAACGGGGAATGACTGCTGATTGGTATAGGGTTTCTTTATGGGGTGATGAAAATGTTCAAAAATTGATTGTGGTGATAGTTGCACAACTCTGTGAATACACTAAAAATCACCAAATTATTCCCTTTAAATGGATGAGTTGTATGGTATGTTAATGATATCTCAATAAAGCATTTTTATTTTTTAAAGCCCTTGTCTCAATATCTACCTCTTGGGACAACCAGCTGAGATCCCCAGAACGTAGAATTGTGCCTAGTACATAGTAGACATTCAGTCAATATGGAAATACATATTGAGTGATTAAATGAATGGAAAACAATTGCAAACACAGGCTGGATGATAGTCACACAAAGAACTTCAAACAGAACTACAGCCACCATTCCCTCAAGCTTGTCCTCGGCTATCACTTCATTCCCCACTGGAAACAAGCTCAAATCTCAAAGGCATGTCTGGAATTGTCTCAGCATGTGAAGGGGGCAGAGTGGTGTGTGTATGTGTGTCCACGAGACGGTGAGGGTGGGAAAGGGGTGTGTGTGCATGCGTTTGTGTATGTGAGTGGAGGTGTGTGCGTGTATGTGCATATGTGACTGTGTAAGTGTGTGTGTGTGAGAGTGTGTGTGTTTGCATTACAGTGTGGGGGGTGTTTATGTGTGTATCTGTGTGTACGTGCATGTGTGTGGTGATGCAGGAGTAGTCATCGTAGCGTAGGAGTTGCCAACAGAACCATGGATGGTGGTGAAGGAAATCTCTGAGCGGCAGGAGACCACTTCCTGATGCCTTAAAGTCAGCCAGTGCCCTCCAAGCCCCCTTCTTGTCTCCCTCTGACCCATGAATTGCCTCCTATTGGAGTCCCTGCCCACTGGGGTGTTTGCAGCAGGTCACTGTCACTTCTGCAGGATGTTCCCAGCCAAACAGGGGCTTAGCCAACATTCCCAGCTGTTCATTGCTTGGCTGGTCCCATCTATAAGGGTCGAGGACTAAGACGAGAAAAAGGACCCCAACTCTGAGCAGGTTTAGTGAGCAGAGGGACACCCCCCCTCCACCCAGAACCCAACACTTCAGGCCTTTTCTTGTCCACTAGCAATAAAACTAGTTCTTAATCGATTAAGAACATAATCTCCATTAGAATGTGCTTCCGATTATCTGTGACTCATCATCCCACTCAGCTGAGTGAGGCTGTCAGGGTCCCCTGCTCCACCTGTCCAGGGCTCTGCTGAGCTTCAAGGGCTAAGGTCCAAGAGGCCCGTGTGCATTCTGCAAGGCTGTGAGCTGGGTTGGAGCACACCAGTGACCGGAGTGTGAGCCCTGGCCCTGCACTGAGCCCTGGGAGGCACGGAGCTGCCCCCAGTTTCCCTACAGTGTGGTCAGGGCATGGGGCTGGGCATCTGCTGACCATTCCTGTCTGACACGGGACAGCTCTCCCTTCCATCTTGGTGGCAGACAAATAGCACGCATCAAGGTAAAAGCAAAGATAATGCTCCTAAAACACGGAGAGCTTAGCAGGTGCAATCACTGTTTGTTTTTCTGTGATTACCGTTTTAAGCACTTTACATGGTGGTGGTCTTTCCTCACACCCTTGGCCACTTCAGGGGTGCCCCATCCATTTTGCAGGGCCACGTGGGCTCCCTCTAACTGTCCTTGGTCCAGGAGCTCAGTGGCAGAAGTGTAAATCCTCTAGGCTGGCTCCAGACTCGACCTCCCTGGGCACCTGCCCTTCCTGCCCCCAGCAGATGGTCACAGCACCCTTGGGAGCTGCGAGCAGGAAAAGAAGAATCATAGCACCCGGACCAGGCGTCCCCTGACGTTGCCTCCTGTGACTCCGGCAACTTCCCTCAGGCCCCTCCCCAGACAGAGAGCCCCGCCCCTTCCTGGCAGCTTAGTCTCTCTACTCAGCCCGTCCCAGCACTCCTACTGACCTTTTAGTCAGTCGTCACTCTACAAATATTTTTGGCCTGTCTGCTCTGAGCCAGGCGCTGTGCCAGGTCCTGGGGATACCAGGATGAATGAGGAAGTCAGAGGCTCCCTGCCCTCAAAGGCTTCGGGAGAGGCAGACAAATAGCACACATCAAGGTAAAAGCAAAGATAATGCTCATAAAACACGGAGAGCTTATCAGGTGCAATCATTGTTTGTTTGTTTTTCTGTGAGTACAGTTTTAAGCACTTTACATATATTGTCATGTCATCTTACATGTGTGGATATTACAAATACAAAAGCTGAGGCTCAGAGAGGTTAGGTAACTTATCCAAGGTCACCCAGCTCGTAGTAAAGTGGGTGAGGAGGGGTTCAAACCCAGGCAATCCAGCTCCAGAGTGGAGCTGTTGAACAATGCTAGATTGCTTCTGGACGAGTCCAGAAGGGAGAAGCACAGGGCCTGGGGTGTCCCAGCTGCCTGGAGGGGTAGTGAAGGATTGTGGATGGTCTACCTTCTCTTCCAGCCATCTTGAACTACCTTAAACTCGGGTCTAAACACAAGGGCCTGGAAGGAGACTTTGAGCTTCACAATGTTAAGTCCTAAAAGGTCAAAGCTCTTTCATGCCCTGAAGGGCAGCAATGTCAGTCCTTGGCATGGGAGGGCGGGGAGGCAGTAGGATTGTCGTGCCAGAAGCCTGTGACCACAAGAGGCCACAAGACCCCATGTCTCTGGCACTGGTTACCACCACGTGAGCAGAGCAGTCCGGGGGGCCCTAACGAGGCCTGCCCCCATTTATTTCATTCCTTCCTGTTATACTCTATTTCTCAGTCATAACTCGCCGCACTTCAACTTCGTGGTTTCACCGTCTGTTTCATAACTCTCCAAGTTCCCCGGGAGCAGGAACTGCGCGTGTCTTAAGCAAGGTTGAGTCCCCCACAACCAGTGCCATGCCTGGCATGGAAAATATTTATTAAAGTTATTGAATGGCTGGCTGGCTGGCTGGCTGGCTGGCTGAATAATAGGTGAGTGGATGAATCTGAGCCATTCGATAGGGGGAAGGTGGAGTAGGTATTATTATCCCCATTTTATGGGGTTCAGGGCAGTGGCATGGCAGAGCCATGGGACCATCTCCTTGATCTGACTCCAGGAAAGGGAACTTCGTTGGGTCACACTAGGGGCAGGTCCCCAGGGTCACAAGAATCCCTGAAGACCCAAGGAAAGTTGGGGGCCAGCAGACTTCTCGCCACCTCATGTCCTGTTATCCTTTTTCTTTGCCTCTTCCCTCCGCTGGTCCCCTCCAGCAGCACATCTGTAGACCCCAGAAGGTTCCAGGCCCTTCCCCGGGCTTGGACCATCGTTGTGTTTTTGATGCCCATTATCGTGTAGTAGATGTGCCTGGGGGAGGGACACAGATATTGAGGTGTATCTCTGGGACCATGGTGACGTCGCCATATCTCCCTACCTGAGCACCCCTCACTGTGATGAATACCCAGCACTCTAGGGGCGAACGTTTCATTCATTCAGTCAGCACACGTTCCTTGGGGGCATGCTGGGTGCCATGCAGAGTTCTAGGCACCAGGGACCCAGGCCTGCCCTCAAGGGGCTCTCGGTGCAGCTGGGGAGACAGACAGGATATCAGGCAAACAAGCCAGCGAGACAAGCAACAGGCACGGTGGGCGCACTGAGGTGGGGAAGAGGAAGTTACCTGTTTGAAGTGCCCAGACGCTGAGATGAGAAATAGCAAGATTTGCTGGCGGAATTCTCGTAACTCATTCTACAAGAGCCCAGCTGCCAAAGCGAATGTGTGAGGCAGGGAAGGGCAGAGAGGAAGGCGGAGGAGGAGGTGGTAACCATCCCAGCTCTAACTGTTTTGCACAGAGAAACACACTTCATCCTCACAAGTCTGTGAGGCGGGTACTCTTCACATTCTGATTTCATAGATAAGGAAATGGTGGCACACAGAAGTTTAGTAACTTGCCCTTGGTCACACAGCTAGAAAGTAGCAGGCAGGATTTGAACCCAGGAAGTCAGACTCTAGCAGCTGTGTTTCTGCACTGCTTTGGCAAGATGGAGTCAAACCACCTCCATCATTTTAGTCATGCTGAAGAGCCCAAGATGATCTCTCAGGGGATGGGGAGACCCTGGAGATTTAAATGGAAAAACTGCTCAGCCTGGCCCTTTAGGGGGACGGGCATGGAGGCCACATGGAGGATGGATTTTAGGGACGAGGCAGAGAGAGCTGTTAGGAGACTGTTACTTTGATCAGGTGAGAAGAGAGCAGAGGGGGCTGGTTGGAGAGCAGGGGGTGCTTTTGAGAAAAACCAAGAAGGTAAACTTGGCAAAAACGTGGTGACTGGCAGGAAGTGAAGAATTGGGAAGAGGGAGGCGTGAAGGCGGACCTCTTGATTTCTGGCTAGATACCTGGGGTGGTGCTTCACTGGCCAGGATACAGAGCCCAGGAGGAAGGTTGTCAGGGTGATGAGTGGGCTGGGACAAGTTACCTCTGAGGTGACTGTGGGACACCCAGGTGGAGATGCACAGCAGTTACTTAAGAGCCCCACAGCCCTCTGCCTGCCTCTCAGGCGCCACTTCTCCCATCCACCCTGCCCTCTCCCCCTGCCGCCCACCGCCCAGCGCTGTCTTCCTCAACCACCCAGAGCCACCGGCTTGCTGGAAAGCCCCAGTGCTTACTCTGGGTTCCCAGGGCCCCCTCCCTGCGGCACAGACACTCCCCCATTTCCGGGGGCCCTCAGAGACTGGGATGGGACTTTTCCACTCTGGTTTCCCCTGGCAGCTGCGAACGTTACCTGCCTCCATGTGACATGACCATGGCCTGTGACTCCACCCCTATAAGTGAACCGGCGCCAAATTGAGAAAGACCCTGTGCCGGTCTACACCTGGGAGCTGCCAGTCACCCATCAGGGTTCTCAGAGGGCGGCCCCTAGGTCTGCAGTGGGAGATGGAGGAGAACTGAGTGTGAGGGGCAATGCTTGGGGTGGAAGGACCCCAAGGTGCACAGGAGTGAGCACTCACTGGGGGTCAGGAGACCTAGTGCTAATCCTGACCCTGCTACAGACCTGCCGTGAGACCTTGGGCCACTGACTCACTTGCATGGGGCTCCTCCATACTATTTAGGCTGAAGGACAAAAGCTTCCAGCTGTGCACTTCGGCTCTCACCCTCCTGAAGGGCCGCCTCTCCCACCTTTAGGAGGAGAAAGCCCTCTGGCCCCAGAGTGCGGTTCTGGAGGGGAAGGGGCACGGGCAGAAAACTCTACAAGGTGTTTATGCAACAAGCAGGACAATGGAGCGGCTTAGCGCTGGGAGCTTATTCTGCTTATTTTCCCGTCTGTGTGTCAGGACACGCCAGGGCTGGGTGTCTACGTTTCAGTAAGCCCCTCGTTACAGTAGCAGTCTCGGCAGCTTCAGTCACTTAGACTGCAACGGTAATCCGCTCAGGAAGAGCCTGGCCCTGCCACAGGGGCCCCAGTGGGTGTTTGGGGCAGGGTGCCCTCCTTCCCCTGCAGCCACTCCTGCCTGCCTGCCTCCTCTCTCCCCGAGCCCTGTGTGTCACCTTCAGATGCCCTACAGATCCACCAACAAGGCCTGGTCAGTGGGAGGGCTGACGGGTCCTTCTCAACGGAAAGGAATTGACTTAGACACCAGGAAGAACTGTCCCAGTGTTGGCGTGGTTGAGTTAGGAGCCATGTGGTCTTTCTTTGTCTAAAGAGAGTTTAGAAAATATGAGATATTTTCTTGTCTGAGGTCAACGTTAGATGAGTAGAGGTTTGGCATGAGGGCAGGGAAATGGCCATTAAATCTCCAGAACTTTCTGGAAAGGAGTGGGAGCTGGGGGGACTACACCAAAGCCATGGGTGGGGAAGACCCCTTGGAATAGCTCTCCAAGACATAGCTCCCCTTTCCCTCTTGAGGTAATGAATTGTGAAACCTGAGTCCTGGGTGTGGGTCTGACTACAGGAACCTCTGTGACCCACTGTTTCCTCTTCTGTCACACAGTTTTGGGTCAGTAAGACAACTCTGACCTGACACTCTCAGCATGTGATAACTATTCACTTCTCCCTCCATTCTGAGGTCTTCTCCCTCAATTACCAAAAAGTGACTTTCTTCAGGTTTTCCTTCTTCCTTGGTAGGAGTTAGGAGTATTCCATTTGCAGGAAACAGAAAACTCCACCTCACAGAACAAAGGGCAGTTATTTGTTCACCCATGGTTCAGGCGAGGACTGATGGAGCAACTCAGGGATGTCACCCAGGGCTAAGTTTTTTTCCGTCTCTGCCTCTGTCTTCCTCAGCCTAAGGCTGGCTCCTCTTGGGGACACAGAAACTGCTTCCTTGTTCATGTACTGATGGAAAGAGGTTTTTGTCCATCACATCCATCAAAAGTGCTGTAATTCTCTGACTGGCCTAAATTTAGGACAAATGTCCCCCCTCCACCACCCAATCTTGGTTGCTAGAGGGGTGCCACATGCTCCACTCCAGAGCCTCTGGGATGGGATAGGGGGTGCCCCAACATACACTCTTCCCCTGGGCCACCTCTTCTAGTTCCTCTCTCTCCCTGGCTGCCTCAGCCTCTCTTCAGCTGCTCACCTGGCACCCAGAGTCCCTCTCACGGCTTCAGAGATCATGTCCAGGGGACTGATTCCCTCCTTTGCTGCGTCTTGAGCTCTGACTCTCTTCTAATATCTCATGCTGTATCCTGATGCATTCACAGAGCATTTCTACTTGATGTCCTCAAATTCATCCTCATAGAAAAAGAGTTAGCCATTTTTCCCTACCGTCACACACTCTCACACATACACACCTTAAATCTCCAGTTACTGCCATCTTGGGCTAGTCCTTCTCCTTCAGCCTCCCACATTACATCAAGCTCGACAAGCTGGCAGTTCTGGAACCCATGCCCTCTCCACTGTGTCTACAGTCACTCAAGCCTGGACCACAGAAACATCCTCTTCTGCTTCCTTCCCAAGGCGCCCAGTCTCCTTAACACTTTCATATCAGCCTTCCTATGACACCATTGCGAATTCCCTGGTGATCCAGTGGTTAGGACTCTGTGCTTCCACTGCAGGACTGCAGGGGGCACGGGGTTGATCCCTGGTCGGGGAACTAAGATCCCGCATGTTGCGGTATGGCCAAAAAAACAAAAGCCTTCTATGTCTCCCCATTGCCCACATGACCAAATCCACTTCCCTGAGCCTGGCATTCAAGGCTCCTTGTGAAGCAGCCTCCTCTAACTTTTGGGCTCACACTTTGCCCTCTACTCTGCCTGTGCTTTGCCCTGTACTCTGTCTGGTACACACCCCTGTCTGGTTCACTGCTTACCCTGAAAGACCATGAGCATTCCTGCAGCTTCCCAAAGGTCATCCTCCCAGCAGTCTTCCCTGACTACTTCCGCCCAGCAACCTCTCTATCACTGTCCCCTGCCAGCACACATCTGCGTGTGTATGTGCCCATCTGCCCTTGTGTTCCTAAATGCATCAAAGCCCCTGGACAGAACAGTTGCTGCTGCCCTCGAATCCCCTGGGAGAGCCTGTTCTCCATAGAAATGAGCTCACGTGTGTGGAAGCACTTGGAACATTCCGAGTTCTGTTGGGTGGAGGTGTGCTTTGGTGTTTCACCAACCTGGAGGGCAGCGGCAGTGACACTGGAAGAAGCTACAGAAGGTGGAGCCTCAGGGAGAGCGTGGCCATTAAGGACAGCCTGCCAATCCGGGGAGAGCCACAGCCGGCACCAGAAGATATGACAGGAGCTACAAGCCCAGCTGGCCTGCTAACTAGCTGTGGGATTTTGGGCAACTCACTTAACCTCTCTGAGCTTCAGTTCCCTCACCAGAATGAGGGGCATTATTCCACAGCTCTGCCTGCATCCAGGGTTGTTGGAGGATGATGTGAGGTGATGCATGATAGACTGGAGAAGGAGTGTTTATCCAGTGAGTGACCTGGCCTCAGCCTGGCCTGCCTCTGAGGGACAAAGAAAAGGCTAGAAGTAGAAGGAAGCCTGGCCCCACCTCCCCCAGCGGGAAGCTCTGCAACAGTCTGGCCCTCAGCAGGCTGTGGGGAGAACAGATCAAAGGCCAGGCTTGTAAACAGCAGGGCAGGCACCTCTCCAACTCCATCTGACACCCTCCTGGCCGCCAGGAGGGCCTTCCTGCCCTCTAGTGGACACAGTTAGGAGGTGCACGCACTTATGAAGCCGAGAGCAACAAGGTCTTCAGAAAGTCACTGTGCACTGAGCTACAACCTTTGTCATCTTATAGAATTCTCAACAGTTCTTCAAGGTCTGCCTTATCATCCCCACCTTTCAGATGGAGATCCTAAGGCATAGAGGTTATGGAATTGCACAAGTCCACACAGTTCATCATGGTGGAGCAGGGATTCCCAGGCCAGAAGGTATGTGGAGGGGTCTGGGACCCTCTAAGACCCACCCTGGGGAGAGCTGGCTAGCGGCTGGAAGATGCAGGTTTATTGTTGAGGAGTTTTGTCATGGGAAAATCGGGGCAGCTGCCTCTGCAGAGGCCTGAGAGGTGCCTCCGCTCCTTCGGCTCCTTGGTTGCCCGTCTGTCTGCGGCCTCAACTTCCCCCAGGCAGCTTCCTCTCCAATAGGGGGGCAGATCCTGTGACCCAGGGACCTTTTTCTCTAAGGTAGGGGTCCACAAACTTTCTGTTAAGGGCCAAAGAGTAAATATTTTAAGCTTTGTGGGCCGCATGGTCTCTGTCATGACCCATTCTGCTGCTGCAGCAGGAAGCAGTCATAGACGATACATAGTGAATGAGCGCGGCTGTGTCCCAATAAAACTTCACCTGTAGGCACTGAGGTTTGAATTTCATGCAATTTTCAGGTGTAATGAAATATTGTTCTTCTGAAGTTTTTCAACTATTTAAAAATGTAGAAAAAACATTCTTAGCTTGCAGGCAGCACAAAAACAGGCAGCAGGGCCTTAACGATCCTGCCCCTGCTCTAAGATGAAAGTCTGTCTCTAGAGCATTCAGGCTTCAGCTCTTCCATCTGATTGCTCCTTCTTTGTCCATTGTTCCATTTCTCCTTCTGATCCCTCAGTGAGGCCAGAGCCCAGGAGCCCACCCCTCCTCCTGTTCTCTCTCTGTTCTCCTCTCCCACCCCTCCCCATGGACCCTCATTCTCGCCTCTTGTGTCTCCATCTCCCGAGTCCGGGGCAGGGAGTCCCGGCATCCACCCCTTTCCCCCCTCTTCTCAGCCACAAAGCCTTTGTCAAGCCGCCCCGGATTGCTCAACCCCCTTCAGCTTCACACTTCCTTACCTGTATGTTTTAGAAGGCTTATCCCTTCTCCAAACCCCCAGCAGTGACATGGAATGCTCTAGAAAGCGCCCCCCCTCGCCCCCCTGGGTATTGCTGCCGCCCTGGCGTGGGTCTAAATCCTGACTCTGGCACCAGCCAGCACATGATCTTTGTCTTGTCCTTCTCCAGGCCCTCATTTTGTCTGTGTTTTCTGCTGCCTTGTTGAAGAAACAGTGTGGTGCTGTGATGTGAGAACTGAGTCAGAAGCCAGGAGCCCTGGGTTCTAGTGCCAGCTCTGAACTTAGGGGAGTTACAGGGTGTTGGGGTACGAGAGCCATACATGTCAGAACACACAGACCTGGGTCTCAAAAGATAAAGATTTGGGTAGAGAGTTCTCACCACCAAAAAAACGTTATCTATGGGAAGTGTTAACTAAAGGTACTGTGGTAACCATTTCACTATATGTATGTGTATCAAATCATCACCTGTGTATGCCTTAAACTTACACAATAGTGATATATATATATATATATATACATATATATATGAATCACTTTGCTGTACACCTGAAACATTATAAATCAACTATACTTCAGTTAAAAATGGGGGAAAAAAGCTGGTGTTGACAAGGGTCTCTAGATTGTGTTTCAAGCTACGTTATGAATCAGTAAAAATAATCCAACCTTTAAAAAAACTTACACCGTGTTATATGTCAGTTACATCTCAATAAAACTGGAAAAAATCTGGAATAACAAAAAATATATATATTTGGGAATCAACAGCTGAAAAACACCCACAGGGGCTGTCTTAATACTCTGTGGCCAGAAGGTGGCAGCATAGGCCACTAAGGGGTGTTCTGAAGGGCAGGAAAGAGGGGCTCGAAGAGAGAAATAGCTCCCCCAACTGTAGATTTACTTCCTGGTTGGACAACAGTGCCTGGCACCCAGGTGTGGGAGGAAAGAGGAGCTGAATCAGAGGGTAAATGTATATGTAAATACAAATATACATAGTTTTTTCTAACTAAAACCCTACTGGATGGGGATCAAGCAGGTGTTACACTGCCAAGAGCACTGAACTAAGAGCCCAAAGGTAGCACTCATTTGGGGAGTGATGGAGGAGCACAGGCTACCCACTCCCAGGCTGCCTAGGTTCAAATCCCAGCTTTACTGTTTACTAGCTTTGTGACCTTGGGCAAGTTACTTAACCTCTCTGTGTTTCAGTTTCTTCAACTTTAAAATAGGGACAATAATGGGACTTCCCTGGTGGCACAGTGGTTGAGAATCCACCTGCCAATGCAGGGGACACGGGTTCGAGCCCTGGTCCAGGAAGATCCCACATGCCGCGGAGCAACTAAGCCCGTGTGCCACAACTACTGAGCCCACATGCCTAGAGCCCACGCTCCACAACAAGAGAAGCCACTGCAATGAGAAGCCTGCGCACCACAACGAAGAGTAGCCCCCGCTCGCCGCAACTAGAGAAAGCCCGCGTGCAGCAATGAAGACCCAACGCAGCCAAAAGTTAATAAATAAAATAAATAAATTTAAAAAATAAAAAGGGACAATGAGAGTATCTATCTCCATAGGGTTGTATAAGTATTAGGTGAATTGATACATGAAAATCTCTTAGAATGGTGCCGGCATATATAAAGTGCTTAATATATATTAGCACTTAATGTTATTATCTTTTTTTTTTCTTTTTTTTTTTTTTTGCGGTACACGGGCCTCTCACTGCTGTGGCCTCTCCCGTCGCGGAGCACAGGCTCCGGACGCGCAAGCTCAGCGGCCATGGCTCACGGGCCCAGCCGCTCTGCGGCATGTGGGATCTTCCCAGACCGGGACACGAACCCGTGTCCCCTGCATCGGCAGGCGGAGTCCCAACCACTGCGCCACCAGGGAAGCCCCAATGTTATTATCTTTAAAACCCACACTAAATGGGAAACTTTCCTGGTCCTTCCTTCCCATGAAGAGGCCCCAAGATCTCAGCCTGGGGACTCAGAAAGGTAGCAACCTTGTCAGATCAGCCACCAGGATAAGGGTCCTGGCAGAAGCATAGCACATCATGCCACCCCAAAGCCTCAGATTCAAGAGGCCATGCCAATGGTACGGTCAGAGGGCATGTACCTCCCTACACCGATGCCCTTTTTACCTGACCAGGGTCTAGCACCTCCCTTTACCAGTCTCCAGGAGGAATTAGTGTTTGTTTGTGAATATATCTGTGTGTGTACAGAAGATGAGGGGAGCTGTCTCTTTTTTTCTCTCACTACCCCAATTTGTTTCTGAATCTGAAGACAAATGATGTCATGGAAAGATCCCAGGCTGGGCATTAGGAGACCCAGGTTCCAGTCCTCACCGTGTGACTTTGGGTGACTTACTTTTCCTCTCTGAACTCAGTTTCTCAAAGGTCCCTTCTGACTCTGATATTTCACGGTCTTTGGGTGGGCTTACGATTCCTCTCCCTGGTTGTGCAGCTGCACCCCAGACTCCTCTTCCATGATCTTCTCCCTCATCTTCCCTCACCCTGCTCCAGCGTTCTTGTAAAAGGCTCCTAGACCTAGAAATGGGGTAAGTCTTTTGAGAGCGAATGAGAGAAGACAGAGCCTCACAGCCGATCAGTTTCTACTTCCCTTGCAGGATGCTTCTCAGAGTTCAGAAGGTGGGCCCAGGCTGCCAATTTAGCAAACGGCTGGGCCCCTGGGAACTGGAGTCTAAAAACAGCTAAGGGGTAGAGCCTGGGAGGTCAGAAGCCTCGGAGCAGTCTGCACCGAGGGAGGGTGGCCTCTGGCTCCACCTCGGGTTCCAGTTCTGGGAACTGCCGTGTCTGGAGGCCTGCCCTGCCCATCATTTCCTGACATTGCTCAGAGCTCTGCTTCTGCCAGGACCAGCGGCCCTCGCCCCAGGAGTTGGGTAGGGGATTAAAGCTCCCAATCTTGCGGAGCTTTAATCCTAACAGGGCTGCTGGCATCAGGGAGACGATGCTGATTCCCAGGAGCCCAGGCTCACGGTCCTCCTCAGAACGAGGAGGGGGTGACCTTCTCCCACCACCCTAATGGTGCTGGAAACCAAAGTGAGACACGGTTCTGTCTTCTGTCTCTGAATTTCTTGTAAGCAACAGCACGGGCAGACAGGGTAGGCAGAGAAATACTTCCCTGGGCCTAGAAAACCATGAAATGATGAAACGGAATCTTGTTCCAGAGTGTGGGATCCAGGAAACTGAACCCAGACCAATAAGCAGGATTGGGGGACCCAATAAAACATGAAAATGCTGGGCCCCTTATTCAAAAAGTATTAAAAATTTCAAGAAGGCAACAATAAAGCATTATACCAAGCCTCCTAAGCATGGGGCCATTCTGAGCACAGGGCCCCATGTGATGCATGATTACATGCCCGAGAAGTCAGCCCTGACAGAAACGCTATCATTTATTAAGCACCTACTATGTGCTAGACTCTTTATATCCAGGATCTTATTTAATTCTCAAATAGCCCTATGAGGTAGCCATGATTAGGTCCTCTTCATGGATGAGAAAATTTAGGCTGAGAAGTTAAACCACTTGCCCAAGGGCACAGAGGCTAATGAGTGGTATCTGAATCAAGATTTTTCCGAGGCCAGAACCTGTGTTCTTCTCTTGAGTGGTGCTGCCTCTGATGTACAGCCTCTGGGGGCTGCCGGGGTCACGACATCTGCGTGTGGGCACTCTGAGGTGTGGCAGAGACTCCCTCCCCTGGTTTGACCTGCCCTGTTCTGGGCTGTGTTATCTGGAGGGGGCCTGGAGCCTGGCTTGAGTATCAGGGCATTGCAGAAAGCACACATGCTCTGGACTCAGTCAGACCTGGATTTGTATTCAGCTATGCCTCTCACTAGGTAACTAGGAAAGTCACTCAAACTCTCGTAAGCTTCAGTTTCCTCATCTGTAAAATGGGATAAAAATATCTACTTAACGTTATCATGAGGATTAACTATGATCTACATAAAGTGCCTGACACACAACAGGCACCCAGTAAAGTCAGTTCCCATCAGCAAAACACACTGGCTGCCACCCCTACCCCACCTTTTCTTTCTTCAGCAAGCACCCCCCTCACCTCGCCCCCCTCCTCGCCCTCTTTGAAGCAGCCTAAATTCACTCTTATCTCTAGGGCTTCTCCTCCAGGCCTGGCCACTGAGGGAGAGGAGCTTTAAGAAGTTCTTTAAGAAAGAGGAGCCAGAGGGCTTCCCTGGTGGCGCAGTGGTTGAGAGTCCGCCTGCCGATGAAGGGGACACGGGTTTGTGCCCCGGTCCGGGAAGATCCCACATGCCGTGGACCGGCTGGACCCGTGAGCCATGGCCGCTGACCCTGCGCGTCCGGAGCCTGTGCTCCGCAACGGGAGAGGCCACAGCAGTGAGAGGCCCGCGTACTGCCAAAAAAAAAAAAAAAAAAGAACGTGGCGGTTTACATCAGGTTTCGAGGTTTATTGCTAATCATGCCAGGGAGAATTACAATGCCTAATGTGGGGAAATTACCAAGTTTCTGGATTCTTAGAGTCTCGGTGGGTCTGACCTTTCTGGGGCGGCAGCCCAGCCCTGTTGCTCAGGCACCACCTACGTTCATTCCTCAGAGAGGCCTCACCCCAGTCCCCCACTTTCCTCTTCCCCGTCGCCTTTCAGGGAAAAGCAGGCTGACCATTTCCTGCAGGGAGGCCTCCTTCCATGGAAGCCTCCCACTGGGTCCTGGGCAGGACCTGGGGGCTTTCTTATCTCAAGGGAGAGGTTTGGGTTTCTGACAGCTTCTGGCTGAGGTCCCTCATCTACTCAACTTTCACCCTCTTAGGGACATTTCCCTGGGGACAAAGTCCCCTTCCAGTCCCTCCCAGCCCATGCCAGGAAGAGGAGGGAGATGGTTGCCTGGGGGCACACCTGAGGTCTGAGAAACCCTCTGGTACCCAAGAAAAGAGAGCACATCCTCCCTTCCCCTCCCCTTCCCTCCCCCAGAACCCAGCCAACTGCAGCTTCAGCTGCCTAGGGTGACGCCTGCCCTTTTGCCCTCTCTCCAGGAATAAATATTGGATCAGGTTCAGTCACCAGCTGTTTAAGAGCGCAGCCGTGGGTTCATAAATGGCTGGGATCCTGAGGAAGAAATGCTGAGTGGTATTAAGGTCTCAGAGGGACCAGGGGCAAGCTCACTGGGGCAAACTGTATGCCTGGGGGTCCGGACTGTTCACCATCCCTTCCTTCCCCTGGCTGCACCAGACACTGCCAGATACCAACCTATGAGTCTGGGCTGTCACCTGGAGTAGCTGGTTCCCTGGAATAGGTCTTTCTTGCCAGGTCATTTGGCACTCAGGTCTGATTTGGGGCAGCCTGGTATATTCAGGTATTGTACCCAGTCACACCTGTTCACAAGGAGAGACTTACCACCACTGCCTGGCCACTCAGGTGCATTTTCACCTGGTAGTACCTGGCACAGTCAGATGTATTTTGATCAGACATTCCCGTTCATTCAGATGTAGGGGCCCTGGACCTAGCTGATCAGTCAGGTATACCTGAGCTGAGCAGGCCTAGTATCTGCTCCATCACTCAGACAGGGTGTGTTCCTGGGAGGCCCTGCTAATCCACACCATTCTGGTCATGGGCTCACCCCAGAGAAAAAGGGATTGTGGGTATAACTCCCTACTTCTTCCTCACTCCTCTAGGCGTGCCCCCCAACCCGGGGCCTGTCCAGATTACTTCTGGTTCCTGACCCATGCTGACCCTTCCTGTCTGCCTGGCTCCCCTCCCACCCCTCAGGCCACACCTGGCTGCTCTGGAGCTCCAGCCCCTCCCAGGCTGCAAGAAAAGGGGAAGCTGGCCTGGGAGGAGCCCCCAGGAAAATGAGCTGTGGCTCCAGGGAACAATGGTCACCGGGCTGGGTTCACAAGGTGTGGTGGCAAAGGGCTCCCAGCTGGTCCTGGCAGAATAGGCTGGGTTGGGAAACGCGGTTCCTCCAGGCTGAGGTGGGAATGGGGCAGCTGCTTTCCCTCTGTCCTGGGCACCTGCCCCAAGCCTGGCCCAGGGCTGCTGATGTGCTGGGATTCTGAGAGGGGGTGAGAGGAGCACAGCCTGCCTTGGCATTTCTCTGGGCTGTGCCAGCCTCAGAGGCCAGCACTGTGAGTCACCACTGCAAGGCTGTCCGCACCCTCCTGCCGTCCCCAGACTGGGGAGGGCTGGAGGGGCAGCAGCCTTGGTCTGGGGCCAGTCAGAGCCAGGAGAACCACCACGGGGGAGGGGCCGGCCCGGGGTTTCTGTGCACTCTTCTGACTCTCAGCAGAGTTAGTTCCCTGGGCTCTAGCTGGGCACTGGCCACCAATCCAGCTGCCCAGTTTAACATGAAATGCCTTGTAGATGTATGCCAAGTGGCACCTACCTCTATTCATGCCCCAGTTTCAGCAGCTCTGGCCTCTGGGTCTCCCTGTCTCTGGCCTCAGTGAGCTGGCCATCTTGCCTGTGCTGAATGTTTTCTCTATGGCTCTGTCCTTCTCCATCAGGATCCAGCTGCCAGAGCTGGAGCTTGGAACATCACACCATCCAGGCCCAAGCCGCTCAGGCAGGGGGAGAGGGGAGAGAACTCTAGGGGGCGTGGGCCTCCCCTCCCCAGGCCCCAGGCAGCTGCTTCCTCTCCATCTCCTCTCTCCTGCCCCATCCTCACTCTGGGCCCTGCACAGCAGTGTGGAAAGAAGTGCTACAGGAGCCTTGGAGCGTCTTCTCCATCCTTCAGCTGGTGGTCGTGGTTGGCTGGAGATGTGTGGGTGTCCAGGGCAGGCCGGTCACCTGGCACCCCTCCATGAGGATATCTCTTCACTTGTTCACAGTGGATTTAGAAGAGAGGCCAGGGGCTCTGTGGGGGTGGGAAGAGAAGAACTGCTGGGACCACCCTTGGCCCCTCTTGCCTTCCCAGTTGGTCTGTGCTCCCCACTCAGCAAAGCAAAAGCTCTGCTGTTTGGCCCACCCCACTCTCTTGTTACTAGAGCCTTCTTGACGGTGAAGGGTGCTCACCTGTGCCCTAAGTGGCTTGTCAAATGATTTCTCCTACACATATCTTGTTATATTTCCATCTTGTGCACCTGTCTGCTGGCCCAGCCCTTACTCCAGTTCTGGCTACAAGGGCCTCTGGGGGCCGTATTGTCCCACCCCCTGAGTCCTCCCCTGCCCAGCTACCATCCCCATCAGTCCCTGGATGACTGAGAACCAATGGTGTGTGCGTGTGTGTGTGGTGTGTGTGGTGTGTGTGTGGTGTGTGTGCGGTGTGTGTGCGGTGTGTGGTGTAGTGTGTGTGGTGTGTGTATGTGTGTGGTGTGTGTGGTGCGTGTGTGTGTGGTGCATGTGTGTGGTGCGTGTGTGGTGTGTGTCGTGTGTGTGTCATGTGTGATGTGTGTGTGTGGTGTGTGTGTGGTGTGTGCGGTGTGTGTGCGGTGTAGTGTGTGTGTGGTGTGTGTGGTGTGTGTGCGGTGTGTGTGGTGTGTGTGTGGTGTGTGCGGTGTGTGTGTGGTGTGTGTGGTGTAGTATGTGCAGTGTAGTGTGTGTGGTGTGTGTGTGGTGTGGTGTGTGTGTGGTGTGTGCGGTGTGTGTGTGGTGTGTGTGGTGTAGTATGTGCGGTGTAGTGTGTGTGGTGTGTGTGTGGTGCGTGTGTGTGGCGTGTGTGGCGTGTGTGTGGTGTGTGTGTGTGGTGTGTGTGGCGTGTGTGTGGTGTGTGTGCGGCGTGTGTGCAGTGTAGTGTGTGTGTGGTGTGTGTGGCGTGTGTGTGGGGTGTGTGTGGCGTGTGTGTGGTGTGTGTGCGGCGTGTGTGCGGTGTAGTGTGTGTGTGGTGTGTGTGGCGTGTGTGTGGTGCGTGTGTGTGGTGTGTGTGGCGTGTGTGTGGTGTGTGCGGTGTGTGTGGTGTGTGTGTGGTGTGTGCGGTGTGTGTGCGGTGTGTGGTGTAGTGTGTGTGGCGTGTGTGGTGTGTGTGTGTGGTGTGTGTGGCGTGTGTGTGGTGTGTGTGCGGCGTGTGTGCGGTGTAGTGTGTGTGTGGTGTGTGCGGTGTGTGCGGTGTGTGTGTGGTGTGCGTGTGGTGTGTGTGTGTGTTGGGTGGTGGGGTGCTTAGATGTTTTCAGACACACCTGGATGTTTTCACGGCCACCCCCCACTCCCCACCTTTCCCAGACTTCCCTTCCAGAAGTCCAACTCAGAATCTCCTGAGAAGCCAGTTTGGCCCATTTGCTCTTGGTCCTGGGTGTCCAGGTAGAAGGTGGGGTCCCTTCCCTTGTTCCATGCCCTTTCACTTCCTTTCCCTGAGGACTTCCCAGATCTCCTCCCAAGGTCATGGGAGGGACTGGGACTCCCCACTCACAACTCACGCCCCTCTAGTTTCCCTTCCCCTGAGCAGGGCCTATAGCCAGGCCTTGCCCTTGCCCTTGCCCTGCCCTGTCCACTGCCTCCCTATCTCCCAGGAGGGGCGGGCAGGTGCCCTGAAGAAACTGGGATTTTGTGTTTAATTATGGAGCAGGCACTTGGCAATGAGTCGGCTCCCGGCAGGGCGTGCAGCGTCTCTGGCACCCTGGCTAATGAGATAGTGCCGAGCCAGCTGACAGAGGAACGCTCTGTAATTTACGGGGGCCTAATTGCTGTGGAGGCTATTGCTTTTTAATGTGATCAGGAGCAAAGGCCTTCTTCTTTTTTTATTCCCCCTTTAATCCGTCCAACTGGGAGAAAGGAGTTCTGGTCTCTCCTCACATGTTGTTCCAACCTGAACATGCTACTCAATGGCCACAAGGGGGTCCATTCAAAGTCTTTACTCCTGAGCCATTGTTTAGAGCAGGGTCCTGAGCCGCTTGGTGCTTCGGAGATGCAGAGAGGAAGTTCAAGGTGCCGTGACTGCCCCTCAGACTAATGCCCCTTTAGCACCCGTTACAGCATGCCCCACACAGGTCAGCACACAGGTCAGCCTCACCCACTGGACCACTCGCTCTTGGTCTTTTCTGGATCATAGAACCCTTTGAGAGTCTCACAAATGCTTCTCTAGCTCTCTTTCAAAAAGAATAATAGCTAACACTAATTGTCCTCTTATTCTATTCCAAGCACCGTGCTAAGTTATTTACATACATTTCCCATTAATCCCCCAGTAGGACCGTATGAGAAGCGTACTCTCTGATCACCACCTCACAGATTAGGGAACTGAGGCACAGAGTGGAGAATAATTTGCCATATCCCACAGTTAAGACTTGAATCCAGCAGATTGACTCCACTTGAATACATTCGTTTGTAGAGTCTCTCTCTTTAAAACCGTGCAGTCTCTGTCTCTGACACACACACACACACACACACACACACACACACAGTCAATATCAGCCTATAACAGTATGGATTTTCAGACTCTCTGAAGCTCTCCGCTGCTCCAGGGTTTAAAATTCCCCACATTCAGGAGCCCTGAACCCAGACTGTGAGACCCCTGAGAGCAGGAGCTGTACCCATCATCATGACTGCTGGATAGGTAGCACTTAATTAGCGTTTACTGAAGGAAGGAAAGGGGGAGGCAAGGGAGGCAGGGAGGGAGGACGTGATCCCTGCCTTCGAGAAGTTCAGGATCTAATTAGTTGGACAAGATACCCAAACTCAAAGAAGACTTCTAAATAACAACTCAGAAGAAGAAGAGAGGAGCCCCGACCCATCCATGTAGGACTCATTGTGCTCACGGGACAAAACACACAGACACAGAGAATGGGAAGCTGCTGGTGCATGGATCTCAGGGTGGTGGGAGGAACAGCTGGGTGACAGAGGTGGCAGGCTCGGAGCCGCTCAGGAAGAAGTCACCCAGATGCCCACAGTGCTCCTGACACCAGCTTCGTTTGCTTTCTCTCCAGAGTGGCGGCCACCAGGAGAGCCCCCCAGGCCTCCCCCGCTCCCCACTCCTGCACAGCCTACCAGCCCAGCAGTCGCCAGTACCCCCAATCTCCCTTCCCTACCTTCCAGTCACCCCTCGGCCCTCCACGTCAGGCTTCTGCCCACCCCATCCTCCAGAACTGCCCTCGTCAAGGTCAGCAATGTTGGGTGACCAACCACCTCCATTTGCCCAGAACTTTTCATCCTAGAACTAGACGAGTCCCAGGAAAACTGGGACTGTTCGCTTCCTAGTTGCCAAATTCAATGATGCCTTTCAGTCCTTAACTACCTTGACCTCCAGGCTCCTCCTGACGCCTCTTTCCTTCTTGACACCCTCTCTGCTCCTGACTCCTGGCTTGTTCTCCACCTCCTTTGTCAGCTCTGTTTCCTCTGCCAATTCAGTCCCACCGTTTTGGTTCTCCAGGCTTATTATACACTAGGTACTGGGAATACAAAGGCTAAAGATGTGATCCTTGGCCTCAGGAAGCTCATACCCCAGTAAAGAAGACAGACACAGAGTCCCCATGTATTGGGGGGCACTCATCAAGAGAAGTGTGTAGACAGAACAGAAGTGCTTCAGGGCTTCCCTGGTGGTGCAGTGGTTGAGGGTCCGCCTGCCGACGCAGGGGACGCGGGTTCGTGCCCCGGTCTGGGAGGATCCCGCATGCCGTGGAGCGGCTGAGCCCGTGAGCCATGGAGGCTGAGTCTGCGCGTCCGGAGCCTGTGCTCCGCAACGGGAGATGCCACAGCAGTGAGAGACTCACGTACTGCAAAAAAAAAAAAAAAAAAAAAAAAGAAGCGCTTCAGACTGCTGAGTGATTAAGCCTGTCTGAACAGCATCGAGGACCCTGTCAAGGAGGTGGTGACTCCTGAGCTGGGCTTTGAAGAACGAATAGGAGATAACTAGATACCAGGAGGAAGCCCCTGTAGTTGGTGAGAACAACATATGAAAGTCATGAAGCAGTGAAACACAGTAGGTGTGCAAGGGAAGCACATGCAGTTTGATGTGGCCAGGCATAAATCAGGGGGGGGAGGTCGAGATGAGCTGACGAGGCAGGCAGAGGCCAGGTCACAGGGGCCTCATAGGCCATGCTTCCACAAGCAACTCCATGAATGAGATTGAAGAGGCCCAGAGCTCCCAAAAATGAATGAAAAATAGTGTGCATATGTGTTTTTGATTCTAGGAAGGAAGTTCCTCGGCGTTTGTCAGATTCCGAAGGAGGTCTTAGGGGCCCAAAGGCCCACTGTTGGGGCACTATCAGATGCAGCTGGGCAGAGGAGCCCATTGTCAGCTTTTCCTTTTTAACTAAGATAAAAGCTCTGGTAGCTGAAAGGAGGATTCTGGGGTATGGAAGCGAGAAGCCAGTTTAACAGTGGGGCACACAGTGTTCAAGCCTCAGCTTTCTCGTTGGCCCTGAGCAGAGTCTCCCTAAGGCGGTCTGCCATCCCTACCAGCAGCTGCCTCCAGGCCCACCCAACGGGTCTCCTGGACTTCCAGACTTCTCCACCAACATGCTCTGCAGGCCTCTCAAACTCCACCTGGCCATAGCCAAAGTCAGCATCTGTGCCTGGCAAACGGTAGATACCAAGTAAGTGTTTTCAAGTTGAACTGAGTTCCAACTCTATAATCTACTCATGAGCTGAATTTTAGGGTTTGATTTTAGGTCTTTCTGGGGACCAATCAACTTTCTTTTTCTCAGAGGATTCAAAATTCTTCAGGTTTTCTGAAAAGAAAATCTATAGTTCCCATCCTTATTTATTAGTTGAAAAGTAATCACATGCTCTGCGCACATACTATAATACAAGCAGGAGCCTCTGACCCCATCTATAGATGAGCAAACTGAGGCCCATGTCTAAAAAAAAAGCTATTTAGAAAGCCTAGGTGGACCAGCTGCCTCTCTTCTCCCACATCCTGCATGGGGACCCTACTCAGTGACCTAACCCCAGCCAGTGTTGCCTGCATTCTCACCCCAGTGACTGTCAGTCTCATTGCTGAGGGCCACTTTCCCATTTTCTCAGTTCTGTGTGGTGGTTTCGTTGTCGTGGTAATGCAGCGACCTGAAGGCTGTGTGTGTGTGTGTGTGTGTGTGTGTGCGGTATGTTTGGGAGGCAGTGCTGGATACAGGGTGGGGTTCTAATTGGTTTGATGGTTGCTAGGGTCAACAGGGCTGTGATTGGCTGACTCTGTTTATGTGTCCACCCTGTCCTAGAACCCTCTAGGGATGCAGCTGTTGCCCGATCTGAGGTCTGGAGTGGTCGTGCATGGGGGGCGGTGTGCGTGTGTACATGTGTACACACATGCACAAGTACACATGTGCCTGTACATTTGGCACAAACAGTGAGGAGAGGATGCTTGGTGCAGTGATAAAGTGGAAACTTCCAGGCTCTCTACCGGATTTACAATGGAATTAGGTAAATGATATTTTTCTCCTACTCATCCCCACTCTCCACATATCATTGGAAAACAATGGCCTGGGTTTCCTCAGTGGAGGAGTAAGAACCGGCTGAGTCCATCCACATCCTACTTTTCCAACTGACTAGGACAGCCTAAGGAGCTAGGCCATAGGGGGATTGGTCCATGGGCTCAGGTCTCTGCTGTCACTTTCCCTCCTCCCTGCCAAGGACATACATGCCCTTGGGGAGAGTTTCTCTCTGTTTTTACTTAGTTTCTCATTTCTCTTGTCTTCACTTTTCTCCTAGAACCCTAAGAAGGGCCCTTTGGTCAAACACTAATGATCTCACACACATGCAGATCTTTTTATAGTTTACAAAGCACTTTGACATTCACACTCTCATTGAATCCTCCTGAGAGGCAGGCATTCACGTTATTCCCATTTTGCAGAGGAGTAAAACTGAGGCCCAGATAAAGAAATGACTCCTGTACCTTAGGGGCAGAGTCAGGTCTCTGGGCCTTCCAAGGGTTCCTGCAGTGCTTCTGGAGACTATGCCTGCCTGGGTGGGGGAGGGGCCAGAAAGGAGGAGCGCCTGCAGCAGTGCTGCAGGAAGGAGATTCTCTGTTGGCTGAACTCTCCCTGTCTGGATGCTGCGCCTCCCAGGAGAACGTGGGGCGGGCTTGAACTTTGGTTTTTCAGAAGCTATTCAAATGCGCTGCCCACACAGTCTGTGAGGGAGAGCTGTTTCCAGCTTCCCCACTCAGCCCTCAGGCACCCAGGGATGCCTGTCCTAACTGCAGAGCAGCAGCATGTCACTGGCAGTGGGGAGCAGGGACAGGATCAGAAGGAAGAGTGGGTTGGGCTGCCCCTGGGGCCCCCATTGTCATGCTGCTCAGGCCTGCCAGCCTGTTGTGCTAGGGCCACCAGAGCCTCCCAGGAATGCAGCAGACCCTTTAGGCTAGCAGAGGGGAGGGGCCTGCAGGGGAGAGGCCCCAGGAGCTGGGGCACCAGGGGAAACCCCCAGCTGAGACAGTCTTGTCTGACCCTCTGCAAGCAGGCAGTTATTGGGCTGCAGAGAAGGGAAACAAGCATTGATAGGCGCTAGGTTTACATCTCATGAAAACCTCACAACAGCCCCAAGAGAGAGAGACTATTACCATCTCCATGTTACAGACGGGCAAACCGGAGATGTGAGTAACTGCCCAAGGTCATACCGTCTATGTGACTTTAAAGCCTGAGGTTTTGGTTGGTGGGGCAGCAGCGTGGGCGTCCCTCCTTAGTGGAGGACACAGGTACTGCTGCTTCTACTAAGCTGGGCTTGTTGAGAGATGTATGGAAAGAAAACTGGCATGGGAGAAGGGTGGGGTCACCAAAGGATTTGGAGGCAATTTTCCGAAGGGCAGAGAAAGGGAGCAGAAAAATTAGGATGAGCCAAACACACACACACACACACACGTAGGCTCTTTATCCTGCTAGCAAGCTCCACCTGCATGCCTATGGTCACTCTTATCTGGCTCCCCCTTCTACCTGTCCATTTGCTCATGCCCTTCCCTGGGGCTCCCAAGGCTCATTTGCCATACAGACTCCATATAGACACCCATCTGCAGCCCGTCCCCCTCCCCCAACCCCAAGGAGTAAGGCCTTGCCTTCAAAACTGAAGATTTCAAAGATTCTGAAATGCAATCCCATGTCAGGGGGTGGGGGGCTGATGTGATAGTCTCTGAGCAGGTAGCTGACCCTACATCATTTAAGGTGTCACCTCTCCTCTGTGAAGTTGTCCCTGATTCTCTTGGGGACAGTTAAGGGATTCCTCCTGGAGTTACCTTTGCCTTGCTAGGTAACTCTTCCTCTGCACATCTCTCTCCCTGGGATGCTGACCTGCATAAGAATGGGGACCGAGATTTAAATCCCAAGGATCCATCCGGTACAGACCCCGGCACGTAGCAGGTGCTCAGTAAACGTTTGTTGAATGGATAAACAACAGTAATTACATCTACTATTTACTGAGTTCCTGTTACAAGCCAAGCCCTCTGCCTTGGCATACATTATCTCTAATATGCACAAGCACACACATCGATTTTAGTACCTTTGTTTACAGATTGCAAAACTTGGCTCAGAAAGTTTAAGTCACTTGCCCAAGGGCACACAGCCAATACAAGGAAGTTCTGGGAATCAAGGCATCCCTAAGGAGCTCCCAGCTTGGCCTATCACACCAGTGGTTCCAATCTTGACACTCTCCACTCCCTTAACTTCTAGGTGCGAAGTTCCCCGACCCTGTCTCCTAATTATCTCTCCTCCTCTCCTCCCTGCTGCCACTGCACTAGTCTAAGCTTGCATGATGTTTCACCAGATTCAGCCTTGAAATTGGGGTTTGCATGTCCGGATTTGACCCCACCATCAATCCTCCACTTGACTGCCAGAAGGATCGTCCTAAATCACAGACCTGGTAATACCTCTTTCCTCTGAAATGCTCCAGGTTGCCTTGTATTGTCAGGGGAGGGTCCTGGCTCGTTAGCCATGGTGTACGTAGAAGGGTCTTCAAAATCCACCACCTGCCTCCCTTTACAAAGTCACCTCCAGCCCCACCAACTCTAAGCTCTGGCCTCACAGAGCTGTGTAGCTGTATTTTCTCACCCCTGCACTGTGTACATCTTATCCCTGCTGGAAAAACAGAAAAGCCCTTCCTCCCCTCCATTGTCCTCTCATCCTGTAACCCTCAGTTCAAGCAGCAGAACCACCCCTCCAGGCAGCCACAGATCTAACCTTGGCCCTGCAGCCCTGGAACTGGTCACTTACTGCCCCATGAGACAGTGAGCTTTCTGAGGGGGAGGACTGCATTTCATTCTTCTTTCGTGCCCAGTAAATTGGCCGTTATTTGGCATATAAGAGATGTTAAGAAAACTTTTGTTGAAACCTCTTGACCTCATCCATCCCCCTGGTTCCTTTGGCTTCATTTTCTCTAATCCTCTAAAATACAGTTGCTTAGCATAGCTCTTTCCCTGCCTCTGCATGGACTCCTCCCTGCACCCCTAGTATTCTTGTCACACATGTGGATTATGGAGCCAAGAAGGTTGCTTCCTTTCCTGAAAGCCTGGAGGCTCTGGATCCATCCGCTCTTTGCAATCCTTCAACACTCAGCAGTGTTATTCTTAGAGTGCATGTGCCCAGGAAACCTGCATGCCCTGGCAGGGAAAACATAGGTAGCAAAGAGTTGGGAGGCCCTTTGTCAGGTGGCCCTGCAGACTACCCACAAGTCGCTCTCCTGATGGGCCCAGTGTCTTCCTTCTCCCTCCCAAGTCCAAGCCCTGCGGAGTTGCGAGAGATCTTGTGCTACAGGTTGGATGCAGGCTGGTGTTGGAGGGCAAACCTCAGGCCCATGTCTTCCAGAAAGAAAATTTTCCTATCCTCAACAACTCATTCTCTCTCTCTAGGGAAAGGGCCCCAGGCTCAAAGCCTAGGACTTAAGAAGCAGCATTCACTTTTGATCAATCATCAGAAAGTGTTCAACAGAAACACAACCCCACTGTAGACTACCCTTCCTCAAGAGACCCCTGACAGGGCCCCCAGACTGCAGAGGCCATGTCCACTGGCAGGGCAGAGGCCACAGACCTTCCTGATTTGGTGCCCATCTCTTCTTCAGGAGGAAGCAGGGCTGGGAGGGGCCCAGATGGGGCCACTTCATTCCATCCCAGTTTTCCTTTGATCCCTGAAGTCTGATGGTGGAGGGGGAGGAGGAGAGGCCACTGGCCTGGGTCCTAATCACGGCTTGCCCCTAACCTTGTGGGACTTTGGGCCAATCCAATATCCTTTCTGGGTCTCAGTTTCTCCTTCTCTAAAATGAAAGCTGGACTAGCACTAGCTCTTCTGTAAGGCTTCTTGGATGATTCTCAGTTGGCCTGCGGGGTTTAATTCCAAAAGGACAAACTGCATTACTCATCAGGGGAGGAAGTGGGAGTGATGATTACCTTTACTTACCTAAAGATAAGTGACAAGTTCCACTGGACAGGACAGAGGGACAGCCCTGCCAGGAATACTGTTGTCAAGAACTCTAAGGGCGAAAATGACCAACAGGACCTGGCCATGCACATTAGCTCCTGCGGTGCCAGATGCTGGGATCCAGGTTCAGACTCAGAAGGTTGGAAGGGCTACACCTAGGGGTGGACACTCAGCAAATCACCCTGTGCCCTGGCCCCAGTCCTGGGTGAGTCCGGAGGGCCTCATCCCCTAGTGAAGGCTCTCAGGGCCAGTCCCAGAGGGCTGGTAGAAGCCAGGCCTAGGAACGAAACCGGAAGAGGCACTTGGACCCTGGTTCCCAGAGTGGGAGAAAGGGGTGGGCACCCGGGCAGAGGGAGCCCTGGGGATTGGCAGCGGCAGTGGGCAGGGCGGGAGGGACGGGGGAGGAGTCAACTTGTACGTGTGAAAAACTCTGGCGGGGGCCGGGCTCTTCCCTTCCTCTTCCTCCTCCCCCTCCCTCCTCTTCCCCACCTTCCTCCACCCCTTCCCTTCCCCTCCCCTTCTCCCTCCTCCCTCCTCCTCCTCCTCTTCTAGCTCAGGTTGCAGCTTCTCTGGGGAGCCGCTCACCTTTCCGGAGCTGGGGAAGCCGCCCCGAGCCCGGGCAGGGACCCCAGCAGGGCGCAGGGCACGGCGCCCAGACCCGCCGCACCCCGGCCGTCGCGGGCTGGAGCTGGCGCGCCGCGGACCCCAGGACACGCGCGGTGAGTCCCGCGGGCGGCGCGCTGTGTCCGGCCGGCTGGGCGGGCGGCACGCCGGGGGAGGAAGGGGAGGTCGGAGGAGGGGGTACCGCGGCGCCGGGTGAACGGAGCAAAGGTAAGCGGAGCGGCTCTTAAAGGCGCCGTTCTGCTTTTGCCTTGGGGCGAGAGGTTGGAGGGAGATACCGGAGCGACATGGAGAGGTCCGAGATCACGAGGCGAGTGGACAAGAGTGTTGGGGGGTGGGCGATGCCCTGCAAAGGCCGGTCCCAGGTTCCAGGTGCTTAGGAGGGAGGACTGTTTTACCTTCTCAGATCCTCCGCCCACCCCCACCCCAACCCCCCCACTCCCGGGAGTCTCCACCGGTACTCACTTTGGCCCCCGGGCTCCTAGGAAGCAAAGTTTTCCACCCCATCGGGAACAAGGCGCTTTCTCAGTTCCCTTCCTTCTGGGAAGGGCAAGTGTCAGGAGTCTCCGGTAACGGGAGAATCCGCCAGTGTGGGACCAGATCCCGCCTTGAAGGGCTTTCTGGGCTCCAGTGAACTTTCCAGAGAGGCAGGCTGTGGCTGGGTGGGAGGCCAGGGCCCTGGGGTGAAGGTGGAAGGACAGGACACGTGAAGCCCTGCAGGTTCCAGCGCTGAGGGGTGTGGGGGGGGGGTTGAGTGGGGGCCTCTGGGGGGTACTGCGCCTCTTCTCTCCCTGCCCACCCGGGAGTCCAAAGGGGCAGTGCCACCTCCCCACCCAGCAGCAGCGGGCAAAGGGTTAATGCAGCGGTGGGAAAGGGTGGGTGGCCTGTTGGGAGATGTGGCTTGAGGATTCTTCTGTCTCTGGGGGAGATGATCAGGAATCAGAAATCTGAGGTCCGCTCTGGGTGGAGGCCTCTGTTCTCTCCTTGTTAGGGGCCGGGGGTTTCTGGAGCTGTCTGCAGGCCTTGTGGTGGGAGTCCGGTTGTTGAGACAGTAACTGATCTTCTGTGCTTGGGGTCAGCGCCCTGCTAGGCACCAGTGACCTCTTTCTGATTCTCTCTGAACCCCTTCCCGCAAGCAAGGGTGGGAGAGCTGGGGCTGTGAGGAGTGGGGGTCGGCTTCCCAGAACCTCAGCCTCACCCCCAGCCCAGCCCTCAGCAGTTCCCCGACTGTGTCCTGGGCCCTGTGACTCACTGACACCACTAGCCTGCCTCTCCTGTGTCAGCGCCCTGTGAGATTCGACATGTTCGTGTGGCGTTTTCCACTGGGCATGGGCACACAACACATTCCTGGACACTGGCCTGAGGGAGAGGAATCCTCGAGGACGAGGATGCCTGGAATGTCTGGCTGACAGACATGTCCTCAGAGATCCCCTGCCTTTCCTCTGCCTTGGGCAGGGGGCTGGGACCACCTTGGCTCAACGCTGGCTCCTGGGTTTGGGTCTGCATCTTGAAGGTGCTCTGGAGAGGGGGTCACCTTGCCACAGCACAGCTACTGTCTCGGTTTACCCTGCCCCAGTCAACCTCCTGTGCAGCTGATGAGCCTGTGAGGCTGACCTCCCCCCAGCCCTGCAACTTCATTGCCCACTGGGACTCTCCCCGCTGGCTGCCCACGCCCCACTAGGAGCCTTCATTCTTCCCAAACTTGCTGGGGTTTCCAGAGCCAGAGTAGACTTCAGTAAGTTGCATCCGATTTCTGAATGCCTCAGTGGCGACCATTTTTTGATTTTATGTTTGACTGGGCATTTATTATTGATTGGGTGCCAAGTAGTGTGTCACACAGCTGTATGAAGTAGGTATTATTATCTTCATTTTATGGTGAGGAAACAAAGACTCTGAGATACCAACCTTCCCCAAATCCACAAAGGTGGGATCCAGCCCACTTCATCTGACCTCAAGCCCCCTGGCTCTTAGTTCCTGCCCCATCAAGGGAGACGCCAGCCTACTCTGGAGTTGTCTGGTTCTATAGCAGTCCTTGGAGAAGGAAGGATGGGGCTGGTGCTGTGAGTAAGGAGGCTCCCCCTTGTCCTGTGCCAGGCAGAACCAAGCTTCTCCATGGATCGCAGGAGAGAGGGTACCTGGTCTGAGGAACAAGTAGGTTTTTGGTCTAAGATCTCGTGGGACTGATCGAGCTGCCTGCCTTGGAAGCCTCCCCATCGGGCCTTGAGGAGATGAAGCTGCCTTTATGGCTGCATTTGTTTTCTCGACAGACCCAGACTGTCCTCTGCCAAGTTGGCCTTCCTGTGCCCACGCAAACAAGCCCCATACTATAGGGCAGAGCCTCGCTTGGCTTCTCCCAGCTCCTACTCCAGCTATGCCTCTACTTTCTGGGGTCACCCTGTTTTGGATTTTTGTCCAGCATCTCCATCCATCCCTCAGTGGATTTCTTCTTTCCTTCCCTGAGTTTGAGGCCTAAAGGAGAGGGCCAGCCCAGCTCCTGCAAGTATCAATACCAGCTGTGTGACTTCTCTCTCCCCAGCGAACTCTTGAGCTTCTCCCAGCCTCAGTTTCCTCATCTGTGAAATGGGGATCATAATAAGGAGGTTTGTTGCATGAATTAAATGAAGTAATGCATTGGCACACGGCAAATGCTAAATAACCGGTAGCTGTATTTGTTATTTGGAAGGGAATTCCTAGTTATCGCACTGTGCCTGGCTTTCAGTAGAGACTGGAGGCAGGCTTTCCTAATCCCATCAGGCCAGGCCCTTGGAGAGTATCTTTCCTGTTCCTCCAGGTTGGGGAGGAGGGCTCTGTGTAAGAGAATGGCAGGTGGGGTGGGATACCAATTGGATGAGAACCTGCCAGGAGGGGACCAGGAATCTGTGCTGTGGGACTGTACCTTCCCCTCTATCCCAGTTTCTAGGATGAGTGAGGTAGGCACTGGGACCTGGAAACCCAGCAGCTCCCTTCTCTGAGGGCCTCTGGCAGGGCCTCCTTTCCCTGGGGTAAGAAGACCCTCCCCCAGTACTTAATTAATTGCAGTCCCTGTTCTGCTCTGTTGTCCGGGAGGGAGTGGCTGGCCTGGATCCAGACTCACCTGATTAGCTTCACCCCGTTGGGTGTGAGTCACATTCCTCTTCCCCCGTCCACCCTGGACCCTTCGCCCTCCTGGCATTAGCTGCTGAGTAGGCATTTTCCCATCTCCAGGGGGTGGGAGCAAACCAAGATCTTGTCCTGGTCCCCACAGCGCATGTGTGCGCACACACGGAACCCAGCTCTGAGGCTGGACTCCTGGCAGCTCAGGCAGAGGGTCTGGGACCCAGGATCATGACAGAGCCAGTGGCTGGGTCTGGCAGGAGCTGGCCAGTGGCGCAGCAGCAGATCAGGAAGAGGGAAGGCTGTAGGCGCATCTCAGCCAGACCTCCTGTCTGAAGGAGAGCACATCTGCTCCTGAAATCTCCCCGGTTCTGTCTGCAGAGGAGGAGCAATGAGGAGGCGGGTGTGAGAATTGCCTTTGAACTGAAAAGGGTCTTGAGGCTTCCTGACAGCATGAATTACCCTGGTGAGGCAGGACACGCTGCTCTCGGAGACATTGGCCCGAACTTTTTTTGTTTTGTTTTGTTTTTGCGGTACGCGGGCCTCTCACTGTTGCGGCCTCTCCCATTGCGGAGCACAGGCTCCGGACGCGCAGGCTCAGCGGCCGTGGCTCACGGGCCCAGCCGCTCCGCGGCACGTGGGATCTTCCCAGACCGGAGCACCCGTGTCCCCTGCATCGGCAGGTGGACTCTCAACCACTGCGCCACCAGGGAAGCCCTGGCCCGAACTTTTGAAGGGACAGTGGTGAGACCCTCTTTCTTGGAACTCTGGATAATGGTTTCACCCTGTGCTCCCACCCCACCCTTCCAACATTAAATAAAGTCTTCCCTGGAAATAGAGGGGTCAATGTAGACAGCATGACCCGACAATGGCCAGCTGGTGCATTCATCATTTTTGTGTGTGGAATGTGTGTCTCCTGCTCACCGTGGGTGGGGGCAGCGTATGGACTCCAGGGTCAGTGCAAATCCTGCCGCTGTCGCTCAGTAAGTGGTTGCCTTAGGTGAAGGAACTTGCTCACCCAAGTTTCAGTTTCCTCATTTAGAAAATGGAGAGAGTAATAGTATTACCTCATGTGGTTGTGAGAATTCCAATGAGATAATGTCCACAATATTCCTTGAATTTTGCCCTGCCTGGTGTCATTATCGAGGGTGGTGGCAGACGGAGTTAGTGGCCACATTTGACAGTTCTCAGGACCCTGGCCTCTCCCTGATCCCTGTAGAAACCAGGGCTCTGGCCCCCAGTTGGGCAGGAAACTCTGTTCTTAAAGCATTTCTACCCTCCCTTACCCTGAGCGCCCTCTCCATTTTATCACTATTGTGGGAAGCTCTGGCAAAGCTCCAGAATGATTTTTGTCCTCACACCTTTTTTCCCTAAAGGAGCCTCCCCTTTCCTGCCTTTGGGGATCCCCTCAGGAACTGGGGCTCCTTCTCTCCTCTGGCCCTAGCCACCCAGCGAAGGAGATTCTTGCTGGGTGACCAGGCCCAGGAGGGGACGTGGCTGTCCTTCCCCACATCCTGGCAGAATCCAGTGCCTGGAAGCAGGTAGGCGGTAGGTCCTGCACCGAAGGGCATCACACTCATGACATCAGCGGTGCTGGGTCTCTAGACCCCCTCTGCCAGCAGGGCATAGGCTGAGGCCAGGAAAGGGGGCCCTGAGCCCCTCCCTGTTCCTGGCACGGAGCCCAGCTGGCAGCACCCCTTGCCACGACTAGGCTGGGTGCCACATTCTGGGCTGACGCCAGACCTGCCTGGCTCCTTCCCTGTGCAAGGCAGCCCTCCAGTGGGCTGCTGATTTCCCTGATAATGGTGCCCGGTGCGGGGAATGCCGTCTCCGGCCAGGTCCTTGCCATCCCTTCCAACCCTGGGGGAGCAGAAAGGGCATAGAACTCAAAGTCACAAGCCCTCAGTTCTAGTCTCGCCTCTGCCCCATCAACCCAGTGGCCGTGGGCAGCTCGCTCCCCTTTCTGAGTCTTCCGTTCTTCACCCGAAAAACAAGGACACCGACTAGGAGATTTCTAGAGCTCTGTCCAGGACGGCTGGTTTGTGGTTCCAGATTTTGCCAATCCTGCTGGCAAGGTGAGCTGTGCTCGGATCCCCCAAACTCTGCAGCACAGGGCCTTCCCCCAGCTGAGGCCAGGGCAGCTGGTCCTTGCCACAGCTTCAGTGGACGAGAAAGGCCTGGAAGACCTCCTCCTTGTCAGATAAGAGGAAAATAAGTACTTCCCAAAGGAGTGGGTGCCGGATTCAAACGCCATCCAGGCACTGATGCCCAAGGGCAAGGCTTGGCGAACCATGGCTCTTGGCCAAATCCAGCCTATATTACTCTGACCCGTGAGCTAAGAATGATTTTTATAGTTTTAAGTAGTTGGGAAAAATTCAAAAGTTGAAAGTAATATTTTGTGACACTTGAAAATTACATAAAATGTGAATTTTCGTGTCCACAGTGAAGGTTTACTGGAACACAGCCACACATTCATTTACATCTTATCTGTGGGTCCTTTATGGGGATAGAGCTGTATAATGGCAGAGACCATATGGCCACAAAGCCTAAAATACTGACAGTCTGGCCTTTAACTGAAAAGTTTGCCGACCCTGATCAAGAAAACCATAGTTCTCCCAAGGTTTGCACTAAATAGTTCTGGAATCTACCTAAAAATACTTTTTTTCATTTAAAAAGAAGCATTACTTCTTCTTCTTCTTTTTTTTTTTTTTTTTTTTTTTTTTTTTTTGCGGTACGCGGGCCTCTCACTGTTGTGGCCTCTCCCGTTGTGGAGCACAGGCTCCGGACGCGCAGGCTCAGCGGCCATGGCTCACGGGCCCAGCCGCTCCGCGGCATGTGGGATCTTCCCGGACCAGGGCACGAATCTGTGTCCCCTGCATCGGCAGGCGGACTCCCAACCACTGCACCACCAGGGAAGCCCGTTACTTCTTCTTCTAACATTAGCAGTGAATGTTCATTATGGAAATATTAGAAGATGCAAATGAGCAAAAAGAAGGTATTAAAATCATCCATAATTCTGCCACCCTGTTATATAACTACTGTTAGCATTTTAACTTAGATCCTTCTGAAATATATATATATGTGTGTGGGGGGATATATATATACACACACAGAGATATATTTATAACCTTCTGGATTATATACAGTGTATTTACATATATTTATATAGTGTACATGTATGACACATGTATATCTGGCACACATACAGCTTTTACAAGTTGTACACAAATGCCCTTTTCATTTAAATACACATCTCAAACTATTTGCTGTCTCGGGGACTGTCCTAGGCCTAGTGGGGTAATTCTAGGATCTCAGACCCTAGGGGAAGATCTAAACCGAAATGCCCTGCAGGCAGTTGGGCCTGTGTGTGTGAGGCTCAGGGGCTTGGTGGGGCCACAGCTGTGGATCTGGGAGTCATCAGCACATGGGTGGTGGTTTCCACCGCAGGAGAGCATGAGGTCACCAGGATGAGTGTAGATGGGGGGGAACAAAGGGCCAAAGAGGGAACTCTCAGGATCGCCGACATTCAGGGACAGGTAGAGAAAGTAAGTCCACCAGACAAGGGAGGGAGAAAGAAGCAGGAGAACCAGAAGGCTGGGGGAGGGGAAGACAAGCCAAGAGCCTGGGACAGTGCCTGGTGTGAGTGGGTACTTGTGAAGTGAGAGAGGGTCTAGGAGAAACCAGCGCCACCCCTGAGCCCTGGGTGGTGGGTGCCGCTGATGGGACGTTTAAAGGACAGTTGAACAATGGCAGGATGTTCAGAGGCATCCCAGAGGGGCCCTTGGAGACAGAGAGGAGCAGGGAGGTGGTCCAGGCCGAGGCGGCCACCTGGGCCCAGCCTGGTGAGAGGGAGGCCATGCTGAGTGTGAGGAAGCCAGCTTACCCTAAAGGATGGAGAATGTTGGCCAGGGTCCTTCAGAATGTGGGCCTGGCATTGTTGGGCCAAACTGGTGACGGTGGAGGCCTGGGAGTGGAGTATAAATAGAAATGTGGTCTGGAGGTGCTGGGAAACCCTCCCCTCCTGCCCTCCCTGCTCATGAGACTGAGCAGTCCCCCGGGATGCCAGAGCTGGAAGGCCCCTGCTGTTCCGTTGCTAAAGTTGGGCATGGGGAGAAAACCAAAGAGACGTTAACAAAGATCCCATGATAGGTTCTTCAGTCTGGACAAGGGAAGGCTGAAGGAGAGGTGACCTGGATGCTCTTTATTTCTCCTCCTACTGATTGTATAGAGGATGGTGGGCATCAGCATCTGTCCTTAAGCAAACAGAGAGGAAACGGTTGTGAGCTATTTCCATTGGGATTTAGGAAGGAAGACCTAAGAAGAGGTTCCAGACTCTGGAATTTTAAAAACACTGGGTAGTAGGTGAGGGACCTTCCTTGAGGGTCTTTAATGGATGCTGCTAAGAGGAGTGGAAAAGGGTCTTCTCTGTCTGGGAGATGAGGCAGGCCTAGTCTGGAAGCAGACATGGGAGACAGAGATCTTGCCTACGCTGGCTCCTTGCTCCAGCCTCTGGTCTGGGATGTTTTGCGTGGCCAGGACCAGAGCGGACAGAAGGGCACCTTGTCCCATCTTATCACTTAGAAATCCAGAGCCTCCGCAAAGATTACAGGCCAGCCTTAGCTGGGTCTCCAGAAAAGGCTAAAAAGAAAATACCAGAAGATGATATACGTGGCTTCATTCCTTGAGCCTCAGGCAGCCAAAAAGAGCAGAGTATCAGCAGGGCTGATGTGGGGCTCACACCAATGAGGGGGGGTGGTCAGGAGGGGTCATCTGTAGGGGTTGAGGCCAAGGTCTGAGCCTGGGTAGTGCACCTGACCTGTGAGGCCCTGGAAATCTGCCCCTAGGGGATGGGAGCCCATGAGGAGGGCCCCAAGGCCTGCCAAGCCCCTCTCCACAAGCTCTGGAGGCCCCAACTCGGTGCATGTTCAGTTGGTACCTCTCTTGAGGATCATTTCCATCTCCTGTCCATCCCTCACTGTGCTGTGGTACCTGCCAACCCTGAGGCCTCCACAGACCTCACTGGGGGAGTCGCTGGTGGGCAGGAAGCTGCCCCCTCTGCCCCAGCCCACGCTCCCCCCACCACCATGGGGAAGAGTTGGCTAGAGAAGGAGGGCTAGGTTACAGATGAGGCTTGGAGTCCAGTGGGCAACTGACAGTCTCCTGGCAGCCCTCTTACCTCCAAACAGCTCCCAGAACCAGGAATTTTCAGCTTTCATAGATTTGCTCACTGATCATTTGAGGGTTTGCTTGGTGCCAGGCCCCATGTCAGGCACAAGGGGGTGTAATGATGAGTCAGACCCAGTTTTTGCCCTTAACAAGCCCGCAGGCAAACTAGGGAAACAGACAAGCAAGCAGTTACGGTACAGGGAGTCAAGGGTGCTTACTTGGGGACATCTAGAATGCCGTGGGAGCACAGATGAGGGACCCCCACCTGGCTGGGCCAGCAGGGTTTCAGGCTAGAGAGGACATGAGGGGCATCGTAGAAGGCGTCCAGGAAGAGGTCATGCCTGACTTGAGCCTTGAAGATGGGAACACTTTGCTGGCTTTCCCCTTGTCCCTGGCCCACAGGTCCCTGGGGTCCAGTTCCCACTGAGAGCCAGGAGAACCGAGGAGGAAAGATGTCCCAGAGAGTCCAGGGCTGGTTGACAGACCCCCGGGCTTGCTCTAGTGTGCCCAGAAAGAGGGCAGGGCCAGGCCATCCCCGTGGGCTCAAGTCCCACCTGCTAAGAGTAGGGCTGGCCTGACAAGGAGAAGGTAAACGTAGAAACAGGTCCCTGGCCTGCCTGAGAGTGGAAGGGTCTGCACACAGACAGACAGAGTGTTCTGGGGGTTCAAGGTGCCAAAAGGTCTTTGTCTTCAATGGCCCTAATGTTTCAATGTCTATAGAGGAAAGAGGCTTGAACGAGTCGTTATGGTGCACTGGCTATGGTCTAGTTCAGCCGTGAGTTCATTCATTCCACAAACACGGGCTGAGCACCTGGTAGGTTCCTTCCACCGTGAGGCGCTGGGGAAGCAGAGCTGCCTGAGACCACGCTCTTGCCATGAAGACATCACCATCTAGTTACGAATGTGCACAGGCTGCTCTGGAAGCATCTCATTTTACCTTGAGGGAGGAGGGGTGGCCACGTGCGGCTTCCCAGGGGAAGCAACACTTGAGTTGAGTTTGGCAGCGGTTTTACCTAGGGAAAAATGAGAAAGGGCATCCCAGGCCAAGTGAAGTTTCATGTGGGCCGTGAGTGTGGTTTACCCTGAGAACGCCAAGTACATTTCATAAAGCTGGTCCCCCCCAGGGAGGGGTGAGAGCTGAGACAAGGAGGAGACAGGGGTCAAAACACAGGAGGCCTAGTCTTCTGGCCACTGGAGTTTGGACTTTTTCCTGAGGGTGGTGTTAATATGGAAGGATTTAAAATAGGGAAGTGACATCATCAGAAAGCAACGGAGAAAGTTAGGTCTCGCAGCCAGTGGCAATTGGATAGGAGGTTAGGCATTATCCCCATTTGGCAGAAAAGGAACCTGAGGCATGGGTGTCTTCCCAGGTCATAGTGGGAGAGCTGGGACTTCTTCCATGACTCCAAACTACAGAGGATTTCGGAGAGCAGGGCTGGGCAGCACGTGGCCCTCACTGCGGGACTTTTGCATCAGGTAGGACGCCGTGGAGGCTAGTGGTGCCTGTGTCCAGGGCAGGGGCCACCCTGAGCCCCAGACGCTTCGCCTCCTGACCAGCTTCTTGCAGGTTAGTCCTGCTTGCTCCTGGAAGGCCTTCCCCGCCTGCTTCCTGCATTCCAACAGGGGCTGTGAGAATCTTCTCTGAGCTCTGTCCCTGTGTCCAGAGCATCTGTTCGCTGGTAGAGTGACCACAGGCCTATCTGTCCCTTTGATTCTGACCACTCAGAAGGCCCCAGGCTGACAGCCTCTCTCATCCAGGCGAGAGCTCGCGGAATGAGCTGAGTGATGAAGGCTCCAGGGCTTCTGCTTCTGCTTCTGCCACTGCCTCTCAGCTCCAGCCAGTCTCCTGAGGTTTGTCGCAAACTAGGGAAACTAAAGCCTCAAGCTGTGCAAGGCAGCGTCCGCTAGAGGATGAAGGAAGAGATGGTATCTGCTGGCTCCCTGCAGGCACAGTTCTACTGGAAGGAGGGAGTGTCTCTGAAGTCTCAATTCATGACGTCTGCAGACTTGGTCAGCTGTGGCTTCTAGTTGTTTTGAAACCTGCCCAAAGGCCCAGAGTGACTGAGTGGCCAAGGTGGGGGTAGGAAATGGGCAGCAGAGAACGTCGTAAGGATCCTAGCTGGTGGTCAGCCTTTGGGACCAAGGGTCAGGCCCCCTGGGCTTCCGAAAGTGGGCAGTTGGAAGTTACATCCTTCCTCCCCCGTCCCTGAACTTAGAGACTGAGCGCTAAAAGAAAAGAAAACAAAGCAAAAAGAGGGACTTGGAAAAGTATCTAACGTGTGACTGGAATGCAGTAGGTGCTCCATGTGCCGGTGAAACAGCCAGCCAGGCCTGCTGTATGTGACCAGCACTAGGCACAGGAATCAAGCACGCCTGGTGAGGGAGGCACCAGGAAAGTCCTCACTGTGATCCCGTGGATGATGTACTTGCATGGAGTGTGCCCATCAGATGGGCACCCTGCGGCCCTAGGGGGTCTGGGAAGCTTCTGAAGACCCAGGACCTGAACTGCATGCTGTGTTGGGGAGTGGGCAGAGCAGAGCCCGAGAGGAACCAGTGGGGGCAGGTCTTGAAGGACCTTGGGTTGCAGGCTTTATTGTGAATGGGACTTTATTCAGGAGGGAGGCAAAGGGGCTTCTCATAAGGGTTCTCTGAGGAATCTCAGAGCCTGGCTCCCTGGAGGTTAGGAAGTGAAGCTGACCTCCTCCCTCTGCACCAGTCTGCAGCCAAACTTCTGTGAGAGGGAGGCTGTGGCCCAGCTTCCCTGGATGCTCTGTCAATCTCCTTTTCTGCCTCCATGGTCTCCCGGTCTGTGTCTCCCAGGTGTCCCAGCCTAGAGGCAGGTGTTAGTTCTGGGGCCTGGCAGAGGTCGTCCAGGGGGTGGGGAGCGGCAGGCCACCTCTGCACTACCTGGATGATGGGCCCGTGGGCCGGCCTGGCCTGCCCCGTGGATACGAGCAGTCAGCTAGGAGGCGCAGGTCCCCTGCCCGGCGTGGCCCTCCCGAGTTGCGTCAATAATTGGGTGGGGGCTTCCCTGGTGGCGCAGTGGCTGAGAGTCCGCCTGCCGATGCAGGGGACACGGGTTCGTGCCCTGGTCCGGGAAGATCCCACATGCCGCAGAGCGGCTGGGCCCGTGAGCCGTGGCCGCTGAGCCTGCACGTCCGGAGCCTGTGCTCCGCAACGGGAGAGGCCACAACAGTGAGAGGCCCGCGTACCACACACACACAAAAAAACCACAAACAAACAAAAAAACAAATAATTGGGGGGACCCCTCCTGCCTGTCCTTTCCCTCTCCATCTGGTGGTTCAGGCCTGCCAATTGCCAACCACGTTCCCTGTTCCCTGGTCCTCTTCCATCCCAAGGCTTCAAAGTGCCTTATGGGCTATAAGAACGTCTGTGAGGGATGTGTTTGATGAGCTTTATATGGGCCTCTTTTCTGGTACATTTTACATCTGTGCAGGAAGTTGAGAGAAAAAGAAAAGGAGAAAAGAGAGCCAACATTTTCTGGGTGTCTTCCTTGTGTCAGCTCACTCAGCATCCCCACTCAGACATCCACTGGACATGAAACACATGCCTAAAACCGCACCCAGACCTCCAGTCCCAGCATCCCCCATCCCCACTATGGCCACCCATCCTTCCAGTTGCTCAGGCCAAGCCCTTCAGAGTCCTGCTTGACTCCTTTCTCACACCCCATATACAATCTGTCCGCAAATCCCTCTGGCTCCACTTTCAAAGTATACCCAGAATCCAGCCACTTCTCCCCACCTCCACTGCTCTACGCTTCCCCCAGCCATCACCTCCTGACCGACCTCCCTGCTGCAGCCAGAGGGAGCCAATTAAAACCTAAATGGGATCAAATCACTCATCCCCGAAAACCCTCCCAAATCCCGAGGGGCCCCAACATGATCAGCTCTCTTCTCCAGCCACACTGCTGTTCCCAGACCGTACCAAACTCACTTCTGCCTCAGGACCTTTGCACCTACTGTTCCCTTGCTGACCTGCTTCCCCCAGATGCTGTATGACTAGCTCCCTCCCCGGTGCCTACTCAGAATTTTTCCCAGAAGATGTCACCTTCTCAGGGAAGACTTCCTGACCACCCTATTTAAAACTGCAACATCCCACCTCTCACACCCCATCCCTCTTCCCTGTTTTATTTTTCTCTGTTGCTCTTGTCACCATCTAACATGCCGTATATTTTATTTACTTATTTTCTTTGTTGCCTCTCCCCACCCCCTTTAGAGTGTCAGGATTAATGAGGGCAGGATTAATGTCTGTTTTGTTCACAAGTGGATTCTCAGGGTCAACAACAGTGCCTGACACGTAGTAGGTGTTCAATAAATAATTGTTGAATGAAAGACTAGAGCCAAAGCTACGAGCGATGGTGTCACTGAATTGCCGTCATCAGCCTGCTAGTGGTGGCATGGGATTGGAAGCTGGGGTTGTCTGACTTTAATTCCGGGTGGCGGTGGAGGAGACCTGGAAGGTAGAAAACCACACTTACAGCCTAGGCCGCAGGGAGGGGCAGGGTGGGGGAGTTCCAGTTAGGAGAAGAAAGGAGCAATGTGGTCACTGAGTCTGTGTACTTGGCAACAGCCAGGAAATTGCTGCATGATTTTGAGCAAGTCAGTTCCCCTCTGGGAGCCGCGTTGTCCTCCACGGGCGAGCCAGGGAGGATTAGAATGGTGGCTCTGTGAGTGCCCGTTCCTGCTAACACTCCAGGAGTCCAGCCCTTTCTCGTGGGGCACACGGTGGCCTCTGGGCAAGTGTCAGTTTCCTGTCGGCCTGGCTTCTCCTTCCTCCTGAGCTACCTGCTTCTCTGGCACCAGCAGGAAGTGCCGGGCTGGCTGGTGTGTCCCCAGGAGGAGGTGATGGGAGGTAGGCCGAGAACTCTATGGATTCACCTGGGCAGGAGGGAAGGCCTGGTTGGGGGTCTGCCTGCCCACCCCTGCAGCTCCTGAGGGGGACTTCTCCTTCAGCATCCCCCCACCCCACCCGGCCAGGCCAGCGTCCTTGGACGCCCGTCTCCCTCTTCCCCTGGCACCAGTTGCACGGGGACAGCCCCAGATGGCTCCCTGGCCCTGGGGACAAAGGCCACACTGTGCCCAGCCCTGGGCTGGCTTCAGGCTGGGTCACACTGAGCCTTTCTGTCCCCAGATGGGGGTGAGGGGCAGACGGCACGAAGGTAACAGGCCTTTTTCCTGTCGCCCTTCCCCCGCTGACCCTCAAATCTGAGGAACTGACTCTCCCAAGAAAGAAGTCACAGAGGCATCTTGTGTCCTGAGGTAGGGAACAACAGACTATTCACTGCCCAGCCTGCCCTGTCACATCCAGACCCTGCTGGGTTCAAGGCCCCAATTGTCCCCGTCCGAAGGCAGCGTCCCCTCTCTGCGTGGTCACCACCCCTGCTGCCTGCTCCCCTGCCACCATCAGGAAGTCCATCCCTACATCTGACCGCCATCGCTCCCGCCACAGTGACAGCCACTTCCTCTCAGTCTCTTCTCAGGCCGGGTGCAGAGCAGATGGTTCCCATCGTCCGCATTGCTTGGTCCCCCATTCCTGCTCAAGTGAGCCGTCCCCAGTTTCACCGTCCACATGCTTCCTGGTCCCACTTGTGTCTCCTTGCTGCTAACAGGGAGGGCAGGTGCAGTTCAGGCTGCTTCTCCTTTGTCTTGTAGAGACTGGGGGCCTCCCTCCCAGAAGGCTTTTGACGAGCTCCCCTCTCCCTCCCCTACAGACAAACGCAAGGGCGTGAGATATATGGCAGCTACCGGTGGATTCCTGAGCCACAAACCCTATGTGCCAGCCCATAAATCCCAGACTGTAGGATGGCTTTATGGGGAGGCCTGTTTTTAAAAGAGGGCGTGACTGGCCCCTCTTGGCAGAGCCCAGACCTCAGGGAGCCAAGTGCCCAGTCGCCGCCCCCCCTAGGATGAGCATGACTGAGCTTGGGGCATCGATTTGTGCAGGGCAGACATCTTCTCCCTTCCGGTGCGTCTTCTCCTCCACTCAGCATTCCTCCACCTTCCTGTGCCTCCGCAGCTTCGAGGATTCCTCATCTCAGCACATGAGTGCAATATGGAAACCTGGGCAGATTACCATCCCTTACCTAGACCTCAGATGCTTCCCAACCATGGCTCTAGTGTTCAGATCATTGGGCGTGGGTTTTTTTCATTTGTTTGTTTGGTTTTGGCCACCCCATGCAACTTGTGGGATGGGGGATGACTTTTAAAAATGCATTGTCCCAGGCACCATCCTCAGAGCCTCAGTTCCAGAATCTGAGGGCGAAGCCCGGGAATCTGAATGTTTCCCAATACTCCCTGCTGAGGCTGATGTTCGGCCAACTTGTAAACAGTTGATCTGTACAATGGGGACATCTCCACTCTCCTGTCGTGTGGGAAATATGAGTCAGCAGGCAGGGCATGTCGAGGTCCTCTTGTCACTGGAGCCTACACGCTGCCACCATCATGAAGCCCCCCTTATGCCCCCCCATCCCCGGCTGGCTGCACACAAGAGTGAGGTGGGTGGCAGCCTCTGGGAGCTTCCTGTCCATGAGAATCCCGCAGACGACAGGCCCGGACATTGCACAGAGCCAGGAGGGGTGGCTGAGGTTGGCTGGCAGGAATGAGCTTGGAGATGGAGAAGTAAGAAAGTTCCAGGCTGGTGGGCTTTGCAAGGAAGCTGGAAGAAGAAGAGCTTTCAGCTGCCTTCTCATCAAAGGAGGCCTCACAGCCCCCAAGTTCCTTGAGAAGAGGGACCAGGCTTTACTCACCACTAACCCCAGCGCCTAGTGTAAGGCTTGGCACTTCATTTGTTGAGCCGAACTGAGTGAGACTTCATGGCCCACTGACAGAGATAGGCTCGGCTGGCAGTGCAGACCCAACGCCTGTGCTCTGAGAGGTGCCAGCCTGAGGAAGGAGTGCCTGGCCATACCCAGTCTCTGGGCTCAGAGGAGCTGGAGGGCCACAACTTAGCTGCATTTGGGGGCAGCCAGGGAAAGGACCCTTTCCAGGCTGGCTGAGTACAGAAGGATGTGATCCATAAGCAAAGTAAACATGCTACTGACCCATAATCCCCTAAACCAGGATTCAGGAGGGGCCTGGTTGCCTTGGCAACTGGTTACTGGCCAGTGACAGTGCTGAGAGCATCCTCTGGAAATGGGCTATGCTTGGTGCATGGGTAAAAGCTGGGAGAGGGTGCAGGGTGGCCCCCTCCCATCACAGGGCTAGCCCTGATGGCTTCATGGCAGGTGTGGGTGGAGGCCCTTGTGAGGCCTCTTGATCCCAGCCCCACTGTAGCTGAGGGAGAAGAAGGCAGAGTAGAAATGAGGGGGTGGCCACACTGGGAGCTTATGAAACCATGGAGGGGAGGGGAGGGGAGGGGAAGGGGGGAAAGGGAAGGGAAGGCGTGACAGCCCCACTCTGAGTTTTCAGGGCAGAACAGAGAAGGAAAGGTCTATGGGAAGAAGCGGTTGCACAAGTCTCACTGGGAGGCCAGCGGGTGTCCCCTCACTCAGGGGGCAAGAGGGCTGAGGAGCCGCAGGGAGGGAACCTCTTCTCGCTGGGGAAGGGGCCCTGGGGTGAGCAGAGCAGCCCACCCCTCTCCTTCCTCATGTTCTCTGCAGTAGACACCCTGCCTGCTGGGGTTCTGGTGCAGAAGGGGCCAGCAGTGCTCAGCCTCCCCTCCCTGGGGGCCGTTTCCGGTAAATTTCTATCTTTCCCTTGAGACATTCAACTGCTCCTGACCTCCCATATTTCAGCAGGAGGCATGGGGCTGGGCCAGCTCAGATGTACACATCCTCTCCCTTGTCCCTTTCCTCTCTTTCCCTGTCTCCTGGGGACCCAGGACAAGCCAGAGAGGGACTCCCAGGTGTCAATATTAGGATGAAATGGGGTTTGGACCAGACTGCGTTACAAGGGTGTAGGCTAAGCTATGTTCAGCTTATGGGCATCAATCAGTAAGGCTTACTGGCTGTTGACATATTCAGCCTCTTCCATGCACGTTGGTAAAGAGCTGCTGGCCCTAGGGCCACTCGGTTCTGGTGTCTTCCCTGCCACCCCTGGCCTCTTTCCAGAACTCTCTAGACCTCCAGCAGCTAAAAGGTTACCGTCTGGCCCTGGGGAGGCCTTCAGGGTCCTATTGGCACATCAAGCTGCTATTATGAGCAGTACTTTGCTGTGCTTCTTAATATTCCCTGTGAATATCTCCCCAGGGACAGGGAATCCTGGGGGGATGAGATTCCCAAGGAGGAAGAGGGTCAGGAAGATGCAACCCTGGCCCCTGAGTGCGGGGCAACAGAGCTTGATGGGAAGCTGGTGTCGACCGGACCCATTGCCGTGTTCTCACCCACTCTTCTCACTTCTATCCCAGGACCCTGCGGCCTGCCGCCTGCTGATCATGAACAAAATGAAGAACTTTAAGCGCCGCTTCTCCCTGTCAGTGCCCCGCACCGAGACCATCGAGGAGTCCTTGGTTGAGTTCACAGAGCAGTTCAACCAGCTCCACAGCCGGCACAATGAGGGTGAGGGGTCTGGGGCCCTTCCCCCGGCATCCCCCCGCCCCTCCCCACCCTCCCTGACACAGCGCGGCTGGCCTTGGGGTTGGCCTTGGTCGGGGAAGGGCAGAGTGAAGTCTCCTCCCCACCCCCATGCCGGGGCAGAGGCAGGGAGGGTGGCTGATGCCTCTCCCTCTCAGGCCTGCAGCTCCATCCTCTGGGCAGAGACCCCCAGCCAGAGTCCAGCACCTTCTCCCCCTCAGACAGAGGGGAGGACCCCGGGCAGCTGTCCCCTGGCATGCAGTACCGGCGGCAGAACCAGCGCCGCTTCTCCATGGAGGTGAGGGGCTCCAGGCTCTACGACACATCCACAGATGTATGCCCAGGAAGGTGGTTGCCTTGGAGCCAGACTTCATGGGTTCAAATCCCGGCTCTGCCATTGATTAGCTCTGTGACCTTGAGCAGGCTACGCAACCTCTGTGTACCACAGTCTCCTTGTGTTAAAATGGTCATCGAGAAGATTAAATGAGAATATATGCCACGTGCTCAGAACATTCCTGGTACCTAGCAAGGGCGAGACAATTTGACTATTGGTCTTATGACCCATATACATGTGCCCAAGTGTATGAAAAATATGCTTACAGAATCACAGTGTCTGCAGGAATCTCATTCTACAGATGGTGACTCTGAGGTCCAGAGAGGGGAAGGGACCTCCTAAGGTCACACAGCAATCCCTGGATGTTCATGTATGTCTCAGCACATCTTTGAAGCCTCACAGCCCATGGTTCAGTCCTGCTGGGGTTGTTCACAGGGAAAGCCAGGCCCAGGGCCAGAGGCGAGGGTCCCACAGCCCTAGCTACCCTGGAGCAAACACTGGCGCCCCTGTCTCATCCTGGCCACTGCAGGACATCAGTAAGAGGCTCTCTCTGCCCATGGACATCCGTCTGCCCCAGGAATTCCTCCAGAAGCTGCAGCTGGAGAGCCCAGACCTGCCCAAACCGCTCACCCGAATGTCCCGCCGTGCCTCCCTGGTGAGTCCCAAGAGGGTCAGAGGTCGCCTGGGTGGAACACCCTCTCCCCTGCAAGACATCAGTCCTGGTTTTGCCTGTCCCAGCTGAGGCCTACAGCAGTTTCCAGGGAGGTTTCTGGGCCTCTGGCGCCACCTGCCGGCTGAGAGGATTCCCATAGCTGGTCCTCTTGGTCCACCTCCCTTCCCTAGTTGAGTCCCACCAGCGCTGGAGCTGAGCTCCAAGCCCCCTCTGGGTTCCAGAGTCTTCACCGGGGTGAGGTCAATAAACCAGCTGGCCCGTGTTTCCAAGTCTTGGCTGCCTATCAGATTTCCCTGGGAGCATCTTACAAAACACAGATTCTGGTCCCCAGTCCAGATACGTACAGAAATCAAACTCTGGGTGGTGGGGCCCAGGAATCCGTATGGTTAAGGGTTGGGTTGTTAAGGGTTGAGCTGGAGCAAGTGTGCTGATGAGAGAGGCTATAGCGAGGTGGGTTCTGAACTGGACCCCCAAGGTACAGTGGAGAAAAAGGCACAGTTCCTGCCCTTGAGGGGCTTCTGAGCAGGATGGAGACAGACAGGTGATAAAGGCCTGTGGCAATCCCAGGACTACAATCCTGGGCTCTGCACCCACCACTGCCACGGGAGAAAGAAACTCACACTTCCAAGGCCTCCCTCCTTTGTCACAGGGACAGGGAGAAGTGGAGAGGGAGGATTTGGGGCTGCCTTCACCCTGCTAGCCTCAGACCCCCTGGGGGTCTCATTCCCTTTCCACCTGGAGGCTGGGGGTGAGGAGGTGTACCCTTTGTGGGACTGCTGGGGCCTTCAAGCTCACAGGACCCTATGTCTCTCCCTCTCAGTCAGATATCGGCTTTGGGAAACTGGAAACATACGTGAAACTGGACAAACTGGGGGAGGTAAGAGGCTGGGTTGGGTTTTCTCCAGGCCGCCAGGCAGGATGGCTAGGAGGAGAAACAGGGTCTTCCCCAGCCTTCCCCAGTCTGCGGTCACACTACCCCTGTCCCACAGATCTCGCCATGCAGTCTGGCCCAGCCTTTGGCAGGTGTTAAGGTGGGCCCAGGTCCTGGAGGAGGGCATGAGGATGGAGTGGCTGATGGGCTCTGGGGCAGAATCCAGTCTTTTTTTTTCCTGCAAATATTTCTTGTCGGGGATCAAATCCCAACTCCTCTGTTTACCAGCTCTGTGGCCTGGTGTGAGCTCTGTGACCTCCCTCTGCGCCTTGGTTTCTTCCTCTGTCAAATGGAGATCCTAAGTGCTCTACCTCATAGGGTGTTGTGAGGACTGAGTAGGTCACTGTAAGCTTTTGTGCTGTGTAATTATTAGCTATTTCCGTAAACACTGTGCTGGGCTTTGTGTTCCAGGCGGGGGGTGGGCAGTGGTTTACAGAGAGGAGGAGGATGTGGCCCTTTCCTTCCAGGAACCCGGAGGAGACCTACACATAAACATCAACAGAACATAAGGAAGAACAAAACTGGTGTTATAATAGAGGGACACCTTGCCTGCTGGGGGCTTACAGGAAAGACAGTTCCTTCTGACCGGGAAGGAGTTAGGGACAGCTTCACAGAGAAGTGGGCTTTGGAAGAAACAGAATTTCAGTGAAGGGGGGCTAGGGAAGGGTGGTCCTGCCAAAGTCACGGCCCAAGCAGAGGCACAAAGAGGAGGACGTTGGACAGAGGAGAGCGGGGCCTGAATGTGGCTGGGCTGCTGGGGTTCTTGTTCCCAGGGAACCTATGCCACAGTCTTCAAAGGGCGCAGCAAACTGACAGAGAACCTCGTGGCCCTGAAGGAGATCCGGCTGGAACATGAAGAAGGCGCGCCCTGCACTGCCATCCGAGAGGGTACAGCATCCTAGGGTCCTGTAGTCTTGGGGCTCCTGGGAGGAGGGGTTCCTGGCCTGAACCCTGATGGCAGCCTGGGGGCCGAGTCATTGCTGGAATGGGGACTCCTGAGGCTGGTCCCAGGAGAAGAGGGTATGAGGGGCATATGGGGCCTAAGGGACCCAGGCAGGCCTGTCTCCCCATAGTGTCTTTACTGAGGAACCTGAAACATGCCAATATTGTGACCCTGCATGACCTCATCCACACGGAGCGCTCCCTCACTCTGGTGTTTGAGTACCTGGTGAGTTGGGGTAGGGGTGGGAGGGGTGGAGAGGGTGGGGGTGGCCCAGGCCTTGTTCTGGAATCAGGTTCTCAGCTGCTCCCATGCAGGAATGGCCCAAGGGCCCAGGCTTAGGGGCAGCTCAGAGCCAGGGACCTGTCCCATTCCTCGGCTTGGGCCCTGCCCAGGGAAGGGCACCTGGCCAGGCGTCAGGTCAGGGCGAGGGCTGAGCCACGCACTGTGTTCCAGGACAGTGACCTGAAGCAGTATCTGGACCACTGTGGAAACCTCATGAGCATGCACAACGTCAAGGTAAGAGCCTCCGTGTCATGGACCCCACCCCCCACCCCCGCTCTAACGCAGAGCGTCAGGTTCCCTCTCTGTCAAATGGGAGCATGAGTTACCTGCCAGGATGAAGAGAGGCTTCGGGGAAATTCAGAGGGATGAATGACCTCTTCTGTGTGCATACGTCCCCACACAGGCAGGCTTCCTGGCCCAGTGTGGCGCCTCTCAGCTCCCCGACTGGGGTACTCTCTCCTCCCCCACCCTCCTGCCTCCTCTGCACACCTGGTGCCCCGCCCTCTGGGTGGGATTCCCTGGGGTGGATGGGGCCCAGGATGTGGCTTCCATGTGGGCAGGAGAACCAGGTAGCTCTCCAAGTACCTCACCTCCACCCAGTCTTGTCCCCATCCCCGTCCCAGCCACGGGGAAGAGGCGCAGGGTTCCTCCCTTCCTCTCTCCCCTCCATGGGACATGCTCCCACCTTGCACTGCTTCCTTTCTTTTCCCTCCCCCAGATTTTCATGTTCCAGCTGCTCCGGGGCCTCGCCTACTGCCACCGCCGCAAGATCCTGCACCGGGACCTGAAACCCCAGAATCTGCTCATCAACGAGAGAGGGGAGCTGAAGCTGGCCGACTTCGGTGAGGGCCAGAGCCCACAGGGCTGGGGCAGGGTAGTGGAGGAATCTGACACAGTCTCCTCAGGATGTGGGCACTGTCGTGGGGCGGGGGGCGGTTCAGTGACGGGTCTGTCCCTAGGACTGGCCCGGGCCAAGTCAGTGCCCACGAAGACCTACTCTAATGAGGTGGTGACCCTGTGGTACAGGCCCCCCGACGTGCTGCTGGGGTCCACGGAGTACTCCACCCCCATCGATATGTGGTAAGCAAGCGCTGTGGGACTGGGCGGGGGGTTGGGGGCATGGGGAAGGGGCTTCCGCACCTGCGACTGCTTTTGCTGCCCCAAGGGCCTCTTCGAAGGACTGTCTAATCTCCTTTGAATAAAAGCCATGTGGCATCCTGCTGAACTGGATGTTAAAGAATTGAGGGCTTCCCTGGTGGTTCAGTGGTTAAGACTTTGTGCTTCCAATGCAGGGGATGCGGGTTCAGTCCCTGGTCGGCAAACTAAGACCCCACATGCTACATTGCGTGGCCAAAAAATAAAATAAAGAGAAGCAAGTTTAGGGGAAAAAAAAAATAAAAGATGCATTAAAAAAAATAGAATTAAGTCAGAGCTACATTGGTGTTTCCCTGGCTCTAAATAGACTCTCCTAGGCTGTGCTTCTGAAATATTCACCCAGGGGTACATAGGGGGTTACCAGAGGGCACAGGAGGGCCCCCACAGTAAATGTGATGAATCTTACCCAAGCATCAGTTCTACTGAAAAATTTAGAAGGGATACTTTTTTTCTTAAAATTAACGCACATATGATTCAGTGTAGAAGGAAAAGATTGCCGAACTTTAAAGGTAAAACACAGTTTTCTGATGAATTGCTGCTGTGCCCTACACCAGGGGTTTCCTTGGAGAGTGGATTTGTGGACTTCTCTCTTCCAGAGGGGCACATGATGGAAAGTTTGAGACAACACTGCTTGAAGAGCTGCTTCATGGGTGCTGGCTATGTAGACCCAAATCCTCCAGAGTGAAAGGGGAGAGATCAAAGCGTCCTAGAGCCCTGAGAAGTCCCCAGAGGGAGGCTGCAGTGGGTGGCTGTGCTGTGCTAGGAGCCTCTGCAGCTCTGGGCCACCCACCCTGGTGCCATGACCCATTTGAGTCACCGTGGCAGGGCATCGTGGTGGAGCAGCGCTAGGAAGCGCGGGTGCAAGGAGGTCCAGCCTAACGCCGCCCCTGCCCATTGCTCCCTGCAGGGGCGTGGGCTGCATCCATTACGAGATGGCCACAGGGAGGCCCCTCTTCCCCGGCTCCACGGTCAAGGAGGAGCTGCACCTCATCTTCCGACTCCTCGGTCAGTGTCCTGCCGCTCCCTCCCTCTCACCACTAGGGGGCGCCGGAATTCTGTCCAGCCCGGGCGCATATCCGGACTGGGAAGAGCAGCTCCCACCGGATCTCTACGGGCCCCCGGTGGACTCAGTCATTCTATGACCCCACCTCCTACCTTGCACCCCTCCAAGTCGCCCTCGGCCCTGGCCTCTCACCCCTCGCCACCCCTTCTCATCTCCCCAGGGACCCCCACGGAAGAGACGTGGCCTGGTGTGATGGCCCTGTCCGAGTTCCGAGCGTACAACTTCCCCCGATACCTGCCTCAGCCTCTCATCAGTCATGCTCCCAGGTAGCCCCTCCTCCCCACTCCTCCTCTCTGCCTGTGGGCCTGGCTGTCCCTCCCCGAGGTGGCTGTGAGCCCCACCCGTCCCACCCCACCCCCATAGACCAGAACTGTGCCAGCTCCTTCCTCCCGCAGGTTGGACACTGATGGCATCAACCTCCTGACCGGCCTCCTCCTGGTGAGTGTGCTCCCAAGCCGACCAGGGCCAGGCAGTCAGAGAGCTGAAGCCCCAAGATCCCAGCCCAGCCCTCCGTCCCACCTGCGTGCTGGCGTACCCCACGTACCCTCCACCCACCAGGCCCGAGGGGAGTGCTGGCTTCCACAGACTTCAGAGTGGGTGCACTCCCAACTCAAACCCCAATTCAGACCCTAGCTGTGTAGCTGTGAGCAAGTTACAGAGCTTTTCTGTGACTCAGTTTCCTCAATTGCAAAGTAGAATGAATCATTCACATTTTGTAAGATGGTCTTGAGGATAAATTGAGGTTAGAATGGTGCCTGTCTTGAATAAGCACACGATAAAGGGTAGTTGTTAGCATTACATGTTAATATTACTATTAAAGTTGTGATCTTAGATGCTTCAGCATCTGTATTTCCATCCCAAGAGGAGGTCATTCTCTGAAAGCCCCATTTCTAGTTTTCTCCTGGTGGCTGGAGACCTGAGACCCTGAGTTCTGAGACTGCCTTGGCTTGAGCGGGCAGCTGACCCCAGGGGCTTCTCAGGTTAGACTCTGGCCCTTCCCTTCTTGGCCATATAACTTAGCATGGGAATAGCATTGCCCAGAGGGGTCCCTGCAGTCCCCCACCCTCTGCTTTTCAGTACGAATCCAAGAATCGCGTGTCAGCAGAGGCGGCCCTGAGGCACCCCTACTTCCGGTCTCTGGGGGAGCGTGTGCACCAGCTCGAAGACAGTGAGTGTGTAGGGGAGGTTGGGGGAAGGGGGCAGGGCCAGCCCAGAACCAGAGAAAGGGAGCAGCTGGTGTGAGTGGAGGAGCCGGAATAAAGAGACCAGAGGCCCTGGGTCTAGCTGAGCAGCCTGGCTGCCGCTCCTTGGGTTTTCATTTGCAACGAGGGGAGGAAACCCTGTGGATCCAAGGTGCTTCCTGAAAGGCCAGTTAGGTGCTCCTGGCCAGTCCTAACTAAGGGGGCGCTCAATGGGTGTGGGGGCCTCAGGCTCCAGGAACAGGGCCAGCTCCACTCAGCTCTCTCCTGGCCTTTTCCCTCTCTCACCCCAGCTGCTTCCATCTTCTCCCTGAAGGAGATCCAGCTCCAGAAGGACCCAGGCTACCGGGGCCTGGCCTTTCAGCAGCCAGGTAGGGGCTCGTGCCTCCCCCACCTCCTCCTCTTATTAGAGGAGGCCAGGGCAGGCGGCTCCACCCTCTTGAGGAACAGAGATAGGGCCCAGCAGCCCCTCCTGCTGTGGGAATCAGCGTGGCCTCCCTGACATTGGCCTGTCTTCCGGGGGCCCGTGGGGAGCAGGGAAGGGACTGGTTTCCCTATCTCCTTGCCAGGCTTCCTCCTCCTGCGTTTCCCTCCTCAACCCCCACCCTAGACAGAACACTGCATCTGACAGTAGCCCTGATGAAGGTGCACACTTTTCCTGGTTCATTCTCTCTGCAAATTCTGAGCTCTCTGGCCTCCATCCTGGGAGAACTATACTTTGTTTCTAGACTAGCTGATGGCCTCAGACATGATAAGTGCTTTCCATGCAGTATCTCATTTAATCCTAAAATACCCCTTGAAATTGGTACTATTAGTTAATGCTCCCCATTTCACAGACAATGAGACTGAGGCTCTGGAAGGCTAAGGTACAATTTCACATAGCTAGTAAGTAGCAGAGATGGGATTTGAACCCAGGGCTGACCAGCTCCCAAGCACATGCTCTTGCTGGCTCTATCAGAGTAGCTCTGGAGGACGCCCATCCCTCCTGATGTCAGATGACCTTCGGCCCAAACTTCTCCCTGCAGTCCCACATCTTTCCTTCCATTCTCCAGGGCGAGGGAAGAGCCGGCGGCAGAGCATCTTCTGAGCTATGCCCACCCTGCTGCGGCCCAAGGGATGAGAGGTCACACTGAGCACAATTGCGGCAGGATGGGGCCCGTGTGGCCTCAGAGGACTGAGGAGTGAGGGCTAACGGCTGGTCCAGAAGACCTCTCGGCAGCCCTGCTGGCCATGGCTGTTTCCTCTCCCTTCTTCCCACATGCCTCCCCAGTGGCCTTGGCCTGGACACCAACCCCTCCATCACCTTCCCTGGGGCTGGGCATGAGCTGCTTCCCTGGGAGGAGGTGAGGGGACAGGGAGAGATCTCAGACACTTTCCCACCCTAAAGTGCTCAGACACCAGCATGGAACCCACATGGACAGAAGAATCTAGAGGCCGGGCAGAGCGCTATGCCTTGAACATGGGCACCACCATGCCTCCCCACCCAGGGTACCTGCCTGCCTCACCAGTTTGGTTGAGTCCCTTTCAGGCCCCTTGGAGCCCACACGTCTTCCCCCTTTTTCCCCCCGAGAGCAGGAAGCAACATGGCACCTTGTCTGGGACCCTGGAATCCTGGGTGCCAACGTGTGTGCCAAAGCCCACCCCCACCTGAGGGGCGGGTGTCCCCAGAGCAACAGAGGGAGTTGTAGCCCCACCCCCTCTTCTCATCATCCCCCACTTGTTCCCATTCCCCACTCCTTGCCAGAGGCCCCGTATGCTGCTGGACGCCCAGTTGAGTCCAGTGGTGGCCTGGTCCCACCAGCTGCACTCCTGCCAGCTCAGCCGGGCCCGCCCGTCTCCCCAGTCTGAATGGGATTGCCTTAAATTGGCAGATGGTAGAGCACGCACTGCCCTTGGAGCTCTGACCCAAGCTGCTACCTGTCCACCCTTTCCCGAGAGTGGTTCCTGCTTATCATTCCTGAGTGCTGGTAAGCCGGCCCTGGGCCAGGGTCCCGAGGACGGTACCCAGATATGCAGGGTCACCCTGACACTGGTGCCAGCTCCCTGGGGCTGGCACAGCCTCCCTCGTCCCCTCCGTCCCAGCCCCCGTGGCTCTGTCCTTGCTCCACCCTATCTGGGCACCAGCCTCCCCATGCCCCTGGCCTCCCCAGAGGAGGATCAGCACCACAGTCTGAGGTACAGGAAGGTGGGACGGGACGGGATAGACTTTGATCCCGAGCCCCAGGCCCCAGGGGACTGGGAGTGTTAGGGCCCGTGGCCCCAGCAAGAAGGCCCGCCCCCCACCCCTATGGAGCACAGCTATTCTATTCCCAAAGTCTCCTCAACACTTGGCTGAATCTTGGATGGCGAGGCCAAGGGAAGGCCAGGTCCCCTGTGCACGCCTCTCAGCCTGAGGAGCAGCCCTGGAGGGTCGTGGCTTCCTCACAGGTCCCTCCACTCCTCCCCCACTGTACTGTGAATGTCCTGTGACTCAGCGCAAAGACAGATAATATATTTAATTCATGTTGTACAGAAAGGAGTGAGCAGTCTCATGCTGAAAAGCTGATTTTGACAGATTGATGCCAAAGATGGAGGACAGAAGGCCCTCTCCGGGCCTTCTGAGTGCAGGTGGGGCTTGCTTGTATGTGTACGTAAGGTGGAGAGAGACTTTGGTGTGTGTGTGCCCCTGACCCCACCCTGGGCTATGGGCATGGTGCCCTGCACCCGCCCTGCTGTATTCCGGATGCTGCTGCATTCAGAGCTGGAAGTCAGCTCTGGGTGACCTGGGGTGGGAACAGAAGAGGCCTGGGACTCTGTGCCCGGGGTCCCACCGTGGCCCAAGTTGGTGCCTGAGGGGTGAGGCCAGCCAGGAGCCCTGGGGAAGGTTCTGGGGTTCTGGCTGCTGTCGCTGACCCTTGTGCTCCCCCAACCAAGTGGCTCTCTGACTTCTTAGGTGGGCAAGGAGGAAAGTTCAAGAGAGGCCTGACATGGGGGATGGTCAAGGCCAGGGCAGCAGAACTAGGATACAAACCTCCCTATGATTCTGGCCCAGCAGTAACTGCACAGACCTGACTCCCCTTCCCGCTGCCCAGATGGCCTCTTACCTTGGGTCTGTCCATACCTCCTTTCACACACATCTCCCAGAGTTCTCAGTATCCTGCTCCGTTTTCCATTTCAGTGTCCAGGTTTGTTCTCCCCAAGACCACCCTGAGAATGTCGGGCCCCAAACCTCCTGGCCTTACCTGACCAGTGGCCTTATGTCTGGCCATAAGAACTTTCCAGTTTGCTGGCACACTTGAGGAGGCTCATGCTGAAAGGTTGGGTGATGTCCCCCAAGATCATGGAAGTAAAGAGTGGATCAGGGCCTGATTCTCGGCATGGATTCTGCCAGCCTAGACCTCCTCACCTCTTAAAGGCAGCCAGTCACTAAACTGGAAGACAGTGAGGGCAGGGGCCAGGAGACACACTGGTGGGCATCTGAGTCCGGCCTTTTAGTTGAATTTGGGAGGAGGCTAGCCAAGACCTAAGGTTTGCTAAGCTTCCTACTATGTGCCAGGCACTATGCCTCTCATTTAATCCTCACAACAACCCCCTTTCTCCCCACTTTGCAGGTGAGGACAGTAAGATTCTCAGGGGTTAGAGGACTTGCCTGGGGTCGTGTAGCAAATTAGAATCCCAGGTCTGTCTGCCACTCGAGTCCGTGGTCTTCAAAGAGGAGAAGGAGTGAGGAAGGGAGGTGTAGACCAGGCAGAGCCCCAGGAACCAGAGAAACACACAGCAGGGAAGGCCCCAGAGCAGACACTGCTTTGCTGGAGTGCCTCTTGACACCAGAGACCACCGTTGTATCACAGACAGCAGCACCCACCAGTTTACAGAGGCTTCTGCCCCTTTAAGAGTCTTGGGGGGCAGGGCAGCTAATCTTGCTCAGCTTCTGTCAGGGAGGCTCACTTGGGTGGGGGGACTTTGGAGGTCTCTGTGGAGACATTAAGCTTCTTCTCTGAGCTTCTGCCCTAGAAAGCTTGGGGGTGTTCAGCTGGACAGGCTCCTACCAACCCTTGTATGTTGTTAGTGTTCAAGGAAAAATGATGTTTCTGGAGAAGGAAGCTGGAGGGGCGGAGTAACTGGTTATGAGCTGCTGGGGCAGGAGGGCTTCGAGGGTTGCCGTCAGGCTCTCCGGTGGCCAGACTGCCGCCACACAGGGCACGTGTCCTGGAGCCCTCAGTTTCCTGGGCACCCCAGCTTCATTCCCACATGCCTTATGGCTGGCTCTCACAAACAGCAGCCTGCCTCATATGCTGGAGTCCCTGGCCAAACCCCCCAGCCAGTCATTTCCCCCTCTGGCCTCACTTTTGCCATGGGCTCCTGGGATGGGTCAGGAGTGCCTGGGGCCCCCGACTGGGCCCACTCGGCGGGGTTGTTTGTGCTTTGCAGCAGTCCGGCAGCTACCGGACAGAAGGTCCTATTAGAGGGTGAGAGCAGCTCTCATGCTGGGCTCTGCCCCAGTCCTCTCCCACCCTGGTGGGACCTGGGGCTGGCTCTCCCCTGCCCCACCCTTCCTGTGGGCTCTCAGTCACCCTGTCCCTCTGGTCTGGGCCCAGTGGTCAGGGCTGTTTGCCCCACAGGCCACCGCTCTCTTTGTCCTGCTAGGCTACGTGGGCCAGCCAGGTGTGGGACACTTGCCAGACCCTTTCCTTCCTCCTCAAAGCAGCTCAGCTCCTTTTGGGCTACCTTTCCACCTTCATCTTTGCTTAGACCCCTGCTTCCAGTCTTGACACTCCACAGCACCCCTTGAGCCCCTGTCTCCAGAGCAAATCATCAGCCCCATGAATTGGTCACAGCCTGGCCCTGTGCTGGGTGCCAGGACACCGAGGTGCAAGACTCTCCACCCTTGCTTTCCAGCAGTGGGAGCTCAGACCTCCTGACGTTGATGGCCTTTCTCTCAGCAGATTTTTATCAAGCACCCACTGTGTGCCAGGCACTGTGCTGGGCACTGAGGATGAGGCAAGATCGCCATGTCCTTGCCCTCACAGAGCTTGCATTCTAGTGAAGGAGAAAGCACCACCCAAATGAATGTGGCACATCAGGGGTCAAATGTGATGAAGCAGAATCAAGCAGAGTCAGGGGAGATGTGAGGGCACAGGGTGGGGGGCTGGCACACGGTATGGTCAGGGGCCTCACTGATAAGACTGGGGAGCAGTGACTTGTAAGGGGGGAGCCATGTGGACCTCCAAGGACAGAGTATTCCAGCAGAGGTCCTGAAAGGAGGGTGTTTGAGGATGAACAAGGAGGCAGCCAGGTTGGAGCACAGCATCTGGGCGGTGTGACAGGAAGGCTGGCTCACGTGGAGCAGTGGTCCTGCGCGTTAGGTCCACCAGGGAGCATTTAAGAAGTACGGATGCCGGGCTTCCCTGGTGGCGCAGTGGTTGAGAGTCTGCCTGCCGATGCAGGGGACACGGGTTCGTGCCCCGGTCCGGGAAGATCCCACGCGCCGCGGAGCGGCTGGGCCCGTGAGCCATGGCCGCTGAGCCTGCGCGTCCAGAGCCTGTGCTCCGCAACGGGAGAGGCCACAGCAGAGAGAGGCCCGCGTACAGCAAAAAAAAAAAAAAGAAGTACGGATGCCCGGCTCCAGCTCCAGTGATTCACACGGATTTTCCAGTGGTGGGGCTAGGCATCAGTAGTTTTTTAAAAGCTCCGCAGGTGACCCCAACGAGTAGCCAGGGTTGAGAAGCACTCACGTGGGGTGCTGTGGGGCACGGAAGGGACTCCGGATCTCGTTCTGAATTGCGAAGCCACTGACCTCTGTTTTTAAAGGCTCAGAGAGACGAATAGGAGAAGTCAGCCCCCGAGAGGAGGGTGCTATGGGCGGAAGAGGGAAGGACCCCCCCCACCACCACATACAGGCAGTAGGAGGAGGCTGCAGCTGAGGGGCGCAGGAGGCGAGGAGGAGCCTCTTCTCGGGGGCGGTGCCCTGAGATGGGGGCTGTCGTGGCCCTTACCGTGAGGCGCCTGAAGCTCTGGGCAAGGTAGCTTGCTGGGCCACACAAAGCAAGGCAGAGTGTCAGAATTCAAACCCAAGTCTGCCTACCTGAGCAGTGCAGTGCTCGCACGATACCGTCTGCCTCCCAGGTGGGTGTGGGCGGGCACAGGAGGCGCCACCTTACTGACTGCTGGGTTCCCGGGAACTGGGAACAGCACCCTCACCCTCCGGGGTCACCTACAGGCCTGGCTGAGGCGACCAGTAGGTCCCAGTGAGTTAGCTGAAAGTCACTGTGCCCCACCCCGCCACATGTGCCCTGCCATCGCCCAGCCCCTCCTCGGGACCCTCCGGACCTCCCCACCACTTCAAAAGGCAGCGTTGAGCACCGGGGGCCCCAGTTCCTGCGCCAGAGCTGTGACCGGCATCCTTTCTGATGGTCGGTGCCCAGCTCCGGAGAGCCGGCGCCAGCTCTCCTCAACAGGATGGACGGGGTCGGTGGGCGGGCGGATCCAGAGGGATCGCAGATGCCTCTTAGCCACTTCCTTCTCTCTCCTGTCCCCTCTTTCCTTCTGCTACTCCCTCTTTCTGCCCCTCACCTGCCCCTTCCTCTTGCTGGGGTTGCCCTGAGTAACTCAAATGCAGAGATCGATCATCTGACCGGGCCTCTTCCCGAGGGAAGCCTCTCCTAGCTGTCCACCCCAGCCCCAAATCCCTGAGAAGCTCTCTTGATGCCAAGTGGCATCTCTGTCTCCTGCACCCTTGTCCATCTCATCCTGGTGATGTCAACACGAGGCAAGGCGGTGCTGTGGCAGCATCTGTGTAAGCAAGCGGATCCAGCCAGAGTGGTGGAGACAGGGCTCGGCCCTCCGGGACGCAGTCAGCGCTCCTCCCTGCTCAAAGCTTCTAGCCCAGGCCCTCATCTTCCCAGTCTCCTTCTGAGCTCCTCCCTCCCACATTCACTCATTATTCATCTGAGACCTCCTGGCTACATGCCAGGCTCTCTTTCCAGCACCTGGGATACAAACTTGACCCTTAGACCCCACTTGCAGGAGCTCAGAGACTCAGCGTCAGATAGGATGCGATCTTTGCTTCCCTCTCATGAGGTCTCAGTTTCTTGGGGGAAGGGGAGTTGTCCATTAGTGATTTTTTTTCAAATTTACCAAGGATTTTTGTCTTTTACTTTTTTTTTTTTTTTCAGACACAACAAAGACTTTTTATACCATCCATGTTTTCCCTGGAGGAGAGATCAGCTGGGTCCCAGGTCCCTGGGGAGGCATCTTGCACATCCAAGGCTCCAAAATCCATGAATCTGGATTCAAATCCTAGCTCTGCTGTTTGCAAGCTGTGTCACCTTGGGCATGTTTCTTAACCTCTCTGTGCCTCAGTTTCCTTCTCTGTAAAATGGAGTTGGTGGCAACACCTTTTCCATGGGATTGTAAGGATTCATGAGAGAATTCCCGTGAGGGGCCTGACACGAGTGCTCAGTGAGCGGTAGCATGAATATCACTCTGCACATGCCCAGCCCCTTCTCCACCAGCAGAAATTCCATCTCCCTCCTTCCCCCAGGGATCCTAGTCTTGGCATTTAAATTAGATCATACTTTTTCTTGTCTTGCATCCTTCACCCTTGATAAGATCTCAATTAGCAAGAATGTATTAAGCACATTCTACCTAAAAGATTTTGCAAGACTTTAAGTTTACCTCATCCCAGAGCTTTGTTTCCACAGAGTTTAAAATGTAGCTGGGGAAGTAAACATGGAAAGAGAGTTTAGGATAAAAAGCACTGGGTCACAGGTATCACTCAGTGGATCAGCTGCCTTCTGAAGCAGTGAGCTCTCTGTCCTTAGAAGCATCCAAGCAGAGGCTGGGAGACCACTTGTTGGGAATTCCAGGGGCATGCACTGTTTCTGGTAAGTCCTACCAGGTTGCAGAGGAAAGAGCCATCTTGGGATAGGCCAGATCTGCCCCTGGTCTGACCATGTTCCTTGGGTCTCTACTTTGCTAAGCAGGGCAGCAAGATACAGCCCACAGGTAAGAAGCATTCCTCAGAGATGCCAAGAGGAACGTGGCCAACCGTGGTTGCAGGCTTGCAAACACCCTTCCACCTGGGTTGCAGGATGCCTGGAGCATCCGATTGGGCCATTTGCTTTGAGGCCAGACTGCCTTGGCCTTTCAAGACCTGGGGCTGACTCTGGGGTGTGGGAATTCCTAAAGCTGGAGCTGATGAGGACAGGAGGGAGGGCTGCCTTGGAGCAGGGGGATGGGCCCAGTACCGTTTCATGCATTGAGGTGATGACTTGAAGTTTACCCTCAACCACCTGTGATTCTACACCTCTGGCTAAACGTTTCTACTCAGTAATGGAATTGACTGCCCAGCTTTAGGGTACCAGAGGAGGGGGAAAGGTTAGAATTTCCAAGCGATAGAGGCAGTGCCGTGTGGAGGTCAAGAGCAGAGCTCTAGTGCCTTGGCTCGAATCCTGGCTCCATCACTTCCTAATTGTGGGATCACATAAAATGGCTTCTCTGTGCCTCAGTTTCCCCATATGTAGAATGGGGTGATCATAGGATTAGTATGAAGATTAGATGAGTTAATACATGGAAAGCGCTCAGAATGTATTGGCCACGTAGAAAAGCACCGCCTAAGTGTTGGCTGTTGTTTTGTTGCCTGTCCTCTAGGGTGGAAGCAGGCATCACTCTCTCGATGGGGGAAGGGTTGTAGGGGACACAAGAGTGAATAAAACCCAGAGGTCCAGGGGAACCCACCCATCCTCCCAAACTGCCACCAGAGTTTCAGAATTCTGATGTCCCTTATCCTAACAGATGTATGTTAGGCAAGGTACTGTGAACATAACAAACATTATTTGAATTAAAAAAATTTTTTTTTAATTTAACAGACTTTTTTTTTTTAATGAACACACCATTTTACTCCAAATTAATTTAAAGAAATAGTAAGAGGTTTACAACAGTTGGGGACAGAGATTGTCACAGTGGCACTGTTATACACAGGAAAAAGATGGAAGCAACATAAATATCTCACAAGAGAAGTATAAATACATGTTTTTCCATCCATTACATAGCTAGTATGGAAACATTTGTATCTCACTTTCTTCTCAAAGCCTATTTCAACTCATGGGAAACTGCTTTTGACATTCTTATGAAAATTATTTACAACATAATTATGTTATGACATAGGTGAAATACACTGGTTGTAAAAATACACAGTCTGTAAAAGTATGTAAAATATATAGTCCTAATTTTGTATTTATACAAGTATTCATGACAAAACAACTAGAAGTATGTATACAGATGAGTGATTATCACTTTCTCCATCATGAATTTCTCCATTTTTTCAATTTTTCACAATGAACATGGGTTATCTTTATGGTCAATGAAAAGGACAACAAAAGCCATTATTATGATTATATTATTGCTATCAGTTGGGTTTCCATGGCTCTAGAGTTTTTACTCCCATTTCCCTGATATACATGTCTGGAGAGATGCTCACAGAGAGGATGACTCTGTGTTCCCACGACCAGGGCTGGTCCCTCCTGGTCACTGCCCACTGCGAGGAGGATCCATGCGGACCACATTGACTCTGGGCTTGGAGGGGCCCCTAACAGACATTTATTAAAAATCTCCTTGGTCCAAATCACTCTGTGAAGCACTAAAGATTCAGAATTAAGTCAACAGTTCTCTTTCCTCAAGGAACTCACCGGCTGGTCAGGGAGAGAGAAGCCGATTGCAGAAATGTTGACAGTAATGGGCTGTTATCTGCATCTGCATCTGCGAGATGCAGATAATCCCAGAGGGTGTGAGCAGCCTGCCCAGGGGGCTTGTCACTTGCCTGCCTCCCCGCCCCTTCCTCAACCTCTGCCTATCAGTCTTGCAAGCCTCAGAAAGTGAGTTGGACCTCTAGGCTTCATAGTTCATATTAGTGAATGAAAATGAATGAACATAGAAATGAAACCTCTGATACGTTAGGAACCTGCTGGAACCCACCTCTGCAAGTCCTTCCCTTCCTTGCCTGCATCAGTGAGCACCCCCAGGTGACGCTCTACTTTGAGCTTAGACCTCTCTAGACACAGTGCCATTTAGTCACGTGGTAAAGCCAGTCTTGTTTCTAGGTGTTTCTATACTCTGCCAACCCCCATTCCCACCCCCCGAATACTCAAAAGAATGTGACCCTGGGCTGCAGAGGAGCTCCTAGAGGCCTCAAGACATCCTGTTGACTGTCCCACTGTCATCTCTAAGGGGCTGTGCCCATCCCCAGCAAGTGCCCCAGCCCTCTGTGTCCCAGCCCTGACCCTCCTCTCTCTCCAGTCCCGTACCTGACCACCCATTGCACACTCCTCGCTCCTGCTAGCAGACCAAGGACCACCTTTCCCCGAAGGTGCCTCTTCCTTCAAGCCTTCGTACCTCTGCCCAGACATCCCCTCCTACCTCCTGTAGCAGCTCAGTCAGACTCTGGGCCTCGGGCAGGTGGTGGGACTCAGTGCTCCTGTCCCTACAGTGATGGGGTTGGGGGGGTGCAGATGCCCTCAGAGTGTCCTCCCTGCTCCCGATTTTACATCAACTTGTCTGTTGTCACTTTAGGGTTTTGTGGGAGCCATTTTCCTCTCTCCTCCTTTCAAGCGTGCCTCAAACCCTCCTCCAGGAAGCCTTCCCTGATCAACTCCTTGAACACTATGTGCTCAGTTCTGTTGGCACCAAATAGGCGTACGCCAATGCTGATGCAAGGGCTTCATGGGGGCCTTAGCCCCTCATAACCTCCATTTCCCAAAAGGCTACCCAAATATACACAACCTAAGGAAAAACAGAGAGTCTAGTATGGAAGTGTGACCTCCAGGTAAGTTTTCCAATAACTGCCACCCCCCACCCCTGCCACACACCACCCCATCCTAGCCACCACCACCACTCCCAGCCCAACTGCCTAGAAATTCTCACAGCCTGTGGTCTGCGCTCATGTATCCAGGTTTCCAACGTGTTAGGTCTCTTCCCTGGGTTCAGGTTGCAAGCTGCCTGGGTTGAAGAGGGCCATGTCCTCTCGAGTGTGCCTCCCCCAGGCATGCCATCCCACTCCCCAATTGCTTTGTTTGGATAATGACACCAGTTGGTGACCAATAATGTATTTATAGTTATTGAGGTGCTTTCATACATGGTAGCCCATCTTGCTCTGAAAACACCCTGTGTGGTAGACAGGGCATGTGGGATGACCCCATTCAATGGATGTGGAAACTGAGGCCCTGGGAGGTTTAACACCTTGCACATAGTTAATTAAGACAAAGCAAGGCCTCCCACCAGGTATGCCTACCTGCCTCACTGCCCTGTGAACTGCTTTGTTTTCCAGCTCAGGTTTTAATCCGTTCCAGTGTCAGGGCTGTTGAGCAGGGACCCCCAGGGCTGACGGGGGAGCCAGAATAAGCAGATTTGACTTCTAATCTGACTCACCCAGCTGGTTCAGAATGCAGCCAAAATGGGGGAATTTGGTCCTGCTTCCACTCCCCTTCCCCTCTTCCACAGCTGCTTTGGCATCCTCTTGCCTCCCTTTGCACCCCTCCCTCCCCACCCCCACCTTTGGGAGCCGTGGGGTGGGGTCCCAGGAGGATGTGAGCCTATGGACAGGCGGGATGTTTTTCCTACTCTGCATTGTTCTGCCCACGCCCATTGTGTGGGCTGGGAGCAGGACGTCACCAAGCTGCCTGGCAAACTTTCAGTAGAGCTGGGGAACATTTCCGGAGGGAACTGACCCATTATGAATGGCTGAAGCTTTTTACAAGCTTTGGCATTTCTTTGGATTGGCTGGACTGGGGGAGCCAGGGAAAGGAAAGACTTGAAGACTTCCGGTTCCTGGCAGCCAACTGCAAGGCTGAAGGTCCCAGGGACCTTGGCAGACCTGAGGTTTGCCAACACCTAACCCCAACTTGGGATGGCTCACACCTGAGGGTAGGAATGGACCTAGTCACCTTGAAAAGCTTCACTGTGCTCACCCAAGGGGAAATGCAAGGTCAGAATTGTTTTAAAGCTGTTCCGTGTTTGCTGTGGGGTGAGTAATGCTCAGTGTTCTTAACTCACAGCTCTTCCTTCCCAGGGGAGGCATTTATTTACACATCTCTCTTTACCACTAGACTGGGTGTGCCTTCAGAGCGGTTCCTGGATGCCAGGTGCTTTGCATCCATTTTCTCATGGTTTGATTGAATCCTGGCAACAAGAGGATTATAGGCAGGTATAGTACGCCGTTTCTTACAGATGCGGAAACTGAGTCTCACAAAGGTTAGGAATTAGTTCCAGCCCACACAGCTACTTGATGGCAGAGCTGGGATTTGAACTCATGTCTGGGACACTCCACAGTCCACGATCTGCAGCAGGATTTCTCAAACATTCACTTGCATAAGAGTTGACTGGAGTGCTAGCTAAGAATGCAGATTTTGGGGCCCTGCATTCTCCCCAATTCTAATTCAGTAAATCAGGGTGAGGCAGGAGATTTGCATTTTTGCCAAATAACAGGGGATTCTGAAGCACTTGAGCCACAGGTTGAGAAACACTGCTTTGGGGGTTGGTCTCTGTTTTATGATTTTAGCCAAGAGAGCAGCATCCTGGACTAAAAACAGAGGCGCAGCCCCAGGCCCCTGCTGAGACCTCAAGAGGTGGCCCTGTCCCCTCACTTGTCCCTTGACTATGTGTGAAACCCAGGAGAAGCAGCCTGGAGCCTCAGAAGACAAAGGGAACCCGTCTGCAGCATGGAAAGTTCTCCCATCACCCTTTATAATATTTGAAACACACAAGATAGGAAACTGAGCAACAAAGTCAGAATAAAGGGGCCCTTGTTCACCCCTCAGACTTTTATGGACCCCTGCTATGGGAAAGGGCTTGGGACAGACTCCTCTGAAATTCTGAGGTGGCAAGTATAGCTGGATGCATCAGGAACCTCCTGCTTCAAAGTTACCTGGGGGTTTGCTAAGATGCAGAGTCCTAGGGCCCATCCCAGACTTCCATAGCCAGAATCCCTGGGAGGTAAACTCTAGGTGAACTCATTTTGTTTTAAATGTGTTCCCCAGACAATTCTGAAGCAAATAGAGGTTTGAGAACTGGTGGCCAGAGGGCCTGGGAAGGAAAGGAATTCCCGAAGCTGAGGGCCCCAAAGCTACAGCCTGGGTGGGAATACCTGGGGTGCAGCTGTGGACTAGTGAAAGAGGTGCCACACTTAGTGTGTGGAATTCTGGGTTTGAACCCGGGCTTGGCCACTCTGCACTCCTGGGCAAGTGACACCCTCCCTGAGCTCAACTCCTCAAAGGTCAAATGAGGATAGTCCGGTCCACCTCTGCGCCTGGCTATGAAGATCCAGTGAGCACACAGTGGGCACTGAATGGACAGCAGCAGGTGGGCGGTGGAAGAAGCTGATTCTAAGTTTTTAGGCAATGCTGACAGGGCTCCCAACAGCATCCAGCTGCCACAGACCCACTTCACTCTGTTGGAGAACCAAGGGCTGGGTTGGGCGATGGAGGTTAGAATTCAGAATCATGACTTGTGGACTCTGATGGAGTGGCCTGGTACACCCTCAGAGGGTCAGAAGCCCTGAAGCCCTGAAGCCCTGTGGTCTGAAGGACCCTGAAGCCCAGGTCGTGTCCGGAGGGCTGTTTCCACCACTCCACTCCCCTGTCCGTCCACTCCCCAAACCCTCAATTTCACACCAAGAATCACACCATAAGCATGGGCTCTGAGAGGTCAGCCCAGGGGCCCTTCCCCATATGACCCTCACTGCTACTCAGTCTTGTTTCCCTGGAGTTGTCTCTGTTGAGCTGGGGGACCTAACTGTTCCTCTCCTCTTCCCCATCACCCTTGGGTGCCTCCAAGGACCCCTATCCCCTCTTCCTTGACCATTATGCCCTCTTTAGAGGCTCCTTTCCCCCCTCTCCCTCTCAGGAAGCCCAGGGGTCATCCTCAGGCCAACTGCTAACTCCCTCCGGGGAAAAGATCTGAGAAACCAATTCATACCCAGTGGGTGGACTAAGCAGGCCTGAAGCCCTCCCCTGGAATAGGTGCACTTTACAAGCAGCTGTAAGAAAGCAGTCCAGGGGGACTTGAAGAGGGTCTCTCCCCTGGCAGTACAGCCTTGAGGTTAAGACTACAAGCTCTGGAGGCAGAGGGTTCATCCTGGCTAGACCATTCATTAGCTGAGTGACCTTGCACCACCTGCTTCAGTTTCCTTAGGTATCAAACAGAGAAATAGCAAACGTATGCACTTCTTTAATGCAGGCACATATTAAGTCTCAACATGTCTGGCACATATTAAGTACTCAGTAAATGTTAGTCATTATTGCGCATTCATGGAAAGATTTGGGACTTTTACTAGTCTGGATTTCATAGGTAAGTGCCTGTGTCCATCCAGGGCTGTGTGCCCGCCAAGTCCGAGCTTAGCCCTAGCTGTCATCTAAAGGCAATGCTGCAAATGGGGCCAAGTGTCTGAGTTCTTGAGCTGGGATTCATCCTCTTGGTAAATCTCCTTGGGAATAAGGATAAGGATGAGGGCAACAGCGGCTGGATTAGGGGAGAGTCTCTATTAGTATCTCTTAAGCCAGGGCTTAAGGGAAAGCATAGGTAGATATGAAGGGAATTTGACATCTGCTTCTCTCTTAAGGTTCATTTGCCTGTGAACTGGGGGTAGGGCTTGGTAAATCACGGGGTTTCTGCACTCTGAGATCCTGGGAAGGAGTGGGATTCTCTGACAGCTTTGTTCTTCTGTACCAGTCTGTGAGTCTGCGAAAAGGCAAATAACAGGCTCAAATCCTCCAAGAAAGGGGATGGATGATGGGACCTGTTCTTCCTGCTCCTATCATCTCCTTCCCTTCTGGCTAATTTCCCTCTGGATAGGAGCAAGCAAGAAGACGCAGAAGGCTTCTGGAAGAGATTGGAAGTCTTCAGGGCAAATGTCACCTCATCTCCCAGCCCCACTTTTTGCAACAGACATGAGAAAATACCTCCTCTCCCTTGGGCAGACCAGCAACCCTGGAGAGAGCCTTTTCTCCTCAAACTGGACCACTGGGGACTGATCCTTGCCCACCATTGGTTTGGAAGATGCAGCTCTCTTTGAAGAATGCCGCTAGGTAGAGGGCCCCACCAGGATGGGAGCAAAGGCTGCGGCCAGGTCAGGCAGGACAGCAAGATCACGCCCCAGAAACCCACGAATAGAAAGGAGACACCAAAGTGAAGTGAGCACTGCAGCCAACAGTAACTCTCTTAGCACCTCCATCTCACAGAAGGTGGAGGAAACCACAGGAGAGCCGTTGGGCCCACACTCTCCCAACGTTCATCCTGAGTCAGCGCCTGGGCTGCTTCCAGAGGCTCAGTGACTCATAGGACAGGGGCCACGTACATGAGGAATCCAGTCCAGAGGGAGACAGCGGGTCACCTGGGCACAGAGGAGGGCGCCACTGATTCTCTCTAGGCGGGAGAACATTGAAGCTGGACACTGAAGGCTAGATTGCATTTCTACAGGACAGTGGGGAACAGCAAAGGGGACTTGTTCAGGGGTCACAAAGCCTCCTGTGGGGGCAGGGGGAGGGGTGATGGGAGAGGATGGAAATGTAGGCAGGGGCTCGAAAGGCATACTGAAGGTGCCGACCTTTACCCTGTGGACTGAGGGGAGTGGGAACACACATGATTTTTTTCCTGATTATTAGGAGCAATATACCTTTGGCATAAAAACCAGAGAAAAAGAAAAATTATAAAGAAGAAAATTAAAATCACTCATATGTCAACTATCCAGAAATAACCACTGAGGTTTTGCTTTCAGACTCTTTCTTATAAATAAGAGAAGTTTAAAAAGGGTATACGTAGGATAGATACAACATGTAATATATAGTCATATTAATATAGCAAAATGCATATTTCATATTAAAAGATTATGTTATGTTAGAACATAATCTGAATTCAGAGAATATGTCAATTAACATACAAGTTATATAATAACGTAGTATAATATAGTTCATTTTAAAGAAAACTAAATGGAGATGATATAAAGAGGGAGTTTTAATTTTTATTTGTTTATTTTTAATAGACAACACATTCGTGTGCTCCATAATTCAGAAGGCACAAGAGGTTATATAGTGAAAATGTCTCTACTGCTCCATCCCCTACCATCTAGCTCTCCTCCTTGGACTCAATAAATGTTGTTGTAACCTTCCAGGAGTTTTATGCATAGACAAGAAGATAAACATATTATTTTCTCCCCCTTTACACAATGTTACACAAGTGTTAGCCACTTATTCTGCATCCTTCAGTTTTTACTTAGTATATCTTGGATACCATTTCCTATGAATATATAAAAACTCTTCTCATTTTTTATGCTACATACTTTTCCATCATATGAATGTATTCTAATTTATTCAGCAAGTCTCTACTAATAGTCATTTGGGTTTTCTCTAATCTTTTGCATTTATAAACAGTGCTGCCATAAATAACTCTACATATGTCGTCTTGCACAAGGAAAACTCCATATGCACATAACTTCCTAGAAGTGCAGTTACAGGTCAAGGGTCAGATGCAGTTATAATTTTGATGCATATTTCTTAACAGCCCTCTGTAGAGGTGATACTAATTGTTTTAAAATGTCCCTCTTTTGATGTAAATGAGGGATAAAATCAGGTCAGAACTTAGAGTGTAAGGAGGCTGGATTAGAGGTGAGCAGGCAGGAACCAGTTTGGAGGCCACTGCAATAGTGCAGGAGAAACCTGCCTAGAACTGAACTATGGGTCAGGACCATTGGACAGAGGAGCTGGAGCAGTGAATTCAAGAAACATTCTGGACTTAGAACTGACAGGATAGAGACACAAACACGCATTTGGATGTGAGGGTGCAAAGGTCTCTAACAGAGTGACTGGGTGGGTCTGGAAGTGGCGTCTGAAGTAAAAAGGTGAAACAAAAGCAGCCAAACAGAGAAGGAAGGAGCCCCCTGGAGCCTCATTTCTTGAAGTGTAGAGACATTTATTATAATGATAATGCTCTTACTTTGTTTCATTCTCCTATATCAAGGAAAATGACCTTCACTCTGGAAAAGGTAAAACAGACACATGAAGAGGGAATTGAAGATTCCCCTTTAAAAAGGCAGATTATTGGTCACATGTGTTCGACACTTCTCCTTCCTGACCCCACGAAAATGATTATAAAACAATGAGCAAATGTTACCCTCCCAGTGATGAAGAGAACAGGAGGGAGGTCACTGCGGAGAAACATTCTCAGCAAATATATAGGAGGTGAGAAATGGAGAAGAGAGTGGTCATTGATGAAGTGGGTGGAGGACAGTGAGCCCAGAGGAGCAGGCAGCGAGAGAGAGACACAGCTGCACGTTACCCCAGCAGAACCACAGTGGGGCTCAGGCCTCCGAGATGCTATGAGGGTGGACGGTGTAGAGGAAGCAGGAGACATAGCCACCGCTGAAGTGAGGAGGACTGGCCAATGGTACATGGAACAGTCAATTCCCAAACAACACACAGGGCAGCCAGGGATCCATCCCCAGTCGAGGGTTCAGTTCAATGGTCCCAAAGCAGGGGCTTCCACCTCTAATACTGGAGTCCTGGTGTGATGCAGGCTCACTGCCAAAATGAAATGAAATCTGCCACCTGACCAGCCCAGTCTCACTCTTAAATATGAAAAGACAAAGATCATCAGACATTTGAGAAAAAGCCTCTGGCATGAAAAAAAAATAAAGATAAATGGGGGAGGGGTAACATAACGTCCATAATGGACATATTCCATTATTTCTCTTTAGAGAAATAATTTAGGAAACAGAAGACTAAAGAAATTTTCAGTAACTAATAGGTAATCAGGGAGATTTGAGGAGGTGTTGCATCCCTAAACAAGTATAGGATGCTATGAAAGGAAGACCAGAAAATAAATGAGAGCTCCTGGAAATAAAAGATAGGATTATGGAAATTGAAATTTCAATAGAAAGTGTTGGGAGGTAAGAGAATTAAAGAAGTAGTTTCATGTCTGGATAAGAGAAACATCCAGAAAAAAAGTAAAGAAAAAAACAGAAGAGAAGAAATTCTCAAATAAGAAAACAAAATAATTCCCCAAAGCTGAAGGACAACTTGTAAAGGGGACACCAAGAATACAGCACAATGAGTGAATAAGGGACCCACATATGAGCACCATCATGGTGAAATTTTTTTTTTTTTTTTTTTGCGGTATGCGGGCCTCTCACTCTTGTGGCCTCTCCCGTTGCGGAGCACAGGCTCTGGACACACAGGCTCAGCGGCCATGGCTCACGGGCCCAGCTGCTCTGTGGCATGTGGGATCTTCCTGGACCGGGGCACGAACCCGTGTCCCCTGCATCGGCAGGCGGACTCTCAACCACTGCGCCACCAGGGAAGCCCCATCATGGTAAAATTTTAGAATAGCAATGATAAAGACAGGATCCTAAAATTTCCCTAGAGGAGAAGAAAATTTACCTCTAAAAATATAAGAATCAGACTGGTCTCAGGGCTCTCATTAGCAAAGCCTAGACTGATGCCTTCAACATTCTGTGAAAAAAGCAATTTTCAACAAAGAAGTCTATATCCATCCAAATTATCATTCAAGTGTGAGGGTGGAGCTATAACACTTTGAGAAGCTAGGGACTCAGAAAATCTATGACACACCGCCCACTCCTTTTTTTCTTTCTTTCTTTTTTAATAACAATTTTTTAAATTGAAGTATAGTAAATTTACAATACTGTGTTAGCTTCAGGTGTACTGCAAATTGATTCAGTTACATATATATATATATATATATATATATATATATATTCTTTTTCAGATTCTTTTCCATTATAGGTTATTACAAGACACTGAGTATCCCTGTGCTATATGGTAGGTCTTTGTTGTTTATTTTATACACAGTAGTATATATACATTAATTCCAAACTCCTAATTTATCTCTCCCCACACACATACACTCCTTTTTAAGAAATTACCTGAGATGTGGTGCAGCAAAATGATAGCCTAAACAAAAACAAAAACAAAGGGAGGGAGGGAGGAAGAGAAGAAGGAAGGAAGGAAAGAAGGAAGGAAGGGAAGAAGGAAGGAAGGGAAGGAGGGAGGGAGGGAGGGAGGGGAGAGAAAACAGTGAGACCAGTCAAGGGCATCAGTGAAAAGAGGTCCCCGACCAACAACTATGTAAGAGAAAAGCAACACGCCCAAATTAGAGCATATAATGGAGAGGGCCCCGTGTGAGGTCCCTGTGAAAAAGAGGAACCTCAGAAATAGAATACTCGATAAGCTGAAAAGTAGGAAACAAACATGAAGAAATAATCATGGCAAGTAAAGAGAAGAAGAGAAGGGGGAAGGGGAAGGAGAAGAAAGGCAATCTGAAACTATGAAAAACTAAAACAAATAAACGAAAGAAACATAATTATAGGATATTGCTGGCTCTGTAATAAACAACATTTACATTGTTACAAATGTAAACATTATTTATTGGTTTTAAACTTTTAGAGCCAACTAATAGGCAAAGCACAGAAGACTTAATTATGGTTAGAAAATTATATATACAGGTAATCAACTTTGAGCATTTAAAGTAAATGTTCAGAAGACAGAAGCTGGGAAGGGGAGCTAAAAGGGAAAGGTAGGAGTGATATCCTTATCCTTCAACATAGTGAGTCAAAACTACTATCAGTAGCTGATGGTATGAGAAATAAAGATATAAATGTGTTACTTAAAGAAACATAGGTAATCAACAGATTTATTTTTATTTTATTTAGAGGAATTAAATAAAAATAGCTATACAACCGTGTTGTGAGTAGGGTGGGGGAGAGTTATTTGGATGATATATATAAACGAAATCCTTATTTTTCATAGTTATAAATCAAGAAAGGATGTTTTAAACTGAGAAATCCAGAAACGGCCACATAAGCACATTATTTAGAGATATAGAAGTCATTCCCAGAATAAAGAGCTAAAAGACTTAGAAGCAGTTGCCTCGGGGAGCAGGACTAGAGGGGGAAGGAATGAGGTGGGACTGTTCCTTGCAGGCTCTTCTGTTCTACTTTATTTTTAACCATGTACATGAATTACTTGGATATAAAAATTTAAGTACATCACAAGATAGATGAGAGCTTACGTGGCTGCAGATGAATTCTGGGGGCCAGATTCAGATGAATTAGACACAGGGTCATGAAATACCTTGCAGGTAGGACTGAAAAACAACCTGGGTAAACGATGAGGACATTAGAGATAAGAAAATGTTCTGATTTTCACAAAGAGACAGAAGGTATTTCTGGAAACTATACACCAAATGGCTCAATATAGAATCCTGGCAAAATTCTAGCACAGATTATTAAACAGATGGCTTGGGAGTGCTTTGTGATTTATTTATTTATTTATACTCTGCCTCCTTCCAAAAAGGATTTGTAGTGGCTTATAGAGAGATGTACAATACAATAAGATTTAAAAAAATTTTTAATGAGAAAAGAGTCTCAAAAAGTTAAACATAAAAGTACTATATGATCCAAGAAATCCACTTGCAGGTATATACCCACAAGAACTGAAACATGTTCACATAAAAACTTGTAAATGAATGTTTGTAGCAACATTATTCATGATAGCCAAAAAGTGGAAACCCAAATGTCCATGGAAAAACAAAATGTGGTACATCCATTGTGAACAATAGAATATTATTAGGCTGTGAAAAGGAATAAAGTATTGATACATGCTACAATGTGAGTGAAGCCAGACATAAAGGGCCACATAAGTATATGACTCCGTTTATACAAAATGTCCAGGATACACAAATCCATAGACAGAAAGTAGATCATTGATTGCCAAAGATTGAGGGGAAGAGGGATTGAGGATGGGTAATGGGGTGATGAAAATGTTTTGGAATTAGGTAGTGGGGATGTGAATATACTAAAAACCACGAACTGTACACTTTAAAAGAGTGAATTTTAGAGTATGTGAATTCTATCTCAGTTAAAAAGCATTATTATGGGGAAGATTGAGGAAAGGAGGATGAAGAGAAAAGGAGAGAAAATAAAGAGGAATCAAGTCAGTATACAGCACATATACTGTATAATTCCATATAGGTGATAAAGGTGGATCATGACTTTGACCATGAGCTTTCCAGAAGCTACTACAAGCTTGGAAATAGTGTTAATTAAATGATTCCCAGCATCCATAAGATAAACATGAAATGGTTGCTCAGGAGAATCACAGTTTTTCCTGGTGCAGATGCCCAATAGAAATTTCTGTGTGTCTTTGTATAGTGGTCCATTGGCAACAACATCCCTACCATAACTCCAGTCACATATCTTCAAGTTGCTCAAACTAGGCATAAAGTCCAAGGATAATTCAGTAAAGGCACTTTAATGAGGGGCCTAAAGGGTGCGGGATATGCAAGCAGCTCCTGTTGATAAAATGTGGATTCTCTGGAGCAGTGGTTTCCAACCTTGGCTGTGCATTAGAAAGCACTGGGGAGCTTTTGCAAACTACCAACGCAAGACTCCATCAACCAGAAAGTCTGACTTTTTTGAGATTCCAAGTGATTCTAACATACATACTGTCCCCAACTTATGATGGTTCGACTCCTGATACTTTGACTTTACAATGATGTGAAAGTGATATGCACTCAGTAGGAGCCATACCTGGAATTTCGAATTTTGATTTCTGGGCTAACAATATGCAGTACAATATTCTCTCATGATCCTGGGCAGTGGCAGTGAGCCAAAGCTCCCAGTCAGCCAGGGGATCATAGAAGTAAACAACCAATACAGTTACAACCATTCCTTACCTGTAAGACCTTTTTGTTTTTCACCTTCAGTGCAACTTGCAGTCAATTACATGAGATATTCAACACTTAATTATAAAATAGGCTCTCAGATGATTTTGCCTAATGGCTAATGTAAGTGTTCTGAACACGTTTATGGTAGGCTAACCTAAGCTATGATGTTTGGTAGGTTAAGTGTATTAAATATGTTATTGGGCGAGGGGGGCAGGGGGGCTTGCAGGATATCAGTTCCCTGAGCAGGGACTGAACCTTGACCATGGCAGTGAAAACCCGGAATCCTAACCACTAGGCCTCCAGGGATCTCCCTATTAAATGCATTTTTTTTCTTTTTTTTGCGGTACGTGGGCCCCTCACTGTTGTGGCCTCTCCTGTTGCGGAACACAGGCTCCGGACCCTCAGGCTCAGCAGCCATGGCTCACTGGCCCAGCCGCTCTGCGGCATGTGGGATCTTCCCTGACTGGGGCACGAACCTGTGTCCCCTGAATCGGCAGGCGGACTCTCAACCACTGCGCCACCAGGGAAGCCCTAAGTGCATTTTTGACTTAATGATTTTTTCAACTTACAATGGGCTTATGGGGACGTAACTCCATGGTAAGACAAGAAGCCAAGTCTGAGAACTACAGACTAAATACAATAGAAGAGTTGTACATCCCTCATGGAATCCTCTATGAATATTATTTCTTCCTCAGTTTTTCATAAGTTCAAGGTTATGACAGTTAAACATATATTTGCATGGCTAATATTTTCTGAATGCCTGCTATGTTCCAGGCAGGTGCTGTATAGTGCCCCTGAGAATTAATGTGTGACTCAACCTCCATCCTCAAGGAGCTGACATTTGATCCACATTATGAACACCCCAGCTGGTGACCACAAGAAAGGGAGGTAAGTGAGGAGATGGGGGGAACACAAGGCAGGCAAAAGAGGCAGCCCTGAGTTGGTGGGGAGCTCCCAGTAGAACGTATAGCTCATCTGAGCCCTGAAGGAAAGGTTCATCAGGAAAGAGGAGGGTGGAGAATGGTGCAGTGCGTTGAATATTTTTCTCAGTGATTTGGGTGAGTACAGTCATCCCATGGTATCGCAGAGGACTGGTTCCAGGACCCACCACAGATACCCAAATCTGTGGATGCGCAAGTCCCATAGTCAGCCCTCCATATCCCAGGTTCTGCATCTGAGGATTCAACCAACCTCAATACTGTATTTACTGAAAAAAATCTGCCTATAAGTGTACCCACACAATTCAAACCCATGTTGTTCAAGGGTCAATTGTATTAGTAAATATACATTATGAATGTGAGGTGCCATCCTTCTCTGGAACAGCTGGAGGAGTAGCCCTTCTGCTGCATGGCTGAATTGGAACCCAAAGCATGCTGGCAGGGGAGAGGAACCCAAAGAAAAGCTAAATGAGACACAGGAGCAGGGGAAGGCGACGGAGAAGTGTGAGCAGCCCCAAAAAGTGTCTACCAGAGGCTTTGCATATGCTCTAATTTCATCCCACCATAACACTGTAAGAATTTGACATTTTACAATTGAAGAAAATTAGGTTTATTGTGTCAAGCCCTGAGTTATCATGGCCAAGTGTGGGCCCAGAACATAGTCCAGGCCTGACCCACTCCCAGGTCCAGATTCTTTCCATTATTCAACGTATACCAAGGCTTATACTTGGATTCAACACATCGACTGCTCATAAATGAGATGGAAGACTTGGTTCAACAGCAGTTCCTATGGGGGAAAATGTTAATAGCTATAAGCTCAAGCACAAGTCTTAGGTGTGTAAGTAGGAGTGTGAGAGGCAGATGGTGTCATGGGAAGGATCCATGTTATTTGGAATCGGGATACCTGGGCTCAAAATTCAGCTTCAATACTTACTAGGTGTGTGATTTTGGGCAAGATACTGTGCATTCCTGAGTCTCAGCTTCCTAATCTATAAAAAGGGGATAATAAGGCCTATATCACAGGATCGTTGTGAACATTACAGATAATGTAGGTACAGACAAGAAGCAGATATTTCCATTACTCAGTTATTACACATAACTGAGAAAAGACATATCTGGAATATATCAAAAACTCCTAAATAAGTTCTTAAAAGACAGACAATCCAATTTTTAAAGTAGTCAGAAGACTTGAAGGGGCTTTTCACAAAAGATGATATGCAAGTGGCCAATAAGCACACGATAAGATACTGAACAGTATTTATTGTGAGGGAAATGCAAATTAAAACCACTGAGATAGCTTCTTTTCGGCCGGAACAGCCATCTTCCAGTAATTTGCCAAAATGACCAACACAAAGAGAAAGAGGAGGGGCACCTGCTACATGTTCTTTAGGCCTTTTAGGAAACACAGAGTTGCTCCTTTGGCCACATACATGCGAATCTACAAGAAAGGTGATATTGTAGATATCAAAGGAATGGGCACTGTTCATAAAGGAATGCCCCACAAATGTTACCATGGCAAAACTGGGAGAGTCTACAATGTTACCCAGCATGCTGTTGGTATCATTGTAAACAAACAAGTTAAGGGCAAGATTCTTGCCAAGAGAATTAATGTGCATATCGAGCATATTAAGCACTCTAAGAGTCAAGATAGCTTCCTGAAACGGGTGAAGGAAAATGATCAGAAAAAGAACGAAGCCAAAGAGAGGGGTACTTGGGTTCAACTGAAGCTCCAGCCTGCTCCACCCAGAGAAGCACACTTCGTGAGAACCAGTGGAAAGGAGCCTAAGCTGTTGGAGCCCATTCTCTATGAATTCATGGCATGATGGGTGTAAAGAAAATAAAAGACCTGGATTGTAAAAACAAACAAACAAAAAACCACTGAGATACTGGTATACTACCAACACAATGATTAAATGAACATGGCTGGCAATGCCAAGTGTTGGCAAGGAAGTGGAGCAACTGGAACTCTAGTAAGTTTGTACTCTGATACAATAACTTTGGGTAACTGGCAGCATCTATTAAAGTTAAACCAACCCCACAACCTAGCAATTTCACTTCTGGGCACTATCTCAATAGAATGAGAGCTTATGTCCACCAAAAGGCAAGTACATGAATGTCCACAGCAGCTTTATTTATAATAGCTCCAAACTGGACACAACCTAAATGTCCATCAATAGTAGACAGGATAAATAAATTGTGGTGTATGCATATAATGTTCTCCTATATAGCAATGAAAAATAATGAACTACTACTCTCATAGACATAACATTGAGCAAGTACAGTACTGTTTCTGGGGTGGGTGCTGGAAGTGTTCTGTATTTTGATCTGGGTGGCAGTCACCTGGCTATGTAAATACATATGTAAAAATTCAGTGTGTTCACTTAAGGCTCATGCACTTTAATGTATGTAAGTTTAACCTCAATAAAGAAAACAAAAAGTTATTGTATGTCATGTGCTTGGCACAGAGTGGGCACTCAATAAATAGCTGTCAAAACTCTCCTTTTCTAGAGAAGAGGAGGCAGCAAACTCATTGCACTGTGTGCTGATTAGGCCACTTGGGAGCCCTGAGTGTGGTGCTGGGAGCCTCCCTTTTTAAGAGGGTCACTGACAATCAGAGCATGATATGATGGGGAGATAAGGATGGCAAGGGGTCTGGAACACATAGTAAATGAGGAATGGCTGAAGGAAGTGGAGAGAATGTTGGGGACAATAAAACTTAGGAAGAACATGAAGAATGTCTTCAAGTAGTCAATGGCACTCTGTAGAATAGGAATTAGACATTTCCTTTCTGGTTCTAGGGCAGTGATTCTCAAACTGCAGCTGCAACTGAATCCCCTGGAGGGCTTATTAAAACAGATTACTGAGCTGCACCCCCAGAATTTCTGATTCAGCAGGACCAAGAATCTGCTTTTCTAGCAAGTTCCCAGGCCAAGCTGCTGCTGGTCCAGGGACACACTTTGCTAGTGTAACTGAGCAGGGCAGAACTCTCACAGCAAGTGTTTGCAGCAAAGTAAGTGTTCGTTGCAGGGCACCAAGCAAGGAAGTGGAAGACAAGCCTAAGATCCACTCCCACTTGGTAATTGAGTTAGGGGTTTTTAAAAGGGAAAGACAAAGAAGCTGGGGTTAATCACCATCTTGTGACAGTTCTTACTCATAGTTTTGGGAGTCAGGATGCCTAAGGCTTATGAATCTCTTGTCTGGTGGTCCATGACCCAGGGGTCTTTTAGCTCATCTTGCCCAGGAGAAACAATCTGAGTCTGAACATTAATGATGTTATAGACAACAGCAATTTTAGTCATCTGACTCTGGGTGATCAGTGTTCAGTTAGGACACAACTGAGGTCAGAGGAGACAAGACAGGGAATAATGTTTTGGATAGAGAGGTTAATCATAAACTCAGCAGGGGAACTTGGTTTGAGGGGACTCAGTTTCAATCCCTACTCCTGTTTTGACTTTCTCCAAATCTTTGAGGGAATGGGGCAATGACTGCTCTGGCTACTTCCTGCTGAAAAGGGGCATAGTCCTGCCTCAATTTGAGGAATGGAAATATTGTACACCAAGTTGGAAATATTCCCACGTTCCAGGTTTTGGTTCTAAATCTTGCATAATTAAATTCTTAGTGCCTTGGTCTACCCATTTTGGTGTAATAGTTTTTAGCATATTTTATACTCAGGTACCCAATTAGAAGTAGGAGGAAGAGTGACAACCTGAACTTTTTTCCCTTTTTGTAACTTGAACTTTAAGAAACCTTGGAAAATAGATCTTCTTCCCTGAGAAATTCAAGAAAATAAGCCTGAAAACCAGTCTGGACCTGGCACTTCTGGAGAGACTTATAGTAAAGAGTTGCCTAATTTTATCTAAGTAGGTTTTAACTTCAGTTGTAGTATTAATATACAAATAACAGGAGCTATTGGCCACTACACATATGACTCCCTTTTCTACTAAAATCTAATCTAAAGCAATTTTATTGTCTAGTACTATTCTGGCTAAAGAATCTAGTGCCTTCTGCTGGGAGGCTATGACTTGAGCTGTTTCATTTGTTACTATTTCCAAAGTTATAAGAGGAGACTTTGAGACCATAAGATTGTAGTTGCAGTTGCTAGAAGATATTGTTTTTGAGAATAGCTGATGTCCTTGAGTCTGATACAGTTCAGAAAATTCAAGTTCTCAGTAATACAGGAATGTGTCTGAAACCATATCCACAATGGCCATCCAGCTCTATTTTGGATGCCTGAACCAACGTTAGTCTATTTTTGATTTCAAAATGCATTCTTTTCCTTAATGGTTAAAGCAGACGTACAATGCATGTTTGATAGGCCACAAAACAGGTGCTTCTAATTGGCATAAAGTTTAAGTTAAATCATGTATAAGCTGGAATGACTTCCGTATTCTTCAATATGTGAAAATTTCTTCTATCATTTCCCCTTGTGTTTGCAAATCTTTCAATAGAAAGCATTGATCATCAAAAATACTTGTCCCCCAATGCCAGGGTGGTTGTTGCCTACCCTAGGTTCACCATGTCCCTTGGTGCCTCCTTTTGTTTATATATATTTGCCTAGTTATCACGTTGAGAGAAAACTAATCAGACACAGTGAACAAGCTCAGAGGTATGCTAATGGGGAAACATTTTATAGACTATACATTTTTATCAATTATACCAAATTGTTGCACAAATATCGTACATGTGCTTCTAGCAGTAGACTTAAAGCAAGCAGTGATATATGTCATGGTTAGTTATACTCTGTGACAACTTCACTAGAGAATTTTCTTTCTATCCTGAACAGGGGTCTCCAACCCACAGGCCGTGGGCTGGTACCGGTCGGTGGCCTGTTAGGAACTGGGCCGCATAGCAGGAGGTGAGCAGTGGGCGAGTGAGTGAGCAAAGCTTCATCGGCCACTCCCCATCTTTCCCCATCATTCACATTACTGCCTGAACCATCCCCCACCCATCCATGGAAAAATTGTCTTCCACGAAACCGGTCCCTGGTGCCAAAATGTTTGGGGACCACTGATCCTGAACACTGGAGGCAATAGTATGGTTACAAGTAAAATAATAACTTCCAATTTTGATAAGGAGACATACATTTGGTAAAAAGTTCAGTTGAACTAGTAGGATGCATCTTACGGGTCTGGTTTGTATTCTTGGGTCAGCTGTCTACTACTGCTGTCATCATCATTTTATGCTGATGTCATTTGGGGTTATCAGCCCTTTCTATAGGCTTGATCAGGGCAGAGGCCCTTCTTAAAGGAAATATGAAGTCAAGAGTCAATTCCCTTCAGTTTTACTGATATTGAGCTACTTAGGACTACCTATTACGGGGCCTTTCTTCTAAGTTGGAGCAGTCCTTTCCCATATGCATAATCTCTTCGCTGCAAATTCTGGGGTATCTGATCTTCATCCAAAGATAGATTGCTGTGATAAGCTTCAGAAACGGAGTATCCTTTTAATAATTCAATTAAACTTTACAATAATGTAACATACCAAGAAGGAGCTGTCTGGGAAGTGAGTCTTAAGCAGTAAACACAGACCTCAATGAACAAAACTAGAATTTAATATCCACTGAAACATAATCTTTTTTTCTAAAATTACCCTCATTTCTACCAAATATAGCCAAATTAAGACCAATTCTTTTGCAACATAAGTCTGGTTTCAAGCTTGGCCTGATTATTTACATACATGTAATGGATCACAAAAGCTATTTTATTTTATTTTATTTTTTTGGCCACACCACACAGCTTGCGGGATCTTAGTTCCCCGACCAGGGATCAAACCCGGGTCCCTGCAGTGAAAGCACCGAGTCCTAACCACTGGACTGCCAGGGAATTCACAAAGTCTATTTTAAATTAGCTGTGTTGGAATTTTTCATAAGATACCTCAGATTGAACTTTTAAGAAGCCTCTCAAGACTGGGAAAGCCATGCCAAGGACTTGCCATCAGATTCTGCCTGTGATATCTACAGATTTGGGTGAATTCCTCTCTTCTCAGTTTCCCTAACATATCTTGAGATTCCTGCACCAGTAAGGAGGTGGCCTTTCTTGTTCACCTGTTAAGGCTGTTGGGAACTTAAGAGTTTCCAATTTCTAGAGGGATTAGGTAGAGAGAAAAGGTAAATGTTTCAATTCTGCTTACAAATGTATAATTTACCAAATTGCTGTAAGTCATAATTAGCTTAAGGGGAATGGTTTCCTTATATTTGGAAAAAATAGATTAAAAGCCAGCAGTATTTCAGACCAAAAAAACATTAAAAATTATAACCATATTAATCAGATCACTCAGTACTATGTAACTAATCCTTTTTGTTAACAGTTTTATGAAGTCATCAGGTTTTCCATTAGAATTCTTTAATTTCTTACTCAGTTCAGCAGTATGATCTGAAAGTTATCAGAAATCTGGACTTGTCAGAAAGTCCTCTCTATGAATCTTCTTGAAGATGAAGCATTTTTGCAAAAGCACTAGTGTAAAACAATAACTGTCCATGAATGACAAAAGACTTAAAAAGGCACAAAGATCTGATTACATTGCAATGACAAAGAAATCTGATTATTTTTGTGACATACTATATTAAAGGAATATAACATTATATCAGGACATATTCAAACCTTAGAAATTTCATATAATTTCTAGAAAATTTATATTAATGCCATTTTACCTATGCAATATAACCTAAGAATGTTTATTACCACTCATTTGACAATGTTTCTCATGTAATTTAACATTCCAAGTAATCCTAAATTAGTCTAATATCTCTCAGATGCCTCAGAGGTCCTTGGAAACATCCCAAAGTTAGCTGGAGGTCAAAGGAACTTCAATTAGAATTTGATATTTGGGAAGTTTGTCAAAAATATTTTTTAAAAAATTTAAAACACTGAATGAAATAGAATCATGGGTCACTGTGAAACAATACTTATTCACTTAACCAAAGTGATAGTAAAAGGTTTCAAAGGTAAATAGAGAAAGTTACAACGGGTCACTTAAAAGGTGAAGAAACTTACAGTCTGTTATCAAAAGCAGCTCAATATTCCAAGAAAACTTTGTACTCTTAACACAGCAGAAACAAATTCTAGTTGTGCACCATTTTATCTTTAATATTAAAATTCACTTAATCAATTAAATGTATTCTAATTTTAGTCAGTCCTGACCACACATGGAATTCCCTTCTAAAGACTCTTTTTTTCTTATAAACCTTGTACACTTTCTATATTCATATTAATTTGTCCCTTATTTTCTTTCCCATTTAGAAATACTGAGGGACTTCCCTGGTAGCCCAGTGGTGAAGACTCCACGCTTCTACCACAGGGGTCACAGTTTTGACCCCTGGTCAGGGAACTAAGATCCCACATGTTGCATGACGTGGCCAAAAAAACAAAGTAAAATAAATTTTAAAAATTAAAAAAAAAAGAAATAATCAGCTTTAGGACAAAATTATTTTCTTTTCCCTTAATAAAATGCATTTCCATTCCTTATACCTTCTTTTCCCTCACATACAAAGATGTTTTCCTTATTCATTTTTAGTAGTTTTAATTACATATAATAATTAGAATTTTTAACCTTTAAAAACCTTAGTTTCTAGTGAAAACTTAAAAGGAAACAGTTATGAACTGTCTTTTACATTAGCATTCTATCCATACTCATATTTCTCTTCAGGTCATATAAATCTTTTGCCTTTTACATTAGCATTCTGTAGATTGGCAAACATAAATAGTACTTATGGTTTCAAAAAACACATGCTTTCTTATAGAAAATATCTTGGTGTGGCACCAAAAATATTTATCAATAGTCCTAAATATCTTTAGCTTTCTGTAAAAAGAAGCCTACATTCAGTAATTAATGTTCCAGTATCTTATTTCATTTGGAAGTGACTTAGATATTTAATAAACTTCCATCATTTAACTTAATTTAGCAAAACTCTAAAGCTTCAAGCTACCAAAAATCTGGAGAGACTTTTTTTTTTTTTTAACAAACACTGGTGAAGAAGGATAATATTTCAAGTCAGAAATATTTTCTCGAGGACATTTTATATAGAGATTCTTTTTCTTCATAAGTTTTTATTTTCCCTTAGATAATTCTATCATTTCAAGACTTAACACTTATTCTTTTTTTTTAATTTAACTTAATTTATTTTTTCTACGGCAGGTTATTAGTTATCTATTTTGGAGAAATTATTTTTAAGTAGACTTTCCTAAAACATAATTATTCCTAAAGAGTTTACCTAAAAATTCTCATTTCATTTACATTTAATTTACTTATAAAAATTTCATTATATCAAGTTATTTTTCTTGATGACAAATTTTTGTAACAGAAATAATAAGATCCCTCACAGATACAGAGAACAAACTAGTGGTTACCAGCGGAGAGGGGGAAGGGGGAGGGGCAAGATAGGGGTAGAGGGTTAAGAAGTACAAACTACTATGTACAAAATAAATAAGCTACAAGGATATATTGCACAGCACAGGGAATATAGTAAATATTTTATAATAACTATAAATGGAGTATATCTTTTAAAACTTGTGATTCACTATATTGTACACCTGAAACTTACATTATATTATAAATCAACAATACCTCAATAAAAAAAAGAAAAAACAGAAAGGAAGAAATAAGATCTTTTTTGACTTTCAGTAAACCTAGGTATAATAAAAGTATTAATGTTGATGACTCTAAAGACATGTCTATATTAATTAAACCAACAAGCTTAAACTAACTTTATTTTTTTATTTTTTGTAATATAAATTTATTTATTTATTTTTGGCTGCATTGGGTCTTTGTTGCTGTGCGCGGGCTTTCTCTAGTTGCAGTGAGCAGGGGTTACTCTTCATTGCGGTGCGCGGGTTTCTCATTGCGGTAGCTTCTCTTGTTGCCGGGTGCGGGCCCTAGGTGCACAGACTTCAGTAGTTGTGGCACGTGGGCTCAGTAGCTGTGGCTCACAGGCTCTAGAGCACAGGCTCAGTAGTTGTGGCGCATGGGCTTAGTTGCTCCTTGGCATGTGGGATCTTCCTGGACCAGGGATCAAACCCGTGTACCCTGCGTTGGCAGGCGGATTCTTAACTACTGCACCACCAGGGAAGTTCCTTAAACTAACTTTAATACCAGATAATAATTTAATACTGAATATTTTGCAGATCACATGAACCTGAAATTAATTTGGGTTAGTTTCTTTTCTATTTCTTTCTTTCTTTCTTTTTTTTTGATTTTTTTCATATTAGTTTTTTTGTGTGTGTGTGTTACGTGGGCCTCTCACTGTTGTGGCCTCTCCCATTGCGGAGCACAGGCTCCGGACACGCAGGCTCAGCGGCCATGGCTCACGGGCCCAGCCGCTCCGCAGCATGTGGGATCTTCCCGGGCCGGGGCACGAACCCGTGTCCCCTGCATCGGCAGGCGGACTCTCAACCACTGCACCACCAGGGAAGCCCATCACATTAGTTTTTAATTGAATCATATTAATGACAAAATAAATATGTGCTTGTTTTTGTATTAGTTTATTTTATATCTTTTCTATTTCTGAGAATTTAAATAAGCGCTTAATTTCCTTTCAGCCAATTAAACAGAGTTCACTTACAAATTAATTTTGATAATACCATCCAAAGGAAAAGACATATATTTGTAATGCACACATAGACATATAGACAGACACAATCTCATAGCTTCATTTTAAAGCTTAGTCATGAATCAGGTATTATAATATAAAACTCACTAGTTTATAAATAACAGTTGGAATAAGTTAAGTTTAAAACGATCTCTTTTCTCTTTTTTTCTCTCAGTCTGAGGAATTGGAAATGGTCTAGATAAGAGGAAGATAAAATTTCCTGAGAGCCGTGGTAGAATACTTACATCTCAAAGGCACAGGTAGAGAAAAGCAAGTTTTTCCTAGAAGCACTTGTTCCCTTAGGGTCAGAATTCTGAAAAGATGTTTTATCAAGTTGGCAACCCAGTTTTGGGGAACTATAACTAAAGGTGGTCTAATTTTGTAGTATTCTAAAAGGCTATTTTTAGGAACTGAACTTTTGTTTGTCATGTCTGCCAATTAAAATACTGCATCTTCTTTGACAGAAATATACATTCTCTCTCTCTCTCTCTCTCTCTCTCTCTCTCACACACACACACACACACACACACACACACACACACACACGACAGATGTCAAACCAATCCCAAAAGGTTTAAAGCCAAACCAATTCCAAAAGCAACCTTAGGCTCCTACTTTTATCAAACCCAATCCCTCCCCCAATATCCAGCAATGGGCCTAGGAGGGCATCAATATACAAACCTAAAAGTTTTTGGCCTACACCATTGTGCTGGTTGTTTACCGGTAGATGTCTTCTAATCCAAAAACCATTCCTTCACCACAAGCCTGGAATATTGCCTAGGGTTGCTGATGCTTGGTCAAAAAAGGAATTCCCCAGTTGGATCTCCTGGCCAAAAGAGCCTCAGCTGCCAGATCTGCTAAGGGAAGACTGCACTGGCAGAGGGCCACAGACCACAGGCACTAACTTCAGAGGAACCTGAGAGGTCCCTTCATGGTCGCCAAATTATAACCTAGCAAAAGGGCTCATGAGCCCACCATGTAGAAAGCCAAACTCTGAAAGCAGGTGTTGCAGCAAAATAAGAGTTTATTGCAGGGCACCAATCAAGGGAGTGGGATCCAAGCCTCAGATCCACTCCCACTTGGTCTTTGAGTTAGGGGTTATTAAAGGGGAAGGAAAAGAAGCTGGGATTAGTCATCTTATGACATTTCTTAATCATAATTTTGGGAGTCAGGATGCCAAAGGTTTATATGTCTCTTGTCTGGTGGTCCATGACCCAGGGGTCTGTTAGCTCATCTTGCCCTGGAGAAACAACCTGAGTCTGTACATTAATGATGTTATCGACAACAGCAATTTTAGTCATCTGACTCTGGGTGATAAGTGTTTAGTTTGCACAGGATAGAGGCCAGAGGGGATAAGATGGGGAATAGTTTTGGATAGAGAGGTTAATCATAAACTCAGAATGGGGACTCAGTTTTAGGGGGATTCAGTTTCATTAGCCACTGTTCTAGCGTACAAGACCAGGAGATCATTTTGGGTTGTTGTTGATGATAATAAGTATAATAATATTAACAATAATCTATTGAGAACCTAGTGTACTAGCTCCTGTGTTATACACTCTGTCTACATTTTCTCTCAGTAAGGGAGGAATTATTCTCCCCATTTTAGAGAGGAGAAAACTGAGGCTCAGTTTTTCACAGGTCTCATAGCTTACACTAGATTCTTCTGACTTCAAGCCTGAGCATGCTGAAGCTGTGGCTACCTGCAGGGATGCTATAAATGGAATTCCGTTTCTGAGTGGGAGGTTGCACTAGATAATTTCAGAGAGTCCTTCCAACTCTCAAATTTAGACTAGCTTTAACTAGCACTTTTAAGCACCAACTAAATGCCAGGTGCTATGCAACATTCTCTCCAGGATGCGTGTGGCCACTGGTCTAACTCTTAAGATGCTTCTGGGCCATTTCACCTGCTCCTACCCCTCTTGGCATCTGCAGCGACCACCCCCCTCACCCTCCATGCAGATGAGAACTCAGTTCATCTGGATATTTGTACACACACCCATGTCTGCTGTTTGAGTTCATGTGTGGTAGGGTGGCTGGGTCATCTGGGTGCATTCCTTGGCACCAAGCTGTCTGCAACCTACCCCATGCCACCCCCAAACAGAGCCTGCCAATTCACTCTCCAAGTCTGGCCAGGCAGGCAATGATGTGGAGGAGAGCACAAAATCCGGAAGTAGGGGAGGGGCAGCCTCATGCCCTAGAGAGGCCAGAGGAACTGCAGGATATGCTTAATGATCTTGAACTGGAGACTTCACTCTACTGCTCCTGCCTGGCCTCCTGAGAGTCTGGGAAGCAGAGATCAGAGGGCCCTGGGGACGAGGACAGGTCCATGGTCACTTAGAGGATCCTGCCAAGCATGAAATCAGGCCCAGGTCCAAGTGACTCCCCTCTAGGCTGCTATAATCAGACCTTTTCTCTTTGTACATTTTCTTAACATTTAAGGTTTTCAATCCTAACAGAAACAGTAACAAAAACAAAATGCACATCATGTGCATTTCTGCACTAAGGAATCTGGCCAGCCGTGATGGATGTAAAAGAATCACGGTGAGGGTACCTAGTTCTTATTTCACTTTGTGTTACATTATCTTGTTTGCTTTCTCCTTGAGTATTTCCAGGATGTCGATCACCTATCCATAGTCCAAGACATGCAGCTGATTTATTGCTTGTAAACTTCCAGATGTTAGCAGGAGTTAGTGTAGTGCCAACATCTCTCACCAAGGAATCAATCCCCACACCCAGTGAAGAACAAACCCCATGGTCCCTGCCTTGAAAAAGCAGCAGTAAACAGGTAATTAGCAATGGTTTGCTTTGGGAGCCCCAAGGAGGGACTCTAGGAAGGTCAGGGAAAGCGTCCTGGAGGAGATGACGCTTAAAGCAAAAGAAAAGATTTCAGGCAAGAGCTTGAGAACACTTCACTCCTTCAGATTCTTTCTGCCAGTCTATTCAGTCTTCCATATTTTGGGGTCTCACACTGCTTTCCAGAGCTTGTGAGAGGGAAGGGTAATTTCCTTCCAATTTAGAAGGAGGTAAATCAGAGAATGGCTAAGGGACTACCCAAGGTTTTCTTTCAAATTTAAGAATGACCAAAGGGTGCCCAGCTAGGGCTAGACATTTGAATACACAGCACAAAGGCAATATAGGATAGACTCTGCCCTTGGGAAACTTGTTATTACTGGGAGATATGGTATGTAAATGAAAATCAAAAATAATTGTAAAGGTGTTATGCAAATAATTCAGTTCCCGGCTACTTATCCAGGACTTGCTATCTGCAAGGTGTTCTGTGAGGCACTGGGTAAAGGAGAGGAGTTAGAAATATAGGTAAATATAGTCCCAGCCCTTAAGAACCCACAGTTTAATTGGCTGCAGGAGAGGCAGGGTGGCAGGAACAGGAAGCTAACACGTGGTTAAATGTAATAGCTGACACTATGAAAACTGGAGGGTGAAAGGAGTGGAGGGGGCTTGCTGGAATTTGGGGGCTGGATAGAATGTTGCTGAGAAAGCTTCCTGGAGGAGGTGGGCAATGTGATTCTGGAAAACAGAGAAGATAGAGAAAGAGAAGAAGAAAGAGCACATAAGCAAAACCTTTTCACATGCTTGCCTTTCCAGGTTCAGTACAGTAATCACCTCTTCCATGAAGCCTTCCCAGGCATAATTAGACACTGCCCACCCCACCTCCAGCCTCTTAAAGCATGTCTATTACAAAATGTACCTTATTGCTTGTTTCCTTATCTGTTTTTCTCCGATCAAGGGCCCCAGACCACCAAAGGAAGGAAGGAAGGAAGGAAGGAAGGAAGGAAGGGAGGGAGGAGAGGAGGGAGGGAAGGAAGAAGGGAAGGCCTTTCACTATAAGGTGACTGGGTATTGCATTCACAGTGGGGTGTCTCACTTTGTTTTTGTTTACTTATTTTTACTTTTTACTATTTTATTGAAGTATAACTCACATACGGTGAAAGGCACAAATCATAAGCATACAGCCCAATGAATATTTACATGTTTACAGCTGTGTAGCCACCATCCAGATCAAGTTATAGAATACTTTTAGCATTCCAGACATGGTGGGCTTCCTCACTGACCTAAGTCACTGTCACTGTGGCCCAAGGATCTGAACCAGTAGGGTGATGTAACTGGGAAGCACCATCCAAGAAAATTGTGAAAGAATTTCAGGAATTTGGGCTGGAAAAGCCAAGTGTGGCAGGAGGGGGGAGTGGTGGTGGGTGAGATCACTGTGTGTGTGAAGGGCTAACACGCACAAAGCAATAGTTTTGTCCTGTGGGTGGCAGTGGGGAGCCACAGGGAGAAGCATTTCAGTTCCACATAAAACCTTTCTTACAACCAGAGCTGAACCACATTGGAGGCAGCCCCCCAGGAAATGATAAGTAAGGTCCCCATCAGTAAGAGGTGTCAGTCAAGAACAACACTGACAAGCATTTATCAGCAATGATGGGGTGGGGATATGGGACTGAACTGCAGATGGCTCCTTCCAACTCTGAAGCTTCTATGGTTCTGGAATTCTTTGAGAGTGGCAGAGTTCTCAAACATTTGCAGTTGTTATTTAGTTTTGCTTTTTCCCTCCAGAGGATAACTTGTTACTTAATTGCAAGTACTGTGCAGGCCCATCATTATCACCACTGAATAAGTAACTGTCATCACCTATAGACCAACTGAGCCGGAGGGACCCTGGGGCTCCCCTCCCTGGTGCTCACAATCTAGGGGGATGGAGCAGATGCTAGGGTGCCACTGTGAGGGGGGAGGGTACCTGCAAGAGAAGCTGGTTGCCCCACCACATGCCAAGCTGTCATGGGGACACCTACCTACCTATCTCCTCAGCCGTTTCAGCCCTGGTCCCCTTGGTGGCCAAGTGGTCATGATGTCATGGCTCCTGCCACTACTAGGATACTTGGGCAGAGTAACCCTGAAGGACCTTTCTGCTCTGCTTCCAGGTGTCAGCACAGGAAAGGTATCTGGCAGCCTCATGAGCAGGACTACACGGGACCCAACAGCCCCGTGGCCATTTGGGGGGAGTAACAGCCTGTGTCAGCTGCAGGATCCTGGAAGGACTCCCAGTCTGGAATATAACACCCTCCCACTCCACCCTCCATCCAGCTTTTTCCAGCAACAACAACAACAAAAAAAGCAATTTTCCTCAGAACTTTTTTTTTCTTTTCCTAGAGGGTTATTTCAGAATTCCTTCAAGTCACTGACCTGCTCTTCCCGCCCTCTCCTCACCCCTCCCCCAATTAGGAAGAAGGGAGAGAGATGGAGTCTGGAAGAACGTCTACATCTTCCTCCATCCCACACCTGTACAGGGCGCCAATGTGATGTGGCAGGTGAAGACCGGCTCTCAGGCCCTTCTGTGGAGCTTAGAGTGATTACCTTTCTGGTGAAAGCCATGAATACGCTACCAAGAAAAGAGCGTATGTATGAAATTTTGCCTTCTATTCCAGGGTAAGATGGGATGCTGTCAGACCCCCGAAGTCCATCAGTGAAGCCCCTAGGTTTAAGAGGGGAGGGCTCGGTGTTTCCTTCACCACCAAAGCACAGGCCAGATCGGTGTCTGGGGAGGGTTTGCAGCTGCCCCGAGGGAGAAGCGCTGGAAGATCCTGCTCCCCAGCCACTCGGTGTACTTACAGGACGTCTCAGGCTCTCAGTTTGCCCAGCTCTAAAATGGGCGTCCAGGCCCTCCAACCCTGGGGGGCTGGATAAAAAGGCTGGAGAGACACGGAGCTGGGTGGGAGCGGGGGTGGCGATGAACCGCGGCTCCCGGTTGGTCTCCCGAAGCCGGGGGAGGGTGGAAACGTGAGTTCAGGAAGGAGGGGAGGCCGGCGCCTGGCACCGCACGAGGAAGGCTCTGGCCCGGACGCGGTGCCCACTGGCGGCCCAGGCGCCCCCGGTGCTCCCTGGGCCCGAGGGCGGGGCCCCTCGCCGGGCGGCCCCTCCCCGCCCCTCCCGCCCCTCCCTCGGCCCCGGCCTCCCCAGCCCTGCTGGCCCTCCCGCGGGCGAAGCGGCACTCGGCACCGCGCGCGCGCGCTGACCAGCAGCCGCCAGCCGGGACCATGGGCTGCGACGTCCGCGTGTCAGGGCTGCTCCGCCGCAACCTGCAGCCCACGCTCACCTACTGGAGCGTCTTCTTCAGCTTCGGCCTGTGCATCGCCTTCCTGGGGCCCACGCTGCTGGACCTGCGCTGCCAGACGCACAGCTCGCTGCCCCAGATCTCCTGGGTCTTCTTCTCGCAGCAGCTCTGCCTCCTGCTGGGCAGCGCCCTCGGGGGCGTCTTCAAGAGGACGTGAGTGCCCGGTCCGCGCGCCCGAGCGCCGCAGCCCCCCGACCCTTCCGACCCTTCCCACCACGCTCGTCTCTGCCCCCGCGGGGCTCGGGCCGCCGGTTGTCCCTGCCTTCTGGAAGGCAGCGACCACCCCTCCCCGCTGCGCTAGCCATGCCCAGCCTTAGCTGGAGGGCTGCTTCCCTCCCCCACCCCAGCTCTCCCCGCAAAACTCTCTCTGGAGACTGAAGGTGACTTCTGGATTGTTTATTTGCCTTCGCTCACCCCTGTGAGGGCATAGACTCAGCTCTCACCCCTCTTCTCTCCCACCCACACCCCGAGGGAGAGGGGTGAGGGAGTTTGCAGAGGTGGGAGGGTCGCCCTCTTGCACAGCAGACCTGAGGTTTGTCTGCAGCCCCTGCTGCCGGGGGTGGGGGACGGAATTGGAAGTGAGGTGGAAGGAGAGGGAGTGTCACCTCAGGGGCCGTGCCCAGTGCCAGAGCTGGCTGCGGCTGGACAGAGTGCCCTGGGGCGTGCTCCACTCAGATCCTCAGCTCCAGATCAGCTGACACAGGGTGTCCCTTCCCCTGGGCGGCTACGGGGCAGGTGGGTCCTGTGCGGTCCTGCTCCTGAGGGAGCCAGGGTTCCTGCACTGGCCCCTGGAGGTGGCACCCTTCTGCCTCTGAGACAAACAGGACCTTAGCACTTGGGTCCACGTAGGGGAGAAACAGGGTGACTCACCCATAGCTTAGTGAGGTGACTCTCCAGCTCTGGTGCCAGGATCCCCATCTGCTTTCCCCCACCCCATGTTACTCCTCCCTGGCCTCTGCCTGGCATGGCCCCCAGAGATGCCCCTTTGGACACCATTGCAGAGCCTCAACCTCCCGGCTCAAATTCGACAGGGCCACCTCCACAGAGCCCTTTGGAAAGGCAGTAGGATTCACTCTCCTAGTGCAACTGGGAGAACAGACCCAAAGCAGGGGCTAGATGACTTGCAAGTCAGAGGCTGCTGGAGGTTTCCCTAGTCCTGGCTTCTGGCTGGGTGGTTTCCTGGACTGCATGGACTCAAGCAAGCAGACGCCTGGGAACAAAACCACAGCTGAAGCCTCTGGGGAGCCATTCTGCGCCAAGGGCTCTGCCCTTTGGCTCACTGCTAGAGGTATCTGTGAGGTGGATTTCCCCCTCCACCTCACTTCTAGAGCTGATGGAGAGGAGCATAGGTGTCTATACATATAGACCCCACATTAAGCCACCCAACTGACAAAGCATCAATTAAGGAGTGATTATCCCCACTACCAAAATCCTTTTGTAAACCGAAATGTCCTCTTGAGAAGCAAGTCTCCTTGTGTACAATAGTGTTTCTGTGGGTTTTGTACAGGATTGCATGCATGGGGGGCTCCAAAAATCTTAAGAAAAAGTTCCAGATCCTTTCTAATTATGCCTAGACGTTTAATTAGAAATCAGTCAGGGTATTTTTCTGGTTTTGTTTTTAAGTATTTTGACTTACAAAAGCTCCCTTACCTGGAACTTTTTAGGAGCCTGTGTAATGCAAAGAACAAGAAAGGGAATGAGGATCATTCTAAATGGCAGGTTGGCATGCCAGGCTTTGTGAAAACAGCAGAGATACACAACAAGCTGGGCCAGCTCTTCCTTACTTGCTTTGTGCCTCCCTCAGGGCTCCTTACTCAACGAGGGGCTCTGAACAGGCAGTGGAAAGGGTCTTGCCTCAGGAAACTGGCTCACAGAAAAGAATGATCGTGGTAGCAGTAATAACTAGCTTTATTGAGTGTTTAGGGGATGCCAGGCACTGTTCTTACTTAGTACCTCGCTTGTATCAATTCATTTAACCTTCACAACAACCCTGTAGAGTAAAACAGCAAGCTGACTCATAGTAGTCAGCTTCAACTCTGAAAGGTACAAGTTATACCCTATACTCACCAGGCAAAGGCATGGCATGAGTATCCCTGTGTGTACTTATGGGCTGAGTATTCCTGAGCTGACACTCCTGGGAAGGACACTATGGGCCTCTGGGGCTTCCGGCTGGGATCTGAGGGGTGGGGGTAGGGTGGAGTAGGGGGAGTTGTCCCATCAGTGGTTCAGGTTTCAATTCTGAACTTCAGTCCTCCCACCGCAAGACAAAATGTCTTAAAGAACCTCTTCCCTTGGTTAAGAGCAAAGTAGACTTCAGTGGAAATAGAGGGACATCACAGAGGTGGCCTGTGTGTAGACAGGAGTCATCACCCAGCTAGGGCTGGACAGCTCATCGCAATCCTCCATCCCCCAAAGCAAACAGAACCTCCACCAGCCCCGAGACCAGCCTCTAGAGCTTGATTCCTGGGGCTTCACCGCAAGTTAACATGCTAATACGACAGCTAGTGCTTTCAGCTCACGTGATTGCTGCTGGTGCAGATAGTCTGTTACTGCAAGAGGAGGGTTGGTTTAACAAATTGGGACGGGAGGGCCAGCTGTTGTGCGGGAGTGGGGAGAGTTGCGGGATGACACACACCAGGGAGAGGAGAGTCAGGGCAGCACTCTTTCTCTAGGATTCCTGCCCAAGTCCTGCCTACTCCTTGGCCCAGACTGAGTTCCAGGGCTGAGCAGCGTTTCTGGTTGCCTCCAAAGGGACATACATTAGAGGGACTGGGTGTAGAGAGCCTTGATGTTAGAGTGGGTGCAGAGGAGGGCAGGAGCCCTCCACTCAGGATGGGACCAGCTCTCTCTCTCTCTTCTGACATTGACAGAGGCCACCACATGCAGGCCAAGAGGGAGAAGGGTGCAATTAGGGCCAGAAAAACCTGGACTAGACCCTCCTTAGAAAAACCTTGCTTATCAAGAGCAGGAAGCCTTTCAGAAAAGAGAAAAACCCAAAGCCACCTGGTGGGCAGGGTGTATAGATATGTGCTTTGTCAGATAGGAAAGAAGAGGGGTATTTAGACAAAAGGTTAGGGTTTTGTTCCTGGTTTCATGGGGACCTGTTTAACCACCCTGGGCAGTTTGGGAGACCCCTTTATCTCAAAGGCATCAGGGCACATAAATGGCTTTCAGAGTTTCCCCAACCTTTTCCCAGCCTCACCTGGGCCTCTCCTCTGCACACATGCTCTTAAAGGAAGGCTTGAGTTCTTCTCTTTGCTATATTAACTATCTCTTTCTCTACCTTTCTTTTTTTTCTCAATTTCCTGCAGCCCTGCCTTCCCAATACCCACCTCTGACTCTCTCCTGCCCACTGCATGAAACCCAATCTCCATGCAATGTTCCCCAGGCCACTATCTGACCTACTTCCCCAGGATGCTGGCCCCCTGTGGTTCTGGGATCACAATACAAAAGCCAGTTCCCTTCTCTGAGCCAGACCCTGGTCAGTCTCCCATCTAGAAAGCCTCTGCCTCTCCCTCCAGCAGCTTGTCCACCTTTCAGCATGTAGCAAACGTGGGCTGAAGGTCTCCTAGGGGTCTGGCACCAGACATGGTTCTTGGCTTAAAAATCCATCTCTACATGGGAGGTAGCCTCTGACCCAGCAATTTCACTCCTAGGTATATTCCTCAAAGAACTGAAAACATGTCCACACAAAAACTTTTACATAAATGTTCATAGCAGCATTATTCATAATAGCCAAAAAGTGGAAACATACCAAATGTTCATCAATGGATGGATGGGCAAACAAAATGTGGTCTCTCCACACAATGGAATATTATTCAGCCATAAAAACGAATGAAGTACTGACTCATGCTATAACATGGGTAAACCTTGACAATGTTATGCTAAGTGAAAGAAGCCAGTCACAAAAGACCACATACTATTATGGTGTCATTTATGTGAAAGTTCAGAGTAGGAAAATCTATAGAGGTAGAAAGTAGATGGGTAGTTTCCTAGGGCTGAGGGTGGGGTGCAGAGAGGAATGGGGAGTGACTGCTAATGGGGAAAGGATTTCTTTGGGGGGTGATGTAAATGCTCTAAACTTAGATTGTGGTGATGAGTTCATAACTCTGAATATACTAAAAAAAAAAGCCATTGAGTTGTACACTTTGAATAGATTAATTTTATGGTATATAAATTATATTTCATTTTTTTAAATTAAAAAAATCTCAAAACTCATCTCACCCTTTAATTCACTCATTTAACAAATATCTCTTGAGCCAGACCCTGTTTTTGGGGTGAATATGACACAGGTCCCTACTCTAATGGAGCTTACATTCTGGAGGATCATTTTAGTGAAATGAAGGAAATAAGGCAGGGTAAGGATGGAGAGTTACAGAGTTACAGAGTTACAGAGTTGGGGGTTACTTTAGCTCAGTGCTCAGGGAAGGCCTCTCTGAGCTGACACCTGAATGACAGGAGAGAGCCATGCAAGCAAAGAACATGGGGAGAGGTGTTCCAGGCAGACAGAGCTGCAAGTTTAACCAGTGTGTAAGGAGCACTCCCTGCGGGTCCAGCACCCATTGAGCCAGGGAACGTCGTCATGCAAGGGTGCTCCCCTGATCTGAGTCTAACAGGGATCCCCCCCAAAGACAGGCTTCCTTGCTCCTCCTTCTGGGTCCCCCCAGCCTTAACAAAGGGTGTCAGGCAAGCTGGGGTGTCAGTGTGGGGGGACCCAGTGAGAGGGGGACCTTTCCCCCTGCCCCTCCCTCAGTCTGTCACCCCTTCCCTCTCGCCCTGGCTTGCGCTGCAGTCTCCAGGCTGCCCTCACTCCCAGGGGGTGTCCTGTCCCCTGGTTCCTGTCCCAGGCCCCGCTCCTCTCTTGGGAGACTGCCGGGCCCTTTTGGGGTGGAGGGGAGCTGGGGATGCCTCTGACCCCTCCTGGTTCTGCATTCTGCCCTTTCCCTGGTCCTTCAGGGAAGGAGATTATCCATGGGGGACAGGGGGAATCCCTTGAGTAAAAATGTGAGGAGAATGTGAGTGCCGCCCTGGGGTCGCTCACCCCGGTGGCATGGGTCTGGCCCTCAGCAGCATTCTTTCCCACCCCTGGGCAGTGGAGGGCTGGACAGCTGGCTGACATCTTACTGTTTTGCTCAAGCCCTTCCCCTGCTTTGGAGCCTAGCAGCCCCTCCTCTTATCACAGAACCAGGAAGGCCAGAGCAGGCACCCACAGCAGGACAAGGTGATCACATGTACCCTCTGGGTAAGGCAGAGCACGGGGGCTGACAGGTCCGCAGTGTGCTCAAGGTCACGCAGCCAGCAGGCAGGGCAGGCACCTGGCTCCCTGCTTTCCCTTGCCCGTTTGCACCTTCCGTGTGGAGCCGTTAATAAGTAACCTGGACGTTTCTCAGGCTTCCTGAGGAAGGGTTCCCTAGACTGTCTTGGGGGAGTGGGGCCCTTCCTCTCATTGGCCTGAATTAACGTCAGAACCCAGGGCCAGGTGAGGGACATTCCACGACACCACGCTGGCCTTTTCCTGGATTGGGAGTCAGAAACTGGGTCCCCACTCAGCATTACTCGCTCTCATCCCCGTCCGGGCCAGCTTCCTGATCTGTAAAATGGGAGGCAGGACTCTTTGGTCCTCGGTACCACTCTGGCAGTCAGAGGGCCTGGCAGCAGGAATGGGCGGGGCGGGGGTGTCAGGCAGCAGCTGGCTCCAGTTCTCTGACCCTTTCTGCCCAGCGAGCCTGCTTCTCTGGGCCTGATGGTGCTCTTTGGGGCAGCCCAGGGCCTGCAGGTGGCCGGCAGGCAGCTTCCAGTGAGTGAGCACAGGAGGACCGACTGTGACATCTCACTCCCTCTGCAGGCAGCCTCTTGAGGCCGTGCTTCATATCCCTGATTTATAGCAGAGCACCCGAGGCTCAGAAGGGCTAAGTGTAAGCGGCTTGCCATGAGCCGCCCGCTGGGAAGTGGCAGAGGTGGGCCTAGGACCCGTCTTCAGATTACAAATCCCACCACATCCGTGCTGCCAAAGCTGCGATGACATTATTATTCTATAATTTTCAATTACCCACTTTCCTGGAAGGGGCCATTGACCAAACCATTAAGTGACCAAGACAATCAGTGTATTTCGGCCTGGCTCTGAGATGTGTCTAGGACTCCTTTTTTCTTGGCAACAACATACCATTCTAAAGAAACTTGTTCAGACTGATTTTTGGAATGACCAGGCAGAGCCCTGCTGAAACAACTGGGGAGGGTGAGCAGCCTGGGTTCCAAACCCAGGGTTTGTTGTGGGTCCCCACTTACTGGGAACAGGTCTCCATCTCCCCCGCCCCCCCAACCTGCTCACCCCGCCCGATACCTCAGGAACGCAGCTGGCAGGCTGCAGGGTCAAACCATGGCCCTGGGGTTGGCAGGAGTCACAGGGAGGGGACTTCCCAAGCCAGCCTCCCTCCAGCCTCTCCTTTCCTCCTGTTCTCTTTTTATCCCTCCCTCCTGCCTGTCACTGGGCCTGGGAACAAAAGAGCCCCCTTTGGGCACCGAGTGTCCTTCCCTGGAATAACAAGGTGAGAGGGTACCAATTGGAGAGAGGAGAGGCCTGGACAGGGCTGCCCACTGGCCACCAGCCCTTCCCAAACCCCATCCCCGTCTCCCGAGCCTCCTGCTGGTCCAGTCAGCACCTTCCTGGCAACTTGGCCCACTAGATTCTTTATCTCGTTACCTCTGTCTCTGTCTCTGTCTCTCTCTCACCCCCATACTATCCCACATCAGCCTCCGAACAGTCTCTAGTCCCTTTCTCCAGGCCATGCTATGTGGGGTGATGAGACAAGCCTTTCTCAAGCATTCCCATTTCACTAGCAACATCCAGCAACCCTGGATCAAACACCTCAGGGCCAAACACAGTCCAGACGTGGGGTCCCACAATGAACAGGATACAGCAGATGCCTTGGGAAGCTTGCGACGGAGCCAGCATTTATCCGGAAGCAGTTGGATTTCCCATAACACCAGCAGACGGTCCACTGGGGGCTCATGTTCTAGTGGCTACAGCGGTTTGCCATTGCTTCCTAAGACCAAGGCTCTGAAGAATCTGGCCTCATGCTCCCAGGCTGCTCCCCTCTCCAGCTTGGCTGGGTCCATGGCCCAGCATCAGCCTTTTTACACACACACGTGCACACTCCTCCATGGGAAAGCAGCATGGCATAGGGAACAGCAAGTCAGAAGCCCTGGGCTTGGGTCAAGGATCTGTCTGCTACTTTCTTAGCCCTTCTCAGCCTCAGTTTACTCGTGGGTCACACGAGGCACAATTGCAAGGTCTACCTCACAGCATTGTCACGTACACCGAATGTCTTGGACCCTGTAAACAAATGTTCGTTGTTTTCATGTACCCTGTAATGTTAGTTTTCCCACACCTTCCCACAGCTCTTGCCTATCTCAGTTCACTGATCCCAGGTCCCGTGCCCTCAGGACTGTGCTACAGGACTGGTTAACCACTCTCATCCAGGTTTTTCAGGGCAATAATGATAATGTGTTAATTCTTCAAGAGAGCATTTTTGTACTTGGGGTGTCGGTGCTTTACCGCAAAGTGGTGAGTGAGGTTGTGGCAGTGTCAGGCCCACGTAGCAGCTCAGTGGGGGGAACACTTGAGGGGGAGATGGGGACCCTCTTGCTATCCCTGAAGTCAGGCCACCCAGGAGGCTGCCTAGTCGATCTTGTGCAGGGAAAGGAAAGGGAAAGAGAGAGCCATTCTGAGAGGCCTGTTGATTGTATCAGCCTGCAGAGGTGTGGGCATCGCCTCTGTGCCAGTACCAATGAGACAGGCCACCAGGTAGCAGGAAGCAGAAATGCGTGAAGCTTGGTGAGTGGCCCAGGCTGTCAGTGCTGGAGGCCGGCAGAGCAGGGATGCTTGGGGAGCGGGAAGCGGGTGCTGGGAGGGACCTGAACAGGCCTCTCCACAACACGACCCTCCTGTTCTCCCTCTAGTGGCCCGGGGTGAAGTGAGTCTCCCCTGCCCCCTCACACACAGCTCTGAGCTGGGAACAGACAGGGGTCATGATTGGTAATCTCCAATTAGCAGATCAGCCTGGAAACAAGAAAATGAGAAAATAAAGAACTGCTGCTACCAGCAGAGCCCTTCTGATAAAGGATTTCATCAAAGATGGGGCGAGATGAAAAGCTGAGAGCCAACAGGGTCAGAGGCAAGAATCTCCAGGAAAAGACAGTCTGAGGGGTCTCTTGGGGCCTCCCCCTTTTCCTCAGTGAGCTGGAAATCCAGGTCTTCTTGTCACAGAAATACCAACACTCCCACCTCCACCCCTCCAGGTCCGGCAGCCAGACAAAGGCACCTGGGGCTCTCCACCTCCTCATAATCTGAGACACTTTCCTCTGCAACCTCTCCCTTCCAGAATCTGCTTGCTGCCCACTCTCCTTCCCCCCACGTTAGCCTTTCAGACTGGCCCCAGAAAATATGAGGCTTCCTTCCTTTCTCCGAGAGCCTGCTTACTGGGCGGAGTGTACCCGAAAGACCGGACAGAGCCTTAGGCCTCCACCCATGTGTTCACTCATCCATTCACTCGCTCAGCCTGCTGCTGTGGGCTCCTCTGGGGGAAGGTCACCACTCAGACACCTCTCAGTGGGGCCTCCCTTCTGGACACTTGCCAGGCACAGAGTCCAACAGCTCTGCCCATAGAGGGGTCACCAATTTCCCCAAATACCTCGGCTATGGGCTTTGGTTCAGGCAGCTCAGGCCTGGTGCCTGCAGAGGGCCTGGCATGTTCCATTCGTGTGTGGGGAGGGCACTGCAGCCCGGCTCAGCAGCTTTCCCCGGCCCCCCTCCAGGCTCACGCATGTGGCACGGCTCCCTGAAGGCGCTCAAAGCCATTCCCCTCACACCTTCCGTGAGAGAGATGGATATATCTTTGCATATAATTGTTTATAAGCAAACAATTTAAAGTTTAAGTAAATGATACAAAATCACTTCTAAGTCCAAAATTAGCAGTTACGCTTTGTGAAGTGTCCATTACATAGTTCTCACGACCACCCTGTGTGGTAGGGATGGTTATCTGGGCAGACTCAGACATCTTGCCCACCACCCACAGCTAACGAGTGACAGAGCTTCTGCCATAGCTCCCTTTGCCCTTGGACCAGAGGCGAGGGGAAGCGTCTCGGCTTCCCCGGGGGCCACCCAGTGAGTGGAGGACAGGGTGGGGGAGTCTTCCTTCGAAGGGCTCCGGCCCCCCTCCACTGACCGCACCCTCCGCTACTGCAGCCTGGCCCAGTCATTATGGGCCCTCTTCACCTCTTCTCTGGCCATCTCCCTGGTGTTCGCCGCCATCCCCTTCTGCCGAGACGTGAAGGTGCTGGCCTCAGTCATGGCACTGGCGGGCCTGGCCATGGGCTGCATCGACACCGTGGCCAACATGCAGCTGGTGAGGATCTACCAGAAGGACTCGGCGGTCTTCCTCCAGGTGAGCCCCCAGCAGGCGTGGGGCTGGGGGCGGGCAGGGCACAGGGGAGCTCCCTCAGCCCTCTCCCCTGGGCCAGGCGTCTCCTCCCCGAGACCAGGACGGTGACCCAGAAAGAGTAGCAGGGTCAAGTTCAGTGTGACCGTTTCCAGCTGGACCATACTGGGCCGTTATCTCTGGACTCAGATCTCTTCATCTCTAAAATGGAGTGATGATCCTGGCCTGCAGGTGGTCAGAGGAATCTAAGTGCTAATGAGAAAAGGTACTTTGTAAGTTGGAAAGGGCGTGATGGAAGGACTTGGTGTTTTCTCTCATCTCCTCCCTCTGTGTTTCTTCTTCCTTCCTTCTCCCAGTTACCCAGGATTCCAGTCCAGCCCTTCCCTTTATTAAGCCCCCTTCCCTTTGGGGTGTTAACTGGTGGATGCTAACTTGGGAACAGCCCCCAGCTGGTGGTTAAGCTTTGGGAACGAAGAGAGAGGGAGGGGTTGGCCATTGTCGCCAAGTTATCCCAGGCGGGAAGGTGGTGACAGGAGCTTCACTCCTCACCTCTCTTGCCTCCCACCCTACTGCTCCCAGGCAGGGGCTCCCCCGATGGGACACAAGGTGGGGGGCAGGCAAAGCCTGAGCCACGCCTCCACCCACCCCAATTCTCTTCCCTTCCCAGGTTCTCCATTTCTTTGTGGGCTTTGGTGCACTGCTGAGCCCCCTTATCGCCGACCCCTTTCTGTCTGAGGCCAACTGCTTGCCTACCAATAGAACAGCCAACGCCACCTCCGGCAGCCACCTGCTCCATGCCTCCAGGGTCCTGGCCCACCACCATACTGGGGCCCAGCCTTGGTCCAACCAGACACTCCCTGGGCTGACCCCACAGGACGGGGCAGGGGTCCGTGTGTCCTACGCCTTCTGGATCATGGCCCTGATCAATGTGAGTGCCACTGGGGCAGGGCTGGGTGGGGACTAGTGGACAGTCACCCATACCAGTCCATACCAGCTCCCAGTACAGATTCTTCTGTTTCTGAGAAACGTACTGGGGCTGAGATATGCTTTCAGGAAGGCAAGAAGAGGGGAGAACTGACCCCCGGGGATTCATCTGAACACAGGGGGTCGCAGGAGATCACCTCTAAGGTCCTTCGGTTGTGACATCCTGGGATTGTGATTCCCGAGGGAGGTGAAACAGTGAGCAGGTTTAGTGCAACGAGATCAGGGTCAACTTCCAAGTCATCAGAGGTTCCCTGGGGGACCAGCTCTTTTCCTCCAAGGCCAGATGATGTAGACCCTGGGACAGCACTGCAGGACATACCAGGCTCTTCTCCAGGGTCCTCAGTCACTAGTGGGATTCTCCGGTGCCTGCTGTGACGTGCGCCCCTGTGGAGGCTGGAAGATAGACAAGATGACCTCCAAGGGACCCTGCCTGCCAAGGCTGCCCTGGTGGGAACAGAACAGGGAGACCACGTCACTGCGTCTGGGTCAGATACCAAGGCCCTCTGCTCCCCAGCTCGCATCCTCCCCTGCTAAGTCAGGACCGACTCTGGTCTCTAGCTGGAAACCTCCTCTGGTGCCCTGCGGCCCAAGTTAGCCCAGGCTGGGGCCAGAGGGAGAGGTGGGACACACTCCCCGCCAGCTCCTCTCCAGCTTGGGAAGAATGGTCGTGAACACCAGCAGCACGCACTGGGGTGGGGAGTATTCCAGGTGGCCATCCACCTGGCTATGGGATGGAGGTGCCACATGGTTTGTCACCCCAACTTGGAGTCTGTCTTTGCTCTAGGCAGACTTGTTACCTACCCCTCCTGAGGCAGGTAGGCTGGGCCTCAGAGTGATGCTATGCACGTAGCATTGAAAGAGGCCTTTGAGGGCACCCAGTCCCACTTAAACAGCAGGGCAGGGGTGTCATACCATCACTGGCTCAAGGGCCTGATAAGGGGCTAGTAAGAGGCTTGGCCAGGCTGGAACCCTGACCCCCAGCACAAGCCCCTAACAGCTGCCCTATAGTCCCTGCTCATTTTCCCTTCTCTTTTGTAACTTTCCCTGTACCAGATTCTTCACTGGGGGCTCTGAAAAACATACCCCTCTCCGTCTGCTCCTTTTCCTTTCTGCCCATACCCATCACTGTTCTGCAGACAATGCAGCTTTGGGCCTGTGCCCTCCACAGGGGACCTACGAAGGCAAAGAGCACTGTCAGTACAATGTCAAGGCTGAGACTCTGGGACCAGGAAGCCAGAAGGTCCAGCCAGCTTAAGCCTGAGGTCTGTTTTCTCTTGCCCCATGAGGTGCAGACTGGAGGCACTTTGTTTGCTGCAGGATTTCCGGACTTTTTCCATTGGTTTGTATCTGAAGATAAACAGCCCACCCCAGAAGAGAATGGGCTGTGCATGCATGTGGGCAAACACATTCACACAGGCCAGCCCACCTGGCATTCTCTGACTTTAAAGGTAGAGCCTACCTTCCCTGAATGGGCTTCTTATAAAGATCCGGTGTTTTCCTGCGAGCAACGTTAGCCAATCCTCTGTGAAGTCCTTCCCACCACCCACCTCCCTGGAGAGCCCAACCTGCGTGAGCACACCTCTTATACAGCTGTTTCCCCTTGGCCTCCCCCCAGGCATTCTGCTACCACAGGCCTCTTCGTGTGGGTTTCCTGTTTCTCCCATCAGACTGGAGGGAGGGCTTCACCTCCCCCATCAGACCCGGGACTCCTGAGGGCTGTCTTGTGCATTCAGACCAGATTTATGGCTCTAATGCTGCTGGGGTGTGTCTGACTTATTTATAAGTGGAGGGAGGCTCCCAAGGTGCCCACAGGGAGGTGTCAGCACAGGGGTGGCATTCACGTGACTTGGGAAAATGTCTGTGTGAGCCAGCCTGCCTCCAGGCGACGGGGAGGCTTCCCCAGAGCAGCACTAGGCAGGGGCTGGCAGCCCCCTGATGTCCGTCTACCAGGCCAGCTTCGCCTGCGAGCCCAGAGGAGCCCATTAGCCCCTGGGACACTTCCGCAGTTCCCTGGGCTTCCTCTCTTTCGGAAGCGAAAGGAGTTGCAGCAGGAAGGGCAGAGGTTAGACTTGATGAAGAGCTTCCTGGCAGTGAGGGTGGTTAGACACAGGCAAGTCACCTGAGGGAGGTGGTAAAGGCTTCTCCAGGCAACCCCAGGAACAGGAGACATTTCCCATTCCTCTGGGGAGTTCATAAAACTGAAGCGGCTTAACATAAATATCAGTGAGCATGACACTGGGCTCTGCATGTGTGTTGCTCACAGCATGCATTTTTCAATCCAAAGGAGTCCCTGTCTCTGTTTTCCCTGAGGATAGTCTCTGTACCTTCATAAGGTATAACGTCACCCAGAACAACCCCTGACATGGAGATGGCACTGGTCAGAATCAGGTTGCCCGGGCGCCAGTCTAGCGCTGCCTCAAGTCAGCTGTGTGACCGGCACTAAGGCTCTCAGGTCTCTTCCAGTTGTAACAATTTTGACTAAGTAATAACTTTGAGCCTCAGTTGCCCCACCTGGAAAATGGGGTTAATGATTTCCCCCCAGCACGTTTTACAGAACTGTGATGAACAAAAGCCAGACTTCTTTGTGAGGGGCCCTGCTCCAGCCCTGCTCAGGACAAGGATGTTAGAAAGGAGTTTATCTCTAGCACCTCCTGTGCCAGCAGAGGCCCAGTGTGAGTCCAAGCTTTGCATGCGACAAGTACCTGTCTTTTCAGGGAAATGACTGTGGTTAAAGTCGGGCAGCAATTACACCAAGCCTGCCCAGGGCTCAAGGCACCTGGCTGCATTTCCCAGGTGGGCACCACGGGAAAAGAGCTGTCTTCTCCCAGGACTGTGCAGACATTTGCCACACAGCCATGTGGAGGTGTATGTGGCAGGCCAGGCATGGGAAATGGGGACCCTAACGGGAACAGGGCTCTCCTGACCCTCTGCCCACCCCCAGCTCCCGGTGCCCATGGCTGTGCTGTATCTGCTGTCCAAAGAGCGGCTGCTGACCTGCTGCCCTCAGAGGAGGCCCCTCCTGCTGTCTGCAGATGAGCTCACCCTGGAGACGCAGCCTCCTGAGAAGGAAGACACTTCCTCGCTGCCCCCTAAGTTTCACCCAGGTGGGGGCTCTAATGAACTCTCAGGCTCATGGCCCCGTACCGAGGCTTCCCTGGTAAGCCCTCCCACCCAGAGGGAGAATGTAGATCACAGGTGAGAATGGTTGGGGAAGAACGCTTGGCACTGCTGGTCTCGGGAGGCAGGAGATGGAACAAACTGGCCATGAGAATGAGGAAGGCAGACTCCTGGCTCCAGCCTGCATTCTACCTAACCCCTCCTGTGTGACCCTGGGCCAGTTACCTGACCTCTCTGAGCCTTGCTTCCAACAGCACTGTGAGATGGACAGGGACTGTTCCTAATAGACAGTTGGAAGCTGGAGAAGGTGGGAGGCAGTAAGTGGTCTCCCCTCTGCCAGGGCTCTCCTGACCGCCGGCCACTGTCCCTGGGTGCGCAGAGGAAGGGAGCAGGAGCTGAGACCTGTCCCTGCTCTTCTCGTGTCTCATCCAGGGCACGAGGACCTGTTCCACTGCTGCCAGAGGAAGAACTTCAAAGGAGTCCCTTCTTCTTTCTTCGCCATCCACATCACAGCCGCCCTGGTCCTGTTCATGACCGACGGCTTGACGGTGAGCCTGCCCTTGGATGGTGTCCCTTATTGGGCAGCCCCTTGCGCCCCCTGAGCCTCAAGTCTGGGGATGGTAAGAGAAAGGAGGAACGTCAAGGTTTCCTAGAGACCTCACCTGTACTACAGTGGGTCCCCAAATTTAAACCAAGCACAAGTCCCAGGGGAGAGTCTCTCCAGAATTGAATACAGCCCCTTGGAACTGTGGTCTCCTGTCTCATTCAGTTGTCTTTATTTTCATGAACCCTGTGGATAGGGGCCTCTGGTTTGTAACTGAGTGTAGGCTCCCCACATTTTTTAAAGGGGCGGTGTCCTCTTCCCCCAGGTAGAGGTCATGCCATATAAACTCTGTGCTCAGCAGGCCCTGTCGAATACATTCGAAGCCTGGGCTTCTCAAGCCACGTGGTAAACAAACTACAGGCGGGACCTGGGCCCAGCTATTCAGTCCACTAGTGACCTCTGTTACTCTGTTTAGTGCCTTTTTCCAGAAATCTCTAAGGATTAGGACAGTTTTGAATGGCTGATTGATTAACTGGTTTGCCATATGAGGGACTCTCCAAAGAAAAGGCCCTAAAAGCCTAGATGACCTGGTGGCAAGTACTCGTGACAGTATTGGTTGACTTCCAACTCTCAGTGTGACCTTGGGCAACTCACTTCCCTCTGCCCTCTCATCTGTAAAATGAGATGCCTATACACACCTTTTTTTCAGCTGCAGCACCCTTCCTTCAACAAAACACCTTCTGTGGGATCCTCATAAATACGGCACGTAGTGGAACTCCGCTCTGGCTGAAGGGGCGGGCAGAGCCTGCATGACCAGACCCTTCGGGACCCCCATGGGGACCCAGAGACACCTTCCTGGATCCCCTAGCTCCTGCAGGCACCGTCCGTAAGCTGTGGTGCCCAGGTTCCACTCTCAGCTCAGGCCTGTGTGTGCCGCGTGGTCTCGGCTCCAAACCCACCCCTAAGCCTCCAGCAGCAGGACCAGTCCCTGCCAGCCCACACCACACCTGCCCCAGCTAGGCCTCCTCTGCAGGGGGTACGCTGCAGGTGTGCTCAGCAGGCCCTGTCTCCCCACAGGGGGCATACTCCGCCTTTGTGTACAGCTATGCAGTAGAGAAACCGCTGTCTGTGGGACACAAGGTGGCCGGTTACCTCCCCAGCCTCTTCTGGGGCTTCATCACTCTGGGTCGGCTCATCTCCATTCCCATCTCCTCAAGAGTGAAGCCAGCTACCATGGTTTTCGTCAATGTGGTAAGTGGCCTCCTTTCACTTTTTGGAGTCCCAGAACCATTCACTCTTGGCCCTAGCACTGCCCCAGGACATTTGCTCAGAACTGGACTCTGCCAGCAGGTGAGACATGTAGAAGTAGAGGGAGGAGAGGAGAGGAGAGGGATGCTGGTGGGGAAGGGATGGAAATCCAAGGGGTGGAGCCTACTCGTGCGATCTTGGAAAAGTCCTTTCCCCTCTGTGGGCCTCTGATTTTGTACCCATTGAAGAAAGGGGCTGTAGGAGAAGATTAGTGCTGTGTCTGGAGCAGATCCCAGCTGACAGCCTGCAAGGAGTAGAGAGAAGCAGGTGCTGGCCTTGATCCTCCCTTGTTCAGCGTGGTGCCCAGCTGGTCAGAGCCCTATGGCCAGTGGAGGCCAGGGATCCCTTGGCCTTCAGAATCACCATCTCTGGGCTGGGGCCTGGGAATTTACATCTTGCAGCTCTCTCAGATGATTCTTAAGTAGCCAGACTGTCATGTAGGATGGCCTTCAAGGAACTGGTCTGCTCCAGAGGCAGGAGGTCTGTGTGTCCATGCCACCATCTATGACAAAGAGGTCCAGACTACAGATTCCTGTAAGGTTGTCTAGCCCAACCTCCGACCAGGGATTGAATCACCTCTGTAATATCCCTTCCAAGGGGTCCACAGTCTTGTCTAAACACCCCCGAGTGACTGGAAACTCACCACCTTTCCAGGAAGTCCAATCCACTGTCGGAAAGTACTTCCTTGAGTTGAGTTTCTAGTGGAGAGAAGGTTGGGAAATAATGTAGAGGCTACAGAGGTCAAAGATCATGAGCCCCAAGAAAGGCCCTTGGATTTGGCCTTGTGCTGGTTGATGACTTTCAAGAAAGAAATTTCTGTTCAATGTAGATGGAAGGTGGGGGGAGGGGGTAGAAGCCAAACTCAGGAGGTTGAGGGTGGGAATTCCCTGGCAGTGCAGTGGTTAGGACTCCGTGATTCTACTGCACGGGGCACGGGTTTGATCCCTGGTGGGTTCGATCCCTGGTGGCCTGGGAACTAGGATCCCGCAAGCCGCACAGTGGAAGCCAAAAAAAAAAAGAGGTTGAGGGTAAGAAGGAAGTGGAGGTGTGAGAATTGCAAATAAGTCTGTGAAGGGAGTCTTGTTTGACAGGAGTCAGGTGGTATGAGCATGTTTGTAGGCAGAGGAGAAAGGCAGGAAGCCTGTAAGGAGGAGGCCTGTGAGGATAACACGTCAGAGAGTAAGTGAATGAAGAAGGCCAGGGGAGAGGGGACGGGGTCGAAGGACAGAGGCGAAGGAAGTGCTAAGCTTAGTAAGAAGAGGGCCCCTGTTCTGTGGAGCTGGGGTGATGGTGACGTGATGCAGGCAGAAAGACTCCTGAGGTCCGTGGGGTGGAGAAGAGTGAGGGTACAGGGGCTGCTGGTGGCCAGACTCTCTAGCACATGAGGCCAGCTGCTTAGAGAGAAGACAGTGGGTATGACTCTGGGTTGGTGAGAAAAGGAAGTCTGAAGCCTCCACATGAATTAGGCACTGATGATAAACTCACCCGGGGTGCTGGTTTTTAAAAAGGAAAATCAGATTTCTGGGTCCAGCTCAGACTTGGTGAATCAGAATGCCCAGGGGAGGGGGCTAGCAATCTATATATTCAACAAACACTCTAGGGGGTTCGTGTCGTCAAGCAAGTTTGGGAAAACACTATCCTAGAGCAAGTGATTCCCAAATACATTAGACCCACTGGAGGTGCTTTTGGAATATACAGATTCCTGGGCCCCTACCCCAGAGATTCGGAATCAGGGAGCAGGGGGAAGTGTGGAGGGGAACCTGGGTGTCTGAATTGTTTTAAAGCTTTTCAGGTACTTTTCGTGGGCAGCCTGTTGGGACCACAGCTGAACAGCCCTGAGCAAGCTCCCAGATGCTGCAGCTGCCATGTCTCGAATTCACTGCAACTTCTTCCCAGATTCCGCTCATTTTAAAATTAAGGGTCACTCTGCTCTTGATGTCCTCCTGGATCTCAACAACCACTTACTGGTTAATGAGTACACACGTGGTGGGGGGGGTGTGCTGCGAGGAACTGCTGGGGTGCCGAGTTCTATAAGATGAGGTCTCTGCCTTTAAGGAGCTTACAGTTGGCTAGGGAAGAAGATGGGCAGGGGAGAGGGAGCGTGTGTGTCCCGGTGCAGAGGTGAGGATGAGGGGCCGGTAGGGAGGTGAGAAGCAGGCTGACAGCCAGTCTGCGCCACCGACTGAGGAGGGGGCCACGCGGAGTGGGAGCAGAGTTGGTTGGCAGAGTTGCTAATTCGCCCTTGGCATCCTCAGTCTTCTGTCATGCAGGCTAACTTAAGAGAGTTAGGTGTTTTTAAAACTTCCCAAGTCTAGAGATTTTCCGGGCGACTTTTCAAGGCTTTGTTTGTAAGGTCGGAGCGGAGTAGGAGCTAAGCGTTTCTACGGCATGCGCGGTACGCTGTTTGCGTGATGTCTGGCCGGGCTCCCCTCCCCCCTTTCTCCTATTCTCAGGGTTTCCTTGGCCGACACCAACTGGGGAAGGTGCAGTTCCCATATATTCCACATGGGGGCGCAAGGGTCTCACAGCGCTGCCCCTGCGGCCGGAGAGGAACTTTTCAAGTCTGGAGACGGACTGCTGGTTTTCCTTTCTCCATGACCACCCAGCTTTTCCCCAATTTCTCATCGCCTTCGTCTCCGCCATGACAGGTCGGCGTGGTGGTGACGTTCCTGGTGCTTCTTGTTTTCTCCTACAACGTCGTCTTCCTGTTCGTGGGAACAGCCAGTCTGGGCCTGTTCCTCAGCAGCACCTTTCCCAGCATGCTGGCCTACACCGAGGACATCCTGCAGTACAAAGGTGAGCCCAAGAGCGAAGAGGCACTCCCTCGGGCCGGGCGCTGCTTCCTCCCCGCAAGCCCCTCTTCCTGGGGTCTTCCAGCTACAAGGTCCCTGCCCCACCTCCTCACAGAAGTGAAGGCTCCCCTCCTGACTCTGGGGGCAACAGGCTTGTTCTGGCCCACGTGTCCCCCCCCCACCCCATTCAACGTTATACCGGATCATGTGATTTCAGATCACAGAGAAACAGTAAGCATCTCTTTCCCATTTTCTTTTTCCCCCGTAGCGGTGTCTAGAGACCCACAGCTGGCATCTTGTGTAACACCCATGTGCTGGAAATAACAAGTTCAAAGAAAAGCAAAGTGGCACAGGAAAAATTATAGCACAGGAAAGGGGTTTTATAACTTATCAGTAAAAGGACCTCTGTGTTTTGTTGCTATTGTGGATGTTGTTTGAAACAGTGGAGTAGAACAATGACTCCACACCTGATTCAGGGTTGTGCCTAGCTTCCTTGATGTCGGAAACCTCTGATTCCCTCAACGAGTCTCCTTCCCTTTCCGTAGCCTGCCAAGGGCGTATAGCAAAGATCTTTTTTAAAAAAATAAGTTAATTAAAAATAATTATGTTTTGAACACATTTAACGTTACCCTCAGAAGTAATCAGAGGTGCCCTAGAGTGTTGGAAAACCAGCACTAAAGATGAGTGATTTCTCTAGAGCAGGAGTGGGGGCCGTTGGTGTGGGGGGTTGCGGGGGGCGCCAGGCAGGGTCAGAGCAATGAAAGCTACATCCCGCTCATCCGCTGAGTTGATCCTGAGACCTGGGTCCTTGAACTCAAAGGATAATCCCCAACCTTCAAACGAGTAAAGGAAGTAATGAAGTAATGTTGGTATCACCTGTCACATCGTATATCCCACAGAGGTTGAAGTGATTAACAAATGTTAGAGTTTAATAATAAGAAGAATGTTATGTTGGTTGGTTCTGCTGCAAATGATCACTCAAATCGGTCCTCTTCTTTTCTCACCATCCCCGCCTTAGTTCAACCACTTAACCTGTTTGGAATAGTTAAGGGTGCCCAGCTTTTCGTAATTTCTAATCACTCCCATCCCTGCCTTGGCAGGTCTTGGCTTGTCTCCTGGCCTTCAGATTTGCCTCCATCAGTGGTTCTCACTGCTGGTTCCACATTAAAATCATCTGGAGCCTTTGTAACAAAGCCCAATGCCTGGGCTTCATCTCCACGAAGTCTGATGTTAACTGGTCCAGAGCTGCTGAGTGATGGTAACGTGTAGCCAGGGTGAGGAACACTTACTGGGCCGTCCTCTACACGGCTCCAGAGGGATTGCTTGGAAACACAGAGCTGCTCACAGCCTTCACATCTTCTGTGGAGCGCTTTTCCTTTCTCCAGCCTTCTCCCTCCCTGCTTCCCCTCAGAGCCCGCCTTCTAGCCATGTTGAATTACTTGCTATTCCCTGACGGCACAAAACCCATTCTGTATCTCCACACTTTGGCACAAAGTGAACCCTCTGCCTGGAATGCCCTCTTCTGTCCCACCCTCTCATCTGCCTGCTCAAGTCCCTCCCCTTCCCCCGACTCTGGGAAGCTTCTCTGACCCCACTGGGAAGGTGTGCCCCCCTCCTTTGTACCTGCCTCTCGTGTTTGTCCCACCTCAAGGCTTTTCTACCTATGTTATCTGCGTCCTCTCCTTGACGACACGCTCCCTGAATGCACCAGCAAGGGACAAGGGCAAGAGCATGGGCTTTGAGGTCATCAGCAGATCTGAAGGTCAGTCCTGTCTCCACACCTTCTGGCTCTGTGACCTTGTGCAGCTCAATTTCCTTCCCCTTTCTGAGCCTCAGTTTTCTTATGTGCAAAATTGGGATGCAAATACCTTCCTGTGAGGATGGTTTTGTGCACTAGAGGAAATGTAAAGCTCTTGACTTAGCAGCGTAACTGGCTCACAGGTGATCAGTATATATGTTAACTCTTATTATTCATCTGAGTACCCTCAGTGTTTAGCACAGTACCTGATGCATAGCAGGTACTGAAAGGTTTTTGAATGTATGAGTGGAACAGACAGTGGGTACCACTGACCAGTGTTGAATCTAGAGATAGCTTCATGGAGGGGAGGGAACATGAACTGCCCCAGGGTTTGGAAAGTCGGAGGAAAAAGGAAAGGCATTCCGGGGAAGGTTGGGGTGGGGGGCAGTGAACAGGGTGAGAGCAAAGGCACAGAGACAGGTATAAATGTAAGTGAGGAACTTGAAGGACAGAGGAGACAATGGCGACCTCTGATTCAAAAAACACTAAGTGTCTACTGTACGTTGGCCACTGTGCTAATATTAAGCAGTGGTATATGCCACTGAACTAAAATTCAAGGCACATCCTCTCTCATGGGCTTCCAGCCTATAGAGGGAGGCTGCCTGATAAACAGGTGGGAGGTGGGTGAGGCACGTGAGAGTAGAGTGCAGGGAGCTGAGGGAGCACAGAGGAGGAGCTAATCCAGGTTCAAGGACAGGGCTGGGGGAGAAGATTATGATGGAAATCTCAACTTAAAAGATGAACAGGAGTTTTCCAGACAAAGAGGAAGAGGAGGAATGTTCAGGAGGGGGTGAAGGCATGTATGAGAAGCTGGCGGTGAGAGTGTGTGCAGGGTCAGGAAACGGAAGAGGGTTTCTCCTGACTGGAGGGTAGATTGTGAGCAGATACTGTGACAGTCTGAGCTCTCAACAGGGGCAGATTATAGGGGACCCTGCAAACCACATTAAAGCATTTGGACCTGATCCTGATGGCAGCGTTGAAGGGTTTAAGCGGAGAACTGGCCGGCGCTCTGCCGAGCACTCACGTGTCTTGCGTCAGTTATCCACACAGCCACCCTGCGAAAGAGGTGTTGTCGTGCCCATTTTACCGAAGGAAACCAGGGCCTAGAGAATGGGAAGGACTTGCCTAAGGTCCCATGGCTAGTAGGTGATGTAGCGGGCTTGGAACCCAAGTCTGACTCTGAAGCTTGGGCTCCGAAGGTCTGTGCCATGTTGCCGGATTGACCAGAGGTGTGTCTGGTCAGCACGATGCCAGGGCAGTGAGGACACTAGCCTGCCTGGCAGAGGAGATCAGGAAATCTTTCTGGAAAGGTAGTTGGCGTTCAGATTGGGAAGGGCCCTGAATGCCAGGCTAAGCAACTTGGAATTTACGCTGGAGACAATCGTGAGCAACTGAAGGTTTCAGAACAAGGAAGGGATATAATGACAAGTAGGACCTAAGCAAAGTTAAGAGCTAAAGTCTGAGAAATCTCAGAGATCCAAAGTAGTCCTCTCAGGCAGCTGTACCACTTTCCACAGGCTTCCCGGAAACAACCTGGATTATGCCAGCGGACTTCGGTCTCCTTAACTTGCTATTACTAAGCCAGATCCTTCTCTTTTGGTTAGGCTGTGCGACCACAGTGCTGGTAACAGGGGCAGGCGTTGGTGAGATGGCCCTCCAGATGCTGGTTGGTTCGGTATGTGGGGAAACTCGGGGTGGGGGGAGTAATCAGGGAGCGCTCCTCCAGGCAGGTGAGAAGATGTGGCCAGCCCCCACTGTCCCTTCCCTGAGCCTCCCACACAGCAAGCGGGAGCCCCACTCTGTCTCTGTCACCTGTTTCCGTTTCCGAGACACCCTTGAAAGCTGAGCCTCCAAATGTGGGACCCGGAGGTGTAAAGGGATGCTAGGTATTGTCCAAAGCAAACACAAGCCATGTCTGGGAGCAGGGCCAGAGGGCCCCGTGGGAATGTTTAGCTCTCAGAGCCTGGGATGGGTTTGGGTTGCAGGCGGAGTTCCTTTCCATCCCTCTCAATCCACCACTCCCTGCCCCACCTCTCTTCGCCTCTGGCCACCTACAAAGGGCCCAGCTTTCCTACCCGACTCCTGCCCTGATCAAGGGCCCAACTCACCCAGTTCTCTTCAAACATACCCACGTTTCATTTGTTCATCAGGAAAAAAAAAATCCACCTACTTTTTATGGAAGACTGTAATGAAGATATTGTTATGCTTCCTTTTACAAAGGAGGATACTGAAACTCAGAGAAATTAAGCAACTTGCCTTCAGTCACACCTGTAATAACCAACAGAGATGTCCATACTTATGTCTTTCAGTCTCCAAAATCCCTCTAATCACTACTCAATTCTCCTTCCCTTTTCTTTTGTCCTGCTGGACAGGAGGAAGAGCTACATCTTATGCTACCGTCTGCATTGAAATGACCTGATGTCATTTGCTTCAGTGTAATCTAGTGCAGGGAAGAAGGGGTACAGAGGAAACATACTAATTACTAAAGTTGGTGATGGGTCCATGGGGATTCCATATGCCACTTGAGTATATGTTTTAAATTTTCCATAATAAAAGGAGATATATATATATATATATACACACACATATATATCATAATAAAAGGATATGTATATATATCTCTCTCCTCTGCAGAGTTCTGGTCAGGGCTTGAGGGTATAGAAACACCTAATATGATTGGAGTTTTAAGGAAGATATGGAGATTTTCAAAGGTTCCAGGACACAGAGCTGAAAGGGACTGCAGGGGTCACTGGGTCCAACCTCTGCCGTACAGCAGGATTTCTGCCACCTCCAGAAACATAACCTTGAAACAAGGCCAAGATGTCCCTCCTACCAGTGTTTCTGTCTATTGGCATGATGGGCCAGAACTTGACTGAAAAACCTGCTGAGGCCCGAGCAGGCTGCTTCCTCCAATACATCTTTATGTGAGGTTTTGATGGCCTGTTTCTCTGTGTTTTCCCCTTTGGCAGATATTCCAGGCTCAGGGCAGCTATAGTTTCCTGGTCTGTGGCGTGATCTTTGGTGGCTTGGCTTTTACCTTCTATATCTTGCTCCTGTTTTTCCACAGGATGCACCCTGGACTCTCATCAGGTAAGGAAAGAATCTGTTTCTACACAAGAGGAGGAAAACAGAGCAGGGGGGCACGTGAGAGATGCTGTGGATCTTAGCACGCCACAAATGATGTTCTGTTCCAAGTAAAATGCAAGGAAATGTTTATTTTTCTACAGCTTCCTTTTCCCCTCTTCCTGCTTTGCCCTGCGATTGTCTGTGCTGGGCTCTCAGGGCAAGAGGGAACGGGATAGGCTGACTCATGGTTTCTCCATCAGGAGAGGGGCATGGTCTGTGAACTGGCTTCCTGCATCCCACCAGACCAGGGGACCATGGGCCAAGAATCGCATTCCAGCCTGTGCTGAGCACTGAGAGGCAGAGCCTGCCTCCTTGGCTGGAACTCGGCCCAGCAGCCTAATTGGCCATTTCTTTGCAGTTTGGGACTTGACTCGAGTCCAAATCTCTTTTTCAAAAAGAAGTCCTTCAGGCCAAGTGGCAAAGAAAAGCTCCTTCAGGGCAGAGACACCTCCTAAGAATAGTCTCGCTCCTGGAGACCCCAGGCAGGGAGAGTCCCAAAGCTGTTTTCATAACCCTGAGCCCTCACCTGCCTTTCCACCCAGAGCCCTCAAAGTCCCAGCAACTGAACCAGCTGTGCACATAGCCAGTTCTTAAGAGAAGGTGCCCAGGCAGAACCCTTATCCTCTTCATAGAAAGTAAAATACCAATCACAAGAAGACTGAAGGGTCAGGCATCCATGGTCCTATCTCTCAGTAGGTGGACCTACACTCCCTTTAAACATCAGTGTGGGCCCCCCAGTCAGCACACACTACATCCTTGTGCCTGAGATGGCAGGTACCAGAGTTGTTCAGTCCAGCACTCGGCACAGAGCCTTCAGTTAGGCCACTGTTCAAGAAAGCTCTGATGAATATCCAATGAGTAAGACTTAATGAGTTCCCTGTTCACGGGAGACAAAAAAAAAAAAAAAAAACATATCCCCCAAGCCCTAGACACTAGTCTCAGCAAACTGCCTCCATCGACTAGTCTGCCAGAACTTGTAGGTCTGACTTTCCACTCGGCTCCCTAATTGAGCCATTGAATGGCAGAGAAACAAAAAGTAAGCTCTCGGGATGAATAAGGGCTAGTGAATCAGAACTGCTCAAACAGGCTACCTGTTTTTTCTCTTGTAGTTCCTACCCAGGACAAAGCACTTGGAATGGAAAGCCTGGAGTGCTACCAGAGGTAAAACTAGATGAAGGAGGCTGGCGAAGACTTCCGGCCTCTTGAGCACCAGCTCAGGTCAAAGGGCGGAAGAAAGCTGGGGTGGCAGCGGAGGCAACCTCTCGATGCCTTGGTTCCGATCTTCACTAATACTTGGTTGGGTAGAAGAAATTAAATTGAGTTCTGGTACCTGGGTCCTCCCTGGGCAAATCATTAGATGTTCACCTGGCTATTCAAGTTACTCTCCTCTTCCCTGGCTCAGACTTTTGGTAAGAGCGGGCTAGGATACCCAGCTGGGAAGGAAGAAGACAGCTAGATGCTTCACTCCACTGGCCGCCTCCTTCAAGGACCATAGCCTGGGTTTGAAGATCACTCTTGGTTGAAGTTTGAGAAAATAAGTTGAAATTATAAAGAGCGATGATCATTGCTATATGTAGATAGACTTTAAATTAATCAAAACAAACCCCAAGTTATTCCCTGGCATGCTCAAAGGATTTATGTGCTTTTACTTATTATAGTCCAAAGGCCCTCCAATTCCTGCTGCTGCCGTCAGTAGTTCGCCTGTAATCTAAAACATCGAAAGGAAAAGTTGAATCTTGCTGCCTTTGGGGCACTTCAGTGGTATGCTGGGCTAGCTCATACCAGGTTATAAAAGCCAATTGTTAAGTTTTCATTTTGAGAGCTGGTTGTTAAACACAGCCATTATTTAAAATTAAATTAGAGAAACTTATTACCTTTGTTTTTAATGTAATTTAACTATAACTATTCAAAACTCATCACTTCCTAACTTTTTTATACCTATGCTCTTGAAGTTATTTATTGTGCCTGCAGGGTAGAAATATTATATAAAGGTATGCTTCCGTGTATGTCTTTCCAACCCCACCTTCAGTGATAACATGTTAGTGGCTTGAGATCAGCCATGGTGGGAGTATTTACACCACAGAAATTGGCAAAAGCTACAGGTCATGGCTTTATTGTCCCCTTGGAGAGCCATTTGATAAACATTTACCAGCATACCACTGCTAATCATCAATGCTTATTTGTCCAGAAGTTGTCTGGGAGAATGGCATAGAGTTTCTGCTTTTCTTACTGACATTGAATGGCTTATAAAAGGTATAGAAACAGCATTAAGAATTTCTCAAAAATACCTAATTTAAACTTTACATCTTCTATAGGGAAAAAAACTCGTTATATCACGTCAGAATTTTCTTTAGTATAAAGCTGGATGACTGACCAATTCGAGCTGTGCAGTATACTGAAAGCAGTGTCTGTCAAGGAGTATCAGCTCCTGTCCAGATCAAATCCTGTAGTAATACAGAGACAGAATGCAAACTCAGCAACTTGGAGCGGTTAAGAGTGCTCAGACTTCTGTAAGTAGTGAAATGGCTATTCCAGTGGCTGTTTGTGTGTTAGTTTACCAGCACTTTCTCTGTGTAAATACAAATGTACATGTATAAATATAAAATAAGTGGATCATGGTTCTCAATAACCTGTCCAAGTAGAGCAGTTCACATGCCCCACACCAAAGGCTTATCCTGGAACCATCGGCATTGTCATGTCAGCCAGCTCCATCTGCCATCAACATGGCGTCACAGTGAGAATCTGGCTATAGAGAGAGACCTGGTTGAAGCCCTGGCCTCACCTTGTAGCTATGTGGCCCTGGGCAGATCACTGAGGCTCTTCCAGCCTTGCTTTTTTGCATCTGTAAAGTGACATTTCTAAAAGAACCTTACCCTACCTCAAAGGAATTCTGAAAGAATTAAGTGAATTTGTGTAAAGCAATTATCATATGCCTGACATAGAAATTTGCTTAATAACTTAGCAATTTTTATTTTTAAAACCTCCTCGTTAGCAGCTTAGAAACTGTTCATGTTTGGTACATATTTATTGTAAATCAAACAGATCCAAAATCTTTTGAAAGCTGGTGGTCTAGGGGTATAGTTTTAACTATGCCTGTAAATACTTAAAAGTATTAGATGGCAGCCAGACTTACTTGTGCAATCTAACCAGAGTGAGTGACTGACCTGGGGAAAAAGAAAGCAGCTATATTTTTCTTGTGGTTTTTTCAAGAAAACATCCTTTTTATACAGATTTAGAAAGAAGAATCAATAGCTGTATCTAAGGTGATCATGATTAATTTGTGAATATAGAAAACAAGATTGAAACAAATCTAAGAGTACCTTTCCTAAAATAAAATATTTTAAATTTAATAAGCGTGTTGTCCATTATGAAGGACAATTGATCCTTTTATAAAAGCTCAGAAACAAATGACCAGATGTTCCCCAAAGACAGGTCTCTCTCATACTATAGGTTCCCATGGCTGATATTTTAGAAGAAACAAAACTCTCAGAGGGAGGACTGAGAACCACTGTTCCCTCTTACATATGATCAGAATAAGGGGAAGCAGGTAGGTTTTATACCACACTTCAATATCAGTTACAGAGAAAGTAGGCTTTTTTCCTAATCTTCTTTGAAGGGTGTTGACATTTCAGAGTGCTGTGGAATCACCCTGTTCCCAGATTTCCTTCTGCCACTTGGATGTGGGAATCTAACCCATCAGTATACCAGAATCTGGAAGTATACCAGATTCACAGTGACATAAAAAGTCTTTTAGAGAATTCATTTATTCAGTTAAAAAAGATTTATTGATCACCTGCTAGGTTTAAAGCACTGATCTAGGTGCAGATACAGCAGAGAATGGGACAGAAGTCCCTGCCTCACAAGGACAGTAAACAACATGCCACAGGGTGAGTGATAATTGAGCGCGTAAAGAAAGATAAAGCAGGGCTTCCCTGGTGGCGCAGTGGTTGAGAGTCCGCCTGCCGATGCAGGGGACACGGGTTCGTGCCCCGGTCCAGAAGGATCCCACATGCCGCGGAGCGGCTGGGCCCGTGAGCCATGGCCGCTGAGCCTGCGCGTCTGGAGCCTGTGCTCTGCAACGGGAGAGGCCACAACAGTGAGAGGCCCGTGTACAGAAAAAAAAAAAAAAAAAGAAAGAAAGATAAAGCAGGGAAGGTGGATGGGAAGAGGGAATGTCAAGAGATGCTCCAATGGCCTTTCTAAAGAGGTGCCATTTATACAGAAACCGAAATGAGAGGCAGGAGAAACCACCCAAAGACCTGAGGTATTTCCTGTCAGGCAGGGGACACAGCAAGTGCAAGGGCCTTAGACGGAATATGCTTATAGTGTCTGAGGAACAGCAAGCAGGCCAGTGTGGCTAAGTGCAGTGAGGAAGCAGGAAGAGTGGTAAATAAGTTGGGGTGGTAGCTGGTGGGGGGGGTCAGATCATATAAACCATGGTAGGAATGTGGATTTTTTTTTTTTTTTTACTTAGGTGAGGTTATTGGGAGAGTTGTGGGCAGCAAGGGACATGATCTGATTTACATGTTTAAAAGTAATACTCCGGTTGTTGTGTGAAGAAGAGAGAGACTGTGGAACAAGGATGAAACTGGGGACACCAGAAAGGGTATAATTGCTGTAAACTATGTAAGAGATGGTGGTGGCTTGGACAATGTTGGTAGCATCAGCAGTCAGAGTGATTGGGTTAAAGTATATTTTGAAAGTCACACTGACAATTTACCAATAAATCAGGTGTGGGGCATGAGAGAAAGATGGGAATCAAGGATAACCCCAAAGGCATTTGACTTGTGTTATGAGCATGTGATAAGGCCATTTAACACTGGAAGACAACAGGAGTGCTCAAGAGTTGTTTCAGGAGGTGTTCATTTTATGATGCTATCTTGGATGTCAAGAAGGCTGATAGATATAAAATCTAGAGGTTAAAAGAAAAGTCAAGCCTGAAGATACAAACTTCGTGGTCACCTACATATAAAGAATGTTTAAAGCCACGGGACTGAATGAGGTCATCTAGGGAGTAAATGTAGAGAGCGATCAAAGATGGAGCCTTGGGATTCTGCAACACCAAGAGGTTTGAAAAAAAGAACAGGATCCAGCAGAGTAAATGAGAGAAGCAACCAGAGAAGTAGGAGGAAGTTCAGGAGAGAATGTGGTTTCCTGGAAAGCATGTGAAGAATATCTTAAGAAGGAGGAAGTAATCAGTGTTGCTACAAGGTCCCATGTGGACTGAACATCGGCCACTGGATTTGGCAATACGGAAGGTGACCTTGACTAGAGAGAGGTTTCTATCAAATGATGTGTATTCAAAACTTATGAGAATCATAAAATCAGCTCTGTTCCAGCAACCTCCTTGCCACGAATGCTTGCCACCTACCTTGCATAGCTATTAGAAATTATTGTCCCTGTTTCAGTTTTCATTATATAATGCCCTCTTATTGGAAAATGAAGTCAACTTCGTGGACTCCCTTCAGTTACAGGGTGTATTCCAGTTAAGTGCAGTGCTTTGTAGTGACAATCAATGTGGAATCTTACAACTGTTAATGATTATCTCCTACCGAATAATGCCAGCCCTGGAAAATTACCCAATATTAGGATATTTGTTTTATCATTAGATGCATCTATGAAACACAGAAAGTATTGATAATTGCAAAACAGACATTATGCCTCTCAAAAGAGGACGTGTCGGCAGTCAGAAAGGTTAGCAAATGGTGGATTAAACAGGTTTTTTTGAGTAAAAGATTTCTTAGGGCTTTTAGTATTCTAATATGCACTTCAACTCTCCAAGAGGTGAAGACCCCGTTTCCCAAACTTATTCGCCCTCATGGGACTACTGTTCTAGGCAATGCATTTTGAGAACATTGGTTTAGGGGAATCCAGCAGTCCTCACAAGTGGTTACCACCCACTGTGCTGAGTGAACCTTGCCCCATCATTGCCCCATCACAGCCATGTCACCAGGGCTAGTGAACTGTCGTCCCCTGCGGAACAGTCTGTTACCCTTATTTTCATCTAGAGATATGAAACAGAGCTCTGATGTGATTTTGCTACCTATTAACCCCACTTGCCCCCATGTATATTTTATCAGACCAGTTCTAAAAAGGCCTAACTTCATTTGCTGAACGAACTGAAGTCTCTAGTTTCTAATCTCAAAAACTACGTGAAGAAACAGAGCCTAGAGCGGAAATAAGCAAGAGCTGCTTCTTACAAAGGACTGAAACAAAAGAACCTGATTAAAAGTTAAATACTTTAAAAAAATGTAAATTTTAAAAGTAAAATACAAAGATTTCACAAGGCAAATAATTTTTCTAGCCAGTTAGTACTCTTTTAATTCCTTTTTATATCAACAATCATTTTACAGTTTCCCCTTTTCACTACCTATCTCAACACAGGCTTTAAATATTTTAATGTAGATACACATCAAATAGTTGAAGGCCAGGTTTTAATGATAACCTTTGGGAAAGCGGAACTCTCCTTACCCACATTTAGCATAGACAGGAATATAATACACAAAGACTACCTCAATAGATGTGAGAGGAGGGAAATAATTCAGAAAGTCATTTTGTTAAAAATATTTATTTAAAAAAATACACTTGTCCATATCAAGTTGCACATACATCTATTAACATATCTATATAATTTTGGACTTTAGTAAATTTGATACAGTGCTTTCTTAAAGCCAGCTTGCCATTATACAAAGCAGATTCCTCTGACAGTTCTTATATAAAATAGTTTTTAAAAATGTATCATCTTTCTAAAAAGATGCATATCATCATTACAGAATTTAACAATATTTTTGCATAAAACTTGAAGCCATAGAAAAAAAAGATCACCTGATTGGTTATTCAGAGCAACCCCTTACTATGTCTGGAGGTGCACTGAATATCAACTACACTTTTCCCTCCTAAAAGCAGCATATTATAAAGCCCTCAAAGTGCCAGCGCATATTCTTCCTCACCAACCTAAACTCTGTAAAGTTTTTTTTGCCACACACATGTAGAGCTGAAGGCTCCGGCTACAGCCATACTAATTACCCTAAAACAACATCCCTTAGTTTCCCAACACGTTAAGTCAGACTGCTTAGCTAGAAGATGTGGCAGTTTCTCTCCAGCTGCATCAACAATTAATGTGATTTTAATAAATGTTAGCAGTTACCATCATTTGAATTGCTTTTTTAGGAAAAAGAAAGTGATTTTAATACTTCGAAGGTCTCCCTCATGTAAATTAAACTGACATTAATCAAGACAAATTATTAATGACACTTTATCAATAATGCAGTCTTTTGGATAGGTGTGCACTGGCATTATATGTAAGTATTCTGTTTATACAAAAGTAGTGGATACTAGATATTATGAGCGATAGATTTCAATAAAATAAACAAGGGGAAAAATAAACAATGAAGTAACTGTCTTCTCAGCTGAATGAATCGGAGTTTAAGAAAAGCACCCTGACAAGTTCTTATTACAGAGGCCAAACTAAGACGCTGAGGTAAAAGAATACATCTCTCTGTGTTAACACCACAGCAGACATATGCTCTCTTTCTGACTTACAGATTGGGTGGGCGAAAATCAAAAGTTTAACAGTATCTAATTTTCAAGTGATATCCAACTTGAAGATCCAATAGGGCTCACAGAAAATTATTAGTTCTTCAAAGGACAAAATTGTACACTTTTTTAAAAAGCCAACTTGATTATCTAGTGTAAAGGGCAGAATTCTAAAAAACTAAGTCAAAAATTTTATTTGCCTCAAACCAAAGCCAACCAGTAGCAAAATGACTGGACTGAGTTTCATATTTAATCTTCCCTACCCACAAAGATAAATGAAACTGCTAGAAGGTAAAAGTGAAGAAATACATATGAGTGTGACTAGAAAAGGTCGAATGGCCAAACCAAATAAATAGGCCTCAAGTAATCAAAAATTAATTGCATTCATTTCTGTCTTTACAAATATGCATCTTAGTTCACTAATACTGAACAGGGAAGTTCATACAATATGCTACTTTATCACATAAGCAATGAATGTAATGTACACTTAAAGGCCCTTGGTAATACTGCCGTCAAAAAAAAAAAGTATGAAATGTCTTAGAAAGGACTGTGTCCCCTACCTGACAGACAATAAGCAACAATGATTAAACAGAAAAGAAACTTAAAGTTGGCGAATTCACAAAGTTGAGTATAATCCACCAACTGCAAACCATTAAAAGTCATACATTTCTACAAAGCAGAATATTAAAAGCTTGTAAATTATTTTAAAGCATCCTAGCCAAAACAGCATACCTTACAGAGCCTAGAATGGCTCACTGGGTAATCCATTTATCCCTTCTCCAAACAGTCAAGTTCCAGAAAACATAAACAAGCAATAAACCTTAACTTCCCTGACCCCCAATATCCTCAAGATGAAATTAAACAAAATAACCATTAAGTGCTTCCAGTTATTAAAAACAGAACAGTGCTAATAATGGTGTCCCAAAAAGTGCCAAGTGATTTCATACCAGCATATGGCATTCCCACCCCTGAACTCTAGGCAAGCTTGAATGATGGACTGGCTAGAACTCAGGCCCAGCCACAGGGCACCTCCCCACCCCCAACCCGTCCAGAAGATCCCAGGCCTGTCCTCGCAGGGCTCATAATCCTTGGAGGGGACAAGAACAAGAACGGGCCCTTATGAGATGGGAAACAAGGCAAAGCTGAGAAGACCATTCAGCCCAAGATACTCTGAGCTTTCTGCTAATGCTTTTTATGTACAGTTCAAAAGGATGAATAGGCTACAATGCCAGAATTCCTCCACCACTATATCAATCATGGTTAAATCTGGATTTTAGAAATACTACGTCTAGTATAAACCTCCTCTCTGAGAAACTTAGAACCCAACGTAACAAGGATTTTACACAGAAATGTAGAAATTTTTAGAAAGAACATTCTTAGTTGCTCAATAATACATGAATATAAGAAAACAGTTTAAGATGACTTTGCTTAGAGTATGTCACATGTAGCACTGTACATTATTTCTAAAGAGTAGACAAGCAATTAGTCTTTAAGGCCTATGATTCTATGCATTTAAAAAAACAAATGTGCAAGGCATTAATTTTTAAGAAGTGACAACTGCAAAGTGCAGCCAATTTTTGTTTTTAAGTTTTAGTATAAAATAGCCTAGGAACCATCCTAGACTAGGATGACCTATGTTCCCTCTGAAAAATAGATTTGTTTATACACATACACACAAACATATACTCAGTCAGTACATCCGTATATATACACACACATATATGCACTCAGCCAATCAGTATGACTTGGAAAGAAATGCTCTAGTTTCCCAAAATATTTTAAAATAAAAACTTAAGCCTCATAAAACTTCTTGATCTATATTATACTCTTACTATGTTTGATTGTATCCCTCATAAATTTTCTTGTTAAAGGTTTCATTTAAAACGTTAACAACAGCCTGAATTTCCTGGTTTCTATACAAAGCTTAGAGCCAACCTTTCCCCTCTCGCACAAACCACTCTGATTTCCATTTTCACAACAGCTAAGTGTGGACGGCAGCACCCTAGAAATTGCTATTTTCTGGCAGGCTGTCAATCTATCACGATTTTTTTTTTTTTCAGAAAAGTAGGTTGAAGAAACTGGCAGCTTCAAATGGAACATTTAGACTACATCAATAACTCACCTTTTCAGTTCTGCTCTGTTTACAGGTAAAAACATGACTTTCATCCTAACAGGTTCCACCAAGTACGAGAAATGAAATCAAACCGCCTTCTTTTCTTGCTTAATACGCCACCCCCCACAAGAATTCTAGATTTTAAGATTAAAACTTCAACTTCAGTAAGCAGAGTTCTGATGACACAGAGAAATATCAGGGCACCTTGTTTCAGGCAACGCCAGCAGCATTAAAAACAGTAACAACTGTTAATTTAATTGTTGACCCAAAACCAAGAAGATAATTAACCAAACACTTTCCGTTGAACTAATTCTCTGGTCAGAGTACCTGCTCAAGATAATTATGGCTGGCCTCCCTCCACTTCAGTACTATGAATTGAACAATTAAGTTCTCAATTCCATCCTGTCACACCCTCAGATCACAGACTACGTACTTCATGAAGACTCTAGTTTTCCTGTTGCTGTGGTCCTTCACTCAGAGCTCCAGGCTTCTGCACGGAGACCTGCAGTTGTTACCATACTTGTTTACACACCTAAGAACGGCACCTCAGCACAACTCTAGACTTCTGGCATGTGGGCAAATAAAATATATACAATAAATGGGGCTTCCCTGGTGGCACAGTGGTTGAGAGTCCGCCTGCCGATGCAGGGGACACGGGTTCGTGCCCCGGTCCGGGAGGATCCCACATGCCGCAGAGCGGCTGGGCCCGTGAGCCATGGCCGCTGAGCCTGTGCGTCCGGAGCCTGTGCTCCGCAACGGGAGAGGCCACAACAGTGAGAGGCCCGCATAACGCAAAAAAAAAAAAAAAAAAAAAAAAATATATATATATATATATATATACAATAAATGAAATGATAGATAGAACAGACCCATCAAGAAAATATTTATTTGTTCAGATGCCAAAATGTTACCCCAAAATAATAATAATAATAAAAAACTTACCAATGCAGCAAGAAAATGGAGGTTGTTATGTATTTTAACATAAGGCAACTTGAAATAGTTCTGAAATTGTTGGTAAAATGTAACATTAATAAGGCCAGAAGAAGTTTGAGAGCAGCTAGTAAAATAAAAGTAAATTATAAAGTCATACCTAATATGAAAAGGAAAGAGACAACAGGCTGTCAAAAATAATAAGCATGAAGCTCTGGAAAACATTTGGTAATGGGCTATTTGGCAACGTATAAAAAAGAAATTTCTTATGAGAAAGAAATAGGAAATTTCAGAAAGTTGATGACAAGCTCTGCTGAAAAATTCCTAATCTCTACTGGAGATTTTACATAAAAATCAAATCAAATACGTAAAGGATTTCCCCATATATCATAACCAAAGCTTCCACATTGTATTTTTCAAGATTAGACTGACAAACAGACCCTGAGTCAGGGGGCTTTAAAGTAGAGTACATGCCTCCAGGGGGGTGCACAAGACAATCTACTGGGTGCAGGAAAAAAATATTAGAACTTCTACTCAAGATTTATTTTTATGCCATCCTTAATTTCTGTTTTGTGTTATGTCTTATAGTGTACACAGGACTTTAGTATAGCAGTATATAACTTAACATATATACATATAAATTTGCAATAGGGTATTTGTGTTCAAAGCCTTTTATTGATCAAGGTGTGTGTTCAAAAAGGTTGGAGACTGCTTTTCTGAAATGCCAGTGAGTGGCTCTAATGTGCATAAATTCACTAGAAACATACAAAACTGCCTTTGAGAACTTTAGAATCATAACACGAGTTCTGAGATCAGGATGAAACAATGTCATTAGACTAGACATCACACAATGCCAAGTGTGAATGGAACTGAAGTGATAATATCAACAGCCTGCAGTTACAGCTCCAGAATTCCAAGCCTCTGATTTACGGTCTCCTCCAAGCCTAAGTGACACACAGTATGGAGAAAACTAAAAATTGTGCCATGTAAAGAGATTCAACAGTCAGTGCTGCCTTTTTTGATCTCTAATATAGTATGTAAATCTTCAAGGAATTGTAAAAAAAGATCCAGTGTAAAAAAAAATCCAGTACCCTTTTACTATAGGCTCATGGGCTTATTTTCCCCATCAAAATCTAAAGAAAAAAATTACTGTTACCTGTATTTTAACCACCAAGATGTAGAAAAATTAAACCTATATTTTAACTCAAAGAAGCATAAGGCTGACCTTTTGAGGGTTTCTGGTTCTTCCATCATGTATAAATTTTTAAAAAATCAATGGAAGTTTCCACCTTTGTTTGAACACATAAAATATGCCATGAGGAATATTATATCACAAAAGCACTGTGACAAACCAAAAAGAAAAAATTATTTTAGAAATTATGTGAAAATCCACCCTAGGGTGAAATAAGTGCAGTGGTTTGCTGGCTGAGTGTATGGCTCTGAGCCAACTGTGCGCCTCCCTTCTCAACTCCAAGGTGGTGGCTTAAAATCAGCCACAGAGGGAGTAACTTACATGATGGGAATCAGCAAATGCTACAATTTAAGGGCCTTTTTTCCCCTTCAGAGAGCCTGGTGGTTAAACATCTCGCAGCATACAACTGACTAGATATCGGCCAGAGCAAATGAAAAGTTAAGCTAATCACAGCAGAACTCGCAAAAACTCACTAAACCTGCTCCCCTATCTTAACTTGGGCTACTTTTGCCCACCAGCATTCATCCTGGCAAAGTGACTAGTGATGGATACCAGCTACCGCTACCAAATATAAGTCTCTCCAGTGAATACTGATCTTAAGTGGCATGTCACCTTTTGATGCTAAGAAGAACTCTGTGGATGTTCAAAAAAATACAAAACAGAGACTTTTCCAGGAAGGAGGTAGTTTACAAATAGAACAATCTGCCTCATACACTTGCACTATGGTTGCAGTTTCATTTCACTTAAAAAAGTGAACACATACATACACACAATCACACACACCAACTTCCCCAAAATAGTTGATCTCAAAGAGAAAGCAGATCATCCTCAACCTCCTAAGGCCCACACCTCTCAGAGACTTCTGGGAGAGGTTTATAGGCAGAGGACTCACTAAAACTGGTTCCTAGGAAGTTGCTTTGACTGAGTTTTAATGGTGCCCTTGGTTCCAGGCACCCCTGTGCTGAGACGGTTAATTATCAAAGATACTATCTATGAAAACAAACCAATGGCTTTTCTCCTTTGACTCAAAATAAGATACTTCTGTGCTTTCAAAATTTAAAATATCTAGTTAAATCAAGCCATCAATATTTACTTATCTAATGTACAAAATGTGAATTAACCTAATAAAAACTAGTCCAAAGTGCTGCTGAGCAGTCTAAGTTCAAAGAGGCATGCAAACAAAATAATTCAATGTGGGAAGAAAATCCAGTAGGTCTGTTCCCCATCACTACTGAACACTGCCTTTCAACACTGCTATTGCGTATCTCAGGAACAGAACTTCTCAGCTGATAACCACAAATGAACCAGTAACAGTCTCCAACACTACAAATATAAAGGCAGCTCCCTGAATACTGTCCTTCTGCTACTAAGGAACTAGCATAGACATCTTATGCTAGAGTTTCTCCATACTGTATAAAACAAAGTGAACTTTATATATCTGGAAGATGCTGGTTTATAGCAGTGTCACTTTGAGCCCTCAAGTCCTTACTACTCCCTTATTCCATTTACTTCAGGTGGTTAATTATAGGAACTATTTCTAGGGTTAAAAGACTAGTTTAATGGGCAGGGTGGCGGTGGTGGTAGCATATCATCTGATCCTGGACTTTAAAGCCAAGTTTTTCAAAAGACTCAACTGTGATGTTGGTATCAAATCAGTTTAGGGGATCAACAAATCTGTCTGCACCTGGCACTGATGACTCAATGGTAATATTTTATAAATTTGGTAGAGGTGAAGGCCTAAGTTTTTCACTACTGATATGAAGAATCCAATCCCTGTGTATGAGCGTTGCCGAATGAACTCTGCGCCTTCCTTAGGAAAAAAAAAAAAAACTCAAAGAAATAAGCATATCTTTACTTCACTACAGATTTGGAGGCTTCACTTTGCTTTTCATCTTCCTAATTACATTGTGAAAACTATCACAACCTCTAACGACCTTAAATTTAAAAGACAAATATACCGTAGAAAATGGGATAAAATGAACAGAGAAAAGGGTCCTTCAGGCCGGTACCTTCCAACTGAGAAAAGCCCTACGTGTTGTTTCAAGTTATTCAATTGAATCTTTGACTCAGAGATGCCTCAAAATTTCTAACCCCAGGTTCATCTCCCTAGAAGCCATCATTTACCATACTGCATTCCGTGGGTGTGTCATCAGACCACCTAGAGAGCGGATGACACTTCTGTGCCAGATATGGGGTCCCATGTTCTCACTGGTTGTTCCAAATACTGTTTTAAGTCCCCGGTTTAAAAATCTCCCTATGTGGGAATAAACTAGCTCCATGCTCTGTTGACAGGTTCAGACAAGATCACACATATGGCTAAGAGATCCACCCTGAATAAATGTAAATAAGGTGCCTTTTTGTGGAGTTGCTTACCTATGTTATAGTTCATAGCAAAACAGAATCTACCCAATAGTCCTGCTCCAATCTTACTTTGTGTGAATAGGAATGACTCTTTTTCCTCTACTGCTTATGCACAACTCAATATTCAACAGAGCACATTAAAGTCCTAAAGATATGGCCAATTTCATTTAACTAATATTTCTTTATATAACATGCTCAAAGCATAATTTTTTTCCTGGCCAAAGGGTCCCAATAAAGGCAGGAGGAGTAACTTTGTTCTTAATTCTCTTGCAAAGCATAGCTAGCTGCTAAACCCCACCAAAAATTTCTTTAACACAAAGTTCAAAATATTTTTGAAAAAGAAAGAAAAAGAGGGAGGTGGAGTCTGGACTCCAATTAAGGCATTTTTATACACAGTCTAACTTGAGTCCTATTCAAAGGGAATCCTAAAAAAGCATTTTTAATGGGGAATGGCAGAAATCACAATAGTCTATTATCAGCATTGTGATGTACCAATTGCTCACTTTAAATGTAATCATGTTGGGTGTCTTTCTATTTCTTTATTCCTTGGTTCTCTCATCCCACAAGTGCATAGGTTATGTTTTCTGTAGATCTGGGGAAAATGGGCCAGGGGTGGAAGGTCCATCCAGGCCAGACAGAGTGAACGGCCCATGACTGTTCAGCACAGAAGGAAACTGAGAAAGAAAATAAAACACATTATCATCCTATTATGCAACCCTAAATTTCACTTTCTGTCCCTATTATATTCCCTGAGGCAGAACATGACATCCACCTGCAGTGGCTCACAGGACAAAGGCAGTAATTGTTTATCATGGAAGAATATGATGTCACAAAAACTTTTAAAAAGTTGTTTGTCTTACATGTTAAATATTAACACCCTCCAGCGTACCTTGATGGAATGGAAAGACCAAACCTATACTTTCCCTCCGATGCTAAGGTACACAGGTTCACACTTGACTTCAAATGAAAGTTTTAGAAAGTTCAGTAAATGACAGCATGCGCTACAGAGTATAATTCAATTGTATAGCAAATCACAGACTATCAAAAAGAGATCCAGAGGAGATGCCCATCTCTTAACTGCTGCAAATAGTTGTAGGGTGCTCATCCTAGAAAAGGGCTCCCCATCATGTATTCTGAGACCAAATTTATATGGAGATTCCAGGCTGAAGTTACGTGAGCACTATGACTTTCTCCCTATAATTCAATTATCTGTTTGTGAGAGGCAAAGAAAAATGTAAAATGAAATATGGAAAATTCTCAACACTCTATTCAATAATTTATAAGTTCTTGCAAAAAACAAATTGCAGAAGTAGTAAGATTTTTAATTTTCTTTCTTTTTTTCCCCCCTCACCATTCCATTTCCAAAAGAACAAATGAAAATTTAAATTACAAAATCTAAGAAAATCTCCCAGGGAGTCACCCTTGAATAAGTGAATGAATCAACTACAAGAAAGCCTACAAGTTATAAAGTCTAGATGTCCTGGGCAAAATAATGGTTTAAAACTGTGAGACCGGGACTTCCCTGGTGGTCCAGTGGTTAAAAATCCACCTTCCAGTGCAGGGCACGAGGTTTCGATCCCTGGTCGGGGAACTGAGATCCCACATGCAGCCGAGCAACTAAGCCCGTGCGCCACAACTAGAGAGCCCAACTCGAGAGAAGCCCATGCGCTGCAACTACTGAGCCCGTGTGTTCTAGAGACCACGCGCCACAACCAGAGACGCCCGCACGCCACAACAAAGAGCCCATGTACTGAAACAAAGACCCAGCGCAGACAAAATAAAATAAAAATAAATAAATAAATACCTTTAAAAAAAGATTAATAATACCTGCCTTGCAGGATTTTAATAAATAAATAAATAAATAAAGCAAGCAAGCTGTGAGACCTTTCCTAAGACCTTGGTTAAGAGGTAATACAGGGCTTCCCTGGTGGCGCAGTGGTTGAGCGTCTGCCTGCCGATGCAGGGGACACGGGTTCATGCCCTGGTCCGGGAAGATCCCACATGCCGCAGAGCGGCTGGGCCCGTGAGCCATGGCCGCTGAGCCTGCGTGTCCAGAGCCTGTGCTCCACAATGGGAGAGGCCACAACAGTGAGAGGCCCGCATACCGCAAAAAAAAAAAAAAAAAGAGGTAATACAATATTCATTTTTAAAAATATATATATTTAAAATGCTGATGAATATCAATTCTGAATGGGGGGGGAAATGGGAGTATTTGATATACTATTCTCAAGAGTTTTCTCTATTTTTAAAAAATCCTCAGTTAAAAGGGGAAACCCCTCTAAAAAAAAAAAAATATATATATATATATATATATATATATATATATATATATACACATTTTCTCTTTTTAGAAAAGAGGATTTCTACCATTTAAAATGACCAAAAAAGAAATTGGATAGGCTCAAAAAATCTACTACAGTTTTAAACAATTCTTGGTCTAATTCAAATGTATGGGATAGTAAACAATGAAAAGGAAACTCTGCCGTGAATATTTATCTGAGTTGTTTGCTGGCCAGAAAATTAACACTTAGAAAGTCAAAAATAAATCTAAGGAATACTTATTAAGTAGAAGTTTTACAATGATTAACTGAAGAGTGGATACTGCCTTTTTGCCTCTTTCTTCATTTACCACACCCCAATTACAGAAGACAAGCTTTTATGTAATTTACCTGGAAAAGTGTGTTAGCACCTTGTAGCCTGGCTGGACTTAGGGGAGCAACAGGGCTGAGAGTACTCCAAAAGTGGATACTGGAGAGCAAGGGGCTCGGAGTCAGTAAGATGGGCGTCTGCAATACACAAACCAAAAATATAACTAAATGGCTTATCAGGATTATGTTTAGCCTTGTAATACACAAATAGCTCTGAATCCAAATATTGTCCTATTCTCCACTCCAAGTATGTCCAAGTCGGAAATCTTATCATGAGGAAAAACTCAGAAATTACTTTTACAACCCAGGTAAGATAAAGGTCAAAATATTTTCTAACCCATTTTTGGTAGAATCTTTTTCAAATAGAAAAACAAAACCAATCTGAATTTTGGTATGGAGAAATTATGGGTAACTGAGTCACAAACAGATTTTCCCCTTAATAATGCGTAGGTCTAGGAGTAATCTAACTATTTAAATGTTAGATGAGCAAGTTAAGAAATAGCTAATGAAAATAACTGCACAAACTTGTAAGGACCTCAGGATCTGTTGTCTTCTAACTTGAGATTATCACTGTTGTTTTATAAGACCCCCCCCCAAAAAAAAAGACAGAGAGAGAGAGAATATACTTATTTTCTTTAGGAGAAAGTGGAAAAACCAAATACTTATTTACTTGCAGAACAATGAATTTTTTAACACAATACTCCAAACCTTTTATTTTGACAATCCTAATTGAGGTGAGGAATTGGGTTACTTTCACAGGATCATATAACCTTCTGTAAGGCAAGCCTATGTAGCCAAATGAGAACCTGAGGTTATAAATTCTGGATTTGTTTTAAAAGGTGAGTAAAAACAAACAAAACAAAAAAAAATGCGGCACTAATAAGAAAGAGAGTGTTACCTGCGAAAAAAGTGCTGGCGTAAGAGAAGCTGTAGGGAGAGATGGGCTTAATATTCCCAGTGGGCTTGGATCACTGCCCGTGATCACCAGGGTTGGTGCCAGCTCTAACCCCTTGGGTTTCTTGGACCTTGATGAATTATTTGTTTTGTCCTTTTCTGGCAAAGCCAAATCCTGGTCTTTAGGCTCCAGGGACAAGTCCTCTGGAAGTTCCATTGGCTGAGAAGCCACTGATTCCATGTCTGTGTCCATGTCTGGGTTGGAACTCAGCGGTGGTGAAGGTGTTCTAGAAGGCTCCTGCAGAGGGGACACGGACGAAATAGGTGGTGTGGTGGTAAAAGCTGCAGTTACACTAGATGCAGAAGTTGGTGCTTCCAGAGAAGGCAGTCTGGGGGAAGCCAAATTCTCCAACGGTTGCACAGTTTCTTCTGAAGATGGAGAAATACTTGGGCCAGTTGAAACGGCAGCAGCAAGAGGTTCAACTGGTGGCTTTTTGGCAGGTGTGGTTACAAATTTGATAACAGATGGTGTTGGCTCCTGAGGAGATTTTTTCTCTGCCAGTTTCTCAGCTGGATTCTCAACCTTTATAGATTTGAAAAGCTTCCTGTTGGAGGAGTTCAAAGAGTTGAGAGTAAATGAAGAATATAAGCCAGAGTGTATGTAGTCATTGCGGCTAGAGGTCTTGGCACCAGGCTGTGGTGGCTTCTCTTTCCCGCCATTCTCCACATCTTTGGAACCGTTGCTGCTGAGTTCACTGACGCTTAAAGCTTCACAGTCTCCCTCAACCCTGCCCACTGTCATCGGATCCATGTTCAAAATCTCTGGGTACGAGACAAACTTGTACACAAACTTCTGACCATTCACTTTTTTAATGATATTCTGTAGATAAATAAAATAAACACTCTTAGACTTTCTTAAACTTTTCTTAAGCATTTCTTAAACTTTACCCACCCCCCATGAAAAAGCTGACCTAATGGGGTTCTCTATTTGATAGGTAGTTTACTTGAAAGCTTCAAAATCATCTAAATTTATCTAGCCATACCAAACACAGCTCCTACTGTTATGGAGTACAAGTTAAAAACATTTAAATGTCTTATTAACAACTGAACTAATATGTTTCATAAAAGCTGAAAGATTTTAATTGCTTAACACTGTCAGCCAAGTATCTGTATGAAGTCAAAAATTTCTGAACTGCAATCTCAAATAACTCCAAAGGTACAAGCCATTCACATCCTGAGGAAGCAAAAAGGAATTCGGAATATTACTTCTGCTAAGGTTCCTACTTCCTTCAGAAACTCCAGCTGTTTCTTACCTCATCTCTCCATACAGGAAAGCTGATAACATTAACCACTCAAAGGTGAAAGAAATTAAGATCCTCGCTTCTCACTTTAATTCTACCCATTTGATCCATTTATTTTACTTCAGTGCCCAAGAATGTATTCAAAATAATAAGAAACAAAAAAATTTTAACTAAGAAATCACATCTAGGTATTAACAGCTATTCTTTAAGGTATTAATTTGTGTTCCAGGTAAACTAAAAAGTAAAAATTAAGTAGAGCTAAAAAAATGAGTAAATATGAGACAATTTTTAAAGTGAATTATGATATAAACAAGAGTATTTATTCATCCTCAAGAATCTCAAATTTCCTTTTCCTTATTCCAACTCTATAATCATTTTTTCTTTAAAGACAACTGTAATTAGGAATAAAATATGAGCAATGGGAGTTGGGTACTGAATAAGAATTTGCAGAAATACACCTGGAACATTTACATCTTTCATCCTAATTCCAAACTGCTGAAGCTGTAAAATAAATTGAATTAAAATAAACCAGAACAGTGATCATTTCACAATGTATACAAATATCGCATCATTATGTTGTACACCCAAAGCCAATATAACTTTGTCAATTATACCTCAATTAAAAAGAATTTCTTTTAAAAAATAAATAAACCAGGACATTAGTACCTCTAACCTCACCAGAAGAGAAGGATCAGTTCTTGTTTTGAGGTGGATGTGTATTACCTTCACATAATAGTATCTGAGGGCTCGGCTGAGTTTGTCATAATTCATATTAGGCTTGTTCTTTCGAATCCCCCAGAGACGAGCCACCTCTTCTGCCTGCAAAAGCTTGAACTCCCCATTATTAGAGGTCCAGCAGATCATGTGATCGTTCTGAGGCTCCTTTAGGAGCTGAAGGAGGAACTGCCACAGGGTGATAGCACTGTCCATAGCAATGAGCTGAAAGAGGCATCGGATAAGATACACAATTAACAGCCAGCCGTATATGTTAGACACTGTTTTAAGTACTCTAACTGTATTAGACTAATTACTCATTTTATCCCCACAACAATCCTATAAGACAGATACTACTGCAGCCTCATTTTACACGTGAAAAAAATGGATTCATTAAAGAGTTAAGTAACTTGTCTAAGGTCACACACATAAATGGTGGAGCTGAGATTTAAACGCAGGCAATCTGGATCCAGAGTCCAAACTCTTAAGCATGCCCCGCTGCTTAAGAGAAGTCTTGCTGTGAGATAAAGCTAGTTTCATAAATTGCAGGAGCAGACTGACGAATGCCAACCAGTAGAGTATCACTGTTATTAAATTTTATCTTAAAAACTCATTGTCATATTCTCTGAGGAGACCACCATTTCAGCATCTATCTAAATTAGCCCAGCTGGTTTATTTGCCAGGATATGTTGTGTGTCTCAGGGTGGCCCAGAGGTATAGGGAATAATCTACTTTTGCTCCACTGGTATTTCTCCTCCAAATAGTTTCCATTATCATAAATGTAATTTACACATAAATTGGCAGCACTGAAAATTCAGCAAAATGTTCCCTAAGTTACAAGTCCTGTCACCATTCTGTCCACAGGGATTCCACCTGCATAGATCCTCCTTTGATTTGATTAGCAACCTTTATTTGATTATCAAGACTGGAACTGAAATACCTTTCAGTATCTCAAGCTTTAGGATCTTCCTATTTAGGCCAGAGTTTCCTAAATTCAGCACTATTGATATTTTGGGCCAGATTATTTTTTTGTTCCTGGACGCTGTCCTGTGCTTTGTAGTTTAACAACATCCCTGGCCTCTACCCACTAGATGCCAGTAGCACCTCCTGCCCAATTTGGCAATCGAAATGTCTGCAGACATTGCCAAATGTTCTCCTGGGGGGACCATATCATCTCAGTTAACAAACACTGGTTTAGGCAATGGAGCAGCAAGGAAATGTTCTCACAAAGTTATTTTCCTCACAAAAACTTCCAAACACCTTATTTATAAGGAAGAATATTTTTTTAAACATCTTTATTGGAGTACAATTGCTTTACAATGGTGTGTTAGTTTCTGCTTTATAACAAAGTGAATCAGCTATACATATACATATACCTCCCCCCTATCTCCTCCCTCTTGCGTCTCCCTCCCACCCTCCCAGGAAGAATTCCTTAGGGCAGAAACTCTGGCCATATATAAGCACATTCTAAAAAGTCTATAATTGAACCTTACACACACACAACACAAAAAACCTTCCCTTTTTTTTTTTTTTTTTTTTTTGCGGTACGTGGGCCTCTCACTGCTGTGGCCTCTCCCGCTGCGGAGCACAGGCTCCGGACGCGCAGGCCCAGCGGCCATGGCTCACGGGCCCAGCCGCTCCGCGGCATGTGGGATCTTCCCGGACTGGGGCATGAACCCATCGGCAGGCGGACTCTCCACCACTGCGCCACCAGGGAAGCCCAAAACCTTCCTTTTGAAATCTATGAATTAGATCTCACTGGATCAGAACAGGACTTAAACAAAATCAATTCTGTTAAAATACTGTAAAAACAGGTAAATTGACTACATCAAAATTTAAAACTTTTGGGCTTCCCTGGTGGCGCAGTGGTTGAGAGTCTGCCTGCCGACGCAGGGGACACGGGTTCGTGCCCCGGTCCGGGAAGATCCCACATGCCGCGGAGCGGCTGGGCCCGTGAGCCATGGCCGCTGGGCCTGCGCGTCCGGAGCCTGTGCTCCGCAGCCGGAGAGGCCACAGCAGTGAGAGGCCCGCGTACCGCAAAAAAAAACAAATAAATAAATAAAAAAATAAAAACCACACAAGATACCACTTCACACCTACTAGGATGGCTACAGTCAAAAAGACAGATGATAAGTGTTGGCTAGAATGTGGAGAAAAGTGAAACCCTCATACATTGCTGATGGGAATGTAAAATGGTGCAGCCACTTTGGAAAACAGTTTGGCAGTTCCTCAAAATACTAAACATAGAGTTACCATATGACCCAGTAATTCCACTCGTAGGTATATGCCCAAGAGAAATGAAAATATATGTCCACACAGACACTTACACAGGAATGTTCACAGTGGTATTCATAATACTCAAAAAAGTAGAAACCACCCAAATGTCCAACAACTGATGAGTGGACAAGCAAAATGTAGTATAACCACAGAGTGGAATATTAGCCAGAAAAAGGAATGAAGTACTGATATGGGCTACTTCAGTGGATGAACCTTGAAAACACTACCCTAAGTGAAAGAAGCCAGCCATTTATATGAAACATCCAGAATAGGCAGAAAGTAGATCAGTGGTTGCTTAGAGCTGGGAATGGAGAATGGGTGGGGAGAAGAAAAGGGGAGTGACTGTTAATGGGGTGATGAAGATATTCTAAATTTAGATCGTGGTGGTGGTTATACAACTCTGAATATACGAGAACCACTGAAGTGTACTAAGTAGGTGAATTTTATGGTATGTGAATTATATCTCAATAAAGATGTTTGTAAACAAACACTACAAACAATACAAAAGTTAGGCCTGAGAAACCTAACTCTATGTACAACTCACAAAGGGTCAACAATGTTTGCCTCCAAAAAGGGCAAAGATGAGGAACTATACTAGAAAATATGAGTTTCTGTAACTTTTCTGAGACATTCAAAAGTCCTCCAATTATCCTGTTATCACTTCGAAGCTGGTTATACAGAGATACTGTCATCCAAAAGTAGAGGTGGGAAAATAATAAAGAATAGAATAGGGGAGATGCCTCCCACATTTACAAACTTAATGGAGAAACTGAGGCCATGAATCTAAGTTTCTCTCATCACAGTCATACTCTGTTCATTAGGGAAACCACTTCCCTAGATGGATAAAAGCATTCACATCACCAGTGGGTTGTAAAGTATTACATTATTAGACACTAAGTGATAATAACGTACAAATATGAAATGCTACTTTAATGCTAAATAACTATGCTCACTAGAAATCATAGTTTCCCACAGCCTCACTTAAGCTGGGTTAAAATAGAGGTTTTATATTATATCCATCAAGTACTGGGCGGGGAGGTGGGGGGGCGGTCCCTGCCATTTCTCTGATTTTACTGCAGAGGCTTTTCTTCTGATAATGCCTGTTCATGGCAAGTTACTTTTTAACTACATATGTTTCCCATTTAAACAATTATCTGTTAGTCTAAATCTGTTACAACTACTTCCCAGTAAATTTTAGCTTAACCAGAGAACTCAGTCTCCACATTTCCAAACATCATCTTCATTATCAACAATGCTTACAGCAGTGTGTGAATATGTGTGAGAGAATGATAATGGTGATGTTGAAGCTAGAAAGGGGGGGAAGAGGGGAGAGGAGGAAAGAAGAAAGTGAACGGGGCAGAGAACTGGAATCTCAAGCCTATTACAAATTTGGTGCCTGTAATTCCATTTATTTTTGGAGAAATTCCCCAAACCAAATCCTAGAGTCTTAATGCCTATCATGCAGATAGTGCTTGAGCCCTACAGGTTTATAATGGCTAAGCAATACATGCAAAAAGAAAGAAATAACCATCAACATCTCCACAATGAGTACGCAAGTGCCATCCTGAGCAAATGGGAGGTGTTCCCAAGGTGGTGTGGGTTTACCTTCCACCTCTCCCTTTGGTTATTAGGAGAGAGTGTATACTGAGCCAAACGCTGGTGGGGCTGTTGCATACTGCAGGGCAGAACCCAACTGTGTGGAAAACGCTGCAGCTTCTTTACTGTACTTCACAGTGCATCGGGGATGGGAAATGGCTGTGAAAGAAAATGGGCACTGTGGTTTTGGACTTACATACTGGAAAAAAAATTTTCTTTTGCGAAAAACTAACAAAGACATAAAATGGACATCCTCTGTGGGTACTTTAAAGGAATATTTTACTCATTCAATTTTGATAAGTTTATTCTTTGACTGAAAAGGTGGTGAACCACTGGGCGTATAGTTAAGCTGAACCTCTTCATTTTAGTTCCTAAAAGTGTGCTATTAATATGAAATTCAACAATTTCTTCAGCCATAAAAGAGAATTAAAGGGAAAAAAGTTACAGAAGACAGTTATTTAAAATTACAAAAAGTGAAATAAAGTCAAAAATATTAATACTTTTATTCTCAGTCAAAAAACCCCCAAACCCTTTATTTTTCTTCTCACGAAAATCTCAGTTTCTACAATTACAGTTTTTTTCCAAAAGTTACAGGTTTTTTGTTGTTGTGGGGTTTTTTTGCGGTACGCAGGCTTCTCACTGTTGTGGCCTCTCCCGTTGCGGAGCACAGGCTCCGGACGCGCAGGCTTAGCGGCCATGGCTGACGGGCCCAGCCGCTCCGCGGCATGTGGGATCTTCCCGGACCGGGGCACGAACCCGTGTCCCCTGCATCGACAGGCGGACTCCCAACCACTGCGCCACCAGGGAAGCCCAAAAATTACAGTTTTAAAAGAGATTTTTAGTAGAAGTATAATGAAGGATGTAAATACTTAACTGATCCAAATGAAGGAATCTGATTTTTGAGGGATTAGTGGAAAACATAACTGATTCTAACTTAACACTTCAAAGATAGTAGATTAGTCCCTGTGCTAAAATGAAAGGAGCATGTTGAAGTAACTCATTAGGGAAAGGAAGCCTCTATTAAGTGAAACCTTTCCCACCCTAAACATGTTTATAATACACATAGTCCAGTTGCTGTGGTGACCCATGGCCCAACTATTTTTCAGAAACAGTAGCTAAGACCCCAGAAATAAATGTCTCCAAATTCAGAGTGCTGCTTAAGTAAAACAAAGGCAAATTATGAAATGTATCAAGACTAGTTTTGACTTAAAATCATCGTAGTTGTCAAAAAGTAATCTGGTGTATCTAACTGTACAGTATCCTATCCTAACAAAATATTAAGAGTGTACTGTTACATTACCCTAAAACTTAAAAACAACATTTCCCTAAATGGATTCCACTTAACGCAGTTTTAACATTTAAACAAAATTAAAGAGGGGAGAGTTCCTGAGGGGGAAAACTGAATCACAATACATTTTAATGAAAACACCACTGACTGTCTTAAATATTGAAGCACCAAGTTTTCCACGCAGTGGGGCGGTGAGTGGGAGATGGCAAAGAGGGAGGGAGGCGCTGATCCACCAACCAAAGAGATGGGTGAACCGTTCTAATGAGGAATAAAATTCCAGTCTTTCTTTAAATGCCCTAAACTTCAAATAGCAATTGCTTGGGAAAAAGCCAATTGTGTATCGTTTGACTACTTCAGTCAACAATGCCCTTTATTTCCTGCCAAAGCCAGTTAATATTCAGCCCCCAAAAGATATTTCCAATTGATCTTCTTAGGAATGAAGAAGCCACCAGCCTCGCGGCAGCTGTACATTAAGCGGAAAGTAAAGAGGGGAGGGGGTTTGCGGGAGAGAAATAGAAAAAGAAATGAAACTTGACACCGGATGAATAGCGAGCCTGGGGAGAGGAAGAGACACGGATGACCGTGTGCCCCCGAGGAGTTCAAAGTCCGGGGGAAGAGCCGCAACCTCACCGGGCCTGGGTAAGCACTGAATTACTGTACTTTCACTTTCCAACTTCCTGTCGATACAGAAAGTCAGAATTGCTCTCCTCTTGCCCCCCCAAAAAACCATCACTGCCACCTTTTGCCCCAGGGACCTCGCGGTACCAAATAAGGGGCGAAGAGAGCGGAGAGGGGCGCGCCGCATCTACCTGCGCGCCTCGGGGCTAGGGCCGCCTGAGCGGGCGGGGCGGGGCAGGGGCGGATCCCTAGGGGAGCGCGCGCCGCAGCCCCCGCGCCCGCCCTCACGCGCTCGTTTCCTGTTGTGCAGCGAGCCCCTAGCCCCCGCCCGCGTTCCCCGCCGTTGGGGGGGCCTCAAGACCCCGACGGGGCGCGGGGTGGACGGGGCGTGCGGGGCTGGCCGCTCACCGAGGCCGCGCGCGGGGCTCCCTCTGGGTCTCCGCCTCGAACACGATGCTCCTCTCCGCCCGCCGCCTTCTCAAGCTGGGAACTCGAGGATGGCGCGGCAGCCGCTGCGACCCCCGCGGCGGAGCCGGAGAAGGCGCCGGCGGCCGAGCCAAGCCCGCCGGGTGCCCGCAGCCGCCCGCATCTCCCGCCGCCGCCGCGGCTACTCGTGCCCCGCCCTCCCCGCCCCCACACGCGGCGGCGGCGGCGGCGGCGGCGGCGCGGGTCGTCGGGGCCGCTACCCGCCGGGCGCGCGCTCGGGGCGTTCCTAGCCGCGGCCAAGCTTGCCAATCGCTCCGCGGCCGCCGCCACTCTCAACTCCCCCGGCTGCGTTGGGGTCCCTCCCCGACGCCGGCGCTGACGCGCGCCACTTCCGGGGGCGGGAAGGGAGGGGCCAACAGCAGAGGGCCTCTGCCAGCCGCTGCCGTAGCACCTTCCGCCGCCGTCCCCTTCCCCGTCCCGGTTTTGGGGGGCCAGGGGTGCGGGCGCGGCGAGGGTGCCGCTTGGGTTTCTCCGCTTTGCACTCTCCGCTGGACTACTAGCCAGTCTGTTTACTGAGGCCCACGACTCGAAACCGCACGCCAAAGCTGCCACATGGCTCGGGACGTCGGAGGGGCCTGGGGCCCCTTCCGTGTCTCCCCCGCCCGAGGGAGGAGGTGGCGCTCGCCAAGCAGCCTCCAGGGGACCACTTCTGTTGTTGCGAAACTTAAATGTGAGGGCTTCACCCTCCAGGCCTCCCGTCCTGCCTTCTTGGCTGGGTGGACAGAGGTCGGTATTGCCACAGCTTTCTCATCGAAGTGCCAGATCCCAGGGCACTATGAACACTTGATAAACATTAAATCAGCACTGTGGTTCTCTAGTGCCAGGACTGACAAATGGAAACACTGGTGTCCTGGGGAAAGCTCGTTCTGGCGTTGGAGTCGGAGACCTGGAATCCATCCGTGGCTCTGCCTCTCACTAACTCGTCAGTCTTAAGCAACTTTCTTTACCTCCCACAACAGTTTGAATATACGTAAAATGGAGAGAACCCAATCTCTTAGAGCTGTAATGATTAAAGGAGATAAGGTGCATAATCACCTCGCAGAGTGTCTAGCGCATAGGTTCTCATTAAATAACAATTTTTAAGGAACCAGGTCACACCTGGTACAAGAAACTACTTGAACAATTTAGCAGCAGAATGTAAAACCTTATGCTGAAAAAAACCTCCAAGAAATATACTGTGTATCCCATTGAACAGGAAACCAAGGACAGGCCAGTGTCTTACCAGCTGTGTGTCCTGCAACGAGTTGCTTCACCACTCCGAACCTCAGTCCCCTCATGTAAAATGAAGATAATAATGTGCAGCATTGCTGGGAAGATAAAATGTGATAAAGGCTGTAATGTGCTTAGTGCATTACCTGGCACATAGTAAATACCCAATAAGTGGTGATGTCATTTATTTTTGCCTCCTCCTCGTCCCCACAGTTGAATTCATGGTTTAAAAAAAATTTTTTGTGTGTGTGTTTGGCCGCGCTAAGTAGCTTTCAGGATCTTAGTTCCCTGACCAGGGATTGAACACTGGCCACAGCAGTGAAAGAGTGAGTCCTAACCACTGGACCCCCAGGGAGTTCCCCATGGCAAAATTAATTGAACTCACTGAGTGAAATGGGATCATCCCAGGGAGCTCTACTCAATACTCTGTAATGACCTATATGGGAAAAGAATAAAAAAGAGTGGATATATGTATATGTATAACTGATTCACTTTGCTGTACAGCAGAAACTAACACAATATTTAAATCAACTATACTCCAATAAAAATTAATTTAGGGCTTCCCTGGTGGCGCAGTGGTTGCGAGTCCGCCTAACGATACAGGGGACACGGGTTCAAGCCCCGATCCGGAAAGATCCCACATGCCGCGGACCGGCTGGGCCTGTGAGCCATGGCCGCTGAGCCTGCGCGTCCAGAGCCTGTGCTCCGCAACGGGAGAGGTCACAGCAGTGAGAGGCCCACGTACCGCAAATAAATAAATAAATAAATAAAAAATAATTAATTAATCTAAAAAAAGAACTGATATCATAAATGAAAAAGGAGACATCACCATCCATCCTATAGATATTTAAACATGATAACAAAATACTATGAATAATTTTATGAAGACATATGAAAACTTAGTTGAAGGGAAAATTCCTAGAAAAATAATTTAATAAAATGGACAAAAAAAGAGAAAGAAATGTGATCCTATCATCCCTTTGAAGGCTTTTGGAAGAGAATCATCACTTTAATTTCCAACCTCCTCCATCATAATACAGAGTAATTATAACACATAGAGGTATTCGTGGAAAAGCAATGCCAGCTAAAGATGTTAGCTTTTCGAAAATAATTTTACAACATATTTTCATTAAGAAATATGTGTTTTATGAGACTGACATGCTGCCTACTGCGCTAAGGAGGCAACTAAGAAATAGGTGTTTTAAAAGGAACATGCAACATCTGAAAAGCAATAGTGCTCTTGGCACCCACTACAGTTTTTTCCTTGAAAACCTTCCATTTTAGAAACCAAGAGGGGGACTTCCCTGGTGGCGCAGTGGTTAAGAATCCGCCTGCAAGGGACACGAGTTCGAGACCTGGTCCGGGAAGATCCTACGTGCCGCGGAGCAACTAAGCCCATGCGCCACAACTACTGAGCCCGCGTGCCTAGAGCCCGTGCTCCGCAACAAAGAGAAGCCACCGCAATGAGAAGCCTACACACCACAGCAAAGAGTAGCCCTCGCTCGCTGCAACTAGAGAAGGCTTGCACACAGCAACGAAGACCCAACACAGCCAAAAAATTAATTAATTAATTAAAAAAGAGAAATCAAGAGGAAAAAATAAGAATTATTAAGGTAGGCTGCTCAAGGTACGCGCATTGGAAACATTTGTTTATGGGAAGATTTCGTTTTAAAGCCCCATACCAGGAACAGTTAAGGGTTGTAGAGTTCCTCTGCGAACTACCCTGCTGTGCCCAAACTAGCAGTAAACATCTGATTCAGCCTCAGGGTCTGTAGTTGTATCATAACCCCGAAGACTGAGCTGCCAGTATTGTCAATTGCTATGTATTTTTGGAAAAGAGCCTACTTTAGGAGTTCTTAAATTAGTCATAGCAAGTCTGTCTGCTTTTAAATTGGGTTTTTGTTTGTTTGTTTTTAAACACGGTATATGTTGACAGCAGAGAAACCAGAAGAAAAGTGGATTTCAGATTAGTGAATTGAAAAAAAAGTTTATTAATGTGCCTGTTTTTCCCACTCAGGATTCTATAAATACAGAATCTCTCTCCATGGTTCCCTACACAACAGATGGTTCTGTTTTTGCAAACTCCATGGTGGTTATATTGGTCAACCAAAAAGATTGTGCTTTTTTGTTATCTTGTTTGTCATTTTCCCACCAGATAGATGGATTCTCATGCTTAGCCTTAGCTACTCAGGGCTATCTCACATATAATTTGCAGATTTTTTCAGTGTTTAAACACATGTTTTCTGCCTGATCTGCCCTAGATTGTAAGTTTTAACCTTTACAGTTATCCCAGCCCTGCCACCCCAGTTCCCCCAATTTAATTACATTTCTAAGAAACAATAACAATAAGTTATGATCATTTCTTCTTAAGGCAACTTCTCCTTCCCTCTCTTCTATTACACCAAGTTAGCACAGTCAGTCCTCTGTATCCAGGGGTTCCACATTCACGGATTCAACTAGCCTTCTGAAAAAAATTCCAGATGGTTCCAGAAAGCAAAGCTTGAATTTGCTGCATGCCAACTATTTACATAGAGTTTACATTACATTAGTATTACAAGTAATCTAGAGATGATTTAAAGTATATGGGAGGATGTGCTTTATATTCAAATACTACTCCACTTTATATATGGGACTTGAGCATCCTCAGATTTTGGTATCCTCGGGGGTCCTGGAACCAGCCCTCCACAGATACTGAGGGATGATTGTATCTCTTTTTCCTAAAGAAATATTTCATGGACTCTGACTCACTGAGCAAGCATGGAGCCATTCAGTTGCCTGGTGTGTCTTTCAGGCATGTCTCGCAGCACACGAAATAAAGAAGAGATAACCTTTCAGTCAAAAGGAGCACCAACACCCCCTAGAGACTGATGTGAGACAAAATTCACCACGTCTGAGATGAAAGAAGAAAAATCAGGGATCTCTGCGTTCTAGCCTTTCAGTCTCCCAAAGCTTGATCCTCCTGAGGAAATCCTCTTGAGGAAATCCTAAGGAAATAATATCCTTATCTTTCCTGGGCCTCACTTTCAGCATCTTTGAAGATAAAAGAAAGTCATACCTTTTGCTTCTAGTCTGTGGTGCATAGAGTAAAAGAAAAAGATGGTTGATCAAACTATGCCTGAACTCTTGTTTAATGATCCTCTAGTTACTATATTTGTGAGAATTGAGATCTTGATAGAGGAAAAGTTATTTGAAAATAAAATACACGCTAGTTGTCTATAGAATTTGGCAGCATTTGCTAAGCCGCACTACCTATCAAGGGCCTAAAATTCACCAAAGACAAACAGTGAAATGATGGTTAGAAATGTCTTTTCACCAAGACTGTTATTCTGGGCAAATACGTTTCATCCCCACTAATCAGAGAATATTCAAGGTCCAGAGAAAAATCCCTGAAAAGGTCCTTGAACGAGGTACTCGTGGCCTCTAGACTATGAGGAAAGCTCATGGCAACATCTTTCAGCCCCAGCTGTAATCTTCACACAACACATTGTTTTCCCAGAGAGGGAAACATGATGAGACATGAGTTATTGCAGTTACGTGCCTGGGGCATAGCAACTATCTAATACATTTAATGACCTGTCACAAACACACCTTCATATAATTTTCATCTTTAAAATCTACACCCGGGCTACTTCTTTTCTCCTCCACTAATATTTTCAAGCTAAAATAATTTTATTGGTTTTGGGGGACTTCCCTGGTGGTCCAGTGGTTAAGAATCTGCCTTCCAATACAGGGGACGCGGGTTCAATCCCTGGTCAGGGAACTAAGATCCCACATGCCCTGGGACAACTAAGCTCGTGTCGCACGCCACAACTAGAGAGCCTGCATGCAGCAACTACTGAGCCTGTGCACTCTGGAGCCCTCATGCAACAAAAAGAGAGCAGACTGTGCCCCGCAACGAAGAGCCCGCGCGCCACAACAAAAGATCCCGTGTGCCGCAACTAAGACCCGACACAGCCAAATAAATAAATAATAAAAAATTAAATTAAATTTTAAAAATAATAATTTTAGTGGTCTTTGATAAATGTGCTTTTCTCTAGGCTTATGAAAATTGATATGGAGTATGTTCTAGAGAAAAAGGAGGGAACTTTATTCCTAACTGCCCTTTAGAAAAGATATAACTTAATTGACAAAAGCTCATGAAATCCTCCTTGTGTGTAACTGTATGATTCTACGTGGCTTATCCAACTCCTAGTAGGATACATATTGCTCTGAATTTTAAATTAGAAGTTTTGTTTCCTCTCTTGTATATAGTGTGATAAATGGCTGGAAATTTTTTTTTCAATTACAATTAATTCACGAACCACCAATACTATTATTCAGCATAATACTAAGCTGTTTACTGTAGAGGAAACTCAGAGAGGCTTTGTTCTTTTTCCTAGGAACTTTCAGTCTTGGACCAGTGACACTGACACCCTCAGAGACCATCGTTACTATCTACGACTTCCACTGTTTTTAGAGTTCTTTCACATTATCTATGTTGATCCTATTGACATAGACAAAGAACTCAGCAAAGGATCCAGAGATGATGGGAAAAGCAAAGTCAGGCCGACAAATGAAGGGGTAAGTGCAGCTCTAAACAGGGTTTCTTGGGGGTGAGGAGGGATTGGGAGAGAGAGTGAAATTACCACCTCCCACTGCATTAAGGAACATTTCCTGAAAGGTGGAGGTTGAAAGACATGGTGCCAATTCAAAAATCTGTAATGCCAGCTTTTTTCTTCCTTACTTTATCCAGCTGCAAAACAAAGTTAGTTTTGCTGTGCTACAGAACTTAGTTTGTGAATTGTGTTCCCAATTTAGAAGTGTGACACAGCCACCAGCTTCCCTCTCTCAAGGGAAGGAAATTTGAATTCTGTCTGGGCTTACCCTGTGAAGTGGGAAAATTGTTGGGTCTGGAGGGCTTCTTTTCCTCCCCTCTTTCTCTCAGCTTCTCCCCATTCCTGAGAAAATGCAGCTGTGTTGCATATAACTGATCAAATATGTCTAGAAGTCAGATTCCAGTGGGAGAGCCCTAAAGTGGAGGAAGAATAGGGGGTTCTGTCTGTGGCAGAAAAGAATCCAAAGGCAAGGTTCCGTGGAGCAGAGAGTTCTGGTTAGATTTTGTTTGGAATTGTATCCCTCGCCACCCTATGTACACTTGATCTTCGTTTCTTTGCTTTCTCCCCATCTCCCACCCCAGCCTTCTCTCTCAGCCTTATTCTTCTTCCTATGTCTACTTTTCCTTTCCCTTTATACCTCTATTTATTAACCTTGCCAGGGGCCCCTTGAAAATGTATTAGCCACGATAGTGGTCCTTGGGCTTGAGAAGATTTCATGTAAAAAAATTTTTTAAGCATTAGCCATGTTCTGAACACTGCACTAGATGCTTCAGGAGACACACAGACGAGGGGGTAAAAACCACTGTGACACAGGAAAGCATGTTAAATAGGGGTAAAAATGGCAGGAGGCTCCTCATGTTCTCCATGGGCATCCAGGGTGTCTAGGATTTACAGAAAATTGGGGATGGGATTTGCAGGAAGAACATTCTGCTTGGAATGCCTTTTCCCCTGCCCTGCCCTGCCCCACCTGGCTATCTTCTACTTTAGGTCTCAGCTCAGATGTCACCTGCTCCAGGGAGCCCCACCAAACCCCAGGCTGGGTTTGTGACCTCCAGTGTCTCCCATCGTGTCCCATACTGACCCTGTCTGTGGCACTCACCACACCAACCTGAAATTTCTTATTTGTCTCTAACCCTTTGGACCGGGTCCTTGAGAGGTCTTGTTCCCCATTGCAGCCCAGCACCCAACACAGTCCCTACCCTTAGAGCTGCTCAATATACTCACGGAATGACTAGATCATCTAGACGAAGGGCATGAACGTACCTGACGCAGAGAAGTGCACTGGGGTTCAAGCCACCCATCCTAAGGGAACTTCCCCCTTCAACTCTCAGCCTATTTTTTCCTCTCCTTCCTTCCCTTTAGTATCAAGCTTCAAAAAATAATGGTTTATATTTGCCACCTATGCTTTCTCACCTTGCACTCACTCTTCAATCCACTGAATATGTCTACTGGCATTGACTCTTCCCTAGTGGAGGCTACAGGCATCCTAATTGCCAGATCTGCCCTCCCCTTTCCAGGCGTCATCCTGTTCTCCATCTTTAAGACTAATTCAGACATCACCTGCTTAGGTAGACATCCCCTGACTTCCAAAGCAGGCTTAGATGTCTCTTCCTGGCACCTTCCCTGAAACACAGTTCTCTCTTGGCTTCCATGATTCTACTTCTGTCTCTCTGGCCAGTTTTTGTCTCTTTGGGGGCTTCTGTTCCACCAGCTCTGAAGAGTGGGCTGTATCCTTGCCTTAGAGTTCTGTCTTTGGGCTATTGTGTCTCAACACACTCCCCACAAGGGACCTCATTCTCTCCAACACTTTGTTCACCACCCAAATGCTAATGACCCCTAAAGTTTATCTCTGACCCTTACTTCTGCCCTGAACTCTGGATCCATGTTTCCAATTTCCTACAGGATTTTTTCACCTGATGTCCTCATGACCTGCCCTCCATCTCAGAATGTACAACTTGAATTCATTACCAGCACCTGCCACACCTCCCCAAATCCTCCTTCCCAATTTCAGTTGAAAGCATTACCCAGACATTTCAGTTATCTCTAATGATTCCTTCTTCCTCACCCTCCATAACTGGTCACGGTGGTCTATTGTACCTAATCTTTGGAATATCTCACATCTGTCGCCTCCTCATGCCTGTCCCAAAGGCTCTTACCATCTCTTGCTAGGACTATTGCAGTAGCCTTCTAACTTCTCTCCTAGTATCCAGGCATTCCAGCCCATCCTCCACATTACCACAAAGAAATTTACTGAAACCCACATTCAATTATGTCACTCATCCATTTTAGAGTGTCCAGTGATTGATTTCTCTGCTGCTTCCAGGATAAAGTCCAAACTCTGGCCTGACAGGCCTGTGAAGAGCAAGGTTTAAAGGCCATATCATCCTTCAATGTTTCCTATTTCGATTAGTGACCCTTTACAGTCTAGCCCTTTTTCAGCCTAATCTCTAGCCTCACACACTAAAGCCCCTCAGACACATCAGGCACTTCCAGGACTTTGTGTATGTAGCTCCTTCAGCCTGGAATGTCTCCTCCATCTCATGGAATTCCTTTAAAGCAAGTACTGTGTCAATCATCTCTATATACCCAGTGTCTCCTAGCCTAGTGCCTGGTACATAACAGGGACTTTAGTAAGTACTGAATGAGGAACTCGCACTTCAAGGAAGGCCCAGCTCTCAAATGTTACTTCTCTATTTCTCCTGACCACTGCCCACTTCCACCCCAATTAGATGTGATTGTTCCCTCCAGCCTTCATCACTTAACAAAAATTTCATGAATTCCTGCTAAGTACCAGGCCCTGAGCTAAGAGAGAGAGCCATGAGGAACCTCAGTCTAGGTAACAGATGGACCAGCAAATGATTAGAACACTGAGATAAGTGCTGCGATGGGGTCCTTCTGTCATACACCTTTCCTGTAGAGAAATTAACACGAAAAGCCAAATCATGACCATCATGCTAATTGGTGAGCATGGTGTCTGGGCAGAGGGAGTGGGCTAAATGAGTCAAATGTTCCATGATGTCTTAGTCCGTTCAGGCTGCTATAACAAAATGCCACAGACCACGTGGCTTATAAACAACAGAAATTTCTTTCTCACAATTCTGAAGGCTGGGAAGCCCAAGATCAAGGCACCAGCATGGTTGCATTCTGGTGAGAGCCTGCTTCCTGGGTCAGAGCCAACACCTCTTTGTGTCCTCACAGGGTGGAAGGGGCGTGGGAGCTCTGTGAACTTTCTTTTGTAAGAGCACTAATCCCACTCACAAAGGCCCCACCCTCATGACTTAAGCACATCCCAAAGCCCCCACCTCCTAATACCATCATCTTTGGGGATTAGGATTCTAATATACAAATTTGGGGAGGACACCAACATTCAGACCATAGCACATGGTAACTAGATATGCCAGCTGCACAACAGGGTACTGGCAAGGGAACCCCTTCTGAACAGCATGGGACCGATCACCCCCAACACCTTTCAGCCTCCACCTGGTCATCTCCCTTCTGCTGACACGTTCTCCTTAGCCATCTTCAAACAATCTCCTAGGTGCTAGCCTAACTCTGCCTGCTCATCCAGATTCAGATATCTAACAGAAGAGAAAGAGAAGTGTGTACCTCTTCACGGCCTATACAACATTCCACTTTGTATTACAGCCATTTGTGCCCTTGGGACGGGGACTTTAGTTTCTCATGCTGAATAGAGTGCTTCATATACAATAGACCAATATGTTTGGTTGGATGAATGCTCATAACAAACTTCTTCAGACTCCTCTATCCATGACAACTGACCATCATCCACAGCTTCATATCAGAATCTCAGGGTTAGAAAGTGCTTAAAGATAATGTAGACCAACCAACCCTTAATGCTTACCCTGCACCAAGCACTCGTCCAGCCCATGCTCCAGTGCCTCCAGTGCAGGGAGCTCCCTACCTCCTGAAGCAGCCCATTTACTCTTGACTATCAAAATCTGTATTCCTGTAACCTTCCTCCAGCCCCCTGGCCTCAGGAGAACACAGAACAACTCCATTCCTTCCTCCACAGATCAGCTCTTTAAATAGCTGAAGGCTGCTCTCAAGTCCCCTGAGGAGTCTCTTCCCCAAACTAAACACATCCCCATTTCCTTCACCTTCATCATGTAATGGGATTTCAAGTATCCTCACCATCTTGCCCGCTGCCCTTGCTCTAAACAGGAAGGACAATTATGATACTGGCCAGATTGGCATAACACAGCTTTCTTTTTCAAGCTGTTGACCCAAAGAGAAAACTCAATCAGAAGCTTTATATAAGCAAAAAGCAGAAAAGTTACACATAAGGTTTGAAAATAGGCTTCTGGTCACCTCATGACTCCAAACAGCCTCTGCCCACTCTACCCACGACACATTCTAATGTAGCCAGGAAGTCAGACGCATGCACACAAAATGTTATTTTTTTAAATTTATTTATTTAATTTATTTATTTTTGGCTGTTTTGGGTCTTCGCTGCTGCTCGGGCTTTCTCTAGCTGCAGCGAGTTGGGGCCACTCCTCACTGCGGCACATGGGCCTCCCACCACGGCGGCCTCTCCTGTTGTGGAGCACGGGCTCAAGATGCACAGGCTTCAGCATTTGTGGCGCACGGGCTCAGTAGTTGTGGCTCCAAGGCTCAGTAGTTGTGGCATGCAGACTCAGTAGTTGTGGCTCGTGGGCTCTAGAGCGCAGGCTCAGTAGTTGTGGCACACAGGCTTAGTTGCTCCACGGCATGTGGAATCTTCCCGGACCAGGGCTTGGACCCGTGTCCCCTGCACTGGCAGGCAGACTCCCAACCACTGCGCCACTAGGGAAGCCCCAAAATGTTATTTTTTAAAAAAGGCAAGCATTACTGCTAGAAGTCTGTATTTCCAGAAGTTTCTTGCAAGCTCGCTGAAATTAAGGATTGGGCCAGCTCCAGCCACTCATGCCCTCAGATGTGTGAAGTCTCAGCTTCCCAGCACAACATAGACGACAGTGGTCTGGACCAGCTCTCAAGGTCATAAGGAGGTGAAGTCTGTGGGCCTGCCCTGCCCTTCCTGGACCTCACCTCTCACTGTCCCAAATGCCTCCTCCTTTCACTTTTAAAAACCAAACTATGCCCATAGTGCATGGCTTGCTTCTGTCCATCTCTGAAACTCTCATTCATCAAGGACCCCCTTTCTAAGAGGGTTGGAACTATGTCTATCTTTTCACCTTGTACTCTTGCCTTCCCCCACCAAAAATTGCTCTTCAGAAAACATTTCATCAAGTCATTTATATTTTTTTATGAATTCATATCAGTGTATTATTCTCCCAGAGATATTTGCATTTTAAGTATTCTTTGTAAATATGATTTCCAGTTAAGGAGATTCCGAGCATCAGCTAAGTAGTGAACATGGTAGGTGAAGTATGCCACGGGAAGACCCTTCCTTCTTGGGCTGCAGTTTCATCATCCATAAACTGAGGGAAGTGTTTGATGCCCAGCTCTGGCATCTGTGAGTTGATGATTTACCTGGTGTTAGTAAGACCTCATTCTGTTAGTCACAGTTCTCCAGAGAAACAGAACCAGTAGGATTTATATACAGAGAAAGATTCGTTATAAAAAATTGGCTTACACAATTATGGAGACTGACAAGTCCTAAGATCTGCAGAGTTAGTTGGCAAGCTGGAGACCCAGGAGAGCCAGTGGTGCAGTTCCAGTCCAAGTCTGAAGGCCTGAGAACCAGGAGAACGGTGGTGTAGCTCCAATCTGAAGGCCAGCAGGCTCAAGTCCCAGGAAGAGCTGATGTTTCAGTTTGAGTCCAAAGGCAGGAAAAAAAGTTGATGTCCCAATTGGAGGGCAGTGAGGACGAAGGAACTCCATTTAACTCAGAGGAAGGTCAGCCTTTTTGTTCTATGCAGGCCTTCTACTGATTGGACGAGGCCCACCCACGTTTGCTTTACTCCACCTACCAATTTGTGTTAATCTCATCCCCAGACACCTTCACAAATACACCCATAATAATGTTTGACCAAATATCTGGGCACCCTGTGGCCAGCAAGTTGACTCATAAAATTAACCATCACACTCGTAGAAGTAGAGTACAGTCACTCGAAAGGCCTGGCCCTGGTTGTGAACAAGAGAGACATTGGATGGGAAATGGCTTTGAAATCCCAGACATAAAGGCAAGGTCATCCTTGGTATTTAACTCCACCCCTTCCCTCTACCGCCTGCCCACCACCCCTACAATTTCTTTCCACTCCTACTTTACAACTTTCATTTTTCTTTTTCTATGTTAAGAAAATTTTACAAGCATTTTAAGGAAAATATTATCCATAAAATTCACAGACATTAATGAATTAAATTAACTACTTCCTTCTATAGCATACTGAAACAAAAGTCACAAACTCTCTCCAAAAACATGTGAAACCACTCACACAGTATTCCTATCTAAAGGTCAAAAAGAAGTACTACAATAAACCACGCAAAATGCAAAGGCAAAACACAGCCTTCATCTTCAGACGAACCACCCGATATCTGAAGCAAGGGTGTTAAACTGAGGTTGTCCACTTGCTTAAAAGTAAGATGACTTTCCTTTGCCCATCGATTTTGTTTGCTCAACAATTCATTGAATCAAGCAAGCAAATTTACTGAGGACCCGTTGAATACTATGTGTAGCTACAGACCTAGATATGGGGCAACACAACAATGAATAAGATGCAGCTTTAGCCCTGGAAAAACTTGCTGGGGGAACAGATTACAAATGCCTGCTTGGGCCCATCTCATTTACCATTGCTTCTCCTGGGAAGCCCTCTCTGACCTGCTACCACCAAGCCTTATCCCAGACCGGGCGAGGGCCCCTCTATGCACTCCCCTAGCCCTGTGCCCCTTGTCATAGCATTGTCACACATTCTGTAATTGCTTCTGTGTATCTCCAAACTCCTCACTGGTTGGGGACCTCCAAGAAGGCAGGGACTGTTCCTATCTTTTCACCCTGCCACAACTCTGGCACATGGTAGCTACTTAAAAATTGTTTGTGAAATGAATTTTTAGATGAATAAGCCAAGGTTCTTTTTTTAATTTTTATTGGAATATAGTTGATTTACAGCGTTGTGTTAGTTTCTGCTGTACAGCAAAGTGAATCAGTTATACATATACATATATCCACTCTTTTTTAGATTCTTTTCCCACATAGGTCATTACAGAGTATTGAGTAGAGTTCCCTGTGCTATACAGTAGGTCCTTATTTGTTATCTATTTTATATATAGTAGTGTGTATATGTCAGTCCCAATCTCCCAATTTATCCCTTCCCCCTTCCCCCGCTTGTAACCATAAGATTTTTTTCTACATCTGTGACTCTATTTCTGTTTTGTAAATAGGTTTATTTGTACTATTTTTTTAGATTCCACATATAAGTGATATCATACAATATTTGTCCTTCTCTCTCTGACTTACTTCACTCAATATGACAATCTCTAGGTCCATCCATGTTGCTGCAAATGGAATTATTTCGTTCTTTTTTATGGCTGAGTAATTTTCCATTGTATATATGTACCACATCTTCTTTATCCATTCCTCTGTCAATGGACATTTAGGTTGCTTCCATGTCCTGGTTATTGTAAAGAGTGCTGCATTGAACATTGGGGTGCATGAATCTTTTCAAATTATGGTTTTCTCCAGGTATACATGCCCAGGAGTGGGATTGCTAGGTCATATGATAGCTCTATTTTTAGTTTTTTTAAGGAACCTCCATAGTATTCTCCACGGTGGCTGTACCAATTAACATTCCCAGCAACAGTGTAGAAGGGTTCCCTTTTCTCCACACCCTCTCCAGCATTTACTATTTGTTGATTTTCTGATGATGGCCATTCTGACTGGTGTGAGGTGATACCTCATTACAGTTTTGATTTGCATTTCTCTAATAATTAGTGATGTTGAGCATCTCTCACGTGCTTTTCAGCCTTCTTTGGAGGTCAATGTATATCTTCCTTGGAGGAATGTCTACTAAGATCTTCCAGTCTTTTTTTTTTTTGGATTTTTGAATTTTATTTTATTTATGTTTTTATACAGCAGGTTCTTATTAGTCATCAATTTTATACACATCAGTGTATACATGTCAATCCCAATCGCCCAATTCAGCACACCACCAGCCCCACCCCTCCACGGCTTTCCCCCCTTGGTGTCCATGCGTTTGTTCTCTACATCTGTCTCAATTTCTGCCCTGCAAACTGGTTCATCTGTACCATTTTTCTAGGTTCCACATATATGCGTTAATATACGATATTTGTTTTTCTTTCTGACTTACTTCATTCTGTATGACAGTCTCTAGATTCATCCACGTCTCTACAAATGACCCAATTTCATTCCATTTTATGGCTGAGTAATATTCCATTGTATATATGTACCACATCTTCTTTATCCATTTGTCTGTCAATGGGCATTTAGGTTGCTTCCGTGACCTGGCTATTGTAAATAGTGCTGCAATGAACATTGAGGTGCATGTGTCTTTTTGAATTATGGTTTTCTCTGGGTATATGTCCAGTAGTGGGATTGCTGGGTCATATGGTAATTCTATTTTTAGTTTTTTAAGGAACCTGCATACTGTTCTCCATAGTGGCTGTATCAATTTACATTCCCACCAACAGTGCAAGAGGGTTCCCTTTTCTCCACACCTTCTCCAGCATTTGTTGTTTGTAGATTTTCTGATGATGCCCATTCTAACTGGTGTGAGGTGATACCTCATTGTAGTTTTGATTTTCATTTCTCTAATAATTAGTGATGTTGAGCAGCTTTTCATGTGTTTCTTGGCCATCTGTATGTCTTCTTTGGAGAAATGTCTATTTAGGTCTTCTGCCCATTTTTGGATTGGGTTGTTTATTTTTTTAACATTGAGCTGCATGAGCTGTTTATATATTTTGGTGATTAATCCTCTGTCCGTTGATTTGATTGCAAATATTTTCCCCCATTCTGAGGGTTGTCTTTTCGTCTTGTTTGTACTTTCCTTTGCTTTGCAAAAGCTTTTAAATTTCATTAGGTCCCACTTGTTTATTTTTATTTCCATTACTCTAGGAGGTGGATCAAAGAAGATCTTGCTGTGATTTATGTCAAAGAGTGTTCTTCCTATGTTTTCCTCTAAGAGTTTTAGAGTGTCCCATCTTAAATTTAGGTCTCGAATCCATTTTGAGTTTATTTTCGTGTATGCTGTTAGGGAGTGTTCTAATTTCATTCTTTTACATGTAGCTGTCCAGCTTTCCCAGCACCACTTATTGAAGAGACTGACTTTTCTCCATTGTATATCCTTGCCTCCTTTGTCATAGATTAGTTGACCATAGGTGCGTGGGTTTATCTCTGGGCTTTCTATCCTGTTCCATTGATCTATATTTCTGTTTTTGTGCTAGTACCATATTGTCTTGATTACTGTAGCTTTGTAATATAGTCTGAAGTCAGGGAGTCTGATCCCTCCAGCTCCATTTTTTCCCCTCAAGACTGCTTTGGCTATTCGGGGTCTTTTGTGTCTCCCTACAAATTTTAAGATTTTTTTGTTCTAGTTCCGTAAAAAATGCCATTGGTAATTTGATAGGGATTGAATTGAATCTGTAGATTGCTTTGGGTAGTATAGTCATTATCACAATATTGATTCTTCCAATCCAAGAACATGGTATATCTCTCCATCTGCTGGTATCATCTTTAATTTCTTTCATCAGTGTCTTATAGTTTTCTGCATACAGGTCTTTTGTCTCCCTAGGTAGGCTTATTCCTAGGTATTTTATTCTTTTTGTTGCAGTGGTAAATGGGAGTGTTTCCCTAATTTCTCTTTCAGATTTTTCATCATTAGTGTATAGGAATGCAAGAGATTTCTGTGCATTAATCTTGTATCCTGCAACTTTACCAAATTCATTGATTAGCTTAGTAGTTTTCTGGTGGCATTTTTAGGATTCTCTATGTATAGTATCATGTCATCTGCAAACAGTGACAGTTTTACTTCTTCTTTTCCAATTTGTATTACTTTTATTTCTTTTTCTTCTCTGATTGCCAAGGCTAGGACTTCCAAAACTATGTTGAATAATAGTGGTGAGAGTGGACATCCTTGTCTTGTTCCTGATCTTAGAGGAAATGCTTTCAGGTTTTCACCATTGAGAATGATGTTTGCTGTGGGTTTGTCATATACGGCCTTTATTATGTTGAGGTAAGGTCCCTCTATGCCCACTTTCTGGAGAGTTTTTATCATAAATCGGTGTTGAATTTTGTCAAAAGCTTTTTCTGCATCTATTGAGATGATCATATTGTTTTTATTCTTCAATTTGTTAATATGCTGTATCACATTGATTGATTTGCGTATATTGAAGAATGCTTGCATCCCTGGGATAAATCCCACTTGATCATGGTATATGATCCTTTTAATGTGTTGTTGGATTCTGTTTGCTAGTATTTTGTGGAGGATTTTTGCATCTATATTCATCAGTGATATTGGTCTATAATTTTCTTTTTTTGTAGTATCTTTGTCTGGTTTTGGTATCAGGGTGATGGTGGCCTCATAGAATGAGTTTGGGAGTATTCCTTCCTCTGCAATTTTTTGGAGGAGTTTGAGAAGGATGGGTGTTAGCTCTTCTCTAAATGTTAGATAGAATTCACCTGTGAAGCCATCTGGTCCTGGACTTGTGTTTGTTGGAAGATTTTTAATCACAGTTTCAATTTCATTACTTGTGATTGGTCTGTTCATATTTTCTATTTCTTCCTGGTTCAGTCTTGGAAGGTTATACCTTTCTAAGAATTTGTCCATTTCTTCTAGGTTGTCCATTTTATTGGCATAGAGTTGCTTGTAGTAGTCTCTTAGGATGCTTTGTATTTCTGTGGTGTCTGTTGTAACTTCTCCTTTTTCATTTCTAATTTTATTGATTTGAGTCCTCTCCCTCTTTTTCTTGATGAGTCTGGTTAATGGTTTATCAATTTTGTTTATCTTCTCAAAGAACCAGCTTTTAGTTTTATTGATCTTTGCTATTGTTTTCTTTGTTTCTATTTCAGTTATTTCTGCTCTGATCTTTATGATTTCTGCTAACTTTGGGTTTTGTTTGTTCTTCTTTCTCTAGTCCCTTTAGGTGTAAGGTTAGATTGTTTATTTGAGACTTTTCTTGTTTCTTGAGGTAGGCTTGTGTTGCTACAAACTTCCCTCTTAGAACTGCTTTTGCTGCATCCCATAGGTTTTGGATCGTCGTGTTTTCGTTGTCATTTGTCTCGAGGTATTTTTTGATTTCCTCTTTGATTTCTTCAGTGAGCTCTTGGTTATTTAGTAACGTACTGTTTAGCCTCCATGTGTTTGTGTTTTTTATGTTTTTTTTCCCTGTAATTGATTTCTAATCTCATAGTGTTGTGGTCAGAAAAGATGCTTGATATGATTTCAACTTTCTTAAATTTACTGAGGCTTGATTTGTGACCCAAGATGTGATCTATCCTGGAGAATGTTCCATGTGCACTTGAGAAGAAAGTGTACTCTGCTGTTTTTGGATGGAATGTCCTATAAATACCAATTAAATCTATCTGGTCTATTGTGTCATTTAAGGCTTGTGTTTCCTTATTAATTTTCTGTTTGGATGATCTGTCCATTGGTGTAAGTGAGGTGTTAAAGTCCCTCACTATTACTGTGTTACTGTTGATTTCCTCTTTCAGAGCTGTTAGCAGTTGTCTTATGTATTGAGGTGCTCCTACGTTGGGTGCATATATATTTATAGTTGTCATATCTGCTTCTTGGATTGATCCCTTGATCATTATGTAGTGTCCTTCCTTGTCTCTTGTAACATTCTTTATTTTAAAGTCTATTTTATCTAGTGTGAGTATTGCTACTCCAGCTTTCTTTTGATTTCCATTTACATGGAATATCTTTTTCCATCCCCTCACTTTCAGTCTGTATGTGTCCCTAGGTCTGAAGTGGGTCTCTTGTAGACAGCATATATACGGGTCTTGTTTTTGTATCCATTCAGTGAGCCTGTGTCTTTTGGTTGGAGCATTTAATCCATTCACGTTTAAGGTAATTATCGATATGTATGTTCCTATTACCATCTTCTTAATTGTTTGGGGTTTGTTTTTGTAGGTCCTTTTCTTCTCTTGTGTTTCCCACTTAGAGAAGTTCCTTTAGCGTTTGTTGTAGAGTGGGTTTGGTGGTGCTGAATTCTCTTAGCTTTTGCTTGTCTGTAAAGCTTTTGATTTCTCCATCAAATCTGAATGAGATCTTTGCCAGGTAGAGTAATCTTGGTTGTAGGTTCTTCCCTTTCATCACTTTAAGGATATCATGCCACTCCCTTCTGGCTTGTAGAGTTTCTGCTGAGAAATCAGCTGTTAACCTTATGGGAGTTCCCTTGTATGTTTTTTGTCATTTTTCCCTTGCTGCTTTCAATAATTTTTCTTTGTCTTTAATTTTTGCCAGTTTGATTACTATGTGTCTTGGCGTGTTTCTCCTTGGGTGTATCCTGTATGGGACTCTCTGCACTTCCTGGACTTGGGTGGCTATTTCCTTTCCCATGTTAGGGAAGTTTTCAACTATAATCTCTTCAAATATTTTCTCGGGTACTTTCTCTCTCTCTTCTCCTTCTGGGACCCCTATAATGTGAATGTTGTTGCATTTAATGTTGTTCCAGAGGTCTCTTAGGCTGTCTTCATTTCTTTTCATTCTTTTTTCTTTATTCTGTTCCACAGCAGTGAATTCCACCATTCTGTCTTCCAGGTCACTTATCCATTCTTCTGCCTCAGTTATTCTGCTATTGATTCCTTCTAGTGTAGTTTTCATTTCAGTTATTGTATTGTTCATCTCTGTTTGTTTGTTCTCTAATTCTTCTAGGTCTTTGTTAAACATTTCTTGCATCTTCTCGATCTTTGCCTCCATTCTTTTTTGGAGGTCCTGGATCATCTTCAGTATCATTATTCTGAATTCTTTTTCTGGAAGGTTGCCTATCTCCACTTCATTTAGTTGTTTTTCTGGGGTTTTATCTTGTTCCTTCATCTGGTACCTAGCCCTCTGCCTTTTCATCTTGTCTATCTTTCTGTGAATGTGGTTTTTGTTCCACAGGCTGCAGGATTGTAGTTCTTCTTGCTTCTGCTGTCTGTCCTCTGGTCCCAGTCATTTTTTGATTGGGTTGTTTTTCTGTTACTGAGCTGTTTGTATATTTTGGAGATTAATCCCTTGTCAGTTGCTTCGTTTGCAAATATTTTCCCCCATCCTGTGGATAAGCCAAGTTTTTGTCCAACATACATGAGTTGCACAGTAGCAGTATGTTATGGGAAGACAGAGAAGGAAGTGATTAACTTCAGGGAACAAGAGAAGGGGATTTTTAAGCTGAGGGTTGGAGAATAACCACGATTCCCATAGGCACAGAAGAGGCAGAGGGCTTTCCACGAAGAGAGTGCAGCAATGGCAAAGGCACTGAGGCTCATAAGAGCAAAGTTTGGTTGAGCAGTGGGAAGAAACTCACTATGGCTGAAGCAGGGTTTGGGGGAGTCCCAGCAGGGGCTGGGGGAATGGGGAGGTGGCAATGAAGGGGATAAAGAGGTGGACGGAGCCACATGTGAAGGAGCCATGTTCAGGTGAGTCTCCTGAGGTTCCCCTGCCACCCAAGCATGGGGCTGTCAGCTCAGTGCATGGGAAATTAACTCAGGCTGCAGTACAAGCATGGACCTAATGGCAGCGGGAGTCAGGGTGAGTGGAGATTAGACCAGATAAAGGGAGATGGCTATGGTTAATGAATTGGCCCAGGAGAGGGACAACATGACAGTGGCAGTGAGGTTAGCAGTGAGGCAATCAGTGTGAGAGATATTTAGGATGTAGAATCAATATGACTTGGTGGTTTTCTTTATGACTAATGCAGGAAGCCTGAGAAAATGAATGTACTATCGATTAAAGTGCTCATGTATTTCAAAAGTATTCATTAAGTCAAAAACACTGAACTTGTTTTGTAGAAGGAAATAATCTTTGTCCCTATTAAAAAAAACATCCTCCTAGGAGTGGTTTCTCTCCCCATCTCCCTTGTACTCCTATGTATTGTTGGCACTTATCAAACTGCCTTGTACCATTAGAAATAACTTTTCATTTGAACATGTCTTATTTTTCTATGGGGAAACCTGAGAACTCACAGAGAGCAAGGACCACATTTGATACATATTCATTACCCCCCTGGTTATACGTACCATGGAGCCTTATACCTATCAGGTGTTCAGTGAACAGTAATGGTTGACTAATTGATTTTGTTGTTATATTTCAGAAGGTGGTGAGATGGGTCGAAAGACGAAAGAACCTTTTTATTTTGGAAGAATATTAGATTTACAGAAGAGCTGCAAAGATAACGCAGAGGCTTCCTACTTACCCCTCACCTCCACCATTTAAAATTGGTGATGGTAGAACAAAAACAGCCCTGAGTCAGTGTGCCCTTGGACAAGTCACATCATCTTAGCAATCCTCAGTTTTGTCACTGGTGAAAGAAGGATAACAGGGTTCCCTGCCTACCTGCTCTCTCCACGTCACTGGGAGAAATCATGCCAGATGGTGAGGTCGTCTCAGGGTGCGGGCGGCTGCTCACTGGCGGACCCACGCCTTGCTTCCCTGGAGCCCGCTTCCTCTCCAGGATGGAGGCCCCTCAGCGGGCAGGAGGCTGCTCCCAGTCTGCTTCCTCACAGCCCCATGTGAGCTGCCGGTGATTGAGTCTTCAGTGCCACAGCCCCAGGGCACACATAGAGTCCAGCATATAGGAAGATAGACAAATATTATTTGATGGAAGAAGGGAAGGGGAGAGCATTAACTGGGGACTATAAAGTGCTAAACAGTATCCTGGGGAGGGGAACACAGGGCAGGGAACTGTGGAGCATGGAAGTCTAGAGCTGTGTCTGTAGAGATGGTCCATTAACCCCCTCATTTTACACATAGTAGAATGACTTGGTTTTTTTGTTTGTGTTTTTTGGGTTTCTAAAATTAATTTATTTATTTTGGGCTGCGTTGGGTCTTCCTTGCTGTGTGCGTGCTTTTTCTATTTGCGGCGAGTGGGGGCTACTCTTCGTTGCGGTGTGCGGGCTTCTCATTGCGGTGGCTTCTCTTGTTGCAGAGCATGGGCTCTAGGCACGTGGGCTTCAGTAGTTGTGGCACATGGGCTCTAGAGCACAGGCTCAGTAGTTGTGGCGCACGGGCTTCGTTCCTCCGTGGCATGTGGGATCTTCCAAGACCAGGGCTTGAACCCTTGTCCCCTGCATTGGCAGGCGGATTCTTAACCACTGAGCCACCAGGGAAGTCCTAGAATGACTTGTTGAAGGTCAAATGTTAGGAAGGGGCAGACTGAGGTCAAGTGACCTGGTCGCCAGGGCACAGCAAGCTACCTCCTAACGTGTGTGGAGATCTAGTGACAGTGTTGGATGTCAGAAAGTTCCTACTCTGAACAGCCCTCCAGCCAACAGTGACAAAACTGCCAGGCTGCTGTAATCAAATCTGATCCTGGAAACCAAGGGCTTTTTCCCCAGCTGCACAAGAAGTAACCCGAGATCCAAGCTGCCCGCCCATGGGATGTTTCCACCCCTACTCTTCCTGCTCTTCTTTCTCACTGTAACTGGCTCTGCAGGGAGAGGCACCCAGGACAGAAAGGAAGACCCATGAATGTACAAAAGATGGAGCACTGCCCATCTAACCCCACTCCAACCCCCCTTTTTCCAATTCCTGGGCTCAAACCACAAGCCAGGACCCAGGGCTCCATCTCCCTCTGGGAGATGGGCAGGATCCAGCACGATGAGGCCAGAGAGCCTTCCTCTCTCCACCACAAAAAAATCATTTTCCCTTCTCTAAACTCTGTTAGTATCTTTGGTTCATGTTCTGAATTTTCCACGTACATCCCACCTGATACATCTATGAACATTTGATTCATCCATGCTTATTCCTTTCCACCTAAATTAAATTTTCCTTAAGGGCACTGGCCAGGTTGCACTCGTCTGAGACCCCACATGAAAAGGACTCAGTAAATGTTATTTGTGATGTCTTTGAGCTTACTTGAAGTTTCCTCCTCCTTTCCAGAGTCCCCTTTCTTCCTGCTTCTTCCTCCCCTTCTGTACTTCTTAGCAAGTTGGTGTTTCTGTGAAGAATGTAGTTTAAAACTGAGGAACTACCATTGTAAATCAACTATACTCCAATATATTAAAAAAAAACCCAAAAACTGAGGCGCTACCAACATAAGGCCTCACAGCCTGTGAGCTGGCTTAGCTGGTCCCCAATATTGAAAACTTGTGCTAGAAAAGGCCCTCTGAAGTTAACTGCATCAAAGTGAGTGAAATACGTAGGAACAAACCTAACCACAGAGGTAAACGACTTGTACTTGGAAAACTATGACGAAAGAAACTGAAGACAAAAACAGATGAAAAGATACACTGTGATCAGGATTGGAAGAATTAACATTGTTAAAATGACCATACTGGGTTTCCCTGGTGGCGCAGTGGTTAAGAATCTGCCTGCCAATGCAGGGGACACGGGTTCGAGCCCTGGTCCGGGAAGATCCCACATGCCATGGAGCAACTAAGCCTGTGCGCCACAACTACTGAGCCTGCGCTCTAGAGCCCGTCCTCCACAACAAGAGAAGCCACTGCAACGAGACGCCCGTGCACCACAACAAAGAGTAGCCCCTGCTCGCCGCAACTAGAGAAAGACCGCGTGCAGCAATGAAGACCCAATGCAGCCAAAAATTTTTAAAAGTATTTAATTAAAAAAAAAAACCACACACACAGTGAGATATCACCTCACACCAGTCAGAATGGCTATTATTAAAAAGACAACAAACAACAAGTGTTGGTAAGGATGTGGCAAAAAGGGAATCCTAGTATATTGTTGGGGATGTAAATTGGTGCACCCACCATGGAAAACAGTATGGAGGTTCCTCAAAAAATTAAAAATAGAACTGTCATATGATCCAGCAATTTCACGTCTTGGTATTTACCTGAAGATGACAAAAACACTTGAATTACTGATTTTGAATTAAAAGATATATGCACTCCAAGGTGCATTGCAGCATTATTTATAGTAGCCAAGATATGGAAGCAACCTAAGTGTCCATCAATAGAGGAATGGATAAAGAAGATGTGGTGGGAATTCCTTGGCAGTCCAGTGGTTAGGACTCCACGCTTTCACTGCCAAGGGCCCGGGTTTGATCCCTGGTCAGGGAACTAAAATCCTACAAGCCATGCAGTACAGCTCCACACACACACAAAGAAAGAAGATATGGTATACATGTACATATGTGCATGCACTCACACACACGCATGCACACACACACGCACCCCACTGGACTATTACTCAGCCATAAAAAAAAGAAATCTTGCCATTTGTGACAAGATGAATGGCTCTAGAGGGTATTATGCTAAGTGAAATATCAGACAGGGAAAGACAAACAGTGCATGATCTCACTTATACGTGGAATCTAAAAAACAAAACAAAACCAGACTCACAGACACAGGGAAAGATGGATGGTTCCAAGAAGGGAAAGGGGGCCAGGGGACAGCGAAATAGATGAAGGGGATTAAGAGGTACAATCCTCCAGTTATATAATAAATAAGTCATGAGTATGTAATATACAGCATAAGGAATATGGTCAATAATATTGTAATAGCTTTGTATGGGGACAGATGGTCACTAGACTTATTGTGGTGATCACTGCATAATGTATGCAAATATCAAAGCATTATGTAGTACATTGAAACTAACATAATATTGTATGTCAACTATGTTTCAATTTTAAAAAAAAGAAAAGAATAACCTCTCTGAGCCCAAGTTTCCTGTTCCCTAATGATTCCCAGTCTCCTTTTGTGTATTCTGAAACAGTTTGCCCAAGTGTTCATTCTTTCTCCCTTGGATCAGGAGAAAGAATGAACATGCCTTCTGGGCCAGGTTCTACGTTCTGGTGGCACAGACAGGCTGACATTAATGCCTGACTGGTGGTTCTTTTTGCTTCTTCTCACACATACACACATACATGCTGAAAGCCTTGGGCCAGGCCTTCAGCTCTGTTGCAGTGTGGTAGAAATTAGATAGAGAAGTAAAATACATATGTATGTAGATATATAAACATATATAATCTATAATCCTGAATTTGAATTGGAAATATCAGCAGAAACTCACCATGTATTTACATTAAAAAATGTTTTTCCTAGCTTTGTCCACTGAAAAGACCTAAAACCAATGATCAACCTAGTAACAAGTACTCCCAATGCCGATATTATGGTCTCCGTGGGAAAAAACCTTTTTCCATAAAAAGCAATCAGAGACCCTTAGAGAAAATAGCTCATTCCAGGTCTATGGCAAGAAATATACAAGATGAGCCAGGGCATCTAGTCATGCCAGAAAGCAAAGCAGCGTTCAAAGACCATTTAGAAGTTTGTCAAAAGGACTCAAAGAAATCAACTTGAAGAGGCTCCCACTGGCCAAAGATGGGAACAATTTGAACATGAATAGCAAATGCAAAGGATTGAAACATATCACATATGTTTAAACACATGAATACATAATGACATTAAAGGGAAAAACCTCTGTCATCACTAGGAGTTAACCAATTCATAATTTTGAAAACTGGTAAATATAAGGAAGGAGTCCAGCATTTCTTTAGGAAATAAAAGAATATCATAATTTTCCAATGCCTATGAAAAAATGGGTCTAAGATATCAATGTTACTAACATCAAAAAAGGAAGACAGGCAGACAATACATATTCCCTTCTATGGAGGTACACAAACCTATTAAGTATTCTTGCAAAAACAAAAAAACCAAATCTGATCTGGTCTCTGACTATAATTACCAAAATAGAAGAGCAATTACAGAAAATAGAAGGGCAATAAGAACATGTGAAATATCACCACAGGGATGCAATCAGCAAAATCCAGATGATCTACAGGACAAACAATCTAGTTCCCTTAACAAATGAATTGCAAGGAAAAAAATTAAAATTGAGGAGGTACCTGTGAATTACAAGAGATTTAAGAGACACGTCAACCAACTGCAACATAAGGAACTTATTTAGGTTTCAGTTTGAACAAAAATTATACAAAAAAATTTATGAGACAGGGAAATGTGAACACTGACTGGATATTTGATTATACTAAGGAATTTTTTTTGGTCTGATAATAGCAAAGTGACTGTTTTTTTTTTTAAATAAGTGCTTATCTTTTTGAAATACATCCTGAAATATTTAGGAATGGAATATGATACCTGAAATTTCTTCAAAATTATGTAGGAGTGTACAGAGGTATTAAGTTAAACATTTAAAGGCCTGTGTCCCTCTGATGGGACAATCAAATCTGAATCTAACCAAGCCTCTAGATCTTATTACCAGATTATGGGGGGAAAGGGGGGAAGAAGGAACATTTTAAATAACACTGAGGATACAGTCAGCCAGACATAGAATGTAGACAATTTTGTAGGAAAAATGGCTGTTTCTTCACCAATGAATGGCATTTAAAAAAAAAAGAGGGAAACTGTTAGAGATTAAGAGAAACCTAAGAGGCATAACCACTAAATGCAAATTAATAGTTGCTTTTCTTTGATCTTGATTTGAACAAACCAGCTGTAAAAAGACATTTTCAAGGCAGTTGGGGAAAAATGTACATGGGCTGGGTAATTGATGATAAGGAATTACTGTTTGTTGAATATATTCATGGTATTGTGATCAAGTTGTTTAAAAGTCCTATTTCTTAAAGATACATTCTGAAGTATTTTCAGGTGAAGTAAAATTGTATCTGCTATATACTTTAAAAATACCCTGGGGGGGGAGGGGGGAGGGAAAATAGATGAAATGAAAATGGCAGAATGTTAATAAATGTTGATGTTGGGTTCATTATCACCAGGCTCATTTCCTGTGTATGTTTGAAAACTAATAGAAAGTTAAATAAAACATAGAACATTTAAAAAATAAAGCTAGGGTGTTAACTATACTGACCACTTGAATTTAAGGGACAGGAAGGCCGGTTAAGTTTGGAGGGGTGAGGAAGTGGCAAGGCTGAGAAGACTGAACTTGACCTGAGCCTGGCAGGAAGGGTGAAGGAGGTGGGAAAGGGTGGGAACCCAGGCACAGTGGTGTCGAATCCTCACCCATACATGCCAGGGGCTTCCTATTGCTGTGGTTGATAATGCGTGCTTGTTCCATCTCCTTGGCCACACCGCGAGCCATTTGAGAAGGAAAATGCCCCCACTCTCTATACTTCTTACTCTCCCGCCCTCTCCCTCACCCTCAAAGGGACTCCCCAATTCTGGGGAAGCACAGCCACACCCAATCGCCAAAGGACAAAAAAGTGTTGGTCTATGGCTCCACCTGCTGGTGGTGCTGGGAACTGAAGCTGCCAAAACGGTCCTGATGAGAAGGAAGCTGCGGGTAATTTGAGAGAGATTTGGTCTTTTCCGCTCAGAAAAGACACAAAGACCAATTAAACATATAAGAAGGCTTTAATTTCATCACCATAAACATTATACTCTGATTGCTCACATACAGTATAAAATATTTACTCCACTAAATAAATAAGACATAACATTATTGCAAACGGCACTTAAAGCCGCTGGAGATAAGACCTCCTTAGCCCAGGCAGGGGGTGCTCCTGAGTTTCTGTGCTAGATTCCCCAAGCACAGATATGCCCTGGGGGCTGAGACGGATAAAGGCTCAAGGAGCCACACTCTGTGCTTCTGGTCCCAAAACAGCCCCAAGGAGAGGGCTGTGGAGCCAGTGGGGAAAGGTGGGGTTGGGCAGCTCCTTCATCAGCCCAGTCCTAGAGGGAGCAGAGGGGAGCTGGGGGGGACGGCAGGGCCAAGAGGGGTGGGGAGGCTACAGAAGCTGCTGAGACCTGAAGCCCCACCCTTCACCTTTCCCCAGCCCTCCCCGCCTTGGGTAACAGGATTTGGGATATCAGTTGGGGTAAGCAGAGCTTCCAGGCTCAGGGTTAGGCAGTTCTGGGGCCAGACCAATCACTCCAGGAGAAGGAGATTCTGACAATTCTCAGCCCAATAACCAATCGTCTCAGGGGACCTAGTCATTAGGGACCTCATCCTACCCAACCCCTAAACACCTTGATTCCCCTTCTACTTAAATAAATAAGTTAATTATTTAAAAACCCGTGTCCCTGTGATGGCAACACAGGGGCCAACAAGCCAAGTCCTAATAAAATGCAGGGGAGGGGGAACAGGAGAGAGGTGGCGCTGTGGGGCTAGGCAGCTTCCCTTCTCCCCTCGGGACCGCGACCCCCAGTAACTTTCATACTTTCAAATCCGTTAGAGGAGCGTTTCACATTACAAACTCCCATGCAAGAGCGACACTGGGAGAACCTATGGGATAAGAGGCCTTGGTTGTAGGAGACCAGGTGGCTGAGTTTACTCGGCTCCCCAAATCCCTTCTCTGGGTATTTCTCAACCAGGACACTAGCTGTTAACCCTGAGCCTGGGTGATCCCCCGGCAGAGGCCTGCATTCCAGTGCACAGAGTTAATTAAATGCCCTGCCCTTCTTTCCTTGTGGAAGTCCAGACTGAAGCCTTCTGGAGAGCTTCCAGTCAGCCAGCCCCAAAGACTGAGGAGAGGTGGGAGGGAAGAAGCCCCAGTCCCCTACTTGTGCAGCTATGCACCTCACTGCCACAGGGAGGCAGCAGAGAGCCACACCACTTTGGCAGCAATAGAAACTGGAAGGCCAGCCCCCCGCCCTACCGGGCCAACGGGAGACTGGAATAGGGAGAGCTGGGACCCAGTGAGGCAGGTTCTCCCTCAGTGGGTTGGAAGTACTCTACACAGAGTATTTGGCCAAGTCGCTCTTGTCAAATACCACCTGTGTGACAAAGTAAATGGCAACCAGACCCAGACCTGCAGCCGACACCATATAGGCAGTGACAGACTGGCTGAGCTGAACAATGGAGCCCATAAACAGAGACGGGGCCACCTGGGACAGCAGGAAGGCACTGTCCAGGACGGCAAGGTCCAGGCAGATGCCCCGGCCCGGAACAACCCTGGCCTCCGGTGGCTCGCCCACCACTGCACGCATGGAGACATCGCAGGCAGAGGCCCCACAGAGTGCAGGTGGAGGAGGGAGCAGGCCGCTGCCTCCAGCACCCGCGTGTCCATTGGGGAAGGGAGATCCGGCCTTAGGGCCCGGCGAGAAGCTGGTCATCAGGCTGTCCTCACTGGCACCACCTCCATCATCTCCGCGGTATTTGGGCAGGAAAACCTGGGGGGAGGGGAACACACAAGGACAGGTATGTACCCAAGCATGGGATCCCCCAACTAGGAGAACAGGCCCTGGCCTTTATCCCAGGGGCTAGAAGAAACCAGGCACTAGGCCTTAATGAAAATCGGGCAGCAGGTCAGAAAACTGAGCAGACCCTGCTTGGTCTGGGTCTAGTGAGGATTCTCCTCAGAAGGGGGGCAGGGGGGGCAGGAGGGGACATCTGAAACCAGAAGTCTAGGTCTCCTCTAGCCCCTCCTAGAATCAGTAAGTGACACACAAACTCAGTACTGCAGGTTAGGAAGAGAACAGAACCCCAAGGTAAAGGAAAGACACAGAAGAATGAAGACAGGTGGGCAGAGAGACATGTCAGAGCAGAGGAACAAAGTCCAAAGGTGGGGCCCCCAGGCCCCAAAGCCCCACACAGACGCTCCTAACCCTCCTCCTTCTGCCCCTACCACCTCACCACTGGGACACCCTTGTCAACCTCCACAGAGAGACGCTCCCTTCCCACTGTGGGTCCCAGGCCCAGGCTAGAGTTGCTGCCCTACTGTGACATCTGCGGCCCCAGCCTGGGGCAGGGAGGGTCCTCAGACTCAGCCTGGAAGAAGCAAGGAACAGAAAGAATCGCCCTCTTCCCGACTCCCATGGTCCAGCTGTGCTGAGGCCGAAGCCTTCTCGTTCCTTCTCACTGTCTGCCTTGGATCAGTGTGACCTGTCCCTGCCCTGCCCGCAATGTCCCAGAGCCTCCCTCCTATCTAAGGACGAGGCCAGAACTCATCTGACCACTTTCCCCAGGCCCACTAGCGCCTAACACAGAGCTCTCAGGGTCAGCTGCATTAGCACTGGGAGCCACGGCAGAGCTCAAGCCTGACACCAGGGAATCCCAAGGCTCATGGTGCAGCCAGAAGTGGACAAAGCAGACATAGATGGGGTGCGGGGCCAACCATGCCTGGGACCTCACCTCCTGCCTGCCACCCCACAAAAGATCAGTGCGGCTGGAGCGTGGAGAGGCCCCTGGGGACAGACGTGTTCTCAGCCTGAAGGGAAGACCAGCTCAGCACATTCCCTGGCACATGCCCAAGCCTGGCTTCTGGACACCAGCCCAAGCCCCCAACCAGGGCGGGAAAGCGTGGAGGATGATGAAGATTATCAATGCGCTGACAGGGGCCTCGGGGACCAGCTTCCCCCAACCCAAAGCCCCACCTCCACCCCCACCCCTGCAGCTACCTATTCACTTCACCAGCCTCCCAGCTACCCCACCCATGGCCTACAAGGGGAAGACGATGTCTTTCCTACAGTCTAGAAGCCCTATGAAGCCAGGCTGCATCTCTTTTTCCTTGGGACGCCCCAACTTCTTGCCCTCTGGGCAGAGCTCTGCACCCAGGGCTGTAGCTCAGTGAGGCCAGCGGAGACAACAAACGTGACCACACAGCCTGGTCAGGAGGCTTCCCAGAGAAGGGGGCCCCTGGAGGGGCTGGTTAGTGTGGGGCTGAACAGGAAGGAGGCCCCCCAACTTACACAGTGCCCAGGCGAGCGGTGTCAGGCGCATCAGGCTCAGAGATCCGCCATGGGGGCGGGGGGAGGGGACGAGGCAAAGGAGTGAGGCAGGAAAGAAAAGAGAGAATTAAACAGAAAAGGAAGACAAACCGAAAGAGGGAAAGGGGCGGTAAGGAGCTTTCCCCATCTCCGAGACCAAAGCAAGGTTTGGGTCACTCACAAGGTCCTCCACTGAATAAGGAGAGGCGTGGCCCACACCAGACCTTTCCCTCACTGGCTGCTGAAGCCGGGTGCCCCAGAGGTCATCTGATCCAGCCCCCTGCCTCTGCACAGAACAACACAGCCCTGACTGAGGGCTTCTGCTAGCCTGACTCTTCAGGATTTCCAGAGAAGGATTTCACATTTCCTGCAATCATCCACTTTAAGTGCTTTATAGTCCTGACACCAGGAAGTCATTCCCAGAATCTAATCTACACCCTCCTTCCGCAGTCCAAGTCTCTGGCCCTGGGGCTACAACAGGCTTCCTCTCCCATCAAAGAATTCCTTCTCCAGCTTCTCTTGCCAGACACCGGTCCTGGGCTAGTCAGCTGCCCGTCCACCCCACTCCACTCAGCGGCCAGGGCGAGTACCTGCTTCTCCCGGTGGTAGAGGGATGCTAGCGTGTACGGCAGGATCTGCAGGGCAGAGAAGGTGAACCCAGTGAGGGCAGCTGAAGCGGTCACCACCACCACGCTGTGGGACAGGCACGTGGCACCGGCAGCCACAGGGAAAGCCACCACGCTGGCCAGATAGACTGCCCGGGTGCCGAATCGCTGCACCAGCCGGTCCATGACCAGAGAGAAGAGCAGGGAGATGGCACACTGCAGGAACAGCCCCAGGCTGCCCATCCGGACCCCTGGAGTGGGGAGGGGGAAGAAGCCATCAGACAGGGGGTGGGGGAAAAAGGACCCAATACCATGGGCGGGGGGAGAGGTGCTCAGAATTAGGAGCCACAGGCACCTGCTGCCCAAGACCTGCTATTTTCCAGACGTGCTCCCCAGCATTCCCTGCTCTACCCATAGCAACGGGAGTGTAGGTTCTTCCACTGACCTCAGGGCATGTGGCCAAAGCCACTGGCTAAGGGCAAAGGAAGATGTTCTAAGGGTTGGCTGTGCGCAGCTTGTCAGGAGGGGTAGAGGGAACACAAAGACATTTCTGCTGTGGGCTCCAAGACAGAATTCCAGACGCCTGAGCTGGAAGGGGCTGGCAAGGCGATTTGGAAAGTCAGTAGGGGAGCAGAGGGCACACTGAAGTTCAGGCCAGGCGAACCCGAGGCCCAGCTTCTGGACCTTAGATAAGCTCAGCCTCTTCCTCCATCAAGTTGGGGCAATGACTGATCAAACTCTCCGATCAGCCCAAGGCTCTGCTGAGACTGCAGCAAAGCCACTGTGCTCCTTGAGCAGCTGCACACGCAGCCTGCACACTGGCCCATTTTCCTGATGGGGAAATCGGGGCCCAGATGCGCAGCCTCCAGCCCAGGTACAGGCTGTGGGCATCTCCCTGCACCCGAACATCCACAGGAGGGCAGCTCCCACAACAGGGCCCCGGGCTGTCAAGGCCTTACCTTCATCATAGTGTCTCCGGGCCTCGGTGCCTGGCTCAGCCCTGGGAACACCCTGGTACAGCCCCTCGCCCACAAAGTCTGTGTAAAACAGTGTGAAGGTCATGAATGCCATCCAACTGCACAGCTCGGCCACGAAGAGTCGGCGTAGGGTGCGAGGCATGCGGCAACAGAGCTGGTGCAGCCGGGGAAAGAGGGTGCGCAGGTTCCAGAAAGCCAGGCGGGCGTGGCACGGGCAGCAGTGGGGTGGTACAGAGGGGACCGACAGCCCTTCCACTGGCTCGGCTGGGCCCAGCGCTGCCTCCTCAGCCACAAACAGTGTGGCTGCCACGCAAGTGAGGAAGATGAGAGTGAGCAGGCCAAAGAGGCACTCTTCCTGGGTGCCCAGGTAGGGGGCCAGGGCACTGGCATCCCAGTCGATGGCAGGCAGAAGGTAGCCCAGGCAGCCCCCAAGGCTGATCATGAAGGCGTAGACGGAGAACGCCTGGCGACAGTGGTCTGGGTCCCGGAAGAGGTCAGAGAGGAGGGCCTCCAGCGGAGTGAAGCACACCTGGCCACAGAAGTCCAGCAGCCCCACGCCCAGGATCAGCAGTGCCAGCTCCAGGGGCCTGGTGTCCGGGCACAGCAGCCCCGCCAGACGGCCGGCCCTCGGGATGAGGAAGAGGCTCAGCAGGACACCCAGGGACAGCGCCCAGATGAAGGGCCTCCGGCGACCATAGCGCCCACGCCAGTGGTCGCTGGCTGAGCCTAGGAGTGGGACCGAGACCAGACCCAGCACTGGACCGATGCCTGCAAGAAGGGCAAGTAGCATGAGCTGGAGGCTGGGGCCCAGAAGGGGCAGGGGGGAGGGTACCAACTGTGTACTGGGGCTGTGCTGAGTACTTCACAGGACCCCAATTTACTCCTCACAACTAGGATCACTACTGCCCCAACTGACCAGTGATCGCCGTGCACAGGCATGGTTTCAACAGGCAGTCTGACCCCAGAGCCTGTCATCCTGACAGAGCCCCCTCTTCCTGGGAGTCACATGACGATGACATTTGCCCTCCGTGGCTTTTACAGAATTCGTCCGCAGTTAGGAGCCCAGCCCCTGCCCTAGAGGCAAGAAAGAGCCTGGCGGTGGGGGCTGAGGGTGGTCCCGACCCTACTAATCAGCAGCTAAGCTAGCCGTCCAGCGGCCTAAGTCACCTAGCCACTTATTAGCTTCCATCATCTTCTCTGTAAAATGGGTAACCTCAAAGCGTTGCTGCAGGAATTAGATGAGACCACAGGTATGAATTACAAAGGGCAGTTTCTCCAGTGTCTCCCGTGGGCCATGCATGGCGTAGGGACCAGGGATACAGAGGTCACCAGGGAATGTCCCTGTACCCTTTTCTATCTCTCAAACCCCCTGAGCCCAGGGTCACCCCCTCCCCAGCCACGCTGACCCACCAGGCTCAGGGACAGCAGGCAGCCACCTCTGCTTCCAAGCAGCTCTTTGGGCAAAGGCCCTGTTGCCCTACTTCCCCAGAGGACATATATCTGGAGCAGGAGGGAAGGAGGATGTGGGGACTCACCCAGCACCATGGTCATGAACTTCTCCTCTACCCCCACTTCCAACAGCAGGGGTGGCACGTAGGTGATACCTGCAGCCAGGCACACCTCCAGGCCGAAGGTCAGCAGATTGACCAGCAGGAGCTGGGCTTTCCGATGCCGCAGCAGGCGGCTCACCCACAGCCTCTGGACCATGATGCGCCAGGCAGGTAGGGCTCCGGCCTGTTCACACACTCCAGGACTGCTCCGTCTCAGCCTTGCTCCAGACGCCTAGGCCTCTCCTCCTTGCTGCCACCGACCGCGTAGGACTCAGCCAGAAACCCATTTCTGCGGGCCCTCCGTGCAGGTCTAGTTTCTCAGCCATGTTAACCGCCTGTCTGTCGTCGTGGGGTGCCTCGGTGGGGACATATCTCAACACTCAGATCCTAAAAGAGCTGGGATAATCACACACACAGAGTATTAAAAGAGCTGGGACAATCACACACACAGAATATTAAAAGAGCTGGGACAATCACACACACAGAGATTCCCAGGAATCTGACCTCCAGGATTTGCTCTGAATTCTGAATCTTGTTCACTCCCAGGCTGATGGTGTGGCCCTGCCACCCAGGTGTCACCCACTACTGGCCAATCAGGAAGTGCATGTTAATACTAGCCTAAGGTTGACATATTAATAAGGTAAATATTATTTTTAAACCTCAGTACATGCCAGAGCCAACTAGATGTCAGTAACTCTCTGTTTTGGAATATCTTTGCAATTGCCCTTGTTTCCTAGTATTGAAGGAAAATAAATAAATAAATCAAACCAGCTGAATTCCCAGTTCCCGAGGCACTGTTACTAGGGTGCCCCCTGGAGACCCTCTGCCAGGCCTGGTTTGTTCGCTTTTCTCTCTCTACTTCCCAAAGCTGGGCTGTTCAATTCCCCTTCATTAAGAGTCACACTTCCTGAGCTTCCCTGGTGGTGCAGTGGTTGAGAGTCCGCCTGCCGAGGCAGGGGACGCGGGTTCGTGCCCCGGTCCAGAAAGATCCCACATGCCGCGTAGTGGCTGGGCCCGTGAGCCTTGGCTGCTGAGCCTGCGTGTCGGGAGCCTGTGCTCCGCAACGGGAGAGGCCACAACAGTGAGAGGCCCGCGTACCACAAAAAAAAAAAAAAAGAGTCACACTTCCTATCCCATACTACCTGGCCACAAGCCATGCTGCACCATAACTCCACCCCAAGGACGAGGACAAGAAGGAAGACAAGAGAGGCTGTGGTTTGTCGGGTTGGGTTTTAACCTGTCACTGAAACCATTTAAAAAGCGCTCCCCTGGAAGAACCTAGGCCTGAAAACCTCTACCTTGAGTTTCTCTCCATGCTCAACGTCTATGGGGAGGACATATTTCCACAAGCGCTGCTCAACTGTCAGGGGACAGTGGGGCCAGTCCCAGGTTCCAGCCTCACAGGGGCATGAAACCGCACCACCTGGCAGCCACTGAGGTGCTGCCAGTGACCCCCGGGGCAGACTTCCTCTCTCCCCACCTGGCTCCACTCTCAGCAGAGACGTCCTCACAGCCCTTCCTGCTAGGCCTCCTGTGCACAGACATCCCACCAGGGGAGTACCCACCCAGGGTCCTCCACCCACAGGCAGTGGCCCTCCAGGTCTTGCTTCCTGACTGTGGCACCCACTGCAGTCTGCTGTTTACACGTGACCACAAAAGAGGGGAAATCAAGTCAGCTATGCAGAGAAGGTATCGAGGGTGGGCCCTAGTCCCCCAACCTGTCATCCATCCCATGGCGGCGTAGACGGGTGGACAGAGCTTCACGCCACTTGTGGCTAGAGTCTGGAGTGCCTTCCCGAGCCTCACCGACTCAACCCCATTGATGCTGTTGAAGAGCACTACTCCCGTGCAAGGTTTACTGCCAAGGGCCTGGGCCCACCCGAGAGCCTTCCTGGAGCACCCTCGGCCCTCATTCATGCCCTCTTCCAATCTCAGCATCTCATGACTTGGTGCTTCAACTTCTTTTATCATTTCAAATATCACTAAGCCCCGCAGGGACTTCTGTGTTACGAAGCATGTTGTAGGTGCTCTCTGAGCAGTGCCACAAAGAAAACAGATGGCCATCAATCCTGGGTAAGATGTGTCCGTTCTGTAACTGCCTTCCAGGGCTTTGCAGCTTGTAGACCAAGGAAGGGACTTCAGACAAGGCTAGGCAGCCGCCTCCCCCAAGTTCCACTAAGACCAAGACCATCCACTTGGGAAGAGGCACAGACTCCTATGGGGGTGGCATGGGGAGAAAACATTGACCCACACGGTCCCAAAAGTGGGTTGGGTGGGGCCAGACAACAGCCTTAGCTGGGTGGCTGTGTGTTCGGCTCAAGTTCTCCCCACTTGCTGTATTGCCATGGCACCCCCAGAAGGAAAGCAGGGGGCTGCAGAGAACAACGGGTGGCCCTATCCGACCTGGAGGGAAGGGTTCTGGGTCAAAAGGCTTCCAGCCCATTCCACTCCCCACCCTCAGTCTGGGAGGGCCCTGGAGACTCACCTGCCCTGGGTTTTTAAGGGACCAGGTCCTCCCTGAACAAACAGACTTTATCAGACGCGGCCTCTCCCACAACATGCACCCAAGCCCTGGTTGCTTCCTGTGGTTTAAATAAATCGCAGCTCTTCAGCAGCCATTAATCACCCCACCTGACTTCCTCCCTCCCTGAATCCAGCTCCCCACTCCCAGGACCAAGCAGGACCTCCACAGCCCACGAGGGAGAAAGGCAAAATCCTCCTACAGCCCAGCGCCTCCCCCCGCCCGCCCAGCTGCTTCCCCCTCCCAGCACCTCTCTCCACCCCCCAGAGGTGCTTCACCCAGTGACCAGGGGCTGGGCCAGGTAAGGAATTCCTTGAAAGGAGTTGGGCAGGAAGTGGGCGGGCTCCAGCCCTGCTCCGCACCCCTCTCCTCTTAGGTTGCTGAGCCCGTCCTCCCTCTTTTGGGCACTCTCGCCACCACAGACTTGACTCTTCCCAGCCCAGAAGTGCCCGAGAAAAGTCCAAGCCTGTAAGAATACTCTCCCTTTCAAAGCGCCCCCTTTCTCCTCCTTACACCTTCCCCAGTGCCCCAGCCTCCCCCACTGCATCCCCACCCCAGCCCTCAGATGGAAGAAACTACAGAGGACTCCCACAGCACAAGCTCAAGTCACCAGCGGCCCCTCCAGAGCCTTCTTCCCAGGGACCCAAACAGAAAAGCCCAGGCCCCAGGGTCCCAGGTTCAGAGGGGAACAGGAAGCAGTTTGTCACACCCACTCCAATCCACAGCCCCAGGGCACACTTCTTCCCAAAGCTTGAAAGTGACAGATCCCCGTTGGGTCCCGCTGTTTCAGGAGCTCCCCTGCCTCCGCAGGAATACAGGTGGGGAAACAGGATCCAAACCTCCCCTCCAGCCTCAGAGATGCTTCTGACTCAGATCCTCCTGCCCCACTGCTCCTGGAGTGCCCTGTCCGGCAAACAGAAGATCAGCCAGAGGAGCCAGCCCCTGAGGGCTCACCTGGTGGGGAGGGGGCGGGAAGAGGAGGGAAGTGGAGGTACATGAAAGGGGGAGTCTGGCCTAACCTTATGAATAGCAGCCTTCTAAGGAGGACAAGTCCCTCTCAAGGTCCAAATATCTCCCCCCTTTTCTGGGCCCCCTGATAACGGGACAGCAAGAAAGCTGGAGGAAACCCGAGACTTCTGGGAACCTTTAGGGAGCTCTGCCCCAGGCCATCTTCCCTCACCCTTGGGGGCGCAGAGCTCCAGCCCTGGGGGACTGAGAGCCGTGGGCACTTTCAGGGAACCTGCATTTTACCTACCCAGCTCCAAATACCGGGAGACTTCGAGTGCACCCCCAGAGCAGGCTGTAGGCTCCACGGCAACTCTCCAGCACCCACCCTAGCATGAGAAGGGGCCTGGGAAATGCTTACCTACAGAATAAATGGCTGAAAGCAGCCTGGGAGTGGGAGGTGGAAGAGATAGGAAAGACCTAAGTGCCTACCCCCATCCCCCCACGCACCAAGGAAATTCCAGCCCGACCCCCAGAGGGGGCAGCTCTCCTAAGGGTTCAAAGGTGGTGAGTGGATGGGACAGAGCCTCCCAGGCTGGAATGCCCCACCCCTGCCCACTCCCCCACCTCAGGTTAGACCCCAGCAGGGAGCACAGGGAAATGAAACTGAGCAACAGGAACAAACTTGGCCTGAACTTTCTCCAAAATTCAAGAGTGGAGGAGGCAGGAGGAAAGGCACCTCCTGGTAGCTCCTCTGGGAAGGGAGTGTCAGAGGGATATATAAAGAGGCCTTTGAGGGCTTTCAAAGGGGCTCCTGCCACCCCTCGCGGCTGAGGTGGAGCTGGGGGAGCAGATTCCCTCTGCTGAAGGACAGAGGTCAGAGGGAGCCGGGCTGGGGGCAGCCCCGCAGCGGGCCAGTGTCAGGCAGCAATTCTATGGCCTCTTTATGCGGGCCAGTGTCCCCACAGCCGGCCAGGCACATCAAACGGCCGCACCCTGACCCCGCGAGCCCCCGCGAGCCGGGGACCCTGCGTCCTCCCTCCACGCTCACAAAGACTGTGCTCTTTCTCACGCGGCCACTGGGAAGCCCCTCCCTGCAGAGAAGGGAACTGGGGATGGGGTAGGCCAGCCACGAGGAATAATGACTCAGCTGCAGAAAGGGAAAGGGGTGGGGTCACTCCAGGCCAATCTCCCTAACGCACACCCCAGCCCAGGCCATCTGGCCCAGGCCAGGACTGCAGGTGGGGAGAAGCCCACAGGTAGAGGATGTGAGACTGCACGGGAGGGGGGACCCCTGTTCCTCCACACCGGGCTGGACCCCAGAATCTCATTCCAAGTTGTGCTCTCCAAGATCCTCTAGGTTGGGGGCACAGAAGAAGTCCTAGAGGACCAGTGCCCTTGGCCTTACCTCTTAAAACCCGGCATACTGCACTCCCAAAATGAGCTCTGCCCTCACGGCAGGTCCACAGGAGTCTTGGGACAGCCCAGAAAGAGCCTGCGCTGGCCAGACAGCAGACGGGAAATGAACATCCTTGTGAGGCAATGAGCTGTCTGTCCACCGTGACAGACCCCCTCATCAGGGATGCTGCGCTGTGGGAATTTCTGCCTGGGAAGCTAGGGAGAGGGGGACACAGGACTAGTCTAAGCACGGCTTCCATGCCTTCCAACACATATTTAGTCTTTGATTCTCTGAGCTCAAACACGTACTTCCAAAGAAGCAAGGGTCTGCTCCCCACAACCCTACCCTACCAAAGGCAACAGTGATTTCCACGAAGAGCCCAGATCCACAGCCTCCCAGTGCTCCCACAGACACCTGAGAACCCCACTCAGAGTGCAACCTTTCCACCTCGAGGGAACTGTAAGACAGAAGAACAGGGGCTGGAGCATCAGCAGAGAGAAGACCCCACCCCCATCCAGACTTGCTCCCTAGCTCCTGCCTCCCCAGGGCCCAGAGGCCAGGGATTTAGAGTCCGCCCTGCTGCGCTGCCTTTTCTTCACTCGGACTGGAAGCCTTCTGCTTAGCAGCTTGTCAGAGAGAGTGAGGGGCCTGCAGGCCGGGACACAAAGGGGGATTAGGGAGAAACCTCTCGGCCTGCAGAGTAATCCATCAAACTCCCTCCCGGCTGCCAGCACCGGCCCCTTCCCGCTCAATTCCCCTTCCAGCTGCTGCGGGGCCCCCACCCCCTCCAGCTCCTGAGCCCCGCCACACTGGGCAGCAAAGAGAATCCCAGTCCCTGGGGGCGCAGAGGGGGCACACTGCAGACACTGGGAAAAGGGCAACGGCTCCCTCCCCCCCGCTCACCCTCAATGTATGAAAACCCAACAGGTGGCAGTGCCTTGGAGGAAAGTTGCTTTTGTTGCCCTGTCTGAGAGCCCTAGCCCAGCTTCTGAAAGGAAACAAATGCCGGAGGAGGTTGGGGGAAGGGGAGGGGAAAGGACAGCGGGCAGTCCCTGGAGCCTGCTCTGATCTCCCCTCCCCTCTCCAATCCAGCGACAGGAATTCTGGGGCTGGCCTGACCCTCACCTTGGCTAGTCTAGGCGAAGCACCCCTCCCAGAACCACGTGGCAACCCCATGCGGATGGTCAAAACAGACACGCATCTGACTCCAGGCACCTGTGCCTCCCAATCAGACTTCCTTTCTGCAAACAGCTAAGACCCAAGGTCACTCGGGGTCACCTTGACCAAGTGCCCTCCAAACCAAGACAATCAGTATTCTTCAACCTGGAGCTCTCTTCCACCCCAGGTGTCACAGGCCTCTGAGCCCAGACATCCCCGAACCCAGTGCATTCTATAGGGTGACCGAGGTGTGGCATGGGTTTGCATGCCATCTCCACGTCACTGTAACTATGTGACCTTGTTAACTGACCTCCCTAAGCCTCAGTTTCCTCATCTGCAATTACTAACAGCAGCTAACACTGAGGTTTACTGCATGCTAGGCACTCTTCCAAGCGTTTTAATCTTCCAACTGCCTGATGAAGCGGGTACAATGAGTATGCCCATTTGACAGGCGAGGAAACTTAGATTAATACCACCAACTTCACAGTCGTGTAGTGTGTTTGGAGGAAGCATGTGGAAGTTCCTGGCAGCCACTTCCTCAGTTGTCTGGGCTTCCTCAGCCGAGAAACTTGGGAGGGGGTTTCTCATTCCCAACAGGAGCAGCAGAGGTCGGAGGGGGACCAACACTGCTTCTCTTCTCAGCTTCCATCCCCCTCACCCACGTGCCTCCCACCCGGGCACTAGCGCCTCTTTCAGCCCCCAAAGGCAAGAGGAATGCCAAGAATGTAAATGCCTCCCCAGGTGCTGGCCCCTGCAGGTGAGCAGAGGTCACTCAGCAGACCTGCCTGGTGCTGGAGGCTGCAAAGGGAAAGGGAGGGTGGGATAAACAACCCCAGTTAGGAGACAGGGTGGTTCCCAGCCACAGGGAAAATAATCACAGCGGCTGACACCTGCTAACCGTCCAGGAGGTGTCTGCATGTACCTGCCAAACCTTCTCTAATTCATACCATTTGTACAATCCTACAAATTATTTAATATTCCTATTTCACAAGGATGAAAATGGAGTCTCAGAAATTCATTAACACACCCAAAGTTGCACAGGTAAAAAGGGTTAAATGGAAAATTCAAACCATTCGAAAATTCTAGAAAGTGCACTGAAGGAGGAGCCTGGACAGTGTAGTCCAGTTTCAGCAACTCTTATAACTGTGTAGCCTAGAATAAGCCACTCTACCTCTCTGGGACTCAGTTCCCGCACCCGTAAAATGAGAGCTAGTCTAGATGCTGTCTAAGGTTCTTTACAACTGTGCAGCTTTGTGATCTCACACCCGTGCCCCCAGGCAGGGTGCTCACCAGGGACAGGTGCCCAATAAGTGCTCACTGACAAGGCCACATGGCACTGGTGGGGAGGTGGGGGTTATAGCCTTCCACCAATGAGAGCCAAGGAGAACCAGGTGGAGAAGGGCTCCCCAGCTGCGCTTACCCCATCCTTTACCTGCCTACACATTGCTCCAGTACAACAGAGTGCCAAGGGTCAGCGGTCACCTGAAACTGATCCGAGTAACCAAGACATCTGAGGGCAGAATTGCCCTCTTCCCTACTCCCTCCCAGAGCTGGACTCTGTTCCTGGCAGAAATCAGTAACTAAATTCTTTCTCTACTTGGGCCACAATAAACACTCTCCTACAAGGTGGGGGTAGCAGTGCCAAGAAATCCCTTGGCCCAGGGTGGGGGCAGAGGAACGCAGGAGGAGAATGGGGAGCTTGGCACGTTCAGGCCACTGGGAAGTTCCCTCCCCCTTGCTCCCTACAGCCCCTGCAAGGTGAAACCTGAACAGCCTCCCTCCTAGTGAACTTGAACTTTGCCAGTCAGCCAGACCAGGCAGCTCTCCCCAGCCATGCACATCCTTGTCCCCTCCCTGCTGCCTGGCCTCCCTTAGAAGGTGATGGATACAGGAAGGAGGCCAGGCTCTCTCAGCGCTGCTATCCTAAGGTCTGTGACCAGCCCCATTTATCATCAGAGGGCTCTGGGACGGACTCAGTCCTAGGGATGTGTTCTCCAAAACAGTCCACTCAGTGGTGAGCAGGGCGTGAGGGGCCTCCAAAAAAGATGTGGTTTTTTGTTGTTTTTAAAGAGCCCTACTTTGCCCACCCTTGAAGAGAGTGTACCTCAGTGCATTACAACCTCACCTTCCCCAGAGAAACGTCAAAGAGACTAAAGCCTACCCACCCACCGCTACTGAGCTCCAGGCGCGTGCAAGCCCGCTGTGAAGGGGCTGGGGATTCAGAAACAACTGACTTCAGCCGCTTCAGAAGAAGGGCCAAGGTGCAGCCAGAGCACAATGAGGTGGTGCAGGGGCTGAGACCCAAGTCCTTACAGTGGGACATATTCAGTGCCTCCAGAGCTTCCTAGAGGAGGCTGAGCCACGAGAGACCAGTAGGTAGGGACTATGCAAAGGGTAGATGTCTGCAAAACACAGCTGCTGGAGCCTGGGATTTCTATATGCACCCACCTCTCCTTTTAGCCCCTCCCCAGTCAGCGGTGGTGGAAAGAATACCAGACCCCAAATCATGAGACTTGGGCCCAAGACGGAGCTATTCATCAGCACTGGGCCTATTTTTGCTTTCAAAGTAGTCATCAGTTCCAGTGACCTCCCCTGGACCTCCTCTCCCTTTCACCTGAACCCTGTCCAGCTCAAGTCCTCCACCTCCTCCACGGCTGCCTGGACCTCGAGCTGTCAAGGACCCCTTTCTCCCAAACCTTGACTAGTCTTCAACCTCCTTCTTGCTGGCTCATCCCAGCTTCCCAGAGACAGTGATCTCCAGACTGAACAAAGAAGGGGAAAGGAACAAACATGTACTGAGCACCTGGTCTATGCAGGCTCCTTGCTAAATATGGCGATCTCATTTAATCCTCACCATAACTTTGCAAGGTGAATATTATCATCTACATTTTACAGACACAGAAACCAAGGCCAACAGGTGAGGTAGGCATGCCTCCAACATTGGAAGCAAGAAGCCCCACAAGTCGTTCAGGGTCAGTGACAAAACTGTGGACTTCTTCCCATGGAGGAGGAAACACAGACCACGTAGCAGAAAAAGGGACTAAACAGGAAGTTCTGGCCAGACATCAGGACCATCCCGTGATGGCTCTGTCACCAGCCCCTGCCCCCAAGCAGGGACACTTAATACACTGGACAAAGCTCCACACTCCAGCTCTATTTGCTGGGAGTCAAGTGGCATCAGCGTTCAAGACACTGGGCCTGGTACCAACTGGTCCAGCCTCCACCCTTGCTATCCAACAAACAGGGCCACTGACTGTTCACAGAAAGCCAGGCTGGGTTTTTCTTCTTGACACCAGAAAGCAGTGCAAAGTATCCCAAGGGCTGGGAGGGGTGGGGTGGGGTGGACAGAGCAGAACACTCCCTCCCTCTCACACAATTTCTTCAAAAATCAGAATAACCTTTTCTGCAGAGAAGGCACTTAACCTTTCAGGATATATATTCACCTCCATCACTTCATGGCACTTTCTTCCATCTTGAGGGAACAGGCAGGGCAGGGGTTTCTGGACTGATTAAAAAACAAACCACACACAGGGGAGAGACCAGGACATCAAGTCCTGGTGTGTTCTTTGCACCAGACCACAAGTTCAACTGCAAATGTGTCATTCACAGTTTACGTATAGTTGTATATGGTATAATTCCCTTGCTAAGAAACTTTGGTTCCTGAGTGTAAACCACAATGATTGCCTCCATTGTTACCAAATAACAGCAGCTGACATTTATCAAGCTCTTTTTACTTGCAGCTGCTGGGCTCAGAGCTTTTATCAGCTCGTTTAATCCCCACAATACCGTGAGGTAGGTACTGTTATCCTCATTTTACAGAGGAGGAAGTTGAAGCACAGAGAGGTGAAGTAACTTGTGCAAGAGGAAATGGGATTCAAAGCCAGCGATCTGAGGGCTAGAGGCCAGTCTCAATTAGTCATACCTACTCCCCGAAGTCCAGGAGGCCTTGGTCCCAAAGAAACAAAGGTCTACAGGAGAACCCAAGAACAGATGCCCAGGCTGGGTGCTGCTGTCCACTGGGTCACAGGTGTAGATATAGTAGATATAGTTAATACCAGCTAACATTTACTGAGCACTTGTTACCTATCAGGCACACAGTCCAGTGTTCTATATGTACGGTTTAATAAAGCTATAGTGTTTTTTTTACATTTTAGATATATATAATTATATATTTACATATATATTTGTTCAATTTATTATTTAATAAATAACAAAGCTACAGAGTAGATATTATCATTATTACTGTCATCCCCATTTTGCAGCCAGGGATACTGAGCCTTAAAAGAGGTTAAGTACCTTGCCCTTCGTCCCACAGCCAGTTTGGAGCAGCCAGGATATAAACACCTGACAGTCTGGGTTGTTATCTATAATGCTGTGTTATCAGGCTCCAGTGGTCCAAATGATAGAGCTTAATTTCACTTTTGGAGTCCTGAGACGATCCCTGCCTCTCTGCCTCCAGAGCCCTACCCAGGCTGAGAGAGGGGAATCCATGCCATCCTCCCACCACCCAGTGGCCTGGAGGTACCTCACTGGGCCACCAAGGATCGCTGTCCAGCTCCTCCTTCGGGACACCTCAGAGCCAGGAGGAACAGGTGAGTTCACTATACACCCCGTGAGTACAAAGGAAAACTCCCCCCACCCGGCCCCAATCACATCTCCACTAAGGTGGGGCCTGAATGTCCACAGCTGTACATTCACCCACAACTGTATCTGTACCTTCAGAGTCAGGCTGCTGACTCGAGCTCCATTTTTCTGAGCACTTTTAGAACAACAGAGTCCCGGCTCCAGACAAGCTTGTGGGGAGGAGATAAGGGAGGAATGAGAGGATGAGACCCATCCAACAAAAAGGACTATGACCTCAAATAACTGCATTCACACCCTAGAAGTTGCTCTATAGGGAAGCCTGAGAAAATCATCAGCCTACACTTCCTGGCCCTGCCCTCCCCACCCCCATATGCCAGCCTGTTCCCCAGGCCTTGGGCAGGTGAGTCCAACACCAAGGCTGTCCCGCTCTGAAGTGCTAAGTGCATCATGAAAGGCAGCCAGAAGCCCCCAGGGCCTCACCCCAAACCCTGAGCAATGCTTTCAGGAGCCCAGCAAGGGTCACTCTAGGCCCCGGTCCACTGGCTGTGCCCGGCTGCAGACTCCAGGGCAGCAAGACAGCAGCTGGGCTATTCTTAGTCCCTGCTCCACTGGGATCGGGTCCGTGTAACAGCTGAAGGGCAAGTCCTCGGCAGGTACCCACCATGCCAAACCCCGCCCTACCCTCAACTCCGGCCCCTTGGGAAAAAAGAAAGGGGAAGGTGTGGCCCTGGGGAGGGGGGGAAAGCTGAGCAGGTCAAGAGTGTCTGTCAGGAAGAGGAAACTGATTCAGAGGTCAAGGGCAAGATCAACTGACAGGGCTGCAGCGCCTGGGGAGAACAGGAGACTATAGGAAGGACTGACCCTCACTCAGGAGCAACCCAGCGGGTCTCTGGGGCCTTCTCCAGCAGGCCTGCCATGCCTAAGCCCAGAGCCCTGAGAAGCTGTAGTGGATGCCCAGATATCACCTCATCACACCTGTTTGCTGATCTCAGGATTCTCACCATCCCTACCTGAGCCCAGGAGGCAAGGATAAAGACGCCCCCTCTTTTTCCTCCTCCCATAAGGGATAACCGAGGCGCAGGACGGGGCACACACTCCAGCCCAACTCTCTGCCCAGAGCCAAGCCCCAAGACTAACGTCCGAAAGGGCTCAGCCACCTTTCCCTCTTTAATAACCCCTCACTCCTCCCCAAGCAAGTTGGCCCGCGCCCGAGCACCCCGCGTCGTCCCGACCGCCGAACCCTTTCCCGGCTCCCAGGACCCGGACTGTGCGCGCCACGGTGACTCATCCTGCCCCTTTCCGGTGAAGCCGAGACAAGGGAAGAAAATAAATGCAACTTTCCAAAGAAAACTCTGACGCGGGAGGCGGCAACAGGAGCGAGCGGCCGGTGTGCCCGCCGTCTGCCCGGCCCGGGGCTCCGCGGAGGCGCCTCTCCCCGCCCACCCCACCGCCCGGCCCGGGACGCGGGGGACTCGGAGCCTCCAGCCCAGCCCGCCTCCGCGGAGACCCGAGCACCCCGCAGCCCGCCCGGTGCAGGAAGAGGGGGCGCGCCCGGGCGCCCGCAGCCCCGTCAGCTCCCCTGGGACTCACGGGGCTGGGCGCGCGGGTCCGGATAGCCACGGCGCGGCCCCCTCCCGCGGGGCGCAAAACACGCGACACCACGGAGCTCGGCCGCGCAGCGCCCCTCCCCTTCCCGCGCCGGGACCCCCTCCCCGCGGAGAAGGGCGGGCGCGCCCCTACCTGGCCGAGGCGCGCGGCTGTCACCTGGGGCCCGCGCGTGAGAGCTCGTCCCCCCCGCCTCCCCCCACGCGCGCCAGCGGGCGGCTTTTAAATCTCCAGGTTACTCCGCGGGGGGAGAGAGCATGCGCGCTGGGGCGGCCAGGAGGGGGCGGGGCGAGGCGGGAGGGAGCTGGGGGGTGCTGGGAGGGGGTATGGAGGGGTGGGGCTGGTACCCAAGGGAAGAAAGCGGGAGGTCTCGAAGCTGTCTTTGTAGCCGCGACCGCGACGGGCAGCCTCCGCGTGGCTCCCAGACTGCCCTATCATTACCTAGGGCAGTGCACCGCCCCCTCGCCACCAAAACATTTAGGTGAAAGCTGCCCGGCTCCGCGGGGCGCCTCCCCTCCCCTGAGCCAGTCTGCGACCATTACCCCCACGCGCTATTCCGGCCATCCCCCTGTCCCCGGTCCGAGCAGCACCCCACCCATCCAGGACCAGCCTTGAAAGGAGATGTCACATTCTCCCGGAGTTACTCTTCCTACTGTTTGCTGTTCTCTGAGGCATAAAGGGCTTCCTGATAGCTAACTCAGCCCTTCTTCCTGAAGTTAAAAGCCAAATTTCAATTTTTTTTTCTCCTTAAGGGTGTGTATGGGGAAAGGAGGTGACACATTGACAGTAAAATGTTCCCTTTGTCAGCTGTTGAGCAAGGTCCCAAAAGATACCTGTTTCCAGAATGCCTTGACAAGAGTGAACAATGCAGGTGGAAGATAACTGGGGGCCCAGGCTGGCCTTGGGGTGGGAGGCCCAGTTGTGTCTTTCTTCCTCCATGGAGTTTTATTAGAGTGGAGAGAACTCCAATTTGTGTGCATTGTTGACTTGAATGCTACAAAAATCGGAGGAAGATGGCTTTGACGGGGAGGACCTAGTTGACTCTAGCCATGGACTGGGCACTGGGGCACTGAGCTCCAGTGCTGGTCCTGCCACCAACTGGCTGTGATGTTGGGCAAGTCCCTTCCATATTCTGAACCTTGGTAAGAAGGAGTTGGTCAGAGGGTCTCTAAGGGCACCTCCAACTGGAGGCAGAGAAGAGTGGGAAATCTAGAAAGGAGGGGGGAACAGTGGAGCCCTGGTGGCCGTGGGGAAGAGAGAGTGGGTGCAGGAGAGAGCAGAGGGAGAAAAACCAAGAATCTAGCTTCTGGGTCACTGAATAAGTTTAACTTGAAAACGGTCTCAGCCTTGGGTCTCTGGGCGCACTCACCCCCCCACCCCACCTCCCAGCAGGTGACCCTCCAGTGCCCCAGTGGCTTTCCAAAGCCTTTGGCACACCCATTTGTGACCAGCAGAGAGACTTGGGTGGAGTCCTGGGTCCCTGAGCTGGTGTCTCCTTGGCCCCAGAAAAGGGGGCAGGAGTCAGAGGGAATTCCAGGTCAGCTGGAAAATTACTGAGCCAGGAGAGAGTGGACGGTGGTATTTTCCAGGCTTGGGGAAGGAGCACTGGGGGAGCAGGTGGGAGCTGTCCCACCTCAGAGGAATAGGAACCCTCCCTCCCACAGAAGGAAAGGGGAGGAGGGCTTAGGAGAGTGTGCAGACAGCCTACTGTGAGACACTGGACTCCACCCAGCGGGTCTGGCCACCTGAATAAGTGCCAAGGCTCAGCCACCTTTCCCTCCTTAATAACTCCTCACTCCTCCCCAAGCAAGTTGGCCTGCGTCCGAGCACCCCACGTCATCCTGGCCAGCCACCGACCCCTTTCCTGGCTCACCCCTCCTTAATGCAGGTGACCCGTCTTTACCAAGCCAGTTGGATGTACTTTCCAGGCCCCACCCAGCACAGGGTGCTGTAGGGGCTTCTGCTGGGAAGATGCTCCCTCCCCTTTTTCTGCTGGTGTAGCCTCATGTAATAATAGTTAACTTTTACTGATTGTGCCAGGCACTGTTCTAAATGCATTTCATGTATTAACTCATTCAATTCTTGTGACAACTCAAGTGATGGGTACCATTTTCAGATGAAGAAACTGAAGCAATCCCTCAGTCCAGTTACTACCACTACCACCACTGCTACTACTAATACAGACACACACTCACACACTCACACTCACACTCACACACACACGGAGTCTCTGGGCCCCAGAAACAAGGCAGAGGCAGCAATCCCTCATCTATCCTGACCAGTGACTTCCAAGCCTTAATGAAAGTCCTAACACCCAAACTACTCCCCACAATGCTGGGTCGTTCTGGATTAGTAACAGCTTCTCTGGGTATCACTTCTCCAGTAAGTCAGCTATAGGAAAACCACCATGTCCCTTTCCCTTCATCCCTGCTCCCTCCCCCACCACACACGCACATGCACACTCCCTACTCCCTAGCCACTTCCCATTTATAGGAAGTGGGGGATGACGTGAGGAGGAAGGCCATCCTTGGGGAACTGCTAATAGTCTGGCTGGATATTGGAGAAACCAAAGATGCTGGCAAAAATGCATTAGCAGCTTCTGCTCCACCCCCGATCCATAGCCCCTTCCCATTATCCTTGGGCTCAGAACAAGCATCGTCCTCTTTCTACCGAGATAAGATACCCATCTGGGGCTGGGTAGCCTGGAAAAAGCCTGAGAAGCCATGAAGAATTTGGAGTTCCCTTGAGGTTTCTCCTCTTCTTGCTATCTATACCACCCAAAGGTGGTGGTCCCCTTTGAGAGGGTTCTTTGCTTCTTCCCCTGCCTGTCTCAGGATGAGGGGTCAACAGTCTCTTTAGGCATAAAGGTCATCAACAGGCCCAAATCCTCACCGTGGACTTAGATGGGGGAAGGATCGGTCCCCTGGACACAGGAATTCCATTTCTGGGATTTCTCTCATGGCAAAACAACCAGAGATACGTATATCAGAGGTATGTACAAGATGTTCATCTCATCATTCTTTTTTTTTTTTTTAATAAATTTATCTATTTATTTATTTTTGGCTGCACTGGGTCTTCGTTGCTGCATGCGGGCTTTCTCTAGTTGCAGCAAGCGGGGGCCACCCCTCCATTGTGGTGTGCGGGCTTCTCATTGCGGTGGCTTCTCTTGTTGCAGAGCACAGGCTCTAGGCGTGTGGGCTTCAGTAGTTGTGGCACATGGGCTCAGTAGTTGTGGCTTGCAGGCTCTAGAGTGCAGGCTCAGTAGTTGTGGCTCACGGGCTTAGTTGCTCTGTGGCATGTGGGATCTTCCCGGACCAGGGCTCGAACCCATGTCCCCTGCATTGGCAGGCAGATTCTTAACAACTGCGCCACCAGGGAAGCCCTCATCATTCTTTATAATAGTGAAAAATTAGAAACAATTTAAATGTGGAATAATAAGCCATTGGCTAAGCAAATTATGGCAAATCCATGTAATTGAACATTATGCTGCCATTAAAAATGGTAATGACCATAGAGAATTGACTTGAGGACACGGAGAGGGGGAAGGGTAAGCTGGGATGAAGTGAGAGAGTGTCATGGACTTATATATACTACCAAATGTAAAATAGATAGCTAGTGGGAAGCAGCCACATAGCACAGGGGGACCAGCTCGGGGCTTTGTGACCACCTAGAGAGTTGGGATAGGGAGGATGGGAGGGAGACACAAGAGGGTGGAGATTTGGGGATATATGTATATGTATAGCTGATTCACTTTGTTATAAAGCAGAAACTGACACACCATTGTAAAGCAATTATACTCCAAGAAAGATGTTTTTAAAAAATGGTAATGACATAGAAGAATTTTAACTGAATGGGGAAATGCTTATGGTATATTACCAACAAAAATAGCTGGGTACAAAATAGTGCATATAGTGGGATATACATTTTAAAAATTAGTTATAGGGGCTTCCCTGGTGGCGCAGTGGTTGAGAGTCCGCCTGCTGATGCAAGGGATGTGGGTTCGTGCCCCAGTCCGGGAAGATCCCACATGCCGCGGAGCGGCTGGGCCTGTGAGCCATGGCCGCTAGGCCTGAGCGTCCGGAGCCTGTGCTCCGCAATGGGAGAGGCCAAAACAGTGAGAGGCCTGCGTACTGCAGAAAAAAAAAAAAAATTATTTATATACTAATGCAATGTGATATCCTGTATTTGATCTTGGGACAGAAAAGGGACATAAGTGGAAAAACTGGTGGAATCCGAATAAAATCTGCAGTTTAGTGAGTGGTACTCCACCAGTATTAATTCTCAGTTTTGATTATTGTACTATGATGTTAACATCAGGGAAAACTTGTTGAAGGGTATATGGGAACTCTGTTGTCTTTGCAACTTTTCTGTAAATCTAAAATTATTACAAACTAAAAAGTTTTAAAATTAGGTGTATATCTATAGAAAAGAAATGATTTTAAAAAGACATAACCAAAAGTTGAATACTGGTTTTCAATGAACAGGACGGATGATTTTGAGGGGAGGGGGCACTAGGGAAATTTTTCTGTTATCTCCAAATCTATGTGGATCATAAATTGCTTTCGTAAATAGAAAAAAAATAATCAATAAATATTATTTTTTAAAGGAAAAAGTAAATAAAACGACGGAGGAAGAAAGAGGAATGAGAAATCACCCCTGGGCTGCTCCCCAGTGTGGACTCTCGCACCTCATTTCTGTTCAGAGGGTTAGGGGTTGGGGAGATCAGGGACCGGAGAAGGAAAACCACCCCCAGGGCCTCCTTAACTGAGAGGGTGAAGAAATAAGATGAAGCAGTTTGAGAAGGGTGGAGGGGGTCTACCCCCACACTTGGACCATATTTCCACCATCACCAGCACTCCATGGACACGGAGAGCAGGATATTGAAACCACTGAAAGAACTGGACAGCTGCATCTTCCCTCTCAAACCTAAAGCTTGGGAATGACCATGGCCTCTAGGTCCTGAGGTCCTCCGTGCTCTCCCCTATCACTGCTAGAAGGCGGAGCCTTAAAATTGCTGGCGAATGAGGTCCCCCACCTCGCAGCTGGGAACAGTCCAATCTGAGTGACACCCCACGCAGGGAAGTTTTTAAAACAACAACAAACACCTTCAAGGGTACTTTCTTCAGGAAACTTCCCTCTGACTGTGCAAAAACAGAAATTCTTTTACGAAGAGAACTTTCCTCTGGATTTAAACCTCCTTCTGAGTCCTCCCCGAGCCCCACCCAGGCCCATGGGGAACTGGGGGCGAGACCAAAATTACCTCCAAAGCAGAGAAAGCCAGCTGAGTGGGGAGCAGAGGAAGGGAAATGCTGAGCCTGTTCTTCCATGGAAAGGTGTTGCCTTTTCCAGGCAACAGCAAAGTCACTGTCAAAAGGGAATGGCTTCAGAGGGCCAGCCTAGACCAGCGGAGAGAGTCACGGGGAGTCAGATCATAGGTGAGTTCACAGAGGGGCAGGACCCAAGCCGCTTTCAACAGATTAAGCGTGGCGGGGACATTTGCAGGGCTCTCGGGCACCAGGTAAGGCGTGAGCCTGGATGAACACACTAGCCCTTTCCAGCTCTAAGAACCAATGAAACCCGTCCCACTTTCCTCTCAACTGAGTCCTTTAGCCTCTTAGATTTTCTCGGGGCATCAGCAGAAAGCTCCCAGTCAGGGAGCCTAGAACTGGAGCCGCGACGGCTTAGTTTTAGAAACCTAAGTAACAGGAAGGATTGGAACTGGGGGTGGAACGCTTCACGGGACTTGCTCAGGGCAGCGAGGCAGAGGCAAAAAGGTAATGCTGTCTCCTTCCCCTTAAGGGTTCAGGAGTGAAGCAGACAACTCCCCTATAAGTCTCTAGTGGGAAAGACACTTAGTTAACTGGGCTGGGTTCTAAAATGCCTGGAGCAAGGAGGTGATTATGTCACTGTGAATACCCGGGATTCTACTCTGAAGCTCAGACCGCCTGAGGGGCTAAGTACCGGGCTGGGTTTGGTTGGAGGATGGGGAGGGACAGCCAGATGTGACAGAACTCTGCCAGCTCCACGCCCCCACGGAGATCTTGCACCAGCTAGTCCTTGAGAAGCTCTACGCTCCAGTGGAAAAAATGTGGGCTCGGGAATCAGACAGATCCAGTGCTATTTACTACGCATCCAGGCATTCATTTCTCATTCAACAAACATTTGTTAAATAAAAATTACGAATCAGTCTCAGTGCTAAGGTATAGTAACTTTATGCCTGCAAGCAAGTCATTTAATCTCAGAGTCTTAATTCTTATGCAGGAAGCTAGTTGGGAAGAATGCAAGGCTACTGCATAAATAATGTATTTAGAGGAGAATCTCAACCCATGTTTGTACATTCTGTCTTATGTACAGAATCCTAAATGTGATTTAGGAGTTGGGAAGAACATATGAGGTACCTCGTGGAGGTTACAGTCTTCTCTGGGAACTAGAAAGTGGTGGGACACATCAGCAAGCGCAAACATGTCAAGGCCATAAACCAGTTCCAGAGGTCAAACATGATCGGAGTTCATTTATCCCATGTATCCCTGGGATAAATCCAGGGAAGCAGGGAAGTTCCAAGCTGAGTTTCTAAGGCCAGTAGGCTGGTGAAGGTGAGGGATAATTACTTGTTTCTGTGCTACACTTAAGGATTTACAAACACTTTCACTGACATCAGCAGGTTTGATTCTTACAAGTACCTCTAAGGTAGGCAGGTGCCACCTCCTTTTATGGATGGGGAAACTGAGGTCAAGTCACTTGCCCACGGTGGCAGAGCTGAAGCAAGGGAGGGCCTGAGGCCCCTCATCTGGGTGGATCCAAGCCCTGGTTCCCTGCCCAGCAGCAGAGGGCAGAGCTCAGCGTTTACTCACTCAGCTGTGTTCCAGCAGCAGCAGGTGGACAGAGTCCAGATCAGGAGGCCGAGGAGCTCAAAGGGGATTTAGTTGCCAGCTGTGACTCCACAGTCTCCAGAGTGGGGAAGATAGAGGGGTCATGTGAGGGGCAGGAGGGCACAAGGGAAGAGGCCTCAAGGTCTTGTTCCCATTCTCCCTGTAAGGCTGACTTTTCCACTGCAAGGCAGGAATAAAAGGAGGAGACTGCTGTCCCCACTAGTAGGTGCTCTCACAGTCTTTACTCAACCAGAGACAAGGAGGGCCAAACAAGAGGGAAAACACTAGAACTGCAGCAAGAGGGATGGGAGTCAGACTGGAGGAGGGACTTGTCCGGGCATCTGAGGTAAGGTGTGAAATCTCTAACCTCCTTTCCTTAAGTGATCCCCCCCAAAGCTCTCCAAGTTCAGTGCAATGCACAGCCCACGGATCAGGGTGAGGTGACCTGCAGCTGGCCCCATCTCTGGGGGCTGCTGTTGGGGATCCTGCTGGCTAGGCAGCGTTTCCCATTCTGGCAGGGATGGCCTGAATGTGCCAGGAGTGGTGGGCAATAGGCTGAGGCTGGAGTGACTTTTGGCAGGATTTACTGCTGTACCCGGACCCGTGTGTGTGTCTGGGGGGAGAGGGGAGCTGATACTAATGTAAGTGTCTGTAAAGCCATTCCCACGGTCCTGATGCAATGCTCAAGATAATAAGCAAGTACGTAATTAATAACTAGACTGTGAACTAACCTCTTGCCTCAGGTTATGATGCCAGTTTTGCACAATCTATTCCCAGGCCTGTGGGGAAGAGAGGCACAGGCCTGGTTCAGCCGTCTGGGCAGGGCTACCAGCCCCCAGACTCTGGAGCTCCAGAGGAAAGAAGGAATTGGTGGGAGGGGCCCATCTGCTGGGCTCCCAGGCCAGGAAATGGAGGGGTAACAAGCCACAAAATCTATATCCTGGATTTTGTTTGGTTTTTCTTTCCTTTAATTAATTTCAAAGTCCCTCCCAGGGCTGCAAGGTACAGTTGTATTGATACATGCTATTCACTTCACGAGCACAACTAGGCAAGGCTCATGGCTGCACCTACCTTTCCCTAATTTGCATGAAAGCACTTTAGGGGCTGGCAGTAGCCCTGGCACCTATGGTGGACCAGGACCAGGTACTTGGTGGGGTACACAGATCATGGACTCTGGAGTTAGGCTTGGGCTTGCTGGTCTCACTAGGGGTAAACTTGGGGCAAATGACTTTGCTGAGCCTAGGTCACCCCCTATAAATGGGGATGTTGGTCCCCACAGAGTTGTTTGAGAATCAGAGAGTGCTGAGTTTCATGTTTGTCACAGAGCAGTAAATAATCACTACCCTGGTCCATCCCCCCACCACTGTCCCCTGCCTCCAACCCCAGGCTCAGGGCCGTGGCCTGTCCCCATCGCCCTGCCAGTCTTCCCTACCTACCCCATCCCTCATTCCATGCCATTAGGAGTCCTGTTTTCAAAGCACCTGCACAGACAGCTTCCATGTGCTTCTCAGTACTCTGAGCAGTGGACAGGAAGGCATCAATTCTGCACTTTATAGGACGAGGACACAGCCCTGGAGAGGGTGTGTCCTTACCAAGGGTGATGTGGCTACAGGGTGGCAGAACCGGACTAGACCCCAAGGCCCACACCCTTGGTGCTGAGCTCCCCAGTGGTCACACAGGGTAGGGGGTGAGGGCTCTAGAATTTTACCAACACCTTCCCAGAATAAAGGAGGGGAAGGCGGGTGTCTCCTGAAATCCACACACCGACAACCTGTTCTCCACCCTCCCAGCCCTGAGTGGATGAGCAGCAGAGAAGCGAAGGACCGGGAGAAGCCGTTGCACCAGCCTTGGCGGGAAGCAGACCGCCATCTCTGCCTAACTGCCGGGGCTGCCCCAGGAAGGCTGGGCCCAGCCAGAGAGATGCTGAGATCAGACCACAAGCAGGGGCCTGACTGTGATGTGAGGCTGTGATGGCATCTCCAGGGCCTCCCAGCTCTGGTACAGGCCCTCCTCCCTCACTAATCAAGGCCTCCAGCCCCCCTAACTCTGCTCAGGGCATGTTATGTTTAGGTTATGTTTAGGCCCTGTCTCACCGTTAGTGTAACGGTAGGCTCGCCCTGTCCGTTGGGTGGTGTGGGCACAAAGACCACAGCTTGTTCCCCTGAACATTCCTTCCTGGGCTTCATAGTTTTCAAAGTGGTTTCATGTGCAGCATGTCATTTGGTTCTCATGATAACCTTGGGAGACAAGTAAAGGACTGAAACGTAAACTTGGAGAAATAGAAAGTGACTTGCTAGGGCCACACAGCCATACGAGCTGGAGCCTGGCCTGACCCCTGGCCCTCTGGCCATGATTGCTTCTAAGGAAGGTGAGCCACAGGCGCACAGGCTGCTGGGTGCTGGGACCGGAGCGCAGGGAGACAGACACGCTCTGTCTCTGCTCCCCGAGAAGTCTTTGGTAAAATGGACCTTTTCTTCCTTGGAAGGAGCAGGGCAGTGGTGGGGTCTGGCCCCGCCCTCCCGACCCCCCAGAGATGGTGGAGGAAGGACCAGGAGAGGGACGAGGGCATCGAGTGTCACCCTCTGCATGGAGCCCCCGCCTTGACCTTAGGACGGCAGCCCGACCCCTCCTGCTCTTGGCTTCCTGTTCACCACAGCACCCCAGCTTTTGCGAGTCCTGAGCCTTTGCATTTGCATTTTGACTCTTGTCACTTCCCTCCACAGCCCGCCCCCAAGGCCACACAGCAGCCTCCTTGATCTGGAGGCTCCATCAACCCTGAGTCTCTGCCAAGAAGGGGGAGCCTCCCAAGGTGATTATAAGCTCCCTGGAGAGAGAGGCCTGTCATTAAGAGCAGACTTTCCACATCCTCCAAGCAGCTAGCTCTCCTGTTTTTTTCTAAGAAGAATCTATCAGAGCTCTTGCAGGCTGCTCTACAGGGACCGGCAGTGCGGACGTGGAACAGCTTCTGGGAGGAAAGAGGGTGCCTAGGGTTCCTCCCCTGGGTAGGTTACCTTTGTCTTTGAGAGCTGATGTCCCAGAAGTTAAGCCACTTAACCTCCCCCCGCCAGATTCTAGAAGAAAAGCAAAGGGAGGTCCGAGGAGCTGCAGCAGGGCAAGGGGCTCCATGGGGCACCCCCGTGGGGGGCCTTCTTCAGAGGCTTACAGATGTGCGGCTGCCCCCAGTGCCTCTCTGGACTCGGGGAAGTTGATGCTGCTTCCGTGACCAGGGCTGAGACAGGGCTTTCCACAGCGAGCAACAGAGAGCCCTGAAAGAGGAGAGGTCCCCAGGGGCCACGCTGTCCCTCTCCTTGTCTCCAGGCAGCCTCTCAGACCTGCCCTTTCACTTTTTAAAATCAGCTAGGGGTCCGCATACATTTTCTTTAAAGGATCAAATAGTAAACATTTTAGGGACCATCAGGTGGCCTCTGTCACAGCTCCACTCTGCCCTCGTAGCACAAAAACAGCCACAGACAGCACATAAACGAGTGGGCATGGCTGTGTTCTGATAAGCTTTATTTATGGACCCTGAAATTTGAATCTTTCATACAATTTTCATGTGTCAGGAAATAGTCTTCTTTTGATTTTTTTTTTTAACCACTTAAGAATGCAAAAACCGTTCATCATTCATGGGCCATACAAAAACTGGCAGTGCCCTGGACTTGGCCTGCAGGTGGTAGTTTTCTGTTTAGCCTCCCATTAGAGTTGTCCTGTGTGTCAGCCTCCTTAAATAAAAATGATAAAGCTGATTAAAGAATTGAAGAGGTTAGTGTGAAAAGAGCACCTAGGCTCTATTTTACTATCTTTGGATAACCATGTGGATTTATTTTTAAACCAGGACTTATTCCATATCTATTTTGTGCTTTCACATAATTCTCTCATCCTCACCACAATCTTGTGAAGCCAAGTGGTAGCATTTCTATTTTACAGATGAGGAAAATTAAATGCAAAGAGGTAAAGCAACTTGTCTGGGGCTGCACAGGTAATACATGGCAAAGCTGAGCTGCAAACTTATACTTGGTTTTCTAGTCTCTGCAGCCAGCATTCTGCCCACGCTATGGGCCTCTCTCAGTCCAACTACAACCTCAGAGGATCCATCTGTCATCCAACAAAATATTGGTTAAGCCCCTTCTAGTTGCTGGGGACACACTCTAGGTCCTTACATCTTGCAGTATACATTCCAGAGGAAACCCACACAGACTCGTAGCTAAATAACTTCAGATGGCTATGAAGGAAGTAAAACAAGATGATGAGTTAGAGGGCCTGTGGGGAGGAGATGGGGAGGGAGGTCAAGGAAGAGAGGACTCTCTGAGGAGGTGACATATGAGCTAGATCCGGAAAATTAAGGAGGAGCCCACCCCAGGAAGATCTGAGAGGAAAGGACTAGGAAAATGGAAGAGCAAATGCAAAGGCCCTGAGGCAGGACCAGGCTGTGAGGCAGATGAGTGCAGGAATGGACAGAGAGCCAGGGGAAGAGAAGGCGGCAGAGACGGGGTTGGGTAAGTGAGCAGAAACCAGACCGTGTGGATTTCATTCCTGGGCAACAGCAGGACTCTAGAAGGAGCCAGGCAGAGGAGTGAGGTGATCTCATTTATGTTTTTAAAGAACACTTTGGGAGGTCTGAGTTTGGCAGGGAGAAGTATCAATAACTCCAGCGAAAAGAGTGATGATGGTGCGAAGACGTTTGGAACAGGACTGGACTTTGGCTGTGACCACGGGAGCGACCTGGAGGGCCCTGAACGGGGTGGGAAGGGCTCCTTGGGACCGGCCACACCCAAGGGGAGCTCTGCCTCCATCTCCCCTCTCCTGTCTCCCCCACCACCCCCACATTTGAGGAGACCCAAAGGGTCAGGGGAGAGAGAACTGGCAGAGTGAGAAGACCAAGGCAATTGGAAGGGCCGTGGTCTGTTACCCCCTGCCCCCCAACTACCGGTTTCAAAGGCCGGGGGTTCTTCCCGGGGCACCTCTGGACCCAGCCTGGTCCTGGGCGGCGCCAGAGGCAGGATGGGAACAGGGAACGGGGTGTCAAGAGCCTGTGATCTCTTTCTCTTCTTTGTTCAAAAGAAACAAGAGTAGGAACAAGGAAAGGAGGGTTCTCCTTCTCCCTTTCTGGTGGCCTAGGGCTGGGGATAGTCCCATGATGGGATCAAAAGGTTAAGCATCTTTGTCAGATCAAAGGCTGGACTGGGAGGAGGGCTGTGCAGGGGCCAGGCAGTTTCTGGAAGGCGTTGGAGGCACCAAGGACTTTGGCTGCTTGGGGTTTGGAATTTGAAGGGAGGGGTAGGTTAGTGGACAGTTTGCAAGGGTTTGGTGGGGAAGTCATTCTATCCAGTAGCCATTCCAAAGAGGGATGCCCACTGTTCATCTCAGGCCTTTAATAAAGCAAGGATAAGCTCACCTTGAAAGTGGAAACAACCAGCATGCTGTATCCAGCCAAGTGGTAGTGAAACTGGCCATCCCTTGGACCAAGTAGCGTTTGCCTGGTCCTGCTCTACTTGGAGTCAACGCTGATGCTGAAGAGAGGCGCCTCATCTAACCCAGTCCACTGCTGGGTCCAACATCCCTACCTTTTTTTTTTTTGCGGTACGCGGGCCTCTCACTGTTGTGGCCTCTCCCATTGCGGAGCACAGACTCCGGAAGCACAGGCTCAGCGGCCATGGCTCACAGGCCCAGCCGCTCCGCAGCATGTGGGATCTTCCCGGACCAGGGCACGAAGCCGTGTCCCCTGCATCAGCAGGCGGACTCTCAACCACTGCGCCACCAGAGAAGCCCCAACGTCCCTACCTTTGCTCAGATCCTCCCTGTTACTCTTATGCCCCCCAACAGGCTTCCTTTAAGCCAGACTCCTGAGGTCTCTCTGATTAACCCCGCTCCAATATCTATTTCCCCTTACCTCTCTTTAGGGAGTGGAGGGAGGAAGGAAACGAACATTTATTCAGGGGCTGCTGTGAGTCAAGAACTTTATATACCCTGTTTTTCTTTACTCCTATTACTCTTATGAGAAAGATATTTATCTTCATCTTACTGATTGGGAAGTGGAGTCTCAGAGACATTTAAGTATCTTGCCCAGAACACCACAGCTAAAAAATGGTGCAGGCAGGATATGAATCAGGTCTGCTTCCTAAGCCCCTCTTCTCTTCACTCTTAGAGCTGCCTCAGCATCCCCATGACTTCCTTGTGTATCGTTTCACACTGTCATAGGCTGCTTGTCAGTTGTTCTCATCCTCACCACAATCTTATGAAGCCTTTTATTTCTATATAGAATCTTGCCCTCCTTGTCCCAACTGCTTAATGCCAATGATGACCGTGTGTCTTTTGGTCAATTCTTTCTTCAGACGGTGCCTTGATTTTTGGTTCGTTGCTGAGGGTAACTCCTCTCATGCACCATAATCCTCCTGTCCTTCCTCACTCTCTGCTGGACGAAGTGCTATAGCAGATTGTCCTCAGTCTCCAAGGAGCATTGACTGAGGATCCACTGTGTGCCCACTCTATGCTGTCACTGGATAGAAAAACCACATGATGTTCACATAAATCCTGGTCACAAAAGTCCATAGCAGCCTTATTTGTTATAGCCCCAAGCTGGAAACAACCCAAATGTCCTTCCAAAGGTGAATGGTTAAGTAAACTCTAGTAACAACATACCATGGATTACTACTCACCAATAAAAAGGATAAAAAGGGATGAATTATTGATGCACACAACAACTTGGATGGGTCTTCAGGGAATTATGCTGAGAGAAAAGCAAATACCAGAAAGACACATGCTATTTGATTCCTTTTATATAACATTTTTTGAAATAAAACGTTAGAAATGGAGCACAGAATAGTGGCTGCCAGGAATGGGGGGAAGGAGGGTTATAAAAGGGTGACACAAAGGATCCTTGTTCCCTGTCATGTTGTAACTTCAGAATCTGGAATGTGACAGCTCAAACATACACAGTTGATAAAATTGTATAAAACTAAACACACACACACACACACACACGCAAGCAGAGGCACAAGTAAAATGGAAAATCTAGATAAGTTTGGTGGATTGTATCAGGATCAATATCCTGGTTGTGATATTATACTATAGGTTTGCAAAATGTTACCTTTGGGGAAAACTGGGCAAAGTGTACAAGGAATCTTATTGTTGTAACTGCATGTGAATTTGCAATGATCTCAATAAAAATTTCAAATATGGGAGAGAGAGAGAGATCTCCTGCCTTCAAGGGGCTTACAGTCTCTACCGTGTCCTCTGTGTCTTTTCTCTGCCTCTTTATCGCACTCTGCATTGAATGTAGTTGAGGCATAATAAATGAGTAGGCTGATCTTCTTCACAGAGGAGATTGCTGAATGGTCTTTGAAATGCCACAAATTCAGGTTAATCTTCACTCCTCTTCCTGATTTCCCCATTCCCAATTTCCTCACACAACATCGCTGACCAGGGATCGAACCCACAGCCCCTGCAATGGAAGCGTGGAGTCTTAACCACTGGACCACCGGGGAAGTCCAACTTTGACATTTTTTAAGAGGAGAATTGGGACTTCCCTGGTGGCGCGGTGGTTAAGAATCCGCCTGCCAAGGCAGGGGACACGGGTTTGAGCCCTGGTCCGGGAAAATCCCACATGCTGCGGAGCAAGTAAGCTCGTGCTACTGAGCCTGCACTCTAGAGCCCGTGAGCCACAACTTCTGAGCCCGTGAGCCACAACTACTGAAGCCCACGTGCCTAGAGCCCGTGCTCTGCAACAAGAGAAGCCACTGCAATGAGAAGCCCATGTACCGCAATGAAGACCCAACGCAGCCCAAAATAAATAAATGAAATAATAAAATAATAAAAATAAAAGGAGAATTGGAGGGAGAGGCTCTTGGAACCTTGGGGGTAGCCCTGAGATTAAACGGTGAGAGAAAGGCAACAGAGAAGAGGTGGAGAGATGGCCTCTCCTGAGGCTCGGCCCGGCCCGGCTCTTTCCCAGCTGAGCAGCTTCCTCCATCTCACTGCAGGTCTTGCAGAGACCGTGGCTCTTGGGATCTTTCCTCTCTGTGTCTCTCTGCGCCTGTCCGTCTGTCTGTCTGTCTCTCCAGTGGTGGAAAGAGGAAAGGTGCCCGTAACCCTCACATCCTGGAATCTGCCTCATGAGTAACCTTTCCAGGGAAGCAGCAGCCCAGCTGTTTCCTGCTCCCATAACTGCGCCTCTGCATCCCTCTCACAGAGAGTCCCACGAGGGGCTATTTTCTAAAACCACCTCCCAGTGACTGTGCTGACAGGAGGGCCTGGGGGAGAGGAAGATCTTGCAGCCCTGTCCTGGGACCTCAGCCAACCTCCCCCGCCCCCCCCACTGGGTTGTCCTCCCTCCCCACCCTCCCCCATACCCCCTCCCCCAGCCAAGCTTGAAGCAGCCTCCCCAGCAGCTGTACACAGCCGGGGTGGGGACAGCCACACTCCCTCTCACTCCCAGGCAGCAGCTGAGGGGCTGTGAATAAACAACTCAACTTCCTTAGGGTCCTTTCTACACACAGCCTGTATCCACCACCTAATCACATCCTTTGCTTGGGTTTCCTCAAAGCATCCATGTCTCATCACAGCCAGGCCCAGTGGCAGTTGCAGGGGCTTCTGCCTGGAGAAGGAGACAGTCCGTGTCTCCGGGCTGGGCTGGGTGCTCCTGGAGAGGCCAGGGAAGGCAGGGAGGACTGCAAAGCAGCTGCTTCCTTTCTTGTCCTTCCCATGATACCCATGAAGAGGAGGCACCAGAGACCTGGGTTTCCCAGCTCATTGGAGAAACTATTTCCTTTCATAAAGAGGCATGTAATTAGCCCCGGGGAAATGGGAGGACCCCACAGTCAACGCGTCCTTTGGCTACATTGACAAGAGAGGAGGGGCTCCAGAGGGATGAGAAGCCCCCCCTTCCAGCCTCCCAGCCTCCAGAACACACAAACACTTCAGGCTCTGCCTGTTTCTCTCTTATACATACACACACTCGAAAAAAGAAATACTAGGTGTCCTAGAATATATGGAATACCTTTGAAATCTAGTTGAATTAGGAGCACGCCGTGATGGATTCAGGAGGCAGGCAGACGCAGGGCCTGCCAGCCATAAACAACTTCCTAGAGGATGGTGCTCCCTTGGGGTCTTTACCTCCCCTCTTCCTGTTTTGTGTCGCTTTCCATTCACCACCAGCTCTTCCCCCAAGACTGAGACCCCACAGGCCTGCGCTAGGCTGGCAGTTGTAGCCTGTCCACTGAGGTATGGCTGAAACTCCAGGCCTCCCCACCCCAGCTCTCCTCCTCTATAGGAACTGCAGCATCGGAGGGGGAGGGCTGAGTGGGAGCTCACACCCCTCCCAACCATCCCCCCTCCTCCCCAGCCCACATTGTTATTGTCCTCTTTCCTAGTCGGAGCCGGGATATTAGATGTTTCTCTATGTTTCCACCATGCACCACCCCCACTGCCTAACCAAGGAGATCTGACCAGCCAAGAGAATGTTGTTCTGAGGCAGGCCTGGCCTGTGCCCTTCCTGGATGTTAGGGCATTCCAACAGAGACCCCTGTCTGGCTCCATCCACAAGTACCGAAATGTACATAAGAAGCCTGTTGTTTGCCAGCTATTTCACAGGACAAGTATAAATAAACAGACAGTGCCTGAAGCAAGGCACTTGGGAGGCACAGAGGATAGGCAGCCAGGAGCCTTGAGACAAGTTGGCTGGGTGGTTCCCAGCCCTTCCTCCCATCCCCTCATTCACCTGGACTGCACCATCATCCCACCTTCAAGAGAAAACACAGAGAAATGTAACGCCCCTCTGCAGCACGAATGAAGGGCTCTCCCGTTCTCGGCAACTGAGGCTGCTTCTTGTTCGTGCTCCTGATGCATTATTAGCTTCTCATCCCACACTCCTCCACAGCCCCGCCCCCGGGGGGAAATACCACCATGAGGCCTCTTGCTGGGCAGTTTCACTTATGGTCCTCATAACAATCCTGAGAAGTAGGTGTTACTGACGTAGTTACCAGTCTGAGAAAACTGAGACTCCGGGAAAGTAAGTGTCTGGTTGGTGGAGAATGAGAACTCAAACCCGGATCCCTGACTTTCTGTCTAAAGTTGTTATTTTTCTTCATTATATCACTCTTTTTCATCTATTTTTGGTCAATTCACTGCTCCCTGATATTTGAGCTAGAGGCTGGGTATTCTGGGGAATAGCCTAATGCAATTGATCAACGCTGGCCTTAGTCAATAAAAAAGTAGCAGAAAAAAAAAAGTAGCAGAATGTTGTGTTTGTCAGGAGATGTGATCTGGAGCACATTGTTTAACCATCTCTAGACCTCAGTTTCTTCCTCTGTAAATTGAGGATAGTGATACTACCTGGACCTCATGGGACTGTTGTGAGGATTCAATGATAGAAGGGATGATAAACATTCAAGATGATTCCTTACACATAAGCACTTAAAAACAAGAGCTACTGGGACTTCCCTGGCGGTCCAGTGATTGGTTAGGACTCCGCACTTTGACTGCAGGGGGTGTGGGTTCGATACCTGGTCCAGGAACTAAGATCCTGTATGCAGCGCAGTGGCTCGGCCACAAAAAAAAAAAAAAAAAAAAAAAAAAAAAAAAAGACTTAACACTGGAAGATGTACAGCCCAAATGAGTTTTCCAGGGTGAGATGTAGACTATTAAAGGATGTTACTATGTATGGTCTTCTTTTTGCTCTGTTCTTGAACATGAATATCTGTGACTTGTCAAAGACATTTTTTAAAATTAATTTATTTATTTTTGGCTGCATTGGGTCTTCGTTGATGCGCATGGGCTTTCTCTAGTTGCGGAGAGTAGGGGTTACTCTTCGTGGTGGTGCGCGGCCTTCTCATTGCAGTGGCTTCTCCTGTTGCGGAGCATGGGCTCCAAGCGCGTGGGCTTCAGTAGTGGAACATGGGCTCAGTAGTTGTGGCTTGTGGGCTCTAGAGCTCAGGCTCAAACGCGGCACATGGCATCTTCCCAGACCAGGGCTCGAACCCGTGTCCCCTGCATTGGCAGGCAGATTCTTAACTGCTGCACCACCAGGGAAGTCCTAGTTACTAGTCATTTAAGTCTATTACACTGATAAGAAAATGAATATGTGTATTCTCAATTAAGAATTTCATGTGGAAAACAGGAAAAGAAACAAACATCCCATAACAAAGAAATCTCTTTTGAAAGTCTGATTGACACACGCAAGAACTGACTTGGTCTGTCAGGTGATTAGAGAAATGGGGCTCAAGAAGGCAGGCTCCTTATTCTTCATGCTGGCCCTTCACCATTGGATGCTTTCCTATTGAGAACCTGCCTGGTTTGTCTGTCTGCCCCCAGCCCGCATTCTGACTCTACAAGAATGTTGTGAAAGCTAAGCCTGGTGCGTGTGTGTGTGTGTGTGTGTGTGTGTGTGTGTGGGAGAGAGAGCTATCCCAGTGTACAGCTAAGTTTTCTTAATACCATATTCTTAAGAGGGAACAAAATTCTAGTTCTCATGACCTTAAATGCTGACACTTATCCAAAACGCCTAATGAGGAGGAAGCATGTGTCATGCACGTTAACAGAGCTCAGAGATGCTAACTGGGTTGAGAAAAGTGAAAATTTTACTAAAGCCCAGATAACCAGTTCTATCTCCTTAGGCAAGATAACAGGACAAGTGGGGACTTTCAACTTCTGGGAGTTATCTTATCTACACAAGAAGCACAGATGGTGTTCTTAAAAATCTGATGGAAGGGAGTATTACAAGATAACAGGCTGCTGACCAGAATTTCAGTATTTGTACAGTCCGACTGTTACTCAAGTTATATAAATCAAACTTTTTATAAAGGTCTCTGGACTTCCCTGGTGGCGCAGTGGTTAAGAATCCCCCTGCCAATGCAGGAGACACGGGTTTGATCCCTGGTCCGGGAAGATCCTACATGCCGTGGAACAACTAAGCCCGTGCACCACAACTACTGAGCCTGCGTTCTAGAGCCCCCGAGCCACAACTACTGAGCCCACATGCCACATCTATTGAAGTCCTTGCGCCTAGAGCCCGTGCTCCGCAACAAGAGAAGCCACCTCAGTGAGAAGCCTGCGCACCGTCCCTGCTCACCTCAACTAGAGAAAGCCCACGCACAGCAACAAAGACCCAATGCAGCCGAATAAATAAATAAATACATTAAAAAAATAAAATATAAAAATAAAAAAAGGCCTCTTCCCTATCTGTTGAAATTGGGTCTCTTTCCCCCACAGACTGAAGAGAATTTATGGGGGAAGAGGGAGGCATCCATCTTGCAGCTCATCCCTGGGGTTCAGTTGCAAGATGCTCTTCATCTATAAAGATGAAACAGAAAAAGAAACAAACATCAGGGTCTCCTGATACGGGCCCTCCACAGAAAGCATCCTAGTGAGGCTCCAGGATCATGAGAACACAGGCTATCACACTGCAGCAGTAAAACAGTTCAGTTGAGCCCCGGGGTTCTGTCCTTGCTAATGGCTCCTATAGATAGTGTTGTGGTTTCCTTTCTGGTATTAAACTTGAAAAACCAAAGATACAAAAATATAGTGACTTCATACACCAGAAATATGTTCTTGATAAGTATTTCTAATCAGTTTTCCAGTTCCCTCATTTGAAATGTATGTCCCATAACTAGGAATATAGTTTGTAACCACTGGGTAGAATTTTTTTTCCTATGAGAAGCTGAAGAAACACTTGAACGCCAGTCAGTTCTGTGTACCTCCACTAGTAAAAAACCCTTCCACTAGAGTAGGTGACTTGGGAATTACTGTCACTCTTCCTTCCCCTCTAAAGCCACCCTACATGAGGGACTGGTTAAAGTTTACCCTTTTGCAAGAGTGTTCTCACTAATAAATAACTCATTTGTACTTCAGAGACAAAGCTAAAGAGATTTGAGTTCTGGGGGAATAAGGGTTTCACCGGCCCTGTACCTTGCCTAGAGGTACTTTGCTGCTTTTGAGGCCGGTTAGTCTACAAAGCCAGCAGCAACTTAGGTTCCAGGTGTTATGTGCACACAGCCTCATTCATGCTCACAGCGTCCCTTTGAAGAAGAGGAAAGTCAGTCTCTTATTATCCCCATTTTATAAAAAGGAGAAACAGGCATAGGGTGTGGAGAGATGGGGGGCTGGGTGGGTAAGTGACTAGCCCAAGATCACTCTCTAAACAGATCTGCTTCATCCACAACCAGCCACAAAGCTTCTCTTAAAGGAGGTCTCAAGATGAGGAAAGGCGATGGGGGGCTTCAGTAAAACAAACTCATGCTTTAGTAGGTGTTACATGCTATTCTCAACTCTGCTGTTAACACCTGTTACACTTTTTTTTTTTTTTTTTTTTTTTGCTGTACGCGGGCCTCTCACTGCTGTGGCCTCTCCCGTTGCGGAGCACAGGCTCCGGGCGCGCAGGCTCAGCGGCCATGGCTCACGGGCCCAGCCGCTCCGCGGCATGTGGGATCTTCCCGGACCGGGGCACGAACCCGTGTCCCCTGCATCGGCAGGAGGACTGTCAACCACTGCGCCACCAGGGAAGCCCTGTTACACTTTTTATACAGGTCACGTGCATTTCCTGGAGTAATCCCATTTTAAATATTTCACGCTTTAGTTCCTTAAACTATAAAAATATCACAGAAATGCTAATACTCTGAGATCCAGACTGTATCTTAGACTTTTTTCCTAATGAGGAGTAGGACAAAACTCTTCATCATACCACAGGTCCCAATTTTGGGTTCGGAATATAGTCACCAGAATTTTCATTATTGAAAATTGCTGGCTAATTCAGAGGTTAACTCTAGAAGCAACAGATGTACTAGGAACTCCGTTTTCTACTGTCTGGCATTAGGAGTGTGTCCGCGCTTAGACTTGGATCTCCCAGAGCGGGGCATCTGCTTCTCAGTGACTGCTCAGTGTTGGTGACTTCTTCGGAGTGAGTGGCCTGTGAGCCAAATATTAGGTCTTATTGCTTCACTTGAGGGCATGGGAAGAGAATGAGGGAAAGCAAGATGAGAAAAGGAGTGACCTGCTTTGTGATAACCCAAGAGCGGCCCATTGTGCAAGGCCTAGGGCAACAAGCACTCTCTTTGACTAGGCACCGTGTGTATCCTGCATACCTGAAGTTGCAGCAGCAGTGCCCTACAGTGGAGCTTTGGAATCTGAGTTCTGCACTGGTCCAGGTTTACCAGGAAATGCTATTTATCTTGTACTTGGGCCAACTCTGTGACTCTCTACAGGACAGCTGGTTCCCCAATCACTTCTAGGGCTATCTGGTTCATGTATAAACAATATATTTACCTCAGAAACACTAACACCATAGAAACTGTTCATTCACAAAAATAAAAAAAGGAAAAGAGAGATAGTGGTGTATGAGGTCCGAGGCAGGAGGAAAAGACCAAACAGGAGGAGCTTGGAGTTTGTAACTGAGATGTGGCATGCATTAGATATGAAGCCCCAGATTATGTTCCAAGTTCTAAACAGAATGTTAGCCGAGTCCTCTGTGACTCTTAAAGACATTTAGCGTCTTCGAAAAGAGCTTTGCTATTTCATTCTTCTTAACTACTTTAGATGTAAAACCATATTTTTTAAATGATCAGTACCTTATTCCATTAGGTCGTATTAGAGAACAAATTTATAGTCACAAAGTGAGGACCCAGTGTATGTAATTGCCTCTATACACTTTTTGGGTAAAGACAACTGTTTCACGATCTACTTTTTATTAATTATATCACTATACACATTGAGTTCATTGACGAGAATCAATTTTTATCACATAACCAATCATCTAGAGTTACCAAATTGGTAGTTATCCTAAAATTTAGGCCATCATTTTTCCTGTTCCAGTGACTTTCTACCTCCTTCAGAGCCTTACCTAACTCATCCGCCCTAATCTCACGTAGTCAGGAGAGCCTTATGTATTCTTGTTCCTAGTCAAGGTGGAAAAAGTGTCATCCGTTAGGCACATTACATTCCACACTGGCCAAAGAAGTGGTCTTACACATTCTATTAAAAGGGTTTGTGTGTGTGTGTACGCCTATCCCTCTATATATATGTATTCAACTTAATAGCTAAAACATTACCAATAGTAATAATATATATGTGATCTTCCTTGATCTACTACTTATTCCTTATAGATTTTTTAAATTTATTTTTAAGTTAATTAACTTATTTATTTTTGGCTGTGTTGGGTCTTTGTTGCTGCACGCGGGCTTTCTCTAGTTGAGGCGAGCAGGGGCTACTCTTCGTTGCGGTATGCGGGCTTCTCACTGCAGTGGCTTCTCTTGCTGCGGAGCACGGGCTCTAGGCACGCAGGCTTCAGTAGTTGTGGCACGCGGGCTCAGTAGTTGTGTAACGATGGCTCTAGAGCGCAGGCTCAGTAGTTGTGATGCACGGGCTTAGTTGCTCCAAGGCATGTGGGATCTTCCCGGGCCAGGGCTCGAACCCATGTCTCCTGCATTGGCAGGTGGATTCTTAAGCACTGTGCCACCAGGGAAGCCCCCAAAGTTAGATTTTTAAACAAATCACTTCTGGGTGCCAACTTAGAGCTAAATCAAGGCAAACTATTACTTTTAACATTTTATATTATCATATTTTTAAGTAATTACTTTCTTTACTAGGATGTAAACTCTGGCTGCACTCTTATTCTCTGACCTCAGAATCAACACAGCATTTATTTCACTATATTTGTCCAGGACTTTAATATTGAAACAGGGGTTACACCCATGAGCAATGCTCATTTCTCCACGTGGTGGCCCAGCCAAAGCATCTCGAATGGGTACCTGTCCGTTCTACTAAAATAGTGGAGGGAAAGAGAAGCATGCCAGCAAGATAAAGGAACACAAGGTACCATGTTACCTTGAAAAGAAGTCTCAGTATTGCTGTACACGAACATGTTACCAGGGCTGCTTGTGCAAGAAATGAGGCTTTTGAGCTGGAGGGCAATTTCAAAAGGCAACACCTGTTTCCAAACGGGGCCAAGAGTTCACAGACACATTTTTTTTAAAACATCTTTATTGCAGTACAATTGATTTACAATTTTGTGTTAGTTTCTGCTGTATAACAAAGTGAATCAGCTATACGTATACATACATCCCCATATCCCCACCCTCTTGCATCTCCCTCCCACCCTCCCTATCCCACCCCTGTAGGTGGTCACAAAACACAGAGCTGATCTCCCTCTGCTATGCAGCTGCTTCCCACTAGCTATCTATTTTACGTTTTGTAGTGTATATATTGTCAGCGCCACTCTCTCACTTCGTCCACAGATGCATTTTTGAAATCTCAACATATACTTTCATCTTTTACAACTGTTAAAAGGGAACAACATAAGCAGACAGATGTGCATGAACTGAGATCCTATTTTTGCACTAGAAATCAGAAAATATTGCTGCTGCACACACTAGGGTGTTAAGTGGGCACACTGATCACAGAACATCTCTAACCCAGGCAGGCGGTAGAGTGTCCTGATAACCTGTGGTCGCTGAGCCCAGGAGTCGGTATCTAAAGATGAGATGGGGTAAGCAATGGTCCCCAGTAGCTAAGTATATGGAGGGCAAACACCGCCCTCTACTGGCAAAGGATAAGGGCGGTGCAGTCAAGATGACTTATTTTCCTCTGTATAGCCATTACCTTAAAACATAATCACAAATAAAAAGAAATGAAAGCTTTTACATAAATTGGAGCTTCGTATGCAGGGACCACAGGGATTTTCAAGTAAATTTAAGTATTTAATGAGAAATTTTCATATCTCATTGAAAAGACATTTTTCACATTAAATCTTTGATGTAACTCATTGGACTGGTTCAAGTATCACTGTTACTTAGTGATACTGAACAACAGCAATATGTTCAAAAGTTTATTATCAGTAGGAAGCCCCAAGGGATGCATTTACATAAGATAATGGGAGCTGGTTTTAGAACAGCTGTGACAATTTAAAGAACGACCTGATTCAAGCCTTGTACCACATACTAGCCACGTCAAATCACATCCTGAGCCAGTTTATTTTCTACAGAATTGGAGGAACAACTCCTGAGCAGTCACAGTTGCTGGGAAAACTGAATAAGGTACTATGTAAATAAAAAAGCTTCATAAACTGCAAAGTGCTGTACAGCTACAGTGTTAAGTTACTGTAGAGTAATGCTCATGGATAGGAGTCGAGTGAGGGAGTTCCAAATGTTTTTTACCAAACCCAACCTCTATGAGTCTGTCTACCTGATGGTTTCCTTTTTAAAATTTATTTTTTACTTTATTTTTGGCTGAGTTCGGTCTTTGTTGCTGAGCGCGGGCTTTCTCTAGTTGCGGCGAGCGGGGGCTACTCTTCGTTGCAGTTCACGGGCCTCTCATTGCGGTGGCTTCTCTTGTTGCAGAGCACGGGCTCTAGGTGTGCGAGCTTCAGTAGTTGTGGCTCACGGGCTCTACAGCGCAGGCTCAGTAGTTGTGGTACATGGGCTTAGTTGCTCCACAGCATGTGGGATCTTCCCGTACCAGGGCTTGAACCCATGTCTCCTGCATTGGCAGGCGGATTCTTAACCACTGCGCCAACCAGGGAAGCCCTAACTGATGGTTTTTGAAGTCCTTTAAACCAGACTCTATTTCTTCAGCATTGTACTGAAACAGAAATTTGAGAATGTTAATCATAAAACACCTGAGGATTATGAGGAAAAGTGGCTGGTTAACGTTCTTCTGAAGTAAACTTTGACCTGGGACAAACAACAATGTAAGAAATAAATGCCAAGTTAGCTAGTCACTAAAGGGTAACAGCATGCAAAAAGCACTTAATTTCAAAGCCAAGGTGAGTTTGTATGTTAATTACAATATTCAGATGACAAGGCAAGAATGTGAACAAGGGGAAAGGTTGAAAAGGATAAAATCCCTAATAGCTACAGTATCTTGTACCATATTCTCCATCTAAGAGATAATACTTAACTATAAACTGCAAGATAGTGTAGTTTTTATAGGTATTTCAAAATGAACGCAAATGTCTGTTTTACGAGTATAAACACTATCCTTTATTGTATATGATTATTTAAAGAATTTTTCCCTCCATAGGACTTCATAACCTGGACATGAATATGAGAAACAACGCTAACTAGGGATCCTCATGCAACAAGCCCAGTGCTCCCTTGATTAATCAAAAGTTAACGAATATACTGCCTTTCCTGATTCCTTACTCTGAAGTACTAATTAAGACAAGGCATACTTTTTTTGTTCCCAACACCAGCGATGGTCACTGCTAATTTCTAAAGATTTCATTCAGATAGTGGGTTCCCCCTAAAGTCAGGCTGGACTGGGAGCTGCCAGACCAAGGTGATCAGCTGTATAGTAAGTCAGTGTATTTGCTTGAGAGTATTACAAGAAGTACACAGAGCACGCATCTGGGTTACAAAAGCCCTTTTATAAAGCCATTTTTAAACAAAACAAAAAAAAGTTTACAAAAGAAAAAAAGATACAGAAAAAGAATAACTTGCTTCATGTGTCCCAAAAAGAGAAAAAAATAAAAGGGACAATGCCAACATGCTCAACAATAAAGGGTTCGTTTTCTTATTTTTTAATACAAAATACAAGCAAAGGATACACATACTTAAAACAGAGCTCAGGAACAGACACGCAGTCCTGGAAACCCTTCAATAAGAGAAAGCAGGAATTTGTTTTTTTCTTTGTCTATGTAGATACATACAGAGACTGGGATATGTAAAAATTAAGTATCACAAAAGACCATCACACAAGTCTACCAATGCATGTTGCATCTATAATTCACGAACATGGTCAACAAAATCATGTTCACTTCAACCCCTTTTCATTTAAATTAAAAAAAAATTTTTTTTAAATAAAGTGGTTACATTCAAACTTTAACTTCCTTAGTACCATGCTGCAGATTTCAGCACTGTTAAGGTATTGCAAGAATGCCCAACCCTCGGTGTCTGATCACATGTACCCAGCAACACTGCAGTATGAAGGGATGCCCTGGTCTCAGCCCAAGGACAATTAAATACATTTAAGCAGGTTCTTCTCTTTTACCCTTCCTGCTCAGAACGTAAAAGGTTAAGGACTACAATTAAGGAAGACTGGGAATTTTAGAGCTGGCAAAATGAAGTCTGAAAGATGAATTAAGGTGAACAATTACTGAGAACCTGGCTGCTGCTTAACCTGGCAAGTCTTAAGTCTTCAACCTTGAGGGAATCAGGTGTATAAGGTTTGCTGCAACATGTTCTTGGTAAACAAACTAAGTAGAGCTCTTATTTACAAATCTTGTAACAAATAATTCTGGAAGAAAAAAAGAAAAGAATTCACTAATTTCCAGAAGACAAAGGTTTAACTGCCAGATATGTAACAAACACACACTCACACACACACCCACACAATACTTCAGGGGTTTTTATACAAGTTATTTAGGGCATAAGCTGAGTACTATACCCCTACACCCCACCAAAAAAGAACAACAAAAAAATCCCAATTTTACCCTCCCCCCATAATCTAGAAAACCCTCCCTTCACCCCTGATGTACAAAGTGTATGCACAATGGTGGCATTCCACCAGCCACAAAGCATGCTCAAACAGATGTCACCAGTTCAGTCACTCCATTGGCATGGCAACAGGCAGGTTTACAGGATTTTTCCCAATAGTGGTTAATACACAGCACCACTGTGAATTTTGTGAATTAGGCTTTGAAAAAAAAGTGTAATTTAGGGATTTGGGACTCAAAAAGACTCATTTTGTATCAAGCTTATCTCAAGAAAAAGGGAAAATGAGTTGCACATTGAAATTTTGCTATGGGTAGTTTGATGTCCCAATATTCAAATAAACTCCCTTTTCAAATAAACCCAGCTCCATGCACAAAGAAAAGGACAACTCTCCAACCTCAAGAGCTATCCGGTGACAGAAAGTGTCACTCCTTCTAAGTAACTGTCTCTATGCCATAAAAACCACAGGCCAGGTTTCTTCCTTTCCAAACTCCTGAAGTGGTAGTTTCTTCTCCTCAGCATAGCTCCTGGTGATGCAGGCACAGAAAGAACTGCTCAAATCAAAACTCCCTTTCTTCATAAAAGCCACAATGGCCACATGACCTTTAATAAAGCTTTCCCTGTTGCTCCTGCCTTTCTAACACTCTCAAAGCATCTCCTAGGGAAAGGGAAAAAAGCACTATTCCCTTTCCTCAACCACTACTCTAAAAGCCACTTGTTATTGAATGTTTATGGATTAAAAAAAAATAAAACGTTAAAAAAAGTGTCAAGTTCAGTTTAGTTGATCATATCCACAAGAATGTCAAAAACTACTAGATTGTAACCTCAAATTCCACTCTTGATTAGTTACCTATAAGAAAATGCTATTTGAACCAGTACCAAGAGTAAGTATTGAGCTGAGGGTTGAACCTGGAGCAAACCAGTTATTGTGAGAAAAAAAAAAAAAAAATCAAAGCTCCAACATGGGAAATCAACTACTATTCTTCCAGATTTAAAGATTTTTCACTCACTACCTCCATAAAGGAGGACACACCCATTAATTTTCCTACATGGACTCAATAGGGCATGGAGATATGAAAGGGAGAGATGTGTTAGAAAGCAGGACAAATATACCATTACTGAAATTAAAATGTATCCTTTGGGCCTACTCCATTGATTATAATCTGAGGTGGGGAAGGCTAAAAGCAGCAGCAGGCTACAAATAGATTTAAGAAGATGGAAGAGGTGTGTGTGTGTGTGTGTGTGTGTGTGTGTGTGTGTGTGTGTGTGTGTGTGTAAAAAGCAGCAGCAGGCTACAAATAGATTTAAGAAGATGGAAGAGGGTGTGTGTGTGTGTGTGTGTGTGTGTGTGTGTTGGGGAGGTCTGAAAAAAAGAATCTGAAGAACTAGAACGTAGTGTCAGTTAGCATAGCTGCCGAAATCCATGTCCAGAGGTAAACCTAACAGAGCTAACATAGAGAATTGAGATAATACTAACAAGCACGTTCAAAGTGAATGTCCCACTTCCTGAGCGCTGCAAAACAAGACAGTGAATGCTATTGCCACCTCACCATAGGCACACTAGAGAAAGAGGGCATGTAGTCAAGGATGGTGCCAATGGCCAGTCACTATCGGCTTATCGGTTGTAACCTGTTCTGACATCACTATCAAGCCTGACTATTGAGCACCTGTTTCCAGTTGAGACACCACAACTGTCCTATTGGCATGCACGATTTGAAGGGAAGACCAGTGTTTTAAATCATTAGCAAAAAGTGGAGAAAACAAAGGTCATTCAGAGCCTGTCTTTCTTGGGGACACAGATCCTTTGTCCAGTCTATTAGAAATATATAATACATTTTTCAATCTCATGAATTAATCTTTAAAAAAGGGATCCCAAACAAAAAGCCCAACCAAACGCACACAAATAACCTAGAAGATGTGATTACCCCTAAAGGATGTGCATATATCACAGAGATGTTAGTGCAGATTAATATATTACAGAGACTGTGTTACATAAAATACCAAGGCTAAAGTTTTAAAAGACACTTGCCCCCAATCTTCACGAAATATAATCTAAGGAAAGCACAAATGTTACTAGAAATGTGAGACTCAAAGTTATAAACCCCTAAAAATAGAAGTGCACGGTGGAAACACTGATAGGTTTTTTCAGTACGTGAACACAAACCTTCTTGTTAAAATACCTAAACAAACCCATACAGCAAACAGAATAATCTTTAACACCTCATAACGAAGTTCACAACTATAAAGTTAACCTTCATGAAAGACAATAATCCAATTGCTACTTATGTTCAAGTTTTACATTTTTGGCCGAGTACTAACATCTCCAAATTCGTTCCTTACACGCATATGGTGCAACAGTGAAACGACTCTCTGCCACTGGGAGCTTTCTTAAAAAAAAAAAAAAAAATCAGAGTAAGGATATTCCTTACACCGTCTTAAAAACCAGAGTGAAAATATTCCTTAAATAACCTTTGTTCTATGAACATCTGTAAGAACCAGGTTGTATGAGAGAAAAATATGCTGTAACTCAACAGGTAAAAGAAAACTGTGTACGTAAATATTGAGGAAGCAAATCTAGATAAAAAGGCAGAGGTTAAATTTCACTAATTTTTCAACTTATTAGCACACTAAGACCCCCTAAACCTTGTTCCCATTAGCTCATGGTACCAGAATATGGAGGAGCAAACCTACACATCTGTCTTGTGACTGCCTTCATAAGGCATGTAACAAGGCTGTTATCAACTACACACAGACCTCCTGAATGCATGGTTTCTCCAGCCCCTCAGAGCCCCTTAAACTCCTGCTTTAAGCAACATGAGCAGTGAGCAAGGGCACCAGTAAAAAGATAACTGCTAACTGAATAGTGCTGGAGCAGCATTTAACATACTCCCATCAAGCACAGGATGCAACGTAGGTGAAGAACAGAGCCAGGAGAACTCATGTCCTAGAGCAGGGCTGGTAGACATTAGTGGTGGGGCTGTGCAGTAGTGTCCTAGGTACTAGCAGGAATCCAAGAGATGACTTCATACCATGTTTCTACGAAGAAATGGGAAGACAGGGGTATGAAAAGGAAAACACTCTATCCCCAGATAAAAACAGAGCATGGTTCATGGGATCTGAATGCACATTTATGGCATACAAGAATTTCAATTCTCTGTTTTCATAAAGCAAAAATGTCAAGTCTTTGTGATTGAGTTTCACATTAACTGGTACTTTATTTGCTTAAAACCTAAACATTGTCAGTTTGAGAAGAAATCCATTGTGATATATAGATCTCCCCATTTAAATTCTAGGGTTTCTTCTTTTGATCCTTGGTAAAATCTTATCCAAGAAACAGAATAGATACATATATATATTTTAAAACATGAACCATTAGAGAATGAAATAGAAAATCAAGAAAGATTTAAGTTTTGGCGGCCCTTACTTTTTTTTTTAAAGTTCCTTAAAGACTATAGCAGGATAAAGGATCACTGGCTCCGAGTCTCTTAGAGATAACACGTGATGCAATTAAAAAAAAAAAATAACCCACACCCTCAAACAAGGTCAGGTAACCTCAATTCCCTGTGCTGCCCCAGGATAAAAAAACATGAATACTTTTAGTAACAATTCGTAATTCATCTTTATCTCCTACCTGCCCCATCAGTGGAAGTTTAAAGCCATGATTTTTCTAGACATCCATATTTTTGTATATAGAATATAAACTTGTATTAGATGACAACTGGTTTTTTTAAAAAGTTCAGGTAGAGAAACAATCACTTTTAACTAAAACCTTCTATGTTTTCTGATTACTGTTTAACTTGCTACCATTTAGCAAAAAGCAAAATTTCCATAGTGTTCACCTCAAATCTTATTGCTTTACAACTGTGGCATACCCTCCATTAAAAATAAAAAGATGAAGCAGTCAATCCAGTGATTAATTTAACATGGCTTTCATTGGGAAAGAGGGGGAGGGAGAAGAGGGGGTCGTGATAAAGAGACCCATAGACAAAAAAGGTAAATTAAACATACAATGGTTTTCTTAAAAAAAAAAAAGGAAAGAAAAAGAAGAAAATGTTATTTTCAACAAAAGGAAAAAAAAAAGCATTGAAAGCCCATGAGTCAAGCCATAGCCAAAACCATATTCTATCTTAAGTAGGTTTTCTTTTTTTTTCCCTCTTTTTTTCTTTTTTCTTTTTTTTTTTCTCTTTTTTTAATAAAATCTCTCCCCAAACCATCATCACTTTTAATCCTCCCCAGACTGGGCTTCATCTTCAGATCCTTCATCCCCAGATTTCTCAGGTGGAGGGCTTGCAGATGTTTTCTTTTCAGGAGGGCTTTCTGGTTCCTCGTCTTCTTCTTTGGGAGAAGGAGTCTTTTCCTTTGATGCCTTTGAAGCTGTGGGGCGACCCACTTTCCCTTTGCCTTTCACAGGGCTTGGCGTCACTGAAAGAAGAAAAATACCAATTTGGGGAAGGGAAGAAAACATCTTTAACAAAAGTCAGCTACTAAAGAAAATAATCTGTACGAAAAAAATCTATAAAGACAACACCCTAATTTACTAAAAATGAAGATGGGTACTGGTTTCCAAACTCTTTTAACCAACACTGTAATGTTATGTTAGCAGTAATGCTTACAATAGAGAAACAGGATGCTATAGAAACTGCACATCATCCTTAGTGGCTTGTGAAACTAAAAATTGTTTATGTTTAAAACTCGGGTGAAGAAGAGGGGATGCAACTTAACCTGAATAGGAACTAAAGCCATCAAATAACTTTTAACAGTTCCATCATTACTAACACTAAGACATGATGAGTAAAAGTTCTATTTGCTAGAATAAAAAAAAGCAAATCCAGCTTTCTGATTTAATCACAAACTAGCTTCAACCAGGAGAATACCTGGTAGAAACCACAAGGGCCTAAAGAAAATGAATCTATGCTGTCAAGTGTGATTTTATTCTGCTAGCAGAGAGGATGGTGTAGGGATCAGAACACAGAACTTAAATGTATTACTGTAGGTGTGTATTTTCACAATTTCAAGTCTTTACTAGCTGCTGGGATTGTGATATCAGTGGGAAAAAAGGGCAGTAATAACTATGCCGGTGGGGTGTTTCTACCACTGTACCTGACACTAACAGGTAATTCCCAAATCTTGACTTTTATATGGCAGTAGTTGAAGAACACGGCTAAGCCACCAGACTTCCAGAGGCGCTGGAGTCCTTATTAATAAATAAGTGATACTTCCAGGTATAGAAGACAGGATCCTTTTATTTTTGTTAAGTACGTGGCCAATGCCAAGCCCTAATGAAGAACTTCTGTAGAGAAGGTTTATTGGTTCTTCACATTTTTCAAAGCAGTAATTTAATCTGACTTCTGCAGAGCTCACCTGTGGCCTTTAGCCTGGGTTTGGGCATTTTCTTTTCTTTTCTCTCAGGTTTGGACTTCTTAACCATCTTTTTGTTTTTCTTTTTTGAACTGCCATAGTCACTATCATCATCGTCTTCCATTAGGAAATCCTCATCACTGCCGGAATCTTCTGAGAGGAAAGAAGAATTTCAACGTCCAACTTAATGTATACAGCCTTCCAAGTGAACAAAGGGAGAGAGTGCTAAGAATGGAGAATGGATTTGGAAGTCAAACACTCTTGGATTCTATTTGCAGCTGTACTACCAATCTGGTTGGAGCTGTCACTGGCCCCACCTGTAAAATGGTTTAGCACGCACCATGAGGGTTACATGACTGACTTGTTTGAAGAGTACGTTGAAAACAGGAAAAGATAAGACTTAATCTGGATAAAAACTGAAGCCATCAAGTAACTTTTGGTAGTTCCATCACTCCTATATAGTCCTGATGAGACTAGGGAAATGAAACTGAACTGATTTGGTGTGTTTGGCCCAAGTATAAACAAATGAAGTAAGAAAACTACATACAAAGCAGATAGACATGTAATTAATTAATCTGAGTAACCTGTGAAACATCTAAATGTAGTTAACACCTTTTTTTGCAAGGAGAGGTCTACACCCTTCTCCACCAAGCCAAAATACAAATCTTAATCACAACACCCACCATGTAACTGTTAGTCTAACAATTGCTCATTCAGTATTTGAGTAGAAATGATGGACATAATGATCATGAGAATCTCTGAACCTTTTAAAATATACATAGATATCAAAACAGTCATCTCTTTTAATAGCTAGTATCTAATTTAAGCGACTGATTTTAACACTGAGCATCCACAAAAACGTGGAAGTAATCGAGGTCACGAACTACAACCATGACCAAAGTAACAAGGCAGCTTTACGTACTCTCCTGGAATGGCACCTCATCCTCTTCTTCTTGTTCTTCTTCACTGCCCACATCTTCCATGAGCATCTCCCTCTGTTTAGAGGCTGCTTTAGAGGCTGCCTGCCGTTGCTGGCGCACATTTTTATGATCTTCTTTTTCATCTTCACTGTCCTCTGCAATATCCAAGTTATAATGCAATGATCAAAGAGTTATGGGTTTGACAGCTGACTAGAAAAGCCGATATGAGATATAACCTGCAGCTTTATTTCATTCAAAAAGGGTAAATTTTATCCCTAAAAATTTCTACAAAATATACAAAAGAGCTAAAATTCAAAGAATGAGCTTGAATAAGACTATGCACCCACTAGTACATATGAAAGAACTTAGGCATGTAGTTCTAAGTAATAATAAAGCTGAATTAAGGTGTGAGCACATGTTTCCTATAACGTACTTTAAACTTGTACCATTGCTTTGCCCTGAAATTTGCAATCACATTCAAACCTACCTACACAGTTTTTAGAAACTAAAGTTAGAAAAATGTTTTTCTAGAACAGGGGAAGATTGTCTTCCAATGATATTTATTCTAAGATACAAAACATACGGAACCTAAAATAATGCCAAACTACTATCCTTTTCAGTGAATGAGGTGTGGCCATTTCAGTTTAGAGGAGATTGAGAGAAATCTTTAAAACACATATTAAAATCAATTAGATCTCAATACAATTTTATAAAAAAATTACTTTCATATACTATAGTTTATTAATTAAAAGTTCTTTTCAACACACAGTTGTGGTTGTGCATAAATCTGGTTAAACAACAGGATGCCAGCCTATTGGCTCTAGACCAAGTTATATTTTTATTAGTCTCTACCTACAGCCCTTCTCCTGGACTTTGAGGCTCCCTTATTCTGTTAAGGTTTAGCCGTTACTCTTCTGGAAACACTCGAGTCTTATAAGCTTTGCCATGGTCAGTGTTCAAGTCATCACTTTCCCTACCCAAAACCTCACCTGAAGACAAACAGACACAGGGAACGGAACTGACTTTGGTAGACTCAAAACTAAACGCACCTCACAGTAGCTTAACACTAGTACAGAGTTATTCATCTTGAAGTGCTCAAATGCTTACAAATGTAAGAGATTCAAATTAGAATTCACAAGGCAGATGAATAAAAGTGTACGTTACATTATCACAACAGCACTAGATAGTGCAAAAGGTTAATATAATTTATTTTCAGACAATTAGCAGACTTGGAAAAAAAACGGAACGCAAAATAGCTCAGTGGAGTGAATCCAGTGGAACTCTGTCTACCCTCTCTACATATTAGCTAAATAGCAGTCTCATTTTTTTTTTTTTAAATGTCGGTTCATTGGTTTGTTTACTTATTTATTTTTGGCTGTGTTGGGTCCCCGTTTCTGTGCGAGGGCTTTCTCCAGTTGCGGCAAGCGGGGGCCACTCTTCATCGCGGTGCACGGGCCTCTCACTATCGCGGCCTCTCTTGTTGCAGAGCAGAGGCTCCAGACGCGCAGGCTCAGTAGTTGTGGCTCACGGGCCTAGTTGCTCCGCGGCATGTGGGATCTTCCCAGACCAGGGCTCGAACCCGTGTCCCCTGCATCGGCAGGCAGGTTCTCAACCACTGCGCCACCAGAGAAGCCCAGCAGTCTCATTTAAAGGGGGATCCAGGAAGGCAAAAGCAGGGGAATATAGACCACAACTAAAATGGTTGGGCGCAAGATGGAATAAACTCTCAACTCTTTTAAGAGTTACATTTTAAAAAATAAATACCAATGAGTAATCAGGATTTAACATTTAATTTAGTCAGTTCCTCATTAATTCTTTTTCTTTTTTTTTTTTTTTTGCAGTACGCGGGCCTCTCACTGTTGTGGCCTCTCCCGTTGCGGAGCACAGGCTCTGGACGCGCAGGCTCAGCGGCCATGGCTCACGGGCCCAGCCGCTCCGCGGCATGTGGGATCTTCCCGGAGCGGGGCACGAATCCATGTCCCTTGCATTGGCAGGCAGACTCCCAACCACTGCGCCACCAGGGAAGCCCCTCACTAATTCTTTTAAGTTAGAATTCTTACAAAAAAAACTTTCTCTGTGGCTACTGTTTCAAAGGTCTACTTCCCAGCTAAAAAGAGTCAGATTGAAACTAATCGTTGTTTGCTTTCCAACTGGAGTCATCACTCCCCCTGATTCTTATTATTCTATTTAGTTTGATATCTTTTATTTGTTCATGTAAACGGTTTTCAATTTTGACTATGCATGAGAATAATCTGTAAATACTTATACAAAACAAAGCCCCAACATCCCACCTAGACCTTACTGAATGAGAAGCCCTGGGATGGGATGGATATAAGTACGTTATAAAAACCTTCATAAGCGGCCGCATGGCACAGGGAGATCAGCTCGGTGCTTTGTGACCGCCTGGAGGGGTGGGATGGGGAGGGTGGGAGGGAGGGAGATGCATGAGGGAAGGGATGTGGGAACAGATGTATGTGTATGACTGATTCACTTTGTTATAAAGCAGAAACTAATAAAAAAAAATTGTGTAAAAAAAAAAAACCCTTCATAGCAGACTTCCCTGGTGGCGCAGTGGTTAAGAATCCGCCTGCCAATGCAGGGGACACGGGTTCAAGCCCTGGTCCGGGAAAATCCCACAGGCCGCGGAGCAACTAAGCCCATGTGCCACAACTACTGAGCCCGTGTGCCACAACTACTGAGGCTTGCGCACCTATAGCCTGTGCTCCGCAACAAGAGAAGCCACCGCAGTGAGAAGCCCGCACACCGTAGCGAAGAGTTGCCCCCGCTCGCCACAACTAGAGAAAGCCTGCATGCAGCAAGGAAGACCCAATGCAGCCAAAACCAAATTAATTAATTAATTAGAAAAACCAAAAAAACCTTCATAGGGACTTCCCTGTGTGGTCCAGCGGTTAAGACTCCACACTCCCAATGCAGGGGGCCAGGGTTCGATCCCTAGTCAGGGAACTAGATCCCGCATGCTGCAATGAAGATCCTGCACGTGGCAACGCAACTAAGACCTGGCGCAGCCAAATAAATAAATCAAAATTTTTTTAAAAAACTTACAAACAAGAAAACCAAACCAAAACAAAAAACAAAACGAACTGCCTCCACAGGAAACTGTAATAAGCCACCAGGATTGAGAACCACTGTGAGCTCTTTGAAGGTGGCAACACGTTTGTAATGCAGCATTTACCACAGAGCCTGGCATTATAATAAACCACTTATTAAAATGTCCAATAAATAAATATATAAATAGAATTACACCTATTACATTAAAAATTCTTTACTACCTGCTGAGTGAGAATCATCCTTCTTGGTCTTCACATCTTTTTCTTCTGAGTCCTCACTGTAAGCGGAAGGGGGAAAAGATTAAAAATCTTAGATCAAAATCCAAGTGAACATAAAACTCTGGTATCTGACTGGAGAAGAACGCTGAAGAAAACCTCTTTTATACATAAAATATCCAAACAGATGCTGAGGAGTGGAACTGCTTGCATTATTTCTCTACTTCATAGGAATGCTGGTGATTAAGAACAATTTTAATGTTGGTGATTAAGAACAATTTTATCTACTTTTAGAAAACACTGCTCCCTCTGAAGACCCAAAGGAAAAAAAGAAGGTATCTCAATACTGGCTAAAAATTTTTCACCTATGGATAAGACCTGGTTCAGGAGAACATTTACTAAGAAAATTTTTTTGTTGTCAGAGGCAAAGTATGAATATACTGAAAATAAATTATATAATGTATCAATGGTGGTAAAGTAGGCAAGTAAATGGATAGCCCCAAATATAGATGTAGAAAACACCTTTATAATTACTAAAGGAAACTGGAGTTTAGTTATATAAATTACAATACGCCTAAAAAATTTATCTAAAACAAAATGAAAACAAATCAATTAATTAATTACCTAATATTAAATATTTAGGAGTCCAATATTTCTATACCTCAGAAACCTCAACACATAGGCATGCCTTGTATCATGGAGAAAATAAAAGCGAGCTAAAGGTCACTGCAGAGTAAAATAAGAAGTTAAGGAGCTTCAAAGTTCAATGGAAAGTTTTATAAAATAACTTTTTAGGTCACAAAGATGCACATTTTATATCTTCACAAATCTTAAACTGGAAATCTGGGTTCTAGTGTTCTGTCTTTGGCATGAATTATTTAGTTGTATGATCTTAGGCAAATCACTTGTACTCTTCAGCGCTAAAATTTTATGATTCCATGAGAAATTCTGACAAACAAAAAAAGAAGGAGTCACATAAAAGTTGATAGCTTTCTTTTCTCAAACAGCAGATCCTGTAAATCTCTTTTGGTATTCCTGTAATTTAGACCACACTCAAATGACAACCTACTGAACCCAAGATTCCTAAGCAAAAAGAAAAACCGAACACATTTCTTTACTAAGTAATCTGATCCAAATATACTATAATTCTGAAACCTGTGACTGTTCTATATAAATATTTTATGCAAAGTAAGCATTTAATTCACAAGTCTATTACAATGATGAAGAACGGTATCATTTCCTCTAGTTCTTTTATTATTGAGTTTATAGAGACCATTAATCCTTGAGCCCCGTTACAGTGAAGTCAAGTAAAAGCTAAACTTTTAAGTAGAGACCAACAAAAAAAGCAACATAATATTGGTCTGAGGGAATAAATGTACAAGGCACTTAATACAAATGGCAACAAAAGCTATATTTATTTCAACCATTCCTGGACACTTCACAGAGAGTAATAAAGCCAGATGACTGCAACAAGGAAAAATTTAGGCTAGATATCAGTTATATTGATGAGACATTACAACAGGCCATGAAGATGCTCATTCCTAGGAGAAATATAATAAAATAAATATAATGTAAGGTAGTTCTAAGTTGGGCTGCTATATAAAACTGGATTAGAGAGATATATTCTGAAACTATGGAAAATGTGTCTCCCTACAGTATAATTTTGTCTTCTTTTTCCTCAAAATTTTTCCACGTTTCTGAAATTCTCCAGGGCAGAAAACATTAGATGTTAGCAATTCAAGCAAACAGAAAATACTTAGGTACATTTATTAATTAGTATTATTTTCACAAACTTAGCGTTCTGTGAATTCAGAATGGAAAGATTTCTGCCTAGGGATTATAGTGGTTTTAGTGCTCAAAAGTAAATAACTTAGAAGAACTAGTGAGAACTATTAATTCATTTCTTTGAACTGCTCATACTTAATAGTATTGTTTGGAAGTGGTATAGCCTAATGGTTAAAAAAATGGACTTTGGAGTCCAACAGACATGGTTTCAAAACCTACTGGTCTATTTGCTGGTCCTTGGATAAATCACTGACCCCTCTAAGTTAATATTACTTATCCTAATAAAGGTTTTGTGAGAATTAAATGATAATGAATATAAATTAGCATATAATAGATACTGGCACATAATAGTCATAAACGGTAACTATCATCACCACCACCACCACCAAGGAGGTCTTAAAGTTATGCTACACTGAGTACGAGAGTGAATGAATGTGTATAGCTGTAAGAGCAGAGATGAAAGCTACAATACCCTGGTCTCATGAGGCAATTACAGTTAAAAATACAACTCACCTGAATTCATTTATAAAACTAAGGGAAAGGAAACAGCCCAAAATGATTAAATTATTTAAACAAAGTAGAACTGACTATAGACAGTAAAACTCGGCAGGCAATGCAACATTCTATAAGCTTTAGTTATGATTCTGCCAATGATTTGTGACTGAATAGGAAAGGTCACTTATTCTTTGCCATTTCTACAATGAAAATGCCAATACTAACCTTGGGCAACAAATTATATACTTAAACAATCTTTCTGCCTTTGTTCAGAGGTTTGAAGTAGCACCAAAGTCATTCTGGCATACTTGGAGCTCACCGTGGATTCCATGACCTTAAAGAGGCTAACCTCTAGACTCAGAAGCACTGTCTGAGATAACATGAAACATGTAAAACAATATTAAGTGAACAATAAGCACTTTCCCAAAGTAACTGAAGATTCTACCAATTTAGAGACCAGACACTATCCTCATCTGAGTGGTGACAGTGTAAGAAGAATCAGACTTATGCCTCTTACCTATCTTCCTGTGAATTCTTTCCAGATCGCCTCTTATTTTTAGCTTCTCGGGGAGATGATCGAATTTTCTTAGCTGGAGGGCCCGAATCTCTTCCATAATCTTCATCTAAACAAAGTATTTTTCAAGTTCAATGAACTATATTATGATTTTTACATGTCAAAATTACCACTCTATTTACTGATAATTCTCTCATGCTATTTAAAAGGTGAGAGGGCAGAATTTCCTAAATAATTTTCTTTCATTAAAAAAAAATTTTTTCTACTCCAGTTCCACCTTAACTCAATCGTTTCCATTTTTGCATATTACTCTCTAGTCCTCATGTGTATATTTTAATATACCCACAGTCAAATATCTTACTTTATATTCTACCCTTTTAATTTGTTAAAGACTTGTACATGTTTCCACATCTTCATATTTATTTGGAAACTATTATAGTAATATGGTTATATTACAAGCATTTTAGACTGTAAAGAACCCCCAATTCTACAATCCTAACACAATTACTGTTATCAAGTAAATTACTTTTAAACTAAAGTATTATATATAGCACACTCTGGCACTTGAGGAAAATACCTCCAATTTAAAAAGTCCTATAAAACCTTAAAAAGTGACTATTCCAAAACTGTTTACTACACCATCATATATAATGAGTATCTAGAATAGTCTGAAGCTTCAGCAATTATTAAATGGTTGGATAATTATAAATTATGGAATACCATACAACCATTAACCAACATAAACTTTTAGTAACACAAGCAAGATAAGTAGGGATGGGGTGGGAGGGGCACAGAACTCAATTCTATAGCAAGATGTCAACTATATTTTTAAAAGGAAAAAAAGGACAAAAAGGTTAAAATGGCCACCTGCTGGCTAAAGGACTTTGAATAATATTTCTGCCTCAGTTTCCTTATCTGTAAAATGGAAATAAAAATAGTATAATCCCATTTTAACAGGAATGATCTAAGGATTAAATGAGTAAGTGCAAACATTTAGTAAGCATTTAATAAATATTAGTATTACCTCTGGGAGGGTGGATTATGTTTTTATTCTTCTTTATACATTGCTGCATTTTCTAGGTTTTCCCAAGGTACATAATATTATGTTTATAAAGTAAAATTAGATTTAAAAAAAATAAAGGAAAAAGAATAGTAAACACATCTGGAAAATGAGAATAAGGACATACTCTAAAAAGACCTTTTATGGCTACAATTTAAGATACACTACTCACTCTGAGTTAGTTCACAAATCAAAGGTATTTCACAAAATACTCTCATCGTACTTTATTATGCAAAAAATTTACATACTCCCTATTATAATGTACGAGTTTTACCGTGATTATAGCAGGAGATATATTAAACTAATAAACACTGCATCAGAATTATCGCACATTTAAACTCTGGACTCCAAAACCAGATAAGAAAAAAAATTATTCAAGTGTTTATTTTCAATGATTTACTAAGGAAAAGTTAAAATCCATGCAAGTTCAACGTTTGTTTTGAGTGACACAGATTGACATAATTTATCAACAGTCTAAAAATAAAAAATGAAACCTATTTCAAAAGAATAATAAGAATGTACACAAGCTGGGTATTCTTCCACTAGTCAGTCGAATTCACAACTTATTGAAATCACAAAACTTACCAGCATCATCAGATTCCTGAAATTGTGAATAATCAACGACCTTCCTATTTCTGTAGAAAGAAGAGACTCTAATTAAGATCACAAAAATGTAGGACTTTTCTAAGATATCAGAACCCACATTTCTACTTCACAAACAGAATTAGAACTAGCTCTCTGAAATTTATTTTTCAACAAGCCCCTACCTCAGCCAAAAAATGTCACATTTTGTTATAGGAAAGTATAGCTTAAACCAAAAGTATTTCAAATGACAATTTTCATATTGCTTATCTGAGGCATAGCCCAAATGCTATCCTTTCCTACAAAACAACCTCCCACCTCCCACAAGTACATAAAACAGCAAAATAAGCCAAACTACCATAAATATTCATTATACAGAGATGATATCATATGCACACAAACCAAAACTGTAAATGTTACTTTATTCTTACTGCTATACACATGTGTACACCTGATAAATAAGGTTATTACTGAGTTTTTTTTCATGGCAAAGTGACTTTTAAATATAATAGTTAATTATGGTCACTATGGTGACGGTAAGTTAAGCCTTACATAGGAAGGGATGGCAAAAAATGGATTCATTCAAAAGATGCTCTTTATTAAAGAGCTTTTTTTTTTTTTTTGGCCATGCCACGCAGCTTGCAGGATCTTAGTTCCCTGACCAGGGATTGAACCCGGGCCACAGCAGTGAAAAACCTGGAATCCTAACCACTAGGCTACATGGAACTCCCTAAAGAGCATTTATTAAAGATACAAATTTATGTATTTACTTGACTCAGTGATTTTTTTTTTGACTCAGTGATTTTTAAGTACTTCTTACTAGGTAAGGCATCTTTAATATCTCAAACAAATTTAATTTCCATTTTCCTACTTCATATTCTAAACTTAAAAGTTTAAAATTCCTCTCTTAGATATAAGAGCTTCCATGTTAGTATCCAAACAGCCTGGAACTTAAAAGAGCCTTAGATGTACTGTAACTAAATGGAAACTGAACAAGTGAACCGAAAGAACTATAAGGGAAACATGCCACTAACTACACTTAAACCTAAGTCGAGGACTATTCCTGGTTTTATAGATTAAGACACCACTTAAATGCAAGAACAGGAGAGTCGGAATTCAAGTGCAGGCAGAACTTCTATATAATATGCAGAAAGTGATAGGGTGGGGTGAATTCTGAACACATGTTTGGGGCTTAGATGTGGAGGAAGGTATAGATAGCCACATCCTTGATTTGAGAGAGAGAGAGAGAAAAAAAGAAAGGCTCTTAAGGAATTTTGTATTCTGTTTTTCTTTAGTCTACCGACAATGAATTATCTTCTGACTTTACTGCCTCAATGAGGCAAGATGCAAAACTATAAAATATGTTGTAACTATATTTTGTTATAAGAAACTGAGTTTATATATTAAAGATACCATTCTATTAGAAAAGTTAATTTCAAAAATATTGCTATTAGTTCCACTTACATGAGTTACCTAATCAAATTCATAGAGATAGAAAGTAAAATGGTGGTTGCCAGGGGTGGGGTAGTGGAGGATGGGGAGTCAGTGGTATGTACAGTTTCAGTTTTGCAAGAGGAAGAGTTCTGGAAATTGAGTGCCCAAAAATGTGAATGTATTTAACGCTACTGAACTGTACATTTAAAAATGGTTAAAATGGTAAATATGTTATTTTACCACAATTAAAAAAAAAGAATAAAATAAAAATATTTTTTCTTAAAAAAAAACCAAACCCTATTTGGGGGGCGCTAGTAATCAAATGCTTATCATGTTGCAGGAAATAGTGATTTTTAATGACAGATACCATGAAAAACAGTATTATGAACACAGTGCAAAGATGACCATTTTCTGCATTACTTAGGATCAAGGCAAATGGGACATGGAACCAGGGAAAAAGGATCCAGAAGAGGGAGTTTTAAATCTTTATCTCTAACAATTATGTACAGGTTCTGAAATCGTGGGCATAATAATTTTAGGTTAGCTGGTGGAATTGCAGCTAAAATACTGGTACAATTTCCGGTATCAATTTCTGGTATCAATAGATACATCCTACGAGACTATATAAAGGAGGGTAACCATATGGCAAAGGATCATATGAAGAACTATTGAATAAACTGGGATTTTTAACCTGCAAAAGGGAAAACATGTTAGCTTTGGTGATCAGATTAAGTGTGGGTTCAATATAAAGAACTTCCTAACAGTTTACTAATGATAGTTACTTCCTTAGTCTATCACTAGAAACACTCCAAAAAGGAGTACAAAATACAGAATCTGTTAGTAGGAATCCTGGGTTCTAGACTTCAAGCAAATCACTTACTTCTCTGGGCCTCAGTTCCTCATCTGTTGGAACTGATGACCTAAGTTGCTTGACAGATCTAAAAAGCTGCTCTATAAAATTAAATTATCAAAGTTTAATGAAAAAGATGACTTTTTCAATTGTAAATGGTCAACTATCCTTTTGCACAACATACATCTTAACATGTACCGCTGTACCATTTGTTTTCTTCACTAATCTAAGCTTCTTGAAAGTAACAATCATGTCTTATATCCACATTTCTGGTACAGAACAAGGTAAAAAGTAGGCACTCAAATGTTTTCTGAACTTTTTGCTCTTAGGATCAAATTTTAAGAGCTCTGTTAAAAACCTAATTTTAGAAAATACTCTAGAGGATAATATCCAATCTCCTTAAAGACTTTTAAGATCTCATCTCTTGCCACTTAACAAGCAAGCAACCCCAGGAGGCTTAATTCTACCAATCAGGTTGTTTTTTACCACTTGGTCATACAGCTCCCTTGCTTAGAATGCTATTCATATCACCCTCACTCATATCAGATATAACCTCACCTCTCAACAACTTTAATCCCTTATTGATACTACATAAACTACTAAATGTCTGTCTTCCCTATTATATCTGAACATCTTAAGGACAGGGGTTGTCTCTCCTTCATCTGGAACACCAAATTCAAGGAAGGCTTGATGAGTGAATGGACTTGGACTTGGCATCTGCAAAGGATTAGTGTGGGAAAGGGAATCAGTAGAGAGGATGCATGTACCACTGGAGTTTTCAACTTATCAGACATTTAATCCCACTGCCAACGACAAAAGAAAATTTAGTTCTCTCCAAACTGAATAACTTGTTATTTAAAATCTAAGAGATTTAAAAGGGGAATTCCCTGGTGGTCCAGTTGTTAGGACTCGGCGCTTCCTCTGCGGTGGCCTGGTTCAATCCTTGGTTAGGGAACTAAGATCCTGCAAGCTGCACAGTGCGGCCAAAAAAAGAAAAAAAAAAAAAAAAAAGGAAGGATTTAAAAGGCAATTATTTAGTACGTTTTTTTCTATCCTAGTTTTCAACACAGGAAAACTACAAAAATGTCACATAGACTATACTGACATTATATAAGCAATTAAATTAAAAAATTTCAAAACTAAATTGAAAGACTACTGCTTCCCTTGAAACACAAAATATTTTAACTTTCAATTACGTGAAAATGGCCATAATTATCTTTTTTTTTTTTTTTTTTTTTTGCGGTATGCGGGCCTCTCACTGTTGTGGCCTCTCCCGTTGCGGAGCACAGGCTCCGGATGCGCAGGCCCAGCGGCCATGGCTCACGGGCCCAGCCGCTCCGCGGCATATGGGATCCTCCCAGACCGGGGCACGAACCCGTATCCCCTGCATCGGCAGGCGGCCTCTCAACCACTGCGCCACCAGGGAGGCCCGGCCATAATTATCTTACATAATAAATATTATTTATCGCAAAAACTGTAAAACCTGAGTAAAGCAAAATATGAATATAGAAGCACTCTTGTCTTAAGGGTAACTAGTCAAAAAAAAATCCATCTATAAATGCTAAAGAGGGGAAAAGAAAACATAATTTAAATAAAAGGGGCTTCCCTGGTGGCACAGTGGTTGCGAATCTGCCTGCCAATGCAGGGGATACGGGTTTGAGCCCCGGTCTGGGAAGATGCCACATGCCGCGGAGCAACTAGGCCCGTGAGCCACAACTACTGAGCCTGCGCGTCTGGAGCTTGTGCTCCGCAACAAGAGAGGCCGCAACAGTGAGAGGCCTGCGCACCGTGATGAAGAGTGGCCCTCACTTGCCACAACTAGAGAAAGCCCTCGCACAGAAACGAAGACCCAACACAGCCAAAAATAAATAAACAAATTAATTAATTAATTAATTAAAAGATCTATGATAACAAGGGTCATTCACAAAAACTCATTATAATGATTTATAATAATAGTTTGGTTCATTTTCTGCTTTCTAAAGATGCTTATTCAAAACATACTGTTTTCCACTACTTAAGAGATTTACCTTATTCAGGGTTGATATATATTTTTGATGAACTTATTCCTATGCAAACTTGAAATTAAGAAGGCAATATTTAAGTCTAAAGGCATAGGAAGTCCTACCTCTAGCTGAAAACAAAGAAACATTCTCATTTTTATTACTTAAATTAAATGCCAAAGCTAAACCAACTCTTCAGTGTAAAATGAGCATCAAAAACTGGAACTGGGGGCCTCCCTGGTGGCGCAGTGGTTGAGAGTCCGCCTGCCGATGCAGGGGATACGGGTTCGTGCCCCGGTCTGGGAGGATCCCATATGCCGCGGAGCGGCTGGGCCCGTGAGCCATGGCCACTGAGCCTGCGCATCCGGAGCCTGTGCTCCGCAACGGGAGAGGCCACAACAGTGAGAGGCCCGCATACCACAAAAAAAAAAAAAAAAAAAAAACTGGAACTGGGAGGACAACACAAAATTTCAATATAGCATAAAAGTTAAAAACACAGATTTTTAAAATTGGGTTGAAATCCTGGCTCTGCCAGTTACTTGCCCTCACTGAACTTCAGTGCCCTCACCTGTAAAATAGGAATAACAATACCTATCTCTCAAGATTGTTTCGAGGGCCAGGTACACAATTATTCAATAAATAGCAGCCATTATTTCTTGTAAGCACTTACTTGTTCCACCCAGAATATTACTGCAATCTTGAACCCATGTGAATACACAAGTAACACTCTTATTAGAACAGCACGATTAAGCTGCTCCTTTTAAAACCATTGTCTCAAAAATTAAAATAAAATAAAAACGTTATGTCTTAGAGTATTGGTTCTAGTGCTATTTAGAAAGATTGTCTTTAAGAGTTTGTTGCTCATTTCATTAAAATGCAATATCAAAATACCCCCCTATTTTTATATTAATTCCAACTTTATGATAAAGTTTTCAGTTGCCATTTAGGCCAGATAAAGTAGCAACAGTAGCTATTTTAAGTCCACCATTTAAGTTAGATCGATTTCTATCACTCAGATCAACTGGAGTTCCATCTAAGTAAGTCTAAAAGTTTGCACTAGAAAACAGAACTGTAACCCAGTAAGGAAAACAAATGTTTAAAATAGAAACTATAAGAACACAAATACTTCAACTAAGGGGCTTCCCTGGTGGCACAGTGGATAAGAATCCGCCTGCCAATGCAGGGGACAATGGTTCAATCCCTGGTCCGGGAAGATCCCACATGCCGCGGAGCAACTAAGCCTGTGCGCCACAACTACTGAAGCCCGTGCACCTAGAGCCCATGCTCTGCAACAAGAGAAGCCACCGCAATGAGAAGCCCACACACGCACCACAACGGAGAGTAGCCCCTACTCACAGAAAGCCCGCACGCAGCAATGAAGACCCAATGCAGCCAAAAATAAATAAGTTTAAAAAAAACTTCAATTATGTGCCTGCTCTTATTTTAAGTTGACATAATCGCTATATTTAGATTCTAAAGGTACCTTGGTCACAAATGAACCAATTCCTGGATGATCACCAGAGGGCTTTGAGATAAGCCCTTACTTTTGCATCAAAGTGCAAAAATGAAAGGTAAAGTTGGAAGCTAGACAAAGAACACTAAAAATCCATTTTTGGCACCAAATGTGGATAACTCAAGCAATAGGCTTTTTTTTCTTCCATTCTCTTAATCATCAACTTCTTTCTACTAAATACTGGTAGGTCTACCCCCAAAATGCCTTTTCTTTCTTACAGCAGCAACCATCCAAGACCAAATCACTGAAATGACCAATTCCTGAAATGTGAGGTATGTAAAACTAACATTCTCAAGAATCAGGGATCAACAGTATTTCAGAGCTGGAAACTACCACATCTTTTAAGATGATCTCATCTAACCCTTTGAACCTTAAAGATGAGAAAACAACTTAAAACCACAAAATTCAGTGCTACTCTTTAACAAAGAATACATCAAAACATGGAGAAACAATTAAGTTCCAGGTGAGGAAGCAGAACCTTAAAATAGAAACCCACATTTAATTATTGACACCCTAAGCTTTGTATTACTTAAAGAACACAAAATCATTTTCTCAAGGCAAATCAGAGAGACTTTTAGACAATTTACTACATTATTTAGCTCAATCAAGCTATCTTCCATTTTTGCCCTAAAGAAGTCCTATTGTTCTGAACAATGCAGGGAAGGAGAAGAAACACCTAGCTAATTTTCTAGAATTCAGCAATTTTCTCATTAGGCACTTAAAGTGCACTTGAAATCTGAGTTTTGAGAAACCCAAAACAGCTAACATAGCTCTTTTTACTAATCACCTAAGTGATAAACATCTAGAACAATGTTTCTCAGTCTATTGGTCACAACCCACTATTGGGTCCTGAAATCAATTTACTGATGTATAACCAGCACTTTATTTTCTTGGCTGCGGCTCGCGTGGGATCTTACTTCCTGACCATGGATCGAACCCAGGCCCCTGGCAATGAGGGCACTGAACCCTAACCACTGGACTGCCAGGGAATTCCCTATAACCAGCATTTTAAAAGAAAAAGAAGCAAATAGAAAATATCAGAGAAAATTACACCTAAATAACTGCCAAGTTCCTGAAACTTGTTTCAGGTATTTGTATTCTTGTGTGTAGCAAATTGTAATATAAAATGTATTTCTTATAGGAACTTCATCAAAAAAGTCTGAGCCACTGCTATAGAATAAAATGATTTCCAAAGTAGTTTTTAGTTTCTTTACAAAAAACGATGTTATTAATCCACGGCCACAGAAGTATAACATCTCTTCCTATTTTAATTCATTGTTTTAAGAAAACCACTTTTTTTAAACTTAAGCACTCATAACACCTATCAAAGTTTGGTGGCCCGTGGGGGACAGAGGGAAGGGTGATACATCACCAGGTATATTACAGCTACTGGACCTTAGACAATCTAACCCAATCTTACCCAAAACGTGTTATCCTATCAACAAATGTCCCTGGAAGGGCATGACTGAGAACCTTTCATGATCTCCCAAGGCAACTAATTCCAAGAAAACCGGATAATGAAACAGTTCTTCTCAGCGAGGTGAAATCTGCCTCTAAAGTCCACTGACCAATTCTGTCTTGTCTAGCTCCTGGGATCACCATGGTCTAAATCTAAACCCTCTTGCATAGAGCAGCCCTTAAAATTTGTGTGACAGTTTCCACTTTTTTCTTCAAGGCTAAGTACTGAAGTTTCTACATATCAAATGTCCTTAAAACTTAGGACATTTACCTCACTCCATTCTTCGATCCCTCAAGATTCTTCATACGCCAAGTTTTCTCAGGATATAAGAAAATTAGTTCATAGAAGCCAGGATACCTAAACTCAATTCAGGGTAATTTCTCACAGTTGCTTATTTTGAGCTTCACGTTCCTTCTGGCTAAGATATATTGCTTTGACTGTATCTTATACCATTCTGCTTTTTACAATTAAACAGGATTCAAAAACAGTCACAAGATACAAGAAAGCAAAAATTTTAAAGTAAATATTTAAAATCAAGAACATTACAGGAAATAACTCTTCTAAGTTTTTCAAATGGAAAAAGTAAATTTCTGCACTAAAGGGGAATAAAGGAGTTCTGAATGATGAGCCAGGTATGTTTGAAATAGTTGTCACAATGCCCTCCCAAATGTTTTTTATCAACTTGCTAATATTTCAGTCCAGATGAATAAACATGAACTCTTATATGGCACTCCTTATTCCCAAAATACATTCAGTTCCACCATATTCTCTCCATATAGTATACTATTTTATTTAAAAGTCACACACAAATTTCAATGAGTATAACAAAGCACTGGGTAAATAAAATGGGCTAGATTTTTCCCAACAGAAGTTGAGTGCAAAAACTATGCAATTAGGAACAGAGTAAACCTCAAGCAGGTGAGATTAAAGGGGTCTCAGATGAGCACATTACCAAGTAGAGTCCTGTCTGCAGCAAGAGTCTTGGAACCCTCAGTGGACTTTTCCAATTGTCTTAACTACCAGGGACAAATCTGTAGCCTGACAAAGATTTACTGACTCATTACAATAAAGGTGATGGAACATTAGAAGTGTGGAGCATCTCACCAAACAGAGGAAAACTTAAAAAGGATTCGGGGAAGGGTACAATTTAGGTGAAATTTAAATGAAGCAGTGTCTTGATAGGCTCAAAGCACAGCAGACTGTGTGACAAGGGGTCTACATCAGGTCTAGACAGTGAAGTGGACCTTGGGTCCTATTTCTTGGCAAAGAAGTTAAGGTAGATGTGAATTTTGTGCCCAGCAACCCCTCATTTGAAGCTCTAAAAATGTAAATCGAGGATAGCTCTCCGTGTCAAAAGGAGTTAGCTTTTCCTGATAAAAGTGTGATGTTTCACTCTAATTTCAAATAGCAAAGTTTCTGACAGTCTGATTTTAGAGAATCTTTTCGTAGCAGGAAAGCAGTAGTCAAAGCAGCATTGTTATAAATCTTGCCAGTTGTAGCACATCTGTGGAAGATAGTCTGTTATCCCAGCCCAATAAATAGCCGGCTGGATTTTTACTTCTCAGTGGAGCTAGGTTTTAGTTTTCTCAAGTAATTCATCTTCTGGGCCATTTTATCTTGACACATGAAATCTCCCTGAAGATCACCTTGCTTTGCAGGTAACTGAACAGGTGCACAGTTCAATAAGTAGATAGGCCCTAAGAAGCACCTGAAAATATGCTATAGCCAGTTGAAACACTCTTTGGCAACCTGTGGTCTCTTCACCAAAAATATTTCAAAGACCTATAATTATGGCTATTTAGATACTAGTTATTTTAAAATATGGCAATGCAATTCTGTAACAATCAGTTCCACTTCCTAGAACCTAGATAGTAATATTTTTTGAAACAAAACAAAGGGATGCCCCATTTTGACCAAAGTGGTCATATACTAAATGAAATGTTTTCTTATTGTCCACAACACCGCAGTCTCTAAATGCCAGAGGGGCACTATTCACATGGACTATAATGTGGATGTAACATAGATGGTGTCCCAGAGTTACACAGAATGGTGGCCTTGTTTTTATATTTCTGGGGAAAACAGACCAAAAACATAAATAAAATCAATCTCCCTTTCTTTATTCAAAACTACTTTCTCCTTATTAACTAGTTGTATGGCAATGATTTCAAACACTAAAACTCAACCACTTACCTTGGTAACTTTTGTCAAGTTAAATCAATCCCAATTTATTAATCTTAATTTCCTTCTAACTGTAATATACTGATGAGCTTTATAATAGGTGCTGAACCTTTTCAAATGCTATGGTTTTTCTCCTTTGGTCTTTTAATATAAATCAGTGACAGATTTTAAGTTTTATTCCCGGCACAAATGTTACTTGATCATATGTATTTTTAATACATACTGGATTCAGTTAGCTAAAACTGTTTGGCATTCTTGCATCTATACATATAAGTAAAATGAGCCCATTAATGTTCTGTGGTGTCCTTTAGGTGGCTTTGGAATCTATTCACTTATTTTGGTCAGGGGGAAATGTCCCTGAATTATGTATACACTTAAATGCCACTTATCTAACATTCATGTTTCCTCCCACAAAAGCCTCACACTACTTCAGTGCTTTTTCCTCTACATTCAGGTGTCTTTTCCTTTAATTAACCCCTTCACATATTCTTATTCCTTCGAAAAAATTTTCCTTTCCTCCACCCCCGACCCCCCCAGCTCACTTTAAAGTTGGTCTTCCCCACCAAAGTCCTGCTATGAACCATAACCCCCAAATGTGCTACTACCATGAGAAAGAGTTAACACCCCGTGGCACTGTCTGACTGGAAAGATCACACTGGCCACAACCTCTATTTGAATTCCTGTTTCCTTTTTAATGGTTAGGTGAACTGGATCAGTTACTTAATTTACTTAAGCCTCAGCCCTCTCACATATGAAATAAGGGATAATATATACCTTGCTCAGAGATGTTCAAGATTTTGAAAAACATGAGAAGTATCCGGCAGAATTGGCACAAAAAGTGTTGCTCGTTAAGTGATGGCTCTATTGAGTTTCGAGTAATTTTATTTTTTCTAAAATTGAAGATTGAGAAAGGAACTGTGCTGTTAAAGGTCTAGTCTTCTTATCTACAATTTAGAAATTCAAAAAGTTCTGACAACCAAGTCTTTTCATAATTTATATGGTGGTAAACATATGTGGGGCAAACAAGAGGGGCTTTTTAGGATTCTCTTTTAGTGTGAAAATTCCTAGGTTTTACCACAGAGATTAATGTGTTTGGTTATAGGAGCACTACCCCAGACTGGTGATGGTACATTATATATACAGTATAGGCGCCCTGTTATCTTTTTTAAATTTTTGAAAAAATTTGAACTTCTGAACACATATAGTCCCCAATGGTTTCAAACTAAGGATTGTAGACCTGTAAAACATTCTATGTGGAATCAAATGTATACAATAAATGTAAATCTAATGGAGAGTTAAATAGGTAAGACTCATGCAGTCTAAATCCAGCTTTACTATTATTTCTACGCCTTAGCTCCTAGACTTAAGTCATCAGTAGTAAATTGAAGGAACTGGACTTAATCTCAGAAGTTCTTTCTAGTTAAAAAAAAAAAATGCTTTTAATTAAAACTTATTCTGAGAATTGTTTTGAAGAGTAAGTTGAAAAAACTGCTATTTAAAATATTTTGGCCATATATTTCCCCTCAAATATTTTCTACATAGAGCTTAAAAACTAGTGCATACAGAATGCACTCACCATTATTTACAGATTACAAAATAAAATAGCATTTGACCATCTTCATGCCAAACACTAGGAAGGGAAGAGTGTTACCACAGAAAGAATGCCAGCAGTGTATTCAGAAAATCTAGGTTCAAATCTTGGCTGTTTCACAGTTCTGTGACCTTGAGTAACATATTATTTAAGCTTATTTCGTCATCTACTATATGGGAATTTTTTTAAAAATCCTCTATTACAGGGTTGTAATAAGGATAAAACAAGATAAAGTGAAATCCTCAGTACCTGACTCTGCACTTACTCTTAGTAAATGTTTATTTGGTAACTACTCTAAAAAAAAAAAAATCAAACTTTAAAGTCTTTTTTTTTTTTTTTTTGGCACTTTATTTTTTGGCCTCGCCGCACACTGGATCTTAGTTTCCCAACCAGGGATTGAACCCTGGGCCCCGGCAGTGAAAGTGCTGAGTCCTAACCACTGGCCCGCCAGGGAATTCCCAACATTGTCTTCTTGTAATTTTCAGATTAAATACATATATGTTGGGAAATGTTGAATACTTAAGTGTTGTTATAAAATTAACTCCTCCATTATTCAGGCTTTCCAAGTTATTATGTGAGATATCTTTGAAGGTAAAGTCTACAGAAGAGTTTGTCTTTTTAGAAGAAAGTGACACGTAAGTAATAATAAATGTACAGATCAAAGGTTAATAAAATCACACTTCTTTCACACACACACACACACACACACACACACACACACAACCTGGACATAGAGAATAAGATCAGATACAAGGAACCAGGCTCATCTAAAACTACATTTACTAGTATACTAAACTCTTAAGTGTCTTCCTGTGTATACTTGGTATCATTAATTCCAAGCTACCTTGAATTTTCAGGTTTCCAAGTTTTTCCCTTTAACCGAGGGCTTTTTGAAACTAATTTTCTGGTAAGAGAGAATATCAATTTTTTTTTTTTAGAAATCCAGACACATTCCAACCGAATTCTCTTTGAAAAGAAAGCAATCTGGAATCTTGGGGAAGCTGATTCTCAACATAAATAAAAAATGACCAAAAAATTTTTATATCAATCTGTAAAAGCCTATGCTTTCACATCTAAACTTTCAATGTTAAAGGTTCCTTGCAGTCTCAAGTACTAAACAAAAGAAGACAAGACATCAGGTACACTTACATTATAAAGAAAGGAGCAAACAGACTGATCTGAGTGATTTGGACCATTTTCAATAAGGGAGGAAGATCTCTAATGAATACACAAAGGTAAATTTCAAAAAACCAGGTTTCTAGGCTGGGCAAGTTAGTAAATCTCTGAGCTTTCTTTCAAAAGTAACAGCATTTTCTTCCCTACCTCACAAGGGTAAGAGTCATGAAAGCATTTTGAAAAGTTAAAAGTGCCATACACTAAAATAACATCAACACTTATCTGGTAGAAGAGACAAGCGGTTATGTAGAAAGCGGGTAGGATGAGGATAAGCAGGGCTGTAAATTAAGAATCTAGGTTCTAGGCCCAATCTTGGCATCTACTAGTGTGTGATGCAAGGCGCTTCACTTGTCCAGGTCCCCACATTAAGTCACTCGTAAAATGAATTTGCCTAAATTTCTTTCTGGCTCTAAGACTGCAATTTTACGCTATAAATTTGAATCCAAGGCCTAAAATATTTCAGCTCTCATTTATATATGAGTCAGATACTGTAAAAGGTGACAGCAATACAGTGTGAACAAAACTACTTAGATATGTGTTGCACACATGTCTATGGAAAACCCTGCTGTAGCCGGTCAGTTCATCATTCCATCCATTTGGAAACTGGTGTCAAGCAGCCATTAGTACATTTCTAAATCTTCCTTAAATGCTTGGGTTAATATTAAAATGAAAATAACAGTCACAGTAAAAAATGAAAAGCAGAAAATCCTCAAAATTATATACAGGCCTAAGGGTAGAAACATATCCCAAAAGAAGCTGCAGGGACACATTTTCCAACACATGTTTTTCTTGTTTTTGGTTTGTTTTTAAACAAGGTTGATCATTCTGATATTGGGTCAACATCTATCTTTTTTTTGTTACATTCCCTCAAGTACACAGACTCTTCAATTACAAAAGCACTTCCCTAAGGCAGAACTTTTTTATTGCAAAATTTAACAAACCACCAAAGTCAAGTTTAATTATTTCTGCTTTATTATTGGTCAAGAGTATGTTAAAGGCTTTCAAAAAAGTTACAAAGAGATTTCTTCACTAAAATATATAATCAAAAACCAAGTTGCTTTAAAATTAATAACTTGAAAGTGACCCAAAAAAAGCCCATAATATATTAACTTCATTCTTCAATTAGGGGCAAATATACAATCAAAATTACTTTTAACAGACTGAGCAAGAAAAAAGTTGTGCACAAATCCCAATGCCTTCAAAAAACTGATTAGAACGTGCTTAATATATTTACCCCTACCCGGTGACATTAAAAATCCAAGTTTTCAAGAAAAAAAAAGTTCTGTTCGTGTTCCAGCATCTAAATTTGGGAGTACAAACTCAGGCAAATGAGTAAAATCACAATAATAAAATCAAAAGTCATCAAAACCTAGTGAACTGCAGTTAAAAGATAAAGAAAAGTAATAGTCCAATTTCACCACACAGTAATTTACTCCCAGAAGACAGAAGATCCAATCCAGATGAAACAAATCTTTATTATGATATTGTCTATTTCTCCTGATCCTAAAGAAAATACTCTACATAAACTGATGGGATACACTGGTCATTTATTATGCCAAAAAAAGTATGCAAACTATAATTTGAAATATCTATTCAGACTCCGTGCCAAAATGTAGGCAAAACTCTTCCCGGTGGCGATGGTGAGTTATCGGAGATGCGGGTTTAAATTAGGCAGAAAAGCTGTCAGGTAGTTAGTTAGCACTCTCCTCACGCCCACCCCGAGCGTAGGAGCATGCAGCCCCATACCCCCACCAGCTGGAGACTGCTGTTCTAGTCTGCAGACAGAACGGTGTAGCACAAAACCCTTTCCGGAGTTCCAAACCTCCCTTTAGAGCTCTAGCTCAAAATACTTCCGTTCCTCACAAAACTTGGAATGAAGAAGGGGAAGCAACAACTATTAAAACATTTAGAAACGAAACCTATTTATCCATAAACCACTATGCAAAGTAGCCAATTCCTTACATTGAAAGCGCCAAGGACATTATATTAAAAGTAATATTTATTTGCAACCGCTCTCCTTCGTAAGGCCTCAACAGATTGGATTAAGCCACACCCCTCCATAAATGGCACATTCCATACGATAGCCGGGAGGACGGCCAAGGGCGATTCCACCGTCCGCTGGGGAACAGCAAACTTGTTGAAATTCTCAGAATAAAGTCTTAACGATTAACCGAATCTAGCCCGTTTATTATTAAACTTATTCGAGGTAAAGATAAGATTACAAAAACATCCGAGACGTGTACGCCGAGGAAGAGGAGAGAGAGGTAGCGGGAACGAGAACCACACGGGATTTAGGTCGTGCAGTTAACCCACACCTCCCTGAGTAGGGACATTTCCGAGGAAGGACATTTCTAGTCGGAGGCAAAGAACGAACTCGAGGCGGGGAGAGCGGGGGTTAACCAGCTCAAAACTCCGAGTTGGGGGAGACACAGCAGTCATTTTCCAGGGCCTAGTCCCGAACTCTCTCTGCTGCGGAGGGAAACAGAACGCGTCCCGCCCACGCCCGGCCCGATCCGAGAGGCGGGGCTCTGCAGCGACCCGGAGGACGGAGGCGGGGCCCGGCGGCAGAGCTGCCCCTCCTGCTTTGCATGGAACACCCCCGTCCGCTAGAGAAAAAGGGCTGAGTCCCCCCCCCACCCCCACGCAAGCCGAGGGGGGAAGGGGCAATACGGCGTCTCCGCCCTCCCCCCACCCAATTAAGGTGGGGTCCGAGACCCAGTCCGCTGGTCCCCGCGGCCGGCTCCAAGGGGCCGGGCCGGAGGAGGTGGGGCCTGGGTGGGGGCGCTGACTTCACACCCCTCCCCCTCCGACCGCTGGCGGTTCGGGGAACACCCCGCCCGCTCCAGTGCGGCGAGTGGGGGAGGCAGCAAAGCAGCCCAGAGCCCTGCAACGGCGCGGGGCGGGGAAGGGCGCGCGCATGGGCGCGCGGCCGCTACCCCCGCGCAGCCCCGCGGGCCAGGAAGGCCCCCCACGCTCAAGGGCGCGCGCGGGCCCCGAAAGGGAGGAGGCCGCGCGTGGCACAGGAGGGCCGACTCTAGGCTTCTGTCCCCCACTCCTTCACCACTCACCCCAACCCCCTCCAACCCGTTCCAGGCCTCGGACTCCGCACTGACCTGACAGGCCGAGACATGTTCGCTGTCGAAACAGGACCGAGTCGAGAAGCCAAAGACCAGGACCCCCCCCACCCCGCGCGCTCGGCGCCCCACCCCCCCAACTTCGGCCGAGGGGGCCGCTGCCGCCGAGCCCCGAGCTGCTGGCTTCTCAAACTCCGCCGCTCCTAGGTTCAGGGCCCCTTAATCAGACGAGCCCCCCGCTCCCCTGTCTCTTCAAAATGGATGAATCAAACCAGCCGAAAATGCGCCAAAGCCGCCGTACAACCAAAGCCACTAGGGCCTGTGGGCTCCGCCCCAACACGACCGGTCATTGGCGGCTTCTGCCAGATGCGCAGAGCTCATTCGTCCGTTTGAATCATCACGTCTCCCAGGTTCCGCCCCTCTCACTGATAGGCTCCGCCTCCTCCGTGAGGTCCTGTTAGTCAAGGTGCTCTGAGAGCGCACGGCCGCAAAACAAAAATGGTCGCTGCTCGGCCCGCCCCCTGGTTTCCACTTCAGAGTTGCAGATTCGTCTTGGGTTGCGTCTTAGGATGACTAGGAAAAAAGATTTATTAAGAGTTTAATGTCATTTAATGTTAGCTTAATGATGTATCATTTCGCCTGCCTTGATCATCTAGAAACTCCACTGATAGCAAAACCCGTGGGATAGGCAGCTGATTCGTCAGTAAGGGACTGCTTCTGAATTGGAGGGAAATTCCATAGGTTCAAAAATTTTGACCTTAAACCCACAAGCCCCTTCTCCTTGCTTAAGCATTAGACCTCAGGAGCCCAACCGCTGCTGGAGCAGGGAGGCAGGATCACAGTCAAGGAATAACTTAACCACCAATTTCCATTCTCCATTCTGGACCTTGAGATCACTTCAGGGTCATTAAAGCCCCAGACATGGACCTTCGGGGCCTAATGATTAGGAGCATGAGCGCTGGGCCAGAAGGTTTTTCAGTTTGAACCTTAGGTCCACCACTTAACAGTTGTATAGCTTTACCTCTTTGTGCCTGCCTCAGTTTTCTCATGTGTAAAATGGGGAACAATAGTACTTAATTCATAGGATTATTAGTATTAAATGAGTTGATATATGAAAAGGCTTTTGGACAGTCTCTGGCAGACAGTAAGTGCAATGTAAGTATTTGTTAAATTCAATCCCTTATCCCTGGGTGGGGATGGGGGAGGGGCTGCCTCAAGACTCAAGTCAAATAACTGAGGGTAACTCAGATCATTCCATTTAAATCCATGAATATTTGTTGGATGCATAAAACTCTCAGAGGCAGAGCTCAGGATCCCTATGGGAAGGCCAAGGTTTACCTGACCATTGTAAAATAGACTTCAATCCCTATCACAGGCAGCCTGTTAATAACCAACTGAAGCTACACTCCATAAACAAACAAACCAACCCATCACTATTGCCTCCTGAAAGTCTCCCCTTGTAAAATCTGGCTTCCCTAAGGGAAGAGAATAGCACAGTCCACCAGTAAAGCATTAAACAAGTTATATATCTCCTCTTCCATGTCACTCCACCCTTTCGCCCCTGAATAGCAAAAAAGAATAGCAAAAAAGAAATGCATAACACAGAATTCACCATTTTTACATGTGTAGTTCAGTGGCATTAAGTACATTCACATCTCCAGAACTTTTTCGTCTTCCCCAGCTGAACTCTATACTCATTAAACACTAATTCCCCATTCCCTCTCTCCCCAGCCCCTGGTACCCACCATTCTACTTCCTGTCTACATGAATTTGACTACTCAAGGAACCACATATAAGTGGAATCATACAGTATTTGTCCTTTTGTGATTTTGTGATTGGCTTATTTCACTCAGCATAATGTCCAAGTTCATTCATGTTGTAGTATGTATCAAAATTTTCTACCTTTTAAAGGCTGAATAATATATCATTGTATGTATATACCACATTTGGTGTATCCATTCAACTGTCAGTGGATACTTGGGTCATTTCCAGATTTTGGCTATTGTGAATAATTTCTGCTATGAATGTGGTGTATAAATCTCTCTTCCAGCCCCTGATTTCAATTCTTTGGAGCATATACCCAGAAGTGGATTTGCTAGATCATATAGTAATTGTATTTTTAATTTTTTGAGGAATCTCCATACTATTTTCCATAGCAGGTGCACCATTTAACATTCCCACCATCAGTGCACGAGTGTTCCAGTTTCTCCATATCTTGTCAACATTTATTTTGCTTTTTTTGATGGAGCATAATGGGTGCTGGAATCTGTTTTGACTAAGTGTATTGTCATCCATATTATTGTCAAAATGCCAGTGCAGAGGCTGGAGTGATCATGAGTGACTTTGTTGGAGGCTCTTTTATTAGGTCAGATTGCCATTATTTAGCAAATACCAGTATTTGTTATCGTGAGATGAGGCAGAGGAATTCTTGTTACTTACTTATTAGGTAATGAAAGGAACTGGCCATAGTCTACATGTCCAGGCAGGTGGAAAGTTCAGAACAGATCTTCCAGGCCTTGGCATTGTAGTTTACTTCAAGGCCTATATATAGATGGCCACTGAAGGAAGGCTCTTCGTCTTCCAAGGTGAGGGTCGTATCCTATCTCTCTCCTCATCTCAGCTCTGGCTAACGTCTTCCCTCTATTTGCTTGTTTATTCGCTCAGTATTTCAACAAACACTGTCTCTTAGGAAGGAAGTAACGTAAGACTTGAACTTCTAGTTTACTTTTTAGTGGGCAAGTACAGAGTTATGCCTACAAGAGCCCTGGCACTGTTTCCCTGCCTGTCAGGAGAACCTGGAGTGCAACCTCCAAGGTCAGATCCTTCCAGTGCATCCCCAGAGAATCTTCAATGGACACGTCTCAAGCACAGCCAGTGTGTAGGAAACTGAAGAAAGACACTGATCATATGACAGGTTATATCTTAGATGCATGTCGGTTAACCTTGAAGAGACAATACATGTAATAAAACTATGAGAAACTGTGAAAACGAAACAGGCTCAGGAGACAGAAAAGACAGTTATTCTTTCTCCCTGGAAATGAGATTTAATGGGCTTTGAAACCCAATGCTTAATTTCTCCTATGATTTTAGTTATATTTTGAGAAGTAGCCTTTTCCTTCTCCCCTGCATATGTTAAAGACAGTAAGAAGTGGCAGGGACTTCTCTGGTGGCGCAGTGGTTAAGACTCTGAGCTCCCAGTGCAGGGAGCCGGGTTCAATCCATGGTCAGGGAGCTAGATCCTACATGCATGCCGCAACTAAGGAGCCCGCCTGCTGCAAATAAGACCTGGCACAACCAAATAAATAAATAAAAACAAAAAATACCTGGCAGCGTATGGGTGATGGGCCTGATGGCTCTTCCCTATCCCTATCAAAGACTCACTTCTGGGCTTCTCTGGTGGCGCAGTGGTTGAGAGTCCGCCTGCCAATGCAGGCGACGCGGGTTTGTGCCCTGGTCTGGGAGGATCTCACATGCCACGGAGCGCCTGGGCCCGTGAGCCATGGCCGCTGAGCCTGCGCATCCAGAGCCTGTGCTCTGCAACAGGAGAGGCCACAACAGTGAGAGGCCCGCGTACCGCCCAAAAATAAAAAAAAAAGGACCCACTTCCTTCAAGGCTATACTATAGTTGCCAGGAGCTTCGTAAAACTTTTCGAGCACTTACTCTGTGCTGGGCATTTCCAATTCTGTGGCCTCATGAAAAACAGCCAACCAGGTCTAAAGATAGACACTGCTTCTACTGACCACAGGAGCTCAGAAAGGGACCTGTCTTTGAAGACTCTGCCAGGAAGTTAAAGATTCTCCTGGCTTTTTTTCTTTTTTACTCTTCTATCTCCAACCTGCTGACTCTCTGCCCCATCACAACACTCACAAGAAAGGGTGGGATAGAAGAGCTGTGTGTCTGGTTAGTCTTTCTGTAACCCCAGAGGCCAAAAACCTGCTTGGAGATAGGTGCGTGGTTAAAGAGGACGCTCCCTTGCCTCAGGTCACAGCCAGAAAAAAACTGGGCCAAAGTCAATTTTAACTTTTAGTTATTTATTTTCATTTTATTAAAACAATTATTTATTTATTTGGTTGTGCTGGGTCTTAGTAGTGGCAGGCGGGCTTGTTAGTTGTGGCAGGTGGGCTCCTCAGTTGCGTCACATGGGCTCCTTAGTTGTGGCATGTGAACTCTTAGTTGCGGCATGCATGTGGGATCTAGTTCCCTGAACAGGGATCAAACCCGGGCCCCCTGTGTTGGGAGCGTGGAGTCTTAACCACTGCGCCACCAGGGAAGTCCCCAGTTTTAACTTTTACATTCATTTTCTCAAGTGTGTATTTCTTCTGCTCCAGACTTCCATCTTCCTCTCTACTTTTAGAATGTTAAGAGCTAAGTTTAGATGGGTTTCTACCACTGAAATAAAAAGGATGTACAACTTGACATCCAGTATAAATTGAAGAAGAAACCCCAGAAGACTAACACTTGTTGCTTTGCTCAACACCAATAAAATCCATAGAAAACTTGCCCTTGTAACATTGAAGAAGACAGAGCCTTATCCATCTAAACCACCAACAAATACTTTTAAGTGAACAGCACTGAAAGGGGAGACCCCAAGGTATAACAAAAAAGAGCACTGAACTTGTAATGAAAACTACTGGCCTTGAGCACTGTGATTTACTACCTAGGTGACCTTCAGCAAAGTTTAAACTCCTGTGCCTCTGCTCCTTCACCTGTAAAATGGGGATAATTATATTGGTCCTCACAGCCTTCACAAGATTGGCATAACAGTAACAACCAAAAGGGCTCCCTTGTGAAGGTATAATAGTTTGGACACTGTGAAGCACTCTGGGAGGCAGCATGGATCACACTGTCTTCACTGAAGGAAAAACCCCAAATCCAACAGCTGGTTTGTTCCTCCACTAGAACATAACAATCCCTGAGCCCTGGGAACAGAGTTAACGAACACTGCCCGCAGCATACAGATGGAGAAAAGGTGACAGTGAGAAGTGATGACAGTCACCTTTGACCACGGTGAATGTCCAAAGCGTTGTCGCTCTTTCTCCACTCTCTCTTAACCATTCCTAGGAGAACTGATGTATTCCGACCATGCCCAGTATGGGCATCATTCTACCAACTACTGCCAGCCCCTCTGCTTCTGAGTTCCAGCGAGTATCCTGACTGCCTAACAGATATTTCCACTTGAATACCCACAAGCTCAATTTATCTATGCCAAACAAATTATCTCCCCTACCCACATTCTTTTCCTGACTCTTGCACCTCTGCCAGCCGCACCTTCTTCTTAATCACCTGAGCTCAACCCCTTGGTGCCACTGACTCCACCCCAAGCCCTCATTGTCTTCAGTGTAGAGACCTCTTGATTCTTTCTTCATTGCATTTCTCAAATTCACTTTTCACTCACCATGTCCCTTGTCACCAGTTCACGCTTAAACTACTGCGACAGCTTCTCTTCTCTTTTTGGAATATGTGGTAGATACAACAGACAATGCTACCTTCCTGAAGCACAGCACTCATGGCATTCCTATACTCAAATTTTCAATATGTCCTTACAGCTCCCATGATAAAGTCTGAATGCTCTTCCCCAGGCCTCATCCCGTGCTTCTAATAAAGTACCTGGCACATGGCAGGTGTGCCACTATTGCTTAATTAATGACCTATATAATCTGTCCACAGTTTTTCTAACCTTATTTCCCACTGCTCTACAACATGAGCCCTTTGGTCTACTGGCTACTTCTCAAACCTGTGTAAAAATTCGAAACCCCCTTTCTTCCCAACCTGAAATCCTATCCCACCTCCTTCTCGATTGGTGTCCATCTCCTGTCCTACTTCCCTTTAAGAAACCTTTCTTGCCCTCTTTCTTTGAAGTTCTATGGCATAGATCTCTATATCCCCCACAACTCCTACTGCAATACTGGATACATAAAAGGTATGTAATCAGAAATGATTTAAGTGTAAATACAAATACATGACAAAAAAAATCTCTGCATTAAAAACAATGGACTGAACACAAATTTATCAAAATGTAAATAGAGGTTTTGTTTGGGTTGTGGGTCTGTAGTGGTTTGGATTTTCCTTCTTTTCTCCATTTTCCTTAATGAGTAGATTTAAATTTTTCATCATAAAAGTATTTGAAAACCTGTATATCCATTTAATAAATTACTCTTTGTTCCCACCTTACTGAATATTTATGTGGGAAAACTTCAAGGATGCCACCATCAAAACATACACATACAAAATGGTAGGCAGTGTATTATAGTAAAGGGAGTTTCTGGAGTCACACTGCTTAAGGTTAAAAATCAGTTTGCCAGGGACTTCCCTGGTGGCGCAGTGGTTAAGAATCCGCCTGCCAATGCAGGGGACACGGGTTCGTGCCCTGGTCCGGGAAGAGCCCACGTGCCGCGGAGCAACTAAGCCCGTGCGCCACAACTACTGAACCTGAGCTCTAGGGCCCGTGAGCCACAACTACTGAAGCCCGCGCACCTTAGGGCCTGTGTGCCACAACAACTGAGCCTGTGTGCTGCAACTACTGAAGCCCGCGTGCCTAGAGCCCGTGCTCTGCAACAAGAGAAGCCACCGCAATGAGAAGCCCGCACACAACGAAGAGTAGCCCCTGATCGCCGCAACTAGAGAAAGCCCACACGCAGCAACAAAGACCCACGCAGCCAAAAATAAACACACTTATATTTAAAAAAAACAGAAGCAATATTAAAAAACTATCAGTTTGTCACTCCCTGTCTAACCTTGAGCAGTTTTAATTTTTGTGCCTTAAATGTCTATATATGTAGAATCATAGGGTCATTGTGAAAATAAAAATAATCCATGTGAAGTGCTTAGAAGAATATGTATTTGGCTTACAGAAACACTCAGATGTCAGCTACTGGCAACAATAGTCAAAAATGGAATGGCTGTTAAAATCCTTGTACTTGTATATAAAAAATAAAAAACAAGGTTCTACTGTGTAGCACAGGGAACTATACTCAATATCTTGTAATAAACTACAATGGAAAAGAATAAAAAAATTTTAATCCCTGTATTTCCAAACAAGAAAGCTTATGTTCAAAATTAAATGACAGTCACTGCACTTGGGTGACATATCTTAGTAAGTGGAACTTGTCAAACATCTCAGGACATATCTGTGCTGCATGCTATTCAACCTGCGCTTAATTTGGCTCCAAATTTAATTACACGTCTCTATTCCACACATGAACATGGTCTCAAAGTCTATATAACACAAACTAAGAGTTTCAAACCCAAAAGGGGCCAGTTCTGTTTCTCTAAATGTCTGGGCTTATTTTCTAAAATAGGTTTTTCAGGTCAAATTCTTCACAGAAACCTAAATGACAGAATGGAGATGGGGAATTTGAAGATTTGCAGTTATGTCTTGGCTTTATTACGAATTCAACCGGCTGCCTTTCAGTTAGTCAAATTTTGAGATATTTGTTCCCTCAAACATAAAATGAGAACTATCTGCTTTCTTATTTCCAAGATAGTGTAAGAAGCATACACAACTCACAGAGCTGAGGGAAGAGTTTATACCAAGTCAGATATTGGTATCCAGTGCTACTGGGCTGCCCTTCTCATATCATGATAAATCATAAAATGTCTATCTTATTGTCTTCCTTTCCTATCTGCTTTCTCTTCTTTACTCCCATTAATATGTAGTTAGTTCCTAATCAGATGAGTGTGAATCAAATTAAAGTTGAGTGTGAAGAAAAGTTATCAAAACAGCACCATCACATAGTAAAGTACTGTTAAGTGCAAGTAATGGTTAATTTTGTGTATCAATTGAACTGGGCCATGGGGTGCCCAGATACTTGGTCAAACATTATTCTGGGTGTTTCTGTGAGGGTGTTTTTGGATGAGATTAACCCTTAAATTGGTAGATGTAGTAAAGTAGTTTCCTCTCCCTAACGTGGGCCTCATCCAATCATTGAAGGACCAAACAGAACAAAAGGTTGACCCTGTCCCGAGTAAGAGAGAATTCTCCTGCCTGGTGGCCTTTGAACTGGAATATCAGCTCTTCCAGTCTGCCAGCCTTGGGACTTTAACTGGGACATCAGCTCCATAAGTTTTAGATTTGCCAGCCTCCATAATCACGAGTCAAATTCTTGTAATAAATCCCTTTACATACACACACACACACACACACACATATACATATATCTTATTAGTTCTGTTTCCCTGGAGAGCCCTAAACAGAGCAATACCAGTATTATACTGAAACTCTGCAGATAAAACTGAACAGAATTCAGATTATGCTTGAAAGCCAAAGAGAAGGCAGGGTTTTCTAACAACAACAAAGGTCATATGTAGATATACTCTCAAGTCTCTGGTATTTATGGCTGAATCAAAAATACATGTAGAGTTCTTTCCAATGCACATTTTTTTTTATCATTGTTTTTGGCTGCGTTGGGTCTTCATTGCTGTGCGCGGGCTTTCTCTAGTTGCAGCGAGTGGGGGCTAATCTTCATTGTGGTGCATGGAATTCTCATTGCAGTGGCTTCTCTTGTTGCAGAGCACAGGCTCTAGGCACGCGAGCTTCAGTAGTTGCAGCACACAGGCTCAGTAGTTGCGACATGCAGGCCCTAGGGCGTGCGGGCTTCAGTAGTTGTGGCTTGTGGGCTCTAGAGCGCAGGCTCAGTAGTTGTGGCGTACGGGCTTAGTTGCTCCGCGGCATGTGGGATCTTCCCAGACCAGGGATTGAACCCGTGTCCCCTGCACTGGCAGGCGGATTCTTAACCACTGTACCACCAGGGAAGTCCCCAATGCACATTTTCTAGTGGCTTCCTATCCATTCCAACTTGGGGGTTATTTGGTTTTAATAAATGAGTCATGTACACAGCTGAGGCCTCTTCTTATACATAGTGAACCAAGCGGGGTGAAGGAGAAAAGGGCACTGAGTTTTATTTCCCTGAGCAATCTAGTCACTAGATTTTACAGAATACCTACTATGGAGATTTTTACATCTTCTGACCATGGCCTTAGATCATGTCAAAAGCAGGCCACTGCCTACAAAAGGACGACAGGCAGGAAGAGCCTCCTGTTAGATGGGACAGTGTCCTGAGGACAGAAGACAGACCACCTAAAGAAAACAGTTAAATCTGGAGATAAGAGGGAAAAATAAGGAACCAAATATTCCCTAGCAATAGGAAAGGAAAGTAACAGCATCTTGGAGCAATTCCGGCTCATTAGAAGTACAAAACAGCAAACCATCACTTATGCTGAGGGGCCCCCCTTGACTTAGGGTTCCTTTCCTGGCTTGTTTGATCACTCAGCTATTCTGTTCAAAGTTGAAAGCCAGGGCAGTCACAATCCCACAGCTCTGTTCTCAGCCCTTCCTTGGGTCTCTTAGAACAGTCTGCAGGGAATGCTTATGTTTTCTCTTTGGCCACAGACCAGCTGGATGGTTGAAGGGGTATATTGTCTCAAATATGTAAATTTCTCTAGGAAAGGGCTACAATGATATTGATGTTCCAAACAATTTTTACCCAAGCGGTAGCATCCAAATGATAGGATCTAATTATTTTTAGTATAATCACATTTCTAACCATGTAAATATTTTCTTCTTCCTTATCTTAATTGCTTTCCCTTTTATTTATAGATAGGGACATAAAGAGAAATATTTCACTTTCTTCTTTAATTAGTTTCAGGGCCATAACGTTGACCAACTGGGACAGAAAATCCAGAAGGGCTGGCAGGCCAGCCTCTAGCAATGCTTGAAAAGGCAGGAATATCCTGAGTCAGCAAGTGGGAAAAGAAAGCATATTCAAGTTTTTTAAATGGTCACCAATGCAGTATTTGAGAAGTTGCATCAAGTACTGAATTGGAATGAGGCAATCAGTACTGGTAAATTAACAGATAAACAGAATAACATTTACCTTCATTTTTAAAGAAGGTATTTAAAAAATAACCTTCATTTTTAAAGAAGGTATTTAAAAAATAAAGTCTCCATTTCCACAATACTCTATCAGCATAAAATAACAAAGTCACACTGAAGGCCAATAACTACCATCAATACAATACTTATTTCCCGTTTATTTGTGATTTTTCAGGGGTTCAAACCAGTGAATAAAAATCAATTTTATTTTCACAGAGAACTTGTTATTCCACTATTATTTTCAGAATCATTGTAATAAAAACCCTACCTGGAAAGAGTAATACAAAGGAGAACCTGAAGGTCTCAGAAGACTGTGCAAAATTTATAACAACTGGCATTTAAAACAAACAAACCACCGAAGGCTCTGATATTTGGCCTCTGATCTCTCTTAGGACAGTGTTTTTCAAAGTCTAGTGTGTGTCAAAATCACCTGGAGAATTAACGGAGCCTACAGAAGCCCAGGGTCTCTGCATCTTTACCACGTTCTCCAGCAAGGGTTTTCCAAACCAGGCTGATCAGAATTGCCTGGGAAACCCTGAAAAACAACAACAAATCCCCAAGCTTCATCCCTGGACATTTTGGTTCAGTAGGTTTGAGGTTGGGAAACAGAAATCTTAAAACATTTTATTTTAAAATCGTTAAACAAACTTCCCAGGTGGTTCTCATTAGTCAGATTTGGGAACCACCGACTTAGAACACTTATTTAGGTAAGTGTCTCTCAAAGAGCTCTAAGCCTGAGCTAAGAATATTCATAACTTTGGGCAGGTTATAAATCACCATCCTGTGAGAATTTAACAAATTAAACTGTCTAGAAGTGATTTGATACTAAAAACTCTACCCAATTTAGCACTTAAATTACCTAATGATTTTCTGTCTATCCACTCTCCACCCCCAGGCAAAGGTCTATACATAATATTTATTTTCTATGGCTGTTAACTGCTAGCCACCCAGAGTGCTCCTAAGCAAGTTGCCCCATAGGATTTTGTTCTGTTAACCTGACCCTCTTCTTCCATTCAGACTCCCAGAGCTGTGAGGAATAGACCTAGTTCAGGGTACCACGGCCAACTGATGTCACTTGCAGCATTACGTGGCAAGACATCAACCTGCAAACCCTGTCCCCATCCCGCTGGGAGAGAGACACTAGAAAACCTTAAAGTGAGAATTAATTTTGGGGGGAAAGAATCGCTCTAACCAAAGACAGATCATTTAAAAGCTTAACTATTTTTAAAACCAAGACAAAAGAAAGCTAATATGACTTGAGAAGCTTAAAAAAATAGTGATTTTTGGTTTACCTCCAGTAGCCCTAAACCCATAGATATCCAGCCTCACGTCTCCTGTATCTCAGAATCAGGTGTTTAAATTCAGAGTCCAAGACAGAAAGAATCTGAAAGCAATGATCAACAAGGAATTTGGGAAATGACCTTTGATCTCATTTTCCTTGCAATCTGAAGTCCTATCAGACAGAGATATCAATATACACCAAATGGAAACATATGCTCAAAAGTAGGTGAGAATTATGATCTGTAAAACACAGATGCTGATTTCTAATCCTTCCCACAAAATCCCAGATCACAAATTGAGAGACGAGATGATCTTTTTTGGACAGAAGGCACTGACTGGGCCCCGTGAGCCAGCAGCAAGTGACAGGCAACTTGCAGGAGAGGCACCAGAAACGCCCATGGGTCCCACGTGTCTCTTCTTAGTGATGATGGCCCTCCTTACTGGACAGTCAGCAGCAGACAGTTCGAATGTACTTAGTAAAACTGCTCGGTGGGCAACCAAAGGGAAGAGAAGGATCTCCTAGAACTGGGAGGGAAAACAAGCCAAACGCTACTAGCAGCAGGCCCAGCTGGAAGAGGGCTTGGTCTGCAGGTTGATGTAGTTCCCTTGGGTGGACAAAGACATATCTTCTCTGGAATTGCTCATCATCTTTTCAATGAGGACTCTAAAAAACAAATAAAAAACAAGCCTGAGAAGCTGGATGGAGAAACGGCAGATATTGTCTGTCTTGTTACCAGATGGCATTCAGTAAAGCCACAAGGTTTAAATGCCCCTTTGTCCCCAATTATCTCAGGAGAGAAGACAGCATCCCTGACCTTCAGGAGCTGGCATTCCAGTGGCTCAGTCTGTTCTTGTTTGCTCAGAAACAAGGAAAGAAGGTCCAAGGGGCTGCAGTGGAAGATGGGTAAATCTGCGTGCCTATCCCTAGAACAGCATGAGCTACTCACCTCATGGCCTCATTAATATTTTTGTTCTCCTTGACTGATGTTTCTGTCCAACCTGTGAAACCATTCTCTTTACTGAACCGGTCAACCTGGTCTCGGCTCACTGCCCAAGGAGACAGATCACACTGGCAAAGAAAATCAATAAACGGCAACACCATAAACTTCCTGGGAGTAGAAACATTGCTCAGATACGTGTGGATTTAAAACAGTTCCACCCATGGCTAAAACAGCAGCATCTGAAATCTACAGCCAACATTCTTCCCAAAGAAAGTCTCAACATCTCTTGAAAGGAGGTAGAGAAGGGCAAGTGGACACCCACAATCAGAGTGCATTTTAGACACGCTTACTCTGACCACGGATTGAGGCCAGGGGCCATTTTCCAAGATTGACCACATACCTTGTTGGCTAAGAGCAGGCAGGGCACCGGCTCTCCATTAGGCAGTGTGAGCTTGCTGTCCAGGTCCTGTTTCCATCTTTGGCTGTTGCTGAAGGTAGTGGCGTTGGTAACATCAAACATAATAACACAGGCAGAGGCATCCCGATAGTAAAGTCGGGTCATAGAGGTGAAGCGCTCCTGCCCTGGGAAGAAAGGAGACGGTTCTTGAGAAGGTGATCCTGAGAGCCAGCCTTGGAACCCTCCCTGACACCCTGCCCTCTCCATCTTCATTGTGGGAAAGAGGGCAGTATGCGTAGTGGGTGAGTCCAGATTCTGCGCCCAGATCACCCAATTCCAAATCCCTGCTCTGTCATTTACTATCTGTGTGACTTTAGACAAGTCAAGCTTTCGGTGCTTCAGATTGCGCATCTGTAAAGTGGGGAAACAAGCAGTAGCTTTTTATCATAGGATGGTTGTAAGGATTAATGAGTCAGTGAATCTAAAATGCTCAGAAAAGTGCTTGGCACATAATAAATAAGGACTAGCTATTATTATTATTGTCTTCTCTTGTTTCTCACCAAGGTCAGCTGAAAACCCACAAAGAGCACGCCCTCCCCCTGCTGTGGGAGCATCTACCGAAGGTCTGGACAGTTCACTACTTTGCCAGCCCCTCCACCCACAAAGAGACTGCTCTACATTTATTCAGGGCAAAACATCTACAGAAAACATCTACAAAAGCTCTACATCTATTCAGCTTATATGTCCTCAGAGCAGTTCAATCATTCCAGCTTCAGGAAAAAACTTCTGGTTTCCCTGTCCCACTTTTTCTCTGAGAGATTGTTGGTTAAACCAAAATGTCTTCCTTGTTCTTGTCCAGTCTTGTCCATCCTACCTGCAATATCCCACAGCTGGAGGCGCACCATCTCTGAGTCAGACCACTGGAGAACCTTCAGAGCAAAATCCACTGAAAATATATGTATAATATACTTGAATTAAATTTACCTTAAAAAATCCACAGTCATATCAAATATGCAATTACAACCCTAGAGACACACAACTCCAATCCCATTCATTCATTATTTATTTGTTTGGTTATTTTTAAGCCCTCAATGGACTGAGATGAGCCCACACTCATGTATTAAGTGTGGGACAAGTAATCCACATGCATCTCCGAAGGCATCTCCAGCTTTTACTCTCTCGTCAAACCAATGTATTTGATCCTACTTGTCTCTAAGGCTGGGGATAGGACGATGGGAGTAATTATAAAAACAACTCCTAATCTCAGGTTAAACGGTTTCTGGGAGATTTAGGGGGTTTTCTCAGGGAAGGGATGATGGGGTAGAAGAGGGAAATGAGGTAAGTGGGTTGGCTTTTGCATCTTCCACATTTCAGTGTTGGTTTCTAGTCCAATTGTATTATGAGAAAAACACACCCTCAGGGAATTCTACATTCTCCATAAGGCTGTAGGAATTATCTTGGGCAGGAATGGGATAAAGTGAAAAGGTCCCAGAGGATTCACCAGGAAGAAGATACTCCATGGATGATGCTTAAGAGCAGTGCTGAATCTACTGCTGCATCTGTAGATGCTGAGAGTCCATGAGTTAAGGCTGTGGGGGAGAGCTTTAGATAAGGACAGCAACAGGATAATTTCTGAGATTTGGAAATACATTTCTCCACGTCTATGACAGAAATAAAAGCTAGGGGAAATTAAGAGTAAACACTGAACAAAAATTAGCCAGTCAATTATATTCTCTACTAAAGGAAAACTACAACAATTGCTAAAAATTAGTGGGATACTTCCATGAAATAGGGACCCTCATATTATTGAGCAGTGTGGGGCAGAATGGTCAGGAAACAATCTTTGAAACTTTTGTTTGTTTGTTTGAAACTTTAAGCCCTTAATTTTGATGAATGTTCCTAAGGAGGGTGTTTTAACTGCAATGTAAATAAATGCATGTTAATTTAAAAAAATTCCAGAATGAACACTAGCACACATTTTCAAAATTTACATTACTGCAATTTTTTTTCCTTAAAAAAGTTCTTTTAATGGAGATAAATAAATGTTTGTTACTTTCCCTCTTCACCAGCTCTTCCCATCAAAACTTCTAATTATAAGGCATTTTTCTACTTCTGAAAAGACAGTTGAGTCCAAAGGTCAAACCTGGAAAGAAATGAATTAACTCTTGGTCTTCCCTGCTTCCTTCATCTCCCCAGTCTGAGAGAAAAAGGTGTGTGTGTGGGGAAGATAGGTCAGAAAAGTGGTATATTTTACACTAGGAAGAATTCCTAGTCTTTATTGAAGCAATCGATGGACAAAAAACACACAGCTCGTCAGCCCTGATAAGCATCTGATTGTGTGGCCAAGGAGCCCTCCCATGCAGGTATTTCCATAACAAAGCTAGGCTCCATGAGGCCAGGTTAAACACCTTTCTGTTCCTTCAACAGCTGTCTGTAACTCCCGTGAGAGGTAGGACAACATCCCCAGCTGGTACCTAACCAGGCGCTCCAGAGGGTCTCAGCTGCTTCTGCTGATCGCAGAGATGTGCCTGTGACCGCTAGGAAGGCTGCAGGAGGAGACTTGAGTTCCCTAGCGAAACGCAGCAATTGCTCATTTTCTCATCCACCCGCCCCCATTTCCCATCGTCACAGCTTTGCTCTCTTTCCAGACAATCAGCTCAGGCTGGGAAAACTTAATTGGGGGGAACCCAAGAGAGGCATGCAAATCAAACACCAGCATGCCTCCCTTCAGGATCCCAGACACCTATTTCCAGGCCCGGGGAAGGACCCAAAGACACCAAATCCCCCGTTCCCCACCCCACTTGAGTCCACGGCTCGAGTCCCGTGATCCCGGTCTCTCGTCTACCCCGCCCCCGCAGCGACGTCTCACCTCCCACCGTGGACTTGTAGTGTTTGCTGAAGCTGTCCTGGGAATATCGCTGCACCAAGGACGTCTTGCCCACTGCGGCGTCCCCCACCACCAGCACTTTGAACAGGTGATCGCGGCTGCCCATGGCTAGCGGGATGGACGTTATACGGCGGCGGGAAGTGGGGGGAGTAACTTATTTTAAACCCTTTGGCTCGGGACCCCGCTCAAACTGAAGTTTGGCATTCCCGCCGAACCGCCCGTTGGGCCTTCTCTGACGAGAAAGCAAAAAAGGAAACTTCGCACTCAACCTATACGCGCTTCCTCCCCGGGCGGCCACAGTCTGGGTGGGGCGCAGGGCGCAAGCTGCGAGCCCCCGGCTGTTCTCACCATCTCCCCCTCCCCGCCCGGCTACCGAGAAACGGGATGAGGACCGGGACTTCCCCGGAGCTGCTCCGGCGGGCAAATGAACCCGGGCCAGCTCATTTCACGGTCAGGGAGAAGATGGGGGCCCTCCCCGCACTGCGCAAACCAAATTCTGGGGAAAAAGAGGTTCACACCTAGACTCTCCGGACCCTGTACCGCACCAGGCGGCGCAGTCCCTCTCGCCTTCCTCCGCGTGCGTCACGTGCAGCGCTTCTTGGAGCACTACATTTCCCAGCTTACCTCGCGGTGAAGAGAAGTAGACGAGTGAGGAGACTCTCCCGCCTGGCCTCCTGGGAAGTGTAGTTAATGCACTATTTTTCTTTTTAAAAAAACTACGCAAAGTTTCAAATCCTTTCAACCGTTTGGAATCTTATTTTTAAATAATTCTGGAATAGAAAAGATCCTTCAGAAGCGATTTGTTCGACATGATTTCACCTGCCTAAATCCGTCCCCAGATAGATTTCTCACTATCTTTAAAATTTTTATGGAGCTAAGATTAAAAATTATTCCATAGATGCCATACATTATTCCACTAATAAAAGCTCAAGCCTCATCCCTCATGCTCCAAATCTATTTCCTATTCTTTCAGTTGGATGGACATATCCAGGATCTTGTGAACATGATGAAGGCTAGCTCTTATATTTTTCCCAAAAGACCCAATATCAGTCAAATTCAAGGACAGATTAAAAGGCTGACTCTTAGGAAAACCCATGTCGTTAAATGTTAGTTATTAATATTTAATAACTAGCTACTGCAGTAAAGATAGACAGAAAACAACAGACGGTTCCTCATCTTCACTTCCACAATCTCTAGTCATCACATCATTTGGGCTGGAAGCTAATTGGAGTACACCGGCAGTCCTCCTCCAGTTGCTGTTGCTGTTGCTCATGAATAACGATTAAACTACAGTTTTGCAAATACTTTTAATTTTTTAGCCTGTAACTTTTCTGACCTTTCTGCCCTTTAGGTAGCAGTTAAGGGGACATGAGCTTCACGGCAAACAAAATAAGTTCCATTTTCTATACTTTTCCCAGGAATAGAAGAAAAAGCAACAGGGCAATGGGAAAACAGCCCTGGTTAGATCTCTTGATAGGCTACCTCTAACGTTGTGTGAGGAGAGAACATCAGCACGGTTCACAATGAATGTATTTAGCCCAAAATATTTGTTACCCAGGTAAGGAAGTTCAGGCTAGGCTACTCATCTTTTCCGAATGTCTCAGTTCCCTTTCCAATGGTCTCTTCTCAATTCCCATTGGCTTTAACATAGTTGACATCTCCTTGAAATTTGTTTCTCACACGGCTTCTGTGACACTGTTTTTCTTGTTTATCCTCCTACTTCTGTGATGATCGCCTTTTTTTTCATGGTTTCCTTCCATCCCGTCACTCCCTAAGAATTTCCTAAGGCTTGAGTCTTGGTCCCTGAGCTGATCATTCTTTAAACTTTTTACTTTAGTGAATTGCCTTGGCTTCAAATTTCTCTTTGTCTACATTTTATGTATATCTTTATCTCCAACCAGTTCTGTTCAACTGCTATAAAGGTGCCTCCATTTGGCTGTCCTGCCAGAGCCTCCCTCTCACTGCATCACCACAAAAACAGCTATTTCTGTCACTGGCCTCATCATTTCTTCCTTTCACTCAGGCTTCAGACCTGAACATTTTTATTTTATTGTGGTAGGAACACTTAACATGAGATCTACCTCTTAAGTTTTAAAGTATTCAATACAATACAAAAAATACAAAATTTGAAGTGTGCCATAGAGGTACAGTGTTGTACAGCAGATCTCTAGAACTTATTCATCTTGCTTAACTGAACCTTAAGCCCATTGATTAGTAACTCCCCATTTCCCCCTCCCCCCAGCTCTTAGCAACCACTATTTATTCCACTCTTTGACTCTCTAAATTTGACTATTTTAGATACCTCGTATGAGTGGAATCATGCAGTAGTTGTCTTTCTGTGACTTGGGTATTACACTTAGCATAATGTCTTTAAGGTTCATCTATGTTGTCGCTTATTGCAGAATTTCCTTCTCTGTAATGGCTGAATAATATTCTATTGTAATGCATATACTACTTTTTAAACTCATCATTTGATGGACATTTAGGTTGCTTCCTTATCCTGGCTATTGTAAGTAGTGCTGCCATGAACATGGGAGTGCCAACATCTCTTTGAGATCCTGATTTCAATTCTCTTGGATAAATGCCCAGAAATAGGATTGTTGGATCATATGATAGTTCTATTTTTAGTTTTTTGAGGAAACTTCATACTGTTTTCCATAGTGGCTGCAACATTTTGCATTCCAGCCAACAGTGTACAAGGGTTCCAATTTCTCCACATCCTCGCCAACACTTGTTGTCTTTTTTTTTTTTAGTAATAGCCATCCTGATAGGTGTGAAGTGATATCTCATTGTGGTTTTGATTTGTATTTCCCTGATGATTAGTGACATTGAACATTTTTTCATGTATTTTTTGGCCATTTGTATGTCTTCTTTGGAGAAAAATCTATTCAACTCCTTAGCCAATTTTAAAACTATGTTATTAGGTTTTTGTTTTTGTTTGTAGACCTTGAGCATTTAAAAAATTTTTTATTGGAGTATAGTTGATTTACAGTGTTGTGTTAGTTTCAGGTGCACAGCAAAGTGAATCAGTTATACATATACACATATCTACTCTTTTTAAGATTCTTTTCCCATATAGGTCATTACAGAGTACTGAGTAGAGTTCCCTGTGCTATACAGTAGGTCCTTATTAGTTACCTATTTTATATATAGTAGTGTGTAGTAGTGAGCATTATTAATATTTCCTCTTACACACATTCCTCTACAGCCCCTCCCTTTTAAAAAGTCAGTCACTACATCCTACTGATCCTTCCTTCAAAGACATTTCTCCCACCCATCCTTTATGCTTTGTATCCAGTGCCACTTTCATGTTCAGGCTTTCATTCTTCACACCTGGATCATCTTCAGAAACCTGTTTATTGATCTCCCTGACTTTAGTTTTTTAAAATCTTCAGTGCATCCTGCACAACCAGCCAGGATGATTTTCCTAAAACATCATTGTTCCTTCATTGTCTACCAATTATCCAAAAATTGTCCAACCTTCCTGAATTGGTGTCCAAAGCCCCACCCTACCTAACAACTCTATCTCACCTGATCTCAAACGGGAATCTTCCCCGTCCAAAAGGTGATGTTCCTTCTGCTCTTTAAAAGCCCAATTTCATTTTTGACTTTGTATCTTTGCTCAGGGCGCTTCACCTATCAGAATACCCTTCAGGCTTCTTTTCACACACCTAAGTCTTACCATACTTTGGGTTCTCAAACTTTAGTGTGCATAAGAATTACTTGGGGATGCTTGTTAAATATGAACATTCTGACTCTGCAGGGCTGTGGTAGGACCCAGGGGAATCTGCCTTTTTGTCAAGTACTAAGGTGATACCCAGACCAGATTCCACTTTGAGAAATGCTGCTTTAAAGCCTGACTTATGCATCAACCGATTTAGGAATATTTCCCTTATTCTTGCAGCCCTTCTTCATCACCCATCGGTTTGATCTGTGTTCCTTTAACTGTGTGACCAAGTTAAAATTATTTAACTTATATGCAAAGAGTACATTGCAAGTAAACAAGCATTTCAAATACAACATTTTGGCTTTGGCCTTGGTTGTCTGTAAGAGGAACTACTTTAAGTTTGCCAAATCAGAAGTGTGAAGAGTGGGGATTTAAGAGGGAAGATTAGCAAGTTCCTGGTATCCCCCCAAGTCACAGAGTTTCTATAAAAGGAGTGACAATTCCTTTGGTGGGGGTAGGGGTATTGTATTTCTTCGATAGTAAGCTGCAGTCTCCCAGATAGACAGTCATAAATAAGAGAAAGGGAAAGCACATTCAGAGTGCCAACAACAGATTTACATGTACATGTTTGGAACACAGCTTTTTGGAAGCTGGGGAAGTGGTCAGCCTTGCTCTGTTACTATCACACTTCCAATTGGTGCCTGCTTCTCTCCTTTTTACTTCCCACTTTTTAAAAAAAAATTTCAAACCCATAGAAATGTTAAAAGAAGAGTATAATGTACATCAGTATGTCCTAAAGCTGGATTTTCAATTACTGACATTTTGCCTCATCTGCTTTCTCTCTTTGTGTACACATATCAAACCTTTTGAAAGTAAGTAGCACATACTTCATCCCTAAATACTTTAGTACACAGGCCCTAGTAATTAAATTCTCCTATAAAACCAAAATACTGTAATAGGGAAGAACAAATCTGACTCCATATTAGATCTGTTTCTTTTACTTTAACCTTTGTATTCTGTTACTTTTGCTGTAAGTTAAGAATGTTGCCTATCACCGAAATATACAAGATAGTGCATTCTCAAGGCTCAGACCTTTATTTATTTATTTTTAAAATAAATTTATTTATTTATTTTTGGCTGCATTGGGTCTTTGTTGCTGCGTGCGGGCTTTCTCTAGTTTTGGTGAGTGGGGGCTACTCTTCGTTGTGGTGCATAGACTTCTCATTGCAGTGGCTTCTCTTGTTGCACAGCACGGGCTCTAGGTGCATGGGCTTCAGTAGTTGTGGCATGCGGGCTCAATAGTTGTGGCTCGCGGGCTCTAGAGCACAGGCTCTGTAGTTGTGGTGCATGGGCTTAGTTGCTCGGCGGCATGTGGGATCTTCCCGGACCAGGGCTTGAATCCGTGTCCCCTGCATTGGCAGGCAGATTCTTAACCACTTCTGCCACCAGGGAAGCCCAAGCTCTGGCCTTTAAAAGCAAGTATAACACTTTTCCATTCATATAGAGATAAAAAGTTGCAGAACAGAGAATAACATTTGTCCTGTTGGAGGTTTATAGAAACATGGTGATCTGACCTATGTGGATGGCTGCAAGCACAAAGGATTACATCACCAACACCAAGACATTTACAACAACCAACCACACCACTTTCCCTTTTAGTATAAAAGAAGCCTGAATTCTAACTAGGGTAAGATGGTTCTTTGGAACACTAGTCCATCATCTTCTTGGTCATCTGGTTTTCCAAATATAGTCGCTATTCCTTGCCCCAAGAATTCAGCTCTCCATTTATTGGCCTGTTGTGCTGCGAGCAGTAGGAGTTTGGACTCGGTAACAATACCATTACCATTATCACACCTAAAAAAATTAACTTTAGCTCAATAATATCATAAAAAATTTACATTTATCTATATCCCTTGAAATATTTTTTTTCTCATTCCCCCCCCCCCCGATCCAGGATACAATAAAAGTTCATGCATTGCATTTGGTTGTTTTGTTTGTTTAGTCTTTTTTTAATGTAGAACAATGCTGGGCCAATACAGGAGCCAGTAGCCTTGTGTGGTTATTTATATTCAAATTAATTGAAATTAAATAAATTTAAAATCGGCTCATCAGTCACACTGGCCACATTTCATGTGCTCAGTTGCCACATGTAATAGTGGCTACTACATTGAACAACTCAGACATGGACTGTTTTCCTTATCACTGACAGTTCTATTGGACAGCTTTAATCTACAGTAATCCCTTGCCATTTTTTTTTTTGCTTTTCATAACACTGACTTGCTTTTTAAAGAGTTGTATTGTAGAGAGTCTGGGTTGTCTGGTTGTTTTCTCAAGATTAGATTCTGGAAAGACGTTTTTGGCAAGAGCCCTACCTAAAAGATGTGGTGTATAGCTTATTACATCACTAATTTCAGGTTGGTGATGACTACAATATGCTTTCAATAAATATTTATTAAAGAAGTGACCCAGCACTAGGAAATCGCCTAAGAACTTGGGAGCTTGACTTCAAATAGAAGCGAAAGAGTTTAGGGAATTCCCTGGTGATCCAGTGGTTAGGACTTGGCACTCTCACTGCTGTGGCCTGTGTTCAGTCCCTGGTTGGGGAACTAAGAGATCCTGCAAGCTGCATTGCGTGGCAAAAAAAAAAAAAGAAGAGAAAGTTTATATAATCTTCATAGCCTCCACCCCGTGCTAGGAAGAAAGTGGAAAAATGCTTTGTAACATGAAATGGAGACTGAAGTGATACAGCAAGTGGCCCAGGAGCACGGATGAGAGGGATGGACCCAGAGAAGGGTCAGGCCATGAAGCTGCAGCTGTCCCTAAGCCCCAAACTCCAGATGCACTTAAGTAAGCATAACTTTTTGGTGATTGCTTTGGGCACAGGAAGCAGAAGCACAGGAATGCCTGTGACCCAGCTAAGCATTCAACCAGAAGTTTCCGCAGCAAGGTGCCCTAGGAAACCCTCTAGAGAGAGGCTGGTGGGCTCAAAGGGCAATGTGTCAATCACTCCTCTGCGGGCTTGTACCCAAGAGTCTGCAGCTAGCTTTGAGCCTGGGAGTATCCAGGGAAAACATTATACCCTAGTTTTTACTGCTTTTGTTGCCACATTTGCCTTCCTCCATGGATGCCCTCCCATCCACCCCAAATAAAACCAGGGAAAGAAGATAGGAAAAGGGGTAGAGGAGAATTTTTGGTTTAAAGAGCTGAGTGTGTGGCCCCAACTGTCAACGTGTTACTGAGAAAGTCGCATGTATATAATGAAGGCATTCCCTTCGAACACAGATGATTCTAATTTTCTATGACCTTTCAACTCTGTAAGAGGGGAGCAAGGCAGAGACTATTGTACCCATAGGCCACCCTTAGTTACCCACTGACCACCCCCCACCCCTCCACCAAGAACTTGGAAATACTGTGTTAAACTCTAAAATCAACATGTAATGAGAGGTTCCTAGGCAGAAGACTAGATTGATTGGAGTATGAACGTATCTAAAGAAGAAATGTGTTGATCTGAAGGGAAGTTGGTCAGTCTTAGAAGTAAAGAAAGGAGACACTGAGAGAAGAGTGGCTACACGTCTCTGGCTTCTGTCTGGCAGACACCTTGGTTTTAAGGGAATATCTGGCTGGCTGTCAGGTGTCCCTATTGTGGAGACTCTGCAGCTGACTAACAAGGCCTGACACCATTATATTTTCAAGTTATAAAACAAACTTCTCTGTTAAGATTCCCAACTCTCTGAGTACCTTCTGATCACCTTTTTCCTGGGTAGCTTCCTTCCAGGGAGGGAATGTGCTGGTCAGGCTTACATGTGTGTCAGGCCCACTGACCATCTGGTCTTATGCACAGGCCTCTGTGAGTCTGTGGGCCTAAGTCAGCCTCCCTGAGATGCCTTCTGGATGGGATTGAGTTTTCGGGCCACTGAAGATGAAGCCGGGTCAGGGTCGCAGTGCACTTACCCAGCGGAGACCTAGGAACCTGGCTGGTCCACCACACTGCACAACTTTGTCCAACTTCAACTGCACCCACGGCACAAATGAGCAGAATCCAGGGTGGGTCCGGGTCTATTAACTTCTCAATTCACTAGTTCCTTCATATCATCCCAAACTCTATATTCTGAGTATTTCTCTTCTCTTTTTAATCAACATTGTATAATAATAATAAAAGCTTCTGTTTATTGAAACTACTGTGTGCTCAACAGCCCCCACAGAGAAGGCATTGCTGTCCCATTCTACAGAAGGGACAACTGGGGATCAAAAGAGCTGAGATAGCTGGGATTCAAACCTATGTCTACCTCTAAAGCTTGTGCTTGTTTATTATATTTAAAATTGAGCTGTGTGAGGAAAGTAAGGTGACTTCTCAGAAGAAGAGTATAGCATCCTCAGCATGTTTTCCAAGAGTTGCCTCATTCCCAAAGTGGACATGATGACTCTTACTTATTGAGCTCAAAAAATAAGAATCTGCCTTGATTGGAGAAGGCAGCTGGCAGTTGTGCCTCACTGGAGGAGTAGGAGAATTCTAGTGATGCCCTGGGGTATCCCAGAGGATTCTGGCCACCATCTTTGACCCTGATAACCTGGATGCTAAGCAAAGCAAAAGATAGAGAATGTAGAAGCCTAGGTGGGCACGTGACGTGCTGTTCTGTCCTCCATAGCATGGGAGTCCCAAGGGAGAAGATCAGTGGCTGTGTTCCAGGCTTGGGATTGGGTCCCCTGAGAATACCTCAGGCAATGGTGACATCTCTCCCCTGCACCTTCCTGAACCTGTATCGAAGGCTGGTTTGATATTTGGTCTGGTAATCTTAGTTAATATTTCATATTTGACTTAGTTACTTTTCCCACAGATTTCTAACTCCTAAAAACCAGATACATACTTGATTTCTGAGTAATCTGTGAGGTAGTCAACAACTTAGGTAAGGTACTTGGAAGTCACACATGTGACAGTCTGTGTAGAGTCAAGGACGGATAAACATGTGGGTGTCCCAGGCAGGTCACAATTTGGAGCTCCCTTAAAGCAAGGTTTTCTATCTACTTGCTCAACATTTCTTTGATAGGAGCTAAGAGAAAATAATTTCTGTAATGTTCAAAATAAGAAATTTGTTCTAGTATGTTCAAAATAAGGAACTTATACTATGCTCTGAATATGACATAGTATTTACTTATTTGGGATTATTTTCATTTAATTTTTAAAAGAAAACACCAATAACTAAACAGTATTAGTCAACCCAACCTAACTAAACATTAATATAGCCATAAAGTCTTTCAAATTATGTTTAGGATTTTTTTTCTCTCTGGCCAATCGGTTCTCACATTCCTGCATTTTGTTTCTGTTTTTTCGATTTTTTTGGTCACGCTGCACAGCTTGCAGGATCTCAGTTCCCCGACCAGGGATTGAACCCGGGCCACAGCAGTGAAAGCCGGGAATGCTAACCACTAGGGCACCAGGGAACTCCCTGCAATTGGTTTTCTTACTAGCTTTTTAAAAAATTTTTTTATCAAGCCATATATTTTCTTGGGAGTCATATTAAAATATTTTATCTTTAGATAATGTAATAAAATATAGTGCAGTAAACAGCACTATACTGTGCATTGTTCAGTTACTGAATTTTAGCTGGAGACAGCGGGATTTCAGGAGACTGTCAGCTCAGGGTTTGTGGTGTTGCCTGTAATTATGTTGCAAAAATATCATCAGGGATAGGCTGGCGCCTGGGAGGCTTGTTTTTAAATGTCCACTGGAAGATATTGTCTATTTCTGTAGACAATTATCATTTTGCAGCAATACAAGGTGTCTCAAGGGCAAAACTGAGATAACAGGCACCATATTTTTGACCATTTCAGTACGTTTTAATGTTCTCTACACAGGGACATCTTGGCCCCCTCTTTCATCTGGCTCCAGGCATGGTGGGAAGGCACTGGGCTGAGAGAATCCTGGGTGTGAATCTATGACCTTGGGCAAGAAGACACTTAACCCCTCTGGGCCTCAGTTTCTCGCTTGTAAAATGGTGATAATATCTTTTTTGCAAAGTTACGAGAGATAATATTGAAGTTGTAAATGAGGCTATTATTTAAAAGTATATCATAGAGTATAATATGCTATATATTAAATATTATACAAATAGTAATTAACAAGCAATTATCCTCTTTCCACTAACCCTTAATGGCCTTACTAGCATATTGCTGCTTTGAAGAGTTAGTCCCAGAGTCCAGGCCCGTTATAAAAGGCTGATTTCTTAAATGTTTTCACTAGAAAAAAAAGGGTAACTATGTGACATGATAGATGTGTTAACTCAATGGGGGGAATCCTTTCACAATGTATTCATATATTAAATCATGTTATATACTTTAAATATATTACAACTTTGTCAATTATATCTCAAAGCTGAAAAAAAAAGGGCTGATCACCAAGCTGGGTAATGCTCAGCACTCTGTGCTATATACCATTGTCAAGGATCCTTGGGGGAACGTGTCCTGCTCGGGCAGTGGTTCCCAGCAGAGGCTTTGGAGTCAGGCAGATCTGGGTGGGACTGCACTGTGACTCTGCCCTTCCCTATCTGCCATCTCAGAAAAACTGCTTCGTCACAACCGTGTGTCTCAGAGGGTTGTGTTATCACCCCCTGCCTTCCAAACTCCAGTCATGCGAACCATTTGTAGTTCCCCAAAGCACCAGGCTCACTTCTCTGCTTAGCTTACTGTTTCCTCTCCAGCATGGTTCTCTCCTCCTGCATGCTGCTCCTATTCTTGTTGGCTTCCTCTAAGACTTCCCTGTCCCTCAAGACTTGGTTAGGTGTCCTTTCTGTCTGCCTGTTCCCCAGCCACCCTCGGTTTACCCCTATGGTCAGAGTATTGACATTGTCTAGTCATTGGCCCACCTCCCCCTCACTTCAGAGTTGACTAGTATGCTGGGGTTTAGTGTATGCCAGGCACAGTGTCTAGTCCTTTACGTCAATTATCTTACTGAAGTTGCTTAATAACCCTAGGAAATACGTATTAGTACAGATGAGGAAACTGAAGCTCAGAGAGGGTAAATGGTTTGCTCAAGGTCACACAGATCAATGCAGAAGATCTGGGATTTGAATTCACGCCTGACTCTAAACCCTTTGCAGTCAATTGTAAATTTTAAGAGTTTACAGGGTTGAGCACAGTGAAAGCATGTGCAACTACTCAGCAAAGAATGGCTATTATTATTTGACCCAAGCAGATTATAAACCTCTGGCGGGAAGGAATCTTAACCCATAGGTGCTTGCACCCTTTGCACAATACCCCAACCGAGGCTGAGTCAGTGTGTGGACAGCAAGGGCAGAGTAAGGCTTCTGGAATATGTCCCAGAGCAGCACTGATTGCTTCTCAATAAGTGGCTGATGTTTTCTATCATGCATCTCTGTATTTAAGAAATATTTCTTGTTGCACTCTGGCCCCTTTCCACTTCCATGCGAGGAGGGGGTGGGACTACAGAGGGGGCCCAAAGCAACAGTGGAAGCTGCTTTTTTATGAGACACACAGGAACCACCAGCCACCTAAATAAACGTCCTCTTTATTTTACCAAATATAATTTATCAGTTACGTTGACATTTGTCAATTCAGTTATAGTCACTATAAATAACTGTCGTAGGACACAGTTCTGTAACTTTTTAAGGATAGAAGAGTAAACCAATGTTGCTCCTCACAGCCGGGCCACAAGTCCATGCAGTTTGTGCAATCGGGGGAAAAGAAATGGATCTTCCATGAAAGTCATGAAGTCCCCTTTCTTTCCCTCTCACCCCACAGTCCTCCCTCTGCTCACACACTCAGGGCTTGGGGCACGCCTACCTTCTTGCTTTTGTGGCAAAGGACACTCCGGAATCCCCCAGGGCAGCCTGGCTGAACTCCAGAGATGAGGAAGTGGTGAGTGACTGGGGCAGGGGTGACTGCACACCACAGGGACACAGCCTCAGGGGCGGAAGAGTTGGTTTTGGTGCCTGTATAAGAGTCTGTGTGCAAATGGGTTTGGAGGTGGAGGACAAGACGAAAGAAGGCCTGAGGAAGAGCAGGAACAAGGCCAGGCTGGTGTTAATAAACTCTGCTGGACACACCCCCAGCTAGATAACCTCTACGATTCCAATTCTAAAGTTCTAGGCTCTGGAAGGTGGCCTGGGTGGGAATGGAGGGAGAGGAAAGTCTCTGGAGGTAAAGGGCAAGTTCCTGGGATGAGGCATGGTAGTGGTAAAAGTCAGGGTCACTGCCTAGTCTTGCCCTGGAGATGGGCCCTTTAGGCTACAGAGCGGAGGGCTTAAGGGAAAGCTGTGGATAAACAGGCTAGAAAAAACCTGCATCCAAATGCCCAGATTTGTACATGTGAGTGTGGACAACAGAATCCTGATCTGTTCACGGTAACGTGTGGGAAAGGTGCAGAGACTCCAGTGTTCTCCCAGTCGTGCTGGGCAGAGAAAAGTGGAAGCAGTCAGTTGATATCCAGCCTTCTAGTTCTGAATCCTCTTTTGGGTGGCTGGTGAGGAGATGGAGGGAAGGGAGGGTGAGGAAGGGGAGTTTAGGGAAATCAGCAGTGGCTGAGCAATGGGGCCAGGGGCTCTAGCTGTGGTCAGTGTTGTACGGAAGTGGGATCCAGGAGTGGAATCTAGAGGCGGAACCTGGCTCGGTGACAAAGATGGAAATACAGCGAGGAAACTTTCTCTGCCAGGTTGAAAAGGGCACATGGCCTTTATGTCTAGGAACGAGGCGAGGTTAGAACTGTGTTTCCCTTACTGCTGGCTAGTCAGGGCCTGTGCAAACAGGACCTAACACATAGTAGGCACTCAATAAATAGCGCTCAACAAATGTTTCAGACCGTGCCTGCAGAAGAGCTCCTCTTGGGGAGGCTGTGTATTTGCTGAATGAATGAATGAATGAATGAGTGAATGAATGATGTAGGTGGGCAGAAGCCAAGAGAGAGGAAAACTGACCTCCATGGCATGAAAGAATGAGCGATTTCAGGAAGTGACAGGGTCTAAGGTGACCACGTGATCATGTCTTCAGGAGAAACAGCAGCAGTGAAACACCCCTGGTTGCCCTCAACCTCCTAACCATTTTCCACATACCCATTCTCCGTCCCTCATCTTGGAACCCAACCCGGCAAGCTCTGGGAAAGGTCGTGCTTAGAAACAATTAGAGAGAAAGGTTGAACAGAGATAATCAGTTCTCTGGGCCCAGGGAGGATGTAGATCTTGGCAAACCATGGGTAGACGTGGGTCAACAGGCAGACCAGGCCACTGCTCATTTCTTCCTGGATGAGACAATCAATTGGAAAAAAGATCAAAGGGAGGGGTTGGTGGTATTTACCAGGCAATTGGGTAAGGAGCATGTACACAATTTAAGTTCACCTCATTCTTTTTGAGAGCAGGGTAGAGAATAGGGCTAGGATTATTTGGGGCCAGGAGCAGCTGTCTCCTGCTTAGTGCTCTGAAGTTGGTCCATTTCTAGAAAAAGTATGTGTGTGTGGGAGGGGAAGGGAGAGTGACACTTATCCCTCTGTTCAACCGAAAAGAAAAAAAGAAAACAAAGACAAACCCCCAAAACCAGAGCCCACTCACAGAGGCTGAGTTTGCTAAAGCTAAACCAAATGTCCCCAGATCCCAGATGGAAACCCCTGCTCCAATCCACTGCACCTGGAGGCACCCACCATGAAATTGCACTTGGTGATTGTCTCAAAAATCTACTTGTACTATTCATCTCAGTCCATCTGTCCTGCCTGAATTCTTGCTCTACAAACTTGGCTCAATGTATAAAAATTCCCATTGAAAATAATGAGAATTCGGTATCAAAGTGAAGTCCTAGAAAGAGGTGGGAGTGTCAAGTGGGGTGGGGTGGGGGAAGAGAAACCAAAAAAAAATTTCACACAGAAAGTGCAGAGAGGTGGAGAGAAGGCTGAGTGACCAGGCTTAGTCCCCGACATCTGTGTCTCGGTCCCCAATGAGCCAGAGGACATGGAAGCTGAGTGCTAGGAGCCCAGTGCCAAGCAGGTCCCCCAGGGCTGTCAAGTACGGGATGGAGAAGTTGTCCGGGTCCAGGCCCCGGCCCCACATCCAGTGCACCATCCAGTCTGCGATGTACAGGAGAATCAGCACCTGGAGAAACAGAAGGGCCCAGCCTGCAGCCATCCCCTCTCTCCAGGGGGAGACAGAGGCCACGCGATCAACCCATTCATTGCATCACAAGGCTTGGCTATCCACAGTCCTTAAGCTGGGACCGCTCATCTCTCCGCCCCAGCAACCCCTCTAATGTTCCTTCACCCCACAGTGACCACCTTGAACAGATGACAGGGGTAATTTGAGTTCTTTGGGAAGGAAGATGCCCCTACTCCCTGGAGTTTCCCACATCAGCACCCAAATTTACCAAACAAGAGGCTTCCTAATCGACATCCTACTGGTTGCAGGAATTCAGCCCTCTTGCCTCTAATTCTGGGTCATCCTATCCTCAGGTCACTCCAATTGTTGCCATGTTGGCCTCTTTGGGAGCCCGGCAGGGGGCTGGGGGTTGGAGTTTGCTTTTCATACAGGGATTTGTCCTCAGAGCAGAGTGGAATAAGGACGGCGTTTGAGGCTGCTGCCGGCACAGCTGTCTGAGTAACAGTTGATTATCCCAAGCTGCCTTCCTCCTGACCCTTCCCATTCTGCTGTTGTGGGCTCAGAGAATGCAAGTTTATTTTAACATTAGTCCTAGCAAAACAGAATTAAGAATAAGTCGGCTAAATACAAAGCAGACAGTGCGTACCAATTCCAAAGACATTTTGGATTATCTGCTGCTTTGATTTATCTGTGCCCTTGCTTTTCTTCCATTACTACAGAAAATTAAGAATGATCTAGATTAGAACCTTGCTAGTGGGCCCAGGACCAGTAGCATCAACAACAGCTGGGAACTTCTGAAAAATGCAGAATCTCAGGCCTCAGGCTGGATCTCCTAAATCAGAATCTGCATTTTAACAAGATTCACACGCACTTTTACGTTGGTGATGAACCCGGTCTAAAATATTCTGGTGGAGTGGGCTGGCCTGCATCTTTTATATAGTCTGCATGATTCCTGACATTTGGGGATCCCCAAATGACTGCATCTGTGTGAGAACGAAACGGTTTCTAACGGTAAAGCTCCAACACAGTCATTTGGGAGGTTTTACTCCTGACTGTACTTTGTAAATACTGTGGTATGCAAATTCTGCCCTGAGGGGCTCAGATGCCGGAACCAGGGCCACTGGGGGATCCAGAAGCCAGAAGTGATACCTATTTTTAGGCAAACTTGGTTGCTCTCCTGTCTTCTCTCCAAGGAAGCCAGAGGTTACAGTTCCAGCACCTTCACGTTCCACCTTGCCCCACATACAGCTGCTTTGGACTCCTGTGGCCCTGGCCCCAGCCCTGGGTGAGGGCCAGCCCCCCATAACTTCACACCCTTGCCAGCAGCTGCAGAAGCATCCCAAATAAAGAGCGTGGCCAGAAGGGCTTCGGGACGTATCCCACGAAGGGAATGGCAGCAGCTGTCCCCACATTCCAGCCTCCCGAGCAGGCCCTGGGACACATGGCTGGGAGGGGGCAGCGAGGGGATCAGGAAGAACGTTTAGAGGGGATCAAGAGCCATGCTCAGGCCCTGCACAGGCTAGAGAAGACAGCAGAGGTGAGAGTGTCCCCCAGCGTGTTCACAATGGGGAATGAAGCCGGGCTCATCCTTCCCGACGTGGCCAAGGGCTACCCTCCAGCTACAGACCCTCGGCACACACACCTTCCCTTTTCCCACCGAGTGTGCTTCACCCCAACTCACAATGGAACGTGGCAACGTGGGTAACTGCCGCGGGGAAACTGCATGTGGTTGGCCCAGCCCTTGCTAAGATGTCCTAACACACAACATTTCTAAAGTTGGGGATGAGGGGTTGGAGCTATGGATAAGGGCTTACCAATAGGGGACTGGTTAAATGAAACTATGGCACGTCCATACAACAGGAGAGAATGCAGCCATAAAAGTCAGGGTGTTCTGCTCCTCACATATGGGTGTGGAATGATCTCTAAGATAAATTGTTAAGTGAAAAAAGCAGGGTGTGGACAGCATGTATAGTGTGCTACATGTGTGTTTAAAAAAAGGAGAAAAATAAGAAAAATATGTACGTTTGCTTGCATAAATATAGAATAAACTTGAAGGATACATAAGAAACAGATATAGATAAACAACAAGGTCCTATTGTATAGCATAGGGAACTATATTCAGTATCTTGTAATAAACCATAATGGAAAAGAATATATATATTCTTATATATATATATTCTTATATATATATTCATATTCATATATATATATATATATATATATATAAAACTGAGTCACTTTGCTGTACACCAGAAACTAACACAACACTGTAAATCAACTATACTTCAAAAAAAAAAAAAAAAGAAACAGATAACACCAATGGCCTGTGAGGAATAGAACTGGATGGCTGGAAAAAGGGGAGAAAAGACTTTTCACTGAGGTTTCACTATGAACCTTACAAATTTTTTGAACTATGTGACTGTTATTACCTATTCAAAAAGCAAATCTGTAGAAATTGAAAATGTGATACTAAGGGTGAGTTTGGCTATAAAGGGGTTGCATAAGGGAGGCTTGTGGTGATGGAACTGTTCTGTATCTTGACTGTGGTGGTGGTTGCATGAATGTACATGTGATAGAATTGCAGAGAACCACACACACACACACACACACACACACACACATACACACGAGTGCATGTTAAAACTGGTGCAATGTGAATAGCTTTGTGCATTGTACCAACACTGATTTCCTGGTCTTGATGTGCTATAATTATGCAAGATGTTACCACTGCAGGGAACTGGGTGATCGGTACATGGGATCTCTCTACATTTTTGGGGGCAACTTCTTGAGAATATATAATTATTTCAAAACAAAAAGTTGAAAAAAAAGGTAATAAAAAGCCAGGAGAAAGCATCCTAGTATTACAGAATGGCAAGCCTGGATGGGATCCAACAGATTATCTAGTGCAGTGGTTTTGACATGTTTTCAAGCTGTGAAACCCTTTATTCAAATGAAATCTCCCAAGGAACCCCAGCATGTGAACAGAACCACATGGAGCTGTGTGGCCAGGCTAGTGGGGGTGGCACCTGCCTGAAGTCCACCACCTCTGGTCCACTCCTCTCAATTTACAAATGTATCACTGAGCCTCAGAGAAGTAAAACAACTGAGCAAAAGTCACACAGCATGTTAGTGACTTTGCTGGAACTACAGTCTGTTCTCCTGAGCCCCTGTCCAGGGTTTACTGGCCACACAGTCACAGAGAAAGAGTTGGAAGACTCTTTCTGGGCCAAGCCTGGACCTCCCCTCCCATCCCTGCAGGGCAGTCCTGGCCCCCGCCCCCGTGCCCCTGCCAGTCCGTACCTGGAGCAGTGCAGCTGTCATGTAGAAGATGATGAAGATGAGTGTGAGAGTGGTGTGCCCGCCCTGCAAACAGCTGATGGTGTAGAGGAATACCAGGTGTCCTGGGACCACGAGGAGAAAGAGGACCCGGGCCGAGCGAGAATTCACATCTGGAACCAGGGGTGAGACGGTGTGAGGAGGAGTAGGGGAGGAGGAGAACTGGCTCCAAGAGGCCTTTCAAAGTCAGGAGGTACCACGCTACACTCCAGGGCAGCAGACAGCTGACTATCTCTCTGTCTCCATCCCATGGTCCCCAGCCCTCAGGGTGTCCCAGGAAAGGACAGCCTTCCTGCCTGGGCTCTGCCCTCCAGAACAGCTGGTACATACAGCCCAACAGAGAAGGAGAACCTACATATGCAGGCCCCAGCTGTTTCTGAAGTGATGGAGTGAACCTAGGAGGTGGGGACTCTGGAATTACCGGGACTGAAGAAGGTGGTACAAGGGCTGGGGCAGCGGCGAGGGGCTTGCCCAGTGTTCTCCCCTGGCATCCCGTTCATGTGGAGGAAGGTGGAGATGCGGCTGGCCTGCACAGCCACCAGATTGCCCCCAACACCTGTGGAGACACATAAGACCTGAGACGTGGGGGTGGGGAGTGGGGAGGGCATGATCCATTCACCAGACCCCAGGAAAAGAGTGAGACACTAAGAAGGAAGACAAAAGACACCCTTCCTTCCAGGGAGTCTTCCAGGCTCCTCCCATCCTCCATGCTATGGAGATGCGGCAGTCCTACGTACTACTAACACGGCTGAGAGTGCAGGAAGGGACACAGGTGGATCTGCAGACTCAGGGAGCCTGCCTTCTCCATCAATGCAGAGTGTGCACCTGTGGTCAGACACAGCCGAGGGGACAAGGCCCTGCCTGGCTCAGCCCCTCTCCAAAGCTCTGCGTTGACCCAGGCATCCAATGCTCATGCGCTGGTTCCAGTAACCAGTTTCAAGTAGCAGTTCAAGTCGTGAACTATCTGAGCTGGACTCTCTTGCCTCCTGGAACCCTGACTGATACAAAGCCCCCCAAATCCTCTGATCCCGCCCTCTTGTTTCCCCTAGGCAGCTAATGCCAAGACCTCACCATTAATCACAGGTGTGAAGACAGCCATCCCTGCAAAGTTGGGGTCTGAGACAGTCTTGTCCAAGATGAGGCCTCCCACACTACACAGACACAAAGACAAGACACAAAGACCACTGAAGGCTTCTGTTCCGGTCCCTGGGATGAGAGGTACAGGTCCATCTGGATGTGGGCAGCAAGGTGGCTCCCAGGAGTCCCTTGTCCTTCCAGTCCTCGCCTCCCCTCGCCAGACCAGCTGATGCTCCTGACATACACACTGGCGCAGCACCCCGAGCAAGCTGGGGCAGGCAGCTGTCTCCTTTACCCACCTCCCAAGTTGGCTAGAGGAGCCGCCTGCTGTTCTGCCTGCTCAGTGTGATTTCTCCTTCTGGTAACAGTGCTGGGCTTTTCCTCAGGGAACCACCTCTCTCAAACTCAGTCACTGTGGTTCGAGTGACACTGCTCCAATGATGGCAAGGCCCCAGGCCCATCCAATCAGAGCAGCACATCCCTAAGGCCACAGTGATTGGTTCAGGGATAGCCACATGACTGGATGACAGGCAATGACATTCTATAATGGGATTCTGCAGAACTGTTGAGAGAAAGAATCCCTGCTGGAATTAGTAAGCGTAAGGAAGTGCAAACCTGAAGCTGCAGGCCAACACAGAGAAAAGCAGAGCTGAGACATGGAGAATACTGGGGCCCTAATGATATCATCTATGTCCCTGAATCCAGCTGTGCCTCTTTAGTTCTCTAAGCCAGTGTGTTCTGCTTTCTAATGAAACCCATTTCAGATGGCTTCTGTCACTTGCACCAGAAGGACACGTGACTGATCCACTGTTGAAGGCATTTCTAGGGTCTGTGCCACACTTCCTCTTTCCGGGGCTTAAAAGTGAGTCTGTGGAAGGGAGAGGGGAGGGTGAGGGTGGGCATCAAGGGCCCGAGCCTACCTGCTGATGGCCATGGCAATGATGACAGGCTCCCAGCCTGAGTACAACACCTCCCTTGTGACTGGGCTCTGTCGAGCCAGCACCACCCAGACAGGGAGCAGGGCCACGAAGAAGGCACACACCAGGGGGTAGATATATTGCCAGACATCTGAGAGAGGCAGAGATGGGAGGGAGGTGAGCATTGCGGCTCCCTGCTCCCAGCCTCCCCTTGGCTCAGCCTGCAAATGCCCCAACAGATCAACAGTAACACCACGCTAAATGCCAGAAAATGTATTACCTCATTTGATGCTCACTGTAAACCCGGGAGGTAGATGGGGCCAGCCTTTTCCATTTGTAGATAAGGAAACCAAGGTGAAACCTCCTCAGACGTTGAACTTATTAGGGGCACAGACCAGATCCTAGGTTTCTTGCTTTGATTCCCCAGAAATCCCTATCTCCCCTCCTCTTCTTCATTTTGCAAGCAGATTCCAGCCTTTAGTTCCTTTCCTTTGCCCTTTCCCCCTTACCCCTCCAAGATGAGTAAGAATATACAGCACCAAGCATATTTCTCAAATACTTTCACCCCTGCTCCTGCTGCCTGCATGAATTTGAGATAAGTACTTAGCCTCATCTCTCTAAGGCAGGGAGTTATTACAAACTGTGCTCCAACCAAATAGTTAAGAACATACAAGAAATCCTTACACATGTGCAAGCCCACTACCATCTCTCCCAATCCCACCCAGGAGTCCACCCTGGTCACACCCTTGATTGCCTCAGCCTCACCCTGCTCCAGGTAGAGTCCCCAGCTGATGCCTGAGAGCAGTGCCAAGGTGATGAGGTCTCCCAGGCTGGCAGCAATGGGCGTGGCCACATTGTCTGGGTTGATTCCAATCTTGCGAGAGCCAATGATGACTCCAATCATGATCATGCCTGGGGAGGAAGGAGAGGGGCCAGGCAGGGTAAGAAGAGATAATGGGGTATCAACCAACAAAAAGAGAGATTGGAGGTTTAGTTGACACCTCTGGGGCAGCCCTTCCTACGCCCCTGCCCCTCCCTTCCCTTCCTTACCCAGTACCAGGGAGGCAATGAAGGCCGTGGCCACGCTGCTGGCACAGAGCAGGAAGGCATGTGGGATACTGAAGTGGCCGTCAGGGATCCAGCCAAAGATGACGGCTGCGAGGGACGCCAGGAAGCCCACCACCGTGGCCTGCACCTGAGGAGGGGAGTGGTAACTCAGAGAGCAGAGCGCGTCTTAGCTGAGGTCACTGAGCACTTAGCCAGACCTCTTCTTGCCCTCAGCAGCCCCAGGAGGCAGGCGGGGCTGGCCTGTCCAGTCCTCCCAGGCTGGAATGATGTCTTTATTTATTTAGTTTCACACCAGACACCAGTACTGGGTAGTGCACCCTGCAGGAACCCAGGACATGTTACTGGCTGAATGAGTGTTCCTCTGGGGATTGGGGGAGGTTCAAAAGAGCCTGAGACTTCAGTCCAGACACAAGGCCTGGGACTCAACGGGGAAGACTCCCAGTTCGGAACCTGTGTGGCCTCATGGGGAGATGGGACCACAGCAGTCAAGGACCGTCAGCACTCCTGAGTCTCCTCCTGAGTCTGATCTGTGGGGACACAAGTCCTCTGCACCACTGGAAGCCAAGGACTGACAGTGGAGATACTGGGGTCCCCCCCATCCTGGCTGGTTTTCTGGGAAACCTGGTTACCTCCTGGAGTCCCTTTGGGAGAAGCCAGCTCAGCAGGATGCTGGAGCTTTACTCAGGAGCCGGCAGGGGCTGACTTAAGCCTTTCAAATTCCTGACCAGGGAGGAAGCTTAGCCCCACCGTCTCTGGTCCCTGCTCTCTTACCTGGATGAGGGCCATATTCCCAGTGATCATCCGCCAGAGCTCCTTGGGTGTGTCCATGTGCCCGACGTTGGCCTGGGAGAGGGAGGACAAGGGTCTGGAGCTCCAGGCTGGAAAAGGTCTGCAGCTCCATCCATTAGGACCTTGCCTGGATCAGCAGGCAGTGCACGTGACCTAAGACTCTGGGACCAGGACATGACCCCCAGGGAAAGTGAAGCAGGGTCGAGGGGCTGGGGTGAGAGGGAAGGAGCAAAAGAGCCTTGAGCTCCTGCCTCTGGCTGGGGTTGGGAAGGGGGCTCCCAAGGCAGCCTCTTCTCCCCTCCTCTCAGGACGGCCACTGAGCAGAGGCCGATTCCATGCTCTGCCCTGCTCACCTGGGCAGCTCATTCCCACATGGGTTAAAATGACCTGATCCTTCCCTGGCTCTGAAGCCAGCTTGACATCTTAGGGGAGAAAGGTCAGCTGCTGGTGCAGGACGGAGGCCACGGGAGTGTTTGGGAAGGAGTGAGGCGGCATGGGAATAGGCCAGGAGGGCAAGCTGGGGAGGGCTAGGCTGGCTGCCACTTCTCTCTGCTGCCTTCTCCAGGCTCATGGCCATGCAGGGACACCCCTGTCACTTGGCTCCCCTGGCCTCCTGAGTTTTACTGCTTTCTGCCTCCCACCCCATGGGGCCTGTATCGGGTGCAGTCTCCGAACCATGACGGCCGATCCGATCTAAGAGTTTGGGGAGGTGGGAGTGATGAGGAGCCCCTCTTCATCTATTCCCTTACAGAAGGGCAGCCTGCCATGGGGGAAAGGGAATGGGATTGGAGGGGGGCTGGGGAGGCCTGGCTCTGCTCCTGCCCAGCTGCAGAGTAGGGCTGGAGATCAGAGGAGGCCCCCATCTGTGCAGGTGGAGGGACCAGCATGATGCTCGCCTGTCAAAGCTGCACAAACAGTCACGAGGTGGGTTGTGAAGCAGGGGGTGGGGCAGGAGTCCAAGGATGGCTGGGACATCCAGAAACCGAGCCTGGGAACCACTCTGGGCAGGGAGCTCCTGCCCAGGAGCAGGACAACCAGCCTGGGGTCTCCCTACTCCTTTCCACCCCAGACCCACACTGCAGACCTGGACAGTTGAGAAAGGCCTGTGGTGATCTAGTCAGGCTCTGTGCTGCCCCCGAGTCCACTGTGTGCCCCATTCCTCCCAGCCAGGACACTCACTGCGGTGGAAAGCCTTGATGCCAGGGTCATTTCCAGGTTCCCCTTAAGCCCCAGCAGTGCAGGCACCAGGATGAAGACCTCTGTCACTTTCTGGAAGACTTCCCAGTGCTGCAAGGTGAAAACAGAACCCAGGCATTTCAGGGCCCCAAAGGGCTGGCATCGAGGTTGAATGTGAAACTGAGTCCCCCTAAAAGTGAGTTCCTGTTCCAAGGTTATGACTAATGGCTTTACCCAAAACGTTAATCCCTTTCTTGTCCCTTCTGACCTCAATCCTGTGTTAACTGAACACCCATCAGCCAGAGTCAGATGACTAAGATTGCTGAGGTCAATCATAACATCATTAACGTACAGACTCAGGCTGTTTCTCTAGGTCAAAATGAGCTAACAGACCCTTGGGTCATGGACCACCAGACCATAGACTCTTAAAAGGCAGGCATCCTGAGTCCCAAAAGTACAATTAAGAAATGTCACAAGATGATGATTAACCCCAGCTTCTTTGTTCTTCCCCTTTAAATCCCCCTCACTCAGAGACCAAGTGGGAGTGGATCTGAGGCTTTTCTCCCACTCCCTTGCTTGGTGCCCTGCAGTAAGCCCTTACTTTGCTGCAAACCTGCTGTCAGAGTTTGGCTTTCTGTGCTGTGGGCACACGAGCCCTTGTTCGGTTACAACTGGATAGTCTGGGAGCAGGGGCTTGAGGAGGAAATGGAATCGGCAGGGAGTGAGCACGTCAGAAGCCTTTCCCCCAGGAACTCTGGAAGCAAACCAAGTCCATGGTACTCCAAACAACAAAGCCCCCCCTCCTGCCACCCAGAACAGGGGAGACGTAGAGGGTCCCTTCCAGTCAGGAGGCCCTAGCCCGTCTCTGCTTCTTCTGCCTGCTTTGTGGAGCTGGGGGAGAAGATGGCAGGGACCCACACAGCTGAGTCACCCCGGGCTGGCTTACACCCCAGAACTCCTTTGCGATCTCCCTTCAAATTGTCTTCAGTCTGGTTTCTCTGTGGCCTCAGCCTTGAGCGGTGTTGTCTCAGCTGTTGAGCACTGGGCTCCATGGGGCTGGGGTTGAGGAGATTACAGAGTTTGTTTGGTTTCTATCTATCTCCAAGGGCTTTGGGCCTCAGCCACAGCAGCTCTCCTTTAGAACAGGCTCTGTATGAAGACCGTGGCCCCCAAACCTCAGAGTGTTGGTCTGCAAGAGGTTTTTCATTCCTCCTCTGCATTCTCTCACCCTACAGACCTGCCCCAATCTCTCAGTTAGGAAAGGTAAGTGTACCCCTGCAAGGAAGAGCACTGGACTGGGAGTCAGGAGACATGGATTCCAGCCCTGAGACCATCAGGCCTGGCTCTCCTACCTATTTCTTCAGCTAACATCTTTTAAGTCTGCACCATGTGCCAGCCTAAGGCTCTATGTGCATTTTCTCATTATATCCTATCAACGACCCAGTGAGGTAGGAGCTATGTTTATCCCACTTTGTAAATGAGGAAACTGAGGTTCAGAGAGCACTGCACTCCTTAGTGCTAAGAAGGAAAAATGTAGGAGCCAGGATTGGTTATTTGAAGGCTACTTTAGTTGCAACTGAAACTGAAGACTTGCAAAAAAAGGCTGGGACTGTGTTACCCCGAGGGCAATGTGGATTCCCTTCCCTGTGCCTTTATCTGTTTTAAGAATGGAAAGCCTCCAGGTTTGGAGAGGGGAGGGGTCAGGAGGCCAGACAGAGGTATGTAGGCTGATCAGAGCATCAAGGTCAGGAGGCAAAGTGCTCTAATGAGCAAAGGCGCTGGACTGGGAGTCTTGGGTCTCCCACAAGAGACCACAAGGATAGGCTTCATGCTGTGTCCCCAACATGCTCCCACAGAGACCAGCAGGGGTACCTTAGACAAGTTATAAGGGCCTTGAGCTCTTGACTATAGAAGGTACCCTTCAGGGACCAGATCAGATGGTCCCTAAAGGCAATTCCAGCACTGACAACTATAGTTAATGATGAGCAAGGCTGCAAATCAGACCCACAATGAGATATCACCTCATACTCATTAGGATGGCAACCATTAAAAAACAAAACAAAATAGAAAATAACAAGTGTTGGTGAGGATGTGGAGAAACTGGAACACTTGTGCACTGTCGATGGAATGTAAAATTGTACAACCACTATGGAAAACAATATGGCAGTTCCTTAAAAAATTAAGAAGAGAGCTACTATATGATCCAGCAATCTCACGTCTGGTATATACCCAAAATAACTTAAAGCGGGGTCTCGAAGAGATATTTGCACATCCATGTTCATAGCAATATTATTCACAATAGCCAAGAGGTAGAAGCAACCCAAGTGTCCACTGACAGATGAATGAATAAACAAAACATGATCTATACATACAAGGGAATATTATTCAGCCCTAAAAGGATGGAAATCCTGTTACATGCAACAACATGGATGAACCTTAAGGACATTATATTAAGTGAAATAAGCCAGTCACAAAAAGACAAATATTATATGATTCCACTTATATGAGGTATCTAAAGTATTCAAATTCCTAGAAATAGAAGTAGCATGGTGGTTACCAGGGGCTAGGAGGAGCGGGAAAAGGGAAGTTAATGTTTAATGGGTGTAGAGTTTCAGTTTTGCAAGATAAAAAAGTTCTGGAGATCTGTTTTGCAACAATGTGAACATACTTCACAGCATTGAACTATACATTAAAAATGGTTGAGATGATAAGTTTTATGTGTTTGTTACCACAGTTAAAAAAAAAAAAAAAAGAGGAGCACGGAAATCAGAGGGGGCTAAGGCCAGGATTAGAGTCCAGGGGAGGCTGGACGCTGGGGAGTCTTATAAAGGCAAGGACCTCTCTTTTCTTTTTCTTTTTTTTTTGCGGTACGTGGCATGCCACTGCTGTGGCATCTCCCGTTGCGGAGCACAGGCTCCGGACTCGCAGGCTCAGCAGCCATGGCTCACGGGCCCAGCCGCTCTGCGGCATGTGGGATTTTCCCGGACCGGGGCACGAACCTGTGTCCCCTGCATCGGCAGGCGGACTCTCAACCACTGCGCCACCAGGGAAGCCCGGACCTCTCTTTTCTTGTCAGAGTTCTTTCTGTGGGTGTGTGTGGGGTGTTAATGGCAGGGGGAGTCCTTACCAGGACCCAGGGGAAGGGCTCATCTCACTAGGGCTGGAGCGTATCTGTACCTGAGCTCCTGGCCTAGCTCCTCATTGGTGGAAGGCGCAGGACTTTTTTAGGGAAGGCTCTTTCTGGAAACTAAGGATGGGAAAGAAACCGCCTGTCCCCCAGCCACAGTTGCTGAGCTTTCAGGCACCCACAGGAAGAGCCAGGAGGGATGCAAATCCCTTTTCATCCCTGGGCCCCCAAAGAGAAGGCAGCCCCAGTGAGCCCCGTCTACGCTGGAGGAACTCGGGGATTGTTGCTCTTGGACAAGGCCAGCACATAGCTCTGGGGCGCCAGCTCCCAGCAGGCAAGGACTTGCTCAGCTCTGCCTCCTCCTCCCTCACCTCAACTGGACACGCAGCTCCAGAGACGAAGAATTCTCTCTGCTCCCCTCTCCGCCCCTCATAAGGGGGGCTGACCCATAAGGGTGGTTTGGAAGCTCCGCTCAAGAGCCCAGCCTCGTATCCCCTCCTCACTGCATAACACCTGCCCCTCCCAGCTTCCAAGCCGCAGACTCTGTGAAAAGCTTTGATCTCCAGGTAGGCGTATGTAAAATATGCGTACTTATTGGCAGAGTGAAGGAGCACGGAAAAAAATACTCCAAGTGCATGCCAGCAATATTTTCTGAATTGTTTGTAAGGTATATTGTTTGTCTTTACGATTAAGAAAAAAAAAATGTATGAAGCTCAGCTAAGCCCCTTCAGCTGCCACTATAAATACTCCCAAATCCCTGCGTCTCCCAGCTCACTCGCACCCTCTCCTTCCAGCTACACAAGGACCTAGAAGGGATAGGGTTTTAGCAGCTTTAAGTTTCGGGCCAGACAGGAAAGGAGAACCAGTGGCTGCAATGACAGCCCTATGCAGAAGTCTTCCAGGCCAGCCAGGATACAGCCCGGAACCTCACAGCCCCTGCGCCCCTACCCAGCAACGCCCTGAGCTGGCACTCGGGTCAGAGTAGCCAATGCCTACACACATACTTTCTTCACCCACCAAAGCCTCTCAAAGACGCAGCTCAGGCAGGGGAGCCTCTGGGGTAGAATGGGCAGGGGCCAACAGTGTCTCTTCTTCCTCCTTTGGCCTAATTCAGGCCCATCCTGTTCATCCTGGCTGGAAGTGCCTGCCCCTGAGGTCAAACCAGTCAGCCAAGCCTTCACCCACACCTTCCTGCTCTGCTGGGGATGGAAAAGGGCACGTTTCAGGAAGCACTTGGCGGGAAGTGGGGACAGAACACATCGACACTGCTTCTCAGAAATGCAGCTCTTCTTCGCTTTCCTTCTCTGTCCGTGGATACAGGGGAGTGAGGGCTCACTGGGCCCTGATATTTTGGGGGTCAGGGATGAGACAGTTCCCTTCACACTCAGAAATAATCCCAATTCAGAGCAATCACCCTAAGTCTCGCACCTCAGTGGCCCTGCTGCTACTTCATCCTGATACTTCCATCTTGCCTCTTCCATCCCTCACCTCTTCTGGCCTCAAAGACATAGACCCCTGCCTGCCTTTGAGTGGTCTGCCCTGAGCCTTCTTCCCCTCCAGGGAGACAGCAGCAGGGAAGAAAGTCACAGCCTGGAAAAGCTGGAGTCAAGGACATGAAGAAGACTAAGATCCCTAGCAGCTCTGGGACCCAGGCTGTGGGAGAACCTGGCAAGTTGGGCTGGAGTTTACCTTTCAGGGTGAGGACTGGGTCAGCTCAGATTAGAGTAAACCCAACCTTCACCTGAGGCTTTCCCCCACCACCTGCAGACATCCTCTAGGTGTCCAAGGAGAAGGGCCTCAGGACAGCACCTGGGTACAGAGGGCTGTATAAAGTGTGGTAAAAGGGGTGGACGTGCAGAACCGGAGTGTCCTACCCAGGAATGCCAGCAGCCACGGGAGCAGGACGACCGTGAGAGGAACGCTGCTTTCCCAGTCCACTCCCCTAAGCCCATGCTTGCCATCCACTTTCATCTTTGTAGACTCTTCTGTATACACAGCAGGAAAGAAAAGCCAGAGGAGGAGGTATTTCGGGGAGGGGGGTGTCTCCTTTCCTTGGGATCCTCAGCAAGTGAGTAGTGAGTCAGGATAAGGAGCTGGGAGTCTCACCTGTTTTTAACACAGCTGGGGATTCCAGTGAAGGTTGGCACACCACCTCCTGCCACCCCCATCCCTCAAAAGGCTGACAGAAGAGGGGAGTGAGATGCTCTGCAGCCGCCTAGGACCAAACCAGGAGGTGGGGCAGGGCATCTGCAGCATGGAGACTGCCAGAGCCCAACCCCCTTCAATTCCAACACTGGGCCCAGTCCTGCTTTCCTTCCCAAATGCTATGGGAACTTTCAGCCACGGTGGGGAAGTTGCAGCAGACTGCAGTCCACTTAAACTTTTCCTACTTTTGGCCAGTACGCCAGCCCCTTATCTCACTGCAGAGGCTGGCTCTACAGGCTGAGTGGAGAGGAGGGCAGATAAGAGGAGAGAGAAATGGGCCTGGGGAAGAGACTGGGGCTTCTGCAGCAGTGGGGAAAAAAGGTGGGGGGGCCCTGGACCAAGGAGACATCTGCACCAACACGGCCTTCTGCTCAGATGCTCTGAGACATTGGGGACACTCTACAGCCAGCTCCTCCTGATGGCCCCAGCCTCTTAGGGCCCCAGATTCTGTCCCACTGAAGGTCACCTTAGCTTGTGAAGGGGGAATGCGGTGTGAATCCTTAGAAATTGTCCTGCTTTTCCTGAATCCGAGATTGTCAGACACCACTTTCGCCCCCTTAGATATGGAATAAGAATCTCCCTGTGGTCCCTGATCTTTCTGCTCCCACCCCTGCCATGATATCACTGCAGCCATCTGCAGGGCCTGCTCCAGACCAGCTGTGGCGGGAGGCTGGGGGAAGGGGGACAAGGACAAACCAGCCATTGTCTTCCATACCAACTGGACCTTAGCTTTGGGGCGAGCCTAGGTGCCACACTGAGGGCAAATGTTGGCCCTCTGTGGGCACACTGGTCAGGCTCCAAAGATTCCCTACCTGGGTTTCTCAATGTCTCAGGACCATGGGTGAGGGGTGGAGGTGGGCAAGGTGTCAGAAGATTTTTCCAGCTCTAGAACTCTTCTCAATGTGTGAGATGGGGGGAGGGAGGGGCCCTCTAAGAACTTTTGTTCTTGCTCATTTTAGAATGTAACTCCAGCTGTTCCAGATTCCAGTCTACCTTGTTCTTCGGGGAAAGACAAAGAGAGCAGACTCCTCCCAGAGTCTTTAACCAGTTGGCGAACCACAGCCACGGTGAAGACCATAGAGGTTAATGGCATAGGTTCTGAGTCAGGTGACCAGGGACAAGTTACCTAATCCCTCTGAGCCACAGGTTCCCTATCTACACAATGGAGATGGTTATGGTTCCTACCTCATGGGCCCACAGAAGAGGCCAACAGATGTTCCCCACTACCGTTCTTACTATCCAGGAAATAAAGCAAACCCTTTCCAGGTCACCACCAGATCCTGGTTCTATACCCTTTGGAGGCACCAAACCAGAACTGGAAAACTCTTAGAATGAAAACCAAGGCCACTGGAAAGGGATGGAAGAGGTGGAGAACTGCTACCCTGGTCTCATTTCTCCTTCTCCCATTACCTCCACTCACTGCCTTAGGAGAAGGAGCAGCTACCAGGGGGAGGAATCCAAAGCCCGCCTTCCTAGCTCCTGACATGAGGAACAATCCCCAAGATAACAGGTTAGGGGAGAGAGCAGGAATGACATAAACACCATCCTCATTAGCAACCGAAGGTGCAGTGTTCTCCTAAGGACTCAAGTCAAAGTGGTCCAGGTAGACACCATTGAAAGAACCCCCTAGAACCTACACCCTGTTTCCTGGGACAAGGGCATGGTGAGACTTGCCAGCAGGACTCTCTGTATTACCACATGTATCATTGGTAGGGTTGGATGGGAAAAGGGGAGGGGATGCTGAACTCCATGTCCTCCTGAGAGATTCCATGAGAGATTATATTTTGTCCCCATATATGTCACATAATTAGCACTTCTATGTCTCATCACACCAACACCGCCCCCCCCAAATCATGTATCAGACAGCATGTGCCCGCCCCCATTCCCCAGCAAGATCCTGCCAAGGTTACAGGCAGACAAGCAACACAAAATGCCTTTAAGAACCTTCCCACTTAATTTGAGACCCTCTTGGCAGCTGGACAAATTCCTGCCCAGCAGGGGGATGAAGGGGAGACTTGAAACTGAGCTTTCTCCTGTGGGTATCCTTGAAACCCCAAAGTAAAGGGAAAAGAAAGTATAAACAGGAGACCTATCTAAATGTCTCCTACTGAGCTGGGCTCAGCAGAAATGCCCAGGAGGGACGGCAGGCAACAACCCTATTCCATCTCTCTTCTTCCAAGCCTGAGCTCTGGAACCGATTCTGCTTCTGTTAAGCAATACTGCCCTGACCACCTCCCTGGGACTACTGAGCTTCCTCAAGGCTTCTGTAGAAACTAACTAGACGAAGAAGAAGCCAAGGACATGATCCAAAGGGAAAAGTACTCCAGGAAGCAGCAGCTGCTTCTGACAGGGAGGTGGAAGAAAAGCTCCAAGAGACAGTTTCCCGGGAGGAAAAGGTGGCTCCGGGCTCAGGGTCAAGAGCTGCCCTCCCCAGGTCCTACCTGTACGACGTCCAGCACCATGCCGGCAGCCACAGTCCCAAAGCCTGCCAGAAGGAAGGGAAACAGCACTTGCAGCCCGATGGAAAAGGAGGTCTCCTTGAGCGGCGAGGGTGGTGCGGGGCCATGGTCTGTGCTGACGTCGTCACTTTCATTGCTCTGGCTCCCGTTCTCCAGCAGGGCATCCTCCTCCCGAACCCCCTTGGCGTTGGCCCGAGACTCAATCACCACCACCTCTACCCCAGCCCCATCAGGCCCCAGGAACTCTGAGGTCCCGGCCAAGGGCTCTCGCCCGGGGCCATCTGAAGGGCAGGGTGAGGCAGGAGGGCCAGTCCCATTCAGCTGGTGGACGTCCTTCGGCTCCGGCTTAGAGGACATGACGGGAAGGGAGGAGGAGAAGGGGGAACTCTTCTCTCTTTCTTTGCTTTCTCTCCCTTTCTAACTCGGGAAAGAACTTAGTCTTGGGGTGAACCCAGGCTTGGTCGCCGCGGGACCTCTTCCCACGGCTCTCCGCTCCTATCAGGCGCTGCAAAAACTAATCCACCAACAGGCAGCCCCATCAAGCACTGAAGCCACGAGCTGGAGGGGAGCAAGAAACTCCTCACCAGACTCTGCAGCCAGCCACTAGGGGTGCAGATGCCTGACCCAGCTGGCCAGCGCTGTGCTTGGGGGAAGCTTCTCTGGCCTCTTAACTTCTTTGGTTCTCAGTGCAGGCTTCTCAGAGCAAGGGGCATCCAGAGTAGAAGAGCCCAGCTAAGTTTGGGGTGCCCTCTGAGGTGGCCCTTCTTTCATTAAAGTAGCTTGAGTTCAGATCTTTCAGAAGGCAGCCTCGGCCTGGGGCTGTGGCTCCTACCCCTGCCTCTGGTTGGGCTCCTTCAGCTTCCCACAGCTCCTCGGGCTCTGCTGGTCCCAGGGCACTGTCTGCTGTCTCTCTCCTTTTTTCCAGAGATGTCCTTCCTTCCTGGGAAGACCTTGCACCTTCCCAAATGCCTGGTCCTTAAAGTCACAAGAATCTGTATGGAACACCTTATGTAGGAAGAAAGAAGACAAGAAAAAGAGAATGTTACGATACAGCAAAGGACAGCTCCTACTGGGAGAATCCTCCCACAAGGCAGGCATAAAGAGTTTGCTATTTGCCTTCCTTTTTTCATTAAATCACCCATTCCTGCCCTGTGACATCTGGATGCCCAGAGGGCACTACCCCTGCCATGCTCCCAACAGGCAACCCACTGCCTCACAGGGACCACCACTGTGGTCAACAGCAATGAGATGTGGCCAGCCTGGGATTAGGAAGATGCTGTGCAGGAGACCCTGGCATTGCCTTCTCAGCGACCGGGGATGGGAAGGGATGTCCTGGGGGAGATCCCTTCTTGAATGCCCATTAAGAACCCAAGCATTATTAAGGTGTGGTCTCCCAGTGGGGTCAGTTACAAGTTCAGTCACAAGCTCCCTGTAGCCACCCTGCTGTAGAAAGTGATTGTTTACAGCCACACAGGGCAAATAAGCAGGGAGAATTTGATCACTGAGTGAAGGTCCCCAGACCCCTAAAAGCCCCAGCCCCTGAGGAACAAAAACCAACAACTGGGAGGACTTCCTGGGCAATGGGGCAAGGCTGCCAGACCAAGGCCAAGAGCCAGAGGCCTACCCACTCCTGCCCTTGAGAGTCAACAGTGTTACAGAAAGCTCAGACACTGACTTGGATCCAGGCCTCTGTTCCTACTTTTCTCCCCCTGCTCTTGGCCTTGTGAGCTTGTCAGATAGGACAAGGGTGTTATCTCAGTTTGAAGGGAAAGACGGTAAAACTATTGGTTATTATGCACACATTTCAGTTCTCTAGGTTCACCCTGTTCCCCAGGGTTATTGAGAGTTGGATATAATGTAATTCTTAAAAAACAAAAACAAAAAACAAAAGCACCATCCAAATAAATAAGTAAATAAAACAAAGCAAAATAAAAAGCAAAGCAGCATAAGCCAAAATGCACTTGCTCCCAAATGCATGTCTCTTTAGCTTTAATGGCCCCACTTTTCTTGCCTAAAGGAATTCCCAGGCCTTGATCCCCACCCTATTCCAGCTAACCAGAATAGCTCTCACAAGTAAAAAATAAATTTAAAGAGAATTTCCTAGGAAAGATGAATAGGTCCTTAAGTATTCCAAACACACACAATTAGTCAACTCCTGTTTGGGAAAGGGTGGATCAAACTCCAGTAACTGGCCCATGGGAACTGTTTTCTCTTTCTAGTCACTCACGTCACCAGGACTCCCTTTTCCAGTCTCCTGAAACACTGTCCTGTGGTTCTTTCAAAAACCCTCATTAGAGATCCAGGAGGAAACCTCTGAGCAAGAGAGTCCACTGCCCCTTGCCAGAAAAGTTTCTGAGTCCGCTAAAACTTGACCCTCCCTCCTCCTCCCGTCTTCCTGGCAGGTCACCTAACCTGAAAGGGGGGCTCGGAGGAAGAGAAGCCAGTCCCTCACCCCACTCCTTCCAGTAACGGAGACTTCAGATGGGCCTAAGGCCATGGGATGAAAGAAGCAAAAGTGACCCAGGATGCCCTGAGGAGGGGACAAAAAAGACCGTCTTAATATCCCCAAACCCCGGGAGGGAGAGGTATCTGGGTGGCCCTCCCGCCTCTCCCCGATTCAGACTCAGCAAATGCGCTGCGCTCCAAGTCTCCCGCCCTCGCCACCCACCCCCTAGACCCAACAGGACTGACCTGCCCCTCGCTGGGGAGGAAGGGGGGCGCCTGGCTTGTGGCAGCAGGGACCCGTGGTCTTGGGGGGTGCAGGGATCCCCCTCTTCTCATCACTCCTCCTCGGCAGTCCTCCTCGGCCTCCGGCGTGCCCCCCACACCCCCAGCCAAGGCGAGCGTCCGGCCGCGACACCCGGCTCGCTACATTTCGCCTCTGCGTTACTGCGAGGCCGCCGCTCCGCTTCCACGAAGGGGAGGTGGTCAGGGAGTGCAGGATATACCGCCTCGCTCCCGGGCGGGGGCTGGGGGACCCGGACGGGGGACCGTTGGGCCGAGCTCACTCGCCCCCAATCGCTTCTTGCCCGGGGACTTGGGCCCGACTGGTTGGCTGCTAGGGGCAAACGTGATCTGGGGCAGACTGGGTGGCACCCCCCCATCAAAAATAGATTCTGGATGGACAACTGCAGCAGCCAATCGGGGGCGGGGGAGGGGGCGGGCTCAGACTCGGCCTGGCCCCTTTCCTTCGCTTCGAGCCGCGGAGGCGGGGCGCCAACAAAACGCAGTGTGAGGAGTGACTGGAGCCCGAGGCTGGCTCGCGGGTCCCAGCGCCCATCCGCCGGCTGTCCGAGGTTCCCGCTCCAGGCGCCTTGCCACCTCCCTCGGGCCTGCCCCGCCGCGCTGGGACCTTCTCTTGCCTTTTAAAGCCGTGTGCGCCTGTGCACGTCTATCCCTGCCTCTTGAATGTTTCCTTGAGCCGGGGAGACTGGGAAACCTCCCCGTGGAGCCTGCCAGCTCTGACCTCCGGGCCTCAAGCAGCCATCCCCGTGCTCTAAACCCCGCGCTTGGTTCCCGGAGAGAACCGTCCCTACCTTGTTCTTGGACACAGCTCCTCTCCTGCTGGCTAGTCTCCTCGCGCTTCCGCCAGATTCCGCATTCTTCCAAGCGCGTGGCTCAGCCTGATAGAACCGGCCTTAATAAAGTCCCAGCCTTGAAAGGGGAGGGAGGAGAGGTCAGACTCACCGCTGTGGTCCCACACGCAGCACCTGAGGTAGGGGCGGAGGGGAGCCTGGCTTCCTCTGACCCACTGATCCTGGTGGCAGCATGGGAAGAGATGTCTCCGTCCCTGCCTAAACGAAGTCCAACTTTCCCTGACGCACCTTATGGGATCAAAGAGGGGTGTTCCCGTTTCGCCGTTTGCCACTTCCTCCCTGGGGTATCTCCACCTCTCTAACGCAATCTCAGTACAGGTTCTTTTGGGGATGTTTTTGTGCAGGGGGTGTGACCTCCCCCATAAAGGAACCGCCTCCCCCATAAAGGAACCGCCACCCCCAGGTTTTCCCCTCTTGTCAGTGGAACCTGTGACCAGTGGTTGCTTCCTGTCATTTTCCTCCCGGAAAGTGGCTAAGGGGTGCATTCGAGCATGACTCTAGACCCCTGGATGGGTTTTGGAGTAGAGGAGTGCCTGGGGAGAGAACACAGTGCTGGGTATGAAGCTTTTGGCCGTGCCTTCCTCTTTCCGAAGTACACACACACCCCAGCACACACAGCAACAGAAGCAGGTAATTCCCTTGGGCAAGGATGGCAAACGTGTACAACCTAACTCCTCACCTCCCACTCTAGTACTCAGGATTATTACAGTTTAGCTGCTGCGAATTTGCATCAAGGCCTGAAGTCTCACAGCACCCAGTAGAGGAAAGTCAGTGTCAAAACTGGGGTTCTAATTTTGGCCACAAACACTGAGTCTCTCCGCCTGGAGACAGAAGTAACTGCTAGACTAGGAAACATTGGGTTTCTTCCAAAGGATCAGTTTTTCAATAGGTGGTGTAGGGATGGGTGGGGAATTAAGGTTGATGTATCTGGAGACTTTTCAATCAGGGGCTGGAAACAATTCCTGCTCCATTCAACAGTCTTCCCTGCTCCCTTTTCATCTTGCCGCAGCTAAGCCACCTGTATGTAAAATCTTGATCTGCCTTCTGTTCCCTTCCCACCTTCTTTTTTTTTATCTCCCTGAAACAGTTCCCCCTTTCCTGTGAGTTTTTTTTTCAATTGAAGTATACCAGACCTATGGGAAAGTGCACAAATCCTAACTGTGCAGATCAACAAATTACGACACAGTGAACATACCTGTATAATGGCCACCCAGATCAGGAATTCGACCATTACTGGTACCCCCAAAGCCCTCCGCATGTCTCCTCCCAGTCACTGTGCCACCTTCCTTCCTAAATTAACCTCTATCTAATCCCATGTTAGTTTTATCCGCTTTTGAACTTTATATAAATGAAACCATTCAGTTGGTACTATTGTTTTAATTAATTAATTAATTAATTTTTGGTTACGTTGCGTCTTCGTTGCTGCACACGGGCTTTCTCTAGTTGCGGTGAGTGGGGGCTGCTCTTCATTGCGGTGCATGGGCTTCTCATTGCGGTGGCTTCTCTTGTTGCGGAGCACGGGCTCTAGGTGCACGAGCTTCAGTAGTTGTGGCATGCAGGCTCAGTAGTTGTGGCATGGGCTCAGTAGTTGTGGCTCACAGGCTCTAGAGCACAGGCTCAGTAGTTGTGGCCCACAGGCCTTGGTTGCTCCGCGGCATGTGGGATCTTCTCGGCCCACGGCTCGAACCTGTGTCTTCTGCATTGGCAGGCAGATTCTTAACCACTGTGCCACCAGGGAAGTCCCTCAGTTGGTACTATTTTGTGTCTGGCTTCTCTCACTCAGTATGATGTTTGTGAAATTCATGCATATTGTTGTGGTAGCAGTAGCTCATTTATTTTCATTGCTGTATGGTGTGCCATTGCAGATGTTGATGAAAAAATTAATCAATAGTCAATCTAAGAAAGAAATAGAAAATTTTATTCGAGACAATCGGAGGATTATAACTCAGGAGACAGTTTTTCAGAAACCTCTGAGGACTGTTCTGCCCATTAAAGGTCAAAGCACAGTTATATACATTTTTGAGACAAAGGTTTATACACCAAATGACATATTGACAGTTTATGCAATCCAGATCTGCAGTGTAAAGTAAGTAGTGGGTCATCATGACCCCTTACAGGATTGAGAAGGAATATTATCTCCTAAGGAGGTCTGGTTAATACAGATGCACAATACACACTAAAGGGGAAGGAGGAGGCCCAAATGGGAGAGAAAACTTTTTTGTTTAAATTTTTCCTGTCTTGTAATAAAATATGAATTTTATTTTATCACCATTAAATGCATATACCACAATTTATTTTTCTACTATTCTGGTGGACATTTGGGTTGTTCTCAGTTTGGGATTGTTATCGATAATGCTGCTATAACAGTTTTGTTTCTGTTCTTTGGTACACTTATGTTTCTATTTCTGTTGGATATATACCTAGGAACAGACTTACTGGGTCATAGGATATGTTTATATGTTTAGTGTCAATAAATGCTACTAAATAATTTTCCAAAGTGCTCATGTTAGTTTACACTCCTGCTGGCAGTGTCTTAGAATTCCAGTTGCTCCACATCATCATCAACACTTTGTACTGTCAATCTATAAAGATTTAAAAATGTTAGCCATTCTGGTGGGTGTGCAGTGGTATCTCATTGTGGTTCAGATTTGCATTTCCTTGGTAACCAGTGAGATTAAGCATCTTTTCATATATTTATTTACTATTTGGATATCTGTTAAGTACTTTGTCTATTTCTTTGTCCACTTTCTATTAGGCTTTCTGTCTTATTGCTTTATAGGATTTTTTAAAAAAATTATTTATTTTATTTATTTATTTTTGGCTGTGTTGGGTCTTCATTGCTGTGTGCAGGCTTTCTCTAGTTGCGGTGAGTGGGGGCTACTCTTCATTGTGGTGCGTGGGCTTCTCATTGCGGTGGCTTCTCTTGTTGTGGAGCATGGGCTCTAGGCACATGGGCTTCAGTAGTTGTGGCTCAGGGGCTCTAGGGCACAGGCTCAGTAGCTGTGGCACACGGGCTTAGTTGCTTCGCGGCATGTGGGATCTTCTCGGACCAGGGCTTGAACCCATGTCCCCTGCATTGGCAGGCGGATTCTTAACCACTGCACCACCAGGGAAGCTCTATAGGATTTCTTTATACATTTCAGATATGAGTTCTTTGTTGGTTACGGGTACTGCAAATATTTCTATGAGTATATAAATACAGAAGGCCCCAGTTTTGGGGTCTTCCGAAGCCTCAGGGCCACTGGGACAGACTATATTTTGATCACTAGTGTACTCCCAGCTCCTAGCACTTAGTAGGTACTAAATAAATATGTGGAATGAAGGATGGATGAGATGGATGAGACTCATTCAGGTAGTCTGTCCTGTGCTGCGCTGATTTCTAGGGCCAAACACTGAAAGGGGATGGAGGGAGCAGATTTCCTTCCAGCCCAGCCAGCGGTGACCTTGGGAAGGGGAAGACACCCAGCCCTTGCCTACTGAAAAAAGCAGAAATAGCTACAGTCTGTGAAGAGAGAAGCAGGGATGTAGGGAGCAGAGGTCACAGTTGAAAAGACAGGAATTACAAGCAGGTAGCAAGCCAGCCAGATACTTCAGAAGGAGAGACTCGGAGGGGGAGGGGGAGGTGGTGTCAAGGAGACAGTAAGGGTCTCTGAACATCACAGTGGACCTTTGTATGACAAGAGCCTTCAAGGTCACGCAGGCGCTACTCCTGCTTACTCTTTTTTTTCTTTTGGCCGAGCTGCTAGGCATGCGGGATCTTAGTTCCCCCATCAGGGCTTGAACTGGGGCCCTGGCAGTGAAAGCACTGAGACCTAACTACTGGACTGCCAGGGAATTCTCTCCTGCTTACTCTTTTTTAAAAAATATCTTTATTGGGGTATAATTGCTTTCCTCCTGCTTACTCTTTTTTTTTTTTTTTTTTTGCGGTACGCGGGCCTCTCACTGTTGTGGCCTCTCCTGTTGTGGAGAACAGGCTCCAGACGTGCAGCCTCAGTGGCCATGGCTCATGGGCCCAGCCGCTCCGCGGCATGTGGGATCCTCCTGGACCGGGGCACGAACCCGTGTCCCCTGAATCGGCAGGCGGACTCTCAACCACTGCGCCACCAGGGAATCCCCTCCTCCTGCTTACTCTTAAAGCTTGTTAGTTGAGAGAGCTCTTTTACACTTTTCCTTTCCAAAGGAGATGCCTTGAGACTGGTTGTGGGGTCTCATTCCTACCTCCCCAATAAGGAACTTTCTTCTTCAGATCTGGCTTTAACTTCGTTATGGCTGTAATATCCATCCTGAAGATGAAAGACCACTGAGTCCCTGCCAGCCCCTTCATCTCCAGGAAGTCTTTCCCCAGGCCTGTTGTGTTCTCTCGCAGTGTTCTGTCACTGTCTTTCTCTCCACTGTCCTCTCCTTCCCCTCCTTCAGCTATAGCTGATACCAGGTCAGGTCAGAAGTCTGACCAACTCCCATGACTACAGAAGAGAAATTGCTCCCTTGCAACACTGCAAAAAACTCACAGCATCCCCTCCCTCCAGAAGACAATGAGGCTAGAAGCTGCTCCAGAATTTTCTATACAGGATAAGCTTGGGGGCTTAGCAGTTTAGCCGGAGAGGGGTTGATGAAGTGTCATGAAATGGCACTTGTATAGCAGGCACAGCGTTTCACTTAGAGTATGAGATTGTTGGTGGGGGTGGAGGAGGATTCGGGGGAAGGAGGAGGTGTTGATCACTGGCCAGGGGCCAGTGGAGGAGCCTGTGAGGGAAGTACCTCCGTGGGCGGCCCTCTTCAGTCTTGCCTGGCACTTTTCTAATATATGGTTCATTTAGCTTCTATCCTGAGGTCCTCCAGGTCCCTTGGCCTTCTTTCAGGAACAGCTGCTATCTACCAGTGGCTTCTCCATGAACCACCTGGATGCTTATCCTGAAACATTATAAAATTCCAGAGCCCTGTAAATCCTGGATCCCCTAACTAGCATGGTATAGTCACAAGACTAGCCTGACATGGCTGGAAAGTTTTCTGTCTTTTGTTTCTGCTGGGGAAGGGATGCCCCCTCCCATTTTTCCCTTTGCTATAACCCCTCCCCAGCTACCTCCCTCCCAGAGGTCAACTTCTTTCCTGCTGCCCTGAGCTAAGGTGATATCCCCTTCCGGCTTTATTCAGTTCTAGGAGGATGTAGTGATGGGGGTGGATGGGGAAGTGTGGCCATCTGTGCTCAAAGCTAGTTGCTCTCACCATCCCCTTTTCTTCTAACTGAGCTCTCCTTTCCCAAAGCCCCCTGGGTACTCTCTCCCTGGATTCCTTTAGGCTGGATGGTTCCAGGTATTTTGGAACTGCAGTTCTGAAATTACTGGGTATAACTGGGAAGAGTTAGCAGCAAGCAAAATAGTCTGGTGAGCTATAACTGGGGAGATGAAGTAATCTGTGAGAGAGGCAGAGTTGCGGAGTGGAATGTGCCACAGCTTTGCAATCACATGGGTTTGAATCCATGCTCAGTCATATATTAGGTATGTGACCTTGAGCAAACTCCTTTATGTCTCTGAGCCATTATCTAAAAAATGGAGACACTACTCTCTTTCTTAGAGATGCTGTGAAGATTAGTGATACCATAGCATTTGGAACATTTCCCACACACGGTAGGACTAGTATGATTTCACCAAAGAGGAAGAGCCACAAACAAGAATTAGGCATCTGGAAGGGGCAGCTCAGGCTCTCTCTGGGACTCACACTGAGGTCTAGACTTCACAGAGTGTGAGGGCACTCCTAACTGCAAAGTGTTAAAGATGGACCATCTCTGTCACATGGACGTGGGTGGGGAGATAGTCTGGGGGGACAGCACTCCTGCAGTAAGTTATCGGCCAAAGATGAGTAAGCTTGATCTTTCCAGAGACAGGATGCAAGAAGATCATATTTTGCAAACCAGATTATCTAGTTTCAAAATGCCCTCTGTGTTTACTGCCCTTTGATTGTCTGCTAGCCCAGGGTTTCCTAAACAGGCTTGGTCATAGGAATCTCCTGTGGGCACTTCTTTTAAAATATAGATTTCCAGGCTTCTCTCCTGGAAATTCTGTTTCCAAAGATCTGGTGCCAGGCCAGGAAATCCACCCTTTTAATTAGTGCACGAGATGACTCCCATGATCTGACCAGTTTGGGGAACAGTGCCCCAACCCTGTGGTTCTCAATCAAGGCTACATATTAGAACAATATGCCTTTGTCATAAGAGGAAACACTGAACACTTGGAAGGCTCTGGAAGTCTTCAAAGACATGGAGATGCTTCAGCTGAATCTTCCTGTGTGGATTTACATATTGACTTATTTAATCCTAATAATAACTCTATGAAGTAGGCTGTTGCAACATAACAGCTCAAAACGAAGTCAGTGGATTGGAGAAAAGTAGGTGTATTCAAAAGTTATTTAGGTTAGTGATTAGGGAAATGCAAATCAAAACCACAAGGGAGGGTTTCTCTGGTGGTGCAATGGTTAAGAATCCGCCTGCCAATGCAGGGGACATGGGTTCGAGCCCTGGTCTGGGAAGATCCCACATGCCGCGAAGCAGCTAAGCCCATGAGCCACAACTACTGAGCCCACGTGCCACAACTACTGAAGCCCATGTGCCTAGAGCCAGTGCTCTGCAACAAGAGAAGCCACCGCAATGAGAAGCCCGCGCACCGCAACGAAGAGTAGCCCTCGCTTGCCGCAACTAGAGAAAGCCCATGCACAGCAACGAAGACCCAACGCAGCCAAATAAATAAATTTTAAAAAAGCAAACAAAAAACCTACAAGGGATACCATTTCACAGTCACTAGGTTGCTCATAAAAAAAAGAGGAGCAAAACCCAGAAAATATAACAAGTGTTGGTGAGGATGTGGAGAAATGGGAACCCTTGTCCGTTTGCTGGTGGGAATGTAAAATGGGGCAGCTGTTGTGGACACAGTTCAATGTTTCCTCAAAAAGCTTAACGCAGAATTACCATATCACCCAGCAATTCCAGTGCTAAGTATATGCCCAGAAGGATTGAAAACAGAGGAGAAAAGCATTCTAGTTAGAGGAAACAGAGTGACATGGCAGGTAGGCAAGGGAGACTGTGGCATTTTCAGGAACAGCAGAGTTTTCAACGTGTAGAGAAATGGGGGGTGAAAGATGAAATGTAGTCTTTGATGATTAAGTTACACAACTTAAGACGTATTGTTTGATGTGTTGGTTTTGTTTTCCCAACTAGGCTACAAAGTCCTTGAACATAGAGGCTTTATGTTTTAAAATTTATATTAATTTTTAATGCCTTGGCTGACACCGTCTACTATTTTAAAGACTATTTTCTTTTTGGCCACACCACGCGGCTTATGGAATCTTAGTTCCCTGACCTAGGATTCAACCTGGGCCCACGGCAGTGAAAGCACCGAGTCCTAACCGCTGGTCCACCAGGGAATTCCCTAAAGATTATTTTTTAAGGGCAGTTTTAAGTTTACAATAAAGTTGAGAGAATGATACAGAGATTTTCCATATACCCCTTGTCCCCATATGTGCATAGCCTCCCCTGTTATCAACACCACTCATTAGAGTGGTACATTTTTCTCCGAGGATGAACCAACGTCGACATCATAATCGCCCAAAGTCCATAGTTTACCTTAGGGTTCACTCTCGGTGTTGTACATCCTATGGGTTTGGACAAATGTATAATGATACATCTCTCTCACTATACTATCATACAGAGTATTTTCACTGCCCTAAAAACCCTCTGTGCTCTGCCTATTCATTTCTTTTTAGCACTAAATAATATACCATTGGCTGGATGTACCAGAGTTATTTATCCATTCATCTACTGAAGGATGTCTTGGTTGCTTCCAAGTTTTGGCAATTATGAATGAAGCTGTTGTAAACATACACGTGAAGGTTTTTGTGTAGATATAATTTTCCAACGCCTTTGGGTAAATATCGAGGAACACGATTGTTGGGTCACGTGGTAAGAGTTTGTTTAGTTTCATGAGAAACTACCAAACTGTCTTCCAAAGTGACTACTATTTTGTATTTCCACCAGCAATGGAAGAGAGTTCTGTTGCTCCACATCCCCAATACCATTTGATGTCGTCAGTGTTCTGGATTTTGGCCTACAATTATAACAGGTGGCTAGTGGTACCTCACTGTTTCAATTTGTATTTCCCTGATAACATATGATGTGGAGCATCTTTTCACCTGCTTATTTGCCATCTGTGGATCTTTGGTGAGCTGTCTGTTAAGGTCTTTGGCCCCCTTTTTTTTTTTTTTTTTTTTTTTTTGTGGTACGCAGGCCTCTCACTGCTGTGACCTCTCCCGTTGTGGAGCACAGGCTCCGGATGCGCAGGCTCAGCAGCCATGGCTCACGGGCCCAGCCGCTCTGCGGCATGTGGGATCTTCCCAGACCGGGGCATGAACCCGTGTCCCCTGCCTCGGCAGGCAGACTCTCAACCACTGCGCCACCAGGGAAGCCCTTTGGCCCATTTTTTAACTGGGTTGTTTGGGTTCTTATTGTTCAGTTTTAAGAGTTCTTTGTATGTTTTGGATAACAGTCCCTTATCAGATGTGTCTTTTTTTTTTTTTTTTTTTTTTTTTTTTTTTTGCGGTATGCGGAGCACAGGCTCCGGATGCGCAGGCCCAGCGGCCATGGCTCACGGGCCCAGCCGCTCCGCGGCATATGGGATCCTCCCAGACCGGGGCACGAACCCGTATCCCCTGCATCGGCAGGCGGACTCTCAACCACTGCGCCACCAGGGAGGCCCTCAGATGTGTCTTTTAACATGCTAATTTAAATTTACAAACTTGGTTCTTCTTCCTTGATCATACCCTTAGATATTGAGTCTCATTTATTCTTGTAGTGTTAATTTATGGTGCTATGTTGATGACTCCCAAATATCTTTGTCTTAGACTTTTCTTCTTAGCTCTGGACTTGGGTGCCTCAACACTTCCCACTTGTCATATCCGAAATGGAGCTTGTCATCTCCTAGATATCTACTCCTTCTTCAGTCTTCCCCTTCTCAGTAAATGTAATCACTCTCCTATTTGCTCAGGTCAGCTGGCTGGGAGTCATTCTTGACTCCTTCCTCTATTTCTCCATTTCCCTACCATCCATCAATCACCAAGTGCCATCCATTGGCTCCACCTCCTAAGGACTTTTTTTTGGATTAATTTTTTTAATTGAGGTAAAATTCACATTACATAAAATCAATCATTTAAAAGCATACAATTCACTTGTTAATGGATAAACAGCAAGGTCCTACTGTAAAGCACAGAGAACTATATTCAGTATCCTATGATAAACCATAATGGAAAAGAATATTTAAAAAAAGAATGTATATATAACTGAATCACTTTGTTGTACTGCAGAAATTAACACAACTTTGTAAATCAACTATACTTCAATAAATAAAATAAAAGCATACAATTCACCAACATAGAAAACAAACTTATGATCACCAAAGGGGAAGCGGGGGAGATAAATTAGGAATTTGGGTTTAACAGATACACACTACTATATATAAAATAAATAAACAATGAGTATAGCAGAGGGAACTATATTCAATATCTTGTAATAACCTATAACGGAAAAGAATCTGAAAAAAAAAAGAATAACCTAAAATGAAAGAAAAATGTTTCACGTGTACACTTTTCTGTACACGTGAAACATTTTAAATCCAGTATACTTCAATTTAAAAAAATACGATCCGGTTAGCATTTAGTACATTTACAATATTGTGTAACTATTACCTCTATTTAGTTACATTTTCATCACACCAAAAGGAAACCACTTAATCATTAATTACTCCCCACTCCCCCCTCCCCCTAGCTCCTGGCAATCACTAGCCTGATTTCTGTCTCTATGGATTTTCCTATTTTGGACGTTTCATAAAAGTGGAACCATGTAATATGTGACCTTTTGTGTCTGGCTTCTTTCTCTCAGCATAATGAGTTCAAGGTTCATCCATGTTGGAGCATGTGTCATTGCTTTTCATGGCCGACTAATAGTCCACAGTATGGATACAATGTATTTTGTTTATCCATTCACCTGTTGACGGACATTTGGTTTGTTTCCACCTTTTGGCTATTGTGAATAGTACTGCTAGGAGTACAAACTTTTGTTTGAATACATGTGTTCAGTTCTTTTGAGTATATGCTTAGGAGTAGAATTGCTGTGTGATATGGTAATTCTATGTTTAACTTTTGGAGGAAACAATAAACAGTTTTCCACAGCAGCGGCACCATTTTGCATTCCTGCCAGCAAAGGCACCAGGGTTCCAATTGCCCCACATCCTCACCAACACTTGTTGTTTTCCTCTTTTTTAACTATGGCTAATCTAGTAGATGTGAAGGGGTATCCCTTGTGGTTTTGATTTGCATTTCCCTAATGACTAACCTAAATAACTTTTTAATACACCTACCTTTCTCCAATCCACTGACTCGATTTTTCAACTGTTACATTGCAACAGCCTACTTCCTAGGGTAATTATTAGTATTAAATGATTATACACACAAATCTATCTATATCTAGATATCTAGATATAGATAGATATAATTATTTAGAACAGTGCCTGGAATAGAGTAATCACTGTGTAAGTGTTAGAAAGAAGGAAGAAAAGGAAGAAAAGAAGGATGGAAAGATGGAAGGAAGGAAAAATAACCTCTTAACTATTCTTCCCTTTCCCATTGTCCCTAAGTCAAGCTCCAAAATTCCTATCCTGACTTACAAGGCCCAAACAGGCCTCCTTTCAGTTTCCTGAAGGCAGCAGGCTCTCATTTGCACACTCTATTCTGTCTGGCACATCTTCCACCGCTCCCCCCACCCCATTCTCCCCAATTCTTTGCTTTGTTAACTCTTATTCAATCTTGAAGTCTTAGCTTATTCATGACCTCCTTACCACAGAGGCCTTCCTGATTTCCCTGACTGGGCACCATGGGGTATATGAAATAAGACCTTATCTCTTAGACCTGGGCAAGAGAGCTCCTTGCCCTGGGCTTCATGCTTTAGAAGGTACCATAGATTACAGCCATAAAAGAACTAAATCTATTAAAAACCTAGAGGTGTTTCTGTCACTTGGGATTCAGCACTCAGTGCTGGCCCAGAGCACCTGTCACCCTAAACACATATTTCTAAGACTAACGTAGTTCAGGCCCCAGAGAAACGCTTTTCTCCATAAATTGCCCTGTGTCTTCAGAAAAAAAAAAAAATTACATCTGAAATGCCCTGAAGATTTGTGTGTTGTGTCACTGTGAACTTTGGAGACAGACGTAGCTTTGGAGTGCAGGGAGGAATTCAGCTGTCAAAGTGCTTAGCTAAGGGAAAAGAAAATTGACTTGTCAAGTCCTTCCTGTCATATAGCATGACGGTAATAGATTCCTGCGCGACATGTTATTTCCCAGGAGTGCTGAGCGACCATTATCTTGATCCTCTTTGAGTCCCAATTTCTGGTTTTGGAGGAACTCATGAATTAGTGTAATATTTGCAACATTGCACATGGTGGCTGAGGAACGTTTTGTAGTATTAAATAATTTATAGCATTCTTACATTTGTAGGTCTAGATGTCACATATATGAAATGATACTTATCCTTTTTATTGATAGCCTCATGGACACTGAACACAAAAATTGCAAATAGTTTCATTGTTATTAAAATATTTAATTAGGTTTAGCATTTGAAAAAATTAATGAAGTGTCCAACTCTTCAGTAGGAACTTTGTCTCTCTTATTTCCTCTGGGAGAAAAGAATACTGGGTCTAGAATGGCCAAGTTTTCAGCAACTCAGGCCCCAAATCAAGGGACTTCAGCCAAAATTTACTCCTTTCCTTTCCCACTTTCTTTGCTTATGAATATTTTGTCTTCCTTCCAACCTTAGGGAGGTGTGAGTGAGAAGCTTGAGCTAAGTCCTTGATGGGGGTGTGTGGTGTACTTGTGATTATCTGCTGGAGCTCTTTCATGTGGATTTGGGGAGTGGCAGATGGATGAAGGCAGGGGAGGAGGAAAGTCCCAGATTCATTGTACCATCCTGCCCGGAATCTTAGGGCTCACGTTGTTCTGGCCAGCACTTTCAGCTGCTCTTTCTGGAAAACTTCAGGGGACACAGGGCTGGAATTTCTGTGTTCTCAGAGCCAGGATTTGGAGCAGTTCCTTCTCAAGGCTTTCCTTCCCACTCCAGGGGCTCAGAAGACTATTGCTTCTGATGCTCGAAGAGAGTGGTGAGACCAGACAGGGACAGGGTTCCCTGCTCACTCTTCTCCCAGTTATCCCACAGATCATTAGAGACCTGGCTGTCCCCAAACTCAAGAAGGGGGAAGAGCTGAACCCAGAAGCAGGGGGTGGGTGTGTAAGGAATGCTGGCAGACGGACGGAGAGGTGTGACTAGGGAGAGGTCAGCCAGGGGAACAGAGAGCTTGAGCTAAGAACCAAATCCAACAGTAGAACAGCCTTTGTCCTTGAGATCTCCCTGGGTCAGAATGAATGAGCCAGACACCACAGGTTCTTGGGGCAGGCAGTGTGGTGTGACTGAAAAAGCACTGGACTTGGGGATTTTTGAGCTGCATTTGAAGGCTGCCCCTTAAGAACTGTGTAATCTGGGCAAATGACTTCTCCGAGCCTCAGTTTCCTCTTCAGTACTATTAGCACAGGCTTTGGATGCAGACAGACTCTGCCCCTAACACCTGCATGACAAATTACTTAACCTCTGAGCCTTAGTTGCCTCATCTGTTAAAAACAGGGGCAATAACACCTTTGGGGTGATTGTCGGTATTAAATAACATAATCAATGGGAAGTAGATTTCATCAGTCACATAGGATCATGGAATAACAATGAGCTTGGGGCCAAGTGACATGGGTTTGAATCTGCCTCCAGCTAGATGCGTAACTTCTCTGAGAACCAACTCCTCCTCTGTAAGAAAAATGACTGCCTTCTTCACGGGGGTTCTTATGTGGCTCCGATGAGATAAGGTGTTGTGAAAGCACTTTGTACAGCTCTGCACAAATGTGAAGAATCCTTTTTGTTCTTCAGCTCACCCTCTAACAAAGGCTGAATAAGTACTGAATTGGCCAAGAAAGGGAGGGCGAGGGAAGGAATGTGAATCTTAGGGGGAGTAGCAGAAAACCTCAAATAATTCCTGCACTGTGTTTCTAACACTTTCCATTAGGCCCCAGCTCCTAAGAACAGCTCACATCCACAGGCAGGCAGGAGGGGCCGGGCGTTGTGAGGAGGGAAAAGGAGCCCACTGCCATCAAACCCCAGGAAGGCATGGAAGGTCCTTGTCTGGAGAGGAAAAAAAGAGGGAGTCTCTCAGGTCTCAGCTTCCTCTGTGTCTCCCTCCATGACCTTGACTCCCTTGTGATCCACAAGCACCGCTCCCAGCCTTGAGCCAAGAAATGCTGCCTTTCAATGCCCCCCACCTGACAGCTACTGAGCAGATTCCAATATGCTCAGGCTTAGATTCCAGAGAAAAAAGACAGGAGCTCTGCAGTCCCCTAAGGGAGGGCAGCTCGCCCCTCCCCCTGCCCCACCAGCCAGAGCAGAGCCCCTCCAGGCAGTCCCCCCACCCCATGTCCTCCACTTCTCTTTGATAAGTCTGAATTAGGACATGATGCCAGCGTCCTGCTGGTCCTGGGCTCCAGAGAGAGGCTGCCCTTCTCCTGGGAGCTCAGCCCGTGGGACGTGCAAGGGAAATGTTTCCACAGATTAGTGCCTCCTGGGGTGGGACAGCAGCAGCAGGTGGCAGGAACAGGGCAGGGGAGGGAGCAAAGCCCAGGGAGCCCTTGGGAGGAGCCCAAGGACAGAGGCTTTCTTCTCCAGGCTCCAGCCTCCAGAACCAGGAGGTCTGGGGTTCCTTCAAAGCCCCCTGCCTCTGTTTTACCCCCCAGCTGATGCGGCATAGACCATTTTATTTGACCAATTGTTGTGGTAATTATGGGAGTATCTATCATAGTTTGACTAAGTCTTGCTCCAGGTGTAGAATAAAAGGGAGGATAAGGGGAGAGATGCAGGGGCAGGAGAGGAGAGATGAAGAGCCAGCTAAACAATCCAAGAACAGGGAGTGGGGGAGGAAAGGAAATTACAGCAAGAAGAAATATATAAGCCATGGAAAAGGCAGCCCAACAAGCGTGCCCTAAATTAAACACTTGTAGGAGGTCAAATCTGGTTGATATTTTTCAAATCTGCATTTGTTCAGTCAGGACTTACCAAGGAGCAGTTAAATAACCAGCGTGAGACAGACAGGCCAGATACCTTCTAAGGCAGGGACAAGAAGGCAGTAAATGCTGGTCAGCTGAGGGATGGAGTTGCCGGGAGGAAGGGAGAAGCCGGGTTCCTGCTGGCCTTCCCCTTCTCCCTGGCCTTGTTCTTGAGCGTTGAGTGAGTTTAGGAGTGAGCAAGGCAGGTGGGTGAGGTCATTATAATGTGACTTTGACCCAAAGATTCATCAACACTGGCTTCCCCCTTGGGTTAGTCCTGGCCCAGCATCAGCCATCCCTAATCCAGCTGGCTCCCCGACCTCACAGTTCGTGCAGGTGAGGAACTGGCCTTGGGTCTGCGTCAGCGTTCTGGATGAACTCGAAGATGAATTTCACCTGGGTCTCGTAGGCTTGGACTGAGATTTTCTCATTGATTCCGTGGATGCTGAGGGAAAGAGATTTGGGGGGAGAGTCCATTGCTCTAGTACAAGTGTTATTACAGAGCACCCCCCACCCTACATCCCCTGAAGCCATTGGCCTTTGACCCTCCAGGGGTAGGAAGTGGGCAAGGTGGGAGCAGCCCTTTGTAGGAAGCGAGGTTTCATATGACATGTTGGTCATCTCTCCAGGATCCGTGTCCATGGCGAAGAACAGTGGGGGCAGATGATAAACTCCTGGGGACTGCAAATCATCTCCTGCTCTGGAATCCATTTGATAATTTCTCCTCTGAGGGAAAGTTATCTTTTAATTCTAAGGCCAGAATTCCAGCTAGACTTATCTCTAAGCCAGCCACCCCCCACCCCACATTACTAGGGGCACAATATCTTTATTTTAGTTTGTGCAAACCCTGGGTTTCTCCCATTCTGTGGACTGTCAGAAGAACGGCGTGGGAAAGGGACAGGTCAGATGTATCTCCTCTCTCCACCAAGCTGTCCAAACCTGTTCCATTCACTCACCTGCTGAAGCTCTGAGGCTGCAGGTAGATGGGGTTGAACCGGTAGATGCCAGTGGTCAGGTTCGTATAGTGTCTGCTGTCTGTGTTGCCAATACAAGTACCTAGAAAGGAAGAATCAAGAGGAATGGGGCTTTATGTGAGCAGCCAAGCCAAGGAAGTGGTGGCAGGTGGGCTACCTGGGAATTTGGGACCCCTGTGTCACCACAGAAGATGTCTGGCCCTTCCTTGGAAGGCTGAGGCTATGAATTTTTGTCCTCAGGCTACCCATTCTCAAGACCTTTCTAAAACACCACTTCAGCCAGGAACATGGGATATCTTCCCAAAGACATTAATGAGACATCCCTTGAATGGTCCGAAGTGCCCTCTCTCCGTGATGACCGTGGAGGCCAACAGCATCATTTCATACCCATAGCCAGGTTACTCTAGAAATCTAGATATCCAGAAATCTAAGTACCTCTTCCTTGTTGCCTGAGTTTTCTCGTATATCACCCAGGTCAGAAATAAACACTCTCTGGGGGAATTTTACTGCTATAAAATGCAATCGTCTTCAAGTAGAACCTAATTTCCTGTTATTCTTGTCCTCTGAAGGATGACTCTGTCTTCCTAGAGTCAAACTTCAGGTTTGGAAAGTCCCAGGATACTCTCTAGTGTCCCACTCTCCTGAAGGTAGCAGGTCACCCCATTCCCCAGTAGGAGTGTTCTTTGAAAAAAGACCCCCTGGAACATCAGTTAAAGTGTGGTGGGAGGACGTGGGATGGTAATCTGTGTTTTGTTCGACTTTCCACTCCTGGTTTTAAATGGATAATCAGCCCCTTCACAATTCCTGGCTTTGGGGATTTCTGCCAGTTGATGCCTGCCTATCTTTATTCTGTAAAAGCCCAACTCTGTTGATGGGATTATGGCAGATGCCCCAGAAAGGAGAGGGTAAGATAGGGAGCCTTTGAGGGCCAAGAGAGGAGAATCTGGGAGTGTGCAAGCCAGGGTTCCTAGATGGTGGGGACCCAGGCCCTGCTCTGTGGCTAGAGTCCAAGCAGGTGGCAAATCTCAGAGGGTATATTCAGGGTATGTTCTTGGGTCTAGAGTCCAAGATCTCACCCCCTAGACAGGCCAGGGAATCCGAGAAAATCTGCAACCTGAAGTGACCTTGTGGCCCGGACAATGGATGTCTCAGAGGCAACCACAAGGACCGGCTGACCACAGACTAAGGGATCCTGATGCTATGCTGTCGCATAAGACCCCAAGGGCCTGACTCAAGGTGGTGGTGGTGGTGCTTGGAGGCTTCTATAATGTCTGAGGTTGAAATTCTGAGGAGTGGATCTGATTTAAGTTGATTAAAAAAACAAAGCTGCTCTTTTTCCCCACACCCAAGGAGCTTATGGGTGCAGAATTTCACGGTAATAATCTCTTTAAGGGCCCATGCCTAGCAGAGGGGCAGGTCCTAAGTATTAATATTAGCTTAGAAAATGAGAGAATCCATGATTAAAGCTAGATAAAAGGAAAGTGAACACAGGTCTTCACATCAGAGCATCTCTTCCTCACATCACAGACCACAGATTCTCAAACTGTGGTCAGTCATCATCCCGGTGTCAGAATCCCCTGGGGTATTTGTTAAAAAGGCAGATTCCAGGGTCCTCTCCAGAGCTGGTTAACCTGAATCCTTGGGAGTGGGTCCAGGTAATCTGCATTTTAATAAATTCCCTAGGTGATTCTCTTCTCCTCTTAAATTTGAGAACCACTGTTTATACGGCATAGACTTGGAAGGTACGCCAGAAGACTGGGAAAGGGGCGTAGAGGCACTGCTACCGGGAGAGGTGAAGGGGGTTACTTCAGATGGTACAGCCAGGAGGAGTTTCTGGGCTGCGGATTTTGAGCTCTGTTGCTGAACTGCTATCCTAGAATGGATCAGAACCAGATGGGGAACCTGGCCCCCTCTGTGGCTCCTCCAGAGGAGGGGGAATCGGAGCTGATCCTCTCCTCCATGCCAGACTGGCTGGCCTAGGTTAAGCAAGGACCCAGGCTTGGCTGACCTAATTTATTGTTTCTGATCCTTTCCTGTTTGCTTTTTCACTTCTAGTCAGAGGGGAAAATACAGTTCCAGTCCCATCAGGAGAGGAAGCAGCCAGCTGTTTCCAGGCTGAACAGCTGGGGTGGGGGTGGGGCAGTGGATATTAGACAGGATACAGTTCCAGCCCCCCCTCCCCCCAGCCACAGATGATGAAGTCATTACCTGGGGCAACAATGTTGACTTCCGGGAAGACAGACTGTATGGTCTGGCGGAGCAGCTGGTAGCCCAAGGCCTGATCATCAGAGGGGCTGACAGGCAGGGGGTCAAAGGCATTCAACACGTGGAACTGGATCCGGTCGTCAGCCACAATGTCCTTGGCTAGTTTTAGGACCTTGAGGGAGGAAACAAAGGGAGTTCGATTTATTAATCTGCTATCCAAGTACTGTATGAATTTAAACAGTCTTGATTTCTCTCCAGCAAGGCAGAGCCCTGGAGTTTACAGAGGAGACTCATTTTGGCACTGGGACCTCAATTTCAGCCGACTGGTTGGAGGAGATAGAAGGGCTGGTCTTCCTGGAAATCTACAGCATGGTAGATTTAGGTTAAATGTTTGGGAGGTTGCCTTACAGCCACGAGGCAGGTGGGGGATTGGAAAATCAGGAAATTGGGTCCTTTCCCTTGGGTTGAGAACCATGGGCTGGGTGAAAATGTAGAAGAGACAGCACAGTGGAAATCTCAACCGTCTCGAGACAGGGGGATAGATGTGATGACCTCACTTCAGCCTGGGAGAGTCTCTGACAGGTGGTGACAGGGTCATATACTTTCTTTCTTTCTTCTCTCTGGGCATCCCTGCTTCCTCTTTGCAACCAACTGCACTGGAGCCAGGAAGATGAGCTCAACAGACAAGAAGTCAGGAGTTGGGGGACTGATATTCAAGTTTTCTCTCTGTGCCTCCTTTCCTCAGGAAGGAACCTGAGGAAGCTTCTAGAAAATTCAGTCTGAAATGACTAGAGCTGAACTCAGCAAAAGTCCTGGTCCCAGGCAGGATGTAGACCAGACCCTGAGGATCAGGTCATGTGGAGCCATGTGGGAATGGACCAGGCAGTTGACTTAGGGTGGCCCCCCAAACCCACTCAGCCACCCAGGGAAAGCCCCAGCACTAGTCTCAACCCATCTGATCAACAGTTGTTTTAGAACTGTCTCTGACCTAGAAAGGGGAGTGTCTGTCTCATAACTGGGGGGCATTATCTCAAGAGGACCACTTTTAGGTCAGTGTCCCCTAGAAGCATGCTATGAGCTGAGTCTGGGAAGAAAATGAGGGTTCCTACTTCTGGCTTAGAAACCACCATTTAAACCAAACCAAATTCCCTGCTGTTGGATTAGGGGGAGGAGCCAACTCACTTGTCAGAGCTTATTTTCACTCTAGCACCTATGTTCCTAATACTCTGCTACAAGAATTAATATACAGTCTGGATATATTCTTGACCCACTGGAAGGTTCCTGAAATCATCCCCAGAAGTGTCTGCTGCTCCCTGTCCCAACTTACTTTAAGGTTCCTGCCTCCAGAAATTGAAGACGGCACACAGATTGGACCACCCTCAATGAGCACAAGAGCCCAGGTGTCCCACCAGCTGTTAGGATAGGTCCTGACTCAAACACCTCATTTCTATATTTCCAGTACGAAGAACATAAAAGGCATGCAATGAATGCTTGATACACATATTTTAAAAGATGTGAACCAATAAAAATAATAATGGGAGTTGTCTCATTAAGGAGCTTGCCCAAGGTTTATCCAGTTAGTATGGCTGGGCTGGGTATCCGAACGTGGTCTGACTTCACAGCGATGATGCTTTACTGCTTCCAAAGTACCTACAGGTTGAGGTGGCGTGGGGTAGAGCCAGAAAGAGGGTGGTGTTCATTTAAGATGGATTCCTTTGTGGTATGAGTTTTGAGCCAGAATTTGAAGGAAGGATACGAAACTGATGGAGAAGAGGCAAGAGGCAGTCTGAGCATGGAGAGGGGCATGTACAAAAACTGAGGAGTAACACCAGGCTTTGTGCCACAGACAGCCACTTATTGCTGTGTGATGTTTGGCAAGCTCCTTAACCTCTGTGTCTCAGCTTGCTCACCTGTTAACAGAAGGAGGATAGTAGCACCTACCTGGTAAGGTGGTTGCTACCACTGCTGGAATATATGTAACGTGCTTAGGCTGGTTCCTGGCACTCAGTGTATGTTAGCTGTTATTTGCCTGTTTAGAATAGAGGGACCACCCTGGGCAATAATCAGAAACACAAGGATGGGACTAAGAGAAGGGACTCATCAATGGTAAGAGGGACCTCAAAGGTCACTGGAGAGCACCTCGATCCCTCATTTCTCTGAGCTCTTTTCTATTTTATGCGAAGCTGTATTTTCCTCTCAAGTGAATGATAAATTCGTTGAAGGCAAGGACAATGTGTACTTAAAATTGGTAAGGTCTTTAGAGTTAGCAAGACCAGCTTCTATCCTACTGAAAGGCTGTTCATTAGAACGTCTATGACAGGCTGTCATCAGCTTGTCCTTGAATATTTCCGGGGGTGGAAAGCTCACCGTCATGTGTTTTAATATATTCCACCTTTGCACAACCCTGTTATGAATGTCTTCCTAATAATGAACTGAGATATGGCTTCCTGTAGCATCTAACCTCCCCCCACTTCTTTTTATTTATTTTTAAATATTCTGTAGAGTCCACAGGATAAAATAGTACAAGACACGTCAGCAGGATTTCACCTCTGCTGAGATCAGAGGCCTGTGCTCTTGCTGCCTGAATGCTGCCCCCAGGTCTTTGCTCCTTCTTGGGTTTCAGTGTAAATGCCCCCTGAGAGAGGACTGACCACTGTATTAAAGCTGCTCACTGTCCCACTCCTACCTCACGACTGCTTTGTGACACATCATCCTATGATTTCCTTTGTGGTACCTACTTCTTCTATTTGTTCATTTATTTGATTGCTTGCTTATTGCTGTCTCTACCCACTAGTACCTAAGCCCCTTTAGAATGGGAATCTTGGCTCGTTCACCATTTTCCCAAGTGCTTGGAAGAATGTCTAGCCCATAGTGGCCACTCAGTAAACACTTGGTGAATGAATAAATGAAGGAAGAAAGGAATTTTCTGTAAAACACTCTAGATAGGTGGACATCCAGCCTCTGAGAAGCTCATTACCATCCAAGGTGCCATACTCCAAAACTCTCCTTTACGTGGGGGCTCCCTGAAGTATCTCCCAGTGGCCTTATTTCTACTCCCTGAGGCCCACGCAGAACAAACTTTCCTTTCTACATGGTAGCCTGTTACATTTCTGAAGGCTCTTGTTCCTCACAGATGGGTGCCGGAGATCTATCTACATCCACGACATGGGAGAGACCAGCTAAAGATGGAGGAAGAGGGCTCTGGGAGCCATTTATGTTTCCATCGGATCCAGCGCAAGGCTCTGCACCCTCGGCCCTCAGACCAGCAGGGAGTGTCCCTGATGCATGGAATTGGGGCACGAGGGAGAGGAGTGACCAGGACAAAGAGGTGCTGTGTGCTTTGGGGATGACAGGGGCTTTGCATTCCTCCCTGGGGCAGGTGAGCAGGATGGGCCTAAGGATTCCAGAGATTTCACGAGATAGGCCGGGAAGGAAGGCCACTGTGGCAGGGGACTGGAGAGGAGGGAAGAGTGCCAGAACCTGGGGAGATGAAAGCCCCAGCTGGTGGAAAACAGCCCATGGAAAGGGCATAGAGTTGGAATGAGGATGGAAAAAAACTGGTGGAAAGAAGCTCAGTGAGGGGAATTCACTGATTTCCTGGTCCCATGAGTCCCCAGGGAGAGGACAAAGGTTGGCACTGGATGAAAAGCAGCAGAGCCCAGGGCTTACACTGCCCCAGATCCCTGCCAATGCTGGGTGACTCTGGGCAGGCTGTCAACTCATCCCTCCAACCCCTGCAATGAGGGGTGTGCCTCCCACCCTGTGTGAGGACACACAACATCCTCCATAGGGAAGGCCCCAGGGAGAAAGGACCACAGAAGTCTAAATGTGGCAGACCCTCGATGACCTGACCCTTACGTTGCTTAATCCTGGAACATATTATTCATCTGACAGTTGTTAGGTTGCTTTTGTTGATCCTTTTCAGAAGGATCAGATTTACCTTCTAAATTCTTTTTAGCTCAACCTGATGTTTAAATAAGCTAGCCTTTCCTACAGATGTCAAACATTCTGTCTATTTCTTTTCACCCTTTAGCTTTCAGTTCAAATATCACATCCTTAGGGAAGCCTTGCCTGACTCCACAGACAAGGTCTAGTTCCTTGTTATATTCTGTGATAGCACCCGGCCCCCTTTCCTCATAGCACTCATCATGGTTTGCAGTTATACATTCATTTTTATAATTTTAAAATTGATGTTCATAGCAGAACATTGCAAGGCGCTGTCCGCAGCCCTCTCCTCTCCAAACTTCACACACCCCTCCCACGGGATTTTGTTGGCTGTACAGGTTTCAATTAATAATACTCCAGCCTCTATCTCTAGTTCATTCTTTCTCTAGATCTGAGGTATTTATACTTGCCTATCAATAAATTAGAAACTTCTCAAATTTCTAAACCCTTATATTTCTCTGTGAACTTGCTCTTCTTCCTGAATTCCCAATCTTGGTTAAAGGCATCAGCACCTGGCCAACTACCCAGGTTTAAAACCGTGGGGCCGTCCTGCCTTTCACTCACCCCACATCCATTACACACAGCATCCTGCTGAACCCCACTCTCACACCCACCTCTGGTGGGTACCTTCTTCACCCCATGACCACAGCCTTAGTTCAAACCTCTATACCCACTGCCTGAGATGTTGCAACAGCTTAACTGTTTCTTCTTACTCCAGGGCTTCCTCAGCATCACCACTAGAACTGTCTCCCTAAAAAAGAATCTGAGTCTATCACAGCCCTGTTTGAAGACCTCTGACAGTTCCCTTTTGTCCACAGATTAGAGCCCAAACTCCCCGGCATGGCATACAAGGCCTTCATCCCCAAACTACAACTCCATTTGCATCTTCCATTACTTCTCCCCCAAGTTATCCAACTCTTTAGACTTTATTTTAGCTGTATTCTGAATGGCTTACTTCTAGCGAAGTCCTATTTGTCTTTAAGTCCCAGTTCAAATGTCTAGTGATCACAAAAGACTTTCTTGATCCTCAGAGGTAGCATCAGCCCCCTTCTTTGCACTGGTCCTGTGGTAATTTGTTCAGCTCTATTTGTTATAATCCAAGTATAGTATAGTGGCTACAAGCACAGACTCCGGAACTAGTGCTGGATGTATAATCCTGGGCATGTTATTTACCTCCTCTGTTGATCTGTGCCTCTGTTTTCCCTGTTAAATGAGGATAATACATTTCCTACTTCATAGAGTGGTTGTAGGGATTAAATGAGTATGTGTCTACCTGAGAGCAGTGCCAAGAGCACAGAAAGTTCACTGCCTGGGTTTGCTACTATTTTTTTTTTTTTTTTTTTTTGCGGTACGCGGGCCTCTCACCGCTGCGGCCTCTCCCGTTGCGGAGCACAGGCTCCGGACGCGCAGGCTCAGCGGCCATGGCTCACGGGCCCAACCTCTCCGCGGCATGTGGGATCTTCCCGGACTGGGGCACGAACCCATGTCCCCTGCATCGGTAGGCGGGCTCTCAACCACTGCGCCACCAGGGAAGCCCCTGCTACTATTGTTATCATTTCCTATTTGTCACTTATTATTATCATTCATCTCCCACCCCCAGACTCCAAGTTCCCCCAAGCCAGAGATCTCCTATCCCAGCCAAGCACCTGGCACATAGGAAGGCTTTGAAACATCATTGAACAAATGAGAGCCTGGGCCAGCCCTGGGATTGCAGCTCCACCCCAGTCCCGACAGACACATCTCCCCGAGGCTGACTCAGTGGTCAGGAACACATGGTACGTACCTCCTGGACTGTCTGTGCAGGGTGAATTCGGAAGTTGACAGTGGCCCGGGCCACAGGGGGGATGACATTCACCTAGAGAGAGAACCACAAATCCTGGCTGAGCCGACCTCAAGCCCCCTACACCTGACCCCTGCCCAGGAAGTGCCAATTACCACCTGCGGGGGGAGAGGAAGCTGATTTGATTGAAAAATCCAAGGCTTAATTTTTTCAGTCAGCCCCTGTCTTCTCTGGGCCCTTGACATGTGTTCAACACTAGAGGTGTGTCTCTGCTTCAGGCCAGACTTTCATGCTTCTTGGTCTTAGAGGGGGTCACAGAGAGATGCTCAGAGCAAGATTGCTTTCTCTGGGACTGCACGGACACCTCTGCTTTGGCCCCGTGCAGAGCCACTGGCAGTCTACTGTGTGTGCTCTTTCCCTGGGCACCCAGGACATTTCTGCAGCGGTCAGCATTAGTCCTTACTCAAGATAGGGCACCCAGAGCATCTGAGGCCCCATCATGGCCCTGAGGGGGTTGATCATGATAATGGTGGTGGTGATGGTGATGGTGATTTCCCACATCCAACTGAAAAATTTGACTCTGTTCTCTGTTTGACCAGGAAAAACCCAAGACTAATTGGAGAAGAGAGTTAAGCCATGGAGGGAATTTTTCCCCAGAGGCCATGAGAGAACAGATTTCCCAATTGCGTATCTTTCTTTGAACTGGTATGGTGCAAAAAAGCACCAGACCAGGGACAGGAGAACTGGCTGTTATAAATTAGCCATGTGATTTTGAATAATGACAACCTCTTTGTGTCTCTGTCTTTCAACTGGCAATTGGGGCAATAATCCTCTGTGAGGAGGACCAAATGGAATAACAAATGTGAAAGTATTCTGGACAGATAAAAACACCATTCAAATGCAAGGACACAGTACTCTTATTTTGGTGAACTCTCTAGGCAGCTGGTGAAGCCAGCTCGGGCCTGGCTGACACGCCAGACACACTCGGGCCTGGCTGACACACACAGTTACGTCAGGAGTGAATTCTGAGGCACCATTCACTTACACTCAAGCCGGGCTGCACAGTACCAGGGCTCCACAAGGCCACACTGTATTCTAGGTGAATGGTGCTCCTTGAATTTGTGCTGGTGGTATTGGTAGAAACTGGAATGGTCTAACTCCTTTCCAGATTTCAGAAAGGCCTCAGCCCAGGCGAGCTAGCATGGCTAGTTCAAACAGACAAGCCCCTTAGTGGCTGGTCCAACTGGAAGTAGACCAATTTGCTGTAAAGTAGTTCTTGGAAAAAAAATTATCAAAGTATTGGTTCACCTGAAACGTATTTCTATAAAATGTAAACCTCGGGAGTTCCCTGGTGGTCCAGTGGTTAGGACTCCACGTTCTCACTGCTGAGGGCCCAGGGTTTGATCCCTGGTTGGGGATCTAGGATCCCACAAGCCTCGCTGCGTGGCCAAAAAAAAAGTAAACCTCATAGAATTTACGTTTGCAAAGGCCACCCAATATTTACTGTATTTGGGGGAATGACAGTGTATGTATTTTAAGTGTTATGTATATCACAAATGTTATAGATTTTTATTTATTTTTTATTTTTTTGCGGTACGCAGGCCTCTCACTGTTGTGGCCTCTCCCGCTGCGGAGCACAGGCTCCAGACGCGCAGGCTCAGCGGCCATGGCTCACGGGCCCAGCCGCTCCGCGGCATGTGGGATCTTCCCGGACCGGGGCACGAACCCGTGTCCCCTGCCTCAACAGGCGGACTCTCAACCACTGCACCACCAGGGAAGCCCGACAAATGTTATAGATTTTTTAAATGGCAGGTGAGTTTCTCTCATTCAATTCAGGGTAACACTAGGGGAAAATATACTCATCACTCATTAAATTTGTGAGGTGAATAAATCTTCCAAAATATGAGGAAGAATAATAAAAAGGTGGTAGGGAGGTTGGGAGTCTTTAGCCTATGTGACCAAAATGCTAAATTAATATATTACATGTTGAATGAGTATAGGTCACAAGAATTAACTCCCAAATAATGCCTCTTCATACCAGTGTAACGGTTGTCTTTTTGAAGGGGTACAGACCCAGAGAACCTGAGGGGGGCCCCTGAAATGCACATATATGAAACTTGGCCAGCAATTTCACAGAGTATGCAGACGTCAGCTAGAACCCTTGCTCTTGAGGCTTACCCATCTGATGACACAGGACAGTTCAGCCATTGGGCCTTCCTACTATTCAAATTGTAACCAGAGAAGGAAGGAGAAGCCAGGAGATAAAGCCAAGGGATGGAGGGGTGTGTGGGAGGAATCAGGTGGTGTTACCTTGACCCCTGCATTGAACATGGTGAGTGCCGTGGTGGTCCTGACCAGCGCATTGGTTATGTAATTCCTCTCCATCAACCTAAAGCAGAAGGACTAAGGTAAGACATTGTACAATAGAAAGAAAGAATGGGTTGTTGTATTATTCCTGAACCTTGGAGATCTTTAAGACAAGGGGGGATGTCCTATGTACGAATTAGAGGTAGTGTCTGGTGGCTGAGGGATGGTTAGTCAGGCCCAGTTAAGCCAAAGAGAGGGGACTGGGAAGTGGGTAGGTTTGGGGTGGGGGATATGAGGGACAGAAAGATAAAACTTTACCTGCTTACAAGGGGCTGAAATAGCCACAGGTTGCTCAAGACTATGTTGGTAGGGAAGGAAAACTGAAAGGGAAAGAAGCAGGTCAGCAGGATTTCAGAGGGGTCAGCATAACAGGCTCACTGTTCTGGGGCCTGGGTCTCTCCCTACTTTAGATCTGCCTTGAGGGCACTTGGCAGTAGCCTCAAGGATGAGTGGGAACCAGCTCCCTCAGGCTGCCCGGTGTTAGGTCTCAGGTTCTCAGCCTGAGCACCAACAGCCCCAAAGAACAAGCTGGATCCCTGCATCTTGGGCTCAGCCACAGGCTGGGAACAGGGGCGTATGGGCAGAGCCCTGGCCAGCAGTAGGGCCCCTTTATTACTCGAAAGGCAACTTCTCCGCCACCCTTTCTTCCTCTTCCACAGCTGACAAGGGGTCTGCGAGTCTCCTTCTCACACCTCATTTGCCAGCTGCTGTAATGCCATCTTCAATGGCCCGTCTCCAAACATGTTCGGCATGGGTGTCTGCTCCAGTCTGGAAGAGAAATGGAGCTCTCAAGACTCACTCAACTCAGTCTAAGACCAGCAGTCTGAAGAGAAGGAGAGAGATAGGATGTTTCAACAGGCCTGGCCAGGAGGTCTCCCACTCACCTCCCCATCACCTCCACCAATCCAACCGTTCCAAGATCTCAAAGCACAAGTGGGGCTACCTCTGCTCCACCAGCAGGAGCTGTCCCTGTCTACCAAGCCCAAGGTAGGCACCCCCAGTCTCATTGCACCTACCACACTGCAGCAAAATTGTCAGTCTCTTCCACTGACTGCTGAGTTCCTAGAGGAAAGGGACTGTCTGTATGCCCATCACTGGGCACAAAGTCTTGAACATGGTAGATAGTTAAATATTTAACTGAATGAATATAATTCTTCTTCCTACTCTGCAAGAAAACCGGCCAGAGGTAAGCTCTGCTGTTACAGACGCTGCTGTCCTCACCCACAGCCAGCAGCCTTTATTTACCTTAGTTATCTTGCCAGGGCAGGTGGAGAATTTAGACAGTTCTTTTCCAGCTTGTGAGCTCTAACTTCAGGCCCGGACTTTGGACTATTCCAGCTACCTAACGTAGCTTTTGTCTGCTGGCCCTTACTTGCCATAATGGATAGATCCTCTTCTGATGTCTAACCCACTGTCCTTCCTGCAGCCCCCATGGCGGCTTCTCAGCCCAGCTTCAGGACAAGAAGCTTAGCTTCCTTAAACTCAAAGTGGGAAAGTGCCAGGTCTTCCAGCCTGAGTCTGGCAAGGGAGCAGGGCCAGGAATTGCTTACCGGCTGACAGCAGCTGCGAGGATGCCAATGCTTGTTTCCTTTGGAGGAGCTGAAGAATGGCCTGGAGTCATGTTTACTTGCAGCATGAGGTTAATTGCACCCTTCTCAGAGACTGAAATCCTGTAGGAGAGGGTCAGAGAGGGCCCTCCTCCCACCCTGAATGATCCCATAGGCCCCAGGCCCATCTGTTCAGTGCCTGGTGGGCCAGGAGGTCAGCTTCATGCTGCTTAACAAAATTTACTCTAGAGGAGGAAGGGAAAGGGAAGCCCAGACCTGGTCGAAGATCGGGGTGATTAAAGTAAGAGGAGTAAAATAAAGAGTTGTTTCAGCATGGCCTAGAGACACCAGGCTGAGGTCAACTCTAATGGGGTGAGAACGCCTTCCAAGCTGGGGGCTGGGGTGCTTTACTCACATGGCAAAGGGCTTCTGGAGGTTGGGAATGAAACCATCCAAGATGGAGCTCCCCTCATCCACAATGAAGGCCAGCTGGATGCCCCTTGCCTGTAGCAGGGCTGAGATCTTCAGAGCCCCATTTAGCCCTGATACCTGCAGAGATTGAAACCAGAGCCACAGTCCTTCTCAGCCAGACCTCCAGAGGTAGCTCACAGAGACCCATTCAGCATAGCTGGGGGCTCCAGAGCCTCCCCACCCAGGCTCCTTCCTGGGGGGCAGGGCCCTCAACAATCCTGCCTCACAGAATCCTGGAGTGTCAGAGCTGGAAGGGCCCAACGTCCCTCATTTCACAAGTGAAGAAACTGGGACCCAGAGTGTGAAGTGATTTGCCCAGGGTCAAAGTAAGTGGCATCACTGGAAATAAAACACATTCGTTGATCTCCCTGTTATTTCTCTTCCCATCACACCAGTCCTTCTCTAGGTGTAGTTGATGGATTATGTGCCTGCCTCAGGTATTACCAGGGAGTTTGTTAAAAATTCAGATCTATGCGTGTCACTAAGCGAAAGAAGCCAATCTGAAAAGACTATATACTGTATAATTCCAACTATATAACATTCTAGAAAAGACAAAATTATAGAGACAGTAAAAAGATCAGTGGTTGCCAGGGTTTGGGGGAAGGAGAGAGGGATCAATTGGCAGAACACAGAGGCTTCTTAGGGCAGTGAAAATATGTATGACACCATCATGATACCATATATGTTAGTATACATTTGTCCAAACCCATAGAATGTACAACACCAAGAGTGAACCCTGATGTAAACTATAGCTTTGGGTGATTATGATGTGTAGGTTCATCATTTGTAACTAATGTACCACTCTGGTGGGGGATGTTGATATTGGCGGAGGCTGTGCATTCGTGTGAATAAGGGAAAGCTCTGTATCTTCTCATTTCTGCTGTGAACCTAAAACTGCTCTTAAGAAAAAAAAAGCCTTTAAAAAACAACAAATTCAGATCTATGGCACAGAGCCCAGGCATCTGCATTTTGGTCAAAGTCCTTACACAGAGAAGTTGGCAAATTACCACGCCATATCCTGGAAACGGTGCAGCCGGGGAGCAAACCAGACCAGGGTGAAGCATACTCCCTCCCCCAATAGGGGACCCAGAGATAGGTATAGGATGAGGGAGTTCTACCTCCTCATCATGGCCCAGAGCAATGAAGAAAGATCTTCGGGGGATGTAGTTTCTGATCAGCAGAAGCTCCAAGGCCTGCAGGATTGCCTGGGAGACAGAAGGACAATGGAAGAGGAGAAAGGCTTATTCTCTGAGGTGTGGCACCAACGGGGCATCAGGGACATTTGGCTGCTGGCAATAGGGCTGATGGGACTTGGATGTGATAGACTCTCTTTGGAGAGAACAAATTAAAATGGTCCCAGGGGATGGGAGGTAGGGAAGCAGAGCTCTGCATGAAACGTTTACCACCTGGAGAAAAGCATAAATTTATCAACGTCAGAGCTGAAAGGGTACCTGGGGATCATCTACTCTAATCCCCATTTCACACTTGAGAAATCGGGGCCCAGGGAAGTGACACACTGATGACTGGAACCGAGGTATCCTGAAGCCAAGGTTCTTTCTACCATAGCCTCCTGCCTCCCAGGGGTTAGCCAAGCACCCCCCTCCTGGGTTAATCTTTAGGACTCCAAGGCAGAGGGAACATAGCGTTTCAAGACCATAAGAGAGTTCTTGTTGTCCAGTGTGCCTCGACCATAGATGAAGCCATTACTCTCCAAGCCAGAGAACGGGGGCACGTCCCAGCCTTCGTCAGGGGCAGGCACCACATCGATGTGAGCGAGGAGCATGTAGGGCTGCAGGCTGGGGTCCGAGCCTTGGACAGTGAACAGGTGGCTGTACTCTCCCACAGCTTCATGCCGGATAAAGCTGGTTTTGAACACAGTAGGAAAGACTAGAAGCGGAGAGATGAAAAGCAATGAGAGAAAGCCAGATTCAACAGTTGCCTTTGGTTTTCCTACCATTTGATTCTCCCTGCTTTTTTTTTTTTCCCTTTAAAACATGCAGCCCCCTTTAGGAAGCCTTCTGGTACAAAGCCAGTCTGATTCCTGATTTGCCCAATCTCTGAAATACCTCTTCCCTATATTATAATGTGCTATTACTGTGTAATAACCTGCATATCAAGACCCCACCATTATGACAGATAAGAGCTCAAGGTTTGGCTTGGTCTGACCTCTAATGTTGTCACAAAACACGTTACAGGATGACGGAGACGAAGACTATGTTAAATTTTAAATAATAGGCCCCAGTATCCAAATTACTTGGAACCAAACATGACCACTATATATATATTAAAAAAATCAGAGATATTTTTCTTTTACAAAACAATACTTTTAATGTTTGTGTTATATGGAGATAAAAGATTATTCTGTCTAGCATATGGCCACAATTTTGTGTGCAGGTATGGGTGTTCCCAGGGTCAACTATTCCGATTACAGATAAGTATTAACACAGGTGGCCTTAGAAACATGGGAGAAAGAACTTTGCTCTCCCTCTGGGCTGTGTTGGAAGAATCCATATATACCTCTTTGGATACTTAAAAACAAACAAACAAACAAACAAACAAAAATGAAGAATATGATTTTTTCTTGTCAGCCAGCTTATCTAGTCTACTGTTATTATACATTTCTTTCCTGATTTTTTTTTTTTTTTTTTTTTTTTTTTTTTTTTTTTGTGGTACGCTGGCCTCATCACTGTTGTGGCCTCTCCCGTTGCGGAGCACAGGCTCCGGACGCGCAGGCTCAGCAGCCATGGCTCACGGGTCCAGCCGCTCCGCGGCATGTGGGATCCTCCTGGACCAGGGCACGAACCCGTGTCCCCTGCATCACCAGGCCGACTCTCAACCACTGCACCACCAGGGAAGCCCCTCTTTCCTGATTCTTATCTCCTATTTAGTGAAGACTTTCAGCCTGTTGGATTGATCCCAGATCCACCCGTCCCCAGAGTGTTAGAGAGGGGGCTACTTGCCGTGCCTTTGCCAGCTCCTCCCACCTGAGACTTGAGGGGGGCTGTTTTTTACTTGATTTAGGAAAGTGGCCTCACTAGCTTCCATGAGCTTTTTCTATGCGGAGGGGGAGCTCCAAGTCTCCTTTTTTCCGTTGACCCATATTTCTTTAGCTCATGGGCAGTGGGGTAGGGGGAGAGGACTGATGTGATAGTTCAAAGCTGTTGACTGCCTAGAAGCTCAGAAATGTGCTAGTAATGAATCTGGAGTAGGGCTTGGGTAGGTGGTATGTGCGCATGTGTGGGCTGTAGGTATGTGTATGGTGGTAGGGGTGGGAGGAGCATGGAGCATAGTTCTGGCAACTATGGGAGAAGGAATTCCTAGTCCCACCTTTTGATTAGATTATATTTATTGACTGACATATTTAGGGCAAAGATTGGGAGAGTTCAAACTCCAACCCAACAGCTATGTGCCTTGGTTCTTCAAAGGGCAAATCTATAGTCTCTACTCTGTGTCCACTCTAACTCCTGGACTCTCCCTTCTATCGCTCCCCACTGTGTACAAACTTTGGTCAAAAGAGGCCCATACAAATTAGGTTGCCCTTGGTCAGTCACAAATTAAACTTCTTTATCACTCTGTAAAAGCACCGTGTCTCCAGCACTCCCTCTCCTACTTCTTTTGCACAGTTTGTGGCTGACCTTTATGAATGTATTCTCCAAACTCAGCCAGGGCTGTCGTGTTGAGCTCCTCGGGGCTGAAAGACACTGTTGGAATCTGGATGGCACCTATCAGAGATGGAAGATGATAACAACCATTGATTTTTCCACAGCCCTCTGTACATAAAAAGTTCTCCTGCCTTCATTATCTTATTGTGGAGGGCAAAACAATCCTTTGAGGTAGGCACTGTTGTTTTCCCTTATTCGAAACTGAGGAAACAAGCTTACAGGCATTAGGTGAGCTCTCAAGATTGTCCAGAAACAAGCAGTAGAACTGGGATTTAAACTCAAGTTCTTTGAATTTATTTAGGCTAATATGGTTCTTAAAGGAAAATAAAGTCCAAGATGGGATGGGGTTGGGGAGGTCAGACAGGAGTAGATTTTATATCCTGACCCTAAGTGGGAAGCTGCTATAAATTGCTTCTAAGGTCTCACTCTGCCTCTGAAGTCACCATCCCTTCAATGAATCTAAGGAGCCGGTTGTCCTGGGTCCCTACAAGGATGAAGCTTTGTGTGCTTTTCTGTACAGAGAGTAGGCTTATTCCTCATAGACTGGCTCACCCAGAGTCTCACTGTTCTCTCAGCCAAGGCCAGCTTTTTGGGCACATGATGCCTGGGAAGGGGTGGATTTAGAAGCTCCCAAACAAGCTCTTCAATCATAAACAATCTCATCCACTCTACCCAGAAGTCTCAGTTGCTGAATTGCCACTAGGTTGATCCCTTGGTGAAGGCTTTACATTCTTAAAGAGTTCCACTATCAAATGCAAACAGCGGGGGTGGGGGGGGGAGGGGCGCAGAAACACCTGGATCATGAAAATATTTGATTAGATGGCTGTCCGAAAACACTGGGAACAAATGCACCCAGGGCAGCTTGATGTCAAAGGAGGGCCTCTGACTTCTGTACTGTTTTCTAAGAGTCAACCCTGCGTCATAGCCTACCACATAGGTGGGGAAGCCAGGTTCAAAAAGACTAAACAAACTGCCTACATGAGATTGAGAGGCAGACTCAAGATCTGAACTCAGGTGTTTTGTCCCCTGCTCAGTATTCTAAGCCCTGTTGCTATGAGGCCCCCTTTTTAGGTTCTAATCTAGCTTTTGCTTTCTTTTGTGCAGGGAGACTCTGGTGAGCTGCTGCCCAACGCCCTTCAGAGAACTATTTATACTATGATGCTTTGGGAAAGCCCTGATGCCTCCCAGGCCTATCGCTCCAGCACAAACACAATTTATACTTAACAATGAGGGTTAACTTTGGCATCTGCCGGCACATGTTTACGTAGGCAGTTTCTTTTAATCCATGACTTAATGGAAGGGAAAAGACGGGCGTTAAGCCGAATAGTGAGGAAGGATCTCATTATACCACAGGATCTAGCACTCAACAGAAACTTTCTTCTCTTCTCCTGGAAAACGCAGACTGGGAAGGTAAATAAATTTTTAGCCTTGGTTTGCTGTCTAGGGGAGAGATGTCCTTTAGGAGAAGAAATTAGGAACATCTCACACCCCGGCAACACTCTCACACCCCTTTTTGGAGCCATCTAGAAACTACAGGCACTGGACGTTGTCACCCAGTACTTACTCTGAGGTGCGGGGTGCTGGGGAAGATCATTTAACTGACCTAAACTTCAATTTCCCTCATCTGTAGATAAGATTCAGATCATTTAGTCTTAAGTGATTTAACAAGTGAAAACTCTCAAAGGTTAAAAGCTGGGGTTTTTTTTGTTTTTTTTTTTACTCATTACACATTTATTGTACATTTTCACAATCTGGATTTGCCACAGAATTGGGGGCATGGGGTGAGGGAAGGGGGGGCAGGGGATACTGGGATAATATGGGGGGTCTAGAACACAGCACCCTCACCCCCAGCATCTCTCCCTACCCTTTCACACCACAGCTTAGATCTCCCTTATCCCCCTCCACACAGAAACCTCGAGTGTGGGGGGAAGAGTTTAGGGGGTCCCATCCAGTGTCAGGTTAAGGGACTGCACCCTCAGACCCCTAAAACTGTGCCATTTAAAAAGACATTAGACCCTTCCTTTATCACTTCACCTAAGGAGGAGACCTGGAGAGGGGCAAGAATCCCCATCTTCCAGCAAGTCCTACATTGGCAGCGACCAGTACCCCCGGCCTGAATTCAAGGGGGCAGTCAGAGGAGCTGGGCAGTGATGGGGCAACACCCCCCAAATGAGGGAGCAGGGTATTTAGTCCAACCTCCAGCAGGGGTGGGGCCAGAGATTTCAGGCAGGAATTGGAGGGATTCTTTGCCCTGCCCCGTCCTCCCCAAGGCAGTGATGACCCCCCGACACACTGGCAGCCACCTCTTCCAAAAGAGATCAGATTGTGGCCAACCCCCATGCTCCAGGCAAGCGGAGGTGGGGGTGGGGTAGTGTGGATAAGGGCAAAGTTGAAGCTTCCAGGGTAGGTAGGGAACGCTGCAGTCCCCAGAAGCCAGGTCTAGGAGAAGAAAAGCTTGGGCTCCCCAAGCCGGGCACGAGGTGCCGTGAATGGGGCCAGGGCTCGGAGGTGGGGTGTTGCGGAGCTCGAGCTCGAGTAGCTGACCTCTGTGGCGGGAGAAGGGAGTCGCGGGGTGGCCCGAGGAGACAGCGACCTATATACGAGAATAAGTGGTGAAGGGGACCCAGGTTCACCTTTCAGAGCCTCCTTCATTGCGACGCGCTCCTCTTGGCTGAACTGAGAAGGGATTCGCGGCGCCCTCTGATGCCCCTTGCCCCGCAGGCCCTTCGATCTGGAGACAGCGGCGATACCTAGCAGTAGCACAGCCGCCAGGGCCAGCAGGCAAACGTACGGCCGAGCCATGTTTCTCTCAATTCCTCGCTGCCAGTTGGCGGGCTGGAGTTCGGACCTAAACAGCCAGCCCACGATCTTTGCCCTGTCACTGCTCTAATTCCCTCAACTGCCTTAGTCCCACCCCATTCCCAGGGATGGCCAATCATCCCACGCCTGGAGATGTAGGACAACCAATCCACGGGACGGCCCCGCCCCAGGCCCGCAAGGCCTTTTGGGGGTTGTGGTTTCTCGCCCTGTAGCTCGTAGCGGTAGAGCAGAGATGAAGTAGGGTTCCAGGCAAGTTAGTGCAAGGTATTGCCTGCACTTGATCTTCTGCTTGGAGATACTCGTCAATCCCTTTCTAGATGACAACAGACCAAATAAAAGGGGGAAAAGGCAAATAAATGAAAAAAGTTTATCAGACCTTTATCTACTTCTTGCTTCCTCTGAAGCTTAGGGCTTGACTACCATTCCCTTATATTCCATTGAGGAAGCTCTGCAACCCCTGGCTTGATTTCATTTGAATTGGAACAATATTGCTCTGTCTATAGACATTGTTTTGAAGTATTAGATGAGAGTGTTTGCTTCTGTTTAGGAATTCGCTGAAAGTGTTTTTTTCTTTCTTTCTTTTTTTTTTTTTTTGCGGTGCGCAGGCCTCTCACTGTTGTGGCCTCTCCCGTTGCGGAGCACAGGCTCCGGACGCGCAGGCTCAGCGGCCATGGCTCACGGGCCCAGCCGCTCCGCGGCATGTGGGATCTTTCCGGACCAGGGCACGAACCCATGTCCCCTGCACCGGCAGGTGGACTCTCAACCACTGCGCCACCAGGGAAGCCCTATATGACTTTCTGATCCTAGTCATCCTAGTGGATGTGAAGTGGTACCTCACTGTGGTTTTTTTTTTTTTTTTTAATTGAAGTAGAGTTGATTTACAATGTTGTGCCAATCTCTGCTGTATAGGAAAGTGACTCAGTTATACACACATATAAACAAAAAGGTCTTACTGTATAGCCCAGGGAACTATACTCAATCTCCTGGGATAAACCATAATGGAAAATAATATTTAAAAAAGAATGTGTATATGTGTATAAATCATTGTGGTTTTGATTTGCATTTCCCAGGTGACAAATGATGTTGATGATATTTACATGTGCTTATTGGCTATTTGAATATCTTCCTTGGAGAAATGTCTATTTGGATATTTTGCCCATTTTAAAATTGGGTTATTTGTATTTTTATTTTTGAGTTGCAAGGGTTCTTTATATATTCTAGAGACCAGATGTATGATTTGCAAATATTTTATCCCATTCTGTGGGTTGTCTTTTTATTTTCTTGATGGTGTCCTTTGAAGCATAAAAGTTTTAAGTTGTGATGAGTCCAATGTACCTGTGTTTTCTTTTCTTGCTCATGCATTTGGTGTCATATCTAAGAATTTTTTTTGCCAAATCCTAGGTCATGAAAATTTACCTGTGTTTTCTTCTAATATCTTATATCTATATTCTTCTAATAGCTATTTCTTGAATAGATATTTCTTCATATGTTGTTTGCCCTTAGGACCATATCTAGAGGCTTAAATTTTTGAAAAAATTGTTACCAGTTTCACTGGGGAGCTGATCAGTGTAGCTCCTCACACTGTCATGTCAGATGTTGGTTGTTCTACATCCTTTTGTGACAAAAGTCTTAAAATGATAAAATATATTTTCCAGTACTAAAGCCAGAATCATGTTTAATGAGAAAAAAGCAGAAACTTTAGCATTAAAGTCAGAGATAAGAAAAGGATGTCTACTATCACCACTATTATTTAATATTATTTTTGCAGGTACTAGTCAAGACAAGTAAACAAGAAAAAGAGATTAGCAGTATAAAGATTTGAAAAGGAGATAAATTTATAATGTTTATTATTTGTACACATAGGATGTATAGCTGGCAAACTTGAAACAATCAACTGCCAAACTACTACAAAACTATTAGTACTGTAAGAGAATTCAGCAGGTAATCTGGGTACAGAGTTAATATATAAAAATCAATAGCCTTTGTATATGCAATCACCAATGAGTTAGAAAATATAAGAAAAGATTCTGTTTATAATGGAAAAGGCAATAAAAAAGGTAAAAAATAACTAGGAATATACTTGAGAAATGTGTAAGATCTATATGAGAAGACACTATTTAGATTATCAAAAGGAGATTAAAATGGAAAGGAATATTATATCCTTGAATAAGAAAACTGTATCATAAAAGTGTTATAGGTGGGGACTAAACCTTCCAGATGTTACAAAATACTACAAATCCTCTACAATTATCTTCTATCTATCTATCTATCTATCTAGTATTGGTATAGAATCAATTCTTGTTTTTATTGGTTTAAAATTCATCATTGTGTTTGTTTTGGTGCCCAAATTACCCTACATTCAGTTAGTAGAAGGTGCTTGAATCTGGTCCTTGTGATATGCCTCCATCTTTTTTCTTTTTTTTAACAATTCCTTGCCTTCTGGCATAAAAAGTTGTTTCAGACTCATTTTGTGCCTACCCTACCCTGGCCCTGGAACCAGCCATTGCTCTGAGGGGCCCTGGTTCTTCTTAACAAGGAGTTGTATTAGAAACTATGTTTAGGAAGGCAGAGTCTTAAAATACTCCATTCCATTGTAGAATGAGGAGATGATCATCTTATAGAATTTTAAAAATTGAGATATAATTGACATATAACATTATCTTAGTTTCAGGTGTACAACATAATGATTTGATATTTATATATATTGTAAAATGATCACCACAATGTCTAGTTAACATAGAAGTTTTTTTTTTACATATTTATTGGAGTATAATTGCTTTATAATGGTGTGTTAGTTTCTGCTTTATAACAAAACATAGAAGTTTTGACACTACTCCCCCAAAGACTGCTAAAGCCATGCTGTAGTTTTACAACTAAAGGTAAAAATGTGTTTTAAAGATAAGTTAAAGAAATGCATCTGATTTAGATGCCACTTTTATGCCACTCAAAACTCTCCTACAAAGCCTCTTTTGGGGTGACAGTTCTGAGCAGTCTTACCTGCTGGTCTTTCCCTGGAGCCATGCACACCTCTTCCTTCCTGTCCTGGGGGGCTTCCTTGATGCCACAGCATGGGACCCCTTGGGAACTGCTCTGTGCTCACGTCCATGCAACCCATAATTGTTGGAGAGTTAATATCCAAGGGATCACCCTTGACCAACAGAAGATGGGAATGATGGTTAAATGTTTCTCCAGGACAGTTTAGAGACGCATTTTGCAGAGCTCCTAGGATGGCCCAGGAGGCTGGAGCTCCAGTTGCCCTCCACAGGGGCTACCTCAGTAACTCATTCTTTTGTTGGCTTTCCCTCCCTCCTTGTTTCACTCCTCCTGCCTTTCACTCCCACTTGCTGGGATCACCTCCCAAATACCTGTATGGAAGCTTTTGTCTCATGTTCTACTTTGGCGGGGGGAGGGGTTCAGGCTAAAATAGCATCATTAAAAGCATATATAAAATTCAAAGTGGAGGGATGCTAATTGCCAGTTTACTCAGATCTTGCAGGGCAGTTGAATAGCACGATAAAGCAAGATTAGTTTATTTTACATAAATTATCATTTTGGAACTCAGTGACTTCTCTGCCCCTGCAATATATCCTCTTCCTCCTTCACCTGTTTCTCCCTTTTCTAGCTCTCCTGATCTCTTTGTTTCCATGCATCTATCCCGCTGATCTTTCTTATCTCTAGTCCCCCATCTCTTTCCACTTCATTCTATTTCTGTCTCCCCCAAGCCTTTGCTCTTTTTCTGTGATTCCTCTTATTTCCTCCCATTTCCTACAGTTAGCAAACAAAGCTGAGAATCAGCCTAGCTCGCTGGACACTTGAGTCCTTTGGCCTTTTGCTCCTTACATTGTCTCACAAACAGGGGAGGGAAATGTCGGAGATTGTGTGCTCCTCCAAACCAAGATTCTGAAAGCTTTGCTGAGTATTGATGGGATTGGCCCTTAACAGACATCTCATGAATGTTGAAGAATTAGCACGTGAAACATATACAGAAGAGATGGTGGAAGTTTGACTTCCCTGATAGCCACGGAAGTCACAGGGTTGGCTCTGGGAATTGGTCCTGAGTATGGGGATCCCTTAGTCCAGGTGTCATGCCCCAATCTCTGCTCTTCACCTGGATCGTGGACGTTTATTCATTCTCAGGAGTGGAAAACCGGAACCTGGAGAGCAGCTGGGAGATTCAAGAAGTCTTAGCTTTCTGTTTCTTTTCCCCAGGACAGGGCAAAGCAAGCCACCTCTTCCTGGAGGTGACTTATTTTGCCTCTCTGTAAAACCACCCGAACACATGCATTTGTTCACGTTTCAAAACCACTTTATTAGCAAAATGAACAAAAGGAGAATGGCGTTTAAATTAAATAAATTACACAGATATCTCAAGAGTCCCGGTCTTCTCCAGGAACCACATCATTGCTGGTCAGTATAACTAAGAACATTCAGAAGTATTGAAATTCTGGATTATTTGACTATCTTGTTCTCCTTTCCTGCCTCAGTCATGTCCAGTGAGTGGTCTGTGTGAATTTATGTTCTTTCCAAAGTATTCTAACAGTGAAGTTCTCTTCAAGGCCTCCTTCCACCCCAGGGGTTTCCGATCTTACATCCATTGTGGTCTCTGTGAGTACTTACACCCCTGGACATAGTTCAGGATCCCTCCTTGAGTCCCCAACTCCAGGCCACTGTGAGTCAGCAATCACCTTTTGGTCTGGGGCTGGCCTGGGGGTTAACAGTCACTTTATCAAGTCCTCAAGAGTTCTAGACACTTGGTTCACAAGGCACCTCTAACTTGGGAAGTCCTGAGGCTCTGTGATTTTCCCACACCTCTTGGGCCTGAGCTGGACTTTGCAGGAGGTGGAGCAGGGGAGGGTGAGTTTTCATTGGCTACGGTTCTCGTCCTCTCGAAATCTGGCACTTCGGGTGCTGGGCACGGTAAATCCCAGATAACATTGTCTTCTGCCTTCCAAGTTTTGAGTTCCATTGGCAGCCAGATGGCATAATGAATTCACAAAGAAGCAATGCTTGTAGGCCAAGAATCTGTTGGCTCTTCACCAGCACCCCCTCCTTTAACTGTGAGAAGACTTGCTAGCTGACCAGCTCACTCAGTGCACAGGCACACAGTGCAGGTCAGGCTGAAGTTAGGAATTCGGACATTTTTCCAGGCTGGGCCAGCCCATCCTGTTGGGCAGGGATCATTCATTGAAAGAACTTGGGAGAATCAGTGGGGAGAGGCCAAAATGTTTTTGGTGCACGTCCATGGAAAATTTCCCAAACACTTGCACATGGAACCTATTTATTTTCAAGTCAACAGTGGGGTTTCTCTACCTTCTTATATATAGAGAGAACTTAACCCCTCTTCTCATCTCTCCTAGAAGGAGATGGCCTCAGGTCCTGAGTTTGTTAAGGAATCCCTGTGGAGGAAGACCCAGTCTGGATCAGCCCTTCTCCATGCTTGGTACCCAGTTGGGATATGCCCTTGGTGGGGTGTCCTCCCTTGCCTGGATGAACGATTCAGGCCCCAAGCTGATAAGGGAGAGTTAAAATCATTGGCTCTTTGCCAAACGAAGAGGACAAGGCAGATTTCCCAAGTTGGGGAGGCATTTCTAAGGTCAGGGAGACTGTCGGGGCCCAGGTCCCACCAGTTTGCCCTGGATTGGTACTAGCGCCCCCTGCCCCTCCACATCTCCGGTACAAAGAGGGAAAGCTTTTGTGCAGAATAACTAGTATCTGTTGCTGGCTTGCCAGAGGATTCTGCCAGCTACCCCCCTGTCCCTTTTGGGTTCCTACCTGGTCTCAAGTAAAAGGAAGCAGCCCTTGAGGGCAGGGGGAGTGATAATGTTTCAGGAGGCTGATGTGGCTACCTTGGTGGGCTGCCCCTGGGGAGGTAGCTCTGGTAGCCACTCCCCAGGCTAGAGTCTGACGTGCTAAATAGTAGTGGAGGTCTCAGCAGCCTTGAGATGAGGAGGAAGGGGACATAGTCACCAAGACAGAGATACCTGGGTTGTGGGAACACATGGTCCCAGGGGCACAGAGCTGCCAGAGACAGACTGGGCAGCTGGAGACGGCAAGCCACAGAGTCCTAAGCAAGTTTGTCTCTGTGTCCTGTGACAGTTTGACACCATCTGACACCAAGCCATGCTGGCGCCAGGACACTTTCGAAGCTTGCACTCTACGTCAGCACACGGCTTCCTCTCTGTTCCTGGCTCAGTCTTAAAGTCCAGCAGTCGGGGGTCCTGTCAGTTGCCACAGGCAGGGTGTGGGTGGGAGCGGTGGAGTGAGCAGGAGGCTTGCTTGTTGCTGGCTGGGGCCCTGAGGGACAGCAGAAGGATGAAGAGGTGTCTCTCCCTGCCATTGAGATTGGCTTGCTCTCGAGATGCCGGGAGGGGAATGAGAGAGGAGGAGGAGGACGGAGAGGTACTGGAGTCCTGGTGGATGTGTTCTCCTCTACCCGCCACTCTCCATGATCCCAGGCTCATCCTTCATGGGAGTCCCAGGTGCCAGGTGCTCTGCAGGCAGCACGGGAACCGGCTGGGCCCTCACAGGGCGGTCAGGTTCTCTGTGTGAAACATGCTGCCAAACATCTCCTGCAGGGCCACAGGGAGGAAGTGGGAGGGGGAGAGACAGCATGAGACCTGTTGGGTTCAGAGGGGTGGCAATCGCCAGGTGACCCTATGAACCCCTGGCCAGAAAGAGGCATTTTGAGGAAGTGTGTGTGAGTGTGTGCATGTGTGTATGTGAACCGGGGAGAGGCAGGGTCAGCCTAAGAGGTGACCTGGTACAGAGGTGACAAGAGAAGATGCTTGAAGTCTCATTTTGAATCACCTCTGGTGTGCTGTGTGACTCTCACAGGTCCTGCCCTCCTTTTTCTTTCCACTTTCTTCATTAGGTAAAATGAGGGTTGAGATCAGACAAGTTCTGAAGTCCTTTCTTGCTCTGATAAGCTATCTTGGTCCTACCCAGGCTTTTGGAATGTGCTGGAGATTCCATGGAGACCCAGAAATCCATCCGCTAAATCTTTGTGGCCCCGGCTCTCTTTCCTAATGCCTCCCGCATGCCCTCAGCACTCCCAGAGACATGTTTAGAGGACCATGGAACTCATACCCAAAAAGAATGGGAAGAAGCACAAAGTGAGACGTTACTTCTAATAGACCCAGAGCCAAATTTCTCTAAACCTAGTGATCTGGTTTCTTTTAATTCAGGGCATTGGGGTGGGGCTACTTTTCATGTCAGGATCATAGGGCTCTATGTGAAGTAAGACTTCACACCTGCATAGCTCTTAGCTCTTAAAGCCCATCCACGTGCAGTAATATTTGTATCCCTCATGTATCCCTAGAATTCATCTGATCCTACCAGAATGTAAGTTTTCTAAGGGCAGGGGTCTTTGTTTTGTTCACTGCTGTGTGCCCACCCTGGGCTAGTGTCAGGCAAGTAGTAGGCACTCCATAAATACCAGTTGAATTAACAAGAGAACAAAAGCATCCCCTGCTAATCTTGTTAGGTAGATGGGACAAGGTATTCCCCATATTTCCCTTATTTTACAATGATAAACACTGGGGCCTGTGGCCTTGCCGAAGATCAAGTAGCCTGTACGATGGAGAGTTAACAATAGATATTAGTTATCCAGGACTTGGTCCAGTGACTCTCCCTTCCCCCATGATGCATTTCAGGGAGTGAGAAGAATTAAGATCTGCTATTAAAAGAAAGATGAGAAAGAAACATTGTTGCCTTCAAGGTGACTGCTCTGGCTTGGAGATGCGAGAGGCCAGCCAACACTTTGGGTTTGAGAAGGTCTCCTTCCTTTTCCTCCTGACCCCCAGCCTTCAGCTTACCTGCTCTAAGTCCCAGCAGCTGGGACTGTCCTCCTCCGAATCACACAAAGAGAGCTCGGGGTCCACTGGAGCCTGGATGGGGGAAACAAGTGCAAAGTGAGCTGCAGTGACTGAATGACGGTCTGGCACAAATGGCAGGCTCCGGGGTGGGGGGTGGGGCACCATGTGTTCTGATGCATAACTTGCCCTCTTGACCTTTCCCTCACCTCCCTCATTTGCCTCTCAAAATACAGCACAGCTGCGGTTTTCCTCCTCACAGCAGACAGGTGTACATCAGGGTGGGCTTCCTTGGTGGGCATTTCAGAGGCAGGGAAGGTTTACCTAGCTTACAAGGATGACTGGCTAGCTGCCTGACCTGCGAATCCATTTCCCTTCTCTGGGAATCTGATTCCTCATCTGTAAAAGTAGGATAATCAGACTCATTTAGCTGGCTCTCTACCTCACCATGCTGTTGAAAAGGGTGTGTGTGTGTATAATTTATAGATATGAATATATTCTGTAATCGTTAAATATACAATACATATAATATACATTTTAAAGAATATGTAAACTGTAAATAGTGGACATTATTTGTGCAATAACGGATGATGAGGATTCTTCTGGAATCTCCCTCTCTTTGCTCTGGTGGCAAGGTGCATGAGGCTAGAAAGGCCGCTGCTCTCACAGTTTCCCTCTGTGTGGTAGGCAGGCGCCAGGCCTCGTGTTTCCCTGGGCAGGCTTTCAGCGCTTAGAACAGATGGCTTCACCTTCATCAGTCTCTTAAAGCAAAGAGCTCTAGGGCCAGAAAAGCCTTTCTTATGACCCACAGAGGGCAGAAGAGGTTTGTTTCATGGACTGGCGCACAGAGTCTTGGGAGGCCAAGGGCAGAAGCTGAGCTGGCAGGGGAGCCTGGGAGGTGGCGTCGGCTGGGGATGCCTGGGCAGGGACCCCAATGGGATGGGCTTTTTCTGCCTCCCAGCTTTCTGGAGTGTTATTTGTAGACAGTGTTATTTGTAGCTCATTTGCATACCACTTACTGAGCTAGTAAATTAAATGTCAAGAAGCTGAGACAAAACTCTGATCCACACTCTTCATCCATCACCAGCCTGAAATCTCCAAGCTCTGCTAAATTAAAACAGGCAGGCTTACTCCCCTCCCTTTCCCAAAGCCTCTTGTAGAAAGAGTGAAGGAATAGCAGGGGTGAGCAATGCCAGAATACCAGGCATAACCTGCTATGCTTTGGGTGTTTGTGTGATCTGGAAATTGACATTAATAAGGATTTTGTAATATACAAAGCTCTTTCAAGTGACCTAAAAGATACAATTATCAATTAATCTTAAAACCAAAACAAAAGAAAAATCCCGTGGTAGATAATGTTACCTTAGAGTACCCATTCCACAGATAAGAAAACTGAGATTCAGAAAAGTTAATTGACAGAATTGGTGTTGGAACCCAAACCGTCCTGCTACTTCAGTGACCTAGGATTCCTCAGGTGCAGGGACCTTACCCCTTGGAGGTTGCGTCCTGGGGCCACTTCCCTGGCCTTTGCCTGGGCAAACAGGACTGCATCGTGTATGCTGGGAAAGACGTGGTTGCGCTCTAGACACCCATCTTCGAAGACGCCACCATGGTTAATGTCATTGTACACCTGGGCTGGAAGGAGGGAAAGATCACCTTCAAAAGGTTAACACCGCCGTGGACAGGAGCTGGGGTTGGGGGAAAATGGTGAGAGGGCCTGAGGGAGATGGAGAGAGAGGCCTGAGGGTTGTGCTCTTGCTATGTCCTAGGGCCTTCTCATTGGCTTTGCAGTATCATTTTTGGACAGCAGAGGGCAACATGAGCTTGAGGATGCTGAGCCTTCACCCCAGGGCAGAAGGAAGCAGTTTGATTCAGGGAGTTGGTACTTCGCGGTGATTCGAGTGGGAAAGGCTAAAACGTTTGCCCATTCTGTCCCTTGAAGGTCCGTCCTTCCTACTGTTTACCCAGACCTTTCCTACAATGTCCAGTGTGTGGAAGAGCCCTTATTCCTACCCAATCCTGGACATGATTTCCTGAGGAGTGTCTAGTGAGGGTCGGCGGGAGCCTCTGATTCTAACTCTGGAGCACACACAGAGCAGGTCACTGCCAGTGAAGACTCTCTTCCTGAACGGAGCCTGCACAGAGCCTGGGCTGTGCTCAGGCCAGCGCTGAAGCTGACTAGGCCTGCTGGAAGTTGCTGACCCTCCGCGGGAAACGGGGTGTGCAAGTATGTGCCCCTTCCCTTTCTCCTGTGTGTCTGTGCGCTCTTGCTGTGTGTCCGTGTCCTTGCACCCTGCACACATGCCGATGAGGTGAAAGTCCACTGCGATGTGGACATGGTTTGGGGCTGTGTATGTGGACCCTGGAGACTGCGTGCATATAAAACTGTGTATCTGTGTCTTCCCTGGATAGTTATGGTATATCTATGCTTTGTGCTTATTCATAGACTTTTGGACTTGGAGAAAATTCCCAAATTTATCTAGTCAGCCTCATTTTATGTAGGTGGCAATCGATCCCTAGACAGATGAAGTGACTTGGCCAAAGATACATGGCAAATTAGTGGTGGGCAAATTAGAATCCTACTTGTCATTTCTTAACTCCATGATCCTCCCACTCTCTGAGACCCCTAGGATGTCATCTAACCCAGCTGCAGTCTCTTCTAACTTGTGCCCAAAACGCTTATGAACAGCCAGTAGTTTAGGGGAATATTTGGCTGTTCTCATTTCTACCCCACTCACTATTCAGCTTCCCACCCACCTATTCCCACCTCAGCCCCTTGCCAGCCTTCCAGTCGCCTAAACGTCCTCCGTCTCTTACCATGAATGTTCACCAAGAAGACCTTCACACCGATCCTCCCATAGGTGGAGCTCAGCTAGAGGAGTCAGGAGGGTGTTGGGTAGGGAGACAAAAGGAAAGGAATGTTCTGAGTGGGCCTGAAAACTGATTCACAAAAGGCACATCAGAGGGGAAGCCAAACAAATAAGCAGCCCCGAGAGCCCTGGCAGCCAAAGATAAAAACAGCAGCAAAGCACACCACTTCTCCCTGGAGTGCTGGCTGACTGCTCCTCTGGAAAGCGGGGTGGACATGGGGCTTTGCCAATGAGGCAGCCACTTAAAGTCCCCATGACCCCTTCTTATGGGGCCAGATCTTTTCTTTCAGTAGCTTAGAGTCCTGGACTCCACCTCTTTCCTGACTTTGTGGCTTCAGGCAGAAACCGCAGGGGAGGACCGAGGCCCAGAGAGGCTACTGCTTTGCCCAGCTTCATGCCAGGTCCAGGCTAGGGAAGCAGGTTGAGCCCAGGGCTGGGAATGGAGCCTTCTGTGCACCTGGCTGATGATGCCATCAGCCTATGTGCTCTCTGTACCCCTCGGTTTCTCTGGGCTTCTTCTCTCTGGGCCAGCCTCTGAGGTTTACTGACTCCTTGTCATCAGAAGTGGCTGCTGAAAATTTATCAGATGGATACATTTATTCAAGGTATCCTGTGAGCTGTGTGTTTGGTCTAAGGATGTGGGGCACTGATATTATGTCTTCTTTCCTCTGTTGGCCAGAACCGGCTGACGCTAGAGTGTCTGGGTGAGTGTGGGAAGGAACGGCAGACCACGAACCAGGGCCAAGCTGAACTCTACTCAGAGGACCCTGGGGTGGGTTCCTGGCAGCCTGAGAGGGAACTTGGGGTGGACTCTGTTACAGAGGGGTGCTAGGACAGGGTGGACCAGCGGGGCCTGGCTTTTGTATCCCTCCCCAGGCAGGCATTGCCTTGTGCTATCTGGGCCTGCTCTGTAGAGAGCATTCTGTGCTGGTAGCATCTGGGGAAAAGGGATCTTAGGAGCTGTTAGGTTCCTTGGTGAGTTATCTCGCTCAGTTGGTTCAAATGAGGGCTCCAAGGAAAGGGAGTGTAGGAGGGCAGGGGTGACGGTTAGGGGTGGGGTGTGGGCTGGCACTCCACCCGAGGGCCTCACCTTGGCCAGGGCTTTGATGCCCATCAAGTCCACAAAGCTGACCCCACTCATGTCGAAGATGAGGGTGTGGAAGGTGACAAAGGGTGGGACGCTGGCCAGGATGTCACTGGGCTCAGCAGAGGCCGGGGGCTCACAGCTGGCAGCTGTGGAGCTGTCAGGGCTGAAGGTGATGTAGGACACGCTGGTACCATTAGCAGGCGTCTGGTTGTTGTTGGGGTCAGTTGGGGAGCCGTTCTCAAAGTCCTGCTGAAGCTCCTGCAGGGAGACAGTCTAGAGGGCGGGAGTAGGAGGGCAGAGTCAGGGATCATCACACTCAGTCGGACTTTGCTGTGGCTGAAGCTGGGGCAAGGAGTGTGCAGGTGGAGGTAACTGAACCTGGCGGTGGTGAATATAAGCCCCCAAAAGCCCATAGGACCGGCGTCTCCCAAAGCCCCTTCCTTAGGCGGGGCCTGCACGTTTGGTCTCCCACAACCCTTCCAAGAGAGGCACTGAAGCCTCAGCCCACTCTGCTCTGAGAGAAAGGCCCTTTGGAAACAATTGAGCTCCTTTTTTTTTTTTTTTTTTTTTTTTTTTTTTTGCGGTACACAGGCCTCTCACTGTTGTGGCCTCTCCCGTTGCGGAGCACAGGCTCTGGACGCGCAGGCTCAGCAGCCATGGCTCACGGGCCCAGCCGCTCCACGACATGTGGGATCCTCCCGGACTGGGGCACGAACCCACGTCCCCTGCATCGGCAGGCGGACTCCCAACCACTGCGCCACCAGGGAAGCCCTGAGCTCCTTTTTTGCATTTATCCATGTCTGCCTTCTCCTCAGAACTCCCACACCTACATCCACCTTGCTAGATCTAGGTTGGCTGGGTACCCCAGGAAATTCCCTGCTGCTCCCCATATGGGGTTGCTCATAAGTCCATGGGCATATCCTATCTTAGCCAGAAAATGAGGACGGGCTGTGGGAGTTCAGTGGTTACCCTAAGAGCTGACAGCTCCTCATCTAAGGAGAAGATATCCACCAGGCAATACCCACCAGGCAGTGGCCACAGAGACTTGATGTCTTTGACTTCAAGGGTACTGGGAGGTGGGGTACCAGATAACAAGATCAGAGAGGGCAGGGGAGAGGGCATGGGCTGTTTCTAGCCTCAGTTCACCTTGTTTTTCATAAATAGGGACTTCCTCTGTTGCTTGGACACCGTTCTCCCCTTCTCCTGCTTCTTGAGGTATTTTTGCTTGGCCAGCAATACTTTCTGGGGGTCCACACCTGTCTGTAGGGAGAGAGCAGAGAGCAGTCTTAACCTCCACCCTCTTTGGAAGTGGCCTGCTGTCAGCTCCCAGCTCCTTTGCTTGCATCTTCCAGGCACACTCTGTCCAGCCCCTCTGGTCACCAGAGGACTGAGCCTTACCTTGGCAGTGACCTTTTGCCGGAAGATTTCCGAGTTGGCAAAGTAGAGAGGGGAGCAGTAAGTGATGATCTTTATCCCTTGGATTTCCTGGACCTGTGACAGGAAGACTCAGCTCAGTTAGCAGCAATATCTTTATTGGCTTTTTTTTTTTTAACCCTTTTATTTGGGGTGGGGGTAGGGCAAAAGAGGGAGGTCACAAGCTTGGATTACCCACCCTATTATAGGTCTTGGGATTCACATAAATGTCAGTGTCCATGACTTGGGCCAAAGTATAGCCATTTCGACTGGATGAAGAAGGAAAAGAAAAACATAAGAGAATGCTATTAGCGGATGGGCCTGGAGGGACACTGGGGCTGGGGGCTGGGCAGAGGCAGGCCAGGAGAGGGTCCCTTCCTCACCCTGGGGTTTTTGTGTTTGTCTTTCTGCACTGGAGACATATGCCTGATAGCCTGTGTCTGGGCTATAATTAGAGGGTTGACAGATAGCTCCTTGACATAGCTCCCAGGCTGGGGCTCAGGGGGGAGAAAGGGTGGGGAGTAAACAAGGTGACATGCTTAAGTGGCCCTAAAGTCACCACTTCCTGGTTCTGAGTTCTCAAGAAGAGAAGACCGGGTTTCCCGGATATTCAGCATCCTTCCTGCGCTGACCTGGACCCCCCGGTCTGTTTCGCTTAATTTTTTTTTTAATAAGTAAATAAATAAATAAATTAATTAATTTATGGCTGCATGGGGTCTTTGTTGCTGCGGGCAGGCTTTCTTTTTATTGGCGGCCAGCGGGGGCTACTCTTCATTGCGGTGCTCAGGCCTCTCATTAAGGTGGCTTCTCTTGTTGTGGAGCATGGGCTCTAGGTCCGCGGGCTTCAGTAGTTGTGGCTCGAGAGCTCTAGAGCGCAGCTGTGGGATCTTCCCATACCAGGGCTCGAACCCGTGTCCCCTGCATTGGCAGGTGGATTCTTAACCACTGCGCCACCAGAGAAGCCCACTTAGTGTTTTTATAGCAAGAACGTAGCTGTTCTCTGACTTGCTGCTCCCTTGGGGTGGGGTTCCATTTGGTCTGGGGTCTAGTAGCGCCCTTGAAAGGACACTGAGTCTCACCCACTTGCTTGACTCCTACTTCCTCTGGTCCCCCAGCCCTCCAAGACTGTGATGGCTTCCCCTGGGTTTTCAGGATAGGGGAAGTCAGGCAGCCCAGCCTGTGCCGAAAGTCCTGGCTGGGCCAGGCTCTCCTTGGGCCTGGCAGCCCCTCTCCAGTGCCAGGCCCAGAAGGTGACAGTATGCAGTGGGCTGGGCCAGGCCTCACATGGGAGCCCTTGGCAGACCGGCCCAGGGGCCCCACCGCTGTGCCTTGGGAGGAGGGGCTGTTACTTACAATTGGGTCTGGAAGATCACAACCAGGATGGAGAAAGCGACACCCACTGCCACACCATACGGCAGACTCAGGAAGAAGGCAGAGAGGAAGCTCACCACCCAGACGCACTGTGAAGAGAGAGACGTCAAAGCAGCCCTGGGGAGAAAACTGCCCCTTTGGGGATGTCTTCCTGGATCAGCCAAGTTCATTCTCTGCTAGCACAACCTCAGACCCACCCTTCCCTTTTCATGGCATTTTTGCACTGTCTTATGTAACTGAGCTTCGGTTACACTTGCCCATTTCCCTTAGATTGAGTGTGGCTCCCTGATCTTGTCTGGTTGTTAAAAGACAACCCCAGCATACACAGGGAGTCAGGATGGCTCAGTGAGAAGAGTATGAGTCTTGGGTCAGATACGCCTGCTTTCCAAATTTCATTCTCCTACTTACTAGCTGTGTGATCCTTAGTTGCCTAATTCACACAGGGGGAATAATAATACCAGCTTCACGAAAGGATTAAAGAGTTAAGGAAGATAAGGTCCTGGCCTAGTGATGGACGCCCAGTGAGTGCTCAGTAAACCTGAGTTCCATTCCTCCATCTGATAGTAAGCTGTGTGCCGGACACGTGCTCAGCTACATTTCCTGATCTGATCGCCTGGGGCCTGGTTGTGTGCGTTGGGGGACAGGATTGGATGCAGTTTTGACAGTTGCCTCCTGTGGTGTTTTAGAGTTCCCCATGTTCCTCTGAAGGAAATAAATCTGCCCATACTCTTGTAGAGAATTGTCAAGATCAGATGGGAACCCAAAGCACTATGTAAATATCACGAACTATTGTCATAGTGGGGGGGGTTGTTGGGATGCGATAAAAGCAGATCTCTCGGGGTGGGAACTGGGACATCATTTTTCTCCCTATCCTCATCCCTCACTCCCTGGGGGACCCCAGATAGACCACTCTCTTCTCTGGCTTTAAGGATTTCCTTCTCATACTGTTCAAGTGTACCTTCTTCCCTAGAGACAGTCCAGTCCAGAGGTTTGGAGTCTAAGATTTGGGGTTCCAGTCCTGACTCTACCACTTACTACTTCTGTGGCCTTCGATGTGTTACTAAACCTCTCTGAGGCTTGGTTTCTTCATCTTGAAAGGAGGTTAGTAAATCCTTTCTCACAGCTTATGGTGGGGCTTAAGTGGGAATGAGGCAGTGTCATCAATATATGGTAACCTAATTTCAACTGCCCGGTGGAAGATGCGTTGGGAATGTGACTAATCAAAACAATAATTCATGTTTGCTGATTGTTTTATGGTTACATGGTGCTTTCCCATTATGATCTCATTTAATCCTCAGAGCCAGTGTGTGACGCAGCCATGACCATCACCCTCATTACAGATGAAGAAACAGAACTCCAGAGAAGTCTGGTAACCTGCTCAAGATCCCGGTCCACTGGCTTTATGTTCTAGGTTTTTTTGTTTTTTAAAATGATTTCATTTAGCTTTCTTTGGAACTATAAATCATAAAAATAATAATAGCTAAATTTTATTGAACACAAGATACAATTCGACAATGTGCTCCTTACTTGTATTATCTCATTTCATAAGCATCCTGAGGTGGGGGGTAGAGAGTATAAGATACCCATTTCACAGATGAGAAAGCCAAGACTCAGAGAGGTTAAGGGACTCGTCATTGGTCATAAAGCCAGTGAACAGCTGAGTTAGGATTTGAACATTAGATGTCTCACTCCAAAACCTGAGCTCTTAGCACTCGGTTATGCTAATCAGCGAGCAGCCGACCAGAGGGATCACTGACAGAAGAAATGACAGGGCTCTGGGGTTGGAGGAGGTGGCAAGGGCACAATGGGTACCCAGAAGCCGCCCAATACCTACACAGTCCAGCTTGTTCTTCCTCCACAGGTAGTAGGGGTCGGCGAGTTGCTTGAGGGAGTTCTTAAGGTTGACAGCAATCAGGGCTCCTAGAACAGCCTGGGGAAGCAGAACATTGTTCCTTGTCACCTGGGGTGTCCCCTTTTTCCTGCCCTTCCTGCAAACACCTGACCCTGAAAAACTGGTAGGACAGAGTTGCAGTTCTAGAATATGTCTGCTGGCAGAGACCCCAAATCTTTGCATTCAATCTTAGGGTTGGAGTGCAGGTGCTAGAGTCATAGGGCCCCTGGCCCCATCTTTGCCCGTCCTCTTTTCCCTCATCCCCACACGGCCCGTGCCTATAGCCCTCCTAGCCAGGCGCCCACACTGACTTGTAAACACTGACTTGGGTGTGGGCTCTGAGGTCAGAAGTCTGGAGTTTGTGACCAGCTCTGCACTTGTGAGCCTTGTCACCACAGGCAGATCACCTAGACCCTCTCAGCCTCAGTTTCCCTCACCTGTACAATGGGGAGAGTAAAACTTGCATTACTACTTCACAGGTTGTGACTAGGACAAAGTGTGACAATGATGGCACTTTGTAATCTGTGAAGTGCCACACAGCTCTTAGGGCCTGCTCTTACTGGAGTCTCTCGCTGGCCTCTGCTCTCGTGCTGGGCTCTTACCTTGGGGAGAGGGTAGAGATAGGACCCCAGGACCAGCATCGTGACCATCACCACCAGGGAGACGCACAGGCTTGAAATCTATTCAGAGAAAGAGTTTGGAAACAGGGCATAGGTGTGAAATTCTCGCTCTTGTTTTGTTTCCAGTAGATGCCTTTGGTGGACTGGAGGCTAAGGAGGGGAGAGGAAGGTTGGAGAAGCAGGTGGCCTGGCTTCTCCGGGGCAATTGTTCTGCTACTCCCCCATCCCTCCCACACTCCCCTGGTCCAGTGCTCACCTGGGATTTTCCTCCAGCTCCATCCACAGCCAAAGTGACAGACAGAGCACAGCAAATGACATGGATTTTAAAGAAGGAGCCGAAGAAGTTGCTGCAGCCCAGGGCGATCATCTCCTGTGGGCACAGGATTGGAAGCTGGGGCTGGGGTGCAGGGTACAGACCAAACACGGTTGTCCTTGCAAGCTGGATCTTGAACTTGAGAGTGACCCTACTGCTATAAAGCCACATACTCCCCATCAAGTAGAAGTCAGCCTCTTGGTGTTAGAGTCCCCCCCCTCCCCACTAGCAGGCAGCCTTCCTCACCTAAGCCCAGAGCCCCAAAACATCTCTTGCCAGGCCTCTGTGGGCCCTGGCCCATCCCGCTCAGCCCTGCTGGGGGTGGCTGGACCTACCTGGTTAGAATCCACATCATAGCCGTGCTTGCTGGCCAGGGTCCGGCCCACAGCCAAGTTGATGACATAGCCCACGATGGCCAGGGAGAAGGCTGTGCCAATCATGTCCTTCCACTGTGAAACCACAGGCAACACGGGAGTGGGGAACCTGCCAAGGAGCCAGAAAGGAGGCAGGGCCCAAGGGTGTGAGGAGAGGGAGGGCACCGCGATCTTCATCAACCCACAGGGCCCGGCTGGGCCCCACTCTGTGCCAGGGCCTTTACTGAATTATCCCTTCCAGTTTGAATCCTCAGTACTACGCTGCAGGGCCGCTACCGTCACTCCCCTTGACAAAGCAAAAATCCGAGGCTTAGAGAACATAACTTGCCTGAGGTCACAGAGCTAGTAAGCCTTCCTTGTTCACATCCAGATTCTGGACTCTTTACGCGCACTCGTCCGCATATCCGCAGCCCCCAGTGCTGTGGGCCTTTTCTCCATTGCCTGCTCCAACCCTGCAGCATAAGCACCACCCCCCACCCCCAAGGCCCAGTGTGGTGCCTGGCACAGAGTAGACGCTCAGTGAATTTTGTTAGTCCTAACGGCTTCCTTTCCACGTGGATAAAAGAGCCAATGTATTAGAGCAAGGCAAAGAACCAGAGAAGGGCTGATCAGAGCGGCTTTGCTTTAACAGCATCCATCAGTTGGGACTTTCGCGGGGAGTGTTTCATGACTCACCGTCAGGAAACAGCCAGCATTGTGTGGCTCTTCTCCATAATAAGTAATAGCAATAATTCATAGCTGGGCAGTGTCACAGAGTTTATAATGTACTTTCATAGAGTTCATTTCATCTCTGACTCTGAACCTGGGGGCGGTGCAGTGCGGGTGGGGTCAGGCTTCCCAGCCACCTGGACTCACCCTCGTTGGATCTCTCCCACGATCTGCATGTGATACTTTTTGGGCATCTTGCAGCCCCCAGAGATAGCTGTTGCCACCACTACCTGCAAACCCCAAAGTGGAGAATTGGGATTGGCTCTAAGTTGGGGCCAGGGCAGGGGTCCCTCTCAAGCCTTCCCTTTTCTTTGGGGACCCCAGATCCCACTCCCCTGCCTCCTTGAGCGGGGGGCAACCTGAGGATCAGGGGGAGTGGGAGCCATATACAGGGGGAAGGAGTGGACTCACCCCTGACTTCTGTCCTACTGGCTCACAGTGGGCGAGTGGGCGGGGGGCCGGATGGGTAGAGGGGCTCCCCTGGCTCTGACTGGAGCTGGATTCCTTTTTTTCCACAGCCTCTCTTGCCTGGGCCCCAGCCCTCCACCCCTGGGCAAGGTCCTTACCACGATCATTTCTGTAGGGATGGGGAAGCGGATCTTGTGCATGAAGCGGGTGTTGAGCTCCTTCACCAGCACCAGGAACACGCTGCTGATGAGGGCGAAGACGAGCGAGGCGATGTTGGTGTGGGGGAGGTTTTTGCAAATGTCAATGAAGGTCTGTGGGAGAGAGCATCGTGCTCATGGGCTCCCACCCCTTCCTCCCATACCACTCCCACCCAGCATCTGAGCCAGTGAAGGGATGTCATCAGCTCTCAGCAAAGCAGAATCCAGATCCTGCTCAGGATTCCACTTTCCACCACGCTCTCCCAAAGGGCATGTCTGGAGCTCATACTGGGATGGGAATGCAGATTCCCTTCCTCTTTCTCTAGAAAGAGTTCAAGCTAAAGGAGGAGGGATGGAGATTAGATATAAGGAAGGACTTCCCAGGCAGGGAGGGGTTGAGGCACTGGAATGGGGAACTGATGGAGAGTGTACCTCTGCTTTTCTGCAGGGTTTAACCACAGAGAACCTCAGCAAGCCCTCAAGGTCACGTGTTTGACACTCCCTCCCAAAGCGGAAACTTCTTGGAATCCTCTCTGAACTTCTTAAGACAGTGAACTTGGCTCATGTGTCTGCTCAAGCCCCTCTCTATTCACAGGGGTGTGTTCCTAGACTCACAAAGACGATGGACCCTGGGCCTGTGTAGGAGGGGATGGTCAGTCCGAAGATGTACTTGAGCACGGAGATCAGGATCTGCAGGCCAGCAGCTGTCATGAAGCCCCGGATGAAGGACTCAGAGAGGTAGATGGCCACAAAACCGAACTGCACGAAGCCCAGGCCCATCTGAGAGGAGAGAGGTGGTGGGGGGGAGACCAAGATGGGTCAGCAGCTCCCATAGCTGCCTGGCTCAAACCCAGGGCTGGAGTTCCGTGCAGCCCTGGGATAGCAGCAGCTCTAGGGAAATGAGTCCATCATGACCTTGTCTCGCCCGCTCCTGCCAGCAGACCTTTAGTCTCTCAGGGCACAGGCCTCTGACACTTCACCTCTTTGGCTCCAGTTTCCTCGTCTGTGAAATGAACCTGGTACTCGCCAGTGTTCCTCTCTCAGTAATTGACACCCCTGCCCACCCAGCTGGCCAACCAAAAACTCGGGAGCCATCATCCCTCACCCCCCATCTCCAATCTGTCACCAAGCCCTGTTCATTTTGTTCCTGGCAAAATGTTCCGCAAGTCTACCCCCTCATCTCCTTGGCTGCCACCCTGGTCTAGGCCCTTATCACCCTTGCCTGGACCTCTGCATAGTCTCCCAACAGGTCCCCTGCCTTGATTCTCATCTACCTCCCGTCCGTCATCTTCTCCATAGTCTGAGTGGTCCAAACTGACTGCCAATCAGACCCAAAGCCACTGCTTAGGGGACGGACTTCAGACTTCATTGTCTGGCTCCTGCCTACCTTTCTAGCCTCTTCTCTGGTCCGTTCCCCAAAGGCCCCCTCCCTCTGGCCATACCAAACTCCTTGTCTTGCCATTCCCTGGTCCGTTCACACTCTCTTAGGCTTCAGTGCCTTGGAGGTGCTGTTTCCCCTGCCTGGACTGTCCCTTCCATGCCTTGTTCATTTGGTTACTGGTCAACTTCTACTCATCCTTTTAGACTGAGCTCAGATGTCACCTCCTCTCTTTGAGGAGAGGCCTTCCCTGACTTTCTCTTTGGGGTTCCTGAAGCTATTTGTACATAACTCCATTATGTTGCTGACCTCACTGCCTATATACATTTATCTGTTGATATGGCTACTTCCTCTGCTGGGCTGTGAGCTCCCTGAGAACTGGGCCTCTTTCTTACTTATCTTTTATCCCCAGAGCCTAGCCCAGTTCCTGGCACAGTGAAACAGCCAAAAAACATTAACTGAATGAATCAATGAATGAAACCTCTAAGGTTGCTTCCTGCTCTTACATTCTGTGCTGCTGCGTTTGCCTTCATAAAACCTAGCAGAGTCCTTTGCACGTGGTGGAAATTTATGTCATGCAGGTGATGCTGTGGCTTGGAGCAGAAGAAGCTCCAAGGAGGGGGATAAGTGATGTTAGAGAAGCTGGAAGACTGTGCTGGCAGAGAGCTGGGCATTGGAAAGGGTAGTGGAGAGAGGCCAGAAGTCCTTTAGACAGTCATTAGCTCAGGACAGTTTTATTAGGTGTAGATGCTGGTCTTACGCACCTGCTGGAGACAGGTGAGGAGAGATGCTCTGAATTTTCAAGGTCATTTGTAGCCTCGAAGTGGGGAAGAGGGAGGACGTAGAGCCCTAAGTCAGCTTTAATGTCAAAACTGGGACTCTGAGGCAGGGGCAGGGTGGGCTGGTGCCTTCCTGAGGTGGGGCCCCGGCAGAGATGGAGGCCGCCCCCCTCACCTGGATGACGGCAGTCAGGCAGGCTAGCGTTGCCGACACGTGCAGCCTCTCGGCCTCCATGGCCACTGTGTCCACATGGCTCTCATTGGTGGCATTGTTGAAGACCCGGAATTTCGACTCTGGGGCCAGCTGCAGACAGATGTTACCCACCAGGATGCTGATAACGGCAAATGTACCTGTGGTGCCCCACCCAGCCAGCAAAAGTCAGAGGTTTGGACCACACCCGTGGAAACCAGAAAGGGGCCCAGGAGTGCTTCCCGACCCCCATGGGGGTGGAGCCCCAGGCCTCCAAGTCTCCTCTCCAGCATAACGGTAACCATACACATCTAACCATGATCTACAACTCTTCAATGTGCTTTCACCCCAACTGTTAATATTATGACACATGAGGAGATGGGCTTGGAAATATAAGCAGAGCCTGCGCCAGAAACAGGCCTTGTGATCAGGCCCTTTTTCTCCATCTCACTTAGCACCGGAGAACTCCATATGTCCCTGAAGTGGTCTGCTGGGGCCAGTCCGGGAGTTAGATGGTAATTTCCCACATCTGTTCAGCACTTTATGGCATATCTTGTTCCACCAAGACTTCCCCACATTCCAGGGAGGGAGACCCAACAGGTCATGCTAACTGTGCTCACGGGAGCTAAGTGGCTTCTCCAAGGTCACAGAAGACCTGGGACTGACACGCACAGTGATAGTCCCTCCAGGACCAAGCAGCACCAGCTAGAGGAGAATGCAGATGGGAAATCACCCTAACCCCCTTTGCCACCCACCACCCATCCTCGTGGTCCAGGTCGGCTGCCTGCTGAGAGGAGAGAGGCCTTACCTGGCACCATCTGGTGGATACCCCCCAGGAAGAAGTAGGTCAGGAGGGGGAAGAAGGAGGAGTAGAGGCCGTTGACTGCAGGAAGGTTGGCCAGAAGAGCAAATGCCATGCCTGCAGAAGACCGAGACAGTGAACGCCCAGGGGCATGGTTGGGTTATGGAGGTCACAGAGGGTGGGGTGGGGAGAGAAATAGGCTTGGCTGAGGGGATCCCCTCACCTTGTGGGACCTGGATGGATCCACCGCTGATGCCGCCAAGAAGGTCAGGGATGATGTAATCTTTGATCTTGTACTTGGGGAGCCAAGAGAGCACGGGGAGCAGCCTGAACACTGCGGTTTTGATTTTGGCCGAGGAACATCTGGAGGGGAAGAGGGCAGTTTTCCGGTCAAGCACTGCACAGCTTGGACACTCTGAGTCAGGAATAGATTATAATATCCTGTTCTTGGTCATTCATCCATTCGTTCACTCATTCATGCAAAATTCAGTGAGCACCCACACCATGTGTCAGGACTTTCTCTTGAGAGCCATCACCATGCCCTGGGCACTAGCTGGAAGGCTTCTGATTGCTGACTGCTCACCTGGGAAGTCTATAAGACTTGGCTTAAAGGCATGGATTTTGCGGTGGCTGAGCCTGCCGAGGTGTCAAGTCCAGCCTCCACCTCAGATGGCCTTTCTCTGGTCTGACTGAACACAGGCCCGGGCACCCTCTTCTGGGCTCCTGCAGCATTGTGTGTACCTTGTGTTGTAATTTCTTGCTTTTCATCTATCTCTCCCACTACACAGTAAACCCAACATGGAGAGAAGTCTGGCTCTCTTGTTCAGCTTTGTATACTTCGTGCATTACACTGGGGTGCTTAGTAAATATCTGTTGAAGAAATGAATGAATGAATAAGTGAAAGAATGGGCCTGAATTGAAACTCAGTCTGAGTGGGGGCTGCTGCCATATTTCTTGGAACTTCTCCCCAAAGGAAGGCTCCACTGTCCCTGCAGGGTGCACCTCTGCTGACCTACCATCCTTTATGTGTGATGACTTGAGTGCTGGAGTTCTTTCCCCTGTTAATTCATCAGAAGAGGGAAGAATGGGGAAACTGTTGGTTAACGCAGGGTGGGGAGAGTTGATCCCTGCCCTGTTTGCTGAACACCTTGAGGTCCTTTCATTAGAAACTCAGGAGTGGTAAAAACAAGGGCCTTCAATCTCAAGGGTGACAGCTGGTGGATTGATGACTAGAAGTGGGTGGGAGGCATTTGCTTTTCTTCTCCCAGCTAAGGGAACTCAAATACTCAGGGCCCATCGGGTGACTCACTGGCCTTCACTGATTAGGCCTTCTTTCCTGCCCAGCACCAATTCCTGCTCTTTGCTGTTGCTAAACAATAGTTTCCCTGACACTGGGTCCCCTGGATGTCACCCAAAACTGAAATCAACACAGGCAATGCTTTGTACACTGTAAAGTCTGGGTAGATTTTCTGTCCCAACCAGCGCTTCATGGAACAGCATCACCATCACCATCTGACTCCCCGGCCTCCTCTGCGATGGGTAGTGCCTCTCCCATCCCTGGGATGGTGGATGGGGAGCTGGACTGGTAGTAGATAGCTTAAAGTATCTCTAAAGGCTTGTCCTAAGAGAAAATCAGACCTGCAGGAACTCTCTCATGTTTGTTTGTGGCAGGGAAAACTGGACTCGTGAATGGAGAGCTGGCTGGGGAAGAAAAACAACCTGCTAGAGGGCTTGTACATGCCCAGCCTTACTTGCAAGCCTGCCATATATTGAGCAAAGCAATCTGAAGCCTGAGAGAAGAACTGGGAACAGAGGCCAAACACCCATACAGAGGTTCCAGAAGCCAGGCGGGAAGTGGACAGAGAGAGATTAGTTTTCTAGACATTCATTCATTCAACAAATATTTACTGGAGCACCTTCTGTGTGCCAGGCACTGTTCAAGGCTCTCCTGCCAGCCACATGGGAATTGTTAGCTCCCTGCATCGCCTTATGGTATCCATCATCCCAATCTTTTAGGACAACAGCAGATACCCTCATCCCTCCAATACAGTAACAACCCAAACTTAAACTCTTTGGGCACAAAGACTGGCAGAGCCCACCTGCCTGAGGGACACAGCTGTGACTATGGTGCCTGGATGCTGGCACCCAAGGTCTTGACTGTAACCGGGCAGAGATGGAGCCTCCCAGGAGAGGTAGGGTTGGACTGGGGCTTTTAGTGAAGACTCAACTGGGTGATTCCCCCAGTCTGAACCAGTTCCACCTGCATCTCTACTTCAGCCATTGCCAGTGACCTCAATTCAGGTAACTGAATCAGCTGTTTCCCCAGGGGAGTGAGGAAGAGCAAACCAGACCCCGGTGAAGCCTGAGGGAGGTCTGCCAGACGTCTGGGAAGGGGGAAGATAAAGCTCGTAGCCTCAGGCTCCTGGAGTGTGGGTATAGATCCCCTTGTGGAGCCCCCTCCTCATAGGCATGGTTTCACTACCCGCCAGCACAGTTCCAGGGATCTGAGAGAGGAAAGAGCCCAGGGGCTGGTGAGATCACATCCTGGTAGGTACCCTTTAGGAGAGCCCAGGAATTTAGGGGCTGTCTTTGGGCATTGTCTGGACCAGGAGAAGGAAGGAGCATCCAGGAGGGAAAGAGGACAAAGTGCACAGGGGTGGGGGAGGCTTCAGATTTTTCTTGATAAGGATAGGACAGGAGAGGGGACAGGAGCAGTGAAGGCTCTGCAGCTCCCCACCCGCATAGGGTAGCATGCCCTTCTCCAGCTCCCTTAAGATCCCAGGAGAGACTTGAGTGGACTGAGAATATGGTGAGACCTCATGCAGAGTGTCGGGGATGGTTTACAACCCTTCTGAGCCTGTGGATGGTCCTTGCTTCCACTCCCCATCCTCCTTGGGGGTCTCAGGAGAGATGAGGTGTAGGATCTCAAATTCAGGGTTCAGAATCTCACCTCCTCGAGGCTTCCCCATGTCCTGTCTTAGGGACACTGGTACTGGAGTCACGCCCTGGTACAGGAAGATTTTGGTGGAGAGTAGAAGAGAGAGGAGTCTGGGCTCTGGGCCACATTACCTGAAGGCATTGCGAAGTTTTTCTCCCAGTGGGTACGTCCGATCCTTCTTCTCAAACTCATCATCGAAGAGGGTGAGGGAGTAGGTAGCTCTGTCTACCACGTAGCGGGGCCTGGGCTGGCTCATGTCTGGGGCATTTACAAGCTTTGGGAGAAGCAGAGTAGGGAAGAACGAGGGGCATCCCTTCCCAGCGCGGACCTGGGCATTCTCTCTCTAATCCTAGCTTTTATTCTGTCTTCCCCGCCCCCAGCCAGCAAGGTGCCTCCCTTCCCTCTTTCAAGTCTTTCCACCAGGCTCACTTCTTTTGGTGGCCTTCCTTCCCAGACACGGATGATGCATACACTCACCCTGGCTGTTTTGCTTGGCGCCCAGCAAGTGGCTGGCACTCCACACCTGTTACGTCACCGTCACCCCCGCTGAACACCAGGCAAAAAGGAGGTGGGAGGGCAAGGGCAGGAGTCACAGCTGGGATTCAGCAGGTTGATCCTCTCCCCCTCCCCCTTACCACCCTCCCCACATCGTCCCCTGGTGTCCTCACAAGCCCCTCTGCCTCCCTAGACCTCAGTTTCCCTGGCAGAAAGTCTCATACCACTCAGCCGGTCAGCTTGGAAGAAAGAGAGAAAACAGCCTGCCTGGGGGCGGGAGATGACTGAGGTGACCTCAAGAAGACCCTTCTTAAAGGAACCGCCTAGGACTTCACCAACAGATTTCCCCAGGGGGACAATGGTGTGTTTGGGGAAATCAAGATGGTCTGAGGCAGCTAGCTCTCCCACGGCTTCCTGTGTCTAACCTTTCCTCCACCCTTGTGTACTGGAGCCTCTCCTCCTAGCTTTTTGCGCAATCCTGCTGACGTTCCAGGAGCTGAGCAGGGCAGGACTAAGTGCCAGGGCCCCTGAGGCCCAGAGGAGCTCCCTGCAGGTATCTTTCCCTCCTCCATCCTCAAACTGCTGGTCCGCTCTCCTGTCCCCTGCCCCCCAGAGCTGGGAGAAGCCCACCTGGAGGACATCAGAGGAAGAAGGAGGGTGAGAAAAGAGATGGGACAGGCTTAGAGGGAGATTACGTCTGCGAGGTGGGGAGTGTAGGATGGCCGTGGCCAGTCTGGCAAAAGATTCAAGATGGAGTTAAGAGTGAGAAACCACACGGGGGTCTCAGGATGCTCCCCCACTGGCTTCCTAGGGGAGAACCTGGGTGAATGAGAGGTTATCAGAGGGGAGCAGGCTGGTTGATGCCTTTTGTAAAAGAGAATACCGGGGAAGAGGTGGAAAATGCATTAACTGAGGGCCCAGAAATCTGGGTTCTAGTGCTGGCTTTACTGGTGAGGTGGAAGGGGCAACACTGCCTTTCTGAACCTCAGATTCCTCATCAGTAAAACTGGGGTACCATATCCACCTCACAAGGTTTTTTGAGGATCAAATGAATAAATGGACAAGAAAGGCTTGTGTAAAATGTAAAGAGTGATGCAAACGTGAGTTGCTCTTGTGGATAAGACTGTGCCCGGGTGGATGAAGGTCAGGCTGGTGCATTCCACTCGGGGGGTCGCAGGACCCTGAGGCCCACCAGGACCTGTAAGCTTGGGCTGGGTGTGTGGCAAAACCCCACGGATGCTACCCAACTGGCAGGGAAGTGGGGGAATGAGGCTGCCCACAGTGTCTGTGCCCAGGCCCTTGCCTGGGCATTTAATATGCACTCAACAAATGCTTGCTGAGTGAATCAATAAATGCTGTTTCAGAGAAGACATGGGCAGAAAAGAATTAGAGCAATGGCACGTGAGACACTTCAATGGGAGAGGTGAGAGACTGAGCGGCCTAAGGTAAACAGCACAAGCTTTGGAGCCAGAGAGACCTGGGTTCAAAGATTCAGTTTCGTCATCTGTAAATGGGGATAATAACAGTCCCAGGTGTTTGCCATGAGGATTCAATGAGATCATGTCTGTGAAGTGGCTGGTCTTCCAAGGGCACCCAGTAAATCGGAACGGCGATGATTACTATGATTAAGATAGGAGGGTGCTTCCTTCCTCTTGGGAGAGACTATTCAGAGGCTTCCAGTCCTTTAAGGCAGGATGGCCTCGCACCTCCTTCCCCTCCCCACCCTCTCATCGGATCAGGAAGGGTCTGACTTTCTAGGTGCTTTGCCTGGTGGGCCCTATGGGAGCAATGAGTGGGGATCGTGACCCTTTGGAGGAATCCAGAGCTCCAGCCCGGCTTCAGAGGAAGACTCATCATTTGGGGAGTCAATGCCTGGCCACCAAACAGACCACTTGTAAAGGAATAGCCAGAATTGTCAAGGGGTCTGAAGTAGAAGAGGGAAGAGGAGGCAATGGGAGATCTTGTTTCCTTGCTAAGCAGCAGGCAGTGATACCCGAAGCCCCTTCCCAGGCTACTTTCAAAGGCTCCGAGTTCTAGTGGTGTGTTTGTGGGGAGAGGGGTACTAAACCTCCTCACCCGGCTCACACCCCCATTCTCCCATTTCCTCAGTGGCACCTTTCCCCACCCCGCACACTTCTCCCTGCCTTTTCCCTCCCGCCAGCCTCCACATTCAGTAGTTCATCAAATCCCATTGCTATTTCCTTCCGGTGTCTCTCTCAGGTCTTATCTCACACTGGACTACTGCATTAGCCTTCTGACCAATTCCCCAGCCCACACCCCCTGCTCAGAAAACCTCAGCTTCCTCATTTCCAGGAGGATCAAGCCCAGACTCCTTATTTTGGCATGTTCGTCCTTACACCACCTGGCCTTGTTTTGGTGGACTCAGTAGATTTGTAGGTTGGGTCTGCCCACTCCATCCGATCCGTCCACTCAGAATCCCCTGAGCAAACTTCCTCGGTTTTCCCTTAGGGGCTCTGTCCACTCTTTCCTCCTTACCTGAGATGCCCTGACTCATTTTGCCTTTTTAGCCCTGCCCCTCCTTAAGACCTGCTAGGTTCCTCCTCCTCCCCGCTCCTCCCTCTCTTCCTTCTCCCTGCCCACCTGTTCCTCTTCTATGAAGACTTTCCTGACCACTCTGGCCTGGGATCTCTTTCTCCTTGAATCTCCTTTATTGGGACCTGTCCAGCCTGTGCACCGCTGTTGGCTTCCAGGGAAGGGAGGCAAGAAAGGGGGTGACGGTGTTGGAAATTCTTCTGAGAGCACAGATGAATTTGGATGACGCAGGACTGTTTCTGCCCCTGTGGGCAGGCTTTATACAAATGGGGTGAGATGCTAAGGGAGTTCCCTCTTACCCAGGCTGACAGAGGAGAGAAGATCCCTTGCTTTACTGGAATGCAAAATCTGCCCCTTTTCCCATACGCTCCTCATCTTATTCCAGAAATAGGGTGTTGAAGGGGAGAAGGCTCTGGGAGCTTTCCTAATCCTGAATGTGCACCATGTACAAAAATGAGAGCCCAGCAGCCTGTCAGCCTCAGAAAGCTTGGCCCAGAGGGAAACTGAGGACTAGGCAAGTCCAGTTCTCTCATTCTGTGGATGAGGAAACTGAGTCTTAGAGGCAGGATGGGAACTGAACCAGGCCTTTGACTCCAACTCAAGTGCTCCTGTTGGAAGGGGCCCAGACCTTCCAGAGACAACCCTGATCCTGCCCTCTGGCCTCCCTGAGTGGCATCAGACAACCCTGGTGACCTTCCATCCCAGCCAGTGATACAGGACTTTCATGAGGGCTCTGCTGGGGGTTCTGACTCCTCTCCTGGCCTTGGCTTTCCCAGGATAGGGACAGACAGAGTGGCAAATCTGCAACCACGCAAGCTGCCCCAGCTCCTGGTGAGGAGGTGCCCTCGTCATACTTCCTAATTCCAAGAATAGAGGTTGAGGCAGGGTGGGGCTTAGGCGGGGAGGTTACTTCATCCCCAGCCAGTCCTTCAGGTCTAGGAGGAGAGGGGGATGGGAGGGAGAGGCGGATAATGGTGAGCTGGCGGCAAGGTGGGGGCACCGCCTCTCCTAGATGTTCCCCGTGTTCTCAGAGAGTTCAGGGGCTCCCAGGGACCCCCAGAGAGGGCTCCTACAATGCTAGGTTAGGGGTGGGAAGGTGAAAGAGGGGGCAATAAAGGGAGAGAGGTATAGGGAGCGTGAAGACTTGATCCCTAGTTAAACAAACACACAGCCTTGCCAAATGATGTCAGCATGGCTGAAAACAGTTGAGTGCTCTATTGCCATAGGTGTGTATATCACCGGGTCTGGCCTCCCATCAAACGGTGTCAGCCCCTCCACCGCTTCCCATCCCCCACCGTATCGGGGATAAATAGCAGGTGCCATGTGACAATATTGAGGAACAAAAGGGTGCCCCTGCCCCCTCCCCCACTGTGGAGGTAAGGAGGGCGGGTCCTGAGTTGCTGGAGAGACCTAGAGGGGGGCCGTGAGGCTTAGGGGAAGTAGAAGGTGAGAAGGGAAGAGGAGAGGTGGGTGTATGGACAATTCCCCAGACTTGGCAGGGGAATGGGGTCACATCTGGGGCAAGGGGGATCTGGAAGTCTTGCAGAGCTAAGGAGCTGGGGGTGGGAACAAGAGGAAATGGACTCTGTGGGGAGGGCACAGACCAGAGCAGACCCCCCTCTTGGGCTTCATCAAAATCTTAATTTCCCCACAGTGAACTCATTCAATAGAAAGCCCACTGGAATCTCCTCCAAGTCATATTTCTGACTAGGTCTGTCACATTGCCCATGAGAATACAGTGGGCAGAGATGGGCTTGGGCATAGTGCCCAAGTTAATGCATAGAAAGTCTTGGAATGGTGCCTGGCCACAGTACGTGAGCAACACATTCAGACTGTTATTATTACTCCAGTTATTCTGGAGGGGTCTCTTCCTTTTTCCTCTGCAACCTCAGGCAAGTCACTCTGACTTTCTTGGCCTTCCTTTTCCCATCTGCTTCTACAGGCCACCCACCCTGCCTTCCCCATGCCCTTGTTCCTCCAAAATTTCCCAGGACTGGTGGGAGGAACAGCAGAAAATCTTTGTAGAAGAGACAGGACATCTGGGGAGCAGGGAGGTGAGGAACCCTTCTGTGGGGTTTCAGTAGGTCTGGAGGTGATCCTGTCCTTGTGGCCCAGGTTGGCTTCCTCCTCAGCCTTGCCGGGTGAGTGAGTGTGTGTGTGTGTGTGTCTGTGTGTGTGTGTGTGATTGGGGGGTGTTCTTTGATGTGCACATGTGCCAGGCACGGGAGCAATCCCAACTCGGCCAAGGCAGCTCGGGCTTCTTATCACTGGTCCCTACCTTGGCGATCTCTGTGTTCTGGGCAGAGGAAAGGTCACTTTCAGGTTTCCCCTTTGCTCTAGCTGCTGGTTCCTCCCCGCCTCATCCAGGGTGGGAACCAGAGGGAAAGGGCCACCTCTGAGTGACAGCGTGGGTGGGATGAGAGCTGGGGATAGGAGAGGAGAGCTGGTGACCACATCCCTGGCAGGAAGGAGTGAGGGTATAGAGGCCTGTGAGTTTCCAAGGCATTTTATCACTGCTCCTTTTATTTCTACTGTCCCCATGTTTCTTGGGGAAATTTCCCACCCCCTCTTCACCCCAGCCTAATTCAGTAATGTGAGGGGGGGGCATAAGATGTTCCTGAGTTGCCTTCCTGCTCTCTGGCTGTTCTAGGGACTGGTATCCCCTGTAGGGGAGAGAGTCACTGCTACCTGCCCAAATCCCCACTCTTTATCTCTAAGCCTGCTCACCCCTTCCTCTCTGCTTTCCCTGCTGGGAATGGCTGCTGGGCTGAGGAAATAAGCTCCAGCAGAAAGGCACTTTCCAGCAGTGAGACCTGACCAAGGTCATGGGTCCCTGAAATGGACATTTAAGGTTAGATTCCTAGAAGTCTGTAAGGAGACTAGGGCCAGTCTCACTTGGAAGTAGGCCAGTGTACAAGGACCCCAGTAATGGGCCCGCTCTGGTTCAAAGAATGAAGAGCTTGCTCAGTGCTGAGCTGGCCCCCCATTCCCTCAGGGAGCTCCTTGGGATCAGATTTGGGTTGTTTGAGTCAGTTCAGCACATGCTCACTAAGTGCCTGGTATGTGCCCATCCCTGGGAAGACTCTGGACATCAAGAGATTAAAAAAAGAGTCTACCGCTACCCCCAGGCTTTATATAGTTGAGCATTCTGGACAGTCAACCAGGCTCTGGGAGGTGCCCGGGAAGCCCATCCTGGTGGTGAAGGAGCCATGTGTGCTGGTCTCGGTGCTGCCCAAGGAGGGTCCTGCCAGGTTCTGAAAGCCAGGGCCAAGGGAGGGCTGGGGAGGGCCGTGGGGCTCTGGGAGAGGGGTGTCCATGTGAGTGAAGCCATCGGGGGGATAGCCCCCTCTTGGTCTGCCTGACTTGGGATGCTGTTCCACCCTGAGGGGCATGGTCTTAAAGCTGGTCTTCCTCCCGGTGCTCAGACCCAGTGGAGTCAAGTGTCATGGCAGGGGTGGGGTGGGGTGGGTTGTGCTAGAATGATAGAAGATTTGCTTGGCCTAGCCTGGGGAGCCCATGGGCTGATTTTGAGGAGTGGGGGCACTGCCTGAGGGTGATTTGGGGCCTTCAGAGCTGCAGGATGAGGAGTTAGGAGGCTGGGAGCCAGAGGAGCTGGTCCCACCCCTCCTGAGTTGAAGCATGCACCTGGGAGTCAGGTCCCTGGGTCCTGGGTCCTGCTCCTGCCTGCCTGATGGAGCCAGTCCCTTGCTCACCCTCTCCTAATCCTTACTTTCCCCTCCTTCCACCTCCTCCAACCTCTCAGGACTCATGGAGACACTGGGGACACATGCAGCCCATGCAGGGGCCTCGAGCTGGTGGAGAAGCGAACGAGTGAAAGAGGACGTCTGGGGGGCAGAAGGAGGGGGTAGACAGCCACACAGAGCAAGCCAGTGAGCCAAGCATTAAGAGCTTTTGGCTTCCAAGACTTGAAAAGAAAGGGAGAGGTGCAGCCAGCAGCTTCAAAGGCTGGCGCCCGAGGAAGTTCCAATATTTTTGTTGTTTCCTCTGCATAGGAAAGAAGCCCTTGCAAAGGAGCTGGCTGTTTCTCCTCACCCCATTTGGGGGTCCAGCAGACCTCCTCCACAGGACCTTCCATCCCACAAGCTCCCTTCGGCCCCCTGCCCTGCAGCTGAGGTCCTGACATGGGAGTGAGGACCCAATGGGCTTCTCCGAGGTGAAGGGCTGGGGGCTGCTCTCAGACCCAGGAGGCCCAGAGCCTCCTTCCCACTTGTGCCCAGGTTGGCAAACAGCCACCGCCATGATCGGCTGGTTCCTGTCATCCCTCCTCTCACTGCCCCCGGTGCCCGCCCTCTTCCAGGGATGACCCCCAGCCCAAGGGGTGGGCTGGGTGGGGCTTACCAGTGGGTGAGCAGAGCCGGCCAGGCAGGGCTGCAGGTGTGTCTGGGGAGCGGGCAGCCGAAAGGTGTTCCAGAGGTGTGCGAAAGGGCTCTGCTCAAATAATCCAGGGAGGCGTTTATAAATAACTTTACCTCAGGGCCACAGGGTGAGCCCCGGCTTCCGATTGGCTCAGAGGGGAAGTGGTTTTGAACACTACACCATAGCTAAGCCTGAGGAGATAGGAAAAGGAGATAAGGGAAGAAAGGTCCCAAATGAACAGCCCTTTTTTTGTTTTACCTGAGGAGCAGGGCTGTTTGATGGGAGCTTGGCACTTCCTAAATCCACCCTGAAGACAATAGGTCACATTCAGCGGGGCCCCGGCCTCACAGGCTCCCCCAAGGCGGCCAGCCGAGGCTGAGCAGGGGACAAGGCAGACCCCTCTCCGAGCTTGCGTCCTGTTGCTTATGGGGCTGGGGTCAAGCCAAATAGTTTCTTGGACAATGGGACCCATTGAGGCCACCAGAGAGGTGGGGTCCTGGGGCTGCTTGCTTTGAACGTTGGAGAGAGGGGGGTGTTGAAGGGGGACAGTAGACCTCTGAACACCCCCGAGGAAGGCCACAAGTCATGTTCTGGAAGGCCCTGAGGGTCCTTGAGAGGTTTGGGGCTGTGGTGGAGACCTGGTTCCCAGCTCTGTCCTCAGCCTTAAGTCACTTGTAAGCTCTGTACCTTGATCTATCCACCAGTGCAATGGGGAAAGTATTCCTTGCCCTCCTAACTTCCCAGGTTGGGTTCAAGGGGTGCATGGGGGTTTGGGATATGGTAAAGGCGCTCAAGAAACTGGACTTACAACAATTATATGTAAGGCGACCTGAAGGCTAGCAAATCTCTAATTCATAGGCCTCTGTCACTTCCATGAATGATTGTCCACCTTGGTTGTGGTTCTGCTCAGGCTGCTGCCTGCCTTCTGGGTTAGAGCTGCCCACCCACCCCATGTCCATTGAGCACTGTGGGAGAACCTCAGAAAGGGCAGACAGCTGGGTTGGGGGAGTTTATTGACATATTTCCTGAGAAGGGGAGTCCCCAGCTGGTGCCAGGAGCCCCTTCCTTCATGCATCTGGGGCTGCACTGCCTTAGCCTGAATTGTCCTCCCACCTCTCCAGAAGACAACAGAGGCTCTGAGGTGGGCTGGAATCAGTACAGGGGGCTTCAGTAAGGCACCCTGGAAGTTAAGGAGAAAGTCCCACTGAGAAATGAGCTAGCTTCAGCCCATAATAGGGACTCAATAAATATTTGTTGAATGAATAAAAGAATGAATTGTCTGCAAGCCCAGCCCAAGGGAGAGTCTGTAGATGCATTTCTTGTGGGGACTAAGGAAACACCCAAGGTCACTCAGAGTTGTCAGGGTGTAGCTAGGGGCCTGACCATGACTGAAGAAAGCTGGAAGGCAAGCCACCCAAGCGTGTCCTGCCACCTGCTGAAGGCAGGTGGACACTTCCTCCAGCAGCCCTTCCCCAGGCCCCTGCACTGGCTTAGCTGCCATGTGCCCATGTCTCCCTCTGCTTCACCATGGTAATAGTACACTGATCACAATGGATGGAAGTTATGCGTTCAATTGTCAGTCTTTCTCCAAAGACTGTGAACTCCATGAGGAGGGCAGGGAAGCGCCTGTTTCGTTCACTTCCGTATGCTTACCACATAGCCGAGTACCTGGCACTTAGTAGAAGTTCAATATAGATTCATGGAATGGGTGAATGACTGTGTGATGGAATCTTCAAACAAAGTAGAGCCAGAGGGCCAGAATTTGCCCATGCATCTCTAGCACTGTCCAGTGGCATGGGTAGTGTGACCTGTTCTAAACTATGAGTGGACAAGTTATCAGATTCTTCCTATAGCCAGGTGACAGTGGCCACCAAGATCAAACAACTAAGATCCCTTGCTTGGATACCATGCCTGCCAGGGAAACCTTTTGGTTGTACTTTGGTTCCTTCAGGGCAGAGAATGCACTGCCCAATTACTGGAGCATCTGGGGATGCCTGCACTTACATTTATCTCTTTTAAATGACCCATGAACATTCTGGTCTACTGATTGGTCTAATGTGAGTTTTGTTAATGTGAATCAGTCTCCCCTGAGTCTGATTGACACTGGGCTTTCGCACAGGTTATATGGTTTAATTCTCATAGCAACCATGTGATGTAGGCATGTTACTCTCATTTTTCAGAGGAGGAAACTGGTTGACTAAAGTGAAATAGCTCACCCAAGGTCACAAAGACCTGGATGGAAGAGGCAGGAATCTAATTTGGATATTATGGCTTCAAATCCTATGCTTAGTCCATATTATCACTTTAGTCTTTGTACCCTCAAAGCAAAGGATGGCATCCACCTTATAAAACTCCACCTTTTAGACACTTTCAGCCTCCCCATCAGGTATATCTCCCAAGGTAACTTGGATGAAGATGGCAGAGGCCTCCAGAATATGTTCTGGGGCTGGGAACTTGTTCACTCTCCTCCCTAATCCTTCTCCAACTGTCTCAGCAAAGTTCTGGGCAGGTAGATCTTGTATAATAAAGACAGAAAGCATAGATGAGCCGCGAGCGTTCTCTGAGGTCACCAAGGGAGATGGGAAGGTGCCTCAGAGTCTGGGATAGTCATGGGAAGGAAGCCCAGGAAGGAGGAAGCCAGACCAGAGGCTGGAGAAGCAGAGGACAGGAGGGAGAGAGGCTGATGACTCAAAAGGGTATCTTAGGGGTATCTTGGATAGAATTAAATTATGGGACACAGTTAGGGCTGGTGGAGGGAAAACAAAGCTATGGAGAGATAGATAGACAGATGGCAGAAATGAAAACACAGAGAAGAAGAGGCAGACTCAGAAACCAAGAGCAAGGGGCAAAGAGCACATCAACATCCTAGCAGCTCACAGTCTTGGTTTTTGTTAAATCATTGCCTGTTTTTCATGGTGAAGGCATTTAAGCATCAACCCTATACCTTTCTCTGGAGCGTATAGATTCTCCTTTGGTAACAACCTACTCCAGCCTCACCCCTAGAGTTGAAAACTGTATTCGTTCATCCATTCATGCATTCACTTAAAAACCACTATCCAGTGCCAGGATGCTGCTCTGGGGATACTGAGATCCATAAGGCCCAACCCCTGCCCTGAGAAGATCCCACTCTGGGGGGAAGACAGGGAGCTGAAGAGACCATTGTCACATGGGAACACAGAGTGCCATGGCCATGCAGAGGAGAGGCTGAGGAGATGGGGTGGGGTTGGGAAAGGCTTTCCGCAGGAGGGGACACAGAAGGGCCTCTCATGTCCAGAGCCTGAGACCTGAGTTCTAAACTCCACTTGGCCACTCCCAGGAGGAAGTGGGATAGGGGCTGTCCTGGAAGCACTGTTTTTATAGGGAGAGTCCCAGCTTGTCCCCAAGACTCTGACTCCCAACTCCACGCCAGGTTCTCTCTTTAAAGCCCATCCCTGAGTTCCCGTCTGACCAGAGCTCCAGCCCTATTCTTCAACACATCTTAGAGCACGCACGTGTACAAACACACATACACTCATACCAAACAGATTTTGGGGATTTACTGAGTTACGCAGATAAAGCCAAAGTATTCATAAAATTCCCTCCTGACATATGTCACCTTTGAGCTGGCCCAGTTAAGGAACAGCTAGTTTTCAGATTGGCAAACTGAGGCTAGACCCCAAGAAGGAGATGAATCCTGCCATATCTGGCCTTATCTGCACCTGCTGGCTTCTTGCACCTGTGCCCTGCATGGGGCCTGGGCCAATGGTGTGGGCAGGATCATGTTTTGGGCAGAGCAGCCCAGTGGCTTAAGCAAACACCTCAAGGCTGGAGACAGAAAGATCTTCAGCACCTTGGCCTTCAGTGGCAGAATCTGACCTGGCCCTGTGGCTGCCAGTTTCCTGAGTGCACAGGATCTGGCAGGGCTGCAGAGATACCCAAGCAGAAGCCAGTTCTCACCTCTCTTCCCAGGGAAGCCAGGGGCTCAGTGCCCCAGCGATGAGCATCTTAGACCGGTCAGGAGACAGGGGAGGCGAGGTGAGTGGCAGTGACGCCAACCTGTGTTCGGTCTTTTAACTCAGAGAACCTGAGCTCCTGCCGTGTGCCTGGCACTGTGCTAGGTACTGGTGACCAAGACCCATGAAAGCCAGTCCTCGGGAGGCCAAGACTCTGAAAAGAGTAGGCAGAGGGAGGCTTCCCAGAATACACACGGTCACAGGGCTGGGGGACAGCATGTTGGAAGGAACCTAAGGGTGGACTCTGAAGGGTGGAGGGTAAGGACAGGACCTGTCTGGAGAAAGTCAGACCGGAGCTGGCCAAGACCCCCCAGCATGAGGCCAAAGGAACGGGAATGTCGCTGAACCATAGAACTGGGAGAAGAAGAATGGGTCTTAGGGTTCTGAGTCACCTCCCTCATTTTACAGAGGAGAGACCTGAGGCCCCAGAGACGGGAGGGACCTGCCCAAGGTCACCCAGAGAGGCAATGTCAGAGCCAAGTCAGGACTCGACCCAGGACCCCAGCCTAGCTCTCCAGCCTGGCCCTGAAGCCCGAACCAAGCTCTCTCCACAAAAGGGGTAGGAGATTTCTTGGTGACCCCTCCCCGTTCCTTCTCAGTATTGCTTAGTCACTCTCCAGAGACGCTGGCTATCCAGAGTGCTGGCTGCAGAGGGACTGCCCTGCTCGTCAGGCACCAGCCACTTTGTTAAGGGAGAGGTTTGGGGGAAACAGGTCTACAGTGTCGGGCCTGGGAGCCCGGGGGATGCGGCTCCCAGGTGCGCTGGTCCTGCAGCCTCTGCACGGAGACGATTCTGCTCAGAACCAGAAACTGGTGGACTGGGTGAAGGTGTTCAAGGCACTTCACGCTGCCCCGGGAATGCTGCAGACGAGGCTGGAGGTGAGGAGGGCGTGAGTTCCAGAATTGACTGCAATTCTGGCTTCGGGCCCGTAAGCCAAGCACATATCAACCTGGTGTAGGGGCTGCCTCCAAGGGTGGGGTATAGAGGAACTAAACCCCCAATTCTAGGAGAACTGAGATAGCTGGAGAAACATGGAATTGACAGTCTTGGTTCCAGGGCTCTGCCCTAGCTCCAGGGTCTAGCTTGGGCAGCAAGAGAATTCGGTCAAAGATGGAGTTCTGTTGACCTTGGAAAGTTATCGATAAAAATGATGCCTCCCCATCTCCCCTTTCCTATCCCGCATTCTCCAGAAGAGTGAAACTGGAAGGTATCTGTCACTCACCAGCCAGTCCAGTCCTCCCAAATCTTCCTTCCCATCACCCTTGACCACACAGGCCTCTCTTCTCTAAGTGCTGACAGCTGTGCTCCCTGAACCCCAACCAGCCAAAGGTGAGGTGTTCTATGTCTTCTAGGCGTTGTCCCCCTAACAGCTCTTTTAAGTCAGTGACTGTGTCACATGTACTTGAGAAGCATCAGGACATAGTGGGAAGAACAAAGACTTTAGGCTGAGATCCTGACTCTGGGTTTGCTGGTCATGTGATCTCGGGCAAAGTATTAACCTCTCTGAGGCTCAGTTTGTTCATCTGTAAAAGGGGACACATGGCAAAAAGGAAGTGCTTTTGTAAGGCAAGTTCCTTTCCTTCAGGCATGACCGCCTGGCCGTTTGCCCATCTCCACCATCAATCCACTACCCACTGCTCTCAGCCCTTTGGCCACACTCCAGCCAGGTGACAACCTTATCACCTTTGCACCATGAATGACCCTTGCTCCCTTGTCTCAAGAGCCAGGAGTGTTGAGCTCCCACTCGCAGGCCTTGCCCTCCCAGTCTCCCAGGGATGCAGCCAAGTGGCAGAATAGGTTCGAGAAGGCTCTTCTCCCAGGTTGCTGTCACAGAGCAAAACCATCAGGACATTATCTGCACCTGGGCCTTGGAGCTCCCACCCCTCTGCCCCTCCTGCCTCTGGGAGGTGCCAAGTGGAGAGTGTGTGAATGGGCATGTGGGTGTGTGTGTCCGTGATGTGGGTGTTTGTGTCCGTGATGTGGGTGCTGAACAAGAACAGGGATGCTTTCCTGAAAGGGAGTGGGACTCGGGGCATGTATACACCCTTGCTTTTGCTCCCTCCTCATCCCACATGTTCCCCGATGACCCTCTGCCTGTGGTGCTTTGCCTCGCCCTGCTGTAGCTGCGGGAGGGTGAGCTGGGGTGAGTCCCCTCACCCTCTGGGTCCTGGAGCCCTCCTGCCTAAGGAATAAACCAGACTCTCTAGGGCTGAACTGCACTAGGTGTGGGCAGCCCTTGCAAGAACAGAGTCTTGCAGCTGGGACTCCCCTCAGTTCATGTTGGAGAGAAGGGATGGTGGAGGGGAAGATGTCTACCCTGAGTTTTTCCCCAGGGGCTGTGTTTGGGGGACAAGTCCAGAAAATTATCCCCAAAGTAAGCCTCTTTTACTGTGTTTTTTTTCAACCCTCCAAGGTCAGGGCACCCAGCACCCTGATTCCTCCCTCTCCTTCCCCAGAACCACTGACAACGGGCTCAGGCTGAGGTAGGAGCATGGTCAGGGGTAGGTTTTCAGCCCTAAAGAAAGGGCTGGTCCATTCTGGGTGGGGGATTGGGACCAAGTCAGGGCTTCATCCTGGGACACATTCAGGGTTTCTCAGCCTGGTCAGTCCTGACCAGCCTGAACCCCATTCTCCCTCTGGGAGTCGGGGGCGGGGGTGGTGAGACGTTCATGGAGTTCCCTGAGAACGTGGTCCCAGCGTGATGGTGCAGGAGGGGACCAAGGGCCAGCCCGCCGGGACCTCAGCTGGGGGCACTTCTCTGGGTCTCCCAGCTTAACAGGCAGAGGTGGGTATGACGGAGGGTGGCTGCGTGGCTCTGGGGTCCAAGGCTCAAGAAGTACACATTCTAGCCCTGGAGTGCAGGGAACAGGCCACAGCATGAACGGGTTGTGTGGAGTCCTCAGGACAACTCAGTTGGCTGGGGCTGGTTCCTGTCAGCCCTCCAGGGCTGCGCTCCGGCCCGGGCTGCTCACAGAGCCGCATTGTTCTCCGGAAGCCTCTTGAGCATTTAGCTTGTTTTGTCCTGCTGGTACATTCGTTGGCTGTGATTCCCACTGAAGACATCTTCAGGGACAGGGAGGGCGCCAGGCTTGCGGGCAGGACCTGGACTGCTCCACCGAGAAGGGAGCTCAGAGCAGTGGGGTCTCGTCGGCCTTCCATGTGACCCTTGGGGCTGTTTGCCAAGCAGCAAGTCCGCCTGGGTGTTCTGACGCCACTGCTGGCCCTGGCAAGGAGGCTGAGAGCAGACTCTGCCACCAGAGTGTCCTGGGATTGGCTCTGGCTCCCTAAGAATAAGCGGTGTGATTATGGGCAAGTTACTGAACCTCTCTGAGCTCTCAGTTTCCTCATCTTCAGAATGCGAGGAATAACAACACCTACCTCAGTGATATCGGGAAGATTAAACAAGGTAACTCATGAAGTGCACTTAGCACAGGGTCTGGCAATTTCCAGAGGGCCCCTCCAACCACCTTGTCCTTTCTCTTATACGCTGTCCCCATCCAGCTTGAAATGTTCTCCCTTCCCTTCTCAGTTCTCCAGGTCTTCTGGCTCAGGCCACACCTCCTCCGCGAAGCCGGCCCTGTTTGCTCTGATGGCACTCACACTCCTGTAGTTCTCTCAGGTGATAACCGCAACTAGACACTTGACCACTTGACCCGGTGCTCTTAGGGATTTGGCTCTAATGGTTTACACGAGGCTACCTTCCTGGAGCATAGGATTTGGGTGTTTTGCTTCTGTTGTGTCCTTCACAGACCAAAATCTACTAAGCCTATTAATATGAGTACTTAGCTATTGACTGAGAGCCCATCCTGGGTCCTGCCCCAGGGCAACTTATAGAAGAACCATCATTTATTGTGGTTTCAGCCTTGCTCTGTGAAGGTCCAAGGGTTCCAAAGAGGTTCTTCATTTGCAGCTACACCCCACCAGCTGGTGAGCCCATAATATTGTGACTTACCCACATTTTGCCTGCTTGAGTCCCCTCCCTCTGACTCAGGGCCTGAATCCCCTCCTGGGCTGCAGTTTCCTGTGGGTAGGCTTGGGAGTCTCCTGGGGTCTCTGGGTGGCTTTTCCTGCTCCAAACTCATCCCTGCTGTCTATTGCCCCCTCACCATGGAGAGATGGTTCCTCCGGGGAGTTCTGCTCTGCTGCTTCCCAGAGCTCCTGCCTTCGAGGGTCCAATGTCTCAGTGCATGCTGTGTCTGGCAGCCACTCCATGTGTCCCACAGGAGCATGGGTGGTGGCTTCTCTCCAGCCTGTGTCACATTGTGTTGGCTCAACCCTGGTGATGCCGTGGTACAGACTGTTAGCCCTCTACTACCAGAGCCAGCATTACTGTGAGGCACACAGCTGCAAGCTGGACTCCATTTCCCAGCCTCCCTCACCATGTGACTGAGCCCTCACGGATGCAGCCTAGAATGAGGTGAGCGCCTTCCAGGTCTGGGCCTTAAGGTGCTGGGCGTGTCTTCTCCACGCTCTTTCTTCCTCTAGCCATACTGGTGACCTAGTACGTACCATGCATGATGATAAAGGTCTGGCAAGTGGGGAAGCAACAGATGGAAGGGATCTGAGCTCATGAATGACCTCATGAAGCTGAGGGCTCCAGTAGCCTGCTCACCCTGAGACTGCTGTAGGAGAGAAAAACTCCTATATTCTGCCGTCCACTGTGCTGGGGTTCTCTCTCCATTGCATGGCAGTTTAGTCTTTAACATACACATAGGCCCCGAGTGTGATGAGAACACAGTCCCTTCAGCCTCTGCCTGTAGTCCCGCACCCTGTCTGTGTAAGGGCTGGATTGATCCCCAGGGCTTGGCTCAGGAGAGAGGATGTAGAGGTCCATTTCCTGGGGTCTCCTTCTCTGCCCCAGAGACTTGACCACAGGAACTCTTCCTCTCCTGTAAATAGAGGACTGGAGGGCCTCTGATTCACCAGCTTATCAGACATACCCAGTCTCTGGATCCCAGTTTGGGGCAGCTGGGACTCCCAGCCCTGTGTTTCACCAACAGCAGAATCTTTTTTTTCCCTTTACCTTTCTCTCTTTTTTAAAAAATTTTTTATTGAATTATGGTTGATTTACAGTGTTATGTTAATTTCTGCTATACAGCAAAGTGATTCAGTTATATATATATATATATATATATATATATATATATATATATATATATTCTTTTTCATTTTCTTTTCCATTATGGTTTATCATAGGATATTGAATACAGTTCCCTGTGCTGTACAGTAGGACCTTGTTGTTTACCAATTCTTTATATAATAGTTTGCTAATCCCAAACTCCTAGTCCTTCCCTTCCCCACCCCACCTCCCCCTTGGCAACCATATGTCAGTTGTCTATGTCTCCAACAGCAGAATCTTTATAATTGATATCCCCAGTTAAGGAGAGCCTCCTTGGACGAGGGCTCAGCCCTCCTGCTTGCCTCACGTCTGTCTTCTGCTTAGAATGAGAAGATAGGGGAAGGGTTGGGAGTCTTTAGGGTCGAGAAAGAACCCTGTGGGTTGGTAGCTTCTAGTCTTGTAGCCTCCCTGGGACTAGCAAGTAGGTGAGAAATGGAGTTGTGTTACTAACTGAGATTAAGAAGAAATGGTGCTCGGGACTTCCCTGGTGGCGCAGTGGTTAAAAACCCGCCTGCCAATGCAGGGGACACGGGTTTGAGCCCTGGTCCAGGAAGATCCCACATGCAACGGAGCCACTAAGCCCATGAGCCACAACTACTGAGCCCATGTGCCACAAGTACTGAAGCCCACGTGTCTAAAGCCCGTGCTCCACAATAAGAGAAGCCACGGCAATGAGAAGCTCGCGAACTGCAATGAAGAGTAGCCCCCGTGTGTGGCATGCAAAGGTAACACATAATGGAGTTCAAATTCAAATCCAAGCAGTCTGTCTTAGAAGTCAGTCCTCTAACTACTTCATAATATTAACTTGCTAATTATATTAGACTACAACATTCACAAGCAAGACAGGTATACACAAATGCCATATTTTGCTTGTTTTCCTTATACTGTAAAATTATTACCACATGAATAATTAGCACCATCCTTTCTAATTTTCCTTCTAGTTTCCTCTAATTTTCTTTCTAATTTGTTCAAAATGAAACAAATGACAAATCAACTTATTTACAAAACAGAAACAGACTCACAGACATAGAAAACAAACTTACGGTTAGCAAAGGGGGAAGGGGAGGGGGAGGGATAAATTAGGAGTATGGGATTAATAGATACGCACCATATAGCACAGGGAACTATGTTCAGTGTCTTGTAATAACCTACGATGGAAAAGAATCTGAAGCTGCACACCTGAAACACAATATTGTAAAGCAGCTATAGTTAAATATAAAATAAAATAAAAAAATAAAGTGAGGTGCAGACATCAGTATCCATCTAGGCCAATACGTCAGTCAGCATCATATCATGAACAAGAGGTCAATATTTGTTGTAGTTATCTTTTTCTTTCGTGATAAGTTTTACACACAACGAAACGCACAAATCTCGTGTGCCAGAGATGAGTTCTGACAAACGCATATACCTGTGCAGCTCAAATCCATATCAAGCTACAGAACATGGTGATGACTCCAGAAAGTCCCCTCATGCCCCTTCCTAATAAGTGCCCCCCAAAACCAAAACCAAACAACTCTTCTGATTTCTTTCTACCATAGATTAGTTTGGCCTTTCTGTAACTTTATCCACTTAAATGAAATCATACAATAGGTACTCTTGGAAAGGCTTCTTTCCCTTAGCATAATGGGTCCTGCATTCTTTGTGAAACAGTCTGTTTTATATAAAGACAGACTTTTTTCCTAACCATCAGAAAACAAGTCCCCAAATCTAATCTTCATTACGGGCAGGGACACCGTGTTTACAAAGGCATGATCAACATCTCAGCGCCCATTCCGTGTGTCCTTGAACGGCTAAAGGTGAATAGGGCTTCCCCACCCCCCCACCCCCTCCGGAGACCTGAGCATTCGGTGGAGGGCGTGCAAGCTTTCTCAACCACAGCCTCCTCCTGAGGCTGCGAAGGAGCTGCCCTTTCGGGCACATCCACCCCTTACATCTTCCCACCCCAGGCACTGAGGACTCTGCCTTCTTCTCGCCCTCCCCCTCCTCCCTAACCCACACCAGGAGGATCTGATAACCAGTCATTTACACTAGATAACTGATAGTCCGGTTACACTGTAACTGGACCGCCTTCCACCGAGGTGCTGCCTCTATTGGTATTGACTTGTTCCGACTTTTATCTCCGAATGGGGCCGACAGGCTCCCAGCCCTGTGCCTCTCCGACTTCCACCGAGGCTCCCTAAGGACAGGGAGTCCTGACCGCGTCCCCGCAGGGGCCGATGTGCTCAGTGGGCGCAGCGTCTTTAAATACATGCCATAGATTTTTAGTCATTCTTAGAATTAATCATGGGTACAGCACGGAAACTTTGATGGGATACAGACAATGCTGTGACGGGAGAAAGATGCGCGGCGGGGCGGACTGATCTGTCGGGTGACGGTTCCCGCCCTTCCCTGAGGGGAGGTGTGTCACTATCCAGAGCTGACGTGCAAAAAACAGTCATACTAAATAAAGGTTTAAACATACTGAGAGACCTAAAGGCAGCCGCCAGAAGACTCAAAATAACAAAAGTTAGGAAAGGGGGGAGGGGGGACCCGAACAGGTTCAGGAGAAGTGTCAGTGAAACATTGTGTGTTTCCTCAAAAGCGCATGTGAATGAGGCATCCCACTACCCCCTGTGTTGAGGTTTGTTTGTAATATGCGCCTCCCGGCCCCCATCCCAGCCTAACACCCTGCAGAATCGCTGAGTAAACACAAGGCTCTGGGATCTGCCAGGTTTTCCCCTTGGCTTGGGTTCTCTGACTCCCCGACCCCTACCCCCAGCAGGCCCTGTGGTTGAGACTTGGGCAAAGGCATTTCAGGCACTGGCGGGAAATGGGAAGTGGGATCCGAGGGACCCAGAAAACCACTCTAAGTCCATTCTCCTGGCCCTGAAGGGAAATTCAAGTTGGCCCTTTTATCAGGCCGTTGGTTGTGGGAGAGGTTGCTAAGTGGGCTGGTCCCCTCTCTGCAAACCCCACTCCCATCCCCACCCCCTCCGCATCATCGCCTCTGCTTCTGGGGGTGCTGAATGAGCTGTGGGAAATTTCTTTCTGAAACAAGTCCAGGTTCATCTCAGCATCAGGAGGTCACCAGGAAGGGACACCGAACTCCCTCCTCCCTCCAGTCCTTCCCTTTCAGACCTGGCTCCCTTCCCGCTTCTTCCCTAACCCAGTGGTTCTTTCCCCCAGCCTCCACTCTCACTTTAACCACAGTTAGGTTTGTCCAACTTGGCTGTACTTTAGAACCACCTGGAGGGTTCAAAAAATAAATGTACAGATTCTTAGGCCTTGTTCCTAGATATTCAGAGTCCCTGTGTCTGGGGGGACCTGGTCATCAGTATTTTGTAAACTATTCAAACACACAGCTAGGTAAGGGAAGCCCCGCCTTACCCCTAATCCACCCTTCTTCCCTCAATAGCCTCCCAAGTATGTGTTTTGTCTCCAGGCACAAATGATGTGATCTTGATCGGTAATGGATGATTTTTCACATCATCACTTTTAAAATCAAATATTCTCTGAAACATCCCTCTGTCTCCTGTGCTGCTTCCACCCTGATGCTGAAACTTGTCACCTCTGTCATCAGCGATGTCCTTGAATAAGACATGTCCCTGTCTTCTGGAGCTGATCCTCATCTACTGAGGCTCTGAAGGCAGACCTCCCCTCAGGGGAGAGAGAGCAGTTCCACCTAGTTCTAACCAAAAGGGAAGTGATCGTACTGGCGACTGGCTCTGAACCAAGCTCCTCCTCTGAACAACTGACCTCTCTCATTCTTTTCTTGGGAGACTCTTCACAGTCCCCACTGGGAGGGGGGCGTGGGTAAGGCATACCAACCCGTACCCCCCTGATCTGTCCCCAGGCATCCTCTCCCTTCTGAGCTCTTTAAGCAGGGGAACCAATAATACCAATTTGGTCTGAGATCTCTGCAGAGAAAATATGCACCACCAACAAACCTGTGTTAAGCTGTTGAGATCTAACCTGAGCCTAACCTTCCTGGGCATTTGTAGCAGGGGGGAAGAAAAAGGAGAAGCTATAGGAAGAGGGTGAGCAGTACCTAAGCCTAAAATAAAATTCCAAACACCAGTGAAGGAAAGGTTATTCTGGATTGGAGACATTGTTGCAGCCACTTCCTACAGACCCTGCTGAATGGATGAAGGAACTGTAAGTGTATGGGTGTGTTTGAATGATATACCTGAGTTACAGCTTGCAAGTTATTTCCTCCTTCTCTGGCAAAGGACAAATAGAGAAAAAGCCTACTAATACTGAGGGTGTTAAAAAAAGTGATGTCTATAGAAAACTCCTTTGAAAGGTCAGTAAGATCAAAAATATTTTTTTGTTGTAAATGACCTTGTTTAAAGAGCTTCGGGCATTTTGTCCTTCACTGGTCTAGCCCAGTTCCAGGCTAGGGAGTGAGGTAGTGAAACAGAGACAGGGGCCAAGAGAAACACCCCGATTCGGAGCCTAGAACCCCTCATGCTACCAGTGGAAACACCTCTCCGCCTGAGCTCAGCACGGCTCCCAGCCTAAAGGAAAGTGGGAGCTTTAGCTGAGGGGCACCAGGACCCCAGGGATCTGCTTGCTCCCTGGAGCTCTAGCGGGAATACATCAGCTCCAGCTGCCCTGAGCCTTCTCAGGAAAGGACTCACCCAGTTACTGAGCACTCCAGGTAGTGCCTGCAGGCTAGAGTCAGGCCCGCTGCTGTTCCAGGCCTTGGGGACTTTTGGCAGCTCCCTGTACTTTCTCCTCCAATTTTACACTCCCCAAACACCGTGCTTTTTCAGATCTATCATACACAAAACATTCTTTCTTTGTGTGTTTTTTACTGCTTATGAAAGTAATTCCTGCTCACTGTAAAAATTTCAAACAAAATGGTAACGTGCAAATAAGAAAGCAAGAGGCTCCGTAATCTAATTTTCTGAGATAACCAGCCTTAGCAGTTGAGGATACACCCTTCCAGATCTTTCTCTAAGCATACACAAACAGCTTACACATGCCATGCTATTTGTTTCCCCACACCTTTGCTCATGCTGTCTGCACCCGCTTCCTGGAATGCCCTTTCTTTTCTCTTGCCAGGCTTACCTTTGCACATACTTCTGAATTCAGCCCACTTTCTCCATCTGTCATCCCCCAGCTTGGACCAGGTGCCTCTCCCTGGGCTCCTAGAGCCCCTGCACGGCCTTATCAGAGCACTTACCACAGTGAATAGTCAAGTCCTTGTTTATGTATCTGTCTCTCTCACTAGAATATAGGTTAATGGCCAAGAGGTGAGGACCGGGCAGGACCTCAGCCCCACTAGAAGCTCTGCTGACTGTCCTAGTCACTTGAGCAGCCTCAGCGCCAGCACACTGCCTGGCACGTGCTTGGCATTCAGTAGGTGTTTGTTGAATGAGCAAGTGAATGAATAAGTAGGTTCTGGGTCACAGCAGCTGTCCCTGCCATGGGACTTTTATGTACAGGTGGAGGACTACAGAGAGAGGCAACCACCCAAGAACAGAAGATCTCCATGTTGCCTGGTTCCAAGAGCTACCACTAACTTACAGGGGCTTTGTAACTTTGGGGACGGTCTCCTCAGGATATTGTGAGGGTAAGAATTTATGGCATGAGGTTTCCTCCCACCTCCTATAATGGCCACTCTCCCACTCCCACTTAGGAGGCAAAGGGTCCTTTTCCCTTAAGCCCAATGAAACAAAAGCGTTCAGGTCTCTAATAGAGCTTGCCATGATGGGCTCCAAGGACAGAGCTCCAGACGTGTCAGTTGTGTGACCTTAGGCAGGTACCATAACTGCTCTGAGCCTCCTTCCACAACAGTAAAATTAGAATGCTACTGATTATACCTACCTCACAGGTTAGAGGAGACTAAATGAAAGACAAATGTTAGAGTGCTTTGTACATTTCATAGCTCTTTAGCCTCTGTCCCTCCCGGTGGAGTTCAGAGTAAGACCAGAGTGCTAGGCAATCAAGACTTTTAGCTCTGTTCCTGTCTCCTGAGGTGACCTTGGGCCGGACACTCCCTGTTTCCTCAACTGTAAAGTGGAGGTGGGAGGGGCTGTGGGACCTGCTGGCCCCTAAGACTCCTTCCAGCTCTAACGTTCTATGTGCTCTGAAAAGTGAAGTAAAGTAAAATGCCCCATGTCCTCAGAGCCGGTCCATTTGGCTGTGAGCACAAAGGTCTTTGCCAGTGGCCAGCACTACCAGGGAGGGTCTCTTTCTTTCTCCAAAGCCTCCAAATAGGAATGGTGAACACTGATTGGCAGGCCACCAACTGGAATGCCCCCAACCCTGAATTTCTGTGCTGGGCCACCCACCATGAGATCACCTGATACTACAAAATCCTCAGCTAGGGCTTCCCTGGTGGCGCAGTGCTTGAGAGTCCGCCTGCCGATGCAGGGGACACGAGTTCGTGCCCCAGTCTGGGAAGATCCCACATGCCGCGGAGCGGCTGGGCCTGTGAGCCATGGCTGCTGAGCCTGCGCGTCCGGAGCCTGTGATCCGCAACGGGAGAGGCCACAACAGTGAGAGGCCTGCGTACTGCAAAACAAAAAAAAAAAGAAAAGAAAAAATCCTCAGCTAGTTTCCAGGTTCCTAGAGAGGGATGGATTTGGGGATGGTTTGTGTGATGTGTCTTTTATGACATTTGACTTCTTTGGAATCTGATCATTTAAGGTGGGATCAAACAGGCAAGTCGTAGAGTTTGCACTTGGGGAACATGGGGTCTAGGTGGGGAGAGGAGACTGACAGGTGACCCTGATTTGGGGAGCAATAGAAGAACTCCTTGCAGGCTGGAGTTTGCAGGCTTTGGGAGATGCTTAGGGTTTGGGTGTGTACAGGGAAGGTATGAGGGTGGTGTGGAGGGTAGGGTATCTGAGGAAGAGTGACGAGGCTGGGCCAGCCGAGGCTGAACAGGGGATGTCTAGTCAACAGAACGTGCATTTGACTGATAAATCACTCATTTGATCCTCACGGGCACTCTGGAGGTGGAGATTATTAGTCACTTTACAGATGAAGAAACTGGGGCTCAGAAATGCCGGGAGGCTGCCCCAGCTCGCACCGCTAGTTAGCGGGCCAGGCCTCCCAACTCTAAATCCACCAGGCTGCCCAGAAGGCAGCTCCCCTCGGGAGCAGTGGGTTTGCACAGAGACTGACAGAATCAAGGGTGGATCGGGACTGTGGGACTGTGGTGGGGGTCCTGAGACCGATGGGGTGAAGGGGCGATGGTGGGGCGTTTGCTGCTCATCTGTGGGCTGGTGGCCTGGAGGGGCAGTCAGGAAGCTCAGGAGCCTTGAGCTGGGCTGTCAGTTTCAGGGGTCAGAATGACTCCAAAAGACAGAGAGGCAGAGACTGGAGGGATAACTGGACAGCCTTACAGGTCACCAAGGGGTCACTCACTCTGGGTGGAGGTAGGCCATTGTCCCATCCTCCCCCATCACCCAGCAACCAGACTTCATCAACTAGGAAGCCAGTCTCTGCCCTCTCGTTGCCCTGGGATGGAGGAAAACCTTTGTCACTGCAGAAGCTGCACAGCATTTCTTCTCCTCTGAGGGCTTTCCTGCTCCTCCCTCCACTGGCTTCCTGATGCTCTGGGACCTGAGTTGAGGGATGGTGCGAGAGGGTTTCACTTTCCCAACGTGGCCAGCTCCAAGATCCTGGCTTCTATTTGGCCCCCAACTCGCCGTCTGCCTCTTGCCTGGCATGGGCAGCAAGACTAGGTCTCTGCCTCCTTGTAGGAGCTGTCCACCTCTCATTCGACCCTTTGGTCTCCTGGGGAGATGGTCCATGAGCGATATTCCTGGACCGTCAGCATCTGGGGGGCTTCCTAAAACGAAGCTGGTTGGGCGTCACCCTAGATCCTTGGAATCAGAATTTTTCAGGATGGGGCTTGGGAATCTGCATTCTAACAGGCTCCCTTGGGGAGTTCTTAGGAATGGTAAAGGGAGAGGGCCGAGAGCCAGGGCATGCGATCATCACACTGTACCCTGCCAGGGAGGGACTCATCTCCCAGGGTGCCGGGAAGGAGTCTGGGTTGGTGGCAGTTAGATAAGACCGGTTGAATGAGCAGAGTTTCAGAAACCCAGGCAGGGAGGCAATCCCCTGGCTGGAGGCCCTTGAAGCGGAAAATTGCTCTCACCTCCGGGTCCGTTCCCCCCACCCCACCCCAGGCTTCTTCACACAAGAGCTCTCTCCCTGGCAGAGCCAGCCAGGAACACTCAGGTTTGGGTCCAAGGAGGAAATCTGAGGAAGGGCTTGGAAATGGGCCAAGAGGAGAGCCAAGGAAGTGATGAAAGATATTTTTAGGATTACTTATTCCAAAGAAGTCCGAGGGGGCACCTTATCACCATCCAAGAACTTGGAGAGGCTTATTTATTAGACTCTTGACCCAACAATCAGAGATTAAACGGCAGCTGAAAGGACTGAGGTGAGATGAGAGGAAGGGACCTGTGAGGTCCTGACATCGGTCCAGGAAGAGGCTGTGGAAGCTTCTATCCCGGTGTTTTTTGAGGACAGTTCATTCAGTCATTCCTCAGGTATGTTTTGTTGTCTGCTGTATGCCTGGTACTTGCTTAGCATAGGGGGAAGCCACGAACAAGGACTTGTCCCCCTGAGCTGGAGGTCAAGTGGAGAGTCCCTTCTGTTTGGAAAGCCTTTCTCCTTGTGGAGCAAGCTTGCCCAGGGCAGACTCCTGGGTGGCGGTGCCCCATTCCCCGCCAACTACCCCCGTGCTCCTGCAGGGAAACATCTAGAGAGTTGACTGCTTGCCAGCTTTCAAGCATGCCGCCACATTTCCACAGGGGCCTCCTTCCATATGACTAAAGACCTGTCGGCAGGCTGAGCAGCCCAGGCTGCCCTCACCTCTGACATTCCTGTTGGGGAAATCTCCTGTCTCAGAACCAGTACCCCTGGCCCAACTTGCCAGGCCTGTCAGGTACCCTCCCTGAGCCTCTGCGGCTGGCAGAGTCATCTGGGCACTGCTGTCCACCGCTGGACATCTAGGCTCCCAGACACCCCTGGTGAGCAATGGGCTCCATAGTTCAGCTTCTCTGGGGAGTCTGGTGAGATGAGGGGATTTCTTCTGCTTTGCTGTCCGTCTCTCAATACATCAGCCATCCCACTATTTATTTTTCGAGGGTTTCTATATCCCAGCACTGCTAAGGGGGTAAGAGGGACACAGGAGGAACCTCTGTCGCTGACTCATAGGGTGGCCAGGACTAATAGACACGAAGTAATGGGAGAATTTTATTCAAGTCCGAAACCACAAGGAAATGGGAGTAGAAACTGGGACACCTTAGGTCTTTGTCCAACTCCCTTTCCTGAATCACTGTTATCTTCTAGTAAGTTCCGGTTCCAGCGGAACCTCTCTAGGTTCTCCCTCTGTAAAATGGGAGGATGATCTCTGTGCTTCCTTGAAACAAAGTGAGGGTGTGTACGGGGACAGACAGGAACAATGGCCTGTGTTTATGGAGCGAGCTTGTGAGGTACTGGAAGCAGTGCTCAATGCTTTATATAGTTAACTCATCTAAGCTTCTTAACAACCCTGTGAGGTAACACTGTTATTATTTCAGTTTTACAGAGGAGGAAACTGACGCAAAGAGAAATGAATAACTTGCCCATTAAGTGGCTGGATTCAGCCCCTGGCCCATCTGACCAGGCTTCTCACTTACAGTAACTGGGAGAGTGAAAGGGCAGGTGGAAAAGCAGGGCCAGCTGGCTTTCAGACTCCAGGGTTGCCTCCCGAGGTTCCCAAGAGGTGCACATGCCACCTTCAGACCTGGAAGCAGGACCCCGTGTCTCCAACCCAGCACCTGTTCCTGGGTGACAGCTGGGTGCCAACCTGAAAAACTGCTCTGTTTCCTCTCGTGAGGCGGTCCCCTCACCCCGAGCCAGGGTCCTTCCCGTCCCTTCAAGTAACGCTCGTGTATCAACTCATTTGCCGTTTTCAGAGCATTCTTCCACTTCACCTTCCCAGTGTTATTCTTCCCATTTGCCAGATGAGGGGACTGAGGCTCTGGTGAGATCAGAGACTTGCACAGTGTCTCCTGGTTGGTGGACTCAGTCCAGTGCCCTTCACTAAATGGAGGAGTCTCCGTAGAAAGTACTGAGAGATTCTTGGTCCTTCCCTCCCCAGGCCCCTTTATGGGGCTAAAACACCATTTTAGTCAGAATTCTGAGGACTCAAGGACCAGGCATAGCCCACACTTGATTGAATTCACTCAATCATTCATTTATTCAGCCATATTTACTTGCCATGCTCTAAGAGCTGTGCCACATGAGGGCGCAATGATGAGCTGCCCTGGGGACCTCAGAGGCCCGGGTGATGGAGGGACAAGGGAAGCAGAGAGTGAGCAGGCAGTTATAATACCAGGTGCAAGTACCGCGGAAGGACACCTAAATTTGGGAAGCAGGGATGGCTTCCTGGAAGAGGTGATGAGGCAAAATCTACGGTGAGACCAGATGGATGAATAAAACTAGCCCCTGAAAATTAGGCTGGGGAGAGGGAGGGAGGAATGTTCCAGGCGGAGGTGAAGCATCTGGGAGGGCCCAATGGCAGAGGAGCGCATGGTGCACCTGCTATGTCCTCAGTCCCACTCGAGTTTCTCTCGCCTCATATCTTTCCATCTCCCAACTGCCTGTGACCCCCTTTCACCCCCAGAATGCCCAGCTCCCCACTTCCCCTCTGATGGGCAAGCCTGGGAGTGAGTACCATTGCGTCTGCCTGCCCACTGCCTTGCGCAGGGATGCCTGGTGTGAATGTGGATTATTTCCCTTTGGGGGTAACTAGAGAAGAAGCAGCAGGTGAGGCAGTGGGTATAGTATTGAGGAACATCCTGGCACTGGCTCTGTCCTGGAGACCCGTGGGAAGCCTTTGTCCTGATGGCCTGTAATGGGGTTTCAGGAGAGAACTTCAATATTTGCAGCAAACAGTGGCACAAAGGATATGGAGGGCTATTGTGGACTCTCCAAAGAGGAGCTAATCCTCAGGCAAGGCTCCTGGGCCAGAAGGGGTTCAAGTGCTGGGCGGGCTGCTGGGGGGTGTTGTCATTTACGATCAATTGTAGGAGATAATAGCAGAGAGAGATAATCTCTATACAGGTGGAGGGAGGTGGTGAGAGGCACTCCCCACAGGGAAAGAAGGGGACAGCACCTGTCCTGAAAGCTCAGGGCACAGATGATACTTCCCCACCCCCACCCATCTGAGCTCTGTGCTTCCTCCAGGCGGCCTGGGCTGCCTTGTCAGCTGTCCTTTGCCCAGGACTCAGATGACTCTGGGGTGGGGGGTGTCAGCCAGGGCTCTCAGGCCTCTCTTTCTTCCCTTTCCTTCTCTCTAGCTCTCTCTCTGGGCCTCTTTTCGGTCCACTGCACATAGACAAGTCATTGCTTGGCTCCAGGGGCCAAGGAAAGAAAACCAACTGTATTTGCATATCATTAGCATAAAGAAGCTCTATTTGCATAAGTCTATTTTAAGCTCCTCCTTCCTTCAAAATTGCCCCATCATCTCTGAATATGGTACATAAATGTGCTGTCCAGCCACTAGGACAAGGGATGTCTTGGGGCCTGGGGGTTGGTAAAGGCTTTTTTCCTAGGTCCCTTCCAGGGATGCCTTATGGTCTGAGTGGAGGTAAACAGAACCAAAGTAAGGCTTTGTGATGACCTAGAGGGGTGGGATAGGGAGGGTGGGAGGGAGGCTTAAGAGGGGGGGGATATGGTGATATATGTATACATATAGCTGATTCACTTTGTTGTACAGCAGAAACTAACACAACATTGTAAAGCAATTATACTCCAATGAAGATGTATTAAAAAAAAAAAAAAAGAAATCTGCAGTCTGGGAGTGGGAGAAGTTGGAAAACTCAAACTGCAAGCTTTGCATCAGCACCGGGGGTTCTGCCAGGATCCCCTCACCCCAGACACCTCCAGGGGTACAAAGAGCTGAGATTGGAAATAGAGGAGGAAATGTGCCAGTACACTGATTTACATTACAATTCGCATAATCTTGTGTAATTTGCATGGGTGAGATTACTCAGTTGTCCAGAAATTTTCAAATTAGATCTTTTTGCTTCTTAAGATTCTTCTTTCTTGGAGCTTTCTTTCCTTTGCTTCTTGTCAGCTTCCTAAGATGTGGATCAGCTTCCTCTCCAGGAGGGCGAAGAGGACTGGGTAGGAGCATAGTAAAAGGGATGGGGTGGAGGAGACAGGCAGTGTAGACATCTGAACTGGAGAAAAGGGCTGGTGTAGACATCTGAGGCCTCTGCCAGGTCCCAGCAGTGCCATCTCCCCTTTCTGTTGTCCCTACTCTGTGGGATCTTCTTTCTACTCACAAATTCATGGGAGAAGAGCAGGGATGAGGCTGGGTTTGTCTGCCCATTTCCCAGAGGGCAGCCAAGCCTACACAATAAGAACCCAGAAGGCCTGACTCCCAGGCCACATTCTGGCCAAGACTGAACTGCATCTAGAAATCAATAGCCTTGCTCCTGGGGAGAAAGTGCTGGTCTTAAGAAGCATCCTCCAAACTTCTCCAGACAGCAGCAGATGGGTCCCCTCAGCCCTGGGGTTCTAGGCCACCTCTCTCCTTGGGGTAGGAAGAGAAAGGGGAAGAAACCTGATCCCTCTCACAGTGGAGCCCTGGAAATCTAGTGTTTTCCATTTACAGCCCATTATTAGTATACTGGATTGGCCAAAAAGTTCGTTTGGGTTTTTCCGCACAATCTTATGAAAAACCTGAACAAACTTTTGGCTAACCCATTATATAAGATAAAGGAGACTTAATTCTGCTGAAGCTCAGGTGAAGGGAAACACCTGCAAAAATCATTTGCTGAACGACTGTCCCTACTCCCCGCCTACGTCTGCCTTCCCTGACCTCTTCTTCCCTCTGTCTCTTGTCTTCTAAACATGTTTTTAAAAAAACATTGTTATAATTACTATTAGCAAACTCCAATGCCATTTAAACTAATAATAATAATAATAATAATATCTCTTCTAAAACATAATCACATTCAGATCACATTACTCTTCCGCCTGGGAGCCTCTGACAGTCCCCATGCTCCTTTCCACAGTCTATGAAGCCCTGCTCGGTGCAGATCCAGCCTTCCTTTCTTACTTCACCTCTTACCACTGTCCCCTTTCTCATGACTCTTCAGGCCCCCGGCTGCCCTACAGCTTGGAGAACATTCCTAGCTCATTCACACCTCAGCTTCTTTTCTTTGTTGGCTCTTCCTCCAAGGTCTTCTGAAAGCCAGATTCTTTTCGTTGCTCAGGGCTCGGCTCTGCAGTCTTCTCCTCACACAGGCCCTCCTTTGCCTCCCCACCTGGATAGGACTCCCACAGTATCAAAGCTGTGCCTCTCTTATTTATTTGTTAACTTACCGGTTCTGTCTTCCATATGGGCAGAGACCTCACCTGCCTCATCCGTCTCCATGTCTCCAGCACATGGTAAAGCACCTAGAACATTGCAGGTGCTCATTAAATATTTGCTGTGTCAAATGGGAACAATCTTTCAACTCCCAGATAATAACACCCAGTGACAGACTGGGGTTGGTCACAGATCATAGGTTTGGAGTCAGAGAGATGCAAGTTCGCATCCTGGTTTTGTCACTCACTGGTGAATGGCCGCAGGCAAGACACTCACCTCCCTGAGCCTCTGAGCCTCTTTCTGGGAACAGAGATAATAACATATATTGAAGGTGAAGTGTGTGGCACTAGTAGGGGCTCATTAAATAGAGATTATTGATATGGATAATTACATCTTTGTTTCATACTTACTTTGCACATGAGTCTGTTCTTGCCCTCAAAAATTCAGTTTATTGAGAGACACAGTGACCTGCATGGCCAACTATGAAACAATGGTGAACGTATTAAAACAGAGATATGAACCAAGTACCACAGGAACAGAGGCAATAACAACAAATTCTACAATTCCTGCATTGGAATAGCATTTTACAGTTTATGTACCATGTACACTTCTGTCATTTATTTGATTGGCTCCTAGACTGTTGGAGTAGGCAAGGCCTCAGCAGCTCCATTTTACAATAAGAGATCAGAGGCTCAAAGAGATGACATCATTGGCCCATGGTCACACTATATCTCCTTGCCCTGCTATTTGTATTCCCCCAAAATTCATATGCTGAATCCTAACCCCCAAGTTGATGGTACTAGGAGGTGGGGCCTTTGGGAGGTGATTAGGTCATGAGGGTGGAGCCTTCATGAATGGGATTAGTGCCCTTATAGAAGAGACCCCAGAGAACAAGCTTGTCCCTTCCACCCTGTGAGGACACAGTAGGAAGTTGGCCATCTGCAATCCACAAGAGGGTCCTTAGCAGAACCTGACCATACTGGCCTCCTGGTCTTGGACTTTCAGCCTCTAAAACTGTGAGAAATAAATTTCTGTTGTTTATTAGCCACCTAGCCTGGTATTCTGTTACAATAGCCTGAACAGCCCCAGACACCCACTCTATACTTCTTCCACTACACTCACTCCTCTGGACACCTTATGTGATTATCTGTGTATGTTCCATCTCCCAGGCTAGAATGCAAGCTCCTTAACAGTCTGTTTTGTTCACTGCTCCATCCCTAGTTCCTAGAACAGTGCCTGACACATAGTAGTCACTCAGTAAATATGTATGGAATGAATGAATGGAAGATAGAAGAAAGAATTAGTGAAAGGCAGGTGTAGGCTTCAAACCTCTCAAGCAGGAGGCAGAATAGCTGGCTAAGAGCTCAGCTTCTGGAGCCTGACAGCCTGAGTTTAGATCTCAGCTTTGCCACATACTAGTGTGCAACTTGGACAAGGGATTTAACCTCTCTGTGCCTCAGTTTCCCCATCTGTCTAATGGGGATGATAATATAACACCTAGTTCATAGGATTGTTGTGAGGACTAAATGAGTTAACATTCATAAAGTGCTCAGAACAGTGCCTGGTACATAATAAGCCTCAATATATATTTGGTAGCTTAAAAACAACCAACCAACCAAGGTATTTTGACTCCAAATCCAGCATTCTCTCTCTACACCATGTTATGTAGAACTGTATAGTTTCCAAATGACTAACATATTCATGATTTTATTTTATCTTTCTATCATTTTTCTATCTTTCCCTGTGCAAGAAATAATGATATAATATTTTTTTTGGCTGTGCTGCACGGCATGCAGGATCCTAGTTCCCCTACCAGGGAAACTGTGCTCCCTGCAGCAGAAGCACAGGGTCTTAACCACTGGACCACCAGGGAAGTCCTCAAGAAATAATTATTGTCCCCATTTTACAGAGGAGAAGACTGAGGCTAGGCACAATGGCTCAAGACCACACAAAAGCTTGGTTAAAATAACCTGACTTCAAATCAATGATTCTGTCCATGATTCCACAGGTAACTCTCTCCCCTAGATTTAGCCTGAAACAGGAAAAAATAAATGAATAAAATCAGAGACTGGCAGAGATTCTCAGAAGCCCTAAAAACATCAGTCTCTCCCATTTTCAGGATTTGGAAATCCACTTAATTTTCTCCAATCATGGGCTGTCATTGTATACAAAACAAATGTTGCTGAGACTTTAAGGGTGAGGAAATCTCCTACAGATTCAAGAGTGATGGATCCAAGGCTGCAAATGTCTGGGGAGCTCTCTGTTGACCAAAGCCCTCTCCTCCCCAAAAGCAGCTGTTATGGGCCCAGAACTGTGCCAGGTGCGTGGCAGTAGGGAGAATGCAGTGAGTTCTTCCCACAAGGTCCTCTCTTTGGTCCAGTTTGGAGGGTGGAGACAGAATCTTCCTGGGGCTAAGCTTGTCAGCTGCCTGCTTTCAGATGCCCTGGGTAGGCGTGAGAATTGGATTTTGTTTTAAGTGACCACAATGCTAACCAGGCAACTTGAGTCCCAGAAGTCACTGAGGAGAGAAGATGTGGAGGTACGAATAGGATGAATGAGTTTTTTTGTTTGTTCCCTCACTCGTTTATTCATTGCATCCTCATTTATTGTGCCCTTAACCTACAATGGTGATCCCAGAATCCTTTGTCTTTATTCACTTTATTATTTAAATAAGAGATTTAAACCAACACCCTTGCAATTCTTCCTGAGCCAGTAATAACCACCATTTATTAAGCATCTACTACAAGCAGGCATAGCACATGCATAACCCTTCAAGGTAAGCATTATTATCCCCACATACAGATGAGACCGTGGAAGCTCTGAGAGGTCAGGTGACAGGCCCAAGGTCACACAGCTACGAAAAGAAGGTCAGGATTCAAACCCAGGTGGGCCTGACGCCAAAGCTCAGGCTGTGGTTGAAATTTTAAAATTTGAATACTTGAGTCATTAGAAAGAATGCCTGTAACATACATCTAAGATGCAAGGTGTAATAATAAAATGACTGCCTGTGGCTCCACAACTCAATGGAGAAATAGAACATTCCCAGCATCGTCCAGGTGCCTTGTGTGTCTGGCCCCTATTGCATCCCTCTGCTTCCCCCCACTCTGACCCCCAATCAAGGTAAACACTGTCTAAATTTGGAGTCCATTAGTCCGTTTTTTGCATGCCTTTTGTTGCTTTATGTTGTTTTACCACATGCATTTGTGATAAATAACTATGAAGATAAACCATTTAGCTTTGAACTTTACATAAATGGTTTACAGTATGTCTTCTATGGCTTGCTGTCTTCTATAAGCTTCTAAGATTCACCCAGTTGATATATGTGGCTTTATTTATTTCCACTGCTGTGAAATTCCATTGTTTGAATATACCACATTTTATTTATCCAATTTCTTGTAGGATATCTAGGTCATTTCTAGTTCCTTTCTTTCTTTAAAAATTTTTTTGCTATTACAAACAATACTACAAAGAAAATTCTTTTTTTTAAATTGGAGTATAGTTGGGACTTCCCTGGTGGTCCAGTGGTTAAGAATCCGCCTTCTAATGCAGGGGACGTGGGTTCGATCCCTGGTTAGAGAACTAAGATCCCCCATGCCGTGGGGCAGCTAAGCCAGCGCACTGCAACTACTGAGCCCAGGTTCTCTGGAGCCTGCATGCCACAACTGGAGAGTCTGCACGCTGCAACTACTGAGCCTGCGTGCCTCAACTAGAGAGAAGCCTGCACTCCACAACAAAAGATCCCACATGCTGCAACTAAGACCCGATGCAGCCAAAAACAAAATGAATAAATAAATATTCAAAAAATAAATTGACGTATAGCTGATTTACAATATTGTGTTAGTTTCAGGTGTACAGCAAAGTGATTTGGTTATATATGTGTATATCTATATCTATATCTATCTATCTATAGATAGATACATATATATTCTTTTTTTGATTCTTTTCCATTATAGGTTATTACAAGATATTGAATGTAGTTCTCTGTGCTATACAGTAAACCCTTGTTGTTTATCTATTTTATATATAGTGACATGTATCTGTTAATCCAATATTCTTAATTTATCCCTCCCCCTCCCCTTCCCTCTTTGGTAACCATACATTTGTTTTCTATGTCTGTGAGTCTGTTTCTGTTTTGTAATTAAGTTCTCTTGTACTATTTTTTAGATTCCACATACAAGTGATATAATATAGTATTTGTCTTTCTCTGTCTGACTTACTTCACTTAGTATGATCATCTCTAGTCCATCCATGTTGCTGCAAATGGCATTATTTCACTCTTTTTTTAATGGCTGAGTAATATTCCATTGTATATATACACCACATCTTCTTTACCCATTCATCTGTTGATGGACCCTTAGGCTGCTTCCATGTCTTGGCTATTGTAAATAGTGCTGTTATGAACTTTGGGGTGCATGTATCTTTTCCAATTATGTTTTTTTACAGGATATATGCCCAGGAGTGGGATTGCTGGGTCATATGGTAGTTCTATTTCTAGTTTTTTAAGGATCCTCCATACTGTTCTCCATAACGGCTGCACCAATTTACATTCCCACCAACAATGTAAGAGGGTCCCTTTTTCTCCACACCCTCTCCAGCATTTATTATTTGTAGACTTCTTAATCATGGCCATTCTGACTGGAGTGAGGTGATACCTCATTGTAGTTTTGATTTGCATTTCTCTAATAATTAGCGATGTTGAGGACATTTTATGTGCCTGTTGGCCATATGTTATGTTATGTCCTCTTTGGAGAAATGGCTATTTAGGTCTTCTGCCCATTTTTTGATTGGGTCATTTGTTTTTTTGATATTGAGCTGTATGAGCTGTTTGTATATTTTGGAAATTAAGCCTTTTTGTCTCTTCATTTGCAAATATTTTCTCCCATTCCATAGGTTGCCTTTTCATTTTGTTTATGGTTTCCTTTGCTGTGCAAAAGCTTATAAGTTTGATTAGGTCCCATTTGTTTAGTTTTGCTTTTATGTCATTTGCCTTGGGAGACTGACCTAAGAAAATATTGCTATGATTTATGTCAGAGAATGTTTGTCTATGTTCTCTCCTAGGAGCTTTATGGTGTCATGTCTTATATTTAAGTTTTTAAGCCATTTTGAGTTTATTTTTGTGTATGGTGTGAGGGAGTTTTGTAACTTCATTGATTTACATGTGGCTGTCCAGCTTTCCCAACACCACTTGCTGAAGAGACTGTCTTTTCTCCATTGTATATTCTTGCTTCCTTTGTTAAAGATTAGTTGACCGTAGGTGTGTGGGTCTATTTCCAGGCTCTCTATTCTGTTCCATTGATCTATATGTGTTTTTGTGCCAATACCATGCTGTTTTGATTACTGTAACTTTGTAGTATTGTCTGAAGCCTAGGAGGGTTATGCCTCCAGCTTTGTTCTTTTTCCTCAGGATTGCTTTGGCAATTCTGGGTCTTTTGTGGTTCCATATAAGTTTGAGGATTATTTGTTCTAGTTCTGGGGAAAATGTCATGGATACTTCGATAGGGATCACATTAAATCTGTAGATTGCTTTGGGTAGTATAGCCATTTAAACTATATTAATTCTTCCAACCCAAGAGCATGGGATACACTCTTCCCATTTCACTGAATCTTTGTTGATTTCCTTTATCAGTGTTTTATATATAGTTCTCAGCATATAAGTCTTTCACCTCCTTGGTTAGACTTATTCCTAGGAATTTTTTTAATGCAATTTTAAACAGGATCTTTTTTTTTTTTACTTTCTTTTTCTGATATTTCATTGCTAGTGTAAAGAAATGCCACAGATTTCTGTATATTAATCTTATATCCTGCTACCTTGCTGAATTCATTTATCAGTCTTAATACTTTTTTGTGTGGAGTCTTTAGGGTTTTCTACATAGAGTATCATGTCATCTGCATATAATGAAAAATTTACCTCTTCCTTCTGATTTGGATATATTTTATTTCTTTTTCTTGTCTGATTGCTGTGGCTAGGACTTCGAATATTGTGTTGAAAAGAAGTGGTGAGAGTGAGCAACATTATCTTGTTCCAGAATTTAGCAGGAAGGCTTTCAGCTTTTTACTGTTTAGTATTATGTTGACTGTGGGAGAAAATTCTTGATCATAACCTCTGGTGCACCAGCAAGGGTTGTGCATGTGCAGGGTGGAATTGCAGGATTAGAGGGCCTGTATGTGGTGCCTTACTCAATATATCCAAAAAAATAGTTGTACCAGTTTACTTTGGAGCCTATGAGCTAGAGCAGTGTCTTTCCAGGGGTCAGTGCTGGGTTTAGGAAAAGGGGTTCCAGGGTGTTGACAAACTGGTAAGCCCTGAGATTAACCTTGGGAAATTCCTACCTCTAAGTGTGGTAATTCACAAAGGAGTGCACAGACTTGATAGTTTATCTCCAGAGCTGAGCTTCTGATGTTGGAAATGATCGCTCAGTTACCAGTTAACATCCCAGGAGACAGGATCCTCCGATAGGACACACGAGAACCAAGAGAACTTGAGATGATCTCACCACATCCCAGGGGACTTGGCATCTTGGCCAGAGCATGTGGGCTTGGAGCATTTCTTAGTCGTGTACCCTCTGGTGGCAGAATCCAAGTTTGTCAGCCTTGGATTCAAGGCCATAGGATGGAATGACTGGAGGCAGCTAGGTTCTGGTTGGAGTTTTGCTTCTTTCCCTGCTTGTACTTTTTTCCACCAATATTAATTTTCCTTCTTTTAAATTATTGATTATGTAATAATTCAAAGAGTTCAAAATTCAAAGTATAAAATTATACAGGGAAGAGTCTTGCTCTCACTCTTGACTCCCACTGTCTCAGTCTCCCTCTGAAAGGTAATTGCTTTTATCCATTTTCCATTCATCCTTCCAGAGTCTTCTTTATGTACAAGCAAAGATGAACATAAAGTCTTATTTAAGCCTCCTGTTATAGAAGAGATAGCATATTATTCCCATGATTCTGCCATTGCCTTTTCACATAACAATGAATCTCAGCTATCTATTCCATGTCATTACATAGAACATTTTATTGTTATTTAAAAAAATACCTATGCAGTATTCTATTATATTCCACAGTATTTATTTATCATCTACTATGCACCAGTCTCTATGCTGAGTGCTGGGGTTAAAATGATTAATCAAAACAGGCCCACTTCAATAGAAGTTAATTAAAAAAAAAAAACAAGCCCTGCCCTCAGGGACACTACAGTCTAAGGGCAAACAGACAAACAATTATGATAAAATACTGCAGGAGCTCTTCCTTCCAAAAATATTTCTCCAGTCCCAACCCTTGTCAGGCATTGCTCTGGGCATGAGGGAGACAGTGGTGAATAAAACCGATGAAAATCCCTGCCCCATGGCACTTCCATCCTAGTGGAGCTACTGTTCTGGCACTGTGATAAGGGGGGCTGGGGGGGCACATGGTGGGGTCCCTAACCTGGTCTTGGTATCAGGGAACACTTACTGAAGGAAATGATGCTTTAGCTGGTGACTAACAGCTAAGGAGGAATTGGCCTGGTGAAGGACCAGAGAGGGGCCAGAGTTCCCAACAGAGGTCCCCTGCCAGGCAGGGCGGGGAGGTGAGAGGCATCCCTGGGGACTGAGAGAAAGTCCTCCGTTTGCAGCATCGAGAGAGACTGTGGCCAGAGCTGAGCCCTGACAAGCAGGCAGTGGCTGGCGGTGGTGGGCCCTTGTAGGTCACAAGAAGAACTTGTCCTGTGGAGGCCACTGCGATGGCTGCCATGTGGAGTGGCTAGGAAAGGGACAAGAGGGCAGGCAGGGGGCTCAAGGGGAGGGAAGTGTGGTCTAGGCAAGGCTTGTGGTCGGCTGGACCCGTTGGAACAGAGGATGAGGGGAGAAGGAAATGAATTCAAGACAAGGACGAGGAGGTGTTGACAGGAGATGGTGGGATGTGAGTGGTGGGAGAGGAAGCCTTAGTCTCCTCATCTGAAAAATGAGGCCAATGCCCTCCTCCGTGGGCTGTTCTGGAGGATTCACTGGTATGAGGAGGGCTCTTGGCAGTGTTTCTGTCCCCTCACTGCCAGCACCCCTTCACCTGGTTTTTTGTTTGCTCCCCTCCAAGCCTATGAGCTTAGTTACAATTTTTCTGTACTTCAGCAAGGGAAACCTACTGCCTGATCTTCTAAGCCCTTGCGCCCCCCATGCCCCCAACAGGCATGCACAGAGTGTCCTGGTACAGGCCGCTGCCCTCTACTGGAACTAAACTTCCTGCCTTGCCTGTCCCCCGCCTCCAGCACACACCACAGAGGGGGTCTCCAGGCGCGCATGCAGCAGGCCTGGCCTCACGCAGGTCCACTGTCGCAGCTGTGTCTGCTGTGCGCGGCAACTAGTTATGGTGTTGCTGCCAGCATGGCTGCTTTGAGGCTGCCATTGGACTGTGCGCTCCTGGGAACAAGACCCCATTGTGGGCACCTGCCACGTGCCTGACTGCGGCATCTGCCTGTGGCTGTGGGTGCCGCAGTGGGAGCCTCTGCTGAGCAAGAGCAAATGCAGAAACAGCATTTCCCCAAATCCCCTTGGGCAGTATGGCACCCAGTAGGGCCCGGCCAGGTTTATTTGGCGAGAAGATCTGGGTTTGTTTTTCTCCAAGCCCCATGAGCGTGTGCTGCCCAGAGCCCTGGCCTGGTTCTCTTGATTATTCACTAGCAGCCTGGAGCTGCCCCTCGGAGGAGGGCTGTAGTGGGTAGCGGAGCAGCCTGGTCGGAGCAGTCTTGTTCATCTAGGTCCTCTTCTCTGAAAGGACGCTGAGGACAGGGCCCTGGGACATGCTGCCCCTGCCCCCCCTGCTCCCCCCGCCACCCCCGCCAGGCTCTAGTGGGCTCCCTTTGGCCCGGAGTTACAGCCCCACATCCTGCCTCTCTCTGCCAATACCTGCCCCTACTGGCTGGGAACCGAGGGCCAGTCTCAGACTCAGGAGTGGGGGAGGGGGTGTGGAGCGGCCCACAGTGTTTTGGCTCAGTTCCATTTGCCCTGGAGACTGGTCACTAGCATGTCCCCTAGTCTTGATAGGAGGGATGCTGTGGGCCTTAGCTCGCCACTCTCCATCCCCATGTGAACATTCGGTCTTGGCTCCTGACTCTGGGGAAGGTTCAAAATGCGTGGTTTGGGGCTGGTGTTGAATCTCCATGTGGCTTTTGCAAAGACAGAACCTTTTATCTCCAAGCGGCCCAGGTGGGCCTGGCCAGGGCTCTGTCATTCTGGAGGGCACTGAAAACATAGTGCTTACTCAGGCGCAGTTTCCTGGGTGTGTGCCACCTGTGCTCAGAAGGACCCCACGCTTGGTTTAACGATCCAGTGTCACCGTCTTGGAACTCTTCATGATTTTTGGACAAGGGGTGGGGAATTTTCATTTTGGGCCCTGCCAATTATATCACTGCTCCTATTTTACTTTTTGTTGTCTCTGTCTTCCCTTTTATCATCTTTTGAATTTTGAACTATGGGGATATCGAAAAAAAAACTTTAAAAACTAAATACCACAAAAGATTAAAACAAAGAAAAACACACTTATTATTTGTTGTGCACATTTAGAATGGTCCCTACGTCCATTGTGGTGCACGAGCTGCTGCACACACACCCACGCACCACACGTCCAATCCACAGTCCGACCGACTCCCAGGAGAGCCTGTGTGACGTGCAGGGTGCCACGCCCATGAAGGACACAGAGACAAAGCTGTGCTCCAGGCCACCTGCTCCTATGTCAGGTCCATGCCGCTGCCCAGGACAATCAATTCTTACTTCACAGCTGGGTGGGGAGAAGAGGTTCCCCAGACTCTCTTACTGACTCCCACCTCCCCTTTCCCCCTGCCTCTGGGCATATCTTCAGTGTCAGATGACACTTGGAAGCCATAGGCTAACATCCCCAGCTCTGCTGGGAGCTCAGGGAAGAATACTTCTGTGTAGACAGGAGACTTCTGTGGTGGGCATGGATGTGGTCATAGGAGACCCTGGGGGGTCATCTTGCCTATTCCCTTCAGGTTGGGCTCTATCTGTGTTGTTTATCGCCAGAAGAAAAAGAAGAGTATGGCTGTAGAGACTGCAGGGACAGAGACTCCATGAGCTTTCCAGGCCCCTCTTCTAGTATTTGTCACTGATGCAGATTTCTTGCCTGAATCACCGATGCTGCAGTTTTTGCTCATCTCTCTGTAGGCTTAAGAAACTGGGATTTTCCTGCCCCACAAATCTCGAACGGTTGAAAATGCCCAGAGCCCGAGAACGAGCTTTGAGCATCTGCACAGGAAAACTGCAGTTCTTCGTGGGCCCGTGGAGCTTCCGCTTTCTGCTCTGCTGGAAGGAAAGGAGCACTGCTGCCCTCTGGTGGCCAGTTGACAGAGACTCAAGGAGTCATCCAGGGGGCGGGGTCCCCTTTGCTTTTCTCTGGGACGGCAGCTTTGAGTCCTCAGGTAAATTCATCTTTTCACTGTTCCTGGAACACAAGTTTGTCCTCGACCTGGGGCCTTGGCCCTTGCTGAAACCTCTCCTCAGAATGTTCTTTGTCCAGTTCAGGTGGCAGCCCCTTCCTCATTCTCTAGCCTTTGAGCCAATGTCACCTCCCCAGGGAAGCCTTCATGGACTACTTTGTCTGAAACAGCACCCAACCCCACCCCCGTCCCTCTCTGTCCCATTACCTTGTTTCACTCTGTTCAAGCACTTACCTGCTATTTGAAAATACCTGTTTAAATTCTGTGCTTACTGCCTCTCTCCCTCGCCAGAATGTCGGATCCAGGAGAGCAAGGCTGGTTACATTTGTCACTGGACCTCGATGCATCGTACATAGTAGACACTCAAAAATACTTGTTGAAAGAATAGTAAATGTATCTCAACAAGAGCAACTGAGATTCAAGCAGAGGTTCTGGTCTTCAAAACCACACTGACGTGGGCAGGGCACATGCGACTCCCATTTGACAGATGAATAAGCTGAAGCGCAAAGAGAGTTACGGGAGTTGCCTGAGCACCAGCAGGGAGAAATGCACCAGTCCCCGGTGGGTTTTTCCTGCGCTCCCTCAGTCCTGCATTCTGGAGGGGACAAACAGGGGGTATCCCAGGCCTGAACAGCTGTTGCCAGGGGTTGAAGTAGATCCTCACTCCCTGGCCCCGGTTACGAGGGAGCCTGAGCTGCACCTTTGTCCAAAGCTGTGCTGTGGCTCTTGGGGGGTGTGGTGGATGGGCTGAGGAAGGCCAGTCCACAGGAGAATATAACAGGACTCCAGAGAGAGAGGCCTGTCTGCAGAGATGTGCGTTCTGGAGCAGGGGTGTGGCTGGGAAGGGCGTGTGGCAAGAAAGCTGGAGTCCACGAGGGAATCGTGACTCCTCTGGGGTTTGGCTGTGACATCCTGAGTTTCATCCAGGCTCAGGGGCCCAGTCCCGGCCTCTCTACACTCAGCCTGAGTCAGGGCCGCCCTCTGGTTCTGGGTCCAGTGCAGATGCGAGGGGTTCAGGGCTCTGGCCGCAGAGCCTGGACTGCCATCTGAGCTTGGGCAGGCAGTGGGGCTGGTGGGGGCCCAGGATGACCAGGCCCTGCGCGTGCTCTGGCCCTGAGTGTGCAGAGACGGAGTCTGCTCTGTCCCTGGGTGTGCAGAGAGGCAAGGTCAGCAGCAACTGCTCTTGGACTGGCCTTCTGGTGAGAGCTTGATGGAGTCTGTGAGGTAATTCTCCAAGACGCTTCGATACTGGAGAAGGAAAAGAGGAGTCAGCGTTCGCGTCCTGGCAGGCAGAGCTCCACCTGCCCTCTATTTCTTAATGACCGATGGTGGTCGGGCTTTCTGCTCCCCCACCTTGTGCAGCTGGGAAACTGAGGCCCAGTGGGGGAGGAAGTCTTCCCCACCCCCTCCTTCCTCACCTCCTCCTCCAGCTCCTTCCCAGGAACCCAGAGCAGGTGGGTGGCTGTGTTAGAGGCCCAGGTCTCCTGACCTCCAACCAGGTCTTGTAACTTGCCATTCTCCAGAGGGGACAACTGAGGTGACGTTTGCCCTCAGGCAGAGATGATGACGGCCCACTCCTCATTTCTGCAGGAAATCTCTCCCTGCAAACGTCCCCACACCCCAACCTTCCCTCACCGTGCCCACCTCTCAATCTCCCACCATCCTCTGAACTTCCCATGTCTAGGGATCCCTCCCTAAAATAGACTCAATGTTTCTACTGGGGCTTTTTGCTTCTTTGCCCACCCTCCCAAAGTCTCCTGTCCCAGCGAGGTCCAGAGAAAGCCTCTTCTTAGTCTAACAAGCCTCTCCTCACCCAGCTGGCCACTCCTCACCTATGACCCACCTAGCTTGGTTCAAGGGTGAGGGCGTCCTTCCTCAAGGAGATGGGGTCTACACACTGAAGGGTCTCTTCTTCGAGGGATCACATTTCTTTCCTTGGCCAAATCTCCCCCCAGTCTCCGAGCTCCCAGCATTCATGTTCTCCCCGCAGCCGGTGGTGTGTGTGTGAGGGTGAGTGGGTAAGTGGACACACTGGTGTGGACCTGAGCTGGACAGACCCCCCGTGTGGGGCTGTCTGTCTCAAGTGCCCCTCTGAGGGGACAATTTCCAGAAGAGCGGTTGTGCCTTCACTGATTTTTTTCTCCTTCATGGCTCCTGGGCTCCGGCTATGGTGCCCAGCTGGTGAATGTCAACCAAACACTTAGTGCCGGTGACTCTGGACCCCAGAAGGCTGTGTCAGACCTGTCCGTGGCACCCTCATGATGGTCGCCACCCAAGACACGAGAAGGTCCCCTGATGCCCTGTCACTCGCTGCCACCACCAGACAGCGAGCAGTAGGTTAGCCTGACAGCACAGAGCTCAGGGCACCGGGCCTGGGACCCAGCCCTTCTTCCCACTGTTTGCTTCTTGAAGAGCCCCCATTTCTCACCCGCTCCCTGGTAGGGTGTCCAGGCCAACAGAGCATCAGCTACCCTTATGGGCCTGATGGGCCTTGAGTAGACCTCAGCAAATTCTTTGGAGCTATTTAGAATTTTATTTGTTATATATATATATATATATTTTTTTTTTTCATTAGGAAAGATTAGTGTTGGGGAGTGGGGGACAGTGTCTCCCAATGAAAGCCTGTCCCTCTGGGGATGTCTCCACACCCCAGTTCCATCTTCCCCTCCTCTGGGGAGGATCCTAGACCACTGCTGGCAGAGCCGGCCCAGCTCACCACAGGCCTTCCCCAGCCCCTCACCCTGAAAGAGCAGAGTCCTCCCCTGAGGTGCCTGAGGCTCCTTCCCCCAGCACTGCCCAGGTCTGCTGTGTGGGCTCGGGGCTGCACCGCCCGGGACACCATCCAGTCCTCCAGCTGGCCCCATCTGCAGGGCCCACTCACTCCACTGAGTTGATTATAGTTAAAATCCTGACACTTCTGGGCTTCCCTGGTGGCGCAGTGGTTGAGAGTCCGCCTGCTGATGCAGGGGACACGGGTTCGTGCCCCGGTCCGGGAAGATCCCACATGCCGCGGAGCGGCTGGTCCCGTGAGCCATGGCCGCTGAGCCTGCGCGTCCGGAGCCTGTGCTCCGCAACGGGAGAGGCCACAACAGTGAGAGGCCCGCGTACCGCAAAAAAAAAAAAAAAAGATTCCTGACACTCTGAGCCTCACAGGGAGAGACGAGGAGGAGTAGAACATTACTGTTTCAGTCCCTTTCTAAGCTGACTGATCCACTTCTCCCAGAAAGACAGGCTTTTGAAAAGACTCTCTTATTTTTGTACTTTCCTGGTCCCCCTCTCACCATAAACATCAAAGAGACCTTGCCTGGGATCAGGAACTTTCCTAGCTGGGTCTTTTGGACCCAGGGGGCAGGGCCTGTTGATTCGTCACCCCTGAGTATGCCTCACCCTCACGTCCACAGAAGGCCCAGCTGGGATCGTGAACAGAACCTGTGCCTTGTCCTGGATGCCAGCCTTTGGGAGGGAGAGTCTAAGCTGAGGGCTTTCTGAGCTGCTTTGCAGTTTATTCGAGGAACAAACAGTGCTGCCTTTGAAGGTGTGAGAAACACCCTCGTTCACTTTGCACTTTATTCGAGGAACAAACAATGCTGCCTTTGAAGGTGTGAGAAACGCCCTCGTCCATTACACCGGCAAAGCCTGAGGTCTTCACGCCAGCTCTCTTCACCCAGTAATAGTCACATCCTCCCCAGGTCCAAGTCAGCCCTGAGCTCCTCCCACTTATGACATCATTTCACTCGATAATGGCATCATCTCTCTCCTCAGGTTTCCTGCAAACCTTCCAAGTCCCTGGCAGTCCATAATTAGATTTCCTGTGTAATTCTTTTCTCCAGACCCCAGTCGTCTTAGCAAGTATGTGCATGTCTAACTGTAAAGTAACACCATAGTATCCTAATGCATCATTTCAGTGGGGATGTGACTGCGGGAGTCTGTCCCTCCAAGCCTGGTCACCTCATAGCCCTGACTTTAGATCCTACCTCCTGAGGACCTCATAAAAGTCCTATAATTTCACTAAGCTTACCTGCCTGTCAGCCTGCTTCCCTCCCGGATGTGGCAAGTTTGTCTTTCTCTAATTAATCCAAAAGGAACCAGGCCTCCATGCTGCAGCTCATGCCGGGCCCCAGCAGGGATGGTATCGCCAACTTGGTAAGAGCAAAATCCCTTCATCCCAAATCCCCCAAAGCAGGTGTGTGTCCCTTCTTTGATTATGAGGGCATTCTTAGTCATCTTTTGGAATAACTAAATACCCTAATCCTTGAAAGTGGCCAGGTTGGGAAACTAAAGTAACTAGCTACCTTCTCTCCTTTGAAAATGTAAACCGAGTACCTCTTCTGGCGCTCTGCCTGTAAGCTGCTTTTTCCATCCAGAGCTCACTGCAGAGCTCAGACATTTGGGGAACCTCAAGAAAAGACCAGTGTGAGACCCGGACTCTGCTGCTGTGTCCTGCAGGCCCCCCAGGCTGCTACAGCTATACCAGTCCCCACTGGAGCAGCAACCACGACGTGTCAGTGGTGGAGACCGACTACGAGGCCTATGCCCTGCTCTACACCGAGAGCTTCCGAGGACCGGGCCAGGACTTTTGCATGGCCACGCTCTACAGCCGCACCCAGGCCCCCAAAGCTGAGATCAAGGAGAAATTCGCCACCTTCGCCAAGGCCCAGGGCTTCAGAGAGGATGTCATTTTCTTCCTGCCACAGACTGACAAGTGCATGGAGGAGCACACATAGGTGACCCCAGCCCTCAGGACTTGGTCATGCTGCCCTGCTCAGTCTTTTCCTTCTTCAACACCCCCAAGACCCCAGCCCCGGCTCCTGCGCCACTGGCCCTGCACCCTCGGGCTTTATCACAGCTCTGAGAATAAACTCCGGAAGCAAGAAAAAAAACAAACAAAAAAACAACAAAAAAAACCCCACCCCAAATGCCATGTGCTCCATTGCCTCCTCCTCTTGTGACGCTTTTGTTTTCCCCTCTCTTTTCTATCTTGGTCTATAGCATCACTAATCAATCATCCCTCCGTTTGCCAAGCTAGAAACCTCGGTATCAACCTCAACAGCTCCTGATTCCTTCTCTCCTACATTTGATCATCATCAACCCCTGATGGTTCTCCCTCCAAAGTCTCTTTAATCTACCCCGTCCTTGCCATCTTCATCCTCTCATGCCTGGACCTTCTGAATCACCCATCAAACCCATCCTCCCTGCAGCATGAAACTTCCCTGTTGAAAGCCCTTAGCCATAGCTTTCATTTAAAAATAGCTACCTTTTATTTAACGCCTTCTCTGTGCTCTCATATTATTGTATTTAGCCCTGGCAACAACCCCACGAGGAAGATACTATTACTTGTACTTTAAAGGGAAGGAAGTGATGGCTCAGGGGAGGCTGTATGACTTGTCAGCGACACAGTGAGTAAGAGGTAGAGCCGGGAAATAAGCCAGACCCACCCGGCTTCAGAGCCCAGCTCTTCCCACCCCAGGCTGAGGCTCCCCCCTTATTCTAGCAGCACCTCTCACGTCTTCCTCTCCAAATACTCTGGGCTGGTGTGAATGAGCACATGACCTCCCTGGGAAGGAAGGGAGAGATACTTGTAGGAAATGTCCTTGAAAACTCCTGTTTGATTTTAAAGTATAGATTTGGAAACTCCAGTTTCACCTTAAAAATCCATGTGAGTTTTTACATTCTGTGCTCTAGTAATTATGTTTATTTTTGGGTGAAATGTTTCCCTTCCAGATTTCTGAATAATAGAGACCTTGCTGGAGGATGCGCCCTGCTGGCCTCCAGGTCCGTACTGGGCCCCTGTGTGCCCTGGGAGTCTGGCAGCGGGTCTAGAGGTCCTGGGCCTACAGCATGAAGTCCAAGGTCTGGTTGGGGCTCACCAGGCCTTCAGGGTCTGGTGCTGTTGGCCTTGAGAGCCCCATCGCTCACCTCAGCCCAGCGGCCCCACTTCCCTCCATGCCACGGTTCTTCCTCTTACAGACGGAGCCCTCAGTGGTCCCTCACGTGAGCCCTGTGGCCTCTGCCACACCCTTCTCTCCGCCCTTCTGCGGCTCTTGCTTGTGACTTCAACGGTCTACCATGTCCCCCACGCAAACTGCATATGACCTTTCAACCTCCAACTCACACGTCACCTCTCTGGGCAAGCATCCTTGCCTGCCCTCGCCACCAGCACCTCTGAGTCGCCTCGATGCCTTGGTCATATCCCCTCCCTGCCCCAGCCCATGGCACTTACCTCACTCCATGACAGTCTATCTGTTTTCTTTTTTATTTTGTGAATCTGTATTTTTTGTCTTTTCCATTATGGCCTATTACAGGATATTGAATATAGTTCCCTGTGCCATACAATAGGACCTTGGTGTTTCTCCATTCTGTATATACTAGTTTGCACCTGCTAACCCCAAACTCTCAATCCTTCCCTCCCCTCCCCCCTCCCCCTTGGCAACCACAAGCCTGTTCTCTCTGCATGACCTCCTATTTTGGATGCCTTACTCCCTTACCTGACGTTGGGGCCACTGAGGTCCACATCTCCAACCCTAGCCTGACAACTCAAGAATGTTTATGGGATGGAATTATTTCCATCTTATGAGGAAATTGAGGCTCAGAGAAGTCATATGTCTTGCCCAGGGGTCCACTTGAAAGCATGAGGGCGGGATCAAACCCAGGTCAGTCTGACTGCAGGTATCACACCCGTGACCGCCACACTTCTCATCAGTAAATTTCCCCCATCCTTGTGAGGGACTGACATGGGGTCGCCAATCCATTCTTTTGCCAAGTAAGGACAATGGAAAAGAAAAACAAGCAGACAAACTACCATCCACTAACATCACTGTGTCATAAAAGTGACACAGCAGGAAGGACATAGTTTCAAGAATGAAGGACACTCCTTGTCCAGAAAGGACAGATGCTAACTACACACAGACACTGGCTGTGGGCTGATGATGGAGCTTCCCTGTGACTAAGCACTTGGCGATCACTGCACTGTGTCTGTGGAGGATCAGTGATCATGTACCACCCTATGAGGTCAAACAGGTCAAATCCCTCACCTTCCAGGGAATGGCATGAGCAGGCACATCTGTATTACCGGCTGTGTGATAGAGCAGCACTTCTTGACCATGTGCTAGAGATAGCCACCCCTCTTCTTCCTTTTAACATGACACAGTGAGGGCTGGGGGCCAGGAGGGGAAGCATTAATAATAGCACATGGGGGCAAACTCTGAGATTAAGGCAATGGGGTGTGTGGGTGGCAAGCTCGAGCCCTCTCCCTGGGCAGCTGCTAGGGGTGGCTGCTGTCCCTCTCCATTGTGGACAACCCACAGGGCAGGGCCAGGCAGACCAGTGACAGCAGGTCCTTCCACAGAGGGGAGCCCCCCGACTGCCCATCCTCATTCGCTCCTTTCCTCAATTCAGAATCACTGCTGTGATGACCTTCTCCCCATTTCTAAGAAGCCCACCTTGATTGCATATGGCAGAATAATGAAACATGCTGAGCCCCTCCCTGTGCAAATCTCTCACGGACCCTCTTCAGAGTTTCTGAACTCTATATGAGAATGGCATTAAAACCCTGCTAATACTTCCAGGGGACCTTCCCTGATCCTCCTCTTCTCTCTCCCCCTTCTCTCCCCTGCAGTATGGGCTGTGTGTCCCTCCTCTGGGGCCCCATCACCAGTCCTTGCCCACCATACGGTGCCTGCACTGCAGCCACTCCTGTGCCAATCTGTCTCCCTTATGAGAGCATGGGACCCCGGAGCCCTGGACGGGACCTGACACACGTGACATACTCAACACATGCTTATTGAGAGACTACACCAAGTGGTCTACATCTATCCATCATTTTGATTGGAGGATGTCAGCAACTCCCACAGGCTTCATTATTCCACTTGGACCAATACTTGGCACCTGGGGCTTCTCTCCCATCAGTGAGGACTGAACTAGAGCATTACTTCTCAAACTCTTACTAAATTAGAGTCTCCAAGGGTGAGGTATAGAACTGAATTTTTTAGAAACTCCACAAATGATAATCAGCCGGATTGAGGGACCACCGATGATGGATTCTAAGGAAGCTTTATGCCTCTGGTATTCTGTGGTTCCAGAATTGGAATACTGTTGAGCCCATTCAACAACTGATAAATTAAGATGATGAGCAATCCTGTCCCACCCACGTCCCTCCCAATATATACTTTTCTGGACGCTCCTGAGTTCCCCCATCCTAGGGGGCAGCTGGCAGGTGCCACTCACCCTTGACAGAGCCCGACTGGCCAGCATCTCGAAGGCTTGTACCACATTGATGTCATTCTTGGCACTGACTTCAAAATAGGGAATATCCTTCTCTTCACACCAGTCTTGGGCTACCTCCTGTGGCACCTGCGTGAGGGGAAGAAATGATCACTGTTCCTGTGTCCCCATCCCTACCATCCCCACCATGATTATCACCATCATCACAGCCACACATTCCCCACCACCACTCTCTCTTTTTTTTTTTTTTTTTGTGCGGGCCTCTCACTGTTGTGGCCTCTCCCGTTGCGGAGCACAGGCTCCGGACGCGCAGGCTCAGCGGCCACACGGGCCCAGCCGCTCCACGGCACGTGGGATCCTCCCGGACCGGGGCACGAACCCGCGTCCTCTGCATCGGCAGGCGGACCCCCAACGACCGCGCCACCAGGGAAGCCCCACCACTCTCATTTATTGAGAACCTTCCATGTGTCTGTAAGTTTACAGGTGTTATTATTTTTAAAATTAATAATTAATTAATTTATTTATTTTTGGCTGCATTGGGTCTTCGTTGTTGTGCGCAGGCTTTTCTCTAGTTGTAGTGAATGGGGGCTGCTCTTCGTTGCGGTGTGTGGGCTTCTCACTGCGGTGGCTTCTCTCGTTGCGGAGCGCGGGCTCTAGGCACATGGGCTTCAGGAGTTGCGGCTCGCGGGCTCAGTAGTTGTGGTGCATGGGCTTAGTTGCTCCGCGGCATGTGGGATCTTCCTGGACCAGGGCTCGAACCCGTGTCCCCTGCATTGGCAGGCAGATTCTTAACCACTGCGCCACCAGGGAAGCCCCACATGTTATTTTTTAACATAAGCCAATGGAGTGGCTATTTTTAGCTCCATTTTACACATGAGGAGACCGAGGACTGGAGTGTGTGGGGCTGAGCAGGGTTTGAACACAGGCTTGGAAGAATTAGAGCCCTCTGCGCTATGCCATCTTCTTAAGGCCTACACTAGGAGCTTCTTCCTGCCATTGACTCCTTCCTCAGTCCCTTCAAAGGGAGGTGGACATAACGGACACTAGCCAGGGAGGGAGGACTTCCTTCTCCTGAGCTGGCTGACCAGGCCCACGCTGCTGGGCAGAGACTCAGGTCCCTGTTAACCCTTCTTCCTCAGGGTAGAATCGTTGGAACAGTTGATAAGCTCCCACTCTGGGCCAGATACTAGGTTAGACATCTGATCATATTAACTCACTTAATCCTCTAACAACCTTGTGAAATGGGTCTTTTTAGCTTCACTTTATAGATAAGAACACTGAGCCTCAGAGAGGTTCAGGAGCTTGCCTCAGATCACACAGCTAAGAAAGGCAGAACTTGGATGCAGCCACAGCTCAGTGCTCCCATGGCATCTGCGCTGCCCTCTTCAGGGCACTGCGCAAGAATTGTGCTGCTGGTCTGTCTCTCCCACCAGACTGCAGGTTTCTTGAACTCAGGGTCAGGACTTTTAGCTCTTGGCCTGGCACCATGAACCACTCAGTACAGGCTGAAAGAATACGGCTCTACCCAAATGCAAACACCAATCACAGTTTGAGGATGTTAGATTGGAGAATGCTCTGGCAGCCCTGTGGGTTACTTCCAAAGACAATTGGTTCAACTGAGTTTAGTCTAATCAATTATTTTGGGCAAGAGGGAATGACCATATATTGATATTTGCTGTGCCTGATACTTTATAACCATTATTTCACTTTAAGGGAGCCAAGGTTTTTCTCATGGAGAAAGAATCATTCTGCCCCTTTCCTGGAACCCAGGGAAGCCAGGGGGAGATCTGAGACTGTTCCTTGTCACACTGTCTCCTGCAGGCTCTGGAAAGTCTAGCTTACTGGGATTAAAGGAACCATCACCGTCCTCTGTCTCTTTGGCCCTTGCTGTCCTGGCCTCAAGACAGGGCCTCATGGCTCTCTTTCACAAAGCCTCTGTTGTCCAGGGGCATTGCTCTGGTATTGTGAGGCTCGCTTCCTAAGACTGCAGGGTAGAAACTGGGGTCAGCTAAGCAGCCTGCCCTTTGGGGAGCCCGGATGACACCTCTGGCCCCCCACGCTCAGTCTCCCTGGAGCTGCTGCACTTGAGCAGAGCAGGGAGAGAGTCCAGGCCCTGGTCTTGGCCTCTGATCTCTAAGGTCCTCCTGCCTTTTGGGGCGAGGAGCCCCCGAACAGGCCACGACTGCTCTGTTCTGTGGAGCATAGATGTCCTTGATCTGGTGAGCAACCAAGAAGCCTCACAGATCGGAGAAAATCCTGAACTATTTGGATGAAGAATCAAGGATGGCCAAGTTGCTGATTATTACTGTCCTCACTAGTAACACACAAATAAATAATCATTAGAAATTAACATGTTATAATAATACCTTGATGGCATCTTTGGAATCCCAAAGGTTTTGCATCTTTTAAAGTTCTTTTTTTTTTTTTTGCTCCCAAATATTTTATTAATAAGTTTTATATAAAAAACAAGATAGTGTCATACTGTATAAAAGGCATTGAAAGCATATGTATGGTGGTAGGTTCTATTTTCTCTACCAAATTAACCAGCCATGATGGAGTTAAGAGTCAGTATCGTTCATATTTTTTTGGAATACTTCAAAGTACAAAAAGCAGTGTTAATATTTTAAGTGCAAAGAAAGCTTATAATAAAATAGACTTTAAAAATTACAAATAAAAATCTGTACATCAAGGATATTTTTCAGGCCTTCCTGTGCGCATAGCACGGACATAGAGAAGGGGAACTGCCGAGAGAGGACCCGTCACATCAGGTGTTACAGGTCTGGCCCATTTCAGCTTGCAGGACCATCTCCTCTTTTCTCAAGGGGAAAGTGTCGATCAGGTTGAAGAGGGCCACAGGCGTCACCAGGGAGACATAGCGCTCCTTGTCCATGCCATGCTTGTCCACTAGCACCATACTGAAGGAATACAGTGGGATTCTCAGCAACAGCCTGAGCTGCAGAGCTAGGGCTGGAGGCATAATCTTTGCTCCTATCCTGCCGATGAGGGTCGGGAACACACCTACCAGCTCCACTACGGTGATGTGTCGAAGATCCAGGCCACATTGTGCTTGCTGCAGCATCCCCAGCTGCAGCCGGTAGAGGAGGTTTCGGGCTGTGGGCGTGGACACGATGAGCAGTCTTCTTTTCTCATAAAACTGATCCAGAAGCGCAGCTGCTGTTCGGACGCCGACATTGACATTCATGGCTTCAAAGCCAGCAGCATCGCATCTTCCAGCCTCTCTCCTCTCTGACCTCCGCTTCCCTCATCTTCTTCTCTGACCTAAAGTTCTTTAAAAGACCTTAGGGTGGGCTTCCTTGGTGGCGCAGTGGTTAAGAATCCACCTGCCAATGCAGGGGACATGGGTTCGAGCCCTGGTCCAGGAAGATCCCACATGCTGTGGAGCAACTAAGCCCGTGCGCCACAACTACTGAAGCCAGTGTGCCTAGAGCCCGTGCTCCGCAACAAGAGAAGACATGGCAATGAGAAGCCCGCGCAACACAATGAAGAGTAACCCCCGCTCGCCACAACTAGAGAAAGCCCACACGCAGCAATGAAGACCCAATGCAGCCAAAAATAAATAAAGAAAGAAAGAAAAGAAAAAAAAGTTAAAAGAAAAAGATTTTAGGGCAAGGACTGGACTTACCCTTCTTATTGCTCCCCCTTCTTTATATCCTACCGCCACCAGCTAATGAGCATTTTTCTGGGCACATCGTTGGTGCTCAGGAGTTGCAGTAAAAATGGAAGTAAATTGCAATGAAGTCAAGTGTCTCAGCTTCTCCAAGAGGCAGGGAGATTCTTCATATGCTATGGCATGAGAAGCTGAAGCCCAGACTGGTGCCCAAGGTCACCCAGAGACAAAGCTAGGAAGACAAGCCCACACCTACAGCCCGATGATCTCTCTGTCCCTTCTCTACCACTGACAGTGACTGGGCCTGCCCAGAGTCCGGTTATGACAGACATTTTCTCTCACTTCTCCCCGATCATTCTCTCTTTGGTTTTTATGGATTGATTAAATACACACTCTAGAATATCAGTTGAGATTGTGTTGCAAATTAACATTCCTTTTATATCCCCTCACCTCTCCCACTCAACCTCAGAATGTTGCCCTGGGAAGAAAATGACCCACCCAGCACTTTTCCCTTCCAATTCTAGTTACAGCTTCATGATTTTTAAAATCGCCTCGTCTTCTTTTATTTATAAAATAACAGCTATTTATAATTTAGGCTCTGACTGTGGAAATAAACTCAGGGTGTCAGCCGTGGGGACATGGGAAGTATGAAAAATTTGAAAGTGTTACTTCCATTGATTTTGTTTTGGCTGACAATATACTATTTTTTTAAATTAATTTATTTTTGGCTGTTTTGGGTCTTTGTTGCTGTGCACGGGCTTTCTCTAGTTGAGGTGAGCAGGGGCTACTCTTCGTTGCGGTGCGTGGGCTTCTCATTGTGGTTGCTCTTCTTGTTGCGGAGCACGGGCTCTAGGCGTGAGGGCTTCAGTAGTTGTGGCACGTGGGCTCAGTAGCTGTGGCTCGCAGGCTCTAGCACGCAGGCTCAGTAGTTGCGGTGCACGGGCTTAGTTGTTCCATGGCATGTGGGATCTTCCCAGACCAGGGCTCAAACCCGTGTCCCCTGCATTGGCAGGTGGATTCTTAACCACTGCACCACCAGGGAAGTCCCGACAATATACTATTAACATTTTACTTTCCCTGTTACAATTCGGCTTGTTCATTAGAGGTCAAACGTTTGACAAAATGAGTCCACTTTGCAGACTTTTATTTATGATGCTTTTCCATCTCATATGCATTTAATTAATTAATTTGTTTGTTTGTTTGCCTTTGGCCGCACCGCATAGCGTGTGAGATCTTAGTTTCCCAACCAGGGATCGAACCTGTGTCCCCTGCAGTGGAAGCGCGGAGTACTAACAACTGGACCCCCAGGGAATTCCCTAATATGCATTTATTTATTATTTTTTTCTTTTTCTTTTTTTTCTAACATCTTTATTGGAGTATAATGCTTTACAATGGTGTGTTAGTTTCTGCTTTATAACAAGGTGAATCAGCTATACATATACATATATCCCCATACCTCACTTGCATTTAAAATGATCAATTGTGTGTGTTAAGATTAGTGTGTCGATACATCTTAAACCAATCACAAATAACAAAGAAAACATAATCCCAATGTTATGGATCAGTAGTAAGTCAGACACTGTCTGAGAGCAGAGCGAAGAATTCACATCCTAGTGAATAAATTCCTTGTAGCATAGATGCTAGAAGAAGTGTTCTTTCTAATAAACTAATTTTTTTTTCACTTTTACCTTGTGTAGAAGGAGTAGGGGTTTTAAGAAAAATCTAAGTCAGTAATTTCTTTAAAATTATCTGAGGTATTGATGGATTGATTGATTGTGGTAAAATATACATAAACATAAGATTTACCATTTTAACTATATTTAAGTGTACAGTTCAGTGGCATTAGTACATTCACATCTTTGTGTGACCGTCACCACTGTTCATTTCCACAGCTTTTTCATCATCCCACATCTAGCATATATGTTTTAAATATTCATTTTCTTTTTGTTAAGTAGGAAGAGCTTCCCTATCTTCCCAGCCCACACCTTGGAGATATTAAATTAAGGAGGGTAACGGTCACTTCCATGTATTAAGATTGCCATGTGCTTTATGGGCATCATTGCCTATAATCCTCAAACAACCTCATGAAATCTGAGTCTGGTCTTTATTTCACAAAGAAGCTGGAACTGACCAAGGACACACACGAATTTGAGCATGAATTTGAGCCCAGAGAAGGTGCCCCTTCCAGTGGCCCTCAGCTCTTATCCACTCAACCCTGTGCAAGCGGGGACCGTCTCCAGCCTGGATCTCCAAGCCCAGGTTGTGCCTCTCGGTGACTGGCAGCATCCCCTGCTGGGTCTGTGCCTTGTGAGGGCAGCCGCTTCCCAGCCTCACCTCTGGCTCCACGATCCTGGGTGTCTGGATTGAAGTCCCTCTGCTCTCCCCACTTCCAGTTCCTCCTCTCCACTTCCCTGTGCTCACTTCATGGCTGCGAGCACTTCCTTACCTCTGTGCCTCCTGTTCTGCCTCCCTTCAAGCCCTTCCCTTGTCACCCGCTCCAGTGCGGGTTATTTCCACACCCTACTCAGTACAGACCCCAGAGACCTGCTTGGGCTTGCCTGGGTCTTTGCTGCTTCTTTCGAACTCTTATTCTTCCTCTCTCTGCAGAACAAAGCTCATCCCCCTGCAGCTGGGAATGGACCCCCTCTACCCCTCTGAGTCATCACCTATGCCTCCCATCCTGCCAGGTACCCCCTGGTTCACTGAACACTTGCAATCTCGTGAAGCTTCCTCTGCATGCAGCCCCCAGTGCTCACGAGAGCCTCATACTTCCTTCCCCTGTAGCTGTCTTCACCTTCTCTCCACTCAGCCTCTCCTTCCCAGGCCCAGACCCAGGGCCTCCATTGTCTGGTCTCCTTTCCCCTCCCTCCTTCTGTCCTGTTCCTCAACCTCTGACAGCCTCCTGGTTCTTCAGCCTCTTCTTGTCTCTCCTTTTTCCTTCATGGGTTCTCAGTGAGTGCCCTGGCAGGTCTGTTCTTCAGCTACCCTTGTCTGGAAAAACCTTCCATCATCAGGTCCCTGGCTTTTACCCCATGTACCACTGTTGAAGAAAAACACAACATAGACTCCACTTCAAACTCCTGGTCTCCCTGAGCCCTTGGTGTCACCCATCAGTTCTGGTCTTTGTCCTTGACTAGCTCCTTCACCCGTTTCTCTGCAGAGTAACTGGTACAGCTTCACCATGATTCTTGAGACTTCTCCTGGGCTCCCTTCCTCCTCTCTCTCAACAGAAGATGGTGCCTCTTATTTCACTGAGGAAACATCGGACTCTCAGTCTTGAACGCCCTCGACTGCCCACCCCACGACTCGCAGGTATATGAAGCAAGATGTGAAATGGAAGTTTTGGCAGAGACACTACAGTGTGATTGATGCCAGGTATCAAGTTGGTTAGGAGATAGACCACCCCTGGGACCGTGCACATTTCCAGAGGTTCATGACCAAGAATCTGCTAGATGACTCTAACACCCCCGGCATGGAATAAAAGGATTGAAAAGGAGGGTTAGAAAGGATTTTTTTTTTGTGGGGGGAGAGTTGTGTTGGGGGGACAGCCCTCCCAAGAGGGAGACCATGTAAGGCCTCACCTCTGGCCAAAAGAGGGCTTCAAGGAGGCCACTTGGAAAGGTTAACATATGACCCCTGGAGTTTGGTGGCTACAGTGGATTGGTATCTGATTGCATCTGAGGGATTTAAGGCAAAAGGCAACAGGGCAGAGAGAGGACAGACTGCACTAAGAATGAATTACCCTTGGCCCTACAATGGAGCCAGAATGCACGGGTGTGCCTTATGAAAGAGAGGCGGGCTCCACAGAGAGCTAGCCAGCCTGGAGCTGTTGTAAACCCCATCAGGAAGAGTGTCTGCAGGAGGAGGGGACCCCATGGAGTGGAGGATGGCTCTTAAGCTCCTAAATTAGGAGTTGAGGAAGAATATGCAAGACCCTTGTCAGGGGAGGTACAGTTAAATGTTCCCAGTGGAGGCTTCTTAGGACCCAAAGGAGTAATCCACCAAGAGACAGCTTGAAATACCTGTTGGGCCCGGAGAGCACAAACTATCTTAAGACAGTACCAGTCAAATAAGGATTTTTTCGCTTCTCCTGACCTCTTATCCCTCTTTTTGCTTCTTTCCTGATGGGGTCTGAAACCAAAATTATCCTGAGAAGGGGAGGAAGTGTGGACACATAAAGTTGGCAATGAGATGCCCCTCCTAGACCACAGTGTTCTCACTTGCAGCTGGCCCCAGTGGGAAGAAGAGAGACCCTTTGGCTGTGAATGAACTTAGGACTTAGATTCTTATTTGAGATTGGATATTTGTAATTAGAGAATTGACACTAAATTTGCAACCTGAAGTTACCATATAATCGATGACTTCTAGATTTCTATTTCCAGCACAGACTTCTCCTTTGAAGTTTCATTCTTACGTGTTCTAAAGCCTACTGGTCATCTCCAATTAGTTGTTCTCCAAGCTCCTCCAACTCAGCATGTCAGAACCAAACTCACCTCTCTCTCTGAACAAGAGGCTCTTCTTTATGGTGGTAATAGCTTAGTTGGAAGCACTACCATCCATTCATCCACCCACCCATCCATCATTCCAAATGATGCCTCAGTTCTCCTATCACTTTTCTCCATTTGAACACTTGTGAAAATGTGGTTCAAATATGAACCCCATTTATTTTCTCTATTTGAAACACTAAGACAACTTGTTCAGACGCTCTTTCTGGTGTCCTTTGGGCTTTGTTTGGCACAAGAGCATCTTTTATAAATTGTCTACTTTTATTCTTTTCTCATTAGTAGGCAACGATGAACAGAGCTCTACTCAATGCCACTGCAGTGGTAAACACCTACATACGTGTGGTCACTGCAGTCATGGAGCAAGCAGATCATTTGTCAAGTGGTTGGCCAGATGATATAGAATATGCTTCAGCTAATAAGAAATAAATACTGTATTACTACTTTCCCAGAAAATTTGTAGTTTCAAGAATTCATAACTGCAGACCCCCTATCTGACCCTGGGTAGAAATACTGTTCTACAGGTTAATTCAAATCCCACCTGCCTACTTCTGATGCCTTCATTCTGCCATTCCCTGTCTCTAGACAAAATCGCCTTCGGTTCTCGGCTCACATCATGCTATTTCTTACCTTTGTTCTTGCTGTTTCTTCAGCCTGGAACCCACTTCCTTATAGGAAGCCCTTTCTATACTCTGGGCTTGAGTAGATAGATGCCCTTTCACTATGGTCCCCAAATATCCAAGGTGTATCTCTATGATTGCTTATGATTTATCTTATTGTATCATAATTGTCTTTAAATTATCTGCATCCATTACTAGACTGTGATATTCTTAAGGTAAGGACTATGCCTGATTCAATTCTGTATGTGTGGGACTTAACTCAGTGCCTGGCATATAGCCAGCCCTCACATGTTTGGTGAATGAATGAATGAATGAGTCAGCGGTACCTGCCGGTCTGCCAGATCGATCTTGTTCCCCAGCACCACCATGGGGTAGGACTGCTCCATTGGAATGGTTTTGGCCAGAACATCACCCCTCCAGGTTTCCAGGGCTTCAAAGGTCTCCAGGTCAGTGACATCAAAAGCCAGGATGCAGCCATCAGAGCCTTTGTAGAATGTAGACACCATGGAGCGGAATCGCTCCTGTCCTCCTGTGTCCCAGATCTGGAGGGGAAGAACAGAGGCTCCATGGGGCTGTGATGAGTGGCTGAAGGTATGCCCAACCAGGTCACATCGTGTCAAAGCTTCCTTTTCTGGGTAGGGGGCAGATAGCCCTGGCACAGGTGCACGAGGTCCTTTCACACATGGGCATCACACACCCTGTCACCCATGTACACTACAGAATCTCTGCACTAATATTTAACATCCCAAGAGTACTTTCACATCTGAGTCCTCATTTTCCACCTGGGGCATCAGGACAGGCATTGTTCTTCCACCTGATAGATTTGGACCTTGGGAGTGACTTGCCCAAGTCCACTTGGCAATTTTTCCAGGGAACCTGAGCCTTAGAGTGGGGCCTCTTAATTCTGGATTAGTGCTCTTCCTTCTAGATCAGGGATCAGTAAATTTTTCTGTAAAGGGACATATAGTAAATAACGTAGGCTTTGCAGAATATACACCATCTGTTTCCACTACTCAATTCTGCTGTTGTACTGTGAAAGCAGCCATAATACCGTGAGTAAACAAATGGGCAGGGCTGTGTTCCAATAAAACTTTATTTTCAAAAGCAGATGGTGGACCAGATTTGGCCCATGAATTAAAGTTTGCTGATCTATGCTCTAGACTCTTCTAGCTCCTGGTGCACATTGCTGTGTGAGTGGCCGTCCAGGGAATGTGGGGTGATATTCAGGTGTGTATGTAGAAGAGAGAATGAGAAGGTGGCTCACCTGTAGCTTCAAAGTTGTGTCATCTAGTATGATAATCTTGGAGAGGATGCTGGCTCCCAGTGTGGTCTGATAGTCCTCGTAAAATGTCTTGTGCACGAATCGGTGGAGAAGGGAAGTCTTTCCAACACTAAGGAAAAAAACCCAGACACGTGTGGACACACTACAAACACACACACACACACATATCCATACCTTTCTCAACATCTTACCATGACCCTCTCACTACCGTCTCTCTTTGAGATTTTGAATTTCTAACACTTGCAGTTTGAGTAGCTTGCTAATACTAGGAAATGGACACTAGAAGCAGGGACCAAAGTGAGCGGAGAAGTTGCAGAGAGATGAGTGCCTCACAGCAAAAGGGTCAGGTCTTTCCTGTATGTGGCAGGAGGTAGGAGGGCAGAGAGATGCTAAATGGCTTGCCTAATTCACATACCTAGTTACTGCAGAGTTAACTGCAGAGCCGGGGTCAGAAACCAGGTAGCCTGACTCCCAGTCTCTTTCTCCTATCTCAGCTCCCTTCCCTGGGGTGGAATGCCCTCCCTGGTGCCACTCTGAATCAGAAAGGGACCCATGCAATGCGGGAGCACATACAGGGCGTCTCACTGTTCTTGGGGAGGAGCTTCTTCTCAACCCCTAGACCCCGAGCTGAACTTGGCTTACCCCAGGGCTCCGATGATGATGAGCTTGAGGTCCACCTTCTTCCGAGGATTCATGGAGGGGCTTCAGAGCCTGTAGGGAAACAGAAGTCATCTACATGCTGGCCAGAGTAACCCTGTGGCCATTGTCACTGGAGCTGGTCTCTACTTTCCCCTCGTCATGTGCAGAACTCTGCCCTGGGCTCGGATGGGGTTGTTCTCCAAAAGAGGCGGATGACTCAGCAACCCTTACGCACCCACCTCCTCACTTCCCCTGGGGGTCTCCCTGAGGCTGGAAGGATGGTGGCCCTACCCTGTAGGACAGGCACACCTCTTACCTTTCAGCTCTATCAACCCCTCGGAGCACCAAGGCTGGACTGGACTGAACAGAGGCCTCGCAGACAGCCTCTGTTCCAAGCCTGGAGCCAGGGACGGAGGGCGGTGCGGGAAGAGGAGATGGGGGTGGGACAAGGGGTCCATTGTTAGGACTGCTGAGAGGCTTTGGATGCAAGAGTTGCCTTCCTTCAGCCCGAGGTGTTGCTGCATTGGCAGAATCAAAAGGCTCTTCTTTAATGCAGCTGGTGGGGGTGTAACTGGTACATGTTTCTGGAAAGCTGCTTGGCAGCAAGTATTGAGAGCCTTAAAAATGTCCCTGCCCTCCACTTCTAGGAATTTGTCCTAAAAAAATAATCTGAAACGCAGGCAAAGACTCTTGTTCAAGAATGTTCTTTCCCAGCGTCATTTATAAACATCCAACAATAAAGAAGTGGTTAAAAAAATCATGGCACACGGTGAACTATCAAGCAGTCATTAAAATGGAGTGTGTGAGCTTATTATAATAACGTGGGAAAATGCTTATGCCATAGGATCTAAATGAAAAACAGAAGACACTAAACTGTACATACCATACTGCCCCCCCCCCAAGTATTGAAATGAATTCCTACTTGCATGGAAAAAGATCTAGAAAGAAATATATAAAAAACATAAGTGGTGAATTCTGGGTGGTAGGAAACTATGATTTTAATTTTGTTCTCTATACTTTTTAGTATGTTCCAATTTTTTTTAACAACAAACATGTCAAACATATATTGTTCCTATAAGAGAAAAATACTTGTATGTATGTTTTATACATATAAATTATATATGTATATATATTGTGATTATTAACAAGATAAAGCAAAACTGTCTCAGGGAATTATGCTTAACTGGCTCTTTGATTCTACCCTTACGTGCACACACATATATACTATTCCCAACTCCTGGGTCTTCTGACCTTGGATGCAGTAGATGTATTGAGTTAACCTTGATCTGACTCTGCTTGGTTGAGGTAGCAAAAGTTGGCCATCTTGAACATGCCTGGTACTGGGAAAAAGCTCTCAATTGGATGTCCTGAGGTTTTGGTTCTAGTTCTCACTTTGCCACTGTGTGACCTTGGGCCAGTTACTTCCCCTCTTTGAGTCTTGGCTTTCCAACTAGAGGATGAGCCATCTGGGCCCCAAAGACCCAAGGCCCCTTCTGGTTGAAAAATGCTTTATCTACTGGAGTGTAACTCACTGGGCCATGAGAGCCTTGCCCAGGGCAAAAGACAAAGCAAATAGGAGCCCACTCCAGGGAGTCATCAGGGGAGAAAGGAAAGGGGTGAGTGATTACAGCAGAGAGAAAATGTAAAGTGCCCCGACAGAGGCCCCAAGAAACTGCTGTGAGAATGCAGGGCTGGGGGAGAAGCTGCCAATCCAACTGAGCCCTGAGGAAATGACACATGTCGTTGGGGGTGATATTTCCAAGGAGGAAATGAAATATCAAAGCTCTGGGAACAGGGGGTGAAGAAGGTGGATGGTTTGCTTCAGGGAAGGGTGAGGTGAAGAGTATATAGAGAGAAAAGCCTAGAAAGGAAGCAAGATTAAGATGGGTCATGAAAAAAAAAAAAAAAGATGGGTCATGAATACAGACCAAGGATTCTGTCATTCATTTATTCATTCGTCAAACATTTCCCACGCTTCAGACAGGCAGAGGAAGAGAATTCAAAGTATTAACAGGGGCTGGTATTTTGTAATGGATGTCACCGCCCACAAGGAAAACAGCCAAGGGAGAAATGACTCAGAAGCTTCTGAAAGGCATGTGTCTCTAAGCATCAGTTACCACTCGGGAAGGAGAGCAAGGGTGAGCTCTTTCCTAAAGGCTTTGGTACAACCCGCTAACTTAGCCCCAAAAGCCAATAGAGTGCCCTGGAAAGGGAGTCAGAACAAAAGGGAGGCAGGGGAAGTGGGAAGGGAACCAGCATTGGCTGAGCACCTGCAGGGGCTGCTCTGTAGGGCTTAGGAAATCATGAGCTATGAGATGAGTATAACGGGGGCTCAAAGGAGCCAAGTCACTCATGACTCATCTAAGGCCCCACAGGTAGTATGTGGATGAGCTAATGTGTGAATCAAAGGCCAGAGAAGGCTGCTCCGTGCCATGTTGCCCCCTGACGTCCTGAGTTTGAACTGTAGAATCTGTGTGCACAGGATCTAGGGCACTGGGCTCAGGTTTGGTGAACCCCAACAAAACTCTGGTAGAGCTGTAGGGGGTGAAGAGAACGGCAACCAAAGTGATAAGAGCCACAGTGGAAGCCAAGGGAATGGGCTGCTGAACAGGAGCTGTCGTGTGTGGACTGACCACAGGGGTCAAAAGAGCATCCTGAGGCCGAGGGGAGCAGATTCACACGTTGCCATGCGGAGTTGTCAACGCTCACACTATAAGCTAAGGTTTACTCACCTGGTGGTGCTGTAGAGTACTTTGCGAATATGCAAATAAACATATCATCGGGAGGTTAATAAATGAATACATTGTTATACTACATTTAACACACATAGTACATTATTATAATGCATTTATGGCACAAATTAAGGGCTCGAGAAACTTTAGCACACAGAAATATCTTGTGGGATTGATACTACTCTTATCTCTGTTTTACCACTGAAGAAACAGGTGTTTAGAGAAGTTAAGTATGTAGTTCATCTCTAAAAGCACGGTCTGTAAGTGGCAGAACTGGGACTTGAATACAGGCCTGACTCCAGAGATCACACTCTTAGCTGCTAGGTCCTACTTACTGCCTTCTGTGAAACTAGAATGAGGATCACACACCCTGACACTTGGTGCCCCTGTCGGAGAGTCTGGGGGGCTGAATGGTTTGGGTTTGACATGGTGCAGCAGAGCTGGTGTGCGTATGAAGGGAAAGCTGGGGTTGAGGGCGGGGTAGGTGGAAAGTGTACGCCGTATAACAGAGGACCAATATCCACTATGTGTAAAGCACTCTACAGACAATCAAAGACAACACAGAACATAAAAGCGGGCAAAGAATACGCATAAGTAACCAGTAGAGATCTTATAAATGATAAGTAGTAAGCTTTGGGAGACACTTAAACTTACTGATTTTTAAGGACATGCAAAGTTAAAAAATACTACTTTTTTACCCACCAGAGTGGCAAAAATTAAAAAGATTGATGATAATATTTAGTGTTGACAAGTGGGTGGTGGAAAACTCTTGTTTACTGCTGATAGACTATGAATTGGCACTGTCTTTTTTGGAGGGCAGTTTGACAGTATCAAAATTTAATATGCATATACCCTAGGTTCTAATTCTAGGAGTCTATCCAACAGAAATACACATATGCTCAAACATACATTTTTACAAAGATAATTGCTGAAGAACATTGTAACCTAAATGTCCATCAATAAAAGACCCTTGGCATAAATTATGATCCATACATACTCTGAAATACTAGGCAGTTTTTAAATGAGTGAAGTAATGAAGTGGAAAAATATGACAATTTAAGTGAAAAAAAAATCACTGAACATTTTGTATAGTATGATCCCAATTGTATAAAAACAACAACCCTATGTGTGTGACTATATGTTTAATATTATATGTATGCTTGTCCTGCAATACATAGAAAGCTATGGATAGATACATACTAAATGATTAATAGGAGGTGGGGAAAGGTAGATTAGAGGCAAGGAGCTATTGTTTTATTTTATATATGTCTTGTGTTAAAATTTGTTACACAAGTCTAAGTTGTTATTGTAATTAAAAATATCAAATAGGGCTCCCTTGGTGGCGCAGTGGTTAAGAGTCCGCCTGCCAATGCAGGGGACATGGGTTTGATTCCTGGTCCGGGAAGATCCCACATGCCACGGAGCAACTAAGCCCGTGAGCCACAACTACTGAAGCCCACGCGCCTAGAGCCCGTGCTCCACAACAAGAGAGGTCACCGCAATGAGAAGCCCACGCACCGCAATGAAGAGTAAACCCTGCTCGCCGCAACTAGAGAAAGCCCGTGCACAGCAACGAAGACCCAACATAGCCAAAAATGAATAAATAAATATTTAAAAACTTTAAAAAAATTTTAAAGCCTGGTGAGGACTTTTCAGTGTATGTGGCATGAAGTCCAGTTTCCTGGCTCAAATTCCTGGAATTCCTCACTACGTCTAAAATATATATATATATATATATATGTAAAATAAAGACAACATTTTATAAAGAGCAGGTGGAAGGATGGCAGCCCAAAGTCATCTGACTGTGACTTCCTGACAGGACAAGTCACTTTTGTGTCTGGGGCAGGAGAGAGAGGCCTCCTGGGACTCTGGAGTGATCATGGGTTTTGCAGTCAGAGTTTTCATCCCACCTCCATATATTTGTGACCTTGGGAGAGTTTCTTAACCTTGGTGAGTCTGTTCCCTTGTGAGTAAAATAGACATCACTCATGGCTGTGGCTGATTCTGCAGTGTGGCATGTGTCATGTTCTTAGAGCAAATTGGAAAGACCTGGTTAAACGGTTAAACACGGTGGGGGGCAGATACCTGATTTGTAGTGCCTGCCACTTTCTGTGGTGTAAATACTCCCACCATGGCTGATTTCAAGCTACCAGTGTGGATCATTCTCCAGTTCACTACAGAAGGACCCCAAAGTTCATCTAGTCCAACCTCCCACCCAGTGCTTGAGCCATCTGCAGTATATTCATGGAAAGATGGCCAGAATTGCCCCACAAAACTTGCCTCCACTAGGGGTGGATTTCTCCTGGAAGCCACAGAAAGAATGCTTAGTTCCTCTGCTACATGCCAGCCCTCCTGAGATTTAAAGTCTTGGAGTTTTACTTGAGTCTTTTCTTCTCCAGATTCTTATAACTCACCTCAGCCTTTACTCCGAGCCCCCTTCACCCACCACTGCTGTAGTCCTTCCTCTGGATGAGCCCTCAAAGTCTGCTGCCATGCAGATTCCCCTACACCCCGCCAGAAGGGCAGGGATTTGCTGAGGCTGCTATTTACAATAGCCTGTCTCTCTCTTCCCTTCTCCACCACCTTGGTGTGTGTGGTTGACTCTGTTCTTTGCCATGCCTTCTCACAAGACATTCAGGATCAAGCAATTCCTGGCCAGGAAACAAAAGCAGAATTGTCCCACTCTCCCAATGGATTTGTGTGAAAACTGGTCATAAAATCAGGTACAACTCCAAGAGGAGATATTGGAGAAGAGCCAAGCTGGGTCTGTAAGGAACCACACACGAGACGGCCCACATATCGATGCTGTATCAAGGTCACTGGCATCTTACCATATCTAGCTGAAAACATTGCCACTGTCTGGACAGCAGGACATGTTCTATTGGGAAAAATGATTTTTCTCTTTGTTTCTATGCTTCTGCACTAGCAGGTTGGTTCAGTAGTAAATATGTGAGCTCTTTTGTTTGAAAAATAAAATAAAATAAAACAGCCTGGTCGTTGGTCCCAGTATAACTAGCAGCAAGAGGGTGACCAGGACTATGCCACTGGCAATGGAGGGTGGCTTCAGGGTAGACACTGGATGGGCTCACCAGGGAACCACGTGCAGATTTCAGACTGTGGCTGGAGGTCCTTCTTGTATCCTTTGGGCTCTGTCCTTGGCTGGGCTTTGGCAATGTCTGTCCTTTTAAGCCTCCTTCCTCCCACTCAGCTGACTCAGATACTTTAAACCAGTGCATCCTCCTAGAGGCCAGACTGAGTCATCACCCTCCACTGTTAAATAACAGTGAAAAGCAGGTTTGCAATGCAGGGCCCCCCTTCAGCCAGCTCAGGTCTGAACAGAGCAGAGTCTGCCAGGGACTGTTCTCCACTGCACGTAGCTAACTCTTCTCCCCATCTTGCCTGGCAGGACTTCTAAGCCCTAGCCTTGCCCATCTGCCAAAGCTCAATGTAGCTCAGTGCCCAGGGAGTGACAAAGATGGACTTGATGCCTCCCCAGTGCCCCCACCCCATGCAACACATTCTTTTTAAAGTCAGTCTTCTAAGAACTCTTGGACCTGCGCTGCTTTTACCTTCCCACTTTGCTTCTCTCTCTCCCCTCCTGGACCCAACCGGGACCCAGACACAAACTTCCACCTAAAAGAGGTGTTGGGTGAGGTGTCATTTCTGCTGACAGGGAGGAGGACTGAGAGGCAGTGAGCAGGGGCAGCTGAGATTTCTGAAGCAGGTAAAGCCTCCCCCTCCTCAGACCATCTTACCCCACGTCACTGCCTCCCCTCTCTGCTCCCACGCTTTGGAAAATAACACATGTATCCACCCTAAAACATAAATGGGATTTACAATCTTGAAGTAAGTTTGCCTTTGAAAAGAGGCTATCGGGGAGCATAAGTCTTTATTGCCTCTCAGGAAGGCTTACAAGTCTGCCTCACCCACCCAAATCCAGGTTTAGACCTGCTCTCTCCGGGACGGGTACACACAGCCCTGGTTTCAGGAGGCTCAGCACTCCTGTTCTTTAAGTTCTTTGGGGGTATTAGTTCTATTTCCCCAAGTAGACTGTCAGTGCCCAGAGGGCAGGACAATGCCTCACACCTCTCAGTATCCTTCCAAAGAGTCTGACCCATGCCGGGAATACTGAGTCTTCAGTAAATAGTCATCTATCCATCCATCCATCCATTCCCATCCATCCATCCATCCATCTTTCTGTCCATCCATCCATCCATTCATCTGTCCATCCGTCCGTCAATCTACCCATCCATCCAGCACATGTACTGCATGGCTACTACGTAGGTCTGAGGATATAGGTAAGTTACTATCTCCATGTGACCTGTGGTGGGGGATTGATCTGTAAGTCCAAAGAAATTATTTTTATTAATATACAATGCTAGCAACTATAGGACACTTTGAAGTTAGAAAAATGCCATCATAGCCCAGTGGACTTCAGAGTCAGGAACAACCAGTTTGTGGCAAGCTGAGACTAAAATCCGGGCCTGCCTAACGCTGTTCCTTAGCTTCCCAAGAATCACAGAGCTGTGCTGAGAGGCGTATTTATAGTTTAGAACAAGAGGGACACTTTCCTACTCCAGGGGTTCCCCCTTCCCCGATGAGACCCTTGGGTTGACACGGTTCCATCCCAGAAGGTGCCCTGTCAAAGTGGCGAGGGGACTCTGGGTGCTAGCAGGACACAGCCCTGCTGAAGGGCTCCGGTCTCTGGCTGGCCCTTCTCTGACTGTGCCGGCAGCTGCATCGCTTTGCTGCTGACAGCCGGCCGTGCAGAGCCCCGAGTCGGGCCCCAACTCCCCTGGCTGGGCAGGGAGTCCTTTCTGCCTTGGCTCGCTGCCACCCCCTGGGAGGTACTCAGGCGTGGGTGTTCTTTGGGCTGGATCTAAACCCTGCAGCTGACAGATTCTAAGCCTCCCTTGCCTCCACTCCTCCCCGCACCCCAAAACCCAAATACCTCTGGGGCTGCTGGAATAGACAGGAACCAAGAAAAGCTGCCAGGTCCCTTTCAGCCTCTGACGGCAGGCGGGGGTTCCCTCTGAGTCGGGGGTCTCCTCTTAGAGCAGCAGTCTCAGCTGGGTCAGAGGAAAAAGGCTTTGGGAGTAAAAAAGAGTTTGTTGAGGCTGAGCCACTTCTTTCTGAGTTTTCCTCCTCTCCCTCTCATGCACAAACTTGGGAAAGTTGCAAAAGAGGCTGGGCTGGGGTGACCTCAGCCGTGTGGGTGGAGGGAGTGGGAGGGTGGGAAAGCCAGGCTTCCGAGCTGACTGGATTTGGGGCCCCTTGAGAATTTAGTTTACAGGGACTCTGGTCCTGGGGGGAGTGAGGCATAGGAGGCATGAGGGTGGGCCCTTGTGGGTCAGAGGGTCTGCAAGGTAACGTACCAGTTTGTGGGCACCATAAAAAGCCTCTGGCTGCTTTTAGGAACTTCTGCCTCTGTTGCTGGAAGCCGCCCAGGAAAGGGGCCCTTTTGTTGGTTGAATTATCAGACTCACATGTGTAGTAGATTCCCTCCTGCCATCAGCCTGGTGGGGAGAGGTTTTAGTCCTCACGCCTTGCCCTCACTTTAATACTGCACACACACACCACATCTCCACACACACACACACACACACACACACAGAACCAGACTTGTGAGATGGGAGGCAAGTCCTGACATCTCCCTGTGCCTCTCAGATGAGAATGTGTGACTCAACCTGAAGTTCTTAGGAGACTACAGGAAATTAAAATGTTAGTGTAAGGCAGGTTTGAGCTGCCTGGAACTACGCCTTGGGTAACTATGGTTGGCAGATTAAACAGGAATAAAGTGAGTTTAGACACGCCCAGATGGATCCCTTTAAGGCTTAGAATACATTTGATGTGCCCCTCCATTCCCACATTCCTCCTGAGATGGGGTTTTTCCTCCTTGGAGTTCCATCCTTTGTTTAATAATCCTCACTGTCAAAAAAGTTCTTCCTTTTCTCCAATCTGAGTCTCTGACGCTGCTTCATTGCTACTGTCTAGGTCTGTCTGGTCAGGTAGACTATACATTCCTCAAGGGTGGACTTAATAATATTCCTGAACCCACACTAGGCCACATGCAGTGCTAGATACAGGCCCTGGAGAGGAGTTTTTGGTGGAACAAAAGCTCCAGTTGAAGCTCATTTCTTTGTTTCACTAGTAAACATGCCTGGAGGGAGGGTGCAGTGATTTCCATGAAATGTAGTATTGGACAGGATACATTAAATCTGGAAAAATTCTAGGGCATATTCCACTTGGTTTACTTTGGAAAAGGTGCATCTATTTGCCCTCAGGACAACCACTGGTTTATGACAGCCAATTTGCCCTTAATTTGGTGCCCTTTGGAATCCCCTGTCCCCCCATTCTTCTGCTTTTCTGAGATCAGGTTTTAAGTGAACGTGCGTGCGTGTGTGTCTGTGTGTGTGTGTGAGAGAGAGAGAGAGAGAGAGAGAAAGGGAGAGAGAGATGGGTATCTGTAGAGGTATAGAGGCACATTTGAGCCTCTCTCAGAGAACATGTAAAAGTTACCATGGGCCCGACGGCTGCTGTGGGTGCGTTTGGGTAGGGGAAGTGAACTGTCCTCAGCTAGTCATTACAGCCTCTGAATACGGGACTGAAATTTATACTTTTAGGGGATGTTTGCAAACTACCCTTAACACCTTTGGAAGCCAAGTCACTAACCACCTTCAGGCTCTAGTCCCCACTTCCTCTGTCTGCATGGATCAAAAGTCAGCAACTTCCCTTCTCTCCCTCTGACACATGCTCCACTGGAAAATGGCATCCAGCTTCTACTCTGCAGGGGAGGCCCTGACACTGTGTTCATTGAAGTTCCTTCCTTTCTTCCCTCTTGCACGCATTCATTCAATAATCTGAGTGTGTCAGACCCTTTGGGGGACACAAAATGGATACCTGTATTTTATCAGTGGAAATAAGACATGGTTCAAACTCACCTCTGGCCCTCACCACCGCCCTGCCAATGGTGCATTCTGAGCTGCCTTCAGTTCACCGCCTTGCTGGAGGTGCCTGTGTTTGCTGCAAATCTGTAGTCAGCTTGGAAACTCACCTCCTTGTATCTATTCCCCTTCTCTTTCTTCTTCACTTCCCTTTCCCCCTTTCTTACTTCCTTTGAATTGAACTTCCCAATAAAATGTTAAATATAAGCTTCTGACTCAGGCATTTTAAAAAAATTTCCCCTTAAGGAAACAGGCCCAAGATAGGACTCCATAAATATTTGTGGGGTAAATGAATGAATTGTAGGACAAGAGGTCAGGCTAGATAGTGTAGGATGAGAAACAGAGATACAGGAGCTAATTTGAAAAGGTCATAAATTTACAGGTCGTCTGCTTAGAGATGTTGACACAGGGGTTGTCTCCATAGGTTGCACTCAGCAGAGACACATCATCCCCGATGTGGGAGAGGGGAAGGAAATGGAGAGAGGAGAATGAGAGAGAGAGAAGAGGGCTGAGGCAGAGCTTGAGACATACTCACATTTAAGAATCAGGAGAAAGGAAAGGATCCCAGCCAGAGGCCTGGCGAGGCAGAGACGACCAGTGTTCATTCAAGCCCCCTTACACCGCCAGGTCACAGCTCACTGCCATTTCCCACCCCCTGTAGACAGGCATGGTCATGGACCACATTTTAGCAATGGACAGAACGGTGAACTAGACAGAGCCCCAGGTCCCACAGAGCTCAAGTCAAATGGCTATAGAGAAGTGTCCCGCTGGTACTGGGCCTCTTTCAAACCTGTCCTGGGAAGACTTCTTGCAGGAGCTGCCATACTCTATCCCTGTCCACAGGACAGTAGAATGACTCTGAGGTCCTAGGGGATGTGGGAACCACAAGGCAGATGGATCCCAGGGTTTTGAATCATCGGCTCTTCGACTGGCCTCTCCATGAACGAGGAATACACTTTGTGCTAAGGCACTGTGATTTGGGGGTTTCGTTGTTATAGAAACTAGTGTTATACCATAATCTGGCAAGTGTTGAAAAGATGAGGGCAGATGTTGAAGCTGAGGAGAGGGAGCATACTATGGTCCTGAGGCCTGGACTTGTAGCTCTAAACCCTGATGTGTTTTACACACCCCAAGTGTGTGGGGTGTTGAGTAAGTTCTCACATAGCTCCTCTCTCCTTACCATCCTCTTAAGCACAAGTTCTTCTTTTAAAGGCTCTCCAGCCAAAGTCATTGACACATGCTTTGGGACTTTCCTTAGAGAAAAGAGTAGACTTCACAGTCCTGAGGCCACCGACTCCCACACAGGACAGTCATCCCAGCCTCCCTCTTACAGTGAGATGCACGTGTCAGAGTTCTTTAGCTGAGAACAGACACAGTAGGAAGGACAGAAGCAGGATAGGCCTGCGACCTTGGCACTGGGAACTTGGGAGCTCTCTCTGGGTGCCTGCCATGCACGGCTCAGCTCCAGGCAACCCTCTGTCCTGTGGGGTCCCACTCAAGATTCCCATTCCCAGGAGAGAGAGTCTGACAGGTGTGACTTGAGGCCTGTGTCCTCCCCTGTAATGTTACTGGTGATGACGGGAACCCAGGAACCACCAGGAGAGGCCATAGGACTTAGAACAGGAGGGGAACAATTCCCTAAAGGAAGTGATGCCTGACACATAAAAATAGCAGGCTCCCAGAATCCTTTGGCAGGGTCTTATCTCCATGTAGGAGCCAACATGAGGACGCTATTTGGATCCTTTTGGGAGTCAGCAACCATTAACTTTTCAGCAGCTTATACATTTTTATTTTAACAAGTAAACATTATTAGGGGGACTGTTTAGAATCTACCTTTCATCCTAGTCTTTGAGATATTCTGAACTGGCAACTACCTGGGTGGGGGAGGAGGATGAATCAGAAGCAGTGGATTAGGAGCTGGGAGACATGAATTCTACCTTCATCTCTACTTTTTTTTTTTTTTTTTTTTTTTTGCGGTACACGGGCCTCCCACTGTTGTGGCCTCTCCTGTTGCGGAGCACAGGTTCCGGACGCGCAGGCTCAGCGGCCATGGCTCACGGGCCCAGCTGCTCCACAGCATGTGGGATCTTCCCGGACCAGGGCACGAACCCGCGTCCCCTGCATCGGCAGGCGGACTCTTAACCACTGCGCCACCAGGGAGGCCCCATCTCTACTTTTGACAAATGGTTTCATTGTTTTATACCCCAATTTCCCCATCTACAAAACAGGGTAAGAAAACCTCCTCTGCCTAATTTACAGATTTGTTGTGAGGGAAAGAAGAGAAAAGAAAAGAAGAGAAAAGACAAGAAAAGAACAACAAAACACCGAAAACTCCTAAAAGGATTTTAAGAAGCCAAAAGTCAAATATAAGAGCAGTTAGTTAGCAGAGCACCTGTTACAGGTTAAATTGAGTTCCCCTAAAAGATAGGTTGAAGTCTGAACCCCTGTACCTCAGAATGATCTTATTTGGAAATAGGGTCGCTGGAGGTGCAATTAAAATTGAGATGAGTTCATACTGGAGTAGCATGGGGCTTTAATCTGATGTGATTGGTGTCCTTATAAGAGGGAAGAGTCACAGAGACAGAGACACACAGGGATGCATCATGGGATGACAGAGGCTGAGATTGGAGTGATGCAGCTGCAAACCAAGGAATGCCGAGGATTCCAGCCAGAAGTCTGGAATAGATGAGGAAAGTTTCTCCCCTACGATTTCAGAGGGAGCATGGCCTTGCTGACACATTGATCTGGGTCTTCTAGCCTCCAGAACTGGGAGACAATAGATATCTGTTGTCTTAAGCCACTAAATTTGTGGTACTTGGTTATGGCAGCCCTAGGAAATAAATACAGCATCCTTTAACAACCCCCAGGGCACAGTGAAGCTTTGGCCAAACCTCTTGGCCCATCCCTTAGAGGTGGTGACCTAGTATCAGACAATGCAACATGGGACACGGTCCTGGATTTCAGAGGTAATAACCACTGATGTGAAGGTCACAAAGAGCCAAGGTCAGCTGTGGAAAACCCAAAGCAGCTATTAGGGTTAAGTAGGTTTACACAGGCAGCAGGAGTTCAGTCCACACTGACTAAAAGCATCACTTCTGCCTTGAGGGACCAGAGTGCTCAGAGCAGAACTGGGTTCGGGCAGCCTTGGGACTGAGCGTGATTTCACTTCCTACACATGTGATGGAAGCATCACTTTCATACTTCAGCCTCCACCACTCAGGCTCCTGGACCCTCAGGCTCCAGGCCAGCACATCAGGGTTGCTGCCCATGTAGAAGTCACCCTTGAGGAGAAAGTCCGCAGGGATGCCCTCTGAAGGTTGGCAGCCCGCCCTCACAGAGCTTGTGTTGTTGACCGCTCCACTATGATGCTTTTTTTTTTTTTTTTTGCGGTATGCGGGCCTCTCACTGTTGTGGCCTCTCCCTTTGCGGAGCACAGGCTCTGGACGCGCAGGCTCAGCGGCCATGGCTCAAGGGCCCAGCCGCTCCACGGCATGTGGGATCTTCCCGGATTGGGGCATGAACCCGTGTCCCCTGCATCAGCAGGCAGACTCTCAACCACTGTGCCACCAGGGAAGCCCCACTATGCTGCTTTTGACTTAATCGCTTAAATATTGCTCTGAAAGCAATAATTTAGTTTAAAAAATGTGTGTGTATATATATATATATGTATATATATACACATATATATATAGGCAAAAAAAGAGTAAAAACAAAGCAAAAAAATGTGTGTGCATGTGTGTAGCTGTGAACTTCTTGGATCCTGATGCTTAGAGGGAAGGGATGTTAACATTATCAGCCAAGTGCTTCCATCCAGATAAGCTCAACTCTTCCCAAGAGCTCTGCAGGGAGAATATCTCAGAGACACAAAGTAATTAGCCAAGGATGCCAGATTGATGAGGGGTGGAGCACAGATGTGGATACAGGCTTAGGGTTAGGGTTAAGCCTGGTGCGTTTTCCACGACCTCTGCTGCCAGAAGTGACAGCCAGGGCCTGCCCCAGTTGTCTTGCGGGTCTTGGGGTGTCTCTCTTAGCACCTGGCACAAAACAAATATTTATTAAGAGAGGGTTTGATAAATAAATTGACACTGTGCTGAATGAGTTAAAAGAATGTACTGATGGGAAATCTACTGTTAAATGAGAAAAGAAAAAAGTTTCCTTACCAATAGCCATCTCTGTTTACATATGCAAGGAAAAAAGTCTGCATAAGATAACTTCAAATTGATAGTAATGCTTATCTCTGAGGAGGAAGCTCATGGGGGACTTTCACATATTTTAGAATAAGAAAAACCGCTGAAGATATTTCCATTTTGAAAGAAGCAAAATTGAAAGGAAGGAAAAGAAAGACAAGTTGTTTCTAGTGGCAAAGGATAGTCCTTAGACCCAGATTCCCCATATCAGCTCCCTTAGGATGGGCCCTGGTTCCCAAAGGTGAAAAGCGTTTGTTCAGAGCCTCTCTCTCCCTCTCTCTTTCTCTCCTACCACACCCCTCCCATGTACTGTGAAATATTTTCATTTACAACAAACACATGAACACACTGCCAGGAACCAGAACTGTGGGAAAATGGGCCCAGAACATCTCTTTGTATTGAGGTCAAGTCAAAAGTTCACAGGAGCTAAATTGAAGGGACGCCCACTGGCTAATGGTGGGGTGATCTGAGCATTAAAAAATGGCAGTTAAGTTGAAACATACTCATTATTCTGAAAACTGGTAAATAAAGGGAAAGAAGCAGGTAATCTTGCCTTTCTTGTATGAGCTGTACCTCATAGTGGACAATAGTTAATGAAAGGGTTGTTTTTTATAGAAGAGTTCCAGCTAACAAATACAAGAGGAAAAATAGAATTAGAAAAATCCCTGTTTTCAGCCCCTAGTGATAGTGTGGGTCTAAGCGAGGATCATCAATGGCTGCTGAAACCTTTAGGTCAAACGCTGAAGGGGAACGTTATCGTGGGTGGATGAGGCTGACAACTCGGGAACCCACCCATCAGTCCTAATGTTACAAATTGAGAGGCGCGCGGCATTATCTGCCCCCGATGGGATACAGTAGAGGTACCCAGCACCATTTATAAAGTGTTCTTTCCATGAAATAAGGCCTCTAGATCTAACTATCGTTTTATAGGAACAATGAACTCAGACAAACATGTTACATGACAGCTCTGGATTTCAACCAGTGAAATTCAGAATGTGCAACTATGGATGAAAAGAGACATTTCAAACAAATGTACTTTGTGAACCTTGAATCCTGACACAAACAAGTCAACTGTAAAAATGACCAAACATTTATGAGGCAATAGGAAACATCTGAACACTGACAGCACATTTAAGAATACTGGTTTCCCACGCAGGGAACTGTATTCAATATTCTGTGATAAATCATAATGGAAAAGAATATGAAAAAGAATATATATATGTATAACTGAATCACTTTGTTGTACAGCAGAAATTAACACAACATTGTAAATCAACTATGCTTGAATAAAATTAACCAAAAAAAAAAAAAAAAGAACACTGGTTTCCCTTGCTATCTGAAAGTAGAAGTTTCCTATGAAACTATGCTAATGGACACACAAATTAAATCAAGATAAAGCTCAGATGCTCACAGATACAGTTCAAAGCTATGGAGGCTTGATGCCCAGATGCTGAGTGCAGTTCCCATGAAGGAGCTTGGTGGTGCCACTCTCACTGCTTGGGTACGCCCTGCCTCTATAAAAGCTTGCTGCAAAACAAACACTGACTGCTTTTTTCAATTTCTGCCTTTTTTTCAAAAGTGCAAAAATCCTCTTTGGATTCCTTTAGTTTAGGGAAAACAGGTACTAATGTAGGTCTTTCATAAAAGCAAAGTGGTATAAAGTGAACTTTTGAAAAGCAGGGATACCTGTATTAGAAGGGTTTATGGATAAATATTTGATGTGCTGATTTATGATGTGATGCTAAGAATTTTACTTCAAAATAATCCAGGTACGTGGGGCTGAAGACAGGAGTAGCTGGTGAAACAGATAAAACAGGCCCTGCCATGTGTTGATGGGTTGTGGAAACTGAGTGGGGCTGCACAGGGATTTACTGTACTATAATTTCTGCTTGTGCACATGTTTGGAAATTTCCATAATAAAACATTAGCAAAAAGCGATAAAAAGTATGGGCATACAACTTAATTCTTCCATTATGATGTTGGTGGAGTTGGTGTGTATGTGGGTGTATGAAGTATGTGTGTGAGTGTGTATGTGTGTGTTCTCATGCTCTGTTTCATTCTAATTTGGGTTGCAGCTCTGGAAAAACTGCATCCTATTGAAAATAACTTTGACAGCTGTGGAGAATGTCCCAACCTAATAGGCCCAGGTGAATTTCCAGGGGGGCTGGCACAGACACAAGGCCCCTGCTTAGGGGACTGCTGGGGCCAGCCCCACATGGCTATTCCCATGGTCAAAGGCAGTAAAACTGTTTAATGATACATTGCTTAGGGTCCGGAAGGACCAAGCTGGAGGTTGGATGTCAGAACCTTGAAAGCCACTGATTAAGAACTTCATTCCATCCATGAATTTCTGGAATTGGAAAGAAGAATATAAATGACGTATAGGGAAAGAAGGAAGTAGTGCTGTCTAGAGGCTGTACTGTGTAGTAGTGGTAGCTATACCAAGTGGCCTTGGACAGCCGCTTCACAATTTTGGCTGGTTGGTTCTTTCTTCCGTTTCATATACCTATACATGTTTACTCAAAAAAGTGTTTGCACAATTTCATATACGTGGGTCTTTGCTTCTAAGTTCTACAATTTTGATCATTGTTCATCTGTTATACACCTCCACTCCTTACCACCATCTTAACGATTGGGAAAACTGAAACCTTGTTGCATGGCTGGAACAGCAAAAGGTTTGGCATTAGAAGATCTTGGCTTAAATTCTGGTTTCTTTAGTTTCTAGCAAAGCTCAACTTAATTTTTTAAGGGAGAGTAATTGCTCTGTAAGTGGCTAGCCACTGCTATTCTCTTGAGTTCTGGGAAGAATCACTTGAGTGGCTCCTTAATTTTTTAAGGGAGAGTAATTGCTCTTTAAGTGGCTAGCCACTGCTATTCTCTTGTTTAAGTTCTGGGAAGAATCATTTGAGTGGCTCCTTCAAGTTATAAGGCAAGTAGGTATCCATTGATCCGTGAAAGGAGTATAACCTCTCCCAACCTTATTTGGTTTGGTAAAGACTTGGGGTCTAACAGGCAGAAGTTGTCTTTCCAACAACCATTTGAAATTTGAGGTTGCTGATGAGGGTTTGGGAAAATTCACTGAGAGCTTCAAGAGTCTTCTTGAGAGGAAGGGGATAAAAATGCAAAGTTATGACAGCATCCTTGATGGATTAAGGTGGCTCTGATTGAAACCTGCTAGCATAAAAGGGCAATAGCACCATATGGGTACAGGGAAGGGTGTGCGTGTGAGCAGGGACTCACATAGGGTGAAGGGGAGAGAGTGTGGGGTGTTGGTGTGGGGAAAGGTGTATAGACTAATGAACTTGGCACAGTTGAAATGTGTAGCTTGTCCTCAGCATCATGTTCACAGTGGCAGCTCTACAATTCCTTTGTTGGAGGAGCTTAGGAGACTTGACATGAAGCTTGTGTTTTAAAGCAAAACATTTGTTTTCACTTGCATTGTCTGTTTATATTTGGTGGCTTTGGGAAGGGGTGCATGGAGATCAAGTTATGGGGGTAGGTAAAGCCCTCTGTCTACACCTTAGTGCTTCCATCCTGGTGCAGTCACCCTGATGCTGCAGGTGACTCTTGGGCAAAGTTGGTGTGTTAAAGTGTGTCGCCAAAGAAACGCGATATTGAAAATTTGGGGTCATAGATTTCCAAAACACCTGGAAGTTCCCTTTCTACCTCGCTCTCCAAACTTACCAATCGCCTGCAACAAGACATTTTCTTGTGTGAGGAGAATGTTAACTTGAATGTTAGAAGAGATATAACCTTATTCTGTATCCCCCTACCTCTAGCAGCTCATATCTTGAACCATTTAACTCTCTGAGTATCCTCATCTATCAAATGGGCTAATAATATCCCAGTCTGACTTGGTGGTTGAAGAGATTAAATTTTGTCAGTTGACAAGTCCTACCTGGCAATGTCAGAAAACCTCATTAAATGGCTTGTCCAAGGTTTGCTGCTGCTTCATGGCAGAACAGGAAGTTAGAACCAGCCCAGCGGCGCTTCCACCGTACCACCCCTCCCAGAGGGAATGCTTTCAGAGCTGGATGAGATGGGAGGGGGGCAAGGGGTAAAGGCACCCTGAGTACAGGCGACCGTTTGGAAAGGGGAAGTGGCAGCCGTGTGAGGATGGCCCTGTGACTTGCAGAATAAGGAAACAGTTCTCACCAGCAGGGTGTAGGCAGTTGGTTGGAGGGTGTGGGGGACCCCATTGATGGTGAAGGTGACATCCCGCAAGACACCGATGTTGACACACTCCACGGTGTACGAAAACACAACACAGAGGATCCATTCAGAGGCCTCCCAATTCCCCGTCCATGGGCTCTGCCCCAGGGGTCTGTGCAGCTGCTTGCTACTGCCTGAGGGGCCTGTGATGAGGGAGGTCCCTGGGTCCACAATGGCCTGCAGCCTTCGGAGCAGAACATCATGGTACCTCCCACCTGGATTCTGAGGACAAAGGAAGCATTGTCAGCTACTCCTACCTGTCCCTTCCCCTTTCTCCCCCTAAGCTTCCCTGGCACCCCAGCAGCTCTTACTCTCTGCTGGGTTCTCTAATCTGCTGAAGCACGTTAGTAATTTCCATTTTGGTCTCTCTCACCTCATGAGTGTTTCTCAATATATATATATATATAGTTTTTTTTGACTGAGATGCATAGCAGGAAATACATTTACTTCTTGACCCAGTACACACACACATGCACACACACACGCAGGAAATAAAAATTTCATGACACTGTACTTAACCTTAATATGTGAAGTGCACGCTGATATTTTCTATTTTAGCCCATTTCATTAAAAAATGTAGGTCACGATCCCCTAAAATGATGTCATGACCCATAAATGGGTAAATCCTTGCAGTTTGAAAAACCCTCAGTAGACAGTAAACATTGGAGCTTTTTTGGCTTTTGTATCTCTGTGCCTAGCACATGCCTGTCCCCTTGCAGGAACTTATCTTCAGCTGAATTGAAACTTGAATTACATTGCTTTGAATTCCTGCACTGTCTAGTACAGTGCTAGGTATGTGGCAGGAATCTAGTTCCACTTTCGCTGATTGCTCCGTGCCTCTGTGCGTGTGTGTGTGTGTGTGTGTGTGTAGACTCAATCAATGCCACCCCCTCCATGAAACCCTTGAGGAGTTCTTCAGATAGAAGTGGTCTTGCCCTTTCTGGTCTGGGCCACTTTGGTGGTCCATCTCATGCAGTACTGACCACCTTCTACTCTACATGGTAGTAGTTTGTGTATAGGTGTCAACTTCTGCAATGATTTGTGAAGGCAAAATCTGAGTCCAGTTGGCTTTTGCACCCCTGTGTCGCTCAGCCCTTGCCTTACATATTAATTAACGTTGAATGAGTAATTGGCCGAGTGTTAGTATTTACTGTCTGTTGAATTGAAGATACACCACATGTACGAGAAAGGAAGCTGAGAATTGGTACCATGTGCCTGCTGCCCCGTCCTGCCCCTCTGCTCAGCACCTCCATATTCTAGCCTCATGCAGCCAGCTCCCAGCATCCTCTCTCAGTGACCAGCAGATTGTCAAGGAAGGGCCACTGGAAAACCTTAGGGGCGAGCCTCAGCCAGGCCCCTGCTTCTTGGTCTGGTCACTCACACCAGGTACCTAGATAGGCAGAAATATCAGCCTGCGCTTTGAGACCAGGGCTTCTGACTGCTGCAAGTTGATTAGTCTGAGCCTCTTGGGCAAACAATAGAAACAACTCTGCTCAATGATTTGTGAATATCCTCCTGCTTCTTGGATAGAAAGGGTAAGGAGGTGAGAAATGGAGACCACAGATCTGATCAAGCAGAACTCATGCAGCACCAAGGCCAGGACCATCATGGGGTGTGCATTCACCATGCAACTTGAGGCACCCCCAAAGACTCCTTTGCCCCAAGTATCTTCTCCACTATTATGGTGGTGCCTGGAATTTCCACAGTATTCACTCTTTTGTGTTAGGCAAAGATGTTAATTGAACATGAAATGACTTACTGGAGCTTGAATATTTATTAATATTGTGTTGATTTCTCAGAATAAGTTCTGCCACCTAGCAGGATCCTGCAGAAATAGGACCTAAAACTGATTTGTTTTCAGGAGGAAAAGGCTCAGAGAAAGACAAAACTTGGGGCCCTGTATGCAGGGCAGTAAAGGGGAAGGGAAGTGGATATCTGTGGGAACCCAAGGAAAACAGTTTTCAAGGCACGAGGCGGGAGGAGCTGGTGTTTGTTGATGGCCTTTATGCAAGGTGCTGTGCTAGGAATTTTCCCTGCCTCGTCTTATTAACTCTCATGTCAACCTCGTGTCCATTTGAGAAAAATGAGGCTCATGGAGATGAAGTAATGCAAGGTGGGGGGGATTTCTTTTTTTTTTAATTAATTAATTTATTTTTGACTGTGTTGGGTCTTCGTTGCTGCACGCAGGCTTTCTTTAGTTGCGGCGAGCAGAGGTTACTCTTTGTTGTGCTGCGCGGGCTTCTCATTGCAGTAGCTTCTCTCTGTTGTGGGACGTGGGCTCTAGGCACACGGGCTTCAGTAGTTGCAGCATGTGGGCTTCGGTAGTTGTGGCTCCTGTGCTCTAGAGTGCAGGCTCAGTAGTTGTGGCGCACGGGCTTAGTTGCTCTGCAGCATGTGGGATCTTCCTGGACCAGGGCTCGAACCCATGTCCCCTGCATTGGCAGGCAGATTCTTTTTTTTTTTTTTTTCCTGTTTATGTCCTTTGTTTTATTTTATTTTATTTTTTATTTTTATTTTTTTATTTTTTGCTTTATAACAAATTTAATCAGTTATACATATACATATGTTCCCATATCCCCTCCCTTTTGAGTCTCCCTCCCACCCTCCCTATCCCACCCCTCCAGGCGGTCACAAAGCACCGAGCTGATCTCCCTGTGCTATGCGGCTGCTTCCCACTAGCTATCTACCTTACGTTTGGTAGTGTATATATGTCCATGCCGCTCTTTCACTTTGTCACAGCTTACCCTTCCCCCTCCCCATATCCTCAAGTCCATTCACTAGTAGGTCTGTGTCTTTATTCCTGTCTTACCCCTATGTTCTTCATGACATTTTTTTCCCTTAAATTCCATATATATGTGTCAGCATACAGTATTTGTCTTTCTCTTTCTGACTTACTTCACTCTGTATGACAGACTCTAGGTCCATCCACCTCATTACAAATAGCTCAATTTCATTTCTTTTTATGGCTGAGTAATATTCTATTGTATATATGTGCCACATCTTCTTTACCCATTCATCTGATGATGGACACTTAGGTTGTTTCCATCTCCGGGCTATTGTAAATAGGGCTGCTATGAACATTTTGGTACATGTCTCTTTTTGAATTATGGTTTTCTCAGGGTATATGCCCAGTAGTGGGATTGCTGGGTCATATGGTAGCTCTATTTGTAGTTTTTTAAGGAACCTCCATACCGTTCTCCATAGCGGCTGTACCAATTCACATTCCCACCAGCAGTGCAAGAGTGTTCCTTTTTTTCCACACCGGCAGGCAGATTCTTAACCACTGAGCCCCCAGGGAAGTCCCAAGAGGGGGGGATTTAAATCCAGGTCAGTCTGACTGCAAAGTCTTTGCTGTTTTCCACCACAATTCACATCTTTCCAGGCTGAAAGGGAGCAGGAAGCTCTGAAGGGAAGAAGCGAGGTGTCCAAACGCCTGCCCTCTTACTCACAGTTCCGTCCAGGCCTGGTCTCCACTGCAATCAGGCTGGAGAGGAAGCCATGTGATGGAGGAGATTCAAGGCTCTCCATGTGAGAGAGGAGAGCGAGATAAATGGGCTTCTGCTGAAACAGGGTAAGCTCAGGCCAAGTTTCCTTGGGAAGGAGTCAGAGAGGTAAGAAATCTCCTCCCTGACCCTCCCAGGACCCCAGGTAAACGTGTCCAAGGGCTGGTGAGTCTCATGACCTTTTCCAACCACAACATGCAATTTAAAAAATTGCATAAATTGGCAAAGAACACATAAAATCGACCCTCTTAGCCATTTTTAAGTGTACATACAGTTCAGTAGTGTTAAGTATATTCACATGGTTGTGCAGCCAATCCCCAGAATCTTTTCATCCTATAAAATTGAAACTCTATACCCATTCAATAACTTCCTGCTTGTTCCTTCCCCAGCCCCTGGCAGCCACCATTCTACTTTCTGTCTCTATGAATTCCACTACTGTTAGAATTTTCTTCCTCTTTCAGGCTGAATAATTTTCTGTTGTATGTATATACTACATTTTGTTATTCCATCCATTAATGTGTAATTATTTTATTGTCAGCTAACATTTGAATTTTTTTCCCCACCTCCTCCCACTAAAATTAAGCTTTTTGAGGGCAGGGACTATCTTTCTTGTTCCATTGTGTTCCCAGTGCCTAGCAACATGGTGAGCACGTAATAGGGGCTTGATAAATATTTACTCACTGCATAAATGAATGTCCAGTCCCAGAGCTTCTTTAATTACTCCAGTGTGGTACAGTTTACAAAGTCCTTTTTTCAACGACTTTGATGCAAACCCCATTTTCTCAATATTCAGAGAGGGTAAGTGTTTTGCCCCAAATCACACAGCTGATACAAGACCAAGCAAGAGCTCCAACCCAGGTGTTGTGACTGCTAAATCTAGACATGTTGTTTCCCTATAGTCGTAACCTTAACCTGGTGGGTCTGACAGGCCTTACCTGCTTGTGTACACAGAAAACACGGGTAGGTCCACCAGCTTCTGGGCCATTGTGTCGAACACTGGGGTCACCCTTTCAGCAGCCAAGCAGGGTTATCCCAGGCAGGCCCAGAATGCCATCAGACTCTGCATTCATAAAGGACTGGTCAGGCTCTGTGACACTCTCTTCAAATTGCTGACTGACCTCAGTCAGTCCTTCTACCTAATGGTGGAGGCTGAAGGAAAATCACACAGATCTTTGGCAAACGGGCTCAGATTCTTGAAATCTTCCTCTGCCCTAAAGCTAATTCTTTCCCTACTCAATTTTCCTTGGTTAAATAGATACAACAATTTTTGCCATGGTCCCATCCACTTAATTTTTTCTATGTAAACATTTTTTATTGAAGTATAATACAGAAATCACAAGTGTACAGTGTTTTCACAGACTGTACACATCCATGTAATCAAGCTCCTAAATCAAGAAACAAGACATCACAACCCCATTGCCAGAAACCCCTTCAACTACCCTGCCAGTCACTGAGACTTTCCTCAAGAGTAACAAACCTCAAAAAAACAAACAAAAAAACCCAGCAAGATAACCCATCTCTTGGCTTCTAACAGCTTATACTGTCTTTGCCTATTTTTGAATTTTATATGAATGGAATCATATGGTATGAATTATTTTTTATCTGGCTTTTGTCACTCAACATGATGTTCTTGCATGCTGTTGTAGAATTTTCATTGTCCTTAGTATTCCATGGTATGAATATATCATCATTATTTATCCATTCTACCACTGATGGATATTTGAGGCGTCTCCTGTATTTGACTATTGCTAATAGTACTGCTTATGCTTGTCTTTTGGTGAACATGTGTACATATTACTGTTAGATATATGCCTAGGAGTAAAACTGCTAGATAATAGGGTTTGCAAGTGTTTTGCTTGAGTAAATACTGACAGCTTTCCAAAGTGATTGTATCAATTAACATTTCCAATACCAATATTTTGAAAGGTCCAGTTGTTCCATATCCTCACCAATACCAGCTATTGCCTATCATTTCCACTTTAGTCTTCTAGTGAATATGCAGTGGGCTACATTGAGGTTGTAATTTGTATTTCCAGATGACTAATAAAATTGGGCATTTGGATATCCTCTTTTGTGAAGTGGGTTATCTACAATTTTCTTATTGATTAGTAGGAGTTCTTTATTTATTCTGGAATAAAGTCCTTTGTTGGATATATGTACTACAAATATCTTCTCCCAGATTGTGGCTGATGCTTTTACTCTCTTAATGGTGATTTTTGATGAACAGAAGATATGAATTTCAGTGTAGTCAAATTGATCAGTTTTCCCCCTTAGTAGTTTTTAAAAACTTGTTACAAAAATTTTTGCCTACCTTAAGGTCATGAAGACATCTTCCTATTTTTTTTCTAAGAGCTTTATTGTTTTGCTTTTCACATTTATATATATCTATAATCTATTGGAAGTTTGATAATGTGTGAGTTAAGATCCATTTTTTCTTTATTAGAAGTCAGATTTATTGAGATATGATTTATACACAATAATTCACCCTTTTAAGTGTACAGAGTTCAGTGATTTTTGACACACAAATAGTTTCTGTTTGCTAATATTTTGTTTACAACTTTTGTGCCTACATTCATGAGGAAGAGACTGGTCTATAATTTTCATTTCTTGTAATGTCCTTTTCAAGTTTGTTATTAAATTTATGCTGGCCTCATAAAATGAGTTATGAAGTGTCTCTTCTTTATCAATTATCTGGAAGAGTTTTTCTAAGATTGGTGCTATTTCTTCTTTAAACGTTTGAGGGAATTTACCAATGAGGCTACCTGGACCTGGAGTTTTCTTTGTGGAAAGGTTTTTTAATAATAGAGTCAACGTTTAAATAGATACTGGCGTATCCATTCAATGTTAAATAGATATTGGAGTATTCATTCAGTGTTAAATAGATATTGGAGTATTCATTCAATGTTTAAATAGATATTGGAGTGTTATATTTTCTAATTTTTTTCTTGTGTCAGTTTTTTTTTTTTTTGTGGTATGCGGGCCTCTCACTGTTGTGGCCTCTCCCATTGCGGAGCACAGGCTCCGAACACGCAGGCTCAGCGGCCATGGCTCATGGGCCTAGCCGCTCTGTAGCATGTGGGATCTTCCTGGACCAGGGCACGAACCCGTGTCCCCTGCATTGGCAGGAGGACTCTCAACCACTACGCCACCAGGGAAGTCCTCTTGTGTCAGTTTTGACATGCTCTATTTCTCAAGGCATTTACCAATTTTAAAAAATTGTCAAATTTATCAAAATAAAATTATTCTTGATATCCTCTTATCATTTTAATGTCTGTAGCGTCTTTAGTAATGTGTTACTTTTTATTTCGAATATTGTTAAGTGTATTTTCTTTCTTTTTTTTGAACAGTTTTGCTAGAGGTTTACCAGTCTGATTAATCTATGTAAAGAGTTCATTCCTGGCTTTGTTGATTTTCTCTATTGTGTGACTTTTCTATTGTATGAATGTTCCACTCTTCTAGTTATTATTTCCTTCCTTCTACTTTCTTTGGGTTTGATTTGCTCTTCTTTGTGGTTCTCTTGTTTTTTTATTTGTTTATTACTTGAAATAGTTGCTGAGACCATTGATTTTCAGCTTTTCTAATACTCACCTTTCAGCCTGTAATTGTTTCTTGAAGGACTGCACTAGGTGCATCCACAAATATTGACATGTCATATCTTCATTATCTGTATCGGTCAAGGTTTTATAAGAGAAACAGAGTCATTAGGGGCTATATCTAGAAAGGATTATATTCTAGATATTTGACTCTATGCAATCGTAGGTCCTGGCTAACAGAGTACATTAGGATGTTGCTTCTGCCCTGGTGCTGCAGTCTCAAGTCTACAGTTTGGACAGTCAGCAAGGGAAGACAGATGTCAAGTGGGAGAAGAAGGGTGAATTGATCCCTTAAGGTTGAAGGGGAACGGGAACCTGCACTGTTCTCTCACCGCCTCTAAGCCTCAGTGATGGGGGAGCCCTCAGTACAAGCTGACCACTCTCTGTCACGGAGGCCACCACTGCTGTCACACATTGCAACACTTCCTAGCTCTGGAGTAGGAGGTAGGGGACCTGGATTAGGTCAGCTCTGCCATGACCAGCCAGCCATCTGGCAAGTCTCTTAACTGCCGCTGCGAGCTCTGCTTTCCATCTCTGAAGCCCAAGAGGCAGATGGACTTGGAGCTTGGAGATAACTTGGGCCCTGCCTTGGGCTCCAAAAATGTTAAAAAGGACATCAAAAGGACTCGGGGACCAGCCCAGACCCTTGACCCCTGCCCCCAAGTGAACAAATCCTCTTTGGCATTTACCCACTTTCCAGGAGTCCTTCCTTTTGATCTTCCATTGGGGAGAAAGTGTGAGCCAGAAGTGGCTGGAAGTGGTGAGAATTCTGGTTAGCGCTGAGCCCTGCCGTGGTTTGCCCCTAATTGCCCATATGCGCCATCGGGACTGAAGATGGTCACTATAGAAACCTTACCCTGAGAGACTTCCTTCAGACCATCCAGGCAAGCCCACTTCTATAGCAGGTGAGAACACCGAGGCACAGAGAGGTTAAGTGACTGGCCCAAGAGCATGCACTTCACTCAGTGGCCAGGATTAGGACACAGGTCTCCTGCCTTCCAGGCCAGTGATCTTTCTGCTACAGAATTACCATCATCATCACCATGATCCCTCCCTCCCCTCCCATCTTCCAGGCCAGTTAGTTCCCATATCCCCTTGCCTCTGTTTGTTGTGAGTGGAGGGTGTGGCTGGCTGACACGTGAGAAAAAGTTTGTTGGTCTGTGCAGCCGTGGCCACCCGGCCACTGACTAGATCAGAAACATTCTGGATGGTCTGCGAGGAACTCCAGGCTCTGGCTGGATATGGGAAGTTTGGCACAGATTAGAGGCTGGAACGTGGGAAGGTTTGTCAGAACTAATGGGTCTGTTATCTCTGGAAACACCCGGAACCGCACCTGCCCCGGCTGCAGGTTTCTGATCCTCCCACGCTGGAACCAAATATTGCTGTGGACGATTTGAACACTTTCCCTAGGGAAAAAACCCCTTGGGCATGTGGGTGATGGTGTGTGTGCGTGCGGGTATGTATGTGTGTGTGTGCTCTTTATGAAAAGGGAGAGGGAAGAGCATTTGGGGTGAAATGGTACCGTGTGGGCAAAAACAGGTCATAGTACAGACAGTGATCCAGTCTCTGCAGTCTGTCAGCACTGGGAGAGGGTCCTAGCAGGGGGAGAGAGAGAGAGAGAGAGACAGAGAGTGTGCAGCACCTCAGGCCTCAGGGATGTGGATTAGAGGCTGCTTTGGGGGCAGAGGTTTTGTTTGTTACCAGAACATTTGAAAGCTGTTGAGGGTGACACTATCCAGTCAACTTTTCTGGAGCTTCAGCTTCCAGAATGTAAATTAATAATAAGAGGACGGTTGCTCAGTGCTCTGTGGAAATTGGCTTTAGCAGGGTTTGATAGTCCTGGAGACTGTGCGTCATTATGAGACATAAGCAGCACTTCCCCTCATGTTCAGCCGGCCCCTGACCACAGTGGGGCCAGCAACCCAGGATGCTCTTGGCCCTGGCTCTGCTGACATCAGCAGCTCAGCAAGGACACGACCAACTGGACAACGTCCCAACCTCGTTCTGCTCGAAGTTGATGACTGGTGAGAAATATACTATGCGATGTGTAGTACAGCAGGAAGAGGGCCTGGATGGGGTGCCTGGACCCAGACTTGGCTCTGCCATTCATTCACCGTATGACTTTGGATAGATCACTTTTCTCTAAATCCAGTTTCCTTGTCTGTAAAATGAAGAGGGCAGATTGGGTGACACTACAAGGAACATTTTGAGGGCATAGGCTATGTGCCAGGCTCTGCCCTAAGGATCTTACAAGCATTAGCTCATTCAGTACTCACACCAGTCCTATCAGGTAAGTATTATTTTTAAGCCCATTCTACAGATGAGGTAACTGAATCACAGAGGGTTTAAGTAACTTGCATAATGTGCCATAACAAGGATTCAAACCCAGGTTTTCCTGACTTTCAAGTTGATGGTCTGTACTAGATAATGTCTAGCGTTTGACATTTAGGAGTTTCCTCCTGGAAGAGAAAAACAGAGAGAGGATGGGAAGGAGGAGGAAAGGGGAAGAGAGGGAGAGAGACTAATTTCCTACATGGTGGAAATTTTGAGGCCTTTTAATTGTAAGAGAGAGGGGTGTGTGCAGGATGGAGTATGGTGGTAAGGAATTGTGTGACGAGAAATCTTGTCATTGCTTTTTGCAAGTATTTTCTGTTTCGTCTTCAAGGGACCTCTCAGCAGGATCATTATTGTATTGTTGACAGGTGCAAAAGTTCTCCCATGCGCCCCTCTGCTTGTTACCCTCCCCCACCTGGACACTGAATTATGAAAACCAAAAGTTTATGGTGGTCGAACCATTTGTTTACTGCTATAAAGAGCATCTGGCACTGAACGTGTATTCTCTCCCATGGCTTGATCTTCTTCGGTTTGGCAAAGCTTCTTGCTTTCATGCAGCTGGAAGTAAGAAGGATCCAGTGTCCCCAGCATCTCGCCATGTCAAGAATTCAATTAGTCTGAGTCATTTCCAAAACCGCTGTCAACTCCATTACGGGAAATTGCCTTTCAGACCAGAAATTGTTGGGTGTGTAGTCAGCAAAAGGCACAGGCGTGGGGGAAGTTTCCCACTGGAATATTGCATGTGCGTGTGCCTGTGCGTGCGTGTGCCTTTGCATGCGTGTGCACGGGTCCCTGTATCTGTAAGCAGGAAGAGCAGATCATGTCTCAGATTTGCCAGAGAACAGGACACACGCCAGCACCGCCAGCTTCTGTGCTTGTTACTGAGCCCAGACTTCAAAAGCAGACAAAGTAGGGTTTGGATTTCAATGCTGCTACTTAGATGATTGTGTGACATTGGGGTAGTTTTGGAGTTTCAGACCGCTCTACTGTAGAAAAGGAAGAATGATTTCATTGTGGGATGATGTGAGGATTCCAGGAGACCATCCTTGGGGTGAGTGCTTTCTATGTGTCACCCAGCCCAGGGCTGGTACCCGGGCTAAACCACATGAACCGGGACAGGTGCCCAACATTAACTGAGTGCCACACACTGCTCTAAGTGCTTTAAGTATCTTCAGTCATATAATCCTCTCAACAACCCCATAAGGTAAATAGTCCCAGAGAGATAAAGGAATTTGTCCAAGGCCACACAGCTGGTAATGATGGAACCAGGCTTGAACCCAGGAAGTCTCACTATAGAGTCTGCGATCTTACACAACACTGCTGTCTGGAGCATATGTATATATTACTGTATGTATTAACAGACTGAAATTCATTGTGAAGATCATCCACTCCCATGTGTATTGTAACTGTTCAAGAATGTTATCAAGGTCTCCACATGTCCTTAGTTTTTACTGTGTGATCAGGGGCTCAACCATTTAAAGTCTAGAAAATGAAAATTATCGCTGACCTTCAGTTTCCTTATCTGTAAAATGGGGATGTTAGGAAGATTAAATAAAAGCATTTGTGAAAATGCATGACACACAGTAAATGATCAATAAATACCTGCTAAAATTTTTATTATAAGGGAAGAGAGATTATGCTTAGGCAAATGTGACATAAATCTGATGCCTTCCTTTGTTATCTCCCTGGGTTTTCATTTTCAGATTTCTAGTGACAGGGGCCTCACCTCGGCAGTACTCCTTTCTTGACTACTTTTATTTCCTCTACCAGGACTGGACTCTCTGAACCAGTTCCCATCCTGGAATTTCCCCAAGCACCCTCAAGGTAGGGTTTAGGCTGTAGCTAAATAGAATAAAGGCAGAAGTTTAACCTCAGGGTCTTATTCAAAATGAATTTGTCTCCACTCCTAAAAACTCTTACCTTGTTCCTGGTCCATTAGATGTTTTGGAAACCCACAAGAGGAAAACACATATTGGAGATGCAATTAAGATGATGTCTATTCCATGGTCTTCATTTATGCCAGGTAAACTGTATTTGAACTATGTGCAGGCAGCTTTGTTTTAATCTGCTTGGCTACCTGTGTAGCTCCTTTAAAAATCTTATTGTTCAGATATTTAAGAGCCAAACTCGTTCCATTCAATCTAAAATGCTTTCATTTAGTCCTCCTCCTTTCCCCAGTTCCCTTCATCTTATTCAATGAACTTTAAAACAAAAAATAAAACTGAGAACAGCACATGCACCTAGGAATTAAGAGTTTTGCCAGTGTTTCTTTGTGCTGTAAGCAAGCGAGCTTATTAGGTGTTATTTCCTTAATTTATGCCTGAAATTGAAAAGTATTTCTGGCGTTCTCCATGGCCTGCTGTAACAAGTAGGAGTTTTATACATAGATTACTTTCAGCACTGGGCACTGATTTAGGACAGTCCTCAAATCACTACTAGGCCCTTCAAAAAGCTTAGCTAAAAGATGCTGATATTTTATTTAGTACTGCAAACTTCAGGTGATTCAAATATCTTGCTTTCTGAACCAAGATATATTTACAGTTCATTTTGGGGGTTTTATGCCCAAGGAGGATTCTGCATTCCAGCATTAAATCCGCTTAATTTTAAAACTTTTATGAAAAGCAACAGCTGGAATATACTCCCAGTCTTAAAAATAAATGCCTGATTTAAAGTAAATAGGTTATGCTGAAGTATATGAAGTTTTATACTCTCTCAAAAATGGTATTATCTTTATTTGCTAGATTTTTAAAAGCTTTTAAGAGGGTTGTAACAGTTGCTGCTAGTATTTTGTTAGGGTTCTACCAGTATGTAGTTTTTACGTCATCCTAATGTATAGTTTCAAGTCTTACTAGACAATCGGAATTCCACTACATTTCTGTTTGGCTCCAACATTCCATTTAGCTTGACCAGTCTAATTTAACATGTGTTTGTTAGAGGTCATTAATGTTACTTGTACAATTCATTATATGACATCCATATGGATTTTGGTGTATATCACATTGCATTCAATCTGCTGTAATTATGCTTAGAAATACTACAGTAACTAGATGCAGTGTGACTTTTTTCCATTAAGAGTAAGTCAGTAGCTTAAATGTGATTATGGTCCTGCAAGGTGATACTTGCTAAAGTATCTAAACTTTTTTTTGTTGTAACTGAATCATTTTTTAAAAATTTATAAAGCTGGAAATGATCAAATGCTGTTTTTTTCATTATCAACAGTGGTGTGTCATTTTATGTATGTTCTTAATGCTTATGGACAGCTCCCAAAGTAGTTATTCAAAAAGAAAAAAAAAGGTGTTGTCTATTCCAGGATGCCGAGATACTTGTCTGATCTTCCTTTCAGGTTTAACAAGTTTCTTTTATCTGAGAGCCTCTAACTGGAGCCCCATCACTAAAGTCTTGGCAAACACCATTCATTTATCCACACAAAATCAGGACACCTAGTCTCATTGATCATATTTCAGAAACAAGAAACCCAAGGTCCTAAGAGAGCTCTTCCCCAAAAGGGCAAGATGCAAGCTTAGGGAATGGAGGGCCTTCTATACCAAACTCTCACATAGATGTGTCCACTGTGCTGTCCCCAGCCAGAGATGATAGTGGCTTGAAACGGATGGAGATGGAGCACTAGGAAAGAAGTGGAGATAAAACTCATAGGATGTGACACTGAATTGGATGGGGATGAAGGAAAGGAAGGATCTAGGATGACTCCTGGAATTTGTCCCACAGACACACTTAGTCCTGTGCAAAATGCTGCTAGTTCAAGGTTGTTTTTTTTTTTTTTTCCCATTGAGCGTTGTTTGTGATAGGAAAGCTTGGGAATAAGCATCAGAAAGGGACTGTCTGAATAATTATGGTATATCTACTCAATGGAATGCTGTGGAACCAGAATAAAACAATGAAAAACTCTGAAGAAAAATCTCTAGTATATATTGTTGTGTTAAAAAATGTCTTAACAGTATGTACAGTATACTACCATTGGTATATAATAAAAGGGGAAAAATACATCTAGTCCCATTTGCTTATATATGCATAAAATATCTCTGGAAGAATATACCAAGAAGTTGGTAAAACTAGATACTTTTTGGGAGGGGAACTAGGTGGGTGGGAGCAGGGTGAGAAGGAGTCTTGTCATTGTACATCATTTTGTATTTCTTGAATTTTGAATCATGTGACTATGTTACTTTCTTAGTTTTCTATTGCTGCTATCGCAAATTACCACAAATGCAGTGGCTTAAAACAGCCCAAATTTATTATCATATAGTTTTGTATGTCAGAGGTTTGACCTGGGTTTCATTGGGTTAAAATCAAGGTGTCAGAAAGGTTGTGTTCCTTTCTGGAGGCTATAGAGGAAAATCTGTTGCCTTGCCTTTTCTAGCTTCTAGAGGCTGCCCATATTCCTTGGCTCATGGCCAGCAATGTTGCATGTCTCTAATGTCCTTCCATAGTCATATCCCTCTGACCACAGCCAGAGGTCCTTTTTATTCTTTCCAGTTTTACTGAGATATAATCGACATACAGCACCGTATAAGTTTAAGGTGTACAGCACAATGATTTGACTTACATGTATCATGAAATGATTACCACAGGAAGTTTAGTGAACATCCATCAGATCATATATATACAAAATTAAAGAAATAGAAAAAAATGTTTTCCTTGTGATGAGAACTCTTAGGATTTACTTACTCCTTAACAACTTTCATATGTAACATACAGCAGTGTTCTTAAATTTCTCAGGTTGTACGTTACACCCTAGTACTTACTTATCTTAGAACTGGAAGTTTGTACCTTTTGACTGCCCTCATCCAATTCCCCCTCCCCCCACCCACCGTCTCTGGTAACCACAAATCTGATCTCTTTTTCTATCAGTTTGTTTGCTTGTTTTTGTAGTATAATTGACTTACAGCGCTATGTTAGTTCCTGTTACACAACATAGTGATTTGATATTTCTATACATTTCAAAAAGATCACCACGATAAGTGTAGTTATCATATGTCACCATACAAAGATATTACATTATTATTGACTGTATTCCCTACACTGTACATTTCATACCTGTGACTCATTTATCCTGCGACTGGAAATTTGTATCTCTTAATCTCCCTCACCTATTTCTCTTCTCCCCTTACCCGTTCCCCTCTGGCAACCACCTGTTTGTTCTTTGTATTTATGACTCTGTTTCTATTTTATGTTTGTTCATTTGTTTTGTTTTTTAGATTCCACATGTAAGTGAAATCATACAGTATTTGTCTTTCTCTGCCTGACTTATTTCACTTAGCATAGTACCCTCTAGGTCCATCCATGTTGTTGCAATTGATTTCATTCTTGTTGAAATGTTGCAAAGATTTCATTCTTTTTTATGGTTGAGTATATTTCATTGTATGTATACATACCACATTTTTTTATACATTCATCTACTGATGGGCACTTAGGTTGCTTCTGTATCTTGCTATTGTAACTAAAGCTGCAATGAGCATAGGGGTGCATATATCTTTCTTAATTGGTGTTTTTGCTTTCTTTGGATAAATACCCAGGAGTGGAATCGATGGACTGTATGGTAGTTCTATTTTTAATTTTTTGAGGAATCTCCATACTGTTTTCCACATTGGCTGCCCCAATTTACATTCCTACCAACAGTGCACAAGTCTTCCCTTTTCTCCACATCCTCACCAACACTTGTTACTTGCTGTCTTTTTTTTTTTTTTTTTTTTTTTTTTGCGGTACGCGGGCCTCTCACTGTTGTGGCCTATCCTGTTGCGGAGCACAGGCTCCGGACGCGCAGGCTCAGTGGCCATGGCTCACGGGCCCAGCTGCTCCACGGCATGTGGGATCTTCCTGGACCGGGGCACGAACCCGTGTCCCCTGCATTGGCAGGCGGACTCTCAACCACTGCGCCACCAGCGAAGCCCTGTAATTCTCTTTTATTGTTTCTTGATTGTCTGTCTTCCCCCACTGTCCTGCGAGCTCCAGGAGAGCAGGGCTCTGGCTGTCTGGATCACTGCTGTATCTCCAACACCTAACCCAGTGCTTGGCTCAGAGTAGGCACTCAGTAAATATTTGTTGATTGAATGAATGGATAAAAACAAACAAACCTAATCCATACATTTACCCCCAATCCATAAACAAAGAAGATGGCTCTAAAGTTTCAAAGTTAAGGAAAAAATAGTGCTGATCTTCTATATCCTCCACTGACTATTCCCCCTAGGTAGGCTTGAATAGCAGTTGTCTACAAGGTATGATTTTAAAACAACCAGGAAGATACCTCTGTTCCACCTGGTGTCATCGGCTTGCTTGAAATTCCACCATTGTCCACGTATTCCCTAGGGTAGGTCATTATCTTCTTAGCATAGCACCTAGCACCCAGCAAGCACTCAATACATTTTAGCTATTCTTTTTAATCTGGTCTTTTAGTGATGCAAATACCCCTGGGAAAGATGGCCCACTGAGTCATCATTAACTCCTTAGTATGAATTAGTTTCTCAGCAGGAATAGTTAAGGAAGGACCTCAGGGTGGGGGCAGGGGTGGAAGTGCAGAAAGGGAGAAAGTTTTCCAAAAAACCACTGGGGAATCTAAAGCAAATCTCAACTTGTGGTTTTGCTGAGGTCCACACTGACACAGCATGAAGATTGCTCTGCAAGCAGCACCAGCGACTGGTGTTTCATTTCGGCGGGTGGTGAGTCTCCCTCTGAGCCCAGCCAGGCAGTGGAGGAAATGAAGAGGCTCTCAAGGGAGGGGCAAGGGAAAGAGGCCAGGGTAGGGTGGTAGAGAGCAGGTGGTGAGAGCAGCTGCCTCTTCAGCATGGATGGCTTCTCCTGCTGCTGCTGCTTCTGGCCCAAGAGACAGGTAACCGGTTCAAGGAGGGCGGAGACTTTGCTTTCAGTTTCTTTCCTACTTGCCTGGAATCTCGGCTCAACAAGGATGAAGTGGGTGCTACATAGCCTAAAGGGATTAGAGAGCAAGGCACCTCCCCCTTCCCTTAAACTGCTCCCTAGGGTGCTATATGTCCTAAACCCCCAAATCAGATGCATAATCTGACAGCTGTTTATGTGGACAATGGGAAAGAATATTGTCCATGTGGTTAAGGTATGTCTAAGGCTCTTAGGAAAAGGATTGAGCTGCAGGTTTAGTGCCTAATGATAAGTAGCTTGAGAACCTGCAGACAAATGTATATTTTTGAGTACAAAATTTCCCCCATTTGTCCTAGATCCTAAACTAGACAGCGAGACCCTTGAGGGCAGGAACGATGCTCTAGTCCTAGACCTCTTAACCCAGCACAGTGGCTGGCACATGGGGATTTGTCTACACCTGCGTGGTCCAATATGGTGAGCTCTTGAAAGGCGGCTAGTCTGAATTGAGATGTGCAATGTGCATATTGATTTTGAAGACTTAGTAAAAAAACCCATAAAATATCTCATTCATAATTTTTATATGAGTACAAGTTGAAATGATCATATTTTGGATATATTGGGTTCAAAAATATATTATTAAGATGAATGCCATCTGTTTCTTTTTACTTTCTTTAATGTGGCTACTAGAACTTTTGGAATTACACATGTGGCTTGCATTATATTTCTATTGGACATCTCTGGTCTATCCTGCCCTGGCCTCCTTTCTGCCACCTTTTCCTGTTCTCCTCAACTCTCTAATCAGACTAGAGATGTCCTTCGTTCTGGACACCTAAAGCCCTCAGACTCTGTTATTGGCCAGAGTAGGATCTCCTGTGTATTTTTTATTTGTTAAGTCACTGATTACACTTTAGCAAAGCTTTGTTCATGCATGTAGTCTGTAACCACACCCTCTGTTCTAGGATAAAGGAATTCAGGTGGCAACGAATAGGAGGGGGACCAACTTTTATTAAGCACCAGGGCTATCAACTTCACAAATGTTAATCTCCTTTAAATTTATTTTCATGACAGCCCTGTGTGGTGGGCATATTTACTTTTTCAGATAAACGAACTGAGGCTCAGAGGGCTCCTGTAAGTTGCCCAAGATTACCCGCCTAGTAGGAGGTGCAGAGTCAGAACTTGAAACCTGGTGTGTTTGGCTCAAGGGCAAGTTCCCCACCCCCCACCCCGACCAGTAGCACAGGCTTCATTTTTGCATCATTTGAAATGAGACTACAGGGGTTCCCCATGCTTCTGTGGGTCCTGCCTGAACATGGAAGGGGCTCACTAACCCCTTGTGCACGGAGCGAGCCCAGGGCTAGGTCTCAGAACACCTGGGTGCATCCTAGTCCTGGCGTGGCCCCTAACTTACTAAGTGGCTTAGGACAGGTAGCTTTCGCCTGTGTAAAACAAAGAGGACCTTCACAGCTGTGATCCCAGTTCTGACAGCTGGGGAAACTGAATTATGCTGCCCTTGTCACTTAATCACTAATGGTTCACACTTGAAATTAGAGGACTTTTTTCTATGTAAGATTTCTTTTCAACACTCTGAGAGCCTCTTACTTCCTCATGTGCAAATTTGTGTTGAATATGCTGAAAACTAAATTCCAGACATGGGAATCCACGTTGTGTGGTTGGGCAGGAAACCTCAAGTTCACTTTCAAGGATCAGGGGGCTTTTGATGCCCGCCCACACGGCAGGCACTTTCCAGAGGGGTTTCATGCTGGTGCGTGTCATGGGAATTTTGCTCTGGTATCATTGCTCTAATGACTAGAAATCCTCATTATCTGTTTAGCAGATCAGAGAGGAATGCCAATCTCTTCAAAACCTGCTTACTAATCCTCCCTGAAAAGCCGTTTTATGAGAGCGACATCAAAGCTGGGACGCCCTGAGGAACGCTCTCTTTAGGCCTCTGACAGCAGCCTCTCTCCTTGTCAGAGCTGAATGTAAAGAGCAAGTAAAGTCCAGCCTGGGGGCTCCTCCGGCTGCAGCTCTGATGCATCCACAGGCAGTTAAGCTCCCTAAGGCCACCCCCGCCCCCCAACTCAGGCCTTAAACCTTTTAATTCAATGCCCTCTGATTGCTGCTAAGAAGGCCTAGGAAGGCTAATTTTCCAAACGAGTTGCCATTTCTTGTTCCCAGTCTCTGAAGGGTAAATTGAAGTGTCCTGAAGTAGTTAGTTCTCCTAAATGGATTTCAGGGTGAATAGTAATTTTTCTCTCTCCAACTTGGCTGAGCCCTAAATTAATTCACTGATAGTCTTCGAGACCTTGATGTTTGAAAAAAATGGGCCAGGGAATAAATCCTTCATCTAGACCCCTTTGAAACTTGGCTCTGGAGTTCCAAGGTGGGGTGGGGAAAAGGGACAGAAAGAACTGCTAGTAAGGATTTCAAAACCTACTTCTTTCTTTTTTAAAATTTATTTAAAAAAATTTTTATACAGTTTTTATTTTATTTTATTTTTATTTTTACTTTTTAAAATTTATTTACTTATTTATTTTTGGCTGCGTTGGGTCTTTGCTGCTGCGCTCGGGCTTTTCTCTAGTTGCAGTGAGGGGGGGCTACTCTTCGTTGTGTTGCATGGGCTTCTCATGGGGGTAGTTTCTCTCATTGCAGAGCACAGGCTCTAGGTGTGTGGGCTTCAGTAGTTGCAGCACACGGGCTCAGCAGTTGCGGTGCACGGGCTTAGTTGCTCTGAGGCATGTGGGATCTTCCCGGACCAGGGCTCGAACCCTTGTCCCCTGCATTGGGAGGCGGATTCTTAACCACTGCGCCACCAGGGAAGTCCTATACAGTTTTTAAATGTTACTTTCCATTTACAGTTATTACAAAATATTGGCTCTAATCCCCGTGTTGTACAATATCCTTGAGCCCATCTTACACCCAATAGTTTGTGCCTCCCACTCCCCTACCCTGTCCTGCCCCTCCCCCACTCTCTCCCCACTGGTAACCACTGGTTTGTTCTCTATATCTGTGAGTCTGCTTCTTTTTTGTTATATTCACTAGTTTGTTGAATTTTTTAGATTCCACATATAAGTGATATCATACAGTATTTGTCTTTCTCTGACTTATTTCACTTAGCATAATGGTCTCCAAGTCCAGCCATGCTGCTACAAATGGCAAAATTTTGTTCTTTTTTATGGCCAAGTAGTATTCCATCATATGTATATGTGTGTGTGTGTGTGCGCGCGTGTGTGTGTGTCTGTGTATCACATCTTATTTACCCATTCATCTGTTGATAGATACTTAGGTTGCTTCCCTCTCCTGGCAATTGTAAATAATGCTGCTGTGAACATTGGGATACATGTATCTTTTTGAAGTAGTAAAACCTATTTCTTTTTAAAATGTGATTATTAGCAAAAAGTGACTATTATTCAATGCATTCCATGACTGCTAACTAGTCAGGGACCCTTGCCTAACATTGTGTGGCTGTAAATAAAATGAGGGAAACATTTTATATGAGCAAAAGCCCTGTTAAATTACTTCTGGAAAACAAACCACAAATTAGCTTTTTAAAAGATATTTTCAGCGTGTTGACAATGGCGATGGTCAAGGCATTCTGTTACCTTCAAATTAAGTTTTTCTGTGAGAATCTGTAAGAAAAGACCACAGGTGGGTAACCTGAACTTGTAAGGCAGCAGCATTAATGGGAAGAACAAGATAAAGATGTTTTTCAGTTTTGCTGAAGCTTGCTATTTGTACACCCCAAAAGGCCACAAACTTCAGAGACAGGGAAAAAGCATCTGAAAAAACAAAGGCAAAAATGACAAAGCTTAATCTTAGTAAGGCTATAAGGGCACGTCATTACCCCAGGGAACAGTTTTGCACTTTCAGAAACTGCAGAGGGAAATTTATGTGTGCTTTTAACTGGGTCAAGAGCCTTTCAAGGCAGGGAGCACACAGTAGGCACTCAATAAATGCCGAATAAATAGGACGTGGTGAGGGGTTGGCTCTTTGCTGACTTGCCATTCTCGGGCCCTCTCGCCTGCTCCTAAAGCTGCTGGAAAGGCTCTGCATCCTCAAAGAGAAGAAAGGAGTGGGGCACACACATGCCCATTCAGTGGTCCACAGAATGATGGGGTGACAGCCAAACACCTCTTCCTAAGGGCTCAGTGATGTCTCTATTTGGATGCATCTTGAAATCCTGACAGGGAAGGCTTGGCTGTAAGCTTGGCAGTACGCCCTTGGGTGTGCCGGGTGGGGGATGAAGATGAGGGAGGCAGTGAGAAGGGTGATGGAGAGCGGATATTGGCCATGAGGGCGATGCTGCAGGTGCTCCAGGGCCTTCAGAGGGGCCTGGTAGGATGCTGACGCCCCATCCCCAACAACACGTCGGGTGATGCAGCTAGTCCTTCCTCCAAGCTGCACAAATAAAAAAAGAGCCAGGCGTGCCTGAGTCCGGGAGGATCCCACATGCCGCGGAGCGACCGCTGAGCCTGCGCGTCCTGAGCCTGTGCTCCGCAACGGGAGAGGCCACAACAGTGAGAGGCCCGCCTACCGCAAAAAAAAAAAAAAAAAAAAAAAAAAAAAAGAGCCAGGAAAGCTGGCAGGAATGTCTGGAGGGTGATGGAGGGTGGAGGCCGGGAGGATCTGGTACTGGAACCTGAGTCCTCGCTCTGGCAGCAGATTCTTCCCAAGCCACCCACGGTGCCGTGCTCTCCCTGGCTCCCTCCCTGGCTCCCTCTTTCACAGCGGCTCCTCCTTTTGCTTTACAACATATATTTATTTAACATATCTGCATACGACTTTGAATTTCAAAATGAGCTAAATATAAAGTGACTCCAGTGAGGCGTAGGCGCTGGGTGCAGTAGATTAAGGTGACACTTACTGAAATGTGTTTTAAAATAGATCCCAGGAAAATGGAGATGGTCTAACCCTTGCTCATCACATATCAAAATAGATTCCTGGCAGAAAAAACAGGTTCACTGCAAACTGCTTCACTGACCTACATTAGAAGTAGCAGACGTTACTAGAAAGAGGTCAGAGTGGCAAGATAAATTAGATCGCTGTTAGATGCAAGGAGAGATACTCCGTAAATAGAAGGGGAAAATTAGGGGTTGTGAAAAGAAGTTTTACTGTCAGGAGAATTTTTTTTTTTCTCCTCCAGCTGCTGGGTTCACAGGCAGCTTCAGTTACGCCCAGGCTGCCTTTTGGCAATTCCATTTGCTTCTGCACACTTTTAAAGAACTATCTTCACTTTCCAAAACTTCTGTTATAGCGGTACTGGAGGTCTTAGAGGTCTCAACCCACCCCTTCCCCCTCACTCTCCTAATTCCAATTCTCTCCTTTCATCGTTAACCTCATGAGGGCCCGACGCGATGGAGAGTGGGAGCAGCTCTCTCCTCTTCTATTCTCTCCTCTCCTCCCCACTTTCAGTACAATGTACGCTCACTGAAGAAAAATTAGAAAACACAGAGGAGTAAGAAAGGAGACCATGAAAGTCACGAGGAATCTCACCACCCAGAGAAAATGATCATTGCCAATGATGTGGACGTGGAAAGATGGCCATAATATATTGCTAGGTGGGGAAATAAAGAATACACAGTGCATGCATGCAGACACACACACATACAGTGTATTCATTTTAATGGAGAATATTTGACATTCTATTGTGTTATCTGCCTTTTGTTGACTCGGCAGTATGATGTGAGCATCTTTCCCTGTCAATAATTTGTTTCCACAGATCACTTTAATGGTTAAATCTTATTCCACTTTATGGATATCCCACAACTGACACCACAATCCACCATCCCTAGGTTGTTTCTTCATCCCGAGGATGTTTCTTCACTGCTGCTCTTGTAAATGACTTGGCAGTCACCTGTCTTAACGTCCGAATCTCTGCACACATCCTTGGCAATTTCTTCAGGATAAATTCCTCTAAGTGGAGTTGCTGGGTCAGAGAAGTATGGACATTTTTAGGGCTTTTTGATGCATACCACCAAATTGTTCTTCACAAAGATTGTAACAACTTGCCTGCCTGCCAGAACACTTGCCAAGGCTGAGCATTTTCATCCTTTTAAATTTTTTTTTAAAGATTTTTTGTTGTGGACTATTTTTTTAAAGTCTTGTTGAATTTGTTACAATATTGCTTCTGTTTTATGTTTTGATTCTTTGGTCGGAGGCATGTGGGACCTTAGCTCCCCGACCAGGGGACCTGCACCCCCTGCACTGGAAGGCAAAGTCTTAACCACTGGACTGCCAGGGAAGTCCCTCATCCTTTTTTTTTTTTTTTTTTTTAATGGTTTTAAATTGTTGCTTTAACTTTCTTTAATTATTAGTGAGATGGAACTTATTTAAAGATGTATGCATCTGGCCATTTGCATGCATGTTTGTCCAAACATTTCTTGAGCATCAGTTAGGTGCTATGGCTGGGTTTACAGCAGTGTGCAATGATTGGTGAGTCAATGGCTCCTTTCGGGAAAGGTCTCAGCCTAATGGGAAAGCCAGACAAAATTACAGAAGATTTCAGCTGTGTGTGACAAGTGCTATGGTCTGAGATGTTGTGTGGGAGAGTCACCCAGCCTGGTAACCTTGAGGGGTGGGGAGTGGAGAAGGAAGACTTCCTGGAGGAGAGGACAGCTCAGTTTAGTCCTGATGGAAGAATAGGAGGAAGGGAAGGTGGCCAGGGGCCTATATACAGGCAAGGATGTACACAGGGTCTGGGGAAACTAAGAAGAGCAATTTGGCAGTAGCGTCAAGTATAATAGGAACTACTAAGTGACAAGGCTGGAGGTGTGGGCAACCAGATGGTGACAGGCTTCATATGCCTATGTAAGGCCTTTGGACAATATTCTGGCAGTTGTTGGGAGACACTGACCCCCGGCAAGCAGATTTATGCACAATAATAATAATAATATGTGTGAAGCAACATGGTCCTAGAAGAGACCTGGATGCCTCACTGGCTGGCCTCTGCCCCAGTCACTTTATAACAAATCCTGAGACAGTTCAGTGTTCCTGCTGTCTCCTGTGGTACCTTTGTGGGAATAACAAAGAAGTGCCCCTTTCTCAAGAAGTCTTTTCAAGTTAGTAGATTATGTACTTCTCAGTAATAACAAAGCAAGCAGAAGTTTATTCTCCATAAATTATATACACAGAATTATTGAATACAAAATAGTAGAAAATTAGTGTTTTTAGTCACAAACATAACAACGCAAAACCTCTGGGATATAACAATTTGTTGTAAGATAGTTTCAGTCGTAAAGTAATTTTCATGAAAACAAAACTTTCTGTGGTAATGTCAATGCTTGCTTGTTCCAATATCTTATTTTCCATAGAAATGCTCCCTAGATTTGACAGTCTTTCTTGTGATATCATGGGTGTTAAGTAGTTTTTTATTAATTTTAAATTGTGAGAATCTACATTTTCCACTGGTGACTGATACTGCCAAGGTTATTGTATCCTGAGATCTACAATGGTTTTAGTAAAATGTGTCTAATACATTATCGATACAAATATATTGACGCATTTCACGTGAGTCAACTAGATTTTTCTTACATCAATGTCTCATCGTTATCATATTTCCTACCATGTTCCTCCATTTCAATCATGGTTTGGTTTTTTTTGTTGTTTGTTTGTTTTTTTTGCCATGCCACAAAGGCTTGTGGGATCTTAGTTCCCTGACCAGAGATAGAACCCATGCCCCCAGCAGTGGTATTGCAGAGTCCTAACTGCTGGACTGCCAGGGAATTCCCTCAATTATGTATTTTTAATGGTTATAGAAGTTCATATTTATCATAAGTTTTTTCAAATTACACATATCATCTAGAATACTGCATCTTTTAAAGAGCTATTGCTGTTTCCAATATAGAAAAAAAATTTTGATTTTGATATTGACCTTTGTATTTATTGTAAAAGGGCTGGCCCTGGGGTTCATAGTTAAAATGAGTCTTCGCTTTCCTTTTTCTAATATTTTCTATTTTGGAGAAGGTGGCATCAATGTCAAGAGACTACAATGTGTTTGGCATCAATAATATATATTTCATTAACTGTTTTATGAACCGGGTAAAACTTTGTGTTTTTTCAAAGTGCTTCTTTTTTTAATATTTTATTTATTTATTTATTTAAAATTTTTGGCTGCATCAGGTCTTCGTCGTGGCATGCAGGATCTTTCGTTGCGGCACGAGGGCTTCTCTCCAGTTGTGCCACGCGGGCTCCAGAGTGCGTGGGCTCTGCAGTTTGTGGCACGTAGTCTCTCTCGTTGAGGAGCGTGGGCTCAGTAGTTGTGGGACATGGGCTTAGTTGCCCCGCGGCATGTGGGATCTTTGTTTCCCGACCAGGGATCAAAGCCTCGTCCCCTGCCTTGGAAGGCAGATTCTCTACCACTGGAGCACCAGGAAAGTCCCTCAAAGTGCTTCTTAATCTCCTGTAATGTTTTCAAATATATTGTGTACATTAACTTTTTTTTTGGCTGCGTTGGGTCTTCATTGCTGCGCGCGGGCTTTCTCTAGTTGCAGCGAGTGGGGACTCTTCTTCTTTGTGGTGGGTGGGCTTCTCATTGCTGTGGCTTCTCTTGTTGCAGAGCACGGGCTCTAGGTGCAGGGGCTTCAGTAGTTGTGGTGCCTGGCCTCAGTAGTTGTGGCTCGCGGGCTCTAGAGCGCAGGCTCAGTAGTTATAGCACACGGGCTTAGTTGCTCTGTGACATATGGGATCTTCCTGGACCAGGGCTTTAACCCGTGTCCCCTGCATTGGCAGGCGGATCCTTTTCTTTTCTTTTTTTGAATTTTATTTATTTTTTTATACAGCAGCTTCTTATTAGTTATCTATTTTATACATATTAGTGTATACATGTCAATCCCAATCTCCCAATTCATCACACCACCACCACCACCCGCTGCCGCTTTCCCCGCTTGGTGACCATACGTTTGTTCTCTACATCTGTGTCTCAATTTCTGCCCTGCAAACCGGTTCATCTGTACCATTTTTCTAGGTTCCACATATATGGCAGGCAGATTCTTAACCACTGCACCACCAGGGAAGTTCCTGTACATTAACTTTTGATTTTTTCATATTTATGTTGTCATAAATTTGTCATATGTTGTCATAAATTTTATGTCAAATTAGTGTTGAACAAATGTATTTTTAAAAATATTTTTCCAAAAGCATAGCTTTGGCTTGTGTTTTAGAATCTATATCTTTACTAATATCAATGATTTCTAAAAGACTTTTCCATACTGCCTCTAACTGAATTTTTCCAGTCACGCTGTTTTCAATTGACTTTTCCATCGTTTATTTGACAGTTGTCTCAAATTCATGTTTGATTACTCTGTTTTCAATACTCTCCAATGATTCACTGAATTCAAACAGTTCTTGGATTGTGTAACACGATTTAGCAACGTCAAAATAATTTTTTGTTATATTACTTTCTACTAGGTTTAAATAATGGGCAGCCTTAGAACTTTTGAGGTATCTTATGTTGAAATCCATTAAGTTTGTCATAAATTTTTTGTCATTGTTGTAACCCTGCCCCCTCAAATTGTTATTATGGCCTAGCTTCAGTGTTTTCTTGTTGGTGGTCTACTAAAAATCTACTAAAAATCTTCCTCCGGCTATAAAATTTCCTGTGGAAAAAAATTCTTTAATATTTTCATATATATTTGCATTTTGAAAATTTACAACTCTAAAAATAACTGTTTCACATGGCTTACATCAAGAGATGTGCCTTAGTTATTTAATTGTGTAACATTTAACATTTCTTACAATGTTCAAAACTATTTTGGTCAACAAATCTGCTATATTTTAATTATTCGACTTTTGTTTTTCATTCACTAAATAATGTGTAATGTTATTTGGTGTTTGTATCCTGGATAAATGTTCTGCTTTATTGCTATTATTAATCTTCTATGATTTCTGCAAGTGAAGAAAAATCTCATTAGAATGCTCATACATTTTCTTGGATGATCCTCTGAATGCTAGATAATATCTTGCTAAAAACATAATTGTGTTTATTATGTGTTCAACAAGAGAATGCCAATATTTTCTTTATCATACAGAATCTGTTTTGCAACATTAATAATTACATATTTTTCAAATCAGATTTGAAACTTGAATATATGGTATTACTATTAATGTTCATTTTAGATTCTTCATGATTACAAAAAATAATAGTGCTAAATGCTCTCAATCTTTGTGCTTTTTCTTATTTTCCAGTTGATTTTTTTCATTCTCAAATTGCTGGCAAAAGGTAGAATCCTTTGACTGAAGTGTAATAAGTAACCAGAACCTAGTGATTTTTTCCTTCACCATTTAGAAAAATTTGTGTCCGTTATATTGTCCTAAACTTCCAACCTGTGTTATCTTATGTAAAGTAAAAATTTCATACTTGAGGTGGGTAATTTTCAGCAAGAGTGCGCCTTGTTTCACACTCAAACTACTTGGCCATATATTTGGGTTCTTTGCATTTTTTTCTAATTTTCCTTGATAGCTATCAGTCGTGGTTGATGACGGAATGAAAACGTAAATTCACATCCTGCTCACGTTTCTGTGACACATTCACTGAAACCTATGGCTCTGAACCCTTATTTTTATCTTTTTGGCATTTCACCTTTTCCTCCCCAAATTTATTCAACAATACAAAAGATTTTATTTCATTTTGTCTGTAGGCAGCTTTTCATTTTCTGTTTTTGGTTTGATATCTTTTTTCTTTCCAATATCATGGGAGTAATAACATATGAGCTTAGTATTTTATTTTAGAATGTGTAGCTTTAAAAAATATTATTTAGCAAGCTATGAATGTAACTGCAGTTAATTTTTGTCATAAAGAAATTTCCTTTATACAGGGAGGAAAGAAATGTAATGGAATACTACTCAGCCAGAAAAAGAATTAAATCCTGCCTGTTGCAACAACACGAATGGACCTAGAGGGTATTATGCTAAGTGAGATACATCAGACAGAGAAAGACAAACACTGTATGGTTTCACTTATATGTGGAACCTAAAAAACAAAACAAATGAACAAACATAACAAAACAAAAATAGAGTCATAGATATAGAGGACAAATACATGGTTGTCAGAGGGGAGGGGGGTGAGGGAAGGAGAGAAATAGGTGAGAGAAATTAAGAGGTACAAACTTCCAGTTGCAAGGTAAAGGAGTCATGGGTATGAAATGTACAGGGATTATGGTCAATAATTATGTAGTATCTTTGTATGGTGACAGAGGGTGACTAGACTTACTGTGATCATTTTGAAATGTATAGAAATATCGAATCACCATGTTGTGTAACAAGAACTAACATAGTGCTGTAAGTCAATTGCACTTCAAGAACAAACAAACTGGGGCTTCCCTGGTGGAGCAGTGGTTGAGAGTCCGCCTGCCGATGCAGGGGACATGGGTTCGTGCCCCGGTCCGGGAGGATCCCATATGCCGCGGAGCGGCTGGGCCCGTGAGCCATGGCCGCTGAGCCTGCGCGTCCGGACCCTGTGCTCCGCAACGGGAGAGGCCACAACAGTGAGAGGCCCACGTACCACAAAACAAACAAACAAACAAACAAACTGAAAGAAAAAGAGATCAGATTTATAGTTACCAGAGACAGGGGTGGCTGGAGGGGGAATTGGATGAGGGCAGTCAAAAGGCACAAACTTCCAGTTCTAAGATAAATAAGTACTAGGGTGTAAGGTACAACCTGAGAAATATAATGAACACTGCTGTATGTTACACATGAAAGTTGTTAAGGAGTAAGTAAATCCTAAGAGTTCTCATCACAAGGAAAACATTTTGTTTTCTGTTTCTTTAATTTTGTATCTATATGAGATGATGGATGTTCACTAAACTTACTAAACTTACTGTGGTAGTCATTTCATGACATATATAAGTCAAATCATTGTGCTGTACACCTTAAATTTAAACGGTGCTGTATGTCGATTATATCTCAATAAAACTGAAAGGAAAAAATTCCTTTAACAACCATAAACAGTAGCTCTCCTTTAATTCATTACATAGCAATCTCTAATTTATGAATATAAATAATTACTTTGTATATATGTAATGATAAATGAACATTCATTACTACAAAAGTAAGTTATGTCATAATGAAAATCTGGTAGATTAAATTTGGAACTCTGAGCTACTGTTCAGGCAGATAATATGAATTATAACACAAAATTTTAAATTTAGCCAATACACAAATACTTACAGAGGATTTTTTAAAATTTAGATAAAAATCAAAACAACAGTTGGAAAAGCAGCTCCATGTTTGGAAAGACTAGTCATTGTAGATGTTTTAAATTAACAAGGTCTTCATCAACCTCATTCTGCTTTACTTATGAAGCAAATAAATGTTGACATTGTTAGAAAAAGTCTTTTTATTTCCATGTGTCAGAAAATTATCATAATAAATGGATTTTTGTTAGATAAGATATTTTATTGTTATTTTTCAGAAAATTATTGCAGTAAGAATATAAATCATCTACCTTTAGAATCAGTAGTCAAATAAAAATGTGGAAAAAATTCAAAGTAATAACGATGTCTATGATGGGGATAGTCCCCTTGGGTGTCATGCCCTTGAGCAATAAACAACCTGAACAACCCTCCTTGGCTACTCTAAACATTTCTGTGGCCATTACAGCTAATAAAGTGCTCCCATATACATAGAAACAACCTGTGTAGGTAATGGAGGAAAGACTAAGGGATCCTGAGATCTGTGTTTGGATACTTGTCATGAGGTTTGCTGTGACCTTGGGCAATTCACTCACCACTCCCTAGGGATCCTCTATCAGTTCATCTGCAAATGGGGATAAGTACGCCTAATCCTTCAAACTGCTACATGGAGGCCATGGGAGATGTTCCCAGTTCTGAGTAGTAAATGAAATCATGAGATGTGCATGGGGTTTCCATTTTGCACTTGATAAAATGTGCTTTCTTTAAAAATTGTATGGGGCTTCCCTGGTGGTGCAGTGGTTGAGGGTCCGCCTGCCAATGCCAGGGGACATGGGTTCGTGCCCCGGTCCGCAAAGATCCCACATGCCATGGAGCGGCTGGGCTCGTGAGCCATGGCCGCTGAGTCTGCGTTCAGAGCCTGTGCTCCGCAACGGGAGAGACCACAACAGTGAGAGGCCTGCGTACTGCACAAAAAAAAAAAAAAAAAAAAAAAAAAAAAATTGTATTATGTTTTTCAAATTGAATAAAGTACATGTGCAGAGCCAGTAAAAGACAGTAATACCAATGAATTTGGAATCAGTTCCTGTTAAGTCACCTGTGGACAGCTGCTGGTTTCACATGTCCAGAGGTGAGCTTCTGTAGGAGCCTGAGAGGCTGACATTCTGATTTTCTTAGGAAGCCAAATGTTAAGGCAATTGTTTGAAGCTTGCAGATAAGTCACCATGCAAACTGAAAACCTAAAGGTGATTTTTACAGCAACCCTCAACCAATAAATGGCTCTGTAATAAACCTCAAAAGGACACAGAGTTTCTATTTTGAGAAATGAAATTTTGCAAAAACAGAAAAGCAGTTAAAGTCCCAGAAATGGTGAGAATATTTACTTCAGAGGAAGCCAGGAGGAAGTTTGGTTGAACATCCTCCCCACTCTTTTCCTGATGGCCCCTCTTGATTACAACAGTACATTTGTGGCCAGCCTGGAAAAAAGGAGTGTGTCCAACCTTTCACTCACTCATTAAGCATTTACTGTGGGCCTGCTACATTCCAGGTACTGGCCTATGGGCTGGTATAAGTCAGATCAGGTGTGATCTCGGTCCACATGGGGCTCTTGAGGTCTCGTTTGTGAACTGTCTTTCCCACACCCTGTTTCCCCAGGTTCTGTCCCTCCTTCCTTCCGCCATCCTACGTGACAGCTTCCCTTCATCCTCAGGTGTCCAGGATTCCTCCTCTTATGCGTGATTTCAGATGTTCACCGAGGGAAAAGTGACTGCATGTTCCAACTGTCCTGCCTTTGCTCCTAGCACCCTGGTATGTCCAGAGTCTCAGCACTGCCTATAGAAAGGCTTCCTATCGTCTAGAATCAGCACAAATGACACCTCCTCCATGCAGCCTTCCCTCATTGCCCAAGTTAGAAATGTTTTGTCTTTTGTTGGATGAATAGCCCTTTGTTGGTACATCATTTTAGCACTGACCACACACCTGCCTTTTCTTACAGCTGTTGGGGGTCAGTGGAGACCTTTTCTGCCAGATTGGACTGGGAGGACAGGGGATACCACTCTCTGAGCCCAGGGCTCATGTCTAATTCCTCTCTACCCCAGCAGCCTGCCTTATACTGTTGGATACATACCAAACACTAAAAACAATTTGGCTGGATTGGATTTTTTTCTTTGATTTTAGTTGCCCAGAATTAGCTTGATCAAACTCATCTGTTGGTGGTGTTCTGCCATCATGGGTCCATGCCTAGCTCTTATGATCTATATATTTAATATTTTTTGGTCTCCATACCTATTCCCCAGTCCCTGCCCCCAACCACCCCACCCTGCCATTGATACACACTCTTGTTTTAATAAAATGCAACCTTCTAATGCATCTAAGTAACCATATTCGTGTAGGCTTGAACACTTGGCATTGCTTGGGATTGAATTTGCCTTTTGGTCAAGAGAATGAAACACTTCATTGGAATTTTAGGCACCAGCAGCCAGGGTGGATTTGTTTGGGGGCAGGGCAGGTGACCCTTGGAATCCAAGGGGGAGGCAGTCAGCAGCTTGGTCTGGCACAGGATTTCTGCTTCCTCTCCCCACTCCCTCCACCTCAGAGCCTGTTCCCCCACATCTGGGCTCTGTCCTCTCTGGCAGAGCCTGTCTACACAGCTGCCATGTTGCCAGCCAGGAAGCCCCAGAGAGTTCTCTCTTCCAAGAGATTACCTGTTCTCCTTGACATATACTGCTATTTGAGATGCCCATTTCTGTTTCTCCTGCATCTTTTGGTTTGTGCTCCTTGATTACACCCTTGGTGAAGTGCCCCTCACCTACCCTGTGGTGAAGAAATTACTTAGCTCAGCAGTTCTCAAATTTTTTGATCTCAGCGCCCCCTTATACTCTTAAAAATTATTAAGGAGGACTTCCCTGGTGGCGCGGTGGTTAAGAATCTGCCTGCCAATGCAGGGGACATGGGTTTGATCCCTGGTCCAGGAAGATCCCACATGCCGTGGAGCAACTAAGCCCTTGCACCACAACTACAGAGCCTGCGCTCTAGAGACCGCGAGCCACAACTGCTGAGCCCACGCATCGCAACTACTGAAGCCCGCACGCCTAGAGCCCATGCCCTGCAACAAAAGAAGCCGCAGCAATGAGAAGCCCGCGCACTGCAACGAAGAGTAGCCCCTGCTCGCAGCAACTAGAGGTAGTCCAGGCGCAGCAACGAAGACCCAACGCAGCCCAAAATAAATTAATTAATTAATTTAAAAAAATTATTAAGGAACCCAAAGAGCTATTGCTTATGTAGGCTATATCTGTTTATATTTACCATATTAGGAATTAAAACTAAGACAATTTAAAGATATGTAATTAATTTTTAAATGGTACTATAACTATTATATATTAATATAATTAACATGCTTTTATAAAAAATAACCATATTTTCCAAATCATGAAAAATTTAGTGAGAAGAAAGGTGCTGCTTTACGTTTTTGCCAATCTCATTATTAATACCTGGTTTGATGAAAGAGAGCTAGATTCTCAGATCTGCTTCTGCATTCAGTCTGTTGCCATATCACACATCACCTAGCCTTTGGGAAACTCCACTGGACCTTGAGAAAGGCAGAGAGTGAAAATGGCAACTAGCATCTTAGCACTGTTATGAAAGAGTCTTGACCTCACCAAATCTCTGAAAGGATCTCTGGAGCCCCCAGGAGGTCCCTAGACCACACTTTGAGAACTGCCTGCCGCCTTAGACCATCGGTTTCTTGATGGCAAGGCCGTTCCCTGTTCAACCTTATTTTAAGCAGACTATGGATTGGGACTCAGTAAATCTTGTTTGAAATACTTGGAAATATCTGTGTCATTGAGAGTTATCCCACCCTCACAGTCACCTCGGAAAACACTCCACTTCTTCTAGTGCTGCTGCTGCGGATGGCATTTGGATTCTTACAGAAGGCAACCTCCAGAGGTGACGCATTTCTGTTGAATACCCTCAGTGGTCTCAGATCTTTGTTCTTTTAGGAGCAGTTTGATGTTTGGAAATAGCCTAAGGCCGTGTGGAGGGAAATCTTGTTAATTATTTGGGTAGTCAATTGGGTAGCACTACATTTTTGGAGTTTTAAAAAGTAACACTGACTTCTTAAAATTTGGATTGCAAAGCTACTTTAACAAGCCTTCCCCTAATTCTACATGTATATTCACACATGGGCAAATGATGTTTGAATACGTTTAATAATTGCATCATCCTTTGAAGAGTAAAAATTGGAAACAAAATCTTAGTGCCCACAACTAGGAGACCAGTTCAATAAACCATGGGCTTCCATGGAATAGAACACCTGGCAGCTGAAAAAAAAGAATGAGAAAGTTCTATACATATTGATTACAAATTAACTCCAAAGTATATTAAGTAAAAAGGGAAGGGACACATCAATATATATAGTGTGCTGTCATCCACAGGGGAAAAAGCTGTATCGTGTGTGTGTGTCTATATGCCTGTGTGTCTGTGTGTTTGCTCATGTATACATAAGGTATACAGTAAACTGGGAATGCTGGTTGCTTCCAGGGAGAGGAACTAGCTGCTTGGGGTGAAGGGTAGAAAAGCAGTTTTTCAAGGATTATCCTTCCGTACCTTTTAAGTTTGAAACCATATGAATGTTATCTAATAAAATAAAAACTTTTAGAAGCCCCAAACTGAAAAAATTATGACATTCCCTCCTTCTTCCAAAATTAAAAATAAAAACAATTCTTAACACTTACAAAGGCTATACTCCATAAACGAGTTCTTAGAATTGCTTGAGCAATAGAATGGTTATCAGAAAAATTACACAATGTACACGGGGGCATATGCAAAGAGGACACTAGAAAGGGACGAGATACATTTGTGAAAAGAACTGGTCATTTTTAGAGTCATACCTTATTCTTTTCACTCTTGCCCTGTTTCATAAATAGGGAAACAGACTCCAGGGGGGCTTAGTGACTCATCTATGTCATCTGGGCTCTGGGTTCCACTCTCGCCTTGTTAGGGGATTTCCTGACAGTTCCTGCAAATCTCTTTGTGGGGATGTGGCAGTGAGTGGGGGACAGAGGATGATAGATCCTCTTTCATGTGGTCCTAAACACACCTCTCTCCTCACTTCCCACCCGAAGCAGGGGCTGGAGGCCCAGGCAGGATACATGTGCCTCTGATGGTGGCTCGCAGGGCTACGTCATCCTCACTCTCTTCCCCAGGGCTCCCTGTGTGCCCAGGTGTAGCATCCTCCTCCAGGCTCTTCCAGGACATTGCTCTTGGTGTTCGGTTGGCATAATGCCTCTATTTCCACAATTGGCACTTCCCAGATCAATTGTCACCTAATTGTCACACAATTTGGTTGGTTCAGATGACTGTGGGCTTTTTTTTTTTTTTTTTCGGGCCCCTCACTGTTGTGGCCTCTCCCGCTGCGGAGCACAGGCTCCGGACACGCAGGCTCAGCGGCCATGGCTCATGGGCCCAGCCGCTCCACGGCATGTGGGATCTTCCCGGATCGGGGCACGAACCCGTGTCCCCTGTATCGGCAGGCGGACTCTCAACCACTGTGCAACCAGGGAAGCCCGACTGTGGGCTTTTTAAAATCGACTTCTCCTTCAAAGGATAAAGGTTTGTCATCAACTAAAGGATTCAAATCCTGTGGTGGAGACTCCCCACAGTTCTGACAGAACATGGTCAGGGTGCTCTGAAGGAGTTTTTGGCATTTATTCATTCATTCACTCAACGAGTGTATGTTGAACCTATTTGTTGGTGAGGCACTATTCTAGGCCTTGGGGATACAGTGATGAGAAGGTTCCTGTTGTTGTGGAGCTTACGTTCATGTGATGAGAAACTGACAATAAACAAGCAAACAAATAAATGGTTGAGGTTAATTCACATACTAATTAAGAGATCAGAGGGTGATGTGGCAGAGAGGTTGGGAAGCCAACTTTGGACCATGTGCTTGGGGAAGGCCAATCTGAAGATGGCTTCTTTAAGAGGGAAATGCTATCTCAATGCCTTTTGAGGCCCTCCTTTCCAGCAGTGACAGTCTAACATTCTCTGCACCCAACAGGTTCCTGTGGAGGGATGAAAGACAGGGAGGAGAAGAGAAGTGCCAGTTCCCTGGGCTTGTGTCTGCCGGCTGCTAAGTACCTCTGAGAAACTCTGCTTCCAGCTAATGAGGACCACCTATCCTGGGAACCTCGGTACATGGGACAAGAACCCTCTGGTTAGACCCCTTGGCAAGATGAATTGGACCAACTATAGGTTCCAGGATTCCAGAGCCAGTGGTGACATCTTAGACAACACCACACAGTTGTTCAGCTTGGGTAAGATTAGCTGAAAGTGAGCCCTGGGCAAAGTGACTACTAATTACTGTTAAATAATTGTCTCACCATTTAGTTCTTTAAAAACCCTATGGGTTGAATACTATGTCCATCTCACAGATGCAGAAAATGTAGCTCAGAGAGATTATGTGACTGTCTTAAGATCACACAGTTAGAAGTACCTGAGACCAGGTCACGGGACCCTAAAGCTCAGGCTCTTTCATGATATCATCCTTCATGCTTGTTTTCCTCACCCCCACCAACCCTCCTCTGCTTTTTCAGGATAGGCCCTTGTCTTTCTGACCCTAGGTGGACACCCTCATGCTGTCTGTCATCCTTGCTGAGAACAGGTATGCCCTGTTCTCAGCAACCCCCGGCCAGCAACCCCCAGCTGGAGCCCCAGGTTCCCATCTCATTGCTCCAGGCTTTTGTGTGACATCTCACCCTATTCCACGGCTCCAAACACCAAGCCCTGTGACTTGGTACCTCATCTTGGGTAATTCCATGGGCACTAGAAAGATCTGGTTTCCAAGTCCCCTCCCTACCCTTTGCCCAGAAGTTGGGCAGGGGCTGTTAAAGAAAAACTTAGTGAGGTCAGCTATCTTACTTGAAAGAAGGCAGAGAGGAAGTGAGCCATCGAGGTGCTTGACACAATTCCAACTGGCCTTAGTGCCCCAAGAGGCTGTAATTCTTGGTACTTCCACTTTCAGATATTATGTATCGTCAGTGGGTATTAGATTGCCCTAGTGATCCACTAGGTTCCCTCCACCCCACCCTAGCAGCAGTCTCTGCATTCGGGTGTCTGAGTAGTCAGCTCCCAAGATGTGTCTGGAATGTGCCACCTGCTATAGGGGCTGAATCACGCACCTCCATTTTAAGAGGGAAGGAATAGAAAGAGGCCCGAGTGTAGGCAAGAGCGCTTCGGGTTTAGAATTGAAAACTCCAGTCCTGGCTCCAGCACTCAGCAGGGGCCAGTGGCTGACCCTAAAGATCTATACAGAAAGGGGGTTGGGTTAGAAATGTTTTAAGATTCCTTCTAACCCCGAAAATCCAGGGACAGACTGTGGCTGGATAGGGGATGGGCTTGGAGTCTTCATCCCTTGATGTAGAAGAACATTTTTCAGTGTGGATAATATCACCATCACCTCCTCACTTAAGCATGGGCAGGCTCTCACAGCTGCCACCTCTGCCTAGTTCCAGCCCAGTTAGCTGGTATCCTGACCACTCCTCACCCCCTCACATGCCCCTCCCTGGGGACGGATCACCTGCACCCTCCTGGTTGTCTTTTTTCTGGATATCCTGTCATGTCTGGTAACACTTACTCCTTTGTAAGAATGGCAAACTCAAGAGTAAAATGATGGCACAGTGGCAACAAAGTGTAGTATTCATAAACACACAATTTAAAGTTGGAGAGATGTAGGTTCAAGTCTGATATCTGCCACTATCTAGCTCTATGACCTTGAGCAAGTCTGATCCCTGAGAGTTGGTTTCCTTACTGTAAGGTGGGAATAATAATTGTTCCTACCTTATTGCCTGTTTATGAAGCTTAAATAAGGTAATGAATGTGCCTGGCATATATTAAGTCCCCAAGGTAAGGCAGCTAATATTACTGCTTAGGATCCTGTAGAGCTCATTTTTATATGTGTTGTCTTGGTCAGTTTGGGCTGCTATAACAAATTACTATTTGACTGGGTGATTTATAAACAATAGACATTTATTTCTCATAGTTCTGGATGCTGGAAGGTCCAAGATTAAGGCACTAGCACATTCAGTGTCTGGTGAGAGCCCACTTCTTGTTCTTAGATGGCTGTCTTCTTGCTGTGTCCTCACAGGTTGGAAGGGCATGAGGAGACCCTCTGGGGTCTTCTATAAAAGAAGTAATCTCAGGCATGAGGGCTCCACCCTCTTGACCTAATCACCTCCCAAAGACCCCACCTCCAAATACCATCACCTTGGGGTTAGGATTTGACATATGAATTTTGGCAGCACACAAACATTCAGTCTATGGCATGTGTTAAAGAATTATTCTCGGCTCTCACTTCCTCTTGCGAGAATACCAGAATCACAACTAGCTGCTGGACAATCATCAACAGGAAGACACTGGAACTCACCAGTAAAGATACCCCACATCCAAAGACAAAGGAGAAGCCATAATGAGATGGTAGGAGGGGCACAATCACAGTAAAATCAAACCCCATAACTGGTGGGTGGGTGACTCACAGACTGGAGAACACTTATACCACAGAAGTCCACCCACTGGAGTGAAGGGTCTGAGCCCCACGTCAGGCTTCCCAACCTAGGGGTCCAGCAACAGGAGGAGGAATTCCTAGAGAATCAGACTTTGAAGCCTAGTGGGAATTGACTTCAGGACTTCGACAGGACTGGGGGAAACAGAAACTCCACTCTTGGAGGGCACACACAAAGTGTGTGCATCAGGACCCAGGGGAAGGAGCAGTGACCCCAGGGGAGACTGAACTAGACCTACCTGCTGGTGTTGGAGGGTCTCCTGCAGAGGCGGGGGGTGGGGGCTGTGGCTCACTGTGGGAACAAGGACACTGGCAGCAGAAGTTCTGGAAACTACTCCTTGACGTGAACCCTCCCAGAGTCTGCCATTAGTCCCACCAAAGAGCACAGGTAGACACCAGTGTTGGGTTGCCTCAGGCCAAACAACCAACAGGGAGGGAACCCAGCCCCACCCATCAGCAGTCAAGCAGATTAAAGTTTTACTGAGCTCTGCCCACCAGAGCAACAGCCAGCTCTACCCACCACCAGTCCCTCCCATCAGGAAACTTGCACAAACCTCTTAGATAGCCTCATCCACCAGAGGACAGACAGCAGAGGCAAGAAGAACTACAGTCCTGCAGCCTGTGGAACAAAAACCACATTCACAGAAAGATAGACAAGACAAAAATGCAGAGGGCTATGTACCAGATGAAGGAACAAGATAAAACCTCAGAAATACAACTAAATGAAGTGGAGATAGACAATCTTCCAGAAAAAGAATTCAGAATAATGATAGTGAAGATGATCCAGGACCTCAGAAAAAGAATGGAGGCAAAGATCGAGAAGATACAAGAAACGTTTAACAAAGACCTAGAAGAATTAAAGAACAAACAAAGAGAGATGAACAATATAATAACTGAAATGAAAACTACACTAGAAGGAATCAATAGCAGAATAATTGAGGCAGAAGAACGGATAAGTGACCTGGAAGACAGAATGGCTGAATTCACTGCTGTGGAACAGAATAAAGAAAAAAGGATGAAAAGAAATGAAGACAGCCTAAGAGACCTCTGGGACAACATTAAACACAACAACATTCGCATTATAGGGGTCCCAGAAGGAGAAGAGAGAGAGAAAGGACCAGAGAAAATATTTGAAGAGATTATAGTCGAAAACTTCCCTAACATGGGAAAGGAAATAGCCACCCAAGTCCAGGAAGCACAGTGAGTCCCATACAGGATCAACCCAAGGAGAAACACGCCGAGACACATAGTAATCAAAGTGGCAAAAATTAAAGACAAAGAAAAATTATTGAAAGCAGCAAGGGAAAAATGACAAATAACATACAAGGGAACTCCCACAAGGTTAACATCTGATTTCTCAGCAGAAACTCTACAAGCCAGAAGGGAGTGGCATGATATACTTAAAGTGATGAAAGGGAAGAACCTACAACCAAGATTGCCCTACCCAGCAAGGATCTCATTCAGATTCAATGGAGAAATCAAAAGCTTTACAGACAAGCAAAAGCTAAGAGAATTCAGCACCACCAAACCAGGTCTACAACAAATGTTAAGGAACTTCTCTAAGTGGGAAACACAAGAAAAGAAAAGGACCTACAAAAGCAAACCATAACAATTAATAAAGTGGTAGTAGTAACATATATATCGATAATTACCTTAAACGTGAATGGATTAAATGTTCCAACCAAAAGACACAGGCTCACTGAATGCATACAAAACCAAGACCCATCTATATGCTGTCTACAAGAGACCCACTTCAGACCTAGGGACACATACAGACTGAAAGTGAGGGGATGAAAAAAGATAGTCCATGCAAATGGAAATCCAAAGAAAGTTGGAGTAACTATACTCATACCAGGTAAAATAGACTTTAAAATATAGAATGTTACAAGAGACAAGGAAGGACACTACATAATGATAAAGGGATCAATCCAAGAAGAAGATATAACAATTATAAATATATATGCACCCAACATAGGAGCACCTCAATACATAAGACAACAGCTAACAGCTATAAAAGAGGAAATCGACAGTAACACAATAACAGTGGGGGACTTTAACACCTCACTTACACCAATGGACAGCTCATCCAAAATGAAAATAATAAGGAAACAGAAGCTTTAAATAACACAATAGACCAGATAGATTTAATTGATATTTATAGGACATTCCATCCAAAAACAGCAGATTACACTTTCTTCTCAAGTGCATATGGAACATTCTCCAGGATAGATCACATCTTGGGTCACAATTCAAGCCTCAGTAAATTTAAGAAAATTGAAATCATATCAAGCATCTTTTCTGACCACAACACTATGAGATTAGAAATCAATTACAGGAAAAAAACATAAAAAACACAAACACATGGAGGCTAAACAATACGTTACTAAATAACCAAGAGCTCACTGAAGAAATCAAAGAGGAAATCAAAAAATACCTAGAGACAAATAACAATGGAAACATGATGATCCAAAACCTATGGGATGCAGCAAAAACAGTTCTAAGAGGGAATTTTAAAGCTATACAAGCCTACCGCAAGAAATGACAGAAATCTCAAATAAACAATCTAACCTTACGCCTAAAGGAACTAGAGAAAGAAGAACAAACAAAACCCAAAGTTAGCAGGAGGAAAGAAATCATAAAGATCAGAGCAGAAATAAATGAAATAGAAACAAAGAAAACAATAGCAAAGATCAATAAAACTAAAAGCTGGTTCTTTGAGAAGATAAACAAAATTGATAAACCATTAGCCAGACTCATCAAGAAAAAGAGGGAGAGGACTCAAATCAATAAAATTAGAAATGAAAAAGGAGAAGTTACAACAGACACCGCAGAAATACAAAGCATCCTAAGAGACTACTACTAGCAACTCTATGCCAATAAAATGGACAACCTGGAAGAAATGGGCAAATTCTTAGAAAGGTATAACCTTCCAAGACTGAACCAGGAAGAAACAGAAAATATGAACAGACCAATCACAAGTAATGAAATTGAAACTGTGATTAAAAATCTTCCAACAGGGCTTCCCTGGTGGCGCAGGGGTTGAGAGTCTGCCTGCTGATGCAGGGGACGCGGGTTCGTGCTCCAGTCCAGGAAGATCCTACATGCCACGGAGTGGCAGGGCCCGTGAGCAATGGCCAATGAGCCTGCGTGTCCAGAGCCTGTGCTCCACAAGGGGAGAGGCCACAACAGTGAGAGGCCTGCGTACCGCAAAAAAAACAAAAAACAAAAAACAAAAAACAAAAAACTTCCAGCAAACAAAAGTGCAGGACCAGATGGCTTCACAGGTGAATTCTATCAAACATTTAGAGAAGAGCTAACACCCATCCTTCTCAAACTCTTCCAAAAAATTGCAGAGTAAGGAACACTCCCAAATTCATTCTATGAGGCCACCATCACCCTGATACCAAAACCAGACAAAGATACTACAAAAAAAGAAAATTACAGACCAATATCACTGATGAATATAGATGCAAAAATCCTCAATAAAATACTAGCAAACAGAATCCAACAGCACATTAAAAGGATCATACACCATGATCAAGTGGGGTTTACTCCAGGAATGCAAGGATTCTTCAATATACACAAATCAATCAATGTGATACCCCATATTAACAAATTGAAGAATAAAACCATATGATCATCTCAATAGATGCAGAAAAAGCTTTTGACAAAATTCAAGACCCATTTATGATAAAAACTCTCCAGAAAGTGGGCATAGAGGGAACCTAGCTCAACATAATAAAGGCCATATATGACAAACCCACAGCAAACATCATTCTCAATGGGGAAAAACTGAAAGCATTTCCTCTAAGATCAGGAACAAGACAAGGATGTCCACTCTCACCACTATTATTCAACATAGTTTTGGAAGTCCTAGCCAAGGAAATCAGAGAAGAAAAAGAAATAAAAGGAATACAAATTGGAAAAGAAGAAGTAAAACTGTCACTGTTTGCAGATGACATGATACTATACGTAGAGAATCCTAAAAATGCCACCAGAAAACTACTAGAGCTAATCAATGAATTTGGTAAAGTTGCAGGATACAAAATTAATGCACAGAAATCTCTTGCATTCCTATACACTAATGATGAAAAATCTGAAAGAGAAATTAGGGAAACACTCCCATTTACCATTGCAACAAGAAGAATAAAATACCTAGGAATAAACCTACCTAGGAAGACAAAAGACCTGTATGCAGAAAACTATAAGACACTGATGAAAGAAATTAAAGATGATACCAGCAGATGGAGAGATATACCATGTTTTTGGATTGGAAGAATCAATATTGTGATAATGACTATAATACCCAAAACAATCTACAGATTCAATGCAATCCCTATCAAATTACCAATGGCATTTTTTATGGAACTAGAACAAATCATCTTAAAATTTGTATGGAGACACAAAAGACCCTGAATAGCCAAAGCAGTCTTGAGGGAGAAAAAAAGGAGCTGGAGGAATCAGACTCCCTGACTTCAGACTATAATACAAAGCTACAGGAATCAAGACAATATGGTACTGGCACAAAAACAGAAACATAGATCAATGGAACAAGATAGAAAGCCCAGAGATAAACCCATGCACCTATGGTCAACTAATCTATGACAAAGGAGGCAAGGATATACAATGGAGAAAAGACAGTCTCTTCAGTAAGTGGTGCTGGGAAAACTGGACAGCTACATGTAAAGGAATGAAATTAGGACACTCCCTAACACCATACACAAAAATAAACTCCAAATGGATTCGACACCTAAATGTAAGACTGGACACTATAAAACTCTTAGAGGAAAACATAGGAAGAACACTCTCTGACATAAATCACAGCAAGATCTTTTTCGATCCACCTCCTAGAGTAATGGAAATAAAAACAAAAATAAACAATTGGGACCTAATGAAAGTTCAAAGCTTTTGCACAGCAAACGAAACCATAAACAAGATGAAAAGACAACCCTCAGAATGGGAGAAAATATTTGCAAACGAATCAACGGACAAAGGATTAATCTCCAAAATATATAAACAGCTCATGCAGCTCAATATTAAAGAAACAAACAACCCAATCCAAAAATGGGCAGAAGACCTAAATAGACATTTCTCCAAAGAAGACATACAGATGGCCAAGAAGCACATGAAAAGGTGCTCAACATTACTAATTATTAGAGAAATGCAAATCAAAACCACAATGAGGTATCACCTCACACCAGTTAGAATGGGCATCATCAGAAAATCTACAAACAACAAATGCTGGAGAGGGTGTGGAGAAAAGGGAACCCTCTTGCACTATTGGTGGGAATGTAAATTGATACAGCCACTATGGAGAACAGTATGGAGGTTCCTTAAAAAACTAAAAATAGAATTACCATATGATCCAGCTATCCCACTACTGGGCATATACCCAGAGAAAACCATAATCCAAAAAGACACATGCACCACAATGTTCATTGCAGCACTGTTTACAATAACCAGGTCATGGAAGCAACCTAAATGCTCATCGACAGATGAATGGATAAAGATGTGGTGCATATATACAATGGAATATTACTCAGCCATAAGAAGGAATGAAATTGAGTCATTTGTTGAGACATGGATGGATCTAGAGACTGTCATACAGAGTGAAGTGAGGCAGAAAGAGAAAAACAAATATCGTATATTAACGCATGTATGGGGAACCTAGAAAAATGGTACAGATGAACCGCTTTGCAGGGCAGAAGTTGAGACACAGATGTAGAGAACAAACGTATGGACACCAAGGGGGGAAAACCGCGGTGGGGTGGGGATAGGGTGTGCTGAATTGGGCGATTGGGATTGACATGTATACACTGATGTGTATAAAATTGATGACTAATAAGAACCTGCAGTATAAAAAACAAACAAACAAACAGAAATAAACAAGTAATACTAAACCTTCTTTGGGTTATTTGTATAGAGATATGTTAATATAAATGTTTCAGACATTACATGAAATTTCTAAACATCTTATATGTTCTGGTATAATGTTATAAGTCATAATTCTAGTTATTACTTTAAAATGTATATCTCAGAAATAACTAGCAAAACAAAACAAAACAAAAAGAATTACTCTCAAATTTCCTTTCTTTTTCTTCTCTATCCCTTTCTTCAGAGAACATCACCACCCTGAAGATAGGCACTGGCCCTAAAGAACTCAGCAGGTGGGTGAGAGAAGGGCTGGCCCATGCAGGAGTATCAGGGATCTTGGAAGACGGTCTGCTTGGCCCCCATTTGCGGACTGGTGTCGGTGGGACCATGGCCATGGAGGCTGGGGCAGAGGAGAGAGGCTCAAAATGGGGGCAGGAGATGGTTGGCTATTGGGGATGTGGAAGCCCAGAGGTGAGAGAGCTCCCACAGAAGTGGGGAGGCCCCAGGGCAATTTTGTGGATGATCACCATAGCCAGCCAGGGCAGCTGAAGCATCTTCATTGTCTTGTTTGCTTCCCTCAGGTTAGGCACAGCAGCCACAGCTGTTTCTAGCTCCATCGGTGTCGTGGCCCTCATTTTGCTGCTGGTGGGGCTCTTGTCCATGACTCTGAAGAAATGGAGGCATGAGAGTGAGTTGAATGGCTGGCCCTGGAGCTGGGAACCAGGAAAGAGGAGAAACCAAGGGCAGAGATGGGGTGTCTTTCCTATGGGGCAGACTTGGGGGAGGGTAGAAGAGGGCAGGCTATAGGGTCTGTTCTCTGGAGTTGCCAGGGACTCAGCACATAGCAACAAGATTTATTTATGGTACAAATTCTTTAAGCTAAAAGCCATACATAAGCAATCTGTATAGACATGGTTTATATGCATCAACTAAAATAAATATTGATGCCAGGGGCTTCCCTCGTGGTGCAGTGGTTGAGAGTCCGCCTGCCGATGCAGGGGACATGGGTTCGTGCCCCGGTCCGGGAAGATCCCACATGCCGCGGAGTGGCTGGGCCCGTGAGCCATGGCCGCTGAGCCTGCGCGTCCAGAGCCTGTGCTCTGCAGTGGGAGAGGCCACAGCAGTGAGAGGCCTGCGTACCGCAAAAAAAAAAAAAAAAAAAAAAAAAAAAAATGTTAGCATGTATAAGAATCACAGGGAGGGTTTGTTAAAAAAAAAATATTGATGCCAAACTCATCTAAATACTAACCAAAATTATAAAGTATACCAACAGTGCTTACTCCCCCTGCCTCTTCCTGGGCACTTAGCTCAGTCTCAGAGGCCCAATGGGTTGAACACGGTGGATTTTGCATTCTGAAGTCCAACCTTAAGCCCAGTAATCAATCAAGGAAAGATGGTTACTACCCCAGCTCAGGCTGACTCTGAATTTATTAATTTTTCTAGGACTATCTAAGAAACAACTGAAGCATCAGACCAACCTTCTCCACAAATCCTTGGTAAGGAAATAGTGGAGTCATACCTAGAGGGGCTCCTGGTTATCTCTGCCAGGATTTCATGCTGTTCCTAGGTAGACCCCATACAGGGGTGGTGGTGATGAGGAAGAGAACAGCCCTGAAAGAAATGCTTTTGAAAATCAAGGCAGATCTAGGGCTTGCTCAGCAAGAACCCAATGTTCCACTTGCTGTCCTATAGGGGCCCCAGTAGCTGGTTTTATCTTTAGAAGTGGCTGGTGCCTCTAACCTGTGTCCTATCTCTAAAGGAGCTTTCCTGCCATGCTGATGCCATATATTCCAACGTGATCAACTTGGCCCCCAGGAAAAAGGATGACTTCGCTGTCTATGCCAACGTACCCCCTTTCGATCATCCCAGAAGGACATCACCAGACCAAGTGGAATATGCCTCCATTGTATTCCACTGATGGGAAGCCAGTGAGATGTTTCAGAGAGGAGAGTCATACCTGTGCCCCAGCTGGATCCTGAAACGGCTTTTCCTTTAGATGTGTGTGTGTGTGTGTGTGTGTGTGTGTGTGTGTGTTTAAAATGCATAAACCATATTCTGATGGAGGTAAACGACTGGGTATTTCTTCTAATTTATTGGAAACAAAGTGCAGTTATAATGGAAAGGAGTGACATCTGAGAGACAAGGGACACAATCATTCCAGCCACCCTGAGCCCCGGAAGTAGGTTCCTGAGAGAGACTGGCCAACAGAGGAGCCCTTTCTCGCCTCTGCCCTTCTGAGGCAAGGGCTGAGGAGTGGGGCTTGCACCACTCAAGGACCAGCTTCTGGATTTTGTCTCTCTTGTTCTGCCCTGTCAGGAATTGACACCCTGTAGAGGTTAATTCATGAGTCACACTCACGTCTGGAGACGTGAATGGCTGACTGCTGTGTCTGTGTCTTCACAGCAGCTTTGCCGGACTATGTACCAAGTGTGGGGGGAGGAGGCATGGGGGAGCTGCAAGTACATGTAAAGTCTTCTTCCTGAGGGAGTGAATGCAGAGAATGCGGGGCCACCCGGGACAGGAGCTGGGGAAGGAGCACCCGGTGGAAGTGAGTACATGTCACCACCAACCAGTGTCTGTTCCGTGGGAACTTCGGAAGATGTCTGGAACTTTGCAACGGATTCATTCCTTCTTTCCTTCATTTAAAAACATGCATTAGGGCTCCCCTGGTGGCACAGTGGTTAAGAATCCACCTGCCAAGGCAGGGGACACGGGTTCGAGCCCTGGTCCTAGACACATGCCACGGAGCAACTAAGCCCGTGCACCACAACTACTGAGCCTGTGCTCTAGAGCCGGCGAGCCCCAACTACTGAGCCTGCGTGCCACAACTACTGAAGCCCGCGCACCTAGAGCCTGTGCTCTGCAACAAGAGAAGCCACTGCAGTGAGAAGCCTGCGCACCGCAACAAAGAGTAGCCCCGCTTGCCACAACTAGAGAAAGCCCATGCACAGCAAAGACAACAACAAAAAATTCCTTTAAAAAAATAAATAAATAAAAACGTGCATTAAACACCACCATATTCTAGACCCTGGGAATACAGCAGTGAACCCAACAGACAAAACCTTATTCTCATGGAGCTTACCTTCTAGGAGGGGGGCAATGAACAAATAAACAAGAAAGTACACAGACTGTCACATAGTAGCATGTGCTATGGACCAAAATTAAGCAAGTCCTGGAAGGTAGGGAACACCAGGTGGGAGTGGGTTGCTATTTTGTATTAGATAGTCAGGTACAGGCTTGCTGACATTTGACCTGAAGGCAGTGAGAAAGTGAGACCTGAGGGTAAATGGGGAAGAGCATGTCAGGCAGAAGGGACAGCAAGTGCAAAGGCCCTGAGGTGGAAGTATACTTTACATGGTCAAAGAATATCAAGGATGTTAGTGTGTCTGGAGTTGGCGGGGGGTGGGCAGTATGGGGAGATGAGGTGTGTGCCACAAATCAGCACCTGAGTTTGGGAATCAGTGATCTAAGGCAGTGTTTCCCACAGCATACTCCATGCAGTGGGAGTACAGGGACCCCTGGTCCTTTGGGGATTATGCCTCTGGCTGCACCACTCTCTATACTCCCACTGCTCACATTTGTTAATCTCCAGATATTCTCCTCATTTATAGGGGACTCCTGGTCTCCACTCCACCCTAATCCTGTCATCACTCAAGATTATTTCGTGGCAGTGTAGATGATCCTCCCTACCTTTGAGCTTAAAGCTTCCCAAAGTGTGTTCTTCCAGTTATGAGAGATGTTAATGGATGTTGGGATGTAGAGAGTAGGTGAGATCTATGACCAAATAAGTATGGGAAATGATGAATAAGTAAAGAGTAATGGAGAAAAATAATTTTTCATTTAAAACCAAAAATGATAGAAGCCACTTCTGTCTTCAAAGGAGGATGGCATATGGTTCACATCAGTAAGAAAACACATTCTTTATGGCTCCTTTCCACTCATAGAGACTGGAGAGGGGAGGAGGAAGCAGAAAGGAAACACAAAGATTTCTAAGCCTCTGCCCTTTTTTCTGTTGATACTGGGTAAGTCCAAGGGCAGAGAGCCCTTTGTTATAGTACAGATGTAGGGTGACCGCACACCTGGTATGATGGGGACTTTCCTTGTATACAACTGTTGTCCCAGAGACACTATTATTAGGTCCACTTTCATTCGCAAAAGTGTCATAGTTTGGGTGATAAATTATGTGGTCACCTGTTAACAAGGCTTTGAAAGTGCAAAAGCAAGTCCAAAGCCAATAAGGAGCAGAGAGCAAAGTTGTTTTATACAATAAAGTGAGAATAGAGTTGGGGTGGGGGTGGAGGAGGCTGTTGGGGAGACAACAAGGACATTTTTGAGGGGAAAGGGGGCTAAAATCATGTAAAACATTTCCACCACCACAAACCTCAGTGAAGCCCGTTGAACACACCAAGGTCTGGTGTGGGTATTTTGGGGAAGGGGACATCATGGACAAGGGACTGAAATCCACATCTTGGTCAGCATAGAGCAGAAATAAGAGGGAAGTGGTAAGAGGTGCAATCTGAATGCGTTGGACAATTCAGGGGGAGGCTGAACTCAGAGCTGGAAGCAAACATAAGAACACAAACCGTCTGAAAATTCTCAGAAATCTCAGGGAGGGCACCAGAGTTTCCAAAGAACTTACAATTGGGATATTAACAATGGTATTTAAATGGATAGTCTGGCCTCAGCATATATCTGTGTTGAAAAATTTAAACAGGTTTCTTTATGGCGAGACTTCTCAGCGCCTCCGAAATGTAATGTACTTTATGAATAGTATTCTTTAAACTCCCTTTTGTTTTCTTAGGGAGCATCCCATAGGACGGGAAGTAATCCTTGTAACGCCCTGTGGGAAGAGCTTGTTTAAGGGGACACCTGCCCAAGCGGGACTGTCACAGGGAGACCCCAGCCTAACTCTGCTTCTGATTTTATCCAAGGAGGGTGCAGAATAGTCATTATTAGTCTTTTATGTGGCAAATGGGGTAGCTGTGCCCAGTCTGAAGCGAGGACACCTCCTCTTCCAGCTTTGATCTGTACCCAACAGCCCCCAGTTTTTAGTTAGGCAGCCAGAGACATCTCTCTGGTGCAGTAGCTCTCAGCTGGGAGCAATTTTGCTCCCCTTCCCAGATATCTGAAAATATCTGGAGACATTTTTGATTGTCATAATGGAGTGGCGTGTGTGTGTGTGTGTGTGTGTGTGTGCGTGTGTGCTACTGGCATATAGTGGGTAGAGGCTAGGGATGCTGTTAAACATCCTACAATGCACTGGAAAGGCTCCCCACAAAATAGAATTATCCTGCACAAAATGCTGCTGTCGAGAAGCCCTGCTCTAGGCTCTTCCTGGAGCTCATGTTCCGATACATAGCTAAGATGAAGATGTTGAGACTCTCCATGCCCCAAGCTTGGGACCCACAGTGATTTCAACAGAAGTAAAATGAGCACTAAATAATGATTAAAAAATCTCAGCAAATAGAAGGATGGATGAGCAACCATCCCGATTTGCCCTGGACTGTTCTAGTTTTAGCACTGAGAGCGTTGAGTATTAGTATTGATGGGTTCCAAGAAACCCCTCAGGTCTGGGCTGCTAGCAGCTAGGACTCTCCACTTCTGAATTAGCCTTTGTGATTTTGGAGCAAACAGCTGCACTTCTCAGTTAGGATGGGAGAATTCTGGATCTTTACAGCTAAAGCAGAGGGCAAGTGAGTTATACACTCCAAGGAGGCCCAGGTCTTGGGCACTAAGACAAATCCCTCCAGCTCACCTGCAGAAGAAGTTGTCCTCAACCCACTGGCCTGGCGGATGTAGCTGTCCTCCTTTCCTTGTTGCTCATCCGCACCCATGGCTCCTGCCTTACATCACTCTCAGAGGAGCTGCTCAGTGCATTTTGCTGAATGAGTGAATGGGTGCTGCTCTTCTAAAGATTCTTGGGGGGGGCTTCCCTGGTGGCGCAGTGGTTGAGAGTCCGCCTGCCGATGCAGGGGACACAGGTTCGTGCCCCGGTCCGGGAAGATCCCACATGCCGCGGAGCAACTGGGCCCGTGAGCCATGGCCGCTGAGCCTGCGCGTCTGGAGCCTGTGCTCCGCAACGGGAGAGGCCACAACAGTGAGAGACCTGTGTACCGCAAAAAAAAAAAAAAAAAAAAAAAAAAGAAAGAAAGAAAGATTCTTGGGAAATTCTGTTAAATAGGCTGAGGAGCTTCTAGACGTTTGGCCATGTGGTGGTTGCTGTTTCTCTTGGGAAAACATAATTCTGCAATGTTCTGAACACCCTCAAAGAAATGTATCTGTTTTAACAAGGGCAGGGATTTGGAACGTAAAACGCTTTGCAAAGTCCTGAGAAAAATCTCTCTGTGTGACTGGAAATGAGGTTCACTTGCTCCCTTAATGTTTCTTATTAGAGGATAGAAAAAGCCAGCTTCTCGGTGCCCAGCAGGGAGGAGTATTTCTGACAGTATTTGGAATCACTGGTGCATGGTAATAACAAAAAGTAGACTGCTTTTAGTTGGTTTTATTATTTTTTAAATCCAATGCAGACAATGCACCCCTTGAGCGCCTGCTTCCAGGATGGACAGCTCCCACTGCCCCCTGCCCCCCACCCACTCCATGCACCACTCTCTTGTCAGCTATCAGTCTTGGCCCTTCACTTACCTTGTACAACCTTTGGAAAGTTAACTGATTTCTTTAAGTTCAGATTTTCTCATCTCTAAAATGGAAATAATAAGTTCACAGATTATGGAAATAATCTGTGACTACTTTGAAGGTAGGTATTTTCTGATGATGTTATATGAAAATATTCTGTAAATTACAAGATGCTGTAGAAAAATGTGAAGAATTATTATCAACTGACATATGACAATTGATCATGTTACAAGGAGATATTTCTCATGGATCAGTTGAATGGACTAGAACAGCAGGACGATTTTGCCATCATTAGAAGGGCGTGGCCACTATCAGTAACTTTTTTTTTTTTTTTTTTTTTGGGAACCTGACTCAAGTACTGTGCAGCAACATCTCATAAACAGGAACTCAACAAATAAATAAATCACATGGTCCTTAATTTTTCACTTCCTTAAGAGCCAATGATCTAAGGGGAGTTAAAACAGACACAAAAAACAGTGGAAAAAAAAATTTGTGTGCAAAGAAGGCCAGCCCAGATAGAGAAAAGGATATACTGAATGTACAAAGGTCCAAACTTTTGAAATTGATGAGTGTAGAGGGATGTCCCTCATCACAAAAGGATTCTTGTCTTTATAAGTAGGTGTAGGGCCTCCCTGGTGGCGCAGTGGTTGAGAGTCCGCCTGCCGATGTAGGGGACACAGGTTCGTGCCCCGGTCCAGGAGGATCCCATATGCCGCGGAGCGGCTGGGCCCGTGAGCCATGGCCGCTGAGCCTGCGCATCCGGAGCCTGTGCTCCGCAACGGGAGAGGCCACAACAGTGAGAGGCCCGCATACCGCAAAAAAAAAAAAAAAAGTAGGTGTATTTCAGGCTTTGTAAAAATAGTGCCCTCCTCTAATACACTCTGGGCATAGATGTTAAAATTTTGATTTACTGAATTCACCAATGTTCCCTGGAAACACCTAGCTGGAGCAATCTTGACTGCACAAGGAAAGTGGCGGGGGGACAGCCAGAGGTCCCAGTGAGTTAGAAGGATGTTCCTTGGGGCTTGGCACCTGGGCGCTCCCACCCCACCTCCTGTGTCTTTGCCATGCCCTTGGGGTGTCCTTGGCAGGCTCCACCTGTCCCTCTGATATTGGAGCACCTCGGGGCTCTCTCCTGGCCCTTTGCCTTCTCACTCTACTCCCAAAGGCTTTAGTGCTGTCTGCTTGCCGACGCCCCTGAAATCTACGTCTCAAACTGTAGACATCTATAGACACACATCTAACTGCTTAGTGGCCTTCACCTCTTGGGTGTATGACAGCAATAATAATGATAAATACTTTTGTAGTCATAACTGTGTGTAAACACTTCCATAGTCTTAACAGACATATTTTAAGTGCCTCACATATAACTCATATAAGCCTCACAGCAGCACTTGAGAAAGTTACTGTTATTCTTGTCTTCAAGAAATCAAGTCACAGAGAAGATAGGTAGCAGCAGAGTCAGTCTGGCTTCAGGGCCCCCGTCTTTAACCACTCTGCAGACTGGGCCCCTGTGTAATCACACTCAACATCAGGCACAGAAAGCATGCTGCAGCTCCCCCACTGCCCTCTCCCTCCCCACTGGCCACCCACTGGCCCTATCAGAAAATCTATGAGTCACTTTGCCATTCTCTTCCTCCCACTTCCATTCCAAGTAATTCGATCACCAAATCCTACCACTTCTACATCTTGCATATTTTAAAAATCTGTTTAATTGCCTCTGTCTCTCCCTCTAATCTGTTCTCTACATTGCAACCAGAGTTTCTTCAAAAAACAAACTCTGAGTGGCCATTATCAGTTAACGTTTCTTCAGCTTATCAACGCACCTTCAATGGGTTCCAGTCGTCCATTGGATAAATCTAACTTCTTAGCAGGGCCCACAAGGCCCTCTGTGATCCCATCCATATGCACCCCCTCAGCCTCATCACTCCTCACTGCCCTCTCGCTCTCTCCCCTTTATCTTGGCTGGCTTTCAGTTTTCCAAATGCACTAGTTCTCTCTCTCCCCACTGAGATTTTACTCATGCTCTTTCTTCTGCCTGTAGCCCTCCCCCCCACTCCCTAGGTCAGAGCTGAGTCCTTCTCTGATCAAAGACTGTGATGAGCCCTTCTGCTATATGTTCCCTGGCTCCATTTAACTTTCCAGGAGACAGCATTCATCACACCTTAGTGTAATTTCTTGTCTGAAGTCTATGACCCCAATTGCATGGGGATAGGGATCAAGTCCATCTTCTTTACCTCTGGATCCTAAGTGCAGGGCCAGGTGCATTGTCAACTATCAAGAAATATCTGTAGCATGAATGAATGAATGGCAGAACAATTTGGAGGAAATAACATAGTGACCACAGTAGCAAAGCCCTTGCTATTTGATAAAATATCAGCTTTATTGAGATAGAATTCACATACCATACAATTCACAATTCTATGGCTTTTTTTTTTTTTTTTCTGGTACGCGGGCCTCTCACTGTTGTGGCCTCTCCCGTTGCGGAGCACAGGCTCTGGACACGCAGGCTTAGCGGCCATGGCTCACGGGCCCAGCCGCTCCGTGGAATGTGAGATCTTCCCGGACCAGGGCACGAACCCGTGTCCCCTGCATCGGCAGGCGGACTCTCAACCACTGCACCACCAGGGAAGCCCAATTCTATGGCTTTTAGTATATTTGTAGAGGTGTGCAACCATCATCACAATTTTAGAACATTTTCATCACCCCAGAAGAAACCCTGCGCTCATTAGCAGTCAGTCACCATTTCCTTCTATGTTATTTTAAAAAGATAATAAAGCCTAGTATTTGCAGCGTGTTTCACGTGGGTTAACAGAGCCCATGTGGGCTCATTGAATCTTGAACAACTCTGTGAGGTGGGCATTTGACTGCATCTGTCAATTAGTTTTAAATTCAGTTTTTGGAGGAAGATCTTTAATCAATAAAAAGTTGCATCTAAAAGGAAGGGGAGGGGTGGTGGAGGTTGCAGTGGGGCGGCGGGGGGAGGCGCTGGAGGCCTATTTACAGACTGCTGACTCTGGAAAGGCATGGGCTAGGTGCTCCATATTTGTTGTCACATGAACTTGGGGTGCTGCACTGCACCCTAAAGTCTGGTATGTTGAGTGTCTACAAAACTCACTGTTGCAGAACGTGAATTAGTTGGAAGATAGAGATGGTAGAGAAATAATACATAAAGCAAATGGCTTTTGAGATAATAATACAAGATCTACATTTGAATCCTGATTCTGCTATTTACTACAATTCTGTGAATTTGGGGAAGTTAACCTTCCCAATATTCAGTTTCTTCATTTTAAAACAATATTCTTAGTATCTTCCTTATATGGTGGTTGTGAGGATTAAAGGAGCTAGTATAAGCGAAGCAACTTCATATACTGGTGTTCAGTGAATAGTAGAACATTTTATTACTAATAATAAACAGATTGGAAAAAATAAATTAAAACACGCATGGAAATAGCACTATATAATTACTGAAACATGAGAATTCATTGCTATCCAGATTGTAGTGAAATAGGCACACTCAAACACTGCTAATGGGATGCATGTTCTGAAAACAAAAGGTCAGTGTGATGCAAAGGCCATAAAGTCACTTTCCTTTGACTTAGATATCCATTCCTGGAACTTTATCCAAAGGAGATAGTCTAAAATAAGCAACAACAACAAAATCAGTATGTACAAAGCTACCCATCACAGTGTTGTCTCCAATAGTAAAAACACTGGAAACAACTGAACGATGCTCCAAAGAATGCTTTGGAACTTACGGTTATATCAGCAAGGTGGGATATTAGGCAACCATTAAAAATGCCGTGAAGGGCTTCCCTGGTGGTGCAGTGGTTGAGAGTCCGCCTGCCAGTGCAGGGGACGCGGGTTCATGCCCTGGTCCGGGAAGATCCCACATGCTGCAGAGCGGCTAGGCCCGTGAGCCATGGCAGCTGAGCCTGCACGTCCGGAGTCTGTGCTCTGCAACGGGAGAGGCCACAGCAGTGAGAGGCCCGCATACCATCAAAAAAAGAAAAAAAAAAAATGCCGTGAAAACTTTTTGGGCACAGAGGGACCCACGTGTGCAGATGCCCTGAGGTGGGAGAGAGCCTGGAAGAGTGTGAAGAAACAAAGGCAAGCAAAGTACCTGAGGTACAGCTAAGAGGGTAGATCTTGTTCAGGATCTAAATTCAGTGGGAAGCCACTGAAGAGCTGTTAGCAGATAGTGACATAACCAGAATTGAGGGTTTTAAAATCTCATTTATTATAATGTGGAAAACAATTTGGGAAACTAAAAAAAAACACAAGTATGCAGGAAAGGGGTTATGCAAAAATGTATTAGGACGATTGGATAATGAGTATTTTTCTCCTTTTCAAAAATTCCTTAATCAAAAAATAATAAAAAAATAAATAACTAAAATGAAAAGAGAACAAAAACGATAGAAAAAAATTTTCCTGTCTTCTTTTTTTTTTTTGCGCGGTACGCAGGCCTGTCACCACCGTGGCCTCTCCTGTTGCAGAGCACAGGCTCCGGACGCGCAGGCCCAGCGGCCACAGCCCACAGGCCCAGCCGCTCCGCGGCACATGGGATCCTCTCGGACCAGGGCACGAACCTGCGTCCCCTGCATCGGCAGGCGTACTCCCAACCACTGCGCCACCAGGGAAGCCCTCCTTAGTCTTCTTGACACACCGTTTTTCCCCCTTAAAAATGGGGAGAGAGAACTGATTCTCCTGCAGAAAGTAGCTATGTTCTCTGTGAGGCATTGCATCCCACGAATGTAGGAGGCATTGTGCAAGGGGAGAAGGGCTTGGGAGGGATTCAGTCTTATGAAATGTGTAGGGTGTGGGAGGTGAATGTGAGTTATCGACCTCCATCAGCCGCTCCTACTTCCACCAGGTGATAAGCTATCAGAAATAGCTTCCTGTTGATGTTACAGATGTTTATAGCTTCATTTAGGGCTGTCAGCTCAAAGCAGAGAGAGGAGGACCATATCACATCCGGCTAGGCAGATGGAGGCTTGGATGTGGACCTCCCAAGGAGCACCAGCAGGAATCCGTTGACAGTGGCCTCTGGGAAGGAGCAGACTAGGTGCTTTTGTGAGCAAATCATCATCTCATCTTCAGCAAGTGTTTGCATGTAGTTAAGCAGTGTGTGAGATGTGGGCATATCCCAGGCATGTATAAATAACAGCACTTTAATTCATTCACTCACTTACACATGCCACAAACACTGCTTGAGCACCTACTAGACGCAGGCAGAGTTCTGGTGACAAGGGACACAGGAGAGTAAGACATAGACCCTCGATTTAGAGCAGAGTCGTGGATGATTGAATCAAAACTACTTGCAATTGTTTATGAAGAAAATGTAGTCCAGAGAGGTCGAATGCTTCGGGCCTCCAGGTCACTGAGGTCCAAGTCAAGTGGACTTTCTATTGTTGTAACACTGTCGTAGTGAGAGTACACACATGGAGGACCCCAAATATGTCATGCTCAAAAATCCTTAACAACTACATGATATTGTGAGGCTTGAAGAGGCATCATGGAAGGTTCTAGTCCAAGAGTGGTCTACACAGAAGAGGAGAGCAGTGTGAATGATACACAACCCTGGCTGCTGCCATATCTACCCCGGGTTCAGGTAAAAGGGTAATCAAGGTATTGGGTCAAAATTCTTGGCTTGATTCCTATAGGTTAACTGTAGCTAGAGTTAATTACTGAGAGACTCTGGCAGAGTCAGGAGCAGCGAGGTGTATGTTGACAATGTAAGGACGAACCTGGAGGGTGCCGAAAACCCAGTTAGGAAATCATTCTGTAAAGCTTCCAGGATCCCCATGCATTCCTAAACTTTGGGTAAGGATGGCGTTTCCTGTTCTTAACATAGCTCTGCAAAGGAAAGAAGACTGTAGCTATAGACATATTTCCTCAGTGAACTGATAATACATTGTGGGTCGGAAAACACTGAGCAGCACTCAGCCCAAGGGGTGGATTTCTAACTTTAATTTAGAAAATAAAAATGTAAATAGCTACCATTTGTTGTTTACCAGAGAAAGGAGCTTCTGTTAAGTGCTTTGCCTATTTATTTGTATCATTTAACTTTAAAAAGCCTTGTGAGATTTAAAAAAATTAGACATTTATTATTAACCTATGGAAAGACTGAGAACCAGAGAGGTTAAGTAACTTATCCCAAGTCAACCAGCTACCAAGTAGTACAGCCAGGTTTCAAACCTGGATATATCTGATTTGGGAGCCATTATTCTACACTGGTTATATCTTGTTGCGAGCAGGGAGGTGACATCACAGAGGCCTGTAAAGTTCTGTTTTCTTTGTTTTATTTCAGGATCATTTTATGCTCCTCATGTTCTTCTTCACTCCCAAATTTAGGATGTGGGGGTTTAGCCTGAGACACCCCCCAAAAGCCTGCAATTGACCTTTCTTCCCTTCCTGGCACTGTCATACAAACTGCAACAGCCATCTGAGGTCGGCCTCATTCAATGTTTAATGGTAAAAGAGTCCTTAAAAAATTATCCTCATCAGTTGCCGTACGTCCCATATACACACTCATAATAATCTATGGTCGCATCACACACAGATTCGGAGATGAGGCAAGCTGGAAGGGACACTTGCTAATACGTAGAGACCCACTTCTTCATTTTATAAGGGAAGATCATGAGTCCACTGGTGGGAAGGTGATTTGTCTGAGCTCATACGGCAAGTTACTGCAGGAGGTGGAACTTGAACCCAGACCTCTTGACTTCTCCTCCAGGGCTCTTTCCGCTCTACCGGGCTGTGTGCATATTTGTGGAATTTAAACATTTGTTCACATGGAGGGAAAGAGACTACTAATCTCCATCGACGTAAACTGTCTGCATGGAGCAGTAGGGTAGAGCCCTGCCGAGAGAGACAGGAGGTGTTGTCTGTTGCTTCACCCCGCTCTACAAAACTGAGCTAGATTATTATCTTCTGAGCAGCATGCCCTCACCCTGTTGGAAATGATGAAACATTGGTGACTGACCTCCAGTGACTGAGAAGCTTCCGGGTGGGGCTGGGAGCATGGTGAGGGAGATGTTTCCATCAGGACATCGCTGAAACACAGGCTGGGATCAGAACTTTCTCATGATCCTGGAGGTAAGTATTGTTTGGGCACGTAGGATTTTAAATTAGTTTGAGGGGTGTGTGTCTGTTTGTGAACATGTATGTGTAGAAGTTTCAGAGGGGGTTCTCCGTTTATGTGCTAGGATGCCAGGGTGTGGAATTCAATTGCCATCGGCTTGGAGTGAACTTAAGATTTGTCAGTGTGCACTTTATGGACATTAGTCTCTTGCTCCTGAGACCTGAGATCTGTCTTCAATAGCAGCAGTGTCTTTCAGGGCTCCGGCTAGAAGGTAAATAGACTTTGGATGCAGACGGAACCAGATCCAAAGAACTTTGCTAAATGTTTGTAATCCTCAGTTTCCTCATCTGTAAAATGGGTATAAAACCAGCCACCTTTCAGTGTTGCTATGAGGATTACAGAAAATACACATTTAGTGCCCAGTACCCCATCAATAGTAGCTATAAATTATTTACTCTTTTAAAGTCAACTGGGAACCAGATCCCAGAGAATATCTCCCTGCAGGAGTTTTTCCCTTAAGATTCATTCTGAACTACAAAGAACTGGGATGTGTGGAGGGAAGGGAACCAGCCTGGCAGTTTAAAAACAGTCATGAATGAGAATCAGAAAAAGTACGCTGTCAAAAATAAGCCAGGCAAACATCTGGGCAAGGAAAAGCCACCACCAACAACAGCAAAATATAATAGCTCACTCTTACATAGAGCTTACTATGTCCCAAGAACTGTTAAGAGCATCACGAAGATTAATTCATTTAATCCTCACAACAACTCTGAAAATATAGGTGCTGTTCATAGTTTCTCTTTCTGATTGAGGAAACTGAGGCACAAAGGTGTTGAGTGACTTGACTGAAGTCAGTGACAGAAAACTCTTCTAGAATACTTTAGCACAGAAGAGTGTTCTTAGAGCAGGCTTCTCTCCATTGTCCCTGAAGCCTGGGAACTCAGAAGTGTAGACCAGGCACTCAAGGAAGACTTGGTTATTGGCCGACTCTGCTCCCATTCTGTGCACTGACCTTGTGTGGGCTTCGGCAACCCTACTCAGTACAATGCCTTGAGTAGGATCAGCTGCGTAATCAGCAGGGCCCCGTGCAAATGGACATCTTGGACCCCTTTTTAAAAATTATTAAGAATTTAAAGATGGCAACAGCAGAGCACTAAACCCATCATGGGGCCCTTCTGAGCATGAGGTCCTACTGGACTCTACAGGAGACATGCCCATGGCCCTGAGACCCAGTAGTGAGGCAGGAACAGTGCTGGAAAGTTCCATGGTCTCACTTACCCCTCTTGGCAAATTCTGTGAGGGAGGCCTTTGGCTTTCTAATTAACAGAGGAGGAAACTGAGACTCAGGGACATCAAGTGCCCCCCACCAAGCTTAAACAGTGTTTATTATATGCAAACTGATTGAACTGCAATGAGTACAGAATGTTACAAAGTGCTTTTCCCCACACGTTGTCTCTAAATATTGTGCCAGGAACTGTGGAGCTAAAGTATGGACTAGACATGGTCCCAGCCACCAAAGCGCTCACAGACTGAGCATAATCTGTAGAAGGTGTTTAGTTTCTCTAAAATTTAGTTGGTCAATTCTATAAAATTTAGTTGGCCCCTCCAGTTCACCTGGAGCTTAGCAGATCTAGGAAAATGACTCCTGAAGTTGCTTGCAATTCTTTGTCTTGCTGATTTAGTCTCTGTACTAAGTTTCATTCATCTCAAGTAATTGTAAAAATGCTTTCCCCCAAATCCCCAAGTTGCATTCATCTCAAGTACTTTCTTGCAAAAATGCTTTCCGCCAAATTACTAGTTAGAAATTTTGGATGACTTATTTTCCTCCTAAAAAATTGGCTGTGCCTGCACCTATAACTCCGTGTGACTGGAGATGTGGCTTAGCTGGTTGAGATTCAAAGTTGCTATTTCTGGTTAATATGAGTCTTATCCTTTATGTCATTTTAGACTCATGGAATTCTACAACAACGAAATGTCAGAACTACATCTATTTATCTCACCCCTTTCAGTTTCTAGACAGGGAAACTGAGACTCAGAGAGAGGAAGCAAGGTGTCCAAGGTGGTTGAGTTTAGAAAGTTGCCAAGCTGGAATGTTGATCCGGGTTCTCATTTTATAGTCCAGATGCGTCCCAACTGCCTGGGGTGAGGCCCCTGCAATGGTGACCAGGGTTGAAGGAAATTCAGAGACAATTTCTCTGATACCCAGGACAGAGGTGACGCCCTAACCCTCTGTCGTCCTCTTCTCCATGGTGTTTGTCAGACGCGAGTTCCTCCCTTTTCACAGCTAGGTACTTGGACCTTCTCTGTCTCCTGGTGCGTGGACATGGTGACAGTCATAGGAGCAGGGACTGTTTAGGACCAAGGACCTCCCAGGACCATATAGCTTTGTTTATTGGATTGCTTATACCTCTCACCTGAAAATCATGTGTGAGCCCCTGTGGAAATGGGTGCATTTATATAGGTAAGACAATTTGGGGTTGAACGTTCTGTTCTGGTCCGAGGATCACCCCTGTTGTGCACCTATGTATGCCAGGCACTCGACTAAGCTTCTTAAATACTATGTGCAGTGTGGCGAAGGCTCTCGCTCCAAACAGCCTGGGTTTGAATTCTTTCTCCTGCATGGCGGATTAGAGCCTGGTTTTCTCATATGTAAAATGGGGACAGCAATATTATCTACCTCATAAGGTTGTTATCTTGAGGCTTAAATGAGATAATTTATGCAAAATGTTTTGCATGATGCTAGCATAGAGTAAGCACAAAACATGTGTGAGTTAAAAAAATGAAACAGGTGATGTCCTCATTTTTCCCATAAAACACTGGGGCCTGACAAGAGAAAGCAAGTCACAGCTAGGAAGGCCAGAGTTGGAATCTCCAGCCCAGTTCACCTGGCCACTAAGTCCCTGTTCCTCACCATTTTCCTGCCCTTACTTGTGAGGTTGCCTGGCAGCATACTCAGATTTCTCCCATAGCATCTTATTCCCATGTGGTCAAATCTATAGTGAACTTTGTTGAAGACAATTAATTCCACTAAAACTGTCCCCTACAGCCAGGGTTGGCAGACACCTTTAGCTGGAGTGCTGTGCTCCCCACTCTCCACCCATCCATCACCTGTTCTTCGAATAATACCCTCTCAGTGAATCCTCTCTGAATATTCTGTTGCATGGGGATCTCTTTTTCCTTTAAAACATTACGTGCTATTGATAGCACGCCTTCTGACAATTCATCATGCTTTGTTGTGGCATCTCTTGTATTTTTTGATTTTTTTTACACATTAATGTCTTGATTTTCCAGGTACAACATGAGCTCTTGGAAGTTCAGGTAGCGTTCTCTCCTTCTTCGTGGCCATCAGGGTATTTCACCCAGGACCACACACATAGACCACTCAATAAATATTTGATTGACTGAAATTCAGACTTTTAGCTGATTATCTCAATGTTATATTAATATGGTGAGATAGAATTTAGATGTAAATAAAATGTTTATGTAGATAAATTTGGTCTCATGCTAATTTAAGCTACTCAGAAATTCTAGGCTTGTTTCCATACTCTTAAAATATTTTCCTGATTGGAAAAAATCATCCAGAACATTTCAGTACCTAGTTTTGTTAATATTTAGGTATATTTTCTTCCATTTCCCCTTTTTGAAAATAGATTCCCCAATTTAATTTTCATAAATGTATATTCATGAGAAAATTTATATTTGATATGCAAAATAATTATCAGTGAATTATTCTGGATTTGATTAACTGAATCAGGTGAATTGAGGTGTGGGGGTTATTAAACTAATAGACAAAAAAATTTTAATGACCCAGAGTTTTTTTTTTCTTTACAAATATTCATCCTTTTTATATTTACTTTTTACAGGGTTGTGATCGTATTGTATATTGTATACTGTATATATATATATATATATATAATGTATATATATATATATATATATATATATATATATATATATATACTGATAAAGTACAAGCTAAATATAACTGTCTTGTACTTTTTCACAGAAGACTCCTTCTCTAGATTAATTTTTCCTAAACATAATTTTAAGTGTATAATATGCCACCCTATACCTTTGCCCTAATTTATTTAATCTTTGTTTTTCAGTCAGATTGTTTTCTATTTTTCACTTTTATAATCCACAGTGGGTAGAACTACCTTGCAATAACAGCTTTGATCTCATTTCAAATTGTTTGTTGAATTGTCTGTTCCTCGCCTTTTACCAATTTATCATTTGGGGAGTGCTAGGATTTTTCTTAACAATTTTTGTAAAAACAAAACGTAAAATCTTTTAAAATTGTGTTGCACATACTTTCTCTAGTTTTTTTGTCTGTTTGCCTTTAAATTTTATTTTAACATATTAAGTTTTAATATTTTAGAACCAAATCTATTTTTCTTTTTTTTTTTTTTTGTGGTATGCGGGCCTCTCACTGTTGTGGCCTCTCCCGTTGCGGAGCACAGGCTCTGGACGCGCAGGCTCAGCGGCCACGGTTCACTGGCCCAGCCGCTCCGCGGCATGTGGGCTCCTCCCGGGCCGGGGCACAAACCCACGTCCCCTGCATCGGCAGGCGGACTCTCAACCACTGTGCCACCAGGGAAGCCCCAAATCTATTTTTCTTGTATTGCTTTGTGATTTCTTCTGTTGCACGTAAAGTGAGAAAGTTTTCTCTCATCTGGGGATTTAATAAATATTATTGAATATGTGAATATCCGATCCTATTTCTTTCTAATTTTAATGTCTCAATTTAAAAATATTTACCTCCTTAATTCCTTTGGAATTTATTTTGTTATATCATGTCTGAATCGAAGATATTTTCTTTTTCCCTATAGGTAGCTAATTCATTATCCTGTGTGCAAAATTTCTTAAATAACCCTTTCCTTTCCTCCCCCTGCTTCGTGAACCACTTTTATAATATATGTGTTATACGTAGTCATATTTTACAAGTCTACACTACTTTTATTTTATTTTATTTTTTTATTATTTATTATTATTATTATTTTTTGCGGTACGCGGGCCTCTCACTGTTGGGGCCTCTCCCGTTGTGGAGCACAGGCTCTGGACGCGCAGGCTCAGCGGCCATGGCTCACGGGCCCAGTCGCTCTGCGGCATGTGGGATCTTCCCGGACCGGGGCACGAACCCTTGTCCCCTGAATCGGCAGGCGGACTCTCAACCACTGCGCCACCAGGGAAGCCCTACACTACTTTTAAAAAGTGGTATGTCTGGAACCCACTTTGTCACAATTCCTTTTCAAACAAGTTTCAACCCTTCTGGATTGTTATTATTTTTTCCCCAGATAAATTTTTGAATAATTTTGAGGTGTAGAACATTCTCATTCTAATTTTGATTGGAATTATATTGAACCAATAAATCAATTTCAATGTGATTTATATTTAGTCTTTTAGCTTCCCAATCTAAAACCCATGAGATGTCTTTCTTTCAAAGACTTTTAAAAAGTCTTTTAGATTTCTCAGTGAATTTCTACAATTTTCTTCAAAATAATTCTTATAATTAAAATTATTCTTAGATATATCTGTTGCAATGTTTACTAAGGTTCCTGGTTCCCCCTGTCCCCAATTCCATTTTCTAACTGGCTGTTGCTGGAATAATAACAATATTATTGCTATTAATGGCAGTAATTACCAGCAAAGAATGGTTGGTAATTTTAGAATATTTATCATGCCCTCAAGACTTTCCTGAGCAGTCTCATTAATTTCACTAGTTTTTCAATTGATTCTTTTGGGATTTCTAGGTATAAAATCACATCTTTTGCAAATAAGAATAAACTTGACTTTTCCTTGCTCCATTGCATCAGTTACTGGCTGAGGCTCCAGCGCCAGCCTGTCTGGACACAAAGCCTCATTAACTCTTCTCATTATCTTGACCAACGTACTTCTCTGTGAGTTTTGTCCTCTGTAAAATGGAAATAATAATAGTACATACCTCCTAAGGTGGTTGTGAGAATCAGATGAATTAATACATGTGAAAGTACGCAGAGAACATGCTCAATAAATATTCAGTATTATTATTATAGGTTGGAGAAACTTCCAGCTTCATTTAAAATATTTGATTTATCCATGTTGTATTTATAGTATATAAAAGGCAGCTCCTTGTAATGATTGAGGGTTAGACTTTTGAGTCAGATGGGCTTGAGTTTAAAACTTGACTCTTGGGGCTTCCCTGGTGGCACAGTGATTGAGAGTCTGCCTGCCAATGCAGGGGACACAGGTTTGAGCCGTGGTCTGGGAAGATCCCACATGCCGCGGAGCAACTAGGCCCGTGAGCCACAACTACTGAGCGTGCACGTCTGGAGCCTGTGCTCCGCAACACAAGAGGCCGCGACAGTGAGAGACCCGCACACTGCAATGAAGAGTGGCCCCCGCTTGCTGCAACTAGAGAAAGCCCTCGCACAGAAACGAAGACCCAACACTGACAAAAATAAAATAAATAAATAATTAATTAATTTAAAAACAAGCAAACAAAAAAAAAAACTGGACTCTTCCAGTGGGGGGACCAGGGCAAATTGGTCAACCTCTCCAAGCCTTGGTGTCCTCATCTAGGAAGTGGCAATAATGTCTGTTCTTGTAGAGCAAGAGGATAAATAAACCACATGGCAAATACTCAACGTTAGTTTTTTTTATTGTAATAATTAATTTCCTGTATATCCCTAGAGTAACTTTTTTTAATTTTTAAAAAATCTTTTATTGGACTATAGTTGATTTACAATGTTGTGTTAGTTTCAGTTGTACAGCAAAATGAAACAGTTATACATATACATATATCCACTCTTTTTTAGATTCTTTCCCCACATAGGTCATTACAGAGTACTGAGTAGAGTTCCCTGTGCTGTACAGTAGGTCCTTATTAGTTATCTATTTTAGACGTAACTGTGTGGATGTGTCAATCCCAATCTCCCAGTTTATCCCTCCCCGCCCCCTCCCATTCCCCACCAGTAAGCGTAAGTTTGTTTTCTACATCTGTGACTCTATTTGTTTTGTAAATAAGTTTATTTGTACCTTTTTGTTTTTTTAGATTCCACATATAAGTGATATTGTATGATATTTGTCTTTCTCTGCCTGACTTTCTTCACTCAGTATGACAATCTCTAGGTCCATCCGTGTTACTGAGAATGGCATTATTTCATTCTTTTTTATGGCTGAGTAACATTCCATTGTATATATGTACCACATCTTCTTTATCCATTCCTGTTGATGGACATTTAGGTTGATTCCATGTCCTGGCTATTGTAAATAGTGCTGCAATGAACATTGTGGTGCGTGTAACTTTTCGAATTATGGTTTTTTCTGGGTATATGCCCAGGAGTGGGATTGCTGGATGATATGGTAGTTCTATTTTTAGTTTTTCAAGGAACCACCATACTGTTCTCCATATTGGCTGTACCAATTTACATTCCCACCAACAGTGTAGAAGGGTTCCCTTTTTCCACACCCTCTCCAGTGTTTATTGTTTGTAGATTTTTTGATGATGGCCATTCTGACCCATGTGAGGTGATACCTCATTGCAGTTTTGATTTGCATTTCTCTAATAATTAGTGATGTTTTCATGTGCTTTTTGGCCAGCTGTATGTCTCCTTTGGAGAAATGTCTATTTAGATCCTCCACCCATTTTTTGATTGGGTTGTTTGTTTTTTTGATATTGAGCTGCATGAGCTATTTGTATATTTTGGAGATTAACCCTTTGTCAGTTGCTTCACTTGCAAATATTTTCTTCCATTCTCAGGTTTGTCTTTTCATTTTTTTTTTTTTTTTTTTTTTGCGTTATGCGGGCCTCTCACTGTTGTGGCCTCTCCCGTTGTGGAGCACAGGCTCCGGATGCACAGGCTCAGCGGCCATGGCTCACGGGCCTAGCCACTCCGCAGCATGTGGGATCTTCCCAGACCGGGGCATGAACCCGTGTCCCCTGCATCGGCAGGCAGACTCTCAACCACTGCGCCACCAGGGAAGCCCCTCATTTTGTTTATGGTTTCCTTTGTTATGCAAAAGCTTTTAAGTTTAATTAGGTCCCATTTGTTTATTTTTGTTTTTATTTTCATTACTCTAGGAGGTGGATTAAAATATATTTTGCTGTGATTTATGTCAAAGTGTGTCCTGCCTATGTTCTCCTCTAAGAGTTTTATAGTATCTGGCCTTACATTTAGGTCTTTAATCCATTTTGAGTTTATTTTTGTGTATGGTGTTAGGGAGTGTTCTAATTTCATTCTTTTACACGTGGCTGTCCAGTTTTCCCAGCACTACTTATTGAAGAGACTGTCTTTTCTCCATGTATGTTCTTGCCTCCTATGTCATAGATCTGGTGACCATAGGTGTGTGAGTTTATCTCTGGACTTTTTATCCTGTTCCACTGATCTATATTTCTGTTTTTGTGCTAGTAGCATACTGTTTTGATTACTGTAGCTTTGTATTATAGTCTGAAGTCAGGGAGCCTGATTCCCCTGGAGTAACTTTTTTTTTTTTTTTTGCTGTACGAGGGCCTCTCACTGTTGTGGCCTCTCCCGTTGCGGAGCACAGGCTCCGGACACACAGGCTTAGCGGCCATGGCTCACGGGCCCAGCCGCTCCGCGGCATATGGGATCCTCCCAGACCGGGGCACGAACCCGTATCCCCTGCATCGGCAGGCGGACTCTCAACCACTGCGCCACCAGGGAGGCCCCCCCTGGAGTAACTTTTGATATAATATTATGTATTTACCTCTGTATTCATAAGTGAGATGAGCCTGGAGAGTTTTCCTTTTTTTTTTTTTTTTTTTGTGCCCTGTGTTCTTTAAAAATTTCAAATGACTCATTTGTAAAACTATCTAGACACAAACTTTGAGTACATAGTTTTTATAATGCTTTTACTTTCTAAATAATAATAGCTGCCATTTATAGGATGCTTATTACTTTGTGACAAAAGCTAGAAAACTGCTTCTCATACTGCATCTTATTTCATTCACAGAAGTAGGTATCATTTATATTTATCTATCTAATCCTGAGAATTAGTTATTATTGCTCTCATCTTACAGGCAAGAAAACAGAGGCTGTGAGAGGTTAAATAACTAGACCCAACTCATGCAGAGGATGAACTGGGATGTGAACCTAAGCTGTCTGACTCCAAGTTCTCTGCCCCTAGCAGCTAGAGGGGAACTGAACTTGGGTCCCAAATTGCTTTCTTGTTGTTTTGCTTTGGTTTTAGTCTGTTTAAGTTTTCTGTGCCTTATGGAATCCATTTTGTTAATTATATTTTTCTAGGAAATCAATAATTTTATTGATATTTCACAAAAAGAAAATCTCAGGAGTCTCACAATTTTTGACCTTCTCTGTTTCTGTGGTTATATTCATTATTAGTTTGGTGTATTTATGTTTCCTCCTTTTCTTGATTCTTCAAAACTGCATATTCAATTAGGTGAGAAAAAGTCTAGTAATATGAAGGAGGCTGGATGATATTAGAAAATGGAAAGAAGTATTTTTTTCTTTCAAAATATTCCATTTCCATCCAACTATGTTTCCCTTTCCCCTCCTCCAGTCTTTAAAGAACAGAATGCTGAGGGCTAGAAAGAGCCTTAGGAGTACTGTCAAGTGCTGGGCCTAGAAAGGACTTCTACCTGTCCCAGGTCACACAGTTGGCAAGTGACAGAGCCAGGAGGAGGAGCCTGGCTCTCATCTCCCTGTCTTGTTCTCTTATAGCTCAAATTCTTCATTTTAAAGACAATAAGCTAATGAAGCCTGCCAAAAAATCTTTTTAAACACTTCATAAAAAATACCTTTAGGGCTTCCCTGGTGGCGCAGTGGTTGAGAGTCCGCCTGACGATGCAGGGGACACAGGTTCGTGCCCCGGTCCAGGAAGATCCCACATGCCATGGAGCGGCTAGGCCCATGAGCCGTGGCCGCTGAGCTTGCGCATCTGGAGCCTGTACTCCGCAACGGGAGAGGCCACAACAGTGAGAGGCCCGCGTACCGCAAAAAAAAAAAAAACCTTTAAAGCTACTTAATTTTGAAAGATTGATCAAGTCAGCTTAGCAATATTGATTAGGATTACTTTAATCCATATGATTTTCACATAAGTCATCTTCTGTTGTGTACTCTTTCCAGAATATATCTAACCAAAGAAAGCAGGCCTCAGACAGGAAAAGCTGTGTTTTTATTATTTCACCTCTTTTGTTATGCTGTACCTACTAGAAAGGCCACAAGAGAGCTCCTTTATCAGGAGAAGGGGAAACAAGAAAATGGAATTCAGCCCTAACTGGAAGGCTCAGGGTTTCCACCAGGTCTGAAGTAAACGGAAGAAATGTTCTTAGTCCTCTGCTCATGTGTGGTTTGGAGGCAGCTGGCAAGACACTGCATTAATGTGGGGCTGGGTATCCAAACCTGAAAGAGGGCAGGGCAGGACAGTCCCATCTTGATGATGGAATGAAGTATATGAAACTCTCACATGGTCCAGGCATTTTTTCTGAACATAGTTACTTCAAATTGCTCATTTCCCGGTTGTTTGGTGTGTGTGTGTGTGTGTGTGTGTGTGTGTGTCTGTGCACAAATGAGCAGATGTTTCTGCCGACTGTCTGATCAGCAATCTGCAATTAGGCCCTAAGGAACAACCTGCTCATTGCGGTTGGGGGCCATTAGCCACTTAAATAATGATATCTGTCATCATTTTCATACCTCATCCTGCCCAGATTTTATCTTCAAACTGTACTCAAAATGAATGCCTACGTTTCCAAAAATAGACAGACCCGATTTTAATAGCTCAACTCTAGTCATCATCTTGGTGCAGTGTTTTAGGGTTGAATGATACCTAATAATTACTGAGTGCTTCCCACATGCCTGCCATTGTATTTAGGTCTTTATAAACATAACTCCCCAAGCCCACACAAGAACTCTGTGAGGTACATACTATCATTGTCCCCATTTTACAGGTACAGAAACTGAGACACTGAGAAGTTCAATAATTCACACCTAGAAGGGAACAGAACTTAGATCCATATTGAGATGTTTGACTTTTATGCTATATATTGACACAGGTACTGTGTGTCATTTGGCTAGTAAGGTGCTTACAGTATATTAAAATGATAGAAGGAAGTATAGGCAACATAGTTTTGTATAAAGAGACAAAATAAGATATTGGTTTTTTTTTAATTTACTTTTGGCCGCGTTGGGTCTTCGTTGCTGCGTGCGGGCTTTTCTCTGGTTGCGGCGAGTGGGGCCTACTCTTCGTTGCAGTGCGCGGGCTTCTCACTGCGGTGGGTTCTCTTGTTGCGGAGCATGGGCTCTAGGCACGTGGGCTCAGCAGTTGTGGCTCGCTTGCCCTAGAGCGCAGGCTCAGTAGTTAGTTGTGGCACTCGGGCTTAGTTGCTCTGCGGCATGTGGGATCTTCCCAGACCAGGCCTTGAACACATGGCCCCTGCATTGGCAGGCGGATTCTTAACCACTGCGCCACCAGGGAAGCCCAAGATATTGGTTTTAAAATAACGGAACATTGGGCTTCCCTGGCAGCCTCCCTCCCCAGTTCCTGCCTCTCCTCTCTCCCAAGTTGGTCCAGGTTTGATCTTGGATAGCCCCAGTGTGAGAACCACACACAGAAACAGAAATGTCAGGACATTCCACACTGCCCTTATCACTTGGAAATGCTGACTGGGAAAATAAGCCTTACGGGCAATAAAAGCCTTTTCAATGTTTACCATCTGCAGGAGGACAGTGGGCCTTCTTGCGGCCCCATCTTGTGCTGAGTAAACATCATTTCAAAGGCTTTGAAACCATCTTGGCTTTTTCTTGCAGTAAACTCCATATTCAGCACCATTTTTTTTTTGACAATAAAAAAATTTTTTTAATTGAAGTGTAGTTGATTTACAGTGTTGTGTTAGTTTCTGGTGCACAACAAAGTGATTCAGAATATATATATATATTCTTTCTCATATTCTTTTCCATTATGGTTTATTACAGGATGTTGAATACAGTTCCCTGTGTTATACACTAGGACCTTGTTGTTTATCTATTTTATATATAGTAATTCATATCTGTTAATCCCAAACTCCTAATTTATCCCTTTTCAGCACCATGTTGATGGAATTGATATGGTAATTTTTAAAATAAACATGCTCATAAGAGTGGAACAGCATCCCCAGTCCTGGGCCTAAAGCCCAATGAAGGCACGGAGGGTGTGGGTGAATGTGTGTGCATGTGTGTGTGTGTGACACTGGGCTTCTTCACAGAATCTCCCCCAGTGTGTTTGCTCCTGTTGGACCCCTTTGTGCTTCCAGCAGCAGGTAAGGCTCCGGGAGCAGAGATGAATGGTTGGGGGTGTAGGCTTGGATGTAGGGCTCAAATCCAGGCCTGGATGTACAGCCTCAGACTCCTCCCTCAGCCCTCTAGACCTCACATTGCTCCTTATAAAAGGAGGGTAGTGACATCCAGGTCACAGGATTGTGCGAATCAGGTAGAATGGTGGGTATGCCGGGGGGCTCAACCCTGTGGCTGGCAGCGAGCGAGTACCCACCAGTTGGCAGGTGCTAATATTGTTACTGCCTATTTTGTAGATTCAAAAACTGGAATCTGGGGAGAGGAAAGCAAACGGCTCTCTAGCAGCCAAGGCGGCCCAGGAGTCCTGACCCACTGCCTGGCCTCCGTGGGTCTCCAGGGCAGTCCCACTCTTGGTGCTGCCTGGACACAAGGTACCCCCAGTGGTTCCTTCCACGTCTCTTCCTGCTGCCCCTGAGAGAGCCCAAGACTCTCTCGTGACCTGCGACGGCCCTGCGAGGAACTCGTCATGCTGACGGAGTGAGTGGCCCAGGAAGAGCCAGCTCAGGTTCCCATCAGGCTGATGGATGTAGCCAGCTTCCAAGTGTGCACATCACCCTCCCCGGCCCCTAAAGCCTTCCCATTTGAGAGGGAAGAGACCCAAGACACACAGCAACACCCGCAGGCTGCCTCTGGCTTGGGGCAGGGATAGGTTTGCAGCCGTCTTGGTACCTCTGCAACCTCTAACCTGATTTTCTCATTTCCCAACAGAGAAATGAAGGTCTGGCACGGAGTAGTGATCGCAGTGGTGTCTCTGGTACTGCAGGCCTGCCTCCTCGTAGCCGTCAACTACCTGCTCAGCAGGCACATGGGTAACTGGCTCAACATCCTCTTCCCTCCTGGTTGCCCTCAGGGACCACTCCCGAGCCTGCAGCAAGATGAGCCCCCTTTGGAACCCCCGAATATCACTACTTGAGGAATCCCTGGCCAGATGCCCCTTCACTCCACCAACCTCTAAGCTGGTAATCCCCACTCTGACCCAACCTATCTGCGGTTGGGAATGATGGCTCAGAGTCCTTCCATTACCCACACAAGCTTCTGCCTAGAGACAAGCTGCTGCGATGCTCATGAGGGTGCGCTCACTTAACCTGAGCCTGGTGATTTTCCTTCATCCCTGCCAAGGGACTTAATGTGAAGAAATGGCCTTGAATTACAACAGAAGGGCGAATGGTATGGTTAGACTAAGAAATTCGCTTAAATTCCTGAGCTGATTTGCAGTGGAAAGTAGGAAGCTCGGTCCAGGGAAGACATTACAATTAAGGAAAATAAAACTGCTTTGGCTGTGCTAAGACAAGGGATTGGGCAAGATGGTGTTAAGTCTAAGCTACTCTATTCAATCATTCATTCAATACAACAGGGAACAAAATAAAAATCCCTGCCCTTATGGACCTTACATTCCATGGGTAACACAGACAACAAACAAGTAAAATGTGTGTTAGGTTATGGTAAGTGCTAGGGAGAAAAAAAATGAAGCAAGGCAAGGAGATACAAATTGGATGGGGGTCAGCATCCCTGAGATGCTGACACTTGAGTCTAAACCTGAGGGAAGTGAGGAAGTGAGCCACACCTACAAAGGCCATAAGCCAGGAGAGTTTGCTCATAATAGCAGAAGCAAAGGGACCGGGTGGCTGGAGCTGAGGTGGGGCAGGGAGAAGAAGGAGGAGTGAGGCCCAGAAGGCCTTCAGGCTGGGACTTTGGATTTTACTCCAAGTGAGGCGAGGGGCATTGCAGAGTTCTGAGCAGAGGAGTGCTGAGGTTTGAAGAGATCCCTCTGATCAATTTTCCCTAATGAGAGCTGTGCTCACAGGTAGGATGTGCCTGACCTAGCGAACTTTCACTTTTGACTCTTGCCCTGTCTCCTCTAGCCAAGGAAAATGAGCAGATACTGAAAAGGGCCAGGCTCCAGGTCCCCAGGCCCAGCCCTGCCCACTACAGCCCACCAGCTGCCAAGGAGACAATGGAGACTCGGGCCGAGAAAAGCACCCCTGTGCCTAAGCCCCGTTACCCGAGTGAGTACAGGGGTGGGGGGAGAATTTGTCACAAAGCTTACTCTGCTCTGTCTGGACTCCCGGGGAGCCTCCCTGCAGCAGCCCTAGTCTGTCCTGCCCAAACCACTAGCCCGAGGATTCCTCACACCCTCCCCAGTACAGGCCAAGCCAGGCCCCCATTTTCAGAAGGTTGCTCATCCTATCCAGTGGTGCAGATTGCGTTGGGTTTGTGTGGGTCTAAGTTCTTCTCTAGCTTTGGTCATGTGTGAACGGCTGCCGCGGAGGACTCGGGGGCTGTCTCTGCTCCTGTCTTTGTGATAGTATGGCATCTTTTCTTCTGTGTGCCCGTTAGTGGTGGAGCCGAGATTTCAACTGCCTCTGTCTGTCCCCAGCCATGGGAATCTGGGCACTTTAATAAATCTGAGTCTTGGTTATGGTTCATGTCTATATCCCCCTCTGGCAAGTGAACCAACAGGGACATCACGTTCTCGTTTTCTCTCTCTTTCAGCTTGGGAGACCCACCAGGTCTCTATTCACACAGTGGAAACTGCCGCTTCCACAGCAAGAGAGTCACTCACCAGAGATTGCTCTTTCCACTGCTTTATCTTTTGGTTGATTTGAGTTTGCTCCGTCCTTCTAAATTTTATCTTTTCAGTTGGAGAAATCTGGTTGTCAGGCTTCCTCGCCACCAAGATAAGGCCTCAATGCATGTGGGAATCAGAAGATGCCATTTGCATGAACTCATGGTCTCAGTGGAAGGGGAGAGGCATGGGCCTCGCCACAACCCCTGATCCTGATGCTTCCCTGAAACCTGGTCAGAATCAAAGACTCCATGGTTGGCAGGGACCTCAGAGATCGTTGTCCAACTCTCTGTGTTACAGGGGACAAAACCAGGGCACAATAAGGAATGTAACCTGCCTGGCGTTAGTGACAGGTTTAGATTAGAAGCTATGCCTGTGATTTCTGGGGCCAGAGCTCTTTGCCTTGGGCCACAGCAGCTCAGCATGTCCCACCTACTCCCCTTCCAGGAGATAGCCCTTCCCAAGTACAGTCCAGCCTGGTGGGCTTGGTATTACTTTTAGATGGAGCTGGACAAAGCAGCAATGCCTGGACTCTTGGACATGTTCCTGATTATTTTGGGAGGCTCCCCCCTTTCTCTGTTCTATTCCTTTTTTCTCTTTGGGGGGCTCTGTATCTCTCTTCCCCGCTCCTCTTTGAGTTCCTGGCTCTGCCTCTGTCTTCATCTCATTCTCTCTTCCATTGCCTTTATCCACTCTTTACACCCTTTGGCTTTCTTTAGAAGAACAGTTTCTATTTCACCCTAGATGACAGTGACACGTCCTCAGACAGCTCCAACAGCTCGGACACCTCACCTCCCACCCACCAGGTAATGGACACTCCCAGTGATCCAAGCCCTCCATATGCAGTCTGGGGTCACCGTGGCTCCAGAGATGGGAGTAAGGAAGGAGGTGCTTCTGGAGGCATTACATCATCCTTAGGTGAGGGTGGTTGGGCTTTCATTCCCAGGCCCGTATCAGCACAAAGCATCCTTCATATAAAAATGAAGGTGCTAACGGGAAACCCCTTCCTCCCCATGTCCCAATCACTGACCAAGGTCCACTCTGAGTCCTGACCTCAATTGGATTAAGTCTCCACGTCTTTCTTCCTTAAACCCATTCATTCCCACAGGCACAAGGAGCAATCTTCCTCATTGCCCTGGCCCTGCTCTCAGACACAGTTACCCGGGACCCAGGTTCTTTCCCATCCAGCCTAGGGCGAGCTTCTTTGAGTGAGAGTTGAGTACCTCCTCCAAACATGGTAGGAGTCTTGACCAAATTTCTTTGCTTTTTTCCCCTAAGGCCACCAAGGATGTGAACTACACACAAGTGGTCTTTTCAGCTCCTGAAGGACGAAGAAATGACTATGTCCTGGACTATGAGAACGTAAAGGAAGCCACAGATTACGTTAATGTCAAACCAAAAAGCCACAAGCCCAGTTTCTGGACTTCTGTGAACCCTGGTGTCTTTGAGCCAGTGGAATACAACCAAGTGGCCATGTGAATTCTAGGCTTTTTAATGGGGTGTAGTTCCTTATGAATTCTTGCACTTATTTTGTAGGGGGACTAGTGTTTGGTTTTTTTGTTTTTTTTTTTTTGACAAGGAAATAGGAGAAAAAGTATGCCTGTATGTCAGCAAGGAATATTCAGATTAGGAAGAACTTCCAGGTTAAGTATGAAAACATTGGTGCATGTCAGTAGAGAAAGTGATGAAGTCTCTCTCCATAAAAAATTTTTTAAAGATTTTAATCAACTGTAGTAGAGTTCTGTTTGACAGTCTTATGATTAAATGTCTCTCTGAACTATTTAATTATTGGTAATAAACAACTTCCTTAAAATTTTTAAATAAAACAGCAACCACAGGTTCCTCTTTTCCTTTGGCTTAACCTTGCATGCTGTTCCTTTATCAGTATTGTATCTTGCTGAGTAATCCTGCTCTGCCCTCAGAACTTTAAATAGTGCATTTGGAAAGCTCACCATTACTTAACCTTTGAATCTACTGTTCTTAGGAAAGAAAGATGACAGAGTAGTAAATGCCAACTAGCATCACAATCTGTTATTCCAAAAAAACTTTCCAAATTCAATCCAATAAAAATCAATATCCATTCTTGGTTTGTGGTTGTTGTTGTTTTTACTTTTACTACCAATTAGTAGTAAAAGAACACTTTCTTAACTTGATTAAGAACAGCTTATCTGAAACCAGCTAATGGCATGATATTTAACTGTAAGGTCCTAGACGCAGTCCTATTAAATCATGAACAAAGTAGGAACGTCCAAAAGCCTGACATTTCTTTACTATCTAACATTGCTCTAGAAATTCTAATCAATGCAGTAAAACAGTTAACAAAAATAAGGCTATAACTATGGAAGAGGAGGATAAGTTTGTCATTGTTTGCGATATGCTAGAGAATTAACTGTTTTAAAATTAATAACATGCAGTTAGCAGTGACTAGATAAATATACAACTTATTTTTCCCAACAGCTAATTAAGATACGAAATGAAAAAAAAAATTGCTCGCATTACCACCTGAACCGTCGCTTGCATTACTGTCTGAACCATTGCTCACATTACTGCCTCAAACATTGCCCCCATTGCTCCCATTACTGCCTGAACCATCTTCCCACCCCTGTCCATGGAAAAATTGTCTTCCATGGAAAAATTATCTTCCATGAAACTGGTCCTTTGTTCCAAAAGGGTTGAATACCGCTGTTCTATTCTGTTCCATTGATCTATGTGTCTGCTTTTGTGGCAGTACCACACTGTTTTGATTACTGTAGCTTTGTATTATAGTTTGAAATCAGGGAGTGTGATACTTCCAGGTTTGATCTTCTTTCTCAAGATTGTTTTGGCTATTCAGAGTCTTTTGTGTTTCCATACAAATTTTAGAATTATTTGTTCTAGCTCTGTGACAAATGCCATTGGTATTTTGATAGAGATGGCAATGAGTCTGTAGATTGCCTTGGGTAGTATGGTCATTTTAACAATATTATTTCTTTTTTTGAAATAAATTTATTTATTTAATTTTGGCTGCATTGGGTCTTTGATACTGCATGCGGGCTTTCTCTAGTTGCAGCGAGCAGGGGCTACTCTTCATTGCAGTGCACAGGCTTCTCACTGTGGTGGCTTCTCTTGTTGCAGAGCATGGGCTCTAAGCGCACGGGCTTCAGTAGTTGTGGCGCACAGGCTTAGTTGCTCCGTGGCATGAGGGGTCTTCCTGGACCAGGGCTCGAACTCGTGTCCCCTGTATTGGCAGGCGGATTCTTAACCACTGTGCCCCCAGTGAAGTCCCTAACAATATTATTTCTTTCAATCCATGAGCACAGTATATTTTTCCATCTGTTTGTGTCATCTTCAATTGCTTTCATTAGTGTCTTATAGTTTTCCAAGTACAGGTCTTTTACTTCCTTAGTTATATTTATTTCTAGATATTTTATTCTTTTTGATGCAATTGTAAATGGGATTATTTTCTTAATTTTTCTTTCTGATAGTTTGTTGTTAGTGTATAGAAATGCAACCAATTTCTGCATACTAATTTTGTATCCTTCAACTTTTCCAAACTCATTGACGAGCTCCAGTAGTTTTTTGGTGGCATCTTTAAGATTTTCCATGTGTAATATCATGTCACCTGCAAAGTGACAGTTTTACTTCTTCCTTTCCAATTTGGATTCCTTTTATTTCTTTTTCTGGTCTAATTGCTGTGGCTAGGACTTCCAATACTATGTTGGTTAGAAGTGTTGAGAGTGGGCATCCTTGTCTTGTTTCTGATCTTAGAGGAAATACTTTCAGCTTTTCAGCATTGAGCATGATGTTAGCTGTGGGCTTGTCATATATGATCTTTATTATGTTGAGGTATGTTCCTTCTATAACCACTTTGTTGAGAATTTTTGTCATAAAGGAATGTTAAATTTTGTCAAAAGCCTTTTCTATATCTATTGAGATGATCAAATGACTTCTTCATTTCATTAATGTGGTGTATCACATTGATTGATTTGTGGATATTGAAAAATCCTTGCATCCCTGAAATAAATTTCACTTGACCACGATGTGTGATCTTTCTAATGTATTGTTAGGTTAGGTTTGCTAGCATTTTATTGAGGAGTTTTTCATCTATGTCTATTGGTGGTATTGGCCTGTAATTTACTTTTGTGGTGATATCTTTGGTTTTGGTATCAGAGTGCAGCTGGCCTTGTAGCATGAGTTTGGAAGCATTCCTTTCTCTGCAAATAATTTGAGAAGGCTAAGCATTAATTCTTCTCTAAATGTTTAGTAGAATTCACCTGTGAAGATATCTGGTCCCGGACTTTTGTTTGTTAGGAGTTTTTTAAATTACTGATTCAATTTCATTACTGGTGATTGGTCTGTTCATATTTTCTATTTCTTCTTGATTCAGTGTACATCTCTAGGAATTTGTCCATTTCTTCTAGGTTGTCCATTTTATTAGCATATAATTGTAGTAATCTCTTTTGATCCTTCATATTGCTGTGGTGTCATTTATAACTTCTTTTTTTCATCTCTGATTTTATTTATTTGGGCCTTCTCTCTCTTTTTTCTTGACGAGTCTGGCTAAAGGTTTATCAGTTTTGTTGAAGCTTTTCTTAATGGGGAAAAAGAGATTCTACTGATTAGAGAGGCAGAATGAAGACTAACCACTACCAAAGTCAACAACAATGACACCATCTTTGCAAACAGAAATAAAACTCTACTTTTTATTGATCTCTTTTAAAAAGAAAAAAAGAGAGAGAATTCAAGACTGTGCTGAAGAGATTCAGATAAGTTACAGCACACCCAAGAGAGACTGGGCAGAGATACTGCTGAGACAGTTCCCACACCAGGAGAGGGGACAACTGCAGTAGCATGGACAGAGCACCTGCTTTCTGCAGAATTCTGGATAGGCCCTGGGAGTTAGGAGGGTCAAACACAAAAATAAGACTTGAGCATGTGGATGGGGTCAAGGCATGTATGCCCTAGTTGTGGGGCAGGCAGGAACATGTACAAAACAACATGTGACAAGGGAGAATTAACACAGAGCAATGAAACCAGAGTTCATCAATGTTTAAGTAGATTGGGTATAAGAATGTTAAGATCAGGTGGGCCTAATCAGAAAGAAACATCTCAGAGAGAGGTGGTTTCTGACCTCAGTTTAGGAAGAAGGATGGACAGTTGATGGATGGGAGAAGAGAGAGGCAGAAGGAAAGGGAGCAGCCCTGACACAATGGAGGCACTCAATAAATTCTCCAGGGACTGGCCTGAACTGAACTCAGAAGCAGTGATGATACTTGGGAGCAGGATGTTGATGTCAGAGAAAACAGAGACAAGAATGCCACTGACCACCTGATTAAGGTCAATAGTGAACTTCTGCTATGATTGGCTTCAAAAGTATGACTTTCATGGCAGATAAGCATATCATAGAGGTTAACATTAGCACTCACCCCAGTTGCTTATAAGGGGAAGGCATTCTTGGCAACTGCTGTTTAAGGATAGAGTTGAAAGTGTGACTCCAAGTGACTTACAGAGGTTTGGCTGACCATCAATGGTGCAGATGACTTAGATGACCTGATAAGTGAAGAGGAGGACTGATTTCACATCCTAAGGAGCTTGGGCCAATAAGCTGATGACTGGGGCCAGCTAACAATATGACCTGATCCTCATTGCTAGCCATGTTACTAGAAATAAAATGGCCTTTTGTTTGTGATACCTCTGTGAGCTTAAAGGGTTAGCTGCCCAAATCTGCATAAATGGTTGCCTGTACGAGTCAACACCATTTGAGGAGCACAGCTTCTGGTGCAATGAAGTCACTCTCTCCCATGTTGTATGCCATCAGAACCTCCAGGGAAGAATCATGCTGCCCCACTCTGGGCTTCTCTGTGGATAAGGACTGGATAAAATCTCTCCAAAACTATCTTATACCTAGGTACCGATAAACTGATTTGCTACTGGCAACCAGTAGAAAGTTGATTACATGCCAGTGATGAACTGGGAATACACAGTAGACTAGAGTAAATGTGACCTGTCTTCCATGAATTTTTATTCTAAAGGAGCAAGCACCCAATGCTCACCATAGAATTGAAGCAGAATTCCATGAGGGACACTAACTTATTGACCAGCAAGACCCACAGGGTGAGGAGGTATTTTATGCTCAACACCAGTGGGATATTTGCTCTCAGATCAGGACAGTCTTCCTGGTCCAGAGGGGCCTCAAGAGGCCTTCTTACCCAAGCCCCTGGCCTCTACACTAAACACATTATAATTTCATCATTGAGGTCCCCTAGCTCTCTCATACACTCACTCTTTCAGGAAGGAATTTCTATATCAGGCCCTTACCCTGCAGAAGAAACCTCTTGTTCTTTGCCCCTCCTCGCCAAATACATCCTCCATGAGCTTAGACGAAAAGAACTGCACGTCCAAGTATCTCAGCAGAGCTGGTCAAATGAGAGAACAAGACTCTAGAACTTGAGGGAAAGTTAGTATGGCATAAGAACTGGAAGACCCATCTGACTTTCCCAGTAGGTCCCTGTGGGTCATTACTGCTTCAGACACACTTTCAGCTCCACACTGCCACCGTGTGGCCCCAGGGCAAATCCCAGGTCACTCTTGTCTTCTTTTCCCTCTTAAGTGAATGTAGGGGTACCAAGAAGGTGGCTCTCCACCCCTCAACCTTCCCCTTGGCCCTGCCCTGTTCAAGGAGATCACAGTTTTATTTTAGCTTACATATCCCATTGTCATTGCCCATAGGAAACAAAGATGCCCAGAAATCTCCTGGTTATTAAGTAGTTGTACTGGTCAATTTCAAACACATGTCTGGGTTCTGGACCCAGGAGTGAGTTGCTGTGGCCTAGGCTGAGGCAATAGCCCCTCGAGAGATAAAATACCTATTTACATACAAAACACAGAGTCATCTGTAAAATTACTGGCCTATACCAAGCAACATAAAAAGCCATTCAGAGAAATGCCCACAGTCAAGCAATTAACCTCCTCCTGCCATCTTCTGCCCTGCCCATCCCCCAGACCCCTGCTCCCACATGGGTTCCACGGGACTGAAGTACCGTATTTCACAGAGTCCACAGGACGGCATAAACATTTTACAAAATTGCTCAGCCCAGGGACAGTATCGCTCAGTTTTTCCTGGGGTGAGCTGTTAGAAATGAGATTGACCCAGAGAGCACGGGACCTCCTTCTTGCTTCCCACAAGGCCCACCTCCCTGGACCCTATCCAAGGCCCTGGTGCTGGCTCTGAATGCCTGTGAGAGCTTCCTACAGGGACTGCAAAAGCCATCATTCATAGATCCAGACAGGATCCTGCCATTTCCTTCAGGAGCCTCCTAGAATAGGCTCCTGAAGCCCCCAGCCCAGTGTCCAGCTGTTCCCCATTGGCCTCATCATAGGACAGCACTAGCTTTCTGGAAAAGGTCAATTGCAGCCTTTCCATGGGAGGAAGAGGGAGGGCCCCAAACCACCACCACAAGTAAATCCGCCCTCATGCGATGCAAAGCTGGAAATATAATAGTGGGATTATGTGCTACTCTTTGCTATAGAAGGCACAGAGTAGGCATGGAAAGGGCTCTAGCCAATCTTGATTCCAGGTCTCTTCTCGCCTCCCTACTATAGAGTCTCCTGGGCCCAGTGCCCTGGAAGTCACCCACTGGATGCAATCCCGAGCCAGGCCACTATCTTCTCTAACATCAGTAGAGTGTTGTATAGTCTACAGCCTCACATTGGTGCCTTCCCAACAAGGCAGGCATTGTTATTTCTATTTAACAAATGAGGTGCCTGTTGTTCAGAGAGATTGGATAACTTGCCCAAGTTCAAACAGGTAGAAAAGAGGTGAGATCAGGACTCAAACCCAGGTTTGGGGGTACAAGGCCGGTATCCCTTGTACCTCCCAGTCATCGTGATGAGCAAAGACTTACTTAGTACCTACTATGGGCACCAGGGTCAGGAACTGTGGTCTGAAGTGGAAGCAGAGGAAGGGGCAACTTCAACAGCTCACGCTGGCATGGGAGGCTCCTCAGCCCAGCTCCATCAGGACAGATGGGCAGGGAAGAAGTGGTTGGATGTCAGAGCCTGACATTAGCAACAGGGTGCAGTGAAGAGAGACAGTGGGTTCCCACATCCACCTTGAGCCTTGGTCTCATTAGGGTCTGTGTCCCGCTCTCCACTTCTCTAGTATTGAAGGGCTGAGGTGCTTTTCACAACACTCAGCTTAGGTTCTTTTCTTTTAAGGAAGCCTAATGAGACTTCTTAGAGCTAAGTGGCCTCTTAAGGAAGTGTATCCCCAAAGCCACAGTCACCCCTCAAAACTTCCCTAGGAGTGGAGGGCAGAGAGTGAATGCTCCCTGGAGCACTCTCAGGAGCTCTGAATTAGATCAGCAATCCCTACATTAGTATGGGTTCGTGTGTTTAGTATAGTTCAAGAGTATACAAACCACCTACACATGCACAGTCCTATTTGACCCTCATAATGAAGAGGGCAAGGCCATTGGTGGTGGCATAGTGGTAGAACCAGGACCCAGTTCTCCTGACTTCAGCTGATGGTCTTTCCACCATCAAGACCATCGCTTTGAGTAGAACCAGAATCATGGTGGGGAGGTTATCCCATGGTATACATCCCACTGCGGATAATGAGGAGCGGGACAAAGCCCCAGATTCTACCTGCCAGGTTCTCTTGGCATCAGCATCACAGAACTGAGGGCAAAAGCGGACAGTACGGCCAAGGCAGGAACCAAAGTCACCAGAATTGAGTCAAAGGGCATAAATGTCATTGTCATGAAAATACAACAATTCTTCCAGAGCCTACTGGTTAGAACGTCCTTAGAGAACGCTTCTCCAGTCTTGCAAAGTCATGAAAGTTTCAAGCTGGGAGACGCCTTAGAGATCATCTCTGTTCTACAGGTGAGGAGCTGAGGCCCAGAGAGGGAGGTGACTTGACCAAGGTCATACAGATACCCCACGGCAGAGCCGAGTTTCCAGTCCTGGGCTCCTGATTTGATCACGGCAAGCATGTGATTCGTGTGGAAGCTTTGAAGAGCCTCAAACAAATCCAGAGCCATGACTAAGTCCCACTTTCTCAAAGGATGTCTCCTCTGTGCATCCCCAAGAGTCAGGAGCCATGTGGACCCCTTGAGGGGAGGAGGGAGAGCGACCAATCCCTGCTGCCTTCGAGGCTTCCTCCCACTCGGAATTTTATTGTGACCATTTTCATCTCCTCCTTTCCTCACTCTTTCTTCTCACGCTCACCCCCCGTTGGTCATTCCACTGAGAATATGCAATACTGTGCCCCATCACCCACCCTAACTCTAAACGAGGTGCGTGGGGAGAAGAGAAGTAGCGTTTGCAGAGTTTTTACCAGTTACCAGGTGCTGTGCTAACCCTGTATTTCCCTTCGGCAGACAGGTGGGCATAGCAGGCGAAGCCTTCACACCTATTCACTTTCTTCATTAAACAATTCTCTCTCTACCAAAAAAAAAAAAAAAAAAAAAAAAAAACCCAAAAAACAAAACTCAGGATGCAGACAGGGTCTTTCTCGCAGGTTTTCACTCCTTCCCTCTCCTGGTTGAATTGGGATGTGCTAGTCAGGTTAGGATGGGACAAACAAGATAAGAGACCAGCCTCTGAGTCTCTGCTGCCTGTGGACCCCCAGACAGGACAGCTCTAGGCCTGTCAGATCTGGGGCACCACATCTACCGCAGGTGTGGTTCCCATACACCCTGTGAATGTGGTAGGATCAGGGAAGCAGACAGTCTGATTCTCCTTGACTCCCAGCATGTGAGGTTGGAAGCAAACGACGGCAGCTGTGTAACCAAGAGTAGGAGCAGCCATTCTGGCCTCCTCGTCCTGCCTCAAACTGGGCTCCCCTAACTCCAGCCCTGTGCTCCCAGCATTTACACCCAGTGCTGAGATGGGTAGAGACCCTCGCCACACTCCAGGGAGTGTTCTCTAAAAGATGCTGGTCTCGGTGATGGTGTCCCTGTCCACCTGCTCTTCATCCTTCAGTGGGTCTTCGGGCCCTGGCCTCCGGCTGAGTCTGGGGCTGAGGCTGAGGGTGGGCAGGCCACTGGAGTGGGTCAGCAGCATGGCGCGGCGGCTGAAAGGGCTGCCGCTGGAGAGCTGCCTGCACATCCTGGGCCCCGGCCCCCCGCAGCAGGCCAGACGGCAGAGGGAGCGCGGCCACAGGTGGCCGTTGAAGCCCATGTAGATCCAGGGGTTGCAGCAGCTGCTGAGGTTGCCCAAAAGCATGGAGATGGTGAAAGACACATTGGTTGAATCTGCCGAGAGAGAAGCACAAGAATTTCAGACCTGGGAGAGAGTCCCAGTCCCTACTGAACGGAGAAGGAAATTGAATCCCAGAGAGGACCTGGGACTCACGTGGGGTTCTATAATTAGAAAGGAATACAGCTGGGGCATGAACCCGGGACTCCTGACTCCAGAGTCTTGCCTCACTGATTTATTTGTTCGTTTTGTACTACAGGGTGACGACAGGATCCGAGGCTTGCTCTGAGTTGACTTTAGAGGTGCAAACATAGTCCAGGACGGGACCAGCCCAAATAGGAGACACTGTCTTTGTTTCAAAACCTCGCTCTTGAATCCCCTAATGGATGTAGAGCTAGGATGAAGCAACTTCTATAAAACATGCACAAAAAATAACCATGATTCTAGCCAGGTTCAGGCACACCTCCATCCCCACTTATGTCATAGATACGGGTGCACATTGCCTTCCAAATTCTGTCCTCCTTGACCCCTAGGGGTCAGTCCCAGTCATTCTGTCATTCAGTCATTTTGCATGTGAGTATCGACTGTGCCAGGCCAGTGATAGGGACCTGGTAGGGCGATCAGTATAGGCTGACAGCCCTACAGGTCCCATGATGTCATCTCCAGCTGTGCACCTTCTAGGTACAGGGCATCCAGGCATCCCGTTCCAGACCAGTACCTGTTCTCTGTCATCAGAAATTACATCCAAAGAATGCACCATCCTTGGCGGGTGGGGGAGCTAATTTCTCTCTTGGGCAGTCAAAATGTGAGAGTTCAAAGACTCTGATAAGATTTCTTCCAGATGCAATACTCTTTCTGAAAATGAAATGAAACTTCTCATGACAACAGGAAAGCTGCTGGGATGGGCCCCGTCCTCCTGCTGGATGCACCACGGCTACAGTTATGGCATGGGTTGCAGACTGAGTTACCCTGCTCTTCAGTGGAGGCTGTAGAATCACCGAGCACAATGCTTAAGCTGGAAGGAATCTTAGAGGTGGAATCACCCAATACAATGTCAGAGCTGGAAGGAATCTTAAGGGTTATGGCATAGACTTGAACCTAGGTCTTCCCTCTTCAAAGCAGCAATCCTGCACCTTGCCACCATTTCAACCAACAAACTCAAAGGCAAAGCTCAAGTGCGTGCTCTGTAAAGCACCATGAAATCTTTTGATACACAGATTCCTCATGCGCCTCCCCGAGGGTATGCTCTCCAGTGCGGTACTCATAGCCCAAGAGAAGGGAAGATACAGGGTCAGAATGTTTGAGAGAAGGCTTGAATCAAAGAGTTGGGAAGCTGAAGGCACCTGGGCCTGGATGTGCAGGTCTAGGGCACAGAAGTGAGGGCAAGGAGGGAGCACCTGTAAGTGGAGGAGAGACCATCCTCAGCAACAAGCACTGCCTCCTTCAGGCTTGTCTGGGTTCTGGCCTGCTCCCCAGTTAACCTAATACCCAGGGGCTGCAGAAGACTTGGGAAGTTGCTTTGGCTAAGGGGTGGTATTCATCCTGTCTGCTCCACTGACATATATATGTAGTGCCTAGACTAGGCCAGAGACTTAGGGGTTCCGGAAGTTTCTTCACTTGGGAAGCACCTGTTTGATTTGGCCCTGTCTGAGCCAGGCCCAGTGCAGGGGCTGGAGATGGGCCCAGGCAACTGGAGTCTGCAGAGGCTTCACCTCTCAGCCCCCGAGGGCAGATCCACTACTAGTCCTGGCCAGCCACTGCACTGCCTGTACTGCGTTCTGACGGAAGCTCAGCCGACAGTCGGGGGCAGGGCCAAGGGCAAGGGTACAGACAGCTTCTCACCAAAGACTCAGGGAGAGGCGGCCAGGAGGCTAGTTTGCTGTAGAGGGAAACTGGGTGCACTGGAAAGTAAGTCTAAAGTAATGAATGTCAGCCCGACTCAGAGGTCCCAGGGGGCTTCCAATTTTCTGAGGGAGCACATTTTCTGAGGGATACTTAGTTCCTGTACTTCATACTCAGTGAGGCTCTTGGTAAGTGGTAAGTCACTCTATACATGGGTCTCTGGGACAGGCTGATGATGACAGTGAGTACAGCAGGCGAGCAGGAAAGCCTGCACTGGCTGAACGGTGGGATCCCCATCATCTTGTAGGTTTCTTGATAAAGGGGTGAATGGCCTTCTCACCCCTGGTGACATCAGCTCAGCTGTGATTGTTGGGAATAAAGCCATGCCACGGTTAAAGCTTGGCCCATAAAGACCTTGATTCGATTCCTGGCTCCATCTCCTACTAGCAGTAGCACCTCGGACCAGTTATTTCACCTCTCTGAGTGTCAGGTTACTCAGATGTAGAGAAGGTCACCCCGAAGTAGCACAAGGCTTGAATGTGCTTGGCACTAGAAAGCCCCCCTTCCTTCTATTCTGTGCTTGACTAGAGCAGGGAGGTCCCTACAGGTGGTTAGGATTAATACGCTCGTTGTTTTAAGGGTAATTTATAAATAGTCTCTGGTCCAGACTGGTGTCTGAAAGGTGGTTAAGAAGGGGTATGATGGGGGCTTCCCTGGTGGGGCAGTGGTTGAGAGTCCGCCTGCCGATGCAGGGGACACGGGTTCGTGCCCCGGTCCGGGAAGATCCCACATGCCGCAGAGCGGCTGGGCCCGTGAGCCATGGCTGCTGAGCCTGTGCGTCCGGAGCCTGTGCTCCGCAACGGGAGAGGCCACAACAGTGAGAGGCCCGCGTACCGCAAAAAAAAAAAAAAAAAAAAAGGAAGGGATATGATGGGACTGTAAGAGTTCAGTATCGCTGTCACCTTCTCTCACAGAGTTGTGTAAACATCATGAACAGCCTTCCACTTACTTCATCTCTCCAGAAAAGCAAAGCACTTGGCTTAAGTGTGTTCTAGGATGCGCAAAATGAGATTAGAAACAAAAGCACAGGGAAGGGGGAGCACTCCCTAAGAGCTCGTAGGAAGTGGTAGCCAGGGTCTGCTGGTCAGTGAACCCTCAGGAAGCTTCCAGAGGAAACAGGGCCTCCCTAGGGTAGTCACATGCTGCACCCATTATATACCCCGAGCTGTGCATAAGATATGATGCACTGCAGAGGACACAGTCATCCCTCTTCACAGACTTGTCCCCCACTCTTCTTAGGGGAGCAGGGACAGATGTCTTTGAATACCTCTCTCCAACATTTTGGGTGCCCAGACACCGTGTCTACCTTTCTGAGGACAAGTTCACCCCCAAATGGCCTGACTATCTGGCAGTGTCTAAAACTTAGGAGGCTGCCATCTACCTCACTCCAAAACATGACCAGAGCAAGGCCTTCTATGTGCCAACTGGAACACAGTCCCGTTTTGTTTTTCACATAGGAGGAAGGGCCCTCTCCTCATCACTTTCAGAGCCAGGGTTATGGGGGTGCGGGGGGCAGGAGGATGTAGTTGAGGGAAAAATGAAGGAGGCACCAGGCTTGGGTTCTATTTTTCACTTTGCTTTGTGGCCTTGGGCAAGTCATGTTTCCTCTCTGAGCCTCTGCTTTCTCATTAGCAAGACAAAAGTGTTGAACTTGACATTTCAGGGTTGTGCACCAAAGTTAATTCATTGAAAGTGGCTGTTGAAAAGGAGTTCAATGTCATGTTCAGTTGCAGGGGGGAAGAGTGCTGAGAGACGTAGTTCATGGGCCACAAATTGCCATCCTGGATGGAATCATTTGAAAATCCCTTTCAAACATCTAGCAAACTGCCACTTGCTTGGCCAAATCCACTAATGGTCATATTTTTTTAGGGCCAAATAGTATTTTTAAATGTTTACATTAGTTACCAAAATTTTAAAATATGGAAATTCACGCAAAAGATACTCACATGGCATCTTTTGGCTGGATGGGAGTTGCAGCTGTCCCTTTTTACATGGGACAGGCGCCATCTTTCCTAACTGCTTCACTCATCTGTTACCTATGTGGCCTTGTGAGCCATCGTGACCCTGTCCTAATACTCCTGTCCTCTCCTCTCCGCATTTTTCCACCTCATGCTCCCACATCACCCCTCACCAGACCACACACTTGCCTTCATCGGGGGCACTCTCGTCCCACACAGACCACATCTGGACGCTGAAGAAAGGCGCCCAGCAGGCGATGTAGGCCAGCACGATGACGAAGGTCATCTTCACAGTTCGGATCTTGGCCCGTGAGATGGTGCTGGTGCTGCTGACCCGGGATGGCAGCCCCTGTGTGGCTGCAGCTGGGGCAGAAGGAGGTGAGGGCCGGTTCCAAGTCCTCCAACCCCCTCCTTCTACCTTCCAGGCCCCGGTCTTGACTTTTAGATTCTTACAGATTTCATGGCAGATGAGGCTGTAGCAGGCCGTGAGCATGGCCACAGGCAGAATGAAGATGGCCAGGGTGGTCCAGGTGATGTAGGCCCGTGGCCCCCAAGGAAAGCGGAAGTCTGCCCAGCAGTCCAGCACTCCAGAGCCCTGGATCACCTCCCGTAAAGAAAAAATGAAGACTTGAGGGAGGCTGAGGATGGCAGCCAGCAGCCAAGGAGCTGCAATGAGAGGGTAGGTGGACCGGCTGGGCTGCTGGAGGCTGCACAGGGGGTGACAAACGGCCAGGTAGCGGTCAAGCGTCATGGCCAGCAGCATGTAGGTGGAGGCGAACATGCTGAGCACCTGCAGGTACTTGATGGCCCGGCAGAGGGGGTCGGGGCCCTGGAAGCGGTAGGTGATGTCCCACAGCAGCTGGGGCAGCACCTGGAAGAGTGCCACACCCAGGTCCGTCAGGGCCAGGTGCATCACAAACAGGTGCATGCGGGAGTGCTTGCGGCCTGCCCGTCCCACTGTCAGCAACACAGCCAGGTTGCCCCCTGTCGCCAGCACCAGGACAGTGGCCAGGACGCCGATCTCCACCTTGGCCAGCTCCTCGTCCCGGCCCAGCCAGGGTGTGGTGGCATTGGGGACAGAGAGGGTGCTCCCGGGGGCGGGGTTGGTGATCCAAGGAGGCCCAGGATCCATGGTGGAAGTTTGCTGGGAGGGAACGGGAGGCAGGACAGGGATGGATGGAGAGTGTGAGTGTGGGTGGAGAGGTTGATTGAATGAGATGGAGTGGGGAGGGGAAGTTTTAAGATGGAAAAAAGGAGAAGGTTGGGGATGACCGGGAAAAGGCTGAAACTGGGTGGAAATCGTTAAGAAGATGGGGATAGAGAGGAAGATGGAGAATGAGATAAGGAAGGAGAAGATGCTGATCCCAGAGAGGGGAGGGGGAACCCAGGAGCGAAGGGAAGGAGGGGTCAGGGAGGCAAGGTGTCAGGAAAGGAAGAATGGATGAGGCTGTGCACGGTGAGGCCTCTGGAAGGGAAAGAAGGCTGGGGGAGCTGGCACCACTCCCAAATGCACCCCAAATTCACTCTCTCCAAACTTTTCTGGAAGCGGAAAGCGGATGTCCCTAAGCCTGCTTGGAGGCGCGCTCCCGGCCATCGGTGTCGCCCGCCGGCCTGGAAGCCCCAGCCGAGCCCACGCGTCCCGGCCGGCGTGCGGCGACCAGCGGCAGCTGGAGCGCAGCGGCTCGGCGGAGCGAGTTTTATGCTCTAGCACAGCCAGAGCGCAGCGGCCTCTCGGCGCGCCGGTTGGCTCCTGCAGAGGAGGGCGGAGTGACACCCACAGGAGGAAGGACCGAGAGCCTGGGTGGAGGGGTGGGGGTAGGTGTCGGGGGAGGGTCCTGGAGGAGGGACAGAGGGGGCGGCGGACCAGGGACAGGGAGCCAGAGAAGCGGACGACGCGAGCAAGCGCTCACCAGCCGGCGGGACCCACGGACCCTCAGACAGACAGATAAACTCATCTTGGCTCGCACCTGGAACCCCCGGTCTGTCTCCCAAGACAGGTGCACACCCCGGGGGACGGGTGGTGGCCACCCACCTATGTGGGGACTCCAAGGCTGCCTGCTCTGTTGGGTCCCCGTTAGCCCAGAAGGGTCCAAAATCTGCAGGGGTGGCCAAGTGGGCGAGGCAGGGCCCCCAGACGGAGCCCTCGGCCCTTGGGGGTGACGTCTGACCACAGACTCTGGTGGAGACTTGGAGCCATAAAGGGGGGGGAAGAAAATGTGAGGATGTGTTTGGAGAGGGGTCAGTGGTGGTGATGGGAGAGAGGTGGGGTGGGAGCAGTTAGACCTGGAGTCCTGGGGTTCAGGGGAAGGTTTAACCCCCAGCCCCCACCCCCCGGAGTCTTTCACCAGCAGTAGCCTCAAGGCAGTTAACCACCCTGTGAGGTAGAAAACTGAGGCCGCAGAAGTCACGTGACTTGCTCTAGCTGATCACAGAACTAGTAAAGCAGTAGAGGCAGGACTAGACCCAGCGCAGTGTGCTTTCCCCAGAGCAGCCTTGACTAACAGCCAGTGTGTGAGAGGCACTGAAGCAAAACAAATAGACCCCCGGGGCCCAGAGGAAGCTTACAACTCAGTGGAGAAAGTAGTGCGTGGTAGTGGTTGTGGAATTCACTTTGTTTTTAGTACATATAGGAGGTGGATTGTTGGGACTCTCCAGAGCAGATTAGAAGTTCCTTAGAAGTGACAATAGCATCGTCTACCACCCTCAGAAAGGCCGGGACCCATCATCGTACCAGAGGTCCCGTTGTCTAGCCTTATAATCAAACCGGACCCCCATTTACAGGGTCATCCACCCACCCACACACCCAATTAACATCACTTTTTGAAAAGTCTCTGTCCTGAACAGCCCACACGTTCATCTCCACTTCATCCCACTCCACAGTTCAAACACTCACCATTTCTCACCTAAAATACCCTAGCATCCTCCTCTTGTGCTCTGCAGCCCAAGCCCCAACTTCTCAAGGATTTTGCTCTTTATGAATAATTATTTTAAGCCTCTCTACTGGATCACTCCCATCGGCAGGCAAACAAACTCTACTGCTGTGCATTTAAAAAACATATATAGGGCTTCCCTAGTGGTGCAGTGGTTGAGAGTCCACCTGCCGATGCAGGGGACACGGGTTCGTGCCCCGGTCCGGGAAGATCCCACGTGCCACGGAGCGGCTGGGCCCGTGAGCCATGGCCGCTGAGCCTGCGTGTCCGGAGCCTGTGCTCCGCAACGGGAGAGGCCACAACAGTGAGAGGCCCGTGTACCGCAAAAAAAAAAAAAAAAAAAAAAAAAAAATATATATATATATATATATATATATATAAAACCCATCTCAGTCACTGGACCCCGACCTCCAGCTGTTACAATCTCTTCCCCTTGATGGCAAAACTCAAAAGGGCTGTCATTTCTTGATGTATTCATTTAAAATTATATATATTTAAACATATGTTTTAAAATGTTACATATTACATAAATGATATAATACTACATTCTGGAACTTGCTTTTTTTTTTTTTTTTTTGGAACTTGCTTTTTAAATTCTACTTTATTTTTGAGATCAGTCCATGATAATACATAGGTCTAGTTCATTCACATTCGAGTATGTGAATATAAAACATTTTATTTATGCAGTGCCCTATTTTTATAGTTTAGGTTATTTCCAACGTTTTTTTTCTTTTTCTTTTTTTGCTATTTATTTTTTAATGCTGCAATGAACATTCTTTTATATGTGTCTTTGTGTTCGTGTGTGAGAATTTCTCTCAGGTGTACATAGAGAAGTATATGCTTGATATCAGTATTGTTGTGTCATACAATGTATGAATTTTCAATTAGATAGGACCATATCTTAAATCTTAAATATTTTATCTCTAAATTTGTTCTCCTGATTTTTTCTCCCCCAAGCTGCATTTGAGTTTCTATCATCCTCACAGCCAGACTTTTTAATTTTCACCTATCTGGTAGGTATAAAATAGCATCTCATGTTGCTTTTAGTTTCTATTTCTCTGATTACTAATTATTTTGAATATCTTGCCATGTATTTATTTACTGTTTGGATTTCCTCTTCTGTGAGTTGTTTATATCCTCTGCACAATTTTTTATTGGGTGGTTTTTCTTATCAGTTTGTAGGAAATCTCTGTATGTTCTGATATGAATCTTTTATGTATTCTGAGACGTTGCAGATATCTTCTCTAATCGGTCACTTATCTTTTAATTTTACTTATGGGGTCATTTGTTACAAAGAAAGTTTAAATTTTAATGAAATCAATATTTTCTTTTATCATTTCTGCTTTTTGTGTCTATCTCAAGAACAGAGATATCCCATATTTTTTTCTAACACTTTTAACATTTGTTTTTCACTCTTTAGGTCTTTAATCCATTCAGAATTCATTTTGTGTATCTGTGAGGTAAGAATCTAACTTCGTTTTTTTTTTTTTTTTTTTTTCCCACATGGCAAACCAATTACTCCATTTATTTCCCACTGGCAGCTGTATAATATATTGAGTTTCAAAATATGTATGGGGCTATTTCTGGGGTCTCTGGTCTGTTCCATTGTTTTATTTTTCTATCCCTGATCTACTATTTCACTGTTTTAGGTACTAAAGCTTTATAATAAACCTTAATATATAGTGAAAAGCAAGCCTCCCTTTTGCTCTTATTTTCAAAATCGTTTTCACCAGTTTGAAATTGTGAAGTTTGGTATCAGTTTGTCTAGTTCCACAAAAATTTCTGTTGAGCTTTTGGTTAAAAGCATTGAATTTTGAGAATAATTTGAGGGAGAACTGACATATTTATGATTTTATTCAGATCTATTTTTATGTCCTTCAATAATATTTTATAGTTTTCTTCATAAATGTTTTCCAAACTTTTGATAGATTTATTCCCATATACCTAAAAATTTCTGTTGCCATTATACATAGAATGTTGTTCCATCGCATTTTCTAATAACTAATTAGTTATTGCCAGTATTTGGGAACAACATTGATTTTTGTAACTTGATCTTAAATTCAGCAGTTTTGCTGCCCACTCATATTAGTAAATTATTTTGGACTACCTATACATATAATGTTGTCTGCAAACAACAATCATTTTTTGTCTTTTATTCTGAATCTATTTTGCTCTTATTTCTTTTTCTTGTCTGAGTGTGATAGCTAAGACTCCACTACAGTGTTGAAGGGCAGGCAACATTGATTTCTGACTTTAGTGAAAGGGCTTCTAAAGTTTCACCATTAAGTATTCCATTTATGGTAGATCCTCTTCACTTTTTAATTTTTAAAATCTACTTACTTTTTACATGCACATAGTATAAAGAGTCAAATGATTCTATACTGTAGTTATGATATTACCCCTAGAGGTAATAATTTTCAAATCCCTAGAGGTAATAATTTTCTTCCATTAAAATTTTTTATTAAAGAAAATTTTAATCATATACAAAAGTAGAGAGAATAGCATAAGGAAACCCCATGTTTCCATCACTTAGCTTTAACAATTATCAATGGATAGCCAATTTTGTTTTATCTACTCTTCATTCACTTCCCCTCCACCCCAAAATTGTCTTGATGCAAATGTCAGACGTCATATCATTTCATCAGTAAATACTTCAGATGTATTTCTAAAGAAATAGGATTCTTAAATATAACTATAATATAATCCACCAGACTATGAATAATTCACTAACATTATCAAATATTGAGTCAGCTTTCACAGTTCCTTGATTGTCTAATAAAAAATGGTTGAATGCCTTAAAATTTTTTAAGAGTTTGTCTGAATCCAGATTCAAAAATGGTTCATACATTGGCACCAGTTAATGTGTCTCTTAAGTCTGTTTTTTTATAGATTCCATTTTCATCTTTTTGTTTCCTTTGTTCCCTGTCATTTTGTTTTTGTTATTTTATCCTATTGCATCCCTGTGAAGTTGTTTAATAAATTCCTCAGTTTACTGAGGACTGATAAGATTCTGGTTAGATTTTTTTTTAGCAAGAGTACTTCATAGGTATTATTGGATGCTTCCATCAGGGATAAATAATGTCTGATTGTCTATCTTTTTTTTTTTTTTTTTGCGGTACGCAGAGCACAGGCTCCGGATGCACAGGCTCAGCGGCCATGGCTCACAGGCCCAGCTGCTCCGCGGCATGTGGGATCCTCCTGGACTGGGGCACAAACCCGTGTCCCCTGCATTGGCAGGCAGACTGTCAACCACTGCACCACCAGGGAGGCCCTGTCTATCTTTTTATGATGTCAGTGGCCAGTAGTAGGTCCACTGCATGGATCTATTAATTCATCAGGATTGCAATATTATTATATTCTAATTCTATCATTCCTTCATTGCTTATTAATTTAAATAATCCTATAAAGAGAATCTTCTCTTCATCAACTGTTTGGTCACCCTGAGGTACAGTTTGCACAGAAAAGACAAAATTAATGCTTAATACTGTTCCATTATTAATAGTTTTCAAATAATGAATTGGTTCCCTGGAATTCTTCAAATCATCGATTTAAATATATTTAGCGTGTTGCAATCACTTAGAGTTATCATTTTGATGCTCAGATTGTCCCAGTTTTGGTCAATGGGAGCTTATTTAAGTTGGCACCTGAGTCCATTTGTATTTGTGTTGTGCATTTGGCAATAAATATTAATCATTTTAATGTATATATCTTTTAATTGAGATATAATTCACATACCATAAAATGCACCTTTTTTATTGAATGAAAGATTCTTTAAATTCTATAGTGCTTTACAATTTTCAAAAGTTTCACACACATGATTTCATATAATTCCATAATAAACCCCCTTTTCACCCTACCCCTATACTTCCCCTGCCCCCTTCCCTCTCCCCACTGGTAACCACTAGTTTGTTCTCTATATCTGTGAGTCTGCTTCATTTTTGTTTTATTCACTAGTTTGTTGTATTTTTTTAGATTCCACATATAAGTGGTATCACACAGTATTTGTCTTTCTCTGACTTATTTGGCTTAGCCTAGTGCCCTCCAAGTCCATCCATGTTGCTGCAAATGGCAAGAGTTCATTCTTTTTTATGGCTGAGTAGTATTCCATTATATATATATATATATATATATATATATATATAGACACAGGTTGCTTCCATACTTTGGCAATTGTAAATAATGCTGCTATGAATGTTGGGGTGCATCTATCTTTTAGAATTAGTATACAGTTCAGTAATTTTTAGTATAGTAAAATTGTTGTGCAACCATCATCAACATCTAACTCCAGAAGATTTTCATCACCCCCAAAAGAAACCCCATACCTATCAGCAGTCACTCCCCATTCCTCTTCCCTCTCAGCCCCCAGCAACCACTATTTGCTTTCTATCTCTATGGATTTCCCCATTCTTAACATTTTAGATAAATGAAATCATACAATATGTGGCCTTTGTGTCTGGCTTCTCTCTCTTAGCATAATGTTTTCAAGGTTCATCCGTGAACCTTGTATGTATCATTACTTTATTCCTTTTTATGACTGAATAATATTCCATTGTATGAATATACCACATTTTATTTACCCATTCATCAGCCGATGGGCATTTAGTTTGTTTCCTCTTTTTGGCTACTATGAATAATACTGCTATGAACATTCATGTATAAGTTTTTGTGTGGACATATGTTGTCAGTTCTCTGGGGTATACACCTAGAAATGGAATTGCTCAGTCGTATTTGGTAACTCTGACTTTTTAAGGAACTGCCAAACTGTTTTCCAAAGAAGCTGAATCATTTTGTCTTGAGTTCTTTTGACAAAACCTTAGTTTTCTTTGATAGCTCTCTTACTTTCAGGTGTGACAAGGCATTTTTTATATAAGTATCATACTGAACACATTTTTCTCCACTTGATTTTTTTTTCACTTAACATATTCTGAAGATTTCTTCATAGGAGATTACAGAGATATTCCTCTTTTCGTTTTGCAGTTGCTTAGTGCTCGGTTTGTAGAAGTACCATAGTTTATTCCTCCAATCCTCTTTGATGGGCATTTTGCTTGTATCCAGTTTTGCTGTTAAAAATAGTGCTGCAGGGCTTCCCTGGTGGCGCAGTGGTTGAGAGTCCGCCTGCCGATGCAGGGGACACAGGTTCGTGCCCTGGTCCTGGAAGATCCCACATGCCGCGGAGCGGCTGGGCCCATGAGCCATGGCCGCTGAGCCTGAGTGTCCAGAGCCTGTGCTCCGCAATGGGAGAGTTCACAACAGTGAGAGGCCCGCATACCACACAAAAAATAAAGAAATAAATAAATAAAAATAGTGCTGCAATAAATTGCCTTATATATATATTTTCCCATATTTTGCGGTAGATGACTAGAAATTAGATTGCTGGGTTTTAAAGTATTTGCACAAACAAGTTTGCTATATATTGCCAAATTCTCCTCTGTAGGGATTGAACCAACTTTCATTCCTATTGTAATGTATGAGAGAGCCTTTTTCCCCATAGTCTTAACAGCAGTGTATTCTTAAATTTTTGATTTTTGCCAATCTAAGTTAAAAATAATATTCTCAGCATAGTTTTAATTTGCCTGTTTTTTATTATGAGTGAGGTTGAACATCTTAATGTTAAGAGCCATTCATATTTCTTTTTCTAATAATTATTGATATCTCTCACCAATTTTTGTTGACCTTTTAATTCGCTCCCTTAGAAACTTTATATACTTTGGTAATTAACTTTTGTCTGACATTTAACTTACAATATTTTTTTCACTTTGTCATTGATCCTTTTACGTGATTTGTGGTATTTCTTTTTTTTGTGTGTGTGTGATACGCGGGCCTCTCACTGTTGTGGCCTCTCCCGTTGCGGAGCACAGGCTCCGGACATGCAGGCTCAGCAGCCATGGCTCACGGGCCCAGCTGCTCTGCGGCATGTGGGATCTGAGCTTCCCGGACCGGGGCATGAACCCATGTCCCTTGCATCGGCAGGCGGACTCTCAACCACTGTGCCACCAGGGAAGCCCGATTTGTGGTATTTCTTGACAGAGACAACCATTCTTAACTCATTTAGTATTTATTTGCTATTAAGGTCCATATTTCTAAATAACAAACATATACTATTACTTCTTAGTTTTCATTTTAAGCATTATTTATTGACCTTCCCTTTGAGAATATGGTGCCCTTTCAACAGAGACCCACTGCTCACATGCATATTTCCTGTACCCCCATCTTCTCAATAGAGTAATGGGAATAGTAACTTGTGAGTCTCTGAGACCAACTGTATGAACTGAAAGTTGAATCTTTATGCAGTAATAAAGATTGGTAAAGCCTTTAGCCAAAATACTTAAAAATTTAAGAAAGACATGATTCATCCTCAAGTAATTTAATCTAATCCTTTAGAAAGGATTTGCTTCCATGGATTTGAATGTTGGTTTCTACATTACTAACTAGTAGACTAAGATGCAGAGAAATAAAAATTGAAATTGTTAGATGCCACTTCAATTAAAGAAGAAAGAGGTGTTCTGTTTTCATATGTTCAACTTGAACACAATGTTTTCAGGAATAGACCTACTGTGAAAAATAAGATTTATTTGCATATTTATCAATAACTCTTCTCTTAATACTATTCCATTTTGGCCAAAAGGGTGAACTCAAAATCCTTCCCACATCATTATTGGCCAGTGAAGAATGGGGACTCTGTGTTCTTCTTGTGCCACACCATGACCTGGGCAGAAGAAAGTAGATAAGGGGGCTTCCCTGGTGGTGCAGTGGTTAAGAATATGCCTGCCAATTCATGGGACATGGGTTCAAGCCCTGGTCTGGGAAGATCCCACATGCCACGGAGCAACTAAGCCCGTGCGCCACAACTACTGAGCCTGCGCTCTAGAGCCCATGAGCCACAACTACTGAAGCCCATGTGCCACAACTACTGAAGCCCATGTGCCACAACTACTGAAGCCCACGCACCTAGAGCCCGTGCTCTGCAACAAGAGAAGCCACCACAATGAGAACTCTGCGCGCCATAACAAAGAGTAGCCCCCACTCACTGTAACTAGAGAAAGCCTGAGCGCAGCAACAAAGATCCAACACAGCCAAAAATAAATAAATTAAAATAAATTAAAAAATTTTTAAATCCCTAGAAAAGAAAAAAGAAAAAGAAAAAAAGAAAGTAGATAAGGGCATTTTGCTCCTTAGCCTCTGAGTGCTTAGCCTGCAGAGGCCTCTTCTTGGTTGGGACTCAGAACCCTCTCAGAGTGTTGAGTTACTTGCCAGAGCTGACACTTCAGAGAGATGCCTGGTTCCTTATCGTCACACTTGTCATCCACCAGGTGCTGGCCTTTCTGTTTCCCCGAGTAACCCTTGATTCAGTGTCCCATAAAGGTCTTGATGGAGGAAGCGGTCTGGGGAAGATGGGCCATTATGGGGACTAATGCATCTTTTACAGCCTTGGTGTTGCCACTGTCTTCTGTTAAGTTGGTTTAACCCTGAGACTGCTGGAAAGCCAATGGGTAAAAGAAGTTGATGTAGAGAATGGGAGGGTCAGCTGAACCAGTGTTGATCTCAGGGATTCTCCAAAAGTCTCCAGTTCCTCTCACCACAAAACATCTTGAAAAGTCCTAGAATGTTGGAGTTGAAATGGACTTGTACCTTGATTCGACCAAGAGGCTGAAGAGTGATGGAAAGGATCTCAGAGACCATCAAGTCCCATTCTCTCCTTTTCCAGAAGAAAGTCCAGCCCGAAAGCCACAGATGAAAGTGAGGTTCTCAACACCACATAGATATCGAAGGTGAGAGCCTGACCAGGATCCAAATCTGTCCACGTGTTCTTTTCTCCATCGATCCCTCAGGACAGTGGTTCTCCACCCTGGCTGCACATGTGAATCTCCTGAACAAATTGTAAAATGCCCAGGCCTCACCCACAGAGAGTCTGATCCACTGCCGTAAGGCAAAAGTTTCAGCACTGAAGCTGATAAAGCCAACTCAGTGCTTGACCCCTACTGGAAAGTCAATAAGCTTTTGTTGAATATTAATTCAGAATTTAATGAGCACAAAAGGATAAATGAATTATCCCCACCAGGTAACGTTGTTTTATTTCTCAACGTTATTATAGACGTTTAAAAATATTCACAGAAGTAGAGAGACTGGTATAATAATTTGCATAGTATCTAATTTGCCTTTAAATAGAGGTATTCTGGAGAGTAGATCAGAGAAGTGACTCTAATGCTGCTGAGAATTCCCACAGCCCCACCAGGCCAGGGTCAAGTTACCTGTGTGCAGTATCTTTGGGTACCTCTCAGACCACATCCCCCTGAACCTGTGGCAGGTGGGGGAACCCAGTGCCCAGGCATCCTGGCGGCCAGAAACATAGCAAGTGGCTAAAAATTGGGGGCCCTTTATACAATATGCCTGTTCTACAATCCTGGCCCCAGGGCAGACCTCAGCTCCAAGGGAGAAGAGTCAGAGTTAGTGCTAGATAGCGTCCCTATTGCTGGGGCTGTCTCCCAGAGGTACTCGGCAGAGAGCCGTGGCTTTTTAGAACAGGAGGTGATCCTGTTATGCTCAAATAACTCCGCTTTTGACTCCCTTTGGGGAACGGTTGAAACTTTCTCCATTGATTATCATCAGTTCATGAGAAAGTCTTAGTTTTTCTTTTAAGCTCATTGTGGCTATCAGAACTCTAATACATTTCCTTGAAGTTTAATGAAATGAAAGCAGTGACTCACCAAAGATAAATGCATAGCACAGTTCTCTAGTTTCCGGGTAAGCTGGTCCCCAGCCAGCTTAGTGGACTTGACCATTTGAGGCTAGGAGCCCTGGAGAGAGGGGTCCTGGGGCGGGGGCGGGGGTGGGGCAGAAGTGGGGAGGGGCACAGCTGCTGAGCCCAAGAGTTGGGGAAGGTGGGGGACAGCTGCTGAATCCTGCTTCCTCCTCTGGTGCTCCCCCTTTCCGCAGAGTAGAGTCTCAAGTCTCATCATTAGCAGGCCCATGTACTTCCTCCCCCCGCCAGCCCCTTCCCCCTGCCCCGTTCAGCTATGTGGGAGGAGGGAGGCCGGCTTTCAGGGATCTGCTCTTCTCTTCCTTTACTTCTTGCTACATTCTCCCTCCATGTCCCCAATACCCCCATGCTGTGCCCAGCAGCCCAGGAATCCCTGTGGCAAGGTTTATTGCCCAGGTTGGGTGGGTGGATATGTAGGTGATAGCCCATGTTAGAGACATTCCTCTTTATTTCTCTTCTCGTCCACACTTACCTATTCTGGGCCCCACTAATGGGGGAGGGGTGGCAGGGAGCTCATTTATCTATACTGCTAACACTTACAGGTAGGCAGCATGAAATGACCAAGGGATCTATTATTCATCCCTGATGATAACAAGATGCCCAGCTCTTACCATGGCTCTTGGCGCATGGTGGGTGCTCAGTAAATGTTTGTTGGAAAGATGGATGGAAGAAATGGAAAAGTCATTGGACCTAAAGTCAGGAAACCTACATTTTCCTCCTGGTGCTGTTAGTAACTCAGTGTGCCTTTGATGGAGTCACCTCATCACCCTGGCCTCAGTTTCCTCTTATGTAAACCGAGGTGGTTGGATGGGTTGATCTCTAAATTTCCTGCCATGCCTCTTTTATGGCTCTATGCTGGCACAATTCCTGACCCAAGCTGAGCTGTTAAGGCTAAATATTAAACCCCTCAGGAGATACATTTAAAACAGACCTGAAAAATAGCATCTAATCCAAGGAGAAGCTCTAATTCTGAAATTTCAGAGCCAACGGGGCCAAGAAATTCAAAGTCATGGGCCAGATTCGTTTTATGGGGGCTGATTCTGAGCCAGAGCCCCAGTCAGCAGCGGGTATCAGTAACTGCCCCACGGAGGATGTCTGAATATCATGCAGCGGGACCAGGCTGCAGGGTGTTGTGGGAACACAAGGTGAGAGACTCATCCTGAGAGGCAGTGCTGTTCTGTGAGATGCCTCCCACGCTGGCCCAGGCCCATGCCCTTCCTAGGGTTCATCTAAATTCACATCTGGTCTCTAACATATTTCTGCCTTCAGAATTGGGTGTCTAGACTGCCTCAATTCAAGGAATGTCATTGTAGAGCCATTAAGGACCAGTTTAAAATGGAATAGCCAATATAAAACAGGGGCCTACTTATGGCACAAGAAATTATATTCAGTATCTTGTAATAACCTATAAAGGAAAAGAATCTGAAAAAGAATATATATGTGCATATGTGTGTGTGTGTGTGTATATAACCGAATCACTTGGCTGTACACCTGAACACAACATTGTAAATCAACTGTACTTCAATAAAAAAAGTAGAATTGCCAGTCAGTTTCTACAGTGAAGGTTTAATGAAAAGAAAGAAGATACTCCAGACAAAGGATTACATAGGAGGGTGGATTAGAGTGAACCAGTATGTGGAGAGATGTACAGACTTGAGTTTGCTTGTTGTTTGTTTTTAAATATCTACCTGGGTGCCATCATTATACATACATTATCTCAGATTCTCACTGCAACCCTGGAAAATAAACACTGTGTTATTATCCTTTTCTTTTTTTCTCTCTCTCTTAATGGTGAGGAAATTGAGATGATTCAGAGAGGTTAAGTGACCTGCCCACAAAGCCAGTAGTGAGGGACCAGGATTCCAGATCTTTTCCAGAAAAGACTCCAGAACTCAATCTTTCTGCCCAAATATGCTGTTCTTATGTACTTGGAAGAGGTCACATTATCACCATTATCTACTTATACAAACAATAATACTAGTAACAGCTAATATTTACATACCCTTAGGAGTTGAAAAATTACCTTACATTATCTCATTTAATTCTCACCATAGTCCTTTCAGATGGGTATTTCAGTCCTATTTTTTAAGGAGAAGGATAGTGATGTTCAGAAGAGCTAATCACTAGGACAAGATCACCAGGACATAAAAATTGAGACAAGGGACAAAAACGAAAGCTCTTTGGAGTCCTCATAAGGAGTATAAAGGGATTCCGAGAGTAGAACTTGTGAAAATCACTGCTCTAAGCCAACCCTCTTCTCAACTTTGCATTTCTACCTCTTTTTTCCAGTCACACAGAATTAAAATTCAGGAATTGTAGACTTAGGAGCTTTAAACATGGAAGGACTCTCAAAACTGGCTTCAAAGTGGAGCCTGGAAGTTCCTCAAAGGTGCCCCAGGGGCTGCCCTGGTGGGTGAAGGGAAGGTCAGGTTGGGAGTGGGGCTCCAAGGAAAATTGTAATTCATAAAACTGACCTCAGAGTCTCTCACACAGAATTTGCCTTGGCTTAGGGAAAGACTTAACAAACCGCAGGGCGACAGAGGTAAGACCCTGATGACATGATTTGGAAGGCAGCAAGGAAGAGATGGTTAAACCACTAGCATAAAAAAACAAGCCAGGATTTGGAAAGTAAAGAAAGGAGAGAGGAGGAGGAGGGAGAGAGGGCGGATATTGAGGTTGACGGCTGGTGCTGAGTCAGCAGAAATGGCACATGGGCTTTTTTCAGAACAGGGAAGTCTCCTTTTAACTCTCTGCTTTTCTGCTGTACGCCTGTCCTCCCCGTGCCCCCTTTGTTCCCCTACACATAGCTGCCTGGTATGAGGACATTTGAGGGGATGGGGAGGGGACTGAGAAGAGGTTGCACCCTACATTTTGGTCAATGTTGAGGCAGAGAGGAAGGCAAAAGCTGCAAGACGCAGAATGAGCACTTAGCAGAGCTAGACGATGGAGCCCAAGGTGACTAGGAGTAAGCAAGGGCTTGTGAACCTCATGCAGTGTGGGGCGTGGTCTCAGATGATCTCCTCTAGATCCTGAGGAGCAGGTGACTTGCTGCTACAAAAGCGTGTACCCCGGGGCTTCCCTGGTGGCGCAGTGGTTGGGGGTCCACCTGCCGATGCAGGGGTCACGGGTTCACGCCCCGGTCCGGGGGGATCCCACGTGCCGCGGGAAGGCTGGGCCTGTAGGTCATGGCCGCTGAGCCTGCGCCATGGCTGCTGAGCGTGCGCGTCCGGAGCCTGTGCTCCGCAACAAGAGAGGCCGCGATAGTGAGAGGCCCGCGCACCGCGATGAAGAGTGGTCCCCACTCGCCGCAAGTGGAGAAAGCCCTCGCACAGAAAACGAAGACCCAACACAGCCATAAATAAATAAATAAATAAAAATTAAAAAAATAAAAATTAAAAAAAGAAAATACAGACTCTGTGCTGGCAGTGTGATTCAAAAAATATATGTAGCAAAGGACTCCATTGTAATACTCATTACAAATTTGGGCCTCGTGGGCTGGGTATGAATCGGTAGGCAGGAGGCTGTATTTGCTTCAGGCCTTCATGGAGCATTCATGACTAGACCCATTGGGGTTGATGCCTGTTCACAAGGCTTAGACCCTGAGATGCTGGGGATTGATGACCCTCTCTCAACCTCCCAGACATTCGCCCAGATGGAAAAGGAACTCATCAAAAGAGGAAAAGATGAGAGTCAGTGTGTGCAAGACACTCAGAGCAGCAAAACGTGGTGAGCCCAGAAGCCAGCAGGGCTGGGATGCTCAGGAGAGGAATGCTTACGAACTGGAAGAGCCCAGCCACCAGATGTGCTGGAGGACCCAGAGCAGAGGTCACTCTGGCTGGGGACCTTATAACAGATCCTAACACTGAGGCGTGCACTCAGTAGGGTGACTATGGAGGCAGACAGAGAAGTGAGCACATCTACCTAGAGGCAGGAGCCACATCCCTGTCATGCAGGCCAAGTGTGTTAGTCCTGTGACAGGAGAGTCTTGGGGGAGGGGGAAGAGCTGGGAGGTGGAGGGAGTGGGGGATGGGGAGGGATGCCAAACCAGGGGTCTGGGAGCCACTCGGTGAGCATGGGGAACCACAGACAGGGAACCTCCCCAGATGGCCAGAAGGACTACAGCTCAGAAGCACAACAGCTCAGAAGCATAGGTGAGGAGGACACCCGAGACGAGCAGAGATTTCAAGCCTGGGATTACAATGATGTTGCTGATGGGTGGTCTGAGTGAGAGTTGTTTTCTGGGTTTTGTTTTGTTTTGTTTTTGCTTTTGAGATATGTAATATTGATCAATTAAATGGAATTTATGCCCAAGAAAGGGTCAATTACCTTTAATAACTTATCTTTGGCTGGTAATGAGCTGAACAGATCACAGAGTCCCCAAGCACTTTAAGGCCTGTTTGGGGGTAAGGTAAAGTCAGCCCGTGAGCACTTGGGATCAGAAGGGTCATTTCCTATGCCTTTAGGAAGAGCCTTTAGACTGAGTTTTCCTTCCCCCACCTTAGGCCCTTTCCCCTTCTGAAGCTTCATTACAAAAAAGCCCAGGGGTTGACTCTGGAATATGTGGTGATCTTTTCATACCCTGTTTTTTTCCCAGCTGCCCTTGCTTGAGTCATGGTGATGTCACAGGAAGAAGGCAAACAGTTTCCTTATCTGCCAAATGGGGACCCTTAATACCTACTTGCATGTTATTGTGAAGATCAGTGATTGCCAGTGGGAGGTGCCCGACAGAGATTAGCACATAGTAAGTGTTCAATGAAACGCATGTCGTATTACTTTTTACCCCTGCTGCTGTTCTCTGCTACTCTTCCTGGCCCTGGCTCCCTTTCTGTTTTTAGAAAGTGAGCATGAAGTTTGGAAATTAGGGCTTAAAATATATTTCCATTAGCCATAGCTTCTTTTGGCAGTCCGCTGTGGAGGGATAAATGATGGTGTGGGCAGGCAGAGATGGAAAAGACTTTTTTTCAGTAAGCTGAGCCCCTGGGTTGTACACAGCCACCACTGACAGGACCATTTGCCTCCAAACCATCACCTTGATGATCTGCCAGGTGTGCAGTGAAAGCCATTTATAAGCACCTTTCTCCTCTTTTCTCCTCTGAATATTTTTAAAAATCACTTCAGTGTGAAACTAATCAATGACATTCTACCAGATGCTGGGGTGAAGGAAATGGGGAACTAAAATCTTTTCAGGGAAGATGAAATATAGGTGCATTGATTTAAGAAGAACTAAACTCAATTTTTATCCATTTATTAGGTCCCTACCAGATCTAAAAGACAATGCTTCTCAATTTTTAGTCTATAGACCCCCAGCACCACAGTCTCCCGGGGTTGCTTGTCTGGAAACAAAAGGCAGGTTCCTGACCTCACCTTAGTCCTACCAGATCCATCTTTGGTAGTAAGTATCAGGGAGTCACATTTTAAATAAGTTCCCCACCAAAGTTTGAGAATCACTACAACATAGGAAATATAAAGGAGTATAGTTTATATTTTTAGGCAGCTTACAATCTAGGTGGAAATGATAAAAAAGCAGGAAGCTGATACAATCACTGTGTGTTTTAGAAAGATTATTCTGGCAGCAGTGCACAGGATGGACTTGATTGGGAAGGTGGAGATGGGAGATTTGTTCAGAGGTGTTGGCAGTAGCCTAGAGTGAGATAAGAGCTGGAGGTGCTGAAAAGGAGGGACAGATGCCACATGTCAACCTGTGTCACAGATGTGTGTGTGTGTGTGTGTGTGTTTTTTAATTGTGGGCAGTCACCAATTCCTTCTGAAAGTTGGAAGGCTATAGATGACAAACACATAAAAAGTATGAAATAGTGTGGAAAGAACTGATTCCATTTATGCCAGCAGAGGCCCAAGCACTATCTTAATTTTTTTCTGCCTATTTAGTTTTTTTAAACCAACATTTTCTAAAACATTTCATCATGGGAGCCTTCAAAAATATAAAGCAGGGACTTCCCTAGCGGTCCAGTGGTTAGGACTCTGAGTTTCCGCTGCAAGGGGCGTGGGTTCGATCCCTGATCAGGGAACTAAGTTCCCACAAGCTGCACGGCAGGGCCAAATATAAATATAAATATATATATAACAGAAGTTGCAAACTAACTGACTGACTGACTGAATCTGTCCCTGACATGTTTTGTTTGTTTAGAGGAGCATTTTTTAAAACTTTGAACTGGTTGCCAATATTCAAAAAAATCAGGTGATTTCACCTAAAAACCCAGATTATGAAGTTTTCTTGAAAAACACTCAGATCTGGTAACTTCAGGACCTCATCCCCACAAGGCCACAGTCGCTGGGTCATTGTGAGAAGGGAGCCACCCTCTCCAGTTTGCCAGAGTCCCCAGGACTCACCTCGTCCCCTACCCCACTGAGCATCAGTTGCCACTTATCCTTATACCTGCACTATTTTTTTCTTATAGTGAAGAGCATTAAGAAGCATATTTATGCTCAAGTTGCTATTGAAATTATTCTTTTACTCAGCCCGATTCACTACGCTACACACCTGGTCCCTGCTGCATTTAAGTTGGCAAGCCCTGCTATAACATCTATTCACGTCCCACAGAACCAGACGAAGGAAAGAGCTGCCAGGCTGCGTCCCCCCCACCGCTCCCACCTCCACGTATTGGTGTAGAAATGCCAGAACCTACAGTACTTCAGAGAGCCTTGGGCTGGGGAGTTTCCCATTAAGTTACTTCGCCTCCCCCAGAATCTCAAGACAACCTCCAGAAAGCACGATTGACACAAATATGCAGAAAGTTGTAATCTTTTGAGATGGTGTTATAGGTGGCTAACAAAAGAACAGGTGTTTAGTCAAGACTTACTTGGCTGTCCAGTGAGTGGTTAAGACTCCGAGCTTCCGGGGCTTCCCTGGTGGCACAGTGGTTAAGAATCTGCCTGCCAATGCAGGGGACACGGGTTCGAGCCCTGGTCCGGGAAGATCCCACATGCCGCGGAGCAACTAAGCCCGTGTGCCACAACTACTGAAGCCCGCGCACCTAGAGCCTGTGCTCCGCAACAAGAGAAGCCACCGCACGGCAACAAAGAGTAGCCCCCACTAACCGCAACTAGAGAAATCCTGCGCATGGCAATGAAGACCCAATGAAGCCAAAAATAAATAAATTAAATAAATTAGTTTAAAAAAAGAAAGGAACAAACTACTGATACATGCTGTAGTGTGGATAAACCTCCAAAAAAAAAAAAAAAAAAAAAAAAGACTCCGAGCTTCCACTGCAGGGGGCATGGGTTCAATCCCTGGTTGGGGAGCTAAGATCTTGCATGCTGTGTGGCTTGGCCAAAACAAAAACAACAACAAAAAAAAACGAATAGGTGTATAGAAAGAGGCACATCTTGAGAAGAGTCTACTCAAGGGTATTCTAGGTGTAAAAATGTCCGAGGGGGCTCTTCCGTGGCCTCTTCTATAGCCTGAGTAAAATCTCCCTCACAGTCACTCCCTTCCTTTGGGCTGATCCTGGGCTCTCCAAGCAGCCATCTGGTTATAAATTCCATTCGGGAAATGTATGTCTTGGAAAGCAGGTGTGAATATTCTGGTCACTGGACAAGCCACGCTCAAGCATTGCTCACTTGTAGATATGGAATACAAGTTTCTTGTGAGGTATGGTTAGCACAGGCCTATATCCCCCAGGACCTGAATTAATAAAACTGAGCTCCTAGTCGTACAAAGCTGAGGACCAGAATATTGACAAACAGCATCCTCACCAAGCGACAGAGTCGCTGGCCAGCAAGCCACATTTCACCATTACAGGGACATAGATCTGCCCAGCCCCAGGGGCTCCAGGGTCTGCAGTTGGAGACCAGTGGGTCTAAATTTCCTGGGCTGCAGGAGGTTTCTTGGTGCATTTGCTCCTGAGCTCTCACTGTCTCTGGGAGATGTTACTAGTCTCTGACCATGTTCCTCACACTGTGCCTAACACACAGGAGCATTCTGTAAATGTTTGTGGGAAGAATTTCAACCGGAAACATGTTAACAGAAGCCAGGTGACTGCCCACCCTCCCAGCAGAGATACCTGAGGTGATTCTTGCTCTGCTTGGGAGGCTGTACTTCTCTCTCAGATTGTACAACTCATCTTGCCAGGCTGACTGTGGCAGAGGGCAGAGCAAGGAGAAGGGAGAGCAGTGCTGGCATTCGGCCAGTGGGCTGTCTAAGGCAGGGCTCGGAAATGAAAGGGCAGCATTGCCCCAGCAGGCATCTCTCAGCTTCCTGGTAACGAGAGGCGCTCTCCTGGGATCCCTGGATACCCAGGAAGGGGAGAGGAGGTGGGGGAAGAAAGAAGGAACCCGTTGATCAGCTCGGTTTTCCTCTGAGGCAGCAGGTGCAAGGTTAGAGCAGGGCACGGTGGGGATCCTGCCTACTCAGAGAAGACAGGCAGGAGGGGCCCAACGCGGGGGCGGGGGGAAGATGTGCATGGGGCCAGCCCTGCCCATAATGTTAAAAAGTGCTATACAGGGGCTTCCCTGCTGGCGCAGTGGTTGAGGGTCCGCCTGCCGATGGAGGGGACGTGGGTTCGTGCCTCGGTCCGGGAGGATCTCACGTGCCGTGGAGCGGCTGGGCCCATGAGCCATGGCCACTGGCCCTGCGAGTCTGGAGCCTGTGCTCTGCAACGGGAGAGGCCACAACGGTGAGAGACCCACGTACTACAAAAAAAAAAAAAAAAAAAGTGCTGTACATCCTTTGCCCTTCAGTCTAGCTTGGTGTCCTGCCAGCCCCCCGTGAGTGGTGAGTGGAGAGGATGCAGCAGACTCCCACCCGCAGTGTGATCTCAGAGGAAAACTGCACCGATAGACCTACTCTTATGATGATGCCTAGGACTCCTACAGTGTTAAGCTCTGCTTTTGCATTTTTCAGAAAGAATATTATAATGAACCCTATATACCCACCACCTTTAAAAAATATATTTATTTTTGGCTGTGTCAGGTCTTGGTTGCGACACGCGGGCTTAGTTGCCCCACAGCAAGTAGGATCCTAGTTCCCTGACCAGGGATCGAACCCACATGCCCTGCACTGGAAGGCGGATTCTTAACCACTGGACCACCAGGGAAGTCGCCCCACCACCTTGATTTAATATTATTTTTCATTTTGCCACATTTGCTTCTTCTTCTTTTTTTTTTTTTTTTTTTTTCTGCGGTACACGGGTCTCTCACTGTTGCGGCCTCTCCCGTTGCGGAGCACAATCTACGGATGTGCAGGCTCAGCAGCCATGGCTCAGGGCCCAGCTGCTCCGCGGCATGTGAGATCTTCCCAGACCGGGGCACAAACCCGTGTCCCCTGCATCGGCAGGCGGACTCTCAACCACTGCGCCACCAGGGAAGCCCCATCTTTGCTTCTTTTTAATGCAAATTCCAGACATCATGGAATATGAAGCTTTAAAAAACAAGGACATTTCTTCACATAACCATAATACCATTATCATACCTTGCAAAATGAATACTCAGTCCATATTCATATTTCCCCAGTTGTGTCAAGAATGAATTTGTATGGTTGGTTTGTTGGCATCGAAGCTTTTTAAATAGTGTTCCCACTAGCCTCAGGCTTCTGCACAAATATCTCAGAGACCAGCAAGGGTGAGGCTGAGGGGGAAGGAGGCCTCCACCCCTGCCTCAGCCAGAGCAGGTTTTATTATTAGGAACAAAAAAGAGTTTTCTGTTGAGAAAAAAAAAAAAAGAAAAAGATTTGAAAATCATTTCCACAAGGCATTATTTCTTTCATATTTTTAAGGAAAATGTCTGGTGCTGTAACCACCTTAAATCAAGGGGATAAGTTCCTAGTGGTGGGATAGTGGGAACCCAGGGTGGGAGGCAGGGGGAGTTGGCAGAGAGTCCAGTGGCTATAAAAGGAGAGATTTTATTCCCACTGGGCATGAACCTGGACTCACAGAGCAGACCTTGTCAGTACCTGGAATACTTTGGGTCCACTTGGTAGCTTCTCCCCGGGGAACTAACACATCTACCACTTTGCCCTTTCCCTTTTTAGATCTCACTCTATGAAGCTCACCTAGTTCTTGCTCATTCATAGGGCAACTTGGAGCACTCTGAGGCCAAAGAAATTTGAAATCCTCCCCTGCTCAGTTTCTACTTTTGGCTTTCTTAGGTACTCTCTAAAGAACCGGATCTGGAAGGAATGGTCTTCCAAAATTCTAATGGTTACAATTTGGCATTACAGAAGCAAGATAAATACAAAGTATCAACAACACAGACCTAACAGTTGCAAAGCAAGAGGTATTGAATCACAGATGCAACACATAAGCAATCTGACCTAGCAAGGGGCCGCAGCTATTGTTTATAGCAGTCTAAAGAAGACAAGCCCAGATAATGAGTAGTCAGAGACTCCATGAAATGCTGATTTTTTCAGGGAACCTCAATAATCACAGCTTTCAACAACAAACAGCTCAAGATCTTTCTCCTCCTTCAGGACATATGCCCAGATTAACCTGCCAAAATACTCAATTTGCTTTTGAGATTCTTGGAGTTATATTTCAAATGATGATATTTTTCTATCGGGTCATTCCTGTTTTACTGCAGAATTGTAAGCTCCATAAAGATGATGACAATGTCCATTTTATACACACACACACACACACACACACACATCAATGAACACGTTTATCCACTAATATGTAGATTATACACAAACAGTTTGGGCAGAGGAAAAATTGGGGAATATTTGAATTGAGTCATCTTTTCCCAACACCAATATTTTTGTAATTTCTCAGTAAGGTCTTATAAAACTCTAGTTTGCCTTTTAGTTTTTAAATTTTTTGGCCATGCTTCGTGGCTTTTGGGATCTTAGTTCCCTGACCAGGTATTGAACCCGGGCCCTGGCAGTGAAAGCACTGAGTCCTAACCACTGGACCACCAGGGAATTCCCATCCCTAGCTTGCCTTTGAATCTAACTAATATTTATGAATATCTACCAAATACCTAGTTCTTTTTGGATACGAGATATGCATGAACTATGGCCCCTCCCCTGGGGTGTTTGTGATTTAGTTGGTGACACAAACCTGCCCACAAGAAAGATTAAGTCACATAAGCGAGTATATACACTCTTGCCTCCTTCTATTCAAACGTGGCCCTGCCTTTAAAGTCCAGTCAAATCTTCCCCTCACACTAAACAGTCATCATTCATTCCGATACTCAACTAGCCTTTACTGAGGACCTACTGAGTGTCAAGTGCAGTCAGTATCCAGGAACCAGAGATACCACAATGAATGAGACAGCCAAGGTTCTGATTCTAGCACTTAAACAATCTTGAAAAGTTACTTAAATAACATAAATGTTACATAGGTAGGTATGCTCTCTGCTAACAAAACAGCAAGCTCCTGAAAGATAGTGGCCATATCTCACATTCTTACGTCTTCCCCTCACCAGCTCAAATCTGGACATGGAACTTACTGAGTAAAGTTTGAAAGGCTGGGTTGTATGGAATTTTCAGTAAACATGAAAAGCTATAAATTGGTAGTAAAATCTTAACAGAGGGAAATCTTAAAACACTGAGAACTCTTGCCTTCCCTTTGAAACTCAGCTCAAATGTCACCTTCTCCAGGATGCCTTCCCTCACTTACCCAGGCAGGCTTAGTCCCTCTCTCCTCTCTGAGTCCATACGACTTGGTGAAGACTGCCACAGATTAAAATATAGCATGGTTACTGTAATGATTAGTTTATATAAGTTTCCCCCAAGACAACCAGCTGGGAGTTTAAGGCAAGGGGTGGAGGTCTCTTAGCCTGCCCAGGGAGACAGCTCCTCCCTGTTTCTTGGATGGATGGTTAGTAAAGGATACATATGCCCAGCAGGCTTTTTTTTTTCTGATAGGATGGCAGGCATGCAAATAAACATTTGCATAATTACCTCTCCCTGTAAATATATGACAGTCCTCCCTACTCTCTTTTTCCTGAGAATATAAGAATAAAGTGGTCTGGGAGGAAGAGAAAGGGAAAGGTAGCAGTCAAAGGGCACTAACTTTCAGTTATATAAGATGAATAAGTCCTGGAGATCCACTGGGTAGCACAGTGCCTGTAATACATGATGCTGTACTGTGTACTTAAACATTTGCTAACAGGGTAGATTTTGTGTTGTGTTCTTAAAATACACACACAAATAATAATAAATAAAGAGGGTGGGAGGAAACTTTTGGAAGAGACGGACATGGCATAGAATGTCCTGATGGTTTCATGGTTTCAACGAGTTATCTCCAAACTCATTAAGTTGTGTACTTAAATATGTACAGCTTTTTGTATGTCAATTATATCTGAATTAAAAAAAATTTTTTGAAAGAATAAAGAGTTCTAGGCCTTTGTGAGAGGGAGATGGTCTAACCAGAGACTGCAGATTTGGAGGTTGGACTCACCCACCAGAATGAGAACCAGGAGACTTGGGAGAGGGTTCACTCAGCATTGTCCAAAATCAGGAAGAGAGTAACATTTGGAATGTTGGCTGTCAGGAGAAGGGTGCAACATCTCAAAAGAATCCACTAGTAAGGGCCAGGGAGAAATTTCATCTGAGAAGGTAGGCACTGAGAAAGAGGGGTCTGACAGCCACAGACAGTGGTTTAGCTGACAGGCCCAGTGAAGGGGAGGCTATGGCTGTGAGCTGAGGGTGGCATCTAATCTCAGGAGCTGGCAGTCAGAGACGAGACAGTGCCCAGAAGGATCAGAAGAAACAAAGCAAGACCCTGAGTCCAGGAACTTCATTACCAGACAATTAACCCAGGCAGGAATGTAACCGCGAGGGACAAGGAGGGACCCAGACACTGCAATTGGAGAAGAGAGCACTATGTTATAGGAGGTTTAGAGTGCAGCCTTGGAGTCGCATGGACAGGCCAGTCATTTACCAAACTTTCTAGGTCCCAATCTGCACCTGATAAGGTGAGGCTATTGGATGAGGCTATTGAAAGGAATAAATAAAATTATGCACAAATAGGACTTAGGACAGTGCCTGGAGCATAGCAGGTGCTAAAATAGTAATCGCAATAGTAACGGTAATTGTGAAGGCTCACAGGACTTAGCAGTGTAATGGTAGAGTGATAGCAGTAGCGGCGGTTCTGGTAATAATAACGAGAAACTAGTTAAGGGTCTCCTTGCTGGAACTGAGAGAGCTGGGAATTGGCATTGAACTTGAAGTCAGGACACCAGATTCCAATCCTATTTTTGTAGAATGCCAGATATGTGACCTTCTTCAAGTCAAGCAACCTCTCTGAGCCTCAGTTTCCTCTGCTGTCAAATGGAGGTGTTGACACTGGTTGTGCCCTCCTCCCAGAGTTCCTGTGAGGATTTCATCAGACCCCGGATCTGCCACCACCAACACTGCCCCTGCACCTAATAGAGGCTAGTAGATGAATGTGGCCTGAATCTGATGGTTAGGACTCACCAACGCTGACCTGAGGCTGAATCAAATGCTCTCACCTTTCCTTGCCTGAGAAGGTCCAGGGTTTGGGGCAGGTTGCATTTGCCAATGTTTAAGTGGTTTCAGATGAGGGACTGTGGTTTTGGGCTGGGGTGTGGGTCAGAGAATTAGGCAGGTCCCCGTTTTCCCCTTGGTCATAAGCCACCTCCAAATGATCCTGGCTGTGACCATTAGAAGGCTTAAACTCACTCTTGAAACCAGTCTTTGAGTTAAAAGGCACTTGTGGTTGTTTCTTTGACTTCCTTGGCCATTTAGGTTTTAAATTCACTCATACATGTTGGTTTGTGAGGAAGTCTGGAGTAGATGATGACCTGGGTTTGTGATTTTAACCTAAAGCCAAATTTCTGGGCTTTTTTGTAGCATACCCAGCTAACTGGAAAATTTGAAAGTAAATACACTTTGAAGAGGGAAAAAAAGATAGAAGTCCCTGATACTCTCTGATGAGGCCTTTGCAACCTGCAGATGGTGTCATTGTTTTGTTGCCTATAAAAGACTGGACAGGAAGTTCTATTTTCATTTTCTTCCAAACTATTTATGTGACTAGGAAGGTGATAGTGGGTCTCTAAGAATATTTTCTTAACTGTCTTGGTGCCTCCCTTTGAAAAACAAAGCCAACTTATCCACATACAGCACGCAGTGAGGGGGCTCTGAGTAAGGCCCAGCAGTGTTTGCTTTCTGCAGATATCTGAAGTGGGAGTCATGGAGACCAGGTTTATCTGGTGGCCGCATATGTATCCCCCAGGACTTAGGGGGGCCATCACATGGATATTGGAGCAAAGTCCACGAATGCATTTATTACACTGTATTCATCTTCTCTGGTGGATCTGGTGTCTGAGTTGAAAGAGTTCTAAAGAGATGGAGGACCACATGTCCTGGTTGCCAGGACTGAGGATTTCCAGTAAATCTGGGACGGTCCCCAGTTATCTGGGATAGGGGCCACCTTACTAAAGATCATCCCTTTTTCCTACTGGTGATGCCCACAAAAGGAGACCAGATGAGAAGAGGTAAGACAGCACAACCTTTTTTAAAGCAGTGCCTGAATCAGAATCACCTGGAAGGCTCATTAAAAGCAGGTTACTGGGCCCCACCACCAGAGTTTCCCATTCAGTTCATCTGAGTAGGACCCAAGAACTTGCATTTTTAACAAGTCCCCAGGTGGCACTGATGCTGCCGGTCCGGGACTCTATTTAAGAGCCTCTGATCTAAAACACTGGAGTCTTAGCTACACATTGGAATCACCTGAGGATTTTATAAACCATACTGGTGGTTGGGTCTCACTCTCAGATGTTCTGATTTAATTTCTGTGGGGATTTCTAATCCTCCCAGGTGATTCTAATGTGCAACAAAGTTTGACACCACTGCTCTAAAAGTCTCTGCTACCCCTGAAGTGCTCTGACCTGAATTCATTTCCTGACACTCCTTCATTTGACATTCAACACATATTTGTAGAGCAACTACCATGTACCCTGCACTGTGTCAGAGGCTGGTTGATGAAAACAGACATAATCCATCCTTCCAGGAGCTTACTATTTAGGGGGAAACATAGCATAAAAAGTAAATAAAAAAATATTGTACAATTAAAAATAAATTGGAGAGTCAGAGCAGGGAGTTAGGTGTAAGAGAGAATAAGGGCATGCCGGGGGAGCGATCTGGGACAGAGAAGTCATTGAGGACATCTCAAAGATGATGTTGAAGCTAAAACTTGAAAAATTGGGAGCCAGCCAGGCTGAGTGTGGGGAGAGGATGCTGGTCACCAGAGTCAAGGTGGCTGAGCTTGCATCTCCATTGTGCCCTGTGTGGGCCAATACACCGGATATTAAGTAACACACATTAGTTTAACACCTCCCACCTCTTCTCTGAGCTGACTTGGTCTGGAGGCTGTTCTAGTGAGGGGCCGGCTGGCTTTGCAGTTCCCTGCTAGATGAGCTGGAGGTTCCAGGGCTGCTGGCCAAGCAGGGAAGTCCAAAGCCAGGCCTTGTGGCCCAGGGACTCAAGAGTCCCAGGTGCACGGCCATCTGCAGGGGCCTTTTGCATTATGTGGAGATTTTTTTTTTTTTACATCTTTATTGGAGTATAATTGCTTTATAATGGTGTGTTAGTTTCTGCTTTATAACAAAGTGAATCAGTTATACATATACATATGTTCCCATATCTCTTCCCTCTTGCGTCTCCCTCCCTCCCACCCTCCCTATCCCACCCCTCTAGGTGGTCACAAAGCACCAAGCTGATCACCTTGTGCTATGCGGCTGCTTCCCACTAGCTATCTACCTTACGTTTGGTAGTGTATATATGTCCATGCCACTCTCTCACTTTGTCACAGCTTACCCTTCCCCCTCCCCATATCCTCAAGTCCATGCTCTAGTAGGTCTGTGTCTTTATTCCTGTCTTACCCCTAGGTTCTTCTTGACATTTTTTTTTTCTTAAATTCCATATATATGTGTTAGCATACGGTATTTTTCTTTCTCTTTCTGACTTACTTCACTCTGTATGACAGACTCTAGGTCCATCCACCTCATTACAAATAGCTCAATTTCATTTCTTTTTATGGCTGAGTAATATTCCATTGTATATATGTGCCACATCTTCTTTATCCATTCATCCGATGATGGACACTTAGGTTGTTTCCATCTCCTGGCTATTGTAAATAGAGCTGCAATGAACATTTTGGTACATGACTCTTTTTGAATTATGGTTTTCTCAGGGTATATGCCCAGTAGTGGGATTGCTGGGTCATATGGTAGTTCTATTTGTAGTTTTTTTAAGGAACCTCCATACTGTTCTCCATAGTGGCTGTACCAATTCACATTCCCACCAGCAGTGCAAGAGTGTTCCCTTTTCTCCTATGTGGAGATTTTTAATCTATTGCCCAGATGGAGGGTTGGATTACATTGTCCTGGAAGGTAATCAGAGACCTGAGGAGGGAGGGTGGCAGTGGGGACAATCTTTGGAAAACCCTGTCCTGAGAGAGCAGGTGCTGATGTCCTCAGGGCAGGAGAAGGGGACCATCTCTTGATGCACACATAAACTCTTTGTCACTGGACAATAATTGCAGAATACATTTGAGCCAAAACTAAACCCTTCTAAAGAGTAAATGAATATGCCTCATGCAGCCTTGCATAGCCAAGAACTTTCACCTTGTCCTAAACTGCATGCAAAGGAGGAGAGAAGGCAGGCCTTGCTTCACAGTTTTATAGTCAGGGAAACAGAGACTCAGAGGAGAGGGGACTGCCTTAGGCTTCATGGATGGGGAGATGGGATGGATGCCAAAGCTCCTATTTGCCATCCTATCCTAGTCCCCAGTATTCTGCCAACCCTGGGGCTAGCTCTGGGAGCAAGGACTTTGTGCCAGGGGTGCAGTTTGTCTGGGGCCTAAGGAAAGCAGAATAGGGGTGAGATGAGCGAAAATGGGCCTGATAAATGGGTCCCAATCATGTACTCAATAAACATTTACTGAGGGTACCGGGCTAGGTGCTGGGAACAGGAGAGATCCCACCCCAGGCAAGGGAAAGAGAAAGAGTCACTACTTGGGCACAAGGACAATATTTTACTTATCTCTGTATTACTAATGCCTGTCACATAGTAGACCCTCAACACATGGTTATTGAAAGAAATGATAAAGACTTACTGAATTCACTGAAGTAGCTCTGGCTGTCAGTAGGCAGGGCTCTTTTTCAAACACAGTAAAGTGTTTCCTTGACAGAGGACACTGCATAGGAGATCCCTGGGAAGAAAGACACCAAGTAGAATCGGTGAGATGATGAAGATTTGGTGAGAAAAAAAATGAGGTGAAATGATATTTTACATGTGGAATCTAAAAAACTGATACAAATGAACTTATTTACAAAACAGAAAAGGACTCACAGACATAGAAAACCAACTTATGGTTACCAAAGAGGAAAGGGGCGGGCAAGGGATAAATTAGGAGTTTGGGATTAACATATACACACTACTATATATAAAACAGATAACCAACAAGGACCTACTGTATGGCACAGGGAACTATACTCAATATCTTGTAATAACCTATAAGGAAAAAGAATCTGAAAAAGAGTATATATATCTGAATCACATTGCTGTACACCTGAAACTAACACAACATTGTAAATCAACTATACTTCAATATAAAAAACAAACAAACGAGACACACACACACACACACACACACACACAATCTATTTTGTGACTCCAGGCAAGTTCTGTTCATTAAATAAATAAGTTTTTTTTAAATGACATGAGAATCAAAGCAAACAAAATAAGGATAAAGAAAGAAATGTAGAAACTTGGTGGAGAAAATCTAGAGAAGAAAAGAAATGGAATCAGACATACTACATGTTCTGGGGTCAACAGGATTTCAGGGTTATAAAAGCCTAAACACTATATTAGGTAGATGGAAGAGAGGAGCTGGGTACCTATAAGTGTGTGAAAGACTCATCTACCATAGCTGGAAATAAATAACGTTTAAATTGAAAAGTCAAGACAAAGTTCTAGATGTTTATCTTTCAGATATATGAAGGGCAAAGAGTTCAAAGTGGTTGCCCTTGAAGGAAAGGACAGGAGATGCTCTAAAGATTTCCTCCACCCCTAGGTTAGTCCACCAGCCCTAACACTCTCCTCTGCTCATACCCAGGAGGCAACCAGATCTGAACCCCTCGCAACCAACCCCATCCAAACAGAAAGAAGAGGCTCAGACAAGAGCTGTAAAGTGGAGAAAAAAGACAGGCCTTTGAGTAGAGGGGGATCTTGAGGTGCCCCAGGCAGCTGCAAGGCTAACTTCCAAAGTCAAGATCTTTTAAGATGGTATTTGATTTTCTGGGTTGAAAGGGAAACTTCAACCAAATAAAAAATACCTTCCTTGGGCAACAGCTGAAATAATGGAGGAAACCACAGGAGGGAGGACAGGTCAGGGTAGAATCAAAGCTAATCTTCTGGTTGCTCCTTGCTCAGATGGCCCAGTTTGCCCCACACTGATTGAGCTTCACACAGCTTGAAGACAAGGGGAAGAGGACCTTAATAGAGAAATCACAAAATAGATGCAGAGAACAGAATGCCAGGGCTGGTCTGGTCTCAGCGACCATCTAGTCTGACTCTTCCTTTGCCTGAAATGTGGGGTGGTGAAGTTCAGTGCAGTTGGATGCAGAGGCAGACAGGGCAGAGTCTGACTCTTGCTAGTTCTCTTTTCTCTCACTACACCACTAGGGAGAGAGGTAAAATAAGCAGAACTCATTCTATACAGTGAACGCTGGTTGGAAAGCAGGAGACCTAGATTTCAACGCCCAAGCTAGTGAAAACCAGTTGTTTAAACTTGGGGAAAATCACTTAACCATGAGCCTGAATTGTCTCATTTGTGGGCTAGATGACATTCCATGAGGTTCTGGTTTCACCCCCAGAAAGCTGAGTTCCAAGCTTGGACAGAGATATTTTACTCTCATGTCATGCCCAGAAGGTTCAATTCCATATCTAGTAGACCAAAGAATACACACAGAAGCCCAGATTCCACAATCAGAGAGCCAGGTTCTATGCCTGGAGAGATAAGATCTACATCAGGACACATTTTCCAAGCCTAAAGTCAGATTCTTTAGGCCAAGTTCCATGTCTATAGGGCCAGGCTTCACTTGGAGGACCAGATTATATGCATGATAAGGCAGAATTCACACCTATGAGAGCTAAATCAATGCCTCAAAGTCCAGATCTCATAGATAGAGTGCCTGGGAGACCAGGTCCCATGAATGTAGAACCAACTTCTATGACTCAAATACTAGGTTCCATGTCTGGATTTTCAGGTTCCTTACTTATTAGGCCATTTTCCATGACTGGATATTGATTTCCACACATAGAGAGTCAGATTGCAAGCTCGTAGATTAAGATTTTACATATGGAGTACCAAGTTCCATGCTGGTAGGGGAAGGTTTGATTTTCTTGAGGAACAAATTTCTATTATTGAAATTCCAGGTTTCAAGTCTAGAGTTACAGATCCCACACTTGTAAGGACATGCTCCATACTTGGAGGTTGAGTTTCTGTACATGGGGTGCCAGTTTCCATGTTTGTAGGGCCAGGTTCAATTCTGGGAGTATGCCAGGTTCCATGCTTATATGGATGGATATCATATGGAAGACCTAACTGAATGCCTATAAAGGTAGAATTCACACGTAGAATACCAAAATAATGCCTGAAATCCAGATTTCATGCATGGAGAGTCAGGTTCCACGCTGGTCATGCCATCTTCCATGATTAGTGTTTGAGATTCTGTACATGTAATGCCAGATTCCTTGATTTATGGCCAGGTTCCATGCTTGAGTATTGAGGTAGCCCCCTCAGACAGAAGTGGAAAGGCCAATACCATTGGGGGTAGGGATGCCACTGCCACTGGAGATGAGGAGACCTCTTCCACTGGCAAAAACAAAAACACAAACAAAAACAAAACCCTCAGAATTTAGGGGCTCAATGTCCCCAGCTTCATAAGGGTCTTTCCGTAAGTTTCTATTCCAACTTATACAATCCCATACCTTCCCAAGCAATGCCTTCACTTTAATAGTAGATACCCTGCGAGACTGGGAGTTCAACTTGTACTATAATTCAGCCAGTCTCAGGATGAAGTTTCGTGTTTTCAGCAATTTCAGTCTTGTGGCTACAGGAGATAAGGATCCCTTTCAGAGCACATATTGAAGCTCTTAGGTCATTTATATGGTGCTTGAGCTGGGAATTGGAATCTGTGAGCTCATCTTTTCTTTCACTATTAAGAGCACCAACCAATGTCATTATATTTGTTAGTTTTCCAAAAGTGTTCAAAAATATCATAAACACCACATCAACAAAAGAAAAGACAAAAACCACATGATCATCTCAATAGATGCAGAAAAACCATTTGATATAATTCAACATCCATTCATGAGAAGAAAAAAAAACACGTCTCACCAAAGTGGATATAGAGAGAACATATCTCAACATAACGAAAGCCATTTATGACAAACCCACAGCCAACCTAATACTCAACAGTGAAAAGTTTAAAATCTTCCCATCTAAATTCTGGAATGAGGTGAGGATGCCCACTCTCACCATTTCTATTCAATATAGTATTGGAAGTCCTAGCCACAACAGTCAGACAAGAAAAAGAAATAAAAGGTATCCAAATTGGAAGAGAAGAGGTAAAATTATCATTATATGCAGATAACATGATATTCTTTATATAAAATCCTAAAGACTCCACATAAAAACTATTAGAACTGATAACTGAATTCAGCAAGGTAGCAGGATACAAATTAACATATAGAAATCTGTTGCATTTCTTTACACTAACAATGAAATATCAGAAAGAGGAAAAAAATTTTAATCCCATTTAAAATCACATCAAAAAAGATAAAATACATAGAAATAAACCTAATCAAGGAGGTGAAAGACTTACACGCTGAGAGCATTGGTGAAGGAAATTGAAGACGATTCAAAGAAATAGAAAGATAGTGCATGCTCTTGGATTGGAAGAATTAATATTGTTAAGATCTACAAAGCAATCTACAGATTTAATGTGATCCTTATCAAATTATCCATGACATTTTCCAGAGAACTAGAACAAATAATCCTAAAATTTATATGGAACCACAAAAGACCCAGAATTGCCAAAGCAATCCTGAGGAAAAAGACCAAAGCTGGAGACATAACCCTCACAGACTTCAGACAATACTACAAAGCTACAGTAATCAAAACAGCATGGTATTGGCACAAAAGCAGACATATAGATCAGTGGAGCAGAATGGAGAGCCCAGAAATAAACCCACACACAGTCCATTAATCTTCAACAAAAGAGGCAAGAATATACAGTGGGGAAAAGACAGTCTCTTCAGCAAGTGGTGTTGGGAAAGCTGAATAGCCACATGTAAGTCAATGAAGTTAGAACACTCCCTCACACCATACACAAAAATAAACTCAAAATGGCTTAAAGATTTAAATATAAGACATGACACTATAAAATTCCTAGAAGATAACATAGGCAAAATATTCTCTGACATAAACTGTAGCAAAATTTTCTTAGGTCAGTCTCCCAAGGCAAAAGAAATAAAAGCAAAAATAAACAAATGGGACCTAATTAAACTTATAAGCTTTTGCACAGCAATGGAAACCATAAACAAAATGAAAAGATAACATATCTAATAGGATAAAATATTTGCAAATGATGCGACCAACAAAGGATTAATTTCTAAAATATACAAACAACTCATACAACTCAATAAAAATACAAAAAAACAACCCAGTCAAAAAATGGGCCGAAGGGGGCTTCCCTGGTGGTGCAGTGGTTGGGAGTCCGCCTGCCGATGCAGGGGACACGGGTTCATGCCCCAATCCGGAGATGATCCCACATGCTGTGAGGGGCTGGGCCCGTGAGCCATGGCCGCTGAGCCTGCGCGTCCAGAGCCTGTGCTCCGCAATGGGAGAGGCCACAACAGTGAGAGGCCCGCATACTGGAAAAAAAAAAAAAAATGGGCAGAAGACCTAAATAGACCAATAGGTCTCCAGAGAAGACCTACAGATGGCCAACAGGCACATGAAAAGATGTTCCACATCGCTAATTATTAGAGAACTGCAAATCAAAACTACAATGAGGTATCACCTCACACTGGTCAGAATGGCCATTATCAAAAAGTCTACAAATAATAAATGCTGGGAAGGATGTAGGGAAAAGGAAACCCTCCTACACTATTGGTGGGAATGAAAATTGGTGCAGCCACTGTGGAGAACAGTTTGGAGGTTCCTTAAAAAACTAAAAATAGGGCTTCCCTGGTGGCGCAGTGGTTGAGAGTCCACCTGCCGATACAGGGGACGCAGGTTCGTGCCCCGGTCTGGGAGGATCCCACATGCTGCGGAGCAGCTGGGCCCGTGAGCCATGGCCGCTGAGCCTGCGTGTCTGGAGCCTGTGCTCTGCAACGGGAGAGGCCACAGCAGTGAGAGGCCCGCGTACCGCAAAAAAAACCCAAAACAAACAAACAAACAAAAAAAACTAAAAATAAAGTTACCGTATAATCCAGGAATCCCACTCCTGGGCATGTATTCAGAAAAAATGAAAACTCTAATTTGAAAAGATACATGCAGCCCAATGTTCATAGCACCCCAATTTACAGTAGCCAAGACTTGGAGGCAAGCTAAGTGTCCATCAACAGATGAATGGATAAAAAAGATGTGAGATATATATATATATATATAATTACTCAGCCATAAAAAAGAATGAACTATCGCCATTTGCAGCAACATGGATGGGCCTAGAGATAATCATACTAAGTGAAGTAAGTCAAACAGTGAAAGACAAATATATGATATCACTTATACGTGGAATCTAAAAAAAATGATACAAATGAACTTATTTATAAAACAGAAATAGACACAGAAAACAACTTATGGTTATCAAAAGGGAAAGGGGAGGGATAAATTAGGAATATGGGATTAACAGATACACACTACTATATATAAAATAAACAACAAGGACCTACTGTATAGCACAGGGAACTATATTCAATATACTGTAATTACCGGTAATGGAAAAGAATCTGAAAAAGAATACATATATATATATATATATATATATATACACATATGTATAACTGAATCACTTTGCTGTACACCTGAAATTAACACAATATTGTAAATAAATTATACTTCAATAAAAAACAATAAAAATGAAAAAGGTATCATATATACAGAGTCGTTCAGCTCCTTGCTTCTTATAAGTGGTTAATTAGATATTCACTGCAGATATTTTGCGTATCTCTATAAAGAGTTCACACTGTGGACTGTCAGTACTCTATTTACTACAGGAAATAGTCATTCGTGTTTTAAATCTAATCAGATTAGAGAGTCAATTCCAGAAATCCCAGAACCAATTCAGAAAGCTCATCCTTAAAATTCTGTTTTTCTAGAACACACTTGGTTCCAAAATCTGTATTAGTCAGGGTTCTCCAGAGAAACAGAACCGGAAAAGAGAATCCTATCAGATATACATATATATGATAGATGTACATGAGGAGATTTATTATGAGGAATTGGCTGATGCAGTTATGGAGGTTGAGAAGTCCCATGATCTGCCATCTGCAATTTAGAGACCCAAGAAAGTCAGTGGTATAATTCAGTCTGAGTCTGAAGGCCCGAGAAGCAAGGAGCCAATGGCATAAATCCCATTCTGAGGACAGGAGAAGAGATGAGAACTCTCAGTTCAAGTAGTGAGCTGGGGGTAAAGGGATGACTTCCTCCTTCCTCCACTTTTTGTTATATTCAGGCCCTCAACGGATTGGATGATGCCCACCCACATTAGGGAGGGAAATCTGCTTTACTAAATTCATGGATTCAAATGCTAATCTCATCTGGAAACAACCTCACAGATACACTCAGAAATAATGTTTAATCTGGGCACCCCACGGCCAGACAAAGTAACACATAAAATTAACCATCACAGGTTCCGTACACATTGTGCCAAATTCAGTGCTAGTACTGCAGGTTCCATGCTCAGAGACTGGGATTCCATACTTGACAAGTTAAGATTCAAGGCCTAGATGGTCAGGTGGGCTAGATGACATTCAAGTTCTAACTAAATGCCACAGAAGGCCAGGTTATAAGCTAGGAGGAAAAGATATCACACAGTTTAGTAATTTGTGGCATGCCGGAAGGCCTAATCCCATGTCTTCGTGGCCTGAAGGCACACATAGGAGTGCTGGTTCTGTACCTAGTGTGCCAGGTTACATGCCTGGTAGGCCAGTTTTTATGCATGGAGAATCAAACTTTATGACTGAAATGCCAGGTGCCATATCTGGAGTTCCAGCCTCCAGACATGTACGGACATGTTCCATGTTTGGACATTGGAATTTCATACATGGAGTGTGAGGTTCCATACCTGTAGAGCTGATCTCCATGCTTGAAGGTTGAGATTCCACATATGGAACGCCAGGTTCCAGTTTTGTGAAGGGAGGGTCAAATAATTACTTTGAGATTTGCTTTTCCACAGTCAGAAGTCCAGTTTTTTCACATATTAAGCCAAGTTACTTACTTGGAGAACCAGATTCTACTTCTACAGATCAGTTCTTATGAATGTAAGACCTTATATCCTACCTAAAGTTCTAGGTTCCATACTTGGAATTCAAGAGTTCATGTCAAGGTGACTAAGTTCCATGCTCAGTGTGTCAGATGACATGGCTTGAGTTTCAGGTTCCAACCTAGAAGGCCAGGTTCAAACTTGGAAAGAGAGATTTCACACAGGCTTCCATGAAATGACTGTAAGGCCTAATTCCATGCCTAAAGCATCAGGATCCACATATAAAAGTAGAGGTTCCAACCCTAGAGTGCCAGATCTTATGACTAGAGAGGCAGGCTCACACCTGGAAGAGTCTTCATGATGGAATGCAGAATCCATGTTGGAGGGCCAGATTCCATGTTTGAAGGGCACATTCTATACCAGGAGGGCAATTATTCATGCTTAGATGTCTAAGTTCCATGCCAGTAGGGTTGGGTCTTAAGGACCACCACAATATATGACTGGAAAGGCACACTTCACCTTTAGAACACATAAATTAATACTTGAAATTCCAGATTTCATACATGGAGTGCTATGTCCCATGCTTTGGGAGCCAATTCCATGCTTAGAGATTGAGATTCCTTTCATGGAATGTCAAGTTCCACAATTACAGCACCAGGTTCCATTTTGGGATATTCTGATTCTGTAGACAGAGTGCCAACTTCCATGCCTGGGTGACCAGGTTCCACGTCTTAGGCAGACAACTCCTATGACTGAAACACCAGATTTAATGTCTGCAGTGCCAGGTTCCACACTTATTAAGCCACATTCCATACTGGAAGACTGAGATTCTACCCATTGTGTGCTATTCCATTCCTGTAAGTTTAGATTCCACGCTTAGTGATAGAGATTCCTATGTGGGGTGCCAGGATCTGTGTTTGTAGGGCCAGGATCCATTCTGGAAAGTGAGATTCCATACATGGAGCACCAGATTCCATGCTTGGTAGGGCCAGCTTCCATGCTTGGATATTGGGATCCCATATTAGTCATATTTTATGCCTGGAGAGGCAGGATTCACAACTGGAGAGATATTCCATGTTTGGGGAGTTGAATGCCATAGTTGGAAAGCCATGTTCCATGTTTGAAGGGACACATTTTATACCTGTTTTACAAGTTTTCATGCTTAGAGAACTAGGTTCTATGCTGGGAGGTCCAAGTCCCTTTCCTGTTCAGTGGATTATCATGTGGAGGATCAGATTATATGCTTGGAAAGGTAAAATTAACACCTAGAAGACCTAAATCAATGCCTGAAAATCCATATTTCATATAAGAGTGTCAAGTTCTATGCTTGGAGATTGAGATTCCACACATGGATTTTCAGTTTCCAGCCTTGGAGAACAGTTTCCATGTCTTAGATTTTTAAGAGAATCAATTCCTGATTTCCTAAATTCTAAAAGTACTCTTTCTTAAAATTAATCAGCCTTGTAGCATGTCGGAAGTCAAGGTGTCATACTGGCCCACATTTTCCATCTCCTCTTTCAGAATTGCTATCCTCCATTTTATTAAAAATGAATGAATGACCGCCTGGAGGGGTGGGATAGGGAGGGTGGGAGGGAGACGCAAGAGGGAGGGGCTATGGGAACATATGTATATGTATAACTGATTCATTTTGTTATAAAGCGGAAACTAACACACCATTGTTAAGCAATTATACTCCAATAAAGACGTAAAAAAAATGAATGAATGAATGAATGAATGACTAGTACTCTTACTGCACTTAATTATGGTGCATTGTACCGGGCTGAAATAACCTCCAGGGTGGTGATGGGCAATTCGATATTTTGTAGTTAGGGAAGCCTTCTTTATTCAAGACACTGTAATCCTACACTAGGGCTGTGTGTCTTTTTCTATCTTACCCATATTTCTGATAAGGGTGAAATACAGTATAGGAACAAGGTGGTTTGGGATGTCCTGAATTCATGTATATCGCAGGGTGAAGGGGCAGGAGTGATGGCAAATTTTGTTCAGTGATCTTCCATCCCCTGGTTATTGTCGAAGAAAACACTATTATTATGGAAGAGTTCTGTGAGATCAAAGCAGAGAGGATCAAGATATTAAGCTCAGCAGAGCCATTTCATCTAGGCAACAAACTCATGGCAAAGCAAGACTATGCCTTATTCACCCTCCCTCCTTCCCTCTCTCCTTTCTTTCCTCCATCCTTTCTTCCCTTCCTTCCTTTCATTCTTCTGTCTTCCTATGCAACTTAGAATTAGGATATCAAAATTGGTAAAATTTATGTTGGAGAATAGCAGTATGCTACAAAACTTCACCTACATTCACTCACATCTCGGTTGAGAATTTTGCATTATTTCAAAGAGAAGATGAGAAGTCTCATGTTTATTTCCAACAGATCAACATTAGATCTTCAAGCTAGGAAAAGATATTAAAAGTAAGTAGAGCCACTCCATATTTCCCTAAACATTCATTCAAACTTGTAGAAGAAACATGTCATTCATTTTGGCCAAAAGATTATTGATATCATAAACCCATATTCCGTTTTTACTGGGGTGCAATCTCCTGCTGTTCCTCATTAACCACTATTCCACTGGTTTAGTCATTCGTATTATGCACTTACTAGATTTAGATTAACTTAATGGAAATATATTGTCAACCCAACTGTAAATAATGCACTTAAAATCATAATTACTATATCTTTTGTAAGTACCGCACTTAGCAGTAGCTCAGTCCCTTCTTTCCCTTTTGCTATTTATTTCCACAAGGTAATTTAAGCTGCAGTCTCAATGGAACATTTACCTATGTAGAACAAAATGTTCCTACGATGCAATGAAGTATGTAATGACCTGAACACTTTAGAAAACCAGCTTCATTAAATTTATTTTGGAAGTACATAAATTAAAACGTTTAAAGATCATTATATTAAAGGATATTAGGTCATTTGCATAATAAAGTATGTAATAACGATATGATTTTAAATACAAATATTTTGTTTAAATCAGCACATGATCAAGGATTGCATTACAATACTCATTTTACTATAATCTTTACTATAACATTGAGATAATTTTCTGCTTTTCCCCATTAACAAAAAATACAGACTCCTTGATTTACCTTAAATTAATAGCATGAAAAAGAATGATTAGTTAACAAATAAGTCTTCAAAAGACATGTTCTATAGTGTTTGGTTTGGGGTTTACATTCTAAAACAGACATTGAAGTTCAAGGCTTGATGTTTTATTCTTTCATTCGGCTTTTGAGAAATGGATTTACTTTTGCAGAATTTTTTTCAAAACAAACAACTTTTTACTGAAGTATAGTTGATTTACAATATTATGTCAGTTTCAGGTGTACAGCAAAGTGATTCAGGTATATATATATATATATTCAAGATTTTGGATTATTTTTTAGATTCCACATATAAGTGATATCATATATTTGTCTTTCACTGACTTACTTCACTTAGTATGATAATCTCTAGGTCCAACCACGTTGCTGCAAATGGCATTATTTCATTATCTTTTATAGCTGAGTAATATTCCATTGTGTATATATACCACATCTTCTTTGTCCATTCATCTATCAATGGACATTTATGCTGCTTCCATGTCTTGGCTATTATAGAGTGCTGCTATGAATATTGGGGTGCATGTATCTTTTCAAATTAGAGTTTTCGTCTTTTCCAACTATATTCCCAGGAGTAGGATTGCTGAATCATACGGTAATTCTTTTTTAGTTTTTTCAGAAACTTCCATACTGTTCTCCATAGTGGCTGCACCAATTTACATTCCTACCAACAGTGGCGGAGGATTTCCTTCTCTCTACATCCTTTCCAGCATTTATTATTTGTAGTCTTTTTGATGATGGTCATTCTGACCAGTGTGAGGTGATACCTCATTGTAGCTTTGATTTGCATTTCTCTAATAATTAGCAATGTTGAGCATCTTTTCATGTGTCTGTTGGCCATCTGTAGGTCTTCTTTGGAGAAATGCCTATCTAGGTCCCCACTTTTTGACTGGTTTTTTTTTTTTTTTTTGACATTGATGTTTACAGAATTTTTAAAAGTGAAGTAGTTGCCAGTCCCACTTTAAGGATGGAAGCCCCTGTGACAACATGATAAATCTCTCAGGCGTCATGAGCCACTAGATTAGGAAACATTGCTTTACTCTTCTCTGGGAAGTACTTGAATCTCAGCTTCCTGCGGCTTCCTGAATCAGCTTGTGACACAATCACAACTGGAAAGAAAATAACTAATCCCAGACTTGCCCTGCTGCCTGAGGTCCAGCTAGTCAGTCAACCCCTCTACCTCATCTTTGCCTGCTTGGTGTTAAAACCATATTACATGCTTGAGCTGGTCACTGAACAGATGCACGGGGCCATTTTGAGTGGCAGGCTTCCAAATTTACAAAACAAAACAAAACAAAGCATAAAGCTGACCCAAACCAAGAAATTAGAGGACTCTTCAGAGCCAGAAATCCACAGTGGCTCCAGAGCACCCACAGTGTGGAACTGGAACCCTAGACCTCTGTGCTGCAGGGTCAAGGGCAGAGGGGCTCAGGTGGACCCTATAACAGACTATTCCATTTGGCTTTTCACTTACTGGGAATGAAGACTCTCTACACCCACAACATGCTATTTGCCAAAAGTGCTTATAAATAGCAGCCTGAAACCTTTTATCTTATTTGTTCATTTAGAAACAAAACAGTCATTACCTTATCTTTACTTAATGCATGTGGTATTCCGGTTGTAACCAGTGACCTTTTAGTTAAAGAAAGTGATAGCAGCTTTTGCTTTCAACCAACCCATAAAATAGAGACGAGGGCATAGATTAAATACTAAACTAGGGACCTAATCCCTTAACAGCCCTGTAAGAGTCAGAAGTGAAGGCTCCTTCTACTGAGTAGACACCTCTTTGGGGTGATGAATGGATACATGTTAGCAAGGATCCTACCTTATCTACCACTTCTCCTCAAGAAGTCCCCAACCCAGAGCAGCCAGTGCCTGTGATGTAGAGGGTACCTAGGGAGGCTGAGAGCATGTCACTGGCTCCACTCACCAAGTCGGGTGCCCAGTGTGGGGCCATCTGCCATGTGGTCGGACATGGACCCCGTGTCCCCATCATACCCTAAGTCTGCCACATTCAGAGCCCATCAGCAGCTCTAAGACACGCAAGGAATATCTGCCCCTCCTCCCTCTTCTAGCAATATAGCTGGGGAGATTGGAAGGTACCAAATAATTGTTCTTCCAAAATTTATACTCACTGGGACCCCCCAGGCCAGGAGAGATGCCAGTTACACCTGGCCACTCCACCCATAGCCTTGCTTCTTGTTATTATCACCCATCTGCACTTTTGCTTAGATGCTTTAACAGTTGCCTTCCTCCATTCAGGCCTCAGACCCCTTTGAGAATCCAATGAAAACTCTGACCTCTCTCAGCTAAAAATCACATGGGCACAATAAGCACACCATTTTACATGTAATATACAACCCTGTGAAGCTCATCTATAGCTTTCGGCTCTCATCCTAATCCTTTCTAAACTGTTTTCCATATTGCTGCCAGGACAAACTTGAAAAAATAAAGTGGGCTTCTGGGCTTCCCTGGTGGCGCAGTGGTTGAGAGTCCCCCTGCCAATGCAGGGGACACGGGTTCGTGCCCCGGTCCGGGAAGATCCCACGTGCCACGGAGTGGCTGGGCCCGTGAGCCATGGCTGCTGGGCCTGCGCGTCTGGAGCCTGTGATCCGCAACGGGAGAGGCCTCAACAGTGAGAGGCCTGCGTAACGCAAAAAAAAAAAAAAAGTGGGCTTCTAAGTACCAACAGGAAAAATTCCAAGCTCCCTAGCATGATGCTGACCCCTTCCACACACTTCTCACATCCCCTCGACCCACTATTTTACTCCAGCCTTTGCTGCAGCAACTAGCTGTATGCAAATGTGACCCTCCCCCAGCCCTCCTCAGCTGTCCGTCCCTCGCTTCTGTCCCAGGCCTTCTCCAACAATGTTGTCGTGTGGGATAACTGGGACCCTGCCCAACTACCCTGTGCGTGTACGACTGGAAGCACGAGGGAATTATCACCCCCGGGACAACAACTCTTGTCCAAGGAGGGCCAGGAACTGGTAGATAAACACCCTCTCTTTCAATTCTCAGGCAGACAGCTCTGATCCTTGTGGGATCAAGGCCCAGTGGCTTTCAGGGGAGGCCAGCTCCATACATGCTCTCAGATTGATTTTCCCTCCTTTCCTGTTTCACCTTTTCAGTTTCTCACTCCAGTTCCTTGGGAATATCACAAGACAGACCACCTAAATACCAACCTTTTTTCAGGCTCTGCTCTTGGGGAGAACCCAGGCCCAGAGATGGCATGAAATGTCCTTCATGATGTGGCCCCTGACCGCCTTTCAAATCTCATCTTCCGCGGCTCCAACCATCACACAGCAATTGTGCATTCTCCTATTCTGTTGAGCTTTCTACACCTCAGCTGAGATGTGCCACTGCTCCTCGGGATGAATTATTCCTTGTCCTTCAATTTATAGCTTCTGTCACCTCTTCTAGGAAACGTCCGCAAGCCTCTCCCCAGTTTGTGTTACCTGCCCTTCCTTTGGGGTGCTGTAAATATCCACGCCGTGCTGTAAACATCCATCTGCCCATCTACTTCTCTCACTGGACTGAGAGCTCTGGAGGCAGAGCCAGTGGGTTTTCTCTGTTTATCCTTCTCAAGCCTAGGACAGTGTCTGGGACTCAAAATTGAAACTGAGTAATTATTTGTTGGCTGACAGATTGAAAGAACGATGTATGAGATTTCTGAGATGAGCTTGGGGCAGGCAATATTTGGGTCTTTATGATATCTGGGCCCGAATGAATCCAAGAGGAATGTCCAGTCAGGTTGCATGCCCCTGGGGACGGCAGAGATGGGTCCCAGTCTGACTGGCCAGTGTGCAGGGCAGGCCTCTTTTACAGGACAGCTGGTAAAAACCTGGTCTGAGTATTTTTCCCTAGTGGGCTTCCTGGGACTTTACATGTCCTACTGTGCGAAGCTGACCTCAACACAGAATCTGTCAATGCTGTGTCCTTTCCAGGTCCTGCTTCATTAAAAAATTCAAGAAGTCACTTCTTCAGGTTTTCCTTAACAGGAACCCATTCGGGAGCCAACTTTGAAAAGTTGCAAAGGTGCAGGACATTTGGCTTCTTTACCATTTATTTGCTGGATGCCTTTGGGCGAGTTCCCTGAACTCTCTGGGCTTCAGTGTCCCCATGTGCATGTAAGCCAAATGTTCCCAGGCCTCCCACGCCCATGGACACCAGTGAGGCCACGTTAACATCAGTGCTAGATTGTGTTGACCACCTGGCCTCCAGCAGCACAGCTGCATGATCTTAGGCTGTTCCATCTTCCCTGTTATTTCTGAAGCTGATAGGAAGTCTCTCACATGTGCTCGTGTTCTGCTGACAAGCTATTTGTGGAGGATCCCTGGCCACTGTCTCTGCTACCATGCCTGAGATCTGATTTAAATAACAAAAAGTTTATGCGGAACTTTTCTATTGACAGAGCTTCAGTCAGATCACTCTTATGATGTATTTTCAAGGGATAAGAACTTTTAGGTAGAAAACATAAAAACCTAGACATAAAGAAGAGGCCTAAATATACAAGCACAGCATATTCAGACGAGGGCTTTTGAACAAGACCTCATCTTTTCCAAAGTTGTTTCTGGCTGAAGGACAGCAGGTGGCAGCAGAATCAAGCTTTTTCACAGCAAGAAGCTTCTGGAGCGTCAGATGGTTCTCAGAGGAGGAAAGAAGCAGCTTTTAGTAAAAACCTTTCATCTAAAAATCTAAACTCAGCAGAAGAACAAAAACAAAACAGAGTGAGGAACCAGCGCCATTAGCCTCAGCCACTAAAGATCAGGATGTCGTTTCTTGGCTGCCATCCACACAGCCACATCTTGTCCTTCCAAGGAATCCTGAAATTGCCATGGACAGTGGCCTGGAAAGGAACCTGGGGTCTGTTTCTCCTTGAATAGGGTTCCTGTCCTGATGGTGCCCTTGTCAGATGTTAAAGCTGGTTCACCAGGAAACAGGCTCTGGTCAGGGTTGGGCTCCCTGGAGAGGTCAGCCCAAATTCAGAACAAATTTATGCATGAAAAAGGGGTTTTTTAAAAAGGAGATCTTGGATGTAATAAAAAGAAATGCATCACTGCTATGTGCTATAACACAGATGAACCTCAAAAACATCATGCTAAGTGAAAGAAGACAGTCACGAATGCATGATGCCATTTATAGGAAATGTCCAGAATAGGCAAATCGAGAGACAGAAAATAGATTAGTGGTTGTCTAGGGCTGGGGAGGTGGTGATTGAGGAGTGACTGTTAATGAGTACAAGCTTTCTTTTGGGGTGACAAAAATGTTCCAAAATTAGATTCTGGTGATGGTTGCATAGCTCTAGAGATATACTAAAAACTACTGAATTGTGCACTTTAAATGGGTGAACTTTATGGTATGTAAATTATCTCAAAACTGTTTTAAAAAGAGAGAAAAGGGAAAGTATACTTTGATCACTAATACATTTCAAGTGAAAATAAACCTCAGATAACTATTCTGAGCAGAGAAACCGAGACAGACGCAGACGGGGAGAGAAAAAGACTCTGCAGCTGCCACAGCAAAGAATTGGAGGTTGGTTAGAAATATGACTCCGGTTCATTAGTGGATTTTACTTTTCGTTTAGATGCTGATGTGATAATGGTACAATATGCTTCCTGCTTTGGCAACACACTTTCTATTCCTAAGGACTGCAAATACTTCCTCACCTTAAAGAGTGACTGGATGACGGGGGTGACCATCTCACTATTGAAAGGATGAAGCTCTTCCTGGAATAGGCCAGTAGAAATAGCAAAACTCTGAAGTCACACAGGCCTGCTTTCAAATCCAAGATCCTCCTCTTATTAGCTATGAGGTGTCAGTTCCTTTTCCATATCCACATCTCAAGTTTGAGTAAGAGTGATTTAACACGAAATATGAAAGTGCCTAGCCTATAATAAACATGGAATTTATGTTATTCTCCTAGAATGTCCAGCCTCACTGGCAAGAAGACTTTTTCTCTTAAAACCAAGCTATGTCATGCTTTCCTGTTGCTCCTATGGCTCTAAATCTCTGAAGGTCTTCTCTACTGCCCCCCAGTACCCCCCCCAAGTCCATTTTCTTTTTCTTTTTTATTTATTTATTTATTTATTTATTTTTGGCTGTGTTTGGGTCTTCGTTTCTGTGCGAGGGCTTTCTCCATTTGTGGCAAGCAGGGGCCACTCTTCATCGCGGTGCATGGGCCTCTCACTGTCGCGGCCTCTCTTGTTGAGGAGCACAGGCTCCAGATGCGCAGGCTCAGTCGCTGTGGCTCACGGGCCCAGTTGCTCCGTGACATGTGGGATCTTCCCAAATCAGGGCTCAAACCTGCATCTCCTGCACTGGCAGGCAGACTCTCAACCACTGCGCCACCAGGGAAGCCCCCAAGTCCATTTTCCATCGACAACCTTATTATCACTTTTTACAGCAGTGGAAACTCCCTGAGAATGGAAAATTAGTCAGTGACAATACTGTATTGGGAAGCAGCTGAATAGGAGGGAACCCCTGTCCCTGGCTACCTAAAACACAAGGCTAGTCAGTAATATATGGCTATAATATAACCCTGGATACCAATGGTGCAATGGAAACTCTGCCCCCACCAGAACAATAGTGTTTATATTAGAGAATTTGAGGTGTTATAATCAGAAGCATTTCTAGAAACTACAGAATATTGGGATAAAATGTCAACACTTTAGTCAAGATTGTACTTAAAATCTATGCAAGTTTTTAACTCCATAGGCATCCTAGTAGCTTTGGGGAAAATTGTACTCTGTTCCTAGTGTAATGGATGAGAAAATGGGCTAAGGAGGCTGCCTTGTTTCAAAGCTTGGCTCTGCCTCCTGTGAAACCAGGGCAACTACTTATCCTCTCGGTGCTTGTTTCCTCACACATCAATTGAGGGAATAATATTATCTATTTTATAAGGCTATATAAGGATTCTGTACGTTAATGTAACATGCTTAGAACAGTGCTTGGCACGTAGTAAGCACCAATAAATCCATTAATTCAACAAATGTTTATTGGGACTTGCCTGGCAATCCAGTGGTTAAGACTCCATGCTCTCACTGCCAGGGCCCGGGTTCAATCCCTGGTTGAGGAACTAAGATCCCACAAGCTGCACGGTGTGGCAAAAAATAAATAAATTAAATTTAAAAACAAAATTACCCCACAAATGTTTATTGAATATAGTTGTGGCTCAATATGTGACACTGTTTTATGCTGGGAATACTAAAGTCGATAAAACAGAATAAGTCCCTGCCTTCGTGGAGCTTACTTCCTGGTGGGAAGAGGCAAACAACAACAAAAAATACATACACACATATGAATTGTGTCCTCCTACCCCATTCCTCTCCCCCAAGTCATATGTTGAAGCCCTAACCGCCCCCCACCAAGGCAATGGTATTTGGAGGTAGAGCCTTTGGGATGTAATTAGGGTTAGATGAGGTCATGAAAGTGGGGCTTTCATTATGGGATCAGCGCTGTTATGAAAAGAGAGACACCGGAGCACTCTCTCTGCCATGTGAGGACACAGTGAGAAGGTGGCCGTATACAAGCCAGGAAGAGAGCCCTCACCAGGAACCAAATCTGCCAGCATCTTGACCTTGGACTTCAAGCCTCCAGAACTGTGAGAAAGAAATGTCTGTTATTCAACCACCTAATTCATGTTATTTTGTTATAGCAGCCTGAGCAGACTAAAACAGATTTGTTTGTAAATACATATTTGAAATAGGAACCTTGAATAGGCACAGAGCTGGTTTTACCGATGGAAAGAGCCTTATACTAAACTATGGTGGGGAGCTTGCATTCCCATTTTAGCAATGGTACCCACTCTCCACAGAGTGGCCATGGAAAAGTCACTTGATGACTCTTATCTTAGATGTCTGCATCTATTAAATGATGAACTAGATGATCCTTGAAATGTTTGGTTCTGCCCATCTTATGGTTGGAATAGCAATTCACCTTCTGGGTAATTTACACACATAAGTGTGCTAATACTTAGGGTGGCAGAGAGGGTGATTTAGAGTAGACACTGATTATCTCGATTGTACTTTTCAAATGGAGGATTAATTAAATCCTAAATTTGGATTTGGCTTCCTAGTTAGCAACGTTTCCTTCCTGGAAAAGAAATAGCGTGTGTCAAAGAGAGCAGCTCATTTGGATAATTTTTTTCCTTCTTCCCTGGTTTCTTGTGAGCTCTGACTGTGCAGTTCTCTCAGAGCCTCTTCCTTCCCAGATAACAGCTGAGACAACAGAGCTTATGGTTTTCCTGAGGTTCCTTTGATAAATGGCTAACATCTGATTGATCCATTCTCATTTCACCCGTCACTTGTACAGAAAAACTGTAGAGAGTGTAACAGCACAGGAGAATAATTTTTAAGTTTTTCAGACATTTTGTAAGATTTGATTTTTTCTGCTTCTCTCACCTCTGAATGATTTCACTGGGGTATCTTGGATGTAAAAGATTTCTTCAAGTTCTTTTGCTCTTGGATCCTCCAATTCTCTGAGCAGGTGACAGCCTCTAGAAATGCATCTAAGGGGCCTCCATGGTGGAGCAGTGGTTAAGAATCTGCCTGCCAATGCAGGGGACATGGGTTCAAGCCCTGGTCCAGGAAGATCCCACATGCCGCGGAGCGACTAAGCCCATGCGCCCCAACTACTGAACCTGCTCTCTAGAGCCTGTGCTCCACAACAAGAGAAGCCACCACAGTGAGAAGCCTGCGCACCCCAACGAAAAGTAGCCCCTGCTCGCCGCAACTAGAGAAAGCCCGCGCGCAGCAACGAAGACCCAATGCAGCCAAAAATAATAAATTTTTTAAAAAAAGAAATGCATCTAAGGAAAGATCATATCACTTCCATTTTTTGACCCCTGGGCACCTTCCACTACCAAATACACTAAAGAAAACAAGAGTCTTCTCCTGTTAGCTCTGGTGCAGTGGAATTGAGGGACAACCACAAAGAAATCAGAGTATATCTTATAACGGAGCTGTCAGGCAGCTTGTGATGACAGAAATATTGTTTTTCCTGGTGATGAGACTAGAAGGATCTTCATAAAACCAGCAGATGTATCATTTTCATTTCTGAAAGTCCATTTTATAATAGATTATTTCTCAAAATGGGAAAAAATGAGATTTTGAAATATTTTTAAAAATGCTCAGTTTCACTCTTAAGATAAAAACAAATAAAAATTACAAGAGGATGCTTAGCAGATTGGCAAAAATTTTAAATAACCTCCTCTGTTGGCATTTTCATGTAAAGGTATTAGGAGTATAATTTGCTGAACAAATTATACTTGACAATATCTATCAAATTTTGTAGTGCACAAAGATTAGAGTAGTAATTACTTAGATCCAGTTATTTCACTTCTAGGAATTTATCCCACACATCTTCCAGACATGTGCTCAAAGATGTAAGTATAAAGATAATTATTGCAGAATTATTTGTGAGAGAAAAAAAAAAAAAGAAACTTAGAGGTCCATGAAGAAGACTGGGTAAATAAGTTAGTAAGCTAGAGTATATCCATATAATGGGATACTATTAAAGAATAATCTTCATGATGTACTGCTAGGGGAGAAAAGCGTACAGAAACTTGTAGGTAATCCCATTTGTTTAATATTCAGAAACAAGTGACACAGGTGGCATCTGGGGAGGGAAATTAGAAAACAGTTTTTCTTTTATACCCTTATTTTTCATTGTATACTTTTTTAACATTTAGATTTTGTACCATTTTTGTGTATATTTTTAAAAGTAATTAAAATTTCAACACCCACAATAGTGACACACAAAAAAATCTATGGGAAATAGCTTACACACATTGAATTTTGCTGTATGTCAGGTACTGAATTTTTTTAAACACTTTACACGTATTATTTGATTGAATTCAACCAGGACCTTGTAAGGTGGGTACTATTATTATCGTCATTTCACAGAGTGGGAAAATTGTGGTAGAGAAAGACTGAATAGGATTCACACCTAATCAGTGATAGAGCTGAGATTTGAACACAGGCACATTTGTTCTAAGACCAGAGTCTTAACCACCATGTTCTACTGCTCCTATGCAATCTCAGACTTCCATGACAAACTTAATTATACTGTAGCCAATACAAAACTTAGAAAACAAACTCAGATGTGCAAGGACGTTTATATTTTCTTTGAGTCAACTTAAAACGGATTCTGAGTCCCCATCCAGCTTTATTGGAAGAAAATATAATCGTAGTCATTACTGGGGCTCCCCTCTCCAAGGGTTGTGCAAGGTCCTGGGGTCTTGCCTGGTAGAGACCCTGACAGTTGTCAGCCAACCCTGGTCGCTGCGGAGATGTCCACTGACCCAGTTCAAGACTCTCCAGGCACAGCGTGTAGTCTTACCCACTCCCACCTCTACATTTCAAGCTTCTTCATATTCTTGGGAGGTTTTCTCCTTCCCTTTTCCTGCTGCCTTCAAAGGCATGGAGAATACTCTCTTCAATGAACTCAGGTTTTATCTAAAGACAGCGAGATCATTCTGCAAAAAATCTCTAAGGTGAGAAACTACTGAGGGCCTATCTAACTTGCTTACATCAAAGGGGAAGAGAAAATATAGGAAGAAAACAGAGAAATTCATATTTCAATAAATTATCCTGCCATAGAATCATAGCCATGGAAAACAGGATAATTTTGGATTTGGAATTTACCTCCATCATTTCATCTGCAAGTGTTTGGACTTGTGTGGGTCTGGAATGATGACTATAATATGTAAACAAAACCATGTCTTCCACTGGTAGATGTGGATTGAGACACAAGACATTTAACCCCTGCAATTTGAATGCAAAGGCATACTGAGTATGCTTTGCAAAAGGGACAAAAATCTGATGGGGGACTGAGGATAGTCCTCTTTTACACCTTAAAAGTCCTCAAATAAATATCAGTCAAGTTCCTGGCCCCTGCTCAGCTAACCAACAACCCATAAGTGCAGAAAAAAAGGCAAGATTGGAATCTAAGGAAGGAAGTGTTAATCCAAGGGCCTGGAATCAAAGAGAACATATTCAAATAGAAACCAGGTTGATACCAGAACTTTAGGAGGGTTATCACAGGCAAGAAAAATATGCATGATCTAAGCATAGGATTTTTGGACTACGGGAGCCTGGGTAAGAGGTCTGCCCCAAATTCCATCTGCCACCAATGAAAGCAGAAATGAAATGTGTAAAGTGAGCCAAGCCATGGGGAAAGAGTCCAAGTCGGGTGTGCCTCCTGTGTGTTTAGTAATCGTGTCCAGCTCAGCAAAGCTGAGTTTCTTTCCTCTTTGGACTACTATCCATTTTAATGAGCAAGGAACATTTGATCTGAAGCAGTTTCAGAAACCCAAATTTCCCCCAGCCTTTGTCTAAGTTTTGTAGAGGAAAAGGAATAGCTGCAAATTTGCTTGTGAGCGCTCCCGGTCAGCTAATTCCTGGTCCTTTGCTCCACCTAGTGGATTTCCATGCTGGAGAGACTCTGAAAAGAAACCAGAAGAGAAAGGTGTACTTTTGCTGATCAATCTAGACTTCAGTCATTTTCTTTAAAGACAATACCCTGTTCCACCCTAATCTGTCTTTGTTCAGATTGAGTGAGCTCTTTCATTTATTTCCATTAAAGCCAAATGTGTAGCTGTGAGTCAGCAGAATCTAATGCATTCCTTTTCTCTGTTCTTAATATATAAATAGCGTTATATGATCAGGAGACTCATATCAGCAGAGAAAAGCATATTCCACTCATAATTATATCCTCTGATGGCCAAACTCAATCAAACCTTGACAGGACCATTTAATTAAATAATGGCCTGCCTACTTGTTAACCCCCAAGAGGCTTCTTTGAACAATAATTGGTTAGTCATAGGACCTTTTCAGGAAGTTTCACATTCAATTATAAAAACAGATGAAAACATTACAAAGTATAGCAAAGCTAAGAATTTCAGGTACAAAGGGATTCAGAGCCGATTCCTACACAAGATCAATATGTGGAGATAAAGATTAGTATCAGTGTGGGTTTAAGCCATTACAGTATACAAAATAAATTCAACAATCTATATTTATTTGTTAGCTGATTGCACCCCTGTCGGTCATCAGCCTTAAAATCAATCAAATAATTATTCTTTATCCCTTATTACTAGTTGATATTTAATTGCTGTTATAGGTTGAATTGTGTTCCCCAAATATTTATATGTTAAAGTCCTAACCCCCAGCATCTCAGAATGTGACCTTATTTGGAGAAAGGGTCTTCAAAGAGGTCATCAAATCAAAATGAGGCCATTAGGGTGGGCCCTAATCCAATATGACTGGTGTCCTTTTAAAAAGGGGAAATTTGGAGACAGACATATGTAAAGGAAAAACACCATGTGAAGATAAAGATGGCCATCTACAAGCCAAGGAGAGAGGCCGGGAACAGACCCTTCTCTCACAGCCCTCAGAAGCAACCAACCCTCCCAGCATCTTGATTTCTGACTTCTAGCCTCCAGAACTGTGAGATAATAAATGTATGTTGTTTTAGCCACCCACTTGTGGTACTTTGTTACGGCAGCCCTAGCAAACTAACACAATTTCCTCTGGCAAATGAATAAGAATCTCTGCAAAAATGAAATTAATCCATAGAATGCTAGAGTTGGAAGGGAATCTCAGAAAACAACTTGCCCAACCCCTTGTTTTAAAATAAGATGCCTAAGGTCACACAGCAAGTTGGTGACTTTGTCACCCTCTTAGCTCAGCCTTTGGTCCTTCCATGTCTCTCCTAATCTGCTGGATATTTCAAAGATGGTGGCAAAATCAGCCTATGATGGTGATTAGATCCAAGACTTTGTTGGAAAGAATTTCCTTGGGGACAATATGCAAGCATAGACCCTTTCTAAGTATTTGCTAATGAAAGCACATGCTAACTAGGAGAATTACTTGCTGGTTGCATGCCAGCCAGAAGATTGATACCCGGTGGAACAGTGAGACAGGTAACTTGACCTCTGGCTGGACTGATAGGAGCTATAATTCCTCCAGACAGGCACTTGGCTGCGGTAAAGGTCTAGCTCTGGCTGGAGGGTTGCCCCCATCCCACAGAGAATGATTCACCAGAGTGACTTAATCATCTGTCAGTCAGAAGCTCAGTTTCATGTGAGTGGGGTGGGGGCTGGGGAAACAGAGTCTGGCTTCATGGTGGGTGTGGAGACTTGTTAAAATAGTAAGCACGCTGTTGATTAAAGTGCATGACACAAGTAATTGCCAGAGATCCCAAACCAGCTATCACCTAGGATTATGGAGATCTGATCTAATATGAGACAGAAAGCCCAGTTTCGACTCCGCAGCAGAAACCTTTGAAAAGTGTCCAGGAGTAATTGGCATTTAATCAATGCAATCATTATCCCAGCACATGGCTCCTGCAGCTTCAGGCCCCCTTGCAACCACTGAACTGCAAAAGGGAGAATATATCCGTTTAATTTCACCACCACCAACATTTGATTTACAGTCCCAGATGAGGTCCAAGTGGAAATATATCCACGTTTTTATATTTGAGAAACACAGTAAGAATTCAGTCTTGCATCAATGGCATGGTATAAACAGTGATGGGCATTTTCCCCTTACAGAGGCCTGATCAGCATTAATTTTGATAGACAGGAGAGTAAAACTACAGCAGGCTGCTAAGCATTTGTTTTTCATTTAATCTTCTCTAAACCTTCCCTGAAACATGGGGAAGAATATGACTGCTCTTCTCTCCCCGAGATATGGAAGGAGTGTATGCTACTTATAATTAGGAGACAAATAAATATTGACTTTGCTTTTGGTTTTGCTTCATAAAGTGTTATCATTGGGCATCCAGTTAGGTATTTAAAGGAGGACATACTTCTCTTGAAGGGCAGACACTATTTTTAGGCCTGTATCTCCTCTCCTTTTCCAGGCAGGAGTTCTTAGTTCACTTTCACCCACCCTGTAAAGGGCAACTAGAAAAAAAGAGAAGGCCCAACTTTCCCTGTCAGCATCTCACAAGTCTTTCCTGTAGGATCCATAGAGGAAGTGGGGAGGGAAAAATAAGTATTCTTGAATTTAAGGACCTATAAAATGTTTTCTTAGATTGATAGTAAAAAAATTTCAGTGTTTTTCGAAGGGTACTCCCAAATTACCCACTTCAGAATGACCTAAAGAGCTTGTCAACAATGTAGATTGCCAGGCCTCCTTATGTGTTCTGAATCAGAATTGATGACGGTAGGGACCTGGAATCTACATGGTTAACAAGTGTCTCCAGAGACCCCAATATACATTAAAAATGGATTCTACTCATCTTCCCTATGTCTCAACATTACTGTTCCAAGTTTCAGTCTCTTCTCTGTCTACACTTACTCCCTCCATAGCATCAAGTCTCATGCCTTTAAATGTTTTAATAGGTAAATAGCTCTCAAATTTATATCTGCAGCCCACAGCTCTTCCCCCAAACACGAGAAGCCTATATCTAACTGCCTGATTGATATCTAATAGTCATATTAAAAATAAAACTCTAGTTTTCTCTCTGAATCTGTTCTTCCTCATCTCAGTAATTGAGATCACAAAACCTTGGAGTCATTCTTGATTCCGTCCTTCATACCTTCCTCACTTTCTCTCATACTCACTTCCAGTCCGTCAGAGTCCTGTGAGCTCTTTCAAATATGTCCCAAATCTTCCTCTATTCCATAGGCTACTACAGCAGCCTGCTGTTTGGTCTCTCTGCTTGCTTTCTGTATCAGTCAGAGTTCAGTTGCAGATAACAGAAGCCATTCTAGTTATCTAAAGCAGAAAGGGATTTAATACAGTTGTAGTAGATTCATGTTACAAAAATCCTTCCCATCCCCCATACCTTTTTGCAATGTGACTTTGCCACAACTCCCAAAAAGAAATGGAGTCTATATTTCTTTTCCCTTAAATCTGGGCTAGCCGTCTGATTAACTTTGACCAATAGAATGAGGCAGCAGTGATGTTGTGTGACCCCCCAGACATAACCATAAGAGGCTTTTGCAGCTTCCATTTTCACCTTCTTGGAAGGCAGCCTTCATATAAAGCAGCTTAGGCTAAATTACTGATTGATGAGAGTACACATGAAGAGAGAGGGCTCAGACTTTTAGGCATCCCTGCCAAGACCCCAGACATGTAAATGAGGCCATCTAGGACCTTCCAGCCTAGCAGAGCTGACAGCTAAATACCACTGCATATGTGAGCCCAGGTGATATCAGCAGAAGAAGCACCCAACGAACTTATGTATGGGGGGTGTTCATTACACAGCAAAGGTAACTGAAATGTCAGTGAAGTTAGGCCTTGCAAAACCTTTGAAGGGCTGTAGGGGCATGCTTTAGGCTAGGTCTCTAGGAATGACTCCCAGAATAATACTGCAGAACTGGCCTGTCAAGGGAACTACTACTTCTGCCATAATCTAAGGGTCAGGAAACCACCAACCACTTTCTAGTTCCAGAAACACATCACCTTAGCCATGATCTGGGCATCAGGGAGTTGTTACAAGATCTGCTGGCTGCAGATCTATACCACAGTCATTTTACATTAGCAAAATGAATGATTAATGTGCCTTTTCCCCACTTAAGTAAGTTCTGAATTCAAGACATGTGCAAGTACAGGTATGAAATTAAGCACAGAATCCGTTTGGTATTCTAGACTACTTTGTGTGATTTACAAAAATTTTTTAATAATAAATCTTTAAGAAAGAATTCTCTAACAAGTTTAGAGAAACAGAAAAAAAAAGACTTGTGCAAGTGCATATGACTGGCAAAAAGTAAATTTTGTTTGAATTTCTAGCTGCAAGAGAGTCTGGGAAATGTAATTTTTAGCTTTTTAGCTTATGTGCTGCTGAAAGGCACAAAAGGAAGAATTTTTAAAAATGTTTTGTTCACTGTTACAGCACCTAATATAATGCCTGCACATAAGTGATGGTCATTAAATATTTGTTAAATGACGGAACTAAAATTTGATAAAGGAGAGGCATGATTGAGAGATGATTGTCTCTAGTTAGCCTAGAGTATGACATTCGGTATGCCTAAACCCCTGTTTCTGTCATTCCTTTTCCTGAATATATCCTGGAGTATCAAGAAAGATTTATAATTCAAGATTTTTTTTCAGTCTAGTATTTGCCATCTTTACTATCACTGTGCAACCATCTTGAGTCAAACACACTGGGTTTTTTCTTGTGTAATAAATTTTCATTAAAAAGGTGAATTTGGGAGGATGGAAAGAAGTTTTTGAAGGGCGAGCTCTTTAGTCTTTCCTGCTTCCCATGGCTTTGGCCACCATCTCTCTTTGAGGGCTTGTTCTTCAGGATACTGACAGCTTGATTTCTCTGGGTAACATCATGCAAAGGAAATTAGCTCAGTATGTCTTCTACTGAATTCCATCTGTAGTTCAATGTTTTAATGTATTTATGAACAAGGCTACAGAGCAATTTTGATAAGACAATGTTCCAGTCTCTGAGAATATTTTTCCCCAAAAGACATTTTTAAAAATACCACTGAACAGCCTGGAAATCCACCCCCGCATGAGCAATCTCCAGAAAACTTTTCAGGTGTCACAGCTATAATAGCAGGTGGTTCCTTTGGGTATAAAAATTATGACAAGGATAAGAGACAAAAAGCAAACTGTTTTGATATTCTGGGTACAGCTTTCCCCAAGTGAATCATTCCCATATGCCTACTCTTACCATGGGCCCCTTTCCAGAGGAAGTGGGTTGTGTGAATGGAGGTGTAGAGGTGCATTCTGGTGGGCAAACTTCGATGGTTCCCATATTTGGCAGATCCAATTAATCTTTAGATATTTGTCAACCCAGCCTTCTACGAGTCTCAAAAGGCAAAATTTGACTATGGATTTGATACCTGTTTTCACTCCTCTCATAATAAATACTTAATCTTGTTATGAAGATTCAGTAGTGCTCATTTGAGGCAAGACAGATTCTGAAATTCCATAGAAATAGATTTTAAATACAAGCTTGTAAGGAAGGCTGAGACTAGAGCAGTTTGCAAAAGGTGGTCATTTAATTCACTTTTCTATTATGAAATATTTGAGACATACAAAAAGTTTAAAGAACAGGTATTTACTCTCTAGTGAAATTTTGTTGCTTGTAAGATAAAAATCTGGACTAGTGAAAAAGACTTTGTTTCCAGATAGAAATGCAGTAAGGCTGGAAATTAAGAGTTTTGCATAGATTTATTTTTTCCTTTCTCTCTAGTTATACGATTAGCATTTTTATCATTTGCAGGCACACCAAGTCTCCCTTACTGAAAAGGGAGATGCTGTTGTCACCATCTTAATTTAAATAAAAAATCTACCAAGGGAAAGATGTGTACAGGAAGATCCCTGATGGAAAACTTGACTTTATTTGGATAGAAGACAACCACTTTGAAAAATAAAAAGGAAACATAGTCATTAAGCTAATTAATTCTGGCTTTTCCAAATCTTAGAGTGGTGCCATTTACTAGCTGTGTGACATTGGGCAAGTTTTTTAATGTCTCTGTACCTTGTTTCCTGAACTGTATGGTGAGGATAACAATAGGATCTACCTCTTAGGGTCGTTAAGTGTAAAATGCGTACAGTAAGCCCTTAATAAATGTTAGTTCACTTTCTTCTTCTTCCTCAACAAAATGTTAGCTCCACATGAGAGCAGGGACTTTGCCTGATTTCGTTCTGGATCCTCAGCTTCTATTTTGCCCACAGTAGGCATTCAATAAATATTTGTTGAATGGATTAATTGATGAAAGTAGCTAGTTTTGAGGCTAAAAGTGAAGGAGAATTTGTCCTAAGTTTTATAGCTAGTGAGGGAAAAACAGACCTCAGGTTTAAGATAGGTTAGGGAGGTAGGAAAAAAACCCTAAACTAAGATGAGAAGACCAAGATTTAAGTTTAAATTCTAACTCTCTGGGTGTTGATACCAAGGTTTTCTTTCTCGATTTGTAAAATGTAACTCCCAAGGTTATTCTGAGGATTAAATTAAAGTGTGTATGAACGCTCCCAATAAAATATATAGGGATATACAACACATGGTATTATTAATTTTTATCTCAGTAAGTTTATCCATTGGATGACAATCAAATGATTCTATGAGTCTTGGAAGAAAGAATCTTTAGCTAAAGATTTAAGTACTAAAAATATTCAACCCCAGAGGTACCACAGACATAGACTAATTTTTTCCATCTGTGCAGTTTAGGGTAGATTTGGCATACACTCAATACCAGGCAAGAAAGAAACTGGTTTAGGCTGCTTTTAAAGTTTAAAAAAAAGGCAGAAAAAGCAACTATTTCCTCTTATAAGCATGAATGTTAGAATAGAGAAAGGCTTCATCAAGTAATTCACCACTGAAGCAAGCATATTTAATCCATATCCTCTCCTACCTTTTCCCACTCCCCATTTTTGTTCTAATTATTAGTCATTTTATATATCATGATTTATGTATTATGGTGGCTTCCCCCTCACCAAAGAAAAGTAAAATAGGTTATTCTTTATCAGCCACATGTGACTCAGAGGTCAAAAGGGCAGTTCTTTGTAGGGTAAACTTCCTAGTTTAGCAGTATTTAAAGACCTGGTTTTCAGAGCCAGGGATTACTCAGAATATTATGGCTTTAAGATTATGCCCCACCCAAGATGCCTCACCAGAGCCTGAGTCTGAGGCTGAGAAACTGACTTGAGGAAAAAGATAAAAGAGCAAAAAAAGCCATAGTGGGTGAGCTGATGACTCACCGCCCCTTCCTTGAACTTCAGGAATGACAAGATGGAAGAGGGGAAGAAAGGCAGTGCCCCACTGCAGACCAGATGTTTCAAGAAAGACAAGAAATTCAGGGAACTTAACAACTTATATATGTTCTTAGGGTAAAGGCAACAAATATAATTTCCGTGGTCAAGTTGTTGAGTGCATCAAAGAAAGGAAACTAGGAACACTAAATTATTTTTTAGCATCAGCACTATCACCCTAAATCTGATCATTTTATTCCCCTGATTAAAAACCTCAATAACTCTACATTGCTACTGGATCAAGTCTAAACTTATGATGGCATAGAATAGTCTAACATGATCCCAACTTTCCTTATCACCTTCATCTTCTAATAAATTCTTATTACATATCTTGGAAGGTATAGGGGACCACTTATAATTTACCAAATAAACCAGATACTTTTAAACTCCAGTCCACTTGTTTACACTATTCTCTCTGCTCAGAACTCTCATCCTGGCTGGCAAGCCCCTAACGCACTTCAAAGCCTGTCTCAAGTATGATTTCTTCTCTGTAGCTTTAACTTCTGTTCTCTCCTACTACTCAGAATGATTGTTCTTTTGTCTACCCAGTCATTGAACTGGAAGCATCCCATTCATTAAATAGACTCATAGGGTTCTATCCCCTCCCAACCTTACTGAATTCTCTATATGGGCAATCGTGAACCTGTCATTGTGCAATTCTTGGCACACCATAGGAGCATAATATAGTTTTGTTGAATTGAGTCAAATATTAGAAGACCAAAGCATAAATAGATTTTCTAGGCCTGGGAATTATGTTAGGACTAGAAAGTGTATGCTAAATCCACATATGAGATTTTGCTTTTGCTCTTACCAGAGAGGGTGTAATTTACTTTTATTTTAAAAAGTGTCATGAATGTATTTCTCTAGATAAAACATTATTAATCCATTTGGGGCTTAGAACTGGCCTTCCCATAACCTGGTTAGCCAAAAGGTAGCTGAGAAATTTGAAATACTCTCCAGCTGGGGTGGGATCACATTTGGGGTTTGCGTCAATCAGTGAACCTGTCTCGCTTTGCTCTTCAAAGAGCTCCTCAGTCAACAATAGCGTTTGAAGGCCTGAACAGAACGGAAACCAGATGAACTCTGTTGAATTCCAAACTTGCCACATTGTCTACTCTAGCATTAAACTCTTCTTCTCTAACTGAACAAGTTAACTGAAGAGGTATATAACGTAGTATCAATTTATTTTTTTATCTTATCCATTATGCCACCTTGTTCCAGAGTCTTTAAGAGTTTAAAGAAAAAAAAAAAACCCAAATCCAAACCAAATTGTTCCACACTCATCCCTTTGGTTCTTTTAGTGACCTTCTGTCAGTGCTGATAGTCAGGGTGAAAGACTTTTGGAAAAGTTTTCCAGTACTAGTAACAGCATTTCCTGAAGCATCTTTTATCTTTCATCTTTCATCTTTATGCAGCAAATGATCCTGTCGGTGCCCACAGGTCAGTTTTACCCTAAGATCCAGTGAGTTTGTTCAACCTTAAAATCAGTCACTGAGGCCCTCACCTAGAGCACATAACAAGGTAGTTGTTACCAAGCATGTGTCCCAGCTAAATAAAATCACAGCTGATTCATGTCTGAAGGTGCTCAGGGGGTACAGTATAATGATTAAGAACAGGAGCTCTGGAGTCAGTTTGTCTGTCTGAATCAGGCCACGCCTCTGACTGGTTATGTGACTTTAGACAAGCTTCTTAGCCCTTTATGCCTCACCTGTCTTATCAGTAAAAAGGAAATAATAATGATACCTACCTCTCATGGGTTCCTTGTGTGGAATAAGTGAATTAAATGTGTAAAGCACTTACTGGTACATGGTAAGCATGCAATAAATGTTACCTCGTATATTCTATACTTTTATGTTTTTAGGTAAGAAAAGTGGGTACAATAAGAAATATTTTTCTCTATATTTTTAGGTAAGAAAAGTGGCTAAAATTAAAAATTAAAGGAAGGCTGATCATTTTTAGAACAAAACTTTATTTACAAAACTGTAACTTGGTCTGTTTTCGTATGACTATTGACAAAATGCCTTTGACTAAAATATTAGTTAAGGTGATACATTGATTTTTAGCTTTTCATAAAACAAGAATCCAAAACTATTCCAGTTTCTTATTCCTGTGTGGCTCTGAATGCAGATAAACAAAACAAAACAAAGCAAAACAAAATTAAAAAACCCTTCCTTATAATGTACAATGGCTTAAGCAAACCACTTCTTTAAATTTTTTCTATTTAAGGGTTAGGACTGAGACTACTCATCTAAAATTTGCTATTCACAGAGAAAGCCCTGGAGAATAGGAAAACTTAAAGATGGAGGTTATCTGGCTTTCATAATACAATATCCGTATGACTTTAGAAGAATGTAAATAAATAATATTAGTAAACAGTATATATTGATAATTTCCTGGCAAATTCATTTATCTAACATCATGCTGAGGAAACAAAAGGATTTCTCCATACATTCACAGTCTTGTTCCATATTAACAGTTATCACCAATATAACATATGATAACCAGTACCCATGGAAACCTAACAGCCTATTTTTACAAGGTCCCTGTTAAGCTTTAATTCCCAGCTGTGCTTCACACATATATACATGCTTATATGCATAGATTTATGCATGGATATAAGCATGGTGATATATGTGTGGATACTAATGCCCCTTATTCGAATGTAAAATTAATACCATCTGGCATCTAGTTGTAAGAAAACCATTCCCAGATTGGGAGATAGTTGAGTGACACATGAAAGATTCTTCTACTATCTGAATTTAAGAGTACACCTATACTGGGAAGAGGGATGGAGAGAGGAAGGGTAGAAGTAGAAGCAGAAGTAGAAGAAAAGGACTACATTGGTTCAATAAACTCAGGCAATTAATTTGAGACAGAAAATAAATAAAGCAACAAATGCCCCATTTTTGTTTTCCAAAAAAATAAATCACTGGCAAATCCTTACTAACAATTTTTGAATTGGTCCATTAATATATTTTTTACATCGGAAAAAGTTTAAATATTATATATATTATAATTCTATTCATCTAATACACTCCTCTGCTGAGATATCTGACATGTCTTCATCTGTACTCTCTTCTACCTCTGGCAAGTTGCCCCAAAGTAGGAAGTTTACACCTGAAAAGAAAAGCTCATAAAATTATTTGGTGCTGACTACTGTTACAACTCAGAACATGATATATAAAACCTTATATGTTAACAGTCTTATATTAAATCACAGTGTTAGCAGTTAAGAGAAAAGCTATTAAAGAATGAACCACAAATAACATGATCGATACCTAGATATTAAAATTATCCAACATCTAGAATACAATCATTCTTTAAACACTTTTAATTAAGGGCTTGAACTCTAGAATCTTGGAATTCAAAAAGATCTCAGGAGTCCATTTTCTCAAACCTTGCCTCCAGCTACATTATGCCATAATCACTCTACACTGAGAATTTTCAAATCTATTTTAATGATTTTTAAGAATGGAGATCTCACAACATCTTTTTAGATTACATTTCTCTTGGAGGGTGCATGGGAAAGGCCTGAATAAGTCTCCTCATCTCCTCAACAAGTATGGAAGTCACTGGTGTCTTTCTTCTGGTTAAAAAAAGCAGGGTTTTGGAGCCAGTTATAATATGAACAGTAATCCTTGATATACACGGGTTTTAGGCTAGAGGCTGTCAAGGTAAAACTATAAACTTTAGGACCAGGTTGTAGCCGTCAGTACAATAAACAAAACGACAGTCTAAAGCCTCATTATGAAAGAACAGTCAAATATCATATTAAAGATTCCAGCACTGGTATATGATACAAGACCACATATATGGTAGGGGATAATAAGATGGTTTATTATGGGCACGTACTATATTATAACTTGAAAGCACTGAATTGAAAAAAAATACCATTATTAATTGACCTCTTGGAGAGCCAATAAGAAAGCAGATCTCAAGCTGTCCAGTTGTCATTGTGGGCACAGGGAAGACTCAGCAACTCTGGGTATCCACTCCACACATACTAAGATAGTGGTCACATGGTGGAATAGAATGAGCCAGGGTTTGGAGATTTGGTTTGAATCCAGTTTCCACCACTAACAGTACACCATGGATGTTTTTACTACTTTTACTACAAATGTATATAACCACACGCAATATATATTATTGTTTTGTGTATATAAATTTTTTATAGTATGCTATTATATGTATCTCTTCTAATTTGCTTTTTTCATTCAACATTGTTTTTGAGATTTGCCTGTCCATATGTGTAGATTTAGCTCATTTCTTATTTCTGTTGGGCATTCCATTCTGTGAATTAAAAACAAAAAAACAATATATATCTTAAATATGGCCCATCACTCGTTCCTTCCTCTAACTGCCTATTTTGCACAGGTGCCCAAGGAGGCATGTATAAGGATGCACACTGTTGCATTATTAAAATAGTGGAAACAATGAACTGTCTCTCTTGGGTGAGATACTGGAGTTTAATCAGGCAAGAAATTAGCATCTATTTGATGCATATTGATGTCTATCATATTATTTTCTGTAATTTTTTTGTATGTTTGAATTGTTTTCAATAAAAAAACACTTCTTTTCCCCGGAGAATGGATGATGTTCTGCTTTTGAAGAGATGACAGGATAGTAAGGAATCACTAGGCAGAAATCTAAGGGAGAATTAGAACCCATAAAGGTGAATGGAGAGCTGAAGACAACTTTCCTTTGAGGGCATTTGCCAGTCCCACGGAACCTGAACTGAGGTTTCCTAAGCCTCCACAGGAGAGTCTCAGGAAATCAGGTCTACACGTGAAGGCTAACCTAGAACATAGACTTCTTGGGGCCCTTTCAGTCTAAACAGTCTAGAATTTTATAAAGCTTGTGTACGTATTACTTTGATGCTGCTGATTCAGGTGATTCAAGTACAGTTCCAATGCCATGAGAATTCCTGTTTTATACGAAGCATCTAGAAAAATCTTCCTTCAAATCATAATATTAGGGTTACAAAGGAGAAGTTTGATATTCTTGGAGTCGATACTCAGAGACATGAGTGGCTCGGCACAATTGGTTCAAAGGAGAAAAAATAAACTGAGAGACTGGATCTGACAGAAGCAGCACCTTCCTTTCTCTGTTAAGAAGGGAGGAAGGAAATCCTGTGATACATCTGTTTCTCATGGATTAGATTCAGTGCAAATGGAAGAATGCTGGGCTTTTATCTTTGAAAAATTGACCAATATTAAAAAGTAAATCAAAATTGAAAAGCCTCCGCCCTGTGTTTTGAATTCTATGAAGCAGGAAAAATAGTATCAAAGCAGAAACTTCCTTTAATGTGTCCCATGAGCAACACAAATATAAAACCGGAGGCCTAAATTAGGAAGCTATATCTCACTTAGGGGGGGTTCAGATAAGTCCTTGCTCAAAAGTGGCCTTCTTAACATACTAGAGTCTTAAATTAAGGCCTCCAAATGATGGGTTGAAAGCCACAACTGAATGCCAGGTGATTAAAAAAAAAAAGTTAGAGTCTATAAAAACCCAAGCATAATTGGAGGGTTTAAAGACACTGACAACCTAGCTTACAACTCATGATCTCTTAGTCTGTGAAGGCAAATCATACTTCAAAAAAAGAAGTATATTTTAAGTTCTGAAGAAGACTAAGACACACATTTAAAAACCTGAGAATGTTAGTGCCAACTTGGATTGTCAAGTTCTTTAAACTTGTTCTGTATACTAAAGTTCTGTAAACTTTAGTTCCCTGAAAAAGTCCCACTAGGGCTTCCCTGGTGGCGCAGTGGTTGAGAGTCCGCCTTCCAATGCAGGGAACACGGGTTTGTGCCCCGGTCCAGGAGGATCTCACATGCTGCGGAGCGGCTGGGCCCGTGAGCCACGGCCGCTGAGCCTGTGCGTCCGGAGCCTGTGATCCGCAACGGGAGAGGCCGCAACAGTGAGAGGCCCGCGTACCGCAAAAAAAAAAAAAAAAAAAAAAAGTCCCACTAAAAGTCAACTTCGTATTAAAGTCAACTTCGTATTCTGTGTAAGCAGATATTAGACATTGAGAACATGTGTTCTATAACAAAACTGAAAGGCTCCAGACAATATAAAATGTATTATGTAAATATCTTTTAAGAATAGGTTCTGTATTTTTCTACTAAATAATCAGTAAAACATACTGGTATTAAATATTTCCCTTGTCTGAAATTTCATCATAATTTATTAATATAGATGTCAAAATGGCTATTTTTATCCTGAAGCAACATTACCAAATACAGAGGTTACCTAGTTTTCCTTCCTCCCAGCTCCCCATGACCCTAGCCTCCCCTCCTCCCTTTTCTTACACACACACACACACACAGACCCATACACACAATTGACTATCAAATCTAAATTCTTCCAAAATTCTCTGGAGCCATATTATGTATCAAGGCAGAAATTTAGAGCAATTAAAATATTAATTTTAAAAGGCCAAGAAATCCAGCCAAGTTTGAGGCTCCTAGATATGATGATGGAAATAGAAATGCAATGAATTTTGGCTAGTAGTTTCTGTAAGTAAATGTTTGGGATAAAAGGATCGAAGTTTCACTCTAGTGGATCCAACCCAGGTGAGAAAATCTCAGAGGGGATCCTGAAATGATCTATGGAGAGGTTCACTCAAGTCTTGGTAGACAAAAGTTAGAGGAACGTCTGAGTCTGTTGTTTCTTACCAGTAGAGTCTAGTCTGTTAATACCATAAACTGCCTGGCTGTGAAACATCCAAAAGTGTCCATTGTTGCAGGAAAGAAGGCAGGAACAACATGGAACAATCACATGATAACCTACAATGTTCCCACTAAAAAGAGAAAGTAAATATTATTAGATACAAGGTAATATCTGACCATGTAAGCATTTTTATGTGCTAATGTAAACAGACAGACCATATAAAGATCTCATTTTCTCCTAACAACCTCCATTGCTGGGATCTTTGGGATGGGAGTTACTCTGATAATGGTTACAGTTCTACTGCCAAGTGGGAAAATAGTCTTTAAGTGAAATAAGAGTAACATATTCTCTGTTTCTTTGCTAGTATTGTTTATGCATTCCCCCTTCAGAAGCTAGTTTCTAAATGCAATAAGGTTGTGATTTGTCCAAAATTGATGGGCTGTATAGACAAAATACATTAAGTAAACTCGGACCTGTGGATAAAAGGTTTTTGCTCTCCCCAGGACTGTGGCAAGTTGGGTTCTTATATGTTTCAGGTCCATGCCAGCACCTAAAAACTGTTTCAACAGATGGAGGAGTAGGAAGACAGCATGAGCCCATGAAAACCGAACACAAGCTGGCTGATCTAATTTTAGTCTCAGTGTTTTTGAAGGAATTCAGAAATGAAGCAAATTCATAGCTTCTAGAGAAAGTTGCAAAAGTTTTTACTGTCTCCAGCGTTATCCTTCTGATTAGAAATAACTCACTCTTCCATAGGCTTTTTTCCTATCTGGTCACTATTAAATAGAATGAATATACAGGGAACATTTTAGCTAGAAGTTTTTTGTTTTTGTGTTTAATGACCACATGAACTGCTTACACCTTGAGTTGTAAAAATTCCTATTATAGCTTGTTCCTCCCCTGTGAGATGTGGGTCAGTCATTTTTGTGAGGCCCTACAAAAAATACTATAAAATGTACCAGCCCACCTCAAACATGTCTTCTAATCATAATCGGCTTGAAAGGCAAACAAATGAAAGTAAAAGATGTTCTTGGATTAGGACTGACAGTTATTTATAAGGTTATTGTAAGAATAAATTCTACGGCTTTAATTACCACCTGTATTCATTCATTCATTCACTCATTCAGCTAATGTTTACAGAGCATCTGCTATGTGTCAGGTACTGTTCTAGGTGCTAGGAATAAAGTCCTTGTTCTCATGGAGCTTTCTAGTAGGGACACCTCAGATCATTTTGCTCCCTTGTTAAAACTCCTTCAATAGCTTTCCACTGGCCGAAAATGAAAACCCAAAGACACTTCCTACCAAGGTTTAGATCTGTGCTATCCAAAACATGTCTGTTGATTACTTGAAATTTGGCTAGCCTGAACTGAAATGTGCTGGAAGTATAAAAATACACTACATTTCAAAGACTAAGAATAAAAAATAAGAATGTAAAATATTTCATTAATAATTTTTTATGTTGGTTATATGTTGAAGTGACAATTTTTTGAATCTATTAGATTAAGTAAAATATACAATTAAAATTAATTTCACCTGTTTCACCTGTTTCTTTTCACTTTGTAAAATGTAGTTACTCAAAATTTTTAAATTACGTATGTGGCTTGCACACATCTATTGGATGGCGCTGCTCTAGATTATCTGGGTTCTGACTGCATCGCTAATCTACCCATACTACTCTCACCTGATGTTCACAATCTTTCAGCCACATTGGCCATTGTCTTTTCTATTCCTTGAACATATTCTTCTTTGCCTTGGGTTCTCTGCCCTGGCTGTTCCCTCTGCCTAGAACATTCTTCCTCTGGCTCCTCCCTATCTCATCCTTTAGGATTCAACTCCAGTGTTACCTTCTCATGAGGAGGCTTCCCTGACCATGCTATCTAAAATAGCTCTTATCATTCTCTCAAGCTCTATTATTCTCTGTCATTTATTATTATTATTTCCTTTGGAGTACTTCCCACCCTATTTAAGATCTTATTTATTTAAATATCTTACTGATCGATTGTCTTCCTACTGGAATATAATGTCCAAAGGTCTATGACTCTGTCTTCTTTATTGCCAGATTTCCAGCCTCTATAACAATGACTCGCACATGGTAGGACCTCTGAGTTGTACTTTATAGTTTACCAAGCCTTTTAACATTCATAATTCACTTGATCTTTACAACAACTCTGTATGGTAAACACAAAAGGTATTATAATTTCTATCTTAAGAAGATACCTATCTATCTTAAGAAGATACCTGTCTTCTTAAGATATAAATTAAATAAGGAAACAGAGTTTCAGAGGTTTAGAGATTTAAGAAGTTTACTCAAGATAACAAGAGAATAAGGGTAGGGCCAGGCAGGGCTCAAGCCTGATTTTTATGACTGTAAATCCAAGCGTTTTTTTTTCCCCCTCTAAACTGCATTGCCATTTTCTGAAAGTTAAAGCAGATATTTGCTAATGCACTTTGAAAAACTGTAAAATCACATACAAAGGTAAAGTGTCATAAGACCCTTTTGAAAAACAGTTCTAAGTAACAAATGGTTTTTCAACGGTTCATTGCATGGGTGATAACCAGTGCTCGATGCAGCCCACTGAACCTTTCTCTGTGCTTCGGTGTCAACATCCATCTCCCAAACCCAGGGCTATTTGGAATATTGCCACACATTACCATTTTAAACATGCGATGTCCTTCAGTTTACATTTGCAAATTTCAGTGAAATAGCATCTTCCAATGAAGTCCACTGCACTGGAGAGGGAAAAGTATAGAGATAGTCAAGTGTACTGTTAAAAAAATGTTGTGCAAAACACATAACATAAAATTTACTAATTTAACCATTTTTAAGTGGACAGTTCGTAAGTGTTAAAGTGTATTCATATTTTTTGTGCAACAAATCTACAGGCCTTTTTCATCTTGCAAAGCTGAAAGTCTATACCCATTAAATAACAACTCCCCATTTCCCTCTTCCCCCAGCCCCTGGCAACCACCACTACTTTCTGTTTCCATGAATCTGACTACTTTAGATACCACAGTTAAGTGGAATAATACAGTATTTGTCTTTTTGTGACTGGTTTATTTCACTTAGCAAAATGTCCTCAAGGTCCATCCATGTTATAGCATGTGACAGGCAGGATATCATTCCTTTTTAAGGCTGGATAATACTTCATTACATGCATGTACCACATTTTGTTTATTCATTCATTTGTTGATAGACATTTGGGCTGCTTCTACCTCTTGGTTATTGTGAATAATGCTGCTAAGAACATGGGTGTGCAAATATTTCTTCTAGATCTTGCATTAAATTCTTTTCAATATATACCCAAAAGTGGTATTGCTGGATCACATGGTAATTCTATTTTCAATTTTTTTGAGGAACCGCCACGCTATTTTCCACAGTAGTGATACCATTTTACATTCCCACCAACAGTGCACAGGGTTCCATTTTTCCATACCCTTGCCACAAAATGTACTTTTGATTATGGTTTAGCATGAATTTTGTAGACTCAAAGAGCTGCAAGAGAGTCTAAGAGAAACTGTAAGAGAACGATAGTATATTTTGTAAGGGTAAGTTAATATTTGTGAGCTCACTATAAATATGACAAACCTTCTATTCCAAAAATCTTAAGCGTTCATTGATTCATATACAGCTTAGCACATTAATCCATCACTATTATAACCCCTACATGGAAGAGAAGACAAGAGGAAAGACCTGATTGTACTCCAGACTCTGGTTTAACCTTTAACAATTCACATATCTGAGCTCTCCTTATGACTATTTTATACTTACCATAGCTATTGCAAAGACGACTGGGTTAATATTTAAAACTGTTGTTTCTGTATGTGCTACTAAAAAGAAAAGGCACTAGACAATAAATCATAGAAACTTTGCAGTAGTAGGTTCTAGATTTATTGTCTAGTGCTTTTTCTTTTTGCAACACATACACACACAAAGAGGTACTTATAATAGCCCATTTATCTTTGCAATAAATGAGGGCCTTTGGCTTTGCCATTAGGCATGACTACACTTAAACCAATGAAGATAAGATTTCAAGGGAGGAAGAGTCCACAGCTTTGAGTATATTTAATTTTTTAAAAAGTTTCTATCATTATCATGAAATTCATTTTAAAGTAGTCTGATTATTAGTGTGCCTTCTCTGGCTCTGTGTCCAAAGAACAGCTGTCCATGTGCATTCTGGATAATTTCTCTTTCACTTTAATGATAAAGTTTCAATAAAGAGCAAAATCTTGAAAAGCATGTAAAGGCACATATATGTTGACTATAGAAAGAGAAAGTACCTTTTAGAGCTAGAAAAAGGTATATTTGAGTCCAATAAAATGGCTATTTTTCCAAATAGGAAGCAAATTCTTAAGGACTCTACACCTAAAAGTGGGTAGTGATTGAAAACAGAAGTTAAAAAGATTTGAGTATGCAAACCAATGCATAATATCTAAAATAAGCTTTATGGGTGACAGGGATTATTTGAGGGCTAAGTCCTCTTTCATCCCATAAAAATATATATGTCTCTCTCATTCAGAAAGAGAGAGAGAGGGAGATGATAAGAAAAGAATACTGAATTAGGTGGACAATGGATCTGAATCAGCATGCCAATTGCAAAAAATGGTAGAAAGCTAGGGAATGTTTTTTTGCAGTAAAACTTTAGGAACAAAATTCAAAAACACTTAAATGACCTCTCTTCTCCAACAGTACAGAGAATCTTGCTTGAATTACCTACCTTCTCAGTCATGGACTTGATCCAGTGAGAGGAAGGTTTGTCAGGGCACAGTAGCCAGGGATTCAACTGAAGGGACCACATGACTATAATTGAACTAGAAGCATTACATCAGGACTGACCACTCTGGCTAAACCACAGACTTTGTCCAGACAGTCTGCCCCCTTAGTTAAACTCCAGGGGGATCATCAGACTGTTGGGAGTGGCTGGAACACCAAAATGATAACCTCCTTGTTGACCCCCAGAGGTTCAAGCCATACACTTTTCCCACCTAGTTAAAGGCTACCGTTGCCCGCCACTAGCATGACTTACTTGGTAGGAGGGATGTCTGTAGAGAAAAGGTCTATTTCAGTGTCAGCCAGCAAAACAGCCTTCATTCCCCTAGAGCTGAGCACTTGTTTACAGAATTTGCAACACAGGATGGACACGCGCCGGTCATTGAAACTACAGTTGCTCGTAGACATGGCGTCCGGGGAAGGATGAGGTGTGGGATTTTGAAAATAGAGCAATACCCTCCCTAGTTTGATTCTCCCAGGCTAAAAATCAAATTGCGAGGCCTCGATCTTTTCTAAGCCCGAAAATTGAGAAGGAAATGAGTTCTTTTCTGTTTTCCCGTGGGAGGGTAAAAGTAGTATTTATTGAGTAGAAACCGGGGAGAAGCAGCAACCTTGGCTTTCTCTTTAACTTTCGGGGAAGGGAGAGGAGTCTGAAGTGGGGAGGAGGCAGGCTGCAAGGTGCCTCGGGAACTTCTCTAGTTTTCCCTTTCTCCAGTCTGAAGGATCCTCTACTCTTTAGCTCCTGCTCCTTTTGCAATTCCCTTAGCTTCTCCCGTACAGGCTCTTTTATCTAAAGCTTCCCCCTTAAGCCCCTCCCTCGGAGCGCTCCAATTCCTCTCTCGGATCACGGGCTAAGCGTCCCTACCCACGCGTCCTCTTTGGAAATCTTTCTCCTCTCCCCAGGATTCAGAAATCCCCTCAGCTTTTCCCACCGGGCAATCCCGGGTGTTCCTTAATCCTCCCGCGACCCTTCTCCGCTCTGCTCTTTCGCGGGCCGCCCGCTTCACTTCTCTCCTGGCAGTTCCCAGCCCTCAGCGTGCGGGCTCTCGCGTCGTTCCTCTCGCGACTCCCTCCCCTCAGCTTTCCCTCGTGCCCCGCGCCGTCCCCTCAAGTCTTTCCCGAGCGGCCGCTCCAGAGCTCGCGGTGGTGCTGGTGGGTCGGGGCAGAGGTCGCTTTGGGGGCTCCGTCGGCGTTGGTGTCTCTGCCACTGAACACGTCGTTTTTTGCTCCCTCTTCCCTTCTCTGCCTTTCCAACCGGCTGTCAGTTTGAATTGCCAGCGCTGCGCACCCATTGGAAGAACTAGAGTTCGCCCATGTCCCGCATTGGAAGGCTCGGGAGCCTGCCCCTGACGAGATCTTAGTGGCCAGGAGATCTACGCCCCGCCCCAGTAACGGTGCCTAGATAAATTCGGCTTGCTGGTTGGCCGAGCTTGGCCCCTCCTCCGATCTCATTGGTCGGCTCCGGGAGGTTTGGGCGAACCCTGCTCCCGCCCCAGTGAAAGCGGCAAGGCTCGCCCTTCGCGCTTCTCATTGGAAGACGTTCTACAGTCCCCGCCGTTCTCTACTCTGTATTGGCTAAAATTCTCCGCAACGCCCCTCCTCACTACCCCGGTCCAATTGGTCGTGCCTTCTCTCAAAAGTATGTGTTTGGCTGTTGGTTCTATCTTAATCCCGTCTATCAGTTCTACTTTGGGGTTCGGCAACCCGGGGAGGAGCTTACTCTGTGACCACGCCTCGGTAGTGCTAGTCACACCTCCAAGTTTCGCCAGCCCCTCCTCCTCATTCCTAGCCTCTTGGGATCACCTATTCCTATTGGCTACAGGCCCCATCGGTCGATAGAAAGTGGGCGGTGATTGGCAAGGGGGTGGGCTCTGCTTCCCGGCGGGGTCCTGCGGAGTTGGCGGAGGCTCCTCAGGGGACTGGGGGACCGATCTGCGTAGACGCGGGTGGCGGGGAAGAGAGGGGAGGAGAGCTCTGAGTGGGAAGCGGAGCCGGGGGCCCGGGACCCGTCGCGTCAGAGCCAGGTAAAGGCTCCTTCCCTCTCCCCTTTCTTCTTCCCCGCCGCGGAGCTGGAGCCCTGACTGAACAAATCCGGGCAGAGGCGGGAAGGAGAGGGCGCGGATGCTGCTTTCGGCGTCGCCTTAGCGTTGACGCCCGAAATCCCTCAGACCGCCTCCCTCCTGACCCACTCCCAATCTCCCAGTACAGCCCAAATACTTCTTTAGGACTGCATCTCCGCCCTTTACCGTACTGCCTGGGACTCTGCCTTGGCTCACATGCCGCCGCGCAGTCTGCACCCAGCCCCCTCCCCAAGTCCTCTGCACACTGGCAGCCTTGGTCCACCTTCGGGCAACCGTCGCTGGCATCACCCGTAACCATCGGCTGCTCTCTTCCTCTGTCTCCAAGTCCTGGCAGACAGTCGGGTTACAGCCCTGGACCCAGAAGGATGGGTGTTCCGCACTGCTTCCGGGGCTCTTCCCCTGCCCCAGCCCCCGGCCCGCCCGGAATGGCTCCTCTTCACGCACTCCCGTTCCCAGACCTATATCTGGGTCCCCAAAGTTGCTAATATCCTAGTACTCCATGTAACATCGCGGCCCACGATAGTCTCCTAACTTCCCCCTCACCCCCAAGGTAATCCTCCCTTTGCCCTCTCCTCAACTATCAAGCGTGTGCAGAAGCTCCAGTTATCCGCGGTTCCCGTGCAGCCTCAGGACCCCACCTCTCACCCCCCTCCCCGCTTCCTGCCTGTCTGAACCACCACGCCGCTTCTGCTCCCTGTTCCTCCCTCGGTGCGGCCCTTTCTCCAGGCGCGGGAAGTGGGAGACTCCCGGCGCGGAAAGGGAAAGGGGCGGCCAAGGAGGGAGGGTCGCCGCTGCGGCGCGTCCGGGAGCGAGACGCCCGGCTTTGCACTCGCGTCCCAGTCCCTCCCACCTCTTGGGCCTGGGTCGGAGCGGGATCTCCTCGGGTACCTCCTGGTGCGAGGAGTCGGGACTGCGACCCTCAACGACCTTCCCCCAACCCCAGCCGGGGATTGGGTGCGGTATCTGGGATCTCTGGGCTTGGGTGACCAATTGGGGATGGCCTGAGAGGCGGTGGCTGCCTTCCTCCCCCCCCCCCGCCCCCCACCCCCCGCCTTCCCGGTTTTCCCGACTCCGACCCTCGCCTCTAACCCGTTTCCTGCTTCTGCCGACCACATTGTTTTCCTGGATGTGTCCCGTGCCGAGCAGGCTTTTTCCTGCAGATCACTCCCCCCTCACCCCCCAACATTTTGCTGCCAAGAGAAGCTAGCAACCAAAAACAAAACAACTGGGAGGAGGGGCGCAGGGGAAGAAAAGTTGTGCCCGGGTGGCTTGTCCCTCCCTGGCTTTGATCCCCTTTTAAGTCAAGGGAGTTGCCCCAGCCGGGGGTCGGGGGCCGTATCAGAGGCAGGGCCGGGAGGGTTCCCTCCGGTAGCCGCTGCCCAGCGCTGGCAAGGTTCGGGAGGTCGCCGAGGTGCCGCAGTCCCCGCCCGGAGCCCCGCGTTCCCGCCGCTAGTCCCCACCCCAAGCCCTCGAAGGCGGCTGCTCCAAAGTGTTTTCTTTCAGCCTTAAAACAAAATCCGGAGGGAGCTTCCTTCCTCCCCACCTCGCTGCGCCGGGCTCTGCGGGCCGGGCGGCGTTTGGCTGAGATGAATGGGCCCAGGCCAGGCTGGAAACGGCTTCCCTTACCCCACCCCCGCATCGATTAGGATCTGCGCTGGGGCTGATCGCCCCCTCCTCTTTTCCCTGCATTTACAGGCAAGTGAACCGGAGCAAACGACTTCCGATCCAGTCTGCGCTGCTGCGGCTCCCGTTTGGGATTTGATTTGCAGCATCTTCGAGGCTGTGCAACAAAAAACCGCGAAGCACGCCCAGCCCTCCCCCGGCACCCCGATACGCACCCACTCCCTCCCGGGGACCCAGCTGGGCGAGTCCACATCCCCGCGCCCCCCACACCATGTTGTGCGGAAGGACTTCCACTCCCCGCCTGTGTCGTTGATGTCAGACCCCAGGCCAGCCTCCGGGCGCTGCAGTTCTCCCGGCTAATGCTGAGGCTGCGGCTTGGGCTCTAGCACAGGAACCAACCGCCGCCGCGCCGGCCCCAGCGCCCACCGTCTGCATGTGTCCGCCGTAGCCGCCTGCCCAGCCCGCAGCCCGCGCTCCCCGGAGCGCTGGAGACCACCGCGGGGGGCCCCTTCTGCCCTTGGGAGAAGCGATCTTGGAGGTATTGATTTCGGTGGTTGGATTTTTCCCGTGGATTTATCAATTCACAATTCGAATTTGGAAGAAAGAAGGAAAACATGACGTCTCCAGCCAAATTCAAAAAGGATAAGGAGATTATAGCAGAGTACGATACTCAGGTCAAAGGTAAGGGCTTTGAAAAATAGCATAATGCATATTCTCTGTAGACCATTGAGACATGGATTTCCACCCTGATTTGCAAGATGTTCATTTCTTTGGGTGGAGCAGGCGGGGGCAGGCTGACCCCAGAGGTGGTTTCATACGTGGGTCCGAGCCTCCGAGGGACTGGCCATGCCGGGGGCCACAGGCTCTGGAAAGGAATTTTCGGAGTGGGCTTTAGATTTGTCTGTAGGGCTGGCCATTATTTTGGCAGTCCTTTTCCCCAGGCTAAATAGGGTGGGGGGAGGGGCAGGAGGTTCTTGGAGAGAGAAAGGCGGCAATTTGCCTCTGGGTGTCTGGGTCAGGTTTCCTTGAAGGACAACTGAAATCTGACAGGTGTTTGGGAATTTATTTCAGAGGTTGAAGAGGAGTCCAGGCAGAGAAAGGCAACCTTGAGAAGGTGTACCATTTGGAGAGCCCTGGGAGAGGAGGGGTTTTTTTCTGATGCACTATATCAAAACATGACACTTGCTATGGCCTCAGGCACAGAAAATCTTTGGCCACCTTGGGTGCACCTTGTACCTGCCTGGTCTCTGGTTGTCTGCATTCAGAGATCAGAGAACAGAAAGAATAAGGTCACTCACACCCGGTCTCCGCCCTCACCTAAACCTGAATGGAGTTGGGTTGTTGCTGGGTGGTGCTGAGTCTGGAGAATGGGAAGACATAATTGTTTAACCCTTCTGTGTTGTCCTCTGCTCCAGAATACATGCTGTTAAAGGCCTGCTTACCTCTCTGCAAACATATGAGGGGTAAAGCAAACTGTGGACCTAGAGAAAGCAAGCGACCTGCTAGCCCATCTAGTCCACTGCCTGACTTGGTGCATGAATCCAAACCCCTTCCCAGATAGCCTTTTTCAACCAGCAATTCCCATAGAAGGGGTTCCTGCCTGTGAAAGAGCCCCAGCATATGGTTCTGCAAGGCACCGTCCCTTCTTAGCCAGTCACTGGAAAGAGCCCTGTGGCTCTAGCTCACTGAGACTTCAGCTGGGTAGTGGGAGAGGTGGGTGGCCTTGAATGTTACACCACATGGTTGGAGCTCTGGGTTTTCCTTTGTTTCTGAGTACAGAGGGAGGGGCCCCTCCTTCTTTCCCTGCACCAATGTGAGAAGGCCTTTTCCTATCCTAGAGGACTTGGGAAGGGCCATGCCTCCCCTCTAATGATTGCGGGGAGTGCGAGTAGGGCTAGAGTGTGAAATGGGCAGCTGCTTTATCTCTTGGAAGGTTGGAAGGTAGTTTGAAGTCCCCACTGTGCCTGTAGGATCTTTTTAATGTCATCAGGTTGGTCAATGCTGGAGGTGCCCTGAGGGACCTTCTATCCACTGGGCTGCAAATATTGGTGGGTTTATTACAGAGATGGGGGAGTTGATTGATGGATAGCTTCAGTTGAACTGGGATTGGGAGAGGTGTGGTTGTGAGGTATAACTGAGGTCTTGGCCTCTTGTCACTGTCCATAATCTGGGCCTCTTTTTGTAAACAATAAGCCACTGGCCTCAGTGTCCTGTCCAGATGCACTGCAGTTTGCTGCTGGAATTCCCCCCTGCAGTTTTAACCAGATATGTCATTCTTCTTTTTTTTTTTTTTTTTTTTTTTAATACATCCTATTCTTAACTGTTGCCATAGGGAGCGTTAATAACTTTGACTTTCCCAGATTTCTCTCCAGAAGCACGCCATTTGACTAAGGTGCAAAATGACTTTACATGTATATTTTTTGGAAGGTTCGGGACTGATAGGTGTTAATAGAACTGTATCTGCTGATTCTGTATTGGTGAAGGATTTCTCACAAGTGTCTCAATTAAATACTTTGTGTATTTACAAACATTACTCATTGAGATGATGTAATGCAGTTGACTATTTGGGGTTTGTCTTCATTCACCCTTGCCACAAGCAGGGGACTCTTTTGCTTTGTACTGATATCTTTTCATTAGCACTATTCAGGATCATAGAATTTTATAGGTGGCCGAGCATGATGTCTTACTCAGAGAAGGTGCCCAATGAATGCTTAAGAGACTGATTTGAATGGTTTAGTCCCTCATTTACAGCTGAGGCGAGTATAGAGAAATAAAGAGGCTTGTCCAAGGTCACACAGCTAGATGGTGGTAGATCTGAAACTAGAAGCAGGTTACTGACTCCCAATTCTCTATTCTATTCTATTCATAATTATTATGAAACATCATTTGACCAGAGTAGGGAAAAAAAGACTTAAGAAGCCAAAGTCTGACAATGGATAACAGTAGTAAGTGATAATAATAATAGATTACATTTTGGGTGGTCATTATGTTCCAGCCTGTCCCAAGTGCTTTATAAGAATTGTCTCATTTAATCTTCACTTAATACGTGGAGGTGAATATTACTTCATCCTCTATTCACTGCACGAAGAAACTGAGGCTTAGAGAGGATAAAGAAGCCCTCCCAAGGTCACACAGCCAAACCACAGCAGGTGGACTCCACTTCTTTATTCATCAACTAGTTACTGAGTGCCTTCAATGGGTTCTGGGGACTGATGATGTAGCAGTGAACAAGAAAAAGTCCTCTCCCTCATGAAGCTTGCATTCTAGAGTCTGTGCTCTCCATGGAAGATCATAGAACTTGGAGACAAAGGACCCGGGTTCTGGGTTGGCTCCGCTCCCCTACTAGCTGGAAGCCCTTGGACAGATTTATGATGTTTCAGCTTTTTATGTGTTGTGTGGGACTCATAGTGCCGCCAGTGTTACTTCTCTTATAGATGCCAAGATAAAAAAGAAAATTGCTTTTTTGGTCTGGTGGTTAAGAGCGCGAGTTTTTGAGTCAAAGGGATCCAGGTTTAAATCTCAGTGCTGTCACTCGCTTGCCTCGCTCCTTGGGCAGGTTACCTGACTTGTCCAAGCTTTGGGATCCTAACCTGGAAAATAGGCGACATAATATGTGTTTCCTAAGGTCATTGTGAGGATTCAATGAGCTAGTATATCAAAATCATTTAGCACAGTATCTGGCACTTGTAAATGCTCAATTACAGTAAGGCCTGCTGAAATGGGATGACCATTAAGGCCGCATTGCCTTTTCACTCCCAAAGTGCCCGTTATAGTGATAGGAAACAAGTCTAGGATGAAACTTGAGTTCTAGTTTAAGTTCCTCCAGTAGTAGTGAAAGGTATCTTGGTTCAGTCACTTAAACCCTCTAGAACTCAGTTTCCCATTCTGTAAAATGAACAGGTAAACTGTCTAATTGTTGGCCGCTGTTGTTCTATATGTCTCTGACCAGAGGCCTGCGTCTTGCTTTTCAGTCAGAATGGTTTGAATCAAGGGGACCCTTAATGGACTTTGGGGGACCCTGTCTATCCTGTGGTTTTGGGTCCCTTTAAACCACCTGCTTGCGTGTGCCCTGAGTGACTTCTGAGACTGCAGCCCCAACCCTACCCCAGTGTGGTTTTATGAAGGGCGTGACTCCTTAGCCTGCCTTGGAGCCGACTTCTTAAAAACCATCATTGTTTCTGGTTTGTGGGTGTTCAGATTCCTTTGAAAGTTCATGCCTTTCAATCTCTGACTCGAAAGCAATAATACTCTTCATATTTGTACATGGCTCAATTTACAAAGCGCTTCATATACATTAATCTCGGCAAGTTCTTGACAGATTCATGGTCAGATTCATGGTCATAACCTGAGGCCTTTTGGCCTCTAGTTAGTTAGCTTCTTTTGGGATTGGAGCAGCAAAAGGTGGTAAGGTGCAGGGCATCACCATCACAAGAGGTGGTAATCTAGCTGGCATTTGGATGAGTTCACATCACAGCAAACCCTCCCAGCTCTTGTCCTGTCTTTTGTTCAAGGCTCCTTTTCCTGTACCCTCTCCACACCTTGAGTTTTTACTGTCCCCCAGAAAACTTGAGATTGACAGTTAATGCAAATATTCTAGGAGGAATCATCTGAAACAGAGTGGCACTGTGTGCTGAGCTGTCAAATTCTCTTTCTTGAGAACATTAGGGGTCTTGTCTTTTTTTTTTTTTTTTAAATGTTTTAGAAGAACAGTGCGTGAGCACCACAGAGCTGAGAAGTGAAATTTTGTAATTTCCATCTGGAGCATTTTGATAGAAAAGCCTTTGCCTGGAACAGTTTAACCCTTTCAGGACCCTTTCAGAGCAGGAGATGAAATTTAAAACTTTAGACATATTGTGTGTGTACACACACTTGGGAATGCGGATTGCTGATATTTAAACAAGCTTGTTCCCCGGGGAGGTGTGAGCGGTTCTTCACTCCTGCCAACAAAGGTCTTCTCCGAAGCTTCTTTCCTCCCAGCCCCCATTCCTCAAGGGAGCTTTAAATATAATCAGTTTGTGAAAAGCTGCAGTAAAACATCTCGTTGGAATCCCCAAGCAGATGCTATCATCTTCCTGCGAGATGATTGAAGGCACCTCTTCCTTTGCTCAGGGAAAATAGGACTCTAAGTAAGGTGAGCTCCTGGAAGAAAATGAAGCTCTTGGAAAAATTAAAGTACTGTACGCTCTATCTCCAAGTTAAAAGGCCCTGGAGGAAGGTGGTGGGCAAGGAGCTGGGGATGCTGTGTGCTCTGCAAAGTAGCAATGGTTAGAAACAAGGTTTGTGAGGGGTCCTTAACTTTTCCAATTTCAGGCATTCTCTTGGGGAATGGGAACAGAAATTTCCTTTGGAGAAGCCCATCTGGTAATTATGCACCACACAGGTTGACAGCCTAGACAAGCCCTAATCATTTCTCTGTTTTGAAGTTTACGGGGTCTGACCTGGCCCTGATATGTAGGGTCCACACCCTTTAAAATCAGCAGGTGCTCAGCCCCTGACTCCTAAACTCCCACTGTTCACTCTAGATAAACGTGGGCTGCTGGTGACACCTGTAGGGTTCTCCTTCCAGAAGAGAGGTTTTCTTCATGGGAATTGTGATTACTTTAGACCCTAGACCTCTGAGGGCTTTGTTAGGAAAATATGATGTCATGTTGTAGGGAAAAAGAAGTTGATATTTAGATTTCTACTGGTAATACAATTCAAGTGAATAGTTTTAACTGGTCAGCTACAGAATTGGCCTTTTGGGGAATCTGGGAGAGTTACCTTCAAAGTTGTTTGAATTAAAAATAAGTAATGAGAGCACTTAAAAATGTCTTTGAAAATTACAAAATAACACTTTTACTGATTTTACAATAATGTGTAGGAACTCTCTCTCTCTCTCTTTTTTTTTTTTTTTACGGTACACGGGCCTCTCACTGTTGTGGCCTCTCCCGTTGCGGAGCATAGGCTCCGGACGCGCAGGCTCAGTGGCCATGGCTCACGGGCCCAGCCGCTCCGCGGCATGTGGGATCTTCCCGGGCCGGGGCACGAACCCGTGTCCCCCTGCATTGGCAGGTGGACTCTCAACCACTGCGCCACCAGGGAAGCCCTCTCTCTTTAATTGTGGTAAAATACACATAACATAAAATTTACCATCTTAATCATTCTTAAGTGTACAGTTCAGTGGCATTAATTACATTCACATTGTTGTGTAACCATCACCACCATCTTTCCACAGAACTCTTCATTTTGCAGAGTTGAAACTCTGTACCCATTAAACAACAACTGCCCCCTGCCCACATTTGACAACTCTAGGTACCTCATATAAGTGGAATCATACAGTAGTTGTCCTTTTGTGACTGGCTTATTTCACTTAGCATAATGTCTTAAACGTTCCTCCAGGATGTAGCATGTGTCAGAATTTCCTTCCTTTTTAAGGACATTGTATGTATAATCCTCGTTTTGTTTATCCATTCATCCATCCATGGACACTTGGGTTGTTTCTACCTTTTGGTTATTGCAAATAATGCTGCCACGAACATAGGTATATTCCTATTTTTTTAAAATGTCCTCTACACCAAAGTTTTACAGGCCTGTGTATACATTTCTATATAATCACCTGTCCTCATTAAATTTTTAGAATTAACCTTTAAATATACATCTTTTCATATTATGAGTATATATTTATGTTGGTAGTATAAGCATTGTGTATTAATTTTATACCTTTTAATAATTATGTGAATGACTAAACTTTTATTGTATTTTTAACAGCTATATTGAGGTTTAATTGACATATAATAAACCTCACATGTTTGAGATATACCTTTGATAAGTTTTGGCATATTGTCTACCTATGAAAACATCACAATCAAGATAAGTGAATGAAACCATCACAAAGTTTCTTCATCATAATGTGTTAATAAATGAGTAAGATAATACTGCATTATAGAAATGACTTTAGGTTAAAAATAAATAAGTAAAAGCCAGATATTACCAAGTTTTAAATAATGATCCAAGCTACCCAGATTGGTCCCTGGAAACTTTATTTAACCTCAGTAAATAAAAATAAACAATCTCCCAGGGAAGTTGTGTTAATAATTGTGTCTCAGCTAGTACCATGTTTAGGAGAGAGGGTACAGGACAGGGGAAAAAAGAAAAGAAAAAAATCTTGGATACGTTACAAGTTGAAGAATGACAGTATCTATTTTCCTATAGTCCTTGCTTGAACTAGTCCCCTGGGCCTCAGGCCTCTTCTGAAACTGGTCACAAGTGAGCCAGATGCCAAGGGGAGGGGCTGGGGGCTCCCATGGGAGATCTGCTCAGAGTGTTATGAATATGGCTTCTTTCCTCTAATGATTGATTCCCTATCGTCTGTTGAATAGAGACCAACTTTCCAAGGTGAATATTACTTGGTCTTCAATCTGGCTGCAGCCTATCATGTCAACCATACTTTTTCATTTTACTTTAAAAGGACTGGAGGCCTATCGGCACTATGTGACATTCTTTATTTTTATTTTTTTTGGTCACACCACGTGGCTTGCGGGATCTTAGTTCCTCAATCAGGGATTGAACCCGGGCCCTCAGCAGTGGAAGTGCAGAGTCCTAACCACTGGACCACCAGGGAATTCCCTATTTGCCATTCTTTAGACGCATATACTATTAACTAATATTTTTGCTGTTTGTTTGGGGCTTAATGTACTACGCATTATGCTAAATACTCTACATAAATTATTTCATAATTCTTACACCAATTCTAGGAGGAATATATTGTTTTTATCCCATTTTGCTGATGAAGAAAATGAGGTGTAGGAGGAGATTCAGCGACTCACCCAGAGGCTGCAACTAGTGAATGAACAGGAGTTAGAACCTTGGCCATCACCAGAGTCTAAGTTCTGAGCACTGTTCATGGAATACCTCTTTCTCCCTGCTCAGCCCCACATCTCCACCTACTGAGATCTCACCCTTCTAGTAAAGCTCAACTTTTCTGGGATGCCTTCCTTGGTCACACTGATCAGAAATGACCCTTCTCTCTACTTCATTCACATAGCGCTATGGCATTGATCTTGTACCGTCTTAGGTTTTAAATATTTGTCTTTTAGTCTTCTCTCTACTGCTAGACTTCTGGTAGGAATGGTTTGAGGTTGTGTAGTGCAGTGCAATGTGAAGAGCGTAGGCTTTGGAAGTAGCCCTCAGTCGGAATCTTGTCAATATCACCTGCTTGCTGTATATCCTTGCTCACTCAACTTCTCTTCTGTGACACAGAGATAAGACCAACCTTGCCGGTTTATTGTGAATGTGTGTAAAATGCTAGCTCCATGTATGACAAGTATTAAATGCTAAATAAGTAACGCTTACTATGGGGGGGGGCCCTTCAGATAGTAAACATGTCTAGAATAGTGTTGCAGCCTAAATGGTGGCTCTTAGTAAATATATACTGGCTGTAATGATGAATGCATAAATGAGTCACCTGGACTACTACAAATAATTTTTTTAGAAGTAGTTTCTTAATCTGATCTTGATAATATATCTTGCATAGTACCACCAAAGTGATTTTTTAAAAAACCAAACTTACTGTTCTGCTAAGGTCATAGCATAGACTGTTTACATCCATCACTTCCCAATTACCTTGATCACATTTTTTACCACTAGAAGGCTAAACTGCCTCTCGTTCCCTTACTGCATTATGTTATTTCATGATTCATGCTTTATCCATGCTGTGTCTTCTGTTTAGAATGGGTCCTTTTCCTTGAACCTGGAAAACTTATCCTTTAAAACCCAGCTCAGATGTCACCACCTCCAGGAAGTGTTCCCTGCTTATTCCTATTCTCTGCATAGTGACCCTGTGCAAGATCCCAAGCAGGATTCCTTAGCATCTCTGCACAGGGTTACTCAGCCCACCCTCAGCATCTCCTCAGCAGTGTCTTTGTGCGTATTTGTATATTGCACTCATCATATTACACTGTAATCTCTTCATTTACACCTCATTATTTATAACTAGCTGAGTACCTGGGGGACGGAATTGTCTTTTATTCATTTCCATGTGTCCAGCTTCTGGCATGGAAATGAATAAATACTTATAAATTGAATGTAAACCTTTTCTGAGTTGAGGTTGCATTTGACAGTGCTAGGATGCCTTGCTTCTGCATTTCTCCTCCTACTCCAATAACAAGACTTCTCCTTATGTTAATGTTATTTGAAATTCAAAGTAGATTAAACATTGTGAATATTATCATCACACAGGGACAAGTACAAACTATGTAGCGCTGTGGAGGTTCCCCAATGGGGTTAAGTTTTTCCTTATTTACTACCCCCTCTGCTCCTTTAGAGTCATTGCCCGAGAGCTATACTTGAGTTCTTCCATCATGTCTTTCCTTAAAATTCAAGGAAAATATTAACTCTGAAATTTGAAAGAGTTTAAAACAAAAGTAAGGTTTTTCTGTAATTGAAGAAAAACACGTTCTACATTTGTCCAGGATTTATTCATCATTTAAAACAGATATTCCAGGTCTAAATTTGAGAAAGTTTAGGTCTGTTTTGACCAGGAGTTAAAACAGAGTTGACCTGAAGAAGAACTGCTGGGATACTTTTTCGAGGCATGGTTTTGGAGAGAGCTATTGCCTTATTAGAAGCAGCTGCATGGTCTATGGTAAAAGGGGAAGAAAGGTCCAAAGTGACCAACAGAAAAACTCTCCCCGCTGGTTTTTCTAGTCATTTGGTATTAAGTAGCCTTGACTTTATTTATACATTGTGAAGGAAGGGTTCTGAACTTGAAATATACATTCATGAGGAAGGAAGAGCAGCTGGGAAGTGCACCTCCTCCATTTCTGCATTTCTGTGAGTATTTTAGGATGCCATCTGTTAGGGAGAAGGCAGAGCTTTTTTTTTTTTTTTTTTTTTTTTTTTTTTTTAACCTTTTCTTCTAAAAATGCACTAATCAGTGGGCAGGTGACCCAAAAGGCATCATGAAAGTTGGGACCTTGTCTTTGCTGCCTGAGCCCAGATTCGGCCTTTCAAAATCATAGTAGGGTCTGAGTGCTCACCCTGGAGAAGGTGACCTCACCAGCCATGGGCTCCACAGGAAGACAAAGCACAGAAAACAAAGGGATCCAGGAGCGTGAGCTGGCCAAGACATGATATGCCAGGAGCTTTAAGAAATACATCCTGTTTCTGAAGAGTTGGCACCAATTTCTCCAAGCGTTGAAACCCCTTGGAGATCTGCTCCTTTTCCCCACTAGTCTTTTTCTTGTGTTTATTTATTTTAGGGGGGTGAGGGGAATTTTGCCAGATCTTGTCAGATGTGCAAGCTGCTGTTTGAGAAAGCATCTTGACTGAGATATCTATTTTGGAGCAATACTTCTTTGGGGCCATAACAAACTGAACTACAGGGCAGCATGGTTCCCTGGGAAAGAGTGCTGGATTTGGAGTCAGAAAGCCTTGGTTCTAGTTTGGCTTTGCCATTTACAACTGTGATTTGGGGGGTAACTCACCTCAGGTCTCAAAATTCCTTGTTTGTTTCCTCATCTGTAAAATCGGGACAACAATTCTTGGCCCTGGCTAATGGTGATGGTGATTATGATGAAGATGGCTAGCATTTAGTGAGTATTTCTTATGTCTAAATTGTGTTTGAAGTGCTTTACGTGTAGTCTTAACTCATGAATCTCCCAACAGCCCTATGAGGTAGCTACTATTATCCCCAGTTGACAGATGAGAAACAGGGAGGTTAAATAACTTACTCCAGAGCACACAGCTAGTAAGTGATGAAGGCAGAGTGGGAAACCAGGCCCACTCAACATTGTTGTGAGGCTCCAATGAAATAATTCATTAGAAATGCCTTTGAAACTATGAAATGCCGTGGACATTTAGTTGATTGTTCTCATTTCCTAGTATCTTGATGCGAAAAGGAGTTCTAAATGCAGTGTTCTAAATATCTTCCTAATATATACCTATTTGATCTGCCTACGCCTTGGCTTTCTCATCTAGGAAAGTGGGGTTAAATCAGAAAATTTCTAAGGCTCGCCCCAGCTTTCATGGTTCATTAGTTTTGCTTATTTAAGATATTGAAGGTAGCAGTTTTGCCCCTATTTAGCAGGCACACTTGTAAGTACAAAACCCGTTGTATTCTCTGAATGACACTCTCCCCAGCCCCAGGGCTTGCCATGTCTCTGTGGCTGCTGCACACATGGAGCGTGGACCCCTGTGGTGGCACAGTGGCAGCTGCTCTGGAGAGCATCTGAAGTGACACTTGGTTAGGTGTCACTATCTGATAGAAAGGTGAGCCTCACAGTTGGAGAAATTGAGGTGAGGGATAGTTACTTGATTGACCTGGAGGTGGACTTGTGACTGGGTTACTAGGGACAATAAATGCTTTAATCAGGATAAATATATTAAACCTAGGACTTCCAGTAAGCTCAGAGACTTACAGAGTGAGAAAATTCTCTCCTGATATTGGTGTATATGGTTTTCCCCATCAATGGTCATGGGCCAGAGGTGGAACTTGTGTAACGCTGGGTGTTATAGAAATTTATGTTGTGTGCAGAACTTGAATTTAAAAGAAAAAGAAAATGGAATTTGGGTGATTGTCTTAAATTAAAATTATAGAATAAGGAAGTAGGAGGTTTTTAATCCCTGACATCTGGTCTGGGACAAACTGGGCGGAGGTGGCATGGATGTGGAACTGGGTAGGGTTAATCTAGACATCTGGGCTGTGGGGTAAGTGACTTCAGCCTCTCCCAGGATGTAAGATGGCCTCTTGCCTCTTATATTCCTCTCCATATGTTAAGCCTTTTGTCAACTAAGGGATTTCTTTGTGGATTGTGATGAGGTATGCTGTAATATGGAGTGGAAGTGTTTCCACGTTTGTGTTTGTTTTCTTTCCACCTAGTGAATAAGCTAAGTAACAGTCTGTCGTTTTAAAATGACTACCATTAATAATGATGACAGCTCATATTTTTATCAGTACAGCATTTAAAAAATATCATTCACAAGGAGGGAAGGAGGGCTGTAGGGCCACGGAGAACTAGCTATGTCATGTTGGACAAGTCCTTCCACTTTTGGGATTCTCAGCTCCTCAGCTAGAAAGTAGAAAGATGGATTACTAGTTCCTTGCTTCGTCATTTTTAGGACATACGATCCAGAATGGTTATCTTCAAGTGAGTTGACACATAGAGTTTACATGTTCATAATTGTCCTAAGAGAAGGCTAGAAACCATAGAACAGATACTGTAGGTTCTTCCTACTCATCTCTCCTACTCTTGGTTTAAGATTTCATCTTTTTTAAAATTTTATTTAATTTATTGGAGTATAGTTGATTCACAATGTTGTGTTAGTTTCAGGTGTACAGCAAAGTGATTCAGTTATACATATATATGTATATTCATTCTTTTTCAGATTCTTTTCTCATATAGGTTATTACAGAATACTGAGTAGAGTTCCTTGTGCTATACAGTAGGTCCTTGTTGATTATTTATTTTATATATAGTACTGTGTATATGTTAATCCCAAACTCCTAATTTATTCCTCCCTACCACATTTCCCCTTTGGTGACCATAAGTTTGTTTTCGAAATCTGTGAGTCTGTTGCTGTTTTGTAAATAAGTTCATTTATATCATTTTTAAAAATTAGATTCCACGTGTTAGTTTAAGTTTTCATCTTTTTTTTTTTTGCGGTACGCGGGCCTCTCACTGTTGTAGCGTCTCCCGTTGCGGAGCACAGGCTCCGGACGCTCAGGCTCAACGGCCCTGGCTCACTGGCCCAGCCGCTCCGCGGCATGTGGGATCCTCCCGGACCGGGGCACGAACCCACGTCCCCTGCGTCAGCAGGCAGACTCTCAACCACTGCGCCACCAGGGAAGCCCAAGTTTTCATCTTTAAATGACATTAATAGGCTTTGTGTTTTAGATGTCCTTGGAGTCAGTTGTGCTGTATCTCTTGATCTCTCTTATTTATTCAGTGATTTGTGGTGATGTAAGTTATCTCAACGCTTTGCTGTCAGCAGTTTTAAACAAACGTTGAAGCATTTGGGGTAGATGATATCTGTTGATTTGATTAATGAGGTTCTTGATCTGGATATTTTAAGACCAGTGACAATACAATTTTAAAACACCCAGTACTCTTTAAAACTACAGTGGTGTTCCCACTGCCAAAGCCTGATATCAATCGATACCAGTTAGTTCTTTCTGACAGTACATGTGTGCATGTAAGCTTTCTTTCCTTCTTGGGTCAGGGAGCAGGACTGCCAGTCCAGAAATGCTAGCTCTTCTGGATTCAGCAGCAAAAAGAGTTAATGATTATCCAGGCAGAAACAAACCTCCCAAGTTTTTAACCTTCCATTACCTAAAGTCTTCTCCTTGTTCCTCACAGAAGACGAGGCGCTCCTGAGCACAGGCGTGCGCGTGCACATATACGCGCGCACACACACTCTCTTACAAAACTTAATGTAAAACGATCTCATGTTTATGAGAGCTGGAACTACTTGTGTTCTGCAGGCTCAGTGGGCATGATGTGAAAGCAGGGCTATTTGGCCTGTGGAGATTGCAGATAAGACCATGATATGTAATTGAATAAGAATTTGAAAAATTATCCGATACCATTAGGAGCAGCAAAGCACTCGCTTGTGCTTTTTCTTTCAACGCTCGAGAACTATTTGGAGGAGGAAGGCGCTGCTAGCATTGTTTTCAGGGTGTGGGAACCCCCTCCCGCCCCATGAGCCAAATCTGTTTGCCCAGAGTGTGAGGTCTCTGAGAGACTCTAACAGATCATTTAGTATATTCTTCTGCCCCCGGCAATTCTTCAGTCTAATCATGTCAGGAAAAGGGCTGTCAGCTAACCTTTAAAATCTTTTCCAGAAGAGTACACTGTAGCCTACCTTTCCATCTTGTTCCAGTGACCCAAACTATAAATGGTCAGTTCTTTCATCTGCGGAGCTTGAAACAGGATAAAACAGGAGGCCTGATGAACTGAACTCATGTTTTTGCTACTGCCGCCACTCCCTCTGTACAGACCTTTGCTTCAGCTGGGTTTTCAGTGCCTCAGGGAAGGAGGAGGTAATTGATGAAACTTTCTAGGCGTTGCCTCATGGCTGCTGGGGTGTTCTTCTTCCCAGTATTCTCCCCTCCCCACTGCCACCAGTTTTGGTTCATCTGGTATTGAACAAGGAAATCATGAGCTAATTTCAATCCAGCACCCATTTATTGAACACCTACTATGTGCTTGTTATGTGCTGGGTTGTGGGCATCTAGAGGTACATAACAAGGTTTGGGTTTTCAAGGAGCTACAGCCTATTAAAAGGAATGGACAGGTTACACAAATACAGTGACAGGGCCACAGTGGAGGGATATAGAAGGCCCAGAAGGGAGAGAATAGGCTGACAATGAGTAACATTGATGAGGCTGGTGGAGGAGGAGGGTAGTGATTGCCTCCTGGTATTAATAGAGCGCTTGACAGTCTGAGAAGTGTCTTTCCATACTTTATCTCATTTAACCTATGACTGGCACGACAACGGGGCAGTGTGATTTCAGGCAGTTTTGGTTTCTGTTTTCTGGGCTTTTTGGAAATCTTTTATTTTGAAATAATTACATATTCACATGCAATCTTCAGAAGTAATACAGAGAGCTTGCACATACCCTTTACTTAGTTTCCCCCAATGGTTAACATCATGCAAAACTATAGTGCAGTGTCACAAACAGGACACTGACATTGACACAGTCAAACTGCTGAACGGTACCATCACTAAAGGGGTCGCTCATGTTGACGTGTTATAGTCCTGTCTCCCCCTTCACCTCATCTCACCTCCCTTAGTCCTTATTCCTTAACTCCTGGAAACACTACTCTGTTCCCCATGGCTATAATCTTGTCATTTCAAGACTGTTATATACATGGCATCATATAGTATCCAGCCTTTTAGGATTGGCTTTTTTTCACTCAGCACAAATTATCTGGTGATCCATCCAGGTTGTTGTGTGTATCACTAGATGATTCCTTTTTATTGCTGAATAGCATTCCATTGTATGGATGTACCACAGTTTGTTAACCATTTACCCATTGAAGGACAGCTGGGTTGTTTCCAGTTTTTGGCTGTTAAGAATAAAGCTGCTGTGAACATTCATGTACAGATTTTTGTGTAAACAGGTGTTTTTTTAAAAAAATGGAGGTAATTTATTTTTAAATGGAAAGAGTAGAAGATGGAAAATCTAGGTTTTGTTATTCACTAGAAGTGATGTATATATTTTCCTAAAACTGATCACTTAACTTCTTTTTTTTTTTTTTTTTTTTTTTTTTTTGCGGTATGCGGGCCTCTCACTGTTGTGGCCTCTCCCGTTGCGGAGCACAGGCTCCGGACGCGCAGGCCCAGCGGCCATGGCTCACGGGCCCAGCCGCTCCGCGGCATATGGGATCCCCCCAGACTGGGGCACGAACCCGTATCCCCTGCATCGGCAGGCGGACTCTCAACCACTGCGCCACCAGGGAGGCCCCTCACTTAACTTCTTGAGTCTCAGTTTCCTCATCAATAAAATGGCATAATATATGTTCTGCCTACATGCTAGAGTTGTATAGAGTTGTATAGATAAACTGAGATAATATATGGTAACAAACATTATAAACTCTAATAAAATATAAACATTTCTAAGTAGGACAAGAAACTACCTCACTGTGTTTTCTGGTAGAACTGAGCTGGAAACGTACCCAGAGCAGTTCTTGAATTGCAGTCTAGAAACAGCATTTAGGTGGCCTTTCTTTTTCTTAATATTGATGTGTGGGTGTTTCTTATATATTCTGGTTACTTATCTTTTGTTGGTGATATGGGTTGCAAATACCTTCTCCCAGAGTTGGCTTAACTTTTCACTTTTTATTGGATTCTTTGATGTATAGGAAATTTTAAATTTTAATATACTCAAATCTGTCTAGCTTTTCCTTTATCGTTTGGGCTTATTTTAGAATGCACATACACACAACCTTTCCTATCCTGAAATCATAAGGATATTCTCCTATGTGTTCTTTTAAATGTTTTTAAGTTTTGCCTCTCACAAATCTGACTTGAATAAATGCGGAATTTATTTTTGTGAATGGTGTGAGGTAGGGCTCTAACTTTATTTTATATTCCTAATGGCTAACCATTTGTTCTGATTCCATTTGTTGAAAGGGGCCATCTTTTCCCCCATTGATTTGTAATGTCATGTTTGGACATGTATTGAATTTCCACATAATTGTGGGCAAGATGAGCTTGCCTTCATGCTGTAGTGGTGTTAACACTGTTGCCATCTGGAATGTGCGACAGGGGCTGTTGATGAAGACTTGCATGTCTCCCTCCTGAGGTAGGCAGCAGTAAACTGTCACCATGGCTCCAACCAGAACAGCTCTGCTTTTATGTTTGCTATATTGGGTGTCCACCTCAGATTTTATTTGATGAGCTTCTTACACTTTAAATCTTTTTTGGAAAGGTTTTAAAACTATAGTAGTAACAAATTACGTGTTGGAAAGTGTTTCAGAGATAACCAGGGGTCTTCTGTCTTGTTTTGGGTTGGATTTCAAGGGTAAGCCATGCAGAAGTCAGGACCTAGCGGCGAGGGGAGAATGTGCCAAATAAGTACATGACTTTGCGATTGTCAGTAACCCTGAACGTATCACTTATGCCACCAATAATTAATATATAGGTTCCACGAGAGATTTAGAGCTGTCTAGAATTTAGTGGGTATCCTCTACAATCGCATAAACCAGTGGAGAAAAATTGCCAACGTATAAAAAAAGTAATAAAAAAAATTTAACCGACAGCAATACAAGAAATGACATCAGCCAGTGGATGACTAAAAATGAGTCGTGTTGATAAAAACTTGAGGAATTCAGAGATGGGAGAGGTGTGGGCCAGAATGAATGAGACCTTGACTTACAGAGTAGGATTTGGCTAACTGGAGGGTAGGAGGAAAGAACAGAGGCCATGTGTGCACTTCCCTTGGTGGTGTTCCCACAGCCCCCACCATGCTCACCCCTCCGGCATCACTTCCTACACCGTAATACAATGATGGTTCTATCCACCCTCACCCCACCCCGTACCCCTTCCCGCAGATACACTCTCCCTACCAGAAAGGCGCTTGTGAGCTCTTTGAGGGTGGGCAGCCTTTCACCTTCACATTCCCAGCATCCAGCAGCATGTTGGCATGTGGTAGGCACCCAAACAATGTTTGCTGAGTGAGTGAGTGAGCAGACCCTGGCTAGAGCAGAGGAGTTAAGAGACAGGGGAGTAGGACGGGGCTGGATGGAGTTTGATGATCTTGAAGATCAGCCAGAGTCTGGCTCTGTGCTGCCACGGTCAGAACAATAGAGGCCATCTGGGTTGAAGAGTGGGGCCGTGCAGTCCTGTTTCAGAGACACTCTGGTTGCTCTGGACTGGGAAGGGAGGCTCGCTCCTGCCCACACAGTGTACACCAGTCTGTGCCCGGCCCGGAAGTGGGCGCTGTGAATATGTTGTTAAATATGACCAATTCTTAGTGCCACCGATGAGGGGAGTGTGATTCTCCATTTACTGAACTATCAACTATCAACTGTGCTCAGACAGATGATCTAAGGTGACAGGTGACCTGGGGTGGGGTGGTGACTGAGGCCCAGGTATGTTGGGCTCCAAAGCCTGCTTGTTCTTTTACCCTTAGTACCATGTTTGTCCACATTATAGTCAGAGACGCTACTAAGGTTGGAAAATGGGCTACAGAGACAGGAGCCAGGGCCGAGGTAAGAGTCAGGAATGCCTGAGGTTTCTAGCTTGGGAGACAGAGAGGACAATGGTGGCGATGGCAGAAATAGTCACGGGGAAGTCGGGGTGCCGCACTTGCCGAGAGAGGGAGCAGGGAGCGTTATTGTAGACATCCTGAGTTTGAGGTGACAGTTCCATTCAAGCAGGAATGGCATCAGGCAAGTGACAGTGCCATCCCTTCCCCACTCCTGCCACCCCACTTTCATTAAATCTGTCATTTTCCTTTCTTCTAAATTGGGAATGTTGCAGAGAAACCGTGAAATAGATGGCACCTCACTCCCATGCCAGATACCTGACCTCATTTGCAGCTTCTTTACATTTCAGTTTGAGAAATGTTCTCCCTTGAAGGGGGACTTACTGTTTGTGTTCAGGAATTAATAGCATTTTCTTTCCCCAGTCCCTGTAGGGGATGAGCACAGCTAAACAAGGAAAGGAAAAACTTGAGCTCCTAGCTGTCCTGTTCTCCTCTGATAAACCTCTCTCCGGCCAGAGATTCGGTTAGAGGCCCCTTTTGAGGGTCAACCTGTGAATTAAAGAAAAGTCAAGTCAAACCCCACCACCACCCTCCACCACCGGAGCTCTCAGGGGTTGACAAGGAGCTGGCAAAGGAACAAGTTATTTTAAAAGCATCCCAAGGGAGAGTGGGAGAGGCTGAGTTCAGCGCTACTTGACTGGGTGGTGCCTGGGCTGTTTCAAGGTGTGGGAGCAGAAGTGGCTAATTGTCCTAATTTGAATAACTTTGCGATGGTGAGATAGAGGTCTTGATTGGAGATTGTGACGTGGAATTTGTTGAGAGAGGAGATCAGACCAAAGCTATTTATGGGAAAACATATTTTCGATATTGGCAGTTGGACCGAGTGGATGCCACCATCACCTCCAAAGGCTTTGACTCTTTAGTGTTATTTCTGTTTTGAGCAGAATGGCCTGTGATTGCTTCTCATCCAATGTGCTGGATACAAGGAGACTGTAGGAATTATTATAATCTCTTTTTAAAAAAAATTTCTGAGTAACAAAGATTATCCACAGTTGGCTTGGGAATTTTAAGCAACCAGATTTTAAGCAATTTGGTAGGAAAAAAAACACCCAAATGGAGGTTTGAAGGCTTGCACACCAGTCCCAGCTTTGACCCTTAACTACATTAACTACACGGCCTTGGGTAAATGCCTAACCTCTCCTGGCCTCAGCTTCTTCAGATATAAGATGACCATGTAATAAGCATACCTAGGGGTTGCTGTGTTGATTAAATAATATAATGCTTGTGCATCTGCTTTGTAAATTACACAGTCCAAACAAGTATACATTAAGATTTTATTTGCTGTGACAGAAAATGGTGGATGGGCTCCTGGAGTTTGTTTTAAGGAGACTTGACCTGTGTAACATTGACTCAGGATGTTTGTTAAAGTGAATCACCCGTTGCCTTCTGGGCCATACTTGAAACGACATGCCGTGTTACGGTGAACCTCTTTTGTACCACCCCAAGTTTAGGTTTGCTCTTACACAATTTGGGTGAGATTTATATGCACACCCATTCTTCCCCCATAAGAACAAAACAACGACTTGGGCAGGGCAGACATCAAGATAGTGACTTAGCAGGCAAATAAATATGTGATTAATAATGTAGATTTGGCCTGATATTAGTGTGGGCCTCTGTATACAGATGGGTAAATGATAAACAGCAAGTCTGCCAAGTAGAGCGTGTTGGGGAACCTATTGGCTTCTGTCTATGCTTTAAGTATACTATGCTGATGCTGTTCTTGGTGTTTAACTAAATACATTCATACCAGTTGCATTACTTTGAACTTATTTATTTGTACATCTTTCTCACCTACTAAACTGTGAGCTCCTTGAAGGCAGGGACTGTCCCTGTTTATGTTTGTTTTTCTGGCATCTAGTGTGGCGCTTTGGCACACAGTAAATGTTTTACTGGATTAATGGATGAATGAAACTCTTGGCACTTTTATTCAGTTAAAAGGATTTTTGTGGAAGGTGTAGATTGTGATTATTTGTGTTGTCATCTGCTAATTTTATAGATGTCTCAACTGGAGACCATCACTGTGGAGGAGAGACCCATATTTATGCAAAGCTGGGTTGTGGCAGTTGCCGCCTCCTCCTTCGTCGGCCTGCAGCCAAGCTGCCTTGGCCTGATGGTGCAGTGGTGAGCACTGACTCTACACTGGCCTGTGGCCTCTTAATAGAATAATGGCCTCCCTCAGCCCCTATCCCCTTTGCCTTCTGTCTTCCTCAGGCAGTCTTCCTCATGCACATGGTTGTCTTCCTCACAATTCTTCCTTCCCTTCTCTTTTCCAGTGCTTATCCATTATCAAGGAAATCTTTCCAAACCCTTCTTGCTGATGGTGTATTCTTCTTCATGAGTTAGAGCCCAAACTGAACACCGTCCTCCAACGTACCTTAATCATGGCAGATGAACTGGAAAAGCACTAGTGATGAACCTGAAAGCACTAGTGATGAACCCCTCCACAAGGCTCACAGTGAAATGAAAGCAATAAAGCACCAGTGCTGTCAATGTTGAAAGCCTCTAAAATTGCCCCTAAGCCTCCTTTGGAATCCCTAAAAGTTTCCATTTACCTCCTCATCTTTCTCAAATGAAATTTCTTCTTTCTCAGGCATCAGTTTAAAAACAGCAAAGCAAACAAAACCCTCCACAACCTATTTCTTATTCCATTTTGCACCAGTGGAAAGAGAATGGGATTTGGAGTCAGCAGGCCAGTGTTAGAGTCCTGTTGCCACTTAGTATCTCTGTGACTTTGAAGAAGTTTCTAGGCTTTCTGTGCCTCTATTTCCTCAATGGTTGACAACATCACCATGTTGTACCAAATATCACCTATCCACAGAGTCATGGTGAAGTTTATGTGTATGAAAAACTCTTTGTAGCTAACAAAGCACCATATACATGTCAGGTATTTCTATCGTTACACTGGTTTTTCTATATCATGTTTCATTTGCACATACTGGATATTTCAGTTACGCTGTGGGCTGAGTCAGTTTTCTACCAGCCTGAGATCTGAAACTCTATCGCATGCCTTTTATGGGGAAATGTGTTTGCACTTCAAACACAAACTTACAAATAATCTTGTTATGCAACATACTCTTGGTAAATTAATTGAGAGCTGTCTCTACATTGTTAGGTGTAGATGATAGGAACTCTATTTTATACTTCTTTTGTACCTGCCCCTGATGTTTTGCATAGTGCTGGGCATTTAAGATATACTGTTGTTGATAGTTTGAAAATCAACCTTTTTTAAAAAAAATTCTTTTAACTTAAAAAAAATTTATTTATTTATTTGGCTGCATTGGGTCTTTGTTGCTGTGCTCAGGCTTTCTCTAGTTGCAGCGAGCAGGGGCTACTCTTCGTGCGGTGTGCAGGCTTCACACGGGCTCTAGGTGCGTGGGCTTCAGTAGTTGTAGCGCACAGGCTTAGTTGCTCTGTAGCAAGTGGGATCTTTCCGGAACAGAGATCGAACCCGTGTCCTCTGCATTGGCAGGCAGATTTTTAACCACTGCGCCACCAGGGAAGTACTGAAAAGCAATCTTAATCATGACCTAGAATCATTCTTATTTAGCAGCAATCTCAGTGTCTTGACTTAATATAAAACTAATTTATTTTGGAGCCAAGAATGGGAAATTGGAGGACCTTCTTCTGTATCTGTTTTGGTCTTGCAAACTCCAAAGTTGGATACATTTGAGTAAAGAAAATCAAATCTACTTGCAAAAACATTGTCCAAAAGAATGACATGTGTCTGCCAGTTCCTTAGTATGATTTTTTTTTTAAGATGACATTCTTTCTTAAATAGCCAAGGGAACCATTTCCCAACTTCTTATCTTGTTGGGGGTGTTTCTGAAAAATATACCAAGTGTGAGAACCTGTAAGCATGGAGTTTATTAATCTGCTTAAAACCAGTTTTCCGGGCTTCCCTGGTGGCGCAGTGGTTGAGAGTCCGCCTGCCAATGCAGGGGAATGCGGGTTCGTGCCCCGGTCCGGGAGGATCCCACGTGCCGCGGAGCGGCTGGGCCCGTGAGCCATGGCCGCTGAGCCTGCGCGTCTGGAGCCTGTGCTCCGCAACGGGAGAGGCCACAGCAGTGAGAGGCCCGCGTACCGCAAAACAAACAAACAAACAAAAAAACCCCCCAGTTTTCCTTCAATTAGGTGCTCTTTAATGTCAACCATTATACTTTTGTCTATAGGAAACAACTCAAGTTTAGTCCTGTCCTGCTCAAGTTTAGTCTACAGTACAGTTGGACTGGGCTGTAACTCAAGCAGTTGCTTAAGTCCAACTGTAAGCAGTTGAGGGGTAGGGTTGAAAAAGAAAGGCTATTGAATACGCTGCTCAAGAGAGTTTAAAGAAAAGAATAGAATACTTTTTTAAGGAAAGGTATGGGGTGGGGGTGGCAGCGGGGCTGCTTCTGAGAGGAGGAAGAAGGCTGGACCATAGCATCTTGCAGTCTTAGTTCTGTTTCGGAAGCTTCCTCAATTTGTGCCAAAGTTGTGTAATGATGTTCACTACTGTTGAAGGTCTTCTTGGTTTGATTTGGTTTCACTGTTCTGAGGTTCCCTTTGTCTTATCTTGTGAGCATATCTCGGCGAATACTTAAATCATTAATGACTCTTTTGGCCATTTTCATTATCTGCCAAGCTGAAACCTGGGTGTGGTGGAAACCTGTGCAGGCCTGCTTGGCTGGGCTGCACCTGAGCACCTGAGCAGCTCCTAGCATCTTAGCTGTCAAAAGGCCACTAAATAAACAGCCTGATTTTAATAGGAGACCCGATCACTGCAGATCCTTGAAAAGGAGTCAGAAGGCTAGTCAAGGGTGGCTCTCTTCAACCTGAAGGACTCTTCAGCAATTAACACCTTGCCTCTCTTTTTTAGGCAATGTCTTTTTTTTTTTTTCCTCAGAGACTGTATCTGGGTTTGGTTTTTTTTTCTTTCAGGATTTCTATAGCTTCTTTTTTTCAGAGACTCAAAGTACTTTTAGTTCTGTCATCTCATTTATTCTCTGTAGGAGCAGGAATTAGGTGTTGATGGAGGTGAAGTGGTACATCACTTACTGGGCTGTGGAGTCCGTGTTCCATGGGCAGTTACAATAGGAGTTCTTCTAGTTACTTGTTGCCCAATTTATACACACACACACACACACACACACACACGCACATATACACACACACACACGTATATACATCTTACCTATTTCAAACAAAATGGACGATAGTGTCACAGTTTAATGTCTCCTAAAAGAGAATTTTACATCTTAGTAATTTTCTGTATTTTAAATATCTAACTTATGCCTCATAAGGAGAAAGAAGAAAGGAAGAAAGAAAAAAAGAAAGGGAGAAAGAGAGAAGGAAAGAAAGGAAAGACTTTTCTGCTTTTGACATGAGTTGTTGAACTTATTTGTCCCTTGGTCAGCTGGTCAGTTGCCACTTGGGTTGAGAGAAAGACGTTCAATCAGTGTTTCTGCTACATCGGCATGCTTTGTAATGGAAATGAAAACGACAGCATGTTTTTGTCAGTTTAAATGAATAGGTTTCCTTTAGGTTGATGCTAGAGTTGGTATTAGAGGTAACTCTCAGCCTATGAACGCTGATGATTAATTATGGAAATGCCTGATGGAGGCACTTGATTTTACCTCAGCGTCTTATTTCCCTGTTGGTGAAGTGTGTGCCAGCGTTGGCATTTCTTGTGAGTACAGGAGTGAACCAGGACACCGTCTCTGTGGGGCCTACCAGAGAGCCTTACCCTGTCTTTAAAGCCTTCAATTCGATTTCTTTAAAAGATATTCATTCATTCATTTTTTCATTCATGCACTCAACATGTGGTGATGCATGTCCACTATGTACCAGGCTGTGGTCTGGTGCTAGAGACAGTTACCAACAAGACAGAGCAACTGTCTGCTTTCATGGAACTGTAATCTTAGTGGGAGAAATGTACAGTAAAAAGATAAATGGATCAATTAATAGGGTAATGAAAGGTAGTTGAGTATTCTGAAGGAAATAGAGAAATCAGGTGGTGCGGGAGTTCCCTGGTGGCCTAGTGGTTAGGATTCCGGGCTTTCACTGCTGTGGCCCAGGTTCAATCCCTGGTCTGGGAACTGAGATCCTGCAAGCTGTGCAGCGCGGCCAAAAAATAAAAATAAAAAGAAATCAGGTGGTGGATTCAAGAGTGGCTGGCAGGGATCAGTGTGGGAGGAGCTTACTTAACCCATGTGTGGTCAGGGAAGGCCTCTTGGAGGTGACTCCTGAAGATCTGGGGGCAAGGGAGCAGCAGATGCCGAGGTCTGAAGGTGCTCGTTTGAGGAATAGAAGGAAGGTCTGCGCAGCCAGAGGTACAGAGCAGATGGGAGACGGATGTGGAGTGAGGTGGACTAAGCAGGCAGGGTCAGACCACATGGCCTGGAGAGCACGGTCAGGACTATGCATTGATTCTGGTGGGTGCAGTGGGAGGCCACTGGAGGGCAGCCGCAGGGGAGTGGAATGTCTGATTCATTTATTTATTTTTAAGATCACGCTGCTTGCTGAGTGGAAAACAGACGTTAGCTGGTAAAAAGTGGAAGCAAGGGTATTAGTTGGACTCTTGGCAGTAATCAAGTGAGAGATGTTGGTGGCTTTGACTAGGTGAAAAGTAGACAACTGTGAGGCTTGTTTTCTCTCTCCACCAGGTGAAACTAGAATGAATGGAATTCTTTTTTTTTTAATGTGTATATATATATATATATATATATATATATATATATATATATATATATATATTCTTTTTTTTTTTTTGTGGTACGCGGGCCTCTCACTGTTGTGGCCTCTCCCGTTGCGGAGCACAGGCTCCGGAAGCGCAGGCTCATCGGCCATGGCTCACGGGCCCAGCCGCTCCGCGGCATGTGGGATCTTCCTGGACCAGGGCACGAACCCGTGTCCCCTGCATCGGCAGGCAGATTCTCAACCACTGCGCCACCAGGGAAGCCCTATATATATATTCTTAAAAAAATTTTTTTTCCATTATAGTTTATTATAAGATATTGAAGATATCTTGTGCTATACAGTGCTGTACATTTACTATGCTTGTATATACTTGTGCTATACATTTACTATGTTTGTTGTTTATCTATTTTATATATGGTAGTGTGCATCTGTTAACCCATATTCCCAATTTATCCCTCCCCTTCCCCCTTCCCGTTTGGTAACCGTAAATTTGTTTTCTATGTCTATGAGTCCATTTCTGTTTTGTTATTAAGTTCGTTTGTACTATTTTTTAGATTCCACATATAAGTGATATCATATGGTATTTGTCTTTCTCTTTCTGACTTACTTTATTTAATATGATAACCTGTAGGTCCATCCATGTTGCTGCAAATGGCATTCTTTCTTTCTTTTTTTTATGGCTGAGTAATAGTCCACTGTGTATATATACCACATCTTCTTTATCCCAGAATGAATGGTATTCTCAAGATGGATTTAAAAGGAGCATTTGCAAGGATGAGCGGCAGGACTGTATGTGGAGCTCTGATTCCCATTTATGCAGGGTGGATAACACACCTTTCTACAGGACAGCATTGCCATTTACAGCCCAGGCTCTGTAGGATGATATGGCAGGCCTGCAGATAAGACCTACAACTCTGCAGGCCCACTTGAACTTCTTTGTAAACCCACTTGAACTTATCTGGAACAGTTTCAAGCTTTAGTTCTCTGTTTGCCTGAGGCTGGGCAGAAAACCAGCTATTGGGTGTGATTCGGGGGCTGTTGTCAAGGTCCCCTGTGGGGGGATGGGCTGAAGACGTCTCTTCCACTAATAGCTTTACCTGTTTACAATGGCCTCTTCCCTCACATTACTCAAAAGTGCTATTTGTGTATTTATACTTGAGTGTGAGATTGCATTTGTTTCCTATAAGAGGTTTTGATAAGGGTCTAAGCCTACTAGATGCCAAATTAGGGAAGGAGAGCATCTCAGGGGAAAGTGACCATGTACATGTGGCCAGAACTAGAAGGTTGTGGCACCTGCAATTGAACCTACTTAACAGTTTTGCTTAGGGAATTCCCTGGTGGTCCAGTGGTTAGGACTCAGAGCTTTCACTTTCTGAGGGCGCGGGTTAAATCCCTCTTCGAGGAACTAAGATCCCACAAGCATATGGCGCGGCCAAAGACAAAACAAAAAACCAATTTTGCTTAGCCTTGAACTCTTGCCCTCTCAGAGAATTAGTTTTCTAATTTTGATAATGAAGAAGTTGGATTCGATGATCTCAGTCCCTTTTAGCTAATTTTAGCAGGGGGGTTTGTACCTAACTGCCCAGGCTTCGGAGTTTTTCCCCTTTAGTCCTTCTGTGAGAAGATCCTGCATTTTCTTTCCTTTTCCTCTGCCTGAAAGGGTGCTCTGTGGCCACGGGTAAATGCCAACTCACTAGTTTCCCCAGGAAGGGGAGGGTGCATGCTTCCAGAGGAGTATCTGCCATGGTGTCTGCATTCTGGTCGGATGGCCATGCCCAATAGCTGTGCTCCATGTTGGGAGCTTATCTTTGGGAACCAGAAAGGCCCACACGCCCATAGTAAGTGACCTTTACATAGTGAAGAGGTGGGCGAGCAGAAAGAATACTCAGGTCAAGGTTTTCCGGAGGGAAGATTTTTGAACCATCAGCTATTAATTAGAACAGAATTTCCCTCCGCATCTGAAGATCGTCAGGAAATATATATAGCAAGGAGGTCCCAAATGCCGGGGAGCAAACATAATTACAGTTACCTCATAACGGCTTAGCATTTTGTGCCTTTTGAAATTGGTTCACATATGTAATGTCATGTGACCTTAAAATCCTGTGAGGTAAGCAGGGCAGAAATTATTAACCTCATTTAACAGATGGGAAAAGTGAAGCATTAGGTAGGTAAGTGACTTGTCCAAGGTCCCACATTTAATACAGGTGAATTAGAATTTAGAATGCAGAATTTTCTTTTTAAAACAACTTTATTGAGGTGTGATTTATATACTAGAAAATGCACCCACTTAAAACCTAGAGTTCAGTGAGTTTTGACAAGTGTACACACTTGTGTAACCGCAGTTGTAACATGCTGAGCATTTCTATATCCCCTCAAATTCTCTCCTGTTCCTTTTGCATTAATTAATCCCCCCTCCAAGATCTTTTGATGTCTAATCCAGTGCTCTCTTCATTGTCCCATACTCCGATTTGACAGTCTTTTTAGCTCTATTCTGCTGCAGAGAATACAGGCTGGTAGCCAGCCAGCCTCATCGCGTTGAGTTATTAGAGTGAATGGGAAGCCAGTAGGTTGGTTACTCCAGTGTTGGTTCCTCCTTCCCAGGCTACAGAAAGTTCGTGTGGGTTCCCCTCTCAGGAGAGCTTGAAGAACAGGACACCCACTCACCTGCCTGTACTGGCTTCCCTGTAGTCTGTAGAGGGGAGCCGGAGGTGATGGGGTGATGGAGGAGACGACCTCTAGGGGATGCCTGACTCCCAGATCGTCTGCTCAGTCTCCTCCATGGAAACCAGCTCTCTGCTGCTTAGTTGCAGTTCCCTAAGGCCTTAAGCAATCCGAATCCCATATCTGATGAATGAATCCCCAAAGGTGTTGAAGATCCCAGCTCTGAAAAATGAGCAAACCCTGAATTTCATAGTTACGTAGGGCGGGTCTGGGAGAGAACTCTCCCTTTGCACCTGAGCTAGGTTCTGAGGAGAGACACTTCCCGATATGCTGTACCCAAGTCCCGGATTTTGACCAGAATGTCTGGCACATTCCAGAGGTTTCGGATGTCTGGCCCGGTTGCTGTGTAGCATCCAGCAAAGGAAGAGAAGGGGCCTGCCCCTTTTCATAGCTGGCATTGCCCCCAGACCAGCAAGATAGAAGATGGTGTCCTACCTAGCTGAAACCCTAGAGTGGCCACAGGGGGTGACCCAGAATGCAGTCTCTGCTTTTCTAAGGTGACATTGCTCCCATTTCACCACCCAGTTGGGGGACAGCCCGTGTGCTATTAGCAATGACGATAATCCCTTCCTTTCATTTGTTTTGGGCTGTGTGAGTTTTTAGGGCCCTTTTCTATCCATTATCTCCTTGTTCTTCTCAATAAGTCTAGTCCCTTCTGTGAGGGTAAAAGCCCTGTCTCATCTGACTAGGACAGCTGCAAGGACAGAACAGACTCAGATTTCTCCTCTGCAAAGGCTCATCTTAAAATCTAGGGCCCTACGGTATTGATTTTCTTCTAGTTATCTTTGCAAATTTCTCTGGCTTTGCTGAAGGGGGAAAAAGTCACCAAGCTGCATGCTTGAGCTTCAGGTTTCTCCGTAGCTGGTAACCCCTGCCAGAAAAAAATTCTTGTGTAAAGAATTGAGCCTCAGGCACTGGTTTTTGCCTTGTATGCCCTTAAATGTCTAGCTCTCAACAGCTGGTGGCCATCCCTCGCCTCCATCTTTAGTTTGCTGTTGACCTCAGCTCGGTGAGTCCCTGGTGTTGACTCCTTGACCTCGCTGCCCTCCTGCAGGGGCCTCTTGTACCATATGGGCTTAGAAAACAGTGGGCTTCCTGTGTTTTGTCTACCAGCAAAGCTGGGTACCCAAAGGCCCCTGTGACAACGCCATGTGGCTGACTCCAGTGTGCTGTGAGAAGACAGTGTTAGAACAAAGACTTAGTTGAGAGCCCCAAGTGTGTACATTTGATGTGGTTGCACAGAGATTGGGTCAAAGGTCAGCTCACGTCTGCAGAGAGGGACAACTCCAATTTTGCAGAGGTTACAGGCCGTAGTGATGCTGTTTCTTGCATATCCCATTGGAGTTAGCTTTCTAAAGGTCCATGAAGGTTTCATTCCTTTTCATGCCCCAAGAGAGCTTTCCATAGCAATGAAAGAAATGCAGGAAATGGGTAGAATTTCAGATGGCCAAAGAAGGTTGCCAAGAAAAGTGTCTTTTAAAGGAAAATTTTTTGGAGATGCTCTGTGGGTGCTGCTGGTCACCTGGGGAGACGTTGGCTTTATTTGACAATTCCCACCTTCCACTTAGGCTTCATGTATACACTCGTTTGGGAACTAGGGAGGGGAATAATACCCTCCCCAAGGATCTGTGGCAGAGTGCGTTGTCCCCAGGACCAAACGGAGCTGTCGCAGCTGAGAAACAAATTGGCTCAGCTCTCCCCAAAGAGCTCAGAGCTGTGTGGTTATTTCCTGTCTTTTTCCCCTTGTATTTTCCTCTTTGCAGTTTGAATTTTCCCTTTCCACAGGAAGTCTCAGCTGCCGAACCCCCAGCGTTCCCCAGGCCCAGATGGGCTGCTGCCTCTCTCCTTTTTCCCTCATCAGCCTAATCACTTCTTCGTAGACTCTCTTGGAGGAAAGAAGGGTTTTGTTCACCCGCCTCTTGGAAGGGCTGCACCCTACCAAGACAGATGGCGGCCTAGCCTATTTTTATCTGTCTCCAGGGAAGAAGATTCCACAACCTATTTTGAAACCTGTTCCACTGATTGACAGCTCTCAAATTAGGAATTTCTTGCTGATATCTGACTTAAAATTCGACAGCTGTCATTGAAACTCATTTCCTTTTCTTCCTTTGGAAGGAGAGAGATCCTCGAGGTCACTGGGGCCGACCCCTAATGAAGGAAATGAGACCCACAGATTTCCTGACTCCAGATTGAAATGGAAAATAATTCCTCATCCTCTCATTGAGGATCCCATCAGTTTGGGAATATGCCTTTGAAAGCACACGTTTGGGTGCCATTGTGTGAGAATCAATTTAATTTTCTGGGGGAAAACATGTGATTCTGGAGTGGGAATGGAAGATGTAAAATGCAAGGCATTAACTGCCTTACTCTATTTTGTTTCTAGTGAGAAAGTTAAATGATGCTTATAGAATTACCTTGCCTCTGTTGGCAGAGAAAATAAAAATAAACTCAGCTCTCAATATACAAAGGCTTCCCCAGTTCGTTTCCCTCCTCTCGTACCAATCCCGTGTCTTTAAAGAAAAAAAAAAGGGTTGGTATTTTTCTCTCCTCCATCAATGGGATCCTCCATACGTTAAATATGTCTTTTAAAAATATTGTCAGGAGACTGAAACTCTGCTGAAGGCTCCCTTTTGCCTCGGCTTTCTGCTCCTGCAGACTTTTTTTTGACATGAGGCCCCATGCTGCTTTCCCTTAACAGATTGCATCTTGATGGCATAAAGCTCTGGTGGAAAGCTAATGATGTCGGTTCAGTTTCAGTGCCTGGAATCTTGTTATGTGGGATAGAAATCCAGCGTTCTATCCAAATTAACAGAAATGTATTAGACTGACTATCAAGGGGTCCTGGGAAGAGATCTCACTCCTCCTTGATAGTTAGTACGTGTGTCTTTTCTCAATAAAACATCACCTGAGACATTTCTTCTTGCAGAGATGGCATCACGTGCCAAGACCTGTGACCAAAGCTGAGGTGGCATCTGGGGCATCCTTCATCTCTTGGTCCATGCTTCAGGCTACGAGTAGTCAGTGTGCAGCTCATGCTTACAAGGGTTAGCATCTCAGTCTCTGGAAATTTGGCTAAAATTCCATGCACTTTGTCTGTTTGAGAGACGTTTAATGGGTCTATTTTATAAAATCCCAGGTCAACCTTCTATGCTACCCAGTTACATTGGACCGAGGGAGTATAAACTCATTTTGCTGTTGGCCTAAGAGACACAGGCAGGTATAGTGGGGACACCTTCTTACCTGGGCAACTGGACCAGTAGTTGGTCAGTCAGTCCCAAAAGTCAGTTACAGCAGAGAATCTTAAAAAAAAGAAAAGATACCGTCCCTAAGCATTTTATTTAAACTTCAAAATAAATAAATGTACATATATTCACAAATCTTTTGATGTGGACCAGGGCCTTTTCTTAGAGTGAGATTCTCCTGAGTAGAGTTCTGTTGACTTTCTTTAATAAACTGCACACTTAACACATTGTCTGTGATTTCCAGTTTGTCTCTTTAAGTAAAGTGAATTCTTTAATACACTTGAGAAATAAAATGCATAATGTTTCTAGATTTTTATAGTTCCACCAGTACAATTTTTTTTTTGCGGTGTGCGAGCCTCTCACTGTTGTGGCCTCTCCCGTTGCGGAGCACAGGCTCCGGACGCGCAGGCTCAGCGGCCATGGCTCACGGGCCCAGCCGCTCCGCGGCATGTGGGATCTTCCCGGACCAGGGCATGAACCTGTGTCCCCTGCATCGGCAGGCGGACTCTCAACCACTGCGCCACCAGGGAAGCCCCACCAATACAATTTTTTACCGTTGTCTTGCCCGCACCTAATTCATCGGCAGTTTTTTTTAGCAACTTGCCTTTATCAAGTTTTTCCAAAACATTCAATTTATTATTCATAGAAACACCTTTTTTACTCACTTTAATTTAATCACTTTATATAATACATAATTAAAATAATATCTGTTATGAACAGACTACTGACCCTGGGGAAGCATCCAGCCTTGGCTGATGGGGCAGAAGGGAGCAGATACACAAGAAAAAGGCCTACTACTAACAACCCAGCCAGTGTAGTGTAGAGAGCAGTTGAAGTATGTCACATAAACTGGCAAGTTGGTTAAGAGAGCATCGTCTGTATATATCTCTCCTTTTTGCATCCATTGCTTGGTATATGGAATTTTATCTTAGCACCTATAATCGTAATTCCTCTATTAGACTATAAGCTTAGGGAGGACAGGGCCCATGTCTTATTTATCTGTATATCTCTAGTTGCCTAACATAACGCCTGGCCCATAGTAGATGCTTAAAAGTGTAAATTGTCTTATTGATTCTACATGTGTGTGTGTATGTGTATATACACACACATATTGAGTGTAGTGTTGTACACATAGTTGGCGCCAGACAGCTCTTTCTCAATAAATGGATCTATATGTGTATCACTGCACACAAAATTCAAATAAGAACCTTTAGAATGTCTATTGTTCAGGTTTTTTTTTCGCACTTGTTCCTTCCGTTTGCAGGAGCAACTGAAATTGACTGTGGAGCGTTTACCCTTGGGTTAGAATGACATGTCTTTTAGGAAGATATTTTCTTTCTTTTTAAAATTAATTTATTAATTTATATTTTGGCTGTGTTGGGTCTTCATTGCTGCGTGCGGGCTTCAGTAGTTGCAGTGCATGGGCTCCGTAGTTGTGGCACGGGGGCTCTAGAGCACAGCAGGGTCAGTAGTTGTGGTGCACGGGCTTAGTTGCTCTGAGACACGTGGGATCTTCCTGGACCAGGGCTCGAACCCGTGTCCCCTGCATTGGGGCGGATTCTTAACCGCCTCGCCACCAGGGAAGTCCCTAGGAAGGTATTTTCTTAATAATAGCTATACTTCATTCTTAGAATAATAAAAATAATATCAATAATAATTAGTATTTACTGAGTACTTACTATGTGTCAGGCACTGTGCTAAATGTATATTATCTCAGTTAATTGCCACAACCCTGAAAGGAGACACAACAAAGAATGTTGTGTTATTATTTCTACTTACAGATGAGGAACGTTTGGAAGGCCTAATCTAGGAACAGTTGAGTGATGAGTACTGTTTGTTTTCAGAGTGCTGCTTCTTATTTGAGGGGTTTGGTCCCTCTAGGTGGGGTGAAAGGAGCCCTTGGATCTAAAGAGAAGGCCTAGAGGGAGAAGCTGTACTTGCTTTTGGCTTTCTGGGAGCCAGGGTAGGCACTCTCTGGACTCCAGAGAATAAAAAGGATCCTTGTGACTGCGTGTTGCTCAGAGTGTTTGAACAGCTCCTGGCAGGTGGTAAGGAAGAGCCAAGGTGGCACTGAGAACAAGCTACTGCAGGACATTGGATCCTGCCCGTCACTTCCCTCCCAGGCCTTTCACTTGTCGGCGGGCTCTTCTGAACTCCTTCTGCTCCGCTGGTCTGGATGTGTGGGAACAAGCTGCTTGCAGGTGCCAATACAAACAGCAGTGTGGGTCCTGGGAGCCTGGGCTGGGAGCTGGGCAGAGGGTGGAAGGGCTCGATTTTGGAGCAGTGATGATGGAAGTAATTTTCCCAGCTGTTGGCATGAGATTGCTTCTGAGCTGAATTTAAGAGAGAGGTAGGATCTTTGGTCTATCTACACTTTGGGGACCCAGCAGATATCACAAACCTCATCTTCACAAATGACAGAAATGAATCTTAAAAAGTGCTAGTCCGTGGGCCTGTTGGTCAGGAGGGTGAGAACAGCAACAGCAGCAACAAACAAACAAAACCCCCATGGACTGGCAAACAGAATTTCTTCTCAAGGCTACGTCTGAATGTTGGACTCGTCCCTTTTTTGTAGGTTGGAAGGAGACAGCATTCAGAGCCCACCTTTTCTAGTCCCCCTTTTCAAAGGAAAAGCTGTGACTGATTTTGTGGTTGACTTTAAATTAATATAAAGACACCTTGGCCCGGAACTTAAATGAAAGGATTCTTTTTTTTTTTTTTTTTTTTTTTGCGGTATGCGGGCCTCTCACTGTTGTGGCCTCTCCCGTTGCGGAGCACAGGCTCCGGATGCGCAGGCTCAGCGGCCATGGCTCACGGGCCCAGCCGCTCCGCGGCATATGGGATCCTCCCGGACCAGGGCACGAACCCGTATCCCCTGCATCGGCAGGCAGACTCTCAACCACTGCGCCACCAGGGAGGCCCATGAAAGGATTCTTGATGTACTTTTCAGCCAAAGGGCTTTTATGCTGCTGTGTGGCCATTTTTTTTCCTACTTGTCTGCAGCAATTACTGTTTTTGACAGTTGTCTTGACAAGAGTGTAGATTTTAATTGAGGAGGGTGATTTCATTTATTAGCAAGGTTGATTTCATGTTAGAATGAATTCTCTAGATCCTTCTTGGATTACTTTATGTTCCTTGACAAGAAAGATGTTGACTACCTTGAGTTTTATTCTGAGCTGGATAAAGTTGTCCACCTCAGGAATTCTAGATTAGGGAGAGAATTTTGTGTGATGTGGGTCCTGTCTCTGGAAAGTGCTGTGCCCATCATGGTGAAAGGCTTCTCCAGTTTGGCCTTAAACCGCGAAGCTGGTTCTCTGAAACGCCAGCATCCTAGCCATGCATGCAAGCAGAAATTGTTCATACATAGGCCATGTTTGGATGTCACTCTTCTTCAGTTTCATATCCAGTTTCCGCTTTCCTGAGACAGAATGCAGTCAAATAGCCCTCACAAAACCACTGGCCTTAAAAGCTCCCCCAAACATAATCCTTACAAGAGCCTTGAGAGGTGGTATCATTATCCCCATTTTACAGAGAGGACGCTGAGGCTCAGAGAAATTAAGTAACATGCCCAAGGTCATGTAGATCCTAGGAACTGAGATCTAGGATTCCAGAGTCTGACTCAAAGTCTGTGCTTTTCCCACAGGGCTTCTGAACTTGACCTCAACCCTTTGCCATTTATGTTGCCTTTTGCACTCCTTGGAAATAAATGAACTAAAATGGGTGTGAAGGAGAAAAAGAGAAACCTAACTGTGAGCGTTCAGATAGGTGCTTGTGGGGGACCCTCACTGTCAGATAGGAGCAGCCAGCCCTGTCATTTTCGTTTATGTGGACAGACTTCTTTCTCCTCTGCTGATGGCCACTGGGTGGAAATAAGGATGCTGCACAGAGGAGAGGAGCTAAATGTAGCTTCCTGTGATTTACATAATAAAATTAGAATCTCCCCAATGGCCCTTTCCTGTCTGCTGGTGGCCGTGATGGACTGCACCACCCTGGGGACAGCTTCACTTAAGGGCCTCCCTGGGGTCATCAGGCCCACAAAGGGTCTTGGGATCAAATGTGCAGTTAAATTGATGAGATCAATTCATTAGGATAAAGACTTCCTCTACTTCCAAAGCAGTGCGGTGCTCAGGCCAGTCTCTCTCCTTTGGAAGTAAAATGTATGGATAAAAGGTTTCATATTGGGAAGAGCTCTGTGCTGCCCTTTTTCCAGAGCTTTGATTATTTGAAGCGAGGGAAAGACTTCCTGAGCCTACATCAAAATATTCAACTTTGAAAGATGAATTGTTTTGAGGTTAGTTTGCTACCTGCTATTTCTTTTAGAAATGATTTTTCTATAGGTTTAAAAGGTGACCCAAGTGACTTTTTTAAGTCTGGGAGGAGTTTTACAGACATATTGTGTGTGTGTGTGTGTGTGTGTGTGTGTGTGTGTGTTTTACCTCCTTCAACTCTGACCACCTGGTAGTCAATCTAATGTCTTCCCTCATCTTGATCCTTTAATTCAACATTTAATTACCTATTTTGGTGCACATAGGAATTAAATTTTTTTTTTTTTCTGAACTCATAAAAGGCGTTCTAACCCCAGTGAATACCCTTTTCCTAAAGACAAATAGCAAGTGGTTTGGGTTTGTCCCCTTTGCTTTAGTTCATAAAACATCTTTCACTTCCTCTGTTGCTGATGGTCTTGAACTTATAAAGTCAGGAAAATCAATTGAAATCAAAAGATATTAAGTTGAGAGAGAAAATGGTGCTGCCGCACTCCCAGCTAGAGGCAGGCTTTTTAATCCATAATTTCAGACTTATTTGATGATAAAGTATAGTGACCCCTCTATTTTTTTTTTTTCTTCTGGTTTTCTTTCTAGTTCTATAATCAGGAGTCTGCTATTCTCTTTCTAGTGCTATAATTAGTAGTCTGGTCTAAGACATAAGAACCTTAAAGTTCTTAACAGAAGCACTGCTTACTCGCCTCATTTTATAGAGAGGCCACTCAGCCTCTATGCGTCATTCAGTTATTCAACAAACATCATTGAGCACTGACTATGTGTAAGAACTGTGCTAGATGCCAGGGGTCAAAGACAAAGAGAACATGCTTCCTGCCTCTGAGTGCATCATCTGATCGTGAAGCCCACATACAAACAACCAGGCAAATTCAATGTGAGAAATGTTGTAATCAAGCTACACTCACAGTTCTGATTTTGTACTTGTCTGTAGAGTAGCAGTTTCTATCCTGTTTTCCATTTACCTGTTTACTTGCTTGTTCCTCTGTGAGCTCTTGAGGGCCAGAAATGGATAATGGATGTGGATATGAATATGGATATGGAACGGATGAGGGAAAGGAGGTCTGTTACCAATGCCAGGCCTGTCTTACAAGGCGTCCTGTAGCTTTTAACCTTCCTGCAAAATGTTTTAATTCCTAAAGACTGATAGGAAATGGTCTTGGGTGGAGCCACCTGGGAAATAATGGATTTTGCATTCTTGCTTATTGCAAAATGTCTGATTTGCTTTTTAGGATTCTCTTAGGTTCAATCGTATGAAATCATCATTTTGTAGGTAATTTCACATGGTCCAACCTAAAAAAAGAGGCCAATTTTACAGCCTTCTGGTCTTCTTTAGGTTTAAGACAGGCACAGAGGCGAGGTTCTGGGCAGCTATACTGCCACCAGTTTCCCAGGTTGGAGTATGAGTCTCTGTTTGGAGCTTCAGAGAGGGAGGGAGCTTGTGCCCCAACTGTTCCTGTGACACTCAGCTTTGGAGTGGGATTCCTCCGGGGAGTGCCTTTTTGTAGATTGGACAGGGAATAAAACTGCTGCTCTGTGCCCATTTTAAAGTATTTTTGTTTACTTTGGAGAACGTACAAGAACAGGGTTTCATGCATATATAAGAGAAAACAGCAAGTGAAAAGGATGTGTACACAGTGGCATGAATGGGGTGCTATTCTTAGCTGGGGCTCTAACCTAGAGAAGAACAGGAAACACGATGCTTCTGAGTGTGGACTCCGGCTGCCCCAGGCTAGAGCCAAGGGGCTTTGAGTCATAGAGAAACTCATGGTAGCTGCTAGTGTCCTCCAGACCTTCCTCTTTTGGTAAAACATTTTACAGTCGTGTGTCTCACACTGAGATGGAGGAGGGAGGGGATGGCTTTCTCTTTTAACGGATCTGGAGAGAAAGTAGAGAAAGGCTTGGGAAGTGGGCCTCTTACCTGTGCTACTTCTTCCATAGGAACGATCCACATCTATGTGGTAGATGGAGTAGCTCCTCTCAATCTGAGTGGTTTAGCTTCTGAGAAAGAGAGGGTTGCCTTGGCTGCCTGGATTAAACCTTCTTCAGAAACTTGTGTTCTTTGGTTTGTTGTTCAGTCTCTCACGTTGGGGTCAAACCTGATTTGCCTTTGTAAGACCAAGACTAGAAATGCCTGATGTATGTTATAGCCACAGTGGATGCCAGCCATTTTCTTGTCACCCAGTGACTGCTAATTGATTTGAATATATCAGGGTACGGAAGATGGACCAGCCATCCAGCTTCCCTATCTGAGGGTGTGATTGATAGGAGGAATGTTTCCAGGTAGCATTTTCCTGGATTAGGATCATGATGGTGTTAGCCAGGATCTGTGTTGTCACTGTCATTACCACTGAATGATCTTTATTATGAACGTTCTTAGACCGGGTGTAGGAAGGTGATATACATCCAGCCCCCACCCTGTATGCTTATTGTCTAATATTGACAACAGCTCCAAGTCAACATTTATAAGAGCATGTCTTTAGTCAGAACCCTATATGAGATGGGATTTCTTTAAGGAGGGCCTGAAATTGTAACATTACTATTTACAGACTCTCTAAAAGGGATAGGGCCTATATAGAAACCATTCCACTTCCTCATTTCTCTAAATGGAAAACAAAATCTCATTTCCTTTCTTTCTTTCTTACTCAGAACGCTAAGTCCATTCAGCTACCCCAAAAGTTATTATAGGCAGGTCACCCCTCTTAGAAGAAAGAAAAAATTTTCTTCCTTTAGAGTGGTACATGGGAACCTGAGTCGCCTTTTACCTCTTTCCTGATATGATTAAGATTTGTGCAAAATGAGTGTAAGGAAAACACTGGCTATAGACCTGACAAGTGGTTCACAGCATGTTCCTGTTTGTGGTTAGTCTGTGCTTTGACTATGTGAGGTCCCCATATTTTCCAGTTGTCACACTATATCACTGCTACAAGTTAGCCTCCTTAGGTAAGACAAGTGCCAGTTAGCATCATCGGTTGGGGAGGAGGAGGGGAGAGAACAGAATTGTAAGCTTCTCCATTAAAGTGGTGAACATGTCGGTGCCAGGCCTTGGAGACCTGGCTTGAAAAAGCATAGAGGTTACTGCCAAGAGCCCCTGTGGATCTGTAGACCTCACCATCTTGAGTTTGATGAGTCACACAGCCTTCAGGTGAAGTCATTCCCAAAGGATTGAGAGAATGTGCCCCTCTTGGTTTGGATTGTGTCACATTTACTTTTTCTGGCTTATATCTGCTACTGATTTTTTTTTTTTTTTTTTGCGGCACGCGGGCCTCTCACTGTTGTGGCCTCTCCCGTTGCGGAGCACAGGCTCCGGATGCGCAGGCTCAGCGGCCATGGCTCACGGGCCCAGCTGCTCCGCGGCATGTGGGATCTTCCTGGACCGGGGCACAAACCCGTGTCCCCTGCATCAGCAGACGGACTCTTAACCACTGCGCCACCAGGGAAGCCCATCTGCTACTGAATTTTTTTGCATCATTTCTTCCCCGCAACTGCTGTTGATAATTTACGTGACATCAAAAATTCCAGTGAAGGTAGCTTTCTCTAAATGCTGTGGAAGCAAGAGGGCAGAGAATTGATCTTGCCCCTGATCCAACAAATCGCAATCAGTTCTGTTGAACCTGGTCAGGCCTGGTCACTTAGGGTGTGTTCTGGGAAATGTGAGGTCTGACATGAGGTATGTACAAGGGAGGCTGGACAGGGAACTGGCTTCACAAAATAAAATAAAATATTCATATTGATGCGATCCCAAAGAACTTGCCTTTTTGGTTTCATGATGGCAAGGTGCTGGATCAGTCTTCTGTGTGGATCCCAATATGTGAAGCCAGTTGAAGTGAAGGGGTGTCTAGACAGGAGAAATGATGAGCTGAAGTTTTATCAGAGGCTAAAGATCTTCTGTTGTTCTCTAGCAAAAGTTCCTCTGATGTGGAATTTCTCTGTTTTGTCCAGCTAATTGGAATTATAGTCTGGTTTCTGTCCTTAAAAACACTGATGTTGGGGGGCTTCCCTGGTGGCGCAGTGGTTGAGAGTCCGCCTGCCGATGCAGGGGACATGGGTTCGTGCCCCGGTCTGGGAAGACCCCACATGCCACGGAGCAGCTAGGCGCGTGAGCCATGGCCGCTGAGCCTGCGCGTCCGGAGCCTGTGCTCCGCAACGGGAGAGGCCACAACAGTGAGAGGCCCGCGTACCGCAAACAAACAAACAAACAAAAAAGAAACAAAAAAACCCACTGATGTTGGGCTTGGATTGCCTAATTCTCTTTGCTCATCAAATTGATGACATCAGTAGTAAGGCATGAGATCTAATGTCTAAACATTAGTTTGGTTTTGGATGACAGGTTCCTTGGGTTCTTAAGTTAGCAGAGAGAAACCAAGAGAGGCAGTATGGTGTAACTAGAAACAAACAAAACCCCGAACAACCAGCTTTAGTGTCAGAGAGACCTGGATTCAGATCCTGACTGTGCCATGTATAAGCTGTGTCACTTTGAGCACATCATTTAATCTCCTAGAACCTTAGTCTTCTCATTGTAAAATGTGAGCAGAATAACTGCCTACCTTGTGGGGAGGTTGTGAGGTTAGAAGGTGGAATGCCCAGGAAGGGCCTGGCATGTGGAGGCACACATCAGCTTCAGCTGTTTCTGTTATTAGCAATGGACTTAGCAGTGTACGCATCTGTCCCTCCGTGCTTCCCACTTTTCCATTTGTAAAATGAACTTGACATTTCCTACTCAGTGGTTGACAGGGAGCCAAGTGAGATATCTGAGCTGGTGAGGATGGATCCTGGGTCCAAAATTGGGGTTCTACAAGTTGCGCTGTCTGTATAAGTTGTAGAACTATATTAAAAACATACCCTGCTTGTTTCCTCTTCTTGGTCTCCCATTCAGAGCAGGGCTCGCTGGCTTTGTGCTTTAAATAGTCCTCAGATGGTGACTTGAATAGTAGATGAACACAATCCTCGTGAATCCATTTGCCTTGTGCTTGGGAATTCTAAGACCACAATCGCCGGAATTGAAAGCCTCTAACCTGACATCCCACTGGAGCCACGTGTGCCTGCTAATGGATTTCTTTGGGAAGCTGGGACAAAGGGCTGGGTCTGCTTCTGTCGTTGAGTAGGCCAGGTAGGGGGCAGTCCATGAAAAGCCAGTCACCTAATTGTCTGCAGTTTATGAGTCTGGCTTAGCTGGGGATGTCAACATTATGATCCAATTAAAGTTCAGCCTGTTTACTCTGCTCCAGTTGAGGGGTTATAGGAGAATAAAGGCAGATAAGATATTTATGGGTGAACCCTTTCCTGTTTCTTTTTTTTTTTCTCTAGATCTGTGATTAAAGGATTAATAGCACTTGTTATTTATTGAGCAGAGCCCTGGGAGGGAGGAGGGCTTTGGCACTTATTTTGCTCCTTCTAAGAGCCCAGGGCTGTGCCAGCAGCATTTCGCATCTTACTTCATTTATTCTTCATTATTTTTAGCCCCATAATACAGAGGGTCAGGACTTGCCCAGGGGTCATGGTCATGGGCCTTCTACTATTTCATACCTTGCATGCCATCTCTCCTAATAGATAGGCAACAATGTGGTCATGTCTGGAAGATCCTGGTGATTTAAAAGCATCACTGAATGTTCATTAAACATCTGAATGTAGTTATTATATATGTGAGACTGGGTTCACCATAGAGCTCCTGACATTATCTGCAGAGAGGCTGGCCCTGACCCTGAGTTTGGCGTTTTATGCAGTATTTTGGTTGCCCGACTCTGGAGCCATGATGCTGGGACCCTCCATAGTGTGGGGGGTGTTTCTAAGAGCAGCCTGAGGCCTTAATTATCTTACTAAAGACATTGCCCTCTGCTCATGGAGTGTCTTTCTCTGGGAACTCTGGAGCTCCCAGAGACAAGATCTCAGCTTCATAACATCCCTGTCGAAACGGGGGGAGGGTGTCTGAAATCATTTGCTCTCCTTTACAGCAAGTGGGAGATTCAGGCACAGATGGGAGACAGAGGCACAGAAGTTAAATAATTAGTCCAAGGTCACATCAAATGATTTCCAACTCAGCTGACAAATCCATCTAGGACTTGGTCTCCCAAATGTTGCAGCTTCCCTTACAGTGTAACCTGGTCTCCACCACTTTGCATGGCTTATCTTTCTTCCTCCTTTTTCTCATTTGGTAAATAAGATGTTTCTTACACCTACTTCCTGATTAACGGTGGGCTTTTTTTAAATTTAGCCCTTCAAGATGATCAATGACTTTACCTAGAAAACTGCTGCCAGAATGTGGTTTATAAAAACATACCTTTGTTGTGATTTCTTCCTGATACTGAATTTTCTGCCCCTATATTTTGCACACTGTCAGTTTCTGTGGGTTAAGAACCTTGGGACTCTCAAGGGTAACCTTGACAGAGAAGCTGCTGTAGTTGGGAATTGTCACGTTTTTCAGAGCAGTGCTCTTGGTGGTGAGGGGTTCCTAGAAATTCCTGTCCTGAGCTTCGCAGAGGAAGGGCAGCACGTTCAAGGATAGCCTTGTCCTGTAGGAAGAGTACGGATTTGGCTTGTGTTATTTCTTGTTTCTTGTAATAATGTTGTTATTTATAATGATACCTTTCTAGTTACCCTCATGACTCAGTATTCATTAAAACATATGAGATTACTCATGAAATGTTTCTCCCTGTATTTTAGACGGGAGCTGTGAGGTGATGTGATTACATATGGCCTCTTAGGAAGATGGCTGAGTTGTTCAGATTCTCAGCTACATTATGTGATGTTTTTGGTCAGCTTCACTACTTACCACTACAGAGTTATAAAGGGGAACTTTTTACAAAAAGAGATAGATTCACCCAGGGGAGGGGATCCATTGTTAGTAAAATAGGTCTAATGCCAAATGCTTTTTGTTTCCTGAAGACCTATCCAACTGCAGATCTTCTGGCTTCCTAATATATTCAGTTCACAGTTACTCATTCAACATTTTCTGTATACCCATTCCGTGTCAGGTACCACGTTGGACATTGAATGACAGAGATGAACAAACTCCTAAATCTTAAGATCTCACGATAGATATTGGAATTTAGTGTCATTTAGCTTCATTAGATTCTGCAGTAGTTCCAAGATTTCCCAAGATCCTGTCCCACAGTGTCCTGTTTACTTCAGAGTGTGTCATTCTCTGCTGTCCTCCATTCCCCTCCCCCCCAACTGCTGCTACCCTGGGCCTAGCTTCCATCACCTCTCACCTGGACTATCTCAGCAGCCTCCTAACTGGTCTCCCTGCCTCCACTCTTGCCTCTTTCAGTCAACTCTCAACACAACAACTACAGCAATCTTTTAAAAATGGAATTCAGATCATGTTACTCCTCTGTTCAAACCCACCAGTGGTTTTTCCATTCTGTGCATGGTTGGGTCCCCGCTATCTGCTTGACCTTGCCTTCTACTGTTCTCCCCCTCGGACGCCTCTTCATCAATATTGGGTTCATGGTGTTTGCTTTAACATGTCAGCCAACCTGGGCATAGTCCTCTCTTAAGGCTCTGCTCTTCTCTCTGCCTGGAACATTCTTCCCCTGGGATCTGCATAGCTCACTGCCTTAGATCTCTGCTCAAAAGTTACCTTATCAGCAGGTCCTTCCTGACCACTCTCTGTAAAAGGTACCCCCACCTTGTACTTCCCATTTGATTAGTGTCTGATTCCTCTTTCCCCTCACTAGAATATGAACTCCACGAGGGAAGGGATTTTGCCTGTTTTGTTCATGGCTATAGCCCTAATATGTAGAAGATGCTCAGTGAATACCTGTTGGCCAGACTTCCCTGGTGGCGTAGTGGTTAAGAATCCGCCTGCCAATGCAAGGGACATGGGTTCGAGCCCTGGTCCGGGAAGATCCCACATGCTGTGGAGCAACTAAGCCAGTGTGACACAACTACTGAACCTGCACTCTAGAGCCTTTGAGCCTCAACTACTGAGCCTGCGTGCCACAACTGCTGAAGCCCACGGGCCTAGAGCCTGTGCTCTGCAACAAGAGAAGCCATCGCAAATGAGAAGCCCGCATACTGCAACAAAGGGTAGTCCCTGCTCGCCACAACTAGAGAGAAAGCCCGCACGCAGCAACAAAGACCCAACGCAGCCGAGATAAATAAATAAATTTATTTATTTAAAAAAACAAAAATACTTGTTGGCTGATTGAATGAATCAGCCTATTGCTGAATCACTCAGTGAATGTCCTCTGTAGAAGGGGCTCTTGGACCAGTGGTGCACATCTCTCGGATGGCTGGTGTGGGGATAACGTGGTCAGATTGGCTCTGCCTATGTGGAATAGAGTTCTTCTTAGCATCATCCCAACTGGCTCCTATCGGGTTGAAGCCTACAGTGTTACCCTTGCTAGTATCACTTTTTAGTCGTAAAGTCAGAGGATGTTAAGATTGGAAGGGATCTGGGACACCATTAGGTCTACTTCTCTCTTACTGATGTGAGAATAAGAGTCTAAAGAAAGTGGGTGAGTTACCCAGAGTCATAAAGCTGGTTAGGGTTAACCTGGAATTAGGCCTCTGACATCTGGTTCCATAGTCTTCACTACATCTAGTCTCCTCTGGCTGAGAGAGTTCACGGGCTTTCAGATTTGACAATTTCTCTCCAGACTCCAAACAGGAGCTTTTATCTGGACGTTCTGGGTGAGTGTAGATGGATGATGACCCTGTAATATGTGGAAAAATCCCAAAGACTGACCAGTGTGAATGGGAACTATTCCAGATGTGCCAGGAGCACCGCAGGCAGGCTCGCTCTTCCGTTGGCAGGAGCTGCGTAGGGTGGAAAGGAAACCAGAATCAAGGTCCTTTGCCGCTCCAGTTATTTTATTACATGTCACAGTTAGAATGTGTCTTCCATTTAAATTCAGAGTTTTTGATGAATGGCCAGACCAGCTGCAAGCCCTTTAGGCCAGAAACCTTGATCTCGCCAACTGTTCATTTTCTCGATGGACTTCCTTATTTCAGGCGTTTGTGTCTAGCCAGCCTATTGTGGACTTGTCAGAGGGGTGTAGAGCCCTCTCTTTGAGACAGTCAGTTCCCCCCATGCAGCATGTGTCCTAAAGCTGGCCTGCCTCCATCCTCTTTTTAAGTGCGTGTGTGTGGTCTTTTGTTAAGTAGGGTGAAGTGAGAGAGGACCCTCAAAGAGAGAAAAACTCCTCCAGCATTTGCTAGAACGTGTTTGTGAGCTGACCGAGCTGTAATTGGGATGGCAGAAAAAAGGCTTAAATTTATTAATTTCTTGTCAGCTGTTTTGTCATATAAGGTGCCCCAATTTTAGAAGGCACTTTGATCATACATGAAGAATGTGTTGTATTAATTCTACTCTCGGTGGCCTCTTTGACCGTACCTATCAAACATACAAAAAGCCCATGTTTTTGCTGCTTCTAGTTTTGCTCAAGCAAAGGCTCTAGACTTTCTTAATTTATTTCAGCATATTTCCAGTTTAGATATAAAATGTTCTCTGGGGATGCTGACTTCCAGTAGCCATTTTGGGGGTCAAAGGAAGTTAAGTATCCTGAGTACAGTAGCCATATTAGCTAAAAAGCTTCATTTTGGTTTGGTTGCAAATTTTATTTTAGCTTAGTTTTCTTACTTTAGGTGGGCAGAAAGTTTAGAGCTGTGCCCTAAGACACTCAGCAAAACAATAAGACCTAGAATTAGGAATCAGGAGTGACTCTATTTACAGATTATTTCTTTTCAGGCTGGGCTTGTGGAGTTTCTGAGCACCACTGAGCACCACTGAATTCTCCCTTCTACATCTTCAGATTTTGTAAGGTTATGTTTTAGCCCTTTGGGGTCAGATCCGGGTCACCGTCACTCATGGGAGCCCTTGATCTGGACAAGATGGACCTTGAGTAGTTGAGTTCACAGAACTAGGCCAGTGAGAGGGTCTCTCCTCTTGATTATTGTACATTTTCTTACCAAAGAGCTAGAGGAGCAATCTCAAGGTCAGGGGAACTCACCCTGATGTCTTGGGTTGTTTGGGATTATGCTGGATTCTGACTTGGGTTCTGTCATCAAATACAGAATGCTCTGATCCTTAGGGGCAGAGGTAACTCTTCAGCCTGTGGGTTCAATAACCAGGAAATGGAATTCTTACCCATTCTTGTTTTTTGTGCTAGAAGTTATTACTTTGAGATTTGAAACTGCCTCTTTTTTTCTTTCTCTCTCACTCTCTTTTTTTTTTCCAGTAGCAGTTTGAAATTGGCTGTTTATTCAGACAAAAGCAAAAGGATGTTTACCCAGCCTGGGAAATAAATGTGAACCTACATAGCCTTTTCCCAGCTTTTTTTTGCTCTTTTGGTAGCATGTTAATTGTATTTTCTCTAGGAACCTTCCCCCTCCCACCCCCCGTTCTTTTGGCAGCCATTATTACTTGAATTGGAAGAGCAGGTGAAGAGCTGTTTTTAGGACTCTCTGGAAGAGTACAGTACAGATGACAGTCTCAGCTAATGGTAACCAGAGTCAGGGGGCTGGGGTCAGCCTGAGCTGGAATCAGTCAAATTAGCACAGCAGTGACTCTGAGTGGCAGAAATGCAAGTGACCACAGAGTGTTAAACACATCTGGAAGAGGAGTCTGACATCATCCCCGGCATCTGTGGGGAATACGCAGAGCCTGTAGACCCATTCCTCTTTGACCCTATAAAGATTCTTTAAAAAGTAATGCCCCTGAGTGGTTTTCTGGCCAGCTCGCCTGCTCATTTATCTTGGAGGAGATGGAAGGAGACAACCTGCCTGTGAGGCTCCTCGGGCCCCAGAGGCAGATGGATTCCGCATTTGAAAGTGCTGAAGCTAAGAGACCGGGTCTTAGGGGGCCCTGAAGGGTCTGCTTTTCCTCTACTCATTGTCCCTACAAAACTTTTCCTGGCAGCCAGCATTGCTGTTTAGACGGTTTGTTCTCTGCTTGCTGTTTAAGTTGTTTGGCAGTGGTGTGTCAGGATGCGGGTTTTCTGAATGCTTTCCCAGCTGGTTACTTGAGTGGCGGTTAGGGTGGGGCGTTCTGAGCTGCTGAGGCCCGTCTTCTGTCTGGACACTCTCAGCTGGACCAGTGGGAGAACGTCATCTTCATTCTGCTGCCTCTGGTGCTGTTGTGGGTGGCTCTTGAGATGCGGACAGGGTGAGTTGGGGGAGTGATAGGTCTTTTTTTGTTTCTTTCTTGTTGGTGAAGGAGTCCAGACTACAGGAGTCAATGTGACTTTTACCATTATTCTATGCATAATTCTCTGCTAGCCGTTGCCCCCTTCCTCAGCCTATAATTTCCCCAGCTCCTCTTGGTTGAATTTATTTAAGGGCTCCATTTTCAAAAGCAGGTTCCTTTTTAGTTCCTGAGCCAATGATGACTGAAAAGTAAGTTCTATAAGCAGCCTCAGATCCACCACCTGGTAAACCGTGCTGCCAACTAGACCTGGGATCTGGGATTCTAGATCAAGGGCTGGGTACCATGACGCCCCTGTAACTCCCCACATCCCTCTAGTTGGCTCAGCCCATTAGGGCTAAAATTGCCGCTCGTATCCTGGTCTCTCTTAGAGGCAGAGACCTTGCCTAAACCCCAAGCTGCTTGACTCAAGTTCTGAATTGCTCTGTTTTTGGTGGTGGTGGTGGTGGCGGGGAGAGGGTTCAAATATACACACAAGAAATTTAATGAATCTCCATTTACCCAGCACCCAGATAAAACAGTTATCCCCATTTTGCCAAATTGGTTTCATCTTCCCCAGACCCCTTAAACATTTACTGTTATACAGGAAAGGCTCAATAATTACTTAACTCCCCACCCCATCTACCTTTTAAAATCACTTTTCAGAATAATGAGTTAGTGACCTAGTAATTTCCAGTGGTGACCAACAATTTTTTTTGTTTTTTTAAATGTTATTATGAACTCACAGATTTATTATGTTATCGATGTGCTTCAACCCATTGCATTCATTATTCATTAATTGTTTTGGATGCTCACATTGTCTCATCTTAGGTCAGTGGATATCCCTTCAAGTTTATCCCATGTTCTTTTGACATGACCCCATTGAACTTTGATAGCTTCCTTGCTTTCTGGCACAAGATGTTCCAGGCTATATATCCTGCACCAGATGTGGAATCAACCATTTCTCCTGGGGGCCTTGATTTCTTTTGGTAGAGAACACAGTCCGGGCTCTAGGGCTAAATTACTTTTGTCAACTGTCAACCTTCTCCTCGGGGACTATAGCCTGCTCCCCTGCTCGTAGCCAGTGTGAGGTTCTTGCTGGGAATCAACAGATCAATAGTCACCCACTGTGGAGTTCTGTCTCACTCGGGTAAGGATTCATCTCTGAGGATCTGGTGTTCTATTCCCTTGTTCTGACACTTTTGCTTCAATCACCCTGAATTTTGCTAGTGCTATGTATGCTGTGCCTTGGACTGCCAAGCTGTTCTCACTGGGGCCAACATCCCAGGCTAGAATAGTTGCCCCAGCCCATGCCTTATACCCTGTAAGCAAGATTCTACCTGGGCTCAGCTTAACTTCTGCCCCTGTGGGCCTTGTGTTCTACCCGTTTCCAGCATTCCATTCATCTGAAACTCTCCCTTTCCTCATCAAAATCTTATTAGGTCTTGGGACTTCCCTGGTGGTGCAGTGGTTAAGAATCTGCCTGCCAATGCAGGGGACACGGGTTCAAGACCTGGTTCGGGAAGATCCCACATGCCGCGGAGCAACTAAGCCCGTGCGCCACAACTACTGAGCCTGTGAGCCACAACTACTGAGCCCACGTGCCACAACTACCGAAGCCCGTGCGCCTAGAGCCCGTGCTCCGCAACGAGAGACGCCACCGCAATGAGAAGCCCACACACTGCAACCAAGAGTAGCCCCCGCGCGCCGCAACTAAAGAAAGCCCGCGCACAGCAACGAAGACCCAACGCAGCCAAAAATAAATATATAAATAAATAAATTTATTAAAAAAAAAAATCTTATTAGGTCTTTCAAGATTTACTGCTGCTTCTTGGGTGCTAAAGAACCAGCTCAGGTGTTCCTGTTTCAGTTTGAGGACCTATAGGTCTGTCTCATGAGGTGAGTGTCAACCTGGCTGGGATTAGGCAGAGTGGGGGCGGGGGTTAGAGGGTGCTGTTGGCACAGCACATACCTGGCTGACTTATTCTCAACTTTTTCTTTACTCTTGTAATCTGTGCATTTCAGCACCTTCTGAGTGGCGTTTGGTAGGTTATCCTGTTGATTTTCATCAAGGGAGTAGGATGTTCTGGCTCTGTACCATTGGCAAAGGGATTTGAGGATAGGTAATGGGCTACAGTTTTGTTAAATGGGACAGTATGAGGAGATGGCCTTGTAAAGAGGCTGGGCAGCGGGGCCTATTTGAACGGTTGGTTCTTGGCTCCCATACTGGCAGATCCTTGACAGGAATTTTGAATGGTTCCAAATCTAACAGATCGCTTGTACTTAACTTCAGAGGAAAGTCAATTAGTTATCTTCAAGGTTGACTGTGTACCTTGAATGCAGTTTTGTGAATCTCTGGAGGTTCTGTGTATAAGGTTTACTTGTTCTGTTATTTTAGTTTCGCTTGTTTACATGGAGACCATAAATGTTGAAGAGAAGCAGACATTAGGATTGAGAAACCCAGGAGCCTTGTTCCCTCCCATCCCCTACTTGGGTTCTGCAACAGGACCCATTGGTGAGTAGTAAGGAGCTAGGCTCAAAATGAAGTAAGCCCAGATCTAGCCCTGCTTCGTGCTTGCTCAGGACTGCAGTAACTTGCACTTCATTATATCCGGTGGGAGATTCAGTAATTTATAGCCTATCATTTCTGGAGTCTGGAGATGGCTTTGCTGAAGCAGACTCTATCATATTAGAAGAGAACCTAGCTGGCAGCGTCTAAGACCCGAAGCTTTTAGATGCTAAGTAAGGAGGCCATATGAAGGGAACAGAATGACTCTGGAACTCAATCCCCCACCTGAGAAAGACAGTAATAACATTCTGGGTTGGCCTCTTTTCATTTCCCTTTGATTCTGAGTAATAAATTCCCTCCCTGCTTCCCAGATGAACAATTTGGGAGCCTGTATTCCCTAGAAAGACTCTGTTCTCGCACCCATCAGATTGCATTAGGTGAAAACTCCTTGGCCTTAATGAATGTTGAAGGATTTCAAAGGGCTAATGGAAATTCTTCTAGAAGTAACAATTTCCATTCTGTTGGTAAGACAGTTCTGCAGAAATTCCCCAAACGTCTTGGGTTATTTTATAAAGTAAAACAGCCAGCATTGGGTCTTCTTTGCTAATAGACGACAGAGAGAATGTGGACATTTGGAATTCATGGAGACTCCCTGAGTTGCATTTTAGCTCAGGTGTTATGTCACCTTTCCTAACCCTTTTACCAGAGCTGCTCACAGGAAAACAGCATAGATAGATTTGCTTTACTTCTCTCTTTGCCTCCTCCTACCATTCTTTTAGAAAACAGTGGGTGGCTGCCTGCCAGGTAGAATCTGGATGACAAAATCCAAAGCTAGATTCAGAATTGTAAGCATAACCCCTGCCCAGGTTGCTTACAAAGAAAGGAAGAGTTTTGTACAAAATCTTGCTTCACTGGCTTTAAATATGGTATTTATTGAGTTATCACATTTTAATTTAGCCTTGTACTAGTTGCTATGCCCCTTTTGATTGATCAGTTTCATTCTACATTTATGGAGCACCTGCAGAGCTCCTGGCACTCTGCTGGGGCACCTGAAATGAAAAGATGAACAAGACATGGTCCTTGCCACCTGAAGCTCACAGTCTAACGGGAAAGCATCAGAAGGTACAAGAAAAGCTATAGTAGTCTTGCCACATACTTTACATGTGTATCCTAAAGCCAGTTGGGAACCATGGGATTATTTTAAGCAGGGGAGTGACATGATTCAGTTTATATTTTAGAAAGATCACTAGTGGCAGTGAGGATAAAGTGATTTAGAGGGGGTGAGGCTGGAGGCAATAACAGTTCAGACAATAGATGTTTATCGAGCCCCTGCTTAATCCTAGGTGTAGTTCTAGGTGCTGGGAACCTAGGGGTGAACAAATCAGACAGTCTGTGCCCTCAGGGAGCCTATATTCTAGTGGTGGTGTGAGGTCGTGTAGACAGACAGTATGAATGATATTTTTCAGATGGTGATATGTAATTTGAAGAAAATAAATAGAAAATAAATAAATGGAAGTTAGAATGAGCATCAGGGTAGGTGCTGACCTATTGGGTTAGTTAGTGAGAGCCTCTCTGAGGAGGTGACATTGGAGCTGAGGCAGCTACAGGAAGATGTGGGGAAGAGTGATCCTGTTGGGATGAACAGCAGGGGCAGGGACCCTGAGATGGGAACATATTGGCACAGTGTTTGAGGGCCATAAAGAAGATCTGGGGGGCTGGAGCATAGAAAGAAGGGCAAGTGGTACTGAGGTGAGGTTGGAGGGCCTTGTGGGACGTGGGAAGGAATTCAGATTCATTCCAGTGGAGTGAGAAGCACTACAGTTAATTAAGTCAGAGATTGACAAAATATGGCCCATGGGTCAAATCTGGCCTGCCGCCTGTTTTCGTAAATAAAGCATATTGGAACACAATCGCGGCCATTGGTTTACAAATTGCCTATGGCTGTTTTTACATTACAAGAGCAGAGCTGAGTAGTTGTGACAGAGAACATACGGCCCAGAAGGCTTAAATATTTACCAACTGACCCTTTATAGAAAAAGTTTGCTGACCTCTGAATTAAATGATCTATTTAAGTTTTGAGAAGACACTCTGGGTGCTATGTAGAGAATGAATGGTAGGAGAAAGAGTATATCTGAATAGTTCAGATAAGAAATTACTAGATGTTGAACACCAGAAGGCAGAGGTCATTCTGCTTTTATTCTGTTTAAAAGCACCTAACTCTTATCTATCCTCTCTAAATATTGTTGAATGAATGATGAGGTACAGATTAAGGCAGTGACAGTGCAAATAAAAAGGAAGCAAGGCTCTGAGAGATATTTAGGAGGTTAAAAAATCAGTACAGCTCCTTGCTGATGAGTGGATAGAAGTAGGGGCAAGGCAGGAGGAGTGTATAGGATACCCTTCAGCTCTCTGGGTTAGGTATCTTGGTGCATGGCACTGCCATTAACTGAGGCAGGGAGAGTGGATAGAAAGGGCATATATTGCCAGGGAGAAGGACATGGGGCACCCAGGACGTCCAGGTAATGATGTCCAAAAGATAGTTGAAAGAGGTCTGGAGCTCAGTGGCATGAGACTCAACTGGTGGTGACAGGCATGTTGGAGTCATTAGCTAATGCAGACTCTCCCAAGAAGAGGAGGGCAGAACTAGAGCTCATGGCATTTATTTCCTCTACAGACTTGGATCTAGAGAGGAGGCAAAGCTACACTAGCTGTCTGGACAGTTTGCATCCATTAGTCTGGTCGTCTCGTGACTACAGGATGTTTTTTCTGTGGAGACTGGCAGGCTCCCATGAGGGCTTGCCTTACTCACTCTCCTGGATGCCAACCTCTTTCCCTTAAGTGGGGTGACTGGGGCAGCTCTGGGGGCTCTTCCTTCCCAGGCTCCCTGCTAACACGGGAACATCTGTGGCCTTTTAACTCTGCGGTTGATTCGTGTCTGCATTTATCTTGTTGAGGATCTGGATAGGTAGGAAGGTCTTAGCTGGCCTAGGAGTTTTGTTAAAGCAAGAACTCTCTGACACCAGGGTTAGACAATTGTTTGAATTTTATTCATTTTGGTGCCAATCCTCTTAACCCACAAAGCTAGATAAACCCCTGACGTGCCCCTCTATTTCTCCCTTCTTTCTTCTTGTTTGGGGTAGGGAAACCACAGAAGCGATTCATAAAAAAGCACTTGTATTGAAAGTGGCCTTAAGATAGTTGTAATCCTAGACTTGGATGTAAATCTCCCCTCTTCACAAAAGTCCATTATGAAAACCCAAGAATAAAATCACAATTGTGAAAAGAGGAAGGCCACTCTCTACCCGGTTCTCCCCACAACCCCGTTTTTAGTGTAGTGTCACGTTTCTGTTGTTTTTGCACATTTTAGGAGGCTGAGTTAACCGAGTCTTAAGTATAATGTTCAGATTTTTATGGGCTCTCATGTTTTATCGGTTTCTCCTTCCCTAAGGAGACAGTCAAGTAATAGTCTTGTTACTCCTCTCACCTAAATTATTACTGCCCTGAGGTTAGTGACTCCAAGCAGGCCCAGGTAAGAAGTCTGAAGCCTGGTTATTTGACCCCAAAGTGGAGGCAACAGAGCCTTCTAACCCTTACTGCCAAATTAATAGGTAGTAAATATAAATTAAAGACATGGAAAGTTATTTTTAAATGTATATGTTGAGAAAAATCGCTTCCATCTCAGCTCTGGTCCGCCCAATAGACCCCCCTGCCCCTTACTACATGCCACTCAGTAGTTTCTTATATATCAGTATAGTACTTCTTTATGTAAATACAAGCAAATAGGAGTATATATCCTTATTTCCCTCCTATTCTTTTGTACAAAAGGCAACAAGTTATTATTTTATTTTATTTTTTTGTTCTTTGTTGTCATTGAATTTTTTTTTATTGAAGTATAGTTGATTTACAATGTTGTGTTAATTTCTGCTGTACAGCAAGGTGACTCAGTTATACATATATATATATATATATATATATATATTTTTTTTTTTCATATTCTTTTCCATTATGGTTTATCCCAGGACATTGGAAATAGTTCCCTGTGCTATACAGTAGGACCTTGTTGTCCATCCATTCTATAGGTAATAGTTTTCAATTACTAACCCCAAACTCCCATTCCAGCCCTCCCCTCGCCTTGGCAACCACAAGTCTGTTCTCTATGTCTGTGTGTCTGTTTGTGCTTCATAGATAGGTTCATTTGTGTCATATTTTAGATTCCACGTATGAGTGATATCATATGGTATTTGTCTTTCTCTTTCTGACTTACTTCACTTAGTATGATAATCTCTAGTTGCATCCACGTTGCTGCAAATGGCATAATTTCATTCTTTTTAATGGCTGAGTAATATTCCATTTATATATGTGCCACATCTTCTTTATCCATTCATCTGTCAAAGGAATTTAGGTTGTTTCCATGTTCTGACTACTGTGGATAGTGCTGCTATGAACATAAGGGTGCATGTATCTTTTTGAATTACAGTTTCGTCCAGATACATGCCTAGGGGTGGGATTGCACGATCATATGGTAATTCTATTTTTAGTTTTCTGAAGAACCTCCATACTGTTTTCCATAGTGGCTGCATCAGTTTACATTCCCACCAACAGTAGGAGGGTTCCTTTTTCTCCAAACCTCCAACATTTGTTATTTGTAGATTTTCTCATGATGAAGGCATCGTGCTTTATAATCCGCTCTGTAACTTGCTTTCTGTCCCTAACGGTATGTCTCGGGGATCTTCCCATGTTGGTACAGAAGGAGCTTCCTCATTCTTTTCTCAGAGCTGCATAGTATCCCACTGTGTGTATGGCCACCTGCTAGTTTACTGAACCAGTCCCTCAGAAATGGACGCTTGCGTTGTTTCCAGCGTGTGCTGTTACAGGCACAGTGAACAAAGGCAGCCTTTTACAGGATTACACAGCACCGCATGTGCTGCTTGAAATGAGATTTTTATTTCTCATTCTTAGAATGCCGGTTGGTTTTATTGGTTGATAAATTCCCAATTCCTGGTATTCATGAGTGAGGCATTGGTGATGGGACCGACATCCCTTCCTAACCCTAAAATCATTAGTATGACTGCTCCATGGAGGCATACTGCTTTATCTCAGGTTTATTTTAATAATAAAACCTTGGGAAATTTTAATAATGAAACCTATTTGAGGCCTTTTGCTCAAGAAGTCTGAACCACTGATCAGTGCAATTACTGCTGTGGCGGTAGAGCAATTTAACAGGATAATAGCGAATAAGATAAATTACTCTTCGGATTGTTAATGGATTGATACGCAGAAGTATGCAAGGGAAGATGGGGTGGGGGAGGAGCACTTTCTGAATTTCAGTGCATCGCTTTACAAAATAGGGAACTGGGCCATTGTAACCATTACTACTTGGGATGAGTCATTCCGTACCAACCTCTGGGGCTCTGTGGTGGGTAGAGCGTCCTGTTTATTATAGACAACAAATTGAGTTAACTCTCTTGTTTGTGTGCCTCTGTGGAGTGGGTGGAGTTTCTAGGTGACTTGCTAATTTCTTATTTGGAATATTCCCCTTTCTGCTAAGGAACTAGTATCTTTGGTGTGAAAATAAGGAGGCAGACCCCTTTTACAAATAACTGCTGGCCAGGGGAATAACAGTTTCTGCCAGGTGAGTGGTTAAAAAAAGGCAGACTGGAAAAATAACTGTGGGACGGTAAGTGTTCGGCTCTTATTTACAAGGCTAACATAGTCTGCCTGTGTGTTGGGCATGGGGGAGGGGACGGATCAGTTAAGAAGTAAGTACAGTGCTTGCTTTGTGTGTCCCTCAATTTGTGTTTAGGGGAGAAGAGTGGGGATTTGGGTCACATGGTGGAGAGGGGCTTTCAGAGGAACCAAAGGAAGCAAATCCAGGAGACTTGGCTGCAGTTCCACCCTTATGGACATTCCTTGGCACCTGGTCACATCGTGGAGGCCTTAACATCTTTGGGGTATTGATCTTGTACCTTCATGCTCAGTACAAAACACTCAACACCCATTATCTGGTTCGTGCCCACCAAAGCCCTTGGAGTAGGAGACAGCAGAAGAATGAGGCCTTTTCTTTCTCAGTGGTTCATCAGCATTAACACACCTTAAAGTGCCATTGGATTTGGAGTAGTGTTGTGTTAATATTAAAGCAAACTAAACTGTCTTGGAATGTAGAAAGTCCTTTTGGAAAAAGGAGCAGGGGTAGGGCTGAGAGAACCAGACAGGTAAGGATGCTCCTCTGAGCTGGAGAAGGGCTGAGCCCAGGGAAGATGCCTCAGAGACAGTCTGGTCAGAGAATTTTGTGTTCAAATCCTAGTATGCCCTTTGGCTAAATTATATAACCTTTGATTTATAATTATTTTCATGTGTAAAATAAGGAGAATGATATCTACTCTGCAGAACTTTTTAAAAAAATGATTAAATGAGATAATAGATACAAGTAGGCTCTAATAGATGGGGGCTGCTACTAGTATTAGCAGAGAGTCTTCTAGAGGGGCTCTTTTGTAGATTTGGAGAGAAGGAAGGTACTTTCTCTTGCATGAGGAGACTGGTACTTCTGGCAGTAAATCAAGAGGGCTGCCTTTAAGACTGGGAAACATATTGACAGTTGGGAGGAAGGTGTTAGTTACCATGGCAACTTGGGAATTCATTTGGAGAGAGAGTTGTGACTGGAGGTTATCTCACTGTGAGAGTCTGACTGGTGGAGATAAAAAAAGGCCCGTCTAGCAGGAATGAAATCACGCTTTATATTGGCAGGAAATACCAAAAGACGAGCTCTAGGGAAAGTTCTGTACGTGGGTCAGAACGTTGTGTGGGCCTTCCGCAATAATGGGGTAGGGGTTGTCTTTGTGGGTTTAAATGCTGCTGCCAGTTACTGCTTTTGTTCACAGGTATTACTTGGATTAAAAAAAAAAAAATCTATGAATGGGATTTCAGTGAGTTTTTTTTTTTTTGTCATCTGAAAACATGACATCAAACTGTTACACCTTTTCCTGCTGTTGGTTATCAGTCCCCAAGAAGGGGGGACTTCCAGTTACAAAGAGCATGAGTACCGAATGCATCGTAATCATTTAGTTTGTTCCTGAGGTAAATGACATGATGAATACAGGTATTTCCTCTTGATTGGGCAATTAAGACATATTTTCTTTCTATAAAGGCTTTTCCGGTAATATCAGTCGATAACTGATTGTGAAAAGCTTTTTGGTATGATGTATGTAATGTCCATTGTTAGTTTGATTCTTTAGTACATCTGTTACCACCTTCTATTTGCAACCTTGCCCAGACACAGAGGAATGGACCCAGTGAACCCCTTACAACAGCATGAGTCTAGATGTGCTATTTAATTCTCCATAGGCTTCCAGTGCTCATATCCACTTTTCTTTTTCCCTGTGAAGTTAGATGTGGCCATGTGACTTGCTTTGGCCAGCAAATGTGGCCATACATGGTATTTCTGAGCAGAAGCAATTGTCAGTATGAGACAAAGCAGTGTTCTTTTTTCCTGCCTCAGTGATATGAAAATCTGTGACCAGGTAGAGCCTCTGTCAGTCTGCGTCCTTGAACTACAGCAATGGACATATTCTCCCCTTTTAATTCATGTTGGACACACAATATAAGCAAGAAATGAGCTTTTGTTGTGTCAAGCCACTGAGATTTGAGGGATGTTTGTTACACAACAGAACCCAGCCCATCATCACTGCTTCAGTATTTACTTAACGTGTATTTTTTGAGTATTTGCTGCAGGCTGGGCACTATTAGGTTGGGATATAACAGTGAACAAGACAGACAAACCTCTTCCCTCATGGAGCTTACATTCTGTGAGGGAAACAGACAGTAAATAAGTAAACAAATGAATAAAGATAATTACAAGTTGAGATAGATGCTATGAAAGAAAATAAATGAGGTCATGTGATAGACAAGTCTCCAGAGAGCAAAGATGTCATGAGAAGGAAATGGGAACCACCCCCACCCCCCACCCCCCGCCAGAGCTCTTGTTAATGTTCTTTAATAGTTCCTGATATTCTTAAGACTCTGGGTGCTTCCAGAGTAGTTTCAATTGCCTTGGAAAAAAAATAACACTAAAAGTAAGAGAGAAATTTGTCATATTACTCGGTAGCATTGTGACAAAATTAAACAGCTAGTATATTCCAAAATAAAATGACAGCCAAGAGTGATATCAGTTTGCTTTTCATCTGTGAAAACTCATTAGTATCCCACTGGGTTTACTGGGAGATGAAATCTGAGTTTTGTTTATGTGTTGTGTTAAGTCCCTCGCAGAGAGCACCCATTTTCAGCAGTCAGACTGTCCTGACGTGACATCTGGTTGCTTGGTGGACACTGGTCCAGTTTAGTAGTGTTAACCTGGCTCTTATCCTGAGGAGAAGTAGAACAGAGATGGGTGCATATTCCTTATATCTTACCTAATACAATTTTGAAAGAAAATAGGATGATGAAATATTTCCTTAAAATTTCCATAAATGTCCCCAATGAAAGTTTTGAGACTGGTTATAGTTTTTCTGAAAGAAGTATAGGGATAGAGCTCAGGTCTGGTTGTTGAGGGACATTGGTTCCATTGCCAACTGGCAGCGATTTATTTTATGTGACCATAGGACTGGAAGAAATCTCTTGGTACAAGAGTGGGCAACACCTATTCTACTTTGGTGTGAAGAAGTGAGAAAAGTGGTGCTTGGGTGTTGTAATGGGGAAGGAGAGCTTTGTCTGCTTTTCTTTTCTCTCTTTTCTTTGGGACAAACCAGAGCAATCAGAATGGAGGAAGGTCAGGAGAGGAGGCATGTTTAAATGACAGTTAAAAGAAGAACGATTCAGTAAACGACTGGGCATTAGGTGAGTATGGACTGCTGAATTCTATGAGCTAATTCAGAAAAATGCTTTTGCAATCTCAATGCAAAGGAATCCAGAGGGTTTTGCATGGTGATGTTTGCCCTTCATCAGTCAAACTAGTCTTATGATCATCCTCAGAGGTAGACTGAGAATCTCTAAGCTGGACCCCAGACCTTTTTTTTTCCATCTTGAATATTTCAGTCATCTCACATTGGCATATGCTCTGAAAATCCCATCTGGGTGAAACTTCAGGGAAGTAGAAAAAAATGGATAAAAGTAAGAACTACCCTGCATCCTTGCAAATATATGGGTATGTTGATGCAGTATAAATTTCTGTGCCAGGACACATGCCAGCAATTTAATGATGTGTATAGCAAAGTCCTTTGTTAGCCCCATTCAGAAATCCTAAAATGAGTTGCAAGGCTGAAAGTATTGAAGCCTAAGGCCAAAAACAACTCTCATGTTACCTAGGGCCTCATGAATAATTCAGCTGAGTTTAATGCTTTTTCCATGGTGAAAATAAAGCTGAAATATCTGACATAATGTAGGCAAATTATACCCCCTTTTTGGTGGGGGGATTGGTTATGAGGAATGTGAGGAAGGGTGGGAAAAATGAAGGAATCTTCATACTTCTTTTAACTAAATATATAGAATCTCTCAACAGTCCATCTCTAAAGAAGTAAAAATATAAAAATTCAAGTTGGAAGTTTAAAGATGTTTCCTTTGAATGCGTATTGATAGCTGAAGTTTTGGGTTGGGCTTGAGAAACACTCCAAAAATTGCTCCGAAAGTCATAGAAGGGTGGTCAGAGAAATACCAAAAAGGAAGGAATGTCTGATATTCTTGGTGATACACAAGCCAAGGAGTGTTGGTCTGCTTTAGGAAAATAATAATAAAATAATAGTCCTTGGGCATGAACAAAAAGAGCTTAGAGATGTTTTTGAAAGTTGTGTGCAAATTGAATGACTGTAAATCAATAATAATTTAAAGGTATTAGGAAAACATTATAACAAGACCTGATAGACGATTGGAATTATTTTTCATAAAGTGAACATATTTCCTTCTTTCCAACCTAATTTTTAAATCTAGGATTTAGTATGTTGCTTTAACTTAAACTGGGACCTTTTCTACATAGGGGATAAAGCTCTGGACATTCTGTATCTTCAGACTCTGGTTCTTATCTCCTAAATAGGTAAATCCCCTAATTTTTTTCTACTTTTCTCCTAATAAGACAAGAAAGTTAATATACTCTAAAAATGTTCAAGCTGGAGAGAACTTAGGGATCATCTAGTTCAAGTCACTCATTTGACAGAAACTGAGGCCTGGAGAGGTTATGTGACTTGTCCATAGTCTCCTGTTACAAAAGAGAAGGTGACTTATTATGAATAGAACAAAAAGAACCCAAAGGGAGAAAATTCTTATATATTAAAGGATATTTGGAAAGAGAAATAGACCTGGCTGGTGTGGCACATTTCTTTCATGCTCCATGCTTTTTATTGCTTGAAATATGATGTGATGCCTGGAAATTTAGTTGCCATTTTGTGATACAAAGTGCCATGCTAATTCACTAAAGAATAACAAATGGAGCCCTGAATCCCTGATGACATCATTAAGTTACTCACCAGCTCTGCACTTTCAGCCTCCAGGCTTCTTCATTGGAGCGCTTCTGCATATCATGGACAAGGTAATTCCACATAGAACAACCAACAAATAGGACAGAATTTTAAAAATCTGTTTGAAGTCATGGAGAGCCAACAAAGTAGTAAGACATTATGGGGTCAAGATCCTGGAGAAGAGGAAAACTCAGAGTGGCCCTAGAGCAGCTTTTCTTCTAGGGGCATCTGGAAGATGCAGCTGAGAGGCTGGAAACCTAGCACAACTTTTACTTATAGGGCTAGGAGTAAAAAATTGTATTCAGGACCTGCCAAGGAGAGTGGGCTCTAGTAAGTATCTTGAGCTTTGGGTTGATACTCTGAAGTGCTGAGTTTTAGAATTAAGCATGAACTAGAAATTGACTAGCCCTCCCAGGGACTGAGGCCCAGCTTCATACCCTCTAACTGCCTAATTGGATTAAGGATCCTGATTGGATGGCTGTGCCTTAAATTATTTCTATAATTCTTTCATATAAAATATTCAGTAGACAATAAAAAACAAGCAGATATATAAGGTAATTTGAAAATATGATTTGAAAACAAGAGAAATAACAGACAATAGAAGCATTCACAGAGGATCCAAATAATGGAGCTATCAGACATGGACTAAAAAATAGCTTTGCAAAATATGTTTAAGAGTAAGAAAAAATTTGATGATTTTGACAGAGATCTGAAAGCTATAAACAGGATAAAATGACAAATATCAAACTAAAAAATGTAATAAATGAAAGTAAGAATGTATTGAATGAGTCTCATGTAGTTGAAAAAAGAATTAGTAAACTAGTGATACACTAGAAGGAAATAGACAAAGGAAGCATGGAGACCAAAATTCTCATTTTAATATAAAAAAGACACTAGAGGTATAGGGAGCCACATGTGGAAAACATCTAACATACTAGGAATTGGAGGCCCAGAAGGAGAGGCAGAGAGACCAGGATAAAAGCAATATTTAAATGGATAATGTTGAGTCATTTTCCAAAACTACAAAATATTCAAACTATACATTCAAGAAGCTCTTTGAAGCATGCAGAATAAATTAAGAAAAGCACACTTTGGGCACATCATGGTAAAACTGCCTAAGAAACAAAGACAGAAAGAAAATCTTAAGAGCAACCAAAGGAAAAAAAAGACCTATTCAATGGATACTCAATAGGACTGACAGCTGAATTTTCAATTGGGGAAAGAAAAAAATAGGAAACCAGAAAAAATGGATTAATATCTTCAAAGTGTTCACGGAATATAATTAAAGATAGACAAAAGCAAAGGTAGAGATAAGAACAGAATAATAATAGAATAATGTATGTAAATTATACATATATTCTGACAAATAGAAATAAACCAAATAAAAATGAGGAGAAGAAGAGAAGGGACGTTGAAGACATACGATTGTCACAGAGTTAATAGGTAGGAGTCCAAGGATTTATTAAAGCTGACAAGCCAAATAGTAGGAGACTAAGTAAGGAGAAAAGGGAGCTATGGACACTACAAAAAGTATTAGTATAAAGATAACCACTAGAACAAAAATACCTACCCTCCCAAATAGGAAAGAAAGACTATAAAATGAATATAGCATAGTAGAAACAGTAAAAATGGTGTAAAACAATATAAACACAATAAATTTGTGTTGTTTTCACACAGAGGACTACTACTGCAGTTATTGATAAGAATATATGAAGTAGAAGTACCTGTAACAGCATGGGTAAATCTCATAATCACGCTCTTGAACAAAAGAGGCAGAAAACAAGAGTACATGGTATATGATTCCATTTAAAATTTTTTATTCCATTTTTATTTCAGATTTATTGACATATAATTGACATGAAAAATTGTAAGATACTTAAAGTCTATATTATGGTGATTTGATACAAGTTTACATGGTGACCATCCCCCCCACCCCCCATCTAGTTAATTAACACATTCATCATCTCACATCTTTATCGTTTTTGGAGGCGGGTGGGGAGATGAGAACATTTCAGTTCTACTCTCTTAGCAAATTTCGATTATACAATTTATACAATACAGTGACATATATGATTACTCTCACCATAGATTCATTCTGCCTGTTTTTAAATTTCATATGACATATAACGTTACATATGTAATATGTTACATGGAATATGAACTTCATATATGATATGTGAAGTTTCTATATATGTAATATATTATGTATGTGCAATATATAATATAAAAATAATATATGAAGTTTAAAAGCACGCAGAAGGAATCTATGGTGATAGTGATCAGGATCTTGGTCCTCCTTTGGGGAGGGTAATGACTAGAAAGCTATGCAAAAGAGGTTGTGGAGCACTAGGGCACTGTTTCTCCATCTGAGTGCGAGTTGTGTGGTTTTGTTCCCTTTGTGGAAATTCTTTAAGCTGGATACTTGAGTTGTGTCCTTTTCTATACGTATGTTACATTTTAATAAAAGGCCTACATTTGAAAATATAAACTGTTTATAAACAAAAGACAAATTGTAGGGTAAAGTCTCATGCAATATTGAACTTAGTCATTGGAGAGAATGATTTTAAATTCCAATTTATATGAACACTGTCTCTAGGCTATTGAAGCCATTTCCTTTTCCTTATGATGTGTCAAGGTTGCTCCCTAGATTTGTTTTTACCATCTCCAAATTAAAAATAAAATCTAGAAAAACAGGATAGAGAATTCAGAAGCAGATCTAAATACACACAGGAATTTAGCATAGATTAAATGTGGAATTTCATATTGGTGGGATGGGAGAGAGGAATGGATTTTTCAATAACTGGTTTTGAGACAACCGGGTAGCCATTTAGAAAAAAATTTTTATTGGATCCCTGTCTTCTTAATATGAAAGTAAATTTTAGATGTACTAAAAATATACATGGAAAAAATGAAACCATAAAAATACTAAAACATGGGAGAATACTTTTTAAAACCATGGAATATAATCTAAGCATGATTCAGAAAATTCAGAAGCTATTTGAGACAAGATTGATAAATTTAAAAATATATAAAGTCAAAAGAATAAACTGGGAAGAATATTTGCAGCCCATGACAAAGGGCTAATTTCTTCTATAGATAAAATGCTCACAGTCAACAAAATGTGAAAAGAGGTCAGAATCCAAAAGAAAAAATGAGCAAAGATACTACCAAATGTAAAATAGATAGCTAGTGGGAAGCAGCCACACAGAACAGGGAGATCAGCTCGGTGCTTTGTGGCCACCTAGAGGGGTGGGATAGGGAGGGTGGGAGGGAGGGAGATGCAAGAGGGAAGAGATATGGGAACATATGTATATGTATAGCTGATTCACTTTGTTATAAAGCAGAAACTAACACACCATTGTAAAGCAATTAATTATACTCAAAAAAAAAAAAAAAAAGAACATGAACTGTTGCTTCAAACAAACAAAAAGCCACAAAGACGTTGCAACATACGATGCAGGAAAAGATGCCCAGATCTCACTCATAATAGGGAACTACAAGTTAAATTATAACTACAGCATGTAATCATTTTTCACATATTAGAAAAAAAAATTGCTAATACATTGTGTTCTCAGGGTACAAGGTAGCAGGCACTTGTACTCTGTTGGTTGGGTGGTATCTGAAAGAATTTAAAATACATATATCCTTTGACATAGCAATTCCCTTCTTAGACTTTATTCTATAGATATTCTCATATCTGCATTTAGAATGATATTGCTTATGGTGGCAAACACTTGGAAACAATGACAAGGATCATCAAAAGGGGACTAGTTGAATAAATAAAAGCACAACCATCCAGTGGAGTGCTAATGTGAAAAATCTCCAGGATATACTGTTAAATGAAAAAAACTTGGTAGAGAGTCAAGGGGGAGGGGAATATACACAGATGTTTGTATACACATAGAATATATCTGGAAGGATATACAAGAAAATATTAACAGTGTTTCCTTAGAGGTATAGAATTTTAAAGCAGGGTCAGGGATAGGAGGGAAACATCTCATTGTTTACTGTTTTGCACTGTTTCTACTGTTGGAAAGTGTTTCCCCAGGTGAATGTTATACCCCTTTAGGAAAACATAAGACAAAACAAAACAAGACAAAACTGCTTCTACTGTCCATAGTAATTCTTAGCAAAGATGCTGTTGGCATTTTGGGTGTATCTCTGTCCCTTTGGACTAAATGCCAGTAGCACTTCTTCAATCATTGTGGTGACCAAAAAATGCCCCTGTAGATTTGTGAGCACCCAGGGTGTGGGGTGGGGGACTGCTGTTTGAGTTAACAATCTAACTTCTCTTCAGGGTTTCTCAGTTCCCAGGTTCTGCTACACTAGCAGGGTCTTACCATGGGCAGCTGTAGACCTTTGCCTGGAGAGGAAACCAAGTAAACTTCCCTTCTGTAATTCTGGGTTTTTAGCCAGTAATGGTAGACGTTGACCAGGGCCAGTGACTGGTTAGCAAGCTCTAACTAGGCAGCGCTGCACCTTTGCTGGGGAGAGACATAGCCCTCAGGCTTTGGTAAAAATGGCCAAGAGTTCAGGAAGGAGGATTTTGGTTCCCTTCTCTTAAAAGGCATGGAGGATTGGTTGTATCCTAATAGGACTGGTCCGTTTTTCTGGGGTGTGCTTTTTAGCTTTTTTTTGTAATAACAATGACAAAATCCTCCTGTACTATTCTCTGCCAGCAGAGTTTTCTGAGATGGAAGGCAACAGATGTTTCTGTTAGAAATTGGCATCTGTCTCTCCCCTCACTGTGGTGTGCACTTCCTCCAAGCCCGGGCCCATGTAGCACTGAATTAACATTAGAAGCCTCTCAGGAGACTCGTGATGAAGAACCCATCGTGCCCTAGTGTTCCTGGAGGCCACGAGGAGAGCAGAAATGGAGGGGGAGCTGAGGGCTCTCTACCACCGGCGGGGGCGGTGCTCCTGACTTGTCTGCTTGGCAGTGGCCAAGAGCTGTTTCTGACCCTCCTCCTGAAACAGGAGGCAAGCTTTTGAGACATTAGAGAAACCCTAAGCCTTTAGGAGTCTTTAGTCTAGCAGGGTCTTACACCGTGACACACCCAGGGGCAAAAACATCAAGGTAGAAGTCTGTCTTCTTAGAACATACCCAGAAATAGTGATTCTCTATTTTGAGTCTTTTCTTGGGCAGCACACTAACCAGGTGCCTTCTGTTATAAATTCAGTTTTTTCTAAATGTGCACACTAAATCATAGGAAATTCCCACCCTTTCCCAACCCCTTAGCTTTTCTCCTTTTTTAAAAAAACTGGATTTTCTCTCTCTTTCAGCCTCCCATCTCCTGCTTCCCTCCCTCCACGGGGCACGCCTAGGGACTGTCTCAGAGCATTCTGGATAGTGCTTATGCTGATTTTCCAAAACATTTTAAGTGACATTTATTCCTCTTTTCTAATTAGGAAAGTAACATGTTTATCATAGACACTTTGGAAAATACAGGAGAGCAAAATAAAGAAAATAATTATCGAGAGACTTTTAACCTTTTCTTTTAAACTGTCATTTTCTCTCCATCTTTGAAGCCACAAACTCCTTCGCTCCACTTTTTGCATCTCTGAGGGTCTGGGATTTGGCACACAGGGGGTCAGAGACTTGTAACCCCGTGCTATAAGTGTACCCGAAAACAGCAGGTGGCCCTAGCTTGGCTTTAAAGCCTTGCAGAATAGGAGAAGGCAGTGCGTCTCTGGAGGACGTTTGGCTTTGGTCACCTGCCAAGGAGGGTGGTTTCTGGGAGGAAGGACAGGAGTGGTGTGTACTAGACTCTGCAGGAATTTTTCCTCCCTATACCTGGTCAGCTTTTGCTCTTGGACGGGGGGAAGAAGATATCTGGGGATGTGTGTTTTCTACCAGCATTCGAGCTCCGTCACCTTGGCTTTCCTCTGTGTTCTTGCGTTTTTAGGGTGGAACCTCTTTGTTGTGAAATACAGATTGTTCATGCTGTTGAATTTTTCAGCGAAGAATTGGGACCCAGAGAATCCTTTTGCCTGAAGGCTTTGGACTTGTGCTTGTTCCTGGCGGATAATGACAGTAGGGATAAGTGTCAGAGAGGGCTGATATCACTTCAGTCGCAGACTAACCCAGACCCTGGAGCAGCCCCTATTGAGGAGAGCAATGTGAAAGCTCAAAAGAAACTGTCCTTGTTTTGATGACCCTCAGAGTTCAGGCTTCTGGGGAGACTTTTCATTTTCACAAAAACCCTTCTGAAGTTGAGAGATGAGAATTTATGAGCTGTTCCAATTGATGGTGTTTTTTGTGATATCAGATATGTGTTTCTATGAAGACAATTGGAGGTCGGGCTTGGGAAGGTAGACATCGTGTGGCAGGGAGCTTTGCAGAATTCCCTTGCTCCCAGTTTCTATGATTTTTTCCCCCCACCCTTTTACCCAGTCAATTCTGATACCCCAGTATCTTTTCCTTTATCCCAGATCAAGAGGTACTTTTATTCCTTATTCTCACTTAAAATTATGTATTTTTCAGAACAGGATAGAGGAAAAGGGAGAGAAACAGGCTTATAAATGACTCTGAAAGTTTAAAAAAAATCTCGGTGAATGACTGCCCTTGAAGATTGTAAGAATATGATGTAAAGATTCTTTCTACCACCCTTCTTGCCAGAAGACTCATCAAGAAACACGTATGTGTTTCTCGTCGTTGCAGGCAACCCTCTGAGTTCTCCCTGCTTCTGCCTTGCCCACTTGACTTTCTTCTTTGTCCACTCTGGGGATGGGGGTGGCAAGTAGGTACAGAGAAACCGTTAAGAGTGACCTGGAGGTAGGTGCAAGTTCTTTCTCGTCTATCCCTAACCAAGGGCCTCCACTAGGTTTGCCCAAAAGTCCCCTCCTGGAGCCTGAATAGGAGCCTGCTGTGCTGTAGACTGATCAGGGCTCTGACCCATATTTTTTTGTCTTCTCCACAGAGCATAGTAAGAGCTCAATAAAGAGTTGTTACATGGAAGTGGTTTGAATTAAATAGGATTTGTATGTAATTTTATATTCAGTCTGTTCCCAGTCTGAGTTACATTTCAAATTATATATTGCTGCTCTGAAGATTGTCATTTCCTGAATTTTCCTTTCTTTGTTTCTTTTCACCCACTTGCTTCCATTGTTCCAAATTTAGGCATACTGGAAGTGAGACTAGGTGGGTGTGAAAATAACTTTGTTCAGTCAGGGGAAGGTAGGGGAGATGGATTACTAAAACCATCAAAATCTTTTGTTCAGGTTTTAGGGTCAGAAAGTGGAAACTGTGGTAGAGCAGAAAGGACCAAAGTGACAGTAATGCCTTGCTTTGCTTTAAATCCCAGTTTGCCTTAGAGCATCCATCTGCATTGTGGTGGCGGCAGGCCTTCCGGAGTCCTTGGGTTTAATGCCCACAGAGAACAGTTCCTGTGGGGTGGGGCAGTCTTCCCCGGACCTTCTACACCTACCGCAGCACTTTTCTCCTCCCTTTTTAGCATTTGTCGCTGGGTTTCCCATGTCCATTCCCCACACCCCTCACTCCATGAAAGTGAGGTAAAAAAAGCCATTAGCTTTCTGTCTGCCCTGCTTTTAATCACTTCCCCAAGGCAGCAGCAAGTGCAATCCCAGTCCCTTTCAACCCCTTCTATGTGGGTGTTAGACTGAGCGTTTAACTTCTTCTTCTTTATGAAAATGCACATTAGCTATTCAGAGACTTAATCTCCTAATGATTTGTGTATGTTGGTAGAAAGGAAAAGCCATCATCCCTGGCTGGTACACTCAGATGTTCCTTTTGGTACACTGATGGCAGGATTTCAAAAGTGAAGGACCATTTAATTTAATTTTGCACATGGCAGGAGGTACTGCAGGAAGCTTGGTTACAATATGCCCCCTCCAGGGAGAGTGGCTTCAGTAAATTCAGGTTGCCTGAGGGGCTTAGATGTGAGGAATCTAACCCTCTGCCTTCTTTCTCCCCCTCCTTCATCATAAAATGTGTTTTTCTTGGGTGGGGGGTGTGGGGAAAAGGGAGAGTAAAGAAAATTGCCTGGGTTGAAAAGCCAGTGACTGATGTGAGATTGCCTTTTGCAGCCATGCTGCTCTGGGCATATGGATTATGACCAGCTACAGATTAACCTCTTCCCTCTTTAATTGTTTTATGGCCTCATCCTTCTGAAATTGCCCCCTTGTGGCCTGAAATCCTTTCTGGGGTTTTCCTTAGGCTGGGGACTGTGCTTGCCGGTGGGAAATACATCTACCGGTCTCCTCCTCAGTGAAACGGAGGAGGAGACCAATGGGGAAGCTTCTTTGAACTTTCCTTATTTTATTTTTAGGCTGGTAACTTCCCCCAGAGAAGCAGGCTCAGGATCCTGAATTGTTATTGCACAGCGGCTGGATATTTGCTGCTGAGTTCTGTTAAATTTCAGGATTGGAAATCTAAGCTGCTGGCTTTTAAGCCCGCCCCCAAAATGTTCACATATCACCCTTGGGGCCAGTAGACACACCCAAAGTCTTGGTGGTTTTCACAGTCTGGCCTCTTCATAAATCATTCTAGAGGGAGCTATAGGCATTCAGAGACTTGACAAAAACATCTTCCTAAAACTTCTGTTTGTTCCTTCTCTGGTTAAAGGTAAATAGAAATGGCTCATGGACAAGTTGTGAACTTTTAGAAGTTTCTGATTTTCTGTAAACCTCTCTCCTTTCTTGGCTCTTTTCTCCTTGGCTCTTTTCACCTCCTTTGTGGTGGCTGTCATTCTCCCCTGCAGAAAAGTATTATTCTGTAAAAACAGAGGAGGATCTGATAGTATTAATTTTATACTGTTGGTTTGACCATTATCCTTTAGTGTAAGTGAACATTTGTATTTCAGTCATTCATCTCCATCTGTGAATAGAAGGCCCTGTTCTTGTGTTAGCCATCACCAAGTAGGTGAAGAAAGAGCTATATTCTATACTATACATTTATTCATCCCTCTATTTACTCATTCGACAGTTATTTTGTTGATGTCTGTCAGGTACCTGATATTACTCTAGGTGCGTGGTTCATATCAGTTAATAAAACAAATATCTCTGTGAGTTCACATTCCAGTGGGGGAAGATGGAGATAAATAATAAGCATGATGGATATGTAAATTACTTAGTATTTAGAAGGTCAAAAGTACAGTAAAGAGGATCAGGGTAGTGAGGTCTGGTTGCATTTTAAAACAGGGAGTGGCAAGCCTTTAGGTGAGGCCTTATAGAGTAGGTCACATTTTTTTTTTTAATTATTATTTATTTCTTTATTTTTGGCTGTGTTGGGTCTTCGTTTCTGTGCGAGGGCTTTCTCCAGTTGCGGCAAGCGGGGGCCACTCCTCATCGCGGTGCACGGGCCTCTCACTATTGTGGCCTCTCTTGTTGTGGAGCACAGGCTCCAGACGCACAGGCTCAGTGGTTGTGGTTCATGGGCCTAGTTGCTCCGCGGCATATGTGGGATCCCCCCAGACCAGGGCTCGAACCCATGTCCCCTGCATCGGCAGGCAGATTCTCAACCACTGCGCCACGAGGGAAGACCCAGTAGGTCACATTTGTGCTAAGATTTGTGCAAAGATTTGAAGGAGGGGAGGGTGTCAGTGGATACTAGGGGAAGGAAGAGCATTCCAGGCAGGGTAAACAGCCAATGCAAAGGCCCTGGGGCAGGGTCTGAGGCCCAAGTGTGCTTGGTGTATTTGAGGAATAGCATGGAGGCCTCTGTGGCTAAAGCAGGGTGGTTTGGTGGGATGGGGAGGAGTAGGAGATGAGGTCTGAGAGGAGGGGCTAGGGTCTATAGGGGAAGACGATATTTGATCATGTCATGCCATGTAGGCCATTGGCTTTTACTCTGTAGTTATCTATGTGTATATCTCTATCTATACATCTATATACATAACTACATCACACTAGGTACCATCGGATCTTACAGTTCTGTATCTCTCCCATCTTCTTAACTCCGTAAGGTCTGTTTTTAGGAACTGGGGGTGGGAGGGAGGTTGATTATGAGGGAGAATGTAGAGAAACTTATACCAAAGCCTTACTAGAGACCTGAACCTGGGCTTTTTGAGACTTGGTCCTTTGGTAAGGCTCCTCCCGTCCACCCTTCCCTGGCACACAGCACAGGAAGTCCATATATTTTTCTTAACCCAGCATCTCCCCTTCTTCTGCTTAAGAATTCTTCTGCTTCAAGAATGATTTTTGGCATATTTGGCATAAATATGCTTCAGAGAGCATCCTGAAACACTTTTCTATGCCACCGATGCGATACTTTCTAATTCTGGAAAGGAACTTTACGATAACGTTTAAGTGAAGAAACAGACGTGAAAGCCCTTTGAAACTCAAACTCCAGGAAGAGATGGTCAGGCTGCATCACTAGAGAGCCTGCATTACCCACCTTCATACCCAGAAAAGCACAGCCAGAGCAATACTCTTGGGCAGGAGTTCTCTTTTGGCTGGATATTGGGCATACCTGGATCCAGTCCAGCCCTGACTTTTTTTTTTTAGCAGTACGTAGTCCCTGTGTTTCTTTGTGCTAAGAAGTCTGGTGGTGGCATAGTTTTCCACGGGGGGGTGTGGAATGGTTTATTCTAGATGAGAATTTCATCTTGTGTACCTGATTTTCTATTTGTTTTGTTTTCAAGAGCTGTTGTGTTACTGCCTAAAGTCTCCAAACGGATTTTGAAAACACTGACAAGAGCCCTGTCTGCAGACTAGTGTTTTCTGACTGAAGAAAAATTGACTTTGCCAAGCAGGTCATGAAACCGATTTTATCACCCACTCACCAGTTTTTTTTTTTTTTTTTTTTTTTGGCTGCATTGGGTCTTTGTTGCTGCACACAGGCTTTCTCTGGTTGCAGCGTGCGCGCAGGCTTTCTCTAGTTGCGGCGAGTGGGGTCTACTCTTCTTTGGGGTGCATGGGCTTCTCATTGCGGTGTCTTCTCTTGTTGCGGAGCACAGGCTCTAGGCACCCGGGCTTCAGTAGTTGCGGTGTGTGAGCTCAGTAGTTGTGGCTTGTGGGCTCTAGAGTGCAGGCTCAGTAGTTGTGGCGCATGGGCTTAGTTGCTCTGCGGCCTGTGGGATCTTCCCGGACCAGGGATTGAACCTGTGTCCCCTGCCTTGGCAGGTGGATTCTTAACCACTGCGCTACCAGGGAAGTCTCTCACCAGCTTTTTTTTTTGCGGTACGCGGGCCTCTCACTGTTGTGGCCTCTCCCGTTGCGGAGCACAGGCTCCGGATGCGCAGGCTCAGCGGCCATGGCTCACGGGCCCAGCCGCTCCGCGGCATGTGGGATCTTCCCGGACCGGGCACAAACCCGTGTCCCCTGCATCGGCAGGCAGACTCTCAACCACTGCGCCACCAGGGAAGCCTCTCTCACCAGCTTTTTGGAAATGTAAATGGAATAGTTGTAAAAAAAAAAAAAAAAGGGTAGAAAATATCAAAGTGCATTGGATGTAAAAAGGATAAATACTGCATCAATTTTTTTTAGGGGTGTGTGTGTGTGTGTGTGTGTGTGTGTATGTGTATATTGGGGCACAGCGTAACATGTATTGCTCATTATGAGTCACGGTCAGAACAGTTAAAACACTATCTTAGCCTGTCCAAATGTTGTATTTGCTTATTATGGGACTGGTGAGGGTAGAAGAGAAGTGAGTGCCTCGGAAGGTTCTAGCTCTGTGAGATAAATGTAGAAGTTGGAATGACAGTTTTTAGTTAGAAAAACAACCCAGATTGGGTTTGTTACTCTTCTATGACGGTAGAAGTTATTGTGCTAGAACATAATGCTGTTCAGGTCAACAGGAACTAAGCTGGCTGTTTCTCTCTGCACAGAGTTGTGCAATTTCCAGTGGGAACTCCCTCTGGAGATGGAGAGGGAAGGGGAAGGAAGAGTGGAGAAAGAGGCAGTTAGGCAGAAATCTTCATTGTGAGTCTAGCTGACCCAGGATCTGCACGTAGTTAACTCTGAGGCTCTGTTGGAATCTGCCAAAGATTCACTGTGGAAGACACGGAAAGCACAACTCATTTCTGTTTATTTCGGCTCAACATTTATGCCAGCCTCGCACTAGGTGCTGGGATGCAACACTGAATAAGACATGGTCTTGGATCTGTGGCGCTCCTAGCCTGGCAGGGAAAACAGATATAAATTGCTTATTACTGTACATTGTGCTGAGTGTCATAATAGAAAGTGTGTATAAACTGGTCTTATGAATTAGAGGACCTGTGCTCTCAGCCTTTCATTCTGAGAAATGTGCCATTTAATAAAAAAGAACTAAAATAGGGTTTTTGGTTTTTGTTTTCTAAAAGTTGGGGAAGTTACTCTATTGGAAAGGAAAATGAAATTTCTAAGCACATTGGGTTCATCTAGTCAGGCTACTGTGTTATTTCATGTCATTTACTCTAAATGTATTTTAATGTCTTAAAAAATATTTTTAAAAACAAAAATTTTGGCATAATCCCTGCCCAGAAAGTCTGGAGACACATAAAATAATGTAAAACTACTTTCTAGAATGTCCTTTAAAAATCCCGACAAAAACAATAGGAACTTGAGCACGTTTCTGTGATGCAACCAACAGCACGGTGCTTTTACTTTCTCTTTGATCTTTAAAGTCAGTAATAACTTTTGGGGACATGTAAAATCATGACTAATTCAACAAAAGAAAGCAATGCAAGTCACAGATCTAGAACCTGGGTCTCCCAAATGCAGGCTAATTTACTCCTGTCAGGTTCATTTGGACCAAGCCTATCCCATGACTGTGGAACCAGACTGAATCAAGAGCTGAGTTTTAATGTCTTTTCTTTAGTTTTTATTTTATTTATTTCAGTATTTTTTTAATCGTCAGCTGACTTTGCTCTGAATTTTGTTCCCGCTGACAAATTTGAATAAACCCATCTATGGGTTTGAACAGTGGAGTATTTTTTCAGAGGTGTGAAATGATTGGAAAGCCTCTTAACTGTACATTCTGAAGCATTTACTTCTTCTTGTCTCTGGGATTGAATAAAAGCAGCTGGTAAAATCCTTTCCACTTAATTGTTCGAGACACGGCCTTCAAAGGGTATGAAGTGGGTAGGCAGAGGATAAATGCTTATCACAGTTTCTCAGATGAGGAAAGTGAAACCCAGAGACCTAAATCTTCTGACTCATGCAGATACCCTGCTGCTGCCTCTGATATCTAAATGATGGCACTGATCTACTCACAAGATTGGTGCATGTGGTTGTTTTTTGGCTAATACTTGGAAGCACTAGGCTTTTTGTGTTTTGTGGGGTGTTTGCATTTTGCTTTATTTGCAATATTCAGGTTGAGGGAGTCATTATAAGAAGAGGCTCAAAAACCTTAAACCCTTTGAAAATAAAAAGTCTCACATTTCCCTTCTACTTTGACTCTCTGTTGGAGTGGAACACTTATGTCATTAAAAACACTGTAGTTTGCTTATCTAATTTCTACTCTATGTGTTAATGGCTTCCCACTGCTCTTAGGAAAAATTCCATTCTTCTTCAGACTATTTGCAGTACTCTCCAGGGCTTGATCCCTGCCTCTCTTTTTAATCAGTCTCTCTCTCTCTTTTTTTTTTTTTTCCTCTGTGCTTTAGCTAATCTGAATTTCTTAGATTTTTTTCAATGCCTTGCACATGGCTTCCTTTCTCTTGCCTCTGGGCCTTTGAACATGCTGTTGCCTGTGGGCTGGAGCACTTTTCCTGCCCTCTTCCTCTGGCTCACTCTGATCCTCCAAGACCTCTGAGAGCCCCTTGCTGAGTCCTAGACCAGGTTGGTCTTATCTACTGTATATTCCTACAGCACCCTCTTTTCTCCTCATTCTGGACTCATCACACTGCAAGAACTTTTATAGTCTTTCTCTGGTATATTAGTTTCCTTGGGAAGGCAGGCACAGGGTCAAGAGAAAAGAAGTTCCTTAAAATTACTGGGGTCTGATCAAAAAGTTTTTTATATTAGACTGGCATTTTGTAACATTTTAGAATTTATGAACTCCTTTCAGAATAATATAATTTTGTAAACCCCCTCAAGAATTTAAAAGATAATGTTGTCACTTTTATAAACTATGATAAAGAAGTGAATTTAGGTAAAATGTTTTCTTTTATATCAACATTATTAAAATTATAGTGTACAGTTTATTTTAAAATAGACTTAAAATTTTAATAGCCTCCATTATATATCAAGATAATTTTTCTTTTCTCAGTTAGCAAGTGATATGCACTATTAAATTTATTTAAATAAATTATGAAAGAGTGTGATTTATCAAAATAAATTTAAAGATCAAATACTGTGCTTAATTTGGGACCAACTTCATTAAAATGTAGTTGGAAATTTAATGACTTGCTAATATATATTTTTTTAAATAAGAGAAACCTGACTTCTTGACCCAATGTTTGGTTTGCACTCTTAAAAAAATGACTTCTTCTTAAATGTAATTTTAAAGTTTTGTTTTTAAACTGTGAGTTACCACAGATGGTTTCAACTACATATCTTACAGGGAATAACACATTGTAGGTATGGGATGCCTTTCTTCTAACAATTGAAAAGTCAATTTGGTTATGGTTATTCCTATGTCTTGTGTCTTTAACAATGGATTCATAAAATTGAATCATATGAGTGCTACATAGTGACCTGGTGAAGACCATCTTGATGTGAACCAGATGACTTGATACTTACACTTCTAATTGACAATTGCATTTCATCATCTGTATTCTTAGGCTTCTTGTTTTCAACCTATAGTCCACTATGATTATAAATTTTATGATATGTGGCAAAGAATTAAAACGATGAAAAACTGTAGAACGCTCAAAACCACCTTGGCCTAAGTGGAGGTTGCCAGGGACTGGAGGGAAGGGAGAAGGGGGAGTTAGTCTTTAATGCGTATAGAGTTTCAGCTGGGGAAGATGAAAAAGTTCTGGAGATGGATGATGGTGATGGTTGCACAACAATGTACTTAATGCCGCATTAGAACTGGACACTTAAAAATGGTTAACATGGGCTTCCCTGGTGGCGCAGTGGTTGAGAGTCCGCCTGCCGATGCAGGGAACACGGGTTCGTGCCCCGGTCCGGGAAGATCCCACGTGCCGCGGAGCGGCTGGGCCTGTGAGCCATGGCCACTGAGCCTGCGCGTCCAGAGCCTGTGCTCCGCAACGGGAGAGGCCACAACCGTGAGAGGCCCGCATACCGCCAAAAAAAAATCAAAGGAGAGATGTATTATCTAATCAGCTCTGCTATATTTTGACAAGTGTTTTTGCCCCATTATTTATGATAGCCACAAAAGAGTTCACAATGTAATGCCCACAGGGCATTTTTCATAATTAATGAAACTTTTTAGGAGGAAACTTTACTGGAACAAAAGTTTTAATTGCCCAGGGCTGACCAAAGAGTGCAAAGACAAGCCTCCCAAGTGAGGATGAAAATTGGCAAGGTTTTCCTAAATATCACTTCCCACTATAATATTATTTCAATATTGCTGCCATAATCTAGATGCCAGAGTCTGTTAGCATCCTGCAAACGAAAGTATGATGGCCTTCAGTAATACTTACATAGAAAATAAAAGTATCACTTTCAAATAAGCTGACACTTCTGAACATGTAATAACCAGGGTCACAGAATCACAGGGGCCAGTGAGAAGAATTAAAAAGGGTCCCTGTGAGCCCCACTGACACACATACCACCAGGAAAAGTTCCTGTCCCTCCAACCAACCCACAGCAACACCCAGCAGTGTCATTCAGCAAGTGGAGTGACCTGCTTCTTCCGCCCCCAAGAGGCCCCGGGGAAAGTGGAGAGAGCATAGGACCAACCCCTTGTCACTGATGAGTGAGGCCCAATGGCAAATACAAGGCATGAACGGCACACAAAGCAAGGCCACAGTTTCAGTGTCTCTCCCTTATATCCTCACCTCCAGTGTTCCCTGCATTTTCTGCTCTTTTCATGATGAGGAAGAAAGCAGCAATAGCCCGTCCACTCTGGAAATGTGGACTAGTGATCTGGCATCGTGGGACATACCACAGAAGTTACCTACCCCAAATAGGATTCAAACCCTGATCTCCTAATACGTCCACCTAAATTTTTCTAAGGCTCTTGACCAAGCAGTAGACTGCGAATCCCAAGCAGTTGACACATGTGTTCTAGGGTCTTCACATGACTAATGGCAGTCAGAGCAGCAACTTCATTTTTTTAAAATCAATAATCTAATTGTTTTCCCTTTAAAACTAGAAAGTTTAGAGCCTCTGTATATCACACAAGTGTGCACAATGGTTAATGGCGACAAGTCAAACGTGATTAACTAGGCCAAGGTGATTTTTTATTGTGGTAAAATATACACAATATAAAATTTACCATGTTAACCTGCATCAGCAGGCGGACTCTCAACCACTGTGCCACCAGGGAAGCCCTCCTTTGATGTTTGATTGGTTTTCTGGTTTAATTTTTAAAGGAATAGCTGTCGCTTCCTTATAAAATAGGAAATGCTCATTAAAAAATATTCAAAACTGAAAAGTACGAAGAAGTCAGCAATAAATTGTTCCAACTTCTATTACACCAAAAGAGTTCTACGTTCATTCATTCAATGAGTATACATTGAGTGCTTTCTATGTGTGAGGCATTATGACACCAGGGATCAAGTCCCTGCTATCGTGAGGCTTATGTTCTGGTGGGAGGGTAAGATGATAAATACATAACTAAGTAGATTTATAAGTGTCATAAAGAAAAATAAAATGGGGTAAAGGCATAGAGAGAGTTAGGGGCTCTTTCAAATGGAGTGGCCACAAGGTTGCTCTGAGAAGGCCACATCTGGGCAAAGAATTGAGTGAAGTGAGGGAGTTAACCTTGTGAATGTTGGGGGGAGTGTGCTTCAAGCTGAGGGAAAGCATATGCAAAGGCCCTGAGGTAGAAGTGTGCTTGGTATGTTCTGTGAACAGACAGGCCAGTGTGGCTGGAGACCAGTGAGTAAGCTGAACATAACAGAGAGACTGGAGAGATAGCCAGGGGTTAGGCCATGTTAGGTTTTAGAAAGCCTGCAGCTTTTTTCTACAATGTGAAGCTGTTGGAGGATGATGAGCAGGGAATAGACTGTAGGGGAGTGAGGGTGGCGGCAGCAGGAACAGTTAGGAAGCTACCACAGTAATTCAGAGCAAAATGATGCTGAGTTGGACAAAGTTGGGAATGGTAGAGGGGATAAGAAGTGGTTTTAATTCTGGTTGAAATTTGAAGGTAGAACGAACAGGATTTGCTCATGAATTGGATTGGGAGTTTGAGAGAAAGAGAAGAATCAATGATAAATCTTAAGGTTTTTGGCCTGGCAGGTGGTGTCATTACTAAGACAGGGAACATGGGGATCAGGGTGTGTATCAAGAACTCAGGTTTGGGCATGTTAAGTTCTAAGTACCTGTTAGCCATCCAAGAGGAAATGTTAAATCAGTTATAGGGGCCAGGAATTCAGGGAGGGGTCCAGACTGGAGATACAGATTTGGCAGTTACCAGGCACAGAACCAGAAGAGATCTACTGGGAAGCAAGTAGAAATGGAAAAGAAGCCCTAGATGGAACCCTGGGGTGTCAGCAGTTGGAGGTTGGGAGAGAGGAGAAGGGTCCAGTGAAGGAGACTGAGAATGTGTGTCCAGGGGCATATCAGGAGAGGGTGTTGTCCCGGGGCCAGAGAGTGATCCCCTCTGTCCAGTCCTGGTGGTGGTGGAGGAAGCTGGGTCCTGAGAACTGGCTGTGTTTGGCAACGTGGAGATCGTTACTGCCCACCGCGAGAATGGAAGAAGCAAGGGCCTGATTACAGTGGGCTAAAGAGAAAAAGGGAAGAAAGGAAGTAGAGGCTGGGAGTATGGACAGCCATTCTGAGTTTTACTGCAAAGAGAGGGCAAGATGAAAAAGTAGCTGGGGAGGAAGGGGGAGAGCAAGGAAACTGTGTTTCCTTAGGGGGGAATATAACATGTTTGTTTGCTTATGGGAATGATCTGGCAGAGAGGGGAAAAGGATGATAAAGAGTATAAGTGTATAACTTTAGGAGCAAGGGCCTTGAGTGAGCAAGAAGGTGTGCGTCCTAGTGTGCAGGTGGAAAGATTAACCTAGGCTAGGAGCTGAGACAGGGAGGGCTGGGAGGGGAGGTGGGGGTAGTGGATTTGGTGCCAAGCATGTGGACTTTCTCTTCCAGTGCACACTTTCGGCTCATGGAAACAGAATGGTGGCTGGCGAGAGTGAAATAATTTTATAAGATTGGCATTATGCCATATGTGCTTTAAAAATAAAAGCAATTGAATTTAATTTTACTTGAATCTAACATAAGAAAAAGAAACTGAAGTGAAAGTAAAGAAACTGGTGAACTTCAGATAAATGTTTCTTCTCCACAAAAGATTGTATTCCTTTAAGTTCTCTCTAAGGTTAAGAAAATGATTGTGAAAATCATTAGGAGGCTGAAGTCATTGCTGATATTTTAAACTACATTTTTAGCTAAATCTTCACTTTTTGACAAGACTGGCTGATCCCTTGCCTGGAAAGATTAGGTGATTCATTTTCTTGCCCTTCCTTGTACCTCTCTTTCCCATCTCCCAGTTTTTGTAGCTTATCTGGCTTTATTTCCTTGGCAGTGTTTCTCACATTTACATTCTGACCTGCACGCTCCCGTTTTGGGGGTCTTTTCTTTTACTGCTTCTTTGTTCCTATGGTTTTGTTTTGATTGAGCTACTGGGTTCAGGATTTCTGTCTCTCAGGAGGGGTTCATGGGTCTATATAGGCTGAGATCTTTCAAGTTGGTGAATGGCTGAGCCTTTTTCACACTTGAACTTGAGGTGACTCAGCTTGCCATAAATTCTTGGATCACAGTGGCTCTCCTTTAGAATCATTTTAGAATGTGGCTTCATTTACTTCAGGCCTCAAATGTTGCCTGGAACAATCTGGAAAAATCTGAGACCATCCTGATTTCCCCCCCTACTTTGTCAGACAATTTGCTTTTTCTCCATTGATTCTTAAATAATTCTTTATCCTTGAAGTTCAAAAATTTAAACAGTATCTGTCTTGATGATGATTATTTTTTGTACATTTCCTGGTATGTAGTATCCCTTTTCTACCCACAGATTTAGTCCATCCATTTTAAGGAAATTAATTGCTCTGTATTATATCTCTGGGTATTCTTTCTATTTTGTTCATCTTCCTTTGCCTTTACTATGAGTCTTTTTAAGTCTTTTTTTTTTAACATGCCATTAATTGGATTCTTTTTTTTAAAATAAATTTATTTTATTTATTTATTTTATTTTTGGCTGTGCTGTGTCTTCACTGCTGCACGCGGGCTTTCTCTAGTTGCGGCGAGTGGGGGCTACTCTTCGTTGCAGTGCACAGGCTTCTCATTGCGGTGGCTTCTCTTGTTGCAGAGCACGGGCTCTAATCACATAGGCTTCAGTAGTCGTGGCACGTGGGCTCAGTAGTTTTGGCTCACGGACTCTAGAGCACAGGCTCAGTAGTTGTGGCGCAGGGGCTTAGTTGCTCCGCGGCATGTGGGATCTTCCCGGACCAGGGCTCGAACCCGTGTCCCCTGCAATGGCAGGTGGATTCTTAACCCCTGTGCCACCAGGGAAGCCCCATTAATTGGATTCTTAAAAACCTTTAATTATGAAAAATTTCAGACATACGCAAAAGTAGGGAGAATAGTGTTATGAACTTCCATATCCCCATCACCCTGCTTCGAAAATCCTCAGTTCATGGCCAGTCTTGTTTTATTTGTATCCACTCCCCACCCCCCTGTCACTCCCCTCCATCACTTTGAAGCAAATACCAGACATTATTCATCCTCGAATATTTCAGTATTTATCTCTAGGACATAAGAACTCTTTTTTTTTTCAACTTAACCATTAATAAGTTTCATCTATTCTGTTTATAATCCATTTGTTAAATATGTAATGACATTGCCTTTGTGTTAGATCAGTAGCTTTTTTGCTCTGAAGGTGTGATGGGTTATCATAGTTGCTGGACCTCAAAATCAGGAAGACAAAACTCAAAGGACAAGCCGGAGAATTCTCCCTGATACACAGTGGTGACACATTGGATTGGGCAACAGTAGCAGGAGTTGTATAGACAGGAAGTATCCGTTGGTTCCTTGGTGTTCTCTGAATTTCTAGTGTTCATGTGAAATATGGAAGGAATGGGAGGAGGACCCGGAATGTACAGTTTCTTTTCAAGCAAGAAGTGAAACTCCAGCCCTTTCTGATTTAGTAATGACCATGAAGAAGGAGCTGAGTGGTTTGAAGACTCTGTTCTAGTTCTGCCTTTGGTGGCCATGTGTTTTATTCCACAGCTTTTTAAATCTTCAGGTCAAGACCTTCTACTAGGTCATGAAATCAAATTAGTGGGCTACAACCAGCATTTAAAATGTAAAAAAACAGACTCTATGGAATATGTATTGTTTCATGAAATTGTGTTTCCTGTGTGTGTGTATGTTGGCTTGTAAGAGTTAGGAAGCCACTAATTTATTCTATTCAATTCCTATCATTTCCTATACCTTCTTGTCTAGAAAGTTAAAGGATTAAAGAGCCCATGAGACAGATCTGATTTATGTATTTAACAAAAGCATATATGGTATTTTCAATGTACCAGGAACTATTCTAATTACTTTACAAATGTTAACTCATAAAAACTCTAAGAGGTAGGTACTATTATTAATGAACTTTGACACATAGAGACATTGAGGCACAGAGAAGTTAAGTAATTTGCCCAGGGTCACATAGCTAGTAAGTGATGGAGCTGGCGTTTTGAGCCCAGACATTCTGTTTTCCAGTTATAGGCAGGCACGTCATATACAAGCAATAGTGATCATAGATGCCACTTACTAAATACTTTCTTTGTGCCAAGCAGGCTCAGAGAAAGTTGAATGGTAACTCAGAGTTTGCTCTACTGCCTCTCCAGTTGATAGCATCTCTAGGTGGGCATGGACTTTTTGCTACTGTTTCCTTCAAGAAGAAATGATATAAAGGTGTTTTCCCACTCCACCACAACACAAATACTTAAATACTCAAAGTTAAGGCAGTAAGAATGAGGACTTTTGTGTGATAAGCTGAAGAAATTCAGGGATCCCAATCAATATTGCCAACTAGAACTATAGGATTCCAGTATGAAAGGCAACTAAATGAGTCCATATCTCAGTTTCATTTAAAAAAAATGTAGGAGAGTGGAAAAGAGCCCTGTTTTAGAATTGAACACATCTAGGTTCAGATCCTGTCGTGATCTGTAACTATCTTGGTGACTTCAGGCAATTAACTAATCTCTCTGAACCTCAGTGATCCCTATCTGTGAAGTGGGCAGAATCAGGATTGACTTTTAATAGAATCTTACTAGGTACCCGGCATATAGTAAACACTTTACCTATTTTATCTATGTTATCTCTTCTACGCTTTACAACAATCCACTGGTGTGGCTGCTGTTACAAACTCTATTTTATAGATAATGAAACAGACTTAGAGAGATTAAGTGTCTTATTCAAGGATACACAACTAGCATGTGGCAGAGCTAGAATTAAAGCCAGGTCTTTCTGGACGCAACATCTGGGCTCTTAACCATTCTGCTTATTGCAAACTTATCCCACTGGGATGTTTTGAGGATTAAATGAAATAACATACCTTTACACTTAAATGGTGACTCAACTTTCTATGAGTCACATAGAAAGTATTTAATAAATGGCATCTGTGATCACTGTTGATTGTATACCTACCCATAACTTTTGTAGAGACACTTTACCTGTTCACAGAAAACAAACTGTAGTCAACTAAATCAGTTCTTATAACCAACCAATCACTTCACAAATATGTTGAGTCCTTGAAAAATAACTATTAGTTAGCTATTCTCAACACTCTACTAAGCAGATACTTTTGTTGGGGAATAAGTTTCATCAAAGAAAAGATGATCTGGGCTTCCCTGGTGGTGCAGTGGTTGAGAGTCCGCCTGCCGATGCAGGGGACCCGGGTTCATGCCCCGGTCCGGGAAGATCCCACGTGCTACGGAGCAGCTGGGCCCGTGAGCCATGGCCGCTGAGCCTGCGCGTCCGGAGCCTGTGCTCCGCAACGGGAGAGGCCACAGCAGTGAGAGGCCCGCATACGGCAAAAAAAAAGAAAAAAAAAAAGAAAAGATGATCTATCCAGCATCTAGACCAGTGCCTGGCCCATGGTAATTGTCTTAGTCTGAGTTCCCTAGAATTAGAACTCTAGAGGCAAAAGCTTACACTTTATTTGTGAGAGCCATCACAGGGAAGCAGGAATGAGGAGAAAAGGGAAGTGAGAAAGGGAGGGAGGGAGGGAGGGAGAACAAATATAAGGGACTGATTAGAGGCTGGCCACAGCTTCATGACAGGCTGATCATTTGGTCTTGTGGGACATCTTCAGAGAAAATATGTGAAGCTACTACATCTCTGAATGGTCCACTGGGGGAAGGAGGGAGAAGATTTCATTTGCCAGCCCCCATCCCCTCTTACTCAGGGGTTGATGTCCTAGAGCTTCAATTCCCCTGTGCTTCTTCATGGCATGGCTGGTGGCTGAGCAGGTCCCTCCAAATCCCATGCCTCAGTGGCGACAGGGAAACCCTGGGGTGGGAATTGAGAGGCGTGTAGCACAGGTACAAGGCAAGGGGCTGTCAGGGCAGCCCACCAGCATGAAGGACTGGAACAGTCATAACAACTAGAGCAGTACAGGCTGACCCAGCCTGTCAGTGAGGTGGTTGTGTTCATCTTGGGTGATGCATAGCAGGCTCTCAATAATGATCGCCCAAGTAAATAAACTCTTTGCCCTGCTGTCTTCTTTAAGTGATTTGCAGTTATTGACACCCTGATACATCTCTTTCCATTCTCACTCTAGTTTCCTATCTCCTCTTCTTTTGCTTTCCACCTAAATGAGGGTGTCCCCAGGCTTAGGCCTACTTCTCTTTCATTCTCCATGCTTTCTATGGGCAGCTGCATTTGCTTTCATGGTTAACTTCATACTCCCATCTACTTGCTGATGGCTCGCAAATGTCTCCCTCCAGACTTGACCTCTCCTGAGAACTCCAGACTGGAGAACAAAACTTTATTTTCCAATAGGAAGTTCCACAGGCACTTCAAAGGCCGAGCGAATCTCCTGGTCCTCTGTAGTCATCTTTGTCCCTTTTCCCAACAACTAACAGGGGCTTGGTCCATGCTGGTGGAACTAAATCTGAAATGATGTGCTAATACTGTAGACCAAGCTGGGTCCTACACAAAATGAAGTAAATCCTCCAGAGCCAGCTCTCTAGGAATCTAGGGTCTGGATTTTAGGATTGATCTGGTATGTTTTCCATTCAGTTGCGCTGGAGCCTTGAGCAGCATACAGTTTACCGTTGTCCATTACTATAGTGGACATGTTGAAATTGACATTTAGTCTTTTCAGGAGTTGATTTCAGGGAAGTCCTTGGGTTTTTGACTCTTCTTGCGCTGTCCTTCTGCTTTTCAAGACCCTTACCTTGCTTTGTCCACAGTTTACAGATCCCTTTGGAACAGTGTATCTGATCTGCTCGTGGAGCATGCGCACCCTTTCTTTCTTTTCCACCCCCCTCTTTCTCTCCATGCTCTTCTGAATAAACCTTCAAATCACTGTGCTGTACTCACACAGGCTCCTGGGCTTGATCTGCCCATTTCTGCCTCCTCACCTTTGCCCTAGTAATCACAGCGCTCCTTCCTCTATAACCCTTACACCTCTTTAAATCCTCCCCAGTTCCAGGCCTGAAGACTAACTCAGGCTGATCCTGGTTTATACTGATCTCCTCTCTGAGCGTAATCTGGGACCATTATTTTAGCACTTAGCACACACAGTCCTATACAGTTGAATGCTTTTGCATTTAGTCTCCTTTTTTTCCCAATTGGATTATAAGCTCCTTGAAAGCAAGACAATGTCCTTGTGTGTTCCAATGATTTGTCACTCAGATCTTTGCACAGAGACGGTATGAGACAAATATTTGCTAGATTTGTTGGTTGGTTATCATGGTCCTTGGGAATTCACTTCCACTTTGTCTCTAGCAATCAATCAGGGGCATCAGACTAAGTAACATTTCCCAGAGGAGCTGTTGGTCATCTCATTCCAAATCTTTAGTTTGTAGTACAAGTTAATTCTAGACTTCGGACCTCAGGAATTCTGTTTCTTAAACATCTCAGGCAAGGCCTAGGAGCTAAAATTACTACTTTGGCATTTGATGTGGCAGCTTGTTCATTTGGGAGCCTTTTGTCTTTGACTTTCTATTGAGTCACTTAAAAGAACCAAGGCGGCCTGCCAAGAGCAGTCCTGATGATTAAAGTTCATTGAGATATTCTCCTTCACACCCTCCCATCTCATTGGCTATTTATGAGGCTGCTTTCTGTGTCTTCACTTGGGGGCTCAACAGTTAATGAATGGACATCCTTCGGAAACTCTTAAGGCCATTTTTCTCCTTCTCCTTCCCCCTGGCTGGTTTCTCTTTGTCTCCAAAGCTGCATGCATTGTTCTTAGGTAGTGTGGAGTTAATGCGAGGGGAGGAAAGGTTCTTTCTTTCATAACTTTGGGGAAATCTACTGCACAGGGCAGACAGTTTTGAAGATGGCCAAACTTAAAGTTCGACACAAAGAACTATAGTAAAAGGAAAGCCGGAGAGACTAGCACTCCGGTTGCCACCACCCCTCCTTCCTCCCACCAAGGTAACTGTCTTACCTTTGAACCCAACCTTTGATCTCTCTTACATGTCCAGTTTGCTCACCACTGTATAGAGATAGCTTGGACTCACTAGCTTTAGGATCAGTGGCTCTAAATTATGTATTATTACTAGTGATTAGCATTAGTATGTGTGGGGATTTTCCACTCATGGACTTCTCCTATCCTTTTTGACCTCTGTACTATTCAGCCTGGATTGCTCATTAACGCTCACTCCATCTCTTAATTTAGAAGGCCTAGGAACCCATCCAGCAGACCTCCTCCTCTCTGATCTTCCTTCAGCTCTGTTCCCATCATGACACAAACTTTCACCAGCTCCATTTCTGGCCTCTTGAGATCCAAACTACCCTGTTAGCCTTTGGAGCTGCTCCTCTCTGTGCACCCTTATGTCTGACTTACGCTTACGTCGCCTTTTGTTCTGGTGAGGCCAGCCTCCTCACTATCTCATAAAGAGGCCGTGCTCAAACATTCCCATCTCTCCGCTTATGTTTTCCCTTCTTCTGGAAGGTTGTCTCCTCACCCTTCCATTTATTGAAATTTTACCCATCCTCAGAATACTAGTTCAGACTTCTCTTTCCTCCCATTTTCTCTCTTTATCCTCTCCTTCCTTCCACAGGTTTCAAGCCCTACTATATGCCAGGTATTGTTTTGGGTCTAGGAGTATGTTGTGAGCCAAACAAACAATTTCTCCCTCTCAAGGAGTTTAGTCTTTCTCAAGAAGCCTTATTTTAGCAATGATAGTCCCCACTGCTTTGAGTCCTTAAGACTTTTACTCGTAATATTTCTTCTCAGTTTCATTCTTGCAGTATACTATAATAAAGATTTATATATTTAATTATATATCTTGTAATTATATATAATTATGTAATATGTAAATAATTATGTATTTTTTGAAAATGTATTATATATTTTGATCATGTTTTCACAATTAGATTGTAAGTTCCTTGAGGACAGGGACCTTCATGCTTCTGAATACTTGAGAATTCCCTACTTAGTCCACTAGGAATCCTTTGTTTGCAAGAGACCAAAACCCCAATGCAAACTATTTTAAGCAAAAACGGAATGAGTTGGCTTGTATGCTGGAAAGGGCCAGGGATAGGGCTGGCATCTGGCCATGATTGATTCAGGGGCTCAAGTTTCCTTTTCCCATACCTCAGCTGTGCTTCCTCTAGGTTGGCTCCATTCCACTCGTGGTGGCAAGATGGTAGCACTGTCTCAGACTGACATTGTCCCCAGGTCTTGTAGCTCCTAAACAGGGCCTGGAGGTAACATCTACCATCTTTGGAGAGGCCAGAGGTGGAATCAACTTTGTGAAAAGCACTAAGAGTCGGGCTTTCCTGGTGGTGCAGTGGTTGAGAGTCCGCCTGCCGAGGCAGGGGACACGTGTTCGTGCCCCGGTCCGGGAAGATCCCACATGCCGCGGAGCGGCTGGGCCCGTGAGCCATGGTCGCAGGGCCTGCGGGTCCGGAGCCTGTGCTCCGCAACGGGAGAGGCCACAACAGTGAGAGGCCCGCATAATGCAAAAAAAAAAAAAAAAAAGCACTAAGAGTCTGGGAGGATATGGATGCAAGGAAGGGAAAACAATAAGTATGTCACATCCACATATTCTGGAAGCTTAGTAGCTATTTGTTGATTGATTGTTTGGATTAACTCATGTTTGTTTCTATGCTATATTCAATAGGGTAAAGTAACGAGGAAAAAGGCCATCAATCACACTCTTTGAGGAAGAATATTTGCTGTTTTCTAGTTTGCTAAGAGTAGCTTGATGGCTTTTATTGGCATACTGACTACTGAGATAAGTAATAATGTCAGTCACTGAAAGATGTGGTATAGGAAGTTGATTGAGGGTGATACGTGTCTTCCTTCTCTCTGCTGTCACGACACTGTGTGCATCCCTCATTTATTTATATTATTGTTTCACTGTGTTTGTTGTAGGTTTTTTACTTGTCTCTTCCTGACTGCTCTGCTAACATTGACAGAGGACTTTGTCTTTTTACTCTCAGAGCACCTGGAAGGTGCTCAAATAAATATTTGTGACAAGAGTAAGTAAGAAAGAACTTTCGCTTAGGAGTTCCAGGCCTAGATCTGAAGCTTAATAGCTGTGTGATCTCCAGAAATTCCTTCCCCTTCTCTGGGCTCTGGTTCGGTTATCTGTCCAAGAAAAAATTTAAAGCCCTTCCCATTACTGAGTTTGTAAAAAGGCAAACCTGCAGGTAAAGAGTGAGACTTGGCAAGGTATTCCAGCATTCTGTTTCCCAGGGAACAGTTCTGAGAGGAGCTGATGACCATTGTGATAAGAGGTCCTGGTAAGAGATATGGAGGGTAGAGCCTGGTGAAAGCCTCAATTGTCTTCTTATATAACACTTGCTGGAAAGATACTAGGAATTCATATTCCTGAGATGGCTGAGGTGACATCATGTGTTTGTGAAAGGCTAAAAGCAGGAGAGGCAGATTTTGTGGAAAAAGACCGACATCAGGCCTGGTTCCCAGTGGGGAACCCAGGCTGACCTCATGCTCAACGGGCTCTGAGCACAACCTGTGGGAGTGGCAGCTCTTGTCCCCTAGGTGCCAGCATGTCAAGGAGAAGGGAAGGACGTGCCTGTGTTGATCTCCTGAAAGATTACATCTTTCTCCAGGCCTCCCCTCGACCCCCATTTTTCTCCTCAGAGATAAGGGATTCATAGGAGGGGGTTCCATGTGACTTAATCAGACAGAATTCCTAAAAAAGGAGATGAATTTTGAAAGAGGGAAAGAAAGGGGTTAATATCTTTGGATTGGAAGCAGTGAGCTGAACAGAATCCAGTACTCTGCTGACTGATGAATTTCCTGGGCGTCCTCTGAAGTGAGGACAGTTTCTAGAGGACTGTGTCACCTGCATTGGCAGGTGTTATATAATTTTAGAGTCTCCATGATTGTCGCTGTGGCAGGGCCCTGTTTTTGTTAAATGATCAGTATCCTGTTAGGTCTAGTTTTTCTTTGAATTTCATCAGTTTTGTGACCCTTCTGCTTCTTTCTAAAAAGGAAATGAGCCTCCTTCTAACTCCCAGAACAGGTGTAGTTAGGATCTCAGCTATGGCCAAGCATGGACAAGGAGTCAGCATATCCTGGGGGGATATGGACGTGTGTGCTGAGCCTGCATTTGAACTCATACATAAAAACATTCCTTGCCAGGTTTTGATCTGACACCCTTCGGAAATGATGGAATGGTGATCTGCCAGTGGAGTTCAATGTCCTGGCCAAGCTTCCTGCCTGAGGGACAGCTTCTAAGATTTGCTTTAAGAATATTCAATGCAGAACTGAAATTCAGCCCATACAAGTGGAGAAATGGAAACCAAGAATTCCTTCCTCTTTTTGGTGCCTGTTTGCTGGACCATTTTCCCCTTAGTTGGCAGGATGGCACTCAGCAGGACATGCTGTTTTGGTGGGGTTCAATTTTTGTAATGAGATATAATTCACATACCATAAAATTTACCCCTTTGAAGTGTACAATTCAGTGGGTTTTTTGTTTTTTGTTTTTGTATATTCACAAGATTGTGCAACCATCGTCACGGTCTAGTTCCAGAACAGTGGAGTTATATTTTGACTTGAATATTTGAATGAAATGCTAACCAAAGGTTAACTCTGATTTTCAAGAAACTTGTTCTAGAACTTTGGCCCCTTTTGCAAGGGAAGCTGCAGTTTTTATTCAAGTGTCATTTTTATAAAACATAATAGAAAAAGAGTCAGAGGACATTGAAATGTTCTTAGGCTTGTTGCCTAATATCTTTTGCCTGCTACTGATGACTTAAATCTTTGGTCTTTAGGTGGGGGCTTAATACCATGGCTATCTATAATAAAGAATATTTGAAGCAAAAGTAATGAGACTGTCTTTGCTTTCTTTTCCTTCCTCTTCTTGTCAAGCCATGCTTCATTAGGGCAGGGCTTGGGCCTGTTTTGTCCTCTGTTGCCATCACCTAGCACAGGGTCTGTTATACAGTAGGGGCACAGTAAAGATTTGCTGAATAAGTGGGCTGGGTGAGGTGCCCAGGGGAGGTCATTTTTGGCATGTATCACTCCAGGTCGTTCATGGTGACCTTTGTGCTTTGGCTTTCTGGATGGCTATGAAATACATTTATAGCCCTGAGATACAGCTGCATGTAGAACGTGAGAACTTGACTTCTTCAGTGTAGTTCTAGGGACAGAACCTACAAAGATCCCATCATCCCCAGCTCCCAGGAACTCTCATCCAGCTATAAACTGAATTTGCAAAGGCTTCTTGGGTTGATGTGGTGAAGCACTGTGGGTGGTGTGATTGTGTGTCTTTGTGTGTATACACGTGTGCACGTGCATTCTGGCCTAAGCACACGATGGAACTGTGTGGATGGAACTGTGAGGAATTCCTCCATGTTTTTATAAATTGCCCCTTTCTTCTTTCTGCTCTTGTAGTTTACTGGTCGGCCAGGGTACAGAGGGGCCTCCAGCCTGGGCACATGGCCCAGGCGTGCTGGCGTTCAGTGGCCTATTGTTTCCTGCCCATCATATGCATGGACAGAGGACTGCGGCAGGCACAGCTGCCTTCTTGGGGACCATTGTTTGTCTTTACAGCAAAAGCAGCAGCAGCAAAAGCCTGGACAGAGCACATTTTGCCCTGGACAGAGCAGCCATTCTGTCTTGGAGCTGCAGGCCTGGAGATGGGGGTAGTTGGAGTCTCCCGTAAGTGCCTGTGCAGAGGCTCTGAGGATGGGAGCCAGGGCGGCATCTCCTTCCATGGGGAGGGGTGGTGGGGGAGGGGAGATGCTCAGTGGAGTCGCATCACTAATTAACCACAGTGGCAGGTGGTATCTCTTAGCAGAGACTCTCCTTTTCCTGGATTGGGGTGGGGATATCGCATTCTCACTTCCTTCAAAGCTGCCCTGTAGAGGAGATCTAGGAAGCAGGAAGGGATCCAGCCCAGTTGTGGACTAGTCGAAACATGGGCTAGTTAGTGAGTCACCGGGCTACTCCAAACTTGACTCTGGGGGCCTGAGTCACCACCTCATCTGGAAGGTGGGGAAGGGGACATTCCAGGGTTTGGAGCGAGAGAAACTGTGATTCCCCCAGAAATACCTCATAGACCCCAGACTCTTGTTCGTTTCTCTTGTTTCCCTGCCCCACTGACAACCTCTTTGACAAGTCAAGGCAAACCTTCATTTGGCTTCAACCCCACTTGCACCTAATTGTATGAGCCTTTGGTAAATTACTTGTCATACTTCAGTTTTCTCATCTGTGCAATCAGGACAATTGGGGATACCAATTATGGACTAGTAATAAAGGTTAAATGAGATGATGTGTATAAAGGTGTTCAGTAAGCATGTGCTCCCTTTCCTTCAGGGGCCCGGAGGGGATGCCTGAGGTTGGGGTGCACTTTGGGTAATGCTGCCCATTTGTTGCAACACCTAAGGAGGTCAGGGTGGAATTCCATGCTGGCTGGATGCACGTTGGGGCTTCTTAGATTAATTCACGTATCTTAAAGGCCTCCTATGAAGTGCTTGTTCCTCAGACAGGACAACCCTGGAGCGGTCTACCTCTGGAACCTCATGAGTATTGTGGGAATTTGCTTAGCCTCCTCTTTTTATGGCGAAGGTGGGCATCATCCATCCTCCTGTGCTCCCTTTCTGCTCCACTAGTTAGAGAGTTTATTGAGGCAAAGTCATAAATGAATTACAAGTGACTCAGAGAGGGCTGACAGCCCCTTGCCTATCCACATCCTCTTGCACATCTGTTACTGACTGGGTACCTGGAAAGCCTTTTCACCCTAAGATGCCCTGATTCTTATTTATTTATTTTTGCGGTATGTGGGCCTCACTGCTGTGGCCTCTCCCATTGCGGAGCACAGACTCCGGACGCACAGGCTCAGCGGCCATGGCTCACGGGCCCAGCCGCTCCGTGGCACGTGGGATCTTCCCGGACCGGGGCACGAACCCGTGTCCCCTGCATCGGCAGGCGGACTCTCAACCACTGCGCCACCAGGGAAGCCCCCTGATTCTTATTTAATGGACAAGTTGTAAGTAATATCAATGAGCATTGTGAATGTCCTCTCCACCCACAGTCTGCCTACCCAGTGGCTACTACTACCAGCTACTACTTCTATCTATCAAAGATAGAAAGAGGACAGATGCCTCGAGGAATAGTCTCGGCAAGGGCTGTTGCCTTTAAGAGGCCCAGAAATCCCTGGCAGGAACCAGATGCCTGGCATGCCCTCTGCAGATCTTCCCCCCCAACACCCTTGTAATCAGACTCCAAAAAAACACAGAACAAGAGAGCTTTGATGAGGTAGGCGGCTTTTCTGCGCAGCCTTCTGTCTGCTTGAAACAATCCTCCGGTGCTCAGTTTCAGTTCAGGTGAGGTTACTGCAGGCCTGGTTGGCATTGGTGGTTGGCACGGGAGGAGGCAGGGAGCCGAAGAGGGTGAGAACTACACTCACAGATCACCTGAGATCACCCATAAAGGACCAGATATTTGTGGTACATCCTGATATCTGTAAAAACAAACAAAAATGAAGATGGGGATGGATGATGGACCCGCAGCTACTCCAAGGTGAAGCCAAATGTACCATTTGCCCATACCTCAGTGCTTCATAAAAGGAGTGGTTGGCAGAATTTTCAACATCATAGCTTCGTTCCTGGATTTGCCTCTGATTTATCTGCAGCTCAGATGAAAACTCTATAGATTCCACACCCCCACCCTATGCATTACAGAGCATAGACTGAAAGCACTGTTACAACTCTACTGTTGGGGAATGAATTTGGAGCATGCAGAGGAAAGACGTAATAATACCGGTGCTCCTTTTCCCTGGGATTGGAGTTACTGTCACATCCTAAGCTATTGGAGCTGAGCAGGCTTGTGGGGGGGTGGGGAAGAAAGGGATGAAAGGAGTGACTCCACTGTGACTCAGATGGGGATTGGGACATAACTTCAGCAGGATACGCACTGCAGGCCTTGCAGTCTGGCTTTGGCAAGCTGCTTCCTGCGGGCGCCAGGTCTCTTGTCAGTAACGAATGCAGTATTGCATCTGAGGCAGATCTGGTTGTATCTGGAGCTGCCATTGCTGCAGTTCCAGAGAGGGTGTTTGCTAACCCTGTACGAGGATTCTGGCCATCCAGAAAGCTGCCAAGCTAGAGCTTAACCAGAAATATTTCTAGCTTTGACACAGCAGAGGCTCTGAGTATCCGTGAGGATGAAGCATCAGAGATATGAGTGATATTTGTTGGTGAAAATATCAACTTCTTGAAGATTGATTACATTCAGTGGTATTGGAAACTGTGGAATCTGATTGACAGTTAATGGTTTGCATGCTTAGAGGTCTGGGTGCTTGTTTCATTCTAGACTGCCACTATTTGCCCTTGGGCAGAGCCCTTTCTATCTCCATTAAAATATCCTGACCTCTCCCCCTACTTCATGAAGATGTGGAAAAACAGTTTGAAATAATGGGAGAAAGTATAAAAAGTAGGAGTTTGGGCTCTAAAGTCAAGCTGTTTGGGTTTGAATCCCGGCTCCACCACCTAATAGCTTGACTTCTTTTTAAGAGTCAGTTTTCTCATCTTTAAAATAAGGATGAAAGTAGTACTAACCTAATAGGATGGTTGGGAGATAATTCATTTGGCTCCCTGCCAGAAGGGAGCCTACATTCTGACACTGTGCTGGAAGCACAATAAATTGCTCGTTAAGGGGTAGCTCTGAGTACTATTATGTCTGATAAGCAGTTTCTCTTAAATGATTTAGCAGATCCCTGGTTTCAGTGTTCTTTAAGGGTCTGAAAAGAGTTGGTGAGTTTTGGTGGTGCCTCACATCACATTTAAAAAATTAAAACCTTTAAGTTCCCCATAGCACAGGGAACAACTAAGTGGAAGGGGTAAATGTTGGTGTTACGGTTTTTTCCAGGGATCTCTGTCTGACTGCCTTACCTCACTTTCATTGCAGAGATCCGTGCTCAGCTCACAGAGCAGATGAAATGCCTGGACCAGCAGTGTGAGCTCCGGGTGCAGCTGTTACAGGACCTCCAGGACTTCTTCCGGAAGAAGGCTGAGATCGAGATGGACTATTCCCGCAACCTGGAGAAGCTGGCAGAGCGCTTCCTGGCCAAGACGCGAAGCACCAAGGACCAGCAGTTCAAGTAGGGACGCTGTGGCTATTACTTTTAGAGACCTTGAGAATGGGGTCCGGGATGGAGGGAGGCAGGGTGTGCCACCTCCATCGAATTGTATTTATGAAGCAGGTGACCTAGTGATTTCAAATTGGCTGAGGGTTGAGAGCCCTCAAGGACTTCTCCTTTTCCAGATCAGTCTTACATTCAGTTCGATATCTTGGAGAGATCAGAATAGATGAATGAACCATGCTTATAATAACAGCAAACGCCTTTAAAGCTCTTCCTATATGCCAAGCATGGTTCTAAGGGCTTTTACATATTTGTTAATTCACGTAATCTTCACAACTCCATATGTTAGTTATTGTTATATCCCCAACATACAGATGAGGAAACTGAGTCATAAAGTGGTTAAGGAACTTGCCCAAGGTCTCTCTCTCTCTCTTTCTCTCTCTCACACACACACCCCTAATAAATAAATAGCAGAATAGCAGAGCTGAAATCCAAACCCAGGCAATCTGGCTCCAGAGTCTGTGTTCTTAACCATTTCACCAAACTGTCTTTAACTGGAAGAAATGAATGTTGTAGCCATAAACCTAAGTCTCTGTGCAGACAGTTGCTAAAGCCTATTCCTTCTACATTTACAGTATTTTATACAAGTGGCCCCTTCGCTTTGTTGTCGCTGCCATTGCACTAGTTTAGATCATCATCATCTTTGCCTGAGTGATAGCAGTACTTACTGTATCATCTTTAGCAGAGCTTCTCAATCCTGGCCACACATCAGAATTCCCTGGAGAACTTTTTAAAAATACTGAAATCTGGGCCCCACTCCAGATCAATTAAACCAGAATCTCTGAGAGTAAGGCCTGGGTAACAGTGTGGTGTAAAATCTTCCCAGATGATTCTAACGAACAACCAGCGTTGAGGACAACAGTCTTCAGCTTCTCCCCATTCCAATCTGCCTGATCCATTATTATCAGATTTAGTCTTCCCGGAACACCCTGGGGATCAGGCAGTCTCTCTGTGCAATGGCCCCCCGATGTCTGTGTTCTTGATACTGAAGGTGTGGTCTCCCAAGATCAGCACCGCCGGGGTTTTGGAAATGCAGAATCTCAGATCCCACACCCAATCTGCTGTAACAAGATCCCCAGGTGATTTGTGTGCACAATTAAGTTTGAGAAGTGTTGCTCTGTTCACAAAGTGCACACTCCTTGGCTTGGTCTTCAAGCCCCTCTACATCTGGCCCGACCAGCTTTCCAACCTTATTTCCTGTTTCTGTTCTGCTATACTGCAGCCAAACAGAACACTAACTCCACTGGGCCTTTGCTTATCCTGTTATGTGATCTTTTGTGCCCATTCTTCACATCTCTGCAAGTCGAAGCCATACCCATATTTTAAGACTGAATGCAGATGCAACCTGTTTTAAGAAACTTTCCAGATTCTCCCAGAAGGAAGAATGTTCTCCCTCTTCTAAATTCTTACAGCAGTTCTTTTTTTTTTGTTCTTTTATTAGGACATTCAGAACTATCTGCCTTATATTATCTTCCCTCAGTGGACTGTCTAAGCTTTTCTGATTCATTGTTCAGTCTCCCACAGTGCCTAATGTAATATATAATAGATGCTCACTAAATATTATTGGATGAGTAAATGAATGAGTGAATTTAAGAATTAATTCCAAGTGTATCTTATTTCCCTGTTTTCTATATTTGTTTATCACCCTAATAATTTGGGACGCAATTTATCCTTTACAAGCCAGCTCTGAGCAATGAATAAGTAAGGAGAACATATGACACTTTCATTAGAAGCCAGAAAGAGAATTTCCTCCAGATGTTTTGTCCTCCGAGTCCCTTATCTTTTGCAAGTCCTGTTCTCTTTATGATAAGCAATCCTGAGAGACTAAAATGTTATTTTAGTATATGATAAGTGAAGATCAGTGGGGGAATTGTTTGCTTTAGAAAAATGATTCAAAGTTGGATTTATTCTCTTGATAAACTCCTCCTAAGTTTAAAATAGCATTTGATTTTTAGTACTATATTATATTCTCAGCTTAAGGACACATTTACTACAAATTAAGGTACAGATGTGCTGAACTGCTCTAAGATCACATACAAGAAATAGGGCGTTTTCTCCAAGACTGGGAGAATTGATTTCCCTTCTGATAAAGTTGGTACCTGGCTTCATTTTTCCCAGACGACAAGTGAGTATTTCTTGAGAGCCAGCTATGTGCTCTGTGTTGTACAGGTATTGGAAGATACAAGACAGGTTTATTGTGTGTATCCATAGGGAGCCATATCTGGTTGGGGAGAAAAGATTTTTAATATAGGAAGCAATTAGAGGATAAAGCAATAATGGTCTCATTAAGAGATTACTGGGGGACTTCCCTGGTGGCACAGTGGTTAAGAATCCGCCTGCCAATACAGGGGACACGAGTTCAATCCCTGCACCGGGAAGATCCCACATGCTGCGGAGCAACTAAGCCCGTGCGCCACAACTACTGAGCCTGTGCTCTAGAGCCCACGAGCCACAACTGCTGAAGCCCACGTGCCACAACTACTGAAGCCTGCGCGCCTAGAGCCTGTGCTCCACAACAAGAGAAGCCACCGCAGTGAGAAGCCCGCGCACTGCAAAGAAGAGTAGCCCCGGCTCACTGCAACTAGAGAAAGCCCGCGCAGCAACGAAGACCCAACACAGCCAAAAATAAAATAAATTAAAAAAAAAAGAGGTCATTGGTTTTATGTAGAACATAGATGTGATAAGAGGTCAGTGATAAATCATCAGAGACAGATAAAGGATGTGGAATAGTCAGGAGCATTTTCATGAAGCAAGTGGGATTTAGGTTAGTCCTTAAAGGGAGATTTGTGTAGGAGAGAATAGCATGTGCAAGAGAGAGGAAGCAGGAGTGTTTTGGTGGTGAGGCGTAAAGGGGCTAGTGAGGGATCCAGCTTCATTACAGGAGGTTCGTATGCATTCATTCAACAAATGTCCATTGTGCATTCCTTGAACTCCTTCAGACCAGACGTGTACCCTGGGATATAACAATGAACAAGCACTGTCTTCCACATGGCACTTATAATAGAATGAGGAAACAGGCACTGAACACATCACACAGTGAGATGAGTTGAAGTAAGTGTTGCAGAACAAAAGAACAAGGGGCTACAAGCACTCATAGAGGAGCCTTTGCCACTCCTTTGCTGTCACTTTATGGCTAGGTTACTTTAATAGCTTCTTGTCGGATCTTATCCTGAGGAGCAATCTATTGATACTTATTCAACAGACCCCTTTTAAATGCCTATTGGGTACTGTGTTCTGTGCTGATTCCTTCAGAGACTGAGATAAGCTCTGGAATCTTGGCTAACAGGGAAAAGAGACGTGTAAACAATATAATGTAAAAAGGGCTTTAACAGAGGTATGAGCAAAATATTATGAGAACACAGGTATTTCCCAAAGCAGTGGAGAATAGGGTTTAGATAAGTAGACACCAAATAACGGTTCTTTGACAGACAAGCAGGGTAGTTCAAATTTGATGTGGCAGCATGGTAGAGAGCCCTCTGGGTTCTTGTGTGGGGAAGGAGACGTGAGGAAAGATGGTAGAAGAATGAATTTTTATGCCAGAGAAGGCCAAGATGGAGGTTTTGGGGGGATAATCCATGTACGATGTGAGAGCAAAAAAGAACAGAGAGGAAGGCATATATTCAAGAAATATTCAAGAAACTGAAGAGGACTGGGTAACTGATTGGGTAAAAAACTGTAATGGTCAGAGGTGACCCAGTGTCTCTAGCCTGGTGACCTGGAAGAATTGGGGCATCTATGATTGACGTGGGGCTGTTGAGGGAAGACGTGGTTTGGATGGTGAGCCTGCTCTGGCCATGTGGGGTTTGGGGCAGTGGGAGGGCTGTCCAGTGGAGATGTTGTACTGTTGAGGTAAGAGGTGAGGTAAAATGTGACTATGGGGGCTTCCTTGGTGGCGCAGTGGTTGAGAGTCTGCCTGCTGATGCAGGGGACACGGGTTCATGCCCCGGTATGGGAAGATCCCACATGCTGCAGAGCGGCTGGGCCCGTGAGCCATGGCCGCTGAGCCTGCACCTCCGGAGCCTGTGCTCCGCAACGGGAGAGGCCACAACAGTGAGAGGCCCGCGTACCGCAAAAAAAAAAAAAAAAAAAAAAAGTGACTATGGAATATATGAAACTATATGAACTCAGGGAAGAGAAAGAGAAGGACAGAGAGCTAAACCCAGGACCCAAGGCTTGGGCACACCGAATTTTAGGGAGTAGTAAATGTAATTACCAGAAGTAAAAGTTACCAGGAGAGGATGGGGGAGTTAAGGCGGAGGGGAACAGAGGAGGGAGAGGTGATTTTTTTAAGCACTTAAAAGGATGGAAGGTATGTAGGATAGTGTTGTCTTATGGAACTAACAGGCTTTCAAGTAGAAGAGCTGTAAAAGTTAATCCCAGCAATTTCTTCTTGATATTCTCCCATTATAAGGCATTGCGAGAGGCAAAGATTACTAAAATGAGTCCCAAACCCAAGAGTTTTCAATCTGTTAGAGTGCAACATGAAATTGCTGATTTTTGGAAGACACAAAATGTCACATAGTGGCAAATTCATGTGGTACAGCCTAATAGAAGAGGCGATGAGACATACATACAAGTGCATTTAACACAGGCAAGATGGTGAGAAACTCAGTAAGGGAGTCCAGGCAACATCCTACTTTCATACATAATTTATTCCTTAAAGAGTACAGGAGTTTTGCATGGAGTAGGTGGATTCTATTACTATAAGTATATATGTGAAATTCTGAATTACACCTCACCTGTTGAACTTTGAGCATTTGTCTTTCATTTTCTTCTTTTTGCCACAATTAAACCCACGGTCTGCTTGCATAAGTCCAGGGAACATTTGAGGAATTATGGTGATTGATGATTTCTAACCTTGTCTTGTTCACCCGGGGATGAGACTCTACTTCTCAATGTAACGCTAGCAGCAGCACTTGCGTTTTTCCACTTTCCACTCATCTCTGTGTTGTAAAATGGAACCAAGTTTTCTGACGTTTGCACGTACAAGTGTTACTGTACAGAGACAACCATGATGCTGAAACGGAGCTGGCCCTTGGCAGACGACACCACCAGGCCACGCTTGAAACATTTGTTAGCAACTGAAAGTTGACATTTTTGGCCTAGGAAAGGCTTTTTAGCATGTCTGTTTTAGGTTTGGCAGCTTTAAGAGACCCAAATAATAGTATCTTACATGAGATGGAGGTTGATTTTCCTCTCGTGTAATCGTCTGGGCGTTAACCAGCCAGGGCTGTGTCAGGGTCCTTATTCCATCCCTAGAGTGTTGCGCTTGTTCTGTATGACGCAAGATGGCTCAGACCACCATGTCCCCATTCCAGCCAGCGGGAAAAGCAAAAGGGCCAGGGGCAGGCACATCCTTACTCTTTAAAGGTACAGTCTGGAAGTGGCACATACATCTCTTCAGCTCACATCTGACTGGCATGGTTCTACTGAGCTGCAAGGGAGGCTGGGAAATGTAGTTATTATTCTAATGACCAGAAAGTAGAGTTTCTATTAATATAGATGGAGGGGAAAGATAGTGGGGGACAATTAACAGCCTCTACCACACTGTATGTGATATACGAGCAGGCAGGTGTATGAAAGACCATTCTGCTCATCCACTTTGTAAAGTGCCATAAATGCACAGAGAAAAATGGGCTTTACGGAGGTGAGGTTCAGTGGATGGGAAATGGAAACACAGAAGTGCCAACGCAAGGTATTGGTTTTATAAGCTTAATTCAATTGAAACGATGCAGAAGTTGTAGAAGGAGGGTACAAGGATGGGGAAGGAAACATTTTAGGCAGAGAGAACAGTGTTGATAAAGGCATAGAGCTGGGAAAAACAAAACTGGTAGGTAACTCATCTGTTTTGCTAAAGAACAGGAGTAATAAACGTGATAGTGACATAAGCCTGGAAAAGTTGGTAGGGACCAGATTACAGTGGTCCATGAATGCCAGGTGATAAGAGTTCGGGCTTTACTCTGTAAGCATGGGTGACCCACTGATAGTTTTGGAGCATAATTATGGATGGCTGCAATTTGGAAAGGTAACTATGGCAACAGTGCATAAGATCAGCTGGAGCAGAGAGACTAGAGGGAAGAGACCTGTTAGGAAGGGATGGCAGTGAGCCTAAGGTTAATGGGGGCCAAGACTGAAGTCGTGCCCTGGGAACTAGAAAGGATGGGTCAAACATGAGAGCAAGAAGCAATTAAAGTCAAAGAAGCTGGGACAGAGGAAGTGCTATGGGTTTTCTGGGTTTCTGGAGTGGCAATTGTATTGTATTTTCATTCAGCCGGAGAAGTGTAGCCTCGATTTCGCTGACTCTAGGGCTGGTCCCTAGAATAGTTCATTCTCTGCCCAGAGCATCTCAGGAGGCACTCGTCACCTCCCCCAGAGCTGTAGCAGCTGTTGGCCCAGCAATGCCATGAATTTGTCTCCCTGTGTTGCCAGGAGAGCAGCTGCCAGCAGGAGCCCTAGACAGACGCATCTCAGGGACATGGAAACTATTCAACTTGGGATGGGGTAGGTTAGCCAGGGCTGAAATTGGTCTACATGGTTTGTCCCACCCTTTTCCAGGCCAGTTTCTCAACCTGGCTAGATTTCAGCCCCTCATACTGAGTTAGGCTGGATATTTTAACTTATAGTCTTAAGTGACCGCATTTAGGGACCAACATTGCTGAACTGCTGTTTTCATCTTCTCTTGGACAACTTCTTACCCTGGAAGCCATTACCCCGTCACTCTTTGGCTTGGCTTCCTATTCTGCTGCTTTTCTCCTGCTTACCTTTTGTCCTCTCCCACACAGTCTCAGTGCAGACACCTTCACTAAATCTCACACAACTCTGACTCCATTGCAAAGTCTGACCCTGCAGTCCCCTCCCCCTCCTTCTCTCCCCGCTACAGATAGAACTATAGTGATTATTTCTATCTATCTTATTCTGCTTTGTTTAAGATAGGTAATATGGCTTCCTCCATCCCTTTGAATTGTGGGAGGACCCTATTAATGTCTGAAATTCTATCTGCCTGGTTTGATTAAGAGCAGAGATATTATGAGAGGGTAGGAAGTCTTCCTAGGGAAGATGTTCTTGCATTTTCTTTGGCTCCTTGAAGAGTCTAAATGTATTCCTGTTTGTTGCTAAGCCTTTGATTGTCTCTTTTAAGTGGAATCTGTGTTAATATTGCCCAGCAGGACTCTAATTGATAATGTGTTGGCTGGTTTTTTTTTTTTTTTTTTTTTTTTTTGCATAGACTTGCTGTAAATTACCTTTCAGTCATAATTCATTTGGTTTTGATCTCCTACTTTTAATAGCTCAGTTCTTTCTTTTATTTTGAGGTAGGGTTGTGGTTTTTTTGTTGTTGTTTTTTTATTTTTCCTGTTGAGTTTTAGAGGAATACTCCTGCAATGCTATCCCACTGTGTTTTTTACAAAGACCTTATGCTACTTTATAACCCACTGCCAACATCTTGTCTTTCTTCCAGCTTTTCCTTCTCCTCAACAACAAATATCTGTTGAACATTTTTAAGGTATTAGTCTAGCCTCTTAGAGGAGAGAGATTCAAAGTAGAAGTAGTGGTTCTTTCCCACGTGACTTTATAATCTAATCAGGGACAAATTATGCCTGAACATAATAACACAGATATTCGTTGTAGGGCAATATGGGGTAAGTACCAAGTGCATGCTACAGAAGGCATTATGCACAGTTGGTAGGTCAAGAAACTTTCAAGATGGGGAGTGGGATTTGAACCAGACCTTGAAAATGGCTAGGATTTTGACACATGGAGAGAGAGGGAGGGGAAAGATGCTACAGCCAGGAGGAAAGTGCAAAGCACTTTTGGGGTACAGTGAGTAGACTGGTTTGGTTGGGGTAATGAGTGTATATGGAGGAACGGGACAAAAGTAGATAGGACCATATCATGGCGAGCCCTGACTCTTTTTTTTTTGCGGTATGTGGGCCTCTCACTGTTGTGGCCTCTCCCGTTGAGGAGCACAGGCTCCGGACGCACAGGCCCAGCGGCCATGGCTCACGGGCCCAGCCGCTCCGTGGCATGTGGGATCTTCCCAGACCGGGGCACGAACCCGTTTCCCCTGCATCGGCAGGTGGACTCTCAACCACTGTGCCACCAGGGAAGCCCGAGCCCTGACTCTTGAATAAGATTTGGCTCTCTGCAGTGGACACTGGAAACCACTGAAGGTAAGAACAGCAAGTGTCCAAGCTGAGGTTATGAACTCTACTTAAGGAAGATTAACCTTATCCTTCATGGTGATGGTTTGCTAATTCACAAGGAACTTGAGACAGTGAAACCAGTTGTCATAGTAAGTAATAAGGATCTAAATTAGGGTGGGAGGGTAGGGATGGAAAGGATCGAAATCAATTCTTCAGTCCATTTAGCAAGCATGTATTGTGCTCTTACCATGTGCCACGCACATGCCAGGCAGACAGATACTGCCCCCTGCACTCCTGGAGCTTACGGTCTAGAGACAGATGGAAAACAGCTGGTACAGGAAGACTCTACAGGAATTACTGACTGATGGGATTTGTTTATTTATTTTTTTGGCTGCGTTGGGTCTTCATTGCTGTGGGCGGACTTTCTCTAGTTGTGGCGAGTGGGGGCTACTCTTCATTGCAGTGCACGGGCTTCTTGTTGCAGAGCACGGGCTCTAGGTGCGCAGGCTTCAGTAGTTGTGGCACGCAGGCTCAGTAGTTGTGGCTCGTGGGCTCTAGAGTGCAGGCTCAGTAGTTGTGGCGCACGGGCTTAGTTGCTCTGTGGCATGTGGGATCTTCCCAGACTAGGGATCAAACCCATGTCCCCTGCATTGGCAGGCAGATTCCTAACCACTGCGCCACCAGGGAAGTCCTGACTGATGGGATTTGGGTTTCAAGTAATCTTGGCAACACAAAAGAAAGAGGGCTGTGAAGTTTCTTTTGGACTTGGGTGACTGGTAAATTAATGGTGCCTTTAATAGAAATACCAAAGTTAGGAGAAGGAGCTGTTTTTGAAGGGCTGGAATATGAGAAATTTCGTTTTTGGTTGTTAAGTTTAAGACATCAGAAGGATATTGAAGCTGAAGTATCTGTAATTGACAGAAAATGAATAGCTGTATTCAGGGCTAAAGATCTGGACCATATTCAGAGCTAATGTGTGGGTTGTTGGTAGAGAGTGGTGCAAGTTCATAGAGAGATAATGGTTGAGGCTGTGGAAATGTTTGATTTCCAACAGTAAAGGTTTTAGGAGTTAAAAGAGGGGAAGATTCTTTGTATTGTCTGTGGTACTCAGATTGCAAAAGGTGAAAAGGGATTTAAAAGATATATTTATTTGTGTATTCATTCAGCACACATTTTGGGGACCTAATTATATACAGACATTGATCTAGGTACTGGAGATAGGAATAAGACACTATCCTATTCTCACTAACATTAAATTAGCAGTATATTAAGGAAATACACATGGAAAGTAAATCTGCTTATTTGCCTGGTTATGAGTGTGTAACTTATTGGAAGGGATGTGAGGGAGGGAGCCGCACTCAGGTATCTCAAGAATCTGGTAGATGTTCAACCTGCAATACTCCTTTCAGTGGGAGGTTAGGTACACAGTTAATTAAAGAGAAATTCTTGTAGTGTCCATGTTCTTGGCCTTGGGCCCAATATTTGAATGTGCACAGTCTCTGCAATTACATCACCTATTGCCGGTGGATTTCTCCTCTGGAGTTGAGTTCACAGTTGTTCATCAGCCTCACAGGACAGCATTGGGTTGAAAAACAAGAGTCAGCTGGCCGTAGAGAATGTTATAGCTGTGATTGCAAATCAGAAAAGAGTGGAGGACCAGAAAGTTCCTCTTTGAATATGGGGTGATTTTGAGGAGGGAAGTAGGAGGAAGCCTGAAGCTGCCAGAAGGAAGAACCCCTTACTTCCTGGGACCAGTGTGTCACTCATTCACTTTGGACATATTTGGGAGCTGTTTGTTCCTTCAGGGAAGGTTTTGCCGAGAAGTAGCATCTGGTGTTGAGCAAAGGTTGGCTTCCTTTTGCCATGGCTCAAGCTGACTTTATTTAGAAACTAACAAAAGGTCTGTTGGTGAGTTTTTCACTGGCCCAGTCCATATAGAACTTTAAGTGGTGGTTGGGTCCTTTTTGGAAGAGTTGGGAGGTCTCCTCTCATGTGGATAAAAGAGGATAGAAGCAACACAGGCACTTTGGGGGATCAGCAAGACAGAGTGGTGGCCTGTCTTTTGAACAGAGAAAGAATTCATTTGAAAGGTCTTTGGGAGGCTTTACAGCTTAGCAGAAAAAGCTGAGAGCTTTAATCCAGACAAATTTGGATCTTCCGCTTACAGCTGTGTGACCTTCACCAAGTCACTTAACCCCTTTTCGCTTCAGTTTTCTCATCCTTGAAATGTGGAGAGTAATGCCTACCTTGAAGAGTTGTTCTAAAGATTAGATATAATATATGTAAAGCACTAGCCGAATGCCTATAACTTACTAGATGCTCAAAAAATGGTAGCCGATCTAATTATCATCACCACAGAAGGAATATAGCTGTGATTGTCAAGATCACAGGTTCTGGAACCAGATTTTCTGGGCTCTGATCTTGGATTTTCTATTTACTAGCTGTGTGATTTTACAAGAAGGTTGTTAGTTGCCTCAGTTTCCTCATCTGTGAATTGTGGATAATAGTAGTGTCTACCTCATGGAGTTGTTATGCTGATTAAACAAATTTTAATATATGTGAGGCCCTTAGACAGTGCTTGACCCAGAGTAAATGTAAGTAACAGTGACAATTTTTCTTGTCCTCAGGAGTTGGGACCAAACATAGCTATACCAGGTAAAACCCTAGTAGATTAGATTCACCATTTACTCCCTGCGCACAGTTAAGCGTTCTTAAGCCTGGCCCTAGGTAATAGTATGTCAGTCTCCATTTACTTCAGCGACCCCCATGGGCCCTCCCGAATGACAGACTCTTCCTGCCTCTTGATTTTTATGATATGGCTACATTGGGAGGAAATATGCAATTAAGTGACTCTATATAATTGTATGTCCAGTTCTTATAAAAACTCAGCAGTTGTATGTTTTGTCCTATATGGTGTCTTATTCACAAGGTGTCATGAACTACCTTGAACCAGGTCATTAACCCTGGCATGTTATTTTTAGATCCAGGCTCATAATCGTCAAGAGGAGGAAATTTGTCTTACAATCACCCTCAGATGTCCTTGTCCTCACGGAGTTAGTAGTTAGCACTAATTGCCAGATCATTAAAGGTGTAGTGTTGAGACCCACAGGTCCAAACTGTGCCCCAGGGGAATAAAAGAACGCCAGCCCTATTCAGCCTCCTGAGCGGCCACCGTCACGACCAGCGGGCCAGGGCAGCACAAATCTCAGTCATGAGCATAACAGACTGTGGTTTACAGGGTTGTCTGTCTCATGAGGCCAAACCGAGGCTTACAAGCTTCTGCATAAATGGCTTCATATCATTCTTTTAGGGCAGGGAACGATAGAGGGCAGGTCGGGAGCAAAACATGCTTTATGCACAGTTGGGAGGATGTTGGAGGCTGGGGCATTCCTGTGTCTTGCTGGCTGTGCCGTCAGAATGTCACCAGGACTCACCTTGGGCTTTCAGCTTGCCAGGGCACAGCCCTGGTGATCATGTCCCTTAACAACAGTGCTGGGCTCAGGGAACTTTTAGTATTCATTTTCTTTGCTCTTGTAAGCCCATAATAATTCCACAGTAGACACAGGAAGCAATGTGCGGCGGGTTCTTTAATTTTCAGAAATTCATAGCCGATTAAGTGAATTGACTTGGATCCATTTCTTTTTTAAAGTCAAAAGCCATGTCATCTTTATTGGGAGCTGACTGTGTTAAGTGGGAGGGTTTACAAGATAAGAAGAAAAGACAGTCTCTGCCATAAGGACACTCATAATTGATATGGGGAAAAATCAGACAGTCTGGGAGAGAATAATAAGCACACATGTGCGCATGGGCACACGAATCTAAAAATAGGACCCCGTGTAAAGCAGGTTTCAGTAGTCACCGGGAAGGGAGGGAAGGTGGAGGGCTCGGGAGGCACTCGTGCTTGGCTCAGCCAGGGAGAGGTAAAGGATAGCAGTTATGTTCTCAATTAGATTTGGTCCCAAGTTAATTGAAGTAAAGACTTTAATATCTAATTTCTGTGTTGTACTGAAGTATCATGCTGTGAAGAGAAAGAGAGTCATGTGGGAAGAGCTCAGTGTTAATGAAGGATTTAGGGAGAATAAGAAAAAAAGTAGGGTTTGGGTTTTTCAGAGTTGAAATCCTTTCCACAGTCTCCTGCCCTTTATACACCTCCACCGGTCATTGGATCATTGCCCCTCGGGGTTTTTTTGGTTTTTTGTTTTTTTTTTTTTTTTTTTTTTCGCGGTACGCGGGCCTCTCACTGTTGTGGCCTCTCTCGTTGCGGAGCACAGGCTCCGGACGCGAAGGCTCAGCGGCCATGGCTCACGGACCCAGCTGCTCCGCGGCATGTGGGATCTTCCCAGACCGGGGCACGAACCCGCGTCCCCTGCATCGGCAGGTGGACTCTCAACCACTGCGCCACCGCGGAAGCCCACCCCTCGGGTTTTAATTCAGGGAAGATCGATGAGCACAGCTCTGCTTCCTAACAGATTTTGGGTACAGCTAGTTAAAGAATCAGGATTAGAAAACGAATCGAACAAACTAGGATTATCTTCAACGGGAGGATGCTGACCTGTTGTTTGCCGATTTCTGCTTAAGCAGTTGGGACAGGGCATCCTTGCGTGGAATTCAGACATCCCGCCCTGGCAGCCTCTGTGTTAAAAGTAGAGGTTGCAGAACAAGTCTGGCAGCTCTCAGCCTGAACCCTTGTAAACAACAGATGTTCGTAACTAAGTTCTGGGGGTGGGGGTGGGGGTTTCTGTTGATGCTTGAAATTCTTTGAATTTACAGGCAGCATCTCGAGGATTTAGCAAAAGGAGGAAGTTGTACAGAATCGATGCCGCAGCGTACAGGTGGAAATGATGCCTCAAACATTTCCTTTGGAAGACAAAAGCACAGGCATTGAGTGGACTCTGAATAGAAAGCAAATAAACCCAGGAAGGCAGGCACAATTAAGAAAGGTTCAGTTTCTTAGGTTTATTGACTTTCTGTCCTTCTCCCCGCCTGCACCCCCCCACCCTTGCCTTTTTATACATGGACTAGATTTGTCAGCCACCTCCTTGCTTCTGTTTTCTCTGGTCCTGGGTGGAAATGTGTGCCCTTCCCTATCACTGAGTTCTACATACACATGCGTGCACACGCTCAGGTAAGTGTGCGGCACATTCTTCCATTAGCACTTCCTGAAGCCATTCAGGTGCTTCTAGTATACGGATTAAATGTTATTGTTAGGGACTTTGTCTTAGATGCTAACCTGATTCTTGCACATTCTCAGTGTTGGTTTTGCCAGGTCTCCTTTACATCGTTAACTGGAAGTGAATGAAGGTAATGTGGCTTATAAAGAATTCAGTGATGCCTTTTTTTTTTTGTCCTCACCCCACTCCCGGCCCCCAGATACACATACTGAGTTTCCAGACAGCTGATGAATGATTAGGAAACCTACTTTACAGCATAGTTCAGGGAAGCCATATGGAAAAAATATATATAATACAAAAATATATATATAATGTAAAAGTGATTTATCAGATCTGGACCCGTTTTTGAGCCATTCTAGCCAGAAATAATTGGTTTGAAAATCTTGGATAAGGTTTCTTGCTTATTATTTTGGGGGCTGAGAGCATCCTTGTGCTATTATTTCTTCTGAAAAACAAGTCTACTCCTGGCCTTCTTGTGAATTAGCATAGAAAGTTTTGGTGAACACCAATCCTACTATGCGAGGTTCACTTATTCTTTCAGCAAACATTTATTCAGCACTTATTCTAGGGCTGTTCTAGGAATTAAATATGCACAGAAGACTAAGCCAGTATTCTAGCTTATAGAGGTTACCAGTTAATGTGAAACATTTAAGGTTGTATCTATATGCGTGTGTGAATGTGTGTGTTCTGACAAGGTATAGAGCTCAAGACTGAGGAGCCAGAATTGTAGAGGGACCTTTTTAGTCACCTGTATTACATGTGATTCAGTAATAGACACTCGGCTGCATCTTTATCATCAACAATGACCGACAGGTTCTGGCAGGTGCTGGGGTCACGAAGATTTATAGGACCCAGCCTCTGCCCTCAGGAGGCTCGTCGTGTCATGTGGAAGACAGAAGGTTTATATGAAGAAAGATAACACAAAGTAGCATATATTTACTGCCAAAGGAAAGAAAGATGGGAGAACTGATATCCTTTTCATCCAGAATGGGATCTTTAAATTTTTTTTGGACATAATTTTAGACTTACAGAAAAATTGCAATAGGTCAGAGAATTTCTGTATACCATTTATCCAGATTGTCCAAAAATGTTAACATATTAACATTTGCTTTATATTTCTCTTTCTTTCTCTCTCTCCATATACAACTCATGCACATACATATTTTGTTTTTACGAAACACTTGAGCATAAGTTACAGACATGATACCCCTTTAATCCTACACACTTTAATGTGTATTTATGAAAAATAAGGTTGTTCTCTGACCCAATGGTAGTATAGTTATCAAAATCAGGGTGTACATATTGACACAATAATGTTACATAATCTACAGACGTTCAGGTCTACCATTTGTTTCCAATATTTTCTTTTTGGCAAAACGAAGTCCAAGATTATGCATTTCATTCATTTGTCTCTTTAGTTTCCTTTAATGTGGAAAGATTTTTAGATCTTTCTTTGGATTTCATGACATTGACATTTTGGGGGAGCATTCAGCCCAGCTATTTTGTAGAATATTCTCTAATTTGATACTTCTGTTAATGTCTAACATTTCTTTATTCAGGTTATGTCCTTTGGGCAGGAATACCATAGAAGGGATGTTGTATTCTTCTCAATATACCATGTGAGGAGGCACTTGCCAATGATTTGTCCCATTTGAGACCATGTAAATATCACGTTATTCTTCAAACCTTATACCCACTAGTTTTAGCATCTATTGATGATTCTTGCTTGAATCAGTTATTACTGTGATGGTTACCAAATGGTGATTTTTCTAATTTCCATCATTCCTTCTACATTTATCAGTTGGGATTCTACTGTAAGGAAGAGGTTTCCATCTCCCTCCATACTTGTCTGGTGGTTTGTTTGTTTATATCAATGTGGACTCATGGATTCTGATTTTATTCAGTAGTTTATAATGTTTTAACATCTTTATTTTAATGCTCATATTGTCCCAGATTTGGCTAGTAGAGTCCCTGCAGGCTGGTTCCTGTGCCCTTTTGACATGTCCCCATCATTCTTTGAGTACTTCTTATACTTCCTGGCGCAACAAGATGTTCTAGGTACATCTTGTATTTTCCTTGTTTCAGCTCTGGAGCCGTTTCTTCAAAGAGCCCTGGTTTCTTTTAGGAGGAATGGTATTTAGAAACCATGGGTGCTAGGTGTACTCTTTGTTACTGGAGTACCATTGTTTATAGTCCCCTTCAGCGGACAGAGGTAGTAAATAGATGCATATATGTGCACACACATTTACCCACATACTTTTATACCAATTTCTCTATCTGTCTGTGTGTTATCTATATTGAAGCCTATGAGTTCACATCGATATCTTCAATTCCAACCAAATACTACATGTTTTATTCTATTTTCTCCCCTTTCCATATCTGTAACTCTGTTCTCTGAACACTGAGAAACCTGGTACCCATTATCCATAATATATTTATTTAATTGCTCATTCCTAGAGTATACACAGAGTTTCAGAATTGCTAACCCATGCTCTGAAACAGGCATGACTACTACTAACTAGATTTCAATACTGGTTTGAAATTTTTTTGTTTTTGTTTTTGTTTTTAGCCTTGAGGACCAAAACACAGTGTTCAAAAGTCCAGACAAAGCATACACTGAGGACCATCCTGTGGACACCCCCCCACCCCCCCATCCCTGGGCCTCCTGTGACTCTGGGAAAGCCATTTTATGGGTTGGGACCCTTGCCACTTTCTCCTCAGACTACTCCTCTCCTGTTCTCCCTGGAGTTCTCCATGATCACCTCCGTTGCATTTAGGGAACCAAGAATCTAGCTTTCATCTCAGTTCTAGGCTGTGATTGTGAGGACTGTTTATCAGTAGTTCATGTAATATGCTTGATGTAGGACCTTTGGATGAGCTCGATCTGGCCCCTCAGAGGTGAAGCCTCAGGGCACTGCTCATTGACACATGAACTTGTAGAATTTTCAGCCCTGTTTGCTAACTCCCAGTTCTGATGGGCCCGCTGCTTCTCCTCCTTGGCCTTCTTCACTCAGATGCCCTGGCCTCTCTAATAGCTCTTTTGCATCATCTCTGACCTGGACATTTTCTCCTCTCTGTCTGAGGATGGCTTTCAGATTCCCCTTCCTGTGCCCTATTTAACCCTCTTTCCACACACTCATTTTATTTCTCTCCTTCCTCCAGACACATATGACATGGTCAGCACTGCTGATTCCAGCTCTTCTGAATCTTGCCTACAGCTTAAGTTCAAAAACAGAGGGACCCAAAGCATCCTAGATGCTGTGCCAATATCCACCATATGAAAACAAATTACTAAAAAGCATCAGGGAATTTTAGAATAGTTATTTATTTATTTATTTATTTTTTTGCGGTACGCGGGCCTCTCACTGTTGCGGCCTCTCCCGTTGCGGAGCACAGGCTCCAGACGCACAGGCTCAGCAGCCATGGCTCACGGGCCCATCCGCTCTGCAGTATGTGGGATCTTCCCGGACCGGGGCACGAACCCGTGTCCCCTGCATCGGCAGGCAGACTCTCAACCACTGCACCACCAGGGAAGCCCTAGAATAGTTTTGAGGTTTGACTTTCTGTCTTCTCAGTGGTCCTCCCTGCCCGCTCCCCCATCTCCCCCTGCCGCCTCCCATGTTATATCTTGCCACCCTTCCGTCTCTTCTCCATATGCCTCGTTTGGCAAGGGCTGGTTTCTAAAACCTTAGCCCCTGTGTTCACCCTCTCTATATTCAGATAGCTCTAACCATTGGGATGAGACTGTGCTGACAGTCAGGCTGGATTGTTGCTCTTTTTCTAATTGTTTGTGCCCTTTTTGAATCTTCCATCAAGGACTAAGGAATTTCTGTCCTTTTGGTCATGTAGAGAAAGTGAGGCTGCGTCTCTCTGCCTTTAAATGTGGGTATTGACAGGTCAGAGAAGTCGCTAACTTGGGAATAAAGTATATGTTCCTCTAATGACCTTATCAATAGGGATGCACAATGGTGCCAGTCCCACAGGCTGCTCCTGCGTATTCTAGAGAGGGAGCGTGTTCCTCAAGTAGCAGTGACATTGTGCCCACACCATCGCTTTCAGAATCCTTATTCTTGGAATTTGCCATCAGCTTTCTCCTAGTGTTCTGTAGAACATTGTTTAACTTCAACATTTCTAGTCACCCTAAACATAAGGGGAAGAGAATCAACATGGTGGGGCCACATATCTTACAGGTGCATCTTGCAGACACTGGCTGTCGTTTACAGAGCATCAGGAGAAAGCTGTTGGCATAGTCCAGTAATATCAGGCATCTACAGTGACCAGAGTATTAGACCCTGTAGGAACTGTCCCCAAGAGAAGTCCTCAGGGACCCCTGACTCATGCAAAGTAAGATGTGTATGTACATAACATCCTCCTCCCTCCCTCCCTCTGTCCCTCCCTCCCTCCCTTCTTTCCTTCCTCCCTCTTTCTCTCCCTTCTTCGGAGGTGAATACTTTGAAGAAATCCTCAGATTCTCAAAAGGGTCTGGGGTGTATAATCACCCCCCCAAATATCTTATATTGCAATCTGGAATACACACACAGACATATGTATATTTTAAAATAAATAACTAACAACAACATTTTTGTAAAACAAAACCTAGGTATCTTTGCTCTATGTGATGTACTCTGATATTTTCTGCTTTGTTCTGTGTTATTCTGTTCCACTGTTTTCTGTTTCATTTTCTGAAAAATGCTAGCTGGTGACCCGCTAAGTTGACTTTTTTTAACCCCACTAATGGGTTGTATCCCACAGTTTGAAAAACATTGCTTTAAGAACATTAGTTCTTAACATTTTGGTGTGCATAAAATAACCTGGGATGGGTATTTAAAATGCAGACTCTTGAGCATCACTCCACTTGTAGCCAATCAGAATCTCTGGCAAGAGGGGCACAGGAATCCAGATTTTAAACAAGCACTACAGGTGATTCTGATGCAAGGTGATTTGGGGTCCTGAACACTCACACTTAGAGAAACTACTCTTATGGACTTAGGAGCGTGGCTGCTCAAGGCTTCAAGTCACACACTTGCCTGGAGATGGTAGATATTAGTGAGAATCATCTGAATGCAGACTGAGAATTTTCCCCTTATAGAGTGATCCTGGTCACCCACACTCATTCCTGGACCTTGCTGTCCTTTGATCATCCTCTTTTCCTGGTATCTATTATGGCCCTCATGAAGGCAGAGAGGGAGTTAGCTGAGGCCACAGGATAGGGCGCGAAGGAACTGAAGGGTCATTTTACAGAGTGGCTGGGGTGTGGCTCAGCCCTCCAGTAGGTGACCACAGCCAATCCCAAATTAGAATTGGGTGGGATTCAAAACTGCTTTTCCTATTCACTTGCCTTTCATGTGTAACCACATGCAGTGTGTCAACATGCTTCCTGGCGCCATTAGGCACCAGCAGTTTTGCTCTCTCTGGGTTCATGGACCCTTGGTATTCCTGTTATGTGTTGTCTTAGAATAGCTCTGTGCTCTGGGGCTTGGGCAGCTGAGCATTGCCCATTAACTCTTTCAGCACCAGTGCTTTATAGATGTTAAGAGCATCTTAGTTGAAATAGAGCAACAACCACAATAAAATAAGAAAATGATTGCTAGTCAGGACACCTGGTTCCTTGCCTTGCTCTGCCATTACCTCTGTGACTCCAGGCTCCCTGAGCCTCAGTTTCCTCACTTAGAAAATGACAAGTTTGTTCTAGACTCTAGACCATCTTGAAAGGCCCTTCTAGCTCTGAAATACCAGGATACTATTTTTTTTAATTAATAAATTATATTTATTTTTGGCTGTGTTGGGTCTTCGTTGCTGTGCATGGGCTTTCTCTAGTTGCCGTGAGTGGGGTCTACTCTTCGTTGTGGTGCGCAGGCTTCTCATTGCAGTGGCTTCTCTTGTTGCAGAGCATGGGCTCTAGGGCGCACGGGCTTCAGTAGTTGTGGCACATGGGCTCAGTAGTTGTAGCTCGCGGGCTCTAGAGCACAGGCTCAGTAGTTGTGGAGCACAGGCTTAGTTGCTCCACGGCATGTGGGATCTTCCCAGACCAGGGCTCGAACCCGTGTCCCCTGCATTGGCAGGTGGATTCTTAACCACTGCGCCACCAGGGAAGCCCAGGATTCTGTTTTTTATACCCTCTGGTGCTTCTCTTTGCACTTTAAAAGTCTTCCCTTTAAAGCCTCTCCTAGGTCTCCTCTCCACAGGAGATTCACTGAGGTTGGGAATTTCCAGAGAACCAGATGATAAATTAATAGCAACAAAATGTATTCCTATTTAGTGCAAGGACAAAGTATGAAATTTATAAAGCAAGTTCATTGCAACTTGGGTAATAAGGCCTGGGAATTTGGGGACATGTTTATCTTTTCAGACATGACTCTAGCTACTTTGTTTTGTGCGTGTAAATACATTGTATGGACTGCCAAGTAATAACATAGCTATAACAATAACACATGATGATGATACTGATATGTAGGTGTAGAACATTTTAGTGTTTATGATTTTTTTTTAATGGATGTTACCTCGTGTGACTTGATCTTCATAATAGCCATGTGAATTAGGCAGGGCAGGTCTACTGTCCCCATTTATTTTTTTTTAAGTAGATGAAGAAATGTTGAGGCCCAGAGTGCATCTGTGACTTATCCAAGATTACCTGGCCAGCAAATGGCAGAATTAAGACTAGACTATAGGTCGTAAGCATGGTTCAGAGTGCTTTCCACAGAATACCACCTTGCTGAGATGGGGGTGTCATTGTTCATCCAGAGTCCTTATAGACCAGTAGAACTCAGTAACCGACTAACCTGGAAATTGACCAAGGCGTCTTTTACTCCACCCATCCCTTTAAAATTTTGCCGGCAAAGTATCGGCATGGTTAATAATATGCTGTAATTTACAGCACACAAATCAATGGGTGAACAAATTCAGTCACTCAGCAGCCTCCCAGATTCATGCTGCAGTAGTTGATTAGGCAAGATTAATGGAGGCTGAAGATATTAACTATTCATTAAATGAATTGTCTTACTGTGCTCTACATTTAACAGGATTTCTATGGCTGTGATATCTGTCATTAGTGGATGATGATTAACTACCCATCCATTGTTGGTGATAGACGTTCATTGAGTATTCCAAACTATCCCCTGTCCTCAAGAGGCTTCCTTCCAGTAAGCAAGATAAATATCAAAATAACACATGAGAACTGATGATGATGCAGGCAGCAGATCTGATAACTATTTAGACTTCATTCCATGTAGCTCTGTAGTTTCACAGAACCAAATCATTTTACTTTATTTCTCCTTTCTCATTGTTATCATGAGCCAAGTAAGGAAACATATTGTCTCATTAACAGGTATTCTGGAGGGGGAGGTCTGAATCTTAGGGATACCCTTTCTTCCCAAGTGGCTTGTTGGTACTTGACATGCTAAAGGACCATTTGCCAGGCAAGAGGAGTTACTGGCTGTAGATCAAGCTTCTCCACTCTTGCCTGGTGCCTGAGAGATGCCTGCTCCCAAGGTAGTGGTTACTGCTTTGAAAATGTGTGTGGATTTCTGAGTGATGTCATTCCATTTTGGCACAAACAGGTATTTATTTTTCTAGAATGAACTACCAGGAGTGAGCCAAACTGTCTGTCTCAGTCATCTCCCAAGATTTCATTCATTAAAAAAAATCTGCTAACACATCTGCGTGTATTTTTTTTTCCTCTGTATGTTTGTCATGTGCTATAATTACTTACGGGGTTTCTGGTGACATCTTAATTAACTACAGAAGAAAAAACTGAAGATATAACTGTAGAGTTGTTTGTAGGTTATTCTGTGGAATATGTGGATCTAACTTAATGTAGATGGTTATAAAATGTTTTTAAACTGAGAAACATATATGACTTTTTTCCCCCTTGGTCATCAATCACATGTCTTTTGCTCTTGCTATGATATTTCATTTTAATTAAGTGAATTAGTCAGCTCAGACTTTTGAATGATCACAGCCTATTTGGGGGGGTTGACGGGGGAAATTTTAATACATAAGTAAACTTCTAGGCCCTTAGTTCTATGGATCATATTGGCATAGTTTTTGTTCTCCAGCATTTTGGTTGTACCCAGAGTACACAAGGAGGGTTTAGTAACCTCTTTGTTTGTACCTCCCTATAATTCTGAGAATGCTAGTGGCAGGACACGGGATATAAATGAAGGGAAGGACCCAGGTCTGCAGAAGTCATGAATGCGCTGGTGGGAAGGTAGATCTTCTAAGTCAGCCAAATCAGGGTTTCATGATGGGCCATCCAAGCCGGTGTACACTCAAGCATCAAGACTGGGGTAAGATGTGGGTTATAGCTGATCGACAGTTTAGGAGCGGGAAAGTCATGTCTTGGACCCAGGAGGTCTGTAAACATGGGAGAAGCAGGTCAGAAGCAAGAATTTTGCTCCCTTTAACCCTAGTGCCCAGAACAGTGCCTGGCACACAGTGGTGCTCAATCAGTATTTGTTGAATGAATGAACGAAATAAGACTTTACAGATCAGGGACTCAGAGAAGAAGGCTGGACAGTAAGCCGTCGGAAATCTAGGCAAGAAATTGGGATGGAAAAGATTCAAATCTTGTGTCGGCCCTGCCCCCCCAAACCAAGTCTCTTATGGGGTCCACAGAGCTGTCTTGAGTGAGCCTCTAACCTTCTCTCGCCATGAACACGGGACGGGGTGGGGGGTGCTTGAAGGGCAGGCAAAGTCTCTCACCTGACATAAATTGATGGAGACGTTTCCATTTCGCTTCTACAATGGCTCAGATTTGGGAACCACTCCCAGTTCTCTGACCTAACTCAGAGGAACCTTGGCCCTACAATCATTCAGGAAATAGTCATTAAGATGTCAGACACGTGCTAGTCCAGTTCTCAACTTCAAAGCAGATTCCTAAGCTCCCAGACCTTGAATATGCCATTATCCCAAGGGTGTGGCTGGGCTCCTTGGAACTAATCCAGAGCCACAAGAATTCCATTTCCATACAGCTCTTCCCCCAAATCTGATTATAGGGGACAGTTTAGACTATTTTGAGTAAGGTGGGTACACCACTGCTTGAATCCTTTCTAATCATCTGTCTAGGCTACTGAAGACAATTTGTGGTATTAACTTGTCCCTGAAAATTTGAAAGCTGGTTTCTCCATACAAAGAATATACATTTTTTGCCTTCGGCCCTTTTTTCTTTCTGTCTCTGAACTCTCCTACTCTGATCTCATTGCTGGCAAAACTGAAGCTGTAGCTGTGATAAGCCCAGGGAAGTGTGCCTGCCCCCTCCCTGCCTGCCCGCCTGCCTATCTTTGAAAGAAACCTCCAGGCTGCCACTGTAGTACTGGGTCACACAACCAGCAGCAACCATTATAGGCAGAATCTTTTTCAAGTCAGTTCTCACCTTGGTGATTTTTTTCCCCTCCTTCTTTTAACACCTTCCCCAGCAAATCCCATCCATCCTCTGGCTTATCTGGGTCAGCAAGGGTCTGATTTTATGCATGGCACTGTCAAGCCATAAATCCGCTGCGGCTTTGCCTCTCTATCCAGCCGGTCTGCTTCTGTCAGCATCAGCAAAATGCATAATAGAAAAAGTAAGCCAGAAAGGCTAATAACACTCATCTGAATAAAGTAATCTCTTTGGCTGCCTCAGTTCACTTCATTTTAATCAAGGTACCAGGCAGGAATTTAGGTTTAAAAATCTAGCCTCCTCCTTGTCACTAGTTTCCTGTCCAACTATCACTAAATGATCCCTTTTATTTATTTTTTATCCTCCTCATAGTTGGGTACTCAATAATCCATATTGAATGATGTATTTGTTTAACTCATCTGGATGTTTGTATACACTCACATGTATGTCTGTTTTTAAAAGTGAGAAACCACATTCTTCTTAGATGTTTTGACATTTGCCACCTTAATATACAGACTGACAGGTTTGATAGGAATGTTGGGAAAGGGGGCTCAGTGGAAGTTGCAGAAGCATCTAGGGTTCTGGCAATCTGGGCTCCCTTTGGTTTCTTTCCTGTCTACCTCAGCACAGTTTCCTGTGTGGAACGCAGGACTGATCCTTCCACCTTGCCCCTTGGCAGAAGGACAGTGGAAGATTAAATTCTGCTCTCCTGTTGGTATCTCCCTCATGTCTTCCCAGAGACTTACAGCTGCTTGGTTAATTGCCTGTTGCTGCGGTCTGATTCCAACCATTATTTGCTGAGGGTTGTGCATTTGCAGCAGGCTGAGCTCTTGGCCCTGACCCAGGGCTGGGTGAGGAGCATGTTGGAAATTGATGAAAGCTGAATCCTAGTTTGTTTGGAAATAAAAATAATAATATTTCTTCACATTTGTATAGTGCTTTACTGTTGATGTAATCTTTTTGGCATTCATCATCTCATTTGAGCCACACAACAGCCCCATGAGGTGGGCAAGTCAGAGACCATTGGCCCAGAAGGAAACGTACCTCAGTAGAACAATGCAGAAGCTCAAGCCATCCGGTAATGCCAGGCTTGTGTCATGCAGCCCATCTGCAGAGCTGTGAACAGAGTCATTAATTAAATGGCACCTTAGGCCAGGAGAGGTTGCAGGATTTTACAGTCATGCTTTGAAGATCTTTGGGGAGCTAGATGTACAACAACAGGACGTGTCCATTTTATAGATGAGACAACTGAAACTGAACAGAGGGGATATGGGAAAAAGGGGAAGTGTTCTGTCAAGGCCAACTTGGACCTTTATGGAGTTAGCTCTTCACCTTAGCTATTTTATTATTTATTTATTTATTTTTGTGGTACGCGGACCTCTCACCATTGTGGCCTCTCCCGTTGCGGAGCACAGGCTCTGCGGCCATGGCTCACGGGCCCAGCCGCTCCGCGGCATGTGGGATTTTCCCGGACCGGGGCACGAACCCGTGTCCCCTGCATCAGCAGGCGGACTCTCAACCACTGCGCCACCGGGGAAGCCTCGGGTTTAGCTGTTTCAGATGATCACTTACAATGATCATTCTGTGGATGCATAGTTGGCTCGTGACTTTCTGAGCCTCCTTTTTCTCCTTTTTTTTTTTTTTTTTGACTCCAGAGTCATTCCCTCTCAATTACAGTATTACGTTTTCTTGATCTTCCTCCTGAAAAAAAGTTTTAAGTAATAAAAATACTTCTGGATATTTTGTCTGCTTTTTAGGGATTAGTGTTTGAGGAGGTTTGCAGCTGTTCAGCACATGCCTAAGGGATGCAGACCCTTTTCTTTAAATGCCCAAGTATCACACAACCTAAGACTCCGTGGGTGGGGGAAGTAAAGAAACTGTACAAACAAATGATAGATGGGAAAGATATAAAGACAAATTTCAGTATCTCCTGACCAAACGAAGCTCTCTTGGCTCTAGCAGCCCCAAATAAAATCAGGCTGCAAAGCTGCTGAAGCAGGAAACCACTCTCGCAGAACCTTAATTTGCTCCCTATGAAATCACGTCTCGTTGACTTGCTCATTTTCCAGCCTGAAGTGTGTTTTGCCTTTGTTCATGGTGGCTGGGAAAATTGCCTCTACAGTGGAGTTGTGTTCCCCTCCTACTGCATGCCCCACACCTCTCCTTCCCCACCACTATCCCAAAATAAATAAATGAATTAATTAAAACACCTCCGTTGGAAGGAGAAATAAGTCTGAGAAAGCATACAAACGCAAAGAGCCAAAAATACTGTATGAAAACTACAGTAATAGTAAAAAAGTGGGAAACCCTGGGAGAAACAGACAACAGAGTCTAGTACTTTTTTTTTAGGGCCATAGACTCCTTCTTTAAAATAAAAATCTTACATAGAACTCCCATATATGCAACAGATCAAAGCAGTGTTTCATAGGTGTAAATCTACTTTTAAAGTGCCAATTTATAAAGAGTACTTATTACAGAGTTAATCAGTAGAAACAATGAGGCTGGGTTTATGAACCCAGATTATGAATCAAGAGTTGCAGTTTTATATCAGTTTCAGCATCCAAGTTATTTCAGGTTCTGGTTTGGGTTTCTCAATATCAAGAAATCCCAACTCACGCAGACGAGTTGTCGTAATCTTGAGATAGTTTTAAATTGATTTAGATGCTTGAAAAAGAAGGATGTTTTCTGTTTTAAAGTTGAATCACTGACATTACCCAGAAGCTATTCCTGTTCTCCTTCATCAATATTAATTGGATAAATGGAAATGTATAATAAGCTTTACAACAACTGATAATGAAATGAGATGATATGGAGCGTGTATATCCTTACTACCCAACTGTGGTCTACCATGAACCCAGCATAGGCCCCTAAGCCTTCTGTGGCACGTAATTGAACTTGGCCACTGTGTGTCAAATCATGTGCTCACCTGAACAGCTTTACTCAAGGAGGCGCACAGGTTGAATTAAAAACTAAACCTGTGCAGAGCAACATACATTCTAATCGATAGCACGTTTTCCAGCAGTCTGGATACATGCATTGATTCTTTATTCCAAAGCTTGCATATAACAAAGCTCACTTCAGCAGCGCATGAGACATTGTGGTGGTATCTACTGCAGGGAAACTGGGTCCTGGGTCCTTTACATATTTCAGTGGGGGTTGTTCATTTGAATGGGTATATTACAGTTGTTTGAAACTGAAATATGATTCTCTGTAACTCCAGCATTTCTCAGAACACATTTTAAAGCTTCTGCTCACTGAAACTAATAATGGCTGTCCCACCACATGCTGTAAGAATGGAAATAAATACATGTGGTAAAAGTTTTTGTAGCACCTTAGAAGTTTTTAATAAGTATAAATTTATGAGTGTTAAGTGATAAGGCATTTTAAAAGGGTCTCACTTCTGCCCATCCTTCTTATTAACTCATCTTTGTTTACTCAAGGGTCCCCTTGGGATTTATGGTCTGCATCCTCTTGCATGGTATTGAACCGGTTTTGCCTCTCCTGCCTCACTTGTGATCTGTGATGTACATTGGTGAGCTAGGAGGCCCCTTGTTCATACCTTTAACCTTTTGTTATATTATAGGTCTTTCTTTGTCTCCCACACTGTACTGTGACATCAGCACTTTTATAACCACTAAAGCTCCTACTACTGTACTTTGTTCATTTAAGATACAAATGTTTATACGTTTATAAAATTGAATTGTAGTATTGTTTTTAAGTGTGTAAAGCACTCTAGGAGAAGAACAAAGAGGCACCACCAACCCACATTCATCTGCAAGAAACAGATTGAAACCAGTTGTAAAGTTAAGGTCATGGAAGATCTGCCCTTTTAAAAAGCAAGTGTAATTGCCTGGTATATCCCATGCTTACTGAGGACATGGATGTCTTGCCACCCCCCAAAAATTAGATACTTAGGATTTTGTAACTGAGACTGATTTGGAATCAATTTGAAAGTTTTCTTGTGGTGGAACTATCAAATATTGCTGAATGCTTGTGCTCAGATCTCACCATTTTGAGTTTAGGATTGTTTCCTATTTACATTTTTTTTTCCCAGATGCTAGAAATTTTGAAAGGAGTGGACTAATTACATGTATCTCTCTCTCTTAGCTAGTATATATTTTTAATTTCCATAGAAATCTTTTAATTTCCCTAGAAAGGTAAGTGGATACAGTTGTTCCCACAGTGGTCAGCACATACATGTTAGGGATTTTGACCACAGAAGTGTGGTGCCTGGGGCAGCGGGTAGGGGAGGAGTGCAGGTATGAAACAGTTTCAATTTGGACTCTAATATTCATTGGTTTGAAGCAGCCTGTTGGTGCTGATCAGACAGATATTTTGATTTAATGGTGTGTTCAGAAGCCAGAATAGGTGTGGCGGGATTATTTGTTAATAGTTACCTTATGACTGAACTGAAAGAGCCCTTCTAAGTTGAATTCCATACACTACAAGTCACAGGTGCCTGGCAGCAGGAAGGGAGGTGGTGCAGACTCGCTAACCAAGCCACTCTCAGCTCGCTTTCTTTGCATTACGAGTCTGTCTGACTCTTTTTTTTTTTTTTTTTTGCGGTACGCGGGCCTCTCACTGTTGTGGCCTCTCCCGTTGCGGAGCACAGGCTCCGGACGCGCAGGCTCAGCGGCCATGGCTCACGGGCCCAGCCGCTCCGCGGCATGTGGGATCTTCCCGGACCGGGGCACGAACCTGTGTCCCCTGCATCGGCAGGCGGACTCTCAGCCACTGCCCCACCAGGGAAGCCCCTGTCTGACTCTTTTTGAATTATGGTTTTCTCAGGGTATATGCTCAGTAGTACGCAAGAGGGAAGAGATATGGGAACATATGTATATGTATAACGGATTCACTTTGTTATAAAGCAGAAACTAACACACCATTGTAAAGCAATTATACTTCAATAAAGATGTAAAAAAAAAAACTCTTCTCTCAAAACCAAAAAAAAAAAGTCTGTCTGTAGGGAGGGGAGAGGGGAAACGGGAACAAACTGGTTGTGATACTTTGCAGTGATTACAAGCATTCTCTTTACAATTACAGGGCTTGTTCGTGAATGCCAGCATTGCCACTTTTTAGCTATGTGACCTTGAACAAGATATTTAACCTTTCTTAGTCCAACTTTCCTCATCTGCTGAATGTGGTTGATAACCCCCACTTCATCAAGTTTTGTAGAGTTCAGGTTAAACAACATGAGTATAGGACCCAGCCATGGGCCAAGTACACAGTAAGCGCTTGATAAATAACCCCTACCTTCTGTTTCTCTCCTTTAAGAAGTCCAACTTGCAGATGCAAAGCTTTGTGTTGCTTAAATTAGTGCTGTGAGCTGATTATGTAATCAATAATTCTTTTGGATCACAGTGTTTTCAGTAGAAATGAGCATCTAGGTTTGGTGATTTACTGATCCACTCAGGCTGTAGATATCTTTGGAACACGTGTTCAGATACGGTTTATGCTCTTGGTTGGATGGGACATGAGAAAATGGCTCAATCAATGAAATCAAACCTCTGTAGATGTGTTCTGTGAGACTGAAGAGTTTTCGGTGACTATTTTATGGCAAATGCCTCCACAGTTATCTTCATTGAATCCTATGAGAGATGAATGTCTGGGGATTGATTTAGTCTGTAGTGTAGATTTTTGTCTAGAGACTAACTTTTCCCTCTAATCCTAGACACAAACCAAATGATTTAGTGGTTGAGGTCATGGAATTTGGAGTCAGACCTCCTAGAATCATTCTAGTCAGCACAGAACTGTGATTCTGGCCCCTGACTCCCTTTTACTGTCTCTGTGACTCCTTACTAGCTGTGGGCAAGTGACAACCTCTCTGAGTGTTTTTTGTTTTTTCTTTAATCAGTAAAATGGAGATAATGGTAGTTCTTTTCTGACAACAAAATGATAGAGCTTAAATGAGATAATGCATATAAAGATTTTACCAAGTTTCTAGAACATAATAGTTGCTCAACAGATAATCCTGCTTCTTCTAATCCTCTTTCCCTCTTCCTCTCTCCTCCTTCTCCTTTTCATTATTCTTTTCTCCCTTTTTCCTCCACTGAGTTTTTGGAAAAAGAGAAAACTAGAGGTGCAACTTCAGGAAAGACATCTTTATTTCTGGTTTGGCTCTGATTGCTGTGATTTTGCGACATGGACTGTAGTCATAGATGTTGGCCCTGCCTGCTTACCAACACTGATTTTTTTTTTTCTTGCTGTTTCTCACAGGAAGGATCAAAATGTTCTCTCTCCAGTCAACTGCTGGAATCTCCTCTTAAACCAGGTGAAGCGGGAGAGCAGGGACCACACCACCCTGAGTGACATCTACCTGAATAATATCATTCCTCGATTTGTCCAAGTCAGCGAGGACTCAGGAAGACTCTTTAAAAAGGTAAATAGCTATTTCTAGTCAAAGACACAGTCTTGTAAATAAGAGAAAGAATATCTTATTGGCCCACTTAAAAGGCTTTCCATGGGTCTTGCCCTGCCATGTACTTATGGAGAAAAAATATTGAATTGGCTTTTTTTCTTCCTTTCTGAGTTGAATTTATAGTAGCCCTGAGAAAGTAACCATTTGCAAGGTACAACCCCGGCACTGGCAGCATAATTCATAACTTGTGTATATTAATAATGACTGTGTTTGGTTGATTTCCTAAGTGGTTTGTGAAGCTGTTGAGATGCGGAAATCTTCTGTGTCATTTCATGATTTCTTCTTCTAGTTCATTTAGCAAGTCCATGTATGTTTATGTTTTTGGTTTAGTTCTCTTTCCAAGTTCTCATCTTGGCCAAGGTGAATTCATGAATTTGGTTATTCTTATCATGACGCATCTTTGTCTTTGGGTCCCTGAATGCTTTCTTCCTCTTTTTATTTTTTATTTTTTTGGTACCCCAGGTGGAATTCAAACCCATCCCTGAATGCTTTCTGAAGCTTAGTTGTTTGTCACAATTCCTTGAGTGTATGTCAAAAAATTTGACTAAGGAAAAACTCAAAATTTATTGTGATAATCTTAAGAAATTTATACCAAATTCACCTTACCTGTCAGTAGTGGAACTAGCCTTTGGAAACCCAAGAAGCTCTTTTCTAAGCTCTCTCAACCTGAGCTCTTAATGGAGTCATTTATTCATGACTTTTGGTTACAGATGGTGGCAAAAGCCCCAACCATTGTACATGATATACCATGTCCAACATTCAAGCTCTGACATCCCCAGAAGACTTTTTAGAAGGTGAATAATCTTCCCACAAGTGATATGTAAAAAGAGGATATATAGAGGGCTAGCATTGATTTCATATATAGGGAATTCACTGGTTCCCAGTTGACAAAATCCAGTGTTAAAATTTGACGCTGAGGGCTTCCCTGGTGGCTCAGTGGTTGAGAGTCCGCCTGCTGATGCAGGAGACACGGGTTCATGTCCCGGTCCAGGAGGATCCCACATGCCACGGAGCGGCTGGGCCCGTGAGCCATGGCCGCTGGGCCTGCGCGTCCGGAGCCTGTGCTCTGCAACGGGAGAGGCCACAACAGTGAGAGGCCCGCGTACAAAAAAAAAAAAAAAAAAAAAAAAAATTGACGCTGGGAGAGAATGGACTTCAGTAAACAGGACTGTGGTCGATAGTAGCCTTAGTTCTTGGTCAGTTTTCTAATTCTTAACATTAGGAAGTATACAGATCTCAGTAGGTCTGGAATTAGAACCCAATTTCTTCTGTTTATAGCAGCATGAAAAACGAACTGCTTTAGAATCGTCCATCTACATAATTGCATCTGTGAAGGGGCTTTCCCTGTGTCTTACAGACAGGATATTAAGGGTACAATCATCTCAGAATGAAAAGAAGGAAGAGAAAGATAACTCCTTGCAGAGCTCACTAGCTATTTTTAGTGGCCCGGCTGTGCTCTGGTTGGAGCCATACTTGGTTTAGGGGCGAGGGTACTTTTCACCGTGTCCTCATGCTTCCCAGCATCTGCTCTAGCTTGCTTGTCATTAACTTGAATCATCCTGCAACACTTGGTGATGTTGTATGTGACTAAAATTAATGACTATAGTTAATAATACCGTATTGAATACTGGAACTATGCTAAGAGAGTAGATTTCAGGGGCTTTTTTCACACACACAAAAAAAGGTAACTATGTGAGGAGATGATATATTAATTATCTTGACTGTAGTAATCATTTCACTGTGTATTTGTGTATCAACTCATCTTGTTGTACACTTGAAATATATACAATCTTTATTTTTAAAAAACATAGTTTTAAACCTATCTAAGTGGAACATTGACAGTGATCAGATACCACTTCTCTACTATCTTGACAGCCACTTAGACTATCTTGAGAAGAAAAGGGGTTGATGGATATTACCCTCCTCCATTTTCTCTGTTCATCTGAGAAAAACTTTTATGAGACATTTTCAGCTATCTAGACTTCACCCAATCTCTCCGCTCCCTTTTCTCCCAGCTTCAGAAAGTTAGAGAAGAGCCAAGCAGAGAGAGTCTTATAACCCCTCCAGATCTCAGAGCTGTTTATGCCAAAGGCAGCCAGCTATTAGAGACATGCTCCTGGTTCCTCACATGCCATTCACATTTCACAAAAAGCCTAAGTGCACGGCATGTATATAAGACATGGTATATATCCCTACCCACTCATGAATGATATTCCTAGCTGTGGTCTAAGCATTGACCTCCTTAAGCCATGCATTTCTATGCTGAGGGTGTAAGGAAGAATTGCTAATTAATCACAGGACTGTTTATATATTACATTTCATTGAAGAAGAGTGCATGTATCATAGGCTTACAGCTAAATGCATTTTTACAAACTGAACACACCTGGTAACCATCTCCCAGATCAAGAAACAGAATATTTCAGTACCCCCATGCTCCCTTCTAGTCACTGGGGGGTTGGGAGGGGTGGTCCCAACACCCAAGGACAACATCAGTCCTGACTGTCCACAGCAGAGATTAGTTTTGCTTGGTTTCATACTTTATATAAATAGAATCATGCAGTGTATACTCTTTTGTGTCTGGTTTCTCTCATTCATTATTGTATTTGTGAGATTTGTTCATATGGTTGTTGTATGTTGTTACGGATCATAGGATTTTCTCTTGATCATTATAACTTTTCATCAGTTAAATTATAGTTGATTAGGGCTTCCCCGGTGGCGCAGTGGTTGGGAGTCCGCCTGCCGATGCAGGGGACGCGGGTTCGTGACCCGGTCCAGGAGGATCCCACATGCCGCAGAGCAGCTGGACCCGTGAGCCATGGCTGCTGGGCCTGCGCGTCAGGAGCCTGTGCTCCGCAGCCGGAGAGGCCACAGCGGTGACAGGCCGGCGTACCGCAAAAAAAAAAAAAAAAAAATTATATTTGATTAGAGATATCCGTAGGATTGTCGAATAGCCAATGTTTACTATCCCACAGGGTGAATAACCTCTTTTTTCTCTCCCCTGGCATCCAGTATACACAGAGAACTCTAAGGTAGAAGCTGGCTTAGCTGATTGTAAGAATAGATTAATTCTTTTTGGCTGGGTGAGAGGCTCTCTGCTTTCTAGTAATGGACAAAGAAGCATTTTCTCTCCATACCTTAAATTTTCTGTCTCTTTTGTTTAGAGTATGTTGCACATGAAGAATTAGAATCCCACTGGTTGAGCTATAATAATCGGGTAAGAGAACTGAGGAATGTCCCTGGTCACCCTGGAAGTTATGTGAAGCTTTCTGGGGCTCACTTTATGCTATTAGAGCAGAGCCCTTCTCTAAGGGACCCTTTCCCTTCTGCTCAGCTTTGCCAGTAACTCTGAAACTCTGGACAAATACTTCTCTTTTTTATGCCTCAGTCCCCTCAAGTTTAAGGAAGAGTATTTGGGCTATACGACCTCCATGCTGCCTTAGAAATCGAATACACTGTAATTGTGTGATGACAAAGGCATCCTACACTGAGGGCTTCCTTCCAGTTGTTGGGTGACCTTTGTTAAATTGTGATAGGTAAGCTGCAGTCCCCAAGATAAGAGTGAACAAAAGTGGGTCTGCGTATGGAGAGGGGGCTAGCTTAAGCAATGGAAGACCTCATTTCTTAAAGAATGAAGCATTGTTTCAGATTCTATTATCTATGATGGCCAGCAACCAAGAGACACCACACTGAAATCCAAATATATAAAATAAATATACCTCTTATTTTACCTGTAAATTTGGTTCCAGTAGCAAAAGGAAAACCCACATTTCTCTGGAGACACAGGCTTCAGAAAAGATACCTTTATCTCTGGTTCAGCTATGGACACCTGTGAAAATTTACCTGCGTTTTAGTGAATTTGAATCTGCTTGTCACTGGCAAAAATCACGGGTTTTCTTCCTTAAAAAAAATTTTTTTTTAATCTATAAAACTTAATGATCCTGGCTTCCCTGGTGGCGTAGTGGTTGAGAGTCTGCCTGCTGATGCAGGGGACACGGGTTCATGCCCCGGTCCAGGAAGATCCCATATGCTGCAGAGCGGCTGGGTCCGTGAGCCATGGCCGCTGAGCCTGTGCATCCGGAGCTTGTGCTCCGCAACGGGAGAGGCCACAACAGTGAGAGGCCCATGTACCACAAAAAAAAAAAAAAAAAAAAAAAAAAACTTAATGATCCTTTGGCAAAGGCTATAATCATCAAAACCAAAATTTTTTGAACCCTTATGTGCCAGGTAATATCTTAGGCACTTTGTATGCATTATCTTATTCAATCCTTACAATACTTCTATAAGGTGGTTATTACTATTATCCTTATTTTATGGAGGAAGAAACTGAGGCTTAGAGAGATTAAGCAAAAAAAGAAGTGAGACTAGTGTATTTGAATACATTCATCTGGCTCTAGAACCCAAGGTTTTCCACCTACGTGTTCTATTAGGCCTCTCTAGGTGTTGTATGCAAAGTAGAGAGTACTCTGGATTTTCTTGCTCTTTTTCATTGAATTCAGATGTTTCACTTAGTTACAGAATTAACCTAGACTTTTAGCACAGAACCCTTCAAAGGGTCTGGAGGTGGTAAACATCAACATTGGGTTGTTTCTCCTACCTGGTGTCTGGGCAAGCAGCTGGAAGTTGAGAATGAAATAGGGCAGCATGTTTTTCTCCCCAGGGGCAGAATCTCTAGTAAGAGGGAAACAAAGACTCATTAAATATGAGAACTGACCAAAAATCTGGCTCACAGCTAACTCAGCTAATTTGGAGATGTCAGGGTGGCTGCACAATTGGCCCTTCTATGCTACTGAACCCCCTTAAGGGATGCTGCCTGCTGGCCCTCTGGTTTGTGGTTATGTCTGCTGGGACATATTTTACATGTTGCATGAAGCCCTGGTAGAGACTCCTTTAGCTAAATATAACATCTAGCGAAAGTAACCTCCTGTCCATAGCTTAGAAACAGGCCCACTTTGTCTAGGACTCCAGGGAAAATTGTGCCTGTTTGGTGCTCCTGACATCTCCTTTCATGCAATGAAAGCTCAGTCTGTCTAACCCCTGTCGGAACCAAGGTCTGGGGAAATATTATTGCTGCCACCTTCATTTGTTTAATGTGGTGACTTCAAAAATAGGGGCCAAATACTGTCAACTCTGATTCCCAGCTCCATCTCGCCTCTGTGAAAGGCATGTTCTAAATGATCCCACCAAGAATAGAAATCATTTTTCTCACTTTCTCAGTTTAAATTGAAATAAACTTGGGTGTGCTTTTTCCCACTGGGGAGAAGACAATCCTGACCTCTCCTCCTCCTTTCACTTAGCTGGGATACCCTAAAAGTACCTCCAACCTGGCTTTTCAAGTCACTGTTTCTAGCCCTTAACAACTGCTCACACTTAGGCTTGGAAACCAGTCAATTCAGATAGTCCTAAGACTCTGAATTGCATTCTTCTTTTTATGGTATTTCAGGTAACTGTACTCCTGTTTTACATTTATTACCCTAAGGTTCTATGGCAGAAAGTCAGGTTAAATTGAGAAAGCTAGGTCAGATTCCCAACAGACCAGTAGTTCTCAACTCCTTCTTTGCAAGAGAGTCACTTGGGAAGTTCTTAAAAAAAAATCTTTGTGACCTTGAAGAGACAAAGATTTCTTAGGATATAAAAAGCATGAACTATAAAAGAAAAATAAAATGTAAAATGGACTTCATCAATTCTTGGACTTTTGCTCTTGTAAAGACATTGTTAAGAAAATGAAAGATAAGCCACAGACTGGGAGAATATATTTGCAATACATAGAACTCAATAATAAGATGACAGAATACCCAAATTTTTTTAAATAGGCAAAAGGTTTTAATAGACACATCACTAAAGAAGATATACATAAATGGCCAATAAGCTCATGAAAAGATGCTCAATATCATTAATCATCAGGGCAATGCAAATTAAAACTATACGGAGATATGCAACATACTCACTAAATTGTTAAAATTAAAAAGACTGACAATACCAACTGTTCAGATGGATGGAATTCTCATATGTTGCTGGTGAAAATGTAAAATGGGACAACCGCTTTGGAAAATAGTTTGGCAGTTTCTTATGAAGTTAAATATGTACTTACCATATAACCCATCAGTTCCACGTCTAGGTATTTATCCAAGAGAAATAAAAGTATATATCTACACAAAGACTTGTACCTGAATATTCATAATAGCTTTTGTTGTAGGCTGAATAATGGTCCCACCCCAAAGATGTCCCTGTCCTAATCCGTAGAACCTGTGAATGTTTACTTTATCCATAAGTCTTTACACATATGATGAATTTGAGGATCTTAGGATGGGGATTTTATGCTTCGTTACCTAAGTGGGCCCTAAATGCAGTTACTAGTGTCCTTGTAAAAGGGAGGTGGAGGGAGATTACAGACAAAAGAGAAAGCCAGCCATGTGAGAGAAGCAGAGGGAAGCAAAGTCACAGAGAGAAGATGCTAGGCTTTGAAGATGGAGCCAAGGAATGCAACTCTAGATGCTAGGAAAGGCAAGGAAACGGATTCTCCCTGAGAGGCTTCTAATGGAACTCAGCCCTGCTGATATCTTGGTTTTGGCCCAGTGAACTTGGTTTTGGACTTCTGACCTCCAGAACTATAAGAGAATAAATGTGTGTTGTTTCAAGCCACCAAATTTGCAAAAATTTGTTATGGCTACCATATGAAACTAATGGTAGTTAGTTTTGGCTATTTATTTATAATAGCCAAAACTGGGAACAACCCAAATATCCATTAACAGATAGATAAGCATATTGTGGAAAATCATATTGTGTTACATCCATATATGACTACTACTCAGCAATAGAAAGAAATGAAATGCTGATGGATACAATAATGTAGATGAATTCACAAAACATTATACTGATAAAAAGAAGCCAGACGCAAAGAGTACATTCTGTATGGTTCCATTTATATGAAATTTTATAAAAGATAACTCTAACCTATAGTGATAGAAAGTAAATTAGTGATTGCCTTGGGGCCAGAGTGGGGATGGAGGTTGACTGCCAAGGGACACAAGGGAACTGGGGGTTATGGAAATGCTATACAGTGTTCATTATGGTGGTGGTTACATAAGTGTGTGCATTTGTCAAAATGTATCATAGTACATATGCAAAATGTATACATTTTATTGTATGTAAATTATGCCTCAATAAAGTTGATTTAAAAGATAATTTAAAAAATACCATCGCAGGGCCCCACCTCAGGGCAATTGAATCATGTTCTCTGGGATAGGGCCCAGCTGATTCTTTCATAGAGTCAGGGTTGAGAATCACTGCTGTAGATACCCTGGTTTCCATCTTGGGGAAACCCGAGAGCACAGCGGTACATCTGAAGCCATAAGATACCATCTGTCTGTCTGTGAGCCATGTTTTCCCCTGCTACAGACAGTGTTGAAGCATCTAGGTCAGTTTATCAAGGCAACCCATTATAGTTTCCCTGCTTTATTCTTGGAGGGTGACAGAGGGTAAATCTGGCATCAGGTAAATAGTTCACGCTTCAAGAATTAAGAAATGCAAGAAGGGTGCTGAGGAAGAAACATAAGAGGTTCAATTAATAGTTTTCTGCAGGGCCCTGAGGTGTTAATGTCCTTTTCCCAGGAGATCAGTCACAAGAGAATTGACATGACCAGTCAGATTTCCTTTGGCACCAAGGAAATGGCTCTGGCAGTAAAAGAGGATAAAGGTGATTTGACAGTAAAAGCAGTACTTGTTGCCTACCTACCCATTTATCCCCTTTGGATGGGATTTCCTATGGAGTCTTTGAGTCCAGCTGTTTGGCATATGTGAGGGGAGAGGATGATGATTCTGCAGGGAGGCATGTTCTATGGTGGTGTTGTCATAACTGAGAAAAGGAGAAGAAATGACCCACGATGCTGGTAGAGTTGAATGTCCCGGGTAGGTACCGTAGATTGAATCAATGGAGAGAGAATGGATTTCCAGAGTCTGTGCTCTGCCCTCTTGAGAAAGGGTTTAACTTGGCGATATCTCTGGGAGAAAGAGTAGATGATTGATTTATACCTTCATCTCTTCTCCAGTCTACCCTACGCCCCCTCCCCCATGGATCTCAGTATCTGATATTGATTGAATTTCCTCCATGTTATAACATGGTCACTAACAGGTTGTGTGGTGCTTTACAGACAGCTGTTCCAGTTGCCTAATTTATCTTGTTGGTAGCAAAACTCTGTTCCAGTTAATTGAGCTTTATTCTCTCATATCTGATGGAGAGATCCCCTTTGGAAAAAAGAATAGGATGTGAAGCTGAGCTTATTTGTGTAGGGGATGGAAGGCTGCCAGCTACTTCAAAGGCATCTCTGCTGATAAGGGTCGTCAGGTTTGCTGCCAAATCCAACACTGAGGGGAGCTTTGCAGCTAGTGCTGTTTGTGGCGTTTTAGCTTTGGTTTCTGTGACACTAGGTCAGCAGCATCTGTATCCTGCCCCTTGGGGCTTCTCTCTGGGTGGTCCAGGCTTTTTTTGGACTTAGGAAGATTCAGCTAAGAGGGAATGTGTGCATCAAAGATGCCTGCTGTCTTTGGCTTAGGTTAGTTTATACGTTTGTCTCTTTGGTGTTTCAGTCCTCAGGTATCTATCTGCCTTTTCTGAAAGAGCACAAGGTACTATATTCAGAACATTCAAAGGTGTAATGGTACTTTGATCCTTATAAATCAAGGGATGATTAAGAGTATCAGAAGAACAATTTTAAAATATGGAGTATGGAAAAGAGAGGTGCAGTGGACAGAAAACAAGTGTCCACATGCAACCTTGTACCTATTTGAATACTACCCTAAACTAGAAAATCATGTAGTCAATAAGTATTTTAGTGAAAACTATATATACAAAATAAAACATCATTTTCAGTTAAACTATATATACAGCATTATGCTAGGTGCCAAAAAGCACTTAAAATCAAATTGAGGAGTAAGATTTGCCCCCATTGAGCTTAGGGCTTTTCCGTCCACTTTTTAGTCCGTTTAAATCTCCCAAAACTTTTGGTGGGAGGATGATAATAATAATACTAATAAGTAACAAGCTTTCCTCAAATGCTTACTATAAATATTATATACTGTAATAGAAAATAACTGTATTTTCTCTAGTCTTTTCATGTATTTTGCAAGGTTTTTATTCCCTTAACTTTTTACATAAGTGTAAGGTAGTTAGAGAGCGTGCACATATTATAAAGTTCAATGTATTTTTACAAATAGAAACAAGCATGTAATTATCACCCAGATAAAGAAAAGAATGTTACCAGTATCCCACAAGTCCCCTCTTTTGCCCCCTTCCATTCGTTATCCCCTAAAAGCCACTATCCTGACTTCTAACAGTATAAGTATTTGCTGTTTTTGAAAAAAAAAATTACATAAATGGAATTACATAATATTCTTTCAACAATTTAAATATGACATTTTTTTCTTCCCTGGTTTTTACTGTTTCTTATGAGAAGTCAGCTATGATTCTTATTGTTATTCCCCTGGATGTGATGTTTTGGGGACTTGGGGGGCTGCTTTTAATATTTTTTCTTTATCTTTGGTTTTCAGCAGTTTGACTATAGTGAGTCTAATTGTGATGTTCATTTTTTTTTTTATTTGGCTTGGATAAGTACAATATCTAAATAGTGAGGATCCATGGATAGTGGTTTTTCCTCATTTAGGAAAAGATTATGGCAAATATTTTTTCTGTCCTGTTCTGTCTTCTTGCTTTGACTCCAATTGCACATTTGTTAGACTGCTTGATACAGTCCCATAGGTCACTGAGGCAAGCTCTTTGTTTCCCCTGTGTGCTTCAGTTTAGATGATTTCTAAAGTTTACCAATCCTCATCTGTTGTATCCAATCTGCTATTAATAGCATCCAGTTAATTTTTTATTTCAGATTTTATATTTTTTAGCTTTATGATTTCCATCTGCTTTTTTTTTACAGTTTCCATATAACTCCTGAAATTTCCCTTCTCTTCAGCCATTATTTTTAAAACATATTTGGCAATTATTTAAAAATTCTTGTCTGCTGATTTCAACATGTACATCGTCCATGGTTCTGTTTCTATTTATTGATTTTTCTCTTGACCATGGGTCACATTTCTTTATTTTTTTACATCTACTAACTTTTTATGACATATTAGACATTGTAGATGTCATTATTGAGACTCTAGATGTGTTTATCTTCCTTTGAAGAGTGTTAAGTTTTGTTCCAGTAGGCAGTTAAAATACTGGTTGATCACCTTGAGCTTGTGGAAAATTGGTTTTATGCTTTGTTAAAATGGGTCTATTTTGGTTTTGTCCTTAGTCCTGGAACATATTCTATACACATAAGGTATGACCTTTCTGGGGTTTCCATGGAAAGCCCAGGATGCTTATCAAGCCCTCTAACTTGGCAGGCTTTGAACTCCAAATTCCATCTCCCCTGTAGTGGGCAGCAGCTAGGATGACCAGCAGTCCCAGTTTGCCTAGGGATGAGGAGGATGTTCCTGGGACATGAGACTTTCAGTTTTATTCATTCTACTGTTGATGACACTTGGATAACTTTCCAACTTGAGGCTGCTATAAACATTATATTAGAAGGTTGTTCTTCTTCCCACTGCATAGCTGAAAAAAATTAAAGCTTGCATTGGTAAAATACTCTTTTGTAAGACCAAGAAGAGGTGACATTGGAATTTGAACTCCCAGGCTCTTTCTACAGCATCACCCTGCCACCCGTGTTTCAGGGTTCATAGATGGTATCCTTAAAACATAGTTATTGCCAAATCAGATTGCTGAACAAGGTCACAGTCTGAGCTTTAAGGATAATGAATTCAAAACCTGCTTTTCTCTCTCCCTGCTTCCCTCTTCCTCTCCCCTTGTCTCCCTCTCCCTTTTCTCTACCTCTCCTTCTCCCCTTCTCTTTTTTCCTCTCTCCTCCCCCGGCTCTCTATTCTTTTGAATAACCTTATAAAATTTTAAAGCACATGTGCATTGTAGAAATTAGAAAATATAAGAAGCAAAAATATGATAATAAAAAACCAGATTATATTACATGTGCTATTTTATAATCTGTTATTTTAGTCAAGATTTCCACTTTTCCATTTCAGTAAACTTTCATCTCGTCTAATACCCAGGCCATGTAAACATTTCCCTAATTGTCCTAAAAATGTCCTTGACAACTGGTTTTTCCAATCTAGTATCTAATATACACTGGTTTTATGTCCTTAAGTCTCCTTTAATCTAGCACTGTTCCTTTTCCATGACACTGATTTGTTGCATAGATAAGGCCAGTTGTCCTACAGATTTTCCCTCCCTCTAGATCTGTCTTCTAGATTCCTTGTTTTGTTGTTTAACTTCTTCCTGTATTGTCTTTTCTGTAAATTAGAAGGTGGTTCTAAAGGCCAAATCTATTCACGTTATATATTTTCGACTAGAATACAGAATAGGAGACACTGGATACTTCATGTTGCATCACATCAGGAAATAAACCCACCAATAATGATACCAATATTGACCCTACAGATTAGGGTGATGACAGTCTGAACCCTTTATTTTACAGTTACATTTTTTTCTCACATGATAAAAAAGCCTATTGTATTGTATTATGTATGGTGCTATCATACAAATTTTGGGTGCCAATTCAGTTGTTCATCTGATATTTTTAACATCAATTGATAATTCTAGACAAGTTACTTTTTACCATCTCTGTACTTCTTATACTTGACTATAAGATATGCCTCTCTTGGGCTTCCCTGGTGGCCCAGTGGTTGAGAGTCCGCCTGCCGATGCAGGGGACATGGGTTCATGCCCCGGTCCGGGAGGATCCCACATGCCGTGGAGTGGCTGGGCCTGTGAGCCATGGCCGCTGAACCTGCACGTCCAGAGCTTGTGCTCTGCAACGGGAGAGGCCACAACAGTGAGAGGCCTGCGTACCACAAAAAAAAAAAAAAAAAAAAAAAAAAAAGATATGCCTCTCTGAGAAAAGAAGATTATTAATACAACTCATCAGGCAGCATGAAAAGAGACAGTAGTTTGTAAAAACATACTACTCCCAGGAGAAACTACAATAATGGTGTGAAAGCTGACTAGGTACCAATTGTTTATTATAAGATTCACAGCAATAATAAAAATAATAATTGTAACTAACGCTAAATGAGTGCTAACCACGCTAGGGACTATGCTGCGTACTTTACATGTATTAACTTATTTAATCATCACAGCAACCCTTTAAGATGGGTACTGGCTTTATCATCTCCATTTATAGATAAGAACATGGGCAGAGGGGTTAAGCAGTTGACTCAAGGTTGTACAGCTGGTTGGTAGCAGAATTGGGACTTGTAGCTAGATGGCCCCCTTCCCCTGCATCATCTCTTCACATCACTGTGCTCTGCTCCCTCCCATGTAGAAAGGTGGTAGTCATCATATTGGGAAGCTAAAAGGCCAGTGCTTATGCAAGGAATTAAAGACTTGTGCATTCTGCAGTAATACATTGAGGTGCTCTGACAGACCAGGACTTCCCTTGTGCTGTTCTGATTCAGCTTCTTGCCCAGCTTGTCTAGAGAGAGTAGACAGCTTTGACTTCTGCCTCCCTTCTTGCAGGACTGACTTCTGGATTCTCCTATTTGTCTTTGTCAGGAGTTTTCCTTTGAATTTCTCCCTGCTTGCCTGAGCCTGATTCTTAATTAAAATGTGAAAAAAAAATTTAAATTCTCCTTCTTTTGAGATAACATCTTCAGTTTTTCCATTCTCTTCTTCTTTCCTTAAGGCACTGGACCTTGTCTGATCTTATGGTTTTTCTACCTGATCCTGCCCAGCTCTTAGCCTTTTTGTTTTGTTTTTTTTTTGTCTTTCCTTCTTTGACTCTGTGCCCCACAAATCATCTGGGTCTCTGTCCAGCTTTTCCTAGTATTTACCCAACATGAAATTTTCAGTTATCAGCTCATTTTAATTGTCTGCACTAATTCTTGTCTTTGAGAGTCCATAGGAACTTCCTCATGTCTCAAGAGCTCTCGGAATCATCCTCTTGTTGAGCTAAGTAGTTATTGTTAAGGCCCAGGGACAAGACTGAGAAGCAACATTTTCTGTCTTTATTTTCTGTTTCCTTTGATTTGGAAGCAAACAAAAAACCCTTTAGCTTAGTTTCTTTTTTCCAGTCATAAAAGTAATACATGTTCTTCCAAGACATTGTGGGGAAAACAAACAAACAAAAAAACCAAACAAACAAAAAAAAGAAAATAATGATTACTTAGAATTAGTATTAACATTTTGGTATATTTCCTTCCAATCTTTTTATCTATGCACATTTTTCTTTAGAAAATTAAGATTATATTATATATTAAGTTTTGTGCAATTTATTTCATTTACCATTTTAAGTGAACGTTTTCCCCATGTCATTGCATCCTCTTTAAAAACATTGTTTTTAATGATTAGACAGCATTCTATATGCTCGTTATCCCACAGTTCATTCCTATATTCTTTACGGTTCTTTGGCTCTGCTGTCTTGACTGTCTGCTGGAACATGTTCTGGTACGACCAGAAACAATCCAGAATCTCATTGGTATCTTCTTGGAAGTCACTTGTTTGTAGGAACGTTGGGTGACCTGTGCTTTCATTTGGAAGTACCCTACTTCCACTTGATATAAGACAAGGAGAGAGGGTTTCCCCTCTTCTTCCTCTTCTATCTTCCTCATTGTTTCCAAGTTCAGCTGGGAGTCTAGACCTCAGACCTATGGCTGACCTGGGCCCTGGCTGGCTCAGTGGAGTTCTTTCACTACAGTAGGTTTCAGTTTTCTCATCTTTACCCTGGAGAATATTACTCATACTCTCACTTTTCCTTCCCAGAATGTCACAGGAATCAGTAAAACCTGGGAAGAAAGTGCCCTGCAATTATCAAAATGCCAAGAGATAAAAAATGTTGATGTGGATATGGAGAACAGGGAACCCCTATACACTGTTGGTGAGAATGTGAATTGGTATACAGGCACTATGGAAAAGAGTATGGCACTTCCTCAAAAAATTAAAAATTGAACTACCTATGATCCAGCAATTCCACTCCTGAAGGAATTGAAATCAGTATCAGAAATCAAATTGAAATCAAATCCAAAAGAATTAAAATCAGTACCCAAAAAGGTATCTGCACTCCCATGTTCATGGCAGCACTATTCACAATAGCCAAGATATGAAACAACCTACATGTCCTTTGACAGATGAATGGATAAAGAAAATGTGGTGTATATATATACACACAATAGAATATTATTCAACCATACAAAGAAGGAAATCCTGCCATTTGTGACAACATGGATAAATGGGAGGGCATTATGCTAAGTGAAATAAGCCAGGCAGATAAAGACAAATACTGTATGGTATCACTTACATATGGAATCTTTTTTAAAAAGCCAGTTTCATAGAAACAGAGAGTAGAATGGTGGTCACCAAGGGCCGAGAGAGAAATGGGGTGATGTAGGTTAAAGCGCACAAATTTTCAGTTATAAGAACAAGTTATGAGGATCTAATGTACTGCATATACTTAATAATACAGCATGTGTACTTGAAAGTTGCTGAGAGTAGATCTTAAGCATTCTCACCACACACACACAAAGAGTTAACTGTGTGAGGTGATAGATGTGCTAATTATCTTGATCTTGTTAATCATTCTACAATGTATATGTCTATCAAATCATCACATTGTGCACTTTAAATATATAGTTATGTTTGTTAATTATTCCTCAATAAAGTTAAGAAACAAAGAAAGTGCTCTGCAGAGCTTTGGTTATGTTCACGTAGAAGAGTGTGGCCCTCGTGCCTTCTCCCTCGGTCCTTGCCTCTCTAAGCTAATCTTTTTTAGCATTGTGTTATCATATAGGTAGCGAGGAAATACAGAAGGCAAACTGGGAGATCCCATCTGTAGCTTTAATCGTCTCTTCTCCAAAGCCAAGATAATCCAGTCCTTCTGCCCACATAAGCATCACATCCTTTCCTGCCCTGCCTCTTCCCATGACCTTGTTTTCCTTTTGATATTCATTTCGAGGGTGGAGAGTAGAAAAAAATTCTCTTTTTGCAGCTCTGTGAGTCAGTACCTTTCTGGGTCCTTGAGTTCTCAGGCAGGAAAACTGCAGAGCCCACCTGATTCTTCTTTCAGAGACACTTTAAAAAGAGAGAGAGAGAGCCCTGCTTTATTGAAATCCAGGAGCACAAGTACCACTACCAGTTCATTCAGTTCAGTTTAATACATATTATTTGATTGTCTTTAATTGCCTGGTATTCAACTTGGCACTATAAAAGGGCTGCAGAACAAGCTTAAAACATGGTTCAAGTTCTTAGATTTCTTACGTTTCAGTTGGTTAGACAGGCCATAGACTGCAGAATCAGGTTACAACTTAAGACACCAATTTAATGAGTGGTACAGATAATTAGTTGTCTATAGGCGTTTGGAAAAGGCACAGATTCATGAGAGGTGAGTCAGGTAAGCGCCATATGGGGGAAAGAATTGGGCTGATATTCTTTTAATTATATGCTGCCAGGATTCTTAATTATCCATCCATGTCTTATCTTCTGGAAATATCTTTTGAATATTTCCATATTACCTGGTGCCAACTGCCTCTTTGTCCCCATGAGAGATGCCACCCATGAGACCAGTCTGACAGCATCAGAGACTTTCTGTTGGCCAGCAATAGGAGAAAGATGTGGGATGAGGTTGGAGCCTGAGTGTGGAGGGCTTTGAATGCCAACTCAAGGAGTTCAAGCTACTGGTCAAAGAGAGCCATTGACCATTTTAGGTAGGGCAGTGAAATATCGAAAACCATGGTCTCCAGAGGCATTGGTGGCAACGTTCAGTGTGGTTTAGGGTGGAAGAAGCTATTTGGGAGCCCACTACAATAATCCAGCGGGTAATAGAACCCAGTTCTTGGATAATGGCAATGGAAACTGAAAGAATGGAATTTATTAAGAGGCATAGCAAAGAAGTTGTAGGTAGTACTGAGTGACCTGATACGATGTGGAAGGAGGTGAATGCTAGAGAGGATCAAAATTCATTTGGTCATTCAACAAACGTTTACAGTGTGCTTCCCACGTTCCAGGCACTGTGGTAGGCACTGTGATACAGCAGATAACAAAGACAGAAAAAGTCCTTGCCTGCATGGAGCTTATATTCTAGTCTGAGAAACAAGCAATGTACAAATAAACCAGTAAATATATATCAGATGATGACAAAATAAAGTAGGGTAAAGAGGATGGGGGTCCTGGGGACATTGCTGTTTTATATAGGGTGGTCAGGGAAAGCTTCATTGATAAATTGGCATTTGAACTCATTCTTGGAGGAAATGAGGGATCTCGCTATTTAGCTCTCTGAGGAAAGTATTCCAGGCAGAGGAAACAGCATGTTTAAGGCCATGAGATGGGAGTGTGCTTATCTGATTAGAGAAACAGCAAATGGCCTCGCACACAGTAGACAAGAGAAAGAGTGGTAGGTGATGTGGCTGGGGATCGGGGGGCAGGCTGCCTCAGGAAGGGCCTTGGAGGCCAGTGGAGAGCCACACTGGGATTTGGAACAGAGGAATGATACAGTCTGACTCTTGTTGAAATAGGATTGTTCTGGCTGCTGGGTTAAGAGAAGACTGAAGGAGGAGCAAGGCAGGAGCAGAACAGGGAGACCAGTTAAGGAAGCTCCTATAAATAATTCATGCAGGAGATGATGGTGGTAGAGATGATGGTGGAACAGAGTGGTAGATGTGGAGATCGTGAGATGTAGTCAGAGTCTGAGATGTATTTTGACGATGGAGCATTTGCTGCTGAATTTAATGTGGTATGTGGGGAAAAGAGGAGTCAAAGATGACTCCAAGCATTTTGGCCTGATCAATTGGAAGTTAGAGTTGCCATTTATTGGGGAAAGTATGTGAAAGAGCCACTGGTTGTAGTCCAGCCCTTTAATTATTAGTGAAGAATCTGAGAGTCAGGAAGAAGTGACTTGCCTTAGGTCACCCAGTGAAGTAGTAGCAGAGGTGGGACCAAATGACCAGGTCAATACCACACTTTCTGAGTTCAGTTTTAGACGTGGAGGTGAGAAAGTTCAGTGAGGGTTAAGGCTGGAAGGGGAATTTGGAAATTAACCGCATAAAACTGACAGTTGAAGGCATGAGAGTGAGAATTCGGAGGAAGGGGCAGTTGAGGCCTAGAGAGAGGATTTTGAGGGGCCAGCAAAGAGGAGAGAAGAGCAAATTAAAATGGGCAGAAGGAAAATGAGAATAACATGGTTCCGAGAACCTAAGTGAGAAGAGGAAGAAGCAATGGTGGGTACTTTAAAGGGATCGGGAAGAATGGGATCTGAGCAGATGTCATTCGATTTGGGTTTCGGAATCTTGGGAAACTGTGGTGTCCTCAACAAAGTCTCCACTCAGATTTTACGCACTTTTCTTATCCTTTCAGCTAATAGTGAGAAGGAGTACAGTAGCATAAGCCTGAGACAGGGGATTTTTTAAGAAGTCCCTTCCAACTCTAGCGTTACGTTCTTGTGAGCCTTACAGAAGACTTTGACCTTCCCAGACTTCTGTGTGCCCTGCGGTAAACTGAAGGAGATAGCATCCTTCTTGCTCACTTGCTCCTGGAGGTGTTGTAAAGATAACGGCGGAAAAGGATATGAAACTGCTTTGGAAGAGAAATGGTATATAAATCAAAATTTCTTTTCTAGCTGATGTTAACAAGTTTTTAATTTGAAAGCAATCTTGATAGAGGTATAAAAAAACTTTACATTAGGGATACATCCCTTTATATTAGGGATACACTGACTGATAAAATGGATATTCCTCTTCGAAACAACATAAAATATTTCAGTTATCATTTGGATTTAAATCTTGCTTGATTCCTAGGTCCATTAGACTCATATCAAATCCTGCCTGGGCTTTTAAATGTGATTTAATTTCAGTGACCCTTGCCCCCAAGGCCACACAGGTCTTTCAAGCATTCATAGGTTAGCATGAGTCCAACACAGGGTGAGGTTTTCCGTGCTGAGTTCTGAGTCTGCTGAGTGCTGAGTCTGTCTGTTTTAGAGCTGCAGGCTGAAGCCCCAGTGGAGTTTAATTTTGTCCTTGCAGTCCCCTTCACATAACAGTGTATGAAGAGCAAGAATGGAAATTAATTGTACCTGCTGGCATCATTAAAGTTATCAGTGCATATCCTCTCCTGGGCCAGGAAGATTAAAAAGGGTGTTGTAATCAGAGCAGATGATTTCTGACATCTGATGATTTCTGAGGGATGGGCTTCCTCCCCAGGTTCGATGTAAGGATGTGATCCTTGCGTGTTGCCTCTGGCCTGATACCACATAGCTTGGGGCTATGCAGAGTCTCTGCCTCAGCCTCCCACCAGCCCTGGAGGAAAGCCAGGCTCCTGCTCTCTCTGGATCATAGGCCTCTTAGGTAGAAAACCAGTCCTTCTCACTGAAGACTAGCCTATTCCAGCTGTCCATTCTTGACTGCAGGATGCAGTCAGGTGTCTTGGGTAGGTCAGGCCTGAGAGCCAGTCACATCTTGTTCAGGTGCAACCTGAATGAAGTAAGGAATTGTGCTGCTCCCTGGTGATTCAGTTCGTTTCAGCAAGTGTTTCTTAAATGCTTTCCCCAAGCACCACGCTAGGCCCAGACACTTTTGCCTGCATGCGTGCTGCAGTATTTTCTTGGTTTGGAGGAGAGAGGCCTCTGTTGTAGTTTACGAATCAAAGACCCTGATCTGGGAGTGAGGGTCTTTTCCCAGCTTTCACACTGACTCACAGTGTGACCTCACTTTTTAATCTTTCTAAGACTTGGTTTTCTAATCTGCTAAAATAAGGGTTTGGAGTCATCTTTCTAAGATTCCTTCCTGAAATTCTGTAATGAAGTGCGGGAATTTTTAGGAAAGTGTTTGGTAAACCGTTAGAGAGTTCTAAGTGAAGACAATATGTTTGCACAACAAATAGTGTTTGAGATCTGACTCTATGTGGCCCTTTGCCAGGGATTGGGAAGATGGCATGGCGAGGTTCCTGACCTAAGAGCAGAGTCTAGTGGGAGAAACAGATACACAAGTGAGCCATGATAGTACAGTATAATAATGGGTTCCTCATGGAGGAAAGCATGAGCTGAGGTTTGCCTTACCAAGTTGTTTGAGTCTTAGTGGGGGAGAGGGAGGGTGGTGTGGTGGTGAATAGGGATTCCTGGGAGATGAGACAAGCAAATAGTGTCCTGGAATTAATAGGTGCTATGGGTGAGGATGGCTGAGCACAGAACCCTTGTAGGAGATGGCAAGTGATGAGGTGGAAGAATCAGGCCGGCCTTGCATGCCTCACTGAAGAGCTTAGAGTCTGAAGCCAGCAAAGGGGAAGCCTCATAATGTTATTGTGGGTTTTTGTTTTTTTTTTTAACTTTTCATTTGGAAAATAACTTCAGACTTAGAGAAAAGTTGCAAAAGCAGTACAAAAATTCCTGTATACCCTTCACCAAAATGTTAAAATCTCTTATAACTACAGTAAAATGATCAAAATCAGGTAATTAACACTGATCCAATACTATTACCTAATGTACTGGTCTAAATCAAATTTTACCAGTTGCCCCACTCATGTCCAGCTTCTGGTTCAGGGGCCAGGTCAGGATCCCACATTGTGCTAAGTTTTACTGTCTCCCTAGTCCCCTCTAATCACTGACATTTCCTCTGTCTTCCTTTGTCTTTCATGACTGACACTTTTGAAGAGTGCTGGCCAGTTATTTTGTTGAATGTCCCTCAGTTTTGGTTTGTCTGCTATTTCCTCATGATTAGATCTGATTAAGCGGGTTTTGGCACGAACACCACAGAAGTGATACTGCGTGTTTTATCAGGAGCCGCTTCCCATTGATTTTTCCCATTACTAGTGGTGATCATTCTGATTGCTTGGTTAAGGTAGGTTTCTGCCTGATTGTTTTACTGTAAGTTACTTTCTTTCCCTTGGCACTTCAAATAACTTGTGAAAAGAATCTTTGAGACAATGTAAATATCCTATTTCTCCTCATCTTTGCCCACTACTTATTAGCATCTATAAATGCTTCTTAACTGAAACAATCCCAGTAATGGGTTTTACCAAGGGAGTACCATGGACAGATTTGCCTTTTAGAAAGATTACTCTGAAGTGTTTGGATGTGAGAGAGTTTAGAAAAGCAAGAACAGTTATAATAAAACTATCTTGATAGTTGATGTAAGAGATGATGGGGTCCTGAATTAAGGCAGTGGGAGGAGGCATGGAGAAGATGGGGGAGAGACATTCCAGCTGTATTTGGAATCAGAGTGTGCAGGGCTTACATTCTGGGCTATAGATTTAAATGCTGGAAAAATTTTGAAATAGGAAAAAAAAATCACATTTTCTCTAGATTATCTCTATATAACTACTGGGTTACTCTTGTAAGAGCTAGAGTAGCTAACTTTATTAAATATATTGTAGATCTCATTAAATGAAGTTTCACAAGATGTTGCTTCTCCTCTTGGACAGCTCTTAGACCAAATACCTTTTGTTCAACCCAGAGCTGTTTCTAATCTCCAGTGCAGATGTGCTCACCATTTGGTTATAGAATATGGTAAACTGAGATATTGTTCTCCATATCCTAGAGGCTGCTTCCACTGGCCCTTTTCCCAAATTTCTGCCACTTGTTAGCTTAGCTGGTATCCTCTCTTTGCCTTAACATAAAAGCCAGGGCTATAGGCCGTAGTCATGATTTGACAGTATCAGGGAAGCATTTCTTATCAGTTTTTCCAGAAAAATAGAGAAAATATGCAAGTCAGCAAAAAGAGGTGAGGGGAGGGCAGAGGTTCAGTTCTTACCTTAAGCTGCTTGGAGAACATGTTTGTTTACTAGAGGGTAGTGAACTTTTTTAGTACAGCTTTGCAAGGATGCTGAAAATCATTTTAGTTTTTCATGCCTGGGAGGTTAATTGGGTTTGTAGAATTACATGGGAATTTAGGGATTAGTCTAAGCATTTAGGGTTATTCCTGATCCCAGGCCAATTGCTTACTTGATCTAGGCAAGAGGAGATAGATAGAATTGAGCTCAAGCTTCTTTTTCCTCCAAAAGCTGTGGAGGATACACCCCTCTTGTAATCTAGAGTGCTGCTTGCTAGGTTTCTGAAAATCCTCTCATGGGTTGTGAAACAATAGCCCTTTGACTATATTTCTGTCCATGGTGATGGGAGCTGATTAAACTGGCAAGCAGATAATGGAGGGGAATTGGTTATATGTCCCCAGCGGGAGGTCATGACGAAATGGATCTGTGGTTGACGAGAAGAATTTCAACACATATCCAAATCAGATCCTCAGATAGGTTGTCTGAGATCCCCAGGCCTGCCTCCTGCCTTCCTTGAATTTGACTCCTGGCCCACAAGACTCAGGCTTCAGAGGCTCAGCTGGGCATCCACAAGTCAACTCAGGAAAGTGGTGCTGAGCAGTGAGGTTCTTTTGGGGAGATACCACAGCATAGGAAAAGAACATCAGACTAGGAATCAGGTAACCTGGGCAGGGACCCAGGGCTCCAGATGGGTTCCTTGTTTCTTTTTCTTACTAGTTTAATTCCCTACCACAATTTTGAGATTCACTTCTGGCTGTGGTCTAGAGAAGCAGCTAAGAAAGGCACATCTGAATTAAAATCTGGTTTGTAGGTAAGGCAATTGAAGTTTTCAAATTTTGCAAAATTATGGGTGAGTGGAGTGGAGACTAGGAGAGAAAGAGCAGGCAACGAGCTGCTCTTTTCTAGTTCTGCATTCTAGAAACAGTGCTGATGAGTAAACCCTATCTTTTATTTTAATCCTATCATCTCTTTTTTTCCTTTGTTTTTTGTTTGGCTTTCCTTCTCTCTTCCTTTCTTCCTTTCTTCCTTCCTTCCTCTCTCTCTCTCTCTCTTTCTCTCTCTCTTTTCTTTCTTTCTTTCTTTCTTTCTATTTCTTTCATTTCTTTCTTTTTTTTCTCTCCTAATTGCCTGTGTACTTGCCTAAGAAATTTCTCAACCTCATTAGAATATTTAGGGTTAATTAAAAATTATAAGAGTATGTCACAAACCTAGTGCACTCTTTAAGCCTAGGGTTTACACAAAAGGTTGGCATGCTCTGGCTTGGAGACCCTGACCCCATCTCCTCGACTTGCTGGTTTCAACTCTACATATTTTGCTTCAAAACCCTAATGCCACGAAGAATGCGGAACTGACGAGTCCTCCCCATCTACGAGCTAGGACATCTTGATTAAATTAGTGTCAAGTGGGGTGGAGAGAAAGGCACAGTGACACAAAGGGCGTTTTGAGGAGCCCTGTAGAGCCTGTGGAGAATGAATGTTCTCGTTAAATATGGCCATGACCTGCAGCTCCACGCATACCAGAGACACAGCTCAATTGTCCCCAGGAGTTGGGGGGTGGGGATGATCAGGGGGAGAGGACAGCCTGGCATGGAAAGACAGGAATGCGGGAAGGCCCGTTGTTGCTTTCTTTTTGCTATAACTTCAGCAATTGATTCTTTGATCACAATCCTTGTTTTTGGAATGGATCAAAAAGTGGTTTCCTTTCCCCTGGGTGTTTGAACCTTCCCTCTGCTCCTCTCTTCTCCTCTGGGTACTAAGGGAACTCCTGAAAGCACCCATTGTCTTAAGCCTCTTTCCACTCCCGTCCTTGGGGCTCCCCAAGAAGATTGCTGTCTGAACTCTGTAGAGCAGTGCCCCCAAGACAGTGCTCGCCCTTGTCATTTACCCCCATCCTCATCCCATTCATCCTGAAGTCCCAAGACCAAAGCAAAGAACAGATGAGCTGTTCAGGGCTTGCATAGAGCCACTGCATTGGTGGGAATGCAGCAATCGGTCACCCCTTGGCTCGGTTCTGTCTGCACGATGGCCAGGGTGCTTCACGAGATACGCGTTTGCCATATGCCCTTTGAACTGCCAGCCATCCAAATACAGTAAATGGATTTAAAACTCATTAAGTTTTGGATTCCCTCCTTGTAACCGGAATATCCTAGCAGCTAATTTTTATGGCTAACATATATAATTCTCTTTTTAACAGATGGGGTCATAACCTTTTATACATATACCTGAGGATTTAAAAACTGATGCATCAAGGATATTCTTTTGTACTATCCCTCTCTTTCTTGCTATGAAAGCTTACAGTCCTTCATCCTCTCATGTTCACTTAATAAATAATTATTGGGTGCTTACTCTATGCAAGGCATTGTACAAGATGAGGAAAATACAAATCTGACAAAATAGCATTGAACAGGAATTTGTGGGTTCAAATTCTGACTCTACCATTTCATAGCTGTTCCCATGGACAAATAACCTCTGCAAGATTTAGTATCTATAAGATGGAGATAATAACAAATATCTCATAGAGTCATTACAAAGATTAAATAAGGTTATGCCTATAAATGGTTAACTCACACTAAGCACTAGGTAAATGTAAGCTACAATTAACTCTTTTTATTAATTACTAATTGCAAGAAATAGTCCAGATCCTTCAGAAGCTTATGCTATAGTTGAAAGGGAAGAAGACATTTGCATAAATAGCTTTAATCAAGGCATTGTAGATATGATGTGTCCAATAAATGGCATTGATAATAATTGCTAGAGAATATGGGACAGGCAGTAAAGGAGGAGCTCATATTCAGCTTGGTTGTTGAAGGAAGGTCTGTGAACCAATGTGTATCAGCAAAAACTTCATTCCTACATTTGTGATAGATATCATCAATCAATTATGGAACTCTTCTGTTTTTCAGTTTTTAAGTTTGAAATATAGATATATATGTATGTAAAATATATGTGTATAGTAAATGAGTAATTATAAAGCAAACACCAAAGTAACTAACCACACAGGTCAATACATAACCTTATCAGCACCTCAAAAGTCCCTGCTATACTCTTCCCCAGTCACAGCTCTCTCTATTCCTCCCCACTATCCTAACTTTGTGATAATTATTTTCTTGCTTTTCTTAAATTATAGCCTCTAGGTATTCACCTTTAAACAGCATAATTTAATTTTGCCTGTTTCTGAACTTTACATAAGTGGAATTATACTGTATGCATCCCTTTGTGTCTTGCTACTTTTGCTTGCCACAGTTTGTGAGAGTCATCATGCTGTTGCATATAGCTGTACCTTGTTTATTTTCATTGCTGTAGGGTTCCATTTATGAATTCACAACAATTTACTTATCCATTTTGTTATCAATGGGCATTTAGGTTATTTTCAGTTGGGACTAATGCAAACTATGCTATGGTGAACATTCTTGTATGTGCATACTGGTGTACATATGCTCAGATTTCTAGGGTGTATACCAAGTAGTGGAATTGCTGGTTTAAAAAATAGGTATATCTTCTTTTTTATAATGCTAAACTATTTCCCAAAGTAGTTATTAGTAATTTTCACCCCCACCAGCAATGTATGAGAGTTTCATTCTTCTACATCCTTGCCAATGTTTAGTATGGTCAGATTTTTAACTTTAGCTGTAGTTTTACTTTTAATTTTAGCTATTGTCATATTGGTTTTAATTTGCAACAATCTGATTACTAATGAGTTTGAGGGCCTTTTCTTATTTTTATTGACCATTTAAATATATTCTTTTATGAAGTGCCTATCTGGAATATTAATCCTTTTATTGGTTATATAGCTAGACATATATTCTCCTACACTATGTCTTGTCTTTTCCTTTTCATATTTTCTATTGGTTAGTAAAAGTTCTTCATTTTAATGTAGTTACATTTGTTTTTCTTTACAGTTAGTGCTTTTTCTGCCATATTTAAGAAAGCCTTTCCTGCCCTAAGGTCTTGAAGATATTCCATTGTGTTATCTTCTTATAGTTTTGTCTTTCGCATTAGTCTTTAAGCCATCTCCATGAAATCAATTTTTATATATAATGTGAGGTAGGACACAATTTAATTTTTTGAAAAGTAGACATGCAATTTCCATATCACCATTGATTGAAAATTATATCCCCGCCCACACACACACTCGGTTTTCTTTTAAGAATATATATTGAAGATTTATCCTGTGCCAGCTACAGTAAATGCTTTACATACAGTAAGTAGACAGGTGAAATTTGAAAATGAAAATGATTTCATAATTAGAGATGGAAAAGTGAGGAGTTCATGAATGAAAATGATTTCATAATTAGAGATGGAAAAGTGAGGAGTTCATGAGTGTGGAGGGGGAGTTAGAGTGGAAGGACATTCCATATGGAAAGAACAGATTTCAGGACAAAAGAGAGCGCAGGAATGTGTGAGGACTCTTCAGAGGGTGGTGAGTAAAATAGTTTGGCTAAACCAGAGTATTTATGAGGAGAGCACTTGGGAACCAAGGAAGATTTATTCATAGGAAAATGATATAATAGAGCTGCTATTTCAGAAAGACTGGGCCTCTAATCCAGGGGCAGGGTAATAAGGGCCCACAATGTGGTAGCAGTGGCAGGAGGAATGAAAAGGAGACAGATGTTACATATATCATAAAGGAAAAATCAGCAGCATATGGCCACTTATTGGAGAATTAGAAGTCAATGATTACTTTTTCCTGTTTTTATTCTAGTGTCACTTAAGAAAGACCAGTGTGCTGTTAAGGAATTCAGGAATTCCTTTTCATAGTTGGTGGAGCTATTTTCACATATGTCCCAGGAACTAGATGGCCAGACCTCTTCAAGCCCCAAATGGCCCCATATAAGTCTTCAATATGTGCTCGTTTTCAGAACTTCACGGGGAGTTCCTCCATTTGGTGGACTTCGGGCTACCAGAGAAGGCCTGAGATTTAAATCTGGATTCTCAATCACTACAGCTAATTTCAAATATGCCCTTTATATGAGGTGGATTCATCCCTCTCCTATCCTTTGATGGATTGTGGTTTTTGAAAAGCCTCTAAGGAAGTAATGAAGAACCATATTTAAAACCTCAAGCTTGCTTCTCTCTTGTTTTACCAGAGTATTTTGGTTACCATATCCTGGGAAATGAACAACTTTAAAACGTAAATGTGGTAAGCCTTCACTTTCACCAGTATCCATTCTTTCTTTCATACAAAGCATACTTATTAGGTATCCAACATTGCACTGGACCTGGTGAGCGTTACACATAAAGATAATGTCTGTCTTCAAAGTTTAAACTTTGAGTTTTGCTACTAGAAATGGCAGTTTAGGTAACTCAGACTAGCCCTTCTGCTTCTTTGAAGCTGCTTTTGCCTAAGAGGCATCTGTTATTCTAGAAGAGAAGCCAAGCAGAGCTTTTAATAGCCTTATAGGGCTAACAGGACAAAAATTGGAATTCAGGCTGAGGAAGGGGAGCCCTGGCAAACTTCCCCAGGCTTTGGAACCCCACAGGGATATAATTTAGTAGTAACAGTGAACCAGAAACAGACTTTAGCAGGCTCACAGGCACTGAAACCTAGCTTCAAATTATCTTAATCTCTAATTGGATTAAGTTGATCTAAGATATCTAGTGGCTATAAGCAAATTTAAATCCTCTCTAGTGGACAATGCTGTCATCCTAGGCCTAATATCTCTCATTGTTTTGTATATGCAATGCTAGTAAGAAAAACAATAGACCTACAGGAGGTCCATATAATGGTTATCAGACAAACTTTAAATTAACTATGTTTATGAAAACAAATAATAACAAAAAACTGGAAAATTATAAAAAAGAATCAAACAACTCAAAATAGATTGAAGGTATAAATGTAAGAGCTAAAACTTTTAGAAGAAAACGTAGGCATAAATCTCTGTGACCTGGGATTAGGTAATGGTTTTTTAGATATGACATCAAACATAAGCACCAAAAGGAAAAAGTACATAAATTGAAGTTCATCAAAATTATAAACTTTTGTGCTTCAAAGGACACTATCAAAAAAATGAAAAGACAACCTATAGAATGGGAGAAAATATTTTCAAATCATGTGTCTGATAAGGATCTAGTATCCAGAATATATAAAGAACTCTTACAACTCAACAGTAAAGAGAGAAACAACCCAATCTTTAAAAAGGCAAAAAGCTTGCATAGACATTTCTCCAAAGAAGGTATACAGATAGCCAAGAGGCACATGAAAAGATGATCAACACTGTTAGTCATTAGGGAACTGCAAGTCAAAACGACAGTGAAGGGCTTCCCTGGTGGCGCAGTGGTTGAGAGTCCGCCTGCTGATGCAGGGGACACGGGTTTGTGCCCCGGTCCGGGAAGATCCCACGTGCCGCGGAGTGGCTGGGCCCCGTGAGCCATGGCCGCTGAGTGTGATGCATGCGGAGCCTGTGCTCCGCAGCGGAAGAGGCCACAGCAGTGAGAGGCCCGCATATTGCAAAAAAAAAAAAAAAAAACGACAGTGGAATCCCACTTCACACCCACCAGGATGGCTATAATTCAAAAATAAAAATAAGAAAAGAATAAGCGTTGCGTTGGCAATGATGTGGAGAAATTGGAACCCTCATACATTGCTGGTGGGATTGTAAAATGGTGCAGATGCTATGAAAAACAGATTGGCAATTCCTCAAAAACTTAAGAAAAACTTATGCAAAAACTTAAGCATAGAGTTACCCTATGACCAAGCAATTCCCCTCCTAGATGTATACTCAAAATATCTGAAAACATGCCCACACAGAAACTTGTACATGAATGTTCATAACAGCATTATTCATAATAAGCAGTTGATGAACATTTGGAAACAATCCAAATGTTCAACTAATTAACAGGTAAACAAGATGTGGCGTATCCATCCAATGGAATAGTACTCAGCCATAAAAAGGAAGAAAGTACTGATATATGCTACAACATAGATGAACCTTAAAAACACATATTGTATGATTCCATTTATAGGAAATATCCAGAGTGGGCAAATCCATAGAGACAGAAAGTAGCTTAATGGTTGCCAGGAGTTGGAGGAAGGGCTCAGGGGAGAGAGTGACTAGTAACAGGTGAGAGCCTTCTTTTTCTGGTGATGAAATGTTCTGAAATTAAATAGTGGTGACTGTTGCGCAACCTTGTAAATATACTAAAACCACTGAATCATACACTTTAAAATGGTGAATTTATGGTATGTGAGTTTTATCTCAATGTTAAAAAAAAGAAGAAGAATCAAACAGAAATTTTAGTACTGAAAAATATAGTAACTAAAATAAAGAGCTCAATGTGGATTAAATAGCAGGTTAGACAAAGCTGACTAAAGAATCAATGAATTGGGGACTTCCCTGGTGGTCCAGTGGTAAAGAATCCACCTTACAATTCAGGGGGCGTGGGTTTGATCCCTGGTCAGGGAACTAGGATCCCACAGGCTGCGGGCACCCACACGCCACAACTACTGAGCTTGCACACCTCAACTAGAAAGCCTGTGTGCTGCAAACTACACAGCCCACGCACTCTGGAACCTGCGCGCCACAACTAGAGAAGAGAAAACCTGCACGCCACAACTAGAGAAGAGAAAACCTGCATGCCACAACTAGAGAGAAGCCCACGCGCCTCAATGAAAGATCCCACATGCCTCAACCAAGATCCTCTGTGCCACAACTAAGACCCGACGCAGCCAAAAAATAAATAAATGAATAAATAATAAATAAAAATTTTAAAATAGAAAAGAATTAATGAATTGGAAGATAGGTCAGAAAAAAAATGCATACGGAAGCTTAGAAAGAGAAAAAGGATGGAAAATACCAAAATCAAAACAAAACCAAAAAAGAGCATAGGAGACTTGTGGGATATGATAAATAAGCCTAATATGCGTACATTTCAAGTTCCAGAAGAAGAGAACAGAGAGAATGGGGTAGAAGCAATATTTGCAGAGATAAAAGCTATGAGTTGTCCCAACCTAAGAAGAGACATCAAGTCACAGATTGAAGAAGGATTATGAACCCCAAGCAGGATAAATACAAAGAAAATTACATGTAGGCACATTATAGTAAAGTTGCTGAAAACTATGACAGAGAGAAATCTTAAAAACAGCCGGCGCGGGGGAAAGGCATATTACCTTCAAAGGAGAGACAGCAAAGCTGACAGCTGACTTCACAACAGAAACAATAGAAGAAAAGACAGTAGAATGATGCTGAAAGAAATAACCTTCAAAAATAAAGGTGAACTAGACAGTTTCAGACAAGAAAAATCGAGTATAACTTATCATCAGCAGAACTTGCACTAAAAGAAATACTGAATGGTATTCTTTAGGCAGAAATAAAATAAATCCCAGATAGAAGCTTGGAGATGCAGGAAAAAGTGAAGAGAAACAAAAAGTATACATCTAAATGAATATTGACTTTAAAAAAATAATTTCTTGCAGGGTTTTAAACATACATAAAATTAATGTAAATGGCAACAATAGAGTCTGTGCCCAGGCAGAGATGGGGAAATAGGTTTAAAGGTATTGTCCTGGAAGTGGTAAGAGTATTAATTTATATTAGACTTTGGCAAGTCAAGGATGTATGTTATAATTTAGGGTTATCACTAAAGAAATAGTATCTCTACCAATCTAAGAGAGGGGGAAACTTGATAAATAAAAACTAGCCAAAAGATGGTAAGAAAGATTCTGGTAAAGAGAAAACTATAGGAATATAGAACACAGCAGTGGCTTCCACGGATTAAGGGTAGAGGAGAGTTTGACAATAAAGGGGCAGCATGAGTGAATTTTTTGGTGGGTGATGGAACTGTTCTATGTCTTAACTGTGGTGGTGGTTACCCACTTTGTACATTTGTGTACAAACGTACACAAATGTGTCAAAGCACAGAGAATAAACCAAGAGTGACTTTTACTGAATTTTTTTAATTAGAAGGAAAAAAGAAGGTAAAAAATGAGAGAAAATAGAACAAATAGCATACAGCTGGTTGGTGGATTTAAACCTAAATGTATCAGTAATTACAATGACTGTAAATAGACTCATGCAAAATTAAAAAACAGATTTTAAACAAACTAAACTGAAGCATGAAAAGCCGCACCTTAAATATAAGGATATAGACAGAGTTAAATATAAGGATATAGAAAGAGTTAAAGCAAAATGATGGGAAAAGATAGTTCTGATAAAATCAGACAAGATAGATTTTAATGCAAAAAGTATTATTAGAGATAAAGAAGGATATTTCATAATAATTAAAGATTCAAGTTACCAGGAAGAATTATATACTTAATAATGCAAACTTAAAACATATAAATAAAAAATGGGTGGAATTAAAAGGAGAAATAGACAAATCATCAACCCCAGTGGGAGGTTTAATACACCTGACTTAGCGAATAATCAAACAAATAGACAAAACACACATACACACACACACACACAAAAATCCGTAAAGATAAAGAAGATTTGAAAAACAATGAACAAACCTGGCCTAAATGACATATATGGGCCCTATGCCTGGCAACTGCAGTCAGATACATGTTCTATTGGTGGATCTGGAAAATTTATAAAGCCTGAAGTGAAGAGGAAAAATTGAAGCACTTAGAGCTGGGGAATAGAAATCATCAGTTCCAAACTCTGGACATCCTCCTTCTCACAATTCACTGATTTTTCACTGGGGATGAGGGAAGGTGCCCTTCTCCAAGGACGTAGGTTTTTTTAACTGTCCGTAGACTGACAGGAGTGGCTGCGCATGTGGACACAGTGTGGACAAAGACGAAAGGGTACAGACCACCACTGTCACTGAAGAAAGCTGTCCAGACTCAGAGCTCCACCCCAGCCCCAAGGAAATGCATTCTAATCTTCTGCCAGTGAAGAACTCTGTTTATCTCCCAGAGTTGGCTTTTTTGCTCCTCTCTGGTTCAACTCTGGCACCTGAAGTATCAAGATGCTCTTTCCATAATTAAACCCTCTGCTCCTCCTTTTCTCTGGACGGTGGGATTCTAAGACAACTCCAAAAGTAGAAGAACTACACAGATCCCTCAATGAACTGACTTTGCTGCCAGGTTCCTCTTTAAAGTATCTAATCAGCGATTTTCCCAGCACCCCAGGCATTTCCTGTATGGGTGCTGCTGACTATTTTACTTCCTACCAGGCCGCCTCCCATGCCGTGTTCATGCTGCCAGCTTTCAGATGAGCTCTGTTAACTCCTATGCTTCCAGCCTCCTCGCAGTCAACTGGGAGCCACAGGGGTATTCTTCCCATCACACAGCTCCTGGAATTCCTTACTGTAGATGGGCATATGCTTACATCCACCATATCATTCTGGCTTTTTTTTTTTTTTTTCTTTCTTGCCCAGTTCCAACCCATTGATTATTTTTCCTCTAGAGTCCATTTTACAGCTGCTGAGAGATTTGTGCTCTCATGTTGCCTGTTTGTCTTTGTGTCTTTTGTCCCCTGTGTCCCAGTCTACCCAAGGATGCCATGGTCATCAAGACACCATTTCTATGCCTTTAGTGTCCTGACTGGGAGATGGGGTGATCACTCATCTTCAATACGACCTCAAGAAATCCGTTGGCACTGGAGATCAGGGCCTAAAGACATTATTACACTCCCACTGAAATCATTATCCAGAAGAGTTAAAGATGGAAATTTGCCAAGAGAAGCATCATAGTGGTGGTTTAAGAAATGAAGCCTCAGACTTGATTGTCTCCTTTTAAGGGATGTTGCTTTCAGCTTATTTTTTAGTATTAGAATAGGCCATTCCAAGAGATTGAAACAACTGTGGGGGGACATTCAGATTGTTATAGGTCTTTGTTTTAGACTCTGCCATCTGAGGTCTTGGGAGAGCAGAGGACCTTCAGCCTCTTCCTGCCCCCCTACCCCCACCCCACCCTTGCCCCAGTCCAGTGGGACTCAGCCTTGTCCGAATCATATGTTTCCCTGACAAGAGGCTCTGGTCGGTTGTAACAGAGCATAGTAAGCGTCCACAGGAGGTAGAAATTGAATCCATAGCATTCACTGTCATGGCAAAGAATGGATTTTCTCCCAGGCCCCACTAGCATTACTGTGGGTTATGAAGTCTGTCTACTCATACATTCCAGAACTTCTGGGCAAGCCTTAAGGAAATCGCTTCCAGAAACAAGTGCCCTAGAGGAGAAAGCTCTTGGATTTCATTAAACCAGAACTTAGTAATGGGCATTCTTTGTCTTCTCTGACCTAGACAGTAGGGAGCTCCTACCTTTGGACATTTAATTTATGACCCCAATTGAACCAAGTCCCGGTTGTGCATCTGAGAAGGATCTTTCCTGTTTAATCTACCTAGAGAGATAGAAAGTAAATCTATTCTTTTTATTTTGCTTCTACAGCCACTGCCCCACACCCCCCACCAACTTCTTTCTTTTTGCTAAACACCTACCCTTCCCCCTTAGGAAAACTTCATATTTCTTATAGAGTTATTATTACTTTGGTTCTTACTGAAACTGGGGAGGGGAATAGATTGTGCATCAGCAGCATGAGGAAAACCAAAGATTCTTCTTCCCTGTGGTAGAGCCCCTCCACTGGAGGGATTTAGCTGCAGTTCTGCCTGGGGATTAGCTTCTGGGAGCCTTCCCAATTCCACATATCATGATCATTACATGTTTTGGGGGTACATCAGGAGGCAGCACACTGGTGGAAAAGAGCTTTCAAGTGGGTGTTAAGAGGGCTGGATTCTAATATTAATAATAGCTAACAGGGGCTTCCCTGGTGGCACAGTGGTTGAGAGCCCGCCTGCCGATGCAGGGGACACGGGTTCGTGCCTCGGTCCGGGAAGATCCCACACGCCGCGGAGCCTGCGCGTCCAGAGCCTGCGCTCCACAACGGGAGAGGCCACAGCAGTGAGAGGCCCGCATACCGCAAAAAAAAAAAAAAAAAAAAAAAAAAAAAAAGCTAACATTTATTGAGCATACTAAGTGCTAGATTCTACCTTAAACACTTTACATGGATTATCTCATTATTATCCTATTTTACAGATGCGGAAGCTGAGGCATAGAGTGGTTAAACAATTTACCCAAGGTCATACAAATGGGAAGTAGAAGCAGGAGTCAAATCCTGCTCTAGTGCCTGCATGTTTCATCCTCTTTGAATACTGCATATGGTCCCAGACAGGATACTGGATAGCTGTGCGACCCCGGAAAAGTCATTTCAACTTTTTGGGCTCATCTGTGAACTGTAACCTGAGGGAGTTCATGTGGATAACTTCTGATGGAGTTTCCACTTCCAGTAATCTACATGAAGTAAACGCAGCTATATTGTTTTATTCTTGTGATTATGTGAAAGCATAATGTTTAAGTCTAAAAATTTACCTGATTGATTCAACAACTGGTTACCTTACTGGCTGCTGTGTACAAAGCAGTGGGCTGGGCACTTAAGAAATACGGTTTTAAAAGTTATAATCTGTCTGTTTCATTAGTTTTAGATGGTTTCATATTTTAGTAGCTTTGGGATTTTTTTAAATTAACTTTTTTAGATAATTAAACAGGAATCGAATTGAGAAACCAGTTGTGTTTCAAAAGATAAATTCTGAGATGGGTATTGGGTCTCAGACTGTGTCAGGTTTCTGACATTTTCTTTTATTCTCTTAAAATATGACTCTTGTTACTGAGAGAATTTAACTACACCCATTCACTTCTGAGTGAAGGAGCACCTGGTGAGTTTTTTAGTTTGTATGGTGCTGAGAAGCTCAAGAGACTCTTTAAAAATGAAATGTGACTGCTTTGGGAGTCACTTATACTGAAGCAGTATCTTTACAACCTGAAATATCTGTTAGTAACTTAGAAAGGCAAATTCAAAGAAGGGATTTGCTATGTAGTAGCAAGATTTTTTGAAATCACATTTCTGTTTCTGGCAAGCTAGATTCAATATCTAGCTTGCTCTGGAGTTTAGTGTGGAAACCTCTTGGCTGAGATAGAAAAAAATTCATCTTGAACTAGAAAACTAACTTAAGAAATTCCATTTCTAGTAATGCTTTTGAGCCTGGAGGAGTTGCATTCTGATAGGCTCAGATATCAGCTTAATGTCCATCTTTCTCAGTAGACTGTAAACTTTTAAACTGTTTTGTATACTACTATATTTCCAGTTAAACCACAAGTACTTGACACATAATAGGTGCTCTATAAATATTTGCCAGTGGACTCTTTTTTTTTTTTTTTTTTTTTTTGCGGTACGCGGGCCTCTTACTGTTGTGGCCTCTCCCCGTTGCGGAGCACAGGCTCCGGAGGCGCAGGCTCAACGGCCATGGCTCACAGGCCCAGCCGCTCCGCGGCATGTGGGATCTTCCCAGACCAGGGCACGAACCCGTGTCCCCTGCATCGGCAGGCGGACTCTCAACCACTGCGCCACCAAGGAAGCCCTCAGTGGACTCTTTATTGATCACTCCTTAAAAATCCAGCATTTCCCCCTTTGCCAGGATCTAGTAATTGAACCTGCTTCAAAACATGCAGTTAGCCACCTTGAGAGCCAAGTTACTTAGCACTTGTCTTTGTTGGTGGGCTTCAGTCCTTAATCCACTATTTTCTTTATCAATGCCCCAAGTAGTGTGTTTAGTGTTTTTAAACCTGTGTATAATGACTCATTGATTAGTTGTCAAATGAATTTAGTGAATTATGACTAACATTAAAAAAATTGAAGAGGAGAAAAGAATAGGAAAAATCAGAATGCACTGCACATAAAAAGTACTTTTACTTTTACTGTAGACACACACATGTTATACTGGATTACAATTTTTAAAGTGTATTTTTTGAAATCCTGTTCTACCCTATCTTCAGAAGGTAAAAGCACTTCAAGTGTCTATTTCGTGGCAGCTCCCAGCCTACCTCTCTATAAGTGTCTTGCAATTCAGTATATTTGTATTTTATGCTACCGTGGGCTCCCCAGAGCATAACCGGAGCACAGCCTTGCTAGAGCCACCATGTGCTATCTTAATCAATGAGTGAAAGCTGAATAGAAAGAGTCCCCCCGCATAGATACAAGTATTGTGGCCATAGGGAAATCTAGAAATCACTCCTGAGCTCTGACCTGCAGGATCACCACACCCTGCACCCTCACTGCTGCATCCTGTACCACCTAGTTTGATGGGCTGAGCTGGGTTGGGGAGGGGCCAGACACAGTGCCCACCATCACCTAGCACTATCCCTGCTGCCACACAGCCACTCCTTTTAGCCCTGTCCTCCCCACCAAAAGCATTTCAGGCAAAGCTCCAGCTCTTGAAACTTGGCCACTTTGAAGTGGTGAGCCAGTGCCCCTGAAACTGTCACTCTACATCTGGTGGCACTTCTCCTGCTGTCAGAGCTTCGTATAGGGTTCGTGTCTCTTTCCTCTGAAACCTGTAAATGTAAATTCAATTTTACATTTTTTTAGGTCTTTTTAACAGTTGGTCTCAGAAAACTTTGGGGTAAGGGAGGGGGGTGTAGCACTGATGGAGGGAGATATATGCCCTTGAAAATTGGATTCCTTTTTGGAAATCTGCTGACACAGGCTAATCGGCAGAGAACTAAATGATCCTACTGTTTCTACCTGCTGACGGGCTCAGCCTTGGGACGGGGCTGAAATTAGCTCTCACCACATGGCAGAGACATGCCTTCCTCTTTTTTTTTTTTTTTTCATACAAATAAGGGGTAATTTTGTGCCTGTCAGATAATAGAGCTTTGTAGTATAGATAGCCAGTAAACAACAGCCCCTCCTCCCCAACTTGGAAAGCATACTAGTGCTGAGCTAAGTACATAGAGAATCAGGTAGTAGGTAATCTCCCTGATGAGCACTGGTTTGAAACCCCTTTCATAATCAGTGTTCTTTGGGAAATGCTCATAGACAAACCCATCCAAGCTCAGGAAATGTATTGCTCCAAAGTTGAGTGACCAGTGTCCCGGCAGCCCAGACCACAGAACCTCATGTGTCCTTACATTTCTGCTGCTGCATCCTTTCTGTGAGTGAGGAGGTTTCAGGACTTGATGGTCTTTGGGAAATGAGGCTGTGTGTTTCGTTTCTGTTGGCCAGTGCTGTTATCTGTTGGAAAAGGAGGATTCCCTGCCCATTTTGTAAGCACACAGCTGGCAGGAGATGTTACAATCTCACTGCCTTCCAATCAGCCCCGCCCCGGCAGCAGGCAGAGTGGGGGCCTGTGAAACACACTGGCCAGACAGTTGTGGTGAGTTTCAAAATAAAAGCTCCCTCCTGAGCACACCATGGCACTTCCTATCCCAGAGAACCAGCATTCACTGTGCCACATCTCTGGTCTAAATTTAGGCATCTCTTCTTCTTTTTTTTTTCCAGGCAAAGATTACTATGCGAACATTTAAGAGAAAAATTTTGCCCAAAGTAATTTTTTCCCTCGACTTCTATTTGGTTTCCTGCGATGTTTAGATGACTCATTCTCTTCCAAGAAATTTTAAAGAAAAGAGATGCAGGCTGTATGATAGGGCACAAAGACTGCTCTGTAAATTCTCTTTCTCTTCCCTGCCTAGAAATCCCTTGCTGTTTTTTATAGGAAACGGAAAGGCTCCACAGTCTGCATTGTCATGGACTCGGCCTCATCAGGTCCTGTTGTTCCCAGGAATAAATGTCTTCCTTGTCTTTGGGTGGGTCCCCCTTGTAGCGTCCCAGCTCTGACAACTGCTCCACAGCAGCCGCCAGCACAGCAGCCCTTTTGGGATCGCTAGGGCCACGCTTGCCCCCAGAGGCACACAGTTAAGGTTTCTGAAATAGAGAACGGTGGCCTTTTATCGTCTGTGCAAGGAGAGGTACAGGCTATTTCCTGCCTCTCTCCTCGAGTCAGAATTTCTCCCAATTGCTGGGGACTTTATCATATCTGTAACCTGGCTAACAGCACGTGTGTTCCCAGCCCAGCCCGCAGCCAGAGGGAGAGTAAGTCAGAATCACTTCAGCAGCCTGTTCAAATAAACAGGGATAGTAGTTGAGTTGTCCTTTTCCAACTAATCAGTACAGGAAAGGAAACATCTGCCGGGCTTAATCGCTGTTTTATTGGTTATGCTTTTTCTCCCCCTCTCCTTCCCACCTCCTCTGGGGACTAGGTTATTTAAGTCATGGGTGCGCAGCAGGGTAGAGGAATGGGAGCTTTCTCCTGTAACCTCTGCCATCTAAACACCAGGAGGTGTAAGGGAGGCTGGGAGGCTGGCAGGGGGAGTTGGCCTGGAGGCAGGAGGGCAGGATGTTTGGAAATGATACTCTTGGTCACTTCCTGGCCTTGTTGCTGATCTGTGGCTGGTTGGTGAGTCATTTTGCCTCACTTCAACTCCTTGGGCCTCTGCTGCTTCAATGGAGCTCAGCTCTCCTCACAATGGGAAGGAGAGGTTGGTATGTGAGATCCTGGAAAAAGGCGTTTCCTCTTACGGCTTCTTCCAGTGGTTGAGGACATTGAATGAGAGTCATTTGGGAATAGTAAGTTTAAGGCTAGCAAGATACTCCTGAAGCCATCCATTTTGTAGAGCATCTTTTTATTTATTTGTTTGTTTGTTTGTTTTTGGCTGTTTTGGGTCTTCGTTTCTGTGCGAGGGCTTTCTTCTAGTTGCGGCGAGCGGGGGCCACTCTTCATCGTGGTGCGCGGGCCTCTCACTGTCGCGGCCTCTCTTATTGCGGAGCACAAGCTCCAGATGCGCAGGCTCAGTAGTTGTGGCTCACGGGCCTAGTTGCTCTGCGGCATGTGGGATCTTCCCAGATCAGGGCTCGAACCCGTGTCCCCTGAATTGGCAGGCAGATTCTCAACCACTGTGCCACCCGGGAAGCCCTGTAGAGCATCTTGGTCCCTGAGGAGAACCTGCTGATTATCTTGTGCTCTGTGGAGGAAGGCCAACCCCCCGTACACTGAAATGGGGGTGTTGGAATCTAATGTGGACTCAAGAAGCCAGGCAAAGGATGGCAAAGAATTATAGAATGGCAGAGGTTGGAAAAAACCTTAGGAATGTTTAAGCCAAAGACTTTCATTTTATGGAAAAGAAAACAGAGGTCCAGAGAGATGGACCAGGTTGTCCAAAGTTATTTTCCTGATAGTGGAGGAACTGGAAATAGAAGAGTCTTGTGATTGCCAATTCAGGGCTCCCTCCGTCCCTCTCCACTCTACCAGGTGTAAAAATTCATGTCTGCTCACAACAAAGGTCACACATATGTTATATTCCATAATTAATTCCTTAATAGAAAAATGGTGAAGCATAAAGGAAGAGTGCAAATGACTGCTAAACATGTAAAAAAAAAATTTAGGCTCACTAGAATTAAAGGACTGCAAATTAAAAGAGGATACCATATCAAATTTTCAAGACGAAAAAAGGTAAAAAACATTCTTATATGCTTCTATTGGTATTTTAAATGGGTACAGTTTTTTCCAAGGGCAATTTAATGGTATAAGTTAGCAGTCTTTGACTCAGCAATGTTACTTCTAGGGGAAAATAATGACAGGTGTGTGCATAGATTATATACAAAGTAATTAAATACAGCATGTTTTAGTACAAAAACTTGTAAGCAAAGTAAATGTCCAAGACTATAGGAACTACATTAATATAATCTATTATAATACTATAGAAGAATAATATGTAGGGAAATATTCACAACATATGTCTAAGTGGATAAGTTACAGTGTGTATAATGCAATCCCAATTCTATAAAAATCGTAGAGAGAAAAATGTATAACAGTCTAGAGTGGTGATTTCTTAGGGGTAGGAATTAAGGGTTGCTTTTTCTTTTTTGAGGTTTTCTACAGTTTTCTTATTTATCACAATAAACATATATTCCTCTTGTAATCCGAAAAAAAGTATTTTTAAAGTCATATATCTTAAAAAAAAAAAAGCAAGATTTAAATGATTATGTTTCTGACATGCAGGACATCTTCCTTTCTTTGCCTGGGAGCTGAGCTGTACCAGGGGGTAGGTAGTATTATACCTTCTGTTAGAAGGGCATTGTTGGTGTCTGATTTTTAGTAGGAAAGAACTGGAAGGAGCTGGCAGAAGATAAAACAATTTCCCCTCTCAGTGACCCAGTGATGCCAATCAGTTTTATGTCCTGCTCTCGTGGGCTTGGCATAAAACACTCAGTATCAAAGGCGTGACTCATTTCCTTCCTGCTTCCTTATTCTTCTCTATTTCTACCCTTCTCCCCATGTAGTTAGATGCCAGCCCTGGGCAGCAGCAGCGAAGAACCTGAGAGCCACCACTCCTTAAGATTAACCTGTTGGAGGCCCCTTAACGTATATCATCAGTATCAAGTAACATTAGCAACCAGTCATGATTGAGGTACCACTGCCCTGGGAGTTTGAGGTAGAAATAAAGCAAGTAAGAGGTATAATTTCTTCTTGCTTGGAGGTTCCTATTTAGTCAGGTACTTTGAAGTCCTTGGATGTTTATATACGCATGCCTATCTCATCCTATTTCACATCTTACTTTCCTCCACAATTCTCAGGAAAGCCTGACTACAAGGATTCAAGAAAGCTCGTCCCACCTAACAAGGGTTGCCAAGTGGGTTGTGGCTTTCAGGCCTGCTCTTCGGGGACCAATTGAAAAATCAAAGGCTACAACCCATTTTCCCTCCACACGATTTCCTTTGCTAGGCTCTAGAAGGGGCACGTTTCATTTTATTAAAACTCTTTTAGTAATCTGACCATAATTTGGTCCGATCAGAGTGGTTATCTGATTTGCTGGGTTAAATAATGGGCCTTAATTGAGTCTGTGTTATTTGTAGAGCCCATGCTGCCCTTGCCTTTGTTGCCCCCTCCTCCCTCCTTCTGTTTCCCAATTAACCTTCATTCCTCTTTCTTTGCAGAGTAAAGAAGTCGGCCAGCAGCTCCAAGATGATTTGATGAAGGTCCTGAATGAGCTCTACTCGGTAAATCAGCTGGGTTGCTTGGCTCTTTCACAAGCAGAGGGAAGCAGCATTTGGCAGCTTGTGGCCATACTCACGTCAGCAACAGAACTGAGCTGAGGTTGAGGACAGTGCATGGTCCCCACTAGGGATGACTTCACCCATCTCTTTTTTCACACTCTTATTTTCAAACTGGAATGAGCCCAAAGACACTTTCTCAAAATAAGATCTCTCTTCAGCTGTGGAAGCTAACTGGCTTCTTTGGGGGCATTATCACCAGAGACCAGCCAAGGCCTAGGTCACCAGCACAACTGACCCTCATTAACAGCAAACCAGGGACCCCCGAACCTAATGGCAAGAAACATAGCTTGCATTGCTCCATGAATGATACTCGCCCTATTGGAAAGAACCTATTGTTCAAAGTTTTGCATCAGTTCTTGGATTGATCTGGTTTGAGACTAGAACAAGTGCTCTACAGGGATGCAGAGTCCTAAATGCCCTTAACATAAGGGACCAGTTCAGGCAGAGAGAGCTTTGTATCGACTCTCTGGGGCTTTATAAAGGCCACACCTCCACCAGTGAAGGGCCAGGCTTTGGGTTTGGAGAAGAAAACACAATTTGTTCTGAAGTGACTGGCGCTTCAGGCACATGATGCCTGTGGCTGATGCGCGTTTCTTCATGCACTGGGAGGTGGTGGGGGCTGTTTCTCCCCCAGCCGTGTTTCGTTAATTATAATTAAAACAAACACGCACACCAAGGAAATGCCTGCTGCCCTATAGGGAATATTCCTATTGTGCAGCTAAAGCCTTTCAGGGCCCCCTTCTCCAGCTGGGCTGTGCCAGGCCTTTGTGTCATTCTCCAGGATTGCCCCATCCTGTTTTGGAGGTGAAATTGATTTCCTGTGTTTACTTGCTTATTCACTGCATTTTTTCTTTTTCTTTCTTTCTTTCTTTCTCTCTCTCTCTCTCTCTCTCCCTCCCTCCCTCCCTCCCTCCCTCCCTCTCTCTCTCTCTCTCTCTCTCTCTCTCTCTCTCTCCCTCCCTTCCTTCCTTTCTTTCTTTTTTTAAATTCACAGGAAGACAGGCAGTGGCGACATGTATCACAGGCATTTGGGATCAGAGAATTCCATGTTCTTGATCCAAAAGCCTAGGTGTGGCCACTTTGTCATGGCAACTGTTAAGCAAGTAAATAGGGTAGAGTGGTCATCAGCTTTGTCTCCAGTGATGCTCAGTTTGTTTGCAATTTCTACTCTGTTACTCTTCTGCTCTGAAGCCAAGTAGATAGATGGTTCCCTTTGGTTCAGTTCCCAAGTTTTCATTTCTTTCAAATGAAGCTAAGGCTGTTTAAAAATAGGAACCTGTTGACGTGAACCTTTTTCAGACTGGATGAGTTTCCTGAACCCTCTGGTCTTTTAAATGCTTTACTTCTGCTCTTTATTTATTTTTAGAGCATCTTCTAGGCACGAAGAAGAGCTACTACTCCTTTCTCCTGGCAAATAATTCACTAAGATAGAAAATGATGCATGTAGTCATTATATGAATCCTTTTGTTTTCCCATAAGCATCTTGGGCCTCTGCTGTTGCCCTTTCTGGGGAAGAGTCAGGTGGGTAATCAGCAAACTGCAAACCAGTATAAATCCAGTGTGCCACGTCTGCAGTGGGACTTGAGGCAGCAGAGGAAGAGCAGCATCTAGGGATCTGTTAGCTTTCCTCAGAATTCTAAGTCTCCTAATATGCTGATTTTTTTAAAAAAAAATAAATAAATAAGTGAAAAGGTATAATATGTGTTGGAGTGAGAAAAAACCCTGGAACTCACTGCTCTAAGGAGGGCCGAGCTGGCACCTTGGGCTATAGTCTTCAGGCCATCCAAATTTGCCCAGGACTTCACTGGCCACCATGAGGCCATAGTCCACGCAGAGCATAAAGTCTTCCCATTAGTGTGCAAACCAAGAATTGGCTGGGCTTGGTGTCCCCTTTCATTAGGTGAATTAGTACACACTCTTAGAATCTATCCAAGGCCCAAACAAAAATTTGACATTTTCCTCTAGTAGGCAATGGGAAGAGAAAAAAGTAGAGAACACTGGAAAGTTCCAGAGAAGGCAGAACAGTCTGGTGCAGTGATTCTCAAGCAGGGGGATTTTTTCATGCAGGGGGACACTTGGAAACGTCTGCAGATGTTTGTGACTGTCACAGCTGGAGCAGAGGGTGCTGGAGGTCAGAGTGCAACTGAAATCTTATCATGCACAGGACAGCCCTCACAACAAAGAACTGTCTGGCTTAAAATGTCAATAGTACTAAGATTGACAAACCCTGGTCTAATGACTAGAATCTCCTGAATTAGGCAACCCAGATTCTACCCAGTCTCCACCAGCTATACGATCTTGGGGGATGCTCCCGACCTCTGTTGAGCCCGCTCTCCACATACTCCATGTGCGGGTGTCTCCACTTCCTTGGGGGTGGGGAGTTTGGGGGAGTCATGCTTCAGGAAATAGCAGACTACAGTTAAGGGTCAGATGAGTTTTCAGATTCTATAGGCCATTAGAAAGCTCAGAGAATAGAATGATGAGTTGTTTCTTCTGGAGGGTGAGATAAGTTTAGGACCAGTCTGAGAAAGGCACCATGGCATTAGGGTGACTGACTATCTTGTTTTACCTGGAACTGAAGGCTTTCCTGAGACATGAGACTTTCAGTGCTGAGCCTAGGAAAGTCCTGAGTAAGCCAGGATGATCGGTCACCCTATATAGGACAGTGGTTTCATCAAGTAGGAACTTGGGACTATTGTATGCTGGCTTTGAGGAGATACTTGCTGCATATACTCTCTCTGTGTCTCTGCCTCTCTAAGAGGAGTTAAGAAGGGAACAAGGGAGGACTTCTTTTCTTTCTTTTTTTTTTTAATAAATTTATTTTATTTATTTATTTTTGGCTGCGTTGGGTCTTTGTTGCTGCATGTGGGCTTTCTCTAGTTGCGGCGAGCAGGGGCTACTCTTCGTTGCAGTGCGTGGGCTTCTCACTGAGGTGGCTTCTCTTGTTGCAGAGCGTGGGCTCTAGGGCACGTGGGCTTCAGTAGTTGTGGCTCATGGGCTCTAGAGCGCAGGCTCAGTAGTTGTGGCACACGGACTTAGGTGCTCCACGGCATGTGGGATCCTCCTGGACCAGGGCTCAAACCCGTGTCCCCTGCATTGGCAGGCACATTCTTAATCACTGCACCACCAGGGAGGCCCGGGAGGACTTCTTATAAGGAACTTTCCCCTTATTTGATCTTCAGTAAGGGCCTCTATAAGCAATAGAAGTTATTCGTGGGCATGGCATAAAGGAAATCAAGGATGTAAAGACCCACCGTATTCAGTGCTCTTCTTACCTTGTATCTGCCCTTAATGCCCACAAATACCTCTTTTTGGGAAACTGATCACCTACGGGTTGATAATTTAGGTTTTTTGTTTGTTTGTTTGTTTTTGAGGTACGCAGGCCTCTCACTGCTGTGGCCACCCCCCGCTGCGGAGCACAGGCTCCGGACGCGCAGGCTCAACGGCCATGGCTCACGGGCCCAGCCGCTCCGCGGCATGTGGGATCTTCCCGGACCGGGGTACGAACCCGTGTCCCCTGCATCAGCAGGCGGACTCTCAACCACTGCGCCACCAGGGAAGCCCTAATTTAGGTATTTTTGAACCTTGATGATCCAAGGGGCAGGATCCAGGTGTTCCCAAATAAAGATGCCTTTGGGCGAGAGGCCCAGACTCTCACCATAAGGGGCCAGCTGCCTCTCTGTACCTTCCTTTTATCTGCCTGGAAGGCCTTTGATTTTCCTGACTTGGCGCTCTGTGCCAGGGGCCGCTTGCCACAGCTGCTCTCAGAGAGCAATCCCAGTGAGCATTCTCCTCCACGTGCTTTTTACCCCCTAATGGGCTGGCTAGTTTACAGGCCATGGCATAAGTGGTTTTCATTTCCTGACTGATGAATCAGGAATGCCTTTGAAGTCAGAGCACACTGCTTCCCAAAGAACTCTGGAATTCTCTGCCTCAGTTATACTCAGAGGCTGTATCTGGAAAAGCCCAGCAAGGTCCCATAGAAAGGATTGAAGGTGGGGGCACTGAGCCACGTGGACTGGCTGAGTAGGAAGAGCCAAGGAAGCCCTAGAATTGAGAAAGAAAGAAAAGGTGTTGGGACACTGGAGCTGTTGTTGCCCCAGAGGTTTCAAGCTTCTGTCCTCCCCGTGAATATATGTCCCCTTGATTTGGTGCAGCAGCTGTCTGCAGAGCCACTTCAGACTGGAATTTAGCACCTGCTCCCTTGAAACAATGTCAGTTAATAGTCCCCCCACTCTGCCTGCCTGTTTGTCTTCAGCACTCGGCACTAAGGATACAAAGACACGTAAGAGATGTCCCTGAACTCAAGGCATTAGTTTTGATAGAAGAGACAGAAAAGCAAAGCAGTAAGTAAAATACGAGGTGATGAATCTTTCACATGTCTACACAGAAGAAGGGCATGAAGTCAGGCTCCTTGGAGAGATATTTGAATTGAGTCTTAATCGCCAAGAGCTCTTTTTTGTTCTCTAAATGTTCCTTTTTTGCTGCATCCTGCTCTTGTTTCATGATGCAATGTCTTTTCATTTCTCATTGATCTCTCTGGGGGTATTACTGATGGATTATTTTTGAAGTTTTCTTCTTACTGTGTACTTTCTGTAACTCTCAATTGTTTGCTTTGCTCTTGGTCTTTCACATTAGATATTTTCCTTAAATGTTTGGTAATTTTTGCTGCCTGCTCATATTTTAAAGTGAGACACTAAAAATCTGCTTGGAAGTTTTGTGTCAACTGTGGTCTTTACTTTAGGGTGATCTGACTGCCCTGTGTCCATGGGGAAGCCCTGATATCAGTATTTGTAGATCTTTTATATCAGATGGGCAAATTCCTCAGATAAGGCTCTTCTGATCTCCTGCCTATGTCTGGGGGCTGAGTCATGAAGAGGCCTGGCCACCTCAACATTCAGCATAGAATTTTCCTGTTTTAAGTTCAGTACCCCATCCTCAGCTGAGCCTGGTGTCCCCAAGCCAGAGAAAATAAACCTCTAGTCTTCCACCACAGAGGAGGAGGGGATGGGGTCTGGGAGTCTAACTGTTCTCAGGTGCTCAATAGTTTCTCTTGTTTTTAGCTCCACCTTCATCCCACTGCCACCGACTCCTCTCAGGGCTTCTGTGATTTACTGGTTGCTTCTTGCCTCTCCCTACTTTTGGTTTAGGATTCAGTAGGTCAGTTACTACTTGCCTCTCCCCTTTTCATCTTCTGCTTTCATTCTTTTTGTTTTTCTCTGTTTATACCTAAAAAATAATAATTAAAAAAACTCTGTTCTATTATTCTAGTGTGGCTTGGGGAAGGAACAGAGCTAAAGGCATGAATTCAATATTTAGTTTTTCAAAGTAGAGTGAATTCCTTTGTAGAACTGCAAATTTAGACTTCTGAGTTTTTCCCCTAGTTTGTTTTGCCTCACTATATATATTTCTCCAACTCCTATCTTGACTTCCCTATTTCTCCACTTGTTTTGACATCAATTATTCAAGCTTCAGCCTCAGGATACCTAGTTTTCCCTTGAGTTGAAAGACACTAGTTATACTTCTGTATTTGCAAAGAGGAGAGATTCAGTGTCATTAAGTCATTTGGGCAACCACATTGATTGTAAAACTACCACTGTGTATATATTTCTTAACCGGGAAGCAGAAAGGAAAACACAAAAGAAGTGGTGCTTACCCTTAGGAATTTATAGTTTCTTAGATGAGGTAGTGTTTTACTCTTTTAAAGCAAGTTCTTTAGGGGAAAGGAGTAATATAAATTGTTGATTTTTATTACTTCATTTATTGTCCTGTTGACACTATTCCTTTGACCCCTTTTTTTGTCTCTCATGTTCATTCATAATGTTTCTTCTTTATTTATTATGCATCTTCATGGAATAAAAAATCACTTTCTTAAAATCAACTCACTTTTATAACTGTTCACTCAAACTTTTGAATCCCTTGGTCACATTCAGGTCAAAAGAGAAAAAGGAGCCTCCTATCTGCCCTTCTTCTGCCAAGATAACAGATGCCTCTTTCTTGCTTTTTAGTCAATCTGGAAAGACTGAATTACTTAAGAAAGTTTTTAATGCTGTCAGTTGTTAAATATTCCTCCTCCTGTGTATAGAATATACAGAGTAGGTCTTATACTTATGGGAAATTATGTCAGGTTCAGAATAAGGTGAAGCTGATTTAAAACCTTCTGCATTATTATTATTTAAAGTCTAAAGTACTTTGACTTTGTCAGTGTCCCAGTATTGTTTACTCTTTCCTCCACCTCCAGCTAAGAGAGGAACATACCCACAAAATCTCTCTAACCCAGGATTTCTCAGCCTCAGAACCATGGGCATTTGGGGACAGATAATGTTGTGACAGTCAAAAATGTCTCCAGGCATTGGTCCTCCGGGGGCCAAATTAGCCCCCATTTGAGCCTACTGCTCTAACTCACATGTATAAATGAAGTCAGATTCTCTTTTTAAGCCTCTCTTGACTAAATTTAGCCTTTCCTCCCAACTAATCCAGCCGTAGACATAGGCAGAGGAGAGACACTGGTGCTTAGTGGCTAAGAATGTGGACTTTGTGGTCTGACAATCCTGGGTTTGAATCCTGATTCTGAAGACCCAACACATTCAAAAATAAATAAAATCCTGATTCTGATTCATTTACTAGCTGTGTGACCTTGGGTGTGATAGTTAATCTCTTTGAGTCTCAGCTTCCTCATCTTTATATTGTTTTTTTTTATTTTAAAATTTATTTTTGGCTCTGTTGGGTCTTCGTTGCTGCACATGGGCTTTCTCTAGCTGCAGCAAGTGGGGGCTACTCTTCGTTGCAGTGCACAGGCTTCTCATTGCGGTGGCTTCTCTTGTTGCGGAGCATGGACTCTAGGTGCACGGGCTTCAGCAGTTGTGGCTTGCGGGCTCTGGAGCGCAGGCTCAGTAGTTATGGCGCACGGGGTTAGTTGCTCTGTGGCATGTGGGATCTTCCTGGACCAGGGCTCGAACCCGTGTCCCCTGCATTGGCAGGTGGATTCTTAAATTCTTAACCACTGTGCCACCAGAGGAGTCCCTCAGCTTCCTCATCTTTAAAAGTGGAAATAATAGCATGTCCTTCGGACTTGTTGTGAACATTAAATGAGGTGACGTACATAAGACCCCTGACACACAGGGTGTACTGATAGAGATTATTATTAGTATTACACCCTGGCTCTCCTCTGTTGTTCAGTCACTCCCCCCACCGCCACACACACACACATACACCCCAACCCCTACACTCACTAATTCTCCCTCTTATGGCATCAAAATGTCAGCACTCTTGAACTTCAGCTTGCTTGGTTTGTAATCAAGCATTTTTAATTTCCAGATAGAAGAAGAGGCTCCCTGTGTGGAAACAGAGAGCTCCAGCAGGAAGGAGCAGGCACCTGGTGGCTGGAAGTAGTACGTTTGGGAGGAAATGAACGTAGGTCCCAGGCTTTCCAGCCTCCTCATTAGGAAAAGGGACTAGACTCCCAGACAGTTGCTTTGAAGGAAAATTTGAAAATTGTGTCCTCTCCTTTGATACTACTTCCTTCCTGTGGCAACTCCAGTTTCATTTGATGTGGATTTTGTTCCTTCTTAGGCTCTTACGTGAAATTTTCTGCAGGTTTACCATCTTCATGGGGTTGTTGTCTAGATCACAGGATTGCTACAAGAATGAAATGAGAAAATGTGTGTGTAGCACTTGGCACACAGCCAGGAACATACTAAGTGCTCAGTAAATGGTAGCTGCCCTTGTTCTTGCTGCTGCTGTGAGAGAGGGTGTTTGATCTGGATAAAGCCGACAGACAGATCCCTAGGACGTGAGGCCAGTAGAAAGCGGGTTTGGAGCTCTTCCTCTTCCCCATTTTATGTGAAAGTCCCCAAAGTATAGGCTACTCCACAGGCTGTGCTGCCCTCTTCAGGGTCCCAAACAGCCCAGGAAGGCTTTGCTCCTGGGGTCTGAGTGGTGGTGTTTCCCATCTTAGTCTTGTGAGATGACTAACTGATGGAAATTACTATTATTACTACTATTGCTATTAGTAACAGTAGTATACTATTACTATACTATAGTATACTAGTACTACATTAGTAATATAGTATATTACTATAGTATACTATAGTATACTATTACTATGCTATAGTATACTATTACTACATTAGTAATATAGTATATTACTATAGTATACTATAGTATACTATTACTATACTATAGTATACTATTACTACATTAGTAATATAGTATATTACTATAGTATACTATAGTATACTATTACTATACTATACTATTATTACTACTATAAATTACTACTATTACATTTCTATATAAAATAGAAATGCTTATAAATGTTAATAAATAGAAGTAAATGATCTCGGGTGGAAGACGTAAAATCATTTTAATAATAAGACACGTTGGCTCAGTTCAAATACTGCTTTCCTGTGCTTTGGAGTGGTCGTTCATATAGAAAGTTTGCTGAACCAAACCGTATGAATTTTGCCCTTAAGGATATGAGGATATTGCTTCATGGGGGAGAGGTCCAGCTGAGTCTCTTAGCCTGTAAAACAGAGAATTGACCCCATTGGCTTGACCTCTAGGGGTGGGGGTGGGTGGTGTCTTACAGGTCATGAAGACATATCACATGTACAATGCCGACAGCATCAGTGCTCAGAGCAAGCTAAAGGAGGCCGAGAAGCAGGAGGAGAAGCAAATTGGAAAATCCGTGAAGCAGGAGGACCGGCAGACCCCACGCTCCCCTGACTCCACATCCAACGTCCGCATTGAGGAGAAGCATGTCCGGAGGAGCTCAGTGAAGAAGATCGAGAAGATGAAGGAGAAGGTGTGTAGGCTCTGGCAACTGTAGGGGCTGGAGAGGAACATTCTGGAAGTCAGGACTGATGGGAATTTTCCACTAAGCCCTGTGGAGAGCAGAACAAGGAAGCTCTGGTTTCCTTTAGTGCCTAATGACCTTGCTGTCTGCCCTGGAAGAAATCCTAGGTGTTGGAAGAACGTGGGCATCTGTTGCAGACAAACAAGAAACAGTAGTTGCCTTTCCTAAGCCTGGGAGGGGAACCGTAGGGTTTGGCTTCAGATGTCAGGTGTTCAGAGGCAGATATAGTGACACCTCCTTCAGGGTCGTGGCGTAAGGATGGAGAATGGAATTTACAGATAGAACCAAAGTGGGACACGCATCTAAAGTAGGGAGCCTCATTAACCTTTCCTGGATTGATCTACATTATGCCCTTGAATCTCATTAAACAGAATTAGAACCCAATTTAAGGCAGATGCGCATAGGGAGTAACAGCACAGTTGTGGTTCTCGAATGTGCTGTACTTTCATCCTTTAGAGAACAATCTCCCCTCTTTAAAAAAGAAAAAAAAAAAGTAAAATTGAACTTTTGTTTCCTTTTCAGCGCCAAGCCAAGTATACAGAGAATAAGCTGAAGGCCATTAAAGCCCGGAATGAGTACTTACTGGCTTTGGAAGCAACCAATGCATCTGTCTTCAAGTACTACATCCACGACCTGTCTGACCTTATTGATGTAAGTGCTGAAAGCCAAGGGTACGAGGGCGCCTCTTTCCTGGATTCGAAGATCTGGTCAGGAGTCCCCTAGTTCTGTTACTCAGGCATCTTAAAGCATTCTGAGAACAATTATGAAGATGGTAGCCATGATCCCTCAGGGGCTTGTCATGTACCAGGTACCAGGTAAAGCAGTTCATAATTTTTTTCATTCAGTCCTCACTGGAATCCTGGGAGGAAGGCATTATTACCTCCACTGTTACAGATTAAAGTTCAGAGAGTTTAGATGACTTACCCAGAGTCAGATAATAAGTGACAGAGGGAAAAGTGGTACCTAGGTCTGATCTCTAAACCCAGGCTCACAACCACTGTGCGCTTCTGTCTCCTAGGAAATACTCCCTTAGATCAGGTACTTGCCCATAGAAGTGAGTGACAAGAGCTAATGTCATACCTTATATTTATATAGCACTTAATCTTTCTCAGTATTATCTCATTTGATTGTCTTGTCACCCTTTGGGATCAATATTACTATCTCCAGTTTGTAGATAAGGAATCTAGGTAGGGCTCTAAAGGGTTCCTGCCCAAAGTTAAACTGCAAATTAGAGTCCTGGTCAGGAAGGTATCCAGATGCCTCTGACATGTGACCCATACTTCTTGCTGTGGCACAAATATGAGAGAAGCAGGATATGAGGCTCATGTGTTTTGCATGGGGCAAGCACAAGGGATAAGGGTTTTGTCTTTGGCCTTATGGGTCAGCCTTGGCCTTGTTTCTCCTGCTGCTTCTCCTCACACCTTATAGTTAAGTCTTGCAATCGATCTCACCTGCAAACTCCAGTCTGGCCCAGTTCTGAGCCAGCCCTGACTGCAGCTGTGTAAGTACACCCTTCCTCACCTCTCTCTCCTGTCATCAAAGTGAGGGGCCTGGAGCCAGCCGACTCAGCATAAGCATCCCAGTTTCCAGGGCTTCAGGCAGACCCTGGCCAGTCTCCTCTCGAGGCCTGATATTTGCCTCTGGCTGTCAGCAAGCAGTAGCTGGGTTTTGCAAGCCTCTGGCCAGACCTCACATACTTGCCTGTCTACCTTGGTTTCTCCGCGAATGAACCTGCCACACTTCACAATGTCATGTGTGGTTCTGGTCTAAGATGCACCATTGCATAACTAGCTGGGTGATCTGGGGCTTGTCGTGGAACTGGTTTGGAACTCTGCTTTGTCTCCTCTCCACCCTCTGGCAAACTGAAGAATTGGGCTAGATCATTGGGTACTTAAATCTGGCCTCACATTGGAGCTGCTTGGGGAAAGTTTCTAAAATACAGATTTAAGTCTCCCTTCAGCCAGGGCTTTTTGAGTCAGTAGATTTCAGCCCCTTAGTGCCCTGGGTGTCATTGTCTTGCTGGGGAAGTGGAGCCCTGATCCCTGTTCAGGCCCTGCTTTGTTCTCTCTGCTTGTTGATGCCAATCTGAACACTGTCCTTCAATGGAGGTCAGGACCCTAGACAGGATCCTTTCTCCTCCTCAGGGGAACAGCTCCTCACTGTTGGGAGAGAGGCCTGTTCTCAGCATGAGGAAGAGAATCACTTCTTTCCTGTGCTCAATTTCTGCTATTTATCTCACATTCGATAAAAAAAAAATCAGCCTGGGCGGTCCGCCACACCTCTGCTACTGGTTTGTCCTTTTCTCTTTCTTTTGCCCCCAGAGTAGCTTTTGTTACCCTTTCACCAAAACCCTGACCTCAGGGGAAGAGAGGGGCTACTGCTAAGTCAGTCACAGTCCACAGAGACTCCATCAAATGTGAGTGGGTATTTTAAAATCAGTCCAAGAAGCAAGCTATTTTGCTTCTTATTCTCATCACTGGAAAAAAAAAGAAGTTTGGTAAGAGCCTGTCTTCACAGGGTGCTGTATGAGGTGCCATGAAAAAGCAGTCTGCCAGCCTCTGTGGTGATCAGCCAGAGCATGGGTCTAGGTCACTATGAGCAAGTCCAGGCTGGTAGCATTCCAGGCCACACGGATAGTAAAGTTGCTCTTGTTTTATTTTGTTTGTTTGTTGTTTGTGTTTTTCCTGAGGTGAAATTAATTACTCTTTTTTTTTAAAAAAAGCTTACATTATTCTGCTCTACAAATGTTCGTTAAATATTACTTGGGATGAAGCTATGTGCTCAGCAGCATCAGGGGTACAAAAAGAATAAAGTAGTTCTTACCTTAGAGGTATTCACAGACATACAGACAAATCATTTCTGTGTAACTGGCTAATTGCAGCACCAGGGCTAAGCACAGGGGGCCCTAGGACAGTGTTTTTTCAAACCATAGGTCATGATCCATTAGAGCCATGAAATAATTTTTATGGGTTTGATTTATTATTTTTTTAATGAATAGACTATACTAGGATAGAATAGACTAGAACAGAATGGGAATGAAAATATCAGGGTGCATCATACTAGTAAGGTTAAGTTTTATTCGGTGAAACTATTGTGTTGGGGTGTGTGTGGGTGTGTGTGGGTGTGTGTGTGTGTGAGAGAGAGAGAGAGACAGAGAGACAATATAAGATGTATTTCTTACTAAGTCGGAGGTCAAAAATGTTTGAGAGCCAGTGCACTAAGAACAGAGGAATGTCTTTTAGTCTCTATAAGCTCCATGAGGGCAGGAACCAAGGCTCCTCTTTACCTTAATACATACATACATACATACATAAGTATAGGGCTTACTGAATAGCTGAGCACATAATCTGTTTATTGAAGGAAGAAAGGAATAGAAGGAGGAAGAAGATGATTTCCTAAGCCAAGATTTTTTTCCGTTTTATGCCTTTCAACACTGTTCTCATTGAGATCTAATTTGCATACAGTGACTGAACTTAAGTGTTAAATTGCAAATTGTGGAGTATCCTATACCCTTTTAACTTACATCTCTATCAAGATGTAGAATATTTCCATCACCTCAGAAACTTCCTCTTTTCTCTTCCCAATCAATCCCACACCCTGAGGCAACCACTGTTCTGATTTCTTTCACTGTGAATTAGTTTTGCCTGTTGTAGAACTTCACAAAGGTGGGATTTTTATATAGTATATATGTTTTCATATCTGGTTTCATTTGCCCAGCATGATGTTTTTGAGCTGCATCCATGTTATTACATGTATCAGTTAGTTTCTTGCTTTTTCTTGCCGATCTGTTGCCATAAAAATGGCCAAAAGGATGCTTTGGCCATGAACCAACAGTTAGAGCAGGAGTGAGTGGGGAGCCCGGGTCCCTTGGCATTCTGATCTCACCAGTATCCAGAACTTGCTTTAAGATGTGGGATGAATCTTGTGCCAGTCCATTGCCATCTGTTACGGACACCATTCTGCCTCCTTCCTGGCAGTGTTGAAGCTCACTGTGTGCTAAGGCATCGAGGATAACTGAAAGAAGTGATTTTTGTCGATGTCAGTCCATTGACACAAGGACTAGCCCTTGACTTCTTTTTATTATATAGTATAAGATTTAATCTCAGATTGTAGGAATCTACATGAGGCATCTGACACACAGCAGGAAAACCTTGACTTCAGCCCAAAAAGATATTCTGAAGTGACTTGAGATAGTCTAAGAACCACAGGCTCCTTGGAATGTGCTTCTCTCCCCCAGGAGCAGATGGAGGAATGAAGAACCGGGCATTGTCCTCATGGAGTGTTGTGAGTGCTATGTGCGTGGGCAGAGAATCTGTGACACCATGTGCACCCAAGTCAGATAGGAGGGAACCCAGCTTTCTCAATAGGACATTTTATTAAGGGCAATTATTTCTTGCTTCCGTAGAAGTTTGAAGTGGGTGTTTCCTTTCTAGGCCTTCTCTAGAGTCTCTGGGTGAGACTATCAGCTGGTAAAGGGTTAATGAGCTGTCAGTTCAAGTCATCACACATCTGGAGGGGCTATCATTTAAGTTCTTATAAAAATTTGATTTCCCCTGAGAGAGTTTTCATCAAACATTTATATAACCCAGAAATGGCCAGGGGAACCCGGCATGGCCACAGAACTCATCAGAAGGCATGGAAAGCATATTTTGTCCCCATTGTGAGCAAAATAATGTGCTGCCTCTACTCACTGGGATTCTACTGGGAACAGGGATGAAATATTCAAATCTTGTTTACCTAACCTTGCGAGAAGTTGCTTCTTTGTTGAAGCCTCAGTTTCTGGCTCTTGCCCTTTCAGATATGTGGAGAGCCAAGGCTCTGGAAAACCTATTCTGAATCTCCCTGGTTGGCTGGAGGCATAGAGGAGCCGGAGGGCACATTGTGAGTCAGACCCCCACGCGCTGACACAGAGAAGCTACAGAGCAGTTATATAATAGAGACAGTGGACTGGCCCAAGAAAGTTCCATGTCTTCCGAAGGCCATCCAGACTGAGTAAAACAAAAGGCTTCAGTGGCCGCATCTGCCCACTTGACTTAGATCAGTATTCAGCCTAAGTAGATTATTTCCTGGGAGGGTAGAATCTGTATTCCTGGCATCAGTCAATCAACTGATGTTTATTAAATGCCTACTATGAGCAAGGCCTAATGGTGAGGGATGCAAAGAAGGAACAAGACACTGGCCAAGCCCTCTTGCCTTCTGTTGGGGCGATGTGAAATGGCGAGTCACAGAATGAGAGAGTGTCATTCTGTGTCACATGAGGGCTGCAGAAGAATGTTGTTCTGAGTGGAGGCCAAGGTTAATATATGCCAGAGTTGCAGGGCTGGCTGGCTTCCTAGGGGCTGAGAATTTGATTTGGATCTTGAAGATTGGGTCAGTTCCCAGGTGAAAGGAGTGAGAAACATTTTAGGAGGAGAGAATGCTGGGAGCTGAAAGTGGATTTGGAGATATTGGTGATTGGTGTTTGTTTAAGTGTCTGCACGGTACCAGATATGTTTAAATGTGTATCAGCCACACAACAACCTCTGAGGCTGGCGTTATCCCCATGTGGGGCTCAGAGAGGTTAAGTAGCTTGCTTACCGTCATACAGCTGATTTGAGGCCTATGGTTTTCTAATACTTGACCCTGAACAAAGTATATCATTGGATTAGAACAGAAGAGTCTGAAGAAGAAAATAGAGGGAGATGATGTTAGATGGTCAGACTGAAGACAACTTACACTTTGTTCTGGCTTTTGACCTTGCTTAACTTCACTGAGCTTCAGCCTTCTAGTCCGGAAAATTAAAATAATACCAACCTCACTGGAGTTACTATGCAGATTAAAATGTAGAATGTACATAAAGCTCTTAGCACACTGGCATATAGTAAGCACACTTAGTAAATGGAGGCATTTTAAAAAAATTATTTATTTTTAAATATTTATTTGCTTTTAAATTATTTTAAATTTTATTTATTTTTTGGCTGTGTTGGGTCTTCGTTGCTGCGCACAGGCTTTCTCTAGTTGTGGCGAGCGGGGGCTACTCTTCATTGTGGTGCGCGGGCTTCTCATTGCAGTGGCTTCTCTTGTTGCAGAGCATGGGCTCCAGGCACACGGGCTTCAGTAGCTGCAGCACGTGGGCTCAGTAGTTGTGGCACATGGGCTTATTTGCTCTGCGGAATGTGGGATCTTCCCGGCCCAGGGATCGAACCCATGTCCCCTGCATTGGCGGGCAGATTCTTAACCACTGCGCCACCAGGGAAGTCCCTGGAGGCATTTTTAAATTTCCCAACTGAGGAAGGTGGATGATACTTTGGGGAAAAAATGAGAGCTATTAGAGGTTCTTCAGCAGGGAGTAGGCGTAACAAAAGCCATATTTGAGGACAGTGAAGCAAACAGCACTGTAAGACGATAAGAGTATGAATTAGGGTAGAGGGAGTGAGAATGGAGGGGAAAGGGGAGTTACCAAAAATATGTAAAGGTTACGAAGACTGCCTCCCTCTAATTCTCTTCTGCCCTGAAAAGCTCCCCCCACCCCCACGTACCTGCTCAGCCCTGTGGGCAGCATTACTTCTGTTCATCAGACTTACAGGCATGGAGTTCATCATCAGGGTCTACACAGAACTAGTCGAGAAGGTTTACAGGTTCAAGGGAAGCTTGGCTAGACCAGCAGTATCTCCCAGAGGAGGAAGTGCCCCTGCACGTGCAGCCTCCCAATCAGCTGCTTTTGTCTAGCTTCCCTCCCAACTGAATTTAATGTCTTTCCATCCTCCGCCTCTAGTTAAGCTGTAAATGCTGTTCTTCCGCACAGCCAGGCACCTGCCAGGGCCCACTGGCACTGAATCCAGAGCCCAGCCCGACAGGCACTCTGTCACGGAGCTTCTTGTTAGACGCTGGGAGGAGGAGGCACATCACATGCTTTTTCTTCCCCAATAGTGGCTGGTCCCAATGTGATCATAAAGAGGGGGAAAGGCTGGGGGAAGAGTTAAGTTAATGCCTGCTTATGGAATGAAATGGCAATCAGGCAGATGGTCTTACTCTATCCATAGATTCTTCTCTGATCTTTCTTCTCAAGTTCTGAATCTCAAAGCTGTTTAAGCAATAGAGGGGATAAAAGATGGCCAAGGAATTTGGATCTGTGGGTCCTTTGGGAGGGATGGGGAATATTGTCATAGAGTTACAGAATGCCATTGCTGAAGAGGGCCTCAGGGATTATATTTAGTCCAAGTATTTTCAGACTTTTCTCTAGCAGAAGACTTCTTTCTCAAACCAGGCCTTAGATAGAATTCCAATATATTAAATAGAAAAACAGAGCAGAGCTGGTTTGGTTGAAACAGGGGCAGGAGGCCCCAAGTCCTGCTAGTTGGGCTGCCCTGTTACCCCCTTCTCAAGGGCAGCCTGAGCACAGAACCATAGAGCTCTGGGCTACAGCTTGAAAACCACTGACCTGGCCAAATCTGTTCATTTTACAGTTGAGGAAACGGGTTCAGGGATGTGGAGTGGCTTTTCCAAGGTTGCTTGACTTCCAGTGTTTTTTTTAAACTACTACCTCTTTCATAGCACTTTTTTTTTCCATGTTACTTCAATCAGAATCCTTTAGATGATGTGAATTTTCCCAGTAAGGCTTGTGTTTAGAAATTTTTCATCTCATAAATGCTGTCAAGCAGGAGCTTTAGTACAGAAATCCTAATCTACAAGTAAGGCCTGTCCTAGAATGTTCGGAGTTTGCCGGAGGCGGGGGTTGATGACCAGTAGAGTCAGCGCCCCCCCCCGCCCCCCCCCCACACACATTCGTTTCTTCTCTCACCTGGAGTTCTCTTGCACCACCTCTGATTTCTGAACCTGAATGCTGAAATGGCCTGGCTTGATTGGTATATGGTGACTAAATCACAGTAACCCTGAGGGAGTGGCAGGCTATATTTTTATCGTTGAATTTTGCTACAGTGGTATCCCCAGAGGAACCTGAAAATAGAAGAATATTCTCCTTAACTCCCAACTCTTTTATGTTTACTGAAGAGCATGATTACGTAATTTCATTTTGTCCCAATGAGTCCTCTTCATTCCACCCACCTCACAGTCCTCTAAGGAGTCCTCCATATCAAACTAGGAGTCAAGAACTGAGAAATATCACCCAGATCTTAGAGGGTCAGCCCTCTTCCAGCTGCACAGCTAGTCTTGTTGGCAGGGTCAGATCTGCCCTGGGGGCCACCCTCCCCCTCTGCCAAGCCCTGTGGCTGTCCATGGTTTGCTCACCTGCCTTCTCCGTTCCACAGCAGTGCTGTGACTTAGGCTACCACGCCAGCCTGAACCGCGCGCTACGCACCTTCCTTTCCGCTGAGTTGAATCTGGAGCAGTCAAAGCACGAGGGTCTGGACGCCATCGAGAATGCTGTAGAAAACCTCGATGCCACCAGTGACAAGCAGCGCCTCATGGAGATGTACAACAATGTCTTCTGTCCACCTATGAAGTTTGAGTTCCAGCCGCACATGGGGGACATGGTGAGAACCTCTTCCCACCCTCACGTCCCCTTGTGTCTAGATTTACTGCACTCAAGCTATGTTATTCTGGGGAAGGCAAGGCCTGGGGCTGGCTTCATGTCCGGTGGGTGAAGCCCATTCCAGCCATTCAGCAAACAGCTCCTGGGTGCCTGCTGTCCACTAGGCTTGACCGTAGACGTTGGGGATTAGAGCCCTCAGGGAGCTTACAGTCAGCTGAGTTGAGAGTTAGAAATATGCACAGGGAGGGGCACCCAGAGGGACCAGCAGGATCAGAGGAGGTGAAAAACAGCCAGCGTGTTTTAAAAGCTACTAACAGTTCAGTATGGCAAAAGGGAAGGAGAGAGGTGGTGAGGCTGAAAGAAGTGAGAGCTGAGATGGGGCTAGATACTAAAGGCTTCTGATGGGGACGGAAGGCTAAGCAGGGTGATGACGTGATCTTTTGTCACTCAGCAGAGTTCTGAAGAATCTAATTTTCTTGGGTTTAGAAGATTGTGATAAAAGCTATAGTTTTGCCTGGGTATTGAACAAAAAAAGAATGGGTACCTACAGAAAGGACAGGAGCCAAGATGTCAACCCTAAGAATGGCTATCCAGGCAGCAGTGCATGAACATGGGGGCCCTGTTTATGACTTTTCACCTCCGATGACTAAAACAAGAAGGGCCTAAATAAACCGAAGTGAGAGGAGTGAGAAGCTCTCTGGTTTTCATTACCGTGAATCTTGTGGTTTCTCTTCTGGTGGTTGTACCTACAAATCAAAGTGAATCTTATTGCTGGGGTAAGAGCCACCATTTGACCTGTGTGTTAAATCAGGAGGAGGATGTATAGGCTTACATAATAGAAAAGCTCAAGATGGATCTTCAGGCATGGTTGGGTTTCGGAGTGGGAATTTTATCAAGACTTAGTTTTTCTCTTTCTGCTTCACATCCTGTGTGTTGGGTCTATTCTCAAATAGGCTTTTATCCCGTGGGGGCAAGGTGACTATATTTCCAGCCTTATCTCCTTGTAGATTGAAATCCAGCAGAAAGAGTATCTGCTTCCCTCCTAGAAGCCCCCACAAAAGTCTCATTGTGTCTCCTTGGTCCTGATTGGGTGACGTGCTTATCCCGGAGCCAGTCACTGTGGCTGGTATCTGCAGTCGGCTGATTGGCTTATGCAGAGGTCACACACTGCATCCCCAAGTTGGGGAGAGCCCCATCCAAAGCACATGGCCTGTGTCGTGAGTGGAATGTTCCCCACAAAGGACAGTCAGGCCAAAGTTACCAGAAGAAGGAGGAATGAATGCTGGGTGATGGAAAAACAACAATGCCCTTTCAACAAGGGAGTGGTGCTTCCGTTAAGATTAGCATCCAGATGCTTTTTAGAAAACCCTCCTCCAGAATGACAACTGTTATACTGTAACCAGCGGATTTGCTGTCATCAATAGACCACCATGGAGAGTGGGACATTTCTATCCTAAAGACAAAAATATGGAGATGATTTCTTTCCTCCTCTCCTTCTTGGGGAAAACCAGACCATTTACAGTTTGTTTCCATTGCTGTGGCTTAGGAAATGTCAGCATCTGAACAGATGGGGAAGTGAGATGGCAGCATGTGCAATTAGAATACGAGGGTGTATTGGTGTGTCACCAAGCCCCAGGAAGCCCCATTCCTCACCTGCCCTGGCTTCTGGTCAAACTTGCCTCCCAAGTCCCTTCTCCAGCTGCCACAGAGATTCCTTCCCAGGAAGCAGTGGAACTTGGGGACCAGCTGAGTGGAGTGATACATTTTCTGGTGTTGACTGAGATGCCTTCTAAGCCAAACAGCTTGTCTCCATAAAGGGGGATTCCAAATGCTGGGTGCTCAGGCCCCCTCCTAGCCCTGTCAGAGCCTCATTTCCATACTCCAGAGCACAGCTGGAATGCATTACCTTGCACCCCGATAGAGGACCACTGCCAAAGCATGCATCAGCAGCCCTGCTGCTTCTTAAAGAAACTAGCATGGAGGTGGTTTTCCCTCCATGATTCCTCCCTGCTACGTCGAAGTTACTTTAAAAATCAATAGTTCAGTCTTCTGCCTAGGGCCTCCCTTTGTGTGATATAGCTGATCAGTGGCTGGGCCAGGCAGAGGCCAGGGCCAGTCCTAGATCTTGCAAAGGTTTTGCATTCCAGCCTAGCCTTCATGTGAGTGGAAAAGCAGCGATCTATCCCCAGTCATTGAGGGCTGTCTGTAGACTGTGGAGGCAACAAGAGGGAGCTGCCTGGAAGTCCTTGAACTAGGGCCAAAGTTCGGATGGCATTTTGAGCGGAAGCCCTGAAATTGGCCAAGACCCGACACTGATTGGTGTTCTGGGGCACTCAGCACATGAATTGATGCCAAGCACTCTCAGATGTACTAGGAGGGGGTGCTTGGCTCTACCCTTGGTGCCCCCAGAGACTTGTGGGGCTCTGAATGCCTGACCAGTGACATCAGGCAGCCAGAGAGTTTCACTATTGGCACTAACCCATCCTGGCCACTGAGCTTTCTCCATTGTGTCTGCTTATCCAAGAGCCAGAATGAAGTCAGCTCTCTTCAGATCTGAGAGCTGGCTCAGGCCAGCCTCTCAGCTGGGGGAGGAGGTCAAGTCAGTTGAGAGCTTAAAAGCCAATGGAGGAAAAGGTCAAGTCCCAGCCCCCTCCATTTGAAGAGAGGTTTTGTCTTTTCAAGCAAGAGAATGGTCTTGGGCATGTGAATGTGCCCACTGCTGGGGAAGGAGGAGGCCAGTTCTATCCAGATGTCTCTTTGCAGACGAGAGGCTAAAGGACACGTGGTGGCAAGGTGACAGGAGCTGCCTCCACGTGGTCCTGCCTCCCAATCTGCCAGCCTTCTGTTCCTCATCTGTCATCCTGGGGACGGTGGGTGACCTCAAACCTATGCCATCGCCATGGGCCCATCAGGAGACAGTGGCTCAGCCATCCCCTCACACAGGGGGAAGCTTGTTGACAGCGATCCTTGGGGGGAAGGGCAGACTTCTCTCCCACACAGATCTGGTGAAGATCTGGAGTAAAACGATGGCTTTTTGAAAATGCCAAGTTCCACAAGATTCCGTGCCCTCTGGGGCCCTCTAGCAAAACCCGTGGACTTGTTCCTGGCTTCACACTTTCTCTCATTGAGTCAGAGCTCTCATGCACGGCCCAGATTTATAAACACATGCTGGCTGCCAACAGCGGCATGTTAGCCTCCTGACCCACTTCTCTCCTGCTTTCACTCTGGTGTACAGCAGGGAATGAAGGAGGGGCCAGCGAGGTGGCCACTTGGACCTCTGGCAGGAAGTCCTCACTGTGCCAGAGCTTTGTGTATCTGGAGCTGGGCTGCCTAAGGCACTCTTCTCTGCCTTAACTCCAGCTTCCTTGGAGCCCCAGGCCCTGTATAGACCTGCCCCTGCCAAGCACCAGGCTGGAGGTGGGCTCCAAAGCGAGAGAGAGATCTTTCCAAACAGGTTCCATTGCTCATTCCTGTCTTGTGCTATTTGGTCCTGGAAGAGGTCTACACACTTTGGCTTTGGATTTTGTTTTAACATAGAATTTGCGAGCTTTACAGCTTGAATATAAGTAGTTTTATTAACAGTAATGGGACTCTGACAAAAGAACTGTGTCCCCTTCCTGACCTAGTATTGCTTTCTTTTGGCAGGCTTCCCAGCTCTGTGCCCAGCAGCCCGTCCAGAGTGAGCTGGTGCAGAGATGCCAACAACTGCAATCTCGCTTATCCACCCTGAAGATTGAGAACGAAGAGGTGAGACTCAGAACCACCCTCTGAGTTTCCCTGTCAAACCTCTTGCTGCTGCCCGTCTGGGAGCAGGTGGACGGAGCATGCAGAGAATGTCCGGGCTGCTGCAAACATTTCGTAGCCAAATGTAGGCTTGGATTTTCCCCTTCTGCTACATCCTGCCCTTGAACTCCAGGAAGTTGCTCTTGCATTGCCAAAGGTTGAGCTCTATTTTGAGCTTTTGCAAAATGCTTTTTTCTCCCCCCTTTGCACATTTAATCAAAATGGCACTTGGCAGCTGTGTGAACAATATTGTGTCTCTGAAACCACCCCCTCATGCCTGGCTTTTTCCAGCATTTTCAAACAAACAGAGGCCTTTGACTTTGACACTTCAAACATCTCCATCCTCTTAGAAAAGGGTGACTTTCTTCTGGGCCCAACGTATTGGCTTTCAACAACCAGTTAAAAGGGCAGTATGATTAATTATCAGCTCCTTTCTTTTGAGCTCACATGACTTCTCACCTGGCATCTCAGTAAGTCTGACTTTCCCCAGTAAGAGCAGGAAAGCCTGGGGATGGGTCACTTAGTTTGCACGTGGGCAAACAGGTTCATTCATTTGTTGAAGGTCGGGAAACAGAACCTGGGGCATTGCGGGACCAGGCCCACCATACATTTTTAACCAGCTCTTTGTATGATGGGGTTGGTTTGGATTTGTTTCATCCTCTCTCCCTTAGCACGTCCAGCATAGCGAAGAGCTAATCTTAAATTTTAAAAGTGAACATTAAATAGCTGGGTCAAGCATGTAGCGTGAAGGGAGTAGTGGTTCTAGGTCCTCACTGGAGAGAGTAGGGCCCGTGTGATATTTATCACTCACTTAGCACCATCCAGTGGGAAGCAGACCTGCACCCTCTGACAGTCTCCTCCCTCCTTCCTCAGCCCACTTCTCTCCCACTTCTCCAAGCTTCTCCATCACCTCTTGTTTTGCAGCCTGCCCCTCATGCATTATGTTGGCCCTTATCATGGCAGGTAAAGAAGACAATGGAGGCCACTCTGCAGACCATCCAGGACATTGTGACTGTCGAGGATTTTGATGTGTCCGATTGCTTCCAGTACAGCAACTCTATGGAATCTGTCAAGTCCACGGTCTCAGAAACCTTCATGAGCAAACCCAGCATTGCCAAGAGGAGAGCCAACCAGCAAGAGACAGAGCAGTTCTATTTCACGGTGAGGGGGTTCAGTGGCCTTTAAAGATCATCTTTAGGCACTGCAGCACACACAGGCCATTTGGATCCCAGTGTCCTTGTCAAGTGTCTGCAGGATATCTTATCCGGTGTCTTGCAGGATATCAAGTCTTTGAATATCTTGACTTGGATCTGGGCATGTTCAGAGACCACCCCTACACTTAAAGACACAAATATACACAAGTTGTATATCTAACAGGGACCCCCAAGAGAAAGGATGGCCCCAAGTACACTACCAAGAATATTTTCTTTCTGAAGACTTTTTTAACCAGCTAGTAAGCTTTTGTTTGAAAGTTTCCTTCTCATTCCTAGGGGTCGTGAAAGGGGGACTGCATCTCTTGGTTCTTGAGAACTATGTCGAAATATTTTGGCTAACACATATCTTGTTTTTAAAGTCTGTAATCTTTTCTAGTTGATATGATATGATATTACTTTATAGTTTAAAGTGGGAAATTATTTTTCATAATTATGGCTGAAATTCAAAGGGACAGGTAACGTGCAGCATTGTTGGTTTGCAGAGAATTCTAAAACATTATATTTTGTTATTCATGCATCTCCCAGTCCTCTTTTAGACAGATGAACCCAATTTTTTTTAAGTAATATTAACAGTCCTTTGGAAGGTTGCTGGCTGGTCTTTGGTGCTACTTTTTAATAATTAAGTTATTTTGAGCTTGCCAAGTAGGATTTATTGCCTGAACTAAAATTTATTTCCTAATCTTCTGACGACTAAGAAAGAAGGAATTAAGTTTGCAGATGTGAGAGGAAATATAGCCAGTGAATATGCATACTGATTCTGAATGAGAGGAATTAACTCGTTTTTCAGTCAAGAAACACAGTCTGCATGTAGTAAATTGAATTTTTCCTCCAACTGGAAACATTTGTTTAATTCTTCTTTGAACACTGCCCTTTCTCCATTAAGAACACTAGTGATTTGCTATCTCCTTCAAAGAAGGAATCTGTTTTTTCACGTAATTAAGCTCAGAATTCTTCAAATTTTTTTTTTTTTAAGTCCTGGAGAAGACTGTTGAAAGGGAGTAATTTAACAGTATTATTCTTTTAAAATAACTTTTCTTTTCTTGTAATACAAAACAAAACATGCTTATTATATAGAATCTGGAAGTAAAAAGAAACTAAAAATCAGCCATAATCCCAATAACCTAGAAATAATAGTGTTAGAATATATTCTCTTCCAGGCTTTTTTCTATGTGTGCACACAGATGTGAGCATATATTTATAATTTTATTATAAAAAATGGGATACTGCTCTACATATTGTTTTATAATCTGCTTTCATTTAACAAATGATTAATATTTTCCTAAGTCATTAAATTATAACATTCTTTAATACATTTATGAGTAAAATACTAAACTCTGTACAGAGAAAGAATGGAATGACATTTTGGCTCATTCATTCATTTTTATAAAATACATAGCACATTGCCTCTTTTGTAGCGAGTGCTCAAAATTGCTGAAAATTTATTATCTCCATCATCACTATTAATTTATTCATTGAATATTATTAAAGTGTTCATTGATCATTTATTAAGGATCTACTATGTACCAGACACTGTGCTCTATAAGCTGGGAATGCTAAGAATATAAAATGAAGAGGAGATTGATGGAATTAGGCCTATGAAGGGAAAACTTTCTTTTTTACTGCATGTAAACAATTACAATACAATTACAATAGGTTGATTTGGGTAATTAAAAAAATAAATGTAAAAAATGTTAAGTGCATACACGCACATGTGCGTGAATGGCAATCAGGATAAATGGAGTTGGGGAAACATTACATACAAAGTAACTTCTGTGCTGATCAGTCAATGAGTGAATCAAGAGGAGAAAGGCATTCCTTGAGGCAAGAGCAGCATGTGCAAAAGCATGAAGGCATGAAAAACCTGGGACAGACATGAAGAAAACTTCCTGTCTATAGTGAGGGCTGTGTACCTCCCCAAGCTTCTTTATCTCAGGAGGTTGTTAAATTACTCGAGAGGCTTTTGAGATTGTCTGTCTGGTCTGTCTGGACTGCTTAGATATAACGCTACTTAAATGACCCAATCTTGTTACATTGCAGAACAAGATTAAATAAGAATTTTGGACATAAAGATCTGTATTTAAGACTGTCAGAAATTACTTTTTGGCTTTAAGTGAAGCTATAACATTTGTATTCAAGATTGACCTTTAGTAAGAGCAGGAATGACCATATTCAAACTGGTGACCTCCCAAATCCCACCCATCCTTTCACCTCTGTCCGAATACACTGGTGTCCTCTAACTCATTTCCTGTCTTTTGTGGCCATAATGCTACTTACCACAATAGTGTGCAAATTTCCTTGGCTAACAGGAAGGTTCTTTTGTCTGGGCTTGTCTAGTAACAGATTTACAAGAGAGTTCATCATTTTTGTGACTGGTGTTTGGAACGCATCAGATAGTTCATGATAAAAAGACTTTTGGGAGGTGGCAAAATGGACATTCAAGAAAAGGGGGCGTGCATGTTCCCCAGGACAGCTGCCTGTGCTTGCCGAACCCTACAAAGCCAAAACACCTGCAGATGTGCTTTTCTTAGTCTTTTGTCTCCACAAATGTTGCCCATGTGTTTCCCCGTGCCCTTCAAAGACATCAGAAAAGCGCGTCCTAGAAGTTGCCTTCTTTTGGAAGATTGGGAAGAGGTCCCTTGTCATGGCTTTCTCTCCTGGTAGTGTGCCTAGGGACCCAGAGGGCTGCTAGGAAAGCTTTCTGACCACTCTGGGCTGTCATCAGATTCATCTGCCCAGATGACATCTATTGGAAATTTGAAGCATGACCTACAAAGGTCAGTCGTTCGCAAGAGTTCCAGGAAAATAATCATGGAATTTTAAAGCTTGAAGTGTTTTTAAAAAATCATCCAACCAAATCTTCTCATTTGAAAGATATTTTTTTAAAAAACCAAACAAAAAATCCAAAAAGTATGGGTAGCTTGTTTAAAGTCCTCAGCAAGAGCTGAAACCAGAACTCTGATCTTCTGGTCTCCTAGTCTCAGGACACAGGCCTTCTCTACACCCTGCTGAGGAAGCTGAGGTGAGGGGAAGGCTCAGCTTTCTGCCCTTCTTTGCTCTAAGTGAGAAGACATTTTCTGACCTCCTTGGCTTTGTATCACTTGTCTTCTATAACAAACAATCCAGCACTGTCTACCTTTTTTCCCATTGCCTTTTTATTATAAGTGTTAAAAAAAGATGCAAAGATTTCAAAAGAGAATACAGAAAAATGTCAAGCCTGTACCCATCCCCAACTCCCACTTCCCCTCCCCTCTGACAGTGATTGAAACCAGTTTCTTCTGTGTCCTTCCAGAGGTATTCTGTGTGGAGACAACCACTGATGTACCCTTTAATATAATATTATTACATTAGAAATGTAAGGAAATAAAATAAATAGAAATACAAATAGAAGTATACCATCCATACTGTTCTTCACTTTGCTTCTTTCACTTAATTTATTTTGGGTATTATCTTCACGTTAGTCCAAAAGATCTGCCTCCTTTTGTAATGGCTGCACAGAACATCATTGTATGGATGGATGTTCCATCATTTATTTAACCAATTCCCTGCTCATAGGCAGTAATGCTCACTGCTTTTAGCCAAGTACTGTCAAACCCTTATAGGTATTTCCTTGTATGGAGGTTGGAGTCTGGGGTTCTTGAATGGGGGATGAAATGGGGGAAGGAGGGCTTATAGCTGATAAAATAATAAACAAAGCTAAACTGCCTGAATTTGGGAGGACAGATTCGGGTAAGGTAAGAGGTTGGAGAGGAGCCAGTTCTTTGGCCATTGAATGGACAGTGCTCTAAGACTGCTAGACTTGGTGAGGTCCAAGACCTTTTCTTATCTTGGTATTCTCCAAGAATAAACAGATACTTGATAAATGTGTGCTAAGCAGGTACAAATGCATGGATGCGCCTGCCCTGTCAATTAAAGTGGGGAGATATGCTCCTGTTGAAATGTTTGCTCTATTATGTATTCTGTCTGACAGCTGTTTCCTGCTTTAAAAATTGACGGGGAGGAGGGGAAATGTCAGCGTGCTTGGTTGGTGGGGAAGCAGCCACAGTAATGACATCTGTGTATCTCTGTGCACGGGGCTGGCAAGGCATAGCTCACTCCTCCCACCCACCCCACCTTCTGGCAGCAGTGGATACTTATGGCCTTGGGTTCACAGATTAAATTCAAGGCCTAGGCAAGGTCTGTGAGTTTTACACCACCATGGAAAGAATGTATTTAAAGAGAAGAGGTATTTTAAAATTAAATTTGAAAACCATTCTTGTGCCTCTCACTTTTTTTCTTCAGGCCAGAAACCTGCTTTGATTGCGCTTTCTTAAGTATTAGCACAAAGCAAAGAAGTTTAGAGAAGGACTGTTGTTTGGTTGAACAGGTGATTCTGTATAAGGAACACTTCTGAGCACCTGCTAGTTGCCAGTCCTTGTGTTAACAGTCACAGTCATGCTTGTTATCTTATTTCATCTTTAACACCCTTGTGAAAAAAGATATTATCCCCATTTTTCAGATGGGGAAACTAAGATTCTGGGAGTTAAGTGACTTGCCCAAGGTTGGAAGAGTTAGTAAGTGGTAGGACTAGAATATACCAACTCAGACTTCTCCATTTTACTGCAACTAAAATGTCTGTCAGGGAGGGCAGGCTCAGAAAGAAAAATTATTACACTAATCCTTTTCAATAAATAAAACTCATCACTGACAGTTAATACCCAATTAGGAATTATTTAGAAAGAAATCAGTGAGATCATAAAAACTGAATTGAAGGTTTACAATGGCAAAAACCAAAACCACCCAATAGACTCCTGCCTCCCTTCCTACTTTTGGAAAAAATTCTCAGTTTTGATAATAATGCGTGTAAAACGGGGTAGGTGCATATGGGGGTGTGGCAGTCAGACTGTGTTTTAGGAATTTGATTTCATTTTGGTGATCTGGAATAGACCATGATCCATTCCTTTTTCCTCCACTGAGGAAAACTGCAGGTAATCACTTTACCTTTAGGTGTTTCAGGAGAGGAGCACGGTACAGGGAGTGGAACGAAAGAAAATTAATCACCTAATATTGGGACATGGTTTAAATAAGGAAAGTGACCCTTATTGCCCAAGGAAGGATTTTGAGATTACACATCAACAGTTCTTTTCCTAGCCCCCTGGCCTCCAGAAATCATTGAAAAGCCACCTATTCCTCCCTTGTCATCAGCTGTCTCAGCTCCCTTTGCTATGTGTCTGGACAGCAGCAGCTGAAGCCTTCTAACTAAGCTCCTCCCAGGAAAGCCCAGGTTACTTCTCCCAGTTTACCTTTCATAGAGATGAGCGTGGATTTATGGGCGGGATAGGGAAGTGATAAATGACATGCCTGCGAATAGGATGCTTTTACCTTCCCATACCCGGCTTACCTAGACGGAAAACTTCCAACCACTGTTTCCACTATTAGGCATGCAGGTCATACCTTGACACAGTTTTTGATCCTTCAGGATTTAGTGGAACCCGAAAAGTTAATTCATCATACCTCTTTATCAGATTGTTATTTATTTTAATGGTTCACTGAGTGACAGCCAGAGTTAACTAGTGAACTGTGAACATGAATGAAAAAGATGATTTCCGGAATCACAAGTATACACAAGTGAGAGGAAGGAATTTGCATCCATCTCCTTTCAGAATTTTGGCTGTTTTCTGAGCACTCGGGTCTTGTTTTAAGGGTTACAGTGTCTGGATGAATTTTCCCTCATTAGGACACCTTTAGAGTCTCCTTGGGATAACCTTCCAAAGAGGGGGCTCTCGCGGTTCAGGTGTTAGCAGTGGATGTTTCCTGAAGGTGTTTCACCTCTGGACCCTGAAGTACTGTTCCAAGCCTCACAATTAGGCATTGGTTGGGGATTAGGATGTCACCCAGGGAAGACTGACAGCAGGTGAGCTGGCAGCTGGAGCAGATGGGATGGGGAAGGTGACAACGGAGCCTATTTTCATGCAGATGTTCTCATGCAAAAGTACAAAGGAGCAGAGAGAACAGGTCGTGAGGAAAGCAGCAGAAATGATTTGTCATAGGGCTTGTTTTTTGTTTGTCTTCTATTTAATTCAGAGAGTAGGAGCATACTTGGGGGCGAGGTGTGTAACTGCTGAGGAAGGTTCTATCCAGAGGAGAGTGAGACTATTCATTTATTTACTCATTTTCACACATTTATTGAGTGTCTGCTATCTTCTGGGCACAGTACTAAGCATCAGGGATGCAAAGAATAGTGAATGCCACAGTCTCTGACCATAGAGAGGTTACCATTTGGAGGGAAAGACGTAGGAGCAGCAAAGCCTCCATGACAGGGCTGGGTGAAAAGTGCTGTCAGAGATTTGCGAAGCTCCACACAGGAGCATCTGGGTGAACAAGGGAGGGCCAGGATGAGCATCCCAGAGAAAGCAGCATTTTTCTTTGTTTTTACAAGAGAGAGAAGGAGGGAGAGAGAGAAATACACACTCCTAGTTAAAACTTCACACTGTACAGAAAGGTACAGAATAAAAGTAACTCACATTTTTTTCACCCTTTCTTTCTGTCTTCACCCTAAGTAGTAATAGCCATAAAATCAAAGGCTTGATGTATAATCATACTGTTTGCTTAGTACCTTAAAAGACAGGACTTTATAGTTTTAGGTGTTATATCCACTTACCGCCCCCCCCCCCACTACCTCACGTATCACCAGTGATTCGCAGATCACACTCGGGGAAACACTGCCATTTTACCTCGTGAGTTTAGACGTGGGCAGATGACCCCTGACCCAGCAGATGAACCATTACAGCAGGAGACAACCAAGGCAAACTGAGATCCCTGTGAACAGCCAGGGGGTAGGGTAGGAAAGACACCATGTTAACAGTCCAAAGGCCTGGGATCCAGGTTTGACACTGCCACTTACTGGCTTGTGGCGATCAGCAATGCCCCCTTCCCTTTCTCATCCATAATCAGGAAATAATATGATGTCTCCCCTATGTGCTGTACAGAGTTATTGTGAGAGTCAAATACATGCTAAAGTACTCTAAAAATTCTTAAATTGCTACACGTATGTAAAGAATCAATACTGTGATGTTTTGTTCTGCTTCTCTCCTTCTGCTCTGTACCATAATGGATCAAGCACGTTATCATAACGATTAAAAGCACACAGTGTATTGTCAAACTGCATATGTGGATACTGGTTCCACCACTCACTAATCGTTTGACCTAGAGCCACTTATTGAATCTCTCCAGATCTCAGTGCCTTCATCCATAAAATGGGGATAATGATAATCATAGTTCATAGAGTTGTCTTGGAGATTTGATGAATTGTCCAGGGAAACAGCCTCTCGCTGGGCAGACAAGGGTTGAGAGAGGTCAAATCACAAAAGTACAGCACAGCAATCATATTTTGACTGTTAGAGCAGATGGGATCGCATTTCCATAAACCTCATCTTGTGTTTGGAACCGCCAGTATGTGTGTATACAAGTGGAGGGTGGCAGCCCCTGTCTCTGTGTGCTCAGAAATCCCAAGCTTTCCACAAAGACTCTGCACAATAGAGGAGGAAGCGATTGAGATGATGAAAATACGGCTCAGACAGAGATGCACTGAATGCTGTGCTTGGTGCTTGCAGCCCAGGCAGGGGCTGAGCCTTGACATTGCGCCTGGTGTGAAGGAATGCACCCTGGGAGGGGCCGGGCAGGGCTGGATGTCAGTGGAGGTGATGAGCCGCAGGTGTGTATCCTCACACCAAGGAGGCGGGGCTCAGTGAGTCCCTCCACCCCCTGCTCTTCTTCCAAGGAGCTGAAAGAGATGGATGAGGGGCTCGAGGAGATAGCTTCTTATGGTGGCTGACGTGGATCTCCCAGGAAGACATAGAGCAGGATACTAATCCACCAGGAAAATCAGCAGCCGCTTAAAAAAATAAAAAATGGACCGGGTGGAAATTGGGTCAGAAACCAAAAGCCCTCTTAGAAAGGGAATTGTACAGCTGAGCGTCTGTGATTTTTTTTTTTTCCCCTTCAGGACTGATTGTTCTTTGTCCTCCTCCTTTACAGAAAATGAAGGAATACCTGGAGGGCAGGAACCTCATCACCAAGCTACAAGCCAAGCACGACCTTCTCCAGAAGACCCTGGGAGAGAGTGAGTGTGGGCTCTGCTGGAGATTTGGCAGTGAGGGAAGGCCAAGACCTGGGCCCAGGTGCTGAGCACACGCCTCCATCCTCAGCCAAGTAGACCCAGTCTGGTTATATGAATGCATTGCTTTTCCTCGATTGTTTGATGTGGAAGCACACGCCCCAAATGACCGCTTGAGTAATGGGGAAGGGCCAATGCTTAATGAAGCACTAATGTGCATCATCTATTTGTTTAAATGGAGCGTGCCTGCTCTCGACCCAGCCCCCCTCCTGCACCTCCTCTGCCACTACTGGGGCCAAGGAGCTGGTGGGTTCTTTACTGTCCAGACACTTTGGGAAAACTCTCAGCTCCTCCTGTAGCGGGACCAAGGCTGAAGCAAGAAGGTGGGGAGCTGTGAGGTGAGCTACACAGCTGCTCTGAGGAGAAAAGAGGAGAGGATTCTCAAGGGCAGGGGTGATGGGCAGACTGCAGCTGTCTGTAGCTTCAAGGTGGGGCAGAGGTTTTCTTCTGCTTTGAAGGGTCCTGGTGCTAAGAGGCAGCCCTTTCCCTGCTTTGGCCAGGCTGAAGCTGTGGTGCTGAATCGACTATCTGGTCTCGTAGGATGATTTTAACCAGACCCTGGAAAGTAGCAAGGCAGAAGACTGGACTGGCACTCTGGACTTTCTCTCCTCAGCTGTCAAACAGAAGGCAGAGGTTGAAAGAGAAGCTTCCCTGGGGTTTTTGGCACCTTGCCCAGGTCTCCTGCCCAGCTCTCAGCATCCTATGATTAATGGGATTCCCAAGTTGGGGACACCTCTGAAGGCCCTGCCCCTCCTCCCTGCCCCGCTGATCTCCTCACTTAGAGATGGGGAGGGGGAGGCTACTGGTGTGCTAACACCAGTGAAAGGCAAAACCTGCACCCACAGAGGTCTAACGTTCTCAAATAAATTCTTCAGACCAACTGCAGAATCTAGGGAAGTATACAGCACTCACTGGCTCAATGGCCCCAGAAATCAGAGCCTCCTACCCGCCCTTCTTACCCTGTTCTCCTGCCCTGAACGATTCCCCCAGATGATTAATTCTTTTATCTCTAATGTCTTTGATCTTGTGATTTTTAAGGCATTTTCTTTTATGTGAAGAAAGCCTGTTAAGTAACTTCTGTTGTCTTCCCTCCCCAACACCCAGGGGACTCAGGCTGAACAGGTCTAGGCATCGAGATCCAAACTTTGCTTATAGAAAATCTTTAGTCTTGAGTTATCAGATTGCTCCGTGGGGAATCGGAGGAAGAAAAGCCCAGAACTATTTGAAGCAAGTTATAACTGTAATTTCTTTTTGCCAGGATAATCTAAGCATGACCCATAAGTGAGATGGGGAACAGGGCAGGGGAGAGAGAGAGAGAGGGAGGGAGAGAGTGTGTGTGTGTGGCGGGGGGGGGGTGTGGAACACACATACATACACCAAGTGTGCTACTATGAAGGGGTGACGGTTGGTGACCGTTCATCAGTGCTGCGAATTGCCTTCACCTAAAGATGACAAGTTCTAGCAATAATGAAAAATATAGATCTTCCTGTGTGCGAGTCATCATGTCCCTGCCTTCTGTATGTATTTGTCACTAACGCAAGAGCCCTTGTTTCTTGCCACAGAGGGATAATTGATGTGTATGAATATTCCAGAATGGAAATGGGACAGATGTTAGAAATAATGGCTCCGAATAATATTTTTGCAGACGAAAGCTGAGCCTTTGGTAAGAGAGGCTGTTGGGGTGGGGGAGGTGTTGTTCAAGATGAGCTGAACTGTAATCAACAATCAGCAACCTTTAAAGGCAAGAAAAAGCCCTGCCCTCCCCCCCTCCCCCCCACCTCGGCCCTTGGAGTCGCCTTTCCAGGAAACTGGGTGAGGAGCTTGGGAGCCAATCTCTCCTTCCCCGTCTCAGAGCCTGCTTACCCTTTCACTGGTTTATCTAATACGGTCTAATACAGACCAAGCTGGGTTAACTGTGGACCCAAAAAAAGCAACACAGATTACATAATGGCCCAAGTGCACATGCATGCGTATTTTTAAAAAACATAAGGATACTTCAGATGAGCGTTAAGATTTTCAATTCCATTTTTTAAGACTGTGTATGACCCATTCAGCTTAGTATTAGGGCCCACTGTTGGGTTGAGAACCACAGTCTAAAAGCAGTAGCAGCATTTTAAATATTTTTCTCTTGTCATTTCAGCCCAGCGTAATGGGAGTGAGAATTTAGTATGAATCTAAAACGAGAATTTCAACGTGTGCTCCCTCCTCTCCCCAAATAACTATTCCTTCCTTCCACCCTCAACTGTGTGTGTGTGTGTGTGTGTGTGTGTGTGTGTGTGTGTGTGTTCACAGCCTGAAGGGCAAGCAAGTTCATCCCTCCCTCCCCACCACACACACACCCAGCATACATAGAAGAGAAGCTGAATTTCATCTCTAATAATCTGTTCTCTAAGATATGCTCTGCCTTGCTATTTTTCCCCCACATCCACCCGTTTTCCCACTGGGAAGCAGAGTTGGCAATCCTAAGGTTTCAGGATACCAGCAGCCCTGGGCTGGGAACAACCATCAGAAACAAGGCCCAGAAAGAGGCCCTGGGTGCTGCCTTCTTTTTTGCCTGGAAGGCTAGTCACACGTGCTGCCGGTGGTTCCCTGGGGAGCCGGGCAGACACAGTCATTCCTGGGAGCAAGTCTCCCCCTGTCACCCCATCTGCTTCAACATGTGCTTTTTGCCTTTGTCTTTCCAACAGGTCAGCGGACAGATTGCAGTCTGGCCAGGTAGGTGCGGCCTGAGACAGCCCTGGGAAGGGATGAAGAGAGGCCGGAGGGGTAGAGCCATCCCAGCCTGGGAAAGAGCCAAGGAGTTGAGTTGTAGAGGTGTTGGACGACTTTGCAAAGGAGTGGCCTAGGGCAGGGGTGGCTTCCATCCCTTTACCTTGCTGACCCCATCTGGCCTCAAATGGAAATGGGATTTGCTGAGCAGAATTAAGTGAAGAGAGTTACCGTTTGCCGAAATAGTCCCAGAGACCCCCCAAAACCACTGCATTGCACGGAAAAGAAATGTTCGACACTGGAGGATCCTGGTAACCTAACCTTAGCTTTTAGACTTCAACATGTGGGTTTTGGGAAGTCTCTGACCTAGGGAACGAGGATCAGAAGATAGCATTTGACCTGAAATTTTTTGTATACATGGAAAAGATGACAGCCTCTAATTAGCGAGTGTCGCTGCATAATGACATATTACATTGCATTGCTTGCCAACAGCACTGGTAGACATCCTCGCCTGATGTACAAGTATGCAGCCCTCCAAATCTTTCCCCACCTTCCCCGCCCTCCCCCACCCCAGCCAAATATTTTCCCTCTCAGTCATGGAGCTGCTATGAGAAAACTCGTGAGTTGGCGGAGAGCAAGGCATTCATTCAACCGATGGCTCTCAGATGCCTAAAAATGTGCTGATTTAACTGGGGAAAGAGCTTTAATGGGCCGGACTCCTTAGAGACCCTGCATTAGCCCATTATATAAACCACTTATATCTGGCGACACACACAATAGTCATGAGGCCATTTACAATTATAGGCTTATTACTTAAAAATAGCTTCATTTGGTTTTCATCGTTTTGTCATTGTGGATCACAAAAAAGATCCCATTAATATACTAGTCTTGTTGACGGGAGGGAACCAGGATAATGGAATTCTGTAGATATATCTTCCTGGTGCTAAAGTCTTAGTGTAAGTTCACCTAAAGTGCCGTAACTGCAGAAGGCTCTGTGGGAGTGAAAAGAGCTGAGCTGAATTCCCTTGTGCTGTGTTATTCACTGTGTGACCTGGGGCTGCTCTTTTCCCCTCTCTGAACTCCAGTTTCCTCATCCATAAGACAAGATAGAGAGGGACTTCCCTGGCAGTCCAGTAGTTAAGACTCCATGCTTCCACTGCAGGGGACATGGGTTCAGTCCCTGTGAGGGGAACTAAGATCCCACAAGCTGTGCAACGTGGCCAAAAAAAAAAAAGACAAGACAGAACAATCACCTAGATCCAAGGAGCGCTAGGATTCCAAAGAGGTCCTTAAGGACAGCCTAGTGGAAGTGGCAGACGGTGCCCAGCAGCCGGGCTCTGGTCCCTACCTCCTACCCTCACTCAAAGAGGCATCACTGCTCTCCTTGCTTGGGGTATTGTTGTCTGAGTCTGATTCCCTTGGAGAAAAGGCTTCCAAGGCTAAACACAGCTTGAAAAGCATTGACCTATGGAATCGCCAAGGTTCCTTCCAGTCTGGACACTCTACTGTCTAAATTACGGGAAAATCGCCCCTTACCTTTTCCCTAAGCATTTATTTCCAAGAGAAAGAAAACCATAGCTTCCTTTGGTGTTTACTAGTGTCTCCTTGCAAATGGAGAAATCTTCCTGTTGCCTGACCTATATATGTTTTACTGCAAATCGAACCAACTCCCTCCTATTCTACTTTTGAATGGTGGCAGACATTAAAACCAGAGACCTTTAAGCTTTTGTGAAAAGCGCTTTATTGGGCTTCATTTGGAAGGTAACTTATCAAGTCTCTTAGCCGCTTCTGGGACTGAGCTGATTAATGTGACTTGTTTCATTAACCACCTCACAGATTGTTTTTAATCTCATTTTCTCTTTTCCCTCCCTGTTGCTGGATTCAACCACAGGCGTAGCTCAACTGTGAGGAAACAGGTAAGGGCCCAGCAAGAGGCAGGCTTGTCTGGCGTGAAATGGTTAGATCCCAGATATTTATGGAACTCCAGTGTGGATGGGACCCTTTTCGGCCTTCATGCTTACATTTGGAATGTACCATTTAGTCATAGTATGTTTAATCTTACGGCAACTTCATCGAGTTAGCGAGGGGGGCAGGGACTCGTTCCTCTCCTCTCCAGTCGTTTATGCTCTTCATACTAGAGGCCTTGACTGTGGCAGACTGTGCCAGAACCATCTTTGGTGCTAGTTTTCTAGGAGACCGTGAAAGAGGCCTCACACTTCGTACATGGGTACCAATATGACAGTAACTCACAGCATCTAATCACCTAGACCAAGTTTGCAGGTTTTTGTTGGTTTGTTTCTGGTGGCATGGTCATCTTAGATGTATTTCTAAGACATACTAAAAATGTAAAGATAAGTCTGGTCTAGGAATGATAAGCAAGAGACGTTGAGCTCTGCAATTATGTGCATTATCCTCAGAGTTGTATTAAAGTCTGACACTGAGCTGTAAGCAGCTAGCTCTCATGACCCACCTTAGGAGGAACCTTAGCTCGGCATGGGCAGTCCACATCAGTGGATAATCTAAACAGCGCTTGTGCTTGTTTAAAAAAAATTAATTGAAGTGGTTTTTTTTCTTTTTTTTTCTTTTTTTTTTTTTTGCAGTTGCAAATTGGACTTCCTAATTATACTTTATGGCAAATACTAAAATGGTTTTGTATCCCCTAAGCTCGTACCAGCTATGCAGCAGGCAGTTAGCAGAGAGGGGGTGGAGAGAGCTCAGAAATGTCTTTGTGTCTACTCAGGGGAAAGCTGATCCAGGCTTTAAAAAATCATTTTGAGTAATTCACAGTGGCTGTAGCCACAGGGAGTTAATGGAATGTAGAGGGCACATGGTTTCTGCGATGGTGGTAGCCCCTGCAGGGTCTTCAGCAGATCTCATTGCTTCAGCTGGCTGAGCAGTCCAGCTGGGGAAGTTGATAACATAGCCCGCACTTGTCTTAGCTTTGCTGTCACTAATTTTTTTCCCTTCTCTATTTTGGATCTTCTTTTAATGAGAACACCATCAGATGCAATTACACATTTTTTAAATTATGAAGATGTCATTGCAGTTCTCTTTCCTCTTATTCCTCTTCTTTCTTTCTGCTTCCCCTTTCTTTCATAATTTCAGTTAAAACTAGAGAGGAATGGAGTGCCTCCCCAAGATCATTTATTACATTTAAAATTAATAGGTGGATATCTTAAAGAGGGAGCAATGTTTTTTATCCGCCCCCCCCCCCGCCTTCGAAAATAAGAACAGGATTGACCTTGAAGTTTGTTCCTTTCAGTTCCTGGACTGAAACTGAGCCTCCTACATATAGATGGAGCCTGGGTGCGACCACTCTGGCTGCAGGAGTGCCAAAGGCCACGGCTTGGCAGGTGATATGTGTCCCTGGTTGGGCTCATAATCAGAAAAGAACTGCACCCATCTGGTTTCCATCCTGCTGTGCCTAGGCAGTTGCAGGCAAAGCATATTTGCCAGGTGCTAGATTTGTGTACGAGTTCCAGCATGCACCAGAAACCCCAATCAAGTAAAGACCTTGTTTTCGTTCACTTTTTTTTCCAGCAGCTCAAAATCTAATGGTGGATCAGTGAAGAGTTTTTCTAAGATAGTCAGAAAGGTAAATAGTGAGTAATTTGGAAGAGGAGTAATCATGTATACATAACCAGGAAATAAAATTTGTTTGGTTGTTTATGGCAAATCAGCCAAACAAGAGGAAGAACTGTGTAACTTTTGCATTTGAGTCTACCCAATGCATTCCAATCAGTTTTGACCCTAGCAAAGCCTAGGTTCAGACCATCTGACTCTCCTTCAAAAAGAGATGCCTCAACTGCTGCTTCCAAGCATTCCCTGCTCCCGTCAAGCCCAGAATTTTCTCATTCCTATTACTTCCGTATCTTCTTTGCTGGCCCGTCTTTCTCTGTTCCTCGAAATGTAAGCATTTCCCCAAGGCTTGGTTCTCTTTTGACTTCCTTCCATATTCTTTCCCTTGTCACTTGTGTTGCCTTGGATGATTCTGTCTCTTTTCTCTCCTTCCCGAAGCGTCCACTTGTTCTGTAACGTTGTCGTTCTGAGTCTTTGGATCTAACTCCTAACTGATGGGCAGGACGTTGATGCTCAAGAGTTGCAGTGGCACCTCCTACCCTCAGCATCCATCTCCTCACCTTCCCACCACATTTTCAGTTCCTTAGCACCTCCTCTTACTTCTCGACTCTTATGGAGACCCTCTATTCTTCACAATCCCTGAAGCCCCACATCTTATCTTTGATGCCTCTTTTTTCCTTATTACCCACATCTAATCAGGGGTCAAGACTTGTATTTTCTCCCTGGTGAAAACGTAAACCTAACAAATGTAACAAAGATCAGTACCTGGCAAAAATCCTAACTCTCTCACATGTGAGAAATTATACCAAACAATGGCATATTTAGACATTATCTAGCCACCTTCTTGATTGCTTTCCACAGCAAATCACTGGACCCCTGCTTTACTATCTCTTCCAAGTTATGTTTGCTACTTTTCTCCCTCCACTTTTGGTTTAAAGTTCCTTTAATCTGATTGAATGGGGATTTGACCCGATCGTCCTTCAAGGGCCCTTCCAACCCTGGGGTTAAATGACCAAAAATATTATGAACAAAAGAATTAAACTGACATGGATTCTAACACTGGAGGAGGGAAGGAGAGAGGAAGAAAGGGAGAGACAGACACTGAATAAGAACACACTTAGACACTGCTCGGTCAGCTGTATGCAAGATCTATGGTGAAGTGAGGGTCTTCACCAGGGCACGTCCTGGGGAAATGGATTCACTTGGAGCTCAGAAACATTACAAGGAGAGAGTCAGAGCCCTCATCACTTTTTGTCCTTGCAATGTCCTTTGTCCTTTGTTTTCACTGGACTCTGACTTAAGCTCCACTGGAGCAGTGGGGACTAGGAAAATACTCCTCTGCAGTAGGACAGGTCATCTCTGGCCCACTCTTGTCTGCCACAAATTATCCTCTGGGCTACTTCTGGTAACCATGGACATGCAGGTTAATGTCTTTGATGCTTTGCTTTCTGCAGCCCTGCATGCTTCCCTTTAGCTATCATTGATATTCCTTTTACCACAAGTTGAGGCAGAATTTTGCACTCACGTAACTTATTGAAACCATAACCTGTGAGCTTCCCAACCTCCCTCCCTCTGGGTCTTAGGAGCAGAAAAACTTTACAAACCCTCATATCACTGTCTTCATTATCACTGCTACTCCTGTTTGTAAATGAAAAGTATAATAACAATGTTTGTAAACATAAGAAGACCTCCAAAAAATTAGGTTTGGGGTTTTTTTAATAGTGGAACCCAGTTTCTTCAATAGCATAAGGAAGAGCTGAAAAAGATTCTTCCTCTGAGACCAGCCTAGGCTGACTGGTAGAATTTACTGATGGCAACAAGAAGGCAGACACTGGCTACTGAAGCTGGAGAGCTGGAGGAAGCAGACGGGTCTCGGGGTCATGAGACGAGCATTTGGGTCTCTGAGACCCTCCTGACTCCAGCTGCACTTTGGTACACAGTACGTCCTCTGGCAGCATCCTGGCTTCCCAGCAAGCTCAGGAGCTGGAGGCCACGCCAGCTCTTCTCTCAGCCTGGCATCTTCATGAGACCCAACTGCTTCCCTATTAGTGGGCAAACCCCCAGCTACAGTTGAAAATTTAGAGCCGGGGGAGAGGCACAAACAAACCTGTGAAATGGGCAGAAGCCACAGGACCCATCCTACTGGAGAGCCCAGTCTCTGTCCTGAACATCTAAAGCCCTTTCTAACTAGGACTAAGGTCACTCTGCCTGGTTCCTTCCTTCCCTGTAACTGAGTGATTGTGCATTTAGCTGCACTAGAAAACCCTACTGGTTTTCAGTAATATTTGGTATTCACACCTGACTATGTTTGCCAAGCTCCTAGGACGCAGTATGGGTGGTAGTGAGATGCTCAGTCTCAGGGGGAGACTGCCTGGGTTTGAATCCTGGCTCTTCTACTTAGCAGCTGTGTCACTGTAAGCAGCTATTTCACCTTGCTAAGCCTTCATTTCCTCACTTGTCAAATGAGGATAATAATAATACACATCCCATAGGGTTGTTACCAGGACCAATCCATCTAAAGCACCTAATATATGACCCAACACTTCTATAAATTCTTTTGTAAATGGTAAGCACTGTGTTCATGTGCCAATAGGAAATATTACTCTCCTCACCACCAATCCCCCTCCCCAGTTTGTAGATACCAAACTAAGGCCAAAAGAAGTTAAATAAATGGCAGGATTATAGAACAAAAATGGCAGAGCAAAGATTGATATCTGGGAGGCCTGCTGCTTAAGTTAGTACCAATTCGTTTCCACTATCTCCAAGAGTTAGGTTTTTTTCTTTCTTGCCTTTTATGCCAAACAAACCCCCTCTCTGATGCTCCCATTGATTCATTCTGCTACCTTCCACTGATATTAATTGAGCACCTGCTATGTGAGCATCATGGCCAGAGCTGGACACCAAGAATCGACGTAGGATCTGCCCTGTGGAACTCGAGCTATAATGGTGACAAATGCAAACAAATATTCATACCCACACAATTAAGTCAAAATCAGGCTGTGAAGGCCAGGTACAAGGTGCTGAGACCCCATAAACAGGGGCTCTGATCTCATCTGGGGAGTCTGGGAAAGCATCCCTGAGGAGGTAATGCTTGCACTGAGACCCTGGGGGTGGGGGTCCGGGGTGAGGAGAGCATTCCAGCAGCTCACGCAAAGCCATGAGCAAAGGAGGACTTAGGAGCAGAAGGAGACAAAACTGGAGGCTAAGACAGGACCCCAGACACGCAAGGCTGCGTACAGAAAGTAACGAGGAGTCCTTGAAAGAGTTTAGCCTAGAGAGTAAATGACGGAATGTGCACGTTTAAAGTTCACCTAACCAATATGAGGGAAGAAAACTGGTTTGGAGGACGACAGGGATGGGAATGGAGATACTGGTGGATTGGACTGGGTTGGTGGCAGTAGAGATGGAGAGAAATAAATGGATTTAGGAGGCAAACTTGACAGAATATATGTATGTATTGATTGATTGTATGGCTGCGGGGGGGGGGAGCATGGGATAAAAATGATCAGTTTCATATAGGACGCGCTGAATTTAAGACATCGGTATGAGGCATTCCAAGTAGATGGCTGTGCACGTGCTTTGGAGCGTGGAGGCCAGGCTGGATGCTTCTTGTGGACCAGCCACTGATCCAGCTGAGACAAGTTCCACATGGTTCTGGCTCATTTTCTCTGACCCTGGGCTATCTCTCTTTGAAGATTCTAATGTTGTGTTTCTTTGGCTTTTTAGGATTCCAGCCAGGCAATTCCTTTGGTAGTAGAAAGCTGTATCCGGTTTATCAGCAGACACGGTAAGCAGGATTACAGCCTTGCCCATATTTGTACAAGAACTGGGAAGAACTTCCAGGAATTCTTTATAGAGTAAGAATAGAGATTGACTTCCCATCCTGACATTCTCCAAAGAGGAGTAAAATCTTATTTGTTCACATAATGTTTGCTACCTCAGAATGGCCACACCTAGACATTAAGAGAAAAATATCATGTATTTTTACCCCCAGGTGCCTTAGCCACTTACCAGACTCCCTTTTCTAGCTTAGAGTGAGTTTTAAATTATAGCTGTTATGTGAGTAAGTCTAGCTGGTCCGATGTGGTGACGCTAGTTTCACCATTACTCACCGTCTTTGCCCATGTTGGTATCTCCCACTGCATAGCCTGGACCTTTGTGTCACATTGGCTTTCTTCAGCAGACTGCTTTGAAAACAAGCTCCTTTTACAATATTGCATTGACTCCTGGTAATATTCAGTTTTTGTTCTGGTTTGGTCTCACTGTTTAGGATATCTCCAGAGCTCAGTTAGTAGCTACTCTTAAGGTTGTAGCCAACATTTGAGAGTCTGGCAGGGCTGGCTCCTTCTCAACCTAAGTCACGCTGTCTTCTGCTTGGATGACACTGAATCTCATAAATCCATTCCTCAGCAGCTCCTAGGCTGGTTGGACAGAATTTAGGGAAAGAGGTGAACTGAGTCTTCCAACTGTAAGAGTGTTTAGAGAACACAGATATCTGAGCAAGCACCATGAAGATTTGTAGGAACTGGGCATCAGAAATTGTTTTTAGATGTTATCCTGCCTAGTTTTAAGAAAAGTGACAGAATGACCTTCTTGGCGCTAAGGAGGTATGTAGATGATCGCTGGTCTCAATTCAGAAGCAGCCGTTCTCTCCCTTCCTCTCCTTCCTCTCTCCCAATAAACTGGAGCATTGCTTGGGTTTATTTTTGGAATAATAATTATGTTAGCATGTTTACAACTTATGCCATTCTAATCAGCTACAATTTTTTCATTCTATCTCCATCCATCAGAAGTAACAGCATTGTATAGCATTATTGAACAGTCAACAAATATTTATCAAGCCCCTGATCGGTGCTGAGCACCATGCATTGCCAAATAGGAAAACAAAAACAGGAGTAACCCTGTCTTTACCTGGTTTTAAGATGCAGTTTGGAGAAAATAAATAAGCAAGTAAAAAGTCAAATAAGCTGTAGTAATTCAGAATAGCAGTATAAGAAATTTCACAAGATGGTAATGATTAATAGTCAAGCAGTTGGCAAAGATGAGTCCAAACTGAGTTCAGGGGAGGAAGAATTATCTGTGCCTAAAGGACAATAGGAACAAGAGAGTCTGAACTCAGATTCTCTCATCCATACATTCTGTTCATTCATTCATTCAGCAAGCACACGTCTTCCTCAGCTTATGATAGGGTTATATCCCGATCAACCCATCGTAAGTTGAAAATATCTAAAGTCAAAAATGTATTTCATACACCTAACCTGCGAGCCTTATACACAAACATGTATAGCTTATCCTAGCCTACCTTAAACGTGCTTAGAACACTTATATTAGCCTATGGTTGGGTAAAATCATCTAACATAAAGCCAGTTTTATAATAAAGTGCTGAATGTCTCATGTAATTTATTGAATACTGAGTGAAAAACAGAGTGGTTATCTGGGTACAGAATGATTGTAAGTGTATCGTTTGTTTACCCTCGTGTTTGCATGGCTGCCTGGGAGCTGCAGCCCATGACTGCTGCCCAGCATCACGAGAGAGTACTGTACCACATATCAATAGCCCAGGAAAGATCAAAATTCCAAGTACAGATTCTACTGAATGTGTATCGCTTTTGTACCATCGTAAAGTCGAAAAGTCTTAAGTCAAACCATTGTAAGTAGAGGACCGTCTGTGTGTGTATTGATTGCTTATTGTGTACCAAGAAAAAGTTCCTGTGTTCATGAACCTCACATTCTACTAAAGGACCAATAAATAGATGATCAGTTGATAAACAAATTAATATATATCGGGTGTTGGTGAGTGTCATGAAGAAAAATAAAACAAGGTGAGGAGATGGAGAATGGAGAGGGGATACTGTTTTAGGTGGATTGTTCAGGGAAACTCTTAGGTCACCCAAAAAGGTGACATTTGCCATCCTGAAGGAAGTCAGGGAGTGAGCCACGTGGGTATCTGGGGAAGAGTGTTCTGGGGAGAGGAAACATCACATGCAGAGATCCTTGGCATATGCAAGGACCAGCACGCAGGATGCCAGTGTGGCTGGAGCAGAGTGAGTGGAGAAGAGAGTGGCAGGAGATGAAGCCAGAGGCCAGACTCTTAGAGTTTTGTCGACTAAGGTAGGTGTTTGGATTTTATTCTAAGTGAGTGGGATGCTGTTGGAGAATTTATGAACAGGGAGTGATCTTTCTAAAAGATTCCAGGCTGCTGTGTAGAGCTAAGACCATAGGAGGAAATAGGAGGCTGCTGCAGTAGCCCAGGGAAGACATGGCATAGGGTGTCAGCTGTGGAGTTGTTGAGAAGTGGATGGGTTCTGGATATCGTGGCTTGAATGTACCTGCCCCTGCCCCTGTATAGGCACAGTACGTGAGGAGACCAAAACTTAGCATATTTCTGTGGAGAGGCTCTGGGGAAACAGATATGCTCACATATTGCTGATGGGAATGCAAACCCATACAACCCTTTTGGAGGGGATTTTGGCAACATCTAACAAAACTACATATGCACTAATCTGATCCAGCAGTCCTTCTAGGAATTTACCATGAAGATACACCTCCAAAATATGAAAGTACATTTGCACAAGGTTATTTATTGCAGCCTCATCTGTAATTGCAAAATATTAGAAACAAAACAACCTAAATGCCATACATGGAAGAATAGATGAATAAACTATGGTATATGCACACAGTGGGAGACTATGCAGCTGCCAAAAAGAATGAGGAAGATGTCCATGAAATGACCTGGTGAGATTGCCAGGATATATTGTCAAGTGGAAAAAAGCAAAGGGCAAAAGAGTATCCATAGCATGCTGTCTTTCATGTAAGAAAGAAGAGGGTATAAGAATATACATGTGCCTTGTCACTTCTGCAAGAAGAAATACAGGAAGGATGAATCCAGAAACTAATATTTGACTGGTTATTTACATGAATGAGTCAAAAGAGTGAAAAGAATGGGGGAATGAGAAATGGGAGAAGAGTGACATTTCTCTGAGTATTCCTTTTTGTATAATTTTGACTTTTAGAACTACATGGGTGTTTTCCATACTCAAAAGATAAATGAACAAATATATAAAACAAGGATGTGGGTAAAACTCCAAGTGGAATACAAAAGGTAACAAATAAACCTAACTGTGTTACAGATGAATAACATAGGCACACTGAGGAGATGAGGAAGAAAACAATCTAAGTTTCTTTGAAAAACAGTATTTTGATTATATACTGTAAGTCTAACAACAAAAAGAACTGTAAAATAATGCACAGTAGTCAGTAATTGTTTTTATCACAGGGTGGTGAGCTAACAATTCTGAAGCCATTTTATGTGTAAATATTATAAGATGAAGCAAATAAATATATTGTTGATTTAAAGAAGAAAAAAACCCTTATTCTATAGTAGCTGTTCAAAAAACATTTGTTGAGGGAATCCCCTGGTGTCCAGTGGTTAGGACTCCACGCTTCCGCTACAGCAGGCACAGGTCCGATCCCTGGTCAGGGAACCAAGATCCCGAAAGCCGTGTGGTGTGTCCAAAAAAAAAAAAATGATTCAGCAAATTGAATTTTTTCCCCCAGATAGGGACTTAAGGTATTCCTGAACTCCCTAAAGATGATGGATAAAATGTTTGTATATGTGCATTTAATGGGGATAGGGTCCATAACTTTTGTCAGCCCCCAAAACATCTGTGGCCCACCAACTGCCAAAATTTGCACATCCTTACTCTCTTCATGTTCCCTGGGAGGTAGATGTTCTAGTCCCCATTATACAGATGAGAAAGCTGAGGCTCACGTGTAAATGGTGGGTCCGGGTGATCCAGGAAGACTTAAACGAAGAGAAGGGATGTGAGGAACAACTGAGACTCAATCAGGATGGAAAAAACCCACCATTTTCATGAAGAAGGGAGCAGAGACGTGAGCAAGAGGTGGTGTTGTAGCAATCATTTCAAGACTTCTCTAGGAGAGCAACTCTTGGCAACAGCTGGATCCAGCACAAAATGGACAGTTTTGTGCCATTTCCAAATAACTTACCCAAGTCTGATTGGCTTTATACTTTTACGTCAGTGAGCACTAAGGAAAAATGAGAAAGGTCATGCATGTGTCAGCTTGGGTATGTGAGGCCTTACCTGCGTTATAATAAAAAGGCCAAGTACTTTTCCCCTTCACTTTCTGGAAACCAACCATTTATTAATGTTCCTACTTTCAGAATCATCAGATCAGACACTCTAAAGATTCTATCTGTTGAGCAAGAGCACATGTTGGCCCTTCTAAAGCCTCGGTTCTCAGGGGGAAATGGAAACCAGACAGAAAGGGACCTCGGTGTGCCTCAGGCCTGCTGCCTGGTTTCCAATAAGCTCTCCTGTGATTTCTTCTTGTTCTGGGCCCGTGGGCCAAATTGGCTTGTCCTTGATGTCTAATCTACCAAAACATACTGAGATGATCCTCTCTCAGCAAACTGTTGGCTGCACCAATGAGACTGAGTAGCCTGGTCCCTGAGATGACAGTTCCTTATATTATACTGTGTTTTCGACGAGTCGCTGAGTAGGTGACTGTTTCTGTCAGAAACTTGCTGTTTACATTCTTTGTTTATACGGCATTATCTGGCTGTTACACCCCATTGGTAACTAATATGGTACTGTTACATTGGGGTCTTAACATTGCCTGCCATTCTGTGACGGATATTCTGGAGATTCCCCTAGAGGAACAGACAACTTAAGTCCTATTACAAGCCAGGTAATTAAATTCCCCCTGCTTACTTCTTACTATTGCTACAGTTGGATTCGGGATTCAGTCCTGGCCTCTGTGATTTACTGCAAAAGTCTAGCTGGTAGAATCCAGTCACCACCACCACACCACCCCCATCAAGAGGGGAGTCCTAAAACAGTGGACAAAATGTAGCATTATTCTATTTTGTTTTCCAAAGAAGAAATTTGTTTGAGATTCAAAAATGTTGATGGATCATGCTGTAACAGAGGAACTTTGATAAAATGCCCAAGTTTGAGCCACGGTGCTCTTGAGAAAAACTGGACAGGCCTGATATGATAAAAGATGCTAGCTCAGTCCAGCCCCTGGGCTCATGCTTCCTGGATCCCTCCCCAGTTCTGAGTTGCATGTGGGGTGCTCTCTGTGAGCCGTATCCACCGTCACGCTGACAAATGTGATCCCCCACCCTCTGCGCTTTCACTCCAATAGGACTCACAAGCCTGGTATTGAGGAATGAGTACATGATTGCAGTCAGAAGACCTGGGCCCCTGGATCTGGTTCTTATCACCTGTATAACCTAATGCTGGTCATCCCTTATCAATCCCCTCACCTAGAAAATGGGCTTGCTGGTAACCCCTGCTTTATGTGGTTATAAGCACAGAAGCAATCACCACACATGCATTAATTTTCTATTATTATTTTTACCTTAACAAACTTCAAAAAGACATCGTTTTCATGCACATTATTCTAGTGTGCCATTGAGGCATGTTGCCTTTACAGTCAAACTGCAGTCAAGGACCAGTGGCTGGCACAGTGCCTGCAATGCTGTCTGTTGACTGATAACTTGTCTTTTCATGTCCTCCCTTTTTCTTTCTTTCTCTCTTTTTTTAAAATTTTACATTGGTATATAGTTAATTTACAGTGTTGTGTTAGTTTCAGGTGTACAGCAAAGTGATTCAGTTATACATATACATGTATCCATTCTTTTCCAGATTCTTTTCCCATATAGGTTATTACAGAATATTGAGTAGAGTTCCCTGTGCTGTATAGTAGGTCCTTGCTGATTATCTATTTTATATATAGTAGTGTGTATATGTTGATTCCCAACCTCCTAATTTATCCCTCCCCGCCATCTTTCCCCTTTGGTAACCATAAATTTGTATTCGAAGTCTGTGAGTCTGTTTCTGTTTTGTACATAAGTTTGTATCTTTTTATTTTTTAGGTTTTTTAAAATATTTATTTATTTTATTTATTTATTTTATTTTTATTTTTTGGCTGCATTGGGTCTTAGTGTGGCACACAGGGTCTTTGTTGAGGCACGCAGGATCTTTCCCTGCGGCGTGGGCTTCTCTCTAGTTGTGGCGTGCGGGCTCCAGGGCACGTAGACTCTAGTTTGTGGCATGCGGGCTCTCTCGTTGAGGGGTGTGAGCTCAGTAGTTGTGGCACGCGGGCTTCGTTGCCCCATGGCATGTGGGATCTTAGTTCCCCGACCAGGGATCGAACCTGCGTCCCCTGTATTGGAAGGCTGATTCTTTACCACTGGGCCACCAGGGAAGTCCCTGTATCATTTTTTTAGATTCCACATATAAGTGATATCATATGATATTTGTCTTTCTCTGTCTGACTTAATTTACTTAACAAGATAATCTCTAGTTCCATCCATGTTGCTGCAAATGGCATAATTTCATTCTTTTTTATGGCTGAGTAATATTCCCTTGTATATATGTACCACATCTTCTTTATCCATTCATCTGTCAACGGACGTTTAAGTTGCTTCCATGTCCTGGCTATTGTAAATTGGGGGTCCCCAACCCACAGGCCGTGGACCGGTACCAGTCCGCAGCCTGTTAGGAACTGGGCTGCACAGCAGGAGGTGAGCGGCGGGCGAGCAAGCGAAGCTTCATCTGCCGCTCCTCATCGCTCCCCATCGCTCGCATTACCGCCTGAACCATTCTGCCCACCCCCACCCACCATCCATGGAAAAACTGTCTTCCACAAAACTGGTCCCTGGGGCCAAAGAGGTTGGGGACCGCTGTTGTAAATAATGCTGCAATGAACATTGGGGTGCATGTCTCTTTTCGAATTATGGCTTTTTCCAGATATATGCCCAGGAGTGGGATTGCTGGATCATATGGTAATTCTATTTTTAGTTTTTTAAGGAACCTCTGTACTGTTCTCCATAGTGGTTGTACCAATTTATGTCCTCCCTTTTTCATAAGTAGTGAAAGCATTGTCCTCTAGAACAGCCGAACAGTGTTAGAACAGCTAAAGCACTAAGTATGATCTCAGACCCTATGAAACTCTGGTGGTGTGTAATGGCTTGCCTGCCATGCCCCCAAATCTCATCCCTGACCCTTAGGGATAAGCAGGTGCCAGGAATCACTTCCCCACTTTGCAGCTGGGGACAGAGAAGCAAAGGCTGGAGAAGGAGCCTGCCTCATAGACTCTGTCAGAATCAGAAATGGTGTAGACATCTCTTCCCTTAAGTCTCTGACTCAGTGCTTTCTTTAGGCCAATGCCTCATATTCATTCCAGTGACTTTTCCACCATCCTTGTATAGGCTTTCTCCTCTGGCCTGAAGAAGAGAGACAGGATGCTTAAATACACACTGGCTGAGGGAGACAGACACTCAACTAGGCTTGGAGCCGTGGTAGTGAATTTGCTTTTTTGTCTCCTTGATCACTTTTCCCTGTCTTTCTAGGACTACAGCATGAGGGAATCTTCCGAGTGTCAGGATCGCAGGTGGAAGTGAATGACATCAAAAACGCCTTTGAGAGAGGTGAGGAAACAGCCTGAAAGATAAGACCGAATGTTTGCCGGCCCCCCCAGGATACTAGCTCCACGCTTTCTCCCTGAGAGGTACCCAGAGGTTAGCAAGCCAGTTTGCCTCCGTCTTCAGCCCAGCACCTTCTCTCTTGTAGACATCCCCCCACCCCCACCCAGATATGCAGGGAGGTGCCAGGGTACATCCCAGTTTCCTCCTTCTCAGCCCCATTCATCCTGCCCCTCTCCTCCAGATGATCTACCCAAACCCAAGAAGTTAACTATGATATCTGGGCAGTTTATGGCTGTATCCAGAACCCTTGGTGGCAGAGCGAATGCACCTGTTCATCTTAGCCCATTTATTATCTTGTGGGCTATTAAGGTAATGGACAAGCTTTGGCAATTTCCGTCACTGAAATGGATATATATAGTTTCAATTTGAGGTTGGTCCTATCATTAAATCTAATTACATCTGATATGAAATTTTCCATAGGGAGCTCCAGTATGATTGTTCTCCTGTAAGTAGGTGTGCTCTGTTACAGGCCAAGAGGAGAGAGAGCTAATCAGAGGGACTGGCCTCCCTGGCCTCATTTCCCTCCCCTAGGGGCTCAGTCCCAGCCTGGTTTCATGATCTCATGAGAGAGCCAATTGCTGTGTCCCATCCCCAGCCCAGAGGGAATGTCCCTGAACCAGTCTGGCACAAGCAAATTTATGTTAATGGACTTTTGTGCCCCTCCTCTGGCCCCGGGGCCCCTGAGCCTAAGCAGTCTTTGCTTTTGCTAGTCCCTGGTTGCCCTACTCATGGCCAACATGCTGGGCAGAAAGCTGATGGACTGCAATGAAGATTTGAATAGACCACTCCTTCCCCACCACCTCTGCTTCATCCTGTTTGTTTTTAGCTCTCTCACTCTCTCTTTCCTTTTTGGGGGGATTGCTTATCCTTAGGAGAGGACCCCCTGGCTGGAGACCAGAATGACCATGACATGGACTCCATAGCTGGCGTCCTAAAGCTTTACTTCCGGGGGCTGGAACACCCTCTCTTCCCCAAGGACATCTTCCATGACCTAATGGCCTGCGTCAGTAAGTATCATCCTGGCCTCAGATTGGCTTCTGGGCCAGAGCACCTCATAGCAACAGATAACAAATTTCCACAGGGTCTTTTTTTCTCATAAGCTTTCCAGTACTGTTTTCCTTTCTTCCTTTTCCTCGGTGAAGTTTCTCTTCCTTGTTGTCACTCATTTATCCACTAGTAGGGGAGGAAAAGAATGACTTTTCAGGAAGAGTCTGGATCACAAGTCAGAACTCCTGGCTTTTTTCTTTCTGATTCACTTTAAACTCTGTTGCTTCGCTGGGCTTTATCTTTCTTCATTAAAATACATTTATGTTCATATATAAGACACAGTCCTTTTCAGCTATTAGAAGCTCATGTATTAGTGCTTGTGCTTTTCATGATACAAAGGGAGAATACGTAAGTGTTACAAATATTTCCTGCTTGTTGCTTTAAATATGGCATGACTTACCTGTGAGATGTGTTCTTCTAGGAATAAAAACCTCTGCACATTTAAAAGTAGTGATATGATGTTTTCTCAGAGAGAGATAGTCCCTACTTGATCTTTAGATAAAGCAGGTATCTTAGAGGTTCTCTGCCTCTTACTCTAAAATTTAGGGCTTGAAAATCTATTCCTGGCCATTGAGGACCCCCCTCTTATTTGTTGTCCACGGAAACTTGGATTAGTATTAAGTCATTCTGGAAGCAGACGCCGTTGAAATGGTGGCTTCAGAGGCTGGAGGAGGCAACGCCTTTGAAATGGAGAAAAGTTTTTCTTCCCAGATCAACCAAGGTCTTCATCCCCCACCGCCCACCCCCGAGTTTCCAGTTTGATTCCTGAGCGCTCTCCCTCTCTGTTATTCTGAGAGAGGGACCCAGATCACTCAGGAAGCTAGCTCTCTTGTTTTATTGGTTTACTCACTATCTGTGGGAGTCCTAGTGGAAATGTGTTCTGTGGGTGACGGAATATATGCATCCCTCCTACCTTCATGTCTTTTTCCAGGACTGGGCCTAGGTGGAATACCCTAAGTGGATGGGGGTTGCCAGGACAGTACAAGATACCTTGGCTGCCCAATCCTCCCCTTGAGATGTGCTCCCGTTCTAGTACCTCCCATTTCTTTTTCATGGAGAGGCTCTCCTAGAAAATGACAATATCCACACGGCACACCGTGAAAGTGGGGAGGCGGGCCATGAGGGAAGCACAGGCCTAGGGCCATACCTGGAATTAATCTGTCCACAGCACAAGAGTTAGGAAAGTTCTCTGGTTTTCTCCCCAGATATCACTGCTTACACACGCCTGCCATTTCTTGCCTCTGACCACATTCTCCTCATCCCCACTGCAGATAAGGGAGCGGGGAAGATATGCTAGACTTGTCCAGGGGATGAGGTGATGCACGTGTGGATTGGGCAGGACAGGACCTGTGCAGCCCCTCCCTCTCCCCACATGTAGGCCCTCCAAGGCTGGGTGTCGAGCAGTCATAGCAGTTTCTGGTCAGCTCCTTGCCTGTGGTATTGTAATAAGGGGGTGGTAGATGCTCTGGGGAGCATCTCCAACCCCTTTGTGCCCAAGGAGCATACATCTTAAGTCCTGATCCACAGAAGGTTCTGGAGCCTGTATGCCCCATCACAACAGCCCCACCTCAAGGAGCCACAGAGATGGAGCTCCTTACACTGGCCCAGTGCTGTGTGGACTTGACTGGCTGCTCTCCATATTGCACCCGCTGCTAGTCAGGGCCTTCTGACCACTATTTCCTGGGATCTCAGTTACAGTGGAGGGTAACGCATGGCTTTTTTCTTTCAGCAATGGACAACCTGCAGGAGAGAGCTCTGCACATCCGGAAGGTCCTCCTGGTCCTGCCCAAAACCACTCTGATTATCATGAGATACCTCTTTGCCTTCCTCAACCAGTGAGTAGACTTCCCGGGGAGCAACTGATTGGGCCTTAGCTTCAGTCACTGGAAGTTTACATAGGGACCTGTGTTGATTCCTCCAGCCCAACAGATACTTACTGAACACCTGCTGTGTGCTGGGCACGGTCATAAGATGTAAGAATACATTGTGAAATAAGAGACAAAAGCCTGGATACCATTTGGCTCATGTTCCAGCAGAGGACATAGACAATTACAGAAACACGAGGTAGTAATAAGTGCTTAGAAGAATAAGGAAGTGTAAGTTAAGGGATCGGGGCAGAGGTGAAAGAGGGAGAGACACAGCAGAGGGGCCTTCAGCAAAGGCCTCTCTGGGGAGATGGCGTGTGAGCAGCAGCCTGAATGAAGTGAAAGAAGGAGCCACGGGGCTTCCCTGGTGGTGCAGTGGAAGAAGAAGGAGCCACGGGGATGGTCAAGGTCATCAAGCCCCAAAGTCATGGCAACAATGAGTTTAGATTTGAAGAAGCCATTGGAAAGTTTTAAGCAGAAGAGTGTTGTGATCTGATTTTTTAATATATTTTTAAAATCTGCTTCATGGAGAAGTTACCATAGAGTAATGTGGAGAGAAGCGGGAGAGACCTCACCAGAGGTTATTGTGCAGTCTCAGTCGGGAGTGGTGGTGGCTTAGACCAGAGAGGGAATGGTGGAGGGTGATGAGGGGTCAGGTGTAGGATCTATTTGGAATACAGCTTTGATAGGACCTGCTGATGGGTAGGATATAGAATGTGAGGAAAGAGAAAAATTCTACATTTTTGACATGAGCAGCAGGGAAGCCGTGATGCCATTTGTGGAGCTGGGGAAGACAAGATGTGGAAGAAGCAATCAGGACAAGGTGCTGATGTAGACATGTTAACTTGAGGTACCCGTTAGCCCTCCAGGTGGAGAGTCTAAGTAGGCAGCTGAACATAGGAATCGGATGCTCAGGGAAGAAACCTGGGGCAGAGATACAGCGTGAGGTCATTGTGTACTGATGGTATTTAGCTGGTCAGCCAGGGCGTGAGTGTAGCTAGAAGAGAGGTCTGAGGATCAGAGGGGCCTTGGGCTTAGCCAGAGTATTTCTCCCTTTCTAAGCAGTGTGTCCTCACCCAGGGCAGGCATGGAGGGCAGCAAAGACAATGAGCAAGGACGTGCTTCTCCCCTTAGGCACCTCTGTCTTTCCACGTTGCTTTCACTGCAGCATCTCCCTCAACAGCCTAGGCCAAAGTCTATCAGTGGGCAACCCGAGGGCCAGATAAGGCCCATAGATGTGTTCCCTTTAAGTCCACTCTGTCTTGAAAACATTGAACCATTTAAATATTGGGAGATTTTACTTTTTAAAAAAATCTAGATTTCTAGCTTCTCTTGAAAAAATCACTAGGTCTAGCAGCACTGGATCTGCACGCCCGCACGGCCGCAGTTCCCTGTGGAGTACGGGCTGCTGCCTAGAGGAGGTGGTCAGGCACCCACCCCCAGTTCACCACAGTCCCCAGCTCTCCCCGAAACTCCCCGATGTTGAGGTTGAATTCAGTTGCCGTTATCATCTCTCTGGCTTTATGGCTTTTCATAGAGTGGGGAAACATTTCTTTAGATCCATGAATCTATTTTTTTAAAAAAGGGAAAACAAAAAGTAGACCAAGGGGCTAGGGTGTTTTAGCTCATATTGCTTTGTGAAAATGTAGACTCTTCCTAGTGGGTTGGTCCCTACTTCAAAGAAATACAAGTTCAGAGGCCATCTCAGGAGCCTCAGCCTGCTTACAGACCAGGGTCAGCCTGACCTTGAGGCATCTGGGCTAGCAGCCCCCACCTGAGACCTTTCAGGGGCAACCACACTGTCCTCTAGCCCTGTTGCTGGCCCTGCAGAGTGACAGAGGGTCCTGGCCCAGCAGCCTGCTACTTCCATGTGGCTGTGTCTGCACCATTCATTAGCTAAGCCCTGACTCAGCACCACAACTGCCTTTAGTTGAGAACCCCTCATGACTCACACAGGGTTTCACATGCTGCCCGTTTTAGGCAGACGGAAACTCTGGTAATGACTCTCAAGACAGTCGGTCCCCTCAGGGCCACCAGGACTTGTCTCCCCTCACTGACCGATACCTGCCCTCAAAGAGCCTAGTCTGCTCCCCCAGAGCGAGGAACATGTCGGTCGTGGGTAAACAGGCAGGGGAGCAGGCAGGTCCTGGGGTGACTGTGTGTGTAAGCACAACAGCCTCATCCTGCCCACATTTTCCTCCTGCTAAGTGGAGGGGTGAGGGAGTTTGTGGGTGGGGAGAAACGGTAGAGGAAGCATCACGAGAGCTGGAGAGGGTGGCCACTGTCGAAGGAAACATGGAAAATTGCACCCATTCAAATGATGACTTTTGTTTCACTTCTTTTTCTGGTTAAAAAATGATTAACTTGCTCATCAGAGTCTTTCGTTGAAAAGATGCAGCATTAGTAACCACAGTGTTTCCTAAAATAATAAATGGAGTGCATGACACAGGCGATAGAGAAGACCACCTGCCTGCACAGGAAGGTGACAGGTGATAAGTATGCACTTATCAACAGGTGTAACCAGAGTTGGCAGGTAGCTCCTCATGGAGACTCTCCCTGGGCCCAGACTTTTAGTTCCCCTCTCCTTTGCTGTTACCTGTCCTGACAGTGTGTACTTTATTTCTGGCTATTGTCTTTTTTGGGGTTGTACACATCCTCCATCTCAAGGAACCCCCAGAACTGAGATATATGTATGGAACGCCTTACACAGTACACCAGTGCTGTGTGGACTTGACCTGGTTCCACATATATCTATATAGCTAGTGTTCAATCCACTCTATGAACCTTGGGTACATGCCTGTCCAGCAGGCCTTGTTAATTGTTAATTATTAATGTTATCCTTTCTTAGCATCTGCATTGATGATCAATTGCTGTGTAATAAATTACCCTAAAACTTAGCAACTTCAAACAATAAGCAGTTATTGTTATCTCACAGTTTCTGTGGATCAGGAATCTGGGTGCAGCTTAGCTGGGGTCTCTGGCTCCAGGTTTCTTGAGGTTGCAGTGAGTGTATTGGGGGCAGGGCTGTAGTTTCTTCTGAAGGCTCGACTGGGAAAGGATCCACGTGGTGTTGGCAGGATTCAGTCCCTTGCAGGTTGTTGGACTGAGGGCCTCCTTTCCTGGCTGGCTGTTGGTCAGAGGCCTCCATCAGTTCTGCACCACATGGGCCTCACCATAGAGCTGCCTGTGACATGGCAGCTGGCTTTGCTCCAAGCAAGTGAGTGAGAGAGTGCCTGAGAGAGCAGCCAGTCTTTGTAACCTAATCTCAGAAGTGACGTCCCATCACTTCTGCCGTACCCCATTCACTAGGAGCGAGTTACTAAATCTAGCCCACACGCAAAGGGAGAGAACTACACAAGGGCATGAATACCAGTAGGCAGGGACTGTAGGGTTCATTTTAGAGGCTGCCGGCCACAGCATCTGTACTACTCAGTGGGTTTTCACCCTGAAACAAAGGGCAGGTAGCTCCCCTTCACTGCCGCTGACTCTGCTGCTTGCCTTTTGAAACCTGATTTCTTCAGATGTCAAACAATATAGACTTTTAGTCTCTTGCTAATCAAGCGAGGTCCATAGACCAGCAGCATCAGCATCATCAGGGAGATTGTTAGAAATGCAGAATCTCAGTTCCTCCCCCACCCCACCCCCAATGACCTATGAATCAGAATCTGTATTTTGACAAAATCCCCTGATGAGTCATAGGCACATGAAGGTCCGAGAAGCATCACTCTACATCCTCAAATATTGCTCCATAATCTGAAAGAGGGAATTGGTGGTGCTTCTTTCACTGTTAAGGCACCTCAGCTGCTCTCCAGAAAAGCTGAGTCTTCCTCCAAACTTCAGCATCTCAAGTGCCTCCCAGTTTGGAAAGATTCTGTCTGTGCTGTTCCTCTGACTTTCACAAGGAGTGTTTTAGCTTCTGTATGAAAATGGACAAGTAGAATTGTGGCTGGATTGTCCTAGAGACTCACAGATGCTCATGTATTTATTCACTTATTTACTTAACATATATTTATTAAGCATTTACTGTGTGCTAGGCCCCATTTTACTTGCTGGATATCTAAGGTTGCACCAAACAGTCAAGGTCTCTGCCCTCATGGAGCCTGTGTAGCACATAGAACTGGAGGAAGACAGGCAAAACTGATAAGAACACATGTCATGGGACTTCCCTGGTGGCACAGTGGTTAAGAATCCACCTGCCAATGCAGGGGACATGGGTTTAAGCCCTGGTCCGGGAAGACCCCACATGCCATGGAGCGGCTAAGCCCATGAGCCACAACTACTGAGTCTGTGCTCTAGAGCCCGTGAGCCACAACTACTGAGCCCATGTGCCACAACTACTGAAGCCCACACGCCTAGAGCCCGTTCTCTGCAAGAAGAGAAGCCAACGCGATGAGAAGCCAGCTCACCACAACGAAGAGTAGCCCCTGCTCACTGCAACTAGAGAAAGCCTGCACACAGCAGTGAAGACCCAACACAGCCAAAAAGAAAGAAATTAATTAAAAAAAAAAAAGAAAGAAGAACATACGTCATATGTCAGAGGATAAGGGCTGTGGAGAAAATTAAAGCATGTTACGGGGGTGCTTCCCTGGTGGCACAGTGGTTAAGAATCTGCCTGCCAATGCAGGGGACACGGGTTCGAGCCCTGGTCCGTGAAGATCCCACATGCCACGGAGCAGCTAAGCCCGTGCGCCACAACTATTGAGGCTGAGCTCTAGAGCCCATGAGCCACAACTACCGAAGCCCACGTGCCTAGAGCCTGTGCTCCACAACAAGAAAAGCCACCACAATGAGAAGCTTGCGTACCGCAAGGAAAAGTAGCCCCTGCTCGCCACAACTAGAGAAAGCCGGCGTGGCAGCAACGAAGACCCAAAGCAGCCAAAAATAAACAAACAAACAAATAAATAAATAAAGCATGTTAGGGGACTGGAGAGTGTAAGGGGTGGGTGGGAGGGTTTCCTCTTTAATATACAGTGGTCAGGGACGCCTCACTGAGCAGGTGACAGTGGGCAGTGGTGTAGGAGGAGGACCAAGAGGGAACGGTGTCCCAGAAGCCACATAATGTGTTTCAAGGAGGGTGTGATAACTGGGATAACGTGATGACAGGTCAGCTAAGAAAAGGACTGAGAACTGATTTAGCAGCATAGATGTCACTAGTGACCTTGATGGGCGTTGTCTTGGTGGAGGAGGAGGGGCAAAATCCTGATGGTGTCAGTTCAAGCGAGAAGGGGTGCTGATGCTGGATAGATAAAATGTGGTAGATCCGTACAGTGGGGTCATATTCAGCTAAATGCTACTGGACTGTACACTTTAAAATGGTTAAAATGGTAAATTTTCTGTTGTGTGTATCTTACCACGATAGAGGGGTTGGGGGGCCACACAGGAAGAGAGTAGGTGTGTGAATCTGCTAGGGCTGCCATAACAAAATACCATAGACTGGGTGGCTTAAACAACAGAAATTTGTTTTCTCACAGTTCTGAAGTCTGGGAGTGCAAGATCAAGATGCCAGCAGGGTTGGTTTCTGGGGAGACCTGTCTCCTTGGCTTGTAGACAACCACCTCACTGCGTCCTCACGTAGCCTTCCTTCTGTGCACACGCTGGGAGACGGAGCTCTGCTCTCTTTTCCTCTCCTTATAAGGACACCAGTCCTGTAGGGTTTGGGCCCCACCCTTATGACCTCATTTAACCTTAATTACCTCCTTAAAGGCCCTGTCTCCAAATACAGTCATTACAGTCAAGTTAGGGCTTCAACATATGAATTGGGGGGCAGGGAGGACACAGTTCAGTCCATAACAGAACCAGTGAAGAAGAACCAGAGAATCAGAGACAACTCTCAAAGAATTTTATTATAAAGAGAAGAGAATGGGACAGTAATTCAGCGTGGATATAGGCTTAAGAGAGAATTTTGTTTTTAAGATGGGTGGTATTGCTGCACATTGGCATGCTAGCAGGGGTGACCCCATAGAGAAGAACTGATGATGGAGCAGAGAGCAAGGTAATTGCTGGAGTGCTATTCTTGAGGAGGTGACAGGGGATGGGATTGACTGCATAGGGAGGAAGGCAAGTCAGTTAATAGACGTGGGAACATGGAAGTTGGGGACAGGTGGCTTTATAGGCAAGGGGAGTGAGGGAGTGCCTTTGAAGGGCCATCAGGAAGAGTCAGCCACAATTACCTTCCACTTCTTATCTCTTAAGGAGCCTTTTGGGAAAGTCTGTTAAACCATGGACTTACAGATTCTCAACCCCACGTTTTGCCTGGGGCCATGGTGAATAATACAATTTCTCTTCATCCCTTTCAAACCTGAAATCAACCCTGATGCATAATATCTTACCCATGGTCTGTTGGTTGTTGCCAAATCAAACCCCTGGAGGCCGTGAAGTTGAAGGTTTTTAAATGGAAATGTCATATGTTTAAAACAGTGTGTTCAAAGCTTCGTGTTCTCCCCGAGGATTTAAGATTTTGATTTGGGGATGCAGAGCCCTCAGCTTGTTAGATTATGCCTGTCAGGAGAAGAAGACAGTGGACACCTGTAAGTCAATTACTGCCAAACGTCAGCGGCCCTGCTTTCCATTCCCTGACTGGAATCAAAGGTCCTATGTCAAGAAGCAAACAGGACATTAGAATGACAGAAAATATTTCTTGAACATCACCTATGTGCCAGGCACAGTGCTAAGTACTTTGCACATATTACCTCGTTTAATCTTCACAACAGCCCATCAAGGGGGCACATAATTGCCCCCATTTTATGAAGAAACTAGGGAACTAGTACAAAACGATGGTAAGCAGTGGAGCTGGGACTCAAAACCAGGTCTGCTTGACTCTAAAATTCTTGGGATGTTTTGTTTTTCTTTTTAAATGTAATCAGAGATACAAATGTGCATCATTTTTTTAACATCTTTATTGGAGTATAATTGCTTTACAATGTTGTGTTAGTTTCTGCTGTATAACAAGGTGAATCAGCTATATGTATACATATATCCCCATATCCCCTCCCTCTTCTGTCTCCCTCCCACCCTCCCTATCCTACCCCTCTAGGTGGTCACAAAGCACCGAGCTGATTTCCCTGTGCTGTGCTGCTGCTTCCCACTAGCTATCTGTTTTACATTTGGGAGTGTATATATGTCAATACAACTCTCTCACTTCGTCCCAGCTTCCCCTTCCCCCTCCCCGTGTCCTCAAGTCCATTCTCTACATCTGCGTCTTTATTCCTGTCCTGCTCCTAGGTTCTTCAGAACCAACAAATGTGCATCATTTAAAAGTAAAAAGTCCAGAAAAGTGCATGATGAAAAACAGGTTTCCCACACCAATCCTGATTTTCTCATTCACCCCAAAACCCACTACACTGGACCTTTTTAAGGTGCTCAAAAGAGGATGAGTTCAAATCAGTTAGGAAAGTTCACTCGTGTTATGGACAGAACCTAAAGAAATACAGTACAGTTCTTAGAGGAGATGGCATATATAGAAGTCGATACCAAAAAAACATTTTTTTTAAAGAGGGAGCTGTTACCAGTATTATCCATTTTAGATATTTCTTTAAAATTAAAAATCCAGTGTTTGAGGTCTTATACTAGGTACAGCCTTCAGAGTCTTCAAGGATTATTAGCACCATTATATTATATACAGAATTGTGTGCATTTGTTATGTGCTCATATATGAATTTCCCTGGGGAAAGAATCCTTAGTTTTCGTCAAATTCTTGAAGGAGCCTGTGTCCCTCAAGTAGTTAAGCACCATGGCTTTACCCTCAGAACTTAGGTGTTCCAGTAGATTGGAAGAGAAAGAAGGATCTCAGTCTGTATTTTAATGGGAATAAGAAATGGACCTGGACCCATGAGAAGTGGACCCCAGTGCACGAACACAGGTCCTCTCTGGCCCTGGTCATTGTAGCCACCTAGGAGTTGAGCAGCCCTTGCCTTAGAAGGCCGGGCAAGATTCCTCTTCTCTCAGTGAGCTTAGACTGGGACCCTCAGGCCTAGAGTTTATCTCCCTTTGACCACCAGGCTTCCCAGAAACTACTGCTTTTCTTCCATGTTACCAAAACGTTGTCAGATCACACTAAAGAAACGGGCTTCCTCCTGCTTGTCCCTCCATGACACAAGGAACCAGCCAGCCTGGGATAAACTACAGTTTTAGCCCCGTGACACCTCATGCCTCCGTTGTCCCTGCTAAGGTTCCCAAGCTAATTATCTCTCCTGTCTCTCTCCAGTTTTTATTTGACCAAGAAGTAGACTTGGAAACTTATACCAGCCTTTTCTGAATCTCTGCTCTCTTTTAACTCAAGAGCCAGAGAAGGATTATAAAATTAAATCTTTAAAACCTCCTATGAAGCAGTCTGGCCACTGAGATCCATCAACTCACCCATCTCAGGCCTCCCTGCATCTGACCGGGTCCTACAGAGCAGTGGTTCTTAGCCATGACAGTTGTTTGTCACTGTCCCACTTCATTGTCCCACTTCACATGTTCTGCAGTGATTCTCTAAGGGTACCGGGGACGTATCTGAATCTTCAGTGAAGGAGAGAATCATTGAGATAGAGACCAGCTTGGGCATTTGAGTCTGGATGCTGGATACACTAGAAGTAAACTCTGCTCAATTCTGAAGAACAGCTACTCAGATGAAGACAGCTGAGTCCCAGGCCTCTGGCTCAGCACCATGGCTTTGGTATCCTCTCAAGATCTGTCAGAATCCAGGTGCCCACGAGGGAGGCAGAACCCCACAGCAGAGCTCACGTTTCTGCAGACTCCTAGGGGCAGGGTACATCCAGAGCTAGCCCAGCCTTCAGTGCGTGGACAGACAGACCAGTGGGCACTCACCACTGAAGGGCTTGGGTCCTTGGCTAGGGTTGGAGGTATGGCTGGAGCAGCTGCTGGCTGGAAAGGGGGAGTTCCTGGAATAAAATACCCAATAATGAAGTCAGACTGCGTCCAGGGGAAGCCTGAGCAGGAGCTGAGCTACATGCTGACCTTTTCCTGAATAAATCCTCAATGTAATAGCAGAGGAGGATATTATGAAAATGGAAAACAATTGCACTAGCTGTTCCAGGAAGAAATTCATGGGCTTGATGGAATACAAAAGCTAATCGGTTGGCTATTTTTAAAAATAAGTCTAGAGCTTAGAATGGAATATCCCTAATAATTTGATTATTTTGCCATTCAAGAAGGTACACAACGCACAATGCCTGCGTCTTCTGACCGTGTCATTACCAGGGCAGCCCGAGGGACTCCGTCTGTTCTGTCAGCTTAGTGGGTTGGTCTGTGGGAGCGTATCCAGCTCTGCAGAGTGGTGTGTCCTCAAGGCAGGGTGGATTTGGTGGATATGGTCTAGGGTTGGGGTGGCGATTGGGGGGTAAGTAGGATTTGAACAGGGAACTAGAGAAAGAGGAGGGGTGAGATCTGCAAGGAGGGACCCCCACTTTCCCTTCCCTTGACTCCTGAATGACTGTCCTGGTGCTCATTCTCTTCTCCCCCTACCAGCTTTCTAGAAGGGCTCTGATGCCCAGAAAAGCAGGTGGCCGTTTGTGGTGCTTCTGTTCTTGCTCCTGGCAGCGCCTCCTGTGATTGTGTTTTCTGGGCATTCATGCGAGTGCTTTTCAGCTTGCCCCCTTTTCCTTCTCCTCCAGTTTATCACAGTTCAGTGAAGAGAACATGATGGACCCCTACAACCTCGCCATCTGCTTCGGGCCCTCGCTGATGTCAGTGCCTGAGGGCCATGACCAGGTGTCCTGCCAAGCCCACGTGAATGAGCTGATCAAAACCATCATCATCCAGCACGAGAACATCTTCCCAAACCCTAGGGAGCTGGAGGGCCCCATCTACAGCAGAGGAGGGAGCACGGAGGATTACTGGTAGGGGGCTCAGGGTTGGAGGAGGGGAAATGTCACCAACGCGCACTGGCGTGGGGGCCAGATGGCCAAGCGAGACCGAGGGAAACACCCAGATCCTCCCCACCTCCCACTCCGAGGCACTTCAGGCTGCCAGGATCAGGGGTTGCTGTAGGCAGGGCCCCACCTCGACCCAAACTACTAAGTGCCACTTCAGGCTGCCTCCTTTTTTACGAGTTCTGAGTGATGAGACACCATTCTGAAAGATAATGACAGCAATAACAGGAACATTAATGATCTCCAGGAAAGGAAATTTGATCAGGTTGTACGCAGAACTGCTGTTCATCAGGCAGCAGTGTCTCTCTGGCTCCTGCTCGGAGCTGGCTATTGTGAGAAGAACAGTCCTGCGTCCCAGGGAATTTCTGTCTTATTGGGAAGATTTCAGATATGAAGAGTAATGTCCTGACAGTGAGTTTATACAATGATAATTTAATAATGATCTCAGACATTTGTGACGAGAAAGCGGGGTAAGGTCCATTTTCAGCAGGTTAGGCCCAGTGCCCCACTGAAGCAGGTTCGTCATGACTTCACCTGGAAACAGATATAAAAGGAATCCCTAGGGCACATCTTTGCTAGACCCTTCCGTTAGACAAATAACAGATTTCCATTTTACAGATTAAGTCATTGCAATCTAGAGAGGCCAGGGACAATCTCTGAGGCCACCCCAGTGGTGGGGATCCCAGCCCTGACCCTTTGACTGTCAGTGCAGGGTACCACCCACTGCCCCACACTGCCCCCATCGTGCCACTTACAGGGTCATTTTCCCAGTAAACGCAAAGACAACTGCCTCTCTCTTTTACTCCCTAACATCCCTTACCTCTTCCTCCTCCTCCCTTTCCCTTCTTCCCCTAAACAGTGTTTCAGCCTGGGCTGAAAGCATAAGCCAGCCCAAATCGGATTCCATCTGAATTCAACATCTGGAAGCAATTCAGCCAGCCCCATTGCTATGGACTGAGGTAGGGGAGGACAGGGGAGGTTGCTTACTTAATGAGAGGCCAGTCAGTCCATGCTTCTCCCTGATCCCCACAGAAGGAGCCTCCAGCCCAAGGAGTGAGGAAAATGCTATTCACGTGTCTGTGAACATAAAAATACCACTGACGTCGCTGAGTCCGGTCTTCTCTGCTGTCCTGTAGATCCCGGCATCTGAGGCTGAGCTGGAGAAATCTAGGCTCACCAGCTCGGAGAGAAAGCTTCCGGTCACTGACAGATGGCTGGTGGGGACTAGGGGTGTTGTTCAGGTCTCAGCCTACTGGCTGGTGGGCTCCAGGGAGCTGTCCTTGTGCATGTGACTTGGAGAGTTGGTTTCCCTTGCATGAGTGTTGAAAAGCTGTGGAACCGATTCCTGCTTCACCTGCCTTCTCACATATCAAACTGCTGCAGGCTCTGGACCCATTCCAGGACACAGAGCCCCACCTCATGGCCCGGTGCAGCAGGGCCCTGGTAGGGCTCACCGGGCACAGATGGGAGGGCACCTTCCTCTCAGTTCTGCCCAAGGTCTTCTCCAAGCACAACAGCACCACCACCCCCCCGCCCCATTGGTTGTGCATCTGCCATTTATTAGCAGCCTCTGGGAAAACCACAAGGTTAGTCAGGGCCTGTTACTACCACAGACTGGGTGGGAGGCCAGAAGCACCCCAGGATCAAGAGTAAATGACCTTGGGTAGGAGGGACCATCTGACTGCTGGGTTCATAGCCACTCAGAAGGCTCCCAGCCTCTCCATTGGAAGAGAGAGAAGTGCCAGCGAAGTGAGCTAAGATGGATGAAGGAGGGGAGGGAGGGGTGGCAAAGGGGGAGTCAGAGCCCAAGTATACTGGAGATGGGCCAGGAGACCAGAACAGCCAGGAAGAGGGAGCACCAGGCCGCTTGGCCTCCCCGCAGCCCCACTGCACCATGCTTACCAGCCCTGAAACCGGAACCCAGTTTTCCAGGACTGCCTGCGGTGTAGCATGCTGGGCTGCTTCTGAGACCACAGGTGTCAGGGAGGCTGGGGTGTGCGTGTGGAATGAGAGAAGCATAGCATTTCAGGGCTAGAAGGGACCTTATAAAGCATCAGCTTGTCGTTACCTTAGAGCAGCGGTTTTCAAAGTGGGGTCCCTGGACCAACGGCACCTGCCTCACACGGGCTGATTAGGAATGCAAGTGCCGCAACTCCACCCAGACCTAGTGAATCAGAAACTCCTGGAGTGGGTGAGGCAGTCTCTTTTTAACAAGTAGTCCAGGGCTCCATGAACTTTGGGAGCTGCCGCCTTAGTGGACGGCCAGAGAAATGAACTCAGAGGTCTGGGGAAAAGTGAGCCTTTGCCCTGCACACCCCTGGGGTCCCAAGGGTTTCCAGAATGTCACCAAATTCATTCAGAGGGTTTTGAGGCCCAGAAAACAGTGAGAAAGTGTGCCCACATTTTCTGATAAAGAGGAATCCCTGTTGATGTTCTCCCATAATATTCTCTGGGGTCTGGAGAGCCTCCTTGGAACTGCCTTGCTTCACACGGGGTGAGTTCTAAATTAGTCCCCTGGTCTTTGAGGAACTTTCTAGGAGTGAAGGACCCGTCCACTGAGGAGGGAGAGGCTGTAGGCTCAAAGGTAGAAACTGAAGCCAGGATGTGGGGTTGAGGGGTGATGGTGCTTCCATAAAACTGCCTGGAAAGTCTCACTTGTTACTACCTACTGCCAGAGGAAGAAACTTTAGAAGTGAACAGTGTTTTTCTCTACTTTTCAGGGAGTCAGAACTTCCTGGTGCCCCTCCCCATGCACTCTGAGGTCCAAGAGATCAGGAGTAGAAATGACTTTCCTAATAACTTCCCTGCTCATTCTCGATTCTCCGCCCTGGGTAATTTTAGGCTCCATGAATTCTGTCAAGAACTTGACCCAGCTCTCATCCGCTGCCCTCTTGCAGTGTCCAGCCCACGGCAGACTTTCTTCCCCTGCTTGTGTTTCCCACTCATTTCTATGACTCACCTCCTACTTTCTCACCAGTACTAAACCACAAAGCAGCCAGAGGCATCAAGCAAAATGAGAAAGAAGGAAAGAAAGCACTGCTTATTAATCACTCCCTCTTAGTTCATTGAATCCTAACACAACTCTGTGAGATATATAGACCATTATCCTCGATTTATAGATTAGGTAGCTGAGGCTGAAAGAGATTAAGTAATTGCACAGGGTCGCACAGCTACCAAGTGTCAGAGCTGGTTTTCGGATCCAGTTGTATCCGATGCTAAAGCCCAGTGTTTCCCTTCCGCCATGCTCCCTTGAGGAACTAATTCACCTAGAGAAATAGCCCTTGAGGAGCTAAGTTGTTCCGTATTTTCGAAAAGATTTATAAGTTCAAATGGGGTTCCTCTTGTGTCAAGATGTTGTAAGTCCCATGTAGTCTCAAGTAGTTTTTGTAGCAGGAGCTAGCCTAGAGAATCCCGAGAGCCTTACATTTCATTATAAGCATCTGTCTGGAGTATGTGATCAGGATCTAGAGAGTGTAGGGTAGATCCCATGTCCAAGGAAGCTGTGTGAAAGAGAAGACAAGAATTTTGTAAGCAAATGCTGAGGTCCCAGTTACTCTTGGTTCTGTTGCAGTGACAGCCCTCACGGAGAGACTACCTCGGCTGAAGACTCAACCCAGGATGTGGCCACAGAGCACCACACAAGTGATGACGGTATGAGGCCCCACTTGGAGTCAGTGGGACTGTGGGGTGGTGAAGCAGAAAGGAGAGATTATAGATCCTGTGCCCCTGATGACCCTTCCCGTCCAGCAGTCCCCTCAAGACGAGCAGGGAGCTCTCCTGCCTCCCAGCTTCATTCCTTCCCTTTCTTGGAGAGACAGCCTACCTTCTCAAATAGAGTGGTCTCTGTATTAAACCAGAGATGAAGAGCTAGACCTTAGCCCTTCACTCTTCTCGCCCCACCTCACTGCCCCTCGTCCACCTCCCAGCTCTTTGTCTCATCTGGCTGTCTCACCAGCGTACTGTCAGTCCCTTGTCATGGCCCAGACTCCTGCCAGGTAGCTGGAGACCAAAGGGAAGGAGAGCTCATTTGAAAAACAGAGGGCCCAGGGAATAGTGAAGCTGGGTGCCAAGAACCCAGCAGAAGCAAGCCAGAGGGGGATGGGAGTCAGGATGCAGAAACCACATGCTCTCACGCCTGCCGACTGGAAAAATTGACCCTTTCCAAAGCACAGACATGCGCTGCGCAGCCTGGCGTGTGTGCGTCAAGAGCTGGAATGCACAGCTGTCGTCCGTGGGCCTCGGCGGTGCCCATGATTTATTAGGGTCTGTCCAGCCAGCACATTCCCCCTCCTGCCAACAGTTCTACACCTCCATTTCTGGATTGCTTGGGCTCTGGAAGTCTCAGCAGCTGACAAGGGGCCTCAGAATTTTCTGGGCGCAAGAACAAAATGGCACAGACTGTGGTGTTCCCTGCTCCCTGCCTTGCTATGAATTCTGCAATCCTAGGCCAGCTTTTAAAGGAGAAAAAGAAATTAGAATTGCTGATTTTGTTCTTAAGGTCAGATGGATCAATATGATAATTTACCACACAATGGGAAGGGATTTGGTGAACCAGGGAAATTCGTATTTGATTAGAGCCTACGTGTGCCCAGCACTGCTAGGGGCTTTATATGTCTTATCTCTTAATCCCTAGTGAAATTGATAGAGCTGCTATTTAATAGTTAAGAAAACTGAGGCCAGAGAGGTCGAGTGACAAACCTGCAGCTGTATGGAACTGACATTGGGATATTTAGACAGGCCCCCTGTAGTGAAGTCCCCAGCCCTGCCCATTCAGGAGCAGACCCACCTGCCCCTGCTGTCTAGGCATAGTCTTGTTTGTAAGTAACCTTTCTCTCCACTACTCAGAATATCTGATTTTAACCCTGGGTTCCTGATGTGTGGGAGCCTTCTTTTTGCTCTCTGACCTCTACCTGCACCCCAGAACAGATAATGACAACGATGACAATAATAACGGTGGCTGACACGTATGTAGCACTTAACTGTGGGCCCACACAGTTCTGAGCACTTTTACAAATTGTTATTTGTTGACTCATCATACCAACTTCCTGAAAAAGGCACTATTATTATCCTCATTTTATAGATGAGGAAACGGAAGCGCACACAAAAGTAAAAATACGTTGCCTTTGCGCACCCCTTTTAATTTTCAAATCACTGACATGTGCATTTTTCCATGTATTGACCACAAAATATATTTCCTTATTTTGCTCCTTGGAAAGTTGATTGGGCAAGTTATTTTCTCTTTATAGAGACTAAAAGCTCATGTTCTAGTAGGGAGAGTGGATAATGTAAATAAATTATTCAAAGTACAATATGTTAAAAGTGTTCTAAATTAATGGAGTTATTTTATAGTCAGAAAGGAAGTAATGCTTACAAGTACAGTATGGCATGAAGAGCTATGGGAACACCAAGGAAGTTAGTAGAGGAAGCAGGTGATGTTTGAGTTGTGATTCAACGTGTTTCATCAGGTAGGTGACAGAGAGGGATTCCAGGTGGAGGGAACAGCATGAGCGAAGGCAAGGAAGGGCATACAAGTGCTTTCAGGGGTTTGCACAGTCTGCTCAGGAATACCTGCTTTATAGATCATCCGTGACTTATTTTCACACTAGGTTATCTACCCACCACTGTAAGTTCAGCTAACTGGGCTCTTCCACCCAGTTTCCTGAGTCTGTGAGTCCCAACAACATGTGTTTCCTTCTTTTCCACCCCTCTCAGAGTGTGAGCCCATCGAGGCCATTGCCAAGTTTGACTACGTGGGCCGGACAGCCCGAGAGCTGTCCTTCAAGAAGGGGGCATCCCTGCTGCTCTACCAGCGGGCTTCCGACGACTGGTGGGAAGGCCGGCACAATGGCATCGACGGACTCATCCCCCATCAGTACATCGTGGTCCAAGACACGTACGTTAGGCCCCCTGCACCTTTAGGGGTCCCTGGCCGCACTGTGGGAGTGAGACTTTATTTCTGGAGCCCAGGAGGATGAGGGAGACCAACCCCTAGGGGGCGCCGACACAGTCCTGAAGTGTCACGGTTCCTTTGAAGGGCCCCCCAGACTCAGAGACTGAGTGGAGAATTGTTTTTTCATCTCTCCACTCTCTACTCCCCTGCCAATCACATCTCCACCACCCTCCCCGACCCCCAGTCATTTTAGAAACTTGCCAGCCAGCGCTCATCCACATTTATACCTGATGAGTGATAATGAGGGGTTATTATTTGACCACTTATATATCCTTTCTGGAAAGATCAGGTTGGGAAAACATTTTGATTTTTCTGTCTTTTTTTTTTTTAAAAACCTGATGGCACTTTTCCACTTGCAAATGAAAATGTTGAGTTCATTTTCTAGTAGAAATCTAGCTTAAGCAGCCTTGTGGAAATAAACCAGTTCATTTAACCCAGATGAGGTTGACTTGGAGAAAGACAAGGGAGAGGAGGGGAAAGGATATCGGGGAGCAAAGGGAATGTGGACTGGTTCCAGAGAGACTTCATCACACGGGCTGTAGGTTGGTTCCTGCTCTTTGAAGCAATGTCTTTGCATCAGGAAGGCTTTTCCCCGTGGCCCCTCAAACCTGCCTCCCTGCCCCATTGCCCTGCCTCTGACCCCGACTCCCTCCCCTCGGATACGATGCTGTCCGCATTTTTAGTCCTTCCCTTAATATTATTTTTTAAAGGTTGATATCCTGAATGAGTCTGCACCCTCCCAGCCTCTCCCAGGCTCGTTCTGCGGGGAAATCCTCCCTCTGTTGATAACATCGCATACCTGGTGGCCATCTGTGCGTGGACAGGACCCTCCCAAATTTAGCATTATGACTTCACTCCAGGACCGAGAGAAGATGAATTGTGGGGCAGAAGGGGCTTTCTTTGTCATCAGTAGCCAGAGGGGCCGGGAGAGCCGTGGAGAGACCTGGGACCGGCTTGGACGCTCTAAGCAGGGCTAGATGCGCTACGACAGAGTGTGGCGGTGTCCTGCCTCAACGCCGGCATCTCCAGAGCCACGGCAGAGCTGACTGCCCTTGCCCAGCTGTGCTTGGGACCTGAGCACATAAACGGCCACCTGGACCTCCTGCAGGAGGTGGCCCCGGGCACAGCTGCCCCGGGAAAGCAGCGAGGGGTAAAGGCAGACACCTCGAATCCAGGAGTCCCCTAGCCCAGCTTTCGGAGGATCTGAGGACCCCGCAGAACTCAGCAGGGTTATTTATTTTTATTTAAATGACCCTCCAAAGGCCCGTAGCTTTCCTTGCCTCCCGCGCTCCCAGAGCCCAGCCAGGCGTCGCTGCTGCCGCAGAACCACTGTGGGGTCGCGTGTGTGTCGGGGGGGCCATCTTGCCGATTTAACACTGCTTTTGTGTTGTTGTTGTTTTCCCCTCCTCCCTGCCTGCCTGCCCCTTCTCCCCCAGCGAGGACGGTGTCGTGGAGAGGTCCAGCCCCAAGTCTGAGATTGAGGTCATTTCTGAGCCACCTGAAGAAAAGGTGACAGCCAGAGCGGGGGCCAGCTGTCCCAGTGGGGGTCATGTAGCCGATATTTATCTTGCAAACATCAACAAGTAAGCTCTGCTTTTCATTTTCTGCTCCCCTGAATGACTTGCGACACCCCGCCTCACCCTCTGGCCTAACCGCCCTCTCCATCCCTGTGCTGCATCCCCCCGCTTCCCGGCCCGACAGCTTGCATGTGCTCGTGGCTGCTCCAAGGTGAACAGGGCCAAGGAAACATCCATAGGCCTCGTCAGCAGGCCCAGGTCTCCGGCTAGCGGCCGTCACGCTAAGGACGGGTGTGCCCCTCTGTCCCCGCAGCGTCTGTCCGCTCAGACCTTCCTAGCCATCTAACTGCTGAAACTTTGGCCAAAGCTGTAGTCACTTCAGGCAACTTGGTTTTGTACCGTTTCTCAGAGGTGCCTTCTTTTTTCCAATTCTGACTCAAATAATCATCTTTGATGTCTTCCTTGGCCCTTGTCTGTCCAAAGATCCAGAGTCTCGTGCATCTTCTACCAGGTTCACGTCACCCCAGATGGTTTATTTAGATATCACGTGTCTGTTTCTCCCTCATCCTGCATTCGCTCCCCTGGAGGAAAGGCGACTACTACCCCCACCAACCCCCACAAGGAAAGCTTTGTCCTGAGCTCTTTCTTCACTGTCTAACCCCCCCCAGCTCCCTTTTCTCTTGCCCTTTCACACCGGTAGAAATAATTTGCCCTTTTTTTCCCCTATTGCTTTGGCCCTGTGTATTATCCTTCCCTGTTAGTCCCTTTGCAGATTCCCACTTCTGTCCAGCAGGCTCGTAACTGTGCCCCCCAGCTTTCACAGTGGCTGTTAGCAACATCCTGGGGTTTTAACTCCACCCACACCCGATCTGGCCGTCTAGAGGGATTCCACGCCTGTGTGCTGCTGCGTCCCCTAGAGACATTCAGGTTATTGGAGAACTAATCTCATCTCAAGGGGCCAGACACCAAGCCCCAAAGCCTACAGACCTCTTTCCGCCAGACCCTGAACCTTGGCCCAGTGCCAGCAGGATGACAAGCCCCAGGGCACTCCCGATGAATATGGATTGGAGATGATGTACAGTTTTTATTCCCCTCTGGCTTTGGAGGAATGAGATGATTTGCACATTGAAAACCTGTTAACCGTAGCCTCTGGACACTGAAACTGGAAGGAGAATAAAAGATGCTTGTTGTTTTTAAACTGCACCAGGTCGCCCAGATCTCTTGGCTTTTTTCCAACCAGACGGTAGCAGGGGGAGTGTTTGGGGCACGTGGTTCTTTTCCATCTCTTTCACTCTCTACTTAGTAAAGTAGCTGATTCAGCGCCCTTGGTCAGTGTAGTTACAATTTCAGTCAGACCGGTAAGAAAGATCGAGGATTTAATTTATTTCCCTCCAGCATAGTGCCCTGTTAGGGGGGCCAGCTAGTAAAAAGTTAACTGTGGGCTAATGACATTTTCTTCATTATTTACAAGTCTACGTTAATTATAAGCCTATAATCATAAGGTTGTAAGCCTGTAATTAACCCAGAAACCAAGGCGAGGTTGGTGGAGAGAGAGTTAGCTAATTAGTCGGGTACAGATATTTAAGCCATCATATATTTGTTGCCATTTGTACAAAGGAATTGTAGAGAGTAATACCTTGGATACTCAAAAGATGAACATCTGGTAGAAAGTCAAGGCGGTTCCCGTGAACTCCTTGGTTGGTGGTATCAGGATGGGGTCTTGGAGGACGTGGTCTGCCCAGACGCCAGCTGGTCCGTGGGTGAGCAGCCGCCCCCCGGGATGTCTTGCCCTTAGGACTGATCGGCCTTCGAGCCACACCACCGGCCCCACACAGCTCTCCTCCCGAGCTCCTTCTCTCTCCTGAGTACCCTGGGTTCTCTCTCACCCCTGGACCTTCACATCTGCTGTCTCCTCACCTGGTCGACTCCTCTCCCTTTGAGATTCAGTCCAAAGATTTCTTTTTAGGGAAGCCTTTCTGACACCCCTGAATTCCTCAGGGCTGAGTTAGGTGCCCTTATTCTGTATTCCCGAGGCAGTCTCAGGACACAAGCTGCGCTTGGATCTCCCACCAGGCTGAGCTCCTTGAAACCAGGAACTCTATCTTCCTCCCTCTATATCCCTGGGGCCTGGCCCACACCAGCCACTCCATAAATCTGCCTCCTTAGCAGTTTGGGCCTTGTAAGTCAGCCCTCCTTACAAGAAGGAAAAAGGAAATCAGCAAGGAGTTATCAGGGTGCGGCCTCTCAGTTCAATTCCACACATTTACTGAGCGCCTCCTATTGTGCCAGGTACGCCTGACGCTTATTCAGGGACAAATAAGATGGTCCCTGGCCTCGGAGCTCACAGTCAGGCAAGGTGAATACCACAGAGACAAGTCACTAAAAAGTGGTTCCATAGATGCACTGAAGGAACAGAAGGGGGAGTGATCAAGTCTGCCTGCCCGTGGGGGAGGGAGGTCAGGGAAGAATTTGCAGAGGAGGAAAAGTCATTTCAACTGGACCTTATAAGACTCTGCGAACATCCTTTATCCACTGGAGAGTGGCTGACCCCCAAGGCTAAAGCTGCTGAGCAGGCAGCCTCACGGAGTGGCTACTGTGTGCCAAATCCCGAACCGGGCCCCGGGCATGTATGATGAGGAAGACCTCCGCAGTGGCCCTGCCCCAAGGACCAGCTCCTTATCTTCAGGTCCTACCCCTTCCCTTCTTCCGTCCTCAACTCCCACCTCAGCCTCAGTGGCCCTTAGTAGATTCAAGTTCAGAGCTGCCCAGCTGCCATCCCAAACCAGAAGTGTCATTGCCTCTTAGATTAGGTCCTATAGTATCTGATTCCAAGAGATAATGAAATTATTCAAAAGTGGGCAACACCCATATGAATAAGATTCTGCCAGACCATTTCATCTGAGAGCTTTAGTGGTCTGAAACAGATCGACTCAGAGCCAGGCTTCAGCCCAGTGCTGGGTGACTTAGGGTCACGTAGATGTATTTCCACCCTAGAAAATGCACAAACGTGACCCGAACTCTGCAGCATTGCAGCCTCTTGAAAAATATTCTGTTCCATGTCTGCAGAATAAGCAACAACAGCCTCTTGCCAAAGCCCAAAATAATTAGTCTTGTTAGTGGACTAAGAAACATGCTAAAATTTGGAAAAGTCAACTCTCCTCTTACCAGCAATTCCCTACCTCCTTGGTGATGGTGAGACTTTTTCTCCTACCTGGGGTCTGGGGCCTGCTTTCTGTGCAGAGCAGGTAACGGAGGGTACCTTTTCATGAATCTGTCTCCCATTAGAAACTTTTGCTTAATCAGACATTTTTCCTGACAGCACCTTACCTCTTGAGAACTCAAAGCCCACGACCACCAAGTAAGTATCTATTTCTCCTTTGCCCAGGTCGGGGGTGGCAGGGAGACAAAGACATGGAGAAAGCAAGGGAAAGGTGACACAGGAGAGGACATGCTCTGTGTCCTCTCCTTCCAGAAGTCCCTGGGTACCAACATCTGCCCCTCTCTCACTCATCCTAGCTTCCTCGGAGCCAGGGCTCCCTGATCACACCGCCCTTTCTGTTTGTCATTGAAGGCAAAGGAAGCGGCCAGAATCTGGGAGCATCCGGAAAACATTTCGGAGCGACGGCCATGGGCTGAGCAGTTCCCTGACTGATTCTGCCTCCCCGGGGGTGGGGGCAAGCTGCCGCCCATCTTCCCAGCCCATCCTGAGCCAGAGTCTCCCCAAGGAAGGGCCAGATAAGTGTTCCATCAGTGGGCATGGGAGTCTCAACTCCATCAGCCGCCACTCGTCCCTGAAGAATCGGCTGGACAGTCCCCAGATCCGGAAGACGGTGACAGCAGGCAGGTCAAAAAGCTTCAATAACCACCGGCCCATGGACCCTGAGGTCATTGCACAGGTAACTGGGGGCTCTTGGACAAATAGCTACCACAGGTCTACACTTGTCCCTGCTGCTTAGTGCAGCCCATGCTCATTATGACGGCACTTGAAAAAGAACAGTGCTTTGTACATTATACACTGAGTTCAGGGACTGTTCGACATCTAGACCCGATAAGCTGGCTTTCCAAGAAATTTGTCGATCCCTCTCTCCCCAAAAAGAACTTGAAGACAAAATAAAAGAAGGCAGGCTTCTTGCTCATATATGGGCTATTTGCAAGCCCGTTGTAACTTTTAAAGCCAGTAGTTACAGATTGAGTGTTTCTGATAGAATCCATTCAGCCCAATTTTGAGTCTTGAGACCCTGGTAGATTTCAGTGAAGCTGCCCGAGTGGTGAGGCTCAGAGGTAGTTCTGGCCACATTTTCATATCAATGTGCCATCCCCATCATCCCTGAGGCTAATCTCTGGTCCCTAGTGGTAGATCAATGATCAATCAACAATCTGCTTCTGGTTGAGAAGGCCCCAAATTACTCTGCCACTGGGCACTCCGGTACCAGAAAGGTTTCCAGCCCAAGCCTCCAGAGGCAGTGGAGATGAGCTCCCTTGCTTGCTACAGGGTCTCCCTTCCATGTATGCATCACACTGACGAGTCTCTGTTTTCCATGAAATATTAGAGATCCAACCCCACCTCTAAAAATACGACTCTCGGGGCCACTCCAAGCAGTTCACTCAGACGTCTCTCCCAACTCTATAATTTTCATTAGACCAGGTAGGAACTAAAGGCTCATCGTTGGCCTTTTATGTCTCAACTAAGTTGAGATTCTCCTCACCCCAACTTCCAGGGTAGAGGCTGGGTGTGGCCTCTGTTGGCTTAATCGCGGTGCTCTGCTTAGGGGTGGCGTACCTGGCAAGCACATATTAAGCTACAGGCCTGAGATGTCTTGCTTTGCTAGCCTTCTGTTTCTGTGCCTCTCCTTAAGCTCTTGGCTGCAATCTGCCTTGCACTACGGGAATCCTCCCAGCTCCCTCTTTGGCCAGGTGTTAGGAACGTCGGAATAGCTACATAACTGGGACAGACTCTAGCTGCAGAGCGGGACTGAGGAGGGAGATGGAGTTCTTTCTGCAGAATTTTAAGGTTTGAGAACATCAGAGGGATGAGTGAAATTGAACCACTCTGAGCAGAAAGCATGGATTACCCTGTAGGGCAAAGAAGCCTTCACCAGGGGCCTTTGCTTGAAACATGCAGTCTTTCCATGTGAGTTTGATCCCAAGGGAGGAGCCCTGCGGTGGTTTGGGGATGCTAGACACAGTGCGTGGAGAGGTGGGGAGGGATCTGGGAGGTCTCCCTGGGAGGCAGCTGGCTGCATACAAAGGGTCTTTGGTTCTGCCTTGAGCCCCTGAGCTAGGACTGCTGTTTCCTAAGATCTGGAGTATTCCACTGTGAAACTCAATGGAGATTCACCTATGTGGGCTCTGGCTCCCCCTCCTGGTCACTCCTTGGTCCCCTCTTATGGTGATGGGTGGAAGGAAATGGCTTCATCAAGATGAGCACTCTGGATGGGGTGGAGTGGGGGCAGGGGTGGGGGGGGATGTCCTGATGGATCCTCAGGGCCAGGACTCTTGAACCTTCCTTCAGTCCTTGAGGAGGAAGGACTAACCCTCTTAACCTTTGGCCTTTAAAGTCCAAGATAACAAAGGTCATACTTCATCTGTATCACTTTTTTAAAAAATTGTTTATTATGTACAGTTTCAAACAGACGTAGAATACGAATCCCATGTACTCATGACCAAACTCCTGGCCACCCTTAGTTCATCCACCTTTCCTGTCCCTGCTGGATTACATGTCATCTCATCCATAGATACATCCGTGCATGTGTCTAAAACCTGAGGGCTCTATTTAAAAAGCATCTCAACCACTCTGTCTAAAGGGGGAAAAAAAACCCTCATGAGAATGAAAGTCCTTTTGCCCCCCTTCCCTCCCATTCTGAATATCCATATGTTCAAAGATTTTGGCCAAATAACATCACCTGGACATCTCCTTACGGTTGGTTTCTCCATGATTTGGCCCAGGTTGTTGAAATAGGACCCTGGGGGCTTCTGCCTACGTGAGCCTCACTCTCTCCTTTCTCCTGTCCGCAGGATATTGAGGCGACCATGAACTCTGCCCTGAACGAGCTGCGGGAGCTAGAACGGCAGAGCAGCGTCAAGCACACCCCGGATGTGGTTCTGGACACCTTGGAGCCCCTCAAGACCTCCCCCGTGGTGGCCCCCACATCGGAGCCCTCCAGCCCCCTGCACACTCAGCTCCTCAAGGACCCCGAGCCCACCTTCCAGCGTAGCGCCAGCACTGCTGGGGACATCGCCTGCGCCTTCCGGCCTGTCAAGTCTGTCAAGATGGCGGCCCCAGTCAAGCCGCCAGCCACAAGGCCCAAGCCCACTGTCTTCCCCAAAACAAATGCCACTAGCCCCGGTGTCAACTCCTCTGCCTCCCCACAGTCCACTGACAAGTCTTGTACTGTCTGAGGGATGTAATTTAATTAATTGTTCTAGACAAGGGGACTGGAGGGACTGACTGTTATTAAAATCTTCCTATTTAACTAGCTTGGGGACTTCAGTTGAAAATTAGGTTCTAAGTTGTTCTTGCAGGAATTAGCCTTCCCACCACCCAAAACCTTGAGAATGAAGCCCTCGTTATCGCCCAGCCCTCCCCCACCCTTCCCGCTACCTTCTGCTTCCCCCTGTTGTCGTAATCCAGCCAGCTACAGTACATACTGTTCTTAGGTTAGCCAGAGATAGGTTTTTCCATTATCAGGTCACTGTGAAATCTGGCAAGGCAAGTCACAGGGCCGTGGGCTGAAGTCTCAGTCCCCTCAGACACAGGGGATGCCTAACCAGATGGTTGGCTGCTGACGGCCAGCTCTCAGTGGCATCTTGTTTTGGGTACTGATTATAGAGAATCATATACAGTTCATTCTCTGTTTTACACACACACACACACACACACACACACACACACGTTTTTCTAGTCTCTGGCATGTGTAGCCTCTCCTGGTCCTAGATAGACCGGTCTCTTTGTAAGCTATTGTGGCAGTTCACACAGGAGCCACCAGGGGTCTCTGTTTCCGTTACAAATCTCAACTGGGCCAGAGAACCTAGCCTTTGACTCTCCACCGTGTGAAATTTAGCAGGATGGGACTCAATCCTGTAAATTGTTTGGGGGTGGGGGCTTTCTCTCTGTCTTCTTTCTATTGGTGTGAATTGATCATTGGTGTTTGCTTTTGCTCTCCTTCATTCTCTGGAACTACAACCCAATCTTCTTACAGAACTTCTAAAGTTTTTCTGAATGTATAGACATTTCTCGGGTTCCTATCTTTGTCTCTGATGTACCATTTTCCATTTAAGACATTTTCCTGTATAAGACAGTTTTATAGTTGGTTGCTTTTAGGGTAAAGAGGCTTAAGACAGTTTTATTGTGTTTTTGGCAGGTTTGGAAAAGGTAAGAAATGGGTCCTTCCTCCCACTTTTTTGGGTACTTAAGACATAAGATTCATTATCCTATTAAAAATTAAATTCAGCTTTGCTAATCCTAAAATTGTTCCCAAATGAAAGTGTATTCTAAGTTTATCCCCTAGTTGGGTTATTCCACAAGGCCTGTCTTCAGGGACCAGCGGGGGCTTAGGGAGCCCTAGTTAGATGAAAGAGAGACATTGCTCTTTAAAACTGCTCTTCATTTATCCAGGCAAGCACAACTAAGAGAACTCTTCACCCCACGGGCTTTAAAGTCTTTCCAAGACCAGAATCTAAGAAAATCAAAAATTGGATGCTGAATATTTTGGCCTTCCTTTGGCTGTTTTTCTGGTTCACCTCCAAAAAGCAAAAATAATACCCTTGTCTGCTTTAATTTGCTTTCCACATCTGGTACCCATGGTCCCAGCTCCCCTAACATCATGCTATCCCAGGAGGACCAGGGCTGGGGACAGTCAAACCCTAGGCACATGGGTCTCAGACAACTACTTGAGTTAAAGTTGAAACTCATTCCTCTTCTCTGTTTTCTGGTTTTAAAGCTGTGCTTTTTGCCTTGTTTTCCACAGTTTAGGAGAGAGAGCGGGTTGCCATTCAGATAGGAAAATCTGAATTTTCTTATCTTTGGCCCAGAAAATGCTCTTCAGACCAACATTTTGAAGTTGGTAGTTGGCTCTATGGAAAGCGGTAGGATTTTCCTCCTTTTGTGTGAAGGAAAAGAGAAGCTTTGTAGGAAGTTGCTAGTTAGAAAAGTAGCCTGCAACACCAGGAAAACCATCCCAAGAGCCAGGAGGGAGAGATGAAGAACTCCTTCAGTGCATGTGTCAACCTGTGAGAGGCAACGCACAGTCCTCCGCATTCTTGGCTTTTGTTGCTCTGTTTAGTGGCCTGTCCTTGTCTGTCACCTGGACTTACACAGGTCCTGAGCCAATAGGGGCCTTTCATACCCAAGGATCTGTTTCCTTGCTGGAAATGAAACCCTACCCTTCACTTGACATTCCTTTTGATCCAACTGGTCCAAATTGGTGCCCATACCTGCCCTTTTCCTCTTTTTCCGGCATATCCTTCTCTAAGAAAGGAAAGGCAAAGCTCCTTAATGACAATTCCTTGGGCCTGTTCTGTTGCTCCTGCCTTGTTTCTCTTTCAGCCCTGTACATGACTTGCATTCACCATCCCCTCGGTCAGTGTCCATCTGCTGATTTGCATCATGAACTGGACAGTGTGTGAGAGGTCACCTGCTACCCCCGCTCTGGGAGCCGAGTTGTCTTCCCCTCTCTGGTGCTCCTGACACCTGTGAGATGGTCCTGTCCAGAGGACTAGGAACCCTAGGAGGAGAGTCCTTCTCGGCAGAGCTCATTGCAATCAACTGGAATCGAGGTTGCACACTGTGATTTTTACACCGAAAAGCCAAACGGAGCTGGCCACCCAGGGCCTAGGGAGACCAGTCTTCCTCGGATATGCTTCCTAAACCAGCATGATGCTTCGAAGAACCCCAATCTGCCCCTGGAGGCATGGATCCTTTTCCCGGTGTGGACTCTGATGGTCAGTCTTTGGGAAGCAGAGGTGGGACGGGGCTACCAGCATCCCAATTTGGAAAAGAGAGGAGTTTGCAGCCAGCAGCCTGTAAACTGGAAACACTGGTCTCAGCCAACCTCCTCAGGGTGCCCTGGTTTCTCCCCAAAGAGATGAGGAGAGATGATGCCAGCAACAGGATGAACAGACCACTGGAAGGGCTGGTGTATATGTACTTCACGTTCAGAAGAGAAGTTAGATCTTCCAGGGAATTGCAATGTTGTGGCGTCTGACTTGTATGTCACGTTTGTGTAAAATGGTATATTCTTTAAAATAGTGTTGATAACTGGAATATTGTATGTATGCTTGGAGATGCTTTGTGTGAACCTAAGACTGTCACTCAACAGATGTTGGATTGGGGAAAATCCAAAGCACAACTTCGAAATAAAATACGTTTTTAGGTTTCGATGCTGCAGTTTATATCCCTTCTCCACTCCCTGAAATCTCCAATCCAGGAGTCCCACTGCCCAGGAGGGATTTTGATTCGTCTGTGGTTACGGAGCCCTGCCTGGCAACAGAAGGAGAGTTGGGGTGACCTCAGGAGCCAACCGTCTTCTCCCTCCCCCAGCAAGACACAGCAGAGGTGCATTTAGAATGTGGATTTTTCCCCCCCGGCATTTTCATTTAGCCCATGTGTGGAACCTAAGAGATTGTGTAGCAAGTCTTCCCGCTCACCATTGGGCAGTCTGTTGCCATGAGAACCATTTCCCCCACAGAATCCACCTCCCCTGTTTTCAGTGAGGACTGTTCTCATTTCTGTCACTAGTCAGATTTCCCCATTTGCAGGAGTGGAGCCTGTGCAGTTGCTTGGAAGCTTTGTCAGCCACAACTGAGGGTGACTGAAGGTTTTATTTCCTCCACAACCAAAGCCCTGGGTCATTCTGCCCTTGGCAGCCCCCTGCCTCTGGAAGAAGAGCTTACCCATGTGTTTGTGCTGTGGGTGTTGAGTACGGGGGTGGGGTGGGAGCATACCGAGAATGCTTTCTCTCCCTTAGATTTTGATTCTAGCAGATCATATATTCGAGGTTGAAGTTATTCAAAGGTGATCGTTTGAAATGCATCTTGGAGCCCCTAGGGCCCACACTTATGTTTCGTGGGCTGATTCTAATACCAGAGGCCCCTGGGGCGGATCAGGTCTCTCATACCCAATGTTCAATGGTAATACAAGGAATCCTACCCCAGACACGTTACATCCTCTCCTTAGGTTTGCCATTGCCATCTGTTATTTGTATATTTTTTATTCGACTTTCTCATGACCTTCTAATGTGTCATCTTTTCTCCCTCCCTCACTTTATGGTAGAGCTCCAACTTGATCTTCTCTTGCTGGTCCCTTGGTCTTAGCTAAGTCAAAGCTGAGGCTGTTCTGCCGCCCTGTGCTGTGGGATGTAGGTGACGAGCTGTGAGATGGAGCTAGTGCTTAAGCTGTGAACAGGGGACCCAAAATCCTTTTCAGAGAGTCCTAAGGCAAAGGCGGGCTATCCTTTTGGGGTACTCTTAACTCATCTCATATATTCTGATGGGAGCTTGATGGAAACCAGTGACAGTCAAAACAGACCCATTCAATCCAGATAGAAACCAAAAATGGAGACCAGGTGGGTCTGAATTTAGGAAACGGTCTTTATGATGATCTAACCTAAATGTTTATATCCATAGGCATATGAAGCTTCCTTTTACTCAGGAGTTAGAAACCCTGGCATATTACATATGCCAAAGACTCATTCGTTAGTCAGTTAAGCCTGACCATGTGCCAAGCACTGTCATATAGTATTGAACAGAGGAACAGCTAATGGAGCTTTCTGGTTTCAGGGAGAACAGATAAGTAAGCAAAATAGTGTTACTCTAAAAATGCAATGATATAATAAGGTAGTGAATGCCTGGGGGAAGAAGTAGTACAGTTAGTCAAGAGTTCTGCTTGGCCTGGTAAAGCTGAGATGACTGTTAGACATCCAAGTGGAAATATCAAGTATATGAATATGGAGTTTTAGGGACAGATCAAATTTAGGAGCTATTGCATTATAGATGTATTCAAACTATGAGATCCCCAGGAAGAATATACAAGTGGAAAAAAAGAGAAGGTCCCAATAATTAGAAATCCAGCGGAGAAGAAGCCAGCAAAGAGGGCAGACGGAGCGAATGACAGAGGTAGGTGTCTGGGAGAGTCACAGAAACCCGGAGAAGGAAATGTTTCAACAAGGAGGATCGGCTGGCAAGTGCCCGTGGGGTAAGATGAGGCCAGTGAAGAAAGGTCACCCTTGTCAATAGCACTTGCCGTACAGGGGAAATGAGCTGACTGGGGTGAGTTGGGCAGCACGTGGGAAGGGGGAGTCAAACTCCTGGCAGCTCATATGCAAAGGCTTGGCTTTGAATGGGGAGCATCAAAAGGGGTCAAGGGCCCAGGTTTCTCTTTTTACAATGGACAAGGTTGAGGCGTGTTTTCTCAAGGGCAGGACCCAGTCGAATGAGGGTGAAATCACAGAGCACAGATGCAAGGGCCAGCAAGGGCCAGAGAAGAGGCGCTTCCTCACTTCCTCCATCTCAGGGGAGGGAAGGCAGGCAGTGGATGTGGGGCGAGAAGATGAGGGAGTTCCTTCTTGATCGCTTCTTTTATTTCAGCAGAATTGATTGCGAATCCTTTAGCTGAGAGCGTGGGAGGGAATGGTGAGTAGGAGGTTTGAAGGGTTAAGAGAATGAGTGAAATACTCACTTTCCCACACCAAGAAAGACAGTACACAGGGGCCTGGTGCTGCACCCACTGCACCTTTTCCCGCTGCCTGGGGGTGGTGCCAGGTCTGGCTGCAGTGTTCGTCCCTCCTTCCGCACCCAAAGCCTCCTGGCCAGAGCTGACCTGTGAAGGGGGCAAGGAGCAGGGCTGCAAGACCTCATCACTCAGCCCTTCAAAAATGCCTGGGCACGCTGAGTACACACTGCCCACCTCCTCCACACACCCACTGGCCCTTGTCCCTCTTTCCCCTCTTCTTTAAGGCACTGGACAGGTGAGGCAGCTGTGACAAACAGGCTCAAGCCATGTAGGGGCAGAAAAGGCACCTAGTATTTATTCAGGACCTACTGGGTAGCAGGCACTGCATCTCATTTTGGTTTTGCACCAAGTCAATGAGAAAGGTTGAGTGACTTTCTCAAGTCAAGACTCAGACCTCTGACTGTAAAGCCCTGCCCTTCCTATGACACCACTTGGCCTCCCTCTGGAGAAGGCAGATGTGAGCTTTCTCCCTGAGAGCTGCCATCAAAGACCGCCCCCCATCCCCCCCCACCCCCGCCTCTGGTCCTAGTGCTACCTCTGAATTGTCACTTCTATTTCTTTTCTTTTTTTTTTTTTTTTTTTTTGCGGTACACGGGCCTCTCACTGTTGTGGCCTCTCCCGTTGCGGAGCACAGGCTCCGGACGCACAGGCTCAGCGGCCATGGCTCACGGGCCCAGCCGCTCTGCGGCACGTGGGATCCTCCCGGACTGGGGCACGAACCCGTGTCCCCTGCATCGGCAGGCGGACTCTCAACCACTGCGCCACCAGGGAAGCCCTGTCACTTCTATTCCTATGAGTTCTCAGAGCCACTCAGGAAAATGCGGTGAGGCCTCTTATAGGCGTCCTTTTCCCCTCAGGAGCCTGCCAGGCTCCTGTACCTCCTCAGATGAAACAACGGACATGCTGCCCAGCTCGGGCCAGCAGCTCAAAACCACAGGCAAGACATTCATTCCTTTTGTCCACATAGAGGATGTGACCTAACAGAGGATGCCCAGCGAAACTTGGTCTGTCACCACACAGCAGCTCACTGCCCACCTTGTACTTCTGAGCCTCTGCATGTGTTCCCATGACCTGGGATGCCATACCTCTGACTCCCTCTTCTCTGCCCAACTGCCCTCCCTCCAAAGTCTGGTTGAGTATCTTTTCTTCTTGCAAGCCCTTCTTGGTCATCAGCTGCCCCTCCCTGCTGCAGTCCCCCTCTACCAGGCTCACAGAATCACTCCCTGCTGAAGTATAAATCTCATAGCATTCACCATGCTGTCCTGAACCCCGGCTCCTGGCGGAGGGGGTGACTAGGTCTCCCCTTTGTGTCCTCGGCACACAGTGCCTGCTTCCTCGTAGATGCTGGACACACAGTCATTGCACTTCAGGGTGCTGAAGACGCTGGGAAAGAGAGCGGGCTTGATGCAGAGAGAGGAGAGTAGGGATGCTGGTGAGGACCAGGTAGGTTCGTGGTGGGAGTGGGAAACAAGTAGAGCTTTAGCCATAGGCTGGGTTAATGTTGCACATCCCACTGGCTTAAAACAACAAAGGTTGATTTCTCACCAAAGTTACGTGTCCCTTGTGGGCCAGCAGGGGGGCTCTGCTCTGTGGTCACTCGGGGACCCAGACTGAGAGGGCAGTAACCACATCTAACAGAATCACACTGTCACAGGGGCTGGGGGGGAGCAGGGTGTCTTGCCTTAGCAATTAAATGCTTTTGGTTGGGCTTCCCTGGTGGCGCAGTGGTTGAGAGTCCGCCTGCCGATGCAGGGGACACGGGTTCGTGCCCGGGTCCGGGAAGATCCCACATGCCGCGGAGCGGCTGGGCCCGTGAGCCATGGCCGCTGAGCCTGCGCGTCCGGAGCCTGTGCTCCGCAACGGGGAGAGGCCACAAAGGTGAGAGGCCCACGTACCGCAAATAAATAAATAAATAAATTAATAAATTAAAATGCTTTTGGTTAAGAAATTACATGGCCCCGCCTAATCAGAGGGTGTCAAGGAAATGGAATTCTACTGTATACCAGGCAGGAGGAAAACTGGGAATCCTGGGTGAAGAACAGGAGGTCTAAGGGACGTTTCTCCTAGTCCTGCTGTCAGAGACGGCAGGGCAGCACCTCTGGGTCGCACCCAGCAGCCCTGACTGCTTGCAGGGAGGGGGGTGGGCATCAGTAAGTGTATCTATGTGAGCACAAGGCAGTTCTCAACTGGGCTCCCCGTTCTGGTGTCACTGTACTAAGGGTGGGGCTGCCAGAGGAAACCACCAGGTGTGGCCATGGGGAAGTCCCTTCAGCTTTCTATTGAAACGTGGAATTTCCTGGCTTTAACCATTTCTTATCCAACTGCCATCTTGGAGCTGACCAGAGCCAGGCAGACCTCTTCAGCCTCCTAGGGAACTTGGTTTGGGGCAGTGAGTCCTGAATGGGCAGTTGGCACACCTGCGTTCCAGCCCAGCAATCTCTGAAGATCGCAGGCAAATTACCGAAGGTGTATGAGCCTCAGTGCCTTCTGTAAAGCACTTTCCAGTTGCCCGTGCATTTCCAAATATACTGTCCCATGTCACTCACACAACCAATGGTGTCGTGTTACCATTCTCATGCCTTGGGTGAGAAGACTGTCTGGCAGGGGTCGTACGCTGTGCTCAAGTTCATACTGGAGGGCAGTGCTTGCTCTTGGACTTCTGCAGGCTCACTGGGTAGATGAGTCAGATCCAACTTCTAGAAGTGGCTGGTCATAGGTCCTGGACCTCCCTGGGACCCCTGGGTGTGGGAAGTTCATTTTCCCAAGCAGCTGTCCACTTGCTTAACTGGCCCAACCTGCTCTGTAGGGGCTGAATCTGAACTTGCCTGCTCCAGTGAACCACGGCAGGTACAGAAATAGCATCCAGCTGCCCACCACAGCCACTCAGCTTCAGTGCCCGGCCTCTCTGTGGCTCAGACTCTGGTCCTGTTGCCTCCACTTGGGAACTCAGGGCATCGTCTTTCTCCTTCCTGCCGGGGGTGGTGGCGGCAGCCCAGCTGCCTCTGTCTCTTTAAGAGAGAGAAAGAACGAAATCAGGAAGTGTGAGAGAACTGAGAGCCGGCAGGGAGCTGAGCGAGTGTTGGCCTCTGCTCCCAGTTCTCCCAGCTCCCAGGGTGGCACGAGGCCACTTCAACTGGCCCGTCTTCAGGTTCCCAGGGCCCGTGGCCACCAGGATGCTATGGGCGCTGCCCATGAATGACAACAAGCCCTGAAAGCTCTGGGGGCGTCACGCAGTCCCACAAACCTGCATGCCCCACAGCCAAGATGGGGTGAGTCCACGGGAGGGAGGGCGTTGAATGGGGAAGCCGGGGCGCCAGGCAGCTGCAGGACAGCACTTAGCAGAGTGCCAGGGTGCTGGTCAGTCAGCAGCTGCTCTCCCGGCCGGCCCACGTCCCCTCCCTGTATCTCTCTGTGGCGGCGGCTCCTCCCCACGCCCCCAGAGGTGCCCTGTGCTCCATCTCGGGTGGGCACCCTTGCCAAGGACTGTTTGGAGGCCCATGAGAGGCAAGGGGCGTAGAGGAGAGCTGCAGTCCACCTGCGATGCTCCCTTCCGGGGCTGTGCTTCCCAACACCTGAAGCCAGCCTTCCGCCCTGCCTCTGAACTGTTCTGCCTGGCTTCTGGTGCCTGCCCTCACCTCTCCTGGGCTCCTTCTCACCGGCCCAGGTCCTGGGGGTGGGAGTGGCCAGGAGAGTCTCCTGGAGCTGGGGAATTGGGCTGGAAACCCCCAGCTCTGTGGGGGAGGGTGACAAACAGGAAAGGGTTAAAGGGCTGGAGCCGGGGGCCTTTGACGGAGGCTGAGAATCAAACGGCGCCCAGGGGTGCCTCTCATCCGCCCTCCTCTTTCCGGTGTAGCTCAGCTCCTGGACTTGCCACAGACAGAGAGCATAACACACACTTGCTGGGGAGAGTCTTTGCCTGATCCGGGACTGCTCGGAGCACAGGGTAAGTGCTTTTAGCTACTGCAGAGCCTGGAGGAGGAGGAAGGTGGGTGGGGCGACGGGCTTCTGGCTCCCATCCATCCAACCGCTGCTGTAGGATAGTGAGCCCTTCTGTGCACCAGCTGCTGGGCTGGGAGGCACAGAGCACGCAGACCCGACCAGATGTGCTGCCCATAGGCTCCTAAGCATAGCCCTGGCAGGGCCAGGAGCAGAGCCCGGGGCATGCCAGCCTGTCTAGGCTCCGCCCTCTCTGCCACGCTGCCCATTCCTCAGACCTTCGTCTGTTCTCTGCCCCAGGACCAGCCCTGGGGAGGATTTTGAAGGTGGTGAAATCTCCCCTGCCTGGGCCCTTGGCCTTGATTTCAGGATGCTCTACCTGGTTTCACAGCCCCAGGCCCGCGGGCTGATTCCTCCTCAGCCTCAGAGGGGAAAATCTCACCAACTCATTCCTGCTAAGCTATATTACATTGTCTTCAGAAAGACTCTCAGCCCCTCAGCTGCTTCTATAAAATGCAAACACTAATACATCTTCTGAAACTGGAATTGACCTCTGGTCTCTCGAAGTGGCCTCTGGCTCAAAGAATTGACCTTCTCAGGATTTCCATTAAAAAAAAAAAAAAAGATTACAGAGAGAAGGCTCAAAGGTAAGGAACAGTGAGATTCCAGGCATGGTGACCCTAGGATTGACAACCTTTAAGGTGATAGAAGAGGAAGCAGCCCCGTCTAATTCAGCCTTATTTGAGACTATTTAAGGGGTGGTGGCCCTTCTTATGTTCCTCCCAGCCATCCCATAAAGACCAGCCGTGGCCCTATTCTTCAGAGAAGCACCAGATTTAACTTCTGAGGCTACACTCTCTGCAGCCAACTGCTTTAGAGGAACTGGCCTTTGGAGAGAAGAGGATGAGGGCAAAGATGGGGAACAGAGTTGTAGAGCGGTTTCAGATCCTTCCACAGGCTCCTGAGCTTTTCGATTTGATGGCCTCCTGCCTCTCCCACCCCCTCCACACACACACACACACACACACACTCATAAGTACGCACATACATGCTCACTCACACACACTCACACTCACACACACGCTCTCTCCACAGCATCACTTTCTTCTCCTGAGCAGCTCTGACCTGGCCATGTTAGCTGACAGCAGCAGGAAGTGGTGGGCCCAGGCGAGCCGTGGGGAGGGGCTTCAGGCTCGTGTTGCAATCCTGGAGATTTGTGGTGATGTGGTTGACACTGTCTGACCTGGGGCTCTTCCTTCAAGCACTATTTCTGCTTCCTGGGACAATCCCAGGCCTGGATGCCAAAACCCCCAGAACTCGCAGTGCCTGGGAGAAGTGACAGAGAAAAGGGTTTGTCTCTGCAGAACAGCCTGTCTGGGGAGGACGTTGACAGGGACCTGGGGAGCCGGGACAGGTAGAGTGCCCTGAGGTGGGACAGGCCCCAGCTGTGGTCTGAGGGCCCAGTGGCTGTGCTGCTTTTTGGAGAAGTCACTTAACCTTTCTGTGTTTCACACTTCTCCTACCCCCTTGCCTCTGGAATGGCCACATGGAGCCCTTCATGGGGCGGGGGGGGTCTTGGGCAAAGCTACTTGTCAGGTCACCAGTGTCCACCCCAGGTCACGGGTGGAATCCTAGACCCCAGTATGTTCTTCTTCTGAGCAGAAGGTGGCCGGCCAGCTGGGAGCAAGAGATGCAGAGTACCGTCAATTACCTGTGGCACACGGATGACCTGCTGGGTCAGGGGGCCACTGCCAGTGTGTACAAGGCCCGAAACAAGGTAGGATGCAGCCCAGCCCAGCCCGGCCCGCTCGCAGCCAGGAAGTCGGCCCCCAGTGAGCATGAAGGGTGGTGTGAGATGGCTGGGCAGGGTTCTCTGATTTGTTCTGCACCCTCTGAAGTGGAGCAGAGGTGTGGGGTTCTGAATTGGGCTCCTTGGGATGGAGCTTCTGCCAGGCACGGTTGGGGGCTGGAGAGAGAGGCATGAAGACACAAGCCAACATCCAAGGGAGGTGACAGCAAATCTAGGAATAGCAGAGGTGGGAAGTGGGACTCGTTTGGATTTATCCTGCCTTTATTCTGATGGAGAGCTGTACCGAGTACGAGACACACTGCACTATCTCGTACTTAAGAGCTGAAGCCAGACAGAACGTTGCTGCTAAGGCCAGGGAGTATTAGCTGCCACTGTAGTTACGTCAATAGCAACAGTAACCGTAACAACAAACCATCCCCTGCAGGGCACCAGGTGTGCCAAGCTCCTGTCATCTCCCAGTGCTGCAGGACGGGCTGGAGGAGGGAAAGGAGCTGAGGGTGGGGGCCCCCAGCCCCAACCAGGCTGCCTTCACTCATCCCTGGGGTTAGGCTGGCGGGAGAGGCTGAACGGAGGCCTGGGCGGGGGGTGTGCTCCCAGGGCAGGGGTGCCATTTATATTATCCCCCATGGCAGAAATCCGGGGAGCTGGTTGCTGTGAAGGTCTTCAACACGGCCAGCTACCTGCGACCCCGCGAGGTGCAGGTGAGGGAGTTTGAGGTCCTGCGGAAGCTGAACCATCAAAACATCATCAAGCTCTTTGCGGTGGAGGAGATGGTGGGTCCAGTGCTTGGTCAGAGGAAGACGGTCTTGTCCTCGACTCTGATAGGCTGGGAAGGGTCAGGTCACATAATAATAGAGACTTGGGCACATGCTCCTCAGCAGGTCGGCCAGAGAGGAGTGAAGGGTGCCAGGGGCCTGGGGGCAGTGCCTGGGAAAGTAAGGATGGGGAGTGAGGCCTAATCAAAGAAGGCTTCCTGAAAAAGGTGACCTTGGGCTCACTGTGAGGCCAAAGGAAGGAAGGCCAGCTAGAAGCGGAGACCTAGAGAATGGGGGCTTTGGGCTCTAGGGTGAGCCACCCCGTCTTGAGGAAGGAGAGAAGAAGCCCCAAGCCTCCCTCTGTCCCCTACAGGGGGGCAGCCGGCAGAAGGTGCTGGTGATGGAGTACTGTTCCAGCGGGAGCCTGCTAAGCGTGCTGGAGAGCCCTGAGAACGCCTTTGGGCTGCCCGAGGACGAGTTCCTGGTGGTGCTGCGCTGTGTGGGTAAGCCCCTCCCTGACTCCCACCGGGGACCCCCCTCCCCACCTCAGGCCAGCCACAGACCCAGCCCTCAGCAGCAGGTGAAGTCCCAGAGGGGTATGGCATTTCTGGAACAAGTATCCAAACACAGTAGAACATTGGAAGCTAAGAGGCTCCCCATTCACAGACCTGGCACAGTTGCTAATGAACAGACAGAACCCAAGTGTCTGATTCCTGCTAATCAGCAGTTTAAAACTCCGATTTCAGAATAAAATTTAAAATAGGTTGCACACCAATGTTCATAACAACATTAGTCACAGTAGCCATGAGGCAAAAACCACCCAAATGTCACAGACAGATGAATGGATAAACAAAATATGGGATATACGGATGATGGGATACCAGTCAGCCTTCGAAAGGACACATGGATGAGCCTGGAAGACATTGTGCTGAGTGAAAAAAGCCAGCCACACAAGGACAACTACTATATGATTCCTTTTACGTGAGGGACCTGGAGAGGTCAGATCCATAGAGATCGAAAGTAGAATGTGATTGCCAGAGGCTGGGGTGGGGGGATGGAGAGTGAGTGTTTAATAGGTAGAATTTCTGTCCGAGAAGTTGACCAAGTTCTGGAGGTGGATGGTCGTGATGGTAGCACAACAGTGTCAGTGCATTTAATGCCCCTGATGTGTACCCTTAAAAATGGTTAAAATGGGGCCTCCCTGGTGGCGCAGTGGTTGAGAGTCCGCCTGCCGATGCAGGGGATACGGGTTCGTGCCCCGGTCTGGGAAGATCCCACATGCTGCGGAGCGGCTGGGCCCGTGAGCCATGGCCGCTGAGCCTGCGCATCCGGAGCCTGTGCTCCGCAACGGGAGAGGCCACGGCAGTGAGAGGCCCGCATACCGCAAAAAAGAAAAAAAAAAATGGTTAAAATGTAAATTTTATGTTAGGTATATTTTACCGCAATTAAAAACAATAATAATAGTTTTTAAAAAATGGTAGGGAGGAGAGTGCCCTCCTCTGGGAGACAGAGACGCCATCCCTCTCAGTTTCTTAGGGAACCCCAATGGGACCTCGACACCCCACCTCCTTGGGACCCCCATCCTTTGCTCTGTGCCTGTCTCTGTTCTCCTGCTGCTCCTGTGGCCCCGTTGGCCCGTGAGTTCCCGCTCTCTGTCTATGTGGATCCTTCCCCCGAGATGAGCCTTGACACTGGGCTGCCCCTTCCCTCTGTCCCAGTGGCCGGCATGAACCACCTGCGGGAGAACGGCGTCGTCCACCGAGACATCAAGCCGGGGAACATCATGCGCCTGGTCGGGGAGGAGGGGCAGAGCATCTACAAGCTGACGGACTTCGGGGCAGCCCGGGAGCTGGATGACGACGAGAAGTTCGTCTCGGTCTACGGCACCGAGGAGTACCTGGTGAGCGGGCGTGGGGGACCCGCTGCCCGGGCGGAGGGCTTCCCCTGCAGCTGGCTGCCCCTCACCTTGTGACTCTCAGTGCCCCTCTGAGGGGCTCTGTTCCATCTCCCTGTGTCCAGCAGGGTTATCTCTCACCCCCTATCCCCAGCCAGAGCAATCTGTTCTGTTCTCTAAGGCCGAAAAGGCAATGCTGCAGCCTGCCCAGGCCTCCCCTGTTCAGTTAAGTCCTTGATAGGGTCCTCAGGGAGGATGGCGCACTGCTGGTCACCACTTCCCCAGGGCAGAGGCTGGGGTTGGGGGCAGGGGTGCTTTGGATAAGCACATGCCACACCCATTTTTGAGACGACAAAGGAGATGCATTCTGACGGTTCTGTTTCCTCCTGAAGGTGGGAGAAGGAGGTCTGAGTGGGGTGTGCTCAGGCCCTTGCCCCCTTCCCCCCCCCATGACAGCTCTCTGGTTCCCCCTCCTGCAGCACCCTGACATGTATGAGCGGGCGGTGCTTCGCAAGCCCCAACAGAAAGCTTTTGGGGTGGCCGTGGATCTCTGGAGCATTGGGGTGACCCTGTACCACGCGGCCACTGGCAGCCTTCCCTTCGTCCCCTTTGGAGGGCCCCGGCGCAACAAGGAGATCATGTACGGTGGGCCACCGGGCAGGGGGCGAGGGGGCGGACCCTGGGACTTCCCTTCTGGTCCCTGCTGTGTCCCCTATTCTGCCTCTGACAACGCGGTCCTCCCGGTCTGCCCCCGACGCAGGCTTCTTTTGGATCCTTGGATATCAGTCCATCAAACAAAAGGCTGAGCCCTGTCCCGTCCTGATGGGAGAACTTAGTTCAGGGCTTCCCTTGAGCACCCCCCTCCATTTGTGGCTCACCACATCTCAGCTGAGGCTCCCAGAGCGACTTGGCCAAGGTTGCAGAGCCTGCCGGGGCCAAAGGGGAAGGGCAAGGGCCTAGCCTCCTGATCCCAGATCCCAGGTCCCGGGTCGCTCATGGTTTTCTGCTGTCTGATACAGAAGTAGCTGGAGACCATCACTGCTCCCACGGAGGGCACCACCCAGAGCAAAAGAGATTTAAAGTGGATTTGCAGGAAGGTCAATGCCTCTTCAGCTCAGGGGTCAAGCTGTGACTTGGATGGGGGCTGTCAGGGTAGCTGGACTTTGGGGGAGGGAAGGTTGGAATAGTGAGGTGGAGGGGAGGCCACGGGGGCCGAGCACAGTGCAGGCGCAGGTGTGGAGGCAGGTGGGCACGGATGTGTGGTGAGGGGGACAGAGGAGAGAGTGGAGAGCTTGACTGGGGAGCATCACGACTGCTAGCCAGACTCTCAATTTCCATTCTCAGGGTGCCTCGGGGCAGCTGGGTGACTTGCCCCAGTGCTCTGAGCCCTCCGGGCTGAGTCCATCATCCCTTGAAGTGTGATGGGCTGGGGGCTCCTGCTGACCTGGTCCTGTCTCCCCCAGGTACCGGATCACCACGGAGAAGCCAGCCGGGGCCATTGCAGGCACTCAGAGGCTGGAGAACGGGCCCCTGGAGTGGAGCTACACCCTCCCCATCACCTGCCAGCTGTCCCTGTGAGTGGGAGCCTGTGAGAGGGGCAGACACAGACCCAAGTCTGGGCCGATGTCCTTCTCTCAGCTGAGGCCTGGCCCGGCGGAGCACCCTGTGTGCTGGCAGCTTGGGTACACCACTCTCCCTTTCTAGCCCCAGTTTCTCCATCTGGTTGCTGGAAGACCCTTCCAGCTCTTCCTCTCCATCCCACCCTGCCCCAGCCCCTTGGCCCTGGCTCTTCAGGACATTCTCATGGAAGGCCCCTATTACCTACTTGAGGAGGCCAACTCTGGGCCCCGGCCCCTGACAGTCTCCATGTCCCGGGGGGGCAGGGGGCTGCAGAGCCAGCTGGTGCCCATCCTGGCCAACATCTTGGAGGTGGAGCAGGCCAAGTGCTGGGGCTTCGACCAGTTCTTTGCAGAGACCAGTGACATCCTGCAGCGAGTCGTCGTCCACGTCTTCTCCTTGCCGCAGGCCGTCATGCACCACGTCTACATCCACGCGCACAACACGTGAGTGGGCGCGAGCGAGGGCGGCGCGAGCCTTCTCTCCCCAAGCACAGGGCCGTGTCCTGGGCAGTGCTCTGGGGGCAGTTTAGATTTGGAAGTTTCTGGGTCCAATCTTACTTTGGAAAAATACTAGTTCCACCAAGTTAAAGTTAAACAGGCCTCCTTGCTGCTGGACTTGAGGGAGTCAGCAAACTTTATAAAGCTGATGCATTATAAATCTCCTGAGGGGTGTGTGTGTGTGTGTGTGTGTGTGTGTGTGTGTGTGTGTGTGTGCTGGCCGTGCATTTCCCCAGTGTATTACTCATGGAATCCTGTATTTCTGGAGCATGCTATGGGACTAGGTGAGTTTGAATGGAAGTGTGGCAGGAAGAGGTGTGAAGACTTCTTGAGTTCTGTCCCCACTTTGGCTCCATCCACTATAAGACATGAGCTCTGTCCTTCATCTCCCCACCCTAGAGAAAAAATCACCCAGTCCCTCCCTCTGAAAAGCAGAACCCAAAGTCTTAGCTGGGCTTTGGGTCACCCTGACCCTGTATCCTGCCTGCTGACATGCCCTCCCCTCCCCCTCCCCTCTCTCTGCCTCTGGTGTGTCTAGGATAGCCATCTTTCTGGAGGCCGTGTACAAGCAGACCAACGTGGCCCCCCAGCACCAGGAGTACCTCTTTGAGGGTCACCTGTGTGTCCTCGAGCCCAGCCTCTCAGCACAGCACATCGCCCACACGACAGCAAGCAGCCCCCTGACCCTCTTCAGCATGGTCAGCGAGACCCCCAAGGGGCTGGCCTTCAGGGACCGTGAGTAGGGCCACCCAGGCTGGATCTTTTCTCCTCCTCATATTCTCTTCCAAGGGGCAGGGGTTTATAATCCAGGATACTGATTCATTTTCTTGTGGGTGTTTCTTTGGGTACCCAGGGTGTAGAAGGCAGATCTGGGTTCTAATCCTGCATACGCCTCTGAAATGCCGTGTGACTCGGGCTGGTGGCCTGCCCAACCTTCACAGCGTCCAAAGATCTGGGAAAGAAACTCCAATGGAAACAGGGAGATGTGGGTTTAATGTGGTCTCCACAGTCTGTGGTTGGTGGGGAAGCCTCCAATAGTTTGATTTGGAGGAAGCAGGAGCCTAAGGTGCTGGAGAGAAGAGAAGGTGGTCAGGGGTCCAGAGCTTTGTCCTCCAAGTTCTAGCAAAAACATCACTCCTTCTCATTTGAATGATGCCTCCTCTTCAGGGTCTCCAAGGCTGGGAGGGGAATTGACCTTGAAACCCCGGAGTGTGAGGGGTGCTTTTAGCCTATTTTCTGCTGTTGAGATGGGGCCTTGGGCATGAGGCTGTAGTTCTCCAGAGTGGACACAAGGGGGCAGTGAGGGACTGCAATTGTAAAGAAGCACACTAAGTGCATTTAAGGCTTAGAAGGTGGGGGCTCTAGGTGAGCTGGGAAGCTTGAGGTGGCAGATAGGTGGCGAGGGCTGAGTGTGAGCTGGAAATAAGGAATGATGAGCTCAGACCTCATCCAGGGCCGGACAGGCAGCCCCCTCAGACCAGGTCTTTATCTGCAGCTGCTCTGGACATCCCCAAGTTTGTCCCCAAAGTGGACCTGCAGGCAGATTACAACACGGCCAAGGTGAGGGGTGGCCCCCAGGTGGCAGGGAGGGGGTAGTTCATGCAGAGGTTCAGGGTACGGGACCTGACCCTGCCCACTTCTGTGTTTCAGGGTGTGTTGGGTGCCGGCTACCAGGCCCTGCGGCTGGCACAGGCCTTGCTGGCAGGACAGGAGCTGATGCTTCGGGGGCTGCACTGGTTCGTGTGAGTACCCCCAAGGGCTGGGTGGGGAGGGCAAGGAGGGTGGGCAGGGTAGGACGGGCAACCCAGACCCCTTCCAACACCGCCCTGGGGCTGTGCCCATGGGCACAGTGCCCTCAGTCCCCTGGGAGAAGGCAGCTCTGACTCAGGCTCCCCTTGGCAGGGAGATACTCCAGGCCACGTGCAGGCGGACGCTGGAGGTCACGAGGATGGCCCTCCTCTTCCTCAGCAGCAGCCTCGGCACTGAGAGGTGGGTGTTCCGCCCAGGGTGGGGGCCGCAGCCGGCATGAGCCCCGCTCAGACCCATCAGCCCTCCTCTCTGTCTGTTCCTCACCCCAATCTTTCCAACAATGCCCCTCGTCCCCTCCCACCCAGAGCTCCCGACTTCCCTGCCATGCTAGAACGGAGAGGGTGCTCCCGCCCCATCCCTGCCCACACCAGCCAATCCCTCACCTCAGGGGGCTGGGCCTGTGAGGGCACTGCCCCGCCAGGTACCAAGGCAGCCTCCCTGCCCCAGGAAGGGGCCTCTGTCCTACCAGTCCCCTCTCTGAAGATTTAAACTGCTCACCTGCACCAGGCCCTGGAGCAGGGCTCTGGGAGAAGCACTCACACCCACACACCGTCCCTTGGACTCGACAGGATGGAGACCTAGGCGGTCTCATCCTCCACACGCCTCCTCCTGCTTCCTCTGGGCCTGAAACTGTCCCCGCCTCCTGGGATCCCCTGCCCCAGTCCTTGGAAATCCACACCCTCCACTCCTCTGACTTGGGCTAATTAGGAGTGATGGGTTACAGAAAGGGAGAGACTGGGGAGGAGGACATCAAGCTGGAGGGTCTGGAGGTGAGAAGCAGGAAGACTCCACTGGCCAGCGCGCTGCTGGGAAGGCGGCAGGGGCTACGGTACAGGTGAGAGGTGGGAGCCCTGTGGCCCAGGGAAGCTGATGGTGGCTGGAGCCTCTCCTGGTGACAGGTAGTGGCAGAAGAGCAGAGACTGTGCCAAACGTGCCCAGTGTCCTACCCATCACGTCCCACAGCCCTTGTCCTCAGGAAGGTCCTGGGAGTTTCCCAGGAGCAGGGTGACTCACTGCAGACTTGCCCTCCACCTGGCACTCGGCAGCAGCGACACTGACCGTGGGGTAGACAGGGTGGTGGCCAGGCTGGGAGGAGGAAGAGGAGTGTCTCCAGATGAGTCCCCGGCATGGCTGAGCCACCTTCCAATGGGGACAGAGAAGAGGGGCTGCAGAGGGCAGGATCAGCCAGCAGCGCTGTGGTGGAGTCCCTCCGAGAGGACATCTGCCCAGGCACAGAGCGGGCTTCCAGGGTTGGATGTGGCCCCAGGCCTGCAGAGAGCCCTGGAGGACAGCCCTTCCCCAGCATGTGCGTGTGGCAGGACGGTTGGGAAAAGGGAGACGAGAGATGGGCAGACGCAGCCAGGAAGACCCGGAAGAAGGGAGGCTGTCAAGGCCAGAATACCTGGGGTGGGAAGGCCCTATGCAGAGACATGACTGGAGGGGTGGGGAGGTGCTGCTGAGGTTTGCTGAAGCCACAGTCATGGTGGAGAATGTCCCAGAGTGGAATTGGAGAGGGACAGAGGGAAGGGGAGAGTGCAGGCACGTCCTAGGGTCCAGATGAGAGGTTGGACCTCGCTAAAATGACCAAAAAGGATCTATTCTAGGTTCTTTTTTTTTTTTTGCGATACACAGGCCTCTCACTGCTGTGGCCTCTCCCGCTGCGGAGCACAAGCTCTGGATGCGCAGGCTCAGCAGCCATGGCTCACGGGCCCAGCCGCTCCACGGCATGTGGGATCTTCCCGGACCGGGGCATGAACCCGTGTCCCCTGCATCAGCAGGCGGACTCTCAACCACTGCGCCACCAGGGAAGCCCTATTCTAGGTTCTTGAGTGAGAAAGAAATGTATAGAGAGAGCATTTGGTTGTTTGCCCACCTTCCCTGGGTTGATGAGTGTGGAGAGCGACAGGCTAGCCCCAGGGCTGTTGTCCTGGGGTCTGCTGGCCGCTGTTTCTCCCTGTTCTGGCTCCAAGGCCTCCTCGAGGCGTGGTGAGTGTGGAGAGCTCAGGGTCAGGCAAGTGCCTGCTTTGAGGCCTGTTTCATTCTCCCACGAGAGTCAGAAGGCCCGGCCCAAGCTCTTCATTAACTCACTGTTAGCCTCAGGCCATTGTTGCCTTTCCTACCTGGGCCTCTATTTCCTCATTTTCAAAATGAGGGGTTTGGATGACCTCGGGGGCCTCCCAGCTCCCATGCATCGCAATCTCATTCTTTTCTGAACATGCTCAGACCTGTCGGTTCTTCTAAGGTCCGAAGCCACTAGCTTCTCCCACAGCGGAACCTGGAATATTTTAATGAGCTGAATTTCATGTTGGGAAGAGCCCAAGCACATGGCACCAAGTGGCCATCATCGCCAGCCTCCCCCACAGGGCGCTCCTCCTTCTGCGGGTTCTCCAAGACTCGCTCCCTTGGCAGTGTCCTTGCCTTTGTCCCAAAGCTACCCGGCCCTCCTCAGCAGCCGCTGCCATCCAGAGGCACCGTTCAGGCAGCCAGGACTGGCTCAGGGAATCCCAGTGCTTCCCCACCCACACCCCCAAAAAAGCGTGTGTCTGTATGAATGTGTTCTCTAGTCACGTCAATTATCTCTGAGGTCTCCTTCAATCCCACGAACACCTTTTATGGTAGCAGGAAGGAGGTTTATCTCCCCATTATACAGATGAAGAGCCCGAGGTTTGGAAAGCTGAAGTGATTACCAAGATCATGCAGATGGAAGGTGTGGCAGCCAAGACTAGGACTCTGACCTGCCCCTCCGGACTCACGGTCCAGTTGGGTTGGGTCAGCCTCATCCTCTTCTGCCACCAAGTATCCCATGCCCTAAAATCCATCCATGTGTTCGATAATTTGTTTGATACTCACGTGTGGAGTGCCTGCTGTGTGCCGAGCACTTTCTTGGGCATTGGAGATATAAGGGTGAGCAGAGCGGGCAGTACCCTGCCTTCACGGAGCCTCCACCTCATTCCTAATTCTCTTCCCTCCCCTTCAATCCCACGCCAAAACACACAAGATTCTTTTTCCCCAATTGTCATGGTTATAAAATCAGTATGTGCTACTTATACTAAGCTGGAAAATACAGATAAGCAAAAATGAGATTAAAATACCATATCCTAGGCTTCCCTGGCGGCGCAGTGGTTGGGAGTCCGCCTGCTGATGCTGGGGACATGGGTTCGTGCCCGGGTCTGGGAGGATCCCACATGCCGCAGAGCGGCTGGGCCCGTGGGCCATGGCCACTGAGCCTGCGTGTCCGGAGCCTGTGCTCCGCAACGGGAGAGGCCACAGCAGTGAGAGGCCCGTGTACCGCAAAAAAAAAAAAAAATACCATATCCTACCGCCCAGAGGTACACTGTCACTCCTTAGTCGTATATCTCCTTCTCGATAGTTTTCTATTATTTCTGTATGTTAACCTACCTGTCATTTTCTTGTACTTGTTGTTTTATAACCTGCTTTTCTCAGTTTATGATCTCTGCCCACTCCGTGTCAAAACATTCCATCTCATCTATAGTTCCCATCCATACTCAAATTTGGTAATCCCCCAAGTGTTCTTTTCTAGCTGTTTTCATCCCAACCGGGATCCAATCCAAGACACACTTGGTGTCTGGTTGTCACGTTCCTCATGTTGACTTTAATCCTTCCCTCGAGGTTCAGCAACATGACTGGGGTGCCTGAGATCCAGGAACTGAAGAGGGCCGCGGAGCTGAGGTCCAAGCTGCGGACCGTGAGTGAGGCTGGGGCTGGTGAGGGGCTGTCAGGCGCAGGGTGGGGTGTGGGGAGGCTTCCCATTGGAGCCTCCAGCTGAGGCCCCCATGGGGGCCTGCCTTTGTGTTCCCCAGTTGGCTGAGGTCCTCTCCAGATGTTCCCATAATATCACAGAGACCAAGATGACCCTGAGCAACCTGAGCTCTGAGCTGATGAAGAACCGGGATCAGGTACATGCGGACAGAAGGTCTGTGGGATTTTCTTCTTGGTGGGGGCGGGGTGGTGGTTTGGGGGGTGCACAGAGCACAAAAGGCCCAGTAACCTCTTTAGGAGTCAGCCTGCCTTCTCCCTTATCTTGGCAAGGATGCTGGGGCCTGGGGCTAGGGGTAGGGGATCCAGGAATGTACAAGACCCTCCCATGAGACTGGCCAGAAGGAGAAAAGGATCTGGGGTCCCACCTCCATCTGGGAGTTAGGGAGTGAATTACAAACATTAGCAGGTGCAATAGTTCTAAATAAAAGAATAATTGAGCTCCCTACCTCTTCTGAACCCTTGCGCTGCGTCAGACCCTCAAATAGGTCCTCCTCCTTCTATCATTTAATCCTCAAAACAATAACAATACAACTACTCTTATGCTCCTTTTATAGGTGAGGAAGCTCACTCAGGGAGCTTAGTTCTCCCCGAGACACCAGGCAATAAATGACAAATGACAGACGTAAGGCTCCGGGTCAGGTCTGCCTACCTCCAAAGCCTACGTGCTTGGCCTGCGCCTGGGATTTTCGAGCTCTGAATCCCCAGTCTCCCTTTAAACAGACAGAAAAATCCCCAGCACCCCTGCCCTCACAGCCAGGTGTGTGGAGCCCCTTCCTCCCGCTCTGCTCTGACCTGGACGTGGTCCTGCTCCTCGAACAGCCCCACACCCCCCGCAGTCAGCGCCCTCGCAGATCCGCACGCCCGGTCCTCAGTTCTGAATTCAGAAAGCTCTGAAAACCACAGGGTGTTTCTTCGCTGTTTTGGCTGTAAAACCTGACCTCAATTGACACGAAGCCCTTCCTAGTCTTTATTTATCTCACTTAGGGTGAATATTCTTACAGCGCTCTGAAGACTGAGGGTATGTGATGAGGGAGTACTGCCCCCAGATCATGCCCTCTGAGGGAATTCCACAGTATAGTATATGTATACTGGACCACCTTTCTCAAATCAGAAGATAGTTCTGAATTTGGAACACATCTGGCTCAAGCCCTTAGGATAAAGACTGGACCTGGGGTTTTGTCCACCCCAGGTGCCAGGAGGGCAGGGGTCTGGGGTCCTCAGAGTCCTAGGAACACGCTTGGGCTCTGCCCTGAGTCCAGCTTCAGAAATAGCTGAGACAGGGTCCTGGGAGGAGCTGCAGGGGGGAAGTGGAGCTAAATAGGCCCAAGGATGAGGGATAACCCCCCACCCACAAACACCGGCAACATCTCAGACAAAGTGTTTGTATCTGAAAAGGGGAAGGAAGAAACAATAATGACCTTAAACCCCAGGCCAAGAGGGTAGAGAGGTCATGTCCCAAATTCCCCTGCCTGCAGGCAGGACCAAAGACCTTGATTCATTCTTGTTTTAATTTAAACAAGGGTTGTTGATTCATGATTTAAGTCCCTTCTATGTACCGGGCATTGGGTATTCTCAGAAAGCACGACTTCTGCCTTCGCTAGGTGACAGAAGAGAAGTTCCTATTCTGCTCCCACACGCAGCTGCCACCACCAGGCTCTCCTGTTTCACGGTCCAAGGCTCCTTCCCGGAGCCTGTTCTCAAGCCTTGTTGTGTAGCAAAGGCCACTTTCCTGTTGCCTGTCCTGCTTGGCTTCTTTCTGTGTGTGTGTGTGTGTGTGTGTGTGTGTGTGTGTGTGTGTGTGTGTAAGAGAGAAAGAATAAACACAGGAATGAGAGGTGACTGGCTGGCTAACCCGAGGGTACCTCAAACAAGTTTAGAAACAGAAGAGTCACCCCCACTCCCGTATTGGCCCCCAAAACTATGGCAATGAGGCTCCTATTGCAGGGAGACAGCTTCCTTCCTCCCACCGCGATCCCCTCCCCTCCCTCACCCTTTACCTGTGCTGTTTGATTCTTCCATCACCTGGTCCCTGTCTCGTGCCCACAGCATCCAGCAGATTCAGTGTTGTTTGGACAAGATGTATCTCATTTACAAACAGTTCAAGAAATCCAGGATGAGGCCAGGTGAGCCACAGGGAGAGCAAAACACTCCTCATGCTCTCCCCTCCCTCCCTCCTTCCTTCCCTTGGGTTAGCTGCCTGTCCCTAACACTCCATCCAGTGGCGCTGCCGGAGGCCCACTACGCGGGTGGCACTCCATGGTGCACGGGTGCCACTGGTCTAGGGCAGGGTCGCTGCCTGCAGGCTGCCTGCACACCAGTGAGGGACATGAAGCCTTTCCACCTTTGCCTGTTGCCACATCGGGGCTCAGCTGAGGCCTGGATGCTATAGACGTGGTGGCCTTGAAAGAGACCCCTCATCTTTGCAGGGCACTTTACAGTTTAAGGAGTGTTCGCCTCTCTGTTGTGACTTTGGCTCACTGAAGTGTTAGTCAGGCTTTCCAGAAAAGGGAGGATCGGGAGAAATACCATAGAGTCATTAGTCCAGGCACTTGGCCTGCATTATCTACGGAGCCTCACAAAGACCCTCTGGGCAGGAGCAGCTCATTTACAGGCCCAGGGATGGGAAGCTTCTCGCCCATCATGGGGTAGGGGAGGGTCGAACCCAGGGCTGGGGCTGACGGCAGCGGGGGTTGTGGGGGGAGCCTGGGGAGGCTCCAGGTGACTCTCGGGGTTGGGGAGCTAACACTCCAGGAACCGACCGACACTCTCGCCCACCCATGCCCCCAGCATTTCCTAATGTGCAGGAAATCAATACTTGAGGGCTTGTGCCTGACTGCAAATTCTCTTCTGTCCCTAGGATTATCTAAAAAGCACTGTCCCATAGGAATACAATGCCAGGCACGTTTGTAATTTTAAGTTTGCTAGTAGCCAAAATTTAAAAAGTAGAAAGAAACAGGTGAAATTTATTTTAATAACATATTTTATACAATGCAATATATTCAAGTTGTCATTTCAGCATGTGATCAATAGAAACAATTATTAAGGAGATATTTTACATTATCTTTTGTACTAAGTCTTCACAATCCCATGTGTATTTTACACTCACTGGCCATCTCTATTTGGAAGCTAATTTTTTAACAAAATGAAATGTACTCTTACCAAAATAATAAAGCTGTGTCTGATGGGGAAAAAACATTGTACACTGCTTCAGTTTTTAAATTTAATCGAATTCATTAAATTAAAATTAAAAACTCAGGTGCTCAGTCACATTAGCCGTACTGGCCACATTTCAAGTTCTCAGCAGCCACATGGCCACTGCATTGGACATGCAGATTCTAGAAGATGGGAGCCTCAGTGCCCCCTCTGGATCTGACCTTGGAGGGGGAGCAGCACAGGAGACAGGAGAACCGAGACTCCCATATTCCCTGAAACCAGGGGGACCTTGGGCTCAAGAAGCCTGGCCTGACACCCAGTTGGCCACCCTTGCTGTGATTTTAGGAGACCTTCAGAGGCTTTTCTGCCTCCGTCACTGGAATTCCATCATCCTATGACCACAACACTTCTGACCACCTCCCATGTGCTGGGCACTGTCCTATGGGCTTTGTGTGTTCTTAATTTATTTAATGCTCTAGACACTGTTACCCTCCCCGTTTTATAGATGAGGAAACTGAGACACAGGAAGGTTAAGTAACCCAAGCAACCTAGGTCCACGTACTTTTAACCAACCCATTTTACAGCCTCAAAAAGAGTTTGATTTGTATTGGTTTGCAAGAGTCCTTTATTAAAGTTAAAAATGAACCGTGAAGAATAACACTTAACCGCCAACACTTGGGGTGTGGAAAGATGCCATTCTGGAATCTTTTCAGGGCACTTTCTCACTTTACCCTCACACCCATCCTGTGTGTTACATGTGATGGATGAGGCAAAATCACTTGCCTATAGCCCCCCGCTAAGAGGAGACAGGGCTGGGCCTCCTCCCAGATCAGTCGCTTGGACTTCATAAGTCAGCTGGCTGAGCGCAGGGCCCAGGACCAAGAGGCCAGGGAGGTGATTCTGCTGTTAGGGGAGTGGTGGGGGCAGGCAGCAAGGTGAATCTCATCGCTTCATCTTGGCCTTCAGAGGCCATTCCCCTGAAGCCCAGGAGGGGGCAGCATCTCCCTAGTGCAGAGAGCATCAGGAAGCTGCCAAGGCAGTGATAACTTCAGGCCTCCTGGCAAAAGTTCTCCTTCTGGCAAAAGTGGCTGGGCTGAGAAGCGGAGGTCGAGGGTGGTGGCCTGGCTTATCCAGCCCATTGCTGCAGAGCCCAGGTGGCTCTGCCTGCAGCCTGAATATTCAGGGATGGGGTCAATAGGCTGTAGGCATCAGCCACGCTGGGAAGGGGATTGGATGAGGGGTCAGGGCTGACCACACATCCTTCAAGGCCCATCTTATCCACCACTGTCCCCGAAGTGTTCCCCGAGCACCCATCCCTCCACTCCCTACACGGGCTTGCCTGGCCCAGGTGGGCCCCTACCTGGTCATAATGCTGTGTCTTGGGTGCTTGTTTCCCTCCGTTTGTCCTTCGTGGCCCCGCTGGGCTGTGAGCTCTGTGGAGCAGGGCCCAGGCTGCTGCCTTCACTCTGCAGTTGTTGCCAACCCTTGCGCCATTCGGTTCTGTTGACGGCTTGAATAGGTGACCTTGGCCCTGTCTGTTTCCTTCAGGGCTTGGCTACAACGAGGAGCAGATTCACAAGCTGGATAAGTGAGTGCCTGTCCCCCTGGCAGGCGGGTGAGCAGGAGGGTGGGTGTCACCAGGGCAGAGCGAGTCTCTGTGCCAGACAAGAGGTGGTAAAGGGCCCTGATCCCAGGCCACAGCTGGACAGGAGGAAAGGGGGCTATCTACCTCTGGGGAAGGTTATCTGGGGCCAGGGGAGGGCGATTTCTCAGCAGCAGTCTTCATGGAATGGATTGACTTCTGGTATGAACACGCTTGTTTGAAGAATTTCTTTCCTTAGTTGTCCTCACTGACTTACCACCTACTACTTCCTGCTTCTGGCCTCTGCCTGGGCTCTCCTTTGGGCTTCCCTCTGCTCCTCTGTCTCCTGGACACTCTATTCTTCCAGGAAGCCCTCCATGGTTTTATGCTTTTTGGGGGGACTCACTCCCCCAGTTCTGCCCCCACCCCTGACTCTACACACAAACACACGCACACACACACACGACCATCTCTCCTTCCCTCTGGGGGCTGAGCTCAAGAGCGTGTGTGTTCCCTGAGGTCCATTGTCCTTCTCCCACATCCCTCTGTTGGAGTTGCTTTGTGCCAGCCACTCCGCTCGCCGTGATGCACATGAAGTGAGATAGGCGCCTTGGGAGAAGTGGCCCTGCTGTGGAGCCAGGGGCTGGACATTTGGGTGATGAAGACCCAGGGATGCTAGGTTTGTGCACAGGTGGCTCTGGCTTCTCATCTCTGTGCCTCTGTTTCTGTCTTTTCAGGGTGAATTTTAGTCATTTAGCCAAAAGGCTCCTGCAGGTGTTCCAGGAGGAGCGTGTGCAGAAGTACCAGGCATCCCTGGTCACGCATGGCAAGAGAATGAGGTAACATTGGCCCTCAAGTTCAAGACCTTGAACTCATGGTCCTCAGGGCCCTCCTGGCCTGGCCCTTCCTGGCTTCAGACAGCTCTGGGCTTTGCAGAGCCCTGACTGAGAGGTGGTAGTAAAGGAACAAAAGCAAACAAACAAACAAACAAACAAAAAACGGGGGGTGGATGTTTGGCCCTGGGTGGACCAGGTAGTATGCTGGGTGATTTCTATACATTAACTCATTTAATCCCACAACGTCTACCCTATGCAGTGGATACTATCACCCCATTTCACAGATGAGGAAACTGAGGCTCAGAGAACAGGTTGCTTCCTTCATACCACACCGCTAGTAAATAGCAGACCCAGGACTAGCATATGGGTATGACTGCCTCTAAAATCTAGATTCTTTCCATGTCCCAGGTGGTTGTGTTCAGAAGCCCCCTCTCTGGGGAAAACACAAGATCTCTCTGGGATGAGGACACGTGGTCTGGGAAGCAGGGGCAGGCAGAGGCCCTTATATAGAACCCCCCTCGCACACTGTCCCTTATAGGAGTTTTGGCTTCTGCCTCTCAGACAAACCCCTTCCCCCTTCCCCTCCTGAGACAAGAGGACAGTTTCCCAGGTGCTGCTGGTTCTGTGGCCCACGTGACCTGTGGGCTTATTATGGGGCTGAGACTCAGATACTCACCTACCCTTACATTAAAATACAGTTTCCATCTCCCCCACCCAAGCCATCCCAAATTCTGACTTAATTGGTCTGGAGTAGGGCTTGGATGGCAGTATTTAAATGCTCCTCGGGTGATTCTAATGTGTAACCAGAGTTGAGAATCAACCACGGGTCGAAGCCCTCCAGGACTTGGTTGGTGTACGTTTTGTGCCGTGGGGCGATGTTCTTGCTCTCTCCCTCGACTTAGAGAGAGAAGAGAATTCATAACAGAGTCTTGACTTTGATCTGCTCTGGAAATGGGAACGTGGGCAGTTCCCGTTTTAAGTGTCCCAGTGCAGGCGGTCCCTGCCTCTCCAGAGCCTGACCTGGGCCCTTGCTCACACTCACCGGCTTGTGTGGCCCGGCCTGAGACAGGCGTATTTGCAGCTCCCACTGTGGTTCCGCCAGGACCCTCACTAGCCCCGGTCAGAGTGCTCATCAGCATCCTTACCTGGGACAGGTGAGGGCTGAGGGCCCAGCTGGAAGCGCAGAGGCAGTGAGGGAGGCCAGTGCCTGGCACCCACCAGCTCCAGCCTCTGCCACCTGGAAAGCCTCTCCTCCGTGTCTGTGTGGTGACCGAACTGCTGGGTGGGCCCCGGTGAGAGCGAGTGGGCCGGGCTCTGACGTTTCTCTGCTCTCTTGAGGGTGGTGCATGAGACCAGGAACCACCTGCGCCTGGTGGGCTGCTCCGTGGCCGCCTGTAACACAGAAGCCCAGGGAGCCCAGGAGAGCCTCAGCAAGGTGGGGATCTTCGGGGCCCCGGGGCTGCTGAGGAGAACTGGGCCAATCAGGCACCTGGAGGGCATACGGGCCATTCCCCTGCCTCGGGGCAGAGCTTCCCTTGACCAAGTCCAAACACTTTGGTGTGGGTGGGAGGTCTCTGATCCACCAGTGTGTGGACGGCAGTTCCTAGTGTTCTCAGACTGAAGGCCACCCGCTGCAAGGGCAGAGGCTCCAAAATGCTGAGACATCTCCCTCTCTGCCCTGTGCAGCCTGGGAGGCTCCCTGAGGTGGGCGATATGAACGCTCCTTGGTCTTCTGATCTGCTCTCCTAGAAGAGACCAACTCAGGCCGCTCTGAGAAGCCACTTGCTTTGCCATCAGGGACAGAGAAGGGCTGTTCTTCAGGGAGCAAGGCCCACATGCCCCTCCCCAGCCCCCAGCACAGGGCACATTCTTTCCGAGATGGTGCTGGGCTGTCCCCACCCCTTCTCTGCAGCTCCTGGCTCCAACTGTGTCATGACAGGTGCAGGTCAGACACAAAGGGGAGCTTGGCAGTCTGCACCCCTAAACACAAGCGCACACAGTGATGGTGCTTGTGCCAGCTGTGCTCCCAGGATGAGAAGGAGGGGCTTGTGGGAAATTCCTGACACTCCAGGGATGCGGGCTGGGGGCCACTGTATCACGCATTTCTTACCCCTCCCCACACCTCCGCTGCCCTCCACACATGAGCTGGCTTATCCCTTCTGACTAACGTGCGGTTCTTTCAGATCCTTGACTGGCTATCTCACCAGCTCCTGCAGGACAGAACAAAGGGGGCTCAGGCCTCACCACCCCCTACAGCTCCTTATCCTAGCCCTGCACTAAAGGACCTGGTTCTCCAGTAAGTGCCAGAGAGAGGGGTGTGTGTGTGTGTGTGTGTGTGTGTGTGTGTGTTAGGGGCTTCGCCTCTTGCCCGGGAGGCAGGAATGAGGCTCGGTGGGGCTGTGGAGGAAGGAGGGCCTCCCAGGAAGGGGTCTGGGCAGAGCGACTTGGGCCTTAGCCACCGCCGCCTCTCTCGCCTCCGCCTTGGACAGCATGCAAGAGCTCTGCAAGGAGATGAAGGTGCTGGCGTCCGACCTCCAGGACAACAACCGCGTCATCGAAGGGTGAGACCCCGCTGTGCGGGCAGTGGGGAGGCTGGGCCCTCAGACTGCCCTCGCCCCTGGGGCACAGGCCCCGTGCATGCCCAAGCAGGCTTGATGACGGGGGCCCATATTCCAGTCACATCAGAGCCTTGTGCACAGGTGAGTCGGGGTCCTCACCAGGTGTAGGCTTTCACCGTAGTCTGGAGGATATGCACCTCGGTGCAGTCAGAGATGGGGGCTGGGAGGCACGTGGATTTGCGGCTGTGTCCAGCTCTCTGTGAACGTGGACTCTGCCTGACGCCCCATGCAAACCGGCTCCTGTCACCTTTATGACCATCCTCAGAATGGTGATGAACCAGGAACCGCAGCACAGAGCTGGGGAGAACTGTGCGGGGCTGCGGGCCCAGTGTTAGAGACTCTGTATCATCACCTGATCGAGTCCCTTCCTTGCGGGGTGGGGGGGAGTGGGCAGGTACTGGGGAAGATGCTGGCGGATGCAGCAGGGCTCAGCCTTTTGGATTCTGTACACCAGTAAAATTCACAAAAGAAAACTGGAGAATAACAGAGTGACCAACTTCTCATATTACCCAGTAAGCAGAATTGAAAGGGAAAAAAAAGTGCCATCTAGAAGTCCCCTTTATAAGGTGCATTTTAACACCAAAGAGAAGGAATACAATCTCAGAATCAAGGATGGTCCTCGCCCTGGAAGTCAGCCCTGTTTACACATATATACGCTCACGCGTGCGTGCACGCACCTCCCACATCCTCCCCATCATCCTTATGTCTGTCACTTCCCCGTTTGGGAACCAGTGGCACGGTGGAAAGAGTATGCAGAGATTCCAGCAGGGTTTGACCCTGACTCTGCTTCTTACGAACTGTGTGACTCTGGGAGGTTTGTTCGGCTCTGAGCTGAAAAATAGGCATAGTGATTCCTACCTCATTGTGTTAATGCAGGGATTAAACAGGATGAGATATGCAATGTGCTGGGGCGGGGAGGGTGCACAGAAGCGGGACTCACCAAATGGTAGGTGTTCCCCGGAGGTCACGCCAGTCTGGGTTGCCAGAATTGGGGCCAGGAGGGAGGGAAGCCAGGAGCAGGGCTCACAGTTGTTCCTAGAGTTTCAGAGGGTCCTTGGGTTGAGGACATCCCATGTTCCATTCCAGCAAGGGGAGAACCCATCCTCTTAAATGTCTGCAAAGAGGAAATTGGACAGCTTCTTAGAAAAACTTTCCAAATTAGCCCTCCGGGGCAGGAAGTTATAATTTTAGTGCTGACATAAATTTTTCTCCCTGTGATATGTAGTCTGTTTACAGATAGCTCAAAATTTTATTTTAGTGAATTTTTACTTCCTTGTTCAGAGCTGTTAACCAAAGAGCCTAAAGAAACAATTTGAATTCCTTTTTCGCTCCTCTTAACCCTTGGCTGCATTGGAGTCACCAAGGGAGCTTTTAAAAGTACAGATGCCTAGGTCTTGTCCCCAGAGACTCTAGGTGCGGCTTGGATTGGGGGATTTTTATAAGCTTTCCAGATGATTCTAACGTGTAGTCAGGGATGGGAACCAGAGAGTTCTTGTCGGTGGACAAGATGCTACAAGAGGAGAGCTGAGGATTCGAATGGCTTGGTGTTCTGAAAGTCGATTGTGTTGGGCCCTGGAGTATGGTCTGCAGGCTTCTCTACCTGGGCAGAAGTTAACCTGAGCCTCTCTTTACAGGTTAAGTAGGGTCCCTTCGGCTCCTGACATCTGAACTCTGGGGGGTGCATGAGGAATCCTGAAGCATTAGAATCGTTCAGACACTGCTCTCCTGCCTGCACTGGGGGACCCAACACAGGACGATACCTGGTCACAACTCATCAGCCTACCTCTCTCCTGCCTGACAGCCAGGAGATGTTGCCAGCATTACTTTCCACTGCCTTTCCTCGGGAAGCAGCACAGCAGGACCTGGGGCACCAGGCCATCTCTGGATCCTGGCCCCACTGCCCAGGCTGACCTTTGAATCTTACGTAGGCTCAGGTGCAGCTCCTCTGTTGCCCTGGCCTGTATAGCTGAACCTGGCCAGGCTGTGGGGAGAAGAGGCTCCGAAAACCCCTCCCTCCCACCCCCTCTGGTTTACAGGGCTTTGCTCCTCAGGGAACAGAAGAGGAGGCCTCCTGGGGTCAAACGACCTCATCTCAGCCTTCCTTCCTCTACATTGAACACACAGCCCTCTCCCCGCTCCCGCGATGTCTGAGGACCACCACACGTGGCCCCAGGCATGAGAGCCCAAGTTCCCTTCTCCTCTGGTCTGGCTGAGCCTAAGGCTGAGAAAGCAGGTGGTCAAGGCCGGATGCCAGTGTCTCAGGGACACTTTCCCCTGTCCCTCTGAGGCACCACTAGGTTCTGGGGTTTGTAGCCAGCGGTGTCAACAGTAGCCGTGCCAATTAGCACAGGCCTGTAAGTCCAGAGCCCTGAGGAAATCAAGGCCTGCACCTTCAAGAAGTGAAATAAACTTGACATTCTTTTCTGTTTGAGTGGCTCTCAGGGGCTGCATCTGGGAGGTGGGAAGGCTCGGCTGGGTGTGCTTGACAACCAATCAGGCACCGCACAGGGTGGGGATCTGTGAGGAGGAGGATTGGGAAATGGAGGCGGGATTGCTCGCTTCCTGATTCCTGCCTTCCTCCCACCCCCCAAATGGGCCCTGATTTCAGGGAGGAGCCCAGGGACCATGCCCTCCTGCTGGGAGGGCTTGCCTTCCCACTCCTTCTCTTTTCCTGCTCCCTGTCATCTGGGGAGCTCTGTAAGGGCCTGGAACTTGCAGAGAAGGGTCTTCTTTTTTTTAACCTCAAATCCACCATCTAATTGCCTATTCCTTTCCCCCCACCCCCCCTCCACTGTTCAAAACATAGGCTGTGTCCTAAATATCAGGTGAGAGTGGTACTATGGGTCGTTTTGAATATTCCTCATTTTGCCTAGAAGCTAGAATGATGCCGGGGTGAGGCATTCAGATTTGTGCAAATTTAGTCCTTCCCCTGCAATATACCCAGCTTTCCCTTAACCAGGGCTGGACTACCCACCTAGCCTAGGGCTGGGGAAAGGGTGATGCAGTAAACTAGCCCCACCATGGGAGGGAAAAGAGTGAGAAGCCCTACTTTGTGCTTTGAAACATGAAGACAACACTATGCTTTACCCCCAGATAACCCTAGAAATCCTTCCTGAAAAATTTTTTTTTGGAGCCTTCACATCCTCAGAAGTTGTTCTAATGACCCAGCAGGGCAGAGGTGAGGAAGGCTGGGTCCTGGAGTCTGACATCCTCAGGGATGCTTCTCTATGGAAAGATCAGCACCCTCTAAAGACCCGGGGGAGGGTTGCTGGGTTTGCTTGCATCAGGCCTAACTGGCTTCATGTGTGCCATTTGGGCCTCATGCCCATGGGTCACTTAAGCCCAGTGGGTTCAGGTTGTGGGTTCTCAGGAGCCAGCTGCGGCTCCAATGGCCCTGGACACTGGGCCACCTCTGGGCTGCTCCTCCTGTGTGAAGTTCAGGCTGACACTCATGGCTCTTCAATGGCCCTGCAGGGAAGTCCCACAGTGGACTTTCCCTGGCAGCTGAGGCTGCTTCTGGACCCCACATGCTTGGTGGAGCTCAGCAAAGGAGCTAGGGGATCCCTGAAATCCAAGTGCAGATTTTTGGGGAATGATATGATCATTGGCTCTATGATCTCACGAGCAAAGCCCAGCAGGGGACATACTTGAAAGCTTCAGTTTGTTCCTATGCTGCAGAGCCACTGACATGGGTGACCCCCCCCCCATAGTTCTGCAGAGCTTCTGATGCCATCTCAGTAGGGATCAAGGAACTGGACCAAGGCCCATGACTTTGTCCAGTTCCTCCAGACCCTTGTAAGGTCCTCAGGTGTCTGACGACCTCTGTTCTCTGTAGTGATTCCTAACACGACACTTAAAATGAAGAGCTCGTTCAGCTGCTCAGATGTGAACTGGGCACCTGCAGTGTGCCAGGGCCCGGGCGAGGGGCTAGAACTACGTGGGTGACTAGGGTGCCATGCTTGCCCCTGAGGAGCTTACCTCGATGGGGAAAGGCACTTCAGTATCACGGGAGCGTTCAGAGATAGGAATGCACAGCTCAGGTGTGGGACTGCGTCACCACCCTCACAGGGGAGGGTGCTCAGGGTGCCAGGAGGCAGTCAGGGAAGGACTTGGGGAGCAGGCTACTCCAGAGGGGGGTCTTGGCAGGTAAGCAGGGTTACCTAGCAGAGAAGGCACGGAAGGCACCCCTGGCAGTGGGAATACCACCAGCCCAGGCATGGAAAGAACCACAAGTATGTGTGTCACTGGAGAGCAGGTTGAAGTGGGAAGTGGTCATTGGGAAAAGGGAGGGGCCAGACCCAAAAGCTGCTTGTGGGCCACACGAAGGAACCTGGGCGTTACCTCAGGGAATCACAGAAACAGGTTTTAGGTGAAGTCCAACTGGTATTTTAAAGATACAACTCGGGCCTCCCTGGTGGCGCAGTGGTTGAGAGTCCGCCTGCCGATGCAGGGGACACGGGTTCGTGCCCCGGTCTGGGAGGATCCCATGTGCCGCGGAGCGGCTGGGCCCGTGAGCCATGGCCGCTGGGCCTGTGCATCCGGAGCCTGTGCTCCGCAACGGGGGAGGCCACAACAGTGAGAGGCCCGCATACCGCAAAAAAAAAAAAAAAAAAAAAAAAAAAAAAAAAAAAAAAGATACAACTCTTGGGTGCCCGTGTGGAGGGTGGATTGAAACCCCATGCCTCAGGTCCTCATTTGTAAAATGGAGATGATATCTTTCAAAGTTACGGGTAGGGATAGTTTCTGTACTTCCACAAGGGGCCTGAAACACCATGTGGGTTCTCTGCACACCCTCCCAGCCCCACCTCCCGGGGCTGAGGCCACCATGCTGGGTGGATGGAGAAAGAGGAGCCCTTGTCTCAGAACGGCTCAGTCAGTGGTGGCTCAGATCAGTCACAAACATCTGGGAAGAGTCCACGCAGCATTCAGATTCATGGTGAGCATGCTCTAAAAAACGGGCCGGCTCCGTTTAAAGGGGCCCAACTGGAAGGAAGCAGGGGCACATCGGTCTCCCCGGGGGGAAGTAGTGGCTCTGGAAGGGCTGGTGCCTCTTTCCGTGCCCTGGAGCCTCAGGGCGATAGTTTTTGCATCTCTCTCAGAATCTACGCAGTTTCCGCCCCCCCACCCCGCTTTATTTATTTATTTATTTATTTATTTATTTTTGGGCTGCGTTGGGTCTTCGTTGCTGCACACGGGCTTTCTCTAGTTGTGGTGAGCTGGGACTACTCTTCATTGCTGTGCACAGGCTTCTCTTGTTGCAGAGCATGGGCTCTAGGTGTGTGGGCTTCAGTAGTTGCAGCACACGGGTTCAGTAGTTGTGGCACATGGACCCTAGAGCACGCAGGCTTCAGTAGTTGTGGCGCATGGGCTTAGTTGCTCTGTGGCATGTGGGATCTTCCCGGCCCAGGGATCGAAGCCGTGTCCGCTGCATTGGCAGGCAGATTCTTAACCACTGCGCCACCAGGGAAGTTCCTACGCAGGTTCCTCTTTACAGACAGGCATTCTGGTTCAAAACCCAGATTATGTGACCCCACCCACCTCTTGATTTCAATTGGTAAGGGTGTGGCCCAGGAACCTGCATCGTTGATGAGTTTCCCCAGTGATTCTTCCACAAGCTGAAGTTCAAGGATACTGAGGCAGAGTTTACCGTGTCCAGCAGAGGACATGTGAATGCCCAGTATAGGCCCGTGGGCAGTGGGTTTTACACCGGACCAGGCGCCACCCTCCAACCTGACAACTGAGGCCAGGGAAGCCTGTCTAAGGGATAGCGACCTGCCCTCCCTCCTCCTGGGCCCACCATTTGCTTTCTGGGGCCTCCTCACTGCAGCAGGGGCAGCCCCAGAGGATCGCCACAGCTGGTCATCGGGGATTCACTTCCAAACTGCTTTGGTGATTTTGTAAAGGGTGGAATTCCTGGCTTCTTTTTCCTTCATCTCACAAAAAACTCCATAATCAGGCAACCCCGATGGGAGGTGGTAAGGAATGGGCTAGTGTGACCTGAAATAGCTTCAGTTTATTCTCCTTGGAAGCTCAGAATTCCAACAGCCACTTGAAGCAGTCAATCCTTTCCCTGCATGCTTCATGAGAGAGAAAAAGAGAGAGAGAGAGACAGAGAGAAGAAGGGAGTGAGAAGAGCTGGGAGTGAGGAAAGGAGAGAGGGTAGGAGGGAAGGATGGAGAGGAAGGGAGAGATAGAGAGATGGAGAGGGAAAGACAATGCGCGGGGAGGGGGGGCAGAAATAAGAGGAACAAGACAGGCCCAGAAGAGAGACAGGCGTATTGTGCGCATGCACACATGCTTCTAATGGGAGGTCGTCCAGGCCACTCTGCTCGCACTGGTCTGTCACTGCTCTGGTCCATGGCTGCCTGCCACAGCAATGGCTTAGGGCTGGAACGTCCGTGGCTGTGGCTTGGAGCCTCCCCTCTGGCTGAGGGCAAAAGCTGCTGACAAATCTGCCTGGAATATCTGAGTTTTTCCAACACAGAAAGAAGAAACATACACACACAAACCAGTCTTATCATATGCCCGGCAGAGTAGCTGGGGATGGAAAAATTCCATAATTGAAATGCAGATGGAGGAGGCACCACTGAACTGCTGGAAAACAAGTCCCACCCCCCCTTCATGGTGACACCGTTCCAGCAGCCCTCATGTCCCTGCTCACATTCCCAACCTGGTTTGCCCTTCTTGTCCCCAGGCACTGTCAAGGACCTAGATGATCCCCACAGGAGCACTGGTGTTGGGTGACACACAAAACCCAACCCTCTGAAAGTAGAGATGGTACCCTACCAGCCCTCACCCTTAGCCAGTTACTAGCACATGAAGACAGGAAATCCCCCGCAGTGACCAGCAACTTTGAAGGATGTGCATGAGTCTTAAATGGAGCTCCCAACACCACCCCACTTCTACCCAGCCCCCTCAGGGCTTTGAGTGCCTTCTATTCTTCCTGAACCAGACAATTCCTTCATCTCCCCCTCCCTGGGTACAGAAGCCATAGCTTGAAGGGATATTAAGAGATAAATTCTGTATTAGGTACAGGTTGGGAGCCTCCAACTGAGTTCGTTTCACTAAACATTTGATGAGCACCTCTTATTTGCCGTGCACAGTGGGATCAGAAAGACTGACAAGACCTAAGTGAAGGAAGCAAAAATGTACAAACTACATTTGTACAAAATGTAAATTCTGTTAGGATGATGTGGATGCTAAAGGCACAAGCAACTTGCTGTGGGATCTTGGGAGAAAAAGCAGTGAATTAGGTCTGGGTGACTGTGGGAAGGCTCTTTGGAGGGCCTGGTATTTGGACTAGACTCTGAAAGTTGGACAAGGTTTCAATAGAGAGAGGAAAACGGGGAAAGATTTTGCTGATTCTTCAAACAGCACCTACAAAGTGAGATCAGAGATTTTAAACACTGCTGTTTTTACCACACCCGCTGGGCAGTGCAAAGGCAAAATCACAGATTTCAGTCCAGACTGTGACACCTTTGGGGGTCAGTCACATGCCTTCTCTGAGCGTCAGTTTTCTCATCTGTAAAATGGGAATGCTGACCACTTCACAGAGTTGCCGTGAAGATGAGATCATTCAAGCTGAGAGTACCTGCCATACAGTAGGTACTCAATGTGTGTTCCTAGAGTAAATATGTATAACACATATTATACATTATACAGGTCGCAAACATTTTAATTCCCCGACAGTGTTTTGTCACAGTCCCAGCTCACAGTCTAGCAATGGAAGGTATTACTGACTTTCTGGGGGTGCTGAGCTCTATATGCCAAAGCTGCCCAGGCGGGAGAGGAAGCAGCTCAAAGAGCCGTCATCCTGTAGCTAACAAGAGTAAGAGCGTTTTTCTTCGAATGTCTACAAAGGGGCTCACACAATCCCACTACCCACTGCCTTGGTCCCATTTTCAAAGTGTGGTCTGTGAGTCACATTCATCAAACTCACATAAAATACAAGCCAATATCCAGGCTTACAGAATCAATCTCTGGAGGGAGGGTCGGGAATACATATTTGGAACAAACTCATATTCACAAAGTTTGGGAGAGTCTGGGGGCTGTTGTGCCTGCTGTTCCTTCATCCTGGGCCACCCTTGCTCGGATAGACAAAGGGCTGACTCCACTCAGGTCTGTGTTTAAATGTCTGCTCCTCAGAGAGGTCCTTCCTGACCACCCCCCACAATCCAATACAGTAGCCCCTGTTGCTTTCTATCCCTCACTGTGCTTTGTCATCATAGTGTGCATGACCTGAGGCTCTACTACACTTAGGTCGGTATGTTTATTACCTGGCTTTCCCACTAAACGTAAGCTTCAGGAGCATGGCTACTTCACTGTTGCACCTTCAGTGCCTAGAACAGCACCTGAGATATAGCGGATATTAGGTAATTACTTGTTAAATGAATGATCGCTCTGTGCCCTTAAAGACTGCAGAGAATGGTGCTGTTTGTCAAATATTTCCAGCTCTTTCCCCATTCTGAGCACATGGAAAGAATGCACTTCCTGCTCCCCTTGTGGAGGGTGGGTTATAGAACTTGTTCTGGCCAATGAGTTGCGAGCAAAAGTGACAGGAGCTTTTCCATGCTGGTTGGTGTAGGAGCCTCTGGGCTCTCTCGGTTTCCCTCTGGCTTGGTGATGGGCAACATTCAACATGGTGGCTGCTCCATCAGCCTGGGTCCCTGAGTGATTCTGATGAACAGAATCTCCCTACCAACAGGCAAAGGGCATGGAATGTGAGTGAGAAAGAAGTCTCTGGTTTAAAGGCCCTGGGACTTGAGGGTTGTTTATTACTGCAGCGTAACCTAACCTGTCCTGACAGGTCCATTGATCCCATGCAGATAGTTGTACTGTCAGAATCACTGGGAGGTCCCTAAATTCTTTGGGGATTTCAAGCAACTTCAAGTGCCTCAAAGCCAAACAAACGCAGAAACTTCCCCTTCAGAAGGTCAGGCCACATTCTGTCCTCCCCTTTTCCTTCCTACTGGGAAGCTCCCTGGGGGTGAAGGGATAGCCTTGAAACAACTCACCCAATGAGGGACCCGACAGCCTCTGGGACCACCTCTGAAGTGACCTCACACACTGACCACACACTCAAACTCACTGTCACCATCCTTCCCTTTGGCCAAAAATAAAAACAACACACCCACTCTTCTGGGAGTGAGTCACAAACAGAAAAAAATCAATGGCTCTGAGCCAAGAGGATCTGCTAACAAGGGGAAAAAACTCCCAGTGGAGGTATCTTAGCAGACGCTGTGGTCTCACTCCCGTGGCCTGCATGACCAAAGACCAATCCAAACAATTTTGAAGTTCAACCATCAGACATTGCCCCAGGTCCTAACCCTACAATAAGACTGGAGTTGATTTAGTACTTCTTCCCTGATGAAGGAGGAATGGGTTGCGTGTGTGTGTGTGTGTGTGTGTGTGTGTGTGTGTGTGTGTGTGTGTGTTGTGGGAGAGAGAGGATGCTCTTTTGGGGAAGAAGGAGACTGGGCTGGGAAAGATGACATCAGAAGAGGCAAGTTCCAAGCAGAGAGCCTCCTGCTGGGGTTCAGAAAAGGCAGCTGCCTCTCCGACCTCAATTGCTTGGCTCAGGGAGATGAACCTTAAGATAAACTTGATAAACTTTTTGGATTGGTTACATGGAGTATTGTTATCTCCATTCCCATCCCAGAAGCCAAATGTAGGGCTCTGGCCCTGCTCGATCTCCTCCCCTCTGCAGTGCTGACAGCAGCTCGTATTACTCCTCTAAATCAGGGCTGGAGCAGGAAAACAAAACCAGAGCATTTTCCTGTACAGCTCAGGCAACTGGGAAAAGGGGTTTATGCCTGATTATTCCAGATGGTCCTCAGTTTCCGAGGGCCAGAGCAGACACTCATCCCATGAGCCTCCCTCTCCTGGGAATCTGGGCTGTGCTGCCCAAACTCATGCTTGGGGGAGGGGGATGCAGGACAGAGATGGCGATTGTTGGCAATTTCACAAATGGCATTTCAAAACTGGCCTTCCAGTGATGCACTCTTTGCCAGGTCCCTTCTTCTTGCCACACCAAGCTGTCACTAGAGCACAAGCTTGGTCCACACCCTGGACCTCACCCAGCCCACTGCTCTCCCAAAGTTGGAGGGAGTGATCTCCGAACAAGTCTCAAGCCTGTGAAGATGGATGGATAACAGAAGGTGGATACAAGCAAATATTTATATGCAATACAGGTTTCTGCAACAAAAGTGCTTGCAGAAGAAGTGGGAGAGATGGGAAAAAGAGACCACAAAGGCAAACTGTGCTTTCCTCTTTCAACGTTCAGCAGAAAGCATTGTAGAATAACACCCCACTGGGTTTTTCTCGAGTGTGTCCCACTGAACTTCAGCTGCTCTGTGGAGCAAAAAGCAGAGAAGCCCATTCTCTTATCACCAAATCTAAAGTAGTGGGGTCCTTGGACCAGCAGCATCAACACTGCCTGGGAACTTGTTAAAAATGGAAAATCTCAAACTATTATATATAGAATGGATAAACAACAAGGTTGCATTGTATAGCTCAGGGAACTATACTCAACATCTTGTAATAAACCATAACGGAAAAGAAAAAAATGCAAAATCTCAAACCTCAGCTCCAGACAAACTGACTCAGAAACTCACGGGGTGGAGCCCAGCAGTAACCTGTGATTTAACAAGCCCTCCAGGTAATTGTGATGCATGGCAGCTTTCGGAAACCACTGATGTAGAGAAAGCAAGGGTCAGACAGGGGAGAGGAGAAGTGGAGGAGGAGAGCGGAGGGCGTGGCTCTGGCTCACACTCCCCCATCTCAATTCCTTCTGCTTCTTAGCACTGTCCTATTGGCTCCTGGGGGTCATTCTTCTCAAGTACCCAGAAGCCACCTCATGAGGTGAGAAGCTCCAGCCTCTGGTGAGACCCAGGGGACCAGAGGATTCCATGATTGTCACCACCATGAGGGAGAAGCTATGGGCCAAAGCAAGCTTGGAATTCCCTGACCACTGGACTCTTGAAATTTTAGGAATTTCCTAAAACTTACCTCCGAGGGGAAATCGAAAAGCAAAAGTGAAGATTCCCCTAGGATACACTAGGGGGAGACCCATCTCTGGCCCGGGAAGAGGAGGGAGCAACTCAGGTCTAGAATTTAGGCTGCGTATTTCCAAAGTGGATTTGCTGGTGACTTCTTGCTAAATCAACCAAACTGAACCCCAAGTTTTGAGAGGACAGTCAGTGATCACTGAGTCAGAGTGGTGGAACCGGAGAGGATGGGAAAAGCATCTACCTGTCTCCCCACTCCCAGACCAATTTACAGCTAAGGAAACTGTAGAAGCTAGAGTGGGTCCAGGGTCATACAGCGGGTCTGTGACGGGACACACAGTTTCAAAGATCCAGCAGTCCCTTTTCCCCATCTATGAGAGATGGTCAGGACGGGTTATGCAATGCGTAGGACCCAGTGTTAAAAGAAAATGCTGGCCTTTTGTTCAAAAATTATTAAGGCTTTCAAGGCGGTGACAGCAGAGCATTAAGCTCGAGAGGAGGGGGGAGGTTATGAAGCTTCCAGATCCAGGTTACCCTGGATCTGGAACTGATGGATGGGGATCTCTGTTTGGGCCCCACAGGTGAGCTCTCCATACCGGATACAAAATAGGGCTTTTGCGGTCGGGGGTGGTGATGGTGGGTGTATTTCCACAGTAATGACTAGAACAGCTATGGGGAGAGGCGGGTTTGACTTAGGAAGAAAAGCTCTCCCGACCCAGGCGCGCTGGAGCATTCTCACAGTCTAGGACCCAGGACCACTATAACTCCAGTCTTCCGGGAAAGGACTATCCTACCCGACAGGGCTGCTGAGAGAGGGGAAATCCAACCAGAGTGAAAGTGGCGCGCGGACAGCCTTGCGCGTTGCGGAGGCGGCTTCTCGCCATCAGCGTGGCAAGCGTTGCCCGCCGCGCGTCCCTCCGCGCCAACGGGACTCTGAGTTGCTGCAGGCCCGCGAGCCGGAGCCGGGCATCCCCTACCCACACCTGGCTCTGAGCGCAAGGGGACGGTGGACGGCGGAAAGGGGAAGAGCAGGGGAACAAATCCCTCCGGTCGGCGTGAAAACCGGGAGGGTGGCGAGCGGACACTGAGCCGGTGGAAATCTTTCTAGACCCCATCCTCAGCTAGCTCCTAAAGCCTTCCCTTCGGCCCGCTCCCTCCCCTGGGCGTGTTGGGGTGCGGGTTGCGGGGGATCTGGTGTTGGGGGAAATGGTGGGAGAGGGAAGGAGGCAGGGCTGAAGGCAGGCGACCCCCAACAGAACGCCTCTGCTGAGTTGTCCTGTATAGAGCCTTTCCCATACTCAATCCTTCAGCTGCCCCAGCTTCCTGAAGACGCCCCTAAATCCACATTCGCTCAGGCGCCCCCCGCCGCCACCCCGGCCACTTGGGCGGGTCGGTTATTCCTTCGGGTCTTCCTTCCTGCCTCTCCGAAGTCTCCCCGCCCCCGCCCCGCCCTGCAGGCTGCGGTCCCTTTAAAGGAGCGCTGGGCTGGGGCCTCCCTTCTCTCGAGGAGGACTCGGGAGCAGCGGCGACGCCGAGAGCTGCCGGCGCAGCCGCCGCTCGCCCGGCACGGCAATGGCGTCCCCGGCCATCGGGCAGCGCCCGTACCGGCTACTCTTGGACCCAGAACCGCCGCGCTATCTACAGAGCCTGAGCGGCCCCAAGCCGCCGCCGCCCCCGGGCCGGTCCTCGCGCCGCTGCGCCCCGGCACCCCTCTCCACTGCGCCCGGGGCGCACGAGGGACGCGGTGCCAGAAGGGCTGCCCGGGGGGACTTGGAGCTACAGCCTCGGGCTTCCCGACCCGCTCGCCCGCTCCGGCCCGGTCTTCAGCAGAGACTGCGGCGGCGGCCTGGAGCGCCCCGGCCCCGAGACGTGCGGAGCATCTTCGAGCAGCCGCAGGATCCCCGCGTCCCGGCGGAACGAGGCGAGGGGCACTGCTTCGCCGAACTGGAGCTGCGGAGTGGCTGGGGCTGGTGTGACCTGTGCGGACGAGAGGTGCTGCGTCAGGCGCTGCGCTGCGCTAGTGAGTGTGAGGGCAGGGTAGGGAGGGGGCGCAGGGGAAGACCGCAGTCCACGGGCGAGCAACTGCGAGGAGGCTGAGGCAGGCAGAGAGGGGGCACTGCCCTCTCTGGCTCCAGGGGAGACCTCGACTTTAGCTAAGGTAGATAAGTCCTGGAGACGCTCTGCGCCTTAGTCCCCTGCCCGGTATCCTTTAGTGACTGCCTACTGCCCAGGTATGCTTATGAGGTCTTTAACAAATACCTCTTCCCCTGACAGGTGCACGCCTCACTCCTCCCCAGACACATACGTACACACACAGACACACACACGTAGTTTGGGGTCGATACCTGAAGCTACAAGGTCATTGCCTAGTCTCCCGTGCTCCTTCTTGCTTTTGTTGTAAGTTCTTGTGAGTGGGTTGTAAGGCTGGTATTGAGATGACCATTTGCCCTATGCTTATTAGGGTAATGGCAGAATGACTTGTGTGTCTGCCTATGGTACAGGCCCATGGTACACGCCTGCCTGTGGTACACCCCTCCTCCAGGGCGACCTGTTGGGTTAGGGAGGAGATCTGGTTAGGCTTTGGATGGAAACAGGCTATGAGGGTGAAAGAGCCTGAGGTGACCCTGGATCTGTGCCCTCTCCTGCCTTCCACCTCTGGCCCCTCAGACCTTTGGACTCTGCTCTGATGTTTGGCTGTGCCCTGCCTCCTCCTCCTCGGTCACTGCACCAGTCATCCTGCTGGAAAATGACCCAACTACCTGCCCTGTCCCTTCCTCCCCAGAGTTCTCAGGTCCCTCCAGCCTCCTCCTGAGCCAGACTCTTCTCAAAGCCTGACTAAAACACTGGGCATCCAGTGTATAGATTTTCTCAGCAAATTTGCAGTCTTCTTGAGGGTTTATTATTTTTCTCTTCCGACAGTTAGGTGTGTGTATTTCTTTAAGGGATGTCCTCTTCCTACCCCCCACCCCACCCCACACAACATTTGCTGTTACCATGTTTGGCAGAGGATATCCATACCCATGTGTTTATGTGTTTATACAGATAGTTTAAATATGTGAAGCACAAAGCACAGACAATGGCACAACCTCTAGGAAGCATCCCTGGAAATGGCTTGTGGCTTGCATCTTTCAGCAAAGCCTCTTCCCGCATGACAACAGCCCCACATCTTCCACCCAGCTCCAGCATTGTACAGCAGCAACTACGTCCGCATCAGGAAAACCCGACCTTGCCTGTCTCTGTGCCCAAGGCTGTGCAGTGTGCCTCCCACTGCAGCTGGCTTCAGGGAAGGAGAGCTCAGACTCTAAGCCAGGGTCAAGTGGAAGAGGACGATGGGAGGGGAAGGTGGGTGCTGCTCCCTCTACCACCAGAACTCAGTTCGGGTGCTAATTAAAAAGGAAAGAGCAAAAGCTATAGAGGTGTGTGACGTGGGTGGAAGGGCTGCTGACACTTGGCAAATGTCCCCGACCCTCAGTAGAATCAAATGCAACTTTCCCACAGATGTGTTGGCAGCTTTTGCCCTCTCAAGGGTCCTGGGGTGCTTCACTGCATCCACCAACCCTGTCAACACAGGGAGAGGCAATATCCTCGTTGTAATGGCTTTTAATGTGCCAGAATCCTGGGAGAGCCGCTTCATTGGAATTCTAGTTTGTATGAAGACATTGGGGGAATTCCCTGGCCGTCCAGTGGTCAGGACTCTGAGCTTCCACTGCAGGGGGAACGGGTTCGATTCCTGGTTGGGGAACTAAGATCCCGCATGACGCGCCACGAGGGGAAAAAAAAAATTACAAGCAAGAGCGAAAAAGACATTGGGGGACTATTTGGCCTATAGTTTTATGATTTGGGGGGGTGTTGTTGATAACGGTGTCCGTGTGTGTGTTTGTATGTGAATATGCGTGATTCTCCATGATGAAATGAATTTATGCCCACTTCACGTTAGATAGTTTCTGGTGGCAGGAAGCACCAGGTGCACGGGCATGTCCTCTGACTTTGTGTGTGACTCGGTGGTCCCCGGCCAGGTGGGTTAATACCAACCAGGGATGTCTGAACACCAGAGAGGGAGCAGAGTTGGAATCAAGGGGCTCTAGAGAGGAGCCTCTGGTTGTTGTTATTCATATTTAACTGTGGACCTGTGGCTGGATGGGAACAGTTGAGAAATGTTCTGATGGCTGGCAGGTAGAGACACAGCCCGCCAAACTCACCAATCATCTTTCTTTCAGTTGAAGTTCTAATTCCATGGTGGGGTTGGTTTGTTTTATCTTTGTTTCGAAAAGCAAGGGTCAAAAACATGACTTTTGAAAGGCAATACTCTGCAGTGCCTAAGCGAACGGCCTGGAACCAGAGACCTAGGTTTGAATCCTGACTCTGCCTCTTGGTCTCTGTGTGACCCTGGGCACCTCTGTGTTCTGCTTCCTTGTTTTAAAAAGTGGGGATGATTGGGAATTCCCTGGCAGGCCAGTGGTTAGGACTCTGTGCTTCCACTACAGGGGAAACGGGTTCGATCCCTGGTCGGGGAACTAAGATCCCACAAGCCTAGCCTCGTTTCCCCCACCCCCCCAAAAAAAATAATAATGGGGATGATAACATTACCTTCACGATCGTGTTAATGTGAGAATTAAATGAATTCATGTCTGGAAAGGGCTTAGAACAGTGCCTGGCAGAAGGCAATATAAATGTTTAATGCAATAGGAGTGTTATTATCCCCTCTCATCAAGCAGCTGTAACCATTTGGGCTCCTGACACTTCTTAGGTTCACCTTTCCAAGCAGTGAGTACAGTTTTCCACCTCTGCTTGGTTGCTGAGCTGAGTGGGAAAGAAGGTGCCTTGAGCATCCCAGGCAGTGTGGACACTAATCGCCCTCTAGCAGTGCCACTCCTGCCTGCTGTGGCTGACAAGCATCTTCACAGGGTGCCCATGGCTTAGAGGTCACGAAGACCCAGGCGCCTTGTCTTTGTACCACTTGCCCCCAGCACAGCACCGTCTCAGTAAGTAGTGGTTGATGAGGGTGGTTGCCTGTTTTTACCATTAAATCTCCCTGCTCTTGGAAACAAGCAGAAGGGCAGTGGGTATATAAATGACATCTGTCTGAGCAGGAGGCTGACACTGGGTAGGAGCCGTGTTGGCAAAATGGGCTTTTAATAAGGGAAGCTTTTGGAAAACTGTCTTCCCACTGTCTGCCTGCCTTTTTAGTGAAAATCCCTCTAACTTAAGCTTACCCCTACTTCAAGGTCTGTAAATGAGCTCTGGTTAATGCTGGATTTGCCAACAGGAAAAATTCAAAGTTAATATTCATTTCCAGGATTAAAGAAGTCATGTTTGTTAGATAGAGAAGGAAATCCAGTGGGGATTGGGAGGGGGAGAGAGAGGTAGATTGTATGAATTCGTGTGTGTGTGTGTGTGTGTGTGTGTGTGTGTGTGTGTCTTGGGGTGGGGGCGGTTGTAGCAGTGAGAGCCCATTTCCAGCCTTCCAGGAGGGATGGTCAATAGCAAACAACCCTTAAAACTCTCACAGGCTGCCCTTTGGCTTTGTTCTCAGGGAATGTCCCTTACAGGTTGTGGACCCTTTCTTCTGTAGAAGGCACATGGAGTTGACCTTTTACCTTTCGTCGCATTTTGGTGGGTACGTTAGCCATCCTGGATCAAGGAATGGTCTGGAAAATGGGGAAAGCTAAGTCCAACTCAACATTCAGGGAGGGATGTTTAGACATGCCTTGCATGTTGCTAGTGGAGCCGGTCCTCTTTCGAGAGGGTGCCATTCAGAGCTGTGAAGTGTTACATGATTGGGATTATAGGCTGGACGGGGGACCCTGGGGCTCATCATCCTGACCTTCCCCTCCTGTGATAGACTTGAATAATGGTGTGAGTATGAGGTGTTTGCCATGGAGCCTGCAGGGATGGGGACAGGGACCTTCTTGGTGAGCGAGGCTGGTATCTCACAGAGCCCCCTGTCCAGACTTTCTAACTCTGTCTCGTCGCTGCATCAGTGGTTGAGCTTAACCCACCTCTCTGCACAGACTGGACCCACTCATGTGACAGCCACAGACTCCTACAAACCCACACCCTGTCATGGGTTCTTTGTAGGAGAGGTTACGGGGCCATGGACACTGAGTGTCCCTGTGGCAGACCCAGGAACCTTGGGCACTTGGAAAGTGTTTTATTTGTCCAGGATACTGGGTAGCACTGAAGTATATGACTTGAAGTATTTTCATTAATTCAGGCCCATGTTTGGCTTTGGAGGTTAGGAAAATTAAGCCCTGAAATGGTTGTTTTCTTGTTAGAGATAGTGGAATCCCCAATCCCTCCCCTGCCCCTGGCTCTGATTGGGGTTTTCTTCTTGGGGGACGTCCTAGTGGAGTGGATTGCGGGGGGACAAGTGAGGACAGAGAAAGGCCCTGGAATGCTTGGCAGAGGCCATCTGAGCTCCCCAAGCTGTTATTGTTTCCTCTCCTCCCTGCTTCCTGTATTTTCAAAAGATGAAAGTGAAAGGATTAAATGTGGGTTTAATTTTTTTCCCCCTATTCATCAGAGCGTGAAATTTTCTGATTATTCAGAAAATTACTTATTCGAGCAAGAGGGGCTCGAATCCCAGGTACAGTCAAAAATGATTAATGCCACTTGTCTGCCCGCCTAATTAGACTTGGTAATGAACGTGTGTGTTCTCCTGCTGATCCTGCAGAGTTATTAGGTGGAAGTAAATTGACATCTCCCCTCAGCACTGCGGGTTTGATCCGGTACCCTCTCTCTTTTCCCCAAGTTTACCAGGGAATTCAGCCGGTGCCAAGCCTGGCAGGTAGGCCCTGAGTGACAGGGAAAAGAGAGCCCCCAGCCCAGCCAAAACACCCTTCCTAGCTGGTGAGGTGACCCTCCTGCCTCAGGAAGCCGGCTTCTGCGTGGTGACAGGGGCCAAAGGCTCAGGGGAGCGGCTGAGGCGCAGGGCAGACCCGGCCTAGCTCTGAGAATGAGCACTGGAAGAATTCTTCACAGGTCCACGGTGCCTTTTCTCTGAGGAGCACAAAGGGTTTGCGTGCGGCTGCCACGCTCACCCTCAGAACAGATTCATGAGGTGAGAATGCAGGGAGGCTTCTGCCGAGGTCTCACGTGGAGAGAAGGAGCCGCCCGTCCATCTGGCTAGGGGCAGGGGAAGGTTAGACCCTCATGTTGGGCAAACCCGACCGGCCTTGAAGATGGCCTCTGACTATCTCGGGCTGTCAGGCCATTTCCCTCCTTTGGTCCGTGCCCAGCATCTCTGGGACAGGGGCAGCCCCCCGCTGGGCTGGCCGTGGGAGCATCCTGGGTCTTGCTTCCCAGGTGCTCTCCCACGGGGCCCTCGCTGGCTCCCGACACCCACCCCTCACCCCTCAGTCTCCCCGGGGAAGGAGCTGCTTGCCGCTCTTGCCCTGCCTGCTGGGGTGCTATTAAGGCTGATGAGGAAGCTGGAAACACATCTCTGGCCTGACCAGAGGCCCTTCCTGTTCGCATTCCTCTGACGACAAGGTGAGTATTCTTTGGCAGGTGACTATTTGTGGGCGTGCAAAGCATGCAGACAGAACGTTCCGCGCCCCCCCCCCACCCCGTCCCGGCTTCCAGCAGCACCAGCTCGTGTAGTCCTCTCACCCACCATGGGCTTGCAGATTTGCCGGTGCCTGTGGCAGGATGCTTTCTGACCCTCCAGAGGGCCTCGTCCCACCCTGCCACCCACTCCTCCCGCAGGCTCTGTTCGGCTCTCCCCTGGCTGGGTCGGGAAGTGGTGGAGGCCGCTGACCTTGGGAAGGCCAGCCCTGCCGGGGGAGATAGCTATGCATTTAGTCACTTTCGGTTTTTTTCCAAGAGTTTTGGCAAGTTTCTCTACATCTTCAGGGCTGGATCTCGGGGCTGGGAGGAGAGCAGAGCCAGCTTTTAGGCTTTGGGGAACGAGCAGGGAGGCCGAGCTGATGATGTCAGGCAGGGCAGCAGGCTCGGTTCCCTGGTTGAAGTGGAATAAAATCGGTGCCAGGGAGGAGTCAGAGGGAGTGCCACTCCAAGGTCAAGACTGTCTTGACTCAGACCTAGGGGGGTGATATTTGGGTGTTCTTTGAGGCACCCCAACACCATGCTGAGGAGACACGGGCAGAGCCTGATGGACCCTGAGAATTCTCCATGGTGTAGTGGTGGTGTTGGCCAAAGTGGCCAACAAGTTCATGCAGGGCCTGTTCTAGCCCGCCCGTGGTTCCTGGCATGGAGAACATTCTTGAGAGATGCACCCATAAGAAAAGCTGTGACATTTGGTTCTCTTTTGCCTTTTTGGAGAGGAAGGAGAAAGAGCAGCAGGGGTCTGTCCTGGCACAGTTGCCCTGTGCCCAGCCTGCTGGTGGAGAGTACTCTGTCCTAGCTGAGGGGTCTGTGACCCCTGGTTGCTGTAGTGCATCCCAGATTTTCTTCAGGATATTCCTACCCACCCCTATTGCCCTAGCCTCACTGAGGGCATCAGGGGGAAAGCACGAGCGGACATTGTGCTTGGTAAGAAGGGTGCTGTTGGAAGGTTCAGTCAGTTCCTGTGTATCACTGGGCGGGCAGGCAGGTGACTGGTATGTCCCTCACCTGTGACCACAGCAAGACTGGGTCATGTTTACCCTTCAGTGGAGGGCCTGCACGCCACCTTCTGCTCCCCATCCCTGTTTCTTTCTTTTTCTTTTCTTTTTTTTTTTTTTTTTGCGGTACTCGGGCCTCTCACTGCCGTGGCCTCTCCCGTTGCGGAGCACAGGCTCCGGACGCGCAGGCCCAGCGGCCATGGCCCACGGGCCCAGCCGCTCCGCGGCATGTGGGATCCTCCCGGACTGGGGCACGAACCCGCGTCCCCTGCATCGGCAGGCGGACTCCCAACCTGTGCCACCAGGGAAGCCCCCCATCCCTGTTTCTTGAACAAACATTTCCAGGGCAGAGCAGATCTCACCCAGATGTCTGCAGTGGCTGTTGGCTAGGGCTGCTAGAACATGAAAATGTGGCTTACATGAACCTTTCCGAAATCAGACCACAGGTTCACAAAAGTAAGCCTTGAAAGAAGAGCGATGTTCCTCGCCCATTTTGTTTTTTATCCTTTTATGGTTTGTTTCTACCGGAGGCTGGATCTGGGAAAGAATTGTCGTGTTTGCTGAAGATACAAATTGGTGTTCTGTGAGCCTGCAAGGATGGAGATATTCATGTGGAACAAGAAGTACTGAGAATGGCCAAGAAGTTATGGGAACAGAGATCACTTTTATCTCAGAGATGACTTGGCTGTATCTAAAGTGTTTTCTTGCCTACTGGCTCTGCTGAGCCCTGCAGTGCCCTTGTGAGGCAGGCAGGGCTGGGTGAATCGTGGCCATCTCACAAATGAGGAGAGAAGTCACTCCCTAGCATTCAGGGAGTCAGTGACTTCTCTGCGACGACCTGGATCATTAGCAGCAAAAATCAGCACCAGAACCCAACATAGCATTTTGTCCTATGAGCTAATGTCATTGAATATGCAAGTTAGTGGAGTTTCCTCATTCATCTGCCTCCCTTCTGCCAACAAACGCTGAAATGTCCATAAAAAGAGGTGCAGAAAAAGAGGAGGGTGAGCCAAGGGGCGGGTAAGCCATGTGCAAGCTAGAGGATCAGTCAGGTCCTGGACAACTGAGAGCTGGTGGTACTTCAGCCTGTTTTCCATGTTTGGTTTTTAAATAGGTTTTCAGCATGTGTAAATCATGAGGTCTTGAAACAAAAGGTGAAGGTTTTCTTAAGTCATAAAAGGATCAAGTGTGTCTCTCCCCTCCCCACCCCACCCATTGGTATTAGGTGTGTGTAGGGGAGGTGGGCGTGGAAATGCACGCCTGGAACTGAAAAGATCCTCCTTGTCAGGACCCAGGGTTCATGACACAGGACTAACCATGAACCAAAGAAAAATTAGGTTGTGTCTCAAAGGGGACAGCTACGGGGCAGACGAGTTGGATTGGGACTGGAAAATAAACTGAGGTTTGCATGATGGCCCTCCGCCCTGTCCCAGGCAGTGGTGTGGCTGAGCGGGGGGCAGCAAATCTGGGGAAAGCCCCCCACTCCCACCCCCAACTCTGTGTGCCTCCAGGTCAGGCTCACATTTGGGTATCGTCACTTACTTTTCTTGCTGACTTGGAGGAAGCTGTTTTTTCCATTCAAGTTAAATAGAAGCTGAAGGTTTTGTGGTTTCTGTTGAAACAATTTTGTCCTTTCCACAACTGAGGAAAGTATTAAAAGTCCAAAAAAAAAACCTCAGAGATGCCTTATTATTCAAATGGGACAAAAGATTCCAGCGTAACTTGAGAATTTTTAGAAAAAGGGGTTGAGCATACTCTCTGTAAATGTCTATTCTACTGATGAATGTTTTAAAAAGCAATCTGCAAGGACCTTTATATGAATAGGGTTTCAAGGTGAGAATATGTTGTAACCCCAGCACTTAAGATGGTGAAGCCTGTTTCTTCAAGTTAGGTTCGCCTTAGCTGGACTCTCTCTTCAGCATGGAGGTCAGAGGGTCAGTGCTTCGATGTTGGGGCAGCAGGAGGTCACTGTGTTCCTCCTGAACTACCCGTACAGCAGAAAATCTATCCAGGTTTTCTAAAGATCAGGAGTGAAGATTCTAGAACCTCCCAAAGCCCCATCTGGATTCTCAGCCAGTTCTTTCCTGCTGGCTTCCCCAATGGCTTAACCTGTCCACAAAATCATCTCTGTGATGAGGAAAAGGAGAAGTGAGATCAGTATATCCTCCAGCCCAAGCGGGGCATTCAGGAGGGATTTTCCCCCATGACACATGACTCATGATTTAAAGTTTCCCAGCATGTGCGTGTCTTCCTCTCTGAGCATGGGAGTGGGAATGCCACCCTTGCCTGTGCTCAAGCAGGTGGGAGTACCTGGGCCCTCGTGAAGATCTCATGTCCCAGTGGGGCCAGGAATCTGGGCTCCCAGCTTCACATGGTGGCCCCGGTGTCATCTCAGGACCTGGACTCACGAGCCTTGTCTATGCAGAGCTCCTGGGTAAGCTAGACGATCACAAAACAGACCACTGGCAGCCCAGTCCCCCCGCAAAGGAAGCATTAGGGAGAAAGAACCAGTGTCCCAGCCCGAGGAAGGGGGCATTTGGGGGCATCTCTCTATTAAATAGATGACTTGTAAACAGTGTGCTTTATTGTTACTCCACCAAGGACTGAGGGCCTCAGCAGGGAGGGGTGATCTAGCTGGGGCCTCCTGGCCAGAGATCCTGTGAGGGGGCAGGTGATAGGAGAGCCTGTTTGGAAGGTCAAGTGCAGCTTGGGTTTGTTCTACCATTTTCTTCTCTCAGTGGCCCGAGGGCCTGGCCTCTGGGATATGATGCCAGTCAACATTCTCTGTGGCCTGGGGAAGAACCACAGCACAAAAGGGTGGAAGCAGGTTGGCAGCTGCACGAGGGCCAACAGGGCTCACATCTGAACTCATGAGTGTTCACCTTCTGGACCCAGCACTAGGTGACCAGCTCCCAGAGGTGTTAATTTAGCTTCGTTGGTCCTCTGTGGTACCTTTCCTGTAGTTAAAGGACAGCGCGCCCCTGCTTCATCTGAAGCTGGCCCTCGCTGGCGGTTGGTGGGTGACTTTTGGAGTTTCTGGGCAGCGTGGGAGCAGGCTCCCCTCTTCAGCGGTTTTCCTGGAAGGCTTTGCTGCCTGTCCAGTGCCAATTGCCCGTCTTGGCCTGGGTGACAGGGCCTCTGGGAACTTCCCCACCAAGACTTGGTTGCTTCTGGGAGTCACTGTTTAGGGGACACCCTGTGAGCCCCATGTTAGGGCAAGAGAACAACCTTTCTGCCCTCTGCATGAGAGACTCTATTCTTTTCTTCTCTTTCTTATTCGTACTCCTGTCGCCTCTTCTCTGGGCAGGTATCTGCTCTCAGATAAATGGTCTGACCCGCTTAAGGCAGCACCGCTTCCTATGGGCCTGGGCAGCTGAAAGCTCTTCCCCCGTCCTGGGCTTAGCATAGGAAGATGTGAATTAGTCCGGTTGTCCCTTGGGAGCCTGTACAGCTGGTAAAGCGTTATTAATCCGACATCCCCAAAGAAATCCATTAACGAGTTCCTGGGCCAGGCACCAGCCTGAGGTAACGGATCACTTCTGTCATCTGTTGAAACTTTGGAGACATTGATTTTCAGACTCACAGGCGCTCCTGAGAAGTGAGGCCCAGGGCAGGCTCTTTCTGCAGCCTGTTTGGTGGGGGCATGTTTATCTTATCAAGCTAAAAGCCCCAGGAATAGAACGTTTTCCGTTGGGGGGAGGTGGAGGGGATAGGACCTCAGCTGGGAAGAGAAGGCATCGGGCAGGCTGGCTGGTGCCGGCCCCGGGGTCCCCAGTGCCCGTGACTTCCTTCGGAGGAACGAGGAGGCTGGGCTGATTTGAGCAAAGCCTGGCTCACACGAGGCCTGGAGTCCTCCCGGGGCCAGTGATTCCCCACTTCGTCACTCTGTCCCTGATGCCAGGCCTGGAGAGAAGCTATTGATATCCCGTAGCCCAGCGGGATGACCGAGGGCCGGGCTGAGGAGGCGGCCTCCACCTGCTTCGGAACGGTCACCTCACGGCTCCAGCGCCTCTTCCGCGGGCTGCCTAGGAGACATTTGGGATCAGTAAAGCTCCAGGCCCTCCAGAGGTTCCACCCCAAGGCCCGGCTTCCTCGAGGTAGGTCTAAGTCATTCCAGCTGGGGGTGCTCGCGGGGGGCTTGGGTTCAGAGGCCAGGCCTACCTAGTGGCCTCTCCCATGGACAAGGCAGCGCAGGAGGCCCCTGGCAGCCCGATATTTAATGCTGAGCTCAGCACCACTCCTCGGCCCCCTGACTCCCCAGGCCCAAAGCTCAGGTCCTGCCACCCTGCCAGGTTTAGGTGGAACTTCAGAAGCCCGTGTTGGCTGTGGGCTTTAACAGCCTTTCCTTGACTGAGAATTAGGGCCAATCAGTCGTCCTAATCTGGCCCTGAGCAGGCAGAATATAGATGGGCATCTTGGGTGGCCACTCTTTTCCATTCTGCCCATCCTGTAGCTCCCAGGGGCATCACACCTTGCGAAGCTGCTGAGTCAGCCTTCCGAGGACCCCGGAGCAGTGAAGTTTCCTAGGCAAAGGCATCTCACCTGCATGGTTAGTGGAGGTGCCCATGGGGGGCACACAAGCAGACTGTGGGGGGCTACAGAGGCTGCAGGCGGAACACAGCTGGACAGGAGCTCCAGCCTCAGGCAGTGACTGGGCTGCAGCTTCCTTCCTGGAGCACTAATTAGGGTGAGAACAGTCCTTGCTGGGGAAGGATAATGGGACAGTGTAGGCTGAGTGAAAGATGAGGAGGAGAGACTGTAGCAATTCAATTTTCATAGAATCTGAGGCCATCTACTCCTTGTTTCAAACGAAGGAGGCTGAGGCCAACAAAAGTTGGTGGCAGCTCCAGGACCAGGGTCTGGGGAACCTGCCTTCCAGCCTAGCATTCTTCCTGCCGGATCAGACTAGCTACAGCATCTTATATTTCTGCAGCGCTCTTCTGCTAAAGATCCAAGGGATTTGTGGTTGGGTTTTTTATTTGTTTTAAATATCATTTATTCCCTCCAGATCTCTGTATGTTAGGGGTGGGAAAGGGGTTATTCTATTTCACAAATAAGATGGCCCAAAGAAGTCAGGCCCCTGGCTAAAGCTTAGAGCTGCACAGTCAGACCTGAAACCCCTCACTGCTGGGTTCTACTCATCTCACTGGCCTCTAGCTGCTTCTCTTTGAGGGCTGGATCTTTGGAGCACATCAGCTTTCCTTGGGCTCCCTGCCCCATTTGCCTCCATGCTGTTCTCACACACATTCGGGGACAGGTGGGCATTTGGGTGGGTCCCAACACTGAGTCTTAGGGATGGAACTAAACTAAAAAGTCATCTCTGGGTTAAGTTTGTGAAAGCAGAATTTGAAAGGCAATGTGATCTTAACTGTGGAAAAGGTAATTTTCTGGATTACAGTTTTACGTCTTGAAAGGTGGGAATTTCACTTCCACTAGATCTGATCCCCATTTGGAGACAAATACTGTTTAGCCAGCCTGAATAATTTATCCTCATCAATAGCCTAATACATAAGTGCCCCTCACGCAGAGGACAGTGGAGACTGAGTTCCTCGATTTAATGTTCACTCGTGTCTTCGTGTCCATCCTCCCTCCTTAAGAATTATTCAGCAGAGCATTTCCTCGCTCCTTTGCTCTTCAGCCCAAGGAGTTACAGATTTAATGAAATCAATCAGGCCTGGAGTGGCAGCATTAAGGTCTGGGTAAATACTGCACTGCAGCTACTGCTCATTTAACTTGTGTTGGCATTTGGGTTGAATTGATTGGAAGAGGAGGGGCGAGACAGGATGCTCAAAGATGATGGGAGTGGTAGACTGTGGACCGTGGACTCTGCAGTAGCTCTGTGAGTGACTTGTAATGTAGCATTTAAGAGAATGGGCTTGGAGCCAGGTCAAATTTTTTAAAACATTTTATTGAAGTACAGTTGATTTACAATGTTGTGTTTAATTTCTGCTGTACAGCAAAGTGACTCAGTTATGCATATATATATATATATTCTTTTTCGTATTCTTTTCCATTATGGTTTATCACAGGATATTGAATATAGTTCCCTGTGCTATACAGTAGGACCTTGTTGTTTATCTATTCCATATATACTAGCTTACATCTGCTAACCCCAAACTCCCAATCCTTCCCTCCCTCACCTTCCCTCCCCCTTGGCAACCACAAGTCTGTTCTCTATATTTGTGAGTCTATTTTTGTTTCATAGATATATTCATTGGTGTCGTATTTTAGATTCCACATATAAGTGATATCATATGGTATTTGTCTTTCTCTTTCTGACTTACTTCACTTAGTATGGTAATCTCTAGGCCCATCCATGTTGCTGCAAATGAGCCGGAGCAACTTGAGCCTGGACTGTGGATGCCAGGTGGTAGGGCCTTCCTTGTACAGATTAACCTCTCTGAGCCTTAGTTTTTCCCATTGTAAAATGGAGCAAAGAATCCCCATCTCAAGCAGGTGTCATGTGTGTTAAACGTGACATTGACGGAAACCATTCGACATGATGCTGGTCACAGAGCAGGCCCCTCATCGGCAGCTGCTCCCAGAAAGACTTTTAACGATGGCTCACACTGGGTCATCCGTGCAAGCTGCCAGCACGCTGTCTGCTCTTCCATCTTACCTGGGCCAAGGTGGGCCTCCCACGTCTCAATGAAAGAGATAGGGTTTGAAGGTTTGCCCAGGCAGAAATAGAGGAGGAGCACAAAACCCTTAAACACATTCTCTGGAAAAATTCCTATCATTGAGTTTACCATGCCACTTAATTAACAGGCAGGGGTTGGATTAGCCCACCGGGCATCATTAGGAGCTAAGCAAGCATGCTGCCAAGGAGCAACTCATATGTCATTTTAAAAGGCTGCTCGGGGGTCATTGGGACACAGGCCTGGCTCTCTCCAGAAGTCTCTGGTGGTCCTGGCTACAGGGATACAGCTGTAAAGAAGCCTTTGTATGTCTTCTGCAGAGAAGGCCTCAGACGTAATCTGTTTACTTTTCTCCTCCTGCAAAAGTCTCCTTTCACTCGGTTGGTTGATGTTCAGTTGATGATTGGCACTCTGAAATCAAATGACGTCAGAGCAGGTGTGGAAAAACCAGTTGGATGCAGCAGCCTGGCTGTCCCATAAAGGACTGAATCTCTCTGCTCCTGGCCTCTTGTGACCTCCCGGCACTCGGATCGGGTGTACCTGTGCACACGCACCTGTGTGTGCATTCACATCTGCACACCTGTCGAAGCTTCATCTCCTGCCCTGTGGTCTGCAGATGCCTAGGCAGGACTTCTTGCAAAACTATTTGGCTGTCCTTATCTTTGGGGTCTGTGGAACACTACCAAAAATATACTCAAGCTTAGCAAGAGGATAGGCAACCCTTTGCCCCCTCTCTAAGATGGTGTTTGCTTTAAAAACAAAAGCTAAAAACCAAAAAAAGCCTTCACGTTCCTCATTCCACCTCCGCCCCTCACTACTAGGCCCACGTCCTTTCTCTGCCAGCTGCCCAGATTCCTCTGTGTGTCTCCTCAGGGGCCCCAGAGATGGGTACAGGGGGTTTGAGCCCTGGAGAGGGGGACCCCACCTGCTTTGTCTCTCCTACACCCAGAGCAGAGTGACACATGCTTAGAGGGGGCGGATGCCCCTTCTGAGGTGACCTGAGCCGAGAGGGCATCTGGCAGCTCCACACTGGCTTTAGTTTTCATGGGCTTGTTGCTGTTTGAAAAATTCCCTTGAACCCAACTGTCTACGGTGTTTTATTTTATTTTTTAAATTTTTATTGGAGTATAGTTGATTTACAATGTTGTGTTAGTTTCTGCTGTACAGTGAAGTGAATCAGTTATAGATATACATATATCCACTCTTTTTTAGATTCTTTTCCCACATAGGTCATTACAGAGTATTGAGTAGAGTTCCCTGTGCTATACAGTAGGTCCTTATTAGTTATCTATTTTATATATAGTAGTGTGTATATGTCAGTCCCAATCTCCCAATTTATCCCTCCCACCCCTTACCCCCTGGTAACCATAAGTTTGTTTTCTACATCTGTGACTCTATTCCTGTTTTGTAAATAAGTTCATTTGTATGATATTTTTTAGATTTCACCTATAAGCGAAATCACATGATATTTGTCTTTCTCTGTCTGACTAACTTCACTCAGTATGACAATCTCTAGGTCCATCCATGTTGCTGTAAATGGCATTATTTCATTCTTTTTTATGGCTGTCTACAGTGTTTTAAAATATTTTTTCTTAAGGTGCTCTGGCAATAGGATTTATCTTTTCCTGTGGTGACCATCAAAACAGGATTTTAGTATCTGTATTAAAATATATAACTTTGAATATATATGTACATATATGTATATATGTATATATATATATATTCCTTTCATCCACTTGTTTCTTTTACACAAGTCTTTGGATATAACTGGCTGTCCTTTGGAACAGTACTTGACCTCTGGTAGGCCCCCAATAAATACATGTTGAGTGGATGCATGCTTGCACACATGAAAAACTGACTAGTAATTAGGTAGGTGTGGAAAGACAGGAGACATAATTGTCATAAAAAGGTTTAACTCTCTCTCTCTGAGTATGTGTGTCCTGGTGGGTGCACATACTTTAATTGTCCTTGTTCAAATACTGTGCCATGTCTTTGCACTTCTGTCTTCATGGCTACACCCTAAATACAACTTGGACCTTTTTGGATATGGTGTCAGAGGGTCCAGATGACAGGTCTCCTACAGACACTTGCGTGTGAGGAATGAGGTTCATTTGGCTTTCCCACCCTGGACCCCACCTCATGTCATTTACTTGTACATTTTTCCAAAATCTGTTGCCTGCCACCACTATCGGCCAAGGGGAGCTTTTCAGAGATGCTCTGTAATATTGCACTGAGGGCCTGCAGTGGCCTGCCTATCTCTATTTTCTCCGTCCACATCTCCTGATCATCATTTTCATGCATAAGGCCCCAGCGCCACAGTATTAAAAGGACAATAAAATGGGGCACATCTCTTTAAGGTGCTTGAAGCATCATGGGCAAACATAAGGCATATAAAATATAATACTAAAAATTTCAGTCAACCAAAAGATTAATTAAAATTAGTTTTGCTGTTGTAAAAAAATGAAATCAATTTAAAAGTAGAGTTAATTTTAGACAACCATGCAATTTATAGTTACAACAGAATGTAAATGTCATAAACATCGGAAGTGTAAATAATAGAGTGAAAATCAGGGCGTGTGGGCAGAGTTGACAGGAGGGAGAGTTCTAGCGTAGTCCTGGCAGGGATTTAGTTAATACTATCTAAAGTAGAAGCATGAATTGTTAAAAGTAGATTCAACCCTATTAATTTTGTTTATAGTTTTAAACATATATACACATCCACGCAAGGCAGGGTCGGGGGCATGCTTCAGGGTGTAGCGCCCCCAAAGAGCGAAGTGGCGTGAAACAGACCATGTGGGAAGGTGCCCTGGGGTCAGGCCCTGTCCCCTGCCTCACTGGGCACAGGTCGGGCGCGCCTGACGCTTCCCTTGCTCCCTGCATCATCCATCTGAACTTGCCGGGAACTGTCCTGCCCGCCCTCCCTCCACCGGCCCCTTGCACTGAGGGCCTGCAGGCTTGCCTATCCCTATTTTCTCCCCCACCCAACTCGCTTGGCCCAGCCTGACCGCAGTGCCTTCCGTTTGTTGGTGCTTTCAGCCTAAGGGTGTGTGGTTGTGTCGGAGACAGATGAATAATGGGCCCACCCAAGAGGCACACCCACCCACACCCACCCCCGTGGGGCAGGATCGTGCCTCTGCAGGCCAGCCCATGTGCCAAGTTTGGGAAGAGGGTGCAGGGGTCACATCTGGACTGCTTGGAAATGTGACCACCAAGAAGCCAGGCTCAGGGAATAAAGAACGGACCCTTTAGATCCAGGGACCAAGTCCCCAGGAAGAATTTTAATATCTGCTTTGGCCCCTGAGAAACAACTCAGCAGGACCTTTTGCCTTTCCCTTCAGTACAAAAGGGTGGCTTGAAACTGCACATCACCCCTCCAGCCCTGCCACACACAACGCTGTTCGGTCATTTTGTGAGAGGGTGTGGCCCAAGGTCTCGGGGTGGCCTCATATCCTCAATTCATTCAAGGCTCTTCAGCACCACCCTCCCCGGAGCACTTTCTCCCTCGACCTGCCTGACCTGGGCGCCTGCTTCCCATAAAGCCCACCCATCCCTGCCCTCCATTTTACCTGGGGACCCAACATCTGATCAAGACTTGACCGCCTTCAGGAGCATTCCCTTGCAGCTCTTTGCACAAAGACGACACCCCAGTGAGTCCAGTCGTCCACAGGAAGGCTGGCTTCTCTGACCCAGGACATGGGCCTGGCTTCCAGGCCACTCCTCTACCATAACATTGACCCTTCCTGTTGGCTTCCTGGCTTGCATTCTGGCACAGTCTGTTGGGTGTGTGTGTGTGTGTGTGTGTGTGTGTGTGTGTTTGGGGCTGTATGGTGCGCAGGGGCAGTTGTGTGTCTCCAGGCCCTCCAGGCTGGGGTTCGGGGTGCTGGGTGCCCTCAGGGTTGGCCTGTCCTTTGAAACAATGAACTACATTATATGGTCTCCCTAGGGCTGGGGTTCAGGCCTCTTCCTGGAAACATAAAGATGCAGATGTCCTGAGCTGGACGTCTGACCCCAGGAGTGAGGAGTTTCCATTCTCTTGCTGCCAGCCTCACTAGAAGTTTAACCAGGAGTATGAAAAATGTCTAGATTGTGTTGATTTTGGCAATGGCCACAGCCCTCCAAGCTTGACAAATCTGTCTCTCTACCTTCCCTCTCTCCAGCATGACTCATCCTTTTGTGTCCCCTGCCTCACTCCCCTGGGCCACCAAAGGCAGGGCTAGAGGCAGGTAGGGGCAGGTAGGAGGAATTTAGGTGAGCAAGAAAGTTCATGAATCTTCTTAGTTAACACATTGGAAGAGGACACCAAACTGAGAGATTTGAGGGCTAGTATCACATGCTAAGTCAACAGGAATCCGGCTGCCCAGACTCAGGATTCCCAGGGTTGAAAGTGACAACTACTGTCTGGTGAACATCTACTATGTGCAGGCACTGTTGGATGCTTCACATACACTCTCTCTAATTTTGGCAACACATCTGCTGGCAAGGAAGATATCATTACTTCCATTTTGCAGATGAGGAAATTGAGGCTGAAAATAGATTCCATATTTTACTAAGGTTAAGTAAATTGTCCAGGCATCTCATACCCAATTAGAAGCAGGGCTTGCATTCAAACCCTGATATGTGTGGCTCTGGAGGCCAGATTCTGTGTACTCCGAAGCTCCTGATTTAGTGTTTTGCCGCTTGCACCCTTTCTAAAAGACCTCTATCATGCACATGAAACAGTGTGCTTCAGGGGCCACATGGCCTGTCTGAGGATGCCTGACTTCCAGATGCCAAGTGGGTGCGTTTTGGTGCTCGGAGCCTGTGTGCATTCTGAGCTCTCCCACCATCCTCATCTCTCCCCGCGATGGGGCAGTTGGCTCTGTTTGGGTGTCACGGGGTGCAGAGTTGCAGAGGCTGGGCCTCTGTGTGGGGAAGGCTGAGCGCCCACTCCTTGTGGAGCTTGACCTTGACTGAAGAGCTGGCCTTTCTGGTGCTCTGAGGAGCTCAGCACGAGGACCTCCGGCTGCTGCCCGAGTAGTTCATAGTCTCCCAGAGATGAAGGGGCCATGGATGGAGGACCCGTCCAGAGCAGGCAGACAGTCCGGGTGGGTTCTCCCAGGCCGAGTGGCTTGGCTGAGCTGGGACTCCAGCTGTGAACTGGCACTTCCCAGAATGAGGCAGAGGCCTTGGGGAGGGACGTTCTTGCTGTTACCTGCTAGGGCAGAGGAAAAAGCACTCCTTGCCCAAATCCCTGTGACCCATGCTCTCTTCTGGCCTTGGGCCCCCCTAACCCCCATCCCTAATATAGCGCATCCCTGGCCTCAAATAATGCATGGTAGGGAGGACCAGGACCAAGCAGAAGGGATGGTTTCCCAGAAAACAGGGCTATTGAGAAGGAGCCAGGTGTGAAGGATTTCCCTTCGCAATTCTGCCACTCACCAGCCGTGTGGCTCTCACAAGTCTCTTAACCTCTCCAAGCCTTAGTTTCTTCATCTCTAAAATAGGAGTAGAAGAATGGAACTGGAAACTTACATCCACGTGAAAACCTGCACGCAGATGTTTACAGCAGCTTTACCCATCATTGCCAACTCTTGGAAGCAACCAAGATGTCCTTCATAGGTGAATGCCTAAATAAACTGTGGCCCATCCAGACACTGGAATAATATTCAGAACTGAAAAGAAGTGAGCTCTCAAGTCATGAAGAGATATGGAGTTACCTTGAATGCATATTCGTAAGTGAAAGAAGCCAGTCTGAAAAGGCTACACAGTGTATGATTCCAACTATGTGACATTCTGGAAAAGACAAAACTATGGAGAGAGTAAAAAAATCACTGGTTACCAAGGATTCAGTGGGGTGAGAGGGATGAATAGAGCACAGAGATACTTAGGGCAGTGAAACTGTGCTGTGTGATACTAAATGGTGGATACATGTCATTATATATTTGTCCAAACCCACAGAATGTACAACACTAGGAGTGAACCCTAATGTGAATGATGGACTTCGGGCGATAGCGACAGGTCAGTGTAGGCTCATGAGAACAATGTGCACTCTGATGGGGAATGTTGGTACAGGGGGAGGCTGTGCACGTGGTAGGGGGGCAGAGGGTATACAGGAACTCTCTCTATACTTCTGCTCAGTTTTGCTCTAAAAAATAAAGTCTGCTTTTTAAAAAATAGGGATAGGGCTTCTCTGGTGGCGCAGTAGTTGAGAGTCCACCTGCCGATGCAGGGGACACGGGTTCGTGCCCTGGTCCGCGAGGATCCCACGTGCCGCGGAGCGGCTGGGCCCGTGAGCCATGGCCGCTGAGCTTGCGCGTCTGGAGCCTGTGCTCCACAACGGGAGAGGCCACAACAGTGAGAGGCCCGCGTACCGAAAAAAATAAAAATAAAAATAAAAAATATAGGGGTAGAAACATGTCATACAGGCATGGTACTGATAACATGAAGTCATGTATATAAGCTGTCTGACACATTGTAGGTAGTGAATAATGGTAGCCGCTGTCACCACCATGTGGGTTCATGATTTTTCTTTGTACCTTTAGTAAAGAATATATATTCATTATAAAAATATAAAGAATAAATATTTATTGGGACTCCCCTGGTGGCACAGTGGTAAGAATCCACCTGCCAATGCAGGGGACACGGGTTCGAGCCCTGGTCCGTGAAGATCCCACACGCCGCGGAGCAACTAAGCCCGTGTGCCACAACTACTGAAGCCCACGTGCCTAGAGCCTGTGCTCCGCAACAAGAGAAGCCACCACAATGAGAAGCCCGCGCACCGCAATGAAGAGTAGGCCCTGCTCGCCGCAACTAGAGAAAGCCCACGTGCAGCAATGAAGACCCAGTGCAGCCAAAAATAAATTTAAAAAAAGAATATATATTTTATAAAAATTTAGACTATAAAGAGAGGAAAAACACTTGAAATCCCATTACTCAGAGCAAGCATATCACCTGCCTTCCAAATTTCTCTCTATGCATAATATATATGTAAGTATGTGTATGTTTTTATATAATTAGGATCACGAAACAGCCTTTTTCTCTTTCCCTAATATGCTTGTGGACATCTTTCCAAGTTGACCAATCTACATCATCTTAAATAATGGCTAAATATACCATAATTGTAGCTGACCCCCTGTAGATGGATGTGCGGTATTTCTAGTATTTTGTTGCCATAAATAACTGTATGATGAACCTTTTAGTGGAGACGTATTTAGATACAAATAAATTCACACTGAGGATAAATTCCTGCAGGAAATTGGTACCACCAATAAGGCAAGAACCTTCTCATTTACCCACATCCTCTTTAATACTGGAAGTTATCAATTTTGGTTAACAATTTTCTTTTCTGAAACTAGAGCAAGATTTTAGAAGTTCAAATATTGGAGGGGGTGGGTAGGAAGACAGGGAGGAGAGACATCCCAGGTGGGCAAAGGTGCCTCTCCGAGGTGGGGAAGAGTTGCCCCTCACCAGGCTCCATGCACACCTGGCACCTCACCTCTGCAGGGAGCTGAGACCAGGGGCCTCCCTTGCTCAGGCTGGGGAGAGGGGCTCAATGGGGGTCTGAGGATGCATCAGAGCCTTTTTTATCAGGACTCAGTGGAGGTCTGGAGGAAGGTCAGTGGGCAGTGATGGGATGTGTACAGACGGGCTTCCGGGATGAGGAATGCCAGATGCTGTGGCTACTGGTGAGATTGACTAGGATTTTAGCCAGTTAATATGAATAGCTAGTATTTATTGATCTCTTAGTTTGTTTCAGGTGTTGTGTTATGTTTTATGTAGTTACCTCATTTAATGCTCTTAGCAACCCTGTGAGGCAGGTACTGCCATCGGCTCCATTTAGAGAGGAAGCTGAGGCATGCAGGAGTTAGGACACTAGCCTAGGGGTAGGTCAGCACTCACACTCTGGTCTCTCCACTTCAGCAAAAGGCAGAAGACCATTCATTCCTGCCTCTATTCACTCAACCAATTCATACTAACCCCCTTCCAAATGCTTAATAGTGGCTGGTCCTCTTGAACACTGAGCAGGACCCAGAGCAAAGGGCTGGGAAAGGGTGGACTTCAGGAGCTGCAGCCCTGGGGGCTTAGAGGGGTGTGTGGTTGCAGAGGACACTAGAGGGCCTGAGGTCCGAGGGGAAATCTCGGAGCCATGTGGAGAGAGGTGCTTCTGCCTGGGGGAGCAGGGGGTGTCGAGGTTGCAGGGTGCAGTGGGGCTGCAGGTGGTGAAGCAGGGCCAGGCTGGCCTGGGACAGACAGGCACAGAGAACATTCTAGGTGGTCTCTGAGTGGACATGGTTGGTTTGGAGTGCAGGGACCCCCAGCACAAGAATGGGGGACTCTTGAAGAAATATCTGAGAAGGGAGCCAAGGCAGGGACCCCAAGACTGAGGACTGTCCCCACTGACTTGCTCGGAAAGACCTTACTCCTGCTTTTTAAAAACTTTTGTAACATTGTAATTTTCCAATGCACTTTTTTTTGTGTGTAGTAGTGATGATAGTGGTTTTTGTTTGTTTTCTAATTTATTTTAATTAATTAATTAGGCTGCTCCGAGTCTTAGTTGCAGCAGGATCTTCATTGTGGCATGTGGGATCTTTAGTTGTGGCATGCAGGATCTTCATTGTGGCATGCGGGATCTTTAGTTGTGGCATGCAAGATCTTCATTGTGGTATGCGGGATCTTTAGTTGTGGCATGTGGGATCTAGTTCCCTTACCAGGGATCGAACCTGGGCCCCCTGCATTGGGAACGTGGAGTCTTAACCACTAGACCACCAGGGAAGTCTCTGTTTTTTAATTTTTTTTTTTTTTTTTTTTTTTTTTTTTTGCTGTACGCGGGCCTCTCACTGCTGTGGCCTCTCCCGTTGCGGAGCACAGGCTCCGGACACACAGGCTCCGCGGCCATGGCTCGCGGGCCCAGCCGCTCCGCGGCATGTGGGATCTTCCGGGATCGGGGCACGAACCCGTGTCCCCTGCATCGGCAGGCGGACTCTCAACCACTGCGCCACCAGGGAAGCCCTGTTTTTTAATTTTTAAAAAATTTATTTTATTGAAGTATAGTTGATTTACAATGTTGTGTTAATTTCTGCTGTACAGCAAAGTGATTCAGTTATACACACACATATATATATATCTATATCTATCTATCTATATATATATATATATATACACATTATTTTTCGTATTCTTTTCCATTATATGTTTTTTCAGATTTCTCTGTAGTGCCTAAGAACAAAATTATTTTAAAACTAAAATCTATTTGTGTGCTTGGTTTGGAAATGGCTAGCTAGGGGGAGCTGGTGAGACTACAGATGACCCACCAGGAGCTCGGTGGGGCGGGAAGGAATCCACATGGCAGAGTAGCGTTGGGAGAGGTGGGATGGAACATTAACTGGGGGCCTCTGTGTCCCAGGCCTCCTGTGCAGTGCTTTACATCATGGACCCCATTTAATCCTCATGGCAGCCCTATGAACAGGATATTATGTCCACTATATAGTCGAGGAAATTAATGATCCGAGGAGTTCAGTAACTTACCCAAGGTCACAAAGCTGGTTGAGCAGTGAGTGGAGGCCAGGCCTTCCTCCAAGTCCATCATCTTTCCATTTCCCCGTAGCACAGGCCAGATCCCGAGGGGGAACGGGGGAAGTGGTAAGTTTGTTCTGAGGTTGACCTTGTCCAAGAAGCCCTGGGGTACCCAGAGCATGGACACAGGGCTCCTGGATTCAGAGGCCGTCGTGCTTCCCCTCGGGCCTCAGTAGTGGCTTTGGCCGTGCAGGGTGAGAAGCTGCTCTTCACTGACCTGGGAATGACCGCAAGGGAGGCCTGTGAGCTCATTGTAACCCAGGCTCTGAATCCTGGGAACCTGCCCCATCCTCACCCCACATCCTGGCTTCAGCTGGAGGAGGGGGAGAGTGAAGTGGAGAGCTCCACACTATCTTGGGATCTTGCATACAACCCTGGGGTGAAAGGGCCTTAAGGGTTCCTTATCAACAGAATGCCTCTGGTTCAGAAAAATTAGCCTCTCTGTGTGCCTGTGTGTGTGTGTGTGTGTGTGCATTTGGCAACTGGGGTCAGGCAGGAACTAACTAGGGCAGCCCTGGGGACTAAGGGGAGGTTTGTAGCTTTTGCATTTTGGAAAACAATCTCCTAGCACAGTTCCATCTGCTGAATTCACCTCCTCTGGGCTGAAGTGGAAGAAAGACTGTATCTTTGGACATAGGTTGCCATGGCCTCTGGGCCTGACCCCCTTGTTCGAGATGGTGCGTTTGGTGGTGACCTTCAGGGACTGAGAAGGCCAGGAGCAGGGCTAGTAGAAGTAGGGAGGTGGTCCTGGCCTCCTTCCTCTGCCAGTCCGCTGCTGACCTCTGGAGATGGTGTCCATGAGAAACCCGCATCCATTCGAGACTAAGGGCTCTGGGTTCCCAATATGGCCCAGGGTCTGTGTTATGGGTTGAATTGTATCCACCCCCCGCCGCAAAAAAAAATATGTCAAAGTTCTAACCCCCAGTACATCAGAATGTGACCTTGTTTGGAAACAAGGTAGTTGCAGATGTAATTAGTTAAGCAAAGGTTGCACTAGGGTAGGATGGTCCCCTCATTCAATATGACTGGCGTCATGTGAGGACACAGGCATACGGGGAGAAGGCCATGTAGAGACTGAGGCAGAGATGGGAGTGATGCAGCTGCCAGCCGAGGACAACCAAAGACTGCCAGCAAACCACCAGAAGCTGGGAAGAGGCAAGAAACGATCCTCCTACAGACTTCAGAAGGAGCATGAGCCTGCTGACAACTTGATTTCAGACTTCTGGCCTCCAGAACGGAGAGACAATAATTTCAGTTTTTTTGGTTTTTTTGCGGTACGCGGGCCTCTCACTGTTGTGGCCTCTTCCGTTGCGGAGCACAGGCTCCGGACGTGCAGGCTCAGCGGCCATGGCTCACGGGCCCAGCCGCTCCGCGGCATGTGGGATCTTCCTGGACCGGGGCACGAACCCGTGTCCCCTGCATCGGCAGGCGGACTCTCAACACTGCGCCACCAGGGAAGCCCCAATAATTTCAGTTTTAAGCCACCTAGTTGGTGGTGCTTTGTTATAGCAGCGAGGAAACCAATACAGCCTGGGTCTGAGGGTAGCGCACAGGAGCCCTCTCTGCATCCTGGCATACAGTTCCCTCTTTGAGAAGGGCCCCTCTGGGCTTGTGTCTCCATCATTCCTCCTCTCTTGAGGGAAAGATGGCCTGTGGGGGTTTAAGCACTGGGCTCCAGTGGAACACAGCCCTGCCTTGGCAACCTCATGAATGTTCCCACTCAGAGCACATGAGGCCTGCAGGCTACTGGTTGTGGCTGGCGGGGCTTGCTTCTGTGTGTGGAGAAGGGCATGGGGACTGTGACTTCATCTCTGCTGGCCTAAAAGCCCTGGGCTTAGCATTTCCAGGGGCCAGGAAATATCAAGACGTGCTTCAGTGGTTTTGCTGGTCTGTGATTACACGGTCTGATGGGACAGACTCATTGTGGTGCTCAAATGTGCTTTTTATAAAATCCAGAACCTCTCCTCTTGGAGACTTCTGTTCCCCCGCTCCGTCCAGCTCAGCGTGAGGCTGTAAACAAAAAAATGTTCCTGTGGTTTTGGTGGTGTGTGTGTGTGTGTGTGCATGTGCACGCGTGTGTGTCAGCGAGAGGCAGAGCACAGAGAGACAGACAGAGATGGAGAGATTCAGATGCACAGGTGGACACAGCGTGCCCGTGTCTGCAGCACACAGAGCTGAAATAGGAGCCTGGAAGACTTCTTCCTTTCTCAAGATGCTCTCCCCTTTGGGAGCCGGTGGCAGCTCTCACTTGAGGTAGAGCTGGCGAGTTTCCACTCCTTGGCAGCCCCGGAGAATTCTTCATCGCTCAGAGCTTGCCCAGGAGCTGGATAGGTGTGTCCCAGGAGCAGGGCCCGGACAATGCCTCTCTGTGTGGGCTCTGGCCTCGGTGCTCCCTTATCAAAGCCCTGGCATTTCTGGGCACTGCGGGCAGGGGAGACTCGGTCTGCACACTGCCTGTGCCCTTCACCCCCACCAGGGGTGAGGCCGTCCTCGTGCCCGGCAGAGATCTCCTACTGGGGGAGCCCAGGAATGCATGTGGGCGCTGGCAGGGTTATGGTGCGTGACTCAGAGTGAGCTCTACCCATCCCCTCTCCAGGTGAGAGCACAGCTCCTCCGAGGAGAGTTGGGAATGCCCAGAAGAGGGTGGGGTGTGAAGGAGAGGATGTCGCGTGGGCCTCACCTGCAGGCATGAGGGAGGTGAGCAGTAGGGCTTCTAAACACCATCCCAGAAAGGTGGTCAGGACTTCAGACCACTGAGTCAGAAGGTTGCAGGGGTCTGGAATCTCTTCATGTCCCCACATTTGCTGGGTGCTCCCCTGCAGGCATTAATGGCAAAACCTGTACAAGGAATGTGGTCCAGGTGCTCATCTTTGGGGATGTAAGGGAAGGGGGCAGCTGGGGAGAGTGGGGGGGTCTCTTTCCAAAACTCCCCGAGAGCGTGGGGAGAAGAGGAGACCCACCCCTACCGCCGCCCCAGGACGGAGTGCGCTTCACAGCTTTAAGAAGATAGTCCCAACGTGCCGAGGTTTTGGAGCTTGTTAAAAGGAAGGAAAAGAGTGTCAGGAGGCTCAGCCCTTATCAGCCAAAAGTTTTCCCCTCGTCCCCAGGTTATACAAACAAGTCCAGGCTGTCGTGTCCCCTGCCGCATCCCCATGCACCTGGCATCACAATCGAGCAGCCTTCTCATGGAGACTCCGGCAGCCTCCCTCAGCTGGGCCTTCTGGCTGAGCTGTGGCACCTCCAGGACAGATGACCCTGGCAGGCCCAGCAGCTTCTGTGAGAACCAACCTCAAATCTGAGCATTTTGCCTGCTGATGGGCTTGTGTTGATTTCTCTTGCTGCCCACCTTTTCTTCACTCCCATCCTCCATACACACTCCCCTCCCCCTTGCCTGCCCCAGCCTCTCTGCCTCCTGCCCCCTTCAACTTCACCTCCCTTCTGTCAAGGAGGCTCCAGAGAGAGCCCTGAGGAAGCTGGAGACTGCTCGTAGCCTTGGCTCTGCCACTGAGCTGTGTGTCGTTGGACACTTAGCTTTACCTCTCTGAGCCTCAGCTTCCCCATCTGCGGGGTAGTCCCCCAGACTCTTTGCAACTCTGGTCATTAAGTCTTACTTCCGTGGAGGTGAACATTGTCTAGGAAATAAATGTGTGCTTTTCCCCGAAGCACCTAGTTTGAGATGTTGTCTGTAAGCTATGTCAGCTGGGTAAGAGAAGCCACCTCACATTTCTAGATGGGGCAGGGTCAGAGACAGGTGACAGCCCTTCCTGTTGATAATAATGCTTTTGTCCCTGGAGTCACCTTTAATTTATTCAGACCTGTTCTCCCCTATAGTTATAAACATCCTTGTGCACTAGGAAGGGCAGTTAATACCTATATTTTACAGACTGCAAAACAAGGCCCAGAAAAGTTAAGTCCTTCCCCAGGGATCTGTGACCCCTGGTGATTAACATAAATTAGTAGAAAGAGAGCCAGCCAGAAGCCAGATGATCTGCCCTTAGAAAATCACCAATGTCCCTAGGCCCCAGTTTCCTGTCTATAAAGTGGCAGTAATAATGGTTGCAGGGTCACGCACAATAACAGAGGTGCAAATAGTTTGCAAACTGTAAAGCACCTGTTCACTTTCACCATTCATGGTGGCGCAGAGAGCGGGTGACATTCTTACGGTGTTCTCCCCCCTCCACTTCCCTCCTGCCTGGTCTTCCCTCCAGGAGATACACGCCATCTTCCAGGGTATTTCTCTGGGCCTCCTATCTGGCCCCTAATCCCCCTATGGTTCTCTCCCTCCAGACTGTAAATTCACCTGCCACCCGGAGTGCCGCAGCCTGATCCAGCTGGACTGCAGTCAGCAGGAAGGCCCCTCCCGGGACAGACCCTCTCCAGAAAGCACCCTCACTTCAACCTTCAGCCAGGTAGGCAGCAAGGGCTCAAGGACCAGGCTGGGAACAGCCTCCGAGGTGTCCCGGGCTCCCCTGTCCCTCCCAGGAGCTCTGGTGAGCGGGAGGTGGTGTGAGTGTTCCACATACGCTGGATGTTGAGGTCCCCTTCTGGCTAGATGGGGTCCACAGCACACACTCTGATTCTGCACCCAATTCTGATGTGGGGGGCGAGGGTCCCACAGCACCAAAGCAATCATCTGACACCCACTGGGTGTCCTGCAGTTCACCTCAATTCTGGCACTATCTGTGTGCCTCCCCACCACCACTTCAGATACCAATTGCAAGGCCATGTTGTCACCTTCTACAACTCCCTCCTTGGGTTCAATTAATTTGCTAGAGCAGCTCAGAGAACTCAAACATTTTACCTACTAGATGATCAGTTTATTATAAAAGGATGTAACTTGGGGGCTTCCCTGGTGGCACAGTGGTTGAGAGTCCGCCTGCCGATGCAGGGGACACGGGTTCGTGCCCCGGTCTGGGAAGATCCCACATGCCGCGGAGCAGGCCGCTGAGCCTGCGCGTCCGGAGCCTGTGCTCCGCAACGGGAGAGGCCACAACAGTGGGAGGCCCGCGTACCGCAAAAAAAAAAAAAGGATCTAACTCGGGAACAGCCAGATGGAAGAGGTGCGGAGGGCAAAGTGTGTGGGAGGGGCACAGAGCTTCCATGCCCTCTCCAGGCGCCACTCTCCCTGCACCTCCACGTGTTCGCCAACCCAGAAGCTCCCCAAGCCCCAACTTTTTGGGGTTTTATAGAGGCTTCATGACACAGACATGATTGATTAAATCATTGGCCATCGGTGACTGATTCATCCTCCAGCCCCTCTCCCCTCCCCAGAGGTCAGGGGTGGGACTAAAAGTTCCAGTCCTCTAACACTTGGTTGGTTCTCCTGGCAACTAGCCTGCATCCTTAGGTGGCCTCCAAAATCACCTCATGAACATAACAAGAAACACCTTTGTTGCTCTCCTAACTTAGGAAGTTCCAAGGGTTTTAGGAGCTCTGTGCCAGGAAAGGAGACAGAGACCAAATATATATTTCTTATTAAAAAATCACAATATCACACACCCTCTTCCAGGTGGCTGGGGGGATGGAACAGAATCGGTGACACAGGGAAGTCTGTCACTATTAAGAAGTGCCCTGTAGTCCACCCCAAGCACAGAGCCTGCTTTGGCCTAGGGCTCCAGCCATAGGTGTGGGTATGGGTAGGGGTAGCGGTGGGGGTCCCAGAGAAAGCTCCTGAGGATCCTCTGAGGCCTCGTAGCCCTGGGGCAGTGGGGATGCTGGGGCTGAGGCTTCTCAGCACATCATCCTGCCTGCCAGTCAGCCAGCCAGACCAGATCAACTTCAGAGGGACTGTGCAAATGTTCTTTCCCTGTGTCAAAGGACCAGGAAGTTGGCCCAAAGCAGCTCTTGGTTCTGGGCTTTGCCAAGCCACTTGAACTAGGGTGTGTCTGACCTTTGATGTCAAGGATTTGGGAGGGAGACAGGAGAGCGTTGTTTTTAATTCTTGCATTGATGAAACACTGATTATCTACTATGTGCCAAGCACTGGTAAGAGTGGGGATAATAAATGATACATCATAGTTCTGGTCCTCAGAGAGCTTACATTCTGGCAGGGGAGGCAGAATACAGCCAAATAGTATATAGTGTGATGCATGTTTCAATAAAAGTATGAATGAAGCATTTTGAGTATACGGTGCAATTGTTTCTGTTGGGAGAAATCAGGGAATACTTCCCAGAGGAGGTGACATTTACTGTAAGCCTTAATGTATTAGTCAGATGTTGCTGGTTAAGGAAGTAAGGAGTGTCCATCCTTACTGTAAGGACATCATCCATTTATTTATTTAACAAATATGTTTTGAATGTAGAGCATGTGCCAGGTCCGGGAATGCCAGGGACTTAGTGATGCAATAAAGTAGGGGAGCAAGACTTTAATTAAACCCCATGTTTCTGAGAGAAAAGCCCTGGGTGCTGTGAGAGACAACACAGATGCTGAATGACTGGTTATTTCCTCAAGAGAATACAAGTGGGTCTGGGGAATCGGGGTCCAGTCCCAAGTCCCCAGACTAGCTATCCCCACGCTTTTTCTGACCATGATGTACATGCTCAACAATGTTCAGTCACCTGGTCCACCCATGGGTGCTACCGGCCTCCCTGCTGTTCCCCAGGCCTTTTTCTCCCACTGGAAATTAGTACTAGAAAGCAAATATGATGTGTATTTTTATAAGAATGATATTGAATTCGTTCTAAAAAATATTTTTTAAAAATTCTGTACATCCGAAAGAAACTTGGAGCCACCCCTCTCCACGGCTCCCACGCCCCATGGCCCAGGCCTCGCTGAGCCCTCAGACACCCTGGCCATGGGGCAGCCTGGGCCGTCCGCAGTGTGAGAGCGGGCAGGCAGGAGGCATCATTCCAGCCTCGGGCCCGGCCGCTGCTGCCTGCCCCGCCTCCCAGCATCATGCACATAGCCGTGGAGTTCCACCTCTGGCACAACTACCCCTGGAGTAAGCTGCCAGTCAACGGGAGGCAGAGTCTTGGAAATTCACAGCGAGAATATGAGAAGCAGGTCGTCCTGTACACTATTCGCAGTCAGTTACAATACAGAAATACTTAAACATGTCAAGAAGATGAACCCAAATACTATGGGGAACTGTGTAATCGAGGACATCTCATGCCGTACCCTTACCATTTATCAGATATGGTAAAGGGCCTGAGGATAACACCATGTTCATATTATCCTGGGATCATGGAAGACATTATGAACAGAGAGAAAAGTTATGATTCATTGCCCAGTTTTACTGCTGCTGCCTGCTAAAGGCTTCTTGGCACAGGAAGAAACCAGTACATTGATCTGATGAACCCGTGTAGATCATCACAAATTTTTTTCACAAGGAAAACGGCCCATGATCTTTTACCAGTAAAGCCAGTGGAAATTGCCATAGAGGCATGCTGAGTGGTGTAGGCTGGCTGTATCACAGAAGATGACATAAAGATAAGCAGTTTGCCTGAGAAATGTGCTATTGATAAGATCATTGATGCAGGCCCTCAACTCTCTGGATCACTAGATTACAATGTAGTACATAGTTTATATAACACAGGATTTATTTATCCGGATGTGCTAATATCCGATGACAGTTATATAGTAGTTCCTCCTCTTGCAGGTTTGGTAATGAATCGAGTGCAAGGTGATTGTTTTGAAACTGTATTTGCTTCTATAGATAAGCCTGCTACTATTGCAGGTCTTGCAAACGTACTTGAGATAGACCTATCCCTGGTTAAGAATGCTGTGTCATTTGGGGTACTGCCGATTGGGGTTTGCCCACGAGATGGGAGTTCCCTGGCGGTCCAGTGGTTAAGACTCCACGCAGCCAACGCAGGGGGCGCGGGTTCGATCCCTGGTCAGGGAAGTGAGACCCCACATGCCGAGCGGTGCAGCCAAAAGATTTAAAAAAAAAAAAAGGACAAGTAATAAATTTGGATCAACTTCATTCATCGTGGAGGAATCCTCCATCCGTAAACAGAGTAAAGTAACTCGTTTATTTAGTATGAGAAAAAAATTATGTACATCCTCCACACACTTTGGAATTGGAACTGTTTATAATGTAGTCTAAATGTAACCAGACCTCTTGGGAGGCCCTTGCCCTGTCCAGGGTGAGAAAAGGAAGGGAGACAAATCTGACCCCCAAAGCCCTGGTGAATGAGGCAGATTTTTGCTGAAGGTTTTCTTTTTTTTTTTTACATCTTTATTGGAGTATAATTGCTTTACAATGGTGTGTTAGTTTCTGCTTTATAACAAAGTAATCAGTTATATGAAGGTTTTCTTTAGAAGGTGGAGGAGGAAGTTACATAGCACACCATATAAAAACATTTACTAAAAATCTTATTTAAACGACTCTTTATTTTCCCAATTTTCTTTCCCATTGGGAACTTCCAAGTCTCTCTTCTTTCTGTTCCCCTCAAGCCTACCCATCCCCCATCCCAGAGCCTGCTCACCCCACTACATCCTGCATTTCTACTTTGGGTCTCTATTTCTTCCTCTAGAGCAGCAGGTCTCAAATGGGAGGGGGTGATTTTGCCCCCCTCCACCAGGTGGGACATTTGGCAGTTACTGGAGACATTTTTGGCTGTCACAGCTTGGAGGAGGCTACTGGCACCTAGTGGGCAGAGGCCAGGGATGCTGCTAAACAGCCTCCATTGCACAGAAAAGCCACAGCCCCGCAACAAAGAATCATCTGACCCCAAATGTGAGCAGTGTGGAGGTTGAGCAACCCTGCCCTAGAGTGGCTTAGCCAGCTCTCAAGTGGGTGGGAGGGAAGGCCCCAGAGCAGGGCCTGGGGTTTGCTGCATGCCTTGTCTCATTCTCAGAATTTCAACAGTGAACAGGTGTTTCCAGATCTGAGTATTTGGAAGCAGAGTGACTCCCTTCCCTCTGTTGGAGAGATGAGTCAACCTTGGAATTTTCTGGCAAGCTAACTCAGGGCTGTGTCTAGAGCAGAACCACCACTGAAATATAGAAGACACATAGAAGGAGCCAAGCGTCCCTCGTGGGTGCAGCAGAGCAGCACTCCCACCAGAAGCCAGCCTGGAATGGGGTTTGCTCCCGGGCCGGCTGGGTTGGGCTGCAGTGTTTGCCTTGGACAGGCCTGGCTGCATGCTTCAGGCACAACTGGGACAGGACCTAGCCTTCTGTCAATAAAACCTGGGCCCTGCTCCAGGCTAACTCGCCTTTTTCTAAAAAGCTTGTTTGTGCTGATTTCTGCCTTGGCTCGATTTTCTGTTGCATACCAGGATGGAGCTTTCGTTCACCTTGACCTCGTCACCTGGTCTGAGCTAACCAAATGTGTGAGTGTCGTTTTCGGGGTGGGGGTGGGCATTTGTTGTGGCCCGGGCCCTGGTCAGAGCTCCACTAGTTTGGAGGCACATGGCTGTTAGGAGGTCTCTCTGCTTCGTTCTTTAAGAAAAAGAAAATCATTGATCTTCCTCCATCCAGAAGGAACCACTGTGAGTTAACATTTTTATATTTTCTTCCTGTACGTTCATACATTTTTCAAAACACAGTTGAGATCATCCTGTAGATAAGTGTTTGGCCTCAACCTTTGAAAAGCAGTAATCCCAAGGTTTTGTCTGTCTTCTCTCTGCCATACCAGACAGAGGCGGGAGGGAGGAAGGGGAGGGCATGTGAGGGGGCAGGGATGGGCTCAGAGCCCCAGCTGCACTCACAAGGTGTGTGGTTCGTGCATGTCTCTCTCAGGTGGAGAAACAGAGGAAGAGTGGCTGGGAGCTGCCTATGTTTTTGTCAGTCTCTCCTTGGAGACCTCAGAGGTCTGTGATGTCTGGTTCTTCTCTTGGGCACCCATGCTGACCAAGCAAATCCCCTTCAAGTCTACCCCAGATCCCTTCCTCAGTTTAAGCCTGTTTCCTAGAGGACCTGGTTGCCATTGGCTGAAGATCACAATACATTGCCAAAAGAGCCGCAGTTCCTTTATTTGGGGGCATATGCTCCAAAGATGTTATACTTCAGGTGGTGCTAAAGGTACTCTTATCCTGTCACTCCTGGGATGAAAAAAACTCCCAGTAGCTCCCCAGTGCCCTGGGGATGAAGTGAGACCTCTGCTGGTTTGGTTCAGTCCTTTCCTTGCCTTTGGGGAAGCAGATCCCAAGAGAGGAAGCCCTTGCCCAGAGCTGTTGATGCTCATCATAACCCGCTGCAGACCAGGGGGATCCTGGCAGCTCTGTTCCCCAGGCCTTTGGTGCCACTTTTCTTGGTACATGGAATGCACAGATGACAAGACCAAAACATAAGCACTCTTCCTTCCACTCAGATCACTTGCAGCCGGGGAATGAATCTTATATCCATCAGGCCCCGATTCCATCCCCTCCTCCTGGCCCTCCAGGACCCAGGAGCAGCATTTAGAGACCAGGCTCCCAGGTCCCCGCCTGCCAAGTCCAGCCCCTCCCACAGCAGTTCCCAAACCTCACTTGGGCACTTTCCACACTTAAGATTCTGGCCATATCAATATTCCACCTATGCTACTATTTACTTAATATTTCTCTTTACATAGATTTATTTGAGTAAACTTAAACTTATGTTAAAGGAAAAATTTTAAATCCTTCAGTCACCATTGATGTACTTAAGATTTTTTTCCTGACACACATTAAATTAATATTTAATCTCTAAAATTAAAAAATAGTATGCCTAAGAACTGTCTCAGATTCCTTCCACACATAATTATGGAGCCAGGCATCGTTCTAAAATCTTTTCAGGTGCCCTCAGTGGGAAATGCTCCCTACAGAGGCTGCACTCTGGTCATCTGGTGCCCTGACTACCAGGGCACTGGGCCCAGCCCCTTCCTAAGGAGCACCGTGAGCAGTGGTGGGAGCCGTGGGGGTGCCGGGACGGAAGTTCCAGCCACCAGCACTAAGGCCAAGGTGCTTTACAAAGGAGGGATGGATCTGTATGTACTGACAAGGAAGAGTGCCAACAGAGACAAGTCACCCAGTGGTACATGGAGCTTTCGTTCACCTTGACCTCATCACCTGGTCTGAGCTAACCAAATGTGCAAGTGCAGGACAAGCCCATTTGTACTTCGTACATATGTGTGTATGTGTCTATGCGTGTGTGTCTAAATGCAGAGTGAGGGCCTGGAGGGCGCCCAGCCAACTGTTCGAAGGGATTTCACTTTGGGAGGGGGTGGGAGGTGATGGGTGGAATGAGAGAACTCTCGACTTTTGCTGTTTGCTTCGGGGCTGTTTGAATAACCAGATGCTGTCATGTGTTTCTAGTGTAACATTTCTAAAAGGCAATACATATTTTCTTAAAGAAAAGAAAGAACCCTGGCCTGAGTGACAGGAGAGCTAGGCTCTAATTCAGATTGTGTAGATGACGATCTTGGCATGTGACTGGGAACAAGCCTCTTAGCCTCAGGTTTCTCCTCTGAGAAATGCTAGTTGTGTGGCTCCGGTGAGAAGATGTATGTGAAAGCATGTCAGTATCACCGGGTGACATTCCAGGGCCGACTCTGGTGCTTCCAACAGCCTTCCTGGATTTTTTATCGTGTCACCCTGTGATGGAAACCCTCAGCGGCTTCCTGTTACCCTCAAAATCAGTCGACATCTGGATCAGCACACAAAACCCTTCACGGTCTGCCGCTGCCGACTCTTCACAATACCAGAAAGATGGATTACTCTCCTGGATATAAAACCAGGACACTACAGCTTTGTGGTTTGGCGGGTACTTGTTACTACAAGACTCAAGGATTCTCCCCTCTTCTGCGGCCTGAGTTACTGCTCTACTCTGTTGATGAAAAGACTCAAGACCCTGTCCCCATTCACCACAGGGACAGACGGCTTCCAGGGTGGGTCAGCCCGTCCTGCTGGTGTTTCAGCCCCACAGGTCAGGTCGCTGCTGCCTTTCTGCCTATGCACCCCACCTCCACCCCAGCCCACCGCTGTCATTCCTTAGCAGGGCCCCTGCTGGAATCCCCTCCATCAGCCCCTGCAGCCACTGAGCTGCTGTGACTCAGCTGGAGTGCCGAGCCGAGTTTCCTGGCTCCCAGCCCTGTGCTCCTTCCGCAGCCACACCAGTGTCACCCTACTGGGAGCTCTGCTTTTCCAGAACCCTCCAAAGGAGGAAGCGCCTATGACCGGTCCTGCCCCGGCCCTCCTCCCAACGTCATGGGCTAAGCCCAGAACTACCACACGGGGGAGCCAGGGAGCTGGGAGGGGAGAACCTGGGGAACCAGGTCTATCTCTGCAGAGAGGCTGGGGCTCCCTAAGTAACACTCTTTTTTTTTTCTTTTGCAGTAAGTCTGTTTTTCCTTTGAGAGGGTCACTCAGTCCTTTCGTGACCCTTCTCTGTCATGCTGTCTGCAGAAGGAATTGAGCTTATCATATGGCCTGCGTGAAGGAGCTTACTCACCTTCACTCCTAATATTATGAATTGTAACAAAGATTTTTCATCTTAAAACAATATAATAATATCATTACTATTAAGCTAAATGCTTTAAAGTCACAAAAACCAATAAAGCATTACAAGATGTCTTCTATTTAGCACTCAAAGCCTTCTATCCTGGTATGCCATTTCTTCCTTTCACCATGATACACTTCTAGTCTGATTTATCATTTCTTTGTGCCTATAAATTCACAACCTTTTCTCCTCTGCACACAGATTCTGATAATGACGCCTAAGCAACACTCTTGATTGATACCTGTACACCTCTCTGGGAATTCTGGTCCTGGGTCTCCTCTGAAATGCTCGATAAAGGTTTATCAAACTGAATTGTGACTGATAACAACAGTAGCTAACATTTGTTGAGGCATACCATGTGTTCTGTCTGCTTGTTTTATCAGTTATTGAGAGAGGGGTGTTGAAACCCCAAATATAATTGTGGATTTCTCCTTAAAGTTCTATCTTGTATTTTGAAGCTCCATTATTCAGTGCATAAACATTTAACATAATTACATTCTCTTGATTAATTGACACTTTATCATTATGAAATAACCTTCTTTATCCCCGGTAATATTCTTTGTTCTGAAATCTACTTTGTCTGATGTTAATAGAGCCACTCCAGCTTTCTTTTGATTACCATTAGCATGATATTTCTTTATCCATTTTTTTTACTTTTAGGCTATTTGTGTCTTTTTATTTAAAGGTCATTTCTTACAGACAGCACATAGTTGAATCTTGTTTTTCTTAATCCAACTGGATCATCTCTGCCCTTTAATTGGGTTATTTAGCTCATTTGCATTTAATGTGATTATTGATACAATTAGATTTTAAGTCTCTCATCGTGCTGTTTGTTTTCTGTTTGTCAAATCTGTTCTTTGCTTCCTTTTTCTTTTCTTCCTTCTTTTGGATTAATGAAATACATTTTATGATTCCATTTTATCTCATTTTCTGCCAGCCCATCCTCAGGTGCCAAAGGAAGGAGCCGGTCCCCAGCCGCCCTACTCCACTCTGGCTATGTCTGGGACAGTTGCTCCCCCATCCACAGATTTCCCTCCACGCTCTAGAAGCCAGGAGTGCTGGCCAAAGCTGCCAGTGATTCGACTCCACTAAACAGCTGCCTCTAACGGGAGCTGCCTTAAGGCCTCTCTCACCAGCCCAGGCCAACCCAGGGGAGCCCAGTTCTGATCAGACAGAGGGGAACGGCTTCCCACCAGAAGGCACTTGATATCCTGGCTCCGAGGAGGGACAGAGCTCTAGTACTTATTTCTCTAGAAATCCTTAAGCACTGGAGACATTTCTCCATGCTCCTCACAGCCCCACCCACTCCTTCCATCCTAGCACCAGTAGGTGTCTGAGATGACCTCTGGCTGGCCAGGTTGTCCTGAGGCTCTAAGGAGGCAACAAGGCTCTCTTTCTATGTGTAGTAGTGCAAGAGTTATTCACATGTCTCACGCCTGTGACCACATTGCCCTGGCTACTGGAGGACTGAAGAGGGCCACGTGAGGGATGGGGTTGTTGATCAGAAACATCTTTTATGATTCTCTAGTTTCCCTAAAGGAGGGCAATTAGATGGCAGACTCCCGGTGCCTGAGTCAGACCCAACATGAGCTCTTCAGGGCCTCTGCTTCTCCATATGGGCTGATTTAACTGCCTTCGGTGTTTGTAAGTGTCAGAGCCTTATCGAAGCTGTCAGCCTTGCAGCCAAGCGAGAGAAGTGTGGAGTGGGCTAGAAGCCCCGAGCAAGTGATTCTCCTGTGAGTCAGCCTAAATAGTGTGCAGCCATGTACCTCTTACAACAGGAAGTCACCTGGGGGGAAATTGAGCTCTGTGCTGTCAAATGCTGCTCTCAGGATGGAGGGTGGCATTCTTAAGATTCACCCCAGAGAGGCCATCTGAAAAAGGCTGCTTCTGAGAGGCACCGGGAAGGTGGGGGAGGTGTGGTCGTGGTTGGTGAACGTGTGTCAGGAAGTGGGAGGACACAGGAGGATTTTGACAGGCAGAGGAAACAGCCAGAGCAAGACCACAAGAGGGCAGGGCGGCTGCTGGGAAGGTGAATCAAATGTGCGTGTCTGGGCTTCCCTGGTGGCACAGTGGTTGAGAGTCCGCCTGCCGATGCAGGGGACACGGGTTCGTGCCCTGGTCCGGGAAGATCCCACATGCCGCAGAGTGGCTGGGCCCGTGAGCCATGGTCACTGAGCCTGTGCGTCCGGAGCCTGTGCTCCGCAACGGGAGAGGCCACAACAGTGAGAGGCCCGCGTACCGCCAAAAAAAAAAAAAAAAATGCGCGTCTGTAAGGAGGGATGCTTGATTGTGGCTGGAGATGGATATGACCCATTGGCTGGGCACATGCTGTGAAGGACCTTGAAGGACCTGCTCTGGAGTTCAGGATATTGTTGTAGGCACTGGGGCATCACTGGAGGAGGGACAACTGTGATGACAAATTGTCAGACACAGAGGCCCTGGGTTTGAAATCTGATTTCACCATTTACTAGCTCTTTGACTCTGGGCAAAATTAGCCACCCTGAGCCTCAGCTTACTCATCTGTAAAATACGTTCTTGCGGGGTCATAAGGATTAAGTGAGAGAATGAAGTGTGTAAGAGCTCAGTAACTCCAATATAATGTCTAATTTCACGTCGTTCCACTACACCGGCCGTTATGAGAAGGCAGGAACTATGTCTTCTTCAGAACACCCAGTCTAGTGCCTGCCATGTAGAAGGTGCTTAGTAATTATTTGTTGAATAAATGAATAAGCTTGATACTAGGTCGTGAAACTCAGTACTTATTCAATAATTATTAGTTGACATCTGAATGGAAAGGTTTTATGATAGAACAACACTGATCAGATCTTGGTCTAGAAGGGTAACTTTGGCAACAAGGCAGTGAGGAGTTTGGAGGAGGCAGAGATGGGAACAAGGGAAACTACGGGAAGGCTTTGCAATAATCTATGTTGATGGCACTCATCAAGATAGGAAATTCTGGGCTTCCCTGGTGGCACAGTGGTTAAGAATCTGCCTGCCCACGTAGGGGACACAGGTTCGAGGCCTGGTCCGGGAGGATCCCACATGCTGCAGAGCAGCTAAGCCCGTGCGCCACAACTACTGAGCCTGCGCTCTAGAACCCGCGAGCCACAACTACTGAAGCCTGTGCACCTAGAGCCCGTGCTCCGCAACAGGGGAGGCCACCGCAATGAGAAGCCCACACACTGCAACTAGAGAAAGCCTGCGCGCAGCAACGAAGACGCAACGCAGCCAAAAAAAAAAAAAAAAAAGATAGGAAATTCTAAAGGAGGGGGCTCAGGTGGAGGGCGAGGCAGGGAATGATCAGCTCAGTTTGGACCTGTTGAGAGTGAGGCTCTAGTGGGGAGAGTTGGGTACCCAGCGAGCTGCTGCAGGTATTCATCTGGAGCTACCTGGAAGAGAGAGAATTATGAGACGTGTGTATAAAGCACAGTGGATACCATAGGCCTAGGTGAGACTAAGCTCCCAGGGCGAGCACGGGCACATGGAGGTGGGTGGAGAAAACAGTCAATGGCTGAACTCTGGAAATGCCCAATGAGCCAAAGGGAAGACAGGGTCGTAGGAAAACTGAGAAAGTAGCTCCTGACTTGTTTGTGTCGGACTGCGATTTCAGGCAGCATGGCTATTCTGAGAGCAACCAGGATAGGCGCTACATACTCTGCAGAGCGTTCAACAGCTTGGGGTCTGGAGTCAGACCAGCCGGGCTGATTCAGCTCCACCATGAGCTAACATGTCTGACTATGTGCAAGTTACTTAACCTGCCAGAACCTCCTCTTCCACTCTGTAAAACAGAGATAATAACTGTAGCTTCCTCGTTGGTATGCTGTAGGGATTAAATGAAATGAAGCACATAAAGTTACTAGGACAACGCCTGCACAAGGCGGCTAATAATGATTTCAAAACAGGTTTTGGGGAAGGGTTGGCCCCTCACCCCATTTTCAGCCTCTGAATATGTTGGCCGGTCATGAGGCCCCAAATCTGATATCTGGACTCCTCAATTGCTCAGATGAGGAGACCTGAGGTCCAAAGTTGCTCAAGATCCCATAGCAAGCTAGAGTTGGAGCTGGGCCTAGAATACCAGCTCCCGGCTTCCATTTTTGTACCACAGCTTTTCTGGAACACAGACCCACAGGGTGGATTTAACAAGGGGATCTGGCTACGTGTCAGGATGGCATTTGAGAGAGGAAGACAGCTTAAAATAATGTCTTTCATCATCTGACGCTCTGAGCAGGGAAGTCGCCCATCCACCATTTCAGTGGGGCTTTCTGAAACCCACCCCCCAACCATGATGCCATGGCTTTGCGGCTCCGGATGCTGCATCTTCAGGTCCAGACTCCTCTTCCTGGGACCAGGGACAGAACAGCCAGTTCCTGTCCTTGTGTGTTCACTTCCAGAGCCTTGAAAGGCTGTTGCCCAGGCTCTTCCTGCCACCTTCCCTCCTTCCCTGGTCAGGTTACCACTACTGTTGATTATTCATGGGGAAGAGGTACAGACAGAGTCACTGGACACTGAAACGAATCCAGTCTTCCTCCTTTTGGGACTGTGGAGCCTCTATCTGGATTTTTCCTCCTGGAGGCTGGCCAACTTATTGTATCGTATGTGATCTTTGCCAGGTTCAGAAGCATCCCAGGGTCCTCGCCAGCACAGTCTCCCTTTTGCTGGCGTCTTACACGTGGCTTCCTTCCAAGCCTAGACTCACTGACAGGGGGAGTGGGGTTAGAGACAGAGACACTAACTAGGCTTTGAGAGTATGTAATGAGCTGTGATGGAACATGCTGCTTCCCTCAGTTTCCTCATCTGTAAAATGGGGGTAAAATCTGCTCTCAAGGTTGTAGAGCAACCTAAGTGATGAGGTAAAAGGGCTTTGAAAAGCTCTATTGAGATGTCAATTTTCATAATATTTGGACTGGCAGGGAGCAGCACCCTAAAAGAATGCAGTGTCACTTAGACCTTTCCTAAGTAGGTCCGGCATCTAGTATGCTGCTCACAAGGAGAGACTCACGCTGACTCCTGGGGTGCTTTGGCTTGCGGTTCAAAAAGCTTGTTATTAGCTGAATTTTAAGATTGTACATTTAAAATGTGTAGCACGGTAGCTGCTCTGCAGAGGTCACTGTGTGGCTCCAAGGACACAGTGTGGCCAGAGAATCTGGGGCCTGCTTTTTCTTTAAATATTGGATTCCCACTGAGCAAGGAGGTTCCTTTTATAAAGAAACGTGCATTCCTTCCCTGGCTGAACAAAGCAGGTAGGCTGTTACTGATGGCCCAAGGGTCACGCAGGTCCCCCCTCCCTGCAGCATTCATCATTCTGGCATTGGCCTTGTGGGTGCTGCTGAGGCCAAAACCTTTGCCTGGACCACAGTTTCTGGGGTACCCCCCCCAAAAAAAACAGCCTTTAAAATATTCATTTGAAGAAAAGATTGCTCTAGACAAAGCCGAAACCTACTTTCAACCCCACTAATGTGAGTTCTTCCCTGGAAACACCCCGTAGCTCACCTCAGCCCCCACCCCCAGCCGTTTACCTCCACTTATCTCCCTGCCAAGGTATCTCCCAGCTACCAGTATTGACCGTTCTCCGGAGCTGAGGGTGGTCAGCCAGCTGGGGCGCCGGCTCTCAGCTAGCTCGTGTTCATGCCTGCCAGGCACTCACTGGCTTCTGGAAAAAAAGGCTGTGTGGGAGGATGGAGCCAAATTGGGCTGCAGTTTGAAACCATCCTGAGCGCTGACAGATTTGACTAAGATGGGGGAGGAAGAGGGTTCCTCACAAAAGTAGCCAGAGCTTAAAACGGAGCTGGCAGCTTGCAGTCTGGGGGCTGAGTCTAGCCCTCCACCCAGCTTGTGCCCCAGGACTGGATTGTTTCAGAACTACAGGAGACACAGACTTGGAGAGAGTCCTGATAACCCCTCTCAGCCACTCTCTGGGGTGCTCCCAGGGTCCCTCTGGGGTCCCCAGGCCATCAGACTCCACAAGCATGGTGCCCCTGGCATTGCCAGGCTCTGAAGGCTTGTTTTTTTTCCTGAGACTCCAAGCCCCACTCTGTTGAAAGATGTCAGCACGCACACCAAATCAGTGCCATCCCTGCTGAGAGACTGTACATCACAGTGGCTAGAAGCACAGGCCCTAGAATCGCACACACCTGGTTCTGAGTCCCAGAACACGCGTAGGAACATGCGTCCTACGCGTGTCTATCTCAAGGCTATTGGGAAAGTTAAGTGGCAGACTGCATGTAAATCACCAGGCACAGGCAGTAACTACTGTGGATGAAGGATCCGAAGGATTCAGCCTGTCAAGGGAGGTGTTCCTTCATCCAGTCTGATGGAGAAATGTAATTGAGCTGTCCTTGATGGGAATCACAAGATCTGGCAAAGACCCCTCTTGGCCAGACCACCAGGAAGATGCACCAATAACCTGGGTGGTGTCTGCAGGCTCCTTTATTAACCTGAGGCTTCCTGAAGGCCAAGTTCCCTGTGTGGGTGGAAGGGCCTGCTTGCTCAACAGTTTGCCGTAACTTTGCATATGATTTGCATACGCTTTGGGGGGGCCCTGCCGTTTCTTCTGGCATTTCCGCGTTAAAATATTGCTGCTTCTCCAGACAGGCCCGTTATTGATTTTCTTCTAATGCAGTCACTTCTCTAACCACTCTGATTGACCTGACTCCTTCACCCAGTGAATGGGGAATGAGAGGATGAAGTGCGGCATGGATGGGGGGAAGGGAGGAAGGACACTGTCGACCTTAGAGCACGTGCTACTCCTGAACCTGAGCCATCCTGGGCGATGAGAATGAGCTGCTTCCAGAAGGATGAAGAAAGGAGAGAGGGAATTTTCTCCCTCGGGTCCATCCTAGTCTGTTCCTGCCCTGCATCCCTAATCTGACTCGTGATGCCCTAGGTCCACTTGCCAACGTGGTCCAGGGGCAGGGTGAGGAGGCGCAGGCCTGGGGCGGGAGGAGGGGGAGGGGCGCCGCGACAGCCAGCGGCTTTGAGGAACCTTGCGAGAGGAAGTGGCTTCCGAACTCCTCTGCGTGCAGTGCGAGGGGCAGGAAAGGCGCGGGAGGCGGGGGAGGTGTCGAGATGGCGCTTGGCGCACGGGGCGGAGGGGGGAGCCGGCGCGGAGGAGCTGAAACCGCAGATGCCTAGTGAGTTGGAGAGCGAGGTGAGCGCGGCGGGGTCCAGGTCCGACCCGCGTGCTGGCAGCCGCTGGGGAACAGGTTACCCCGCCGCCCGAGACACTCGGGCCCCGGTATAAAAAACCGAGGCAGCCGGCTCCGGGTCTGCCCGGCCCGATAACGGACTCGCTCCCCGGCGGGGCTAGAAGCTCACGCCGCGGCCGCCTGGGGAGGGATCCCCACCTCCCTCCGCCGCATCCCGAGAGCCTGGCCCCATCAGATGCGCCCGCTGCCTCCGGCCGGGGCTCCGGGCTAGATGACAGTGGACAGCAGCATGAGCAGTGGGTACTGCAGCCTGGAGGAGGAGCTGGAGGATTGCTTCTTCACTGCCAAGACCACCTTTTTCAGGAATGTGCAGAGCAAACATCCTTGGAAGGTAAACTTAATAATACAAGAGACTTTCATTGTGGGGAAATAACCTCTGTGGTCTAGAAGGGAAATCTTGCACCTGGCAAACAGGCAGTCATGTCTTACGGGCGGGGGTGGGCAGTTGCCCTGCGCACCCTCTTGAACTTGTTGGCCGAGGAGACCACGTGTTGGATCTGGAGCCCTTTGGGGACCACCGGCAAATGCTCCTTTCGGCGTTTCTTGTCCCTGGACCTTGTCAAAATGGCTCTCTAGGATTTGGGGACAGCGCTTGGCTGGTGGTTTGGGGACATGCTCACCTGTGCCTGGGGGGGGTGACCTTCCCCCAAATCCGAGCTTTGAAGCTCTCGATGGCAAGTGGATGGCACCCAGTCCCTCATTAAGATAATCATTCATAGGTTGAGACTTCCCTATTGCAAATGGCCAGAAACCATCTTAAAACACAGTCCCGCAACTTTGCAGAAGTCTAGGGTGTTTTTAGAAGCAAACTAAAACTTCTCTCCTAGGTCATTGTCCTACTACCATTTTGACTTCCTGGGTTAGTTGGGGATAACCTAAAGGAGTTTGCATGTGTTCCCTAATGCGGTGGTATGTGCTAGACACCCAGCTTGCCCGAGTCCCCTGGCCTCGCCCTCCCAGTGCGGCCATATATCTGCCACATACTTGGTGGGAGTGGTGGCAGAGCTCCGTTTATTTGTTTGTTTTGTTATTTAGATGAGAGGCTCCAAGCCAGGTCCTTGCCTAAAAGGGCCTGTTTGTAGACCGAAGTCAGCTGTTACATTTCACAGGTGTGTGCAGGCTCATCATTAATTTAGCAGTCCTACACCGAGTAGAACTAACCAAAAACTTCCCCAGGCCTGACTCTGGGGCCTCCGTGGTTAATAATTCATCTTGCCCGTAGGGCCCGCATTGAGCTGGGGTCTGACCTTCAAATAAATGCCCTGGACTTTCCAATGGCGAGAGGACGCCCAAGAATCAGAAGAGAGGTTTTGATTTTAGTGTTTGAAGGATCAACTAAAACAGGCCCCTGGAACCAGCACCTGTGTTCTGGGGCACCCCTTCGAGAAGCTGCACTTGTTCTCAAGGACTGGGGGCTGGGGTAAGGAGGGCTCATGCAGAAAGCACGGCTGCAGAGTGAGGTGTCCAGCTGTCTCTTGGGATTCCTGCCGCATTGTGAGGACCCTCTCCCACCCCACCCCCACCCATACACATACACATAAGGGCACTCCAGCTATCTGGGGTCTTTATTTAGACCAGTGGTTCTCCACCTTAGCTGCACACTGGAATTACCTGCTGAGCTTTAGAAAATGTGGATACTTGGGTCCCACAGCAGGGGAGTCTGATTTCCTTGGTCTGGAGTGAAGCCTGGGCATGGAGATTTTGAAAAGCTCCCCAGCTACTTCTGAGATGCAACTGAGGTTGAGAACCATTGCTCTAGAGAGTTTTGCTGCTGCCTGGGAAGGAAATGGTTCCTGTTTTTAGAACAAAGTTTAGCTGCTGCCCTCACTGCCCGCCAGGCTGTAAGCCCTCGGTCCCAGAAGCTGGGTTTTTTGCATAATTGGGTAGAGGAAGGGGCACTGCAAAGCTGAGGTTTCTTTCAGTTGGCAAATGAAAAAGGTATCTGTTCCTGGTATTTCTTGGGAGAAACAGAGATATTTGACAATAAAATGTGCTGGGGTGGGGTGGGAGGGGGAGAGGTGACTTGTTCCTTGGCCCAGAGAGCCTCCTCTCTTCACTGTCCCCCCAGATCCCCCTGCAAGCATCACTCCTGAAGATACACCTTCGGTTTGGCACACACATCAACTCTACTTTGTCTGGTTCTTGAATTCATTGCATGTCTTGAGGCCTCTGCATAGCCCCCTACCTCATTTTGCCCAAGTCTATAAGCCCTCAGAGGGCGAGAATCCCTTCTAAGAAACGGGTTTTGTTGAACCCCACACAGGGTGATAAGATAAATGCTTCAAAGAAGGACAGAGAGGTGGCCACGGCCCCTCTTATCCCCGGCCTCTGCCTGGCTGCAGTGTGAGAAGAGTCTTGGCCGAGGTTTAGAACTGCTGTCGGGGACGGTTTTTCTCAGCACCAGACTTGCCATGTGCACAGCCCTCTCCAGGGGGTGCAGGGCTGCCTCTTGTTGGGGAGCACGCACTGGGGCGACCCCCCGGCTGTGATGGGGTGCATGTGGCTGACTCAGGAGCTGGGGAGCTTCATCCACATATTTCAGTCTCTGGTCCTTCTGCGTGTTTTCCCGCCTTTAATGAACATTTTAGCCCTCTCTTCTCCCTTGGAGCCACTTTTGGAAAGGGTTTCAGAGAGATCTGCCATCTCCAGACCCCATTCTGACCCCTGACATTGCTTTTTTCCTACCCAAAGAGAGATCGCATATGAGCTCCTAGGAGAATTTCTCCTTCCTGTCTCCAAGGAAAGGCGTTTATGTGCTTCCCGGTCGCTGAGAGGCTGAAGGCCGTATTCGGGAAAGGCCAAGCCGGCTTCTATAATTAGCCTCGTCAGAACAACCTGTATCTGCCGCGTGCGCGCCCGGCTGGAGCAGTGCTGCGGGGAACCTCCTGCTGTTCTAGGAGCCTTCCCTGGCCCGGCCACCGAGGAGTCCTGGCGGCCCCTCACCAGCCCCTTGGGCAGGATGTGGGAGGGTGGGGAAGGGCCCTCATTCACAGAGAGGAGGCCCTGAAGGTGGAGAAGCAGCAGCAGAGGAAATGGGCCGAGGCCCTGGGCCCCGGCTTGTTCTCTCCTTTCAGAAAACAGCTGCTTCCTGGGGCCTCGGGCCTTCTCTGAGAGGGGCACAGAGACCCAGTTTTCAGTCTTCGTTTCAGGGGGCTGAGGTGGGGCCCTCCGGGGACTTCCCCCTTGGCTGCTGGGCACGATTAGATTGCTTACCTGGGGTCACGTGTCCAAATGGGGCTCTTGGTGGCTTGGCGGAAGCCCAACCTGTGTGCTCAGAGATGCAGACCAAGCTGCTCTCAGGAAGGTGCACACACGGTCACTCAGTCCAAGACTTTGGACTTGGGTTGTGGGGGGGGGTGGTCATTCGAGGTCACACAGAAAGCTCATGATGGACCCAGGGTTAGAACCTACATCTCTCATCTCCCAGCCCAGAGGTTTTTCTGCTTTAGTCCCACAAAGGGCAGGTTTTGGTGATTTGTGGGTCTGGTGACTGGGACCTCTGGGCATCCCTGCCAGCTGCTCCTTTCTTCCTGTCTGGGATCTGACTCTGGAAACGAGGCCAACTTCCACTCCCATCGGTTCCCCAAATGCCTGCAGAGGGTGACAGTTTAGTCCCTCTGAGCAGGGACACGGGCACTCTGAGCTCTCTCTGCATGTTCCACAGGCTCCGGGACCCCAGGAGCCATCCAGAGCATCGGGGTGAATGCTCTGGGGACACAGAAAGCCTGCTACTTGCAGCATGTCAGAGCTGGAAGGAACCGGATCTGGCACCTCACTTTACAGATGGAGAGTCTGAGGCCAGAGAGGCGCGAGGACTTCACCAGGCCAAGTATCGGGCTGGGTGGAGCCAGGACTAACACCCATCTTAGAAACCTTGTGAAGAGCTCTTCTTGGTCTTCTTCACTCAGTGTGTGACAGGGGTGAACTGCAGTCCTTGTCCTCTCAGAGCCTTCTACAAAATGGAAAGACCCAAACAACCTCGGGCTAGGAAAGAGCTGCAGGGTCCTTATATCCCTCCACTCCATAGGCCCTCACCGTCCCTCCATTCCTAAGGCACAGCGGCCCAAGGAACATTCACTCTACACTTGACACTAGCAGGGGTCCCTCTCCTCAGTCCCAGAATCTTACAACTTTACAAGTTCTTCTTCATGTCTATCCTAGAATACTGCTTGCTGTAGCTTCATCATGCATGTTTTCTTTGTGGATATGGAGGTGCAAGCTTGGCTCCATCTGTGGTTAAATATTATACTTAAGCACAGCTGGAATACTTTCCCATGCCACCCCCGACCCCACCCCCCATACCCAGGCCCTCCCTGGTCTACACTGACACCACTGATTCTTGAAAAATTCAAGGAAGACGCAAAGAGGAAGGCGGTGCGGGGGGGGGGTCTCAGAGGTCACGGTCCGAAGCCACTCCTGGTTCCGTCCCTGCACTTGCCCCATCTCCTCTTGGGCCTCTGTGGCTCCAGGGACGTCATCCAAGCCTGACAGCCCTGGGACCAGTCAGGGAAATCCCCATCTCTCTGCCAGCAGCAGGAACACCCGGGTCTCAGGCTCAGCACCTGCCCCTGACCTTCTTGGCATGAGAGAAAAGAATACTAAAAATAAGTAGGTTCCAAATTTGAGCAATAAAAATTAAACCTTCAGAAACGTTGGACCATATAACTGCTTTTCTATGTGCTTTCTCAGAAGCCTGCCCAGCTCAAGACTCACCTCAAAAGATTCTTCACGCTAGCGCAGCCACACAATAGCCTCCCTTTGGGGCTGGAACCTGTTTTCCCCTCCTGTGGAATTTACTTCTCGTTGCTTCTCTGGCCTTTCCCAGTGTTCCTTTTCTCCGTGAAGATGATAAACCCTGTAAGATCAGAACTCGCATCCCCTTCAGGTGCAAGGCAGCACTAAGTACTGGTTACAAAAGCAGGCGCTGACTAAATGCTGGTTGAGTTTAGTTGCTGCATCACCTCTCTTGCATCCTGTATAATTAGGGTGGACCAACTGTTGTAACAAACAGCCCCCGTTATTTTCAGTCATTGGATATAATAGAAGTTTATTTCCCTCTTTAAGTAAAGTTACATTGGCAGGTGGGGCTCAGGATAACACATGGGAGGTTTTGTGGGCCAGGCCCGGAAATGGTGTGTGTGTTTTACACCCATGTGCTATTGGCCAGAACTCAGTCACATGGCCACACCTAACCACAGGGAGGTTGGGAAATGAAGTACAGCTGTGAGCCCAGGCGGATGAGGAAGCCGGATGTGGTAAACACTTAGCTGTCTCTGCCACACATCCTCCTCCTACCTCTCTGCCCAACCACCGCTGGAAGCTGTGCTCTGCTTTCTTGGTGAAGGGCCGTAACCTCTGTCTCTCTGACTTTGTACCTCTCCATCTGTCACCAAGGATGTGCTCTTCCTGGGATAGGGGTGTGTGTCCTGTCTCCCCCGACTACACTGGGAACTTTTTGAGGACAGATGCTTTTCCTTGCTCAGCACTGCCCCGGTTCCTCTGTAGCATCCGAAGCCTTCAGTGGTGCTTACAAGGTTTGCCCTGGCTACTGACATCAGAATCTCTCTTTGGATCACTCTTTGAAAATGGAGTGTCAAGGGTCCACTCTAGACTTCTTGGCTCCCGAATCTTTGGAGGTAGGACCCTCAAATCTGCTTTTTTAATACTTCCCTCTGGTGATTCTCATATATACTGAAGTCTGGGAACCACCTGTTTAGGAAATGTTTGGTAATTGATGACTTCAATTGGAATTCAAGACGAGCATTTATCACAGATTCCAGAGAGCCTCCTAGGCTGGAAGCCCAGAAGGTAAAGGGTTTTGTCCCTGGTCACACAGCTAAGTAGAGACAGACCAAGGATGCAGAGCCCCTGGGTCCCTGCTCAGAGCGGTCCCCATTACTCTCACCACAACGTGCTAGCAGGGATGTTGAGGGGACAGCCCTTGGTGATCGTGACCGGTGCGTGATGTAACGGAAGCAGCACAGAACTGTAAGCAAAGTCCTGGCTTCTCATCTCAGCTCCAGCTCTTAACTGAGGGGCTGTGGCCAAGACACTTCAACCCTCCAGACCCAGGCGCTGCATCTGGTCCTTTTAGCGAGTGCGATACGAGCCTGTCCTTCTTCTTTATCTGAGAGGCCCTCACCACTTTGCATGGGAGCGGAGCCTTCTTACCAGTTTCTCATGGGATTGGCAGGGATAGACCCTGACTACCAAGTTCTCTAAATTCTAAGGACTCCCCTAGGGTGGGGTCAGGAAGAGGGCCTGAATGGCTACATGAGCCCCCTCTCCAGGAGCATCTGGGGCTTACCCAAGACATCCTCACCTTTGTGTTCCAGATTCCTCCCCTCCCACCCACCCCTCTCTCTTCACAAGTTTAGACTGTTTATCCTGACTCAGCTGGCTTTTCCCTCTAAAGCAATTCCAGTTATAGCTCAGGGCACATGCAACAGCCATTCACCCACGCGGTTTAGGGAGAAAGGAAGATTTTACACTGGTGTCAACCTTGAATCCTAGCTCTTAGTTTACACCACCAGGTTGGACTCTGGATCCAGCTTCCACCCCACGAGCTTGAAAGGGAGGCATCGTCGGGCCCAGCCTGGGTTCCCAGCAGCCTGGGTTCCCGTCCCTCTGCTGCTCTTGACTTGCCAGGTAACACACACCTGCATGCTTTCCAGCTTGGGGATCCTCCTGTGTGGAGGATCCTCCTGTGTGGAGGACCCTCCTGTGTGGAGGACCCTCCTGTGTGGAGGACCTCGGTTTCCTCTTCTGGATCACTCAGTCTACCCACAAAGTAGCGTCCCAGTCCTGGCATGGCATATTCTCTGGGGATAAGAGGCCCAGATAAATTTGCCAAAAATCAGGAGCATTTAAGTTCAGGGCCGGGAGGAAGAAGAGAGCTGTAGTGGCAGAAAACTTCAGGTTTCCCTCCCTCAGCCTGTGGCTTCTGTCCTTGGTGCTGTCCTGATCCCTGTCTCTTCTTTTCTCCCACCCCACCCCAGCTTTACTTATCACTCCCCAGCCTACATCCCCCATCTCAGCTCTCTTCTTGGCTCTAGAATACTTTTTTTTTTTTTTTTTTGGTCTGCTTCGGGTCGTTGAAGCATGTGGGGTCTTTTGCTGCGGCACACGGGATCTTCGTTGCAGCACTCGAGCTTCTCTCTAGTTGTGGCATGTGGGGTTTTTGGGGGTTTTTTCTCTCTCTAGTTGTGGCGTGCGGGTTCCAAAGCATGTGGGCTCTGTAGTTTGCAACCCTCAGGCCTTCTCATTGAGACGCACGAGCTCAGTAGTTGTGGCGTGTGGGCTTAGTTGCACCTTGGCATGTGGGATCTTAGTTCCCTGACGAAAGATCGAACCTGCATCCCCTGCATTGGAAGGTGGATTCTTTACCACTGGACCACCAGTGAAGTCCCTAGTATAGATTTTCTATAGCCTATTGGAGGTCTCCCATGCCCCTCAGATGCCTAAAATTTAATATGTCCAGAACCAACTCGTAGCTCTGCCCATGACTGATTTCTCTACCTGTCTCTACCCCACCCTCCTAGTCCCCTCCCTACGTTTGAAACCTCCGGGGTCTCCCCGCTCATCCCTTCCATCCAGTCTGTCACTGTGGCTTCTGCCTCCACAGTGTCGCAGATGTCGGTCTCTCCTTTCTGTCCCCTGTCCTGCCCTATGTTGGGGGCTTGTCACCTCACCCCTAGATGCTCCAGGAGGTCACCCAACCAGTTTCCATCCTGTTTCTTCTCCTTCTATATACCCTGCATTCGATGGCATATTGGTCTGGCATCCTGAAGCCTTTGGAGCCCCCCATTTGCTTCCAGAGCAAAGCCCACACTTCGTTCCTGCTCGTTATGTAGCATCCAGAACCCCGCAGAGCCTGGGCTCAATCAAAATGTCGTGTCTTTAAGTTTCTTATAGCACTGAGCACTGGGGCGGTGGGAGATACAGAGAGGGATAAAATGCAGTCTCCACACTTAAAGACCTATGGCCCCAGCCCCATTGTGTATCAGACCCTAGTTGCTCCCCTTCCCCACCCATGAAGTGTCTGGATGGGGGCCCCTGAGCAAAGGGTCATCCAGGGGGAAGACACGTTGCATCTGCCCTGCAGCCATGTGACTTTCCTCAGGACATGGCAGCAGCTCCCAGAATCAGAGAGCCTGGGGCATAGCTTCGGAGGGGGCTGGGGACAGGCTGGCAGTGACAGAGCTGCAGCAGCCACTGGGAGGGTTGGAGGAGATTAACTTCACCTCTGAAAAGCAGAGACTCCTGGAGCTGGAGGAGACTGTCAGGGGTCTTTGCAGCCATTCCCGTTTCCTAGCCGGCCTGCATATAACTGATACAGGCAGGGAGGGAAGCTGTGCTCATTACCACCATCCTCCTCCAACCCATTCATCAGTCCTCCCTTGTCCACGGCGCTAGACAACGTGACTCCAGCTGGTTGGATCCCTGCTGTGTATGAGGCTACAATTCTAGGCCAAGCAGCAGAGCGTTTCCGCCTAACAGACCACGCTGGCAGAATTTCTATTACTGTCAAGCCGAAAGGTTGGCACGTTCCATGAGGTAGTATGTGAGAGGGGCTTAGCCAAGGGCGAGGCCCCCATCCCACGCTCACCCGACCCCAAAACACATGCTCTTCCCACCACACACATGGCATCTCGGGTGAGAGTCAAGTTCCGAGAGGCTCCAGAGAAGCTCAGGTCTTCCAGCTCTAATCTGGTGACCTGCCCCAGGAAGCTGTTTTTCTCATTCAAGCCAATTTCCTGATGCTAAAATCCAGGCCGTTTTTCCCTGTTCTGGTCTTGGGAAACCTAGTCGCCATACTCTGCCACCAGCACCTCATCAGCCTACAGTCCGTGAGCCCCTCTGTATCCTTCTCATCTCCTGGCTCTCCCCCAGAGTGAGGAGTGGTGTTGGGCTGTCCCCTGCGCCGTGATGCAGGCGTCAAGGGGAGCTGGGGCCACAGGGCACCAGCCTTGCGGCAGAGAGTATGAGAGGCAGGGCCCTCCGTGGGCCTGAACACGTGGAGAGGCAGTACGCAGGCATAAGCTCCCGAGTCACACATGGCTGGGAAAGTGTGGGTTAGCGGGAGCTGGTGGGTCCAGGGTGTGTAGAGAGCATTTCCAATTGTAACTTGATGCTCCCTTCTTTCTGCTCCCAAAACACTGGTGTATCCTTCTCCCCTATCCCTCATTTTGATGGGCTGTACTTTTCTGGAAGAGGAACCCGATCTTGTTCATCAGCGTGTCCCCGGCACATGGTAGGCACTTAATGCGTGTTTGATAAAGGAGGAGGGGGCTTGGAGGTTCTTTCTCAAAAAGTTTCTTTCCCTAAGAGACAGCGGGGGCTCCCGGAGGACACGCACAGCACTTTAGGCAAAGTATGTGAAAACGGATCTCAGGACTGTGAGAAAGGGAAGCTTGCTAAGATTCTGGATGAGGAATCAATGGATTTTTCCAGTGACTCTGAAAAGAAAAATCTCACTGAGTGAGCAGAAACTGCAAGGACAACTTTCCAAACATGGAGTGGCCCCCTCCACCCCATCTGTGATTGCTCAGCTGTTTACCTTGGAGGATGAGGGCAGGCAGGGCTGGGTCACTAAGCAACCAGGCCCTGGCACCTGCTGGCTAGTGTTGGTGTGGTCCTTCCTCAAGTGGGGCCTCCCTGGGGGGCTGAGGCAGAGGGGTTCATGTGGGGAGGCGGGAGAGCCCGCTATGATGGATTTCTCCTGTCTGCCTTTCAGCCATGGGAATGGCAGGTTGAGGGGGGAGGAATCAGTACACTTCTCATTTGTTTTACTTTCCCAGTTTAACTGTAAGCAAGTGAAGATCCCAGTTTGGTGACCCCAGTAGTTTGAGCATTCTCAGACAACCCAGGCAGAGTGGGCGGGGGCCCCAGGCCCTCAAGTGGGCCCAACACTGGGCCTAGCAACCCAAGCCCTCAACCTTCACTCTGGGTGACCTCAGGAAGCATGCTCACTGCTCTCGGCCTCACTTTCTCCTTCTGTAAAACGGGGAGACTTCCCCCTCCAGTGGAGAATAATTGCTAAAGAGGGCCCAGCATCTGGCTGTGAGAATGGGTGGAGAACTCCTGGGCTTGGGATTATAAAGGCTGTTTCGAGGAATGCAGATGGGTGTTGAATTGTGACGTGAGGTGGGGTTCTTGATTGCGGTGCGTGGAGGTATAAGGTTCTGTTCACAGAACAGAGAAAGGGCAGGAGCTAGGGGTCTGCTGGGAAATGGTTAGAATGTAAAATAGTAATAGTCAGTTCCTGGGCCTTGATGTGTGCCAGGCACTGTTCTAAGTGTATAGACTCATTTAATCCTCACATCATCTACAGTTGCCACATGAACAACGCGGGTTTGAACTGCATGGGCCGCTTATATTTGGATGTTTTTCAATAGTAAATACTACTATTGTAGTACACGGTCTGTGGTTAGTTGAATTCGCGGATGCAGGATACCGAAGGCCCACTGTACGTTATATGCAGATTAGCCCTAGCATTGTTTAAGGGTCAACTGTGTATATGGTCTCCATTTAACAGTGAGGAAACTGAGGCACTGAAGGGGTTCAAGGGTCACACAGTAGTAAGGGGCAGCTCCAGAACTTGGGCCCAAGTAATCTAATGCCAGAGCTCCCAGCCCCTAAGCTCTGCTACCTCTCCTGTAGCTCTTTCCAGAATTACCCAACTAACCGAAGCCCCAGCAGTGAGGCCAGGAGATGCTCACAGATGCAGCCCCATGTCAGCAGCATTCGTCTTGGAGCCACTGAGGACAGCGCACTTTACCAGGCCATTTAGGAGACAGGAAACCAGATGTCCCTGCCCCTGAGCCTTTAGGATACAATGAGAAGACACACACGTGGAAAGACTGTGAGCTGCTCAATGACCAACTAAGACATGTTTCAGTATCACAGAGTAATCCCGGAGCACCAGCGTGGGCTGGGTTAGCAGGGCAGGCAGGCAGCGCAGGGACAAGAGGGCGTGTGTGGGCCAGTGGCGAGGCTCCAGCACCCAGCACCAGCCCAGCCAGCAAAGCTGAAGGCACAGGCGGGGCTTCCAGTTAGAGGGGAGCTGAGAAGGAGCCACTCCCCGCAGCAGGGCAGTGCCACTGGTGTCCTAGCCGCCCCTCCCCTCTGAGCGAGCGTGGCAGTGCAGGGGTGCGAGGAGCCGGCACTGGCCCCCACGCACCCGCTCACCACCTTACGGGAACCAGGTGAATCCAAGAACCTGGTTACATGGCCCCCAGGTTCCCCTGCCCTTGGAATCTTCTCTTTTTATTGTAAGAAAATATATATAATGTAAAATGTACCATTTTAACCATTTCTATGTGTATAGTTCTGTGGCATTAAGCACTTTCACATTTTTGTACCACCATCACCACCATCCTCTCCAGAACTTTTGCATCTTCTGAACTCAGCACCCATTAGACAATAACTCCCCACTCCCTCCTTCCCACAGCCCCTGGCAACCACGATTCTACTTTGTCTACCTTGATTCTACTTTTTGTCTCTTTGAATTTGATTACTCTAGGAACCACGTATGAGTGGAATCATAAGGTATTTGTCTTTTGTGACTGACTTATTTCATTTAGCGTAACGTCTCCAAGGTTCCTCCATGCTGTAGCATGTGTCAGAATTTCCTTCCTTTTTATGAATGAGTAATATTCCATTGTATGTATGTACCACATTTTGTTTATCCAGTCATCCATCAATAGGTTGCTTCCATGTCTTGGCTATTGTGAACAATGTTGCTATGAACATGAGTGAACAAATCTCTGTTCAAGTCCAACTTCCCCCTCTTTTGGGTATATATCCAGAAGTGGAATTGCTGGATCATATTGTAATTTCATGTTTAATCTTTTGAGGATTCGCCATACCATTTTTTTTATAGCGGCTTCACCATTTTCCATTCCCACCAGCAATGCACACAGTTGTTATTTTCTGTGTTTTTGATAATAGCCACCCTAACAGGTGTGAGATGGCATCTCACCATGGTTTTGATTTGCATTTCCCTAATGACTAGTGATTTCAAACAGTTTTTCATGTGCTTATTGACCATTTGTATATCTTCTTTGGAGAAATGTCTATTCAAGTCCTTTGTCCATTTTTAATGGGGCTGTTTGTTTTTTTATTGTGGAGTTATAGGGGCTCTTTATATTGATATGTTCTGGACCTTGATCCCTTGTCAGACATAGGATTTGCAATGGAATCCTCTTTAAATTGATTCTAAAAGAGCCAAGTCTAGCGTTTGAAGAGACTGGAGTCTAGGATGAGTTATTGGAACCCACTCACTCACCCTGCCCACCATCATCCCTAATTCACTCCGCAGTGCTCTGGTCCTGGGTTCTCTGGGAATACAGAGATGGAAAAGGTACAACTCCTGGTCTAGTCGGGGAGACAGGCTGAGGCACAACTCATACTACTATATAGAGGATGAAACCAGTGCTGGAATAATATTGGGGCGTAAGCTCATGCTGTCGAAGAGCCCATTAATTCTAGATAGAAGTGATGGATTAAGGAAAGTATCCCCAAAAGATATGTCAGTTCCAGGGTACAAATTCTCTCGGATGAGGAGGAGGACCTCTCAGACTGAATGATCAAGCTAAGATGTCAGGGAGACTGAAAGGAGACAGGGACCTAGAAGGAAATCCAGTGAGGAAAACTAACCTGAAAAAAGACCTTCTCATGCCCTAGAAACTCTTGAGGGCACAAGAGAATGCCCCAAGGTAAAATTCCTGTTGCCACTGCAATAGAACGGTTGTCACCCTATTCTCCTTGGATTCACACTTTAGAGCTTTGAGCTAAAAAAGGGGGGCTTCGTAACGGTCCAGGGGAGGGGAGAACAGAAATGGAAGGGATTCGCCACATCTACCCTCCGAAACAGTCAGAGTGCAGGAGTCTCCCCTGATTTCTAGTTACTGTCTCAGAAGTAGATAGGTGCCATGGAGCAGGAATCCTATAGGACCCTTATACAGTTCTGGAACCTTTCATTTCCATAGATTCGTTTTTGGGTTTTGTGTGTGTGTGCATGTGTGCGTCTTATTGCTTCTTTGTGTTTTATTCAGTTCATTAAGCAAATGTTTAATGGCCCTTCCTGTGTGCCAGGCACTGTCCTGGGAACTGCGTCAGTGAACAAGGCTGTCTCTGCCCTTGGGAAGCTTCTGTTCTATGCTCAAGCTGCAGGGATGTGTGCTGATCTTGAGAGACAGCCAGAGCACCTGTGTCCAGGCCACAGCCATGCTGGGGGTGGGGTGGGGGGAGGGACTGTCAAGAAAACCTCCAGGGTAGAGCACAAGGATGCAGTTTTACAGAGGAAAGAGGAACAAGCTGTGCCCTGGGGCCTGCAGTAGACAGAAAAAGTGAGGGCGGGTGTCCGTCTAGGACTGAGGGGGGATACCTGCGACTACCAGAGTAACCACATGTGCTGGTTTGCCCAGGACTTTCTGATTTGGGCACTGAAAGTCCCGCATCCTGAGAAAACTCAGTCCCAAGCAACCTGGGACAGCTAGTCACCCTACCTGGGACTCAAAGCTGAAGGCACTGCCCACTTATCCATGGGACACACAGTTGGCATGTAGTGCCAGGGGCCCACAGCACCTCAGGGGCCCACAAAAATGTTTTAATTTCTTTTAAAATCAGGAGAAAAAAATGAACTTTTAGGTTGAAGAAAGTACTTTAATATATGACATTTATATACTTGTTTTTATACCAATCATAAAATATAATTTCCAAGACTTTTTTATGGAGAAAGGGGCCCACAGCCCTGAAGATGAAAGTGCATGAACAAGAGTCATAATGTGGCCCAGGCTGAAAGGCCTGTCAGGGGCCAAGGTTAAGGCAAGAGGACTCCCGCATGGGGTCAATACCCACCAGTCAAACTTCCCTTTGCCCTGCCAGATGAATGACTACTGATGCTGCTGGTGGTTACCATGGCGTTTACTGAGTGTTTACTGTATACTTACATTGTGCTAAGCACTTCCAGATGTGCAGTCTCATTCCGTCTCTGCAGTAAATGTATAAAGAAGGCCTTCTTATCTGCGTTTCGCAGGCAAAGCATCCCGAGTCTCAGTGAGACTGACTTGACCACGTTCACAGACCACCAAGGGTAGGGCCAGCAAAGGCCAACCTATGGCTGGATGTGCAGGCAGCGTGGCCTAGTGGGTAATAACATGCCTCCATCATAGAATTATTTCAAGGATTAAATGAGATTGTGACTGCTAAACCCTGCACATGCCTGGCTGTTGAGATTTTTATCATGATAATGAGGCTCTATAGGGCCTGAACTTAAGTGCGAAGCTCCAGGGCCACAAGGCTCTCCCAGCCTCCTGCGTGGGGCTCCTGCCACCCCAGGTGACGTGCTCCTGCCAGTAGACAGAGGTGGCCAAGTGAAAGGGTGAGGGATGCCATGCCCAGGTTCCAGGACATGCTGGCAGCCCAGAGAATCCACAGACATGACGCCCACACACGCAGAGCTGGGCTGGGCTGCCTGGGAAGCCGCCGAGGCTGGTCCCGGGTTGTCCCGTGCTTGTCCCGGTGTCCACCGTTTGTGTGTCTCTGTCTTCCCTCCTCAGATAACCTGTGAGCTCCAAGGACAGGGACCACACCCCATGGGTTTCATGCCCCAAGGTGCCTTTCACAGTCCCCAACCCATGGGCAATTCAGTCAGTTACTGTTGACTGTCTGCATTGACCACGCTCCATATTTTTGTCTTTAGGGACTTCAGTCTCTTTCTAGTTTTCATAGCTCCTCTACATCCCCCCAGAGCAGCTCAAATTCCACATGGTTCTGCTTGTATGGTTGGCTCCATCCTTCCTTCCTTCCTCTGCTGGGAATAACCTATCAGGGAACACAGTTAAGGAATTGGATTCTTTTATTTCGGGACATTGGACAGCTTCATAGAGGGACTTGTGGGAATCAACAGCTTCACTGCCCTGGGTGGGGCTGGGGGAAGCCATTCCAGAACACGGCCAGTCGGGACTCGGAGGGGGCCCTGTACTGAAGCCCCATGGGGCTTCCTCTTTCCCATCTGGTTGAGGCCATCACAAAGAGGCCAATGAACCCTGAATGTGATCTGAGCTTCGAGCAGGGTGTGCCCAGCCCAGACAGACGGGTGCCTGCCCCTTTCCTTCAGAGGGTCCTACTAAGGATGGGCCAAACAGAGACAGCAGGTGTTTGGGTCAGGCCAGTTGCTGGGCAGAAGGCATCTGCAGGTGGTCATTCTCCTGCAGCCGATGCCTGAGGCTCTCCTCCCAGACAGAGGCCTGGAGATGCTTCCCACCCAAGGGGCAAAAGAATTGCTGCTGACAGATTTGCTAAGAGCTAAGAAAGAGGAAATGTGGCAAAGGCTCATGGTGACTGGCTTCCGGGGTAGTTTTTGTTTTGTTTTCTTGAACTGTGTGAGTTCAGAAGGTGTGGACCTACTTGAGCTTGGCCAACGTGGCGTCTGGCGGACGAGTAGAGAAAGCCAGTGGTGAGTAAGGAGCAAAGTCAAGTCGAAGAGAAGCGTCAGGCACGTTCTGTAGACCGGCTGTCACTGCTGCAGTGCAGACCTGCTGAGCTCCCAGCTCTCCTCCCAGAGGCCCCCATCCCCACACCCAGTTCTCTGAAACAGAAGAGGAAGCAGTGATGAAAGAAACCACCCTATCCTATCTTCTGTGTAAAATCTTAGAGCTGCAGGGGGCCTTAGAATTCTGCTGGTCTCGATTAGTGATTTCACAGGTGAGGAAACTGAGGCCCCAGGAGTGAAAGTGACTCACCAGAGGTCACAGGTCATTGGATGGTCTTGCGTTCATTCTCACCAAGAAATTGCAAAGAGCTGAGCCATGGGACGGGTTTCCAGCCAAAGCCCACAGCCCCACGCAGCCCACACCTTCTCAGCATCTGCTTCTTGGGGTGCAGGTTGGTATGAGGTGCTCCTGGACCTGACTGCTGTCCACGCTGGGTTCTGGGCTGAGTATCACCTAGGCTGGTCCACTCTCTCCCTGCCACCCAAGCAACAGGTATTTTTCTGACACGTCCTTGGAGGTCAGCCCAGTTCTCCGCTGAGCCCTGCAGAGGGTGCCAAAGAAGAATAATCATCAGATATCCTGTCTGACTCCCCCCAGGGAGCATCTAATTGGGGAGATGGGATTGACACAGGTGAAACAATAATTAAACAGTAAAAGACAGCATATAATCAGATGCTAAAGGTAGCCATACAGGCTGTGAAGGCACCTCCGTAGTTCCTGGCAGTGGTGGAGGTAACATTAGCAGGCAGCTGCGGAGGTCCATGGCACGTGGGAATTTGCAGCTTTGCTATGACAGGAATCTGAGGGTTTGAGGCCATGGGGCTGGTGTTTGGAAATGAGTCCCTGAGCTGGTGAGTGAGCTTAGCTGCCCACCTGCATCCTTCCTCAGGCAGCTTGCTGCCTCCGAACTAGAGAAGGGAGGAGAGAAAGCAGAACTCCAGTGAAGCTTTTGCCTACTTGTGAAAAGTGTCCATTAAGTGAGAGTGAAGTTACCAAAGGCCCATCCACTGGTGGTGAGAGGAAAAACACAGGAAACACCTGATTCTTGATACAAGTATGATATCAGGAGAAAGGCGGGGACCAGTACAAACCTGTATACTGTATACCTTTCTCCATTTGGGAATTAAGATGTCAGGAACCTAAAAGATTAGGAGAGCAGAAAATGAGGAGATTGCTGTGGGCCAGAGAAATTGGCTCAGGAAACTACACAGAGAAGATGGAACGAGGGGAGATGGGGGCTATGTATTCTAGGCAGAGAAACTGCACAAATGACAATGTAGAGCAGAGGTGGGCAAACTACTGTTCGTGGGCCAGAGTCCACAAATAAAGTTTTATTGAAACACAACCACACTCATCCTATGGTCGCCCTCTGCTAGAGTGGCAGAGGTGAGTAGCAACAGAGACTGGATAGCCTACGAAGCCTAAGATATTTGCTCCCTGGCCCTTTACAGAAAAAGTTTGCCAAGCACTAGTGTAGAGAAAAGAATGAACAAACCCTATGACATGTGAACCAATCCAGAGGAACTGCTCCAGGAAAGTGAGAAATGAAATTGGCTAACAGAGATAGGACTTCATATGCCTGGAGTGATAGTTACAGTACATGCCTTTTGGATGGGTTCAATCATTTCCAAAATACCCATTATTTCATTTGGTTTTACCTTTGCATCAATCCTATGAGGCAATAAAGGATTTTTATACATGAGGAAACTGAGGCTTAAAAACATGATCCAACTGTCTCGATCACTTTTTTAGTAATGGGAGTCAGAACCTGAACACATGCTTATGTTCACCCCGCAGGTATTGCCTGAGCCTCTACCATGTGCCAAGCTGGAACTGAGCTCTGGCACCCCATCGTGGAGCAGACAGGTGCTTCTCTCGCAGAACTCAGTCCAAATGTCAATCCAAGACTTACTGCACTATAATTCCTAGCAGAAAGCAAGATCATTTTTCTCCCCCTGTAGGCAAGGGGGAACCACTGAAGGTTCTTGAGCAAGCATATATATTATCTGCTTCATGCTCAGGGGCACTGGGCGTGGAGAAGAGATAGAAGTATGGTGTAAGTCACTAAGGAGCTTCAGTCTAGTTAGGAAGAAAAACCAAGATGGATGGTCTACTTGGAGGTTAATATAAGTAGATGGATATTTAAGTGCTGGATAGTATAGTGTTAGCTTTGGATGTAGGTTAGCTCTAACCTTGCTGGGGCTCCATTTCCTCATCTGTGAAATGGGCACAATAATAGTACCTTCCTCATAAACTTGTGGTGAGGATGAAATGAGCTAATACACGCTAAGTGAGTAGAACAGTGCCTGGCACATAGTTAGCCTGTTAATAACAGTCAAGGATCATCATCATCATCATACAGGGCTGAGGTAGTCAGAGAGTCCTTGACAGGTGAAAGATTTCAGATAGACAGACAGCAGTAAGATGATGAAAGCTGTGTGCAGGAGGAAGAGGCTGATAAGTTTAAAAAGAGGAAAAGTGAAATTTCTTTTTTTTTTAAATATGTATTTATTTATTTATTTGGCTGCGTCAAGTCTTAGTTGTGGCACGTGGGATCTTCATTGCTGTGTGTGAGATCTTCGTTTCGTCATGTGGGATCTTTTAGTTGCGGCATGTGAGATCTAGTTCCCCAACCAGGGATCGAACCTGGGCCCCCCTGCATTGGGAGCACAGAGTCTTAACCACTAGACCACCAGGGAAGTCTCAAAGGGAAAGTGAAATTTCTGACAAAAGTGAGGTTTGCGTGATTTAGGTCCAGAAAAAAATGGGCCCGAACGTATCTGATGGCTCCAGCACATTCTCCTCAGCCCACTCCTGACCCTGGGGGTCCCACTCATCACTGGGGCTTTCATGGGCTGCCTTGAGCTCAGCTGTGGAGACTAAAAGCCACAGGCTTCACTCAGAGTCTCTTCTTTGTTGGGTCACTTCCCAATAACCGAAATTAAGACTTTACATATGTCATTGATTCGGATGCGGAATCAGCCAGTGTTTGGATTTTTTCTTAAAGTAAAATTCAGCTTCGGGTAAATCTGCTCTGAGATAGGCCGCAGACCACAAGAGGATGGTCCTCTTTGTTTTGGTGTAATAATATTTTAATCGAAAAGTCTGAGGATCACTGTCACAAGGGCCATCTCTGCTCTGACCCCTAGTGCCCAACCCTCTTCACTTGGCTGCATCCCAATAACCCTGAGAGTTAGAGAGGACACCGACCTTTCCATGGCTTAGGACCTATGAACACAAATCTGCTTTTCACCAGTGCCCTGGATGTGCTGGCTGCATTGGGAACAGCTCAACCCTCTGCCGCCAATGCCAGGGGCTTAATCAGAGCAGATGCATCCCATGCCAGATGCACTGAGATGTATAAGCCTCCTAGGAGAGACACCTCACAGGGCAATGAGTGTTATCCTTAAAATCACAACAGAGTGAGCTCCCCATTCTGTCTCCATCTTGGGCCACCCCAGGAGACAAAACTCTGTCTGGTTTCTAGCTTTGTCCCCATAGATGGAGACAAATCTTTCACTCTGAGAACTTGAGAATCTGGCAGGTGAATAGAAAGGGGGTCTTTGACTTATCCTCTGAAGATGGCCATATTATCGATCTGTTCACACCCTGGATACTGCCTTCTCGGTAAACCTTTGGGGCAGTGCATATCTGTGAGTGCAAAAGTGTTAAGTCTGCAGCTGGATGGGGACCCTTGAGGTCTGAAATTGCTTGGGAGGGGTCTATACCAGTTCTTCTCCAACATTGCTGCACATTAGAATCACCTGGGAGGTTTTTTAAAATCCCTCTGCCCAGGCGGCACCCCAAACCAATTAAATCAGATCTCCAGGATGGAGCCCAGGTGTTGTGTTTCTAAAGATCCCCCAGAGGAGTCCACATGCAGCCAGGTTTAAGAAGCACTGGTCGAGGTTTTCTACCATCTCTAGGATGGGAAAGGGTGGACTCCCGTAGCTATGGCTGGCTGGCTGGCTGGCTGGCCTGCTTTGGGAGGTGATTCATTCAGTCCATGGTCAGATCTTGTCACCAGATCTGGTGTGGGCAGCAGCCACGGGTGCTATCATCCCAGGGTGGGAGATTCAATGTGCTGGCCAGACAAGGCTCCTGGTCCTCCCAGACGGGATGGAGATCAGGATGGCTGTTTTCTGCGTGAGTCCTGCAAAGGGTGCCCACGGCCGCTTGCGTCACTTCCCCAGGTTTGTGGTGGGAAGGGGGAAATAGATGGGTTATCTGCTGAAGGAAAAGAGAACAGGAAGAAAAAACCTTAGGTTAAGGCAGCTCTGACTCTTACTGTATTCAAAAGCAGGCTGGAATACTGGCCTTTGAAAGCCATGATGCAGCTGCCTTTTCTTACCAGGAAATGGCTATAGCTCATTTGGAAACTATGAGAGATCTTCCAGGAGCTTCTAGAGCTTCTAACTCTTTTTTGTAGATAAGTATGAGAAAGCTGTTAACTCCTAAGCAGCAACAGCCTGCATGTTTCAGAGACGGACAGACTGGAGTGTATGTAATGGTAACGGGATACTGGTCTTTCTGACTGGAAGCTCCCAGAGGGCAGCAGGCACGTCTGGTCCCATAGAGATGTGCCCAGTGGGGTGGGTGCTGGGGGCGGGGTCTCCAGGAACTAAGGGGGGAGGGACGAGGAATGAGAAGCTCCACTGTGATGGTCCCTGGGTTAATAAGTCGACAGCGAAAGAAGACACTCTGTGTGGCTCACACCACTTGCTTCTCAGCTCAAGAAGATGGGAGATGCCCTGGGGAGTACTTGCCCTTGGGTGGTCCTCAGTGGAATCAGGGTTCTGTTCCAGAGACCTGAGTGACCACATAGGAAAAGGATGGGCCCTTCATCCTGGCGCCTGCCTCCTCCTGCCAGAGGCTAGAAGTCCCTCCTTGACATCTTTACAGGTGACACGGTGGCCCCAGGTCCTGAGGCTTCTGGGGGCCCACTGAACGTTTCACAGGTCATGTAATTTATAGGTCTTGGTGTAGCAGCTGCTCATCCCAGCCCCGTTGCATGGAATTTCAGTGATCGCTATGAGAGTGGCTGAAGCGGCCATCCTAGGGTGACCACATGGAATTGAGAAGAGCACGGGTTCCAGACTTTGATGGACTCGGTTCCAGGCCCAACGCAGATGCTCACTAGCGGTGGGACCACAAGCACGTTTCTTAACCCTTCTGAGCCTCTGTCTGTAATCTGTAAAACAGGAACAACCTACGTAGTATGTAAGGTATGTGAGGGTACAGTGCTGTTCTGATCGAGACCCTCAAGGAAGAGTACAGAGGGGAGCAGACAGGCCAACGGAAGATGCTGTGATGGAAAAAGGATGTCAGCTCGTTTCCATGCTGAGGGGTGGGTGTGGGAGGCCACGCCCGCTCCCCTGGGCAGCCACAGAGCTTGACATCTTATCGGCTCTGTGGGATTGGAAAGTGGGAGGGGGAAGTGAAGGCATCCTGCTGAGTGTGACTTGTCTCCCATGGGCGGGCTGGAGGGAGGAGGCTGGACAGCTCTGCCATAGGAACCTGACATGTTCAGCTGGGCGGTGCTGTGATGGCAGCATGGCTGTGAAATTCCCCAACCAAACCAGACACCCACAGGGCAGTGCTGGGTGATGTCAGCCTGGGGAACACGGTTGCCCCACCCCTCTGGACCTCAATTTCCTCATTTGCCAAAGGACAATCCTGACCCACCCTGGGTCCACTAGATTTCTAAGACCAGGCAACTTCTAGGCAGGTTTTGACTGACCTATTTATTCCCCCAAACTGTGGCTCCTGTACTCCCGGCCACACAGGACAGCGTGAAGACAAAGCAGGGAAGGTGGGTGGCAATGGACTTGAGAGAAACCCAGGGAACTGACAGACGGACAGGTTTGCTTAGACCCCAGAATTCTCCCCTGAATTCTGTCCACAGTGTGAACATCGACCTGCATCTCCTTGGCTTCCTTCTTCCTAGAGGGGGTGCGGGGAGGGGGGGTGGCAGTCAGAAGAATAAATTGTGATGTCATGGGAAGAACACAGCAGAACAGACTGGCATCCCTTTTAGTTCTGCAGAGGCTGACTGCAGGGCTTTAGGCACGTTCCTAAACTCCTCTGAGTCTCCGTCATGTCACCCATGAAATGTAGGTAATAAACTCTTATTTTGCAGTTTGGGTTCTGAGGATTAACTGAGATAATGCAAGTCAGAGAGGAGGTGCTGAGTAAACGCTGGCTCTCCCTGTGCCCCAGCAGAGATTTATCCGCCCAATTATCACGGAAGGCTACAGCCCCCTGCCCCGACTAGTTCATGCATTCATTTGATAAATATGTATGTGTGTGTGAGTGTGTATATATATATATATATATATATATATATATATATATATATATATTCTTATTATGTGCAAAGTGCTGTGGCCAGTGACATGGGGCCTGGACTGAGGTCCGTGTGCCCTTGGTCCTCTTAATCTGGGAGAATTGCTGTCATTCCCATCAGCATATACTGGGATCACGTGTATGTTCCTGTCTCTCCAGCTCTATTGCTACTTCCTTGAGGAGACGACCATGGCTTGCATTTCTTTGCATCTCCCATAGCATCTAAATGGACACCCTCCATAAGCAAAACAGCTCTGCTGATTCACCAGATTCATACCCAGTGCCTGTGTGCCGGGCCTTTTCACCTTGGTCTTGCAACAAGCCTGAAGGGTGGGTATTGCTCCCATTTCACAGGTGTGGAGACTGGGGCCGAGAGAGATTGAAGTCACTTCCCCGGGGTAGCTGGCTGCGCAGGGATTTGACCTTTGATTTTTCTCAGCCTGAGTCCATCCCATTCACTGAGTGAGGCTGGTGCTCACTTATTCTCGGTTGGAGAGGCCTTTGGGAGGACGAGGTCATTCCCTTCCTCATCCTGAGAGCCATTGTACATCCACCCTCACATCTGTGTCTGTTCCAGAATGACTGTAAACCCGCAGAGGAGCCGTGGTGCCCGCCCACGCTGCAGGAGATCAAGCAGAAGATCGACAGCTACAACACCCGGGAAAAGAACTGCCTGGGCATGAAGCTGGTGAGGGGGCCTGCCCCGCACTGTCCGCCCCCTTCCTCTCTCCCCCTCCCAGCTCCATAGCCCCTGCCGGTGTGGCTCCCTTGCTCTCCCTCTGCATTCTGGGGGATACCCCCACCAGGGCCCTCCCCTTTCTTTGGGCTCCTGGAGGCCTCCAGGCTTGTGTGAAGCTGAGAGCCTGGGTTATCAGGGGTCTCCGTGTGTTTTAGGGAAATAAAATGGGCTTTAGAATAAGATCCACATCTAGTCTCTGGCTCTTCCTGTTTTTAACTTGTGGCTTTGGGAAACCTTAACCTCTCTGAGCTTCAGTGTAAAATAGAGATATTAGTTCCCATTTGTCAAAGCGCTTGTGGGAATTAAATGATACACAAGTGACTAAGGGCCCAGGAGGCCCTGGGCAAGGGGAGCTCGCAGCAACTCCTCCTCCCCTTCTTGGTCATTACAGCCTGTGTCTGGGGAAGCTTCCTTATACTGTGAAGAGCTCAGAGAGAGGAGGGCACCAACTTTGTGCCAGGTTCGGAAAGGCCATCTTCAGTGGGGAGGGGAGGAGACAGTAGAAGAACCCTGCCCCCTGCTGGTGGCTGGCGGCAACTGGCTCTTTGGGGCTTCAGCCAGGTGGGGCGCTAGAAGACCCAGTCGCGGATAGGCCTGGGTTTAAGTCTCGCAGACTGCCGGGTTTTGGAAAGAGATGCAGGAGAAAACCCAGTGCACTGGTTCTCCGAGGACCTTATTACAGAGCCTTCCTGCTCCTCCTTGGTTTGGAGGGGCAAACTAGGGAGGCCACTCCAGACCCTGCCTCTTGGCCTGGGGACCCACCAAAGGCGATCGGCATCTGCCTCGTGACAGGGGATTTGGGGCAGGCAGCCTGAGCCTGTCGGGGGGTGGGGTGTTTGACTGGGATGGCACTGCTATTAGGAAAGGCCTCTGCAGCCCACCGGATCTGGGGCCACGGCCCAGAGTGGCAGATAGGATCAAACCACACAGACCCTCCCGGACCCCACATGACTTCCCCCCCGCCCCCCACCCCGACAGAGTGAAGACGGCACCTACACGGGTTTCATCAAAGTGCATTTGAGACTTCGGCGGCCGGTGATGGTGCCTGCTGGGATCCGGCCCCCGTCCATCTATGACGCCATCAAGGAAGTGGACCTGGCCGCCACCACGGACAAGCGGACATCCTTCTACCTGCCGCTGGATGCCATCAAGCAGCTGCACATCAGCAGCACCACCACGGTCAGTGAGGTCATCCAGGGGCTGCTCAAGAAGTTCATGGTCGTGGACAATCCCCAGAAGTTTGCACTTTTTAAGCGGATACACAAGGACGGGCAAGGTATGAGAAAGCTGGCTCCCACCCAGAAACTACCTTTCCCAAGTCTGTCTGTGCTCCCCAACACACTGGAGTGGGAGGATTGGGCTTCTCGTGGCACCTCCGTCCAGCCATCCACATGGCATTAGGTCTGTGGAAGGGCCACACGCACATTCTGCCCGCTCACTGTGCTCCTCCCTCCACGTGTGACGACTTCAGGAAAACCACACCCTGGGCTCTCACTTCCTAATCTGTGGAATGGGACAGAACCCGCCCACCACTCCTACTAATCTTTTAGGGGATGACGTGAATGGAAACATGCTTCACACTCTAGCAGACACTGAAGATAAAGGTTGTTACCCTATTTATTTTTGTCAGGTTCATTTCGTTAGGTTGAAAGGATGGCCACTTCCATTTAGAAACACCAGCCTCTGCATTTCCAATCGGTCCCACCCATCCTGAGCCCCTGCCCTTCTTTTCCAAGATGAGCGCCCAGCCCCCTCTCTTGGTTTGCAGTGCTCTTCCAGAAACTCTCCGTTACTGACTGCCCCCTCTACCTGCGCTTACTCGCTGGGCCTGACACGGATGTGCTCAGCTTCGTGCTAAAGGAGAACGAAACTGGAGAGGTGGAGGTAGGTCTGGGACCCTTTGTTTGGTGCACAAACCCAGCCTGCGGGGCACGCTGGGTGGGTGCGGGTGGGCGTTATCCTCACCACCCAGCACAGCAGGAAAATGTCTCAAGGCAGTTGAGCTGGGGTGAGTGCGGCTGAGATTCAGCATTTAAGCCAGGATTGTAAACGCCCTGGGGGAGCAAGTCAGGGCCTGTCTCTGGCAAGGCCTGTGGAAAGACAGGATTTCATGCGCTTTATTTCTGAAAACTCAGGGTGGAGGGGCGCTGAGAAACTCCCTGTGTTCCACCCAGGTTCTTTTGCTCCAGGATGGCCTGAGGCCCATCAAGCTCCATCCCTGGGCTCCACTGGGCATGGGTATTTTTGAGTCATTTGTCTCTCCCTGGTTCTTCAAAGCGGACCTCGATCCCCCAAGGGAAGCTCACCGGAGTCCAGGCTGTGGTGTGAAGTGAGGTGAAACCAAGCTGGCGGCCCCCGCGGCCTGGGCTGCGTGGCGGGTGGGGTCACAGAGGAGTGACCGAGAGCAGGGTGCCTCTCACAGAGTTTGTCACACTGTATTCAGTGGAGGCCTGGGGTTCGGGGAAAGCAGTCTTGGGAGCCACTGTGGAAATCTGGGGGGTCCAGGCAAGCGGGGCCCTGTCCTTTCCCGGCCTCCACCAGGCAGCTCTGCTTTCCATCTGCTTTATATAGTGGAAGGTTTCGTTTGGAAAAAGTATTCCGCTGAAGCTGTTTGAACACTGCTGGCCCGTGGCAAGCTCACAGGTCTGGGGGTTTAGAGGCCTGGCTTCTAGTTCTAGTTTTGCTGCTATAAGCTTTGTGATTGTGATGCTTGTGTCTGTGATGGTGGTTCCCTCTGTGGACTTCAGTTTTTTCATTTATCCAATGTGGGGATTAAACCAGATAAACCTTAATGTTCCTTTGCGCTCAAAAAGCTTAGGAGTCGAAACCCCTGGCCCCATGGGGGCCTCAGTTCCTGGGTCAGCCTGAGAGAAATCAGACTTGCCTTCTTTCCTGAGAGGCCAGGTCCCCCAGGCCCACCAGGCTCTGCTGAGCTGTGCAAGTGACTGAGCTCATCATCTGCTCTGCCAGCCAAGGGAGGCAGATACCCTAATTCCACGGCAGATGAGAAAACGGGCTGAGAAGGTGGACTTATGCGCTCAAGGCCACACAGTGGAGCCAGGCTGACACCCAGTCTCCTGAGTCCAAGTCCAGCTCTCCTCCAGATGCCACTTGAGGGTCCGCATGTTGGGAGCCTGTTGCTGATCACCCCAAAGCAGACAGCTAGGTCCCAGGCAGCTCCAGCATCACTGTTAAGATCTCAGCGGCTATAGAGAAATTTAAGATTGTTGATCCTCTGAATAAAAATATGGCTTGTGGACTAGTAACTCTTGGCCACGAGATGCCAGGATTTGAAATTCTGTTGCTGGTGCGGCATGGAAACCCCAAGCTTTATTCATCACATCTGCCTATTCAGTAGCAAACCATGTGCAAACTGTGTGAAGAGTGGGGACAGCAGGGGCCCTCAGATCAGGCGACCACTAACCTGTCTCCTATTGTTTCTCCCCTGATCTCCCTCTCACCTCACAGTGGGATGCCTTCTCCATCCCCGAGCTCCAGAACTTCCTAACAATCCTGGAAAAAGAGGAGCAGGACAAAATCCAACAAGTGCAGAAGAAGTATGACAAGTTTAGGCAGAAACTGGAGGAGGCCTTAAGAGAATCCCAGGGCAAACCTGCCTAGCTGGTCCTGCTTCCTCCTCTCCCGATGCCCACGGATTAATTTTTATTATGAGTTATTATTTTGCCACAGACACTTTTTCTCAGGACACCTCTGTTGGGTGCATCTGTGCCCGCCCAGCAGTTCCAGACGTGGCACAAAACCTCTGATGGACACGTGTGTGCGTGGAGTTGGGGCCTGCCCACCGTCACACTGTGTGCCCTCTGCACACTGCCCAGGAGCAGCGCTCGCTCGTGTGAAAGATCCGCCACGTCCTCTCACCATCGGCAAGCCTTTCACAAACCAAATAGTTGCCTCTCTCCACACCAGCCGGCAAAGGAGAGAAAAAAGATTTTAGAGATATATGTTCTTTCTCTGCCTTTTATTCTTTTTCAATTTCTTTCTTATTTGCCATCCACGGTTCCCTTATTTATGAGTCAAAAAATTGTAGCATATTCCTTTAGCAGGTCTGAGCTGAGCCCCTGAAAGCACGACAGTGCTCATAAAAGGACTGTCCCCCACTTTCCCCAGGTGCCTGTTGTTCATGCTTAAGGGAAAGTCATAAAGCCACTGGCTCAGGTCAGGAGCACCGAAGCTGAGATTGCCTGAGAAATTTCCAGAGAAGCTGCAGCCGGCCCTGGCCCTGATGGCCCAAAAGTCTGTGCACATGTAAACCCAAAGGCATATATATCTGTGTATGTGTGGTCTTCAGCCATATCTTTGTCAACAACGCTTTGTTTTTGACTTACAGTTTTGAATTTAATGTTGCCATCATCCTCATGTGTTTCCACCAAAGGGAAACCAGCCATTTACCATTTTTAAAGTCTCCTGCTGAGTACAGAAATCAGGCAGTCAAAGCCAAAACGCGTTGCAGATAAATGTGTCGAAGCTGTCTTCAGCCTTCCCCAGGCTAGAGAGCAGAGGAGGCCTGGTGGTCTTGGTTTCCCTTTGGCCTCCAGCACTGCCTCTCTCCTCCCACTGGGACGCTGGGATCTCCAGGTACCGCCAGAGGAGCTGCCTTGAGTACAGAGTGGGGAACCTCCAACTCAGCCAACTTGGAGACCTTTATGTTCGAAGAATGGCCAGCCGTGGGGCTGGCCTCCTGCTGACCTCAGTGCCTTTTTGTTTTCAAAGAGGGACAGAAGCAGGGGCATTTGCTTGAGGCTCTGCTGCTGGCTTGCTCCTGCCAGGAAGTGGACCACGGCAGTGTGGGAGACAAGGCCAGGAGAATCTTCCCTCCAAGTATGGGATGAGGGTCGCAGATCTCCTTCCCATCTAAGGTCTTGGGCTCTGACTTCCAAGAAGTGAGGTCAAACTGCCCGGACAGAGCAGATCATAGTCCCAGCTCTGCATGTGTACTGGCTCCTTGCTTAGGTTCAAACTTAAAACTAGCCAAACAATTCAAGCCAGTAGCCAGGACTACAGAGACACTTCTGCACAGAGGGAGAAGGACTCTGGGCTTGCAAAGCGGGGCCAGTTTTCCAGTGCAGCCTCTGAGAGACCATTTCTTCGTCAGCCTCTGAGAGACCATTTCTTCATCGTCCTCTGCCTTTCCAAGTCCCCGTTGGGTTGGTTTGAGCCCACGCTTCTTTGTGTAGCCTCAGAAGTTCCCTCCCTCCCTGACGCTTGCTGAGTCCACATGCCCCTGATCACAGAAGGAATGCAGACCCCTCATCATGCAAACTACTTAGTCTTCAGAGCTGCAAAAACAGGACAAGTTAAGCAGCTCAAAAAAGATTTTTTACATCATAAAAACCCTAGTTATCTGCCATTGCCTGCTCAGCCTTATCACGTCCCCGGCTTAAAAAAATCCCTCTCCCTGCTGTATATCGACAGGGGTGGGTGCAGAGTCCTCTTTTCTTCAAGCTGCATGTCTGTAACATGAATAGAAGGCATGGCTCCTGTGCAACCGCTGTGAATGCTGCTGAGACCCTCCCTCTGATGGGGTGGCTATTTTATTTTTGAGAAGGAAACGAAGTCATGTACATATATACATAAAGGCATATAGCTATATATAAAGAGATAGTGGTGTTTATGAAATAAGGAAACTATAGGAAAATTCACTTTCTCTAAAGCACAGTTAGACCAGGACCCAGGCTGAGGCCCTACCTCCGAAACAGTAGTGTGTAGGGAGTGTCCCTTCCCTCCCAGGGTGGGCATGACTGCTGGAGTGCCTTCTACTGTTGTGTTGCCCAGTGCGCAAAGTGTTTGTTTTGGGGACGTTTTCTTTTTAAATGTCTTTCTTATATGGGTTTTACAGAAAGTAATAAAAGCTGGTTGCAAAAATCATTCAGACCAGAGATGTGTTCCTTGAACTTCCCCATCTCATGGAAATCGGGAGCTGGGAGAGGGGGGTGGGAATAGAGGAACGCACACACTTTGTGTCCAAGTCAGATTTCCTTTTGCCAACGAGCGGAGGAATGAAGGCTACTGTTCAAATCAGCTTGAGAAAACCATCCAAAGGCATGGGCTGGGGGTGCTGCCTAGGTGACTGGCTATTCTGCATCCCCACAGAGCAGGAGAGGAAAGGGGACCTACTACAGAAAGAGTACTTAGAAAAGAGGAGGGGCTTTCTGGAGCTAAGGATGATTGAACACCAGAATAGGCTACTGAGTTAAGCAATGATTCTTCTATTTTCAGAATTATTTTAAAATTAGATAGGAATGTGTCTTTGAAAGTTTGAGATCATCTCACCTGGAGGAAGAGGGCTAGATGACTAAAACAGTCCTTTCACCTTAGCTCTGACGTCCATCAAAGGAACATCTCAGTAATCGTGGCAATAACCACGTAAAAGTTATTAGAAAGAAATTCTCACCTGCCTTCCGGTATTGATCACACACAGTGCAATGAATGGGGGCCCTCGGAGCTCATCCAGTCCACCCCCAGCCTCCCTCTAGGAGAGCACCCCCTGTCCAATAGACATTCTTAAAAGTGTCCAGGAATGGGGCACATCTGTAATGTTTGCTCACCTAGACCTCCAAGAAGTATATCTTTCAATAATTTTGCCAAAACCCAGAAATGAAGCAGTTTCTGCTTTTCACTGAAACTCATTTGGTTACAATATGGGATTAAGTTTAAAGTTGTACATTTGACCTTGGTATAGATTATTCAGTTTAGCACATAGAAAAAGGAATCCTTTGCACAGCCTAACTCTCCCCTGCCTCCTCACATGTACCTATGTTATTCACAAGGAGGAAAGGGAAGATGAGTCATTGCAAATGTGTCACCATTACTGGAAAAACCATTTGAAGCACAAGTCTTGACAACACTGTTTCACAGCAGAATTCTGGGTCAAACCACAGTAAAGAGTTGGATGTTCACTTTAGATCCAGCCTCACCATTCACTGGCTTGTCTTTAGCAGGGATTAACAAGGCAAGACACAACCTCTCTGAGGCTCCAGTCCCCCCAAGGTTGTGCAAAACAAATCACATCTGTGAAGGAACTTTATAAAGTACTACATGTTATTTGTATTCTTATGAGGACCATATTTCATGACTGCCGTACATACTGTGCTCCCTTAGATCAAACTCTGTCCAAGGGTTCTGCTGTAACAGAATCTTGTTTGGGGTCAATTTCTAGAAATCTCTTTCTGTTTCATATTGCTGATGTCAACAGAGTGGATCGGTAAAAAAGGAGTTTACTTACAGTGAGTCAGCAGTGAAAAGGACAATTATTCGGGGCCTAATAACAAAAGGCAAGGGACCTCACACACACATTTTCGTACTCATCCCCTTCTTTTTCAAGCCCCAGATGGGGAATCTGTGAATATTTTAGATAGTTTCAAGTCTTTATCTTGGTTTAAAAAAAACAAAAGTGGTATGACCAAGGAAAAAAGGAAGTAAACTGAAGTGTGTTTTTTTGATGGTAAAACCAAAGAACTCTGCAGTTAATTCAGCTTAGCCCTTCTTCCTACCGTACAAGGAGAGCCCTGGTGCGGAAATGACTGCCACAAGCTGAGCAGGGACCACAGCAGGGGTTCTGAACCTTTCTGGCATCGCATGATCCTGCTGGGAATTTGACAAAAGCAGGGTAACCGCTTTTTAGGAAAATGATCATACAAAATCTTGCACACTCTTTCGGAGAAGTTCGTGGACCCTCTGAAGATCAACTGATAGACCTCTTCCATGAGCCCCAGGTGAAGAAGTCTGAGGCTAAAGAAAGCATTTGTTGGCTAAGACTTCACTGTAGCAAAGCCATAATCTTGCAGCCACATCACAATTTATGGCTGTTAGTGGCAGTTGCCAATGTTGGGGAAAAACCATTGTTGTATAGAGTTCCATGTTCTAATGTGCTTTCACTGTTTCTTATTCCTGTATAGCCTAAACTTTACTATAACTTAGGGCCAACCCTTCCTTCTTTTGCCTTGATTGATGACAAATATAAATACCTATATAAATAGCCCTTTAAAGATGTGAAGGAATGATTTGGGGCTAGGAGGTTAATTAGTAGTAGTAAGGTAGTAAGAATAGCAAGAGGCTGTTGAATATTTGGTAGAGGGACTTTAAAAATGGGAAGGGCCCACCTGCCTGAACTCTGTTTGGGCTATTCAGCCTTGAAATCAGAGGATGAACTAAAATGACTGAAACCACATGAATGGAAAAGGCACTCCACAATGGCCTTGAGTGTCCATTTAAAATGGCTTCTGATCTGAAAACTTTGTACAACATTTTAGCTAAGTGGAGGAAACAAGAGGGAAATCAAATTTAGATTAGAATAAAAATTTATTTTGGTAAAGAATTATATATTTTTTTTAATTTGCAAAAGCAGAAAATACTCATATAAATTACCAGCCCACAGCTTGGATTTCCTCTGGACCAACCACATGAAACAAGAGTCTGTCACTTCTTCTTGCCAGGTTTGGGGGCCTTTTCCAGGCCCTGGATGTGTTTTCGAGGAAGCCGATAGTCTTCTACAATCCAAAAGGCAGAAACTCCTCAGTGAGGCATGTGTATGCTCTCCTCCCCGCAACTCCTTCCCCTTTGTCTACAATGACCCTCCTTGGCCCCGACCTCCAAGGTCCCCAATCTGCACAGCTACCTCCTGGCCCTCTTGCCCCACTGTGTGCTCATTCCTGCTGTCAACTCTCAGTTCAGACCATTTCCATCATATGACCTGCTCTTCTACACCCAGCTCAAACTCAACTCCAATGGGAATGGACCATTTATCCTTACACCTCGAGGATGAAGTGTGTATTTCAGCAATTTTCACATTGATAGCTACCTTCTAGGTGTACTCCAGGCATTTATAATTTTCTCACAAGAGAGAATGTGTGTGTCTGAGTTCAGTCATGTGTTTATCTTTTTTTCCTCTGTATTTCATATGGGGTTTTTCACTTAAAGGGGCTCAACTGTAAAAGTTAACTGCTGGGTACTGCCTTAGACCATAAAATAAATTTGCTTATTGAGCAGTTACTATGGGCCAGACCCTGGGCATGAAAAAAGGATGAAAAAGGTCAGGTCTCTGATTCAAGAAGTTCAGTCTAACAGGGAGTTCAGACAACAGAATAAATTAGCCAAGTTGTAGACACTAACCAGAAATACAAACACAACTGGAAAGTACTATGTTAGCAGTTTTTTAAATGTCAATTTAAGGAAACAGAAAAAAAAAAAAAAGGGACATGTTCTAAGACAGGCTTCCTGTGACCCCTGAGCTGGGCCAGTGAGGCAGGCTTTAGGTCAGGCTGTGAGAGGCCACACAAGGTGAGGGGACAACACAGAGGAAAGCACCCAGGGGTGAATGTGCAGGTGCACACGGGGAATGGCAAAGGAGACCAGCACGGCTGAAGCCTGGCGTGGGGATCAGGGACCTGCCAGAGAACCCGGATGGAAGATGGGGTTGGGCTGGGAGGGTCTTGTTTATTGAGCTTAAGAGTTTATTCTGAAGGCATTGAAGAGATATAAAAAGTTTTTCAGAGAGGAGTGATGTGATCACATTGTTTTAGGAAGCTGACTCCGGCAGCTGGAATTGAGGACTGACTGGAGGCTGGGTGACTCAGGGTTGGTAGAAGGAACCTAGGCTCAGGAGTCAAGCAAATCAAAGTTCAGAGCCCAGCTGCAGCACTGAACAGCTGAATATCTCAGCGCAATGTACTGAAACTTAGTTTCCTCATCTGCAAAACAGAAACAGTTCTGCAGCATCATGATTCAGAGAGACCAAGCCTGCAAAAAGCCCAGCAAAGTGCCTAGCAAAGTTTGGGTGCTCAACAAATGTCTTACAAAAAAAGGAAAACCAGGAAGAAAACTACTCTACTAGCATGGTGGAGGAAACAATGAATTTGGGGGCTAAAGGATCTAGTTCAAACATTAGTTCCACCTCTCTCTGGCTGCTAAAAGCTACATATATGGTAAACTCACTAGGGTGAGTTTAGTTGGTAGGAAGATATTTGCCAAGTTAGACCAGTGTGTCTACTTCTTAAGAGGGGATGCTCACCAAGCAACAGCCGGCCGAGGTGGTGGATCTGATTTCCCTGGATCTGAACCTGCAGGATGTCCTTGGTCCCAGGGGCAGGAGTGACAGTAGTGCTGGCCTGGCATCGCTGCTGGAGGATGGCAGCCACTGAGCATGGGTCCAGACCATAGGCCTCCAAGTTCCGGACCACAGTCACCTGTGGGGGGCAGAAAACTGATGGTGGGTACAGACCACATGCCCTCCCCTCCAGAAACCTTCCAGGGCCTCAGAAGCCTCCTCACCCACTATGATCACCGTCGCTACAACCATGGTACCTTCATCCAAATAATTCATTTTCGTGTTTCTAACTTGATTTTTTCTTTCTACCCCAGCCAATACAGGCACACCTCAGAGGCATTGTGGGTTCGGTTCCAGACCCACCATGATAAAGCAAGTATCACAGTAAAATGAGTCACATGAATTTTTGGTTTCCCAGTGCATATAAAAGTTACGTTCTCATGAAAATCAAAACCACAGTGAGGTACCACCTCACACTGTTCAGAATGGTCATCATTAAAGTCTACAAATAATAAATGTTGGAGAGGGTGTGGAGAAAAGGGAACCCTCTTACACTCTGGGTGGGAATGTAAATTGGTACAGCTGCTAGGGAGAACAGTATGGAGGTTCCTCAAAAAACTAAAAATAGGGCTTCCCTGGTGGCGCAGTGGTTGAGAGTCCGCCTGCCGATGCAGGGGACACGGGTTCGTGCCCCGGTCCGGGAAGATCCCACATGCCGCGGAGCGGCTGGGCCCGTGAGCCATGGCCGCTGAGCCTGCGCGTCCGGAGCCTGTGCTCCGCAACGGGAGAGGCCACAACAGTGAGAGGCCTGGGTACAGCAAAAAAAAAAAAAAAAAAAAAAAAAAAAAAAAAAACTAAAAATAGAACTACCATTGATCTAGCAATCCCACTCCTGGGCATATACCCAGGCAAAACTATAACTCAAGAAGATACATGTACCCCTATGCTCATAGAATCACTATTTACAATAGCCAAGACATGGAAACAACCTATCTATCATTCTATTTACAGATGAATGGATAAAGAAGAGGTGGTATATATATATGCAATGGAATATTACTCAGCCATAAGAAAGAATTAAATAATGCCATTTGCAGCAACATGGACGGACCTAGAGATTATCACATTAAGAGAAGTAAGTCAGGGCCTCCCTGGTGGCGCAGTGGTTGAGAGTCCGCCTGCCGATGCAGGGGATACGGGTTCGTGCCCCGGTCTGGGAGGATCCCATATGCTGCGGAGCGGCTGGGCCCGTGAGCCATGGCCGCTGGGCCTGCGCATCCGGAGCCTGTGCTCCGCAACGGGAGAGGCCACAGCAGTGAGAGGCCCGCATACCGCAAAAAAAAAAAAAAAAAAAAAAAAAAAAAAAAGAGAAGTAAGTCAGAGAAAGACAAATACCATATGATATCACTTATATATGAAATCTAAAATACAACACAAATGAACTTATCTATGAAACAGAAACAGACTCACAGACATAGAGAACAGGATTAGGAGTTTGGGACTAGCAGATGCAAACTAGTAAGTACAGGATGGATAAATAACAAGGTCCTAGTGTATAGCACAGGGAACTATATTCAATATCCTGTGATAAACCACATGGAAAATAATACGAAAAAGAATATATATATGTATAACTGAATCACTTTGCTATACAGCAGAAATTAACACAACATTGTAAATCAACTATACTTCAATGAAATATTTTTAAAAGTTATGTTCTCACTATACTGTTAAGTTTGCAATAATATTATGTCTTAAAAAACAAAGTATATACCTTAATTAAAAAATACCTTATTACTAAAAAGTGCTACCCATCACCTGAGCCTTCAAGGAGTTGTAACCTTTTTCACAATAGTAACATCAAAGATCACTGATCATCCATCACCATAACAAATTTAATAATGAAAAAATTCATATACTTTTTTAAAAGTTTTTTTTTATGGAGAATTTAAAACATAAATAAAAGTAGAATAGTACGATGAGCTCCCATGTACCCATCACGAATTTTAACAACTATCAACTCATGACCAACCTTGATTCATCTACATCCCCACCCACCCCCATTCCTGTGTTAACTTTAAAGCAAATCCCCCTAGACATCAGATCTCGTCTGCAAATATTTCAGTATGTATCGCCAAAAGACAAGGGCTCTTTTTAACATAAAGACAAAACCATCATCACACATAATTACACATTCAAGAAATGGTGGCTATTGCTAATTATTAAGGTTATCATTGTTTGGTTCTCATTTATTGAATGTTTACATGCCAAGTACTATTCTAAGTGCTTCGCCTACATATATTCCTTCATTTGATCCTCACAGTGCCTTATGAGGTAGGTATTATCCCCATTCCTCATATAAGGAAACTCAAGCAAAACGACATTAAGTAACTTGCTCAAAGTCAAGCAGCAAGGCAAAGGCCACACTGGAACCCAGGTCTCTAATCTCAAAGCCCACGTTCATAACCACACACTACTAGAAAGTTCTTTATTTTGAACCCAAGTCTGGCTTCTTGGGATTTCTACCCAATAATCTTATTTCTGTCTTCTCAAGGCATACAAAATAAGTGCACTCCTTTTCCCAAGTACAGCTTTTCACATATTTGAGGACAGATGTAATTTGTTCCCTACGACTTTGTGTTGCCAAGCTAAACACGCTCAGTTCCTTCAGCGATTCTTTTTTTCTTCCCTTTCTTTTTTTTTTTCTTTTGGCTGCATTGCGTCTCCGTTAGTGCGTGCGGGCTTTCTCTAGTTGCAGCGAGCAGGGTCTACTCTTCATTGTGGTGCACGGGCTTCTCATTGCGGTGGCTTCTCTTGTTGCGGAACACAGGCTGTAGTCACGCAGGCTTCAGTAGTTGCGGCACGTGGGCTCAGTAGTTGCGGCACGTGGGCTCTAGAGCGCAGGCTCAGTAGTTGTGGCGCATGGGCTTAGTTGCTCTGCAGCACGTGGGATCTTCCCAGGCCAGGGATCGAACCCATGTCCCCTGCATTGGCAGGCAGATTCTTAACCACTGCACCACCAGGGAAGTACCTCCTTCAGCGATTCTTTAGTAGTTATTTTCACTGAGCAAGGCCCAAGAGGTAACAGAATGAGTAAGAGCTGAAAGCCCATACCATAGTTCTAAGGAAAAAATAAATATAAGATCTTGTTTACTTTTAGAACCAGGCTCTAGCAAGTTTCCTAGCACAAAATCCTAGAGAGCAGTGAGGGAGGGGGTCAGCTTTACCTGTTTTACATAGGGCCTGGCCCAGTCACACAAACATGGGTGTTTCCTAAACAATCTTTGAGGCGTTTAAGGCCAATCTAAAAACCTCCAATCACATTAGAGAGACTAGAACTTAGCAGGCACATTAAATCACCATCTTCAAACGTTGTGTCTTTTAAAAATTACCTTTTTGTTAGAAGCTCTCTGTGCTAGGGTGATTTCAATTGGGCAGATTTTGCCTTTCTTCACAATGGGCTCCTGTCCCGGAAAGGTCACTTGATAGGCAGGCTGCAGTTTTTCCAAACATCTGAAACGGGAGTTAATGAGTTGGTGACTAATAAAGCCAGCAGAAACCATTTCCTCATATCCCATTCCCAGCAGACAGCTAGATGGAAGCTGATCTTACAGGTGGTGGTTCACCTCTGCCTGCACAGTAGAATCATTCAAATCAGCTAGGGAGCTAAACCCCAGACCAATTAAGTCAGAAACTCTGATCAGGAAGATTCATTTTTTAAGCTCCCCAAAGTGTGGCCACAGTCAAGACCCACCAACTCAGGGAAGGGAACGTCTGAGACTCGAGCCCCTAGAAACTGTCCACTTGCCTGGCCTCTTCTGAAAACCTGCCCAGGTGGGCTTGTGGAGTTTACTATCTCAAGAGTCTCCCTTACCCAGCACAATAAAGTGCTGCTTCACATTTCTGACATGCTGCGGTCATGCATCATTTATAGACACCTTTACCACAAGGAATTTCTACCTTCTGTCTAACCAGATTTTCTTTTGCTAGCATATATATTGAGATTGACAAACTTTTTCTAGTAAAGGCCAGGTGGTAAGTATTTTAGGCTTTCAAGGGCCATATGGTCTCTGTTGAAATTACTCAACTCTGCCATTTAGCAGGAAAGCAGCACAGATAATATGTAAACAACTTGGTGTGGCTGCGTGCCAATAAAACCTTATTTACAAAAACAGGTAGCAGGCCAGATTTGGCCCACAGGCTATAGTTTGCTAACTCCTTATAGAAGTTATTTTCAGTTTTGGGTCTACGGAAAAGAAAGAGTATAAGAATCCTTCCTTTGAAAAGACTTTAAGACAATCCCCACCCGCCACCCACACCTTCTTTTTTTGAAGCTCTTCTTTCTAATTAATGTTCTTCTTCTCTCTCCTTCTCAAGTTCTTCTATACTGTGTTGGCTCAAATCGCTCCAAAGACCCTCCACATCAGAATTACCCAAGCCTGTGTTTATGCAGACCGACATGGTGTGAATTATGGAAAGAAAGTCAGAGATGATGAGAGGGACAATTCTGAAGTCCAATGTGATAGACATTAAGGGGAGGGGATGGAAACATTGGGGAGGGGCTGCCAATCCCCACTACCTGTTCAGGAGACTGTCCCATGGAAGCTTCATGACTGTGTGCTGTTCACCTTTCTCTAAGATGCAGTCACATAGGATGGGATCCAATTTCACAAGACTAAAGGGAAAGAAAAGGCAATAAAGAACTCCTAGCCCCGCCCCTTCTGATCCCAGGGTCCACTCAGGATTCATGTGTTATGTGTTGTTTAAAGTCGTTCAGGATTATTAGAACCAATTAGGGGTTCACAGTCCATGAAGCAACGTACCCTCTGGATGGGAGGTACACGTCTGCTTTCCTAGAACAAAGGAGAAACAGGCAGTGGAGGGGAAAGTGGGATGGGAAAAAAATCCGAAGACCGGGATCCTGGCTCACTTCTGCTACTAAGTAACCATGATTAAACCAGTAGTTCCCAACTTTTTGATCATGAGGGTATCTTTTGAAATTAAAAAAAAAATTAGTGAAACACTCTTCATTTAGTAGTGTACCTTCTATATCCACTTACTAAGAAAATAGAGAATACCAAAAAGCTAAGATGACTTTGGTAAAATTTTTTAAAGTTTAGACATTTTGTTCCTCACAAGAGCAAGTGCATTTGAAAATCAACAGTAGATACATATGAGATGATGCTTATTCAGGCTACAGTCAATGTTGACAGCATATCTGGATCTGACTACCTTAGATCACAGCTCTAAGTGTCCGCAGCCTATGGTTTAGAAACCACTGGCCTTGGTTACTTCTAGCAGTCTGTGATCTCCTGCACCCCTCCCTCCCAGCCACCCTCTACGTGTTCTGAAGATGAACACTGAAGAACATGGGGCGAGCTCCCCTCCCCATCCACTCACTTTTTGTTGTCTGCATCAACCAGGTCATTTTTCTTGGCGTAGTTGATGACGATTGTTCGGACCTCACTGCCCTCGAGGATGCTCCCCTTCCTAGGTGAGAAGTGACAGGGGGGCGTTATTCACGCTATGCTGGGAGACAAACTGTAAATACCAAGATTCACTTCCTGCTCAGCAGGGTGCTGTCCTCAGCTTCTCGACCTCTGGGTTCTTCCCTTTTCCTGCCTGGGGCCAGCAGGGCCGTGTGAAGAATAATTACAGGTAGAAAAGGGAGAGACCTACTCTCTCATTCACTTAGTCCAGAGACCCTTCCCAGGGGAAGGAGGCTTGAAGCTGGATCTGGGAGAAAGGGAGGAGAGGGCAGAGCAGGTTTTGCCGGTCACAGAAGAACACTACTCAGGCTGAAAGGATTATAGGCCAGAACACCAAGCAGGCAGAGAAGGGCTGCTCTCCAAAAACTCACTTGTGGCCAGACTCCTGGAAGAGCAGGGTCATGCTGGCTGGGACACAGTAGAGGGATTTTATATCTGGAGGGTGATAGGGCTGTTCCCTGCTACCCTCCTGGATTGTCTGGGAGGTCGGGGAGGGCTCGGGTATGACGAAAGATGTGATCCTAAAACCCAGCAGAAGGAAAGAAAAAACACATTTTATACTAGCATCTCGGCGATTCCCGGCCCGTGGCCCAGGTGCCCTGGGGCCAGCTGAGCTGCGGTGACCAGGCCCCCTGCACTCACCTCGGGTGCTTCCAGTCCACAGCCACAATGCTCTCCACCCCTTTGCTCAGCTCCTGCACCTGTATAATCTGCTCCTGCTGCATGTGCTGCAGGAACTTAGAGAGCTAAGGGAGAGAGGGCCAGTGGTAGGGGACCTCATCGACTCTGCACACACACTGAGCACCTGAGACATGCCAGACACCGAGCTAGGCAGGTTCCGGGGAGGGATGTGGGACAGTCCCTGTCCTCATTCAGTTAGGAAAGTGAAGGGCCCCTACCGGTGAAGCCTTTCAGAACTTGGATCAGATATAAAGGGGTGGGAAGGAGAGAGGGGAGTGGGTGCCCACCCAACTGCCTCAGCCCAGGGAGAGTTTCCTTCCGCCCCCTATACCTGGAACCAAAAAGCTTAATTCTAGCCTCAGCCCTGCAGATAGGGCTTCCCCACGTCCACCAGCTCATGCCACGTGTGCCCCTACACAGCTCCCTGTGTGGGTATGCAGAGAAGGGACCCGCTTACCTTTTTGTAGCTTGACTTCTTGATGTCCAGTTGTCGTCCTTCGGGGCTGATGGCAGATGGAAAAGGCAAGTTAAGCTAACAAAGCAGTAGTGGTACGGCCTGCCTGACACTGAGAGAAGGATATTTTCCTCAGCCTTCCTCCTGTATGTTCAGAAAGAGGCCGCTGTTCCAGAGCTCTCTGCCCATCGGCAGCATCAGAGAGAGATGCAGACTTTAGCTGCTCCAGATCCTTGCTGTCCAGTAGGCCTTTCTGTAAAGATGGAATGTTCTCTGCTATCAACGTGGTAGCCACTAGACAAACGTGGCTATTAAGCACTTGAAACGTGACTAATGTGACTAAGGAACTGAATTTTAAATTTTATTTAATTTTAGTTAATTTAAATTTAAATAGCCACACATGGCTTGTGGCTACTGTACCAGATACAGCTTTAGATTCCTTTCAAACTAGACAACCTTCTGTGGCCTCAGAAGTTTCACCGCCAGGTGAGGCTCTGCAACACCAAGCTCACTGTGGCAGCAAGGCAAACCACACCCTGCAGGCCAAATCTGGCAATGCCCATTCATCTACTGTCTATGGTTGCTTTACTGCCACAATGGCAGACTTGCACAGTTGCAATAGAGACTGTAGGGCCTGCAAAGCCTAAAATAATTACTATCTGACTCTTTATAGACTGTTGGCTTTGGGGGAAAGAACCCTAATGAAAGCTGTAATCATTCTATCTCCCCAGAATGTACATCTTCTCTCAAAATGTGACAAGCAAAAGCAGTGGGATTCATAGGGATCCCTTCTAGAACCCACCTCAGGTTAAGAACCTCTACCCGTTTCCCAGTTACTTGCAACCCAGAAAGGTCAGTACAAATTACCAAGTATCCTGCCGCGCACTCCAGACCCCACATGGGTATAGAATGCCTTAAAGAAGCTCACATGTAGAGGAAGAGAACTACATTAAAACCCCTTGTTTAAAAAACAGAGCAAAATTCTCAAAAAGAAAGAAGTTCAGACTTGAGGTGAAAATCAATAAGCAACTCTCCTGACATGATAATATTTACTGGGTGCTTATTAAATGTCAGGTTATTCGATCTTGACAGCAATCTTACAAGTGTTAGAAATCAGGGCTCAGAGAAGCCTGGTAATGGGCTCAAATACACCTTTGCTCCAACACCCTGGGGAGCTGGCTTTTGAGCCCAGATGGCTCAGTCTTCAAAGTCCAGGTTCAACCCACATGTAACACTCCCTCTGCTGGTGGCTGTGTGTGCGGGTCGGGTGGGGGGGTTCACACCGATTCTTCCTGCTGACACAACCTAATCTGGCCCACCTACTCTTCAGAAAGGTGAGGGGACTGAAGCCTCCAGAACAAACAGGCTGCCCCAGGGCCCTTCCGGGGCCGGACATGCTGCCCAATCCGTAAAAGAGCCCAGAATCACCACAGCAGAGGCAGTGATCAAAGCGCCTTGCGAATTTTAACCTTCATTTCCTCGACATCCTTTCACTGGCTAAAACTGAAGTCTTTAAAACTCAGTATTTGCCAGATCAACCCTCCACTTCGCTCTTTCCACATCATGTCCCTAAAACAATTCCCCCATCAGCCTTGTCCCATCCTACCACCAAAGAGCAGGAGACAGACCCACCGCCCGGCCCCCAGCCCACACCATGCCTTCCATACCAGCAGGAGAACATGTGGCTGCCCAGCAGAGTGCTGGTGAGTAAAGGGAGGTCAGCCTTTTTGACGCAGTACTTCAAAGCACGCAAGAAGCATCTCTGCAACAGTTCGTCCATTTGCTCTGCAAGGAGAAGACAAGAACCACATCCTTCCTGAGGGCCGCAGAAGGCCCGCGCAGCACAAGATAAGTCCCCGCACGGTGACATCCGTACCTCACCCCTCAGCTCTGAAGGAGCCCATTCCCAGGCACCAAAGCTCCCAGACTCTCTAGAACACTGAGCCTTTACAGAGGTCTGACCCCACAGAAGGGATCAGGCCACAAAGTCCCACCCAGCCAGGCGCAGATGCTTCTCTGATAGAGAAGTCAGAGACAGAAGAAAACTAAGAGGGCCGTGTAGCTGGGAACAGTCCAAATAGCAGAGGCGATGCGTATCCAGGGAAATGCGACATATGCGCAAGACTCCCAGGTAAGATGGCAAAGGGCTGTGGCACCACCCTCACCAAAACTAAGGCCTTTCCCCGACCCTCCCGGAGCCGTGGCGCCGCTCTGGTCGGAAGCAGAGCCGAGCACTTCAGTCCCTACACTGAGAGGCGAGCGCCCTGCTCCTGCCAGAGCTGTACCTGGAAGGGTCTTGCTGTCCGTGGGCTCTGGGCTCAGGCCCCCGACACTGGGGTCTTCTGTAGCTTCCGACGGGGACTTCTCCCCACACCTCTGCTGAACCTCCCCTTCCTCCTCCTCTCCCTCCAGGGTCAGGCGCCTCATGTCTCCCTGCAAGGTGGTGTCTGCCTGGACAGACCCCTTCTCTTCACTGAGATCTGGGGGATCCAGGGCCAGTGGAGCAATGGATGGTGGAGAGGACTTGTCTCCAGATCGCCTGCAAAAACCTCATGTCAGAAACACTGAGCAGCAGCCACAACACTCTCCAGCCCCGGTCAGGGAGTCAGCAGGGGTCCAGAGAGAGTAAGACCCACAGGCAGGGGTGTCCAGGAGAGGCCAGAGAACCTGGGTGTGCCTCTCAACTCTGTTTCCAATTCTGGGCCCAGAGAAGTCCCATGCCTCAGTTTCCTCATCTTTGAAATGGGGAGAGTAATTCTTGCCTCCTCCTTAACCCAAACAGAAATTCAGGGACAGAGAAAAATTAAAGACAAAATAGTTAAAGTGGAGCTCCCCTTCCAAAGTATTCCCTTCATAGAAATTAAAAATAAAACCATTTTGAATTAAATAACCAAATGAAGATTGCAAACGCATCTGTAGTGCCAGTTTGGTGAAATACAAACCCAAGGTTGAGCGTATGGAACAAATTACAAACACCTGGACTGCTCAAGACTGCTCAAGACTGCTTCTGTGTTAAATCAGAATGCAATCTAAAATAGATAAATGACAAGGACCAACTGTATAGCACAGGGAACTATATTCAATACCTTGTAATAACCTTTAATGGAAAAGAATCTGAGAAAGAACATATATGTATATATCTATATCTAGAATCACTAGATATACTAATGGTCACTAGAATCACTTGGCTGTTCACCTGAAACTAACACAACATTGTACATCAACTATACCTCAACTGAAAAAAAAAATGCAATCCAACCTGCAGAGTAGAGATTACAATGGCTTTATGCCACTAAGCCTTATGAAGACAGGAAAAAAAGGGACGCCACATAGCAAGAGCGGTAAAAACAAAAGCTTTATGTTAACTAAGATTATGCAAGTCAAACAAAGTTTTACTAACAGCCCCAGCAAGGCTTATTAGTGTGGCTACTAGTGAGGCCAGAGCGTATGTTTAGGCTATTCTGATCAGGTAAATACCATAAGTACTTTCAAAGGGTGGGAGAAGGGGAGACTGAGGCAGCCACTGAGAAAACAATTTAGACAACAGGACCTTAACTGCCCAGACTAACAGTCAGAAAACAAGGTGCTGGGAGTACGTGAGTAAGCAGCCCTCAGATGCCTGCTGAAACCCACACTGATGAGGCTGTACCTCCAGCAAACCAGGGCTTGGCCAATACTTGTAAAATAAGTAACTCCAAGACTGACTCAAAACGTAAGGGTAAATCTATACCAACAGGCCACACAACACTTGGCCAGAAGACCAGGTATACTGCTTTCGAGAAAAGCACTACTTACTATTTTGGTTAAATGACACGAAAATAACCAGAAAATAAACTCACATACAGCTCCAGAGAGCACCCGTCACAGTGAGAAAGTGCAAGTTCCGTAATGAGGAGGAGATCCTAAATGTGGAACTTGAACAACAGGAAAGTCATCAGGTTGTCACCCTGGTGCCTGAGGACCTACTCTACTTTGATTTGGATTCAGATGTGAGAATTCCCGAGCACTCATCATGGGGTCAGAAAATGCCTAAATGTACACGGCAGAAAAGGCTAGATCGACCAGTGCCATAAAAATAAAGAATATCACTGTACTGAGAGGCAGAGAAGACAATCCCTAAGGCCTTCTTCCAGCCCTAGGATTCTATAATTCACCTAGAAAATAAAGTTCTCTGTAATTTCTTTTCTAAACAGGCCAAAAAAAAAATCTTTTCTCCACATTTTGCAAGGAAATTAATGTCTAGGGTCAGCAACTTGACTAAGGACACAGCAGGGATCAAAACTCTCGCTTCTCAATCCAGGCCCTGTGCTCCCTCCGCCCACCCAGCTCCCTATAAAACAGAAAAAGCATGGAACCCACCACAAGTGGTCCTGGTAGGTGTGGAGCACAGAAAAGCCCCTTCCCTTCAGACCTGAGGTCAGCATCTCGGCTGTGGACATGGCAGCAACTCCGATGGCAACGGGGGCTCTGAGAAGGAGGAGGTCAGAGATGAGGGTCAAGGAAAGTCTTCCAGGAGGGCACATGTCAGGACCAGGTTTCTACACATGTGTTCAAAGCACCACGGTTGCAAATCTGAAGCATCCACTTGTATCACAGAGCTAAAACTCGGTGCAGTCTCAATCTTATTCAAATTACCTACACATATGACTTTCAAAAATTCCTTGACCAAATATTCCCTTCTGTGTAAGTAACTCCTCTACTGATGTTATCATTCTTATATTCTTATTATGAACCAAACCCAGGCAGGACTCAGAAGGATATTTAAAGTTCCCTTTCTTCAATTTCAAAAAATAAATTATCTCCCCTATCCTAAAAAAGGCATAGCCATCCTATATGGAAATTCAGAAGGGAGGCCATTCATATGCCATAAATTAGGCTGAGGGATGCCAGAGGGAAGAGAGAAGAAAGATACAGTGGTACCAACGAAAGGTTCCTTCTGAGTGGGTTCTTTATAACAGGCCTTGCTCTGTATAACATCTATCTAAGAACTGGATGTGTCCAAAATATCAGAAACAACCACATTTACAATAACTACAAAAAACTTCCAAAGCCCAAATGGGAAATCTCTGTCAGCCCACTGTTACTCAGCAATGCTCACACATTGCCTGTAAGGATCGGTGTCCAGCTGGCTAACAGGAGGGGAATATACAAGCCTGGCAACGTTGCCTGGACCCAAGGGAGACGATTCAAGGGCAGATTTCCCAACACCTGAACTTCAAAAAAACGTTTGCTAATCCGGTGGCTCCACTTCCTGTGCCCATGGGTCAGTTCCTGCCACAGAATCTTTGAATTTGGCTTCTTTCCCAGTTCCTAAAAGACGGGTCTTTGTCTTCCACCCTTGGAATCGTCAATGGCTCAAGAACTTCGGTCTCGAACCTGTCTTGTAGTTTTCGTAAACTCCCTTGTACCCTCACCCCCTTCCATAAACCACCTAGGATTCATTCCCACATACATTCTAAATGCCAAACTCAGAGGCCAAATACACATTTATGTAGTTTTCTCCGATCTTGGATAGAATACTCGGGGGAAAAAAACAATAATTTCACCATTCTTTTCAACTTCAAGTTTTGCTACAGGTAAACAAGGAAGGAAACATTTCTAGGTGCTTGGTTCCCAAAGGTTCAAGGAAAATGGGAGAATATGAGCAACAAAAATAAGATCTTTAAACACTGACCCCTCCCATGCCTACCATGTTTCCCTCTCAAAGAAGCAATGAGTAAAATAATAAGATGTCGTTTTTCATTCAGGATGATACAAATGAAAATGACCCATCATATCCAGTGTCGGTGAGCATGTAAGGAAACAGGCTCCATATACCCTGTAGGTAGGAGGGAAAACTGACACAGCATTTTTATAGGGCAACAGAAAATATGCACGATCTTCAGCCAAACAGTTCTGCTCCCTAGTATCTACTTTAGAAAAATATTGGCACTAGTGTCCCTAGAGGCCTCAGGAAGATCTTGTTTGTGATAGAGACGAAGTAGAGGCAACCACAATGTCTACTAGAAGAGGACTTTTCCCATCACCCCACAGTGGGTAAAAAGATTCAGCTTATCTGTGCTTGCTGACATGGAACATGTCCCCACTACCTGAAGTGAAAAAGTAATAGGGATAAAGTTTGTTCATTTGTATTTTTAAACATACACACCCCAAACCATACATTTTATATGCACGTGTATATATGCATTGAAGAAGGCTGACAAGGACGTGCATCAGAATGATAATGGTTACTTCTAGGAGAAAAGGATTATGGGGTGAGAGGGTTTTGATTTTTCAGAACTGTTCATACCATTACTTCCTAATTTATTTTAAAAAAGAGACACTGTGGCGATGGCTGAACAACCCTGTAAATATACTAAAAAAAATCACTGAATCGTACATTTGAAACAGGTGAATTTTATAGTATAAAAACTATATCTCAATAAATCTATTAAAAATAATTAAAAGATGAGGATGATGATGTGGATGTTCGACAAAAATAATGTTGAAGTCATGCAAGGCAGGAAAGACCAAGAAAATGTCACAGACAGGAGACTAAGAAGACATGACAACTAAATGCAATGTGGTACCCTGGACTGGATTCTTGAACACAAAAAAAGAGAAAAAAGACATCGTGGGAAAACTGGGGAAATATGCATAAAGTCTGTAATAGTGTCAAAAGGACTGAACCAATGTTAATTCCTTAGTGTTGATAACTGTACTGTGGTTATACAAGATGTTATCATTACAGGAAGCTGGGTAAGCAGTATTTCAGGACTCTGTACTATACTTGCAACTCTTCTGTAAATCTAAGAAAAAAATTTTTAACGGAGAAAAAAAACAAATAAATTTAAAAAAAGAAGCAGCAGCAGCAGGAGCAAATACCCTTGGCCCAGATGTATGGACACCCCACAGGCTCACTGCCATTCCCCACTCTCTGATTGCTCAGGAAGAATATGTTTTTTCTTTTAATCCTTTATCCATATGCTGTGAAGTTGTCATTCCCACCCCTCCCAAGTTTTCCCTAAGTTTTTTCCCCACAGGCACAGCTGACTGGCACAGTACCTGTTCCCCACCAAGGCAATGGCACAGAGGTCACCCTTCTGTACCCGAGGCAGACCAGCAGGGGGCACCACTAGCCCTGGCAGCATCAAATCTGCAGGAAACAAAAGCATCGCAACTAACTCCACAGTTTACTGCGTCATTTACTCACTTGCTCAACAAACATACATTTGTTAAGCATCAACTACATTATTCATAGTGAAAATAAAAAGTGGCAAACTGAGGATCAGACCTTTTCCTTCTGGGAGACTAGTGGTCAAACTGAAGCACCAAGCTGAGGGTCCACTTCCATGATCTATCTTATTCTGGTTTCCTAAATTCAGTTTATTAATCTAAAGTATAGCATATGGCAGTTCACAGAGCACTTTCATGTCACTTATCTTATTTAAGCCTTACAGCAGGGTCAGAGAGCTTATGGAAGCAGCCAAGTAAGAGATGCAACAGACATGAGGGAAGAATTCTATTTATCAATCATATGAATGCACAAAATGGGTACATTTATTAAAGTAGTTGGCCTTTACTAAGTAGGTTTCAGCCACTATCCAGAATATAGGAAAATACTCTTACCTGCTCCCCCCACCAGTTTTTCAAGCACCAGGGGCCATGTTGTAAATGTTGCTAGAAGATCAGGATAAGACCACAGGGTGTACACTGTCCAAGAAGAGAGCCAGAAAACACTTACTGCCCAAAAGTCAACCCCCTGGGGAATGGCAAAGCCAAACACTGAGGCCACATTAATCAACATGTAGAAAAGAAACTCAAGTCAAAGCTAGAGAGAAGGTTGTAAGGGGATGCCCAAAGAAGCTGCATTCTTTTTTTTTTATTAGGTTACCCCAAGTTTGTGAAGCGGTTTATATGTTATATGCTATTTACTTGAGAATCCTTGCTTCCTTTAGCCTTAGAGACCTGCATTCTTTACATATTTATACTGAGCTCTTTGCAGTAGTTTCTCTCAATCTATGATCTTGAGAAGTTATCACTTTTACTAGTTGGAAGACACATGAAGTGAGCTACAGCTCTAAGAGTCTGTCTAGTTGCCAAAGTTGGATATTTATGTGTAAGGCTAAAACTAGTCATGAAGTGAACATCTGCTTTTGCCTGTCCAGTATCCCTTTTCCCCTCTCTGGGAACTGAGTGCCCCTTTTCCTGTGGGAAACACATTATATATAGTTTACATCAGGCTGACTCCCTTCTCAAAGAGGCTGCAGTCTTGAAGAAGGCGGAGACTTAAGAAACTTGAGACTTGGAGGCACCTATTGTTCCACCTGGACGGCAGCAGCCAAACATGCCCATAGTGGATAAAAGTAGGGACAGAGCCCCAACGAGGATTCCTTTTATGTCCTCAGAAGCAAGTAATCCGAAACCAGGGCGCCAGCCTGTAAGAAATTCTGAAACTTTCCCATGTTTATTATTTTTATTCTCTCTGTTTCCACAGGGATTAGCAGTAAAACCCTTAGATCAAAAAGGGCTTGTATGTGTACAGCAGCAAAGCAGGGTCGGGGTGGGGGTGGCCTGGGGTAGGAGACTGCACTGCACTGCTGCAGCCAAGCTGGGAGGAAGAAAAGCCCCCAAATGACAAAGTAGGTGTCAGCAGCCATGGAAAAGAGAAAAGGACACTGCCTCTCTGAGATCTGTGACAAAGAAAGCAAGCAAAGTATCCTGAGAGCCAGACAAGAGCCTAAGAAAGAATCCCTGTGAGACATCGCAACCAAAGTCCACCACTAAGACAGCTGGGTATGGAGTTTAACTAACCCAGCTTCTTTCCCATCACAGTATCTTAAGAAAATTCCACTAGTGAAAGTTTTAAGAAGCACTTTTTACATGCCCTGAAACTCCACCCTTTTCACGACCTCGGCTCCAATCCCTACTTAACCCACTAGAAACCAGTGTTTCCTCACCTCAGAATTTCCCTTGGCAACCACCCTCTTTTTTGTGTTAACCCTTTCTTCCCCTCACTTCTATAGCAGTTTCTGATCTTGAAAGACCCAATTCTAGGGACACTAAATCCAAAAAGATTCTTAGGGAGATTTTGCATTTATTTGTTTTAAGGAAGACAGATTAATGGAAGAAACAGATGTTAGGCAAGGACCATAGTAATGGCCATCTCCATCCCATTGCCATACCTGTCGGATATAGATTTTTCTCCAGTTCAAATAGGATGGGGTTACCACCACTCACGTACACAGTCACTGCATCCCCTCTGTGAGCATACAACTTCACAATGTTGAGTTCTTCCTTTCCAGGTACTAACTCAGAGACCTGATCCGTTCCAAGAGTGGGGAAAACAGCTGTCACATCGGCCCGAAGCTTTCTCCTGCAGAGAGCACACATACCTGGTATGTATGCTGCCTGGATGGATTTTAATAAATATTGAGGACTCAAGACTTACTATAAAATCACGAGGCCCAAGAAAAAGACTGGTTGATGATGCCTTATTCTCACTCTTCCAAAACATCCCATTCTCTTTCTCATCCAATGTCTCATCTATTTTCACATGTTCCTGGGGCATGTCTTTCCATTTTACAAAGAGAGGAAAAAACTGAGATCCGGTAAGCGACCCAAGTTAGCCTGCCACTGGAAACTAAGCCCTGCCTTCCTGACTCCACACATAGCTCCTGGACCCACTCCTTTCTCATCTATGCTTGCCAAATCTGTCAACTTATGATTAAACAGCTCTGCTAGGGCACCAAGAATGACAACTATAGAACACTGCCTCCAAAATTCCCAAGGTGACACCTTCATTTGCAAAACTGAACAGATACAGTTCTTACCACATGTGCCTTATCCCCTCTCACCTCACCCTCCACCTGTCTCTCCTGCCAGTGGTAATCACTAGACACTTCTTCTCGTATACTTGTAGTTCTCTGTGCCCCATCTAATCTCTCCCAAGGGACTCAAAGCTCTTGGTAGGGCAGGGACCCCGTTTTCCTTCATTTTGGCATCCTCCACGACACCTTAAACAGACTGCAGTCAATACGCGCTGATTGAATTATACGCTTTCTCGTAAACTCACTAAAATATCCAAAAGACAGCCTGGGAGATAAATCAGGCCTCCTCTCCATCTTCACTCTCAAAACACGTCTAACTCACCCTTGCCCGCCCCCCGGGGTCCCTTCTCCGGCTGTACCCCTCGGCCTCCACCCCAAGTCGGCTGACCCAGCCCAGAAAAGGCTGGGAGCCAGCCGAGCTTGAGAGATGTCTGGGTGCCCTGGTGGGCAGAGCAGGCTCTTCTCTCCCTCACCTGTCCGACCCCTTGATGGCCGTGTTGGACTTGACCCGAAAGGCCTTGGCAAACATGTCTGCTGGAGTGGCCTGGGGAAGAGAAGGAGACCACAGCAGCCAGGGACTGTCAGGAAAGCGCGAGCACCGCAGCTTCCCAACCCGCAGTCCTGGGGGCAGCCATGCTTGGGCCGGCTGGGAAAAGGGCTCGGCTGGAAACCGGGGCCGCGAAGCTTCGCGGCCACCCCTAGTGGCAAGGCTGGGAACTGAAGCATGGGGGGCGGGGCCGGAGAAGGCGGGGCGGATCCTTGCGCGGAGCGGTGCACCCTTTGGCCTCACCCCTTCTGCCGGGCTCTGCGCCTAGGCGAGTGGCTTGAGCGGGCGCGTCTGTAGTATCTCTGGGGCCAACAGCGATTCCGTTCATTTTTACTCCATCAGCGTTCTAGTGTGTTGAGTAGCAGCTCTGCCAGCTCTCATTCCATGCAGTTTAGTTCAGCTGCACAAAATTAATTGAACTCGTGTTTTCATAAACTTGCAGGCCTCTTGAATGGTTTTCTTCAGGGCTTTTGTTTCTTAAGATCTTTACATTTTATTGCACACTTGGGGCCTCAGCTAGAATTCTTTCCGAGATTTTCTCCTTCCTGTTTTTTAATTTACATGAGGTGATAATAACAATAACAGGGAATCCACTTTAGTCCGAGGTTTGACCTCCTGTTAAGAGGAGAAAACTATACAAATGATCTTCAAATCTGTTATTTAAAACTATTTTTTTTTTTTTGCGGTATGCGGGCCTCTCACTGCTGTGGCCTCTCCCGTTGCGGAGCACAGGCTCCGGACGCGCAGGCTCAGCGGCCATGACTCAGGCTCAGTGGCCATAGCTCAGGAGCCCAGCCATTCCGCGGCATGTGGGATCTTCCCGGACCGGGGCGCGAACCTGTGTCCTCTGCATCGGCAAGCAGACGCTCAACCACTGCGCCACCAGGGAAGCCCTGAAACATTTTTGGTTACAAAACCCCACATTTTGGGACCTTTTTAGGTACCTTTTGCATTCAGGCATTATTTGAGGGGATTTTGTTTCCAAAGCAATTTTAAAAACTCAGAGTGCTTATAAAAAAATAATTTTGAGGCATAGTAAAATCAAATTATGGTTTGGCTTCTCCCTAGCAGTTTGATCTTGGGCCAATGGCTTATCCTTTCTGAAACTCTTACATTCTCTGTAAGATGTGGAGGTAATACCTACTTCACTGGGCTTCTGTGAGAAACCACTGAGATAACGCATGTGATATATTGCAGGGTGCTTTGAAATTTTCCCATAAATGGTAGATATTAGTCCAAAACAAACAAACAAAAAACAGTCTCAGGCAGGGGTGAGGGATTGGGTTTCCCTGAAAGGGACTGCTGTGTACCCTGGAAACAAGGATTTAATCACCTGGGGTCCTGGCCCCTACTAAACTTAATTTTGCTAATGAAAATTTCAGAGCAGAGTGTCCATCCACCAAGAAAAAAAAAATCCTGATTGCTTTAATGTGGTGATACAGTCACACAGAGGAGAAGTCCATCTGGGCTATAACAAAGATGAGGCCTTGCACAGTCTCTGTCCACCACCATCTCTGCCCTTAATCTGGGGTCAGCCACAGCTCCATCTCCTCCTGCACTTCTGACCCACCATGCCTTTATTCTGAACCACCCCAGCCATAAAGCCAACGTCAGAGGAGCCCAGAGGAGGAGAGTGCCACAGATCCTTCTCCGCTTGGGCCCCCACCCAGCCACAGTCGGGGGAGTGTGATGCCAGACTCTGTGCTGTTGACCAGGCCTATTGCAGTACAGCCATGGAAGCAGTCTCTGACCAAGGAGCCTAGGAAGGTTACTCAAGGGCATACTAGAAATTTCAAGCTGTGAAAGCTATTGTACACACCATATGTCCTGGCTAAGAAGGCACAGATTAGCAGCCTAAAAATTAATTCATGGTTGACAAGTAGGAGCCAAGACCCAAGGGGATTCTGTACACAGCATCCTGCCTCCCTATTGGCAGAGCAAGATCTCCCTTTCCCCAGGAGGGTGCCATCCCAACTTCTCTGCCTGCATCAGGGGCCTGTGTGCTCCCTGCCGGTGGCCCTGTTGCTAGGCAAGCTGGCTGAACCCTGAGTCCAGCAAGCCTAGATTCTTTAACTTTCCCTTTGTGGCTCCAGTACAGCCCCACAGGGCTACCAACCTGCTGCCCACTCTTGGGTAAGCTGCAAACACAGGCTCTCTTTGATTTATGATTTGTACAAAAGGAAAGGTAGAAGTTAGAGTCCAGAGGGTAGAGCCAAGAACTGTCATTCACAAGACTTCAGCCATAATCAAGGAACTGGCAACACATGCCTTGATGCATTTCGTATTAGCTATAATCAGTGACTCCATTTTTCTCCCCGTTGAGGAGTGTCTACAATGGTTACAGGTGGTTATAATATGCCTGTCCCAACATTGTATGTCAAATTTGTTTGGGGCAGAAAGCTTGTGTCTTTTGTTCACAGATCTTTAGGTCAAGAACTGTACTCAAGCAGCTATACTCAAGGAAATACACCTGAGGCTCATTATCCACAGCTGGACCTGATTTAGATGATGCGATCCTTCATTTTGAACAGATAAAGGAGTGAAATTTGAGGGGACCTGGGGAAGAAGTTAATATGTTTTGCAATTAAGAGGCACATGCGTCATTGAAGGTCAGAGGGTAGATGCTGGTAGCCAGACTCCAAGAGGGCTCTCAGTGGTCTTCATGTGCTTATGTGGTCCCCTCCCACATGAGACCAGGGCTGACTTCTGTGACCATTAGCATATGGCCAAAGTGATATTGTGTGACTCCTTATGGCTAAGTCATTGCCATTTCTACCTTGGTCTCCTAGATTTCTTGCTCTGGGGGAAACCCCCCACCATCTTGAAAGGACACTCAGGAAGCCCTGTCAAAAGGTCCGTGTGGAGAGGAACCCATCTCCTTGCACCAACTTGCCAGCCATGTGATTGAGCCACCTTGGAAGCACAGCCTCCAGCCCTGGGCAAGTCGTCCCATCCCACATGCTTTCAAGCCTTCCAGCTGAGGCCCCAGCCATCAGGGATCAGAGACTAGCCAGTCCACTATGCCCTGTCTCAAGTCCTGATCCACAGAAGTCATGAGATGGTAAATAATTGCTGTTTTAAGTTATTAAGCTTGGGGATGGTTTGTTATGATGCACTGGATAACTAATACAGGAACCCAAGCATTTCTCACTCCCAGTGCATCCTGAGATAGCCAGTTGGTCCATGTCACTGTGATTGAAGCCACAACTGTGTACAGTCCAGCTGTTCTCCCAGGAAATCATCCTCCACTGGCTCTTTTGCTTACGATGTGGAAATTGAAAACCTAAAAGCCTAAGATGTTGAACTCACAATATAAAAGGGGGACACAGGAGGCAAAGATACACACATCGGATGCTTGCACTTGCAAAATAAAACCACAAGGCAAATTTGAAGAAGGCAGAGTTCCACTATGCCCAGCTCAGCACTGATATGTTGCCTGGTATTCAGGGATAGGTGGGTGCCAGCCAAGACCAGAGCACCCAGTCTGAGAACAGCTGCATCCACTTCCCAGCCAGCCTGCCACACACGCCCTGGGAGCCCTGAGCTGCCCCCTGCTTCAGCACGGTGAGGACTTTCTTTGTGAGTTTGATGCCCACCTGTCCTTTCTCTTTTCTTGGGACTGCTCAAACTAGATATTCAGCTGGGCTTTTGAAAATCCCCTTTCCTCTTCATTGCCTCCCCCAAACTCACGCACCCAAAAGCTAATGAACCTGCGCGATCCCAGGTGAGGCCTGTAGGAACCCTCAGACACTGGCAATTGGGCAAAAACAAGAGTTGTATAGCTGCTCAGAAGTAAAATCTTTTACATCTCAGAAAGTTACAGTTATTTCCTTGCCTGGGATAGATCTGGAAGGGACTGATCTAAGGTTCCTGTTGCAGAAACCTGTCGTTGGAAACTCTCAGAACCTAATAGACTCTGGGAAAACACCACAGATGACCTGCATTCCCAGGGACCTTTGAGCTCGGAGCTGGATGTCTGTGGTGAGGAGGAAGGAAAAGCCAAGGGCATGGGGTGACTGAGGAGGAATGGAAGCCCTGCAGCCAGCTGTGGGCTTCTGATTGTGGCTGTAAGAGGGAAGACCAGGCAGGGCACAGGCAAAGTCTAGATGCAAAGCCCTGGGGCTGAGTCAAGATGCTTCCTTAACTTCAAAGTCAGGATTTCACATAGTACCAGACCCTTAGAGAAATGTTCCTTTGTAACTGATGCCTAATGTACTTCTGGATCCTGTGATCAAACCTAGAGCTAGAACTGCCCAGATCACACAGCAGAGGCTGTAGATGAAAGAGGCTCAGGGGACAAGTGCTGCAGGTATATTGCTGAATGTCACAGTTCCTCTGGTTTCTGTGCTGTCCACGGCAAAGCCAAGCCCAGACAGGCTGGGTTTTGTCTATCATTTCATTTCTAGAGGACTTGAAGGCAAGAGAATTTCTAGAATCTGGGATTGGGCAACACTTCTGGAGTATGGGAAGGCTGGATGTTTAGGGGTGGATATCCAGAGAGGGGAAACTCTGGGGAAGAAGGGCAGGAACATGGGCTTCACGTCTGCAAGCGCTGATGTCTGCTTCCTTTGCTTTGGAAAGAAGCAGATGAACATCTTTGCTCGGGTCAGTGATGTCAGCCCAGCCTAGGGTTCAGGTCCAGCCTTCAGAGAGCCTGTAAATTAAGGGTGGGGACAGGATTTGACCCAAAAGTATCCCTTACAACTAGTCACAATGCCCCATTGCCCTGCTTATCTACCAACTCCACTGTCCCTCAGGCTACACAGGATTAATGACAGGGAAGAACACCGTGTGACAATGGAGGCAGAGACTGGAGGAATGCAGCCACCAGCCAAGGAATGTCAAGGGTTGCCAGCAGCCACCAGAAGCTAGGAGAGAGACATGGAACATAGCCTCCCTCAGAGCCTCCAGAAGGAACCAACCCTGCTGACACTTTGAGTTTAGACTTCTGGCCTCCTGAACTGTGAGAGAATAAATTTCTGTTGTTTTCAGCCACCCAATTTGTGGTAATTTGTTAACCGCAAACAAATACAAGAGAAACTAATACAAGCCCTGTGAAACTAATACAAGAGGAGTAAAAACATATGCTCACAAAAAGATCCGTACACAGGGGCTTCCTGGTGGCGCAGTGGTTGAGAAACTGCCTGCTAATGCAGGGGACACGGGTTCGAGCCCTGGTCTGGGAAGATCCCACATGTCGTGGTACAACTGGTCCCGTGAGCCACAACTACTGAGCCTGTGTGTCTGGAGCCTGTGCTCCGTAACAAGACAGGCCGCGACAGTGAGAGGCCTGCGCACCGTGATGAAGAGTGGCCCCCACTTGTTGCAACTTGAGAAAGCCCTTGCACACATTCGAAGACCCAACACAGCCAAAAATAAATAAATAAATTAATTAATTTTTTGAAAAAAAGTAAGCAAACAAACAAAAGTGAAGACTCCCCAGCATCAGGGTGACCAGCAAGAACTATTTTGAAGGGAGTAGTGGATATTAAGACAGATTTCCATCTTTCAGGGAGCGGTTTCTAAAATTCTGGTGACATTGACATCTTTGCTGAGAGCCTGCTATATGCCAGGCACTGTACTTGATGTGGGGAATATGAAGATTATCAATAAAACAAAGTGCCCGTCTCAGGGAGTGAGACAGACCCGTGCACATATCATTATAATCAGGGCCAGTGGAAATACCCGGATTTTCCTCAAACCCAGATATGTGCTTATTTGTTTAGAGGAGAGAGGGACTGAGCTGGTCAGGGAAAAGGGCAGAGAAGAACAGCTTTCAGACCTAAAATCCCTGCAGACAACTGAACCCACCCTCCACAGAAGGCAGTTTCGACATCATGTTTTTCTGAAGGTCTCTTGGGTGTCCTACCTTTGTCCCCCAACTGTCCCCACAAGGCACTTATCCAAGAATTTCTTCCAGGCACGTATGGTTGTCTCCACAAGAGAAATCCAGATAAAAACGATATTCTCCATCTTTGTACATTTCTGGTTAATTTTAACCCTCCTAATGGACTAACTCCCTGGGAAAATGTTTGACTACAATATCCCTTAATCCAGCTTTTATTGTAATACAAAGAGGTACATGAAATTAGAGGGTTATGAACATTGAGACATATTGGTAGGGCCCTTAGAGTTGGGATTAAATTATCTCACATGAGAAGTACTTCACGAGTTGTTTTACAGAGCATAGGGGGCATTTTTGATGGAGAGGGCAACCTGCTTCCCTCATTCAGGTGACAGGTGAGATGCATTTCAAAGCCTGGTGTCCAGGCATTTGAGATTGGGAAGGTGAAGATTTCCAGTAGCCAGGTGACTCAATGTGGATTATCAGGATTTAAGTGACACCAGTAAAGCTGATCTCCAATGTCCAGCTAGTAAATATCAGCGAGTTTTGCTGCCCAACATCCATTCATCCCTTTTCTGGAATCTACTATAGCAATTTTTCTCTGGAGAATTGCTGTCTCCCTAACTCCTTGTCTAATGTACTTCAGATGACACTGCTTTTTGCTCCAGGTGGCTCTAGCCTGACCAATCAGAGTACTGCATTTTCCTGGCCAGAGATTTGTTTCAAGGATGGATCCAATCAAAGCCCACAATATATCGTGAGACTTTGTGGAAACCACTGAGAGAGCTTTTCCACGGAGTTGATCCTGGAACCGCTGGTACGCACCTTGTTTGCACAGAAGAAGCCTGAGAATGAAGCCAGTGTGAGACAAGCAATGGAGAGAGAACAGAACATACACCATACCTGAATTAAGCCCTACTGCTTTTATTTTTTTTATTTTTTATTTTTTTTTGCGGTATGCGGGCCTCTCACTGTTGTGGCCTCCCCCGTTGCGGAGCACAGGCTCCGGACGCGCAGGCCCAGCGGCCATGGCTCACGGGCCCAGCCGCTCCGCGGCATATGGGATCCTCCCAGACCGGGGCACGAACCCGTATCCCCTGCATCGGCAGGCGGACTCTCAACCACTGCGCCACCTGGGAGGCCCCAGCCCTACTGCTTTTAAAAATTGCAAAAAAAAAAGTTTATAATACATCTTCTTTAAGCAGTTTTAGTTGGGTTTTTTGATACTTGCAATAGAAAAAGTCCTGACCTGTACACTAGGTGATAGAGAATTGGTTTCCTTGGCCCACGCGCCATGAGTAGAGCAGACTTAGTAGGCTTCCAAAGTACAGGTGACCCAGTAGAACTTAGTCTCCAAGGTCCACACTAGTGAGTTCCAAACCTTATTGATGACCAACAGACACAACAAAAATATCAGTGGAGCTCCTTACCAAGAAATTCTTGATCACTCTATCTGGTGAAATGGAGGATAGGCAGAAATGGATATTTTTCAAAAGCACCCGTATCATTTATCTATTGCAGCACCCCAAAACTTAATGGCTTAAAATAACAATACCTATTTGCTCACAGTTCTCAAGGGGCTGCTGACTTGGTTCTTCTCTTAGATTTGCTTGGGATCCTCATGTGGCTGCTGTCATGTGGCAACTCATCTCCTGTCTCAAGTGCTAGCAGTTGATGTTGGCTGAGGATTCTCCACCAATCTAGCTGCAACTTGTCCATATGGTGGCAGCAGATAAGAGAGAGAGAGAGAGAGAGAGAAACTGTAAGGTCTCTGAGGCCTAAACTCATGAGCACACAAGACCAATTCCATCCCATTCTATTGGTCAAAGCAAGTCACATGGCTAGCCAAAGTCAGGAACTGGGAAACTAATCTCCACCACCTAATAGGAGAAGCTGCAAAGAATATGTGGCCGTGTCTAATCTACCATAGTACCCAAGCTTCTTAAGCTTTAATGTACCAAATACCACAAACTTAATGGAGTAAAACAACACAGATTTAATATCTTACAATTCTGGAAGTCAGAAGTCCTAAAATCAATTTGTTGGCAGAGCTGTGTTCTTTCTGGAGGCGCTAGGGGAGAATCTGTTTCCTTACTTTTTTCAGCTTCTAGAAGCCACCTTCATTCCTTGTTTTGCAGCCCCCTCCTCAAGCTTTAAGACCAAAACCAAGCATCAGATCTCCCCACCTCCCCGACTTCTGCTTCCATTGTCACATCTTCTTCTCTGACCCTCCTGCCTCCCTCTTCCATTTTATAAAGACGCTTATGGTTACACTGGGCCCATCCTGATAATTTAAGATAATCTCCCGAATTTAAGATCCTTAATCACACTGCAAAGTCCCTTTCGCCATTTAAGGTGACATACTGACAGGTTCTGGAGATTAGGACACGGACATCTTTGGAGGATGATTATTCTGTTACCACATTTGGGAATCTTAGATCAAGGGAAACTGTCACATAATTCAAAGGATCCAGTGATCTAGTCTGGGTTACCCTGACAGGCTCTGCATGCTCAGGCAGCGTACAGGCAGTCAAAGGACTGGGCTCCATTTTTTTTTTTAATATTTATTTGTTTATTTAGCTGCACCAGGTCTTAGTTGTGACGCGTGGGATCTTCGTTGCCGCATGCAGGATCTTCATTGTGGTGTGCAGGATCTTTTAGTTGCAGCATGTGGGATCTAGTTCCCTGAACAGGGATTGAACCCAGGCCCCTGCATTGGGAGCATGGAGTCTTAACCACTGGACCACCAGGGAAGCCCCAGGACTGGGCTTTAGATTCAAGCAGACCAAGGTTTGAATTCCAGTTCACCACTGTCAACTGAAAAAAAGTACACAACGTGAGAGTGGTGATTAAGTTTTATTTGGGGCAAAATGAAGACTATATCCCAAGAGACAGCCTCTGAGATAACTCTGAGGAACTGCTCTGAAGAAGTAAGAGGGGAGGTCAGTATATATGTGATTTTGGTGAAGGAGGATACGTGCAATCAAGCACACATTTTGGTAGAGGGTTGCTGTTAGTCACAAGGAACAAATGTCTCCACTAATGATTTTAGTATTTTTCTACATACGAGAAGATGCAAGAAATGGGGCTCATGAAATCTTACCCTAAAAATATCTTTCTGAAGGCCTGTTCTGCCAGTTTTTCCCAGAGCACAGAATGCCTCATCCCTGATCTCTTCCCCGAACTCCTTTCAGGGTGTGTTGAAGGTCAGCCACTGCAGTGGCCAGTGACTTCATTCTTGTGGTGCCAGATGGCAAGTGACAACTTTTAGTTGGCAGTGCCCGATCACGGTCATAAATTCGACCATGGTTTGGGAGGCACTTCGTGACCATTTTGTCCCAGAGTGCTAAGACATTCCTGCGCCAGGTGAGGAATTTTTCGATAGGCAACTCAATGTGCTGTTACTGGACTAGGCCCTATTAAGAGTAGCCAAAGTCTCTGGACCACAAGACAGTCTCACTAGTCTGTTATGGTACAGGAAATGATTCCCTCTTGTTGCCTTTTCCCATATCTAGAGTTACACTATTATGGTCATTGATCTGATATAGAACTATGTATCTGGTCAAATGTTCCAAGTTCACCTAGTCATCATTTTATCAAAGTCTCAGTCACACATTTGATAATGCAAAAAACAACAATTTTAGGGCTTCCCTGGTGGCACAGTGGTTAAGAATCTGCCTGCCAATGCAGGGGACATGGGTTCGAGCCCTGGTCTGGGAAGATCCCCCATGCCACGGAGCAACTAAGCCTGTGCACCACAACTACTGAGCCTGCACTCAAGAGCCCGCTAGCCACAACTACTGAGCCCATGTGCCACAGCTTCTAAAGCCTGTGCACCTCAACAAGAGAAGCCACCGCAATGAGAAGCCTGTGCACCGCAACGAAGAGTAGCCCCCACTCGCCGCAACTAGAGAAAGCCTGCGAGCAGTGACAAAGACCCAACACAGCCAAAAATAAATAAATTAAATAAATAAATTTATTACAGAAAAGATTTTGTAAAACAGGCAAAATACAAATGATATAGCTAGTAGTATTAGTAAGGTTATAAATAAGAATTTAAGCTTAGAACTTCTATTAGGTGCAGCCCAGTATATCCCCAGGTCATCTGACTTAGCCTGTTCTATACCAGTTCTTATCTTTAAAGGAAATTATATATTGGTATTGTTTATAAGGCACCCGACCCAATTTCCTACTGTTATTAGCTGGTTATCCTTCGTATGATTTAATATACTAAAAGAGCCTTTAAACTTGAGCATAGCCTGGTGTTAGCCACATAGATACATACCAGAACTGTGTGAGGTTTCCTTGTCATAAACAGGAGGTTATGGTTTTTGACTGAGATTCTGCTTGGTGTTCTGACTGAGCTTGAGTGACCCTAAAAGAAAATTCATATTTATGGTCAGAGTCGGAGCAGGTATTATTAATTGGCCAGGTGAGGGATATCACCTAGTAATATCAATAGTGGCCTAAAGAGAACTATAATTTCTTTCTTCTAGAATAAATTTCCTAAGGGCTATCCAATTAGAGCCTTGGAGTGGAGAGATCCACCAAAGTAATCCAGAAGAACTGGATATAGGTAAATAGCCATAAAGCCAACAATTGGATTAACTTTAAATGCAGTATAAGATGGTGAAATACATTCGGTTCATAAGCAAAGTTGTGAGCAATTATCAGAGTAATTGGTAGACAGGCCTGGTCCAGCATCTTGGGTCAGATGTCTATTTCAGATGTCATCTTCTCATCCTAGTCTGGAAGTTTCTCCTCTGTTTGAGTCTTGTTTTAAGGTGATTTTAAGGTCAGCAATCCTCTCTCTAGGCCAGTCCAGTACAGGGACACTTTTGGAAACATTAATCCAAGAGTCAATTCCTTTCAGTTTCGCTGTGCATGAGCTAGTTAAGAGTACCTGATAAGGGTCTTTCCATCTAGGTTGAAGATAGTCCTTTAAATGATGTATTTTCCAGTATGCATAATCCCTGGCTACAGGTCATGAGGCATCTGATCTTCATCCAAAGATAGATTACTGAGATAAACTTCAGAAACAACTTAGAGTGTCCTTTTAATAATTCAATTAAACTTTACAATAATATAACATAATAGCAAGGAGCTGAATCGGAAGTGAGGCTTAAGCAGTAAATACAGACCTCAATTAACAAAACTAGAATTTGATATCCACTAAAACATAAATTTTTCTCTCTAAAATTACCCTCATTTTTACCAAATATAGACAAATTAAGATTAATTTGTTTGCATATTAAGTCTAATTTCAATAACCTTGGCCTGATTACTTAGGTAAGTGTAATTGATCATATAGGGTCTTTAATATTGGCCGTGGGGAGCTTTTCATTAGGAGTCTCGGACTGAAGTTTTCTTTAAAAAAGCCCTCTCAGGGACTTCCCTGGTGGTGCAGTGGTACGAAATCTGCCTTCCAATGCAGGGGACACGGGTTTGATCCCTGGTTGGGGAACTAAGATCCCACATGCCACAGGGCAACTGAGCCTGTGCACCAAAACTACTGAGCCTGAGCGCCACAACTAGAGAGAGAAAGCCCACGCACCACAACTAGAGAGAAGCCTGCGTGCTGCAACGAAGACCCAGCACATCCAAAAAAAAGTGAAGAAAATAAATAAATAAAATAAAGTAAATGAATATTAAAAAAAAAAAAGGCCTCAAGATCAAGGAAAGCAATGCCAAAGGCTTGTCACAGATTTTGCCTTACAGATTTGGGTGAATTACTCCCTTTTCAAGATCCCCACAATATCACCAGCCAGGAGGTTGCCTTCCTTATTTACCTGATAAGGCTACTGGGAACCTATGAGTTTCCAATTTCTGAAGGAATCAGGTAGACAGAAAAGATAAATGTTTCAATTCTGTTTACAGAGGTACAACTTACCAAATTGCTGTAAGTCATAACTAGCTTGAGGGAAGGGTCTGCTTATGTCTGGAAAACACAGATGAAAAGCCAGTAATGTTTTAGACAGAAACCATAAAAATTATAACCACATTCATCAGTTCACTCAGTCCTATGTAACTAATCGTTTCTGTTAATAGTTTCATGAAGCCATCCGGTTTTCCACTAGAATTTTTAAATTTCTTACCCAGTTCAGCAAAATGATCTAAAAGTTATCAGAAATCTGTACTTGTCCAAAAGTCCTTGCTATGAATCTTCTTGAAGAGGAAGCATTTTTGCAAAGGCATAAGTGTAAGACAATAATTGTCTATGAATGACAAAAGACTTAAGAAGGCACAGTTAAAGACCTGATTACAATGCTATTGACAAAGAAACTTGGTTACTGCTGTGACACTTTAGGATAATAACCAGAATTATGACGGATAAATTTTACCAGGACATACCAGATTTTTAGGAATTTTAGGTAATTTCTAGACTATGTATATTAATGATATTTACCCATGCAATACAACCTAAGAAGACTTATTACTCATTTGACAATAGTTCCCATGTAATTTAACATACCAAATGAACCTAATTAGTTTAATACCTCTCTTTGGGATGTTTCAGGGAGCCCTTTGAAGCTAGCTAGAGGTCAAAGTTAGCTAGAGGTCAAAGGAACATCTTTAGAATTTGATTTGGGAACTTTGTCAAAAAATATCTAAAAGGTTTTAAAACTCTTGGTCAAATAGGATCATAGGTCACTGTGAAACAATGCTTATCCACTTAACCAAAGTGACAAAAAGATTTCAAAGGCAATTACACACAGTTATAACATGTTACAAGTTAAAGGTAAAAGAAACTTTATAATCTGTTATCAAAAGTGGATCAATATTCTAAGAAAACTGAGTCATCTTAACAGAGAGAAAAGCCAAATTCAGGTTTTGCACCAGCTTATTTCTAAAATTCATTTACTCAATTAAATTTATTCTATACTTAGCCAATCCTGACCATGCACAGAACTCTTTTCTCAGGATTCCTTTTCCATAAACCTTCTGTAACTTTCTGTATCCATACTAGTTTGTCCCTTATTTTTTCCCATCCATAAACAACCAGCTCTAGAACAAAATTACTTTTTTTCCCTTAACAAAATGCAATTCCATTCCTCATACCTTCTTTTACTGAAGACACACATCCTACTTTGCTACTATATGCTGAAATGTTTCCTTTATTTTTTCTAGTAGCTTTAATTACATATTTAAATTAGAATTCACAACTCTTAAAACCTTACTTTCTAGTGAAGACTAAGAAGTATGCAATTATGAACTGTTGTTTACATTTTCATTCTGTAGATTGGCAAACATAAATACCAGTAATAATTTCTAAAAAACATGTTTTTTTATAGAAAATATCTCAGTGTGGCCCCAGACATGTTTATGAATAGTCCTTAATGCCTTTAGTTTCCCTGTAAAAGGAGGCCAGTGTTCAGTACCTAAGGTTTCATTATCTTATTTTATTTGGGAATGACCTAGTCATTCAATAAACTTCCATCATTTAGCTTAATTTAGTACATCTCTAAACTTTAAAGTTGCCAAGTATCTGGAGAGAATATTTTTAAGTAGATATTCCTAAAACAATTTTCCTAAAGAGTTCACCCAAAACCTCTTTTCTCATTTATATTTAATTTAGTAATAAAACATTTCATTATACCAAGTTATTTTTCTTGTGGACAAATTTGCAACAGATATAATAAGATCTTATTTGACTTTTATTAAACCTAGGTACAATAAAAGTATACTTAATGTTGATGACTCTAAGACATGTCTGTATTAATTAAATCTACAGACAAACCTTAATACCAGGTATTAATTTAATGCTGAATATTTCCCAGTTCACATGAACTTGAAATTCATTCTGGATAGTTTCCTTTTTTATTTCTGAGAATTTTTATAAATGCTTAATTTACTTTAAGCCAATTAAGTAGAGCTCATTTACAAGTTAATTTTGATAATACCATCCAAAGGTAAAGACATATGTGCACACATGGACATATAGACAGACACAATCAGAGATCTCATCGTTTTATTTTAAAACTTAGTCATGAATCGGGTGTTACAATATAAAACTCACTACTTTGTAACAGTTAGAATAAGTCAAATTTCAAAAGGCCTCTTTCCTCCCTGTTTTTCTCCTCAGTCTCTGGAATTAGAGATGGTCTAGATAACTGTTCCTGAGAGCCCTGATCTCAAGGCACAGGGAGAGAAAAGCATGTTCTCCTAGAAGGACCTGTTCCCTCAAGGGTCAGAATTCTGAAACGATGTTTTATTAAGCCAGCTTTCTCTAACAACTGCATACAAAATAAAAGAGCCCATAGTGGCTATTTTCTGGGCAAAGTTTCCCTTTAATTCCAAATAAGTAAGTACTTGTAAATATAAGTTTTGTACATACATAAACCTGGCAGGGGTGTTAGTCAGAGGCTGGCTTTCTGATGCTCCTCATGTCTCTGTTTGAGAGGCTCTCTATCCCATTTTAAAGTTGAATTTGTCAGGGGTAAAACTTACTAATGAAATTGTGTGATGGGCCAGTGTGCGGCTTGTGAGCTTAACTCCTCCAGGCATCACCCTAGAGTCGTTTCAGCCCTCTTATGTGGCTCAGTTTCACCCTTCAGTGGTCTAAGACCACTGTGAGTGCTCGGATCACTGAATGGCCAATTCTTATACATGATTCCTGGATGAGCAAGTCTTTTAATTAATGTGTGGATTGCCCTGTGGGACCATTGCACGGTATGAGGACTCTGCCTCCACCACTCCCATACATATCTCAGTTGCCTGAGAAAGCTCTAACTGACCAGGAGGAGTCTTGTCCCTCTTCTTTGGAGCAAAGCTCTCATGTAACATCTTCACTTTTATCCTGACAAATTCTATGAAGGCAGCCAAACTGAGGAAAAGAGTCAGATCAGCTTCTTACCAAACTACTCAGCCCAGACCGCTCAGTGTCTTTAAACTGAGCAAACCCCATTGTTTTTCAGCCAGCCCACCCCCGCACACCCCGGAAAGTTTCAACCGGGGGCCAGGTACCTGTTATACACTGCCAAATAAAACTCAGGATCATCAACCAATACAGGAGATCCAAGAACCAGGATAGACTCACCCAAATTCGTCTGGACTCTCCAAGGAGGTGGATGGACACAAGAGGTCTCTGATACTATCAATGTTCCAGTTTCTCCCAGAGTTCAGGTAAAGGAGAGTAGTCTGCTCTGCGTCCCTTCATGGTCGCCAAAACTGTCGACTGGAAAAATATGCACAACATGAGAGTTGTGAGTTAAGTTTTATTTGGGGCGAATGAGGACTATAGCCCAGAAGACAGCCTCTCAGATAACTCTGATAAACTGCTCTGAAGAGGTAAGGGTGGAAGTCAGTATATATGTGATTAGGGTGAAGAGGGATACATGCAGTCAAGCACACATTTTGGCAGAAGGTTGTTGCTACTCATGAGGAGCAGATGTCTCCATTTATGATTTTAGTGATTCTCTAGATATGAGAAGATGCAAGAAACTGGGCTCATAAAACCTTCTGAAAATATCCAACTATCTGAAGGCCTGTTCTGCCAATGTTTCCCAGAGCACAGAAGGCCTCATTCCTGATCTCTACTCTAAACTCCTTTCAGGGTGTGTTGAAGGTCAGCAACTGCAGTGGCTTGAGACTTCATTTTTGTAGTGCCCAATGGCAAGTGACAATTTTTAGTTGGAACCACACGCCAGCTGGGTGAACTTGGACAAGTTGGTAATCTTTGAGAATGTTTTCTGAATTGTAAAATAGGGATAATACCTATCTCACAGGACTGTTATAAGTTTTAAATGAGAAAATATATGTAAAGCACTTCTGATGGTACCTGGAACATAATAGACTTAATAAATGGTAATTAGGGATTTCCCTAGTGGTCCAGTGGGTAAGACTCTGCGCTCCCAATGCAGGGGGCTGGCTTCTATTCCTGGTCAGGGAACTAGACCCTGCATGCATGCTGCAACTAAAAGTCTGCATGCCGTAACTAAAGATCCCACATGCCTCAACGAAGATCCTGCGTGCCGCAGCAAAGACCCAGTGCAGCCAAAATAAATAAATGAATATATTTTTTAAAAACGGTAATTATATTAGAAAGAGTCCTGGTTAGGTTTTCAAACTTCAGAAACATACTTTCACATTGCCCCTCAGGTCTGTCGCTGGAACTGGTCATGTTGACTTGGGAAGAGTTAGAAGAGGTGACAGATATTTTGGGAAAAGACGAGTCTTTCTGGGGTTAGGGATTAATAAGGACAAACTTCAGGATTTAGGAGACATAGAACCAAGTGTCTACAGTGTTGGAAGAAGCATCGGGACTTTATTTGTTGCTGTTGTTGTTGTTTTCAAGATCCTGAAGCATTAATGGGGCAACTTTCAAAGCTTGGGGAAGAGAGAGAGAGGGAAGAAGTACAGGAAGTGAAACCTTGCAGGACCCTGTGGGGCCCTCCAAGGCATAAATCCTTTCCATGTCCCCTGTTTCTTCTCTGTAGGAAATAGTCTTCATTCAGCCTCCTTGACCTTTCCTGAGTTCCAAAGGGTAGATTCAAACAGTTGCTTATCAGGGAAGGGAGGGATTGCAGAAAGAAAGGAGGAGCAATCAGGAAACAGTAGTGCAGCATGGGGCAGGTTCCTGGTTCCTCTTCAAGGAATATACATAACAATATATGTTTGAGTTCTTCTGCAGGAACTAGGGCCCCCTCCCAGGTGGAGGATGGTAACTTCAGGCTAAGCACTAGATTCTGGGAACACCACCCTCTTACCTCACCACCAACCAATCAGAAGTCTGTCCAAGGTAGAAGATAATGAAGACTCTGACCCCCTCCCCAAATGATTCTCCTTTTGAAAACTTTCATGGTCCAGCAGAATCTCTGGAGTTGGTTTTTGGACACAAGTCTGCCTTCTCCCCAGGTTGCCAGCCTCCTGAATAAAGCAACCTTTCCTTTCCAAGCAACACTTGCCTCTCAAGTATGGGTTTTTGAGTGGTGAACAGCTGAACCTGAGTTTGGTAGCAGAAGTCCATGAGGTTCAGAAGAGAGACAGCTTTCTGAAACTTCAGAAAAATGACATGGTTTTAGTGTTTCAGTGAGTTAAATCTCTGTTTCTGAAAATAGCTATACATGTTTCTGGAGCTCAGGTGAACTTGAGGTCGACATAGCTTGAGGAAAATGGTGAGTTTCATAGGTTCTCTATAAATGATTTTTTTTAAGTGCATTCCAATTTTGTGATTAATATGGTATACTATGCATTATGGCACATCATGCTGCAAAGAATAATTTATAGTTATTGAAAAGAATTTAAACTTAACCCACCAACAGGTGTTTCATCACAAAATTCCAGGTGCATGTGGCCATAGGAATATTTTCTTCATCTTTACATTTGAAACTGTTATAATCACATTCTGAATGTTCTGATGATTTTTGAAGAGGCTGGAATAGTTCCATTTTTCTTGCTTATTTTTTAGGGGTTCCTTATTTTGCAGATATATTAGAACTGGCTTCAACAAGCAAGCAGGTATCTTACAGGATATTTGGCTAATCCACGATAGGTAAATCTGGCTTTAGCTGCACTGAGAGAGACAATGGAAATTTTGAACTACTCTTGAGTGGGGCTAGGGAGCATAAGCAGATAGGGTAGGGGATCCTTGGAGAAAAAGAACCAGGCATGGCTTTCTTGACAGAAGCCATTTTGTTGTCTAAGCCTGGCCACAATGCTTGCCCTTGCACAGGTCTCAGTAATTAATGATCTTAAGGGAAGAAAAGAATGCAGAAACATTACCTGTTATTAGGCAAGAGAAGTTCTAAAGAGTCCCAGTTCTCTTTCAATGGCAAAGATTAGCCTGAAGTGCTCAGCTACCAGATCAACTGGAACCTAAGGGATAATGATGTTGACGTTTTATGAACTTCATGACTTCAATCAACTGAAGCTTGAGCTCTGTCAATCATGAATATGCTTAAAACTTCTCCAGTTTGACAGTTCTGGGAGACACTGTTTTGGGAAAGATCCTCAGGGTTCTCCTTACTTGCTGCAAGTAATAAATCCTTCCTTCTCTCACTCTTTGATTTCATTGCATCTTTTGGCTCAACACCCACCAAGAGGCAAACCCAGTTTCTTGGTAACGGGAAGGGAAGAAAGGGTGTAAATGATGTAGAAGCTGCTCAGGAGCTGGAGCGCACAGGGCAGCAGTTCAGCTGGGGTGTGGGGGCTCCTGCTAGAGCCCTCATTGGGCTTTAATCCAGCCACACTGTTATGAAACAGGGGCTCTTTGAAGAAATTACTTGGGTCACTAAGGTCGGAGACTCATGAAGTGCCAGCATCCTCGTGTAATCCTCCCTCCCGTGACCTTGGGATCAATAGCCTAAAGACAAAGGAGGCCTCTGTGCTTCCTATCTCAGGGGCAGGAAGGGGAGCAGAATGCTTCAAGGTGGCTTACATAGCTATGTCTTAAAGCAGACTTGGAGAGAGCAGTGATTCAGAAGGAGGTAAGAAAACTTGGGGGGGGGGCAAGTCCTATCGAAACGTTTAGTGCAGTAAAGTGGTCTGAGGGGTCCACATAAGTACTAAGAACAATGATTATTTAATACAATTTTGCAACCTTAGAGCTGGAAAGGACCTCAGCAACAATCTAGTCCAAACCTTTCGCTGCCATGGAACTCTTCCTTCAAACAAAATCTTCCATAGGAGTCTAAATACAAACCCACATGAAGGCAGGATTGTTCTGGTTGGGGAAGGGTGGGGGAGGGGCTGGGCGAGGTTAGGAAAAAAAAGCTTATTCATAAGATTAGAAAAAAATTTTAAATCATCATGGAAGAAAATCTTTGAATTTATATTTTTATCATAGGCTAAAGAAAACATTGATTGTAAAGTTCCCCAAACGGACACATTAGTAATTTATAAAGTGAAGAGCCTTTGGATTTTAAGGGCATTTTTACTAAAGACATGAGAACAGGGACTCTGACTTTTAGTCTCACGGAAATGAGCCTTGGATGCAAATGTTCAGGTTTCTGGACTATGCTCTGCAGGCTTGGGGCAATGAGTCCCCAAGCCCCACCCCACCAGGTGGCGCCCGTGTTCGGCATTTCCATAACGTTTAGTTCTCTCCTCAAGGGTCAGACAGCCTGCCTCGTGTTTCGTAGGTTTAGATAATCCGACTGGCTGTTACGCTCAAGAAAACAACACTTGTGTTCTTCTGTTTTAACCTCCTTCCCTTTCACTTTCGTTCCAACTATCCAAATCCGCTTACCCTTGGTGTTGCCGAGGCATCTTAACTTTTCAGAAAAGCAAAGGGAAAACCCCCACCCATTCCAAGGAAGAAGACAGGAAGAGCCTTCTTTCCAGGGGGTCTGGTGCAGCAGGACGAAGGCTGGGAATTTGGAGACATTTAGTTCAGGCTTTGCCAACCACAGATCTCCTCTGGCCTCACTTTCCTCATCCTTAAAATGGCTCTGAGCCCTACCATCCGTGGCATCCCATTGCAGGGGAGTCAGACATACCTCAGCTTAAATTCCGGATCCTAGTTAAATCTATATAAAAGAGGGATGTCATCTAGTATGGTTACCGAGGTTAAATGAAAAGATTCGTGGCGCCGGTGGTGTCACAAAATGGGTTTATTATTATTGGTTTCCTCTGTTAACTCATTACCCTCCGGAGGGACGCCCCTCAGTGGAGAAGTCTGAGAAAATTACCCATGTCTTTCGTTCTCATTTTATTCATATTCAAGGGAGGTTTTAGAACTCTAGGCTGCAACTTGCTAAGAGATAGCTAGCTGACCGTGAGGTGCCGGCTGCCACTTCTGAGGCAGAAATCGGGGGCTGCTATTTCACAAACCCTCCATCAGGGCCCTTCTACCTCCCCAGCCGCGGCCCTCAGGCCTCGGCCAGCGACCAGAGAACCTCAGGCGGCGGGTTCCCAGCCTCCCGCCTCCCACCTTCCAGGGCCAGCGAGAGCTTCCGAGACACGCGCCGCTCAGTGGGGAGTGGCCTCGGCCCCGCCCCTGTGCGTGGCCACATTGTTGCGCCGAGGCGTTTCAAGGGGCGTGTCGCGGTTGCTAGGCGACCACACCGCTCCCCTTCCCGCCCCTGCTGCTCCTCTGGCAGTTGTCGACCCCAGCCAGTCCCGAGCGGACGCGCTGGGAGGTGCACTGTGTGGAAGAGAGGTACCGAGGAAACGTCGCGGCCCGGGAGGCAGCCGCCCCAGCTCAGGTGGACGCTGCTCGCCTGACCGTCCAAACGCCGCCCCTCCCTCCGGGGGGTCCGGAGCTAATGGATGGGAGGCACAGCTCGCGGGCCCGGGCGGAAAGATGCGGGGCCGCCAGGAGACGGACTGCCGCCCCAGCCGCGGAGGTAACGGCGCCGGGGGATAACGCGCTGGGGCTCCCGAAGGAGCCGCTGCAGCTGGCAGGCGAGGTCGGGGGGCGTGGATGGACTGGGCTGGAGGTTGAGCGAGCCCCCAAGCAGTAAGGACGAGGGAAGGGGTCTGACTCCCTCTCCGGGACTGGCCCACCCTCTTCCTCTCCATCAGCTCCCCTGCCCCCAGCCCAGCGCGGGAGTGGGCTAGAAAGGAGTTAGGCAAAGAAGAATTCCCACCCTGGGGATTATTTCTGAAGTCCTACATCGGGGGTATATGGTAGGAACTCTGAGAAGCTGGGATGTTTTTGGTGGGGCTTTTTAGCAAACTGGGGGACACAGGGAGCAATACCTTTTCCAATAAGCCCTGTTGCTCAGAGCAGATAACCAAGGGCTTTGCCGTGAGGGGTGTAGGTGAGGGGCTCTGCCGAGTAGGACTTTTTGTGGATCGTGTTTTGAGAGATTCTCCACCTTTCATAGGATTTTACACCTTAATGGAGAGTAGGGACCACCTGCCCACTTCATTTGCATGGAGACTACCTTTGGGTAATTTCCTTTGGCTATTTATAGGAAATCTTGTAGGTCTTCAGTCTGTCTTCTTTGTAAATGTGGACGTCTGTCCCATTTTGTTTGTTTTATTCGTGCTGTTGGCAAAGAATCAGTCACATCCAGAATTTTTGGTTCTTGTCAATGAAGCAGTTCCCGTTAAAGGTATAATTTTATCAGAATGTAAGCATGTTTTTTAAAAAGAGAACATTCCAAAAATATTTGTAGTGGGTTTTCTGTTTGGTTTTTGTTTTTCGTTTTTTTTCTCTTTGTACTCCTATAACACATCGATTAAGAAAACTCTGGAATTTTACAAAACAGTTTTTATAAGCCACTAAAATATTCCAGCATAGTTTTAAAGATTAAAAAAAATTCTTCCCTTGCAGCTGGCTCATTATCATTGTATTCATAGTATATCATGTAAAAATGATACAATGAAATGCTGATGTGTGTTACTGGGAAATCCATGTTCTTGGTGGCAGATGAAATACATTATTCAGCGCCATCCTGTGGATTAAATAAATCCTCTCCGTCTTTTGTGTTCCCTTACAGCGGTGGAGGGAGGCACAGCGTTAAAGAGCAGAGAAAAATTATCATTTGGCATTTAGCTTCCACCATCCACCCGAAAATTAAGTGGGTAAAGATGTGAAATCCAGTACGTTTTGTAATTTAGAGAATCCCTATAGTATTTGCTGTAGAATTCACTGTAGTTTTCTACAAGTTAGATAGATGTTAAGTAGGAAAATAAATAAATAAATATAGAGAAAGCCCTAAGAAGGCCTTTTATTTCTTGCTTGTGAGACCCAGAAGTGCGTAGACTGGAACTATTCTTCCCTTTACAACATGTGGCCAACGGCTCAGAGAGGAAGGTAGAGTAGCCAGTGGTAGAGCTGAGATTAGAATCCAAGTCTCCGACTTGAAAATACAGTTCTCTGTCTTGTTTGTTTGTTCTGGTTAGCTTTTAGGCTTCAGATTTCAACTAGCCTTCGTTTTCAAGTAGTAAGTTAAATGAGATTCTTTTGATGGTCCCTATTGTTAACAACATTCAGAAAGTAAGACGTATTTTAACAATTTCAAACTATAAACCTAGAAATGCTGTTATCTTTAAAAATAAAAAAAGGAGGAAAAGTTGGGTTTCCTCCCTTCCTCTGCCAAATACCCCTGTGGTGTGTATTCAGTGCCAAAATGCAGTGTGGACATTTGTTTGTATTAATTATTCTTTGTAGCAGATATGAAGCAGTTAAAGGGTGTTTTGGAAATACAAATTTATATACTTCAGTTACTGACAGATTTTATCTGTAATCCTTTCAACTAGATTGGATGATTTTGTCTATGATAGTGTCGTGATAATAGATGAAACCAAAGGCTCACCCTGTTCAAATGCACTCTGCAATCCTTCTGAACCACCTCTACCCAGAAGACTAAATGTAAGTAAATGAAGTAATTCTTTGAGCTCTAATGGGCCTGGAAAGGAGGAAGTGCTACTTTAAATGGTCAAGGTACAGGTACATGTCACTGGTAACCCAGGCTCTTTTCTATTCACTTTTGGTTTCTCTTGACTTTGAAATAACAATTTCTGTGGTCCAAGTTCAGCTTTTCAGAATGATTTTGATTTGGAGCCCACCTATTCCTTTCAATCACTGGGGTAAATAGGGAAAAAAACAACATGCTACTTTTATCTAGATAGTGTTTGTTTGTTTGTTTGTTTTTTTGCGGTATGCGGGCCTCTCACCGTTGTGGCCGTTGTGGCCGTTGTGGCCTCTCCCGTTGCGGAGCACAGGCTCCGGACGCGCAGGCTCAGCGGCCATGGCTGACGGGCCCAGCCACTCCGCTGCATGTGGGATCTTCCCGGACCGGGACACGAACCCGTGTCCCCTGCATTGGCAGGCGGACTCTCAACCACTGCGCCACCAGGGAAGCCCTTGATAGTGGTTATTTTTTTTTCATAGAATGATATGTACAGTATATTATGATGGCTCATTTTAACAAGAACAAGAAACAGAAAATACCTCTGAACTTACAGATCTGCAGATTTTTCCTGCACGGTAGAAATGCAGTCCTAGCTTATTAGTATGCTTAAGAGAACCATTTTATAGATCATAAATGAAACTTGAGCAATACATTTTGGTTTCGATGCATTTAATCATTTTGGAGCTTGCAGACATTTAGCTTTTGACACCGTTTTATGTTTAAGAGAATAAATTAATTCCCATTCCCTCGGCACTCATAGAGAGGTAGGGAGAGCAGGGTTTTGGACAAGTTCCATGACAGGGAGAATCTATCCTGTGACTTTAAAATTTGCTGCATATATCATCAACGAACAAACTGAATAATTGAGTAGACTAATTTATCAATAGTTCTCCTTCATATTTCTGTTTAAGACCTAAAATTATTTCTATGTAAAACACTGCTTGCATTTTTCATAGTCCTTCCCAACGGTTTGTCAGCTTTTGCCATTAAAAATCAACCCCTTCACTACTTTCAAGGCTAATAATATTACAAGATACGGGCTACATATATTTGGAAGGCTGGTCACCCTATTTTTAATCTCCTTTCCAAAGTGCAGTAAGTTTCCATTCTCCACAAGCTTATTGTTTTTAATATGTAAAAACCTCTAAGAGCTCCAGAACCACCTATATACTCGTGTGTTGACTATCAGATTTCGTGGTTACTTGCTGACAATTAGCACATCTCTCTGGGAAACTTTTACAGTCCGTCATCATGTGACTTAAAGTCCATTTTAACTTTACTTCAGTTGGCCAGTGCTAATCACCATATAGTAGGGCAATTAAATTGTATGTTTCAGGATCAAAATGAATTTTTTTTACTGTGTGGTATTCAGAGTAACACAGCTTGCAAAACACAAGATTTTAGATTCTAAAACAATGCTGTCTTTGCAAATTTTGCTGAAAAAAGTGCTTTTGACCTCTTAGTAACACTGATAGTTCATTATGCCATGACTCCATTGCGAGACGCTATTGCTCATTTCACAAAGTGCTTTGGCTTCCTTGTTTATCCAAGATGCCCTTACATTCTTGTTGTAAACTATAAATCATCTGCTCATAGGCTTTTATTGGGTTAGCTTTGTGTTGCAGAGATTTAGGGTCGAGAATGAGGGAGGGGGTGGTGTTTTATATCTGGACGAGAAGGATGTTCCTTTTCTGAATTTCTCAACAAGATCTTTAAGACTTGATTAACGCAGTTGAAGATTCTATTTGAAATGTCAAGAGTGCTCCAAATTGATCAGCTCGGTGCTTTGTGACCACCTAGAGGGGTGGGATAGGGAGGATGGGAGACGCAAGAGGGAGGAGATATGGGGACATATGTATATGTATGGCTGATTCGCTTTGTTATAAAGCAGAAACTAACACACCATTGTAAAGCAATTATACTCCAATACAGGGGTGTTAAAAAAAAAAAAAAGAGCGCTCCGAATTAACAATGTACATGAAGCATTCTTAAATAAAACAGGATTAATCTGGCATTATTTGTCTCTCTGGATATAATTACATAGTTAAAATATTTGAAGTCGATAGCAGACATTGGTCAGTTATTGTGATTATCACCCTAGACTAGAAATATATAGTGTTTTGTAACTACTTTAACATGTGTGAAAATTCTAGATTCTCCTAGAACGGAAGGAAGATTTTATTTATAGCACAGCAGACTTGATACATAATTGATTCAGAGCAGTATTTGAGTTATTACAGGAAAGGAAAGAAAGCTAAGGTGAGAACCCCTCCCTGTGTGGAAAAATTTCTTTCTGGAATTCTTCAGATTCATTGGAGGTTCAAACCTTGACAGTCCTCAGGGGACTAGACCTGAAGTGTCTTGTTCTGTTCTGGAAGGCACACTTGCAGAGAGATATAACGTGCAGCCCATAACGTGTTGAGAACGTGAATAGGATATAGTAAGGCAGCCTGACCCAGGCTGTGTGAGGTGGAGGATGTGATGGGGATGATGAGCCTCGAGAAAAAATGGTGAAGGCAGGACAGCCCCTTTTAGGTATCTGAAGGGCTTTAACATGGAAATTTGGACACTCCTGTGTAGTTCCGGAGGGCAAAATAAGACTTAATTTGCAGAGAGAGAGATTTAGGCTCACTTTAAGGAAAAACCATGAGTCAGGAAATCCAAATGACATCCTTAATCTTATTGTAATAGTTCTGTGGAAGTTAAATTTCTGTTCTTATTAACAGTCTGTACCTGAGACCCTCTCTTTACCACAAACAGAAATGAATACCTCCAGAGCCAGCACAGCCTTACAAGTAGGTAGAGTAGGTGAAATGCCCAGGGGTGGACCCTGGACCACAAATACCTTTCCTACCAGCTTGTCATTGATGACCGCGGGTCCTAGAGAGTCATTCCCTTGTGTTAAGGCATTGATCTTTTTAAAGGTCAAATATGTCTGGAGAGATAACCCATTAAATTGCATGGCAAGTTGAAAGGAGGTTTTATGTGGGGGAGAAAGTGGGTGAGGTGTTTCCATGCATCCTAAGGGAAGGCTGATTGTGCAGGCCTTCACGGAGCAGAAGGCATAGTTAATGCCAGATGTCTGGTGGAGGGAGTCTGGAACTGCAGAGGAAGGCACCACAGAGAGAAAAGAGAAGCTGAAAGGGGATAGGGAGGGTGTATTGGAGTTTAAACAATATATTGAGAATTTTGCCTAACTGTTACCAGTGTTTTTAACATGTTTTATAGTTTCTGAGGGTCTTTCACATATATTATTAATTATAATTTGATTCACACAACATCCTGCAAGGAGGTATTATTATCCACATTTTAAAGATAAAGAAATTGAGGCTAAGAAACTGGGCTAAAGGTTAAGCCTACCCTGGGACCTACAGTTTTTGAGCAGTGTAGCCAGGACCCCAACCTAGGCCTTCTGACTTCACATTTCTTCAGAATGTGTCCCCAGGATTTTAGCAGTAAATATTTAGATGCATTTAGGTTAGGTAGTAAAAATTTAAGGAAAACTGGTTTAGATGCATGCAAATATTTGGTTTTGTTATGTAAATCTACCTAAAACCAAATAATTATAATTCCCTAGTTCAGCCAAACCTATCTCCTAATAGATTGTAGTGCCTTGAGGTAACCTGTTTTTTGGCACTTTTATAATTGTGAACAATTAGTGCTCATGTGAATGTTAGATGGATGGATGAGGCCTTTTTTTTCCATCCCTAAAAACAGGAATGGTTATTTGACTTAATTGCTGATAAACAAAATGTTGCATTATATTTACATCTTAGCAAGGTATTTAGGTTCTGTCTGCCAGCCTGTGTTTTATTTTCTTGACTAGTGATAGTTCTCTATTTTGGTATCAGAGACCTCTCCTGGTCCGTATCTTGCCTCTTTATTGAGAAACTCAATGCCAAAGTATGGCTACCGTTGTACTGGCTGCTTTGCTTATATGTAAGATGGTGCAGTGCCTCATTTTTGTAACTGTAGTACTATATAAATGTTTAAATTGATTAAATGACCTAAAAGAAGCAGGCAGGAACTAATGTCGTGCTTTTATAACTAAATTAGGGGCTGTCTAAAGTATGCCAACACTTAATTTTTTTTTCATCCCTTTTTTGTTTTTTATATTTACATCTTTTATATTTTTATTTATATAGGTGATGGGTCAGGTGTTGTTTGCTTAGGTTATATTAAAATTCTCTTTTTTAAATGGTTGGCCACTTTGGATCATTACCTTATAATTTGCGTTATATTTTAAGAGATCATAAAGATAGCTCAGAGCTTCTCTGGAATTATCTACCCCTGATCGTAGAGGCTCTCAATCATACAGATCGGGGGTAAAGTTCTTCAGGGTCTGTTAAGAAAACAGTTGTTCTTTGAAGTATCCCAGACTTTTTCTTTTAAACAACAGATGTAGCACTTTTTTTCTTCTTTCCTTCTAGCACATTCTTATATTTTTCTTAGTATTCTTTTTAGCGTTTGGCTTTTTCATTGTCTTTCCCTCCATCGAGTTTCAAAGAATCTTATTTCATTTCAGAGGTATTTAATAAGTAGAGTTTTCTTCTGTGGGTTATTGTTCCTTGCAGGAAAAGGTGATGCCAAATCAAGTAAAAAGAGTTGTATGCCTTTGTCACGTAGGCGTTTGCTGAGGGAGACTAGTGTATGTGTCTATGAGCAAGGGAAGGAGAGAGAAAGGAGACTCTTTGTCTTTAGGAGAGTTTTACAAGCAGCACCCTGGGGCCTTAGATTCTCACTGCTATTCATCAGATACATAAAGAATTGGCCTTGGTGATCTCAAGAGTTCTCTCTGGATTAGAAATTTTGTGATTCAATGAACTGAGATAGGAAGATGCGATCATTTATTTGGGGACCCAGGAGTAGATGATGAGGCCTTGGTTGATTCCAGGCCAAGGTCAACATTCAGCCCTACTGGAGAATAGTACAGGCACTAGGAGAAGCTGGTACCAGGTTATGTTAATGTTCTGGACCAAGATTCAGAAGACCTGGGGATCACATCCTGCCTCTGTCCCTGTATCATTTACAGAACACTTTAATATGTATTCATTTGCTCCTGGTACATGCCCTTAAGATTTGGGAAGATACCTGAAACAGTTTGTGAACAATATAGGACAGTATATATATAACAAGGGCCAGATTACGTGGTAGACTCGAAAAGCTGCAGCTAAGATGTGAGTGGAGCCATAGTTAGTATGGGCTTGGAGTAGTTCTAAGTGGAAGAGGGAGGACTAGCATTGGGCTATGAAAGAGCGTAGGATTTGAGTGGATGGGGTGAAAAGATTCTCGGTAGGAAGACATACCAGTTAGAAGGAATCTAGCATGTTTCGGGTATGGTAAGATGACCGTCTTGTTTTGAACAAAGGGAGGCCTATGTAGTGGGGCTGGGGTGGCCACAGCAGTCAGGGAACCTAAGGATTAACATAACACGAGTTTCTAGAGACTCCTGCTTTTCTTATCTCACTTTTGGGCCTTTTAACTACACAACTGGCATGTTTTGTTGTTTTGTTCAGTCAGGGGGATGATTCTTTCGTTCTTCCACCGTTTTTAGTGACTTTAACATAGATTCACTTCTCTTTGCCGTAGATCACCACTGAGCATTTAACAAGAGATCCTACTCAGTGCTTCCTGAATGGAGGTGAGATGAAGGTAGAACAACTATTTCAAGAATCTGGCAACAGAAGATCTGATACTTTTCAGTCAGATGGCATCAACGACTCTGAAAAATGCTCTCCTACAGTTTCTCAGGGTAAAAGTTCAGATCGTGTGAATACAGTAAAATCCAGCAGTTCATCCAAAGCATCCAAAGTGTTGCCTCTGACTCCAGAACAAGCACTGAAGCAGTATAAACACCACCTCACTGCTTATGAGAAGCTGGAAATCATCAATTATCCAGAAATTTACTTTGTGGGTCCAAATGCCAAAAAAAGACATGGAGTTATCGGTGGTCCCAATAATGGGGGTTATGATGATGCAGATGGGGCCTACATTCACGTGCCTCGAGACCATCTAGCTTATCGATATGAGGTGCTGAAAATTATTGGCAAGGGCAGTTTTGGGCAGGTAGCCCGGGTCTATGATCACAAACTTCGACAGTACGTGGCCCTGAAGATGGTACGCAATGAAAAGCACCTCCATCGCCAAGCAGCCGAGGAGATCCGGATTTTGGAGCATCTTAAAAAGCGGGATAAAACCGGTAGCATGAACGTTATCCATATGCTGGAAAGTTTCACGTTCCGGAACCATGTTTGCATGGCCTTTGAGTTACTGAGCGTAGACCTTTATGAGCTCATGAAAAAAAACAAGTTCCAGGGTTTTAGTATCCAGTTGGTTCGCAAGTTTGCTCAATCCATCTTGCAATCCTTGGATGCTCTCCACAGAAACAAGATCATTCACTGTGACCTGAAGCCAGAAAACATTCTCCTGAAACACTATGGGCACAGTGCGACTAAGGTCATTGACTTTGGGTCCAGCTGTTTTGAGTACCGGAAGCTTGACACCTATATCCAGTCTCGGTTCTACAGAGCTCCAGAGATCATCTTAGGAAGCCGCTACAGCACGTCCATTGACATGTGGAGTTTTGGCTGCATCCTTGCAGAACTTTTAACAGGACATCCTCTCTTCCCTGGAGAGGATGAAGGAGACCAGCTGGCCTGTATGATGGAGCTTCTAGGGATGCCACCACCAAAACTCCTGGAGCAATCCAAACGTGCCAAGTACTTTATTAACTCCAGGGGCCTACCTCGCTACTGTTTTGTGACCAGTCGGGCAGATGGGAGGGTTGTGTTTGTGGGAGGTCGTTCACGGAGGGGTAAGAAGCGGGGTCCCCCAGGCAGCAAAGACTGGCGGACAGCACTGAAGGGGTGTGATGATTACTTCTTCATAGACTTTTTGAAAAGGTGTCTTACCTGGGACCCCTCTGCCCGCCTGACCCCAGCTCAAGCACTAAGACACCCTTGGATTAGCAAGTCTGTGCCCAGACCTCTCACCACTGAAAAGGTGTCAGGCAAAAGGGTAGTAAACCCTGCAAATGCTTTCCAGGGCCTGGGTTGCAAGCTGCCTCCAATTGTACGAATAGCCAATAAGCTTAAAGCTAACTTAATGTCAGAAACCAGTGGTGGTATACCTCTGTGCACTGTATTGCCAAAACTGATTAGCTAATGGACAGCTGGTGTGCTCAGAGATGATATGTAGGTATTTTTAATCATCTTGCAAACCTGAAAATGGAAAAAAAGAAACAACACCAAGCCCATTAATGGATATGTTTTTGGTAGACTAGATATCTTTTTTTAACAAGGCAAAGCATTTTTATATGACTGTAAAAGAACTCTTGAAGGGCTAATTACCTAACCAGCTTGTATTGGCCATCCTGGGATACATAGTAAAAGACTTTTTATAAGTCAGTGCATCTTTTGTTATTATTGTCAGGTGTTCACCAACCTGTGTATTATTCTGTGGGTTTAAATCCTTTTCTCTCAAGGTAGACGATATACCAGAAAGTATATCCTGAACGTTCACTTCTAGTCTCCCTCGGCATCTGTTCCAGAGGCTTAATTTGGGACATGGCCGTAGTTATAGATGAGACTGAAAACTAGATCTGCCGCGCACTCCAGACCCCACATGTGTATAGGATGCCTTAAAGAAGCTCACATGTAGAGGAAGAGAATTACATTAAAACCCCTTGTTTAAAAAACAGAGCAAAATCCTCAAAAAGAAAGAAGTTCAGACTTGAGGTGAAAATCAATAAGCAAATCTCCTGACATGATAATATTTACTGGGTGCTTATTAAATGTCAGGTTATTCGATCTTGACAGCAATCTTACAAGTGTTAGAAATCAGGGCTCAGAGAAGCCTGGTAATGGGCTCAAATACACCTTTGCTCCAACACCCTGGGGAGCTGGCTTTTGAGCCCAGATGGCTCAGTCTTCAAAGTCCAGGTTCAACCCACATGTAACACTCCCTCTGCTGGTGGCTGTGTGTGCGGGTCGGGTGGGGGGTTCACACCGATTCTTCCTGCTGACACAACCTAATCTGGCCCACCTACTCTTCAGAAAGGTGAGGGGACTGAAGCCTCCAGAACAAACAGGCTGCCCCAGGGCCCTTCCGGGGCCGGACATGCTGCCCAATCCGTAAAAGAGCCCAGAATCACCACAGCAGAGGCAGTGATCAAAGCGCCTTGCGAATTTTAACCTTCATTTCCTCGACGTCCTTTCACTGGCTAAAACTGAAGTCTTTAAAACTCAGTATTTGCCAGGTCAACCCTCCACTTCGCTCTTTCCACATCATGTCCCTAAAACAATTCCCCCATCAGCCTTGTCCCATCCTACCACCAAAGAGCAGGAGACAGACCCACCGCCCGGCCCCCAGCCCACACCATGCCTTCCATACCAGCAGGAGAACATGTGGCTGCCCAGGAGAGTGCTGGTGAGTAAAGGGAGGTCAGCCTTTTTGACGCAGTACTTCAAAGCACGCAAGAAGCATCTCTGCAACAGTTCGTCCATTTGCTCTGCAAGGAGAAGACAAGAACCACATCTTTCCTGAGGGCCGCAGAAGGCCCGCGCAGCACAAGATAAGTCCCCGCACGGTGACATCCGTACCTCACCCCTCAGCTCTGAAGGAGCCCATTCCCAGGCACCAAAGCTCCCAGACTCTCTAGAACACTGAGCCTTTACAGAGGTCTGACCCCACAGAGGGGGTCAGGCCACAAAGTCCCACCCAGACAGGCGCAGATGCTTCTCTGATAGAGAAGTCAGAGCCAGAAGAAAACTAAGAGGGCCGTGTAGCTGGGAACAGTCCAAATAGCAGAGCCGACGCGTATCCAGGGAAAAGCGACATATGCGCAAGACTCCCAGGTAAGATGGCAAAGGGCTGTGGCACCACCCTCACCAAAACTAAGGCCTTTCCCTGCCCCTCCCGGAGCCGTGGCGCTGCTCTGGGCGGAAGCAGAGCCGAGCGCTTCAGTCCCTACACTGAGAGGCGAGCGCCCTGCTCCTGCCAGAGCTGTACCTGGAAGGGTCTTGCTGTCCGTGGGCTCTGGGCTCAGGCCCCCGACACTGGGGTCTTCTGTAGCTTCCGACGGGGACTTCTCCCCACACCTCTGCTGAACCTCCCCCTCCTCCTCCTCTCCCGCCAGGGTCAGGCGCCTCATGTCTCCCTGCAAGGTGGTGTCTGCCTGGACAGACCCCTTCTCTTCACTGAGATCTGGGGGATCCAGGGCCAGTGGAGCAATGGATGGTGGAGAGGACTTGTCTCCAGATCGCCTGCAAAAGCCTCATGTCAGAAACACTGAGCAGCAGCCACAACACTCTCCAGCCCCGGTCAGGGGGTCAGCAGGGGTCCAGAGAGAGTAAGACCCACAGGCAGGGGTGTCCAGGAGAGGCCAGAGAACCTGGGTGTGCCTCTCAACTCTGTTTCCAATTCTGGGCCCAGAGAAGTCCCATGCCTCAGTTTCCTCATCTTTGAAATGGGGAGAGTAATTCTTGCCTCCTCCTTAACCCAAACAGAAATTCAGGGACAGAGAAAAATTAAAGACAACATAGTTAAAGTGGAGCTCCCCTTCCAAAGTATTCCCTTCATAGAAATTAAAAATAAAACCATTTTGAATTAAATAACCAAATGAAGATTGCAAACGCATCTGTAGTACCAGGTTGGTGAAATACAAACCCAAGGTTGAGCGTATGGAACAAATTACAAACACCTGGACTGCTCAAGACTGCTCAAGACTGCTTCTGTGTTAAATCAGAATGCAATCTAAAATAGATAAATGACAAGGACCAACTGTATAGCACAGGGAACTATATTCAATACCTTGTAATAACCTTTAATGGAAAAGAATCCGAGAAAAAACATATATGTATATATCTACATCTAGAATCACTAGATATACTAATGGTCACTAGAATCACTTGGCTGTACACCTGAAACTAACACAACACTGTACATCAACTATACCTCAACTGAAAAAAAAGAATGCAATCTAACCTGCAGAGTAGAGATTACAATGGCTTTATGCCACTAAGCCTTATGAAGACAGGAAAAAAAGGGATGCCACATAGCAGAGCGGTAAAAACAAAAAGCTTTATGTTAACTAAGATTATGCAAGTCAAACAAAGTTTTACTAACAGCCGCAGCAAGGCTTATTAAGTATGGCTACTAGTGAGGCCAGAGCGTATGTTTAGGCTATTCTGATCGGGTAAATACCGTAAGTGTTTTCAAAGGGTGGGAGGACGGGAGACTGAGGCAGCCACTGAGAAAACAATTTAGACAACAGGACCTTAACTGCCCAGACTAACAGTCAGAAAACAAGGTGCTGGGAGTACGTGAGTAAGCAGCCCTCAGATGCCTGCTGAAACCCACACTGATGAGGCTGTACCTCCAGCAAAGCAGGGCTTGGCCAATATTTGTAAAATAAGTAACTCCAAGACTGACTCAAAACGTAAGGGTAAATCTATACCAACAGGCCACACAACACTTGGCCAGAAGACCAGGTATACTGCTTTCGAGAAAAGCACTACTTACTATTTTGGTTAAATGACAAGAAAATAACCAGAAAATAAACTCACATACAGCTCCAGAGAGCAACCGTCACAGTGAGAAAGTGCAAGTTCTGTAATGAGGAGGAGATCCTAAATGTGGAACTTGAACAACAGGAAAGTCATCAGGTTGTCACCCTGGTGCCTGAGGACCTACTCTACTTTGATTTGGATTCAGATGTGAGAATTCCCGAGCACTCATCATGGGGTCAGAAAATGCCTAAATGTACACGGCAGAAAAGGCTAGATCGACCAGTGCCATAAAAATAAAGAATATCACTGTACTGAGAGGCAGAGAAGACAATCCCTAAGGCCTTCTTCCAGCCCTAGGATTCTATAATTCACCTAGAAAATAAAGTTCTCGGTAATTTCTTTTCTAAACAGGCCAAAAAAAAATCTTTTCTCCACATTTTGCAAGGAAATTAATGTCTAGGGTCAGCAACTTGACTAAGGACACAGCAGGGATCAAAACTCTCGCTTCTCAATCCAGGCCCTGTGCTCCCTCCGCCCACCCAGCTCCCTATAAAACAGAAAAAGCATGGAACCCACCACAAGTGGTCCTGGTAGGTGTGGAGCACAGAGAAGCCCCTTCCCTTCACACCTGAGGTCAGCATCTCGGCTGTGGACATGGCAGCAACTCCGATGGCAACGGGGGCTCTGAGAAGGAGGAGGTCAGAGACGAGGGTCAGGGAAAGTCTTCCAGGAGGGCACATGTCAGGACCAGGTTTCTACACATGTGTTCAAAGCACCACGGTTGCAAATCTGAAGCATCCACTTGTATCACAGAGCTAAAACTCGGTGCAGTCTCAATCTTATTCAAATTACCTACACATATGACTTTCAAAAATTCCTTGACCAAATATTCCCTTCTGTGTAAGTAACTCCTCTACTGATGTTATCATTCTTATATTCTTATTATGAACCAAACCCAGGCAGGACTCAGAAGGATATTTAAAGTTCCCTTTCTTTAATTTCAAAAAATAAATTATCTCCCCTATCTTAAAAAAAGGCATAGCCATCCTATATGGAAATTCAGAAGGGAGGCCATTCATATGCCATAAATTAGGCTGAGGGATGCCAGAGGGAAGAGAGAAGAGAGATACAGTGGTACCAACGAAAGGTTCCTTCTGAGTGGGTTCTTTATAACAGGGCTTGCTCTGTATATCATCTATCTAAGAACTGGATGTGTCCAAAATATCAGAAACAACCACATTTACAATAACTACAAAAAACTTCCAAAGCCCAAATGGGAAATCTCTGTCAGCCCACTGTTACTCAGCAATGCTCACACATTGCCTGTAAGGATCGGTGTCCAGCTGGCTAACAGGAGGGGAATATACAAGCCTGGCAACGTTGCCTGGACCCAAGGGAGACGATTCAAGGGCAGATTTCCCAACACCTGAACTTCAAAAAAAACGTTTGCTAATCCGGTGGCTCCACTTCCTGTGCCCATGGGTCAGTTCCTGCCACAGAATCTTTGAATTTGGCTTCTTTCCCAGTTCCTAAAAGACGGGTCTTTGTCTTCCACCCTTGGAATCGTCAATGGCTCAAGAACTTCGGTCTCGAACCTGTCTTGTAGTTTTCGTAAACTCCCTTGTACCCTCACCCCCTTCCATAAACCACCTAGGATTCATTCCCACATACATTCTAAATGCCAAACTCAGAGGCCAAATACACATTTATGTAGTTTTCTCCGATCTTGGATAGAATACTCGGGGGAAAAAAACAATAATTTCACCATTCTTTTCAACTTCAAGTTTTGCTACAGGTAAACAAGGAAGGAAACATTTCTAGGTGCTTGGTTCCCAAAGGTTCAAGGAAAATGGGAGAATATAAGCAACAAAAATAAGATCTTTAAACACTGACCCCTCCCATGCCTACCATGTTTCCCTCTCAAAGAAGCAATGAGTAAAATAATAAGATGTCATTTTTCATTCAGGATGATACAAATGAAAATGACCCATCATATCCAATGTCGGTGAGCATGTAAGGAAACAGGCTCCATATACCCTGTAGGTAGGAGGGAAAACTGACACAGCATTTTTATAGGGCAACAGAACATATGCACGATCTTCAGCCAAACAGTTCTGCTCCCTAGTATCTACTTTAGAAAAATATTGGCACTAGTGTCCCTAGAGGCCTCAGGAAGATCTTGTTTGTGATAGAGACGAAGTAGAGGCAACCACAATGTCCACTAGAAGAGGACTTTTCCCATCACCCCACAGTGGGTAAAAAGATTCAGCTTATCTGTGCTTGCTGACATGGAACATGTCCCCACTACCTGAAGTGAAAAAGTAATAGGGATAAAGTTTGTTCATTTGTATTTTTAAACATACACACCCCAAACCATACATTTTATATGCACGTGTATATATGCATTGAAGAAGGCTGACAAGGACATGCATCAGAATAATGGTTACTTCTAGGAGAAAAGGATTATGGGGTGAGAGGGTTTCGATTTTTCAGAACTGTTCATACCATTACTTCCTAATTTATTTTAAAAAAGAGACACTGTGGTGATGGCTGAACAACCCTGTAAATATACTAAAAAAAAATCACTGAATCGTACATTTGAAACAGGTGAATTTTATAGTATGAAAACTATATCTCAATAAATCTATTAAAAATAATTAAAAGATGAGGATGATGATGTGGATGTTCGACAAAAATAATGTTGAAGTCATGCAAGGCAGGAAAGACCAAGAAAATGTCACAGAGAGGAGACTAAGAAGACATGACAACTAAATGCAATGTGGTACCCTGGACTGGATTCTTGAACACAAAAAAAGAGAAAAAAGACATCGTGGGAAAACTGGGGAAATATGCATAAAGTCTGTAATAGTGTCAAAAGGACTGAACCAATGTTAATTCCTTAGTGTTGATAACTGTACTGTGGTTATACAAGATGTTATCATTACAGGAAGCTGGGTAAGGAGTATTTCAGGACTCTGTACTATACTTGCAACTCTTCTGTAAATCTAAGAAAAAAAGTTTTAAAGGAGAAAAAAAACAAATAAATTTTAAAAAGGAAGAAGCAGCAGCAGGAGCAAATACCCTTGGCCCAGATGTATGGACACCCCACAGGCTCACTGCCATTCCCCACTCTCTGATTGCTCAGGAAGAATATGTTTTTTCTTTTAATCCTTTATCCATATGCTGTGAAGTTGTCATTCCCACCCCTCCCAAGTTTTCCCTAAGTTTTTTCCCCACAGGCACAGCTGACTGGCACAGTTCCTGTTCCCCACCAAGGCAATGGCACAGAGGTCACCCTTCTGTACCCGAGGCAGACCAGCAGGGGGCACCACTAGCCCTGGCAGCATCAAATCTGCAGGAAACAAAAGCATCGCAACTAACTCCACAGTTTACTGCGTCATTTACTCACTTGCTCAACAAACATACATTTGTTAAGCATCAACTACATTATTCATAGTGAAAATAAAAAGTGGCAAACTGAGGATCAGACCTTTTCCTTCTGGGAGACTAGTGGTCAAACTGAAGCACCAAGCTGAGGGTCCACTTCCATGATCTATCTTATTCTGGTTTCCTAAATTCAGTTTATTAATCTAAAGTATAGCATATGGCAGTTCACAGAGCACTTTCATGTCACTTATCTTATTTAAGCCTTACAGCAGGGTCAGAGAGCTTATGGAAGCAGCCAAGTAAGAGATGCAACAGACATGAGGGAAGAATTCTATTTTTCAATCATATGAATGCACAAAATGGGTACATTTATTAAAGTAGTTGGCCTTTACTAAGTAGGTTTCAGCCACTATCCAGAATATAGGAAAATACTCTTACCTGCTCCCCCCACCAGTTTTTCAAGCACCAGGGGCCATGTTGTAAATGTTGCTAGAAGATCAGGATAAGACCACAGGGTGTACACTGTCCAAGAAGAGAGCCAGAAAACACTTACTGCCCAAAAGTCAACCCCCTGGGGAATGGCAAAGCCAAACACTGAGGCCACATTAATCAACATGTAGAAAAGAAACTCAAGTCAAAACTAGAGAGAAGGTTGTAAGGGGATGCCCAAAGAAGCTGCATTCTTTTTTTTTTATTAGGTTACCCCAAGTTTGTGAAGCGGTTTATATGTTATATGCTATTTACTTGAGAATCCTTGCTTCCTTTAGCCTTAGAGACCTGCATTCTTTACATATTTATACTGAGCTCTTTGCAGTAGTTTCTCTCAATCTACGATCTTGAGAAGTTATCACTTTTACTGGTCGGAAGACACATGAAGTGAGCTACAGCTCTAAGAGTCTGTTTAGCTGCCAAAGTTGGATATTTATGTGTAAGGCTAAAACTAGTGATGAAGTGAACATCTGCTTTTGCCTGTCCAGTATCCCTTTTCCCCTCTCTGGGAACTGAGTGCCCCTTTTCCTGTGGGAAACACATTCCATATAGTTTACATCAGGCTGACTCCCTTCTCAAAGAGGCTGCAGTCTTGAAGAAGGCGGAGACTTAAGAAACTGGGTGTCACTTGAGACTTGGAGGCACCTATTGTTCCACCTGGACGGCAGCAGCCAAACATGGCCATAGTGGATAAAAGTAGGGACAGAGCCCCAACGAGGATTCCTTTTATGTCCTCAGAAGCAAGTAATCCGAAACCAGGGCGCCAACCTGTAAGAAATTCTGAAACTTTCCCATGTTTATTATTTTTATTCTCTCTGTTTCCACAGGGATTAGCAGTAAAACCCTTAGATCAAAAAGGGCTTGTATGTGTACAGCAGCAAAGCAGGGTCGGGGTGGGGGTGGCCTGGGGTAGGAGACTGCACTGCACTGCTGCAGCCAAGCTGGGAGGAAGAAAAGCCCCCAAATGACAAAGTAGGTGTCAGCAGCCATGGAAAAGAGAAAAGGACACTGCCTCTCTGAGATCTGTGACAAAGAAAGCAAGCAAAGTATCCTGAGAGCCAGACAAGAGCCTAAGAAAGAATCCCTGTGAGACATCGCAACCAAAGTCCACCACTAAGACAGCTGGGTATGGAGTTTAACTAACCCAGCTTCTTTCCCATCACAGTATCTCTTCAGTATCTTAAGAAAATTCCACTAGTGAAAGTTTTAAGAAGCATTTTTTACATGCCCTGAAACTCCACCCTTTTCACGACCTCGGCTCCAATCCCTACTTAACCCACTAGAAACCAGTGTTTCCTCACCTCAGAATTTCCCTTGGCAACCACCCTCTTTTTGTGTTAACCCTTTTTTCCCCTCACTTCTATAGCAGTTTCTGATCTTGAAAGACCCAATTCTAGGGACACTAAGTCCAAAAAGATTCTTAGGGAGATTTTGCATTTATTTGTTTTAAGGAAGACAGATTAATGGAAGAAACAGATGTTAGGCAAGGACCATAGTAATGGCCATCTCCATCCCATTGCCATACCTGTCGGATATAGATTTTTCTCCAGTTCAAATAGGATGGGGTTACCACCACTCACGTACACAGTCACTGCATCCCCTCTGTGAGCATACAACTTCACAATGTTGAGTTCTTCCTTTCCAGGTACTAACTCAGAGACCTGATCCGTTCCAAGAGTGGGGAAAACAGCTGTCACATCGGCCCGAAGCTTTCTCCTGCAGAGAGCACACATACCTGGTATGTATGCTGCCTGGATGGATTTTAATAAATATTGAGGACTCAAGACTTACTATAAAATCACGAGGCCCAAGAAAAAGACTGGTTGATGATGCCTTATTCTCACTCTTCCAAAACATCCCATTCTCTTTCTCATCCAATGTCTCATCTATTTTCACATGTTCCTGGGGCATGTCTTTCCATTTTACAAAGAGAGGAAAAAACTGAGATCCGGTAAGCGACCCAAGTTAGCCTGCCACTGGAAACTAAGCCCTGCCTTCCTGACTCCACACATAGCTCCTGGACCCACTCCTTTCTCATCTATGCTTGCCAAATCTGTCAACTTATGATTAAACAGCTCTGCTAGGGCACCAAGAATGACAACTATAGAACACTGCCTCCAAAATTCCCAAGGTGACACCTTCATTTGCAAAACTGAACAGATACAGTTCTTACCACATGTGCCTTATCCCCTCTCACCTCACCCTCCACCTGTCTCTCCTGCCAGTGGTAATCACTAGACACTTCTTCTCGTATACTTGTAGTTCTCTGTGCCCCATCTAATCTCTCCCAAGGGACTCAAAGCTCTTGGTAGGGCAGGGACCCCGTTTTCCTTCATTTTGGCATCCTCCACGACACCTTAAACAGACTGCAGTCAATACGCGCTGATTGAATTATACGCTTTCTCGTAAACTCACTAAAATATCCAAAAGACAGCCTGGGAGATAAATCAGGCCTCCTCTCCATCTTCACTCTCAAAACACGTCTAACTCACCCTTGCCCGCCCCCCGGGGTCCCTTCTCCGGCTGTACCCCTCGGCCTCAAGCCCAGAAAAGGCTGTGAGCCAGCCGAGCTTGAGAGATGTCTGGGTGCCCTGGTGGGCAGAGCAGGCTCTTCTCTCCCTCACCTGTCCGACCCCTTGATGGCCGTGTTGGACTTGACCCGAAAGGCCTTGGCAAACATGTCTGCTGGAGTGGCCTGGGGAAGAGAAGGCGACCACAGCAGCCAGGGACTGTCAGGAAAGCGTGAGCACCGCAGCTTCCCAACCCGCAGTCCTGGGGGCAGCCATGCTTGGGCCCGGCTGGGAAAAGGGCCCGGCTGGAAACCGGGGCCGCGCAGCTTCGCGGCCGCCCCTAATGGCAACGCTGGGAACTGAAGCATGGGGGGCGGGGCCGGAGAAAGCGGGGCGGATCCCTGCGCGGAGCGGTGCACCCTTTGGCCTCACCCCTTCTGCCGGGCTCTGCGCCTAGGCGAGTGGCTTGAGCGGGCGCGTCTGTAGTATCTCTGGGGCCAACAGCGATTCCGTTCATTTTTACTCCATCAGCGTTCTAGTGTGTTGAGTAGCAGCTCTGCCAGCTCTCATTCCATGCAGTTTAGTTCAGCTGCACAAAATTAATTGAACTCGTGTTTTCTTAAACTTGCAGGCCTCTTGAATGGTTTTCTTCAGGGCTTTTGTTTCTTAAGATCTTTACATTTTATTGCACACTTGGGGCCTCAGCTAGAATTCTTTCCGAGATTTTCTCCTTCCTGTTTTTTAATTTACATGAGGTGATAATAACAATAACAGGGAATCCACTTTAGTCCGAGGTTTGACCTCCTGTTAAGAGGAAAAAACTATACAAATGATCTTCAAATCTGTTATTTAAAACTATTTTTTTTTTTGCGGTATGCGGGCCTCTCACTGCTGTGGCCTCTCCCGTTGCGGAGCACAGGCTCCGGACGCGCAGGCTCAGCGTCCATGACTCAGGCTCAGTGGCCATAGCTCAGGAGCCCCGCCATTGCGCGGCATGTGGGATCTTCCCGGACCGGGGCGCGAATCTGTGTCCCCTGCATCGGCAAGCAGACGCTCAACCACTGCGCCACCAGGGAAGCCCTGAAACATTTTTGGTTACAAAACCCCACATTTTTGGACCTTTTTAGGTGCCTTTTGCATTCAGGCATTATTTGAGGGGATTTTGTTTCCAAAGCAATTTTAAAAACTCAGAGTGCTTATAAAAAAATAATTTTGAGGCATAGTAAAATCAAATTATGGTTTGGCTTCTCCCTAGCAGTTTGATCTTGGGCCAATGGCTTATCCTTTCTGAAACTCTTACATTCTCTGTAAGATGTGGAGGTAATACCTACTTCACTGGGCTTCTGTGAGAAACCACTGAGATAACGCATGTGATATATTGCAGGGTGCTTTGAAATTTTCCCATAAATGGTAGATATTAGTCCAAAACAAACAAACAAAAAACAGTCTCAGGCAGGGGTGAGGGATTGGGTTTCCCTGAAAGGGACTGCTGTGTACCCTGGAAACAAGGATATAATCACCTGGGGTCCTGGCCCCTACTAAACTTAATTTTGCTAATGAAAATTTCAGAGCAGAGTGTCCATCCACCAAGAAAAAAAAAATCCTGATTGCTTTAATGTGGTGATACAGTCACACAGAGGAGAAGTCCATCTGGGCTATAACAAAGATGAGGCCTTGCACAGTCTCTGTCCACCACCATCTCTGCCCTTAATCTGGGGTCAGCCACAGCTCCATCTCCTCCTGCACTTCTGACCCACCATGCCTTTATTCTGAACCACCCCAGCCATAAAGCCAACGTCAGAGGAGCCCAGAGGAGGAGAGTGCCACAGATCCTTCTCCGCTTGGGCCCCCACCCAGCCACACTCGGGCGGGGTGTGATGCCAGACTCTGTGCTGCTGACCAGGCCTATTGCAGTACAACCATGGAAGCAGTCTCTGACCAAGGAGCCGAGGAAGGTTATTCAAGGGCATACTAGAAATTTCAAGCTGTGAAAACTATTGTACACACCATATGTCCTGGCTAAGAAGGCACAGATTAGCAGCCTAAAAATTAATTCATGGTTGGCAAGTAGGAGCCAAGACCCAAGGGGATTCTGTACACAGCATCCTGCCTCCCTATTGGCAGAGCAAGATCTCCCTTTCCCCAGGAGGGTGCCATCCCAACTTCTCTGCCTGCATCAGGGACCTGTGTGCTCCCTGCCGGTGGCCCTGTTGCTAGGCAAGCTGGCTGAACCCTGAGTCCAGCAAGCCTAGATTCTTTAACTTTCCCTTTGTGGCTCCAGTACAGCCCCACAGGGCTACCAACCTGCTGCCCACTCTTGGGTAAGCTGCAAACACAGGCTCTCTTTGATTTATGATTTGTATAAAAGGAAAGGTAGAAGTTAGAGTCCAGAGGGTAGAGCCAAGAACTGTCATTCACAAGACTTCAGCCATAATCAAGGAACTGGCAACACATGCCTTGATGCATTTCATATTAGCTATAATCAGTGACTCCATTTTTCTCCCCGTTGAGGAGTGTCTACAATGGTTACAGGTGGTTATAATATGCCTGTCCCAACATTGTATGTCAAATTTGTTTGGGGCAGAAAGCTTGTGTCTTTTGTTCACAGATCTTCAGATCAAGAACTGTACTCAAGCAGCTATACTCAAGGAAATACACCTGAGGCTCATTATCCACAGCTGGACCTGATTTAGATGATGCGATCCTTCATTTTGAACAGATAAAAGAGTGAAATTTGAGGGGACCTGGGGAAGAAGTTAATATGTTTTGCAATTAAGAGGCACATGCGTCATTGAAGGTCAGAGGGTAGATGCTGGTAGCCAGACTCCAAGAGGGCTCTCAGTGGTCTTCATGTGCTTATGTGGTCCCCTCCCACATGAGACCAGGGCTGACTTCTGTGACCATTAGCATATGGCCAAAGTGATATTGTGTGACTCCTTATGGCTAAGTCATTGCCATTTCTACCTTGGTCTCCTAGATTTCTTGCTCTGGGGGAAACCCCCCACCATCTTGAAAGGACACTCAGGAAGCCCTGTCAAAAGGTCCGTGTGGAGAGGAACCCATCTCCTAGCACCAACTTGCCAGCCATGTGATTGAGCCACCTTGGAAGCACAGCCTCCAGCACTGGGCAAGTCGTCCCATCCCACATGCTTTCAAGACTTCCAGCTGAGGCCCCAGCCATCAGGGATCAGAGACTAGCCAGTCCACTATGCCCTGTCTCAAGTCCTGATCCACAGAAGTCATGAGATGGTAAATAATTGCTGTTTTAAGTTATTAAGCTTGGGGATGGTTTGTTATGATGCACTGGATAACTAATACAGGAACCCAAGCATTTCTCACTCCCAGTGCATCCTGAGATAGCCAGTTGGTCCATGTCACTGTGATTGAAGCCACAACTGTGTACAGTCCAGCTGTTCTCCCAGGAAATCATCCTCCACTGGCTCTTTTGCTTACGATGTGGAAATTGAAAACCTAAAAGCCTAAGATGTTGAACTCACAATATAAAAGGGGGACACAGGAGGCAAAGATACGCACATCGGATGCTTGCACTTGCAAAATAAAACCACAAGGCAAATTTGAAGAAGGCAGAGTTCCACTATGCCCAGCTCAGCACTGATATGTTGCCTGGTATTCAGGGATAGGTGGGTGCCAGCCAAGACCAGAGCACCCAGTCTGAGAACAGCTGCATCCACTTCCCAGCCAGCCTGCCACACACGCCCTGGGAGCCCTGAGCTGCCCCCTGCTTCAGCACGGTGAGGACTTTCTTTGTGAGTTTGATGCCCACCTGTCCTTTCTCTTTTCTTGGGACTGCTCAAACTAGATATTCAGCTGGGCTTTTGAAAATCCCCTTTCCTCTTCATTGCCTCCCCCAAACTCACGCACCCAAAAGCTAATGAACCTGCGCGATCCCAGGTGAGGCCTGTAGGAACCCTCAGACACTGGCAATTGGGCAAAAACAAGAGTTGTATAGCTGCTCAGAAGTAAAATCTTTTACATCTCAGAAAGTTACAGTTATTTCCTTGCCTGGGATAGATCTGGAAGGGACTGATCTAAGGTTTCTGTTGCAGAAACCTGTCGTTGGAAACTCTCAGAACCTAATAGACTCTGGGAAAACACCACAGATGACCTGCATTCCCAGGGACCTTTGAGCTCGGAGCTGGATGTCTGTGGTGAGGAGGAAGGAAAAGCCAAGGGCATGGGGTGACTGAGGAGGAATGGAAGCCCTGCAGCCAGCTGTGGGCTTCTGATTGTGGCTGTAAGAGGGAAGACCAGGCAGGGCACAGGCAAAGTCTAGATGCAAAGCCCTGGGGCTGAGTCAAGATGCTTCCTTAACTTCAAAGTCAGGATTTCACATAGTACCAGACCCTCAGAGAAATGTTCCTTTGTAACTGATGCCTAATGTACTTCTGGATCCTGTGATCAAACCTAGAGCTAGAACTGCCCAGATCACACAGCAGAGGCTGTAGATGAAAGAGGCTCAGGGGACAAGTGCTGCAGGTATATTGCTGAATGTCACAGTTCCTCTGGTTCTGTGCTGTCCACGGCAAAGCCAAGCCCAGACAGGCTGGGTTTTGTCTATCATTTCATTTCTAGAGGACTTGAAGGCAAGAGAATTTCTAGAATCTGGGATTGGGCAACACTTCTGGAGTATGGGAAGGCTGGATGTTTAGGGGTGGATATCCAGAGAGGGGAAACTCTGGGGAAGAAGGGCAGGAACATGGGCTTCACGTCTGCAAGCGCTGATGTCTGCTTCCTTTGCTTTGGAAAGAAGCAGATGAACATCTTTGCTCGGGTCAGTGATGTCAGCCCAGCCTAGGGTTCAGGTCCAGCCTTCAGAGAGCCTGTAAATTAAGGGTGGGGACAGGATTTGACCCAAAAGTATCCGTTACAACCAGTCAGAATGCCCCATTGCCCTGCTTATCTACCAACTCCACTGTCCCTCAGGCTACACAGGATTAATGACAGGGAAGAACACCGTGTGACAATGGAGGCAGAGACTGGAGGAATGCAGCCACCAGCCAAGGAATGTCAAGGGTTGCCAGCAGCCACCAGAAGCTAGGAGAGAGACATGGAACATAGCCTCCCTCAGAGCCTCCAGAAGGAACCAACCCTGCTGACGCTTTGAGTTTAGACTTCTGGCCTCCTGAACTGTGAGAGAATAAATTTCTGTTGTTTTCAGCCACCCAATTTGTGGTAATTTGTTAACCGCAAACAAATACAAGAGAAACTAATACAAGCCCTGTGAAACTAACACAAGAGGAGTAAAAACATATGCTCACAAAAAGATCCGTACACAGGGGCTTCCCTGGTGGCGCAGTGGTTGAGAGTCTGCCTGCCGATGCAGGGGACACGGGTTCGTGCCCCGGTCCGGGAAGATCCCACATGCCGTGGAGCGGCTGGGCCCGTGAGCCATGGCTGCTGAGCCTGCATGTCCGGAGCCTGTGCTCTGCAACTGTAGAGGCCACAACAGTGAGAGGCCCGCGTACTGAAAAAAAAAAAAAAAAAAGATCCTTACACAGTGTTCATAGGAACTTTATTCATAAAGAGCTCCAAACTAGAAACAGCTCAGATGTTCACTGACAGGTGACTGGATGAACATGCTGTGCTAAATCCACTCAGTGCGCTCCTACTCCTTGATAAAAAAGAATCAACAACTGAGATAGGCACCCATACAGGTGAATCTCAAAAGCAACTTGTTGAGAGAAAGAAGCCAGACACTAAAGAGAACATACTGTATAATTCCATTTATATGAAGCTCAAGAACAAGCAACACTAATCTACAGTGGTTGTCTCTGGGGTGAGGTAATTAACTGGAAAGGGGTGCGAGGGAACTTTCTGGGGTTATAGAAATAGTCCACATCTTGATTGGGGTGTGTGTTTCACAGGGGTGCACATTTGTCAAAACTCATCGAAATATACATTTAAGATATGTGCATTTTACTGGGTGTAAAATTTACCTTAAAAAATTAGTAAATAAAACAACCCAAAAATTAAAAAAGAAAGTGGGAAACAAGATTATACGCACTTGAGTGTTTGTGTTTCAGGGGAAAAGGTGGGAGAGGGGAGTTACTTAGGGTGATTTTTCCAAGACCAGATTTCAAGTCTAATCCAAAGTAGTTCAGATAAAGATTTTATTCCCTACCTGTAGGGCTGCCAGATTTAGCAAACAAAAATAGAAGGTGCCCAGTTAAATTTGAATTTCAAATGAAAAATGAATCACTTTTTGTATCAGTGTGTCCCCAATATTGCATAAGACATACTCATACCCTACCTATGTATTGGGTCATATGGTGGGAATATGCTGATGACCTGTGAGGTCCAGCCCAGGAAAGGCAGGTAAAGCCAGAGAAAAAAGGAGTATTTAGGAAAAGTGAATGAAAAGTGTTCAATTCCTATGGTAGGTATAAATTCAATGACTATGAGCTGAGAACTGATTCTTAGTGTCTGAAAAACAAAAAGGGGCAGGGGAAAGAGGGGCTAGGGCATGGGGATTTTGGTGTGTGGATGAAAACCTAGATCCTCTGTGCACCTAGCAAAGGGCCTTGCCTATAAAAGACACTTGATAAACTCTGATTTTGGTGCACACACTGGAGGACAGGAAGCAGAAACTATGGGTTTGAGGTCACATTCATGTTGATGGTATTTCCTGGAATGCTTAGGCAGTCTACAAATAAAGCTATTTGTTTAAAAAAAAGACTGTATGAGGGAAGAGGATGCCTTGCTTTCTAATCATCAAATCCCAGGGAAAATGAAAGCATTCTCATTGCTCTTACAGAGATCAGTTTCAAAAAGTCAAATTTCCTTTCCATTACTCTTCAGTTCTCAGGACCATGGTATTTCTGGGAACACTTGATATGAGGACATATTGTTCTTATTTCAGTAAGGTTTTTTTTTTTGGCCACACAGTGCGGCTTGCAGGATCTTAGTTCCCAGACCAGGGATCAAACCTGGCCCTAGCAGTGAAAGCGCTGAGCCCTAACCCTGGACCACCAGGGAATTCCCCCAGTGAGCCTTCTTGAATTTCGTGCTCAGTAGGGTGAAGGACCACAAATCAGAATATAGGTGGCATTTTCTAAAGATATCTTTTTCCTTATTGAAAGCTGTGATTTCCTAATTCACTAGTGCTTTCTGTATCCAAGAAGGGCAGCAGATGAAAAAGACTCAGGGGAGGGAGCAACCCCTGGGGCTTTGGACAAAGGAGAAACCCACCAGGAGCTCTGGAAGGCTGAAGAAAAGTATTACCACTTTCCAGAGCCCATGGGCAACATGCTTCCTGCTCTCTGTGGTTCTTTGAGGAGGCTCAGTCCAGAAGGACTGTGTTTCTTCATGAGCAAGACCAGGTTTCGTCTTCAAAAGCAAGCAAACAGGGCTTCCCTGGTGGCACAGTGGTTGAGAAACAGCCTGCTAATGCAGGGGACACGGGTTCGAGCCCTGGTCTGGGAAGATCCCACATGTCGTGGTACAACTGGTCCCGTGAGCCACAACTACTGAGCCTGTGCGTCTGGAGCCTGTGCTCAACAACAAGACAGGCCGCGACAGTGAGAGGCCTGCGCACCGCGATGAAGAGTGGCCCCCGCTTGCTGCAACTTGAGAAAGCCCTTGCACACATTCGAAGACCCAACACAGCCAAAAATAAATTAATTAATTAATTAATTATTTTAAAAAAGCAAGCAAACAAACAAAAGTGAAGACTCCCCAGCATCAGGGTGACCAGCAAGTACTATTTTGAAGGGAGTAGTGGATATTAAGACAGATTTCCATCTTTCAGGGAGCGGTTTCTAAAAGTCTGGTGACATTGACATCTTTGCTGAGAGCCTGCTATATGCCAGGCACTGTACTTGATGTCGGGAATATGAAGATTTTCAATAAAACAAAGTGCCCGTCTCAGGGAGTGAGACAGACCCATGCACACATCATTATAATCAGGGCCAGTGGAAATACCCGGATTTTCCTCAAACCCAGATATGTGCTTATTTGTTTAGAGGAGAGAGGGACTGAGCTGGTCAGGGAAAAGGGCAGAGAAGAACAGCTTTCAGACCTAAAATCCCTGCAGACAACTGAACCCACCCTCCACAGAAGGCAGTTTCGACATCATGTTTTTCTGAAGGTCTCTTGGGTGTCCTACCTTTGTCCCCCAACTGTCCCCACAAGGCACTTATCCAAGAATCTCTTCCAGGCACGTATGGTTGTCTCCACAAGAGAAATCCAGATAAAAACGATATTCTCCATCTTTGTACATTTCTGGTTAATTTTAACCCTCCTAATGGACTAACTCCCTGGGAAAATGTTTGACTACAATATCCCTTAATCCAGCTTTTATTGTAATACAAAGAGGTACATGAAATTAGAGGGTTATGAACATTGAGACATATTGGTAGGGCCCTTAGAGTTGGGATTAAATTATCTCACATGAGAAGTACTTCACGAGTTGTTTTACAGAGCATGGGGGGCATTTTTGATGGAGAGGGCAACCTGCTTCCCTCATTCAGGTGACAGGTGAGATGCATTTCAAAGCCTGGTGTCCAGGCATTTGAGATTGGGAAGGTGAAGATTTCCAGTAGCCAGGTGACTCAATGTGGATTATCAGGATTTAAGTGACACCAGTAAAGCTGATCTCCAATGTCCAGCTAGTAAATATCAGCGAGTTTTGCTGCCCAACATCCATTCATCCCTTTTCTGGAATCTACTATAGCAATTTTTCTCTGGAGAATTGCTGTCTCCCTAACTCCTTGTCTAATGTACTTCAGATGACACTGCTTTTTGCTCCAGGTGGCTCTAGCCCGACCAATCAGAGTACTGCATTTTCCTGGCCAGAGATTTGTTTCAAGGATGGATCCAATCAAAGCCCACAATATATCGTGAGACTTTGTGGAAACCACTGAGAGAGCTTTTCCACGGAGTTGATCCTGGAACCGCTGGTACGCATCTTGTTTGCACAGAAGAAGCCTGAGAATGAAGCCAGTGTGAGACAAGCAATGGGGAGAGAACAGAACATACACCATACCTGAATTAAGCCCTACTGCTTTTAAAAATTGTAAAAAAAAAAAAGAAAAAAGTTTATAATACATCTTCTTTAAGCAGTTTTAGTTGGGTTTTTTGATACTTGCAATAGAAAAAGTCCTGACCTGTACACTAGGTGATAGAGAATTGGTTTCCTTGGCCCACGCGCCATGAGTAGAGCAGACTTAGTAGGCTTCCAAAGTACAGGTGACCCAGTAGAACTTAGTCTCCAAGGTCCACACTAGTGAGTTCCAAACCTTATTGATGACCAACAGACACAACAAAAATATCAGTGGAGCTCCTTACCAAGAAATTCTTGATCACTCTATCGGGTGAAATGGAGGATAGGCAGAAATGGATATTTTTCAAAAGCACCCGTATCATTTATCTATTGCAGCACCCCAAAACTTAATGGCTTAAAATAACAATACCTATTTGCTCACAGTTCTCAAGGGGCTGCTGACTTGGTTCTTCTCTTAGATTTGCTTGGGATCCTCATGTGGCTGCTGTCATGTGGCAACTCATCTCCTGTCTCAAGTGCTAGCCGTTGATGTTGGCTGAGGATTCTCCACCAATCTAGCTGCAACTTGTCCATATGGTGGCAGCAGATGAGAGAGAGAGAGAGAGAGAGAAACTGTAAGGTCTCTGAGGCCTAAACTCATGAGCACACAAGACCAATTCCATCCCATTCTATTGGTCAAAGCAAGTCACATGGCTAGCCAAAGTCAGGAACTGGGAAACTAATCTCCACCACCTAATAGGAGAAGCTGCAAAGAATATGTGGCCGTGTCTAATCTACCATAGTACCCAAGCTTCTTAAGCTTTAATGTACCAAATACCACAAACTTAATGGAGTAAAACAACACAGATTTAATATCTTACAATTCTGGAAGTCAGAAGTCCTAAAATCAATTTGTTGGCAGAGCTGTGTTCTTTCTGGAGGCGCTAGGGGAGAATCTGTTTCCTTACTTTTTTCAGCTTCTAGAAGCCACCTTCATTCCTTGTTTTGTAGCCCCCTCCTCAAGCTTTAAGACCAAAACCAAGCATCAGATCTCCCCACCTCCCCGACTTCTGCTTCCATTGTCACATCTTCTTCTCTGACCCTCCTGCCTCCCTCTTCCATTTTATAAAGACGCTTATGGTTACACTGGGCCCATCCTGATAATTTAAGATAATCTCCCGAATTTAAGATCCTTAATCACACTGCAAAGTCCCTTTCGCCATTTAAGGTGACATACTGACAGGTTCTGGAGATTAGGACACAGACATCTTTGGAGGATGATTATTCTGTTACCACATTTGGGAATCTTAGATCAAGGGAAACTGTCACATAATTCAAAGGATCCAGTGATCTAGTCTGGGTTACCCTGACAGGCTCTGCATGCTCAGGCAGCGTACAGGCAGTCAAAGGACTGGGCTCCATTTTTTTTTAATATTTATTTGTTTATTTAGCTGCACCAGGTCTTAGTTGTGACACGTGGGATCTTCGTTGCCGCATGCAGGATCTTCATTGTGGTGTGCAGGATCTTTTAGTTGCAGCATGTGGGATCTAGCTCCCTGACCAGGGATTGAACCCAGGCCCCTGCATTGGGAGCATGGAGTCTTAACCACTGGACCACCAGGGAAGCCCCAGGACTGGGCTTTAGATTCAAGCAGACCAAGGTTTGAATTCCAGTTCACCACTGTCAACTGAAAAAAAGTACACAACGTGAGAGTGGTGATTAAGTTTTATTTGGGGCAAAATGAAGACTATATCCCAAGAGACAGCCTCTGAGATAACTCTGAGGAACTGCTCTGAAGAAGTAAGGGGGGAGGTCAGTATATATGTGATTTTGGTGAAGGAGGATACGTGCAATCAAGCACACATTTTGATAGAGGGTTGCTGCTAGTCACAAGGAACAAATGTCTCTATTAATGATTTTAGTGTTTTTCTAGATACGAGAAGATGCAAGAAATCGGACTCGTAAAATCTTACCCTAAAAATATCTATCTGAAGGCCTGTTCTGCCAGTTTTTCCCAGAGCACGGAATGCCTCATCCCTGATCTCTCCCCCGAACTCCTTTCAGGGTGTGTTGAAGGTCTGCCACTGCAGTGGCCAGTGACTTCATTCTTGTGGTGCCAGATGGCAATTGACAATTTTTAGTTGGCAGTGCCTGATCATGGTCAAAATTCGACCATGGTTTGGGAGGCACTTCGTGACCATTTTGTCCCAGAGTGCTAAGACATTCCTGTGCCAGGTGAGGATTTTGTCGATAGGCAACTCAATGTGCTGTTACTGGACTAGGCCCTATTAAGAGTAGCCAAAGTCTCTGGACCACAAGACAGTCTCACTAGTCTGTTATGGTACAGGAAATGATTCCCTCTTGTTACCTTTTCCCATATCTAGAGTTACAATATTATGGTCATTGATCTGATATAGAACTATGTATCTGGTCAACTGCTTCAAGTTCACCTAGTCATCATTTTATCAAAGTCTCAGTCACACATTTGATAATGCAAAAAACAACAATTTTAGGGCTTCCCTGATGGCACAGTGGTTAAGAATCTGCCTGCCAATGCAGGGGACACGGGTTCGAGCTCTGGTCTGGGAAGATCCCCCATGCCACGGAGCAACTAAGCCTGTGCACCACGACGACTGAGCCTGCGCTCTAGAGCCCGCTAGCCACAACTACTGAGCCCGCGTGCCACAGCTACTGAAGCCTGTGCACCTCAACAAGAGAAGCCACTGCAATGAGAAGCGTGAGCACCGCAACAAAGAGTAGCCCCCACTCGCCGCAACTGGAGAAAGCCTGCGAGCAGTGACGAAGACCCAACACAGCCAAAAATAAATAAATTAAATAAATAAATTTATTACAAAAAAGATTTTGTAAAACAGGCAAAATACAAATGATATAGCTAGTAGTATTAGTAAGGTTATAAATAAGAATTTAAGCCTAGAACTTCTATTAGGTGCAGCCCAGTATATCCCCAGGTCATCTGACTTAGCCTGTTCTATACCAGTTCTTATCTTTAAAGGAAATTATATATTGGTATTGTTTATAAGGCGCCCGACCCAATTTCCTACTGTTATTAGCTGGTTATCCTTCGTATGATTTAATATACTAAAGGAGCCTTTAAACTTGAGCATAGCCTGGTGTTAGCCACATAGATACATACCAGAACTGTGTGAGGTTTCCTTGTCATAAACAGGAGGTTATGGTTTTTGACTGAGATTCCGCTTGGTGTTCTGATGGAGCTTGAGTGACCCTACAAGAAAATTCATATTTATGGTCAGAGTTGGAGCAGGTATTATTAATTGGCCAGGTGAGGGATATCACCTAGTAATATCAATAGTGGCCTAAAGAGAACTATAATTTCTTTCTTCTAGAATAAATTTCCTAAGGGCTATCCAATTAGAGCCTTGGAGTGGAGAAATCCACCAAAGTAATCCAGAAGAACTGGATATAGGTAAATAGCCATAAAGCCAACAATTGGATTAACTTTAAACGCAGTATAAGATTGTGAAATACATTCGGTTCTTAAGCAAAGTTGTGAGCAATTATCAAAGTAATTGGTAGACAGGCCTGGTCCAGCATCTTGGGTCAGATGTCTATTTCAGATGTCATCTTCTCATCCTAGTCTGGAAGTTTCTCCTCTGTTTGAGTCTTGTTTTAAGGTGATTTTAAGGTCAGCAATCCTCTCTCTAGGCCAGTCCAGTGCAGGGACACTTTGGGAAACATTAATCCAAGAGTCAATTCCTTTCAGTTTCGCTGTGCATGAGCTAGTTAAGAGTACCTGATAAGGGTCTTTCCATCTAGGTTGGAGATAGTCCTTTAAATGATGTATTTTCCAGTATGCATAATCCCTGGCTACAGGTCATGAGGCATCTGATCTTCATCCAAAGATAGATTACTGAGATAAACTTCAGAAACAAATTAGAGTGTCCTTTTAATAATTCAGTTAAAGTTTACAATAATATAACATAATAGCAAGGAGCTGAATCGGAAGTGAGGCTTAAGCAGTAAATACAGACCTCAATTAACAAAACTAGAATTTGATATCCACTAAAACATAAATTTTTCTCTCTAAAATTACCCTTATTTTTACCAAATATAGACAAATTAAGATTAATTTGTTTGCATATTAAGTCTAATTTCAATAACCTTGGCCTGATTACTTAGGTAAGTGTAATTGATCATATAGGGTCTTTTATATTGGCCGTGGGGAACTTTTCATTAGGAGTCTCGGACTGAAGTTTTCTTTAAAAAAGCCCTCTCAGGGACTTCCCTGGTGGTCCAGTGGTACGAAATCTGCCTTCCAATGCAGGGGACACGGCTTTGATCCCTGGTTGGGGAACTAAGATCCCACATGCCACAGGGCAACTGAGCCTGTGCACCAAAACTACTGAGCCTGAGCGCCACAACTAGAGAGAGAAAGCCCATGCACCACAACTAGAGAGAAGCCTGCGTGCTGCAACGAAGACCCAGCACAGCCAAAAAAATGAAGAAAATAAATAAATAAAATAAAGTAAATGAATATTAAAAAAAAAAAAGGCCTCAAGGTCAAGGAAAGCAATGCCAAAGGCTTGTCACAGATTTTGCCTTACAGATTTGGGTGAATTACTCCCTTTTCAAGATCCCCACAATATCACCAGCCAGGAGGTTGCCTTCCTTATTTACCTGATAAGGCTACTGGGAACCTATGAGTTTCCAATTTCTGAAGGAATCAGGTAGACAGAAAAGATAAATGTTTCAATTCTGTTTACAGAGGTACAACTTACCAAATTGCTGTAAGTCATAACTAGCTTGAGGGAAGGGTCTGCTTATGTCTGGAAAACACAGATGAAAAGCCAGTAATGTTTTAGACAGAAACCATAAAAATTATAACCACATTCATCAGTTCACTCAGTCCTATGCAACTAATCGTTTCTGTTAATAGTTTCATGAAGCCATCCGGTTTTCCACTAGAATTTTTAAATTTCTTACCCAGTTCAGCAAAATGATCTAAAAGTTATCAGAAATCTGTACTTGTCCAAAAGTCCTTGCTATGAATCTTCTTGAAGAGGAAGCATTTTGCAAAGGCATAAGTGTAAGACAATAACTGTCTATGAATGACAAAAGACTTAAGAAGGCACAGTTAAAGACCTGATTAGAATGCTATTGACAAAGAAACTTGGTTACTGCTGTGACACTTTAGGATAATAACCAGAATTATGACGGATAAATTTTACCAGGACATACCAGATTTTTAGGAATTTTAGGTAATTTCTAGACTATGTATATTAATGATATTTACCCATGCAATACAACCTAAGAAGATTTATTACTCATTTGACAATAGTTCCCATGTAATTTAACATACCAAATGAACCTAATTAGTTTAATACCTCTCTTTGGGATGTTTCAGGGAGCCCTTTGAAGCTAGCTAGAGGTCAAAGTTAGCTAGAGGTCAAAGGAACATCTTTAGAATTTGATTTGGGAACTTTGTCAAAAAATATCTAAAAGGTTTTAAAACTCTTGGTCAAATAGGATCATAGGTCACTGTGAAACAATGCTTATCCACTTAACCAAAGTGACAAAAAGATTTCAAAGGGAATTACACACAGTTATAACATATTACCAGTTAAAGGTAAAAGAAACTTTACAATCTGTTATCAAAAGTGGATCAATATTCTAAGAAAACTGAGTCATCTTAACAGAGAGAAAAACCAAATTCAGGTTTTGCACCAGCTTATTTCTAAAATTCATTTACTCAATTAAATTTATTCTATACTTAGCCAATCCTGACCATGCACAGAACTCTTTTCTCAGGATTCCTTTTCCATAAACCTTCTGTAACTTTCTGTATCCATACTAGTTTGTCCCTTATTTTTTCCCATCCATAAACAACCAGCTCTAGAACAAAATTACTTTTTTTCCCTTAACAAAATGCAATTCCATTCCTCATACCTTCTTTTACTGAAGACACACATCCTACTTTGCTACTATATGCTGAAATGTTTCCTTTATTTTTTCTAGTAGCTTTAATTACATATTTAAATTAGAATTCACAACTCTTAAAACCTTACTTTCTAGTGAAGACTAAGAAGTATGCAATTATGAACTGTTGTTTACATTTTCATTCTGTAGATTGGCAAACATAAATACCAGTAATAATTTCTAAAAAACATGTTTTTTTATAGAAAATATCTCAGTGTGGCCCCAGACATGTTTATGAATAGTCCTTAATGCCTTTAGTTTCCCTGTAAAAGGAGGCCAGTGTTCAGTACCTAAGGTTTCATTATCTTATTTTTTTGGGAATGACCTAGTCATTCAATAAACTTCCATCATTTAGCTTAATTTAGTACAACTCTAAACTTTAAAGTTGCCAAGTATCTGGAGAGAATATTTTAAAGTAGATATTCCTAAAACAATTTTCCTAAAGAGTTCACCCAAAACCTCTTTTCTCATTTACATTTAATTTAGTAATAAAACATTTCATTATACCAAGTTATTTTTCTTGTGGACAAATTTGCAACAGATATAATAAGATCTTATTTGACTTTTATTAAACCTAGGTACAATAAAAGTATACTTAATGTTGATGACTCTAAGACATGTCTGTATTAATTAAATCTACAGACAAACCTTAATACCAGGTATTAATTTAATGCTGAATATTTCCCAGTTCACATGAACTTGAAATTCATTCTGGATAGTTTCCTTTTTTATTTCTGAGAATTTTTATAAATGCTTAATTTACTTTAAGCCAATTAAGTAGAGCTCATTTACAAATTAATTTTGATAATACCATCCAAAGGTAAAGACATATGTGCCCACATGGACATATGTACAGACACAATCAGAGACCTCATCGTTTTATTTTAAAACTTAGTCATGAATCAGGTGTTACAATATAAAACTCACTACTTTGTAACAGTTAGAATAAGTCAAATTTCAAAAGGCCTCTTTCCTCCCTGTTTTTCTCCTCAGTCTCTGGAATTAGAGATGGTCTAGATAACTGTTCCTGAGAGCCCTGGTCTCAAGGCACAGGGAGAGAAAAGCATGTTCTCCTAGAAGGACCTGTTCCCTCAAGGGTCAGAATTCTGAAAAGATGTTTTATTAAGCCAGGTTTCTCTAACAACTGCATACAAAATAAAAGAGCCCATAATGGCTATTTTCTGGGCAAAGTTTCCCTTTAATTGTAATTTAATTTACAAGTAAGTACTTGTAAATATAAGTTTTGTACATACATAAACCTGGCAGGGGTGTTAGTCAGAGGCTGGCTTTCTGATGCTCCTCATGTCTCTGTTTGAGAGGCTCTATATCCCATTTTATTTTTATTTTTTTTTTCTTTTTTTTTTTTTCTTTTTGCGGTATGCGGGCCTCTCACTGTTGTGGCCTCTCCCGTTGCGGAGCACAGGCTCCGGATGCGCAGGCCCAGCGGCCATGGCTCACGGGCCCAGCCGCTCCGCGGCATATGGGATCCTCCCAGACCGGGGCACGAACCCGTATCCCCTGCATCGGCAGGCGGACTCTCAACCACTGCGCCACCAGGGAGGCCCTATATCCCATTTTAAAGTTGAATTTGTCAGGGGTAAAACTTACTAATGAAATTGTGTGATGGGCCAGTGTGCGGCTTGTGAGCTTAACTCCTCCAGGCATCACCCTAGAGTCGTTTCAGCCCTCTTATGTGGCTCAGTTTCACCCTTCAGTGGTCTAAGACCACTGTGAGTGCTCGGATCACTGAATGGCCAATTCTTATACATGATTCCTGGATGAGCAAGTCTTTTTTTTTTTTTTTTTTTTTTTAGCTGTACGCGGGCCTCTCACTGTTGTGGCCTCTCCCGTTGCGGAGCGCAGGCTCAGAGGCCATGGCTCACGGGCCCAGCCTCTCCGCAGCATGTGGGATCCTCCCAGACTGGGGCACGAACCCGTGTCCCCTGCATCGGCAGGAGGACTCTCAACCACTGCGCCACCAGGGAAGCCCTGAGCAAGTCTTTTAATTAATGTGTGGACTGCCCTGTGGGACCATTGCACGGTATACATATCTCAGTTGCCTGAGAAAGCTCTAACTGACCAGGAGGAGTCTTGTCCCTCTTCTTTGGAACAAAGCTCTCATGTAACATCTTCACTTTTATCCTGACAAATTCTATGAAGGCAGCCAAACTGAGGAAAGGAGTCAGATCAGCTTCTTACCAAACTACTCAGCCCAGACCGCTCAGTGTCTTTAAACTGAGCAAACCCCATTGTTTTTCAGCCAGCCCACCCCCACACACCCCAGAATGTTTCAACCGTGGGCCAGGTACCTGTTATACACTGCCAAATAAAACTCAGGATCATCAACCAATACAGGAGATCCAAGAACCAGGAGAGACTCACCCAAATTTGTCTGGACTCTCCAAGGAGGTGGATGGGAACAAGAGGTCTCTGCTGGTATCAATGTTCCAGTGTCTCCTAGAGTTCGGGTAAAGGAGAGAAATCTGCTCTGCATCCCTTCATGGTCGCCAAAACTGTCGACTGGAAAAATATGCACAACATGAGAGCTGTGAGTTAAGTTTTATTTGGGGCGAATGAGGACTATAGCCCAGAAGACAGCCTCTCAGATAACTCTGATAAACTGCTCTGAAGAGGTAAGGGTGGAAGTCAGTATATATGTGATTAGGGTGAAGAGGGATACATGCAGTCAAGCACACATTTTGGCAGAAGGTTGTTGCTACTCATGAGGAGCAGATGTCTCCATTTATGATTTTAGTGATTCTCTAGATATGAGAAGATGCAAGAAACTGGGCTCATAAAACCTTCTGAAAATATCCAACTATCTGAAGGCCTGTTCTGCCAATGTTTCCCAGAGCACAGAAGGCCTCATTCCTGATCTCTGACCTAAACTCCTTTCAGGGTGTGTTGAAGGTCAGCAACTGCAGTGGCTTGAGACTTCATTTTTGTAGTGCCCGATGGCAAGTGACAATTTTTAGTTGGAACCACACACCAGCTGGGTGCACTTGGACAAGTTGGTAATCTTTGAGAATGTTTTCTGAATTGTAAAATAGGGATAATACCTATCTCACAGGACTGTTATAAGTTTTAAATGAGAAAATATATGTAAAGCACTTCTGATGGTACCTGGAACATAATAGACTTAATAAACGGCAATTAGGGATTTCCCTAGTGGTCCAGTGGGTAAGACTCTGCGCTCCCAATGCAGGGGGCCGGCTTCTATCCCTGGTCAGGGAACTAGACCCTGCATGCATGCTGCAACTAAAAGTCTGCATGCCGTAACTAAAGATCCCACATGCCTCAACGAAGATCCTGCGTGCCGCAGCTAAGACCCAGTGCGGCCAAAATTAATAAATGAATATATTTTTTAAAAACGGTAATTATATTAGAAAGAGTCCTGGTTAGGTTTTCAAACTTCGGAAACATACTTTCACATGGCCCCTCAGGTCTGTCGCTGGAACTGGCCATGTTGACTTGGGAAGAGTGAGAAGAGGTGACAGATATTTTGGGAAAAGACGAGTCTTTCTGGGGTTAGGGATTAATAAGGACAAACTTCAGGATTTAGGAGACATAGAACCAAGTGTCTACAGTGTTGGAAGAAGCATCGGGACTTTATTTGTTGCTGTTGTTGTTGTTTTCAAGATCCTGAAGCATTAATGGGGCAACTTTCAAAGCTTGGGGAAGAGAGAGAGAGGGAAGAAGTACAGGAAGTGAAACCTTGCAGGACCCTGTGGGGCCCTCCAAGGCATAAATCCTTTCCATGTCCCCTGTTTCTTCTCTGTAGGAAATAGTCTTCATTCAGCCTCCTTGACCTTTCCTGAGTTCCAAAGGGCAGATTCAAACAGTTGCTTATCAGGGAAGGGAGGGATTGCAGAAAGAAAGGAGGAGCAATCAGGAAACAGTAGTGCAGCATGGGGCAGGTTCCTGGTTCCTCTTCAAGGAATATACATAACAATATATGTTTGAGTTCTTCTGCAGTAACTAGGGCCCCCTCCCAGGTGGAGGATGGTAAGTTCAGGCTAAGCACTAGATTCTGGGAACACCACCCTCTTACCTCACCACCAACCAATCAGAAGTCTGTACAAGGTAGAAGATAATGAAGACTCTGACCCCCCCCCCCCCAAAATGATTCTCCTTTTGAAAACATTCATGGTCCAGCAGAATCTCTGGAGTTGGTTTTTGGACACAAGTCTGCCTTCTCCCCAGGTTGCCAGCCTCCTGAATAAAGCAACCTTTCCTTTCCAAGCAACACTTGCCTCTCAGGTATGGGTTTTTGAGTGGTGAACAGCTGAACCTGAGTTTGGTAGCAGAAGTCCATGAGGTTCAGAAGAGAGACAGCTTTCTGAAACTTCAGAAAAATGACATGGTTTTAGTGTTTCAGTGAGTTAAATCTCTGTTTCTGAAAATAGCTATACATGTTTCTGGAGCTCAGGTGAACTTGAGGTCGACATAGCTTGAGGAAAATGGTGAGTTTCATAGGTTCTCTATAAATGATTTTTTTTAAGTGCATTCCAATTTTGTGATTAATATGGTATACTATGCATTATGGCACATCATGCTGCAAAGAATAATTTATAGTTATTGAAAAGAATTTAAACTTAACCCACCAACAGGTGTTTCATCACAAAATTCCAGGTGCATGTGGCCATAGGAATATTTTCTTCATCTTTACATTTGAAACTGTTATAATCACATTCTGAATGTTCTGATGATTTTTGAAGAGGCTGGAATAGTTCCATTTTTCTTGCTTATTTTTTAGGGGTTCCTTATTTTGCAGATATATTAGAACTGGCTTCAACAAGCAAGCAGGTATCTTACAGGATATTTGGCTAATCCACGATAGGTAAATCTGGCTTTAGCTGCACTGAGAGAGACAATGGAAATTTTGAACTACTCTTGAGTGGGGCTAGGGAGCATAAGCAGATAGGGTAGGGGATCCTTGGAGAAAAAGAACCAGGCATGGCTTTCTTGACAGAAGCCATTTTGTTGTCTAAGCCTGGCCACAATGCTTGCCCTTGCACAGGTCTCAGTAATTAATGATCTTAAGGGAAGAAAAGAATGCAGAAACATTACCTGTTATTAGGCAAGAGAAGTTCTAAAGAGTCCCAGTTCTCTTTCAATGGCAAAGATTAGCCTGAAGTGCTCAGCTACCAGATCAACTGGAACCTAAGGGATAATGATGTTGACGTTTTATGAACTTCATGACTTCAATCAACTGAAGCTTGAGCTCTGTCAATCATGAATATGCTTAAAACTTCTCCAGTTTGTCAGTTCTGGGAGACACTGTTTTGGGAAAGATCCTCAGGGTTCTCCTTACTTGCTGCAAGTAATAAATCCTTCCTTCTCTCACTCTTTGATTTCATTGCATCTTTTGGCTCAACACCCACCAAGAGGCAAACCCAGTTTCTTGGTAACGGGAAGGGAAGAAAGGGCGTAAATGATGTAGAAGCTGCTCAGGAGCTGGAGCGCACAGGGCAGCAGTTCTGCTGGGGTGTGGGGGCTCCTGCTAGAGCCCTCATTGGGCTTTAATCCAGCCACACTGTTATGAAACAGGGGCTCTTTGAAGAAATTACTTGGGTCACGAAGGTCGGAGACTCATGAAGTGCCAGCATCCTCGTGTAATCCTCCCTCCCGTGACCTTGGGATCAATAGCCTAAAGACAAAGGAGGCCTCTGTGCTTCCTATCTCAGGGGCAGGAAGGGGAGCAGAATGCTTCAAGGTGGCTTACATAGCTATGTCTTAAAGCAGACTTGGAGAGAGCAGTGATTCAGAAGGAGGTAAGAAAACTTGGGGGGGGGGCAAGTCCTATCGAAACGTTTAGTGCAGTAAAGTGGTCTGAGGGGTCCACATAAGTACTAAGAACAATGATTATTTAATACAATTTTGCAACCTTAGAGCTGGAAAGGACCTCAGCAACAATCTAGTCCAAACCTTTCGCTGCCATGGAACTCTTCCTTCAAACAAAATGTTCCATAGGAGTCTAAATACAAACCCACATGAAAGCAGGATTGTTCTGGTTGGGGAAGGGTGGGGGAGGGGCTGGGCGAGGTTAGGAAAAAAAAGCTTATTCATAAGATTAGAAAAAAATTTTAAATCATCATGGAAGAAAATCTTTGAATTTATATTTTTATCATAGGCTAAAGAAAACATTGATTGTAAAGTTCCCCAAACGGACACATTAGTAATTTATAAAGTGAAGAGCCTTTGGATTTTAAGGGCATTTTTACTAAAGACATGAGAACAGGGACTCTGACTTTTAGTCTCACGGAAATGAGCCTTGGATGCAAATGTTCAGGTTTCTGGACTATGCTCTGCAGGCTTGGGGCAATGAGTCCCCAAGCCCCACCCCACCAGGTGGCGCCCGTGTTCGGCATTTCCATAACGTTTAGTTCTCTCCTCAAGGGTCAGACAGCCTGCCTCGTGTTTCGTAGGTTTAGATAATCCGACTGGCTGTTACGCTCAAGAAAACAACACTTGTGTGCTTCTGTTTTAACCTCCTTCCCTTTCACTTTCGTTCCAACTATCCAAATCCGCTTACCCTTGGTGTTGCCGAGGCATCTTAACTTTTCAGAAAAGCAAAGGGAAAACCCCCACCCATTCCAAGGAAGAAGACAGGAAGAGCCTTCTTTCCAGGGGGTCTGGTGCAGCAGGACGAAGGCTGGGAATTTGGAGACATTTAGTTCAGGCTTTGCCAACCACAGATCTCCTCTGGCCTCACTTTCCTCATCCTTAAAATGGCTCTGAGCCCTACCATCCGTGGCATCCCATTGCAGGGGAGTCAGACATACCTCAGCTTAAATTCCGGATCCTAGTTAAATCTATATAAAAGAGGGATGTCATCTAGTATGGTTACCGAGGTTAAATGAAAAGATTCGTGGCGCCGGTGGTGTCACAAAATGGGTTTATTATTATTGGTTTCCTTTGTTAACTCATTACCCTCCGGAGGGACGCCCCTCAGTGGAGAAGTCTGAGAAATTACCCATGTCTTTCGTTCTCATTTTATTCATATTCAAGGGAGGTTTTAGAACTCTAGGCTGCAACTTGCTAAGAGATAGCTAGCTGACCGTGAGGTGCCGGCTGCCACTTCTGAGGCAGAAATCGGGGGCTGCTATTTCACAAACACCCCGTCAGGGCCCTTCTACCTCCCCAGCCGCGGCCCTCAGGCCTCGGCCAGCGACCAGAGAACCTCAGGCGGCGGGTTCCCAGCCTCCCGCCTCCCACCTTCCAGGGCCAGCGAGAGCTTCCGAGACACGCGCCGCTCAGTGGGGAGTGGCCTCGGCCCCGCCCCTGTGCGTGGCCACATTGTTGCGCCGAGGCGTTTCAAGGGGCGTGTCGCGGTTGCTAGGCGACCACACCGCTCCCCTTCCCGCCCCTGCTGCTCCTCTGGCAGTTGTCGACCCCAGCCAGTCCCGAGCGGACGCGCTGGGAGCTGCACTGTGTGGAAGAGAGGTACCGAGGAAACGTCGCGGCCCGGGAGGCAGCCGCCCCAGCTCAGGTGGACGCTGCTCGCCTGACCGTCCAAACGCCGCCCCTCCCTCCGGGGGGTCCGGAGCTAACGGATGGGAGGCACAGCTCGCGGGCCCGGGCGGAAAGATGCGGGGCCGCCAGGAGACGGACTGCCGCCCCAGCCGCGGAGGTAACGGCGCCGGGGGATAACGCGCTGGGGCTCCCGAAGGAGCCGCTGCAGCTGGCAGGCGAGGTCGGGGGGCGTGGATGGACTGGGCTGGAGGTTGAGCGAGCCCCCAAGCAGTAAGGACGAGGGAAGGGGTCTGACTCCCTCTCCGGGACTGGCCCACCCTCTTCCTCTCCATCAGCTCCCCTGCCCCCAGCCCAGCGCGGGAGTGGGCTAGAAAGGAGTTAGGCAAAGAAGAATTCCCACCCTGGGGATTATTTCTGAAGTCCTACATCGGGGGTATATGGTAGGAACTCTGAGAAGCTGGGATGTTTTTGGTGGGGCTTTTTAGCAAACTGGGGGACACAGGGAGCAATACCTTTTCCAATAAGCCCTGTTGCTCAGAGCAGATAACCAAGGGCTTTGCCGTGAGGGGTGTAGGTGAGGGGCTCTGCCGAGTAGGACTTTTTGTGGATCGTGTTTTGAGAGATTCTCCACCTTTCATAGGATTTTACACCTTAATGGAGAGTAGGGACCACCTGCCCACTTCATTTGCATGGAGACTACCTTTGGGTAATTTCCTTTGGCTATTTATAGGAAATCTTGTAGGTCTTCAGTCTGTCTTCTTCTTTGTAAATGTGGACGTCTGTCCCATTTTGTTTGTTTTATTCGTGCTGTTGGCAAAGAATCAGTCACATCCAGAATTTTTGGTTCTTGTCAATGAAGCAGTTCCCGTAAAGGTATAATTTTATCAGAATGTAAGCATGTTTTTTAAAAAGAGAACATTCCAAAAATAATTTGTAGTGGGTTTTCTGTTTGGTTTTTGTTTTTCGGGTTTTTTTTTTCTCTTTGTACTCCTATAACACATCGATTAAGAAAACTCTGGAATTTTACAAAACAGTTTTTATAAGCCACTAAAATATTCCAGCATAGTTTTAAAGATTAAAAAAAATTCTTCCCTTGCAGCTGGCTCATTATCATTGTATTCATAGTATATCATGTAAAAATGATACAATGAAATGCTGATGTGTGTTACTGGGAAATCCATGTTCTTGGTGGCAGATGAAATACATTATCCAGCGCCATCCTGTGGATTAAATAAATCCTCTCCGTCTTTTGTGTTCCCTTACAGCGGTGGAGGGAGGCACAGCGTTAAAGAGCAGAGAAAAATTATCATTTGGCATTTAGCTTCCACCATCCACCCGAAAATTAAGTGGGTAAAGATGTGAAATCCAGTACGTTTTGTAATTTAGAGAATCCCTATAGTATTTGCTGTAGAATTCACTGTAGTTTTCTACAAGTTAGATAGATGTTAAGTAGGAAAGTAAATAAATAAATATAGAGAAAGCCCTAAGAAGGCCTTTTATTTCTTGCTTGTGAGACCCAGAAGTGCGTAGACTGGAACTATTCTTCCCTTTACAACATGTGGCCAACGGCTCAGAGAGGAAGGTAGAGTAGCCAGCCAGTGGTAGAGCTGAGATTAGAATCCAAGTCTCCGACTTGAAAATACAGTTCTCTGTCTTGTTTGTTTGTTCTGGTTAGCTTTTAGGCTTCAGATTTCAACTAGCCTTCGTTTTCAAGTAGTAAGTTAAATGAGATTCTTTTGATGGTCCCTATTGTTAACAACATTCAGAAAGTAAGACGTATTTTAACAATTTCAAACTATAAACCTAGAAATGCTGTCCTTTCTTTAAAAATAAAAAAAGGAGGAAACGTTGGGTTTCCTCCCTTCCTCTGCCAAATACCCCTGTGGTGTGTATTCAGTGCCAAAATGCAGTGTGGACATTTGTTTGTATTAATTATTCTTTGTAGCAGATATGAAGCAGTTAAAGGGTGTTTTGGAAATACAAATTTATATACTTCAGTTACTGACAGATTTTATCTGTAATCCTTTCAACTAGATTGGATGATTTTGTCTATGATAGTGTCGTGATAATAGATGAAACCAAAGGCTCACCCTGTTCAAATGCACTCTGCAATCCTTCTGAACCACCTCTACCCAGAAGACTAAATGTAAGTAAATGAAGTAATTCTTTGAGCTCTAATGGGCCTGGAAAGGAGGAAGTGCTACTTTAAATGGTCAAGGTACAGGTACAGGTCACTGGTAACCCAGGCTCTTTTTTATTCACTTTTGGTTTCTCTTGACTTTGAAATAATTTCTGTGGTCCAAGTTCAGCTTTTCAGAATGATTTTGATTTGGAGCCCACCTATTCCTTTCAATCCACTGGGGTAAATAGGGAAAAAAACGACATGCTACTTTTATCTAGATAGTGTTTGTTTGTTTTTTTGCGGTACGCGGGCCTCTCACCGTTGTGGCCGTTGTGGCCGTTGTGGCCGTTGTGGCCGTTGTGGCCGTTGTGGCCTTTCCCGTTGCGGAGCACAGGCTCCGGACGCGCAGGCTCAGCGGCCATGGCTGACGGGCCCAGCCACTCCGCGGCATGTGCGATCTTCCCGGACCGGGACACGAACCCGTGTCCCCTGCATTGGCAGGCGAACTCTCAACCACTGCGCCACCAGGGAAGCCCTAGATAGTGGTTATTTTTTTTTTGATAGAATGATATGTACAGTGTATTATGATGGCTCATTTTAACAAGAACAAGAAACAGAAAATACCTCTGAACTTACAGATCTGCAGATTTTTCCTGCACGGTAGAAATGCAGTCCTAGCTTATTAGTATGCTTAAGAGAACCATTTTATAGATCATAAATGAAACTTGAGCAATGCATTTTGGTTTCGATGCATTTAATCATTTTGGAGCTTGCAGACATTTAGCTTTTGACACCGTTTTATGTTTAAGAGAATAAATTAATTCCCATTCCCTCGGCACTCATAGAGAGGTAGGGAGAGCAGGGTTTTGGACAAGTTCCATGACAGGGAGAATCTATCCCGTGACTTTAAAATTTGCTGCATATATCATCAACGAACAAACTGAATAATTGTGTAGACTAATTTATCAATAATTCTCCTTCATATTTCTGTTTAAGACCTAAAATTATTTCTATGTAAAACACTGCTTGCATTTTTCATAGTCCTTCCCAACGGTTTGTCAGCTTTTGCCACTAAAAATCAACCCCTTCACTACTTTCAAGGCTAATAATATTACAAAATACGGGCTACATATATTTGGAAGGCTGGTCACCCTATTTTTAATCTCCTTTCCAAAGTGCACTAAGTTTCCATTCTCCACAAGCTTATTGTTTTTAATATGTAAAAATCTCTAAGAGCTCCAGAACCACCTATATACTCGTGTGTTGACTATCAGATTTCATGGTTACTTCCTGACAATTAGCACATCTCTCTGGGAAACTTTTACAGTCCGTCATCATGTGACTTAAAGTCCATTTTAACTTTACTTCAGAGTTGGCCAGTGCTAATCACCATATAGTAGGGCAATTAAATTGTATGTTTCAGGATCAAAATGAATTTTTTTACTGTGTGGTATTCAGAGTAACACAGCTTGCAAAACACAAGATTTTAGATTCTAAAACAATGCTGTCTTTGCAAAATTTGCTGAAAAAAGTGCTTTTGACCTCTTAGTAACACTTATAGTTCATTATGCCATGACTCCATTGCGAGACGCTATTGCTCATTTCACAAAGTGCTTTGGCTTCCTTGTTTATCCAAGATGCCCTTACATTCTTGTTGTAAACTATAAATCATCTGCTCATAGGCTTTTATTGGGTTAGCTTTGTGTTGCAGAGATTTAGGGTCGAGAATGAGGGAGGGGGTGGTGTTTTATATCTGGACGAGAAGGATGTTCCTTTTCTGAATTTCTCAACAAGATCTTTAAGACTTGATTAACGCAGTTGAAGATTCTATTTGAAATGTCAAGAGTGCTCCAAATTGATCAGCTCGGTGCTTTGTGACCACCTAGAGGGGTGGGATAGGGAGGATGGGAGACGCAAGAGGGAGGAGATATGGGGACATATGTATATGTATGGCTGATTCGCTTTGTTATAAAGCAGAAACTAACACACCATTGTAAAGCAATTATACTCCAATACAGGGGTGTTAAAAAAAAAAAAAGAGCGCTCCAAATTAACAATGTACATGAAGCATTCTTAAATAAAACAGGATTAATCTGGCATTATTTGTCTCTCTGGATATAATTACATAGTTAAAATATTTGAAGTCGATTGCAGACATTGGTCAGTTATTGTGATTATCACCCTAGACTAGAAATATATAGTGTTTTGTAACTACTTTAACATGTGTGAAAATTCTAGATTCTCCTAGAACGGAAGGAAGATTTTATTTATAGCACAGCAGACTTGATACATAATTGATTCAGAGCAGTATTTGAGTTATTACAGGAAAGGAAAGAAAGCTAAGGTGAGAACCCCTCCCTGTGTGAAAAATTTCTTTCTGGAATTCTTCAGATTCATTGGAGGTTCAAACCTTGACAGTCCTCAGGGGACTAGACCTGAAGTGTCTTGTTCTGTTCTGGAAGCCACACTTGCAGAGAGATATACCGTGCAGCCCATAACGTGTTGAGAACGTGAATAGGATATAGTAAGGCAGCCTGACCCAGGCTGTGTGAGGTGGAGGATGTGATGGGGATGATGAGCCTCGAGAAAAAATGGTGAAGGCAGGACAGCCCCTTTTAGGTATCTGAAGGGCTTTAACATGGAAATTTGGACACTCCTGTGTAGTTCCGGAGGGCAAAATAAGACTTAATTTGCAGAGAGAGAGATTTAGGCTCACTTTAAGGAAAAACCATGAGTCAGGAAATCCAAATGACATCCTTAATCTTATTGTAATAGTTCTGTGGAAGTTAAATTTCTGTTCTTATTAACAGTCTGTACCTGAGACCCTCTCTTTACCACAAACAGAAATGAATACCTCCAGAGCCAGCACAGCCTTACATGTAGGTAGAGTAGGTGAAATGCCCAGGGGTGGACCCTGGACCACAAATACCTTTCCTACCAGCTTGTCATTGATGACCGCGGGTCCTAGAGAGTCATTCCCTTGGGTTAAGGCATTGCTCTTTTTAAAGGTCAAATATGTCTGGAGAGATAACCCATTAAATTGCATGGCAAGTTGAAAGGAGGTTTTATGTGGGGGAGAAAGTGGGTGAGGTGTTTCCATGCATCCTAAGGGAAGGCTGATTGTGCAGGCCTTCACGGAGCAGAAGGCATAGTTAATGCCAGATGTCTGGTGGAGGGAGTCTGGAACTGCAGAGGAAGGCACCACAGAGAGAAAAGAGAAGCTGAAAGGGGAAAGGGAGGGTGTATTGGAGTTTAAACAATATATTGAGAATTTTGCCTAATTGTTACCAGTGTTTTTAACATGTTTTATAGTTTCTGAGGGTCTTTCACATATATTATTAATTATAATTTGATTCACACAACATCCTGCAAGGAGGTATTATTATCCACATTTTAAAGATAAAGAAATTGAGGCTAAGAAACTGGGCTAAAGGTTAAGCCTACCCTGGGACCTACAGTTTTTGAGCAGTGTAGCCAGGACCCCAACCTAGGCCTTCTGACTTCACATTTCTTCAGAATGTGTCCCCAGGATTTTAGCAGTAAATATTTAGATGCATTTAGGTTAGGTAGTAAAAATTTAAGGAAAACTGGTTTAGATGCATGCAAATATTTGGTTTTGTTATGTAAATCTACCTAAGACCAAATAATTATAATTCCCTAGTTCAGCCAAACCTATCTCCTAATAGATTGTAGTGCCTTGAGGTAACCTGTTTTTTGGCACTTTTATAATTGTGAACAATTAGTGCTCATGTGAATGTTAGATGGATGGATGAGGCCTTTTTTTTCCATCCCTAAAAACAGGAATGGTTATTTGACTTAATTGCTGATAAACAAAATGTTGCATTATATTTACATCTTAGCAAGGTATTTAGGTTCTGTCTGCCAGCCTGTGTTTTATTTTCTTGACTAGTGATAGTTCTCTATTTTGGTATCAGAGATCTCTCCTGGTCCGTATCTTGCCTCTTTATTGAGAAACTCAATGCCAAAGTATGGCTACCGTTGTACTGGCTGCTTTGCTTACATGTAAGATGGTGCAGTGCCTCATTTTTGTAACTGTAGTACTATATAAATGTTTAAATTGATTAAATGACCTAAAAGAAGCAGGCAGGAACTAATGTCGTGCTTTTATAACTAAATAAGGGGCTGTCTAAAGTATGCCAACACTTAATTTTTTTTTCATCCCTTTTTTGTTTTTTATATTTACATCTTTTATATTTTTATTTATATAGGTGATGGGTCAGGTGTTGTTTGCTTAGGTTATATTAAAATTCTCTTTTTTAAATGGTTGGCCACTTTGGATCATTACCTTATAATTTGCGTTATATTTTAAGAGATCATAAAGATAGCTCAGAGCTTCTCTGGAATTATCTACCCCTGATCGTAGAGGCTCTCAATCATACAGATCGGGGGTAAAGTTCTTCAGGGTCTGTTTAGAAAAATAGATGTTCTTTGAAGTATCCCAGCCCTTTTTTTTTAAAACAACAGTTTTTAGCACTTTTTTTCTTCTTTCCTTCTAGCACATTCTTATATTTTTCTTAGTATTTTTTTTAGCGTTTGGCTTTTTCATTGTCTTTCCCTCCATCGAGTTTCACAGAATCTTATTTCATTTCAGAGGTATTTAATAAGTAGAGTTTTCTTCTGTGGGTTATTGTTCCTTGCAGGAAAAGGTGATGCCAAATCAAGTAAAAAGAGTTGTATGCCTTTGTCACGTAGGCGTTTGCTGAGGGAGACTAGTGTATGTGTCTATGAGCAAGGGAAGGAGAGAGAAAGGAGACTCTTTGTCTTTAGGAGAGTTTTACAAGCAGCACCCTGGGGCCTTAGATTCTCACTGCTATTCATCAGATACATAAAGAATTGGCCTTGGTGATCTCAAGAGTTCTCTCTGGATTAGAAATTTTGTGATTCAGTGAACTGAGATAGAAAGATGCGATCATTTATTTGGGGACCCAGGAGTAGATGATGAGGCCTTGGTTGATTCCAGGGCAAGGTCAACATTCAGCCCTACTGGAGAATAGTACAGGCACTAGGAGAAGCTGGTACCAGGTTATGTTAATGTTCTGGACCAAGATTCAGAAGACCTGGGGATCACATCCTGCCTCTGTCCCTGTATCATTTACAGAACACTTTAATATGTATTCATTTGCTCCTGGTACATGCCCTTAAGATTTGGGAAGATACCTGAAACAGTTTGTGAACAATATAGGACAGTATATATATAACAAGGGCCAGATTACGTGGTAGACTCGAAAAGCTGCAGCTAAGATGTGAGTGGAGCCATAGTTAGTATGGGCTTGGAGTAGTTCTAAGTGGAAGAGGGAGGACTAGCATTGGGCTTTGAAAGAGCGTAGGATTTGAGTGGATGGGGTGAAAAGATTCTCGGTAGGAAGACATACCAGTTAGAAGGAATCTAGCATGTTTCGGGTATGGTAAGATGACCGTCTTGTTTTGAACAAAGGGAGGCCTATGTAGTGGGGCTGGGGTGGCCACAGCAGTCAGGGAACCTAAGGATTAACATAACACGAGTTTCTAGAGACTCCTGCTTTTCTTATCTCACTTTTGGGCCTTTTAACTACACAACTGGCATGTTTTGTTGTTTTGTTCAGTCAGGGGGACGATTCTTTCGTTCTTCCACCGTTTTTAGTGACTTTAACATAGATTCACTTCTCTTTGCCGTAGATCACCACTGAGCATTTAACAAGAGATCCTACTCAGTGCTTCCTGAATGGAGGTGAGATGAAGGTAGAACAACTATTTCAAGAATCTGGCAACAGAAGATCTGATACTTTTCAGTCAGATGGCATCAACGACTCTGAAAAATGCTCTCCTACAGTTTCTCAGGGTAAAAGTTCAGATCGTGTGAATACAGTAAAATCCAGCAGTTCATCCAAAGCATCCAAAGTGTTGCCTCTGACTCCAGAACAAGCACTGAAGCAGTATAAACACCACCTCACTGCTTATGAGAAGCTGGAAATCATCAATTATCCAGAAATTTACTTTGTGGGTCCAAATGCCAAAAAAAGACATGGAGTTATCGGTGGTCCCAATAATGGGGGTTATGATGATGCAGATGGGGCCTACATTCACGTGCCTCGAGACCATCTAGCTTATCGATATGAGGTGCTGAAAATTATTGGCAAGGGCAGTTTTGGGCAGGTAGCCCGGGTCTATGATCACAAACTTCGACAGTACGTGGCCCTGAAGATGGTACGCAATGAAAAGCACCTCCATCGCCAAGCAGCCGAGGAGATCCGGATTTTGGAGCATCTTAAAAAGCGGGATAAAACCGGTAGCATGAACGTTATCCATATGCTGGAAAGTTTCACGTTCCGGAACCATGTTTGCATGGCCTTTGAGTTACTGAGCGTAGACCTTTATGAGCTCATGAAAAAAAACAAGTTCCAGGGTTTTAGTATCCAGTTGGTTCGCAAGTTTGCTCAATCCATCTTGCAATCCTTGGATGCTCTCCACAGAAACAAGATCATTCACTGTGACCTGAAGCCAGAAAACATTCTCCTGAAACGCTATGGGCACAGTGCGACTAAGGTCATTGACTTTGGGTCCAGCTGTTTTGAGTACCGGAAGCTTGACACCTATATCCAGTCTCGGTTCTACAGAGCTCCAGAGATCATCTTAGGAAGCCGCTACAGCACGTCCATTGACATGTGGAGTTTTGGCTGCATCCTTGCAGAACTTTTAACAGGACATCCTCTCTTCCCTGGAGAGGATGAAGGAGACCAGCTGGCCTGTATGATGGAGCTTCTAGGGATGCCACCACCAAAACTCCTGGAGCAATCCAAACATGCCAAGTACTTTATTAACTCCAGGGGCCTACCTCGCTACTGTTTTGTGACCAGTCGGGCAGATGGGAGGGTTGTGTTTGTGGGCGGTCGTTCACGGAGGGGTAAGAAGCGGGGTCCCCCAGGCAGCAAAGACTGGCGGACAGCACTGAAGGGGTGTGATGATTACTTCTTCATAGACTTTTTGAAAAGGTGTCTTACCTGGGACCCCTCTGCCCGCCTGACCCCAGCTCAAGCACTAAGACACCCTTGGATTAGCAAGTCTGTGCCCAGACCTCTCACCATTGAAAAGGTGTCAGGCAAAAGGGTAGTAAACCCTGCAAATGCTTTCCAGGGCCTGGGTTGCAAGCTGCCTCCAATTGTACGAATAGCCAATAAGCTTAAAGCTAACTTAATGTCAGAAACCAGTGGTGGTATACCTCTGTGCACTGTATTGCCAAAACTGATTAGCTAATGGACAGCTGGTGTGCTCAGAGATGATATGTAGGTATTTTTAATCATCTTGCAAACCTGAAAATGGAAAAAAAGAAACAACACCAAGCCCATTAATGGATATGTTTTTGGTAGACTAGATATCTTTTTTTAACAAGGCAAAGCATTTTTATATGACTGTAAAAGAACTCTTGAAGGGCTAATTACCTAACCAGCTTGTATTGGCCATCCTGGGATACATAGTAAAAGACTTTTTATAAGTCAGTGCATCTTTTGTTATTATTGTCAGGTGTTCACCAACCTGTGTATTATTCTGTGGGTTTAAATCCTTTTCTCTCAAGGTAGACGATATACCAGAAAGTATATCCTGAACGTTCACTTCTAGTCTCCCTCGGCATCTGTTCCAGAGGCTTAATTTGGGACATGGCCGTAGTTATAGATGAGACTGAAAACTAGATCTGCCGCGCACTCCAGACCCCACATGGGTATAGAATGCCTTAAAGAAGCTCACATGTAGAGGAAGAGAATTACATTAAAACCCCTTGTTTAAAAAACAGAGCAAAATTCTCAGAAAGAAGTTCAGACTTGAGGTGAAAATCAATAAGCAACTCTCCTGACATGATAATATTTACTGGGTGCTTATTAAATGTCAGGTTATTCGATCTTGACAGCAATCTTACAAGTGTTAGAAATCAGGGCTCAGAGAAGCCTGGTAATGGGCTCAAATACACCTTTGCTCCAACACCCTGGGGAGCTGGCTTTTGAGCCCAGATGGCTCAGTCTTCAAAGTCCAGGTTCAACCCACATGTAACACTCCCTCTGCTGGTGGCTGTGTGTGCGGGTCGGGTGGGGGGGTTCACACCGATTCTTCCTGCTGACACAACCTAATCTGGCCCACCTACTCTTCAGAAAGGTGAGGGGACTGAAGCCTCCAGAACAAACAGGCTGCCCCAGGGCCCTTCCGGGGCCGGACATGCTGCCCAATCCGTAAAAGAGCCCAGAATCACCACAGCAGAGGCAGTGATCAAAGCGCCTTGCGAATTTTAACCTTCATTTCCTCGACGTCCTTTCACTGGCTAAAACTGAAGTCTTTAAAACTCAGTATTTGCCAGATCAACCCTCCACTTCGCTCTTTCCACATCATGTCCCTAAAACAATTCCCCCATCAGCCTTGTCCCATCCTACCACCAAAGAGCAGGAGACAGACCCACCGCCCGGCCCCCAGCCCACACCATGCCTTCCATACCAGCAGGAGAACATGTGGCTGCCCAGGAGAGTGCTGGTGAGTAAAGGGAGGTCAGCCTTTTTGACGCAGTACTTCAAAGCACGCAAGAAGCATCTCTGCAACAGTTCGTCCATTTGCTCTGCAAGGAGAAGACAAGAACCACATCCTTCCTGAGGGCCGCAGAAGGCCCGCGCAGCACAAGATAAGTCCCCGCACGGTGACATCCGTACCTCACCCCTCAGCTCTGAAGGAGCCCATTCCCAGGCACCAAAGCTCCCAGACTCTCTAGAACACTGAGCCTTTACAGAGGTCTGACCCCACAGAGGGGGTCAGGCCACAAAGCCCCACCCAGCCAGGCGCGGATGCTTCTCTGATAGAGAAGTCAGAGCCAGAAGAAAACTAAGAGGGCCGTGTAGCTGGGATCAGTCCAAATAGCAGAGCCGACGGGTATCCAGGGAAACGCGACATATTCGGAAGACTCCCAGGTAAGATGGCAAAGGGCTGTGGCACCACCCTCACCAAAACTAAGGCCTTTCCCCGCCCCTCCCGGAGCCCTGGCGCCGCTCTGGTGGGAAGCAGAGCCGAGCGCTTCAGTCCCTACACTGAGAGGCGAGCGCCCTGCTCCTGCCAGAGCTGTACCTTGAAGGGTCTTGCTGTCCGTGGGCTCTGGGCTCAGGCCCCCGACACTGGGGTCTTCTGTAGCTTCCGACGGGGACTTCTCCCCACACCTCTGCTCAACCTCCCCCTCCTCCTCCTCTCCCGCCAGGGTCAGGCGCCTCATGTCTCCCTGCAAGGTGGTGTCTGCCTGGACAGACCCCTTCTCTTCACTGAGATCTGGGGGATCCAGGGCCAGTGGAGCAATGGATGGTGGAGAGGACTTGTCTCCAGATCGCCTGCAAAAGCCTCATGTCAGAAACACTGAGCAGCAGCCACAACACTCTCCAGCCCCGGTCAGGGGGTCAGCAGGGGTCCAGAGAGAGTAAGACCCACAGGCAGGGGTGTCCAGGAGAGGCCAGAGAACCTGGGTGTGCCTCTCAACTCTGTTTCCAATTCTGGGCCCAGAGAAGTCCCATGCCTCAGTTTCCTCATCTTTGAAATGGGGAGAGTAATTCTTGCCTCCTCCTTAACCCAAACAGAAATTCAGGGACAGAGAAAAATTAAAGACAACATAGTTAAAGTGGAGCTCCCCTTCCAAAGTATTCCCTTCATAGAAATTAAATATAAAACCATTTTGAATTAAATAACCAAATGAAGATTGCAAACGCATCTGTAGTACCAGGTTGGTGAAATACAAACCCAAGGTTGAGCGTATGGAACAAATTACAAACACCTGGACTGCTCAAGACTGCTCAAGACTGCTTCTGTGTTAAATCAGAATGCAATCTAAAATAGATAAATGACAAGGACCAACTGTATAGCACAGGGAACTATATTCAATACCTTGTAATAACCTTTAATGGAAAAGAATCCGAGAAAAAACATATATGTATATATCTATATCTAGAATCACTAGATATACTAATGGTCACTAGAATCACTTGGCTGTACACCTGAAACTAACACAACACTGTACATCAACTATACCTCAACTGAAAAAAAAGAATGCAATCTAACCTGCAGAGTAGAGATTACAATGGCTTTATGCCACTAAGCCTTATGAAGACAGGAAAAAAAGGGACGCCACATAGCAGAGCGGTAAAAACAAATTATGTTGTTAACTAAGATTATGCAAGTCAAACAAAGTTTTACTAACAGCCGCAGCAAGGCTTATTAAGTATGGCTACTAGTGAGGCCAGAGCGTATGTTTAGGCTATTCTGATCAGGTAAATACCGTAAGTGTTTTCAAAGGGCGGGAAGAGGGGAGACTGAGGCAGCCACTGATAAAACAATTTAGACAACAGGACCTTAACTGCCCAGACTAACAGTCAGAAAACAAGGTGCTGGGAGTACGTGAGTAAGCAGCCCTCAGATGCCTGCTGAAACCCACACTGATGAGGCTGTACCTCCAGCAAACCAGGGCTTGGCCAATACTTGTAAAATAAGTAACTCCAAGACTGACTCAAAACGTAAGGGTAAATCTATACCAACAGGCCACACAACACTTGGCCAGAAGACCAGGTATACTGCTTTCGAGAAAAGCACTACTTACTATTTTGGTTAAATGACAAGAAAATAACCAGAAAATAAACTCACATACAGCTCCAGAGAGCAACCGTCACAGTGAGAAAGTGCAAGTTCTGTAATGAGGAGGAGATCCTAAATGTGGAACTTGAACAACAGGAAAGTCATCAGGTTGTCACCCTGGTGCCTGAGGACCTACTCTACTTTGATTTGGATTCAGATGTGAGAATTCCCGAGCACTCATCATGGGGTCAGAAAATGCCTAAATGTACACGGCAGAAAAGGCTAGATCGACCAGTGCCATAAAAATAAAGAATATCACTGTACTGAGAGGCAGAGAAGACAATCCCTAAGGCCTTCTTCCAGCCCTAGGATTCTATAATTCACCTAGAAAATAAAGTTCTCGGTAATTTCTTTTCTAAACAGGCCAAAAAAAAATCTTTTCTCCACATTTTGCAAGGAAATTAATGTCTAGGGTCAGCAACTTGACTAAGGACACAGCAGGGATCAAAACTCTCGCTTCTCAATCCAGGCCCTGTGCTCCCTCCGCCCACCCAGCTCCCTATAAAACAGAAAAAGCATGGAACCCACCACAAGTGGTCCTGGTAGGTGTGGAGCACAGAGAAGCCCCTTCCCTTCACACCTGAGGTCAGCATCTCGGCTGTGACATGGCAGCAACTCCGATGGCAACGGGGGCTCTGAGAAGGAGGAGGTCAGAGACGAGGGTCAGGGAAAGTCTTCCAGGAGGGCACATGTCAGGACCAGGTTTCTACACATGTGTTCAAAGCACCACGGTTGCAAATCTGAAGCATCCACTTGTATCACAGAGCTAAAACTCGGTGCAGTCTCAATCTTATTCAAATTACCTACACATATGACTTTCAAAAATTCCTTGACCAAATATTCCCTTCTGTGTAAGTAACTCCTCTACTGATGTTATCATTCTTATATTCTTATTATGAACCAAACCCAGGCAGGACTCAGAAGGATATTTAAAGTTCCCTTTCTTCAATTTCAAAAAATAAATTATCTCCCCTATCTTAAAAAAGGCATAGCCATCCTATATGGAAATTCAGAAGGGAGGCCATTCATATGCCTTAAATTAGGCTGAGGGATGCCAGAGGGAAGAGAGAAGAGAGATACAGTGGTACCAACGAAAGGTTCCTTCTGAGTGGGTTCTTTATAACAGGCCTTGCTCTGTATAACATCTATCTAAGAACTGGATGTGTCCAAAATATCAGAAACAACCACATTTACAATAACTACAAAAAACTTCCAAAGCCCAAATGGGAAATCTCTGTCAGCCCACTGTTACTCAGCAATGCTCACACATTGCCTGTAAGGATCGGTGTCCAGCTGGCTAACAGGAGGGGAATATACAAGCCTGGCAACGTTGCCTGGACCCAAGGGAGACGATTCAAGGGCAGATTTCCCAACACCTGAACTTCAAAAAAAACGTTTGCTAATCCGGTGGCTCCACTTCCTGTGCCCATGGGTCAGTTCCTGCCACAGAATCTTTGAATTTGGCTTCTTTCCCAGTTCCTAAAAGACGGGTCTTTGTCTTCCACCCTTGGAATCGTCAATGGCTCAAGAACTTCGGTC